>NC_091015.1:116369003-118769003 GCF_041296385.1 Aphelocoma coerulescens | reverse complement strand
CAGATGCCAAGCCTTTCCAGGGCCAAACTATCATTACCCCGTTGGAAGCCACTTGGGAAATCAATAGGTTCTTTAACCCTATTCCCATGCTTGAAAAGTATGGGGGAAAAGAATCATCTAGCCTGTGATTTGCCAGGAGGATGGCAAATAGCTTCTGTATAAATGTGAGTGGAGCCCCAGTTGAAATCAGCAAACTTGAGCTACAACCGGCAGGTTAAGTAAAGATGGAGTTTTACCCCGAAGGATTTTATCAGTGAAATGGCCAATGCTCAAAGGTGTGAATTTGGGCTGGGGGGAGTCCATCCTTTTGCTAAACACACCTTAATGACAAGGACAGCCTATCTACCTGTGCTTGGGTTTTTCGAGGGTGTTTGTATATTTCGGGGTTATTTGCATATTTGTATACAATGTAACATCTAAAAATCACCTAACACTCATGAAAACTCATGAAAGTCTAGCTGTCTGATACAAAACAATCACGAAACAAGGATCTATGCTATTCATGTTAAATTTTCAAGAGACTCAGGTCATGCTGCTGTAACAAGGCTTTCTTCCCCTCTAAACTGAAGACTTTCAGCAATATTATTAGGGAAAGGCTTTGGAGCTCTCACCACTGAAGGCAAGCAAAGTCATGAAAAGCTTGTACACTGCCAAGGCTGATAGCCTCCTGCTGCTGAAAGGTGTTTGTAGCTCCTGGCAGTCTCCTGATGACAGCAGCTGTCTAGTGACAGATGTCATTTAGCAAAATCTAGTCCTGCTCTAGTGATAGGTACTGAGAAAATGCACAGCTGAACTCCCCTTGTTTCTCTTCCCTCATTAATGTTCTCATACAACTCTGAAATCACTATTGCTACTTTTTTTTTTTTTTTTTCAGTTTGTGTTTTCTTGCAAGGAAAAGCTTACCTTTTCATTTATAAGCTGACTCTTTTCAAAAATATTAACATGACAAAAACTTGTACTGGAAAAGAGCAAAGAGTTAATTTTTTTTTCTGGCTGGCCCCAAGTGACCCCTTGTTCCCACTGCTTATGAAATTACTGGAGTTTGCTTAGCCTGAAAAATTACAACTATAGTAAAAGTTATGCTTCAGTGATCTATTTTAAAAAGGAACAGCAGAATTTTAAAAATAGAATCCCTCTATTTTTTTTTTTCCTAACTGTGGCATCTCCAGCCCAAGTATGTTGATGTAATTTCCAAAGAACTAAGAAATGTCTTAGGTCACATTTGAGTCCGGTCAGGCAAATCCAGGATCAGTGAAAAAATGAGTTGTTCATCTGGTCTGGAATGAGATCTTTCTTCCCATCATTCTTAGTTATAAAGCTATCTTTTGTGTGGTTGAAGCTAAATTTAAGCCCAGGCTGAGTGTATTTGTGTACTATCTATGCGTGTTTTATGCATCAGCAGCACACTGCCTTAGTAGTCTGCACATACAATTAGGGCTTTATGATCTTTGAATTCAGCTAATACAAAGATTTATATATTTGCAGAAAAAAAAATCCTCTAGGAAGTAATAGGAATAGGTGTCTCAGAGCTACAGTCTGATTCTCCTTTGACTTGTGTTGGTTTGGCTCCATTATCTTCAGAGGAGTTTCCCTGACTTGAGCACCAGAAGAAGAAAAAAAAATCCATCCCTGAATGTATGCCTAGGGTGATCTGTTCTTATAGAGCTTGCTTTTGTTTCAGACCATAACCCTGTGGAGGGGAGAGCACCGAAAGAAAGAGCAGACCCTGCCACAGGCGTTAAACTGTGTGGGGTTTCCTCTGACCAATGACTCCCAGTAGCTCCTGAAAGACTGGGACTGAGCCCGGCTCTGGTGACCGATACCGAAGGGGTGGACCTGACCCTGACGTGCAGCTCCCGAGGGGGCCAGATTGCCGGGGGGGTTCCTGCCTGCTTGCTGGCGATGCTCCACTAGGCAGGCGGGAGGAGGTCACGCCTGGGTGCAGGAGTGAAAGTCACGTTCAGAGAAGTGTGGACTGAATGAAGGATGCGGTAAATTGAGAACATACTGATTTAATATACACACTACTATTTTGCAAAGAACTGTCTTACAGGCTGTTTCTTTCTTTGTCAAAGCATTCAGCTACTGTAATAGGATTTAAATGTATAATGAGTTGAACTTTAACAGATCTATAGTAGCAGTTAACTAGCAAAGGAAAGTCCATGTCTAGCTATTTCCTGCTGCTACAATGTTTTGATAACAATGATACACAAAGACTTGTTTTGTTTAGCATGCGCCATATTATTGCATTTTAGACAAAGTCTTGATTCTCTTAGTCCAAGACAAAGTCTCAACTGTCTCCATTTGAGACAAAATCTCCGGACAAAAAATATGTATTTGAAATGCCCCAAACTACAGAGGAGTAAGGAATCAGATTAGCATCAACTTCTGCTTCTAGCTACAATGAAAACAAAGATAAGGCAAATATGTATTTTCTAACTGGAGGGACATATTTAGGAAAGATTTTGTACCTCATCATTCCCTAATTATGAAATGAGAAAAATGAAAATATTCTTCCCATTCTCTGCACACACACCCCACCCCAGGCAGACCTGTCCTTACTGTGCCGAGATTTGTTTTCCTGCAGCAGAGTTTCCCTTTGAGAGCTCACAGGCACGGAGGGCAGTTTTGTTTACCACCCCGAGTGCGAACCTCGTTAACTAATGTTTACCTTTGTGTTTTCAGCTTTCAGCAATGAGGCAGGTTGATGGATAGTAAAGATGATGGTGGTGGGAAGAATGGTAAGGAAAATTCAGGAGCTGGTTTGACATCTTTCAGTTGTGCAGGCTCATAGACAAAATAGCTATCAGCCTTTTAGTGATACCAAAAGAAGAAACCCCAGCCCTTGGCAATGGTGACCCTTCTGCCTTGGTTTTGGTTTGTTTGTTTTTTTTCAGGATGGTGGGAAACAAACACAGCCAGCCTCCTGACTTTTTGCAAGTTATAAATGCTGTACAAAATTCTAGTTTCAACACCAGAAAATGTTTTCTCCTGTTGTTCAGAGTGACTCCAGATGCTGATGTACTTAGTTACACAGCACAAGTAACCCAGCTGGAATGAAAAGGCAAGGTAATTGAGTTTCTATTCGTCTGTCAATATTCCTAAGGGACAGACTGTTCAGCCTGCCAAGTTTGCTCTGCTTATGCATGCAGAGTGTGAACTTAAACCGATTGGAGCTTCCGTCAGTAGATTCTCCCTGGTGAATAGGGGATCTCTTCTGCTGTAGTGTGGTGGAGATGGCGTGATTCCTTCTACCATAACCATTCCCCCATGTCTCACAATATCAGGAGATGGGCTGAATGTTTGGCAGGAAAAGAAAGAAAAAAATCATGGTAGAACTGAGTTTTTCTTCACCAAATGTTCGCCTGACCCACGTCCCATTATCAAAGGAAAAACCTTCAGCTTCTTCCTCGGTTTTTATATGCATCTCACTATTATAATACCTGGGAGATTCACATGCATTTCTTCATCTTTCTATTCTAGTGAAGTGAAGGATTGTCATCCCTCTATGTGAAACAGAACATGGGGATCAAAGCAAAACATTCCTTTTAACTTTGGATGAGCAGTCTGGGACAGTTGTGAGCAAACATTTAAGACTATGCTGCTGAGTTGGAAGGGACCCACAAGCATTATCAAGTCCAACCCCTGGTTCTACACAGGACAAGCCCAAGAATCACACTATGTGCCTTAGACTGTTGTCCAAATGCTTCTTAATCTCTGGCAGTCTTGGTGCTGTGACCACTTCCATGAGGAGCCTGTTCCAGTGCACAACCACCCTTTGAGTGAAGAACCTTTTCCTAATATCCAGCCTAAAACTCCCTTGACACAGCTTCAGGCCATTCCCTTGGATCCTGTCACTGGTCACCAGAGAGAACAGATTGATACTTGCCCCTCCACTTCCCCTCATGAGGATGTTGAAGACTGTGATGAAGTCTCTCTTCAGTTGTCTCTTCTCCAAGCAGAACAAACCTCAGTCACTCAATGTATGGTCCCCAAAATTGCCCCCAGCACTCAAGGTGAGGCCGCCCCAGTGCAGAGCAGAGTGGGACAATCTCCTCCCTTGCCTGGCTGGCGATGCTGTGCCTGATGCCCCCAGGACAGGGTTGGCCCTCCTAGCTGGCAGGGCACTGCTGACTCAGATTCAACTTGCCATCACTCAGGAGCCCCAGGTCCCTTTCCTCAGCACTGCTTTCCAGCCTCCTGTTCGCCCCGTTTTCAAATAACTTGCCTTTTTTTACTTTACATGGCTTTGTATTTGACTAACTGTCATCCCTTATTTAAGATAGTTCCATAGGGGATCTCCACATAGCTAGGCCATACAAACAATAGCAAACTGCATCCCAAACACAGGAGCAAGTCAATGCCTGTAGCAGAGCAGACATACAAGACACATGTGACAGAATAACCAACTATGGCCAACATTCAGTGCATGCTGGAAATATATGAAAGAAAAAGCAGAAAAGATGGGAGAATCTGTGAAACAAAGGAACAAAAGATTATTCGATCCTGTGGTCTGGGAAGAAACCAGGGAATGTGTCTCTGAGGAAAATTGAAATTAAGAGCCTCTTTAGCTGAGCTCTGTGTGGCAGGAGCTGGTAAGGACAAACAAAGGAACTGCCTTCTGATCTTTGGCTTCTGAGCCATCTGAGGAAACAGTCTTGTAACCAACTCAAGGGAAAAGTGGCTCCACCACAAATTTCTTCACGCAGTAGAAACAGCCCTCAGCACATTGGCTCCAATGCCATGTTAAGGCACAAGTGCATAGACAAAAGCATCTGGCTCTCAATTGGAAATGCAGGCGCCAACAGCAGCTGCCAGTGCATAGCAGGTTTGCTGATATGGGTTGGATCCACTGTGTGCATACTATGTATCTGGCAAAGACAGGTGCAGCAAATGTTAAATGTCTGATTTAAAAGTGGGAGGACTCAAAAACCACAAGTATGGGAAGCCAGGATGGTTTGTGCAGGCACGTCAGAGTTACCTTCACACATGTGCCATGACCAGGGCTGCTTAGCTGGGCTCCCCCTCCTGAGCTTTCCTGTTCTTGTTGCCATCAAGTGTCCCACTAACAAATCTGGCCTGGGCAGTGGAAAGCTGTAGTTTCCCTCATGGTCCACTGTGAGAACCAGGGCTTTCACCACAGGTGGTGGTGTCTGTGATGAGTAAGTAACCTTACAGATATGCAGAAACCAGTCCTGAGGAACCAGCACTCAATCCATGTCAACAAACGTAAGCAGAACTCGTTGGCCCAAGCCTTCTGGTCTCTCCTGCAAGGAAGATAGGCAAGACTGAAAAGAACTGTGGCCAGACACCCAAAGGAAGCCAAGTCTGAGTGCCAACAGTTGAGACCCTGAGACTTTCTGAGCTCAGGCAGCTACAGGTCTAGTTGCTGAGCCTCTTCCTTGTGTGCTTTCCCATGAATGAGGGACACTTGTGCTGGCACCAGCACATCTCAGACCAGAAACCACAATTAGAGACCTCCCTCTTCATATCCATAGGGATCCTCTGTTTGTATCTGAGAGCAGTGACAGGGTGGTGGTAAGAAGAGGATCATCTCCAGTTGTGCATAAGCATGCTGTGCAGTGGCACCTGGAAGCAAATACCAGAGTGCCCTAGTCAGTGTGGGTATGTGTATGAAGAATGTGAGAGCATGCAGCGGCATCGCCCTGGGTGTAAGGGGCTTTGGGCAGGGTAACTGGATCACGTAGTAAAAAGCACATTTCCAAGGGTCCTGGGTATACTCTGAGGGACTCGGTGTGCCCTTGCCGGTCTGACAGCCGTTGCAGCTGAGGGATCTCCTGTTACTCCCATGCCTCAGACAGCCATCGCCTCCAGTGAGAAACAGGGAAATGGGAGAGGCAAATGAGTGAGAATGGGGTAAACAGTATTTTGCTCAAACTGAAGTGGGGAATGTCCTTGCTCAGCAGTTGTTCTCAGCTACTCCAGTGTCCCTGGGCAAGGTCCCTTCCGAAAAACAGAAACTGATCCAGGCCAACATCTTCTGTAAGAGAGAGCAAAGAGGAGACCAGGATGGGAGAGCAAAAAAATTCACCCCTTTTCAGGCTGTGTTCCTCAGATTTTGTTGCTCATCCTCAGTTCAGCCCAAGGTAATAATCACCAATGGCATTTTCCTCACTTTGTATAGTGCAGGAGAAACCTGGGTTTCAAGCCTTTGTCAATTCCTCAGAGGGTGGATGCACACTGTCCCAAAACAAGGGTTCTTCCATCCTGGGAAAGCAAATCCAGCAGTCCAAATTGGAGTTAGAGAAGCAAGTATAAAATGCATAACACATTATAATAATAAAATAAATAATGAATTAAATTTATGATTTGTAAGTTATAGTAATAAAATATGAACTATTTATGCAAACCAAAATTCTTAATCTCCCAGAGGCAAGTATTCAGTGCATGGAGAAACTCTTTTGAGGTGCCCAGCAGCACTGACACCAAGCAGCAGCTCCATACTTTCCCCAGGAAGGTGCAAGAGCACAAACAGGCCAGCAAACCTGGAAGTACATGAAGTAATTTTCCGAGATGTTAGTGTAGGTTACTGTGCCCTGAGTGTTATCGCCAGCTCCTGGTAGATTTGCTGGTCACCATGCCCCAATATGCATGTTCCTGCTTCCAGTTTCTGTTGTGCTTTTCTGCCAAAGTCACTTCTTTCCCCTCCCACACGAACTGCTGTGGAGTAAGAAAAAAGGCAGCAGCCCAGAGGGACAAAATGAAAGGCAGTGAAGAGCCTTGTGGCCTACCTGCTTTCTTTTTCTTCCCTCTCCAAGCCAAAAAGTTCCTGAGCTTGAGCAAACCTAAATGTAACTTGGCACCAGAGCAACAGATAAATGTCAGTATTTTCCCTGGCAGCTAGAAACAAAACTGTCCAAGGAGAGTTTTCTCTTAGAGGATGGCCTCCCTGCTGTGTAGCTTTCTCACAGGCTCTACGCATCCCCCAGAGGGCAGGTGAGTGGGGTTTTCCTCCCCGTGCTTGCAGCAGGGGAGCTCTAAGAGCTGCCCTGGTGCTGGGGGTAAAGCTGCTCCCTGGTATGAGCTCCCCAAGAGGTGGTGAACATGGGAATGTATGTGCACATGGGGAAGAGCAGGCACAGCAACGTTGGCTGCCTGATAAAGCCACCCTGTGCTCTGTTATCACTATGGGGTATACTTACAAAAAAGAGCAGGCAAATGTGATTCAGAGTAGTCAGAGAAGACAATTTACAGACCTGCCTCTTTTGAATGCCGCAGAAAGAAAGAAAAGCCTTATGGCAAGTTGAAGCAGCCTGTGAAGTGTAGCAGGGTAAATAACTCCTTGCAAGCACCAGTGGAAACAAAAACAGGATCAACAGCTGCTCTACCCAGCTCACAACTCGTCCTGCCTACTCCCGGTTGAGCCTCAGGCTGATGCCAAGTTCTCTTGCTTTGGAAGAAAATGCTTAACAGTTTGATCAACTGAGATTGCTGGATAGCATCTCTTGCAGTTACACAAGCATTTCAGGAACCAGTAGGAATTATGGAATGGCCACAATATGGCTGTTATTTCTCATCATCAATATGGATGTACAGAGCTTTGAAGTGCACACTATTTTTAGGTATCTGGATGTACTCTTGATGAAGATTCAGCCTTCAGTCACTACAGTCCAGTAATTCTTCTGGTTTGATATAATTATTTTTCTCAACATTATTTATGGGTATTTGCCCTTACATTTGTTTCCAAGAACTCTGTCTAGGAATACCATAGCAAAGATACCAGTTTCACCAGCAAATCAAGTAATTAATTATTCTGCCCTGGATCATTTTTTATGTGTAGCTTTACACAGAGAGGAAACTGCAACTATCGTGGATATATGCTGTGGATAAACACTAGCTACCAATTTTTTTTTCAGAAGAATATTGAGAGTAAATTAGGATTATCACAGGAAAAGGACTTGACATTTTTTTACTGGTACCCATGGGAAATGCTGATCACCTGCATGCTTCAGTAATCCAGCATATGTGTGATAGCTCTTGGTTAATTCCAATTATTCCCTCTGCAGTTTAATCTTCTTCAGCCAAAAACAGAATCCAAGCCCATGTGTACAATTTCCACAGTAACAGCTACAACAAATCAGACACTGTAACATTTGTTTCGAAGGATTCTTCTCCATCTGGTGGTAATGGGACAAATCAGAGAGAAAGGCCATATCATTCACCAATTGGACAACAATTGCTTGGCTGGTATGAGCCTAATGCTCCCTGCACGAGCAGCAGATCTACAATTACTGCAGTCAGAGTTTTCTTAATATCTGGGATGAAATCCTAGCTATCAAAGTGAGAAAATTTTCTGTCCTAAATGGAGGAGTATTTCTTCTCATTATGTACACTGCTCAGAACTGGGGTGATGAATAGCAGGCTTGCTTAACAAAAGTCAGATTAGGAGAACCTTCTGTGTTTAGAAATATTTTATTCACCATAAGTCTTTTTAATGGGCTGTTGACTGACCTCTTTGCTTCAAAAAGCAGTAAACAAAGTAGCCTGTCTGTTGGTTCATATGTCTGGACATGAGAGGCGACAAATGACATCTTCCAACTTGTAATATGCCAGGTTTGCAACCTGCAGTCTTCTATGCAAAGACTGTGAAATACAGCTTTGAGTTGTTTTCCATAAGGACTTCACTGTGGGACTGTCTAAGATACAACACGACATTTCCAAAAGTGGAAAGAGCTACGCAAAATTACATGCTCCCCTAGAGTCTGAGTTGATTTGAAGCCACAAAGTCAACCCTGAAGTTCTGTACTGACTCCACGTACTGAAGCTATGAAGTTACACTTCCTCTCTCTCCAGTAACCCTACCAACAACTACTATTTGCAAGCAGAAGACATTTTCATTTAAAATCAGGATTTCTCTCAATGCTACTCACTATTGTGCATGCAACTAAGACAAGCAGTCTTTGCAGCTGTCATAACTTTCATTCCACAGCGAAACTGAGGAGATGTTTGTTAAGTATCAAACTCCAGTCCTTGGGACAATTAACATCTTGGCAAGTCTCCTGCTGTGATATCTGGTGGACAGTCATCAGTACATCAAATTATGCATGCTTGCAATTTGATCTTGACCAACGCAATTTCCTTCCCCTCTTTAGGAATTCTTCCACTGCCTTTATGCCCAAGGGATAGATGGAAAAGATAACTGTACACAAACTGCTTCAGCTCTGAAGCTAAAACTGAAAAGATAATTTTACTTCTGTTTATACTGCTACTTTGCTCTACAAAAATCATCTTAAAAATCTGTGAAATTCAGCATTAAAAAAAAAAAAACACAGGAAAATGTATTTCCATTTATCCAAACTGGCCCTTTTGTAGTCTATTGTAGCCTATATAAGGGACGATGGCTTATCTACAGCAGAAAGACACACACAGAGTTGTGATTTGGTAGAATTTTCATCCTATAACTTAATGTTTTTTAAGCATTTAAGAAAACATATTTGAAATAACTTACTATAGAAATTATCTTAAATGTACAAGCAATATCAAGAGGCAGGAGAACACACAGGCTGGTTTGCCTCTGCCACAAGTTACAGAGCACTTCAGAGTTCATATTATACAGGCCAGAGTAATCTTGTTTAGTAAAAAAAAAAAAAAAAAAAGAAAACTTCTCATGAAGCAGATAAGAACTTTATTGTCAATAAAAACATTCTGGTTTACATTATTATTCATATTTGTATGGTATCTGTAGAAATAATTTTTAGGTATTTGTGAAATTTGACATCTTTTGGAAAGTTTAACATCTTTATTACTTTCAGCAGACCTTTGAAATTCAAAGTCATTCATCTCAGAGACAACATTTTTCCTGTGTTGTGTGAATTCCTGTGTGAGAGTCATTGAGATGGAAACTGTTGGGAACTACCACTGCTTTTCTCTTGTTGGTTTCTCCAGGAAAGGTCAAGGCAGTCTGCCAGTATAGTAATTGGGCAACATCACTGTTTTAAAGACCAGAGTTCTTCCTGACACTGAAACAGTAACAGGAGATGAAGCATTAAGAGAAATTGTACAGCAAAAGCAGAATGAAATTTCTGGACTCAATTTAATAGAGATGAAGCTTAAGAAGGTTTAGTACAGTAGAGGAAACAAAAGTAGATTTCTACTAAGTGGTCTTCCAGCTACAGGGTCTGGACCCAGTAACTCCTACTTGTGCCTAACACTCCAAATCTGATTAATTAAATGTCTCAATGACTCAATAAATGGCAAGAGTCTGTGTTTGTCTATACATGTTGCAGGGGACTTGCCTCCTCTAGCTTTTTTTCTCCCTTGAAAACAAGCTAGAACATCCAATTCCCTATGCCCCAGTCATTAAATAGTGCCACTTAAGCTACAGTGTCAGTTCCTGATACATTAGAAAATGGCAGATTTAAGACTCTCTGGGTAATCTTTTTTTTGTCCCTCCCCATGTGCATATGTTTTCTTACAAACCCTTCCATGACACAGTCATATTTTAGACTTTCCCACAGGATGCATGCCTCATTCTGTACAACACAGGATAATCACACCCAGTGGCAGAAAGAAATTAGCATAGCAATCTTAATCTGGTATTTCCTAATTTTCCTAATTTCCTTATCCTTCAATGTTTGGCTGCACTAACCTAAACAATATTCTTTTAATGGAATTTTTTAATGTTACCATTTAAATATATATGTATGCACATTTGTGTATCTCTCCATCTATCTGAATCTGTTAATGTATTGGTAAACACAAAAGAAAAAGATAAAAGTTGTTTGTTTTTAATTCTTTAAGAACCGTTTGATCTCTCAGCGCTTGTTTTAGCAGCTGCCTGACTGTTTTTCCTCATATGTAAACTTCAAAGTCAACCAGAGGTCAAAACTCTGGACAAAGAATAAGGAAAACAGTGGTGACTGGCATATGCGATGGGAAGAAACAGAGGAGCTGGGTTGTAGATTATTTTGTTTCTGGACACAGCAGGGGGGGAAATTATCTACTTCTTGGACATAACATTTCCTGATCTGAATGTTTGCAATAGTTGTCGAGGCCTGATACTTGCCTGGAAATGTATCTCACAGAGAAATGAAGGGTACAGCCATGTACAGAAGGACTTGACATTCACTGCTATTCTTGGTTCAAGCAGTCTGAAAATAGCTTAATAGATTACTGTAAAAATGCTGCAGAAAAACAGCTGGTTTCTGTTAAATGCAGAGGGTTTCAGGGGTGGGTATTGGTTTTGATTCCCAATCTGTTATTTGCTGTTTCTGGTCATAGGAAAATCAAAGGAAATGCGAGTCCTGGAGAGCCAGCTTCTGTAGCAATGTGGAGCATTTTCTGTAGGCATGTGCAATCGTGGTACAGGATGTGTCTTCAGTTCATGCTTTTTTTTTCCTTCGGGAGAACATCTGCCTTTCCCTCCTTCATCTGTCTGTGGAATCAGGCCCCTGCTTGTGCAGAGCCCGGCAGAGGGCCATGAGCAAGGGAGAGTCCCTCCGGCTGGGGGTTGTAGCCTTGCAACTTGCCTGGCACCTGGTAAAACAGCCTGCAGAAATTGGGAACACCTTAGTGATTCACACATCCTCGAAGCAGCTCCTGCCAACAGAGTCGCTGGAGAGGCCCAGCAGAGGCAGAGGTGGATTCCTCCACATGCATATGTGTGTGTGTGTGTGTGTGTGTTTGGGTTGGAAGGTACCTTTACAGGTCCTCAGATTTTATGTAGATCACGGAAATTTGTTTAAATGACCCGCAGAATAATTTGTTCTTAAAAAAAAAAAAAAAGTCTTTACCAGTTTAACCAACAGGAAAGATGGAAAAGGGACCAGTGCCAATGCATCTCCCCCAGTCTTCTTCGTTTTCATAAGTTCTGCTTTTCCTACAGAAGGCTTGAAAATATGTGATTTGTACCATATGGGCCAGAACCAGGTATCCCTGAAGACATCCCAGGAGGTAAAATCTCAGCAATATTATGGGGGGGATTGAAAATACCAAAGCAAACCTCGTGATCCTTCTGCAGGATACTGGTGGCAAAAACTTGAGTAACAAGTTACTAAAATAATTTTAATTATTGTTATTATTAAATTATTTCAATTATTTCCCTCAAATATAGTAGCTTGTATTTGTTGCTTCTTCTACTCCCACATTAAAAAAAACCCTCAAAAACCCAAACAAAAACATGCCCAGGTTCTAGTTAAGCTAAAATTCAGGCTGTGAAGCCTGGGACTGTAAGCTGTGCTGAGCGACATTGTTTTAACAGACACAAGAAAGACACTTTTTAGCTCAGGGAAGCAGACAAACTTTTCCCGGCTGCATGAATAGCAGGCAGAGATGTAGCCTGCCACTGGGGGGGAAAAAGGTGTGGATGGACTTCCTTGCAGCTTGTGGGATGGTAAATGAGTAAGAGATCAACAGAAGGAAATGCTATGGGCCTGGCTGGCTAGTGCGACAGGCAGAGCACACCTTTCTCCTACTGTGAGCCACCCTGCAAGGGCTAAGGAGAGTTTCACCCTTGAAACGCCTTCTAATTAGAGGAATATAATTAACGTGTGGCTTACTGTCCCTTGTTAACATGACCAGAGGCAAAATTATTCTCTGTAGCTTCTCACTCAGTGACCTTTTTCTACATAGTTCAAGGCCATTGAACATCATGCTTTCCCTTAATCAGCTTTCTACCAGTTTTTGTTTTAGCTGAGTATTAATTTTCAGATTTGCTTCAATGAGTTCTGCAAGAATTAAAATTGTACTCACTATTTATCATAAATCCACCATTTCTCTGCCATTAACACCACTAAGTGAAGAAAAAAGAATCCAGCAAGAAGTCGGTGAGAAAAAAGCAAGAAAAAGTGTGAAGCATCTCTGCAAAAAGCCATGTAGGGAAGGGATGTAAGTGGTGTAAAGAGCAGCTGAAGAGATGCAGGAGAGAGCAGCTGGAAAACAAAAGCAGAAAGGCTGCTGGAGCAAAGCTGGCTGTAGGCAGCCCGGATGCGAGGAAGGGGAAGTGGGAGCAGAAATGGGAGCGGGGAGTTTGTGTTTGGTCTTCAAGCAGAGGGTGAGGAGCTTGCAGCGAGGAATTAAAAGACAGGAAGGAAGCCAGTGAAGGCAAATAAAGAGTGGAGATATAGTTTATGTAGCGAGAAAAAGATTACTTTAGGGGTAGCATTGGGCATCATGTGCTGGTGGACTCCATAACATGTAATCAGCTTGAAGAAGCAGCCGTGATTCTTCAGGAGACAACCTAGAAAAGAATACTGTGGCTTAATTTTAATCCTTTTTTAACCCAGGGTCTCTCCATATAAAGGATGAGCATTGTGTTTCCCTGAGCACTAAATGGAGTGTGTTGTGTTTTGTGACTTGTCATTGATTCTAAATGCCTTTTGTGTTTCGGGGCTCTGAAAACAAAGGTCAAGTACTAGCAAATTCTGTTTTCTGTGAGAGATTTAATTAAATCCTAAGGACAAAGGCAGAGCACTAGAAACAGCTATTGAGTGTGAAAGATGGGTAAATTTGCATTACCATTTCTCTATATCAGTTTGCACATAGCTTTGTAATTAGGTTTTTTGTTTTGTTTTGGTTGGTTGGTTGGTTGGGTTTTTTTTGTTTGTTTTGATTGACAGGAGAATAAATATTTTAAAAATCAAGGTAAGTCTTACAGATGTTATTTTCTGCATGTAAGTTGTCTAATACATGCTTGGAAAAAGATATGAGGAAACAGAGTGAGGAAGCACACAAAATAGGATGGAACAATTTCTGAATATAGGTTTGGCCTAGTAATTTAGTGAGTTTAAATTGTAGGGCTGGAAATGGACTGGGCTGCCTAAGCAGTTTTTATCCTTTATGGACAATAGCAGCAAACCAGAGGCTTTCAGCAATTAATAGCATACTGCTAATCACAACTTATTAATGAATAACCTGAGTAAACTGCTCAGGTGCTGTGGAAGGCTCTGGGGCCAGAGGGGAAAATATTTTTCACTTGTTCAATATCAAGGCATTATTGTATTAGTCTGCTATGCTTTGGAGGGTCTGAATTTTGCCATGCCAACCTATTTTTTCTCATGTAAATAACAAAAAATGAGTAAACATATTAAGAAAAGCCAATTTATTGAAACTGAATGCAGCTAATTTACTGGCAGACAGAAACCAAGAGATGCCTCATGGCTGCCCCAACTGATCCTTCAACTTAACAGGTGATAAGGAAGGAATTCTTTTTCTGCTCTTGATAAGACCTCTGAAGGAAAGAGTATTATCTTATAATTTAGCCATGCTAGTGCGTGAAGTTGGGAAGATAGACATGGTGAAGTCATGTCTATGGGAGCAAGAAACCATCCAGTTTACCCACAATTTTGAAACTATGTATGAGTAATGCAGCTCCTTCTCCCAGTGTCAGATTTGACGTACAGGAAAAATCTCACAGACAGTGGGTCGAAAACCAGACAAATCAGAACCTGCCACAAGAAAGGACAAGTTGGGGACCCGGAGGCGCAGAGCAGATCATGCTCCAGTGTCCCAAGTCCACTGGGGGATTACCCTTCCAGAGAAAAACTTCAATTCTCTGCAGATGCAAGGCGGGATGTATTTCATAGGGGGGCAGCCCCCATGGCAGTCAGACTTTGGAGGTCACAATGAACCCATTACAATTTACCTGGCAGTCAATGGATTGGATTGCCCGCTGGGGTAGACCTGCTAGGCCCTCTCTGTTCCACTAAGGCATTCTCTCAAATAAATAAGCTTTTGTGCTGTGCCAGGTGGTCTTCTCCCATGCTTCTTGCACAGCTCTGCACCTCTGTGCAGAGACATCTTGCAGACATCCCTGCCGGCAGACATGACTCATTCCGGGGAGTCTGCGTGTGGGGTTTTGCAATAGCCTGATCAGGACATGAAAAAAGACATTAATGAAATGTGTGTTCAGAAGTACAAGGCACCCCACCATGCTCACATAGATGTTATAAAGATGACCGTTGTGAAATGATCTGTTGGCTGCCCAGGGTGAGGTGGGGGGATTAAAACCTCCACCCAGCTGAGAAGAATGGTGGCTAATAGCTGATTGTCTCCTGCACTGCACAAGACACACATTTCTTTCCTCATTTTCCCATGGTGTGGCATTACCTCCAGTGCCTTGCAGGTGCTTCCCCTCAGATTCAATCCAGTCTAAAGAAGCCCAAATGAAAGGCTGGATCTCATGGTTCACATCAAATGAAAGGGGGGGACTTCAATTTAACAAGATGCAGAGCACACACCCTTCTGGTAGGCGATGCTCTGGATGCAGGCTTGCAAAACTGATTAAAGGACAGTTGCAGTTATTGCTGTGTGAGTGAGGAGTCTGTGATGTTTTAGTGCCTTTTAAGAGTGAGTCAGGAAGGCAATAATAACAACTGACCAAAAAAAATCATTTGGTCATCAAATAGTAGAAATACTGGCCACAAGAAATTCTTGCCATGGTTGTCCATGGTGCAGATAACATCACTGACCACTGACTGCTATAAGTGCATGATTTTTTATAATTGGATGGATTCCTATATTCAAATTACTGCATACAAGTAAGTACTACAAGTCCTTACTACTATAACAGAGTTCACGTTTCCTTCTGTGAAAAGGTCTTGTGTTTATCCAACTTCAAGTAGCTCCCAGCAGGCCCCTGTGGTAATGGTGCCATCATTTTCTACACGTGAAGGTAGCAGCATTATGCTCCCAGCACTGTGGAATGTCCATAGAAATTCAGACCATGTCCACACTGTGCTCAGCAGATGTGATGGTGTAATCCAGCTGACTGAGAAACAACTGCATGAAGCTGCAGCAACATGGGGTTTGGGGCCTGGGCAAGTAACATGATGGTCTGTGGAGGCTGATTGTGTCACTGTAGGTGCCTCAGCTAGCTGGCTAGAAACTAGCTCAGGTAAGTCTGGAGGTACGGAATTGTATGTCCCTTTTCTGCATGCACGTTGACAGGCAAAGGGATAAACTTCTGGTCTTATGACCTGGGGCTAGCAGATAACTCAGGTTACCTGCTGTGACTTCGGCTAGCTGGATGATACCATCACATCTATCAGCATGGTGAGGATGTGGTCTAAGTTGCTGTGGATATTTTACAGTGCATGCAGTGTACCATTGCTACCTTCATAGGAATATAAAATGATGGCATAGCCACCACCAAGGAGTGCTGGGAACTACATAATATCAGGTAAACAAAAGACATTTTCATTAAAACAAACTCAAACTCCATAATAATTTGGACATAGTACTTACAGTTTCAATAACCTGTTTAAAAGAACTTACTCTAGTTCTGAGTTATTCCAGAGTTTCACCAAAGCTTGGCACCAAAAAGGAGTGATTGCAAAGGTGCAGTGATGTAACTCTTTACAAATACTGCTTTGCATATGCATGTTCCCACCTTTGTTTTCATTGTATGAGACTTCTGAGGGACAGCTTTGTTTGCCACGGTTCCTTTTGTTTCTATGGTAAAGGTTCTAGAACATCAGCCGGAGGCAATTTTGCAAGTATTCATATGGCCATGGGCCATGAACGAGTCAATCATCTTGTACTTTTTTTAATCCAGTGCTTTATAGAGAAGCCTCATCTATTCGTGTTGTGCAGAGGCAACTTAGGACAATGGTGACATTCTCCAGTCCTGGTGGATGGGTTTTATTTGACTCTGGAAAAAGCAAATTGAGTTGGCTCTTTTTTCCCCTCTGCCAAAAAACTGTCCTCAAGAAGGTATTACTTTGCTTCTACTATACTTTTGAAATAGCCTGTTCCCAGCATGTAGTGTTTCCCTTTGTCAGATTATTTTTGCTACCATCAGATTAGGTGTCTTTAGAATCACAGAATGGTTTCTGTTGGAAAAGACCTTTAAGATGAGTAAGTCTAACCATTAACCCAGCACTGCCTAATCCACCACTAAACCATGTCCCGAAGTGCCATATCTGCATATCTTTTAAATACCTCCAAGGCTGGTAACTCAAGCACTTCCCTGGGCAGCCTGTTTCAATGCTTGACAATCTTTTTGATTTGTCAGGAAGAACTTTTTCCTAATATCCAATCTAAACCTCCCTTATGCAGCTTGAGGCCATTTGTTCTTGTCCTATCTCCCTTCTCCATTTCAAACAAGGCAGTTCTGGGGATTTGAAGTAACAATAATTATTATAAATAATAATTATAATAATAAAGAAACAAAATAATGATGTCAAACTGATATAAAATTGCCACCTTCTGAGTATCAAGAATTGAATTACCCAACAGACTTGCATAGCAATTTACCACAGGAAGTAGGAAGTTTGGTGTCTTTTATCTTCAAGAGGGGATGAAGAGAAGAATAAGAAGAAAAATATTAACTCTTTGATGCGAAAGAGCTTGCTCACACTTTCATACACATAGTTTTCTGTCTATGATCACACCTATAAAATTTTCATTTTTGGGGTTTGGGTTGTTATAGCCAAATGAAAACAGAATTATAATAAAAGTCAATATATAAATCATCTCTGTTGTCTAAGACTAGACTCTCTCAAACCTTACAGATGTGTTCTATAGCAGCAGAGTTTTCCAAACAAAACAACAGTGTTATAAAACAATGATTAACTGATTGCCTAGTGGCATGACATTAATAGAAGAATTTGAAAATATCCTGAATATGAATAAAATCAGCTTCTGGGATTTAGTTATGAAGATTCACCAAAAAATTACTAAGTTGACTCATTTATAATTTCTGCAGTTGCAGTGAATTTGAATTATTTTTTGGTGACTAAACTTTTTTTTTTTTAAATATCCAGAAGATGTGAAACACATGCATTTTTAAAAACTGCATATTTAATGGCATTTGAGTGCATTTAATTTAAGACAAGACATGCAGAATTTCATGAAGCTTCATGGTATAAAAGCAATTGTCTATAACTTGTATTGTGAAGCTTCACACTGTGAGTGTCAGGAAGGGCAACTTCTGCCGTTCTGTCCCGAAAAGGATCATATGGAGCCCTCTCTGTTTATACCAGCAAAATTATGAGATGTGTCATTTAGAGTTGATTATCTGTGAAAGCCTGAAACTGTTAAGTATTTCCCAGGCCCAAGATAGAAAACATGACTTTTTATGGATTTGTCATAGTCTTCATCAGAGGAAAGCATTTACAGGGTGTGTAGATATTTAGGACAGCATACATAAAAACAAAGCCAGGGCAATTAAAGCTAGTTTACTTTTAAACTCAGCCCAGTTTACTTTTAACTTTTGTCTTCAGAAGAACTATTTGAGCAAGGACTGCAAAACTAATCCAACCACAGGAAATGTGATATGTGTACGTCAGGAAAGTGGGAGTAAGGTGGGGTGGGAGAAATTTGTTCTAGGAGAGAGCACTTAGGGTTATGAACGGGAGAAATAAGAAGAAAATTTCTTGATCTCGTAGGTGATTCACAGTTAACAAGATAATAGCAGTGTAGCAAATCGGCTTCAGGATAGCTTTTAAGAGGTCTAAAATGATGATAATCACTCTACTTTTAATGGAAATACATATTTATTTATATTTCCATTTATACAATGGAAATATATAGACACAAAAGATAGATAATTTCTGTTTATGTCCTGGTAGATGAGACCATCAGGAGGTTACTTTTTAGCTCCTGCTTTAATATACTCCTACCTTTCTGAAACCTTCATTTTTCCAGGCAATTTTTTTTCCCACAGTTTTTCTTTGACTTTGAGTTGAATTTGTTTGGCTTTTTTAAGATTTCCAACAAGAAGTACTTGGGCCATTTTTAAGCCCTGGGATAGTGAAAATAAAAAAGCTTTTTCCCAGGGTAAAAGAAGAATTTCTGGCATCTTGACATTTTCTGTATCCACCAAGTGGCTTTAATGGGAAAATAGTATTTGCCACGGAAATGGTCCTTACTGAGGTATGAAGCTTTCAGCATTCCAGTGGAATTTTGATTTGATTTCAAATCAGTTTGTGAGCTTTTGCCATACGTTGGTTACAGGTCTTTTTCTGCACTTTTAAAGTATAAAAGCAGAGGGAGCCTGTGCTGTATATGCACTTGTGGCTGATGTTGGCCTGAGCCATATGGTGACCAGATATGGGGGTTGCTATCTATCTCTGGGCTCACAGCTCCCCTCCTTTCCAGATACAGCAGAAGTTACTTTGGGAGTGTCTATGCTGTTTATACAGTGATGCCCTTGTCTGCTGGCAGCAAACACATCTGTGTTTGTGCTCGAACAGACAATGCCATCCAGTTTACTTCCTCCCTTGCAGCAGTTTGTTTTCAGACTGGATCCTCTCCA
Source organism: Aphelocoma coerulescens (assembly GCF_041296385.1). Classification (NCBI taxonomy): domain Eukaryota; kingdom Metazoa; phylum Chordata; class Aves; order Passeriformes; family Corvidae; genus Aphelocoma; species Aphelocoma coerulescens. Next base: position 118,749,787 of record NC_091015.1, on the reverse strand, counting down.
TCAAACGGAGCCATTAAGTTCCAAAAGGTGATTTTTTCCCCCCCTGCTATTTCTAGCTTGTTCAAGAGCATGCAACAAAGTTTCAGATTTGGGTGCCCCATTTCTTACTCATCGCTCACCACTCGCAGGCAGCGGGAGCAGGTTGTCCTCAGGGTTCCAGCACTCAGTGCAAAAGGAAGTACTACAGGTGCTGGAAAATGCACTGTAATAGGGAACAGCAGCAACCACCCTCTGTTGGGAAGCTGGGATACATTGGAACATGTATGCCATATGCCTGGAGCCTCACACCTTTATTAAATCTGGTGACATGCAGGAAAAACATATTTATATATGTATAGGTGTATGTTGCACTGTTTCAACATTAAACATGTGTTTGCCAAACAGATGTTTGAAATATACTGCTTTTTTAAAGAGTCTACCCATAAGAAATTCTCTTTTGATCTATTATATGCAAAAGTGTCTTCTCGTGGTAGCAGTTCTTAATGCCTAGGCCACTTCTATTCTATTCTATTCTATTCTATTCTATTCTATTCTATTCTATTCTATTCTATTCTATTCTATTCTATTCTATTCTATTCTATTTCTGTTATAGGTCCTATGTTTTGCCTCATCAAGAGCCAGGATGATCGTTCTCAGCTTACTAAGTTATGACTAATATCTCTCTCATTTCTTTACTTTCTCTCTCCTATTCATAGAGCATTTTAATATGTTCACTAGTCAGAGCACCTTGCACCTCAAGCTTACAGTCTGTAATTCCTTGAGGAGTCTTTTCAGTGCATAGGTGAGCCCCCAGAGGAGTAGAGGGGGCTGCAGTGTAGTCACCACCATGACTGCAGCTTTAAATCAGCTACTTTACAGCCACCAGCATTCATTACCTAACACAGCTTTTATATTTCAGGCTTTGCAAGCACACTGAGATCAGTGCTAGTGTGACTTTATCATTACCTAAAGTCAGTTCAGATATGTCTGCTTGAGCATCCATCACACCTTTGCCTGAAGCAGGAAGCTCCTGCAAATGGCCTGTTGCACACATAGGCTTTAGCAGTGCTAAAATATTTTGCCCAGAGACTGGATTTGTTGACCAGTTTTTATCCCAGGGCTTTGAGCCACAGAGGCCTGTGCTATTAACTGTCCCTAGGACTAGAGCAGAGGCTAAACTGAGCCAGTTTTGTGGGGTAAAGAAGAAGAAAGGGTGGTGGACCGAAGGCAGGCTTAACATAATGTGACTTAACTGCTGAAGGTTTCATGTTGACTAAATCGGAAGCTGAATGTGAGGGGACCTCATGCATTACTGACTTGGCCTAATATGGTGAACAGGATATAGTCTCACTTCTGTCTTGTGCAACTCTTCTGAAGTCAGTAGCTACTTCAGGAACACAAGTCTCCCAGTCTTTTCTCTCATTCTGAGAGTGTATGCCTTTTAAAGATGCACACTCAGTGACCCGAAAAATGTAAATGGCCTTTGACTTTATTACAAGCTCTTTTGCTTAATTTTTCTTAGCTTTTTCACAAGAGGATGGAAGTTACAGTACCTGCTCAGAGAGGGCTGAGCCAGTACTTTGAGTATTCCACTGCTCTTGTGTTCCTGCTGTTTGCTGAATTTTCCTGAAATGGGCACTACTGAATCCTCTTACATGCACAGTTTTATTACTCTCATGTGCAAGAATGTTATTTGCACAATCAACAGTATTACTTGTACTTTTTATCCGCATTTTATTACAGTTTAGAGGAAGCCAATGTAGTAATTCAACAGTTTATTGATATTCTGTATTTAATAAGAAATTTCAATCTCTGCCAAACAATCAGCTCTTAAGTCAGTGTCAATTTGTATCACACAAAAATCAGGAACATTTAAATATGTTATGAAACAGGCAAGACAATATGGATATGGGGACTACGGTTTTGGTTTTACTAGGATTATCAGCTTGTTTACTATGTATGGACATCAACTTACATAGAGACACTTTCAAGGATTAGAAACTACATGCTTCTGAAGAGAGAAAAAATGATCTTTCAGGCTTGCATGCTTTATCAGCGCAGTGTTATCAGGTCATGCATATGTTGAGTAACTCCTATTTCACTCAACAAAACCTAGCTCAATTCCAAAATACGTGACACAACAAATGCAACAAGAAGTAATAACCCATTTTTAGTTTATTTATCAGGAAGATAAAACGAAACAATTCAATGTTCAAGAGTTCAATGTACTGGTTGGTTATGTAGGATGGGGATTCGTATGATTTCTAAGTGGCCAGTGCTAGAAATATGCAAATTCCTAATCATATAGATGCAAATAGTCTGACTGAAGTCTGTGAAAATGGGCTTCAAGATATCAGCACGTGAATGAGTGTTCTCTGGATTAAAAACTATTACATTACACTCTCAAGTTACAACAATGAGTACTTTATCACATGAGACACTTAACCCATACCTGCTTTTGAAAATTAGAATCTATTATCCTTTTTGAGTCTGGCAGCCAAAGCCTCCCTTTTACAGTTTCGAAGCAGTGCTCAGAGTTTCCTAGACAGCTGCATGAGTACCTCCCACACAAATTCTATTCTATTTGAGACAGACAGACAAGCACTTTTAGTCCACCACAGTCGTGAGAAAAGCCCAGTCTGACAGACATGTTTGAAACACACACAGTTTGCACACAGCTGAAGACAAACATGGCAGCTTTGCTCACCACAAACATTGGTAGAGGTTCTCAGGTGTACTGGTCCAGAGGCAAGATCCTTCACTAGCAAATAAACACGTGAGGCTGGGCCTGTCCGATGCCTAGCTCTTGTCTCTCTGTGAATTCTCCAAGATGCCAAACAATGGGATGGTGCTTCTCTCCACTTACTGTGTGAATCTGGGCCACTGTGAAAAAAAACTGCAAAGAAGCAAAGGGCAAGTGGGAGCAAGACCTGTGTAGCTTTGTTGCAGGGAGATCTGGAGAGGATGCAAGGTGTTTTGTATTTCCAAGAGTACCTGTAAGTTTTCCCATAGACATTGGATAAAACACATAAGTGGCACCTGCTGATCACAGTGGTGATTCTGCCCACTGAGCTGCAGATTCAGGCTTCCTGTTCCGTACTCTATTACAGGCTCATGAATTTTGCATTCTTTCAAGCTAGCCGCCTCAAATCACCCTGCTGAGACCTGGCATCATCCCTGTGTATGTTTTAATGCCTAAACCAGGTGCCCAAGGGCACTGTGAATTAGGTGCTGTCTCTCTAATGATGATTTCCATCTTGCTTTAGATGAAGACTGCAAGAAGCATTTTCTCTGTATTTTAGAAATTAGTTACTGCATCACATATGAAATGATCCCAAGCCTACACCCTGTAGCTTGCGGAAATGTTCTCTTTGGACTGTGGTTGCTGAAATGGAACATCTGCATTTCCAAGGGCAACCAAAGCCTCTGAATCAAAGGGCTGTGGTACTAGCCAGCACAAAACGAGAGAGCAAGAAATGTTGCTGTAGCCTGTATTTTTGCTTAACTGTACATAGTTCTCAGTAGAAAACGAAAACAAAGATGAAGGCTTGTGGGTATGAAAAAGCAAAATGTAGAATGCCATTTCTTATGTTTTCTGAATAAAGCAAGACAGGAAGTACTGACATCCAGGACTGAATAGCTCAAATGCTCTAACACTTCTAACACTTGGCTATGAATTTGTTTCTTAACCACGACACAGAAAATAACTCACAATGCTAATGATTCCGGTTTGCTACTGGCAACTGTTCAGTGACTAGATATTAATGACTTGACAATCTCTATGCAATTTATAGTGATGTTTGTAAAAATGCTATTGCCATTCACGGAACTGCAGTGGAAGTCAAAGAACCGAACCAGTCCAGTGGCCTCTGTCCAGTAATATTTGAAATCATTACTTCGCTCGAGTCTCAAGTTGAGCCAAAGGAGGATCAGGTTGGATATTAGGAGGAATTTCTTCACAGAAAGGGTTGTTAAACATTGGAATGGACTGCCCAAGGAGGTGGTGGAGTCACTATTTCTGGAGGTGTTCAAGAAAAGACTGAACGTAGCACTTAGTGGCATGGTCTAACTGACATGGTGGTGGTTGGTCAAAGGTTGGCCTGGATGATCTCAGAGGCCTTTTCCAACCTAATGGATTCTGTGATTGTTTCCTTATTTGAAGAAAAGGTCCCTGTTGTGGTCTGAGTTAGGTAAGGTTTGAATTGGAAACACCAACACAGGCTGCACAGGTTACATGTTTAGTGCTGGTATCTATTCTTTCTGTGTTTGGTGTGCTGCCTTGCACATGGCTCTTGTCTGGACATAAACGGGAATGCTTTGAACTTGTGGCACTGCAGAAGCTGGCCTCTCCTTCCCTGGACAACCAGAATGGCAGAGTGGCTGCGACTGAAATGGATCTCTGGAGGTCAGCTTCTCCGATCCTCCTGATCAGGCAGGACACAACAGCAGGATCAAAGAATGGGTCAGGTTGGAAAGGTACTACAGTGGGAAATCTGGTCCAGTCTCCTTGCTCAAGCAGGATCATCTCAGAGCACATGGCACAGGACTGTCCCCGCAAGGGTCTTGAATATCTCCAGTGAGGGATCACCTAAGGACCACCCACAGCCGGCTGCTCAGGGCCTGGCTTTTGAAGATCCGCAAGGATGGAAGCCACAGCAGCTCTAGGGGCGACCGTCGCTGCCACCTGTCCCCCCGTGCCCGTGCTGTGCCAAGGCGGCGGGAGCCACCAGCTCTGAGGCGCCTCCGGGGATCCGGGGCGGAAACACGGAGGCAACATCCCTCCGTGGCACGGGGAGCTGGTGGGAACGGGCGCCTTTCCCGGCGTGACGCTGCCCCTCGGCTCCGCGCAATTCCCGCCGGAACCGCCGGGCGGGGGCGGGCACACAAAGACAGCGGCTCCCGGAAGAGGGATCCCGGGATGTCACACCCGCCCCGCCCGCACCGGCGCCGAGGCCGAAGCGAACGCGATCCCTCCTGCCCTCTCCCGCCTCTCCCGCTCTTTCCTTCACCACAGCAGCGAAGCTGGTGAAGGTTCTGGAGCGCATGTCCCGTGAGGAGCGGCTGAGGGTGCTGGGGGTGTTTAGCCTGGAGAAAAGGAGGCTCAGGGGTGACCTTATCACTCTCTACAACTCCCTGAAAGGAAGGTGTAGCCAGCTGGGGGTCGGCCTCTTCTCCCAGGCAACAAGTGACAGGACAAGAGGGCATTGCCTTAAGCTGCGCCAGAGGAGGTTTAGGTTGGACATTAGGAAGAGTTTCTTCACAGAAGGGGTGATTAGACACTGAAATGGGCCGCCCAGGGAGGTGGTGGAGTCACGGTCTCTGGAGGTGTTTAAGGAAAGACTGGATGTGGCACTCAGTGCCCTGATCTAGTTGACGTAGTGGTGTTCGGTCACAGGTTGGCCTGGATGGTCTCAGAGGTCTTTTCCAACCTAATGGATTCTGTGACTGTTTCTGCGATCCCTTCCCAGGCGCGCACCTCCTGCGACCGCCTCATGCGCGCGCCCCCGCCTCCTTCTCCGCGCGCGCACCTCCTGCCGCCGTCCCGTCCCGTCCCGTCCCCGCCCGCACCGGAGCCGTTCCCCCGCGCATGCGCCCCGCGCCCCGTCCCGACTGTTCAAACAGGAAGGCGGACATGTTAGCTCTCGCAGGTTCCCTCGCAGCTGCCGGACCTCGCGCTCTCTCCTCCCCTTAAGCCGCCTCCTTCCCTCCTCCCCTCTCACGCCGCACCCTCGGGTCGGTCCTGAAGCGGTCCGGGCTGCCGTCCTGTCCCTGAGGCGGAGGGGGGGCTGAACCGGCGTTGGCAGCGGCGGGAGGCAGGGAGGAGGAGAGAGGAAGAAAGATGATGCTGCTGCGGCCGCTCTGCCGGTGAGGTGACTCGTCCGCCGCCCGTGGGGGTACTCGCTCGGTGCCTTCCTCGCCCCGTGCCCACGGACGGACCGACCCCACGGCGCTGAGACACGCCGTCGAGAGGATTCCTCTAAGTTTTATTTTTCCATCCATTTTTGCCTTGTTGGTGTGCCTGCAGGCTTTTGTCTTTTTTCTTTTTCTTTCCTTTTTTTTTTTTTTTCCTCTTCTGTTGTTTCTTCTGGTTCACCGGAAAGAAAGCCGCGCTCCGGAACCTGGCACCGACCCGCCGGCGCTGCAGCAGCAGGACGAGAAGGAGGGACCGCTACGCTGGATCCCAGGACGGCTTCCCCGGCTGGGAAAATGGGAATGCTGAGACGGTGGGGCCCGAGCAGAGGAGGGAGGGAGAGGAAACCTGCTGCTGCGGAGCTGTGAGCATCCCGGGAAGCTGCGAGCGGGCCTGGAGGAGCGGGGGGAGAAGCAGCCTCGTTCCCCGCCTGCTGCGGGCTCCCCTTGGATTCTCTGCCCTCTTGACGGGGACTTGCCCCAGAGACTTCTGTGATTGAAGGGATCTCGCAGGAGGCGCTTCCTCAGCCCAGTCCAGGCTGCGTGGTTTCTCTTTTGTGGTCGCCTGTTCCTGGTTTGGTTTTTTTTTTTTTTTACACTTTTTCTTTTTTTTTTTTTTTTTTTTGACCTTACTTTGCTCTGGAATAAGGGAAGCTTTTTATCTCCGGAAACATGTCGACAGGAGAAAGTTTTGAGTCTCGGTTTGAGAAAATCGACGTGACTTTGAAGGACCCCAAATCCGAAGTGAACGTGGACTGTTTGCTGGTGAGTAGGGAGCGCCGATGGGCCCCCGGTCACGTCTCCCCGAATTCCTTACCCTGTGGGACCGAATCTCGCACTCCTAGCTGAGTCACCGCCCTGCTCAGCTCCGCACTGGTGTTTTGTTTACTCAGCTCTGGGCTGAGGGTGCGTGAATGTGTCTGTGTGCCGGGAGAGCGGCTCATGCCAAGGAGGCGCCTGCCCAGCCCTGCCTCACACTTGTCATCTCTCGCTTCGCGCACCGCTCTGTGCCTCGCCGGCTGTCACAGGGGCGGTGGAGCCTTTCCACAAAGGCGGAATTCGTGCGTGCCACTCCGCTGTGTGAGCGCAGGACTCCGATAGCTTTGATACCAATTCTCTCTCCAACAACTTTTTTAAAGACTGAGGTCCTCTTATGCTGTGATTAAGCACTGTGCCTCTGACAGTTGCATACGACACTATTAATAAGCCCTTACAGGTGGGCAGGGGTTTAAATGCATTTTAAATTGGTGGTTGTCTTAGGCCTGGGGTGGAGGGCTGCTCGCTTGTTGTTTCCCTAATTGGTCGTACCTAATCACTGGATCTCACCAGTGCTGTCAGTGTTATAACTGCATCATAGGAAAGCAAACCATAACACTTCCTGATCTGAAACCAACCAGCGTCATATGGTAGCTGATTGACAGAATTGGATGATCTTTTAGTTCTTATTTAGTTCACTTAGTACCTCAGTAAAGTGCATGCCAAATCCAACCAATTTGTTTGGGATGCGGCTGGGTCCTTAAATATGCCTAGAGATGTCCTTAAATAGTACCAAAGTATAATTTTTGCTTTCATACTGAAGTAGAGGGCTTATTTTCTTTGGAGCAAGTGATAGAAGTTCTTTAGTGTATTTTTTTCCCCTGGCTTTCTGTTGTCAGAGGAACAAATAAATTGAATTTGTTCCTTGTATGAACTCTGACATTTGGATTTGGAAGGGAAGGGAGGTGTGGGGGTGGAGATAGCTCTTAATAGTCATTCTTCATTTTCTGCTGCATGGCTTTTGGCAGAAAGCTTGTTTGAGCATAGGGCAGTGGAGAGATTAAAAGAGTAATGCAAGAATCTGTACAAGTTCAAAATATTGTTTATTCTCTTTAGTTTATTACTGGTTTGTGAGCTTCTGAAGTGTTGGCAGGTCAAACCTACATCCCTAGATAAAAGCAGAGCCTTGTGGACGCTGCTGTCACAAAGGAAAATAGCACTGCACCTTCTAGTTAACTTGCTTCTCTTGATCTGCTTTACATATCTGTCATTTTAGAACCAAAGCTAATGAGGAGACTCTGGTTCTTAGTATGTCAGTTTTGGTAAGTCGAGACTAATCAGACGTTTTTACATCCAGGTTCTATGGATAGGTGTCAAGAGTATAGAGTCAGCTAAGAGTCCAGAGTTTGTATTAACCACGGCTCAATTTGCTACTACGTGCTGTAGTCATTCTATGGGGACCTTCCTACAGTGATAGGAAGGAATTGGCAGGTATCAGACATGCAGTTGGTAGTATCTTTAACCGTATTCCTTAATCTTATAATCAGTTTAAGGATTTGCCCCATTTCAGTTATCTTAATTGTGATTAGCAGCTAAGCTGTACTCAGTTTGGGAATGAACTTGTTGGGATGCTTCCTGTTATGCTTGTTGAAAGTTTTAGAACATGTGTTTGCATCACAGATGTTCATGTCCTTTACAGAGACAATTTTTTAGGAAATTTCTTTTCAACTATTACCAATTAAAAAAGAAAATGCCGCTTCTGAGGAAATCAGTTGATAGGCTAACTTTGTACATGTTTGGTCAATATATCAGTCTTCCTGCTGGCTGGACTTACACTTTGTTTCACTTGTCTTGGAGTTTTTTCTATGGAAGAGTTTAAGTATCCTAGCACTTTCTAAACAGCATAAGTATTTTACACCAGTTCTTAATGTGATGATTCACACTACAAGCATCATTCTTGGCCCAAAGTACTACTTATAGATCAAATCCATTAAAATCTGTGTGGATATGCTTTTAAGGAAGAAATGCTTAGGTGTAGGTGTAATGGATCTGCATTTAAAATACCTTCTGAAATGAAATCCCCATTCCCCTCCCTGCAAGTCTCAATTAAAGAGGGAAATTTGACAGACTTTAGATGTGGTACACTTAAAAAGAAAATAAAATAATATTTTTCTGATCAGACTGCATACAGTTCTTTTTAATAAGACTTTTAAAACCTAAATTATTTTTTACCTTTGGTTAAGGTTGTGCATTGATGTTCCTTGTAACTGCTTTCACTTTTCCTAAGCAAAGGTGATAGCTAACTGTGTGTGTCTGAGTGGAAATACATGAATAGCTGATACACAGGCACTTCAACATCTGATATTCTATATGTGTAGGTTTAAAATGCTGGGGCTCATTTAGGTTCAGGAAACATTTTTTTGGCTGTATGAAGAAAAGTCTCAGCAATGCTCTTGGCTTCTCTTAGGATGGTTTTATCCTCTAACTTTGCTTCATTTTTCTTCTATTCCTATGTTTCTTCCCCATCAGTTTGTACCCCTTGTAGACTAACAGGCAAGACATGGAATAACCTTTAAATCAGCTTTGTAGCCATTTTGGGTTTTGTAAATGTCATAAGCCGTGTTCTGTATGCTAGAAGGGTTCTAAATTTATATGTGAAGTAGTATGAGAACTCTAAGAAAGGAAGATGGGGGTGGGGGCTGATACAAAGGAAGATGTATTACCGTTTCAGGAAGGTGTAGGAGAAGAGTGCTGACAACAGAGCAGAACAGGCGGAAAAGGCACACCAAGGGCCTTACAACTTCAATTTACATGCTACAGGAAGGAAATTCATAAAGCTGAGGTGCAGGAGAGAGGTGTGTTTATTTTTCATGTTTTCTCTTATGCAACTGTAATAAAAACAGAGTAAGAAAATGAATTTTAAGTTGCAATTCTCTGCAACTAAATTTGTTTCTTTGGGTCTTCCATGCGCTTGATTTAGTACAAGGTAGGGGAATCATAGATAAACTGTCTTTTTTTTGATGAGGCATGAGGAGGCCCAAGCCTGAGTTAAATGAAGGCAGTGTGTCACAGCATCATGTAGTGCATTTCCTCAAAGTATTTTGTACTAGGACTCCTGCAGTCCCCAAAAGATCTAATAATGCTGTGAAGGCTGTGTTAGAGAGGTGGTTGCACTCTAGGGTGGGCAGTGGTCAGATCCTGGTGAATTCCATAGGGGTGCTGAGTAGGCCCAAAGGCAGTGTAAGTAACTAACTATTAACTTGAGCTAAGTGACTCATTTATGAGCTTAAACACTGAAAAGCAGTATTCAGTGAGCATCATTCTACAGCAATTTTTGGAATGAATCCATGTTTTAATAAATTCTTGGGGTTTATGGGCTTCCAGTTTTTGGGGAGTGGGGAGTTAAAGGGCATAGTAAGTGAGTAAATGTGGGACATTATGACCTGAAATTGCCTATGCTTTTGATTCTAAAATAACAAGTAACTTTTAATGAAAATATATTTTGGTGCTCTCTCTGTTCAGGTAAGAACTCAGGAAGTGTTTTCATGGTTTATATAGGCACTTGGGTTATTATATACATTCTCTTTTTATATATATATATATATATATATATAAAAAGCAATATAATTTTATAATTATTCAGCTACTTAGTCAATTACTTCCATAGCTGATTTAAAAAACTTCACAGTTCTGGTGATCTTAATCTTCAAAGATGTCAAATGTTTCAGTTGTTGAGCAGTTTGTCTTCAAATTAACAGTAGTAAACACTGCATATCACAAACTTGTTTTATCTACTCTCAAGAGGTTTCCATTTTTGTTGCACCAAAAATACATAACTACAGAGCTTGATTCACCTGTTTCTCCTAGGCCTGTTTCATCAGCTAGATTAATTCATGTTCATCTGTCTTGCATAGGAAAAGGTGAGATGATCCCCTCATCTTTGGGATTTGGAGTTCTACATATATATGTCTGTTAGTAGGCATATTTCCCTTCTACTAAATGTGTTAGAAAGCACTTCTGAAGACCTTGTGATTAGGGATTTGGATAATAAATTTTTAAAAAGCAATAAATAAAAAGTATATGACTGAAAGTACCTTTACTTTGGAGGTGTCTATCCAAATAACTGTTGAAAACACCTTGACTGAAACCACACTAACTCTGCTCTTAAAGTCTGGGTGATCAAATACTAGAGAACTTTGGTATCTGAGAAGCTTCCTTGATTGCTAATGAAGCTTTTTGTATGCAGAAGAAGCAGAACTTCATGAACATTTGCAGATTGTCAGCTTCAGAATTCTGTAAGTTGTCTGAAGATAGTTCAAAGTAAGGGAAAGCGTTGACTGGCAAAATCTCCTTGGACATGTTTCTACCATTCTTTAGATCCAAGTGGAAGGTCCTGCAGTTGTCTTGGGGCAGTCACCAGAATCACTACAGACTGGGTGTTGAATGGTTTGACAGCAACCCTGTGGAGAAAGACCTGGGGATTTTATCTGAATTTCTGGCTCTTCTGTTAGAGAGTGACCTTTTTGGCAGGGCGTGTTAATGTCAGGACGAGGGCTTTAAACTGAAAGAGGATAGATTTAGATTGGACATGAGGAAGAAGTTTTTTACTGGGAGGGTGGTGAGGCAGTGGAACAGATTGCCTAGAGAAGTCATGGATATTCCATCCCTGGAAGTGTTCAAGGCCAGATTGGATGGGGCTTTGAGCAACCTGGTTTAGTGGAAGGTGTCCTTACCCATGACAGGGGGGTTGGTACTAGATGATATTTAAGGGTCCCTTCCAACCCAACCATTCTGTGATTTGGTAGTTAGATTCAAAATAAGACTTCTGGCTGACCTAGAAATGCAATTCCAGGTCTTCAAGTTAGCATATCTGAACTTCAGATGCAAAAATAATGAATGTTAATTTTTAATGTTAATTGTTGATGTCAATTAACAATAACATTATGTTATTTAATGTTAAAATTATCTTCTCATTATGTTATTTAACATTAATGTTAATGTTAATATTCTCATCACTATGGATATGAAATACAAAGATTGATGTTAAATTAATGATAAAAATATATATCTTGATACGTTAGTCAAAAGTAACAACAACAAAGATGCAACTCTAAGTTGGCTTTGAGAATACAGTAACTTGATGGGTTCTTCTTTCAGGTTGCATCTCCTAAGAATTTTTTAATATTACATTAGCCTTTAGAAAGTTAACAGTAGAGATGTGGAACTGTCAAAATGTTAGCTTTTGTTTCATGGTGTATGGTAGGTTTTACAGAGGAATTAATAGTTAACTTAGCCAATTTTTCTGCTTATAAAACTAGAGGCTGTGTAGGAATGTAATTATTTATTTTTCCTATAAAAAGTTTTAGTGCGGAATGATAATAGAAAGTTGATGTTAAGACACATTTCAACAAGAGGAATAAAAGCTATAAATGCTCTTACAAAGTAAAAATATTTGTAAACAATGTCCTTTTCCCTGGCAACTACAGAGTGGTTTTTTTGTTGCTTGAGGGAAGGAAGAGGGAAACACCTGGAAATTGTTTGTTGGACAAACTGAAAATCAACCTGTTGGTCTGTAAATCTTTGACTTTGAGGATAATGATAGCTTCAGGAGCCACTCATTGAGAGCTTAATAAATACTGAGAAGCCCTGTGAGCAGATGATGTTGGTAGCCTCACAGTTGCTGTTAGCAGAATTCCCTGGGTCATACTTTAGTTCTACATAAAAATAAAAAGCTTTTTTAGGTCTCTTACCAAAGAACACTGAGATGTTTGTCTTAATACAGGATGTTTATCTTGAATTTAATAGATCCCAAACCATGTAATTAAAAATCTTTTTTTGGTGGATGTTGCTTGATTTTATTTATCAAAATTCCTTTGTCATCAAGAAATGGCAGTTCCAAATGGAAATACTGAAAAACTGAACTTATTTCTCTGAGAACAAAATTGGAGAATGGTTGAAAAGTTTCCTGTCTTTGCCTTAATTTGTCCAGTCATTCCAGCAGCAATAAAGCCAGAAGGATGATGAGACAATATTGGTAAAACTGCAGCACTATGCAAGCAACACCCAGTTATAGCTCAGTTAAAGCACGTGCAGATAACACCATCTTTTAGCTTCCTCAGCAGTCTGCTGAAATAAACTCTCAAATTAATGCCAAGGTACACAGCATGGACAGCAAACAGGAGGAGCAGGAAGCCACTTGCAGCAGGAAAACTGTGATGCTGGAACATTGGCCTTGGAACAGGCTGCCTGGGGTGGTGATGGAGTCCCCATCCCTGGAGGGACAGTGTAGTTGTGGCACATGGGGACACAGTTTAGTGATTGTCCTTGGCAGTGCTGGGGGCTTTTCTGACCTAACTGATTCTATGAACAGTGATTGAACAAGAGATGGAGCTGGATCTTTGAGAAGAAGAAAAGTGGTTTGGAGCTTCTCTTGTCCATGGTGTTTTGCTGTGCTGAGATGATTGGATTGCCTCTGCTGAAGTCTCCAGTCAGCAGGGTAGAGATGTCTCTGTAGTGTGCTGAGCAGCAGCAGGGTATGAAGTGCTGTGATGTGATGCCTCTTCAGTTACAGCTGTCTGGAGACTGTCTAGGCAAGCAGGGGCTGCTTGGCTGGGTTGGCTGCCCATGTTGCTAAGGGAGAATCGGCACAGATCAGCACCAGCTTCTGACTGGAGCACGGGTCAAAGTCTATTCTGATACTCAAAATCTAGTAAAGGATTGGCTTTCACTAACTGAAAGGTTGCCACTCCCTGTCAATATTTATACAGTAAAAACTGTCATGGGGACAGTATGTAAGATCTCTTTATTAGTAAGTCCTAATTGAAATGCAACTGCAGATTTCTTTATTTTAGGTTCTCGTATGTTTCTTATATGCATTCATTTTCCTGTTTCTTTTATAGAGTTCAGAAATATCTGGAGGTTTTCTTGGTTTTTGTCAGTTGCATGGTCTGAGATGATGCAAAGACCTAATGCTTGGAAACCTCTGTAGGAAACACTGCACACACTAAGGGTTTATTTTGGACTCTAGATTGAAACTATCTAAAAGTGTTTCTATCTTGTGTGTGTCTGGGCTGCAGAGCTTATAATTGAACTGGAAACACAAGTGGAACATGTCCTTGTTTTTTCTTACAGATCTTCATGAGTGATAATATTCACTTAGGAAAAATCCTCGAATTCTAATAGTTATGTAAATATCGACTAATGTCTTTATATTTTTTCTCTTAAAAGCAGCATAGTACTCAGTGCTACATTATATTCAGATGTATTAAATGCCATGAAGGTATGAATAAATTTGGAGGAAAACTTGATGTGAGACATCTATGTAGAAAATGCATTAATAGAAGGTGGCTGTTTTCCTATGTAGTCACTGACTGCTATGAAAATACTGTTTCTGTGGAGGCTGAGCTTAATTTTTAGCGAATAAATACTGGCCAAAAAAACCCCTGACTACATAAAAGTAAGTATGTCATCTGGAATGTGCTTTTTGAAGAAGAGGAAGCCAGAAGCTTCTCTTGACATCTGGAGATTTCAGCTAGGAAATTTTTTTCCTGTTTTGTGGTTGGAGAAGTTACATTTTCAGCAGATGGTTAGTAAAACTTGTATTATAGCCATAGTGGTTATTTCCAGTGGGAAAGTGTGAAGGAATGATGGTTGGGGCATTCATCTCAAACTGGCTACTGTTTGATCATTTATTTCTTTAGTCTAAATCAGTTGCTTTGGATGATGATTTGGAAGTCTGCCTTCTTAATGTTTAATACCATGTGCACAAGGAAAGTAGTATTTTATTGAGTATAAATGGTTGTTTTTTTACAGAATTATTGAGGCTGAAAGGAACCTCTGGAGGTCCCTCATCCCCCTGCTGTGATAGAGTGGCCTAGATCAGGTTGCCCAGGAAGGTCTTTGAGCATCTCAGAGATGGTGAACTCCACAACTTCTCTGGGCAATGTGTAATTTTCCACTTCTCAGAAGAATACTTACTCTGTTGACACTCCATACAGCGGAAAATAAAATTCACCAAAAATAGTAGAGAAGTCATCAGTATTCATTTGGCATTTATTTGCAGAGTTCTGGCCTTCTTGTTCAGTAAACCTATTTCTAGCCCAAATAATTTTTTGAAAGGTATCTGCCACAGAAGACCTGAGGAACTTTCTGTGTGGAGGCATTTGTAGACTCAGATATTTTAAGCATAAAGGTTTGTATCTGAGGAGCCAGTTGCTGTGAATTTATAAGCTCATGTTTAATTTGTGACTGTGGTTGAAACAGATGTAGAATTTTTCTGTTGGAGCTAAAAAGAGAGTGAATGCCTTGCTGTGATGTCCAGTTTGCACTCCATGAGTGCCACTTCAGTTTTTCACGATTATGTAGCCTTGTGTTTTCTGTATCTGTGTACACACATTGTTTTCTTCCTGACAGGCAGTGAGGGAGGCTGGGTAGGACTTCCTTATTGACCTGGAAATGTGAAAGACTTCTTGACAGTGATGGGACAGGGACTTGTCCCTGATAGACAGGTGAAGAGGAGATACTAACTGTGGAGTTTTCAGGCAGAGTCTTCAGAGGAGAGACTTCAACTTCAGACTTTGACTTCAGAGAAGTTGAAGTGTGAAGTGCCAGTACAACAAGCACCATCTTCATAGAGTATGGATGACAGTTCAGCATGGTAATTCCACCACTGACACCTGGGAGCTCATTTGACCACAAGTGTGGATTGATTCTGTTAAGTACTTAAGAGGGGAGGAAACCTCTCCAGCCAGGCGGTAATCCAGTAGGAGTGGATGGGGAAGATTCTTCAGGGAGGAGTGAGGTTGAGGTCAGACAATCAACAAGTTAGTGTTGGTTATACTTGGCTTGTGCTTTTTTGCAGATGCTGTATTTTGCTAATTATACCAGGCAGGGCATGAAGCTGTGGTTGAAAATAGAGGTAATACTGATGCCTCACAATTTTGTATTGTTACTATGCGCTGCTGTCAGTGTTAGAGGTAGAATCATAGAATTCCCTTATTTGTTATGAATCTGCTTATACGAATGTATTTTTATACTAAGCTCTACCTAGAAAGTAGCTTCGACTGTAGGCATGCAAAGAATCCTGTCAGTATTGAGCTGAGAGAATTTATTCTCCCCTTTCAAAGAGGGAAGGTGGTTCTGCTGAACCGTTTGTTAATTGCTCTAATGCATCTTCTGTGGGTAGCTGTCCTCCTCCTTCTACTTAATTTACTACAAAGTTCATTGGCAATTAAACAATTGCCAGCATAACAGTGATACAGTTTTTGGTGGTCTTGGGATCATTCAAACCTGCTGTTACATTCTATATATACATATATATATACTCTTCTGTGGAAATTCAAGGCCAAAAGTGGTGCCAGCCAAATGGTAGACTCGTTAGGAACTGAAGTTTTTGCTCTGCTAATATAGACAACAATCATCATGGCTTTTGAAAGAGGGGCTGTTGTTGCAAACGTTTGTGGAGCTAAGATGGTGACATAAATAGGAAATTGCCCATGAAGACCTGTGAGTGAGTGAAAGCTGAACTATTGATGCGATTGTGTATTTTATTGGGCTGCTTTTTGTTTGAGCAGTGGCTTTGTTGGTTCATTGTTTTGTCTTTTTTTTTTTCAATACATTGAGTTCATAATTGGACATGCCATTAAAGAGCTGGGCTTTCTCTATAGAGAATAAATCAGTAGGCTTCCTGGAAGAGTTTTGTCTTCTGTCTTTTACTAAAATGCCCATGGCTATTTTTAGCCTTTCTTACACCCCACGAACTGTTTTGTGCATATGGATTTTGGAAATAGCATGACCTTAAGGTGTTTGGAGATGGTTTTGACTTGCCGAAATCAGGTGGTCGGAGAAATCATCAGAGCTAGTCACAATGTGGTTCTGAATCAAGCTATGAAGCCTCTTGTTAGGAAAACCATATTTAGGAGAATTCTGTGTTGTTTGTCTAAAGAATAAAGTTGTAATACAAAGAAAGTCTTGTATCACATAACTTGCATGCCCAGAGCTGTTCATTGATTCTGTGTGGTGGATTGGAGTAAGGAAAGGACTAAAAGTCTCTCTTGCTTTAATTCTTGATGAATGTAAGGTCAGAGGAGTCTTTGAAGTGTTTTCCTTTTGTTTCTTTTCTGTCCTCGAATGCCTTCCGGCTTTGATAAGAAAGCTTTTGTCCTTCTGAATGCAATGTATACGTAACACTGTTGTCATCAGTAGTTTGGGCTTGGGATATAAGCAGAGATACCATTCAGAGGTAAAATTGGAGCTGCCTTGGTTCTGGGACTGCAGTGATTGTACACAACTCCTCTGTGACTTTCTGTGCCTTCTGTGTAACTGATTTTGAGTGGCATCAGGGAATAGTCGGGATGGCTTCATTATTCTATTCTTTGGTCATGACAGTCTCCTCTTTGAGCCCCTGGCAAAGAAGGGAGTCAGATTAACTTTCACTTTAATATAAAGAATGGTTTCTATCAGATAAAGAATAGTTTCTATCATAGTTCCAGGTAAGTTCATGGGAAAGAAGGGTCTGAGAACCATGAATTCTAGGAGGGAGAAAAAGGGATTTATTTTTTAAATTTTTTTTTTTTTTGTAATGTACCCTTTCTTATTGCAGTCTGACAAACTCATAGATATGGTCAGGAATAAAAGATTGATTAAAACCATTTATTTGCAGGTTAGGAAGTTTCTTTCAAAGTTTCTGATGCCCTGTGAGTAGAAGCTTAATTTTTCAGTGTAAGGTTCAACCAGAGTAGGCAGCTGAAGGTTTTTTGTTCAAATCTGGCTATCTTGTGAGAGGTTGTCTAGCTCTACCAAAGCAGGACACCTTTTGCTTTTTTTCTTGTGTGTTTCAACATCAGCAGACTTACCTTACAGTGGTGCTTCATTACTCATATTTTGTGGGAGGAAATAACAGTATTCAGCAAGGGTGTATTGTAGAAACAAGTTGAAATCCTAAGGTTTCTGACTGATAATTCCTCTTACAGGCCCTTACATTTAATTTAAGAAAAAGTCTTCTGAGCTGATGGGTTAGCAAAAGTGGAAAAAAAAGAAATGGGGTGATGAGTTTTGTAAGAATTACTTTAAAAAGTATTATGATTTTTACAAAATAAGTTTATTTTTCCAGAAGAGTTGGAATCAACATAACTTCTTTCATAGCAATGGAAAAAGACACAGTCTTTAACAAGTAACTTGCAACTTTGATCTAAAGCTTATGCTTAAGGTTAGGTAATTCTCTGAAGATCTTGCTTCCCTTGAATTTCATCCTGATAAAGAAATGGCCTTCACATATAATGAAGTGCAGCTCACAGAAATAAGCTGGTTTATTGGTTAAGCTTCCTTTTTACATCCGGAAGAAGGTGGAAGCAGTGTTACCCATAAGAGCACAATTAAGTTGGGCAGGATACTTGTGTCGTCATCTCTGCAAAACAGAAGAATCACTTAATTTTTAAATACAGAAACGTGGTGTCTGTTGCCCTGATTTTATGTTTTTCAGTCTTCAGATTATTTGTTTCACTTTTGCAGTAGAAGTAAAACCAGTAAGCAAGTTCTGATATAAAAAGAAGAAGCAATTAATGGGGCAGTTTACAAAAATTATTTTGTCAGTAATGCCAGTCCTGTCAATTTATTAATTGAGTTAATTCTTAAACTTGTGCAGTGGATATTTGCCTACCATAAATTACTTAATTCTTGATGGTTATAGAAAATAACTTTCTCCTTTTGATGTTGAGGTTGGGGAAAGTCAGTCATTCAGTTTAAATGCTTCTTGTTTGAATACCAGTCAAATATCTCTTGAAAAGACAGGAGTTGAAATGAAAATTGGTGTGCCATGTTATCCTCTTGCCTTAGTAAGTAAAATATCAAAAAAAAAGGAAGCATCAGTGCAGTATCCTTGATACCCTGATACATCCTTCTTTACTTTGGAATATTTTTAACATCAGAACACAACAGATTATACTTATGGTGTGGCAGGGATCGGGTGCAAGAACAAAAAAAAAATTGCCCTTTGTGGAGAAGACTTGTCTGTCTGAAAGATATATATATATATATGTATACACACACAGATATGAGGTTTGGAAAACAGGCAGAGAAATTAGTAAGATGATAGATAAAGATGATTTTGGTGTTGGAATTGTTTGTTTTGCCTAATGTGCTGTAAGTTAGGGCTTCCTGATTTCTTCAGCGTTTTTGTGAGTCTGTTTTGAATTTCTGTTTCCTGCATCTAAAATAAGGAAGTACTTCCCCCACCCCTCACAATTTGTGGGTTTGGTGGTGTGGAGGCAAGCTGCTTTTTGTACTTTTAAGGGGTAGGGAAATTTCACTGGTAGTACCATCGGGTATTCAAAAAGCAGACATCAAGCTGCAAGGATGTGTCAAATGTGAATGGCCAACAAAAACCTCCACAGCAAGACTTAAAGTCAAAAGGGAGGCGTGAGTCTGTTTAACATTGCATCTTCATTGGTATGTTACAAACTGCTATTTTAATATAATCCATTGATTTCAAGTTTTTAAGTATTTTCATAGAATCACAGAAGTAAAGAGTTGAAATGGACCCACAAGGATCATCCTGACCTTGCATGTTACAAACCCCAAGAATCACACCTTAGGGCATTGTTGGAATGCTTCTTGGACTCTGTCAGGGTTGGTGCTGTGGCCAGTTCCCTGGGGAGCCTGTTCCAGTGCCCGACCACCCTCTGGGTGAAGAACCTTTTCCCAATATCCAACCTAAACATCCCCTGACACAGCTTCATGCCATTCCCTTGGGTCCTGTCACTGGTCATGAGAGGGAAGAGACCAGTGTTTGCCCCTCCACTTCCCCTCGTGAGGATGTTGCAGGCTACAGTGAGGTCTCCCCTCAGTCTCCTCCAGGCTGAACAAGCCAAGTGATCTCAGCCACTCCTTGTAAAGCTCTTAATCACCCTTGTGGCCCTCTTTTAGACACTCTCTAAAAGCTTTGTATCTTTCTTATATTGTGGCACCCAAAACTGCCCCCAGCACTCAAGGTGAGGCCGCCCCAGTGCAGAGCAGAGTGGGACAATCTCCTCCCTTGCCCGGCTGGTGATGCTGTGCCTGATGCCCCCAGGACAGGGTTGGCCCTCCTGGCTGGCAGGGCACTGCTGACTCAGATTCAACTTGCCATCACTCAGGAGCCCCAGGTCCCTTTCCTCAGCACTGCTTTCCAGCCTCCTGTTCCAGTCTGTATGTACTCGGATGGTTGCCCCATCCAAGGTGCAGAATCCAGCACCTGTCTTTGTTAAACTTCACGTGTTTGATGGTTGCCCAGCCCTCAAATGTGTTGATGTCTCTCTGCAGGGTGTCTCTGCCTTCAAGGGAGTCAACAGCTCCTCCCGATTTAGTATCACTGGCAAACTTACTTAGTATTGCTTCCAGTCCTGCATCCAAGTCAGTTATGAAGATGTTGATGAGCACAAGGCCCTGTGGAGGGATAGAGCCCTGCAGAACCCTGCTGGTGACGGGTCGGCAGTCTGATGGCACTGCATTCACTACAATCCTTTGCGCCTGACCCGTGAGCCAGATGTTCGCCCATCCCATGGTGTGTTTATCCAGCTGAATGCTGGACATTTGGTCCAGTAGGATTCTGTGGGAGACAGTATTGAAAGCTTTACTGAAATCCCAAAAGATTAGATTAGCTGGCTTCCCTTGATACCTAGGTGGGTTACTTTGTCATAAGGGGGAATTAAGTTTGTCAAGCAGGACTTTCCCCTCAGGAACCCATACTGATTGTGACTGATGACTACATTGTCCTTCAGGTGTTTTTCAATACCTCCCTAAATAATCTTTTCTATACTAGTCATGGAAGTGACACTGACAGGCCTGTAGTTTCCAGGGTTGTCCTTGCCCTTCTTGAAAATTGGGACAGTGTTTACCAGCTTCCAGTCGGCTGGAACCTCTCTAGATTTCCAAAAGTATTCAAAAATCATTGAGAGGGTTATCCTTTTGACTTAGAGTTGTAGTTTTCTTAAGTTCCGGATGTTCCCACAGACAAATAGGGAAAACTGATTTACATGGACATGGGTTTATGACTGCAAAATACTGTTTTTAAGTAAAGAAAATTAATTTATCTGCATGCTAATGCATATTAGTACATGAACCTAAAAATTACTGTGCTTCAATATAATAAGTAAATTTTTACATTACATTAGCTCTTTTAGTAGCATGTTCATAATGTTCATCAGTCTCTTTGCATTGAATGTATGGTAGAGAATTGATTGTATTTCTTAGGGGGAAAACTGTATGCAAAGAGGAGCTTCATGAAACTTGTGCTTTCAATAGAAAAGTGTCACTACTGGCTGTTTGAACTGTGTTGTGCATGTATATGAAGCTGTTAAAATGAAGATTTATGCATTTTAAGTTGCAGTTAACTGCAGTGTCCAATGCTCAGTAGTATAACAGGAGACTGTTCCTGTTTTCCATAGTTTCCAGTAGTGTAATCACTGGAGGAAAGGGGGAACATCACTAAAATGTTCCATTGACCTAAGCAGTTTGAGGGTTGTAATAAATAAAGTTAGTTCTCTGAAATAATTCTCCTTCTTGTTAGCCTTACATACTGATTAGGTAGTGGGTTTGTACCTTAATGAATTCATATGCGACTACTGCTTGCTTTGTAAGTCTGAAGGTGTGCTTAACAGATTTCCAGGAAAGCCTTTCTGTGAAAAGCTTCATTAATCACTTGAGAGCATAATTAAATAAGTGAATTGGCTAAAAAGAAAAAAAATTATGCTCAGTACATTCACAGACTTTTATATACATGTATAGACACTCCATAGTGATGATAAATATGAAATCATGACATTCATTTTCCTTTAAAAAAAAAATTTGCAAATTCAGTTGTGGTACTCTTAAGTTTCAGAAAAATGGATAGGAGGTGTTGTTTTCAGTACTGTGCAATTATAATTTTCTGCTCTAAATTTTGTTAGAAAGAAACTCTGATGAGAATATTTCTGTATACTGAGTAGTGACACCAAAATTGCACAAGGAATAATCTACCTAAAGTTTTCTAATAGAGAGTTGAGTTAGAATTAATTTTGGTGAGACATCAAATGTATACTATTTTAAAAATATATCAGATCTTGTGGTGGTCAGTGGGTTTTACTCAGGCTCGCAGCCTGTCACAAGTGAGGTCTTCCATGGGTGGATGCTGGGCCTAATGCTGTCCAACATCTTCCTGCATGACCTGGATAGTGGCATTAAAAGCACCCTGAGCAAATTTGCTGATGACACTGAACTGACTAGTGAGGGGACCCTACAGAAGGGAGATATGTCTTACAGAGAGAGCTGGACAGGCTGGAAGAGTGGGCAAGCAAGAACAGTATGAAGTTTAATAAAGTCAAGTGCAGTGTCTTACATCTGGGCTGACATAACCAAAGAGTTATGTGAGCTTATTGTGCTTCTTATGGCAATCTTTGTATGGGTTAGTGCAGCTAACTCCACTAAATTTACACTAATTTTACAGGCTGGTACAGGCTGGGATGTGTGAGGTTGGGAGCAGCCTCGCTGACCTGGGGGGCCTGTTGGACAACAAGGTGAACACGAGTCAGCAGAGCATGGCTGCAGCAACAAAGGTAAACTAGATCCTGGGCTTCATCCACAGAGGGGCTACTAGGAGAATGGAAGGTGTGATCATTCCACTCAGTGCTGGTGAGGTCACATCTGTAGGGAGGTGTCCAGTTCTTGTTCCTGCAGTCCAAGGAGAGTTCTAAAGGAGGGTCACAAAGGTAATCAAAGGGCTGGAGAACTTGCCTTGTGAGGGAAAAGTGAAGGTGTTTCCCTGGAGAAGGTGTGGGGGAGACCTCATCACAATGTCCCAGAACTAAAAGGACAGCTACAAGGAAGATGATAGAGATCTTTTCAGGAGGAGAAAACAAGGGCCAACATGTACAAGTTGCATTGGGAGAGATTTATATAAGAAAGAAATTTTTTGCTGTGACAGTAGTCAGTCACTGGAGCAATTTCCCCAAGGATGTGGTAGAGTTCCCATCGGTGGTCGTTTTCAAGACTCAGCAGGGTGCTAGGCAATCTCATCAAGGCTCCCTTTTGCATGAACAGTTGGACCAGGTGAACTTTTGAGGTACCACCAGATCTACACTGTTCTATGATTCTCCTTCTTCGGAGAAGACACCTCTACAGTATTTCACAGGTTGGTCTCCCCTTTGCCTTTCCCTAGCTTTGTTTCAGAGCCTCAGTGAAGCTCTTAAATCAGTGCAATGTGTTTGCAGCAGTGCTAATTAAGCACAAAGTAATGATATGTGCAATATGTACAAATTGTTTCCTCAGCTGTAGCTATCGAGGTCCCATTTTCTGAATGACACTCTACAGGATATGGTATCTGTGCTGAGCAGCATGATGTTAATTTCTCTTTTAACAGCAGATCTGCTCTGATGAGAGCGAAAGAGACTTTAAGAGAAAAACCTTTAAAGCCAGCGGCCTGAAGACACAGAAGGAACTCAACCACAGAATGCATGCATGACAAATCTAGTTTCTAAGTGGACAAAAATATAAACCGTTGTTATTTTCTTAAATATTTTTCACTATCAATGGCAACTTCAATAGCAATAGTATCTGAATTTAAAAAAGCAACAGGAAAAGCACCTCCCACAGAGTTAATTTTTGTTAATACTCCAGAAGTTAAGATGAACTCTATCTGGAAGGAGGAAAAATATATTCTGAGGGTTTAAACCAACAAATGCAAATTATCCATTTAGATTGGAAAGATACCTCTGCTAAGCTAAGAGAAGCTTGCAAAATGATCAGGAGCTAGTAGGATTTTTGTCTTACAATGGTTTCAGGTGAGAAGTTTCTTGATTAGTATAAAACTCTCCAAATTAAGAATTAGCATAGAATGAAGCTTTCAGTAAATAGAATGTAGTTCTTGTGAGTATGGAAGTAATATAGGTAGTTTGGATATGAAAGATTGTTACCATATACAGTCAGATATAGTCAAACAACATTTAACTTTTACTACATGAAGAGATACAGTTTATTTGAGCATAAAATCAGGGCTTCAAGTATGCTTTCAAAAAATAACAGAAGTAGTTGGTTGAATCTGTATTTCTGATAAAGCCCTAAGGATTATAAAGAAAAAAAATAGCTTAAACTATGCTCTAATTTCAAGTGTATTTTATTTCTCAGCAGATTATTATTCTGTAATAAAACTTAGAAGTGTCGGGGATTCGTTTTGGAATTCCACTTCTACAATGAGCCTGGTATTGGAGGGATCTGTAGCAAGAATCCTCAGGCCAGTCCATCAAGGGTGAGGCCACAGTCTGTCTGCAACAGCCTCGTCTCTGTTTTGTGAGCCAGCGTCTATTACAGCTGCTGCCCTCATGCTACATTCAGTAGCTGTCGTAGTTGGATATGGGCCTTCTAGAATTTACCTCCCTTTTATGTTTTGGGTTGTGGGGCAGGAGGACAGCTACCACGGTTCATAGCAGAAGGTGTATTAGATGAAATAAGAATGCCTTGGAAGAACTCGGTGGAAAGAGCAAATCAAATTCCAGCTATTGCTTACAGTGTTTCCCAGTTGCAGTTATGTGAGGCCATTGGCATTCCCCACTCACTTTTGAAGAAACGAGATGCTCCAGCGAAACAGGTAAATTCAATCACTGTCACTGTGGTGTGGCAAGGAAAAGAGGTTAAATCAGGATGTCTTTTAGTTACTCCTTTACCATCAGAATTCTTGTTATGTTTCTGCTGGTTCAGAATAGTTCAGTGTGTTGGTAGTTATTCTTGACAGAAGACCTAAGCCACATTGGCCTTTTAAGACACTCAAAGGTATGTTTCTCTCTTCTTGCAGAAAATAGCATATTTATTTGAGGATTGATAAGGAATATTATCCTAATCTGTTTTTGTAGTTTTTAAGTTCATACTGCTGGTAATTAAATTTTTTTTTAAATTTGGTAATGAAAAGTCAAAATACGTTTCTTGCCATGCTCATGATATTGAACAGCGTTTGGACACTGAACAAGTCAGGCTTTAGGATATTCAGAAGATTTTCTGCTGTTAAGATTAACTTCTATATAGAAATAGTATGTAAGAATTCACAACTACTCCACTCATCTTTTTTTCTGAATTTTCTTGCTCTTGTCTTCTGAACAACCATGAACTTTTATACTGGTTTTCAGCAGGAATAGCTTTTGTATTCATAGACTGGTTTTCTGCTGTGTTCTTAATTCTTTACAGGAACTTGTACAAAAAGAGGTATTATCTCTACCTGTGCTCTTATTTATAAAATTTGGCTTTTAACTGAATCTATTAAATTGGACTAAGTGTCATCTTCAGAGAATAAGCAGATTAAGAGTTTTTTTAATGAGGTGAGGTTAAATAAATTGGAAATTTGTCGTGTCATAGTTTGATAGGTTAAGGGACAAAATTACAAGAAACGACCAGTTCTCATATGTGTCCTTTAACTCTAAATTGGAAAGAAAGAAAGAGCTCTAAACACTTGAGTGTGACATGATCTTAGAGTTGTTGTACAGCGGTTCAGAAAAGAGGAAATTCAGTTCTTTTCTGTTTGCTACAAGTTATACAATGTGTTATCTTGACTGAAACAAGTAAGGGGGATTTTGAATGTGCTTTACATGACAGATTAAATGCTGCATTGCTTATCTTCTCTGAAGAGTGCCTTAAGCACATAGAGCTTTGCATCATGAACTACTTGTAATTTTACAAATGCAAAAGAGTTTGTGTCTCTGTTGAAGTTTTTGGTACTTTTGTTTCTCTTGCCAAGCAGTTTGTAAAATGTGACTGTGAATGAAAGTGGTAGGTTACTTTTTTATTATTATTATTTAAAATGTTTGGTTATTTGGGATATGTAAATCTGTGTATAGAGGGTGTATACACACGCATACTTCCTGGTGTTAAACCTTTCCTAATGTCAGATGGTTGGGTTTTTCCTTTTCTAAGTCAAATTCTTTATCTGTAGTTCAGAATTTAGTTAAATTTAATGATCGTTTACTTCAATGCCAGTGCATTTTGTTTGAATACCATCAAATATATAACTGCCTTCTTCATTTCCTCTTGAAGTCTCTGAGGCTAGGTATGGTCATTTATAAAGGGACCATGGTTGGTTGCAAGTATCTGTTTCAAAAATGACTGTTTCTGTCCATGTTTTATGTAGTTCTTGAGAAATTGTCTTTGTGGTCCAGCTGACTTTTGGAAAGTGAAGTGTAGGATGTCTGACAAAAGTGTGACTCTAAATTCTTGAACTGATACTGCTGCTCTTTAATTACATTCCAGAATATCTCATGTTGATATTTTGTAGTATTTAGAGATTGGAAACCTGCTTTCCTCAGTGTTTTACAAACATAGAATTTATATGAATGGGAAGTAGCAGTATTGCCTGACTTCACTTGACGTGGCTTTTGAACGACTTGGTTTTTTATATTTTTATACACATGTGCAATGTATCTCTAGTCTCTTAGTTCATGTAGATTTCCAAGAAAGTAGTGGTTTTATTTAATGACTTTTTGTTCAATTAGGTACTGGAAAAATGCTTTCATAAAGCAAATGCTGGGATAAAAATCATATAGAAGTTGGATGCCGGTAAAAAGTAGCCTTTCATTCACTTTTGGTTTATTTTGTAGAAAACATGTTTTCATCAGTTTTGCTTTCTGCTTAATGACAAACTAAATGACAGCTACTCAAAATGGTCTGTGGGACAGAGGAACAGAAAATGTCATGTTAGTGTGCTCTGATTTGTCTCATGACAGGCTTTTATGGTGTGACAAAAATATTGCCTGCCCTCATCCCCTGTAGAGATTAAGTTAATCAGCCCAAGCTCGGTCTTGCTCCCTTGTAAGGACAGGCAAGAGAGACTTTGACAAGATTCCATGGTTGTGGCAATGGTCCAGACAGCCCTGGCTCTCTTTCCTCTTGGGCTAAGATTTGTTTTCTCCCGTTTTTTGAATCCAAAAGAAAATCATGCCTTTGGAGTACATGTATCAGTCTACTGTATCTTCTTTGGGTGTTGGGGGGGGGATGGTTTTCTCAGGTTCTGAAGTGCTATGTAGGAAGAATGGTATTAGGGAAGAGTTGACTTACTCTTTTGTTGTAGCTGGAAAAGTTGGTAGAAGACTTGCTTTTACAGTCATTTCTTAGCATTTTAGTATTTTTCATCCTTGTGATTGCAGTATATCAGCTTGGTGAAAATACCCAGTGTTGTAGAAGTTGAATACTACTGTTTTAGGAAGTTCTGTTCTCTTTGTCTCATGCTTGAGCAAGTGTATTAGAAGTGCATGCCTCATGCTTGAGCAGTGGAAATGTTGGGAAAACTTCTTTCTTGGTGCATGAAGTCAGTGGCTTTAGTTTTCTTCAAACTTTAGTCTCAAAGCTTGAAAAGGAACATAGAAAAACTTAGTTGCATGTGCCTAACAAGCTTGTAAGCATAATAAATCACAACATCTTTGGACTTGCTTGAAATTAAAAGTGTTGGATCCTCTAATGGATTTCTAATTCTTCCACTCTTCCTCTAGTCTTGAAATACTGTACTTGAAAATTCCAGATAAACGAGCTTATATTGTTGTAGTATT
The DNA here is from genome assembly GCF_041296385.1 of Aphelocoma coerulescens. Lineage (NCBI taxonomy): Eukaryota > Metazoa > Chordata > Aves > Passeriformes > Corvidae > Aphelocoma > Aphelocoma coerulescens. The sequence goes on along the minus strand of NC_091015.1, from coordinate 118,722,611 downwards.
ACATATGATAAAATCCTTACTGATTATTGTGAGGGAGACTTGCAGTTTGTTAAAGCCACCCTTACGTTTTCATGGACTGCTTTGATTCTGTTCTGTCATTTCACTGCTGGAATGTGGAACCATGCCTTTCAAGTAGGTTTTTGATTTTGTAGTTCCACCTCTCTTTTTTCACATGCAGTCCAAAGCATTCAGGATTTTAGTTGTGATTCTACCATGATGTCAGAAAGGGTAGAAAGAGTACTTAGAGGAGATTTGGGTTAAATCAGAGAACTGTAAAATAGTTTGGGTTGGAAGGGACCTTAAAGATCATCTAGTTCCAAGCCTCTGCTATGGACAGACACTTTCTACTAGACCAGCTTGCTAAAAGCCCTGTCCAGGTTGGCCTTGAAGACACTTGGGGATGGGACATCCACAACTGCTCTCAAAGCATCTATTGTGGGAGTATTTTTAGACCTGAAAGTAATTAGTGACTTGAATATACACTTAAACGTCCAGTATTAATTAAAAATTGTGTTACTAGTGGCATTGTCTGTATATGCTACCATTTTTTCTTCAGGTGGGTTTTGAAAGAGAGCTTGTCTCTTCTCACTTTTTTTTTTTTTTAATGGCTTAAAGGGAGTGGGTAAAACCACGGTTTTTAAATTTATAAATTTGTAAATTCAATTTATTGGGTTCTGGACTGTGGGAACAATCTGTTAGCAGAACTGTTTTGTTCTACATTAGCAGTGAAAATCTCCAAAAAAAGTGGAAAACTTGCTGTTTTGTTCCTGTTAGTTACAAAATCCTGTAGTACAGACGAATCTTAGTGGTTGGAAGTAGAAATAACTTGTCTATATCTAAAATAATTCTCATGGAATTTTTATAACCTTTTTAAAAAATAGCATTACTTGAAAGTCATTTTTCTGGGTATATTCATCATGGAAAAAAGAATAAATATAGAAAAACATTGAGTTTATGCATGCAGACATCTTTTATATTGAAAGTGATGTTTTTCTTTTAATCAATCCACGAAAAAGTCTATGGCCTTCAGTAGGGTTTGTGATACAAAACTGCATAACGATGCACAAATTCTTAAATAGTGTTAAGTTCTTGTTTAGTTGCATATTTCAAATATCTGCTTGACGTGTGATTGCTTGTGCTGGAATGTTTATTGCAGAAATGTAGCAAGAGCTCTGACAGGAGATTGTGCAATCGCAGAAGCTTCTCAAAGTTGATTCTTTGCTTCATTTGGTGCTCAACTTCCCATATTTTTCATTTTGCAGACTGGTTTGCATGTGACACTAAGGAAAGGCGTATTGCTTTATAAATCACTAGTTCAGTTTCTAGAGTTTTTTTAGTATAATTATTTCATAATCTTCATTTCTGGACTTCTCTCATGGCTATTCGCCTCTAATCGTAAAAGTGTTGTGATTTGTTCTAGAGTTTTAGGGAAGAATTTCCCTTTTGGTGGTGGGGAAGGGGAGATTTTGTACAGTGTTTCTAGACTTCTGGAAAAATTATGATGCTCTCACTCTTTCTTGAGAAGTTATTCAATGAATTGTCTGTGCTTTGTTTGAAAAATTAAGTACTTTTGTTCTCAGTTTGCCTAGCCTCTGTTTCCAGTCCCTGGGTTATTTTTCTGTGGGATGGATATTATTACTAGCAGAGGGTTTTTTTTTTCTTTATACACCTTTTTAGAATCTTTTCTAAAGCATAATTATTGAACAAATATTATCTCCAGAGACCCAAGTTGTCAAAGCTAAATAGAGAACTTGCCTTTTTATTGTTGTATAGTTTGTTGTTTATATCTGTAGTTAGCACATAGTGATCTTTACAGCAAACCTGATCCAGGTCAGGTGACAACAGGTTCTGTATGGCTGCTGAGGTATTGTTGCTTTACAGAAAAATTAGTTACCTTTCCACTGACTTGTTATATTGTGTACTTTGGTGGTAATGCTCTTGGTTTGTTTTTCACAGCAGAGGTGTCACTTTTCAGACAAAAGTATGGTGGGAGAGCTAGACGCAGCAATTTAAGCTATTGATGGGAGAACTTAGGCTAGTTTTACTACAGTGTAAGGATAAGAGATCTAAAGTTGCTTTATGTATTTGACAGCTTTTACAAGAGTTAAAGCACTTTCATTTATGTTGCTTGCAATAACTCCTGTGAACATGTTGGTGTCTTGCTAATTCACATCTTGTCCAAGTGACTAAAGCTTACTTTCTGAAGTCAGGTTTCATGGATACCTGCCTGGAAAAAAATCTGTGAGGCAGACAGCAATTTCCTAGGCAACAGATGTGGAGGGAGTTCTGTTTGCTTTGGTAAATACCACTGGTATTTAGTGGAGTTGTGCAGTTTCTTTTCCTTTTGTTGAAGTCTTTACTCAACTCCTTGCAGGTTCCTGCAAAAGAAGCCTTAGACTTTTGAGCTGGGACTGGACCAGTTTGTCTTCATTCTTTCCTATCTCTGATCTGTCTTTATACCATTTTGTCGAAGGGAAGTTATGTACCAGTATTTGCATCCATAGTGTTAATTTTTATCCATGTTACTTTTGCTTTCTAATGAGCGTTCCTTACAGTGTTGACTCCCATTGATCTAAATTGGTAGTTTTAAGTGTGTGTGTTTAAAATGAAAGCGTTGGGACTCCCAGATCGGAATGGCAGATCTCTGTGCTGCCTGTGGAAGAATCTGCCCTCACAGGATAACCAAGAAAGCTGTGAGGACCTCAAAGGGCATTTGCTTGTGTAATTTATAAGTGAGGTTTGGCTTTAAAAAAAAAAAAAAAAAAAAGTAGTTATTTTATATCTTAGGTTAGGGTTCAGGGCTTGCCTTTTATCTTTGGTTAATACCATAACTTTGAGAAGTGGAAAGGATGTGAAGTCCCTTTTTTCCACCACGAGGTATTTCTGTGGATAGTGTTACCCTGCTGTGTGTCAGGTTGCCTGCTCATCTCCAGTTGCAGTTGTTACTGTAGCTGGGAACTCTAGACCCTTGAAGCATTTCCTAATGTCAAGTGCTGCAGTGGCTGTGGAATGCTGCTTCCATGGTGATAAACATCAGTCAGTTCTTTAACTACCAGTACTTCTACTTCTTCCAACACTATTTAAATATATATGTTTTAGGTGTATGTGTGTTCACATCTAGTACAGTTTTCTTGAAGAGGACACTTTTAACAAGCTGTACTTATGCTTTATTTAATTCTACTGTTAGTCAAACATGGTTTGATAAGTCATTTAAACCTAAAGTAGGCTATCTATTTTGTTATTTTCTACACATTAAAATATTAAGAATCTGCATAGCCCTCCAGATAGTTCTGCTTTAGTCTTTTTATATATTCTGTTCATGGTAGAATGTTTCACATTTGGTAGAGAAGCTTTGAAGTTTGTAAAACTTGCCCACAGAGCATATTAACCAATGCAAGTGAACCTTTTTTAAGAAAATGAAATATCTGGAGATCTCGCTTGCTGTGAAATGAATCCATGTAATTTGACTTAATGGCAGTTGGCTTTTACTCTGGTTTCACACCTTCCTGAACTATTTTCAAATGATATTGTACCTGTTTCTGCCTAGATTTCACCGAAATATATTCTTGGTGCTGTCTTGGTCTATGTTCTTCATCATCCTTGAAGACACTGCTCTCTCATCTGATAGTTGTTCCTAAAGATGTAATACTAAGTGGAATTAATTCTGATGCCAAATTGAAATAATAAAGCACTAATATAATAAATTGAAGTTTGGATGTAAAGACTATTAACTACAATAAATTATGCTAGTGGAGTGAAATTAATGTTGTAAAACAGTGTTAAAAGTTTGAGTTTGGAGGGAAAAAAACCTCCCACTAAAATACATTTTCTGGAATGCATCTTCAAACAAAGTCAGTTTTCCACAATTTTAGGCATAAAATAGTCTGATGAATAGGCGTCATTCAGAACAGATCTAGTGATTCAAAATTTCTGCATCTAGTCAGTGGACAGAGAGGGTCTGTGGTGTGAAGGATCTATGACTTGCCCTCAGTGTTAGCGAAAGACAGGTGTGTAGTTTCTCTGAATGATCTGTGTAGTGGGTGCTGGCAGTACTCCTGCACACATTCTGTATATGAGTTGATTTCACAGATTTGCACTACATTTTGTTTTAGTTCATTTTAGGAGATGCTTCAGGTGGTAGGATCCATTGCGGGAGTGGAGAAACAGCAACACCCAAAAGTGCATGTGAAAAAACATTACTACTTTTATGTGCTTCTGTCTAAAGACTTGCAAAGGTTTCTTTCAGTGCTAATATGGATGTAACAATATTGAGAGGTCTTTTAGCTCTGGTGTTAGTGATAGTGGGCGTTTTCATATATGTGTTTGTGTATCAATATATATTGAGATATTTATATTGAATTATGATCTAGTGAGTCATGTAGTAAATGTATGTTCTAGGAATTGGTCAGAGCAAATGTTGAACAGCTACTGTTTGAACAGAAGGCAAGGACATGTACTTATGCATGTAAGTACACAGAACGTGGGTGGTGTTGGCAACTACACATGGTATAACCCTTTAAAAAGGCCAAAATGAAAGCAATAATCCATACAGCTTTCAATAATACTGCCTTGAAGTTTCAAGATCTCCTTATGCAGATGTTAAATCTCCACTGAGTCAAACTCTTAGCTCTTTACTGAGTTAATACTTCACCTCCCCAATATTTCTTTTTGAAAGGCTATCAATTTAACCAAATTAGCAAGAACTCTTATGAGTATTGCAAGGTGCTAGGAGGCAAGGAGGTCTGTAGAGTTGTATCGTGCTGGGTGATGAATCAAGGACCTTTTGCTCAGGCTCATGTGTCAGTTTGTGTACTTTACCTGCTCTAACAATTTAATGAAAAGTCTTAAGTGAAGTGCCTTAAGTCTGTCTAGATTGTCTTGTCCACTTTGAAGATGAAATGTTGAATTGCAGTTTTCTCTTATTTGGACAGCAAAACTAATGAGTGGGATTAACTTAAAACTTAGTGGGATCTTTTGTGTACTTGATTAGAGATAGATAAATGTAGCACTATTGGTATAGTTGACCAGAGAGATCACTTGTGTATGACAGGACATTATTATGAGTTATGATGAACCTGTGCAAATCAAGATTGGTCAGGTTTGTTGATTTGAGAGTAGTGGGGGAAGCTCATAGTACTATAGAAATAGGAAAATGGCTACAATACAGGGAACTAAAATATGGACAGTTAAGAGTTGTAGAGCTTAAGACTTACTTTCATCTCTCCAAAAAAGGAAAAGTGGCAAAGACTTTAAACTTGGGTAACTGCCAGTCTGTCCAAGGAATGCAAATTTTGTATGCTGGTAATACCCATTAAGTATTTTTTTAGTTCTTTGAGTGCTAAATAAATAGTAAAATAATAAAGTGTCTCAATAACAAAGTTTCAACTGAATTTCATACATTTTTATTTATTATGTGCTAGATGATACGTCATAATTAAATAAAATTTCAAAATATAAAAATGCTATAGTTGTACCCTGACAATGTAGATTGTATATTTTCTACTTTATATCACTTAGAAATCATGAGATATGTTTTGCTAAATTGGAATTGGTTGATGGTGTATATTTTGAAATAGCCATATAAAATTGCATTAATATTAGTTCATACATCTGAATAAAACAAGTATTACATAGTTGTAGTGAGTTTTGAGATTAAGGAATGTAGTTACAGAGCGAAGAACTCTAGTATAGTCGTAGTAGGACTGGCAGTTTGATGCATTAAAACTTTGGAAAGAGGTATAGACCAACATTTGGGAAAGTATCCAATTAGTGTGACACTGCTTAGGTCAAACTGAAGAAAACCAGTGCATTTTAGATGAATCCAATGAAAGGAAGTTAGTGTAACAACCTGAGAAATTCAGCGTTAATAGATTGTGTAGTGAATGTGTGTGTTAATGATAAGTTTTATGTTCCAGCATTCTGTATTTTTAGGAAAACTGAAGGGAGAGTAATGGAAAAGGCTGTTGGGTTTGGTTTGTATGAATAGACAAATGAATGGAAAGCTGCTGATCAGTCTATTCAAAACAGATTGGTAATGGGGTTTAACAGGTGTATGGTATTTCACAGGCATAAGGGATCAAAAATGGTGATTAATGGTTAATGAATGATGGTAGAGCAGTAAAAATTAAAGATCCAGCAAATCAAAGAAGAAATTAATACTTTGTGGTGCCTGGCTGATTATACGTGGTAGGTAAAATTCATCACTGAATGTTGAGTGAATGCATGGGGGAAAAACCTCTCATTATGTACTTATGTTACATTGAACTAGCTTTGATTTGTAATGCCTAGTTTTGTGGAAAAATCAAACTAGTGCACAGTGACTATAAAAATTAACCAGCTATTTTGGTGAATGACTGAAAATGTAATGAAGGACAGAACAGGAAATGTACTGCATCGTGTACTTACGGTGTGCTCACAGCTTAAATACAATACGTGTTTTCTCCACACATGCCCCTGCCCCATTTAGAAAGTACATGGTGGAAATAATAAAGCCCCAGAGGGTGCTGATAGTGGGAATTGAAACAGCTTTCATACAAGGATAATTGGAAGAGAGATGGCCAGTGGTGAAATGCTGCAAGTGTGTGAAGCTGTGTCTTGGGGTACATGGGTAAAGAATCATTGTCCCTTTTTTGGCTGAAGAATGGTACACTCAAAACGAGGTACACTTTCACATAGCCTGTAGGTGGTGGAATTCACATCTGCATGATGCTGTAAATGCAAGAAACTAAACCAGAGAAAACACTTTGAAATGTTTTAGAAAATCACTGAAGAAAACGCTGCCTAGAAAATCTTTGTAATAGTTAATTATGACAGTGCCATTTCTGGCTCACACATACACCTGAGCAGTACTGCTATGTGCTGGACTTGCTCATATCCTCTTTCCTGGACATTTTTACTGTCATCTCCAGAGCCAGTCTATGCATCTAGACAGACCTTGATTTTACTCCGTATAGCTATTCCTTTTAAACTTTTAAGTGTGGTGTAGTAATGAATAAAAGTGAACCAACAGATTATGTGGAACTGTTGGTTTCATATAGAAGAGCTCTGCATGTTGTAATGGCTCCCTAGTGTGCCTTTAAAAAAATTTCCAGATAAAATGAGGTGTTTTAAATAAATAATAAAACTATTGATGATTTCATTGAATGAATGGGATATAGAAAAGTCTGTATCAGACCATGAAACTGACTGAAGAACATTAGAAAGGCAGTTTTCCCATTATTTAATTACCTCTGAAATACTGTTACCACATAAGTGGAGGTATAAACCAATTTATTTTAGTACTCGGTTTTAATTGTTGGATGGAAAATTTCTGTGTAGACCTCAAAGCTAAGCAGGAAAATTGCTGTGTAATGACAGAATAAGGTGGAACTTAGTGTTAGCTGAAAATACCTCTAAGCCACAATCTGTATTTCTAAGAAGTATGTAATGTGCTGTATTTAAAAAAGATGCATACTAAAATACATGGAACCCATCCAAGTGGAGAAAAAATCCATCATAAAAATGAGGCCATCTTATTTTAGTAAAGTGTATGAAACTTTTGGAGGTATGGTTGCCTATTATAATGATGTCTTATCATTCTTTTTTTTTTTAAGAGGAGAAGAGTAGGGCTGCTATAGGTCTTGATGGAACGATGATGTTCCTTCTTTTCTGCGTTACCAAAGAAGCCAGATGACATATTAAAAGATTGAGCAATTTAGAGTTTTTTGCTTTTATCTATTTACTATATTAATAAACCCAAAAACTGTAAATTTTTCACCCTGTGACAATCTTACATAGTATTCTATCACCTAATTCACACCAGTGTAGATTCTAATTCTTCCCAGAGGGTAGGCAGTTTTCTCCATGGACGAAGGTCAAACCGTGTTGTCCAGGGGGGTAGAACCCTTCAAAACAGGCAGAGAAATATTCTCTGCATTCTGGGTTCCCACAGAGCAAGATGGAATGAAGAAGCTGAGTTATCTCTGCAGCCACTGCCAATAATGATTGTGTGTCTCATTTGGCCTTTACCCTTTTTCTGCAAGCCATTATTTCTAAAACTCTGTCATATATTCCCCTCTCTCTGACCCGCACCACTTTGAACCAGCACTCACTTTGAGCTTGTATACTCCTCCCTGTTTGTTCACCAGTGATACCACTTAAAAATAGCTGTGCTTCGGTGCTTCCCTTTGTGCTGGCACAGCTTGTAGTGTTTGCAAGTTCTCCTGCTTTAGCTAATGTAAGTGAAACAGACTGTATAATGTTTTATGTTATACACTAGGTTTCCCAAATATTTTGCTTGCATTATGATTCCATAAAATTACCCTAAGCTCACTCTTACATTTGCAGTCTGCCACTAAAATACCAAGGTGGTCTTTTTCTTCAGAAACTTACTTCAGTCAAAAAAAAAAATTATTTTGACAGTTAAGGATTTGCAAGTCTCTTAATTCTAGAATATCACCCATCCCTACCTTTTTTGATGTAAGTTTTGAACCAGGATAGTTTATTCTCTGGATACCGTAGCGAAGGGGAGCTGATTATTGAAGAGCCTTTTAAATAAGCAATTATTGGCATGTAGCTTCCTTAGATATTGTTTGCATGATCTTGAAATGTGATTTGAAATGAATGTGAGATCAGTAGCTTGAATCTGTATTTCAGAGGTTTTTTAGTTAAGTATTTTACTTGATAGAGTTCATATCTAAGAACTGGAAGGCGAAGAACAGAACAGGAAGCATTGTATATGATGAATTCTGAATTAAACAGAATTGAAATTTGCTTTTGCCTGTTCAAAGTGAATTTGTATACTTTTCCCCGTCTTTAATTTAAAACTTAAAAAAAAACCACAACAAAATACCTAACATGCCTAAGACACCAAGGAAACCATGACATTTTCTATACTTTATGCTTCTTTTGGTACGGGTTTATATAGTATTATTTTGGAAGAAAAAGTATGATACAAAAGTAAGATTGATGTTATAAATTTAAACATATTCCCATTTTCCCTATATTTTTGTATTCAGTGTTTAAAACCTCCCTTCCTATAAAGAAAAAGACTGAATTTTGGCTTTTGAAGCAAGCTCTGAATTGAAACAGGTAATTGCAGAACCCCAGAGCCAACCAGGATTTGGGAATTCTGTGCTTCTGCTTGGCGTGTGGAAGTTTTCTGTGTTAGCCCTGAACCTGGACAAATCTATTGACTCTAAGATTTGAAGGCTTCACAGCAGACTGGGCCCCAAATTTTGACAGTTCATTGCCATCTCTAGTTTGCTTTTAAAAATCACTGGATGTGACCCAATAGCCTCATAGCTGTTTTTTTCCTACTGCTTCACACAGCATTGAGATAAATACACAGAAGCTGCTAGTGGACTTTGTACTGCTGTGCAAGCAGTTATCATGGTTCTCGGTTGAATTTACCAAAGAATAGAATTTTTTTCCTGGATTTCCTGGGTATTTACCATGTATTTTTTGGAGCAGGTGTCTTTTAGTAGTTTGCAAAGTATTTGTCACTAAGTTACACTTACCCTGTGTAGCTTTATTTCTGCATCTGTCTTGAGTCCAAATTGTTGTTGGCCTCTTACTCTCTTATTTCTACTACTGACCTGTTAAATGTTGTTCCTTGCTATTTGCTTTCCCTTTTCATTGTCAGTGTCAGTCCAAAAAGACGATCCTTTAATACACAAGATGCTAAATGTGGCTTTATTTTAGAGAGCTGAAATACTGTGATGCTTTTCTTGATTTGTATAATTTTCATTTTAACATTTCTTAGTTCAAAATGAGCCACTGTATGCAGAGGTAACTTAAAACAGGAATGTTTTCATGAAACTGACAAATTTAATATTATCTAGCCTTTAAAGTAATTCTGATTATCCTTGCAGCTACCAGTTTTCAAATTCTAGCATTATTTTACTGCTTATTCTTATTATATCTGAAGTAAATAATTTCAATCTCACATACTTTAAAAGTGGGGACTGCAAGCCAAGAAATAATGTTGATTTTGATAGCGCTTTGGGTTTTTTATAGTTAAAAGTCAGTCCTAAAGACTGAGGTGAAAAATAGACTTGGATTTGAAGTGAAAGATCAAAGACTACTATTTCAGTCTAAATCAAATGTGTTCTCAACTATATATTCCTGGAAAATAAGCTTTCAAAAAGCTTATACTCTAGCTTTTGTTCAGGCATAGTTACTTGATATATTTAGTGAAGACTGATGGGTTAGTTTTCAATCCTGAAAAAAGGATTGAAAAATCCTTTTAAAAGCTGAAAGCAAACAAATTAGTTCTAGTCATTTCTGAACTGATCAGATCAAAGGTATGTCTGGTCTAATATCTCGCTCCGACCAGGTCAAAAATAGGTAACATAGACACCTAGCTATGAACTGGACAAGTAAATAGCAGTACATCTCTGGTGTGCTTTGGTAACATCCATCAATTTGTATTTTAAGACCTTCATCTCTGTTTTTGCAGTTGTCACTTACACAATACCTACCTGAGACAGAGGATTCCCTAACGCTCTTATGATACTTTGTTATGTAACTCCCTAGAATACTTGATCATTTTTCAGTAGAAACCATATCTGTGGTTTTCAGCCAAAAGACTGGGTTAAGTTTTTCTCCAAGAAGATGCTATCCACTGAGGAATCATTTATACCTATTGGTAAACACAGATTTAACCTTTAAGTCATAAAGTTCAGGGCACTTAATGAGACCTTAAAGTTATCTCCTTCTTTGTTGTATTTTTCTCTTGGTTTTTTTGATGATGTTTGGTTTACTTTTGTTCATGGGGATGTGTGCTGTGGTAGTAGTGCCAGATGGGCTTGTGGCTGTTTGTTTCTAGATTTAAGTTGGAATATATAAAGCCAGTATCTTGTTCATGAGAATTCACACTGATTCAATGGGTAAAATCTGGGGTTTGACTCTGAGAATTAGATTTACCATCATTGTCCTATTTGCCAGTTGCCATTTCATGTTCAAGTCCCTACTGTGTGATACACTGTGACTTTTTAATATTGCTGAAATTCATTAGAACTGCTATTTTTCTTCTTGTATTTGGAAAAAGTAATTTTTTTCATGTAAGTATAGAGCTAATTGAGGTAATTAATAATTCATAGAAGCAAGCAGAATTAAATTTTAATGAGTCCCATGGAAATGAAGGAGTGACAGCTGTTTCACGTAACTGCTAACAATTAAATAATGTGAATGATTTCATTTGCATGGAAAATTGATAGGGACAACTGGTTTTTTATCTTGGCTCTTCAGTTAGCAGCATGTGTAATTATTTTTCCAAGTACTTAATTTTGCTTGTTGTTTTGTTTGGTTTTTTTCAGGATGGATTAGATGCTTTGGTATATGACTTGGATTTTCCTGCCTTAAGAAAAAACAAGAACATTGACAACTTCTTAAACAGGTGTAAGTATTTAATGTTTAATTTACTAAGTAACAGAAGTTTATGGTATCAAAAAGAAAACACCTCTTCTAGCTCTTTGAAGGGCAGCTAGGGATTTGGTGTGCATTGAGTTTTTTGGGTGCAAGTTGTTGTAAGAGTCTTATTTATTTATTTCCCAGTGAGAAGTGACAGCTGCCTGTACAAATCTTATCTCCAGCAATTGAATGTCCAATCTGTTGCCTTGCCTTTGGTGGCACAAAGCCTTTTAAGAGAAAGGCCTGTTCTCTTTGTTAGGGCAACTCCCTGGATTCCCATAACTTGTTTTCTAATTTCATATACAAGATATCATAAGCAATTAACAGTAAAATGACGTAATGATGTATACAATGTCAGGAAACAGTATTAAATATCTGTTCACTAACAGACTGGAGCACACGTTTTGTAGGCTGGTGTTTTTTTTTTTTTTTTAGTATAGAAGCTCTCTTTTCATGAAAACTTCATCCTGCATAGCTGATGCATTCACTTGTGTATGCAGCTGATGTGTCTGCAGAAATCTCTGCATTTACTCTGTATTTGGCCACTACCAGATTTCCTGCATGTTATACTCTATAATAACATTTTAAAGTAATAAAGTCTTTTTTTAAATAGAAATCGTAGTTCCAACATTTTCATAATTGAAAAAACCAAACCACAAACAAACAAAACCCCAAAACGGCGTTTAAGAATCAAATATTTTCTAAAGGCTGCCAAAAGGAGAAATTCTGAAGAATGTGGCAGAAATGTTTGCTGATTGAAGACTTGCTTCTGCCTGTGGACTAATGGACAAACCTTGAAATGAAGCTAATATTTTTAGATTTTTATGGGCTTAAGCATCTCAGTTGAATTCTATAATAAATGTTTTTTGTGGCAAATATAAAGTAATTTGACTAAAATAATTTTTGTCTTTGCTTCATTGAAATTTATGTGGGGCTTTTTTCTGTTTCCAAGGTCTCAAATGGTTTATTGAGTGCAGCTGTAACCTGTGATAGTGAATTTGTGGTGTTCATTTACATGATTCTCCATTTGTGACTATATGAATCCACTAGTTGATGGCTCACTTGCACATAGGCTGGTTACTGAAAGCCTAAGCTCAAATGTTCTGTTTAACTTTTAACAGTTCAAACTGTATTGATACCATATGCTGAGTTACATGCACATTTTGTATACTCAGTTATTTACTGAGAAGGTGTGGTGAAACTCTTGGAGAAAAGAGAAGTTGTGTTAGGCAGAGGAAATACTCATTGCAACAGATAGTTTGAATGTAATTTTTATGAGTAGTGAAATCATTAGTGAGTCTCAAAAAGCTTCACTTTTGCAATTGAGGCTGAGTGAAAGAAAACTTTTACATTTACAGACTGATAATGAATATCTTTTAGGTATAAATTATATACTGTGTAAGATGTGACCTGAAGTATCTGAAGGTGGAGAACAGAACATATTAGTTCCCTTCAAACTGCCTTTAGAACATTAACTTGCAGTGTTTGCTGAAATATGAAAGCAAGCTGCAGATGTGCAAGTAGTGGCCTTAGAGGGATCACTGAAGTCTACTTTGCCTTGAATTTCTATAATTAAAAAGATATTTTTGTGTTTATTTTAGCTTTATTAGAAGACTGTTTAAAATATCTTTTTCGCAGTATTATCTGCCTGTTTTGCACCATTATTGCAGAAATTTAAAATAAATTTCTAGATGGCAAATAAAATGGGAGTTTGCTTCCTTTATTTTATAGACTGTGAACCACTCCCTATCCCCTCTTTACTTATTTCTGTGAACCATTGCCCTGTGAACCACTCCCTATCCCCTCTTTTCTTATTTCTGCCTCTACCAGCTGAGGTTATGAGGATGATTTTTGCAGATGTAGAACCTGAGTGATCTTCTGCCATATAGAATTCAAAGAATAAAGAAATGAGTATTAAAGGTATCCAAGAGCCCTGCTTTGCAGTGGTGACTCAGTGTATTTCAAGGCAACATCTAAGCCTATAACCAAAGTTCAGGGCAGGTTGGAGAAGGTGATGTTTTGCTGTGGGAGCCACCCCAGCTGTTCATACAGCATAAGCTGGCCAGGTCCTCCACTGGTCCTGGGAGATAAGGAACTGCCAGTGAAGTATATTGCAGCCTGACAAACCTTGTATAATAGATCTTAGAATATGGGGGTCGAATTTCCGGCACTGTTGTTACTGTAACATTGTCTGAAGATACCTATTAACACTCAGTTATCTCAAGCAGTACATTTCAATTTGCAACTGATCACAAGCTTGGTTTACATTATTTTCAAATCCTTATCTTAGGTTGCTCTTCAGATATATTTTCCTTAATTCTGCTTTGTTCGTAGGCAAGGCTTGTGGTTGAACACCATGTAAAGGATTCATATTGTGCTTTGCTTTCTTTTGCACCAATGTCAGGCTTTTTCATTCAGAAGTGGTGAACCTCCTGTTGTGAGATTACTAGGCAGGAAATTAACAATAGCTAGAGAATTGCTGTCATGAAAATTGCTGTATTTTAGTTCTGTATAATCTTGCTCCTCCTCTACTGTAGGCCAGTTGGCACCACGGCAAATAAGGCAATGCATTATTTGTGGGAACCCCTGAATATTTTGATCCCTGTGTGGAAGAATTTGTCAGAATTTAGAATTTTGCTATAATTTACCGGAATCAGCCTGTGTTATGCTGCGTTGTAAAGGGGTTGGCTTTACATTAGATAGTAATGCCACAGAGTATTTATTCAAACAGAACTATGTTTGTTCCTGTTGCAGTAATAAAATCTTACTGAATTTTTATTGTACATAGCCTGCTTTTGTTTTAGGTTGTGGCCTGTGTAGGCAGAAATCTAATGATAATGATAATTTTCTGTCAAGTGCCTCCTCATTTTTTAACATTTGAACTTAAAATATTTTATTTCTCCTCCTTTTTCTTCTGCTGTACTTACTTCTCTCTAAACTTTGCTTTTAGGCCTAGAATATTATTTTTGAAAATTAAACATTGTTGCATAATTTATTTTATTAGAAGCCTATCTGTTTTAGTAGAACTTCCTGGCTTTTAGAAATACTGAAGCATGAAGCTTTTCTACGTAGTCTCATGCCAGTGTTGACCCACATGGATTAAAATAGACTGTTTTAATCTTTTACCAAATTTGGAATTAGAATATCTGCCCACGGGGAGTTTGTAAATTATTCTAGTTTATAGAATGACAGGTTTATATAAATAATTGCAATGATTCCCAGTGCATGTTTTAAATTAAAATCTACTTTTTTTGAGTATTAGGAATCATGAAAGTGCAGAAAAGCAGAACTTTTTTTAAAAATATTTTTTCAAGTGTCTTGTAGTATATTTTTTGATATGCTTTCCCAGATGTGTTGCATATTTATTCAAAAATAATCTCATTATACTGATCAGCTTGCAAGCAGGCTCATGCTGGATGTGAAATTTTTGCATAGCTTTTTTTTTTTTTTTTTTGCAGGTAATTATTTTTAAAAAATTCCTAAATTAAGATCTCCTGTAATAGGATTGTACAGTAGAGTAATTGCATTAGGTTTTGTCAGGTTTTGGTTACTGTGGTCATGAGAATGAGGTCATGCGTTCTGCAGAGAGTTTTTCAATGGGAAGGTAGGTTCTTTGAGCAGCACTTCTTCTAAAAGCTACGAGAAACTGAAATGAGACAAATGGGTTTAATTAAGTTGACGGTATGTGAAATGTGAATTTTGTTCTGTGCAGATAAAGACACAGTAAATAAAATGAGAGATCTGCGCATGAAAGCTGAAGATTATGAAGTGGTGAAGGTGATCGGTAGAGGGGCATTCGGGGAGGTTCAGTTGGTAAGTTAAGTTTCTATTTGTGCATTTGAATGTATTCTGTAGTGTTTGCTCATGCATCTGCTTCTCAGTGTGGTGTTCTGAAGATGCAGTCTTAAATATTAAAGCCTTTAGATCAGTGAAATTTTATTCCTTTATATTTCATGGAAATGTTTTTGGAACTGTCGTATTTTGGTCCTGTCCAAGTGCACAAGTACTTGTTTTGCATTGTAGTCTTCTCTCTTAGAATAAAATTGAATGTATATTCCTCATAATCAAGAAAACTAGCCTTTACCACTGTTTACATTGACACTTGAAGTCTTAAGGGCTAGAAGAGTTTCTGCCAGTTCAGGGACTGCACCAGATTTTTGTGGACATAGTTCTCACAGATGGGAGATGTGTGTTGTTTGTGATAGGTTAGCAGCCAGGCTTGTTCATCCTGCTTTATTTAATTGAGTGCTGGTGGGAGAAACTGGAAATACAGCAGCAAGTATACACATCTGCTAATGAACTCTGGAAAATGCTCATAGTTTTAACTTTATGATATTTCACAACACTAACTGCCAATATTTGTCCTTTTATTAAGGGCACATACATGCAAATTATGTGACTCTTATGCCTATGGACGTCTGTGTTGAGTTGTTCTAGCAAGTATTTTTAAAGTAATGCATTGTCAGATATAATTATTTTGTGGACCTACGGTATATAATCCTTTATAGTAATGTGAAGAGTCTTATAAAACGTATTAAATGGTAGAGCAGGAAAAGTAATGTTTTCAGTGATGTTCATTGTGTGTTAATATGGCAAACTACTGTGTTCCACATGTCACATTTGTCTTCACAGGTAAGGCATAAATCCTCAAGGAGAGTGTATGCTATGAAGCTTCTGAGCAAATTTGAGATGATAAAAAGATCAGATTCTGCATTCTTCTGGGAAGAAAGGGATATTATGGCTTTTGCTAATAGTCCCTGGGTTGTTCAGGTAAAGTGATACTACTTTAAAAATATTGACGTTATAGAATAGTTTGGTTGCAACATTGCATGACTTGGAATTACATGTTTCAAAGTCTCTTTTTTTGGTTTTTTGGTCTGCTAGGGAATACACGACTAACATTGGGAATGCTGTACAAAAGAGCAGGTATCGCACTTGCTTCAAACTGTATTTTGTCACAACAAGATAAACTATTCTGTTTATTATTAAAACTCTTTGCCAGATATATATTGGTGTATCTGCTCCATAGCAATTATCTGAGGCATCCAGCCTACTAGAAAGACATACTTAAGACACAGCTTCTGTGTATTCTAATTTCTGTGTGTATCTTTGATTCAAATTTTGCCCGCTCTGGCAATTTTTTCCTCATTTTAGTGTTGTCACTGACAGTTTTTTGGGAGGTACTGCTGCCTTTGAAGTTCTAAGGAGCATGCCTGAACCAATCATCATGCATTGTGTGTGCATGTCAGCTTGTTAATTTAAACTGTTGTTTACCCTTAAGCATATGAATTCTTCTGTTAGGTTGGAATTACACAAACTCATTCAAGATTTACCCAAGTCAGATGGGTAACTGCATTACTATCTGTCTGGATGTGATTGTTCAGAATTAAACTTAAGCATTTTGTACAATTTTAAGTAAAGAAAAATCTGCTTGCACTACTGATGTTGGACAGAGGGCTTACACCTTTGAGGGAAATATTTTTATTCTTTTAAGTTTAGGCTTATTTTCTATATAATAAATAAATGTTGACAATAAAAAGTAAACATTTAGTGATCATACAAATAGAATAGGGCAGATGTTTGCAATACAGTAGTTCCATGTTTGTGTATGTGTCAGCTAGCATCCCAGTGAGAAAAGAAGCATTTTGTTGTCTTAATGTAATGAGCATTCTTTGAAATTATCTCGAAATTTATTGCACCAAATTCACTGATCTTGATTTGTAACCAGCACTTCTTCCAGGGTAAAATAAAAGGATGGAGGATCTGGCTAAAAATTTGCTCTAGAGGTTAATTTCTTTTTAGGAAGTCTGCAGGATGATGAGAATTGCTGCAGTAATTGTAGCAATTCTGTTACTTTGGAAATCAGTTTGCCCAGAAATGCCTTTGATTGCCTACAAGCAAAATATTAAAGGTAACTGGAATATTAAGTGGCTTACGTTTTGTTTTTGCTTTTTGCAGTTATTTTACGCATTCCAAGATGACCGTTACCTGTACATGGTGATGGAATACATGCCTGGTGGGGACCTCGTGAATTTAATGAGTAACTACGATGTTCCAGAGAAATGGGCAAGATTTTATACTGCTGAAGTTGTACTTGCATTAGATGCAATTCACTCAATGGGTTTTATACACAGGTAAGAAAGAAGATGTTACATAGGGTTGTTTATTTCCTGATGCTGCCACAATTACTTCAGTTTAGGCAGCTTTAAAATTCAAGATATTACTTCTTTTTTGTTGTTACATAATTATTCCATCTTACAAATTGCAAAGTTGTTGCCATCAGAAAGTGTAAGTCTGAGGTGATACAGTAAAAGTAAAGGTTTTCATCAGGCCAGTGTTCCTCAGTTTGGGGAGCAATAAAATTGTCCCACTGTACCAAGAGATAACAGGAACAAAAATGTTATGAGCATGTTGGCCCCAAAATGGCTCTTTCCTTTTGATTAGAAAAAGCTGTTTAGGGAGTTTGATCACAGTAGTATCCACTGTTAGGAATTAATTCTCTGCTAGGCATTTGAAGCCTCAGTGACCCATTATACAAGAATCTGTGAACAATGTGAGGAAAATTTCCCAGCCATATGTTTTCTTGTAAGGGGCAAGATGGAAAATTGAGATGCAGAGCAAAGGGACTTGTGTTAGTTTCATATTATGTCCTTGCCCTAAAGAGATATGTAATAATTTCTCAGATAGGTTGAGAAGTTTTCTTTTTGGTATTTGAACTTGTATCTGTTGCTAGCCTTTTAAAAATTGTATTAATGAGGAGCAGCAGAATAACTTTTTTCAACCAAAAATACAGGAAGACTTCGAGTAGTGTGTAGTATACAATAGTATATACATTTTCAGTTTGTAATTTGGTCACAAGATCAGCATTAACACATAAGCTTTTGCAAAAAAGCGACCACAAAGCAAAATAAATGACTAATCCATTGCTTGAGTAGGATCTAGAGCATCATTAATTATGTAGCTATGCTGAATCTAATGGGTAAATTATCTGGCTGAATGAACCATTTGTACATGTGTATTGCAAGCTTTAGAAAGCAGGCATTAGAAGATGCCAGCAGCACAGCAAGTGGTTTTTTTGTGAAAATTTAGATTGTTTTGACACCAGGAGGTACTTTGGAATTTGTTTTTCACTGTAGTTAATCTGTTCAACTCTGATGAATGAAAAGGAACTTAGGAAAAAATGGGCCTACTGCTTAATGGGTCAGGGACCGAGGGACAGAGGACATGGGAATGGCTGAGGCTGCTGCCTTTGCCCCAGCCTTCATTGAGAAGGTCTGCTTTCAGGCCTCTTGAGTCCCTGTGCCCAGTGGCAGAGCTTGGGAGAGGGAAGCATTGCTCTGGCAGAGGAAGATGAAGCTGAGTCCCAGTTGTGCAAACTGGATGTGTACATGTATGTGTCCAAGGCACAAGGTGGGACATGCCAGGGGTGGTGAGGGAGCTGGCAAGTAGCCTTATGGTACTGCTCTCTGTCACCTTGGGAGGTGTGTGGGAATTGGGAGATTCCTGATGACTGGAAGGAAACAAATGGCACACCTATGTTGCCCTAGGAAGGGCCAGGAGGAGAGAGTCAGAGGAGCTGAAGGCTAGCCAGCGTGAGGGCAGTTGAATTAAATTCTCAGGAAACCATTTCTGAGCACAGGAAGGTGATTGTGAACAGGCTGCATGGATTTGTGAAGGGAAATGCATGCCTTCCCAAACCAGTTACCTTCCGTGTTGAGATGATGGGCTTCACTGGTGAGGCAGAGTGTTTGTCTTGACTTTAGCGAGGTTGTAGATGTAGGTGGGTGAGAAAGGTACAGTTTTAACAGGTAGAACTGTCTAGATACTCTTTGAATAGATTGTGCTGTCCAGCAGCAATCAGCTACCAGCAGTGCCCCAGAGGTTTGATACTGGGATCAGCACTGTTTCTGTTCTCAACGTGAACAGTGCTCAGACAAGACAGAAAGCATTAGTCCCCAGTGGCCCAACAGGACTTTGTAAAAAAGGTGGAGCCAGACTTGAAAAGATGAAAGGCAATGGATGACACAAGTTGCAGCAAGGAACTATAGCTACTCATTAGGAGTTATTTTTTTTCCACTATGTGGAGGTCAAACAGTACAAGAGAAAGGTTATGGAATCTCCATCCTCAAAAAAGAAAGGAAAAAAAAAAAGAAAACTTGCCTGGATTTGACTTTGAATAACCTAATGTAACTTTGAAGTTGAATCTGACTTTGTAGCTATACATCAGGCAGCTAAGTGAGAGTCTTACAGAAATCTCTCCCAATCAAAATTATTCTGTGAGTCTACTGGTGCATTTGCACTACATTTCATCTGATGGTTATGACCAGAGTTCTCCTTTTAGGTCTCCGAAATATACTTCTCCTGAAATTTGTGTTAACGTTATCTTGATAATTGTTTCTTACTACTATTCTGCTTCAGTATATTCAATAACATCAACATGCTGCACTTTACCAGTTACTTTATGAAAACTTCTACAGTGAAAGTACTTGGTGGAGAGGGGTATAAGTTAATGCTCCTCTTGAGTCATGGGAAAATATTTGTTCACAATAATAGACTTTTGAAAATGACGTCCAGTTGTTGAAATAGAAGTGGTACAGAAAAGGAGCTATGTTTTCAATGCCTTTTTGATGTAACCAGTGAGGGTTTTTTAGGAACTTGAGGTTCAAGATCAGTGTCCAGATCTATTACATTTGATGACTTTGAGGCTGTATTCTCATGTGGTCTACTTTTAAAAAATGTTGTCGTTCAGCAATCTGTGTTGGTCGTGATACTTAGAGAAATCAGAAAAAAATGGAGGCAGCAGTGGTGCTTTAATGTTGCTGTTTTTCCATGCAATGTTGCATCTGAAAAGCAGTTGACTTCCATTGTTTTCATAAGTTAAATGGATTTTTTTTATTTTTTAAAATGTGTATTTTTCTTCTTTCAGAGATGTGAAGCCTGATAATATGCTGCTAGATAAAGCTGGTCATTTAAAATTAGCAGATTTTGGTACTTGTATGAAGATGAACAAGGTAAGTGTGTTTGTATTTTCACTTTTATGTTTGTGAAAGGAAAACATACTTAAAAGTGAAAAAAAAAGATACTGAAAAGTTTTAAGCTAGATAAGAAGAGTGTAAAGAGTGCTCTCTTACTGTTCTTCATGGTCTAGTGAAAGAACCTAGATGATCCTTAAGGTCTCTTCCAACACAAATTATTCTGTGATTCATGCCTCTTATTCAGTGACAGTGTAAAGTGCAGAAATGGTTCTTCAAGTACTGTTTTCGAAAGAAACTTTCTGAAGTCAAGCCGTTTATTGTCTCTAGATGTTTGGGGTTATTCCTTTAAGTCTTTTGGTATGAAAAGTTAGTGCAAAGAAATGAGATGGTTTTTACGTAGTGTGCCAGAAATGAAAGAATCAAAACTGATGTGCCAGTTTCTGAATACCAGCTGTACTTATTAACCTTTGCTGATGTAGTGCGAAGACAAATCTGAAGGAAACAGGTATCATAGAATTATT
Source organism: Aphelocoma coerulescens (assembly GCF_041296385.1). Classification (NCBI taxonomy): domain Eukaryota; kingdom Metazoa; phylum Chordata; class Aves; order Passeriformes; family Corvidae; genus Aphelocoma; species Aphelocoma coerulescens. The sequence continues at coordinate 118,701,724 of NC_091015.1, read as the reverse complement.
TATTTTTAAAAAATGTATTCTCAAGTCATTAAAAAAACGTTTTGCAACAATATTCGAACACTCTGTAGCACTGTTCCCTACACAAAACTGACTGGTTTGTGCCAGCCTGTGCATATATTTGAGGAACACATATGGTGGAAGTCTGAAATACATGGTACTTAGTGGAGTTGGTGTAGTATGTACAATATGTTCTCACCATATTCCATTGGTGCATATATTTGAGGAACACATACAGTGGAAATCTGAAATACATGGTACTTAGTGGAGTTGGTGTAATATGTACAATATGTTCTCACCCTATTCCATTGGATTTGAGTAAATTATTGTACTTAGGTGCTGAATAAAAGGCGCCGATGAAAACCAAGTGCAGGTTATTGCGTACAAATCCTAGTAGTCTTGAGCCTCGTCTTGGTTCCTCTAGTCTTTTGAAAGAGAAAATTTACTCTATAGAAGAAAAGCTGCTCAGTGTAGGAGCTTAATTTAGGATTTGTTGCATATGCAGCACTAGATTGGCATTTATTTTATTTGCTTAGTTATATATTTTTATGCAAATTTTTCTACTGATCAATTTCTAGGAATGGCATAGGATTACTTCAGAAGTGCCTGAGTGGCACTGGAAAAGGGTGTGTGGTTGCAGCTTCAGCATTCTGGATGACAGCTCCAGTGTGACTGATCTCAGTTCTGCCAGCCCTTTCGCAGGGGTGTGAGGAACATCAAACATTCTTCTCACCTGTTACCTGCTTTGAAGTCTCCCTGCTTAGGTTTTCAAAGCCTTATCTACCTTTAGTCTTCCTAGTGGTCTGTATCTTGGGTCAGAGGCCAAAAACTTGCAGTTCAGCTGTTCCTGTTATCAAAATCCCCAATGTTGACCCATTTATCCTAACAGAGGAGCTTCCACTGTTTACAGTACATCCTGTCAGCAAATGACTCATTTCTATTTATACAGGCATGAGTGGCTGTGTGGTGTGTGCAGGGCCTAGATGCAATTCTGATTACTTCTTGGATACTAACTGAGGTTTTTAAAGTAATTTCCATTGTGTTTGACAGATCTAGTGCTTTGTTCTGGCTTTAGAAGCTTAGACTTTAAAAATACAAAAAATCCATTTAAAAAAGAATGTTTGTTGACAAAATTTGATGTGGATCTGTCGATGTTGCTTAGGCTGCATAAACTCATGGAACTTACTGGCAATTTTGGATCTTATATTTGGGCCTGGCTGATTTCCTCTCCTTTGTAGGAAGGAATGGTACGATGTGACACGGCTGTGGGAACACCTGACTACATCTCTCCTGAAGTACTGAAGTCCCAGGGAGGGGATGGTTACTATGGGCGGGAATGTGACTGGTGGTCAGTTGGAGTCTTCTTGTATGAGATGCTTGTAGGTGAGTAGTGGGATCATCAAAATAGACTGCACTACACTACTTAAGTAGAATCCCATGTTGAAATCACTCTTGTTTTTAACATTACTACTCTTCTGGCATAAGCTGTGGTTTACAGATCCTGGTATTTACAGAATATATTTTAGAAAAATTCTGGTAGAGTTCTCAAACATTTGTCCTTGCCTCTTGTTCACTTGATTGCACATATTGTTGTATATGTAATTCAAACATTGCAAATAAAGTCTACAATAATTTTGATCTGCTTTTTAATGTTCGTGATTCTGCTTTTTCAGGCGATACACCTTTTTATGCAGATTCTTTGGTTGGAACCTACAGTAAGATTATGAACCATAAGAACTCCCTTACTTTCCCTGATGACAGTGACATTTCTAAAGAGGCAAAAAACCTTATTTGTGCCTTTTTAACTGATAGGTAAGATTTGTATTTTACTCATCATGAAAGTAAGCCTTCATTAAGAATAATTCTTGTCATGTTGAAGGAAAATGGGTATTTGTTTTGTGTGCATTTTTAAACTGCTCAAGAGAAGTGAAATTCTTATTACTTGGGCAGGAATTCAGTATAACAATTTGGCAATTGCCTGAGCTGTCCATGATGGTGGAAACAGAAGCAGCAGAGCTCTTAGAGACAAAAGTTAAACCCAAACTCTGTTCTGAAATGTAGGTGCTGTGGTCATATAGATACATTCTTATGAAAATCTTCGAGTTACGTCTACGTTTTACTGGAGCTTGAGCGGTATTTTGCTGTCTTTGTTGTTAGATTATGCCTTAAATTGAGTCTTTCCTTCAGAATAATTTATGGAATCTCACGTGTTTAACCAAAATACTCTTTAACAGGGAAGTGAGGCTAGGACGAAATGGTGTAGAAGAAATTAAACGGCACCTTTTCTTCAAAAATGATCAGTGGGCTTGGGAAACACTCAGAGACAGTAAGTACAGTGCTTTTTCTCAGAAATGGTGGTCTGGTTTATGTATGTATCGTGTTAGCAAAAGGACTCTGGTGTATTTTGTTTAAAGGAGTTTAAAGTTGTATTTATACCAAGCAAAAATTTTTTAGTGATTTGAGTACTATAATAATTATTATCATAATATTTTGCATTTTTTCTAGCTGTAGCACCAGTTGTGCCTGACTTAAGTAGTGACATTGACACTAGTAATTTTGATGATCTGGAAGAAGACAAAGGAGAGGAAGAAACATTTCCCATACCAAAAGCATTTGTGGGCAACCAGCTTCCTTTTGTAGGATTTACATACTACAGCAACCGTCGGTACGTATGCAGAAACCAAATTAACAGTGTATTTTTTTTTTTGGCACTGTTTCTGACTCTTACCAGCCATTATTTAGATTTAAGTCTATTCAGATCCTTACTAATCATTCAGACTACTGAAAATTGCTTTTTTAATATTTTAACAATGATAACCAGTACTGCTAGGCATCATTACCTTAAAATATGACATTGTGTTGTTGAATGTCCTGTTCTGCACTGAGAAGGTTTTATAGTGATGCTGCAGAAGCTGAGCAGGAAAAATCCACTGTTGCCACTACTAGGCAGAGCTGCCTGCAGAGCACTGAGTTGTGTGTGTAGAGTCATGAATCAGGGCTTGAAAGTCCATTTGTTTTACTGCAAATTACTGTCCCTGAGCTGTATATGAAGTTTCCATACTTTACATCAGTGTTTTAGTGTGTGGTAAATTAAACCTTGGCTTACTAGCAATATTTCCTACTTGCCTGCTTTCTGCTTCATAATTTTTCTTTTTTTTTTAAGTACACATCCACTGCAGAGTGAGATTGTGATGCTTTATGATTTTCACTATTGCTTAAAAGACTTCTAAACGACATCAGTTAAAACTGTATTAATTCATGCTTTCAGTAGTCATTATTATTGTAGGCCCTATGGTTCGCTATATCTACATTCAAAAATCTCAATAACTTTTTATTACTTGGAAAGCTGCTTTTAATTGTGGTGTCAGGCTTAAAATGGGCTAAAACTTCTACTAGAACTGTCAGATAGAGACTATTAGTTTTAATAGCATTTCTGGATAGGAAAATCTTAAAGGAAATAAATCTGGTTTTCGTCCTTGCATAGAAGAGGAAACACTTTTCCAAGCCTGTGGTGAAATTCTTTCCATCTCTGCAAAGAGTTGGATTTGTTGTTACTTTTTGCCATGGTAAGGCATAGAAGGACTTGCAGGCTTTCCATACACTTTGGGTGAGTTCAGCAGTTCAAGAGTTTCACCTACTGTTCTCACTTTAGTCTGTAACTTTGAAAAGTTTTAATTTTTGCCTTGCAGGAATATTTTGGAATATATTGTCAAGAAGTAGCATATTACGAGCTTGTTAATAACAGAATTTCATCCTTCCCCGTTTTCCTTTTTGAGTGACAGTATCAGGAATTTAGAGAACTAAGTGGCTGTGTTCTTGCTGTCATTGAACAGCTCTGCTCCTCCCTGCGACTATCGTAACTTTGTAGGCTTACTAGAACTATAATGCTGGCCTAGAATTGAATTTTGTCCTGTGATATTCTGCTGGTGTGATGGTCTTGAAAACTCTGAAATGACTATTCATGCTTGCTAAACCTGTAATCATAACTTTTGTTTTCTTTTTGTACTGAAAACAGTTCAAGTATTAAAAGAAAAATAAATCTGTATTTGGCCGTTTTAACACAGGTTTTGGAATAGCAGCTGAGAACGCTTTGTAGCCCTATCTGGCTTGTGAGTTCTCTTCTAGATTTGATGGAGCTGGTGCTGTGCCTGTCTAAGTATCACATTCTCACTGCTCAACAACCCTGGTGTGTAAAATATGGTGGCTTCTTGTGCTCCAAACAGCAAGCCTGATTCTATAAGAAAACAGCTTCATTTCCACTTTGTCATTTGATTGTCTGCAAGCTGGCCTGATGTTTAATTTGACCATGGTTTGGAGATGCCTTTGATTTTATCCTCCTTGATCTTTTGGAGAGGTTTTTTTGCATCTGAAAAGATCCATGTGAAACAAAAAGAGGATGTGTCCATCTTTCTCAGCTCATGTGTTGGAGAGTTATTCCTCACATAATCTGATGCCCTTAATAGATACTTTATGTCTCTTTAGATCAGTTACCAGGCCAAGAATATCACATCAAGTACCAAAGGAATTTGAAAATAGTAATTTGTATTTGTTTACCTGACTCTTTAGAATCATCACAACTAGAAATTTATGGTATTTTTGGAAAACATTTATGTAAAATGAGAACACTGGCTTCAGGGCAAACTTTTTGTGTGTGGAACTCTTAGTAACTTTGTTGAAAGTCACACAATCTCTGCAGACTTTGCTTCATTACTGCTACTTGCTGCATAAGTGCCTGAGTAAATATTTATGGGATGGAAGCCAATGAGAGTGTTGTAACCAAGGAAAGCAAAGTTTTTTTTAATGATTATTAAAAAAAAGGAAAGTGGTTGTATTAGTATTTGGCAGAAATCCTTTTTTTCTGGAGGCCTTCTATTGCAGCTTTCTACTTTAACCTTTATAATAAATTGAATTTTTCAATTATATGTGCTTAAATCTGATTATGTTACTATTTGATTATCCATATTTTGGAGCAATAAATCTGGGAGTTATATTTTAGGATGTCTGTATTATCTTAATCTTTTTTCATAATCTTGCCTTTACACAGCTCTTCAAATATAACTTTAAAAAATGTTTTTGCAGGTATTTAGGTGTCCCTGCAGAAAATTCCAATGATAACAGAACAGGCTCCAGTGTGGACAAAAGTGTGGTATGTCTTCATATTTACTGTATCCTAATAAAGAGTCTGCTGAACATATAGGCATAAACTGTTTGAGTTAGAAATGTCTCAAGTTATCTTAGTGTTTGGGATATGAGAAATCAATGCATAATTTTTAGCTCTTTAGTATGGCCTCCCTAATAAAGCTATTGGAAAAGCAGAATTTCACTTCTTAATATAATATTGATTTTCCTGAATTGAGCAAAATAGCCAAAATGTTTTGTGGAAAAGGATTCACAGTTTTTATCTTTAGAAATATCAAAGTGCTTGTGCAGTGTTTTTAGAGTGCCTTATCAATCTTGGGTATCTTTGTGGCAACCATGGGGAGTCTGGACTTCCAGTGAACTGAGTGGGAGGTGGAAGATAATGTACCAAACTTGGGCATTCTACTCCTTCTCAAGCCTTCCCCACAAGCTGTTGGGAGTTGGGGCACTGGGGGATCTGCATTTCTAGAGCAGCTCATCTAGCAAGAAATGGTCAGGAATTCTTTCTTGGGAATACTCATTCCCAAGCATCTTGGCAGTCAGGTTTCCGGGAAGATATGCTAAGGTGTTTGAGACTTGGTTGAATGCTTGGATTCTATGTAAGTTCTGATATAAATCAAGCTATTCCCTGAGAATGGTTTGATATTTTACAAATTACATTCTTTCCAGAAGAAAACATGGTCAAAAAATTGATAATTAACTCTAAAAGAAATCTTGGCTTTGACTATTGTCTACTTTGTTAGTATATTTTTCTGTTTTCTGTTGAGAGTAGAAGAGATACTGATTTGTATTCAGTTTTCTCTTAAACTGGCAGTGAAAAGGTTTAAGGACACATGGCACTACCCAGAGAAAATTTGTACAGAGCAGGGGAACTGATTATGTCCTTTATTGGGCAACTGAATTTATTTGTTGAAATGGCTTGATTCTTTTTGTATATTGATGTGTTTGATATATTTTCTTTTCCTAATAAGCATTTGACTGTTGATACAGTAAAATTTAAAACCAGAGCCAGACTTTCAAATATTTGAAAGTACTAAAAACTGTGTGCTGGCTTTTGGTTGACTTTGAAGAGAGGCACTGAATGGACTTGGCATACTCATTGGAATACTACTCAGTCTGTAGTTAACTCTCAATAGTCCTGTCCATATTGTCAGACATATTTGAATGTCTTGTGATTTTAGCAGTTTTGGGAGGTGAAGGTCTGGAAGAATTTAAGTGTAGGAAGGTTTAAATAAATGTTGAGTCTTTACTACAAGGTATTTTTACCCCACAGTTTTTTCTCAGCTGTTTTTCTTTCATTACATGCTGCAATGAAAACGGTAATGTTGACACACTGTTAGCAAATTAATTAGTTCTGGAAATATAGCACAAGGTGTTACTGGGTTTCTCTGCATTTTGATGTACTGAATGTCTTCTGGGAGAGATATGAGTGCCACAAATTTCCAAGAAATTGATTATTTTGCAAGTGTGTAAAAGTTCACAGAATTAGGCCATGATGTTGTGCAAAAATGGAATTCAATGTCTGATTGCTTACTTTGGTTTAGTGCTGCCATAACCACCTGTAAACAGTTTAGATTTTCGGAAAAAGAAGATTAACAGATGCTTTTGCACTGGATCTTAAGTTTTCTTCATTGCTCGGGGTACAGAACCAGACTCACTATGCTGTAGTGATTAAGAAAAATGAAACACTATGACAGTTCCAGAGGGATTTATCTTGACTTGTCTGCTGCAGACAGACTTTCCTATAGTGCTTTCCTCCCCTGCTTCCTACTCAAAATGGAAACTGAGAACAAACTAAAACTTAAAGGAGTGCTTTTGTACTGAGTTAATTGTAACTCAGGATTTTCTTGAGGTATTCTTTAGTCTGTTGATAGCAGATTGTGCAGAACTTTGTCCGGAAGCCTGTTGTCTCTACTGATATAATTAGACTGCTCAGCAAGCTCAGATGGGTCCCCTGGGGTCCAGCCTGATGTGAGAACATACAGAGACGGAGAAACGCAAGAGGATGCGATAGCAGTCCAAGCTAGTAGGAGTCAGTACAGAAATGCCTCAGTTGCCAGATGTCTTTTTAGACTTGTTTCTCATCTATCCCGTTTAGTTCCTCTGTGCACCCTGTCTGGAAGGGCTGTAACATGAATTAAAAGAAATGGAAGAGCAATTACATTGAAACTTCGTTATCCTGTTTCGGGGTGTTTGCTGCCGTCCTTTCTTATTAAAGTGAGAGCCTGTAAATAGTCTTGCTTCTTGCTTTATTTCTCAGTGATTCATACCAGAGATAAATCCTTTGTGTACTGGTCCTTCCTTTTTCCTTAAAGTTTAGATTTAGAGGCCATCTCTTGTTTTTAATTACAACCGTTGTCTGATCCGCATAGTATTGTGTTCTGTGTCACACCAGTAATTTGTTTTCCAGAGCTGCTCTGTTAAGTGCCGAAATGTGTAATTTTTGGATTTTTTTTTGAGATTTTGGAATTGAAATGGGAAACAAGAAAGTAAAGGATCAGAACCACTTGAATATGTTGCTTTGAAGAGAGTCTAGATTAGGAATGTAGTGCTTCTCTATGGAGTTACAGAGCACTGAGGGAAATGTGGAAAAACTACATAGGCCAAAATCTTGACAATATCAGTAGAAAGGTGAATGAATCAACACAAGGTTGACTTAATGAGCTGCCTCAAAGCTGACACCATCACGTTAACTGAGGATTTTAATGTTGGAATGGGATTATTGTGCCTAGATATTTGGTGGAAAGTAGATATTTTGAGGCTACATGAAAAGAATGAATTTCTGAGTTTATCCTGCTGGCAAACAGTATGTGCTATGCAGTAATGTGCTGTATTAACATCTGAAGTTTGTTACTATTTTTCAAACCTTAGTACAGTTCTAGCTGAAAAAATGATCTTTGGCTAAAGAGATGGTAAGAGCACTTTCTCCCCATCGCCAGTAACTGACAGGCCTGGTTCTGCTTCCTGAACTTGTTGGGAGCTTCAAGATGCGTTGCAAAATACATGTGGTGATTCATGCTAGAAGAAACTTTGAGACTAACAAAAGAGCTTTCTTATATCTATGTAGTAATGTCTTCAGTAAGATTCCGAAGAAATGTAAAACACGGAGGATTAATAATTTAACTTAGCCCTGTAAATTTTGAAGATACCCTCGAATTTCATGTGCATGCAAATGAAAAAACTGTGTTATTTATTGTAATTAAATTTTGGGGCAGGGAGGGAGGGACATGCATCACATTTCAATAAGGTAAAATGTCTTTTTGGTAGAAGAAAGTAAGCTGTGATACGATGTAAGCAGAACTGAATATTATTACGTATTTCTTTAAAGTTTCTAAATTTAATGCATGTTCTTTCTTGTACAAATATATACTTAAAGCTGGAAAATATGCAGAAGATGATCTATGAGTTAGAAGAACAGCTACATAATGAAATGCAGTTGAAAGATGAAATGGAGCAAAAGTGCAGGTGAGACTTTGAACTTTAATTGTTTACATAATTTAAATGTATCTAACACTTCAGTTTTGTGTTACTGCTTTAGGGATTACCAGGATAACACTAAGAATAGTATTGTAGTTCTCCAAGGGAGTTCCAGGCACAGCTTTAAGTAATTCTAAAATTTTCTTGAGTATAGTATAAAGAAAATGTTTGGTTTTTTTTTTTCATTGACATCCATGTAACACATGTTCTTTCTGAACACTTAAGTATTTGAGTTTACCTGATATCTCTGTATTCAGATGTTTTATTGGACTGAGGTACATACTCATCATGCTGATTTCTTTGAAAATGTGAGATTCTGTATATATGGCTTGTATTAGGTTATGAAAATTAATTAGCTGTTTTCCAAATACAGGGTACTTGTTGGAAAACCACTTTTTTTTTTCCATGACTGACATGTAGGAACAACTGTTTGCTTTAAAAAGTCCTGTTTCTACCATGCTGAAGAAGCATTTTTCTTGCAGCTACACTTATGAACAAACAGTTGAGATTATTCTTTTCTGATAATCAGGCATTTCTACTCAGAGTCATGCAAACTAAATTCCCCTTCAGTTAGCTTCTCCTTTTGAAGTCTTTTCCTGAAGGATTAAATATTACCAGGAGGCAACACTAGGTATAGGATACAGGAAGAATTTAGACTTGTGAATTAGAATCATAGTGTGTAGCTGTAGAAGCTCTTTAGGTGTAAACTGGTAACCAAAGTGGTCTGGTGGGAATTTAGACTGTGTGACACTGTTGCACTGTTGGGACATTCTGATTGCTCTCCACAAGCAGGGCATACATTCTTGAAGGATATTCAGTAGCTGTCTTCCTGCAGTGCTGCTGGAGTTGTCAGAGCACAACTGTGTCTTCTGGTATGTCATACCATTCACTGTAGAGTTAGTAGACAGGAGATAGAGGCAGTTACAACAGTTAGCATTTTTTGTACCTGCCAGGTAGCCTTGTCTGGGTCCTTTTTGTTGCTTCTTTGAAGAGGGATAGCTGCCTCCAAAAATGCAATGGATGTGTCAATGTTATTGCCAGTTAAATGAGGTTCTACTGTGTGTTTTGCCTCGCTCTCTCTGTAGTCCAGTGTTCTAATACATTGCTTCAACAGAGAGAATTCCAAATAATATTATTCATATACCCTTATCTGTAGTAGGGAGCTGTCTACTGTGGAATTAATGAACTATGGTAGATATTTGGAAGTCACAACTAGAGGAAGTTTTTGCAGCTTACCCAGGGTGTTCTAATCTTAAGGATAACGTGTACATACACTGTTTTTCGCAGATTAAGGGATAAAATGTGGCATCTAAAGTTTTGCATATTTAATCTGCTGCAAAACTGATAAATACTTAGTGATGCATTTTACAAATTATTTGCAGTGATTGATTGTCTTCAGTTTTAAATGTTCATTACAAAATAACATTAGTCAAAATATAAATGTTCACTTTAGTAATAGTCACAAATCATTTCACTAGAAAAACAGTATGTATAATGTATCTATTAAATTATCTTGTGTTATTTTTAGATCTTCAAACATAAAGCTAGACAAGATAATGAAAGAACTGGATGAAGAGGTAATTTTTTTTTCCTCACTGAAGTTGCCTTAATTGGCTAAAGAGTGGAGTTAGGAATAGTACTTTTATGATTCTAAGATTTTTTCTGTGACTAAAAAAATTGTTCTCTGTTCAAGTTTGAGACCTAACTATCATGTTTCAATACATAGCATTGGGAGATAATATTTTTATTTGTACACATTTTCAAAAACTTTTCTTTCTGTAAGTCATACTGATTTCTGTTTACTCTGGTAATTATTTTCCTTAGTCTTGCTCACTGCAATTTTTCTGGAGTTTATCAAAATCAATTATTACAAAAATACAGCTTATTTTCTATTGAGTCCTTCTCTTGTCTCTTGATAATAATTTTGTAGCTACTTTAGATATAATCATACTAACAACAAATTTTCTAGTAATTGTATAAATTTGTCATGTAGAAGTTAAAAAAAACATCTTTTCTGAAAACCTTTCCAAGAAAGCCAGAAATTCATTCATTGAAACAATGCATCAGTTTCCTTGTTTAGATAGTTGCAGAGATACTGATTTAGGGATCACTCCTTCAAATGTAACTATAAAATACCAATCCTTTGAATTTTAGGGAAATCAAAGAAAGAACTTGGAAACAACAGTGTCTCAGATTGAGAAGGAAAAGGTGGTATTACAACATAAGATAAATGAGTACCAAAGAAAATTTGAACAAGAGAATGAAAAAAGACGTAATGTGGAAAATGAAGGTATGCAATATTGTCCAAACATTGGTACTGATGAGGTATATGATGTGTTTTGGAGAATAATTTAGTATCATAGTATCTTAAGTGCTATGCAACTTCAAAGAAAAGGGATCTTTTCAAATAATGAACACAGATTTTGAGGGTTTTTTTATTTGAACACAATTTTTTTTATTTTTATTTTTAACTTCTGTTCTCTGCGCTGTGCATTGTTGGTCTGCAAGCACACAAAAATATATATAAGAAGTAAAAAGTCAACAGAAGATCTATTAATGCAAAAAATATTTTTGAGCATGTTTGTGTAAAAAAACAAGAACAAAACCCTAAGAGTTTTTTAATATGCTGTATTAATAGTGCAATTTCTCTTTAGTGTCCACACTAAAAGATCAGATGGAAGACTTGAAAAAAATCAGCCAGCATTCACAAATTTCAAATGAGAAGATAACACAGCTACAAAAACAAGTATGTTTTTTGTGTTCTTTGTCTTCATTATTTCTTAGATTTGAGCATTCAAATGTAGCAAAACTGTTCCATGATCTTTATATTTGAGAATCTTGTCTGGTTTGTTTTAACAGCTAGAAGAAGCAAATGATTTGCTGAGGACAGAATCGGACACAGCTGCAAGACTGAGAAAGGGTAACACAGAAATGAGCAAGTCATTAAGTCAGGTTGAATCACTGAATAGAGAACTGCAGGAAAGGTGCAGAGTTCTGGAAAGCACAAAACTGCAGGTGGAGAAAGATTATTACCAACTACAAGCTGCTTTGGAGTCAGAACGAAGGGACAGAAGTCATGGATCTGAAATGATTGGAGAACTACAGGGTAATTATTCTGAATTTGTACTTTACCAAAAAAAGTTGTGCTAACCCTACTTAAGTGAAGTACAGTTTGATAATGGGAGGAAAGCCAACCTGCAAACAATGCCTGACTGAACAATTTCTGAAGATTGGATCTGGCTTCCTGATCGTGTTGAGCAGCTCTTGGGAGGGAAAGAGAATATCAAAATCAAGGAGTGTCAAACACTGATTGTGAGTCTGGGGCTGCCCTGACTAAAAGTCTTGAGTCCAGTGGTGCAAAAGTATGAAGAGCTGATACAGTGCTAGAGAGGATGCAGCCTGTCTTACTGCCTTGTGCAGTAGCCAAGTTGATATATCCTGCATTTTCTCTTCTTTCATTTGTGGAGAAAGCTATTTTTTTATTAAATTGCATTTTTCTTTTATGATGATTTGACATTACTTTATAAGCAAGGTTAAGAGCACCAATAAGGGATGCAGATGTGGAATCCCTTTTTGCTTGATCCCTTGGATGCTTGAAACTTTTTACTGTTTGTACTGATTCTTCATACTAGGAGCTATTCAGATGCATTAGTTCATGATTGTGCCTGTGCTAATGGACCCTGACTCTTAACTTGCCATTTCGAACCATCTGTCTGCAGTATTGAGTTTCCATGAGGTGCAGGCTTTTGATGAGGACTCTCCTTTCCCTACTAAAAGGGAGCCTGTAAGACACAGACTTTTTACCAGGGCCTGTAGTGACAGGACAAGGGGCAATGGTTTTGAATTGAAAGAGAGTAGATTTACATTAGATACAGGAAGAAATTTTTAACAATAAGGATAGTGAGACCCTGGGACAGGTTGCCTAGAGGAACTATTGTTGCCTTGTCCCTGCAAGTGTTTCAGGCTAGGTTGGATGGGGCTTTGAGCAACATGGTCTAGTGAGAGGTGTCCCTGCATGTGGCAGGGAGGTTGGACCTAGATGGTTTTCAGAGATCCCTTCCAAACCAAATGATCCTACTTAGTATTTCATATAAACTCTTACGCCACGCAAGGGTAGATGCTATGGGGTTTGAGGAATAGTTCCTTTTTCCATGTCATAGCATTTAAAATCACATAGGATGGTTTTGGTTGGAAAAGACCTCTAAGATCATTGAGTCCAGCTGTTAACCCAGAACTGTCAGTGCCTGACTTCCCCATGGTTTGAGTCACAGTCAGGTGAATACATGTTGTGTTAGTACCCACAGATCCATTTGAGACTGATCACTTATGTACACATTAGTGAAGTTAGCATCGGGAAAGGTTCTTGTTCCATAGCATAGCAGAGCATGGGTTAATGAAAGAAATTTTGAATATTAGATACTGGAAGTGATGGAAGGCAGTAACCATTTCTGCATGATTGGTTTTTGTGAATTGTTACTGATGGCGTGCATAAAGAGTGTCTAAAAAGGTCAGTTTCCTCTGCAATGTATGGCCTTTGCATGGCTGAAAAATTTGAAGTATTTGAAATATTTTATGGGCCCAGAAATCGCTAAAAGTTCCAAAGCCATTTGATCTAAGTAAAGTAACTAATATTGAGTGATATTTAATTTTTTGTGGCAGTTCGGATTACAACTTTACAAGAAGAAGTTAAAAACATTAAAAACAATCTTGAAAGAGTGGAAGTGGAAAGAAAACAAGCACAGGATATGCTTAATCATTCAGAAAAGGTATGGTGAAATTCTGTTGAGGCTGATGCTCTTTGTCAGCTTTTGACTATATTTTCAAATATTATTTATTGTTCTAAGTTAGTCTTATGTTTAGATTATTAACTGAGTGCCTCTAGTTTACAGTCTCATCAGGGTGGTCTCACAAGTCCTCAGGTAGGTCTTACTTGTAGCATCGGGCATAAAAATTGTTTGTCATTCACTATCACTGATTCAAGGATCCAGTCCTACTGCCAGTAACAAGGAATTTTTTTCTGCCTGCCTAATTATGACTGCAAAGGCTTGCCTCTGAAAATCTATGAACTTTTTAAAAATCAGGGGTTTTTTTCTGCCTTTAATGGATTTTAACTTGACTGGATCAGTGCCAGGCAGGCCTTTTGCTCAACTTTGGTGCGGCATTTTTTTTCTCTTTTTGTCCTTCCTTCTGAGAATGTCCCCCTAACATCTCTGATCTCCTCCATATGTCGGAGAAACAAGAAGAGTAAAAGGAAATATTGCATCCCTTCTCCAGACAACTGCAGAGTTAACTCTCTGTAGTGAGGTCAGGTTAAGACTTGCTGTGCTGTGTGGTCTGTGCAAATAAACCAGAGGTACGACTGCCAGTGAGGGAAGAGGCGAGCAATTCTAAGTTGTTGTTATGTGAAGGAGCCTTTCAAAGGCAAGTCCTCATGTCTCAAAGCACATCTCCAGTGCTTGTTTGATGAAATACTGTTAATGCCTGGCAATCCTAGCAATGAAATGACATTTTTGCATCCAGGTAACAATAATTCAGATTCCTTTGTGTTCTAGGATGTCAGTTCATTAGTTGTATGTTTCCAATTTAGGTGACTACTGATTATTCAAACTGAGTTGTTTTCATTATCTTAGAAATTCATTGACTACTGAAAAAAAGTTAATTAAATTTTTTCCAGAGCACTGAGTAGTTTTGATCTGTTACTGTTCTTTACTAAGCATGGAAAATAACATTGATAATCTCTTGATAACAAAAAGTTAATACTAAAAAACAGAATAAAAGGGTGATTCCTTCATGTATTGCAGAAATCTGGTAACTTTTTCCTTATCTTTAGGAAAAGAATAATTTAGAGATAGATTTGAACTACAAGCTGAAATCCTTACAAGACCGGTTAGAACAGGAAGTCAATGAGCACAAAGTGACTAAAGCGCGGTTAACTGACAAACACCAGTCAATAGAGGAGGCAAGATCAGTTGCGATGTGTGGTAAGTTTTTCCTGCCAGTTTCAGGTAAATACATAATAAAATGTGTTTTGATCACGGTATTTTAATGCACATTGTCTTATAACATAGTGCTCTTGCACTAGTGTTAGATCCCTTGTGTAAAGAAAATGTGTATTGAAATCTTAAAACATGAAAACTACGCATTTTAAATTATTTTCCCTAACATGTTACTTCATGGAAGTTGTATTGTTTCTTAATGTTTTGCATACCTTACTTCAAAGCCTTCCTTGGCTTCTAAAATGCTACTGAATCTTGAAATGCTGGCTAATGCTAAACGAGATTGAAGGAATGCATTATCAAGAGAGATGTCTCAGAGTGTTCATTCCTGTGTAACTGCATAAAAAATACCAGAGTTGTATTAGGCTTGTCTGAAGTGAAGGGAGAAGTTTCTTTTATAGATGTATATATGTGAACCAAGGTGTCTTGATCTCATAATTGACTATGTCAGGTTTTCTCTGTGAAGGTCATCAGTACCTAAATGCAGTTTTTAGAGCTGAATAAATGGCAGTGTTTTTTTCTTTTGCGACTATCCATTCATGGAAATGAAACTTTGCCTTACTTCATAATGATTACTTCAAGAATCTGTGTTTTTTATTTCTTTCACTATTTATCTTTCAGTTGTCATGATAAATGTTCCAGTGCTTTGAATGCAGATTGGAATTGTATTTCTTTCTTAGTGCTCCTTGTAATAATGCCAGGATCTTTTTACTTAGTAATCAGTTGATCAAACAGCAGAAGAGCTTAGATAGCTGAAGAAAGGGGTCTGAAAAATATTAGGATATTTAAGACTGTTTGTACAAAAGCATGCTTGCAGATGCTACATATTCATTTTTGTTGTTTTTCTTTCCTTAATCTTTTTTAGAAATGGAAAAAAAGATAAGGGAAGAACGGGCAGCAAGAGAAAAGGCAGAAAATCGAATAGTTCAAGCTGAAAAACAGTGTTCCATGTTGGACTTTGACCTGAAGCAATCTCAGCAGAAACTGGAACATCTCCTTCAGCAAAAGGAGAGACTGGAAGATGAAGTAAGCAAAATGTTCAAAATGTTCATCACTAATAACTTTCTATATAAATAAGAAACTAGAGTTGCACTGAGAAATAGAAAATTAAATTAACTTACACTGAGCTCCGTATAATAATACAGCTCTCAATAGAATTGAGGATAGCTGTTGGCCTAAGTAGGTTTAGGTAATTTCTTCTTGTTTCTTAGCTCTTATTTGCCTTACATATTTGAACCTCAATTCAAGATAACACATTTTTTTGTGTTTTCTCTTTTTCTAAAAAAAAATCTACTTGCGAATTTGACTGTGCAGCCTGATTTACAGATCTGTGTTGTCTAGTTTGCATTCTTTCCAGAATTTGTTCAAGGAAATGGAGTTAGAACACTGAGTGTGAAAACTAGGTCTTAAGAATGATAGCTTCATCCTTACATTTTCTTTACAGGACAGGGGGAATGAAGTCTATAACACCTCTCTTAGGGGTCACGACTCATGTAAATTAGTTTTTAGGTAGTTGGTAAGCTGCATTTTTTTTCTGGGGTGAGAGGTTTTTAAAATCTGAAATCCATGGAGAGGTTTCCAGACAATTTGGGCTTCTTCAGTTGTTGTCCTTCAGATAAGTTAAAACAAATTGGGAATTTTGAAATAAACTAAAAATGGGAAAGCTTTATCATCCTGCAGCATCATAGCCATAGGTTCTGTAAGGGCAGCATCTCTGTGTGAGATTATTGCTCTGAAGTATTGGGAGATTCAGTAATATTTTGACATATGGTACGTGGTGTAGCATCTAGTTAGTGGTGTTTAATATAAAACCATCCATATATGAAACCTCTTCAGCCACATGCAATTGCTTATTTAGCAAAGGCTCCTAAACTGAAATATTTCTCATTTAGGTAAAGAATCTGACACTTAAGCTAGAACAAGAGACGAATAAGCGAATAATGGCACAGAATGAATTAAAGGCACAAGCTTTTGAAGCTGATAACTTGAAGGGTTCTGAGAAGCAGCTGAAACAGGAAATCAATACATTGTTGGAAGCAAAGAGATTACTGGAATTTGAGTTGGCTCAACTTGCAAAGTAAGTAAAAACCTGAAGTAAAATGGAAAAAATTACTTAATTTTACATGTACTATTTTGCCTGTTTCTGCTAGTGAATAAAGTTCTCTGGTGCATATGCATTTTTTCCTAAACTAAAAGAGTATTTTTAGCTTCATGTTATGATTCCTATGTAGCTGCATGTTATGATTTCTATGTAGCCTTCAGTGTTGGAATATTTTTGTTATGAGCTATGAGTCAGAACAGTTCTTGGCTCACCATTCGATGTTAAGGCACACATATATGTGTGTATATATATATATGTGTGTGTATACATATATGTATGCCTCTTTTATTTGAGTGACTTCTTTATGGATTGACTCCAGTGCTACTTACTAAATCATATGGGACTTTTAGTACATGGGAGTCAGTAGTTTCCTTTAAGTGCCTAATTAATTTTCTTAAGGATTCTTAAACTGACATTTTTCATTAATTAGACTTCTATCATATATTCCTTCAGCTGACTTAATGTTTCTCCATCTAGAGTACTTCTCAGCTTCTAAACTACATACTGAAACAATCATCACTTTAGAATAAGAACTGTATTAAATCAGAATTTTAGGATGCAGCAAACTGTTGCTCTTTGTGAAATAATATTTGTGCAAATGGAAGATCATTGTAGGATGCTGATCCGGGTAGAAATTGTCTTTGTCTTTTGTTAGTACCTGACTTTTAAAATGTTTTCCTTTTTTATTCCTTCAAAGACAGTACAGGGGAAATGAAGGTCAGATGCGTGAACTTCAGGATCAGCTTGAAGCTGAGCAGTATTTTTCGGTAAGGCTTGTAAGGAATTGCATCTGCTACATTTTGATGTAAAATCATTTAACAGTGAATAGTTGAAACTAAAATTGTTTTAATGTAAGTAACAGCCTGGCATAAGCCAGCAATTCAGAAAATCCTGCTTGAAATACAAATAAGGAACAAAGTATTAAGAGAACATTAGATGATGTATCTAAAATGTTGCTTTGTTGTTTGTCAAAACTTACATTACACTGAGTAACTCTTACCTGAATTATTCATCAGAGTTGTTCCTGTCTTGAGGTTGGAAAGGGGAAATTTTTCTCATATAATTTCAGACTTTGTAGGGAGTTCAGAATCTCCAAACTTACTGGAAAATACTCCATGTTGTTGATCTACCATACATACGTTTAAGAACCATAGCTTCAGTAGCATTCTGCATGTATTCCTTTTTCTAAAAAGATACCTTCTCTTCACCTGAATCCCTGAAGAACCTTACTGGGTACTCCAAGTAGCCAAAATGTGTATTTCATTAGATGTAGTGCAATCTGTTTCGTCTCTGTGAAAAGAAACAATAGCATGAGATTCTCTGTAACACCTGAAGTTCAAATACATTTGTGAATATGGACAGACTCATTTCACTTTGGGAAATAGTTTTAAATTTGGTTTTTCCTGGGAGAGGCAATAAAAATTTTTTATGTTTACTAACCTGCATATGATTGTCATTTCATTATCTGTTACAGGGGCTTTTTTGTGCATTTTTCCATGACATACTGCTAATACTAATAAGAAGATGCAGAGCATTGTGTTTCTCAGTTTTTTATTTTTTCACTAACTTGTAGTTTAAATAAGACATTCATAATTCAGTCTGAATATTTAGCAAAAGTAGTTTACTGTAGAAGTTCAAATTTTAACTTTCAGAATTGCAGGTGGTGTTAATAGCAATATAGTAATTAAAACCAGAAGTAATTAATAGAATTCATTCACATAAATCAGGCCTCAGCTGAATCACTTACTAAGAGAAAGTTTGTGCAGAAGAAACTTAAGATTCTAAGAGAAAAGATACATGGGCACCAAGAGAATGCAACAGGTGAAAGCACAGAATGGTGTTAGGCTTGTTAGACAAACATTTTGAGACAGTGATGCTTCAAGAGGATGCAGTTTTGTCCTGTTGTGTCCAGGAGACCTGCTCTGCTGTGTCACAGTGCCTAGTTTCTCTTTTGCTGCAGGTGTATTTGTGCAGCTGTGTAGGAAAACAGATTAGAAAATTGAAAAGTAATTTGGTCATATCAGTTCTCTACCCAGCAGAAACTGGAAAGAAGCATCAGGGAGAGGCAGTAATGGCAGTATTGGCATGTGTTGGGGTTTGACAAATTCAAACTACCTAGTCTGAAAACAAGGAAGAATTTCACTATGAAATTTGAGTAATGATTCTTTTTTTATGCTTTCTTTTACAGACACTTTACAAAACTCAGGTTAAGGAGCTGAAAGAGGAGATTGATGAAAAGAATAAAGAAACACAAAGAAAAATGCAGGAGTTGCAAAATGAAAAGTATGCCCGTTATGTTTCTCACATACACTTAAGTTTTTCTGTGGAATATTGTCTCAGTCATGAATACTTTGAATCAGATTTAAAATATTTTAGTTCCTTCAGAAAAAGGCCTCAAAAGTGTTCTGTAACACCTTGTAAATGGCAGATACATAGAATGTTACCTATACTGACACTCAAAGTCAAATATGGTTATTCATATTTGCTTTGGACATTGTAATGTCTGTAAGAAGAATAATGACTTCTCTGAGAAGTTAGTAAGATTCAATAATTTGAAAAAACATTCCAATTTGTGGTAATCATATCACTTACCAACTTCTTTCATTTGATTATATTACCCTGATAATTACTTAATATATTTCTATGTCAGTAAAATAATTTGAGAAAAAGGTAACGAAAAGTCTTTGAATTTGAAATTTAGTATATTTCTGATTACAGCAAAAATAGTCATTTTAACAACCATTAATTGTGATGTACTATTTTATAAGTTATTAAATAAGAAAACAATTTTAAGCTTTTTAAAGTTTTTCCAATTTCTTAGTTTATTTCATAAGCTGAAGAAGGAGACTGTAGCCTCATGCATGAAGTACAGTTTTTTCTAAAGTCTTTGTCTCTTGTTCTGCTTGAGCATCAGCATTGAAAAACTGAGGTTATGTACAGTGTTCTTTTTGTACAGCATTTTGGTGGGCTAAGAAAGGGAGAAAGAAAAGATATTGTGCTAATAAATATGGTGTAGGAGGAGAATATGTTTGTCTCTGCTAAGTTGTTCAGAAGTGGTAACCAACATAAAGAAATGGGGAGGGAGGAGAAGGTAGCCAAGATTTCCCTTATTCTTCTTGGGGTTAACTATTTATTTTCTTACTTCTTTTTATAGATTCTCTGTATTCTATTCCCTCACTATTTTCTGCAATCTTATGTTCATCATAAACGTTTCTCACTTGGATATAACTACGGGAATTGTGATAATGGGCAAATGTGGGTTAACCATCTTTTGATGGGACCACTCTGTACGTGTAATTCAATTTTATTTTCTGTTCCTGAAAGGGAGGAGAGTGCGTCTTGGTGTTTCATGGATGATTGAAATGTTAATGAAATAGTGAGCTTGCTGCTGTAGCTTGTGTGCACCATCAAAAGATACAAGTGTACAGAATGAAGTTTTGTAACTCTTGCTTTTCTTAAGAAACTGATAATGACCATTAGCTGAGTGATATAATTTGGGTTTGATAGTCTTAATGAAAATTTGGAATGTTTTGCATAGGCATCTTAATGTCCTTTTTACAGAGAAGCACTTGCTACCCAGCTGGATTTAGCTGAAACCAAAGCTGAGTCGGAACGGTTGGCACGGGCACTCGCTGAAGAACAGTATTATGAACTGAATCAGGAAAGCAAAAAAGCTGCATCAAGGCACAGGCAAGAATTGACTGATAAGGACATCATCATAAGAAGGGTAAATTAACTGTTATCAATGCCTGTATAAATCCTTTCCAACTGGAAACAGAAATTCATAGCTTTAATTTATAAAGTCATCTTGTGATAGTAAGTGATAATTAATTAAACATCTTAAGTTTTGGGCTCATTGGAACCTTAGACATTTAATTTCATCATGTCACCTCCCTAAAAAACAGAATTCATTAATCTCAGGTGAAGCCAGAAAGAAAATCGAGTGAATGTGTATAATTCAGTTATTAAGCCTTTTGTATTTACTTCTTGTCGTTGCCAAGTGTATTACTGAAATCTTGTAACTCTGTGTTAGAGACTCTTATTGCAAAGTAACTTAGTCTTTAAAAAAACACAAACCCACTTCAGAGTCACAAAAACCCACAAGTCAAAACTCAAACTGTAATTTTTGAAGATGCTCGATTGCATAACTTTTGGGTGTTGGTATGAGCTTGATAAATATCTTTAACTGAGTAGTCTCAAATAGGATGCCATATGTACCATAGTTATTTTATCATTGTTGTTGTTTCCCATTTAGCATCAGCTATGCATGTTTTCTTAAAAAATCCTGGGGGTGTAAAGCTCCAGATGTAACTGAACTTGGCTCAGTTGCTGAAAGCTTTCTGTTAGTGCTACCATGGATATTCCATCCCTGTGTAAAGATAGTGCAAATAGTGTTTATTTCATGAATTTGCTTTTATAAGCTTGAGATCCCCAGAATACCACCATTTCTTAAGCACCATTTAGTAGACTATTTCTGTGGCATCAAAGGAATACCTTCTTGCCAGTATCTTTCTTGGTTTCATATATTCTGATAATTTGGTCAGACAGCTTGATACACAAGCATTTGCGTAGGCTTCAAACAAAAACTTTGTTCAGGAATACTGTTATGTCTGGTTTTTCATATATATTTGTTAAATGATCCTGGCTGTGGCAGTGAACATACTCACATATTCAAAGTGTTGTGGTTTTCCTTCCCAACTTTTTTCTTTTTTTTGCAAGCTCTGTACATATTTACCTATTTCTGCGTTGTCTTAGACCAGATTTGGTTTTATTTTTATCCTCATTTTTATGATTTATGACAATTATTTAGCAGTAAATGCCTTGTATCTACTCTAGCCTTTGATGCTGTAGTTCTGTCACCTGTCAGCTACTTTTCTGTCTGGATTCAAGGTATCAGGCCTCTACATATTAGTTTTTCCAAAGTACAACAAATTAATTGAAAATTTCCACATTCCATGACTGTCAGTCTACTTAAGTTGATTTTTAATTATATACTACAGTGTTGTCAGTTCTGCAATGATTATTTTTTTTCTGGGACAGGTATATTTTGAGCCTTCTGGTAGATCAAAACAGCATAGAAAAATAGTAGCATTTTTTAGAAGTTCACATAGGTAGAAGGTGTTCTACGTAAATGGTTGTTAGAGAATTAAGGGTATTTAAAATAATAGTATTATAAATATTTTTAGAATTTATGCCAAGGTCTTTATTTTAAAATGTGTTTCTTTTCATGTAGCTGGAAGAAACTAATAACACTTTAACCAAAGATGTTGATTTAATAACAAAGGAAAATACAGAGATCAGTGAAAAATTTAAGAAACAAGAAGAAGGTATGTCATGTATGGAGTTTTAATTGATCTGTTCTGAAGCACAATTGAATTTGAAGCGTATGGGGAGAAATGGGAAGTGGAAGAAGACATTGCTGTTTATCTTCTATATTATTTTGGGCTTGATGTTGGCTTTAGTATTTCATCTTTGTGCCTTTCTGATCGATCCTTCTGGTAATTTTCTGTCATTGCAGTAGCATTAAACTGGTAACGTTTGTCTTGGCAAACTGTACTGTGCTCAAAAAGGGAAACAATAGGAAAACAGAATGGAAAAAAAATAGGCACTTATAGAAGTAATTAGGTTTAAAAATATTTACTTTGTACTAAAATGCCTCAAAGTTGAATATTATTTTAACAGATTACAAAATGAAAAAAGAGGAGGAAATCAATAATATTAGAATGCATTATGAGAAGAGCATAAACACTGAAAGAACTCTGAAGACACAGGTACAACGTTTTATGCAATTTAATAGCAATAATTACTTTGCATTAACAGAAGTATTTCAGGTTTATTGCTTTTGTGAACTAACTCAGTTTCTTTGAAATTAAGCTTGTATGAACCATGATGTACACTATGCATTGTTAAATTTACAGTTGAAAGAATAAGTTTTTATGCTGTGTACTTTTCAGTATTACTTTGATTGTGAGAGCCATTTATTTTGGTGAAGGGTTTTTTTTAATCAAATCCTGTAACTAGAGGAACTGAGAAGTTTTGTGTGAAACATGCTGCATATATCATTTTTCTTACTGGTTCTCCTTTTTCTTAACAGGCTGTCAACAAACTGGCTGAGATAATGAATCGGAAAGATTTTAAAATAGACAGAAAGAAAGCTAACATGCAAGATTTGAGGAAGAAGGAGAAGGAAAACCGAAAGCTTCAATTAGAACTTAATCAAGAAAAAGAGAAATTCAATCAGATGGTAGTGAAATACCAAAAGGAGCTCAATGAAATGCAAGCGGTAAAATAATTTAATTTTTTTATCACGTTGTGGAATCGTCTCCAAAGGAAAAATGTATATAGTTCCTAATGTACTTGGAAACAGATTAGTTTTCACATGTTCTAGGCTAAACAGGAGTTTAGTGAAGCAGAGAATTTGACAAGTGTGCAACTGTGCTTGTTCTCATTCATTTCCCCTAAATTCTTGACTGTGGAACTTACTGATATATTACAAAGATTAAAAACCTGAATACTATCTAACAGGCAGGAAACTGTCTGTTCATTTCACTGGTAGGTAGGTGGTCTTCTTTTCATAACAAATGGTAATTTAGTAGATGAATCTGACTGTCTCATGTGTGAATACATCACTGGATCTTTGATATTTAACATTTTTCCTTCCAAAGCTAAACAAAAGTTTTTACTGTAATAGTTTATTTCAATTCTATCAAAAGTACCTACATGTATTAAAAAAATAGTAATGAGTTTTGTTTTCAAAGTATTTGGCTGCTGTACTTTTGGTAACACAGTAACTATACATGTGTGTATATAAATACAGCAACTAGCAGAAGAATCTACATACAGGAACGAGCTCCAGATGCAGCTGGATAGTAAAGAGAGTGACATAGAGCAACTACGAAGGAAAATTATGGACCTCCAGCAAGGAATGGATTCTACCAGTGTTGCCAGCCTTCCAACAGATGAAACAGATGGAAATCTTTCAGGTAAGAGAAAAGCATATTTGAACTACTTGGCCCTGTTGCATACGTGTAGTTTTGGAAGGTATTGTTTCCAAACAAGTTACTGCTTCTTAAAATCTTCTGACTGTCTAATTCTATATCACATCTCCACTTCCTTTGTTTGTGTGTTTGTTTGTTTGTTTGTTTTCAGACCTTGGTAGCTTATATTTAAGTCTTAATTTTTTCTCACATCATGCTTCCCACTGTATGGTTTGGCATTAGCATAGTTTATATGCACGTTTGTAGAATGAGTATCTTTACATCTCTTGTTTTTCAAATACAGTGAATACAATGTGCAGTATTTGGTGAACAGAAGACAGGGCCAACACTTCTACAACATCACAATTGTGTTTTATATCTTGAATGCAAAATTGCCTTGATCTTGTCTTTTCTTACTCAGTCGTGCAGCAGCTCTGTGACAACTGGCAATATTTGCTGGTGTGAAAAATAATTGTAGGAATTTCCATAATGAATTTGTTGGTTGTATGGTACTCTGATTTAGTGGATTAAAATAAGAACGAATAATATAGTGTAGCCAGCCATTTGCATTTGTCAGTACCAGGCACTGTACTTTGAGACCCACTGTTAGACTCATTAGTTATTTACCTCTCCCTTTCCCCTGTGTTTGAAAAGTGTGATCAGTTACTACTTTCACATGATCCACTTCTGCATCTCTCAGTACAGGAAGAAAAAAGTTCAGTGGTAATCAGGTGTGCTTGACAATTTCCATACGTCATAGCTAGGTATATATTTTTTACTACAGTTAAGTAATTTTTATAATTAATTGTGAAATTTTTAATAAGTTTTTGATAAGTCTGAATTTTATTGTAGAAAAATATTTTTAAACATACAAAACCAGAGTACTATTTTGGGTATTTTATGACTTTAGTGGATGAGCAGTCAGATAAAAGTAAATAGAATAATTTTAGATGTCTCTTTTCCTGTTAATGCACTTCATGCTGCTCAAATTGCCACAATCTAGTTTTTCCAGAAGTCTTAGAGTGATTGAAATTTCAGGTAGGTTATCAGTTTTAGTACATGTTTTGATGTAGTTACTCCTTTCTGTGTCTGTTTTTGTTTCCTATCTTCCCCTAGTGTATTTTTAGATCTTTATTTTTAGTTAATACTTTAATGAATTTCATTTTAGAATAGATTTTTGTTCAGATAATGGTATAGTCTTTTCCTTCACAACTTCCATTTTGTTCAAGAAGCCTTTTGCACTCTGGAGTTTGATCTGGAAATTGCCATCTTGTAAAGATTTTGTCTTTTGACAACATCTTCAAGGCAAACTTCCATTGGAAATTCTTAGAACTATTAGACTGGTTAGGGAACTTTTTTTTTTTGCTGTCACTTGCTAGGAGCTCCTTCTGGTATTTCTGAAATATCAGTACTTTCCAGGAGTTTTTGTCTTAGATAGTCATTCTCAGTGTATTCCATTTATTTAACAGGGATAAAAAAAGAAGTCAGAGGGGTTTTGCTTATTAAAGTGGTTTTTTTTCCTCCCCTCAAATTACAATTTGGAATGAAGCCTCATGTTTTTAAGTGTCTCCTAATTGAAGAAGACCGTGGTTCGTAATTTTGGTAGAAAATTTCTGAACTCTTTTAAATTGAGAGCTTTAGGGTTTTTTTCAACAACAAAACAGGCCAGATTTTTTCTCCTCAAAGGAGTAGTTTTGAAATTCCTCGCTTTCCATCTCATCCATTTTCATTTAATGGCTGCTGTGTATTACATGAAAAATACAAATGCTTCCATCTGGGCATAGTTACCTTCCCTATTTTTTTCTTAAGGGCAGTAGTGTGTCAATATGACCCATTGTGTCTCAGATCTTGAAAGGACTGTAGGAGAAAGTTCTTTCTTTGTCTGTCTCATTAAGGAAGGTTATTTTCAGTTTTACCTCTGGAGATGTGTGTAGTCAGGCTTTTGGCTGCATGACCTGTTGCTTCAGTTTTGAGGCAGAAATTTCAGTCTGTGCAAGATCTTTTCAAGTCAGCTGTTAATATCCATTGTTAATTAGAATATCACAGTTACTGGAAGTTCTGGTGTTCTTGGGTGAGGTATCTACTTGTTATCCCTCAACTATTTCTTTTTTGCTAGCCTTTCATTTCTCTTCTCTTTTTTGCCCTTTTCTCTACCCATGCCTCTGATTTTTACTGCAGTTGTGCTGCTGGTTTTACTGTGTGATACAGGTAGGACCTCCAATACATATTATTAGGACTTCTCTAGATTTAGATCATGTCCCTACTTGCTGCCTTTTTCTATTTTTTTTGAATGAGTTTCTGGGTTGATCAGAATCTGAATAAGAAGTGATTTGGTAATTAAAAGAGATTAAGTGACATTAGTATAGTCAGATTTCACACACTTGTGAAAGAGCCAAGCAGAGGGCAAAAAAGGAGTGCAGTAGCATTATAAAGACAAGAAAAAATCCAGACTTCTGAGTAGAAATAACCCATGCCACAGAAAGAGGAAATTACCCAGCACATAATTACTTTCCTGCAAACCAAGTAATTAGATTACAAAACAGAATGTGACGTATTACAGCAGGCTCATTTGCTACAGTTTTGTTATATGATGTTGATTGTCTTCAACTGTGTGCCAAGTTCCCATCAATTCCATAGCCCAAACTTGGCCATTCCTTCGAGCACCTTGAATAGCATCTTGTTTAAGAGCTGGATGTGAGGAGTAGTCAATGGTATTCTCCAGCTGGTGCACCAGTTCTTAAGGCAAAGACACTCCTTAAAAAATTTTTAGCAAATAAATGGTTGAATTTTATAATAAGTAATTATAGTATGATTTATTCATTTTCCTGTCATGATAAAAACATCACCAGAGGAAAAAATGAAGATACAAAATAATATAAACATGTGTAAAAGAATGATTCCATGGTCACAGATCTGGCAATAGGCAGTCTTTGGTTTAATTGAGGAGAAAAATCAGTAAAATGAATTTTTATACTCATAAAATTTTAAGGAAAAAAATTCTCTATTTAGAGGTAGACACAGAGAACTCAGATGGTAGCATACTTTACAGCTGCATTTCCCTTGGAGGTGTTTTTTGTCTGTTATTGACCTAAATACTCCCTCAAATTCTGGTAGATCCTAGGGTAACTTACACTCTCCCAAGGTGGGGATTGGCCCCTTTAGACAATCCAGGCTATTCTCAGGCTTTTATCATTATGTGGATGAAGGTTTTTCCTTGTATTCAATTCTAAGTATGTTTTGTAACTCTCACTCCTGATTATTGATTCAGATAGCAGCTCAGTTGGTGTCCCCAGTGTTAACAGAGTCCTTCCTGAAACAGCTGAGATACTTGCTTTTTAATGATGCCTTTGGAATGCCTCTTCCTCCTGCCTGGACTTAGGGAGTCTTTATACTTGCATGATTGTAAACAGAATTCTTCTTTGCCAAGACAGAACATAATCGGGAACTTGAGGTTTTTTTTCTCCTAATGGTTACAGAGGACTTAACCTGTTGTGAATTGCCTCTTTTCATCTGATTGGCAAGATCATTTAAGCAATGGAGCTGTCCTACAGGTTTAACTGCAGCACATAATATTTTACAGCATATGTTGTAAATCATGTTTTGCACAAAGATATAGTGAAATAATAAATGTGAAGCATTTAAGCCAGCAGTTTTATTGGACTCAGACAGGACTTCCTGAGGTACCTGCAAGTAGCCTGAATAAACCCCAAAGCAAGTTCCAGCCAGAAATCCTTAGTGAAACCCACATGAAATTATAGTAGGACAGTCTGAAGAAGGAAATAATCAAGTTGGAACACTGGAAAGAGTTAGCAAGGTAGTATCTCCAGGTTTTTGGTTGCTGTGGAAGACTCTTAGGAGTAGGAATTCTTGAACATTAGAAAGAGATTCTCTGCTGTTCATGAAAGCACCCATATTTCTTAGCTCCAGAAAAACAAAAGGTCTCATAAATCAGTACAGTCATGGTTGCCTTGTGTGATTAAAGTCTTACTGTTAGAACTCTTATCATACTGAATCCCTATGAGTCCTGGTAGTGTGGATACTAGCCATGGAGATGTTTAGAATGCAAATCTACATTTAAAATATATTCAGAGAGAGCTATAAGATCTGTAGCCTTTATGGACTTCTTTCTTCATATCTTATTCAGATCCAGCTAGCCGTCAGATATTTTTGAGGCCTATTTTGGATTTTCTGGATTGCAAATATGAGGTATCAATTCTGGGCTTCTTTCCAAAATACAGGGAAGTTGCAGGCAATAGTTTTGAGCCTACTTTTAAAGACAGGAATGGAAGATTCTTTTTCATAGCCTAGATAGCCCATATTTTCTTAATTACTTAATCAGAACGCTCATAAATATTATTCTTCTGGATCAAATATTTGTGAAATGGCCAGATGAGCATTTGCAGTTGTGCTGTGTAACTCTGTCAAGGGAAATTAAACTGCACTATAAATATTACTTGAGAAGAACCTTTGTGGCAAGGTTGGAATGAAAGAGCTCATCTACCCTTTTAAGAGTACATTTGGTTCCAGACAAATCTAAGCTTTGTTGAAAAGGAGTACGTTTGGAAACTGTTACTTTCAACTGCAAGATATTATTCACAGGTCAGAAATAGTCTCTCATTCAAACAGAATTTGCTCCCTAAAATAGATTTGTAGGAGACAGAAAAGAATGTCAGCTGATTAATTTGAAATACCTCATTTACTTCCTACTTCTTTTGAAATTGTTTTCAGAACATGCTGAAATAGAAGGGAACCTAGAAAAATTCCTACTGTCCCTATAAGTGTCTTTTAAAGTTCACAGTCATTGGATCTTTCCAGATTTTCAAATGCCACTATTTCAACACATGCATATTTCTTTTTTTTGAACAAGTCATCCTTCCTGTGTTCCTTTTGAACTGCAGTCACCCATACTTTGTTCTTTATTAGCAATTCATCACTTTGTTTTGCAATGGAAACTTGAGTTTTAGGATGTTTCTATAATTTCTAAAAATGGAAGAATCTTCTCTTAATGTAAAAATTAATCAAAGTATTCAAAACAAGGTAAGCATTATCTGTGAGGCCTGTAGATGTGGAGGAAATAGGTTTTCTTTCCCAAAGCTACCGAGTGTCAAGAATTGAGGAGAGTCTGGGGTAGGGATGGGAGGGTGGAGACCCCTACCCTCCAATCCCCATAGTTATTATGCAGATGTGAGAAGGCAGGGAGGTACAAATTTCCTTCATTTTTCTGGGACGTTTTCTTATTGGAATTAGTTCTGCTAACATGCTTTTCTTCCAGTTGATTTCAGTAGTTCAGTGATCCCCAGTATTCTCTTTCATGTGGAGAAATGTTAGGAAATTATTCCGTATTTCTAAGTGTTGTAATTTCTAAATATTGTATCCTGTAAGGCTAATGTGGGAAGAGCTTTTACATGCCCCATTTGAATGACTTGCTAGGCTGTTAGTCTCACTGTAATTCTACATAGCAAAGTACATGGACAATAACTTTTATACATTTGAATACATTTCAGAGCTTGCTGGGATACACCTCATATAGAGTTACTCCTGAAGGACAAAAGGAACCACTAGCTCCTTAGGACATAAATAGTTGTGGAGAGTGTTTCAGAAAATTTTAACTTAATGTTTTTGAAGTTTTCAGTGCTACTATTATCTGGCTTCATAATTTTCAATTTTAGAAACCACTCTCAGTTAGTTGGAAGGGCTTTTTAAATCAACAGTCCACATTAGGCAGAATGCTAATTTTCTTGTGGTCCTTCTTTGTATCATGCTAAATTATTTCAGTAGTTTCATGGTGGGAAAATATGATACTACATTTCTCTTTGGAGAATTTTTCACTGAAAATATGAGTAAAACACTTGTCTCTTATTCTTTATATCTAGTTGATTCTTCCTGCATTCCTTATTTAATTATCTCCTATGCTTATCTTCTGTGAGTAATGGGACACCCATGTAGCTTTGCTTGCTCTTGTGCTCTCTCTCCCTTTTTTGTTTCCCATGGAAAATGTGGATCTGATTTGTTTTACTTCCTGCATCTTCCTGCTGAGTATTTTCATACAGCCCCTCTGAATGTTAAATTATGTTTACATTGAAAATCTCTTAATTTAAACTGTAACATATTTTCAAAGCAAAGTTTTTCCTGCCTGGCTCTTTGCAAACTATTTACATACAGTGTTAGATGTTGGCATCAAGGAAAACAGCTTTACTTTTATTGTGCAGTAACTGTGTAATCAGATGTTGGCTTGTGATGCAGCATGAATGAAATGCTTATATCTTCATTTTATTTAGCTGTGCTTTTTATTCTGCTTTGCTGAATAGGTAATTGCCCATTACTGCATGTAGTACATCTTCCTTTCTAGTAGTAGTTTGCTTTTGTGCTAGTCTGCTTTATTATTACAAATACACAAAATTATTAAATATGCATTTTTTAAAACCAGAATCAAGACTTGAAGGTTGGCTTTCAGTACCAAACAAAGGAAATATAAAGCGGCATGGCTGGAAGAAACAGGTACAAACATCTTTTTTTCTTTCTTCCTCAATTTCCTTGGAAAGGTTTTTAGGCACGTGGTGAATTGGTTTTACAACTCATATTTAAGAAACAAACAAAATAATTAAGAGTAATTTAGTGTATGTACATTATTGAAGGAAAAAAACCCAAGAAAATTCAAGTTCAGTATGAAATCTTTAGTAATGATATTGTGCAAATTTACAAGAGGGGAGGAAATGGTTTACAGTGAGCATCTTGGAACCATTAAAAATCACATTTCTTCTTTGAGTTACTACTTTATAATTCTGTTACTGAAACAGAACCTCTTTGTGTAACTTGGCACCAGAGAGTAGGGAACAGCACACTTAAATGTTCTGAAGGTCATGGAAGAGTGCATCACACTGCATCTTGCCACACATGATTTCCAAGGATGTTTCTGTCTCCCTTACCTTTAAAATGATCTGTTTCTCTTGAAAAGAACTGGTTTACTCTCAGAAACTGGATCTCTGTGCTGGAACTCGCACTCCAAACAAAGCAGTATTGTTTTTCCTCTGCAAAGGTTATGATCTGGTTCTTTGAAATGTCAAATTGAGATACTTAAGAACCAGTTTCGGATTATCTTGTCTGGGTTTTCACTTCCCCCATTTGAACATCTTCTAGTACAACTAAATACAAAAGTGAACATGGTCTCTAGAATTTTTTAAATTTTAAAAGCCATTTGTATGAAACAGTTTATTTTCCTCCTTCTTCCTTATAATCAGAGACTGCTACTGGGAATTACTGAGTTATTCATGACACTTTTGAAGTAACTTTCTAATTCCTGTTGAAAGGTATTTCTTAAATGTTTCTGTTTACATTCACATTCTACAGCAGTTAGAAGTGGTTCCTATAAAATTTAAAGGAGAAGGGATTCACTCCTGTCAAAGAAGCACTTAAGTGTTTGTATTGGGCCTTTAGCTGCTGAACTCCTTCTTTGAAGTACTGCTATTTTCAGTGGGCTTACATGGCCTTCTTTATACACTCCAAATGTTTTGAGTTCCAGACCTGCCTATTTTTACGTTAATATCAGACCTTGGTGATTTGTCCGTAAGTTAAAACCACCACCTATTCTGGCTTGCTGGGAGTGAGTGTTAAGTTCTGCCCTATTTCAGCTAATGGCCAGTCACCTTCCCCCCCTCCCCTTTGGGTAAGGGAAGAACAAAATCAGAATTTATGGCTTGAGTTAACAATTTACTGAAAGCACAAAGCAAGACCAAGGCAAGCACAATAAAACCAGCAATATTAATAGCAAAAGTATACAGAAGGAGCAGGTGTTTTGCCCACAAAAAAGGTGTTCACCATCAGGAGCAAAACCAAATGGCGGATGCTTCCTGTAGATCTGTTTGATAGCTAAGGCTGCTTGACTCCTCTTGTTATAGAATTGACCATGCCTGGGCACAAATCATGTAGCTTTGTTCTGTTCTGGATTGTATAAAATACTGTGTCATTTTTCTGTCAGAATACTTCAGCAGCCTTTTATGGTTATCTTTTAAAAATGGAGATTATTTTTGCGTTCTCTGACAATTGAAATTTTAAACTCCTGATAAATGCAGCTTCTTCAGTGAAAGACTATCAGAATTTCTTCAGGCATGCCCAGTATAGGCATATTTACTTACCTCAAGATGTTTTAGGCAGTTAATCCATTCACACTTTCCTAGTTTGAATGTGCTCACACTTTGGAGGAATTTGAGCTGCAGATGGATGGCTCAGTCATGAAATCAATTGTGCTGATAAGGTTCCTTAACTAGGTTCATATCAGTGAGACACAGTAGTGAGGGACCATGTTCACTTACATGTGCATTCTGTTGGCTGAACTGTACTGCAGCTGAAACAGGCTGGCAGGTAGTTTCCTCATGTGCTTCTCATCCCAAAACTGAAAGTGCAGGAGAATTTGGAAGGTGGGAGGTATGCAACCTCAAATACATGCATGCCCAGATTAACTTAGAGAAAAAGCAAAATTACACTAGCAATTGGATTGGTGCCTGAGTTGTTACAACTTGAGCTGCTGCATTTCTGACTCAAATGTCAGTAGCACTGATGTTTTTGTTTTTGCCCCTTGGCCTCTGAGTTATTTAGCTTAAGTTAGAAAGGGGTGAGTGTGGAAAACATATTTGAGAATAAACACTTCAGTTACACCTAAAGCTAACACTAAAATAGGTTAGCCATATTTTCATCTGGAGCTTCATTTCATCCCAAGTGAAGTTGGTAAAATATCCTTCAAAAACCACTGTAGAACAGAATTACTGTCAGAAGATTTTTTTTATACGTTCACAACAGGGTATTGAGGCTGTTGTACATAACTCTTCTTGGTGACATTTGTTTTTTCACCAAGGCTTATATACAGTGTGATAACTGAATTCCTTTGCAGTCAGAATTTGCATTTGTGATAGTTGTCATCTTAGGGCTTCCTTTTATCTTTGAAAGGCAGAGGTGCACACTTCAAAGATGGAAGAGGTATTAGCTTTCTGTTGGAGTGGATAAAGGAATTGAAGCACAGTCTTTTTCTTCAATTGGAAGAATCACAGGAGGCTCACACTATTACAGCTTAGTACTTACTCAAGTTGATTAGGCTTTCTATTAAGGAATTGTGACAAAATGCCCTTTTGTGGATTTTTTAAGATGCATTTCAGTAATTGAGATTTACAACTGTACTCACACCTTGCACTGCACATTTTACAAACGCTGTTGTATAAACTTAAGATGATTTTCATAATCAGGCTTTGAGGTCAGCTTCAAGTCCTGTGTAAAATGAGGCTGAAACCTCGCCTTGTAGAAGGAGTAAACATAGTTTCAAATTATCAGCATCTGCATTGTGCAGAAAGCCATCCAGTTACCTGCCAGTACTTGGAATTCAAGATGAACTATTGGTGCATTCATTTCTCATGCTTTTCTCTCCTTTCCCCTCCTCCTGGGTTATATTACACGTGAATCTGGAGATCAGTATAGACAGAGTTGTCAGTTTACCTCCTTTTAATGCTCTTTAGTGCCTCATACCTTTCAGTTCCTTCTAAAACATTTGAAACTGCGGGGGGGGAGGGGAACAGCCACATCTGTCACTGAGTTTATGCTTGTGGACAGTTCCAGCAAAGATGTTGGACTTGCAACTCCCAGTGAAGAGCAGCAGGCAGTGAATTCCAGTGTTGAACTTACTGGGAAGTGCTTAGGTTAGAGGTGTTTGATCTTAACTCTCTCAGTGTATTCCTGGGTACCAGACCTCTGTTTCTGCTGGTTCATTTTGGCTCTTTTTTTTTTACCAGTCCATTACATTGAAAGTGTAGGAAATAGCAGGAGCCATGGGACTCTCTTTTAGCCTACCAGCAGTTTTGTGGGAAGTACCAGTGAGTCCTGCAGGCATGGAGAACTAGAGAAGTTGTTTACAACATTATCAATAAGTGATAATTTTTGCACTGTGTCACTCTCAGTGAAACAGTAAGTTTCATAGTAACCTGCCAGTAGCAACTGAAATTTGTGAGTTTGTGTACAGCTGGACTTACAGAGTCATCACAAGCATTTTAGAGTGATCCAGTGACAACACAGTCACTGTAACTGTAGCATTGCACAGCTGTCAGTAGTGTAGGTGCCTGCAGGATGATATAAATATCTCCTGATGTTAATTTGAAACCTTTCATTTACTCAGGCTTTTTATGTGCATGTGGGAATACATTAGGATAAATAATTGCTTTTTAAAATGCAATTTCAACTGTTCTACCCTTTCTTTCCATAGTATGTTGTGGTGAGCAGTAAAAAGATACTGTTCTACAATGATGAAAAAGACAAGGACCAGTCTAATCCATCTATGGTACTAGATATAGAGTAAGTAAAGTTATTGTTAGTTTTGATACAAATTGACAAGAGTGTTGTGTGTGATAGCAAATCCAGAAGCTTGAAATAAAAATTCCATACATAATTTTTAATTTCCCATACTAGTTGGAAAATGTCTCTGTATTTCAGCATACCATTAACAGAACTTTGACAGTACTTTTTTTTTGTCCTATGCTTGCTAAAAGTTAGAGAAAAAAGAGAAAGGATCATTGCTGTTTTAGTTCAAAGCATTTCTAACTTTTCCAGCTGTTTTCTGTTTAAAGTGATAAAATATATTAATTGTGATTCCTTTACATTGGTTATACATGAGGAGAATTGTGTCAAATATCACCGAAGCCCATCTCTGGTACATGACTGTGATGTTTGAACAGCTGATTGACATTATAGGATCTTACAGAGCAGTAATTGAAAAAAGGTTTTAGAATTCATGAATAGTTGTATCAATGACTAACAAATACAGTGGTCTGGAAGGAATTTCAAACTCAGGAAGTGCTTAAGCTGCCAGTTGCTCATAACCAGGAAAAGAGTTATTTTCTCTTTGAACTGTTTCTTTCTCTCTTTTTGTAAACATCTGCTACAACTACTGTTGAAAACAGGAGGTTGGGAGACGTGGACTTAGTCTTGACCCAGTATAAGATAATGTTTGTTCCAATTTTAATAGTGTTTTTGACAGCTGGTGCCCCAGATTTCCTTTTGTGATGTTTTGGCATTGATTATCAACTCATAACATGATTTAATAAAAAAACTACTGGATAGTATTCTACTTAATGTGGTTACTTCCATCCAGGTTTTCACTGAGCTTTTCTAGCAATAATGTTAGACTTCCTAGTGTTTTGAGGAAGTATTTGAAAGCCTTTATCTTAAGTAAATTTACCATGCTGGATCTTGAGTCCATTGTAAGATAACCCTCTTTCCATGCTGTGAAATATTTTGGTCTTACCTGGGTAGACAAAATCTATATGGTTTATGAATTAGTTCCTGAAATCATATTGCAGCATTGAAGAAGGTCATGTTGCTTGCATAATTTCTAAGAACTTCAAAGCACTTTGATAATTGTTCTGAAACATACATGTAGCCTTTTAGCATTTTCTGATGCATGTTTCTTCTAATCCAGTAAGCTGTTTCATGTCCGGCCTGTAACTCAAGGAGATGTATATAGAGCTGAAACTGAAGAAATTCCTAAAATATTCCAGGTAAAAAGAAATATATTCTCCTGTCTATTTAACTCTCTTGAAAAAAAGAGGTGGCTTCTTTGAAAAGAGTATAAAAGTACTTAGTGCTTCAGCAGTAACACAGCAGTATTCTTTTTCAGATTCTCTATGCTAATGAGGGGGAATGCAGGAAGGATTTGGAGGTAGAACCAGTACAGCCGGCAGAGAAGACAAATTTTCTAAATCACAAAGGCCATGAATTTATTCCCACGTTATACCACTTTCCAGCCAACTGTGAGGCCTGTGCCAAACCTCTCTGGCATGTCTTTAAACCCCCTGCTGCCCTAGAATGTCGAAGATGCCACGTGAAGTGCCACAGAGACCACTTGGATAAAAAGGAGGAATTAATTGCACCATGCAAAGGTATACTCATGGTTTTTGGTGTTCTGTATTCTCTGCGTGGTTAAGCCACACGTGCTAAACTATTGGAGGTGAATAAAAGCACTTCAGTTTAAAATGAAACCCAAAACTAAAGTTCCATGTTTTTAGATGTGAAAGTTGCTATTAAAGCAATAGGTTGTTACACTGCTTATGAACAGGCAGCTGTGGCAAACCTCTGTAGGGAGGGCTTTGGTGGTGTAACTGATGGGGCTCTGCTGAGGGCCCTGAGAGCATAAGGTTGTTCCCTACAGGTTTGTGCCCAAGTACTGGGCAGCTCCTTGGTGCCCAGACCACTCCCTTATACCTGACCCATGCTAGGGACAATTGCAGTGGCTACATCAGCAAGTTCTGCTAAAACCTTGCATCAGACTGGAGTAAAGGTTTCTTCTCTGTGCTTCTGTGAAGTGGAGCATTCAGGGTATGTACTCTGGAACTTGGCCATAAGGCACCCACACAACCTTCCAGCTTATTAAAATTGTAATTAGCGTAAATTTCTCATTTCTTGAATATTCATGTTTGACTCAAGAATCTTAATGCAGAATGACAAAGAGTGAAAAAAATTATATTCATCATTTCCCCTGCTGTTTGTTGTCTTCCAAAAATAGATAAATCCAGTACAAGAGTTTATCTGGGTGCCATTGTTCTTCCAGTGGCATGGTTGGTGTGTCATAACCCTTACTTTTGGTAAGGAGCCCTGGTTTTCACTGAATCATCTTCCTTTTCCTTGTAGTGAGTTATGATGTAACTTCAGCAAGAGATATGCTCTTACTGGCATCCTGTCAAGATGAACAGAAGAAGTGGGTGACTCATTTAGTAAAGAAGATCCCTAAGACGCCACCATCTACTTTTGTTCGTGCTTCTCCTAGAACTTTGTCTACAAGATCCTCAGCAAACCAGTCATTCCGAAAAGTTGTTAAAAATACTTCTGGAAAAACTAGGTGAGAAATAAGCTACAAAAACTACAGATCTTCTTGACTAAAGAAAAAAAAAATCTCAGTTTATAAATCCTACTTCATGTGAAATTGTGAAATAATTCCCTGGTTAATGGCTGTTGAACGACTGATCTAAATCTTTGCTCAAATCCCTAAGGAAGGAGCAAAATTCTCCTGTTATTGTGGTAAATGTATCAGTTCTTCACATTTGGAAAGGTACCATGGAGGTGGTACCTGGCCTGCCAATGGTTGGAAGGGAGCTGCTTGCCTTTTTTTTCTTCTTTAAAGGCAAGGCTCAGTAGATGTGTCAGTAATGGCATTTAGCAGCAAGGATGATCCACAGTCATCTCATCCATGGAATGACTCAGAGCTTGCATAATCTAGAAGTCTTCTGCAAATGGGGCTGAAATGAGAAATTTACGGATTCTGTCTGTTGTTGGGCCATTTCTTTTGTTGTGAGGCCACTTAAGTATTAATTCCATTCTTCCTCCCTGCTTACTCATTCCCTGTTGTCTTCTATTCCAGCAGTTGTTTTTGTAAGCTGTCCGTGACCCTATGCATTAACCAAGACACGATGTAAAATACACTTTTTTAATGCTTAAGTTACTGTAATCTGATTTTAACCTGCATTAGCTTCTGATACAGTATGTGTGTTGTTTTCTCCCCAAGTAACCAATTGAATCAACAGTATGGAACAGAAAACTAGTGTCTCAGTAAGGAAAGAGTCTTCCTAGGTTGGCAGGGCTACCAAACAGTCCTGGCATGAAATGTAATAAAAGCAAACTTTTGCATGTAAAGAGATAGTGGGTGTATCATAAAACATCCTCCTTGAAGGGAACAGTAGAGAAAAAAATTTGAAAGACACAAAGGGAGTTGATTTTCTTGTCCCCAAGACTTCCATCCTAAAACATAAGTGGTCACAGAATTGTTTGGGTTGGAAGGGACCTTTAAGTTCATCTAGTTCCAGCCCACTCTGCCAGGGTGGATCAGGTTGCTCAGGGCCCCATCGAGCCTGGTCTTGAACACTCCCAGGGATTATAGTTTTGAGATAGCAATATTTTGAGTGAAAGCCCTTAAAATAATCTCATCCAGGAAAATTACTTTAGGCCTCAAATAAAAAGCTGTCAGTATAAAAATCAGTGATGTTGTGGGCAGTTTGGTGTTAGAGATAATGCAACAGCATGAGGAGGACATAAAGAGAAAGCTGTGACCAGCAGTTAAGAATTTGTAGCTGTGCCAGAGTCCTTGGGAGAGAAGCCATAGTCACAAACACTGAACAAAGTCTCAATTTACCAGTTACAGTTCAAATGGGAGGAATGCAACAGAATCATGTTGTAATTTTACATTTTTCAACACCAGCACTTAATCAAGCTGAAGTTCTGAAATACAGAAACACTTCTGATTTGTGGGGAGATTTCCTGGGAAGTGGGCAGTTTTTCCTTACAGTCTTCACTGTAAAAGTCTGTGGAAAACAAGGGTGAGTGCAGTGGAAAAGCACACCTGAGTTCGAAAGACTGTAAAATTAGGGATTGCTTACTAAATGAAGTAGCATCTTCAGCATTGTACCAAATAAAGACAAATTGGTAATTGTTACTTTCGGGGGGGTTCAACCATGTTGGTTATGTACTTACATGGTGTGTATGTGTACAACAGAATCTTGTCAAACTATCTGTCTTGTCTAAAAAATGTCCATTTCTCCCAGCTTCCAGAAGGTTTTATAAAGCTTCATGATGTTTCCAAACTTAATTTTTCCTTCAGTCCAAGGAAATGCTCTAAGATTGATGGAAAAATGTTAGACGCTTCCAAAGGCTTTAGCCAGATTCTTTAGGACTTTTAGAAATAAATTACACCTGCTAAATTAAAATATGCATAAATAATAGCTGTTGTTTAACATCATCTTTGTTTACAGTATGACTGTTGAAGAAATACTCCTGTTTTATGGCTGAAAAAAATATGAAGTGCTGTATGTAGTGTATGATACATTTATTTCAATGATAATCAGGATTTTAAAAACTAGTTACTAAAGGCAGACAAGGATACCAGAACTGGTTAAAGAGCTCCATGATACTTACTTACTTACTGATAAGCAAGTAAGTAAGTACTCCAAGATACTTACTTACTGTTAAGTAAGATTTTTCAGTGAGTCTTGGACCACTGGAAAGAAAAAGCATATCATGCTGCTACTTAAAAGGATTGGGTAGAAAAACCTCCAGAACTGATGATGTAAAAATCATTAATACAGTTTTAAAAATGTAACACTGCATAATGTTAGTCAACGTTGCTTACCAAAAAGCTGTTAAATTAAGAATCTTTTGAAGAGGGAGTGTTCTTGGACAGTAAAAAAAAAACCCCAAAATAAACAAAACGACTAATTCCTCCCAAACCGACCAACCAGCTAGTGGGATTGGAAAGAATTATTTTAATGTCATTTACTTGTATCTTTAAGATGTATTACTGGATAATCTAAAACAATAGTTGAAAGATACTGATTGTACATTTTAAAAATCATCCTCTAGTCTTGAGTGTACAGATTCTTTCCTCCTCCCTGCCAGCCCTTGCCTGGGTAAGGATAGTGCATACTTCCTTATTTCACATTTAGATGTTTAGAGTTGCAGACTTTCTCTTCCAAAAGACTCTTTGAATTGTACTCTGAGTATGCTTTCTTTTCCATTTATCCTTGTGAGGTCCTCTGGTAGCTGTAATAACCAGCTTTCATACTCTTTTATGGGAGAAAAATCCATTTTCTTAAATCAGTTAATTGATTCTTTTTCACTCTGTCTTAATAGAAATGCTGGTTTGGAGTTGCCTTTAGCAAGGACAAGTGTGCAGCTAATCTGCTATAGAAGGAATAGATTTGCATATTTGAAAGGTTACAGTAACAAAGGAATGCGTATGTTTGGGAACATCAATTATCCAGACTATTTATGTTATTAATCCTATTGGCATTGTCCTGTGAGAGTGTTAGAGAGTCACAGAAATACACAAGTAGGGAATTGAACTTACTTTAAAAAAAAAAAAGAGAAACACCATCATTAAAGCTCTGTTTTTAAGATCCGAATGATACCATAAGTCTAATGGCTCACCAGCACCAGGAGGAGGACAGCTGCACATTCCTGAGTTTTATCTTGTGTCAGTTCATACTTCATAGATTACCAGAGCGAAGTGACCTATTTTTCAGCAGAAAATTAATCCGGGAATGTGTTGACTAAAGGAAAGCCAAAAAACCCAAAGCATGACAACAAAAAGAATCCAACCCTAACCCCACAGAAGAAAAGCCTGTGGATTTCTGTTGGGTTCAGAAGTTGCAGTGGTTTGGGGGAGAGCCTCAAGAATGAAAGGAGGAAGGGTGGTGGTGATGGTCTTGCACGAGTGAATGTCATGTCAGATCAGCTGTTCCAAATAAGTTTTCTCCATCTGCCCTGGTGTCCAACCTCTGCTCACACGTTTCACCATCACCCAAGGAGATCTTCCAAGTTCTTGGGAAGAAATAAAGCTCTAAGGTTTTCTGTCAATTCAGAAGTTAGTACCTGCATGGTATCTTATCTCTCTGGCTTCTTGAATTTATCTGACAAACTGTGACATAGATCAAACAATTAACATTTACATTACTCTTCTAGACTGACCCCAAAACCAACTAGTGAACTTGATGATATCTTGCTTTTTGATGATGTCAAATACTGACAGAGCTTCTTAGAACATGTAATTAATTACAGGAAGCTCTGTTTTAATGCTGCATATTGTAGGCTCTGATGGTGGAGAAAGTTCTATTGCACATAAACCATTTAGAGAGGCACAGCACTTGAGCAGCAGGAGTATTGGGTGTGTGTGTGTGCTCCTGCCTGTCACAGTGCCTGGAGACGTGTGCAGGAGGCAGATGGGGGCTCCTGCACCTCCCTGATGCTCAGGGAGCTCCTTGGGTGGCTTTGTGACACACTCTGTCCCCATCAGACAGCTGCCACTGGGTTGACTGGAGTGTAGTGGGGCTGCATGGCACTGGCAGAGCAATGCGAGCAAACGGTGAAAAGATTCAGAGTTACTCTGAGCAAAGTAGCATTAGAAAAAGGCCTGGTTGGAACTTCTCATTCTGGCAGTTATACTGTGGACATTTTTGTGGCTTTCTCAGACAAATTTTTTTTTGTAAATTGTATCTATGAACTAGACAAGTACTGCTGTGATGGACTATGCCCAGCCTGTCCCTGATACCACTATATATTCTGTACTGTGTGTTTAAAAAGAAGAGGCAATAGATTTAATATAGGAAAATTCACTTCTAATGTACCAGTGTTTAAATTTAGCTTATTAAATAAATTCATAGTGAATTTTATATACTGAACACTTAACTGGCAGCTCAGCACAGCAGCTGAGCTAATCTGACAGCCTGTTGCTACTTAAAGGGGAGGATTTTCCCTCTCCATCTTCTTTCCCTTCTCTTCTGTCCTTGGATCCTAGGTAAGTGCTGTAAATGATCCATTTTGGACCCTTCCATGAAGGTCCACAATTCAGTTTCCTGACTGTTAAAAAAATATAGACTTACTGTGCCAAGCTACTGAGTGGATCAGTGCACTAAGAAGTGCAGTGACTGCCAAAGCTGAGGACAGGTAAGTAGGAGGATGCTCTCCTGGGGTCAGGAAGGTGATAAAGTGGAGGAACAGCAGGCTCTTTTCCTCTCAGGAGGCCAGTCAATTATTACATCAGCTTCTATGAACTCAAGATGCTGCATCCTCTTTACCTAGGTGTGGGAATAAGAGAAGCAGCAATGTTTTTTATGGGATATACTTGTCTAGCTTTTACTAAGTATCTGAAAATTGTTCTCTTGTCAGACAGTATAGCAGAACTTGCTCTCGGTGATGGAGTCCTACCATGTAAGCAGGCATTAACTGTTTTGTTGAATGGATACAGACTTGAGCACATGCTTGAAGACATTTCAGTACATTTCATTCAGGGTCTGACCCACCTTTCTTTGCAATTGGTAGGCAGTGCTTCCTTGACTTCATGGAGGGGTGTCTCAGACCCATTTAAAGGAGCGAGCTTCACATACAAAAGTTCATCTTAAGTTCTATTCCTCATTTTAATAACTTATCACTAATGAATATGAATGAGAACTTCATGATGAACTCGCTGGCATTTGCAGTACTGCTTCGAGATTGGAACCTACACTTCATAGCTTACAGTCTGCTGGTTTATTCACGTTGTATTAGCACAGCTGAGGGGTTTTGTTTTAATATAGTTGGACTTGGGCACTTGATCAAGTTAGTGCATGTTTAAAGAGGGAAACAACCAACCAGCCACAGTTCTTGTGCATCAGATGAGCTCTGCAACTGCATGTGCGTGGTCTTAGCCTAGAGAGCCTTTTCTTGTCCTGCAAGTGAAAGAGGGTCACCTTGCATCTGCCATACACCCATGATTGTTGACTCTTAACTGCT
Organism: Aphelocoma coerulescens; assembly: GCF_041296385.1. Lineage (NCBI taxonomy): Eukaryota > Metazoa > Chordata > Aves > Passeriformes > Corvidae > Aphelocoma > Aphelocoma coerulescens. Next base: position 118,659,752 of record NC_091015.1, on the reverse strand, counting down.
TACTTGTAAAGCTGCAGTAATATCTGCAGTAAAATCTGTCTGATCTCTGTGTTTGCTTAATGTTGTTTGAAACTGAGAACAGTTTGTGGAAGATGATATAAGTATGATGTTAGTATTGTACCTTGTGAATAGAAAAAAAAAATCGGTTAAAATAAAGTATTTCTTCACTGCAGCTCTTGGCAAACACGCACTAGTGTTACAAAGCTAATGTTTGTAATTAATTATATATAATATTTGTAATTAATTGTCTGTTTTCTTCTTTGTTCCAGCTAACCACATGTACAGTGCTTAATGGAACCTCATGGGATGCAGTCAGAGAAACAGGGCTTTTTTTAACCACACAGAGCAGTGCAGACGGGCTGTTGTTCCTTTCAGCATAACTATCACAGGCTTCAGGGTTAAGATTGCTATTACTGTCTCCTCCTTGCTTTGGCACAAAAGCACGCTGAGGGTGTTTAATTGCGGGTTTGCCTCAAGGTAGATTAGATTAATTATTACTATGTAATGCAAGTTAAAGCAAATAAAGCTTAGCTAGGTGTATTAAAAAGGTGCTGCCTTTTTGGATTTTTTAAAAAAGCCTGTCAGTCACGATGAAATGCAGCCAACTTTCTTCGTACCAGTGAAAGAAAAGGACTGTTAACCCTGTGAAGGGGATATTTATGTCAAGATGAGCATATGAAACGGAGTAGAAGAGGAAGGTTTCTCAATGAGAAGGACTGCAATTGCTTTCAAGACTCTTAAGTTGTGCTCTTGAAGACTCCAGAACTAGCTTACAATGAAGCCTCATCACTTGAACTTCAGTGCCTTCACTGCAGAGTTCTTTACAGCCTTAATCTTAACCACCCACTATGGAATGGATCAAAGTGTTAAATATTTTGCATTATGCTTTACAAAATACTGATGCAGCAGGTTTGTAAAGGGGGGAAAACAAGTAATTGCCTTTAATCTATGCATTTTTGCCAAGCCATACTGAATTATTTTATTGTTAGAGGCATTAGAAACTAACAGTAAAAAGAACCACCGAGTTTGGAAGCATATTTTGGGGTACATCATTTCTATTACTGTATAATGTATTGCCTTACAATTTTAAGTGATAACGTACATTAAGTTAACAAACATTTAAGAAATATATGCACTGTTTGAACTGTAAATTATTCTTAGAACACTTTTACTTGGTTTTACATTGTTCTTTTAGTGCCTTAATTTGAGATAATTGTATTATTGCCATGTCAATAAATGTAGAAACCTAAAACTAAAGAAAAGAAACCTCTAAAAAACTATTGCATATCAGTAGTTTTTACTGAATTTTAATTGGTTGAAGTATTGTAGATGCTAGATGCATTTTCTAAATTAAGTACAATCTTTGAATGAGAATTCCTCTTACAAAGAAAGACTGATTCTTGTTCATAAGCCAAGAGATGTGTAGGCAATGCAAAAAAAAAAAAAAAAAGCAAAAGCTCTAGGTAATTCAGGAATTTCAGTAAATGCTGTCAGACTCTTGCTTTGTAGCAGGAATACATTCATGGTATGGGCAGTATGGTTTTATTTTATTTTATTTCTTAACCAAATACCTCCTCAGTAATTTATAATGGCTTTGCAGTTGTGTATTAAATAAGAAGCACTGGAAAACTGATTCGTCCTTAGGACGATTTGCATGTTTCAAGTGGTATTGAAAGCCGCACTGATGGATATGTAATAATAAACATATCTGTTATTAATATGGTAATGACTCTGTGCTCATTTAATGAGAAATAAAGTAATTTATGGAAAGACCCTTTTGAAAACGACTGGCATGGTGTTTTCTCCTGACTGTAGCTTATACATCTTTCTAAGCATTCAGACATTGCAACAGTTTCCAAGTACAAGGTGCATTTGCAGTGTAATGCCCAGGGCACTCTGAATTTTTTTTTTTTTTATACTAATGAATAAGTAAATACCATATTAAATAATGTTTTCATTTCCTTATTCTCATGGCCTGGTGTAGTAGCCTAATTTATATTTATTATTCAACCACCACCCTGAGCTGGTCTTGTGATTGCTTCATCCTTCATGATGCAGGTTTGGAGCTTCAGAAATCCCACTTATTTGCAGGAGGGAACACTATTCAAAAGACAAGGTAGTTTTTGTTGGTGGGGGGTTTTGGTGTTCGGCTTGTTTGGGTTTTTTTGGAACAGCCTACACATCCCATGTGGCTAGCTGTCCATAAATCTCCCTGGGTAATCCACCAAGGCCTGCAGAACAATAGAGCAGTAAGGACAAATTACATGTGAATGGTTGTATGTCCTTTGAAGGTCACAGAGCTGGGAAGTACGGATAAATAGAAGCCATTCATGTAATTTCAGGAAGTTCCTCTATGTTGAGCTTGCTGTGTCAGAAATGTCAGCAATATCTAAGCTGTGCCTGGAGTACACTAAAGACAATCTTCAGATCACCAGTCACATTGACTCTGAGCTTGTCAAGCAATAAAAGGGATAATTATGACCTGCTTTAATCTTCTGTCAGATACTGGGAGGGGAAAAATATAGTAAGATGAATAAACATCTCTTACTTAAATATGCACATTGTAATAGGAAATTTGGAGCAGTTGGAAAGGCCTGTGGTCTCTCTAGACCCAGATTAGGTTGAGGATTGGTTTTCTGCTTTCCTTTAGGTGTAACTGGCTACCTCTGCAGGCTCAAAACCTTTTGCTTGAGTAATTTATTAATAAAAAGTAGTACCTTGTAATTTCATAAATCTGAGAAATAGCATAAACCCTGTTATGAATAGCTAATGACTAGTGGGAAGAGGGAGGCATTGTGGAAAAATGGTTTTTGCTCTACAGATTGGCACCTACTGTCATTTCCAGAGTTTTTTTTGTAATGCTGAAGTTCTGCAGTTCTTTTTAAATGCTGATTTTATGTGGGAAAGCAGCAGCAGACATAATGAAGTGTAAAATTACATTGACTTGTGTGTCTGGGATAAATTGCAACTAAAATGCTATAATAACAAAGTCTAGACGTGCAAATTACAGTTTGCGTGTTCTGGTACACTGATGTTGGCACTTGTTTACTGTAAGCAAGGTGCCTATCTACAGGAATACTGATACTTGGAATAAAAAGAGCAGCCAAAGGTTTCCACTGTTAGGAGAAGTAATGCTCACAATCTCAACTGCAAGTCTTCAAGAGATGTGAAACGTGTAAGCTGTGAAGAGCCAGCATCTATCACCCTGGCTGCCTTTATACTGGTGAAGCTGGAATTTTACAAGCTGCTTGAGAAATCAAGAAGTCCAGATTCTTACATGATCCTGTTTTTGTTGATTTGCCTCCACCTTTTCATTTTTTTTATGACTGTATTAGGTTCACTGGCATTGGTAGAATGCAAAAAATCTGATTCTCTCTTCAAGCCTCCCTATACCTGCTGAAGGCAACAGGAGAGAGAAAATGGAAAGAGTAGTTAACTGTAGTAAACCAGCCTGGTAATAAAAGGATATACAGCCTCTTCCACAGGTGGGATTTTCCTACAGTAGCCACTGAGGCTGTAGCCAGAAGCAAGTCAAGAATTGTGCAGCAAGAGGAGGGGGCAGCAGGTGCTGAGCTTCCCTCCGATCTGATGAACTCTACTGGGATTTGTTTCATATACTAGTTACAAACATTAAAAATGCAACTAGAGATTTGTTCTTGTTCCTTCCTCCAGCTGTTCATTGTGACCCAGAATGTAAAACACTTGAAAACTGCTGAAATGGAAGAGGTAACACAAAAATGGGGGGTGTTGCTACTTTAAACATCTCCTGGATTGCTATGTTTCCTTTACTGAAGATGCACAGAAGATACACTGGAGCTGTAGATGCCTCATCCCCCTGAGTGTTCAAGGCCAGGTTGGATGCGGCCCTGGGCAACCTGATCTAGAGAATGGCATCCCTGTGCATGGTCCCTTGCAACCCAAACTGTTCTATGATAGAGAGGTTCCCAAGAACATTATGTTCCCCACAGAAAATAAATTATACATTAATAAATGCACCTGCCAATATATTGAATGAGGGTAGCTCATCTTGACCTTCAAAGAAACAAGAAATGTAAATGCAGCATTTTAATTCCTGAGTCTCTGGTTATTTAAAGTCAATCTTTGTTCTATCACAGGTATCACACAGGTGCCTAAAGCATGCCTTGCAAAGGGCTTTGGTTTCCTTCCCCATACCTTTTGCTGTATCACAGCACCTGCTTGTACTGTCTGAGGGTTCACCTACCACTTGTGCTCCTCGGAACCGGCCCATGGGAGATTTCACAGCATTAAAAGCCTTTTCTAAACAGATCTGGACTTGCTCTGAGCCATCTTCTAGCATCCATCTATCCTGCCAGGCCTGTTGGCCTACGTGCACTATGGTGCTGATGACAGCCCCAGCTTTTGGATCCAAGCTGGCCTGTATCCAACCAGCTCAGGATGGGAAGGAGCCCTGCTCAGATGGTCCTGTCACAGGCCACAGAGACACAGCCAGGGCAAGCACTTCCAGTGTCCGCATGTCCCCACCCAAGGTTCCCCCAGGGCCTGAATTTACTAAGAAAAAAGGTGCATTTAATAATGTCCAACCAAGCTTTTACAGTTTTAATGTCAAGGTAATCCTAGCTCATATTTATACATCAGGTTGCACTCTTTCTCTCCACACTCATTATGTCAGTTTGTGTAAGACTGAGGGAAACCAGCATCTACTGATCCCCTCCTTTAGTAAAAAGGCACACGGCTGTTACTGCAGGAAGAGGCCTACACGGTCTCGGAGGATAAAAGAGGGAGCTGGTGGTTCTTCACCTTGCAGAAGTCGGGATGATTTTCCCTGCAGATACAAATCCCGTTTTCTTCTCTTTCAGCACAGCACCCTCTAGTGCTTTCCCCAAATCCTGGAAATGCATGGTCTGTGACTGCCTGAGCACTGATCAGCTAAGGGTTTCTCTAAAGGGAAGGATGTATTCAGAGTAGCTTCACACCATAGAGCATTCGGCTTCCATTCAGCTGGCACGAGTAAACGTGACTCTACATAGGTCACCATCGGTATTAAGAACAAAACGTTCAACTGGAGATATCCCACACTTAGATTCACAGGCAGGCAGCTGGGATCTGCTCTCACTTAAATAGATGGTCTGCAGGATCTCACCCTAGAACTGGATCAAAGCTTTTCTAGAAAGCTCCCATCAGCAAGTCCAAGTAACAAAAGATTCATCGCTTTTCCTGGTCAATTTTAACACTTAAATTGCTTTAATAACTGTAAACTCCATCTTAATCCAAGATCCAGCATAATCCAGCATAATTTCAGCATAACACCCATTGGAGCTTCTCTGTGAAATGTAATCCTTGCTCGCCCAAACCTCCTTTTCACATCTAGGAGCTTACACTGGACAATAAAATCAACTTTCACTCTTCTTCTCCATGACAAACTGAAAAGACAGAAATTTCTAAGCCTTTCAGTTTAAGGCCGACATTCAAACCCTGGATTACTTTTACGGCCATTTTCTATTTCATTGTTCTACTGTTTGGAACTGAAAATCATGTCTGGGGAACAGCAAGGAAAAGATCCTTCTTGTTTAGGAGATCACTTCGATGGCAAAAACACGTCCAGAAGTGCACATGCCAACAAGCAGACAGTAGTATAAGCTGTGGCAGAAGCTCTTCACAGCTGCACCTGTAAGCAGCAGAGGTGCATTGGATTTCTAGAGGTGGGAGCTAGGAGCGGTCCAAGGAAGAGATGTTTCTTTCTGGCATTCTCTCCTTTATATGTTTAAGCATTGCTTTGGTTTCCTTAACCACACCCTAATACCAGGAGTTTTTGTAGAAGCAGTTGAGATTCAGGTCTCCACATCTACTAGTTTTAATGTTTACAACCTGGGGTGTATCATGCTGAAGGCTCCTGGCTGTTGCCATCACACACATCCTTCAGTGCTCCTTATCTATCACCAAGCCTAAAAATCACTGCTGGTTGATTACTCATCTCCTCTCCTCCCAATGAACTTCTTTTGTTGATAATTTTAGCTCCCACTTCACCCTTTCCTATAAATCAAACCTATTTCACCCACTAGAGCCTTTTCATTTTTTCTGCCTTCCTTCCCCTGCCTTGTGCAATCACAGCTTTTGCCCAGACCCCCGGGGGTGCAACAGCCCACCTCAGCTCTCACAGAATCACAGTCACAGAACGGGGCAGGAAGGGAGGCACCACAGTGGGTCACAGTGCTCAAGCAGGCCTGTGCTAGGGCACACGGCTCAGGATTGCATCCAGATGGTTTTGAGTATCTCCAGTCAGAGGGAATCCTCACCCTCTCTGGGCAATCTGTTCCAGAGCACAGTAACCTGCACAGAAAAGAAGTTCTTATGCTCAGATGGAACCTCCTATGCCTCAGTTTCTGCCCATTGCCTCTTGTCCTACTGCTTGGTACCACCGAGGAGAGCCTGGCTCCATCCTCTAGGCACCTCCCTTGAGATATTTATACACATTGACAAGGTCCCCTCTCAGTCGTCTCTTCTCGAGGCCGAACAGGCCCAGCTTTCAGCGCATCATCGCAACAGAGATGCTCCAGTCCCTTAAACATCTCTGCTGCCCTTCCCTAGACCCGCTCCAGGAGCTCCATGTCTCCGTTGTACTGGCGATCCCAGAACCGGACACACTCTCCCTCCAGCCCTGCGCCCTCCACACCGGCGTTCCCTATCCGCGGCACCAACACCGCTTGCATCCCATTCAGGGGGTCGGGCCCGTTCCAGACCCCAACCCGGACCCCTGCGGCGGCTCGCAGGATGAGCCGGATCCGGGACCCAGCCCGTTTCCAGCCCGCTCCCGCGGCGCTCCCGCCGCCGGCCCCGCCCGTTCCGGCGGTGCGCGCGCACCGCTCCCGCCCCGCTTCCGCCGAGCGGCCGCGCTTGCAGCGTCATCCCGGGGGCCGGTTTGAATGAGACCCCGAGCGGGGCCGGGACCCGCCGCCGCCGCCGCCCGCCCGCGCCCGCCCGCCCCGCCAGCGCCTTGCCCCGCCGCCCTGCGCCCGCCCGCCCCCTCCGCGCCCGCCCGGGACACGCCGCTCCGCCATGCCGCTCTTCTCAGGTGAGCGCGGCCCCGCCGGGCCCTGCCGGGAGCGGGCGGGCGCTGCCCCGGCGGGAGCGGGAGCGGGAGCGGGAGCGGGAGGCGTCTCGCACGTGCGCGCCGATCCCGGCCGGGCCGGCGGCGGGAGCGCCCCGGGAGGCGCGGCCCGGCCGGCGGAGGAGGGAGGGAGGGAGGGAGGGAAGCGGGGAGGCAGCGTTGGCCTGGCCCTGCTGGAGGGAGGGCGGGTGTCACTCGCGTCCCGCGGGCCGCCGTGCCTCAGCACGGCCCTGGCGCAGTTTGCTCTGGCTTTCTGCTAAAAGGGAAGCGGTGCTGTCCCTCCGGTGAGCCAGAACTCTGCATCCGCGCCTCCCAGTTTATTTAGGTGTGTCTGCCTCTGCTCTTTGAAATCCATTATATGCTACAGACTCAGGTGGGTTGGAAAACCCCAAGTCCAACCTTTGACCAATCGCCACCATGTCAACTAGACCACGGCACTGAGTGCCACATCCAGTCCTTTCTTAAACACCTCCAGGCATGGTGACTCCACCACCTCCCTGGGCAGCCCATTCCACTGTCTAAGCACCGTTTTTGTGAAGAAATTCTTCCTAATATATAGCCTCAACCTAAAGTTAAAGCTTTCTTAAATTATATCACATCCTGCTGGCTCTTCTTGCTGTGAGGAAAGGTTTCAATGGAAGACATCAAGAACAAAACCTCCAGTGACGCTTCTAGGACCAGTTATTGCCTTGATAATATCTCACAGATCTGGCCTATTTGGGCTCTTCAGTTTTTTAGGTTGTAGGCGGTCTCAGGACACAGTTTGTTCACAATTTTGGCTGTGGTTGGCAAACTGGGATACTTATGTCAATATAGCACGATTTTCCCTGAACTCATCCAAATCTAGTGGAGTCTCCCTCACTGGAGATATTGAAGAACGGTCTGGGCACAATCCTGTGCCATGTGCTCTGAGATGGCCCTGCTGGAGCAGCGAGGTTGGACAAGATGACCCTCTGTGGTCCATTCCAGTCTGACCCGTTCTGTGAATTGTATGCGCTGTGTTTTCTGACCAGCAGGGAAATTACGTCCTTCCTTTTTCTTACTTTCCATGGTTTTAAAATTAACAAGTTTCTCTTTATTTTGTACGAAGTCTTGGTTGCAGTCTCTGAAGAGAAGACACTCATGCTCTTCCGTTCCTCCTCCTGAGTGCTGCGTTGTTAAAACTGGTGACACTACAGATTAATAATTGCTAACTCTTCTGCATATTTAGCAGTGGATGCTTGACTGTTCAAAAATTCAAACCCAAAAAGTCTGTGCAGCTGACTTGTTCAGTGACTGAGTGGGTTGTCTTCCTGGAAGACAGGAAAAGCCTCGTACTTCGTAGGTCTTAAATATGCAAAATAATAAGTGTGTTTTAAAAAAAATCAGAACGTTGGGCAAATCAGAAGGTGCTTTCTGTTAGAAAAACTGAAAAGTCAGTCATTTGAGTTCCTTTGTAGACTAATTTAGTCTAACTCATTTAGACTTGCTTTTGATTATTCTGTCATATTACCCATCACAAGCACTGAATAGATCTGAAGTCTGAACCTTTTTGGAAGGATTTTTAAAATGATGACTTCTAAGGGTTTTGTGTTTTAAAAAGGTACAGTTGCTGTAATATATTTTTGTAAAACCAAAGCACAGGTAGAAGGATGTGGCTTTCCTAAAGTCTGGTATTTCAGCCACTTACTGTGCATGTAGGATATCACTGTATGCTGTATTTTACAGATTTTCAGCAAAATCTCAGCTTGCTAAAGAAGGCTTATTGTGTTAGTGATTGGAAGTGGTCAAAGCTGTGTCTGTAGAGGCACACAGCTTATTCCAGGCATTTTTTTGTCTGCTCTTGGTCATTATGAACTTCAGCAAAGTGAGGTTAACATTCCATTCTGCCATTCTGGCTCCTGTTTCTTCTGGTGATCCCATTCCCAGCATCGAGGTTTACGCTTTTTGTGACCAAATTTCACTCCCCATCTTAATTCCAGTCCTGCACCTTTACTGGGGTCAGTGGCCTTGCTTTTAAAGAACGTTGTATTGTTTTCCTCTGAAGGAGAACGGAAATGCTACGGATAACGGAACTGGAATCGCACCTCTGAACTTCCTCCAGAAAGTTCAATTGTTTGCAATGAGCAATGCCAAGAGAATGGGAGAGGTAGTTCCAGACTGCTATTGTGAAGACCTGCTAAAGGGTTTCTGATGCTGTTAGACATACTTATTGCTTGCAAAGTTTCTCAGTATGTGTGTTACTTACAGTGGTTTTGTAGGATATTTTTAGACCTGCTGGAAGTGGTATGTTCTGGTGGATGTAAAGATGTATATAGTACATATAGTAAAGATGTTCCCTCCATAGCTTCATTATGTACCATTTTAAGAGTCGAAAACAGAATGTTTTGAGATGGTATGAAGTCTTGGTAATTACATTCTTGGGTATTAGGAAATAATCAAGTTTCAAAACATTTTGTTTGCAGTTAATGTGAAATGGGGAAAAGAGAAATTCGATGGTGTGGAGCTGAACACTGACGAACCTCCAATGGTCTTCAAAGCCCAGTTATTTGCACTGACTGGAGTTCAGCCAGCTAGACAGAAGGTTATGGTTAAAGGAGGAACTCTGAAGGTAGAAGTCAATTTTTTTGTATTATGTCTAACTTTATTATGTGTTAACAAGAACAATGGCCCTATTTCTGGGTGTTCTCTGGAAGATCTTCAGTTGTATGTGTTAAACTGACTGCACTTCTTTGCTCATTTATTCAAAACACAGCTTGGTGGGGGGGTGCTACTTTTTAGTGTTCAGAACCAGAATTAAGTGTTTTCCTCCTGGTTTGTTTAAGAGAAGTTTTTCCTGGTGCTTATCTGCTGGAGGCTTACTGGTGTAATGAGATACAGGCAACTTTGCTGCAAAAAGTTGTTTACATTTAAGCAGTGTTAAACAACACATGAAGAACCTTATTGAAAACACAACTTGGCTGCTTTTTGTTTTAGTCAGGCAAGATTTGATAACATGTAAATAGTTAATGTTGTGTAATCTTGGATGAAATATAATTGTATGTTTAGAAATATGTGATTAATATTAATGAAAATATTTGCTTGTCTCTTGCTGCAAGATAATTAACTTGTCTTTTATTTTATTTCACAGGATGATGACTGGGGGAACCTAAAAATTAAGAATGTAAGTTCTGAGCAGTAACTAAATTTTATTTGTGTTGTAATTTTTATTTATTTTTTATTTTTATTTATATTTATTCTGGCATTTAAAGAAAGACTTGAAAGTGCTTGCTGTGTCTGTTTGAATGGGCAGTGCTTTCTTAAAAGGTCATACCTTGATGAAAAATAATTTTGTACGTCATATTTAAGCATGCTTAGAAAAGTCTCACCATTGATTTATAAAAAAACTTTTCTTTGGCATCAGTAGGGAATCACACCATCTATTCTGAAGTACTTGGGAGCATTTATTTATTTATTTTGTAAAAGAAATGGTCTGGGTCAGAGCAGTGGTCCTTTTGTGCTGTCTGTCTGTGGCCATAAAAATAAGTGATGTTGTTTAGCATCAGCTTGTGAACCTGGGCACTCTCTGCAGACCCTTGTCCTTGCACATCCCCAGGGTGGACAAATGTGTTGGTGATGCTGAAGTTACACCTCTGCCTATGTTCTTTTTTACCAGCCTGCTGAAATCTGCTGTCCTGTGTTAAATAGCTGCTGTTCATAAACAAAGCCATTAGTAATGGTGATTCGTACCTTTGGCTAGTTCAAAAAGAAAACAGAAAGTGAATGTGTTTGTGTTGCTTGGCTGTATAATATTGCATCAGGGAATCCCACAGGTTTTTGTTGGGTTTTTTTTCTGTGTCATTTTCGTTACTGTAGGTCTCTTGTAATATCTTGTAACATCTGTTACAGGTTTTACTCCAGTTCTTCACTGGGCAGAGTGAATTAGGTAGCATTGCTCTTACCCTTGTAACTGGGTTGCAGGCATCTGTTAGCAGCCTGTAGCTGCAGCTGTTGTAGCAAAGTTATTCAGCAAAAACCCCAGTACATAATATTCTTGTCTTTTTCTGCATACTGTTATGCTAATAGCTGCCTTTATTCATTTTAATACTATTGTATACAAGTTCTAGTGATTTATTTACACTGTCAAAGCAGTTTCTCTTCATTGTGTTGTTTATCCTTTTCTTAGCACTGTATGTTTCAAGGCTCCAGGTAGTAATTTTCTCCTCCTTTGACAGGTCTAATTGTGTAGATGGGCTCCTGTTGAACGCCAAAAGATTCTTTTTCATATTATGCTAGTTCAGCAAGCATGGAAACTTGATTGTTTTCCCCCACCCTTACATGTTAGTTTTTGTGCATAAACTGATGTGGTAATTTATGTTATTTTTCACTTTTCAACTAGTTTAACTCAGAACTTGTCAGGCAAGCTCAGCAGCCTCACCAGATGTTTCAGTGGAAACATCTAGCATGGATAATTCTGTGGAATTGTTCTCAATAGCTACTTCCTAGATATGAGGAATTAAGGTATGCCCTAAAGTCACAGTAGTGCAGTATTGGCTCTGTTAAACTAAGAGAAAGATGGTGTTTATTTTTGGGGAAATAGCTGAAGGTTGTTAAGAGCATAAGGGCTTGAGTGGAAATAACTGTCCTTAAGCATTCATTGCTGTCTTTGCTGTGTTCCAAGGGGATGACCTTACTAATGATGGGCTCCGCAGACGCGCTTCCAGAAGAGCCGATCGCTCGACCTGTCTTCGTGGAGGACATGACAGAGGAGCAGTTGGCCTCTGCTGTAAGCATGTTTCCAGCTTTGGTTTCTTGTAAACCTCCAGTAATGGCAAGTTTTTAAACACTTGCAGTTGCTCAAAAGTGGATTTTGAAGCTGGAATGTCGGTTTAGCATCTTCACCAGGAGTCACAAATTTACATCGATGGCCAAGCTGGGAGCAGTGAAAAGAAGTTGGGATTTAATTTAAAAGTCATACAATTAGTGCTGTTTTTCCTTTGAGCAGGCAGCTTAGTAGATTGTCTAAAAATAGCATTGCTGATGTTTTTAAAAACAAAGTTCTATTGCCCTGGCTGTATCAGTGTCCTGAACTTTGTCTAAACAAGGCCTTGTAGATATGCAGAATTATTTCCTATGTCTTTCATATCTGTAAGGAGAGACTCGGGTTTGTTTTGGGGTGGGGTGTGTTTGGGGTTTTGTTTGTCCATGTTACTGGTATTAAGTCAGCTTTGTGAAAAATGAAAATGAGTTTGACACACATGTTTTACTTTATGGGAGTAAAGTCTAGAAGAGCATAATTAGTCTATTATTTTCTTAATGAAGTAACTCCTGAGTTTCCTTTCTTATAACTTGAAAGGCTTAATTTTCTCACCAGTCATTTGAACTGCAAGCTCTTTGTCATACTTAACAGTTGTGTGATTGTTGTCAACTGTGCATGCAGAACAGGAATACTTTTATGCATGTCTGTAGGAAGAAGGATCTGTAGTTTAGGACTGGGTTTGTGCTTCAGGATTTAGTGCTTTCCAGGCCACCTGCAGGTGAAGGATACGTATTTTTGACTAAGCACATACACAGACACTGAGATAACTGAGAGGCAAACAAGGAGAGGTGATGCACTGTCAGATAACATTTTGAAAAAGTTGTTCACATTGAAATTTTGTTATACATCAAACTTCAGTTGTCTGCACTGCATGTATTCACTTGTGGAATATGCTAAATGAGTTCTCTCTTCCTAAAATAATCTGTTGGTATCGGTATGCAGTCCTACATCAGTTTCATTAAACTGTGTATTTTTCCCTGACAAATACAAAGTATTCAGGGTTAAAAAAAAAGAAAAATTCTGTTACATGGTGGTTTATAGTTATTTCTGAAACTGGTTAGTTTAACTATTAGTTGGCCTCCACATTGGTCAAAACTTCAGAAATTCACAAGTTGTCTAAAAAGATCAAGCTAATGATCTCTTGCAAACTTCTGGAGAGGAGTTTAAGCAATGCTTTTGTTTCAAACTATGAACTCCAGCATTTTCAGAGTTTTACTGAAAACTGATTTTAATTAAAACATCAGTGTTTTGTACAAATGTATTCATGTGGAAATTCCACGGAAATAGAATTTTAAGGTCAAAACTTGAATGGGATTATAATTGAACTTTCTGAATGACTGCATGCTTGAAGAATATGTTCATTAAACTAAATGTGCACAGAAAAACCCCCAGAGCATTCCTGAATGTCCCCTTAAAGTATCAAATGGTGAAATGATGAATATAATCATAAAATGGATCTGGAAAACCTCATGGAGTTTGATGGAATATTCCAGGTTTTATGCATAATTCATTTTCTTAGAAGTTGATGGCACATTACAGTGTTTATACAAAAATGGTTGCACATCTCTCTGACCTTCAAGCACCCTTGTGAATTTTTTTTGGTAGATGGAATTGCCATGTGGATTGACAAACCTTGGCAACACTTGCTACATGAATGCTACGGTTCAGTGTATCCGCTCAGTGCCAGAAGTGAAAGAGGCCCTTAAAAGGTAGGATTCAGGACAAAAATACCGTGACTAAAATGTTTTCTTTAGCTTATGAAAGAGATATTTTGTGGAATGCTCACCTTAACTCTGGTATGGATTATCGTAACGATCTGTCGCTCTTTTGGTCTATTCAAGATTAACATAATGATCGATTAAAGTTTCTCCCATGGTTGTGTTAGTCTGTACTTTAAGAAAGAAGTTAAGGCTTTGTGTTTCTTGGAACTGGCTTTTAGTAGAGAGAATGTGTTTTGCTTAGCTAGACCTGCTTAAAATTCTAAGACAAGCTACTGAACTCTTAACCCTGTTTTTTTGCTGTTACTTTTTATGGCCCTGTACTGTATAAAATAATCATATGGGAGTCCTGTTCCTTTGAGGAATATTTCCTGCAATGGTTCTATTGCACAGTGTTTGCAGCTGTGAAATTCTAGTGTTACTGACATTTGCTGCTTGGAGGTACAGTGGGAAGTTCTAAGATGCCTTTGTGGAATTTTGTTTCATTTGGTAGTTAGTTCTGATTGTAGGATAACTTCTCAGATTTTTGTTTGTTTCTTTTGTTATTCTGGACTGAAATGTGAAAATGGCCAGTGGTGTGGTTTTATTTGGGGGTTGGTTGGTTGGTTTTTTTGGTAAGGAATATATGAGAAACTTGAAAGTTATGAATATTGAAGGAAAAAAGAATTACCTGCCAATGTGTACCTGAATTTGTCCTCCAGATAAATTGTAATGAGAAAACAATGAGTATTTTTAAAAAGTGAGAACTAGGTAGAGCATTATTGCCACCTTAGGGTTAATTTAATTCCTTGGTACCCAACTGGATATTCTGTATTACTGTAATCACTAGTTATTTAAGTAGTTATAAATTGTTTCTCATTCTGTTAGCAGGTGAACCTTAATTATTAAGCACTGAGAACTATTTGTGAAGTACAGAAATTTGATTTCAAGGTTTTTATTGGCTATCGGTGTTTGTATTTTTGGAAGGTCTGTTTATTTCCATGTGAAGGACTCTTGAGTTACTGCACTGAATCAGAGTATTTGACAATTTTAACCTACCAAATGGCAAAATGTAGCCTATGAAACTGGCAGACTGCAATACAAGATGTGGCTGTATTGTCTGTGGGAAGTCACATTCGCACTCGGATTCAAGCTCTGTTCTTCCCTGGAGATTTAGCCTTTTTTTGGTCTTCCCTGCTTGATGACAGCATGGAAGGCTGTAGGGTGCGTGGCAGTGGGAGATGTGTGAAAGGACTCACTTGGGAAAGCTGTTACAGCTTCTTTTCTCACGGCCTGCTCTGCTGATCTCCCCAGGGAACTCCTCCCTGTTCTGTAGCATGTCAGGGGAAAGTTTCCTCCTTGTCATCTCACAATGGTCAGAATCTCAAAAATTCAGTCCAAGATTTAGTGAGACCCTCCTTTTGCTTGAAGGCTTTGGGGAGTCCATCTGTTCCTCATCCAGCTGCTAATTTAAGAATTCAAAGAAGAGTGGCAAGTTCTTGTCATATAGGTGGACTCCCACACCTTTTCAGTATAGGAAATACTTCCCCAAGAAAACATCTCACGTCTCACTGTTTTGCTTCTGCTGTGGAGGGAGGAAGCAAGCCTGCCCTCCATCTCTGTGCATTTTATCTGCTATCTATCCTTGAAGGTGGTTTTTAGCATGTATCTGAAGAAGCCATGGCAAATGTTTCAGAAATGGAGTAGCTTTTGTTCAGACCTCTTCTCAGTTTCTTTAAAAATAAAACGAGTCTCTGAGGCAAAAGGATTAGGGAAGCAGCAGTGATGTATCCAGACTTCTTGGTCTGCCTTTACTTATTGTCTGAAAGATTGCTTCCATGCAGTGATTACAAAATAGCTGAAACTTTGAGGTGAATGTGAGTTGAACCTTACCTTCAGTTACTTCTGGTTTGGTGATAAATTTCTTTTAAATGAATCTAGCCTGCTGCCTGCTTCAGAAACCTTACTGTCCTTCTTGCTTGGGTTTAATTGCATGCAAATTATTTTTCTTCCCTTTTAGGTATGGTGGTGCCTTAAGAGCTTCAGGAGAAATGGCCTCTGCTCAATACATTACTGCAGGTTGGTGTTTAGAGTAGAAAACAGGGGTTTAGACAAGTGTGTGATCTCCTGCTAACTGCAGATGAAATTTGCACTCTGTGTGTTGTTCTTTAGTGTATATGCCATAGGAATGTCAGATCTGCTGGCACTGGAGGATTCATTTCGTCTTTAAAGGTTATTCTGCCCCTGCCTGCAAAGCATTTATCTCTGCACATGACCCAGCTGCAGGCTAGGGAAAAGATATTTAAGCATGATCTAGGCTTAGATAGAAACAATTTGTATCTCTTCCATGTTTTACATGTAGGCATTAAGTAATTGGAACTTCCTAAAGCAGACTCCATCCATCCATGTTTTGATTTGATCACTTTGTGTAGAAATGTTTTAGTTCTTTGTTTCACATAGTGGTAGGCTAACCCCATACTCCTGGGATATGTATTTCATTGGTATTTTTTAATACAATTTACTGGCTGAGCGTTATTGTTACGGTGGAAAGTGTCTTAGCCTTTGCCCTAAAGATCCAGATTTCATAACTGGAATGGAAAGTAGTGTCTTCAAACCAAAAGTTACTCATTGTTGTGGTAGTGTGGGTGCTCACACTGTGGGAGCTCACGGTGGCCCTGTATCTTCAAGCTCTAACTAGAGTTCTAGTTAGACCCTTTACACTTGAACAAGGGTACTACTTGTCCACTTTTTCTTTTTTTACTCTATTTCATTGCCCCACTAAGATGCTGGGCCAGGACACTGGGATTTCTACCAGTCCATTTAAGGAAAAACAAAACAATATAAGGAAGGAAAGGTCCAGTTTGTGGGTATGCCTGCTGATCGAATTTTGGGGTGGTAAGTTCAATGGTTACTCTATACAGCCATGCCTGCCCCTCCCCTTTTCACTGCCTTTACTTCATGTCCCTTGTTTTCCTTTTAAGGTGACAGCTCTGCTTCTTAGGAATTTTAATAGTTTTAAGTAACTTGTAGTTAATTCTTGGGTGCTGAGCTGTTCAGGAACTCCTGCATGACACTTATGGCATTTTTTTTTAATTGCTGTGTCATATCAGTTGCACCTCTTGTCAAGGTCAGTGAAGACATTCCTGAAAGAGGAAGCGACTGACCTTGATTCCCTGTAATCTTGCCTATATTCACTTACTCAAGAGTACCATTCATTAGTCTCTCCCCTTGTAAATTAGTGACCATGCAGATTGTTGCCTACCTCACAGGGTTGTTGTGAGGATTAACAGGTGCCTTTGATGTGATCTGTGGATGTAAAATGCTGTAACCTGGGTAGATAAGACATATGCTGGAGCGTGGAACAAAAAAGAAGGCCATGTGTGTTGTCATGCAGTATCATTCATTGGATTGCACATAGTTAAGAGCTCTCTGCACATATGCATACACATACTTGTTTTCCTGGGCCTTAAGCATGGGTATTTCCTAGATATTTTATTAAAGTTTTTTTTTTTCCTAGTAGCTGGTGAAACTTAAGTTGCTCTAGAGGATAGATTGTGAATGCCTTCTGGTTTCTCTTGTGAAAATGTTGTTCCTCAGATGTGTTCCAAATGAAATCTTAATTGCTCAATTTTTTTTTTTTTCTGTTAGCAGCCAGGAAAGACAAGGCATTATGTGCCAAATTCTCAGATTTGCCAGCTTTATGCTTTCCAAGTTGTGTTCACAAAGGAGATCTTAGGTGCACCTGTTGTGCCACCTGGGGAATTTGGTCCTGCTTTGGAAAGATCAAATTGGACACTGTTAAATGATCAGTCTTTAAATGTTGCTGCTGTTTTACTATTCTTTTTACACTTCCTGCCATGTTTGAATTGTTTTTGCACTTCTCAAAGCATTCACTTACTTTTTCTTCAAGCTCTTAGAGACTTGTTTGATTCCATGGATAAAACTTCCTCCAGTATCCCACCTATCATTCTCCTGCAGTTTTTACATATGGCCTTCCCACAGTTTGCAGAGAAAGGTGACCAAGGCCAGTACCTTCAACAGGTAAAGACCAATTATGAGCTTATTGTTTAAAATTCTGTAGTATGTTGGAAGTTGAGAACAAGAACGTTTTAAGACTTTCCTTCTCTTGTGAAAATAATTACTCCCAGTAAAGTGGGGTGTTTTTTTCTGTAGAAAAGTTGTGTAGAAGTTGACTTTAATATCAAGTGCTTTGAGAATGCATGGTGGAATTGGGAGAAATTCTTAGTTAAGGAATCCTCACATTTGGCTTTATAGCTGATGGGTTTAATGTTACTAAATCATAATGCCACTACTCAGGTTTAATGTTGTGTTCCCTTCCTAGGATGCCAATGAGTGCTGGGTGCAGATGATGAGGGTACTACAGCAGAAGCTGGAAGGCATAGAAGGTGATACAGTTATGGAGGTAATTGTAGTATTACTCTAATCAGAATTAGGATTAATAGTATTTCACATATTTTTTGCTAAAAATTTTTTTATTATCTGTTTGTGAGTTCTTTAACATGTGTCTGGAGTCCAGTAAGGGAAATTGCTTTCTGATGTGTCTGATCAGCATAATGCTCCCATGGTCCTGTCAGCTCTGCTGTGGAGTGTGCTAAAGGAACCCTTCCCTTTTGGCTTTGTAAGGCAGTGTTGGACAAAGCTGCTGGTGACACACACTCACATATGTGGCAGCTGGCCCTGATAACCTGTGAATTCAGCACACCAGAACTTCTAATTCTGAAAAAAGGGTGCTACAATTTTAACTTGAACTGTTATGAACAGACAGCTAACCGAATCAACTTGATACAGGAAGTTGCTGAAAGTTTTTCCCAAGGTTTTACCAGAACAGCTTTCTCTTTTCTCTGTAAACTGTTTTCTGGAGACTCTTGGCAGAGTCTTGAAAGACCATCTGAAACTTAAGGTAGATTTAAGTTGGGGGGGGCAGGGATGTATGAGTTTCTGATCTTGCTTGTTAATGTGCTTCAGGATGGTTTTAGCAGCATGTTTTAAGTGTATTTGTTTTGAAACTTTTATGCTATGTAAGAGGATTAACTGACTAGGAGAAAATGCACCTATAGAAAGATGAAGGAATAGGCTTTAAAGAATTAAAATAAATGAGGTTATTTTGTCTGTAGGGAAGACTGTATTTACATTCTATTTAAAGTTACATCATGAGAGATTTTGTTTTACAGACAGACTCTGGAGCTACAGCAGCATCCTCTAAAAAGAAGAGTTTAATCGATCAATTCTTCAGCATTGAATTTGAAACAGCGTATCCTAAAGACTAAGGCAAGACATGAACAATGGTGATTTCACACTTTAGCAGTTGATTTCAGGGAGGATGAAAAGCATTGTTCAGAATAGTATGGAAAATAAAGATGTAGGTCTGGGAAGAAGGTCATGATATTGTGCAGGAGTACACAGAAGTTAAAGTGAAGATTGGATTGTGCTTTGAGGGAGAGGATGATGTGGGGAGGAAGAATGGTAATGGAAATTTACAGAAAAAAGTCCCCTTGTTAAATTTCAAGAGCAGATTTCCTCCCCAGAGGAGATTGGTACGTACCAGCTTCAAGGATGCTGACATGCTTTATCCAACTAAAAGTAATTGTTGTCCTAAATAGGCTTTTTTGGCTTGTGAGGGTGTGTTTCTGACACACTTGGAGTACTAAAGATGCACAAAAGGTAGCTTGATTGATTTCTTAAGAAATAAATTAGGTATCCACTGTTGTATGAGTAAGAAACAAATGCAGCTGACAAGTTTCTAGTAGGTTCTTTATAGCAAGAAAAAGAGGATATGACCACATGGGGCACACATCTCATGGCAAGTATTACTCTTTTCCCACTTCTCCACCCCAAAATCCTGTCATGAAATTGAGCACCACTTTTAGAAAGAATTACACTGTGCATTTTGCTTGTCTAAAATAAGGAAACATCCCCTTAGATGAGGTTCTGTATCTCATAGCTTGGTAGTAAGGAGGAGTAAAGGGATTTTTTAAGGTGAGAATCATGCATCTCTCTCCCTCTATCATGATCTTTGTTGTCCTTGAAATAGTTGGGAGTCTTGGAATGTGCAGCTAAGAGGAGTGATGCATAGGCCAGAATTAGGAAGAAGACTTGTTAGAACAGTTGCAGACTTTCAAAGTGTGATTATGGCAGCATTTGTAGAATAGCTGCAGTCAGAAAAATACCTGGTTGGAAGGAGATGGATGAGAGAAAAGCATTGAGGTAGAAGTATGAAAAGAGGAGAGAACAGACAGAACAATTAAAAGGAAATGAATTAATTTCATTTCAGTGAAGAGGACAGATAGAAGGCAGAGAAAGGAGGCTCTCCATGTTGAAAGAAGCAGGAAGTCTGGCCAGCAGCAGCAATAGAAGAACTTTATTAATCATAAACAACAATGGAGTGTAATGTTGCAGGAGGGCTTTGTGACTTGGTGTTGGCAGCCAGTTAATGTGTTCTGTGTCCTGTGGGTTGGGTGGTGATGGGGGAGAAGAAAGAAAAAACCAGGCCCCAGCTTAAATGGTGCTCAAAGACTTATTTTACTTTCTTTTGGTGTGCTGTCTGCCCCTGCTGCCCCTTGTCCTTAGCCACGAAGGAACAGATTGGTCTGAAGGAAGGGCTCCTTCAAATCTTTTTTGTACTACGAGAAGTAAAAGTACCGTCTACACAAGCACAGAATTACCTAAATTACTGTGTTGCTTGGCATGTTGTTCTCACTAGAGCAGTAGTTCAGCTCTTGGTGCATGGTGGTTTTCCTTAATTTTGTGAAGCATGAAATGTACAGAAGCCGAAGAAGAAGAAGTAACTAAAGGAAAGGAGAATCTTCTTCAGCTTAGCTGCTTTATCAATCAAGAAGTGAAATACCTGTTTACAGGACTAAAATTGGTAAGCTATCGCAGCTTTTGTTGAAGTTCTAAATGGCCTGTGTATTTTTTAATTGAAATTCTAAGTGACCTAAATGCACTTAATTCTGAGTGTATTTAATCTGTGACTTGGCATCTGCTGTCCAAGCTTTACAAAGTTTCAAGAATCTTTTTGGTGTTCATTGGGATGAAAGATGGCTGTGAAAGGGAGTTGCATGTTAATGTTAAACAGAGTTCAGCAGAGCATTTTCTTGATGCTGACATGGTCTTCCCCATGCAGGTAACCAAGTGCAAGGCAGTTTGCCACTTGTTTGTTCATCTGGGTTTCACTCCAGACTGAGCAGTATCATGGTTTATGCAGAAATCAGTTCCCAAAAAGTCCAGAAGTCAACTTGAAAGTAGAGTGGCGTTTTGGTTCCTAATTAAAACCCCACCAGATGATGTAAAAACTAAATTTGATTTTGCAGATTTTGAAGGGGGTGTTATTTTCCGTGAGACAACATCATCCTCAAACTTTTTTTAAGTAGAACTCCTTAAGGTAGTCTGTGCTTTTATATATATGTATTTTGAAATTTTAAGGGCTCTTTGGGGAGCCTGAATGTCTTGGGGTGACAAGGAGAGGAGCTACTGCAAAACCTTTATAGTAACTGCATAAGGCTAGGGCAGTGATCTGGTTTGTACAGGACTAAAACCAAGTTGCATGATTCTCAGATAATCTTTGTATCTCTTTTTCTTCCTTTTTTTTTTTTTAAACAGAATTTAGAACGAAAAGGAGGATAAAATAGCTAATGCTCACAAATTAAAAAACTATCAAAAAAGAAGCTCCACTTTCAGGCCAAAAAAAGTCTACAATTCTTATGCTGGATTGCCTGTAGCAAGAAAGTTGCAACATTAAGAACCAATCTAGTCTTTCCGGGAATTTTGTTAGGAGACACCAGCTGTCACTTTAGATGCAGCTCTGCCTGCTCGAGGCTGAGAGCTGAGAAATATGCAAATATTCTTCACACAGGAACCTTCAGATTTTCTTCAGTTGTGTTCCCAGCGTGATATGATACATTTGTAACCAAGTCCAGATACAATTAATAACAAAATCCAATTGTGAGTTCTACTCCTGTGGAGCAAAATTTTCTGCAGAGATAAACTCAGTGTTGTCAGGGCTCAGGAATGGGCCTGGAGCTGAAGAAATGAATGGGCATGGTCCTTTCTGCCAAGGAATTTCAAAATCGTGTGTGTTGTAATGGCTGGCAGCAACAGAAGAGACTGGCAGAACAAGATTCAGTTTATGGTTTGTTTACCCCTGTTGTGCTTTTCTCTAAGCTGTGTTTTATGATGAACATGTGTTACTTCTTTTCCTTGTAACAGCGTCTTCAGGAGGAAATCACCAAACTCTCTCCAACACTGCAGAGAAATGCACTCTATATCAAATCTGTGAGTGGTACTTTCATTGCTCTTTATGGTTCTTTTAAATGTTGTCAGTTCTCTGTTCCAAACCACAAATTTATTGCTGCAACACCATGTGATTTATGTTTATAAAGCATCTGAGTATCCACTACCAAGAAATTTAAGGCAGAGCTTCAAAAAAGGAGACCTTGTTTTATTCCTGTGGGTTTGTGTACAAACACTTTCTCAGAATAGACTGTAATTTAGGATGAACAGCAGTGAAGGTATAAAAGATCCATGAATATTTAAAGTAATAGCTTTTTCTAATTTGTTTTTTTATAGTCCAAAATCAGTCGCTTGCCTGCATACCTGACTATTCAGATGGTTAGATTTTTTTACAAAGAGAAAGAATCGGTGAATGCAAAAGTTCTTAAGGTAAGTTTTCTGCATATTGATGTTTAATTCCTCTTTCTGTTTTCCATGAGTTTTTATTACAGGTAGATTACAAGGACTTGAAGACTACTTACTAAATTGTTTGCTTTTAAATTGCATTTAAAAACATTAACAGTGCAGTTTCTTTGCTCAAATACAAAGTAGTTTCGTTTCCAGTTGTGATGGTGTGTGGCAAACTACATTGCCCACAACAGAGTGAGGGAGGAGGTGAGGGGCAGAAGTGAATTTGCCCCAGTAGTGCTAATATTACAGGATGAGAATAACCAGGATGTTTTGGTCTTGTCTCACCAGTGGTTCTGAGAAGAATGTGTAACTAAGGAGAGGGCCATGCTTTCAAACTCTGAACAGTGTTCTAGTGTTGATGGGAGATGTTTATGCTGTCAAACACTTCCTGTATTAGTGATTTTGATTGTCTGGCTTTCTGAGGGACAAATGCAGGAACCAGCTGCAAACAGCTGAATGTTCTGGTTTTGCTCTCTGTTGGCCATGGCTGACAGACCTCGTAGGCTGCCCGAGGAGCATCATGATAGATGCTCCTTCCTTACAAAAGGAAGAAAGGAAATAAAGATTGAAGGTACATGTTAACTATTTCAGAAGATGGTTTTGGATAACACAAATGGACATTTTTGCCAGGATACAGTCATCCTACATGCCTGCTGCTTTTTTCTTTTCCCTTAGGCCTGTATAGGTATTTCTGGAGTGTATGACAGCTAACAATAAACAGTCTGATTTATTAATTATTAGTCTATGCTGAATGTAATAATTTATAGTGGTTTGTTTATACTGAATTAGACATTCTTCTGGGAAAGCATTGTAGCCCTTTGGGTAAATACTGTCACCAGAATCCCAGTGGGTCAGGTTGCCAACAATTTGAAGAGGGTTGCATTTAATTTGGCTTAGTGTTGTCTTCCCATGGGAGAATGCTTTAATGTGGAGTAGCAAACCATGCTAATAAATCTACATGCTTTTTACCTCCTAGGATGTCAAATTTCCTCTTATGTTGGATGTGTACGAGCTGTGTACGCCAGACCTGCAGGAAAAAATGGTTTCTTATCGATCAAAATTCAAAGATCTAGAAGACAAAAAAGTAAATCAACAGCCAAAGAACGTAAGCTCCCCGACACTTTCACTAATTCATACCTCTGAAATTGGGGTACTAATAAGGACTAGAGAAAACTTTAAATATATTATTTTAATATATTCATACATTATTTTCTTATGTAGCAAACTCATTGGTTCTGAGCTTTAGTTCTTTTTATCCTGTATTTTCATGGAAATACAGTATCTGCTTTGGTATATTTGCTTGATGAGAAGTTCTAAATGCTGTAGTCAGACAGCATGTATTAAATGTATTAAAATGTAGTGCTTCTGTTTACCAGTGCTACGCCTAAAGGTTTTCTGTAAGTTACACAAAATTATTCTCTTCAAATATTACTGTTTGCTGGCTGCTCCCCTCTTCAGTGGAGTGTAGGAAGCTGTTCCCTGCTCACCAGCTGGAAGGGGTTGTACAACGCACTGCCACGCGTCTGACTGATAAAAATTAGAGTACGTGTCCTGGTGAGCTTAAAATCAGCACTCTAAAACCTTGGTAAATGCTTTCATGTCTTACCCTGTCTACAGAATTCTAACATTGACTTCCTTGTCTTTCATGAAGACGAAAGCAAATGAGCTGTAGTGTTTTAGCCTTTTTTTTTTTTTAAGTTTGCTGGTATTTTTCCTGGCCAAACTCCTGGCAAGTTCTTTTAAACATTTGGATAAGGCTTGCATCCCCTCTTTTACACAGATGGGAGCAAGGAAAGAGTGCTATTTTTGAACAGAATGTATTGGCACTGAGAGTCAGTCCCTGGTATTTTCTTATTGCCACTTCTGCTGCTAGCAAGCCCTAACCAAGGAATAAATCTTCAGTTGCAGAATTGTTTCATAAACAAACCCATAAATCTGGTGGGTGAACAGTGCAGGCAGTATGTGCTAAAATGGTTATATATTTGCTTAAAACTGGTCTTCTTCAGATAAGGTTTTTGTATGTACCTAGAAAATATAGTAATGGAAATTCTTTTAAGTTGAACAAAAAATGTTTAGACTTAGGAAAATATTTAAATGAATGGAGACTTGGGATTTGATGTGATTGTGCTAAAGCCTTTATTAAACCATTCTGCATTAATTCAGCTTATTCTCCTTTTTAGTCTAGTAAAAGTGATGGTGCACAGAAAGAAGTTAAATATGAACCATTTTCTTTTCCTGATGGTGAGTACAGGGAAGCAAATCTACTTTAAAGAAACTTTCTATTTACTTGTGTTCAAGTGTGCCTGATGGTAGGAATACTTTGAGAACCCTGGCTCTCTTTAATGCCTTTGGAAAATTAATCTTCAGAGACTGACAGAAATTTAAGGAAGGGAAAGATTAGGTAAACCAAAATGTTGAGATAGTCAAAGGCATAATTGCCATCCATCTGACAAGCTGGTGATAATAGAAGACAGGCATATCAAAGACATTTGCATGTAATGTGCAGTTGTTTTGCATGCTGCCTTGTCAGTGGGTGGTAGAAAGCTGAAATCAAAACAAAAACTTGAACTGGATTTCTAAAAGTGTTGTTGTTGTGCTGGTGTTGCCTCGGTTTTGGGGAGGGCTTGGAGCCTGAAGGCCCAAAGCTCTCACCCTGTGCATTATGTCACTGATATTTATGCATACATATTTATTGCCTGAGAATGCACAACATCCTCAGTTTCCTGAGACTCTCCTGGCTGAGAGCTGCTGCTTTTAGTTCACAGTGGTTTTGTACCGTGCTGTAGCTGGGGTTTTACACACACAGCTCTGGTGCTGCAGCCTGGCTGATGCATCTTTGGTCTGTGAGCTGTTACAGACACTGCTGCCGTTCAAGTAGGACTCAACATTACATTCTTTCCCTTTCAGATATTGGTTCCAACAATTGTGGCTATTACGACCTGCAGGCAGTGCTAACTCATCAGGGCAGATCAAGTTCCTCTGGGCATTATGTGTCTTGGGTTAAAAGGAAACAAGGTAAAAAAAATAAACAAATTGCAGCCCTGTTAACCACTCTTCACAGCTCCTTTCAGCAAAGGGGCTGTTAAGCGAGCTTAGATTTTATGTACAAATGATCCTGTTGTTTTCCTTGCAGATGAATGGATTAAATTCGATGATGACAAAGTCAGCATTGTTACACCTGAAGACATTCTGAGGTTATCTGGGGGTGGAGACTGGCATATAGCTTATGTTCTACTCTATGGGCCTCGCAGAATTGAAGTGGTTGAAGAAGAAGCTGAACAATAGTCTTCCGTTTTAGCCATTCTGCCTAGGTGTGAAATAAATGTTGATTACTGATCACTTCTTTAACCCCAGAGCTTTAGCAAGTGGATAAACAATTTGTTCAAACCTTCTCATGTCAGAGGGATATTGTTTTAAAACTGATCCATGTACCAATTAGTCACTACTGGACTGGACTGCCCACTGTGGTGGTGACAATACTTAAAATAGCTTTAATGTCTTGCAGAAGATAATTTTTTTTTTAATGAACCTCTCCTCCTCCTCCTTCTTCTCTAATGTCATCAAGTATTTATTACACACCTACTCTCACATTGGTTACTCTTGCATGGTTTATACCACAGTTCAGTAGCTGTCCATCCTTTGCCTTACCTGGCACTTCTGTTAGGAAGGTAGAAGAGAAACCGTTGCCTTGTTGTGTAACTCAGTGCTGCTGCCTGTAGCCAACAGCTGTGGCTACAATCAAGTATTTGTCCAGCCTGACCTGCTGATTCAGTCTGTTCTGTTGCTGGCATCTCATAATTTCAAAATAAATTGTGATCAACAATGTGTCTCCATTAAAAACAGCTCCTGTCCTGGTACTGTAGTCAGTATGCGTTTGTTTTCACTTCCTGGGCCACCACTGATGAATGTCTCAAAGCAGTCATGGAATAAAGTCACTTTTTTTTAAGCTGTAGGGCTGTGTCTCCTGTCCTGTTACTCTTTACTCAGTAGGTAAGCCCAGTTTGGTGGCTGCAAAACTGGGCTTTGCTTACTTACAGGACCTGCTGCAGTAAGTGGGTGTGTGTGACTGCAGTAAAAAAAAGCATTTTAGTGCTGGCTACAGCCTGAAAAGTGTGATCAAGGCCATCAACGCACTCAGCCCTTGGTGTACAGGTTCCCAGTGCTGATGTGTCCCAGTGCCTTCTGGAAGAGCTGGTCCCTATTCATATGAAATACTTGCACTTCTGTTGGCAGTGTGGTGAGGTTGCCTGTGCCTCACTTGCTCTTTTATCCTTCCCTGGGGACACTGGCATCTGCTGTGGCCTTCACATGTGGCCTTGCAATTGTTACTCCAGTGCCACCTCCCCTGCACAGCATCCCCTGGGAGCACACCAAAGGCCTTGGGGTGTATTTTAAGTGGCACAATTCTTAAAGGCAAGTTCTGCCCAGTAAGGAAGCCACCCGACAGTACTGGCTCAGTTCCTGCAGGCACCACAGAAACTACAGGCTCCTCTAAGTTAAATGCTTGTTCTGCATCCTGTTACAGGGGAAGGAGGGATGGCACCTGTGCTTGGTTGCAGCTTTGTGGAACTGCATCCTCCTGTTGTCATCCTCAGCATTCCCAGCACTGAAGTTGTCAGTCACACCTGCACACTTCCACTCACAATATGCTCAAGTCCCTCAATCAGTTGAAACTGTTGAAGTTCACACCTTCTACCAACCCCTACCTGCATCAGGAGCTAAGACCTGGGCTGTTCTTTCCTATAATTTTCCTACCAACCTTTACTGAAGCACCCTAATCAAATTCTTAAACACATTTAAGTCCAAAGTGGGGCAGCAGGCACAAAACTCTTACCAGTGGCTCTGCAGGCAGGAACTCTCCTTTGAGGTGGTAGCTAAGCATACTGGAAACTGACAGCTATGACTGAATAGCTGAAAAAAATAGAGGGAAGAGTTCAGTGGAAGGTAGTTTTCCAAACACTGATCCGTTAGAGAGATCTTGTGAATGACAGAAACACTATGCAAACTAGCCACAGACCAAGTTGTAGCCAGCTAACAAGACTGCAAATATCTCTCACTTTTTGAGAGAAAACAGCTTGTACCCATCTACAGAGAACCATGCCCTTAAAATGAGACCTTCACAGTAACCTGTGACAAAAAAATTCCCTTGTTTACCAGGACTCAGGGGAGCTCCTACACAGCCAAAGAATGAGAGGCTAAAAATAATCACTAATAAAAACCAGCGTGGAAATCCCCTGATCCTTGACTGAACCAGTTCTTCAGCAGGAGAGTGGGACAGCACTTCTTCCCTGCAAGTCAATGCTGTGCCTTGGAGCGTCATCACAACCACCCTGTTATTTTACCTCTGCCAGGTAGGTTTTGACAGTCCCCAGCTCCCATCACCCCAAGGGGTGACTCCAAAGTCCTTCACCGAGTCCTTCCCTGTGCTGAGGAATATGGCAGAGCCAGTGGCAGTGGGAGAAGCTGCCAATGCTCTGTCCAGTGGGAGCAACCCACGTTCTGCTGGTGCCAAACCCTCTCACAGCCTGCACCAAAATCTGCTTTGACTCTCCATCCTCCCTTTTATGTTCTACCACCAAAGATGAAACTTCCTACTTCCAGGCTAGGGTGACTAATCCTCTTCTCAGACAATCTGGACAACCTCACAGTATTATTAAAAAGCTTTGTATCATTTACTGAACATAAAATACCTATCAAAAATCTGTTACCTAGTGACAAAAGTAACAATTATCAATGACAAGCACCAGAAGAGTCACAATTACCAGCACCCCCAGCCCCAAGTCAGTCAGTTGGCATCTGAGGCGAGTTAGCTGCTGCCCTCGGTGTCGTTGGTGAGGCTTTCGGCCAGGTCCCCAAGCCCGGCTTTGCTCAGTGCCGTGATCAGGTTCTCAGGGGTGGCGTGAGCACCCTCCTGATCCTGCCAGGCCACCAGCAGCTGCTTCGCTCTCATCTTCACATCCTCGCTGTCCAGCTCAATCTGCCGTATATCAGATTCCTTCATCTCCAAGTAGGGGGCCAAGGCCTTCCACTGCTCCCCCAGCCTGTTCGCAAAGGACTCGATCTGCTCGCCCGTCATGGCTTTGTCCCGTTGCACCTCTGGACCTGGAGAAAACAGAGGAGGAATCAGTGAAACACAGGGAACATCTCCAGACACTGCAAATTAATCTTCTCTGATCTGCCCCATTTCAAATCTTCTGTTTATTTACTGACAGCCTGACTTACACCTTTCCTGTAGCTTTTCAAACCTACTCAAGCTCTGAGAGCAGATTTTTACAGGTGTTTACCTGGGTTTCAAGAGGAATGTCTCTTAATGCCCATAATAAAGAGAATACTGCTTTTTATGTTATCTCCTATTATACTGAGAGAGAAGTGCCAAAGTCTTAAATACATCAGAACTGCCTCCTCCAAATGAAAACAAGGATTTTGACAGGCAGACTACAGTTTTCAACACAAGTCAATTATAACATTAAAATACAGAGTGATCTTTAACACTCAGTTGTCTTTTGGAATTTTTCAGTCACCTTACTCAAGGTCAACCCAGGTAAAAAAAAACCCCAAACCCAGTTTCCTTTCCTTTTTTCTCATGCTACTACTAGCAGCAGGACTGTGACAGTAAATGTCATGTTTAGTCAGTACTTTAAGGAATTTTCTGTCATTCTGGCATTGACACAAGAACCATGGAACACTAGGCTCTGCTGAGAAGCCAAGTGCTGTAGTGATTACACAGATGGCTTTGCACATTCATAGCTTATCATGGTCTACAATCTATGGCTTATCACCCATGTTTATTTCACAGTTTTAAAGAAGGAAACACCAAAGACTGAATTATGTAGAGAAATTAATAATAATTTTTAATAAAATATCTCACCCTCGTGCCACCTGAAAAAACAGTTGGCATGGAGTAGAAGTTTCAACTCTAGCCAGTGCTTTTCAGTCACACTCATTTATCTGAAGTCCCATCGAGAGGAAAGGATAGGAGATGCTGAACAACAAAACAATAAAAGCCCTCAGATCACTTCCCTTATGTCTAAGCACAGCAGACCACGGCTCTGCCATCGTTGCTTTAAGACAAGATTTAAAGAAAGATGTAAATCCCACACAGTGACACCACAAAGGCTGTGTGAATTAGCATTAAGCTGAAGAGAAAAGAACTTCTCTACTATTGCCAAGGAGACTGTGGAGAAGGTCAAGTGCTGGATGGAAAAGGGAAACATGAGAGAGATTCACAGAGGCCCACAGGTGGCCTTCCACTACCAGAAAAAAGCTTCCAACAAAGCTGCCAGAGGTACCCAGTGCTTCGCTTCCATGCCCTGCATATCCCATATGCCCATGATGGATCCAGGAGCTGGCACACAGAGTTACAACACGCAAGGGAGAAGGTGCTGTGAGATGAGGGCATGAATGAGGATGGAAGAGGGCAGATTCACAAAGGAGATGGGGAAGGACACCTAGGAGCAGGACATAGCAGGATTAAAGACAAGAGACAACCAGGAGTGGATTGTGGAGAAAAATGAGCAAGATGATGTTTGTCAGGAATATTGCTCTTCTCAGCCAGAACCTTTTACCTTTAAAGTATTTTAAATGAAGAGGAAGTAAAGATCTCAGAGTTGGAATATGTTAATTTTTGAAAGTCCCAAAACTACCACCCCAGGAGGGGCTAGGGGAAAGTGCTTACCCCAGCAATTAAAGGGCGGAGAGAACAGGAAAGTGGGTGAGGAGCACTCACACAGGTTTTTACACAGCTGGTATCTCAGCCATGGACACCCAGTGACACTGGCAACATACGCCACATAGCAGGAAAGGTGAAAGAGGCTCCTAATGCAAGTGCTAATCCAACAGGTTGGATGCCTTCAGCATTGCAGGCCAGGACTCTGGGAGGTTGCTCCTGGTGCCCCGTGTCCTGTAAAGGCTGTGCTTTTTGGTAGGCATGCACTGGGGTAAGCAGGACTGATGGCCCTCAGTAGACTATGTTAAAACACAGATTCTGTATTACACATAAGAGAAAAACTGAAAAGACTGAGAACATGCAAGTCTTACTTTCATTGTTTTCCTTTAATAAAGCATCATTATCTTCCTCATCTTCATCTTCACCTGTTTTTATTTCTTCAGAAGGAGGCTACAATGAAAGAACTAAACATCACTGGATGAACTTTGTGTTCAAAGAGAAATTCTATAGCTCTGTGCTTGTCTCTGAAATGTGTGTTAGAATGGAAGGCCTGACATGATCCCACATGAGAACTAAAAATCCCCCATAGTCTCCTAAATAACAGTAACAAGTTCTAAAAAAACGTATTACTAACTAAAAAACCTAATAAAAACATCCACTGACCTCACAGGATTCTTTCTTTTCACAGTAATAACTACTAAGCATTCCGTAGTGAGCTTTATCACTTGCTTAAAAAAAATCCCAGCCAACCAACTTTGAGATCACTACTGATGAACATTTTTTAAAAAAATCGTTATTCTTGTTATTCACTTATTTTATTCCTCACTTGGGAATTCCCCGAAGTTTATGCACTTTCAGACTTCTGGAAGGTGGCAAACAAATACACAAACAACAAACTTTTCACTCCCTCATTTACCTACTGATCAGCCAAAAGGTTTCATCTTTTTCTACATTTCAGCCACGGGCCTTATGTACATATTTTTTTCTTGCCATAGCATTTGGCACATGACAGTAGTACCATCAGGAATATTGCAGACAGCCATACCTTAATACATTCAACCAATTAAAATACATTTGCCCTCCCCTCATTTTTTCTGAACTTGCTATTAGCATTCAGTTAACTCTGATGGCTGGACAAACAAAACAGCCATACATTAAAATCCAACCTTTACACCTCAGTAGTTTCACATTACACACATGGAAGGTCTTAGTAGAGAAGCAGGGGTTTGTATCTGCAAGACATTGCTGGGTTGTGTGCTAACTCAAAGGTGTAGAAAGTGCCCCTTCCCCACTTGCAGCCTCTCTTACCACTGTGTACAAAATGATCTGAAAGGCCCCTTCCTGGACTCAAATTTTTACTGTTGACCAAGCAAAGGGTTAATGCCTTTGCTCCACAAGGTTTATTCTTGTTTTGCATATTTTAGAAGTCAGGGAGCTGACAGAAGAACTCTGGCAAACCTTGCTGTAAAGCTCTGGTAACACGTAGCACCTTCAGCTGCACATGCTGCCCCTTTTCCTGCCACCCCAGTATATTCACGAGCCATAATTCTGGCTTATACGTTCCATAAAACTGGTCTGCACTGCAACATGGAACCCAAGTGGCTGGGTTCATATGTATAGATATATATATATGTGTGTGTGTGTGTGTATATATATATACACTCCTGCCTACCAACAGAACTGCCACAGCTGATTTTTTTCCCCAGAGTACAAGGCAGGGCTCAATAGTTACTAGGTTAATCAATGTTACTTAGTTTATTGTTACTGGGACCTTCAGAAATTAGACTAATTTAATTTGTAATTTTTACTTTAATGTACAAACTCTTTTCCTAGTTGGGTTTTTGGGGTTTTTTTTGCCCCCTCTGCCCCCAGGTACCAAATGGACTGTAGAGAGACAAGCAGAAAGTGAGCGAATTTAACATTAATTATTATAGGATAGTATTACTTACTGGCAGCTCCTTGGCTAATTTGATTACCATGTTTTCTAGATATTCAGGTAAACTCTTGAATTGTTGGTTTGTTGGCTGGAAGAAGTGGGGACTTCTGCGTGCCAGAAGTCTCAGTGCTCTCCAGCCATAGTTAGAATTGTTCACAGCCCTACAATAAAACACAAGTTTGTTTAGTAAAGTATGGCATCTATAAAAGCACAGAGAAAGATTTGAGACTTTTAGTAATATAATTCTGTCCAAATTTAAACAGCTTTTGTACATTTCTGGAGTCCTGCACAGATACTAGTAATGCTGAGAACAGTCTGTTTTCCTTAACAAGCCAAACATGAAAGAAATTAAAATCAAGTGAAACACATACTTATACTTATTTTCCACCATGTTTTCAGGGTCTGCTTGTTCAATAGCTTCTTCAAAAAATTCCTCCAGTGTTGGCATATATTCCCTAAAAAAATCAAATAAGGACAATAATATGTTTCACAAACTTCTCTAAAATAGAAAGGTTTTGGTTCCTTCAGACACATCTCAAGCTCATCCACTGAAGAGAGAAAAACAAACCCCAAACCAACCCATTCAAATAAAACAATTTTAAATAAGCAAAGAATCTGTTTGATACACATTGCTATAAAATTATTTACTCCGTAACCACCGGAGCGTGCCAGCTGTTGCTAGCACTACCTATTATATACATTTAAACCTCCTGCCATACTAAGAGGTGACACCAACATCTGTCAACAGCATCTGCACAGCTCACAAGTGCTCAGGAGTCTAAAATGGTTGTTAGTTTTGTGCCATTTGACAGCATCAGTAAAACATGGCTGTCCCTGCCACCCCCATCTCAGTTCCATCTGCTCTTGGAACTTGTGGTTGGTTCTGAGAGGTACTCAAAGCAGCACAAAAGGAACCCTGACCTAAGAACAGAACAGAACAGAAATTTCACACCATTGGGACAGTTTGCTGCTGAGAAGACTCTAACCAAGAAACACAGATTGTGTAAGAGCTGTAGGTTACTGACAGCCAAAACTCTCAGTGGTGCAAAGCAAGCTCAGAATGATCTGTATTTCTCCTTCCTAATGCTGACAGGGACACAGCTGCTTCTGCAAGGTCTTATCCCTAGTCAAGGGTTGGAGCAGGGGGTGAGGCACACTGCTCTAAAAATTCACTTCAGTTTTGTTATGAAAAAGGCATTTTGCCCAGGGCAGCAATGCCCTGTGCATTATCACTGACTATTGGAACCAAAGCCAGCACCTTGAAAACCCATCTGAATCCTGCTAATATTATCCCCAGAACAACCATCTAAAAAGGAGACAGCTAAGGAAGTATTACCCCATTTGAATGGAGATGTGAGGAACCAAAGCAAAAAGCTACAGTCACTTGACCACGTACAATCACAAAGCCTACAATAAAAACTTGGAACTGAATCCAGATCCCATGGGACCTATTTCCTGTTTACCATGGCATGCATTTTCTTTGTTTATCTCCATTTGTTTAGGCCTTTATTTATTAATTTATTTTTATTTAAAGACACTGCAGCACAATACAATCACACACAGGGAATCAAAAGCTTTGGTCCCAAACACAACTCCACCTTCATCCCTTGGCCTAGTAAAGGCAAGAGACCTTCCTGTACATCCCAGCCTCACAAGAAAGGAGGGTGCTTCCTCTGCAAAGCTCTGAACCTCTGGAAAAGCAATTCCTCCATTCAGGATATCTGCACAGGTAACACCTCTCCCCAGGCAACCAGATTCTACAGCCACTACTAGCAGAGTTCTCTTTGGGAACTCTCCCATTCCTTCTCCAAATTTTCTTACTCTGCATCGTGTCTGCACAGAAAAAGGGATTTTGGTATCTGTAACACACAAAGTTATGTAGCAGAGTACATTTTAAGCATTTCCCACAATTGTGCAAGCTGAAGTGACAACCAATAACTGCATTTTTCTGCATCTGCCCCATGAGTAGACACGGTATGTGCTGGAACAATGCCTGGTAGCCAATTTCCTCTTATCTAGCATTGTTCAAAGCACAGGCCTGATCGAAAATCATAGCCAAGTAGCATGCTAACTTAATCAGAGCCAGACTTGGCAATCTTCCTTCATTATATAAGGTAATTAATTATACAATCATGCTCTACAAAATGGGAGTTCTCATCTGGTTTTCAGCTTAGATTTTATTTTACTAAGCCATGAAAATTACTGATAAATATTCGAAGAAGTGAGGAAAACTGTAAGGGGATTTCACGGCAAAGATTCGTGCAAACACCTTCTCTCAAGAAGGTGTGAAATCCACACCTCATAAAATCACCTTGTATATTTTCCTGATGCCAATTTGTAACTCTCTAATTGGAGTGCTAATTAATTACCTTTAGACAAAAGATACACCCATTTTTTACCTACCTACTCTCAGATTTACAGGCTTCCATGTTATCAGGACACAAATTCCAAAGGCGGGTCAGTTCCTCACTGAAAAGAAAAGCATAACCACACATTGTTTATGTTCATCATTCTACAATTCCACACTTATGGAGTGTTTTAAAGGGATCTGTAAAAAATGGTTACAAGGAAAGAAAGCCTACTGCAAGTTTTAAAAGGATGATATATCCTTTGGCAGTTCTTTCCTGGCAGGTCCAAGCTAAGGAAGTTTGAAAATTACTGCATAGAAAAAATCAGTGGGGGAAAAAAACCCCAAACACAAAACCCCTCAAACCAACTAAACCAAACCCAGAAACTCTGTAATGGAAAAAGAATCCAACATACTTCCCCATAAGGATTTTTTTGTTGGATCCTTTTCCTAAGAAGTCCTCTGGAGCTGGCCTCTTTCTCACAGGCCTCATTGGCTTAGAATCAGGAGGTCTAAAGAAAAAAAAAAGGATACTCTTTAGTATCAAACCAGTAACATCTCAAGAACAAAAAAAGCCATTTCACCTTCACCTTGAGATGGTGCCAAGTTAAATCATAACGAAAGGACTGAAGGACAGTGAGTCTAAGAGTGGAAGGAGGCAGTGGGGAAGAGGAAAGAGAAGGCAAAGTAAAGATAAGGAAAGGATTCTGCCAGACACCAAAATTAGTTCACTCAAAAATGTAAAGGTCTACCAGAGTCCCGATAAAAAGAAGGAAGCAAATCACATTTGTGCCAGCAGCACATGTAAGTATGATCTACCCTGCTGCTGGGATCATCTGCTCTATGCTTGCAAGGTCTCTTTCCCCAGCTGCACCTGATTTCATGGGATTAGAGAATGGAGATCCCAGAGCACTGAGGTTAGGCAAGACCTACCCAAGCTGAAACTCTGGATGAGATCTAAAGGAGACAGAATATTTATAAAAGTCAAATTTCATAATTTTACTTCCCCACAATCCCCCTGCAACAGTAATTCTCTCTTCTAACAGCTCCCCTCCCTTTTTTTGCAAACAGTTTCAGTCATGGAGAGGTGGCTGCACCTCATCTCTCCAATAAAAGGAAATCTCCAAAGAGATAATGACCCAGATGCTCCTTACCACAAACAGGCTACAGTCTGTGTGTACAATGAAGAAGGGTGGAAGACAAATGTTTGGTCATCCCCTCAAGACAGTCAAGTAGACACATGGAGTCAAAGTTCAGGTTTTGCCACTAGTTAGTAACTAATTACACAGGAAACTTTCAGAAAGCCACCTTAATGTCATTTCCTTTAAGGTAAGAGATCACCATCAAGTGGCACACTAAGAAATAAATTGCATGAGAGAACTGTTACACAAACTCCAGGTATGCTGCTCTGCCAAAGTCATAAAGCCAAAGGCTTCATTAGAGGCAATCCAAAGGGGTATATAGGAAAGTCAGGCACTAATCTCTTCAACCTAGGGTCTGCTGAAAGCAGGAGGGGACAAAACCTGCTCCAGTCTCCTGGACCACTGGATCCTCAGTACCACCAAATGTTCCCCTGAGACAATGGGGAATGCTCTCCTGAGAGCCCACACACCCATAACCACCTCTTCTCTGACACACTGCAAGCCTTATGACTTTTGGCAGAAATTTAAGAGCCTTCTGCACTCACTAAAGGGACAGGCAACTGCACAGATCTCCAAGCTGTGTGAATGGGTCATGCTCATATGCACCATGGGTGCCATATTCTGAAGTGGAACCACCATTTCAAACAAGCAGCAGAAAGCTTCTGTTTCATAACACAGTTACCTTTCTTTCACAAAGCTGGGGCAGCCCTCATTTTTCCATGAGTTCCAGTTTTCTTCAGTATTTAATATATGCTGTAGAAACACAGAAAGTATTGCATATTATTAGGATGATAAGCACTTTCAGAGTTGACTCCAAAATTTTAAACTAAGCTATTAAAATTAAGGGGAAAACTTTGTTCTAGGTTGTGTGTTTCAGTCACTATCTTGAAGATCATCAGTATAATCTTAGGCAACTGGTTTATTTTATTCAAAAACAGTGTATCTTCTGTCTTCAAAAATTGTGGGAAAGGCTTTATTTCCCCTGGTATACACAAGAAAATAGATGCAGTCAAAGTAAAGGAAAAAAGGAAAGCAAAAAGACAACTTCTTGTGTTTTTATTAATTTCACTTGTATTTTATTTCCATGTCTTTGGGCACAGGACTCCTATCTGCAAAAAGTTTTATATTTTTTTTGCTTTCCAATAACCCATCTCTCCTGTATGTCCACATGCACATATAGGCATATTTCCATTTCTCCCCAGCACAAGGAAGAAAAGAGTATTAATGAAAACATGGGATAAAGTATGACTACAAAATAAAAAGACATTATAAGACCTTTTTTTACTGGGATGAGGTAAAAGCTTTCTCAGATATAACAGCTGTGTTCCAAAAGATTGTTTAAGCTGAAACTGATTTTTTATATGCTATATAGACTTTGTTCAGGCAGGCATCAAAGTACTTACCTCTACCATTTTTGAGAACCTTTCCCCATCTGGAGGATTTTCTGAAAGAAGCTATGAATGGGAGAAAAGAAAGTGAACTTTTTGCATTATATCTGTAGCAGAAAATGTAGGAAAAAAAACCCCAGAGAAAATGGTCCTTACTGCTTCAAGGGTGGTTGATACAATATTATATGCTTAATCTTCTTCCATGTCATTTTTATGAAAGTAGATACTGTACCAACCTGATAAACTGCTTTTGTAGTATCTTCAATCCAAAGAGACTGTTCATCTGTTAGAACATAGTTTGAACTGAAATTGAAAACCAAAACAACACATCAAAAAGTGTGCTGAGGACACATAATTTACACTACATACCTTCTGAGAAGTGTTGGAGGGGATCTAAGGAAAATACTTTGAATGTGAACTGCTCTGGTTCCAGGGACTGACCATTTATTAGTTTGTGGAATTAATGAGATGTGCTTTCAAGGTTTAGATTCACCCAAGAGGAAGCCCATTTGTGTGATTCAAGACCACACCTTGATGCTAGACCCAAAACCCAGCAAATGGACACAATGAAAAGATTTACCTCAAGAAGTAACCAAGTGTTATACTACACCATTTGTATCTCATGACATCCTTGACCACCAATAAGTGGTCATAATGCATTTTAATGCATTGACATTGAAATGACTGTCACTTCAACAGGACTGAACTGCAGTTCAGAAGACCTGAATTCCATTCCTTCTCTGTCACTAGACTGCCTTGACAAATAATCTGTAGAATTAGGGTAATGATCCTAACCTAGTTCACAAAGTTCTTTGAGAGCTGCTTATAAAAAGCGATATACAGCAGGTGAGAGACAGCTGCCCTGTTAAGGATGTTAATTATTATGTGCACATATGGCCCAGGGCACAGGAAATGAACAGAGAGATGGGATTTTCTTCAGCATAATGTTAGATACTAGGAACAGATGGGGTTTGGTTCTATCCCATTAATTCATAAAAGCAACAATCACCATTGTTATTTCTTGCCATTTTAGACAGAGTTCTGTAGCACACTAAGAAAAAATCAGTAACCAATGCCACATTGCAGAGCCACTATAGATTCAAAATGATGCCCCACACAAGTATCCCCCACTGGTCTAACTTGGTGCTGCCAAGGAGTCTCCATCCCTCTCATGGCTGGCACTCACTGTAAGCAAGTTTTAATGGCCTCTACTTCTCTGAGACCCCACAACTCACCAACTTGGCAGAAAACTTAACTCTGCAAAGATGAGCAGATTGGGTTTTTGCCTGTATAGTAAATGGCACAAGTTTCAGTAAGTCAAATCAACACTAGAGCAAGGGACAGCAAACAGTCAGACAGAGGAACAGAGAAATTAATGAGACCTCTGCTTTCCTGCTGTAAAATAACTTCAGCCATACCCTGTATTTACCAATCCAAGTTCCACAAGAACCTCAGAATAAGTAGACAAACTATTTTAAAATATTTTGGATTATCTCCAAGTTCCTAGTTCTCCATCCCCAAAATACAAAATATTTTCACACTACCTTTTAAATTTGACTTGTCCCTTTAGATACTGAAATAGTATTAGGTACTGCAACAAGATGTGACGGCGGAAGTTACTGTCACTCAGCTGTAAATCCATCAGCTAAACAACAACAAAAAAAGCAACAGATCTTTAAATATTTATTCTCTTTTAACTTATCTTTGTAAAGACAACATTACAAATGAAGTCAAATAAACAAATGGCAGCTTTACTGAAGACTCTTATTCCAGAAATAGAAGCCCCCGAGTCATTAATTAACAGAGGCAATCCACAAAGAATAAAATTGAAAAAAGAATAAAATAGAAAAAGGAATAGAATAAATGTATCTAAATAAACTGGCCAAACAGAGTAATTGGGTACCAGAGTCTCCATCTGTGGAGTCTCGATCTGTGGAGACATTCAAAGCCCAACTGGTCATAGTGCTAATCTCCAGTTTAGAGCTTTGAGGGAGGCTGAACCAGACACAGGTTCCTTCCAACCTCAAGTAGCCTAGGATTACAAGACAGGAAATCACATACCTTTTCACTAGTTAGGAACTTTGCAAAATATACATGTTCTCCTCCTGTTTTTAGTTCTTCCAACTTTTTTCGGGAAGCCTGAGTGTCATCCAATTTGTAACTTTTG
Source organism: Aphelocoma coerulescens (assembly GCF_041296385.1). Taxonomy (NCBI): domain Eukaryota; kingdom Metazoa; phylum Chordata; class Aves; order Passeriformes; family Corvidae; genus Aphelocoma; species Aphelocoma coerulescens. The sequence continues at coordinate 118,620,845 of NC_091015.1, read as the reverse complement.
AAAACAGCCAAAACCTCTTCTGAGTACTATAAAACAGAGTTATTTAGCATGTGAAAACAATACTGAACCTTTGTAGTTAGAGAACTACACTAGACTTAAAGCCAAGCAAGTGAAATAATTTGTAAATCTGCTATCAGCCCATTGAAACAACCCATTTGTTACCGATGTGTAGGACCTCTCTGAACACCACAAATGAAGTGAAAGCACTATCATGTCAAAACACCTAATCATATGGAATATTTAAAGTATGCTAAGAAAAAGAACGTTTTGGGTTGTGAACAGTGCTTTGTTGTTTAGACATCATGAAGAAAAAAGGTTCACATGATGACAGTGCTACACTTAAAAAATTTCACCTGAACGACTTAAGTCTGGCCTTGATCAGTTTCTGAACTGCACCCGGGTGGTTTTGTTTTTTGACCCCATTAGTAGACCTCATTAATTAGATTTATATTTGGATGTCTGAGCAGATGTCACCTCTTATTACCAGAACACAGAGAATGAAGATGAAAAAAAAATAACTAGACTTCTTTGACTTAAATAAATACTGAGTGACAAATTGTGAAGAAACAGTAGCTTAGCAATAAATCATCTTCAATATTCATACTAAACAAAACTGAAACAGCTGGCTGAAGGGGACATTCAAGTCATAGTTTCTATAAAGAGATTTGCTTCATTAGAAACCAACAATCTTTAGGATCCTACTGGGATCAATACGACTATTCAAAAATAAGAGCTAGGACTAGATAGAGCTACTTATCTTCTCTGGGTAAAAAAAAACCCACTCAAACCTACAAGTTCTGCTTTTTGCAGCTGTTAAGCCACAAAAAAGTTACTTCTGGCACTGTTGCAACATATGAAGTATTTCTGATACTGACTTACACAAGCTGTATTAGGGGGCTTACTGCACATCTGAACACAACATGTTTGTTTACTGCAAAAGGCTCACTTTAGAAAACAGCAAAATGCGTTTCCTCCTGCACTATCATCTTCCAGCAGCCTGAGCCTTTGAACTGTTCCATGCTTATGCAGTCACTGCTACTTGTGTAAACAATGACCTTTACTTAGGCTGAATGGTTGAAAGCATGAACTCAGATTACCTTAAGAAAAGTTTTCCATGACACCTTCTCATAGCACTGCACAGGATTTCTAAAATAATCTTGAAGTGACCAGAATTTTCTATACAGGTTATAATCTATTGGAATGGAACTGTGGAAAAAATAATGAAAAAAAACCATACTGAAAAGCAACATTCAAGTTCACTCAGGAATGTAAAACCCCAGAAAATATCATTCATTTTGGAAGTAAATTAATGAGTCAGTAGAGAACCCTCACAGAGAAATCTGTAACTCAGAATTTGTCCTTGTAAGAGTTTTTCATTCAGTCTATTGTTACTTTCTCACCACAAAAGCAAAAATAGTACCTAAAAGGGAGCTTAGGAGTTTTTTAGAATCTGGGGAACAAAGAGGACCACAACTTCTTCTCCTAAAGCATATACTCAAAATCCCTGAATACATTTTACCACAACAAGTTTTGTGAAGGGAATTTGGAAAACTGTCAAAACCAGACTGGTTCTCAGCCAGGGTATGTAACTTTTTCAAATCTGTACATTTCTGTCTTCCAGGCAACTCCACTTGAACAGTTAAGGCACTGTCAAGAGTCTTCACCAAGGAGATACATCTTATCTTCAGAGGGCAGGAGATGAGGAGAATTTGGACCACAACATTTAAGGGTATTTCCCAAATAGCTTTTTTCCTTTCACTTTACAAAGCTTTGCTTCAGCTTTTAAAGTTTCTGTAAGCTCACCAACTTGTTGGTGCTTCATCATCTCCCATTTCACCTTCTTCTACATCCATTCCTTCTTCCCTCTCCTCGGTGTGCTAAATAGGAAAAAAACATTTAAAATTTATACAAATGCCACTACATTTGCGTAGGGTTCTCACAGTGTTCTTTATTACAAACATTCAATTACATATTAGATCAGAAAGCTTAAGCTGGTAACTCAAAACATCTCTGAAGTATTATTACTGTAAAATGTGCAACAAATTCATGTCTTAACGCACTGGTAGCCTCACTTCTCCTAAAAAAAGCTGAAGAGACAGCTCTGTTCTCTGCACACTGTGGGGAAAACTTTGCACAGTGAGTGACAGTGCTTATTCCTCACAATCAAACCAGTCTTTTTCCCCTCAGAGTGCACAGTTTAATGTTCCAGGTAACATGCCTATTCCCAAAACTGCAGCTTGGTCTGGCAGAGGAACAACCAAATGACGAACCAACAGTCCCAAACACTTCTTGTGCAAACAATCTAACATGTTTACTGCAGAATCAGTGAAAAATGACATAGGAATTTTCACCTTCTGTCCCAGAGTGCTCTCATGTTCATTGGTATTGAACACAGTGACATTTTCCAGGTTAAACTGACTCTGTAGGTTAAGCCCTGTGAAAAACAAAGGGTAAGTTTTAGAAGTTGTCAAGTTCCCCAGTCTGTTCATTCAGTCAGCTGTTTATGAAATGCTGGTACTCAATTCTCAGAGCATTCAAAACTTATGTTTGAAATCAAAGCAAATTAAAGTCACTTACAACATCAAGGACAGACACAAGAACTAGGATACGAGTGCAAAGTGATTTGGTCCAGCTGGACTCGGTCTGCAACCACCAGAAACTTACAAGGTTCAGCTTATTTAGTCTCAATGTTAAGTGTGATGAAATGCAAAAAATCTCACCTGACTTTTCTGAAAGTGGAAATAACCGAGCCAAGAAGAGCTGAATTCTTCCACAAAAGACTGTGTTTTGTGACTTAGATAATCTTCTTAAGAGGTCTAGATATCATAAAAAGTAAAGAATATTAGTATTTGTCCCTCTTTCCCTTTCTCATGTAATAGAATTCAAGACTTGCTAATTACAGAGCTAACAAAAGGAAGCTCATATTTGTAAATTTAAATGCCAGTGACTCCCTCTGATCAGACATATTTCTTTCAAATGCATTCTTACAATTCTTCTAACACTTTCAACACCAATAAAAAATAAGTTTGAATGAATCCTACTCAAATACAGCCTCTGATATGAGCCTTGTCATTGCTGAGGAATGATAATCTTCTATAATGATCTCCACTGACGAAGAGAATTCCCTGAGGTCTGTACGTCTTTTACATTAATAAGCAAGACTCATGAATTTCTATCTGCTGAGAGATGGACCTTTTAACTTTATTATTTATTGAACACATCTGAATTTAAATCAAGTTATTAAACTCACTTTCATTTGCTGAGATAAGAAGTTCTTTAAAACTGCTCCCCCCTCCCCGAAAAACTACCACTCACCATTGCACATGCGTAGCAAGTAATTTTTCCCTGCAGAGTAAAATGTGTTCTGAAACAGAGTAAAGGCATTTAGAACATTAAGAGATAATAAAACCTTCTTGTGCAGATTTAATCCAACCACAAGGTATGAGTAAGTATGAGTCAATCCTACAGATAACTTGAAATTTGAGTCTTCTCTTATATAACAGGCAGGTTTCACGCAAAAGAAGATAAAACAAGCAATCCCACAAATTCCAACAAAGCATAAAACACATTTAAATCCAGCCTTCATAAAGAAAAACGTATGTCAATGAAAGTAAGAACAGCATCCACTTTTTTTTCAGAATACACTAATTTTTACAGTAATTTCCTTTATTATTTCATTTATGATTTATATAAATAAGCAAAGAGCACTCACAAAGATTTACAGTGTTCACAATACTGGTGATTTGAAAGCAGGAGAAAGAAATTAGTAGAATTAATTGAATTAATGACAAAGAACAGTTTGCGAATATATCAGGGGCTGCAATGTTATCTGAAACAGAACAGCTTGAGTTAATGACTATAGGAGGAAGTTCTGGTTAGAAAATCCAGGTTAGGAAAACACTGAGACAGTAGAATGCCCTTCAGGTGCTACCTCTGGGGTTCCTGACACATGTCAGCTACAAGACAGTTAAATTCTGTTCATAAAAATGGTTCATGTAGACAAAAGCTTTGGCAAAACTATGTAACATTTCGCAAAAATACCCACCGATTTCCATGTAGCAACATTTTTCTCCACAAAAGTGAAAATTTTGTCACACTGATCCAAAGGTAGGCAATCCAGAACATCCCCCAAAAGCACAAAAGGAGTTGACGCAGTGCAGATACCTGTGAGGAACAGGGAATCTTTTATTCAACAAATTTGAACTGAAATATAAAGAAAAAAAAAAGATGCATTGCACTCACGGGACATTTTATTAAAAAAAAAAAAAAGAAGAGAGAAGTTCTTCTTCCTAAGAAAGCTTGGACTAAAATGGGAACTTTCATTGAAGATATTTCTACACATAATCAAATGAGATTTGCAAAAGCTTTGCACTAACATAAAACAAGTACTAAAAAATTGCCTGTTCTAATGACCTCAAACAAAGCCTCAAACGATGCTGCATCTTTCTGCAGAATGCAAGTGAACTCTTGCAGACTTCTAAACCCACAGGCAGTCACACTACACACACCCATGAAGCCCGACAGCCTTTTCAAGCACCACTAAAACTGCTCCAAGGCCACCCATCCATGATCTGTAGGTAGTGCCTGCATTCCTCATATCACAGTTCTTGCTGTTCTACAGCTCACAAAACATACATGTAGTTGACCTATACTTACTAAAACAAACAATTTTTGATGAATAATGTGAACAAATAAACAAAAGGAAGAGCTCAAAGGTCACTTCAGAAGAGATCAGCACACTGATTTCTGACATAAAAAACTGTTACAGAAACAGATTCAAGTATCTGAAAAACAGCCATGTACTGACAAGGAGACGAGCACAAATATCCAGGAGATGTCACTTCTGGCTCTGCCAAATCATTTGACATCTCTGCCTCAGTGTCTCATCTCTGAAATTATGCTGGGAAACTTCTAATCATTTTAGAGTGCTGGACAAAGACAGAAAATGCTAATCATGCTGCAACGAAACCTATGCATCTCTATTAAAAAGAAGAAAAAGATTCAAAATTCCAACACAAATGTCACATATATAACCAAATTCAATTATATTATACTTAACTTCTCTTCTGAAAGAAACCCAAGCCTACTTACAACTAGCATAAGAGTCACATATCACCAAAGGTAACTGCTGCAGGTGACTTACAGAAATCAAGATCTTAAAATTCCCCTAAATGGTCCCTAAAACTTCCAATAGATTTGAAAGAGAGATGCTCACCTTCTGTGACTCCATTAATAGCAAGAGAAATAATTGCCAGGAGATTTTCACATGGAGCTTTGTTTATCTAAACAGAGAAAACAGTGTTGAAATTCTCTAGTCTGACCTAAATGTATCTAACAAAACTAATTTTTTTGTTTCCAAGTAAGCATATTTAAAACAAATATTGACATTCAACTTTCTAAAACAATCTATGAAATTTGACCTGTCAGCTAACTATAATAAGTTTTTATTGAGTGTGAAACCTTCCTTGACTACTTCCAGCCACTAAAGACCCAAATACACAGAGAGTCATTTACCTCTGAAAATTAATACCCCACGTTCAGACTTCATTCAAGTATTATTTGATAGTAACATTATTTGACTCCTTACATCATTCTTTTCAGCTGACAAGGCAGCTTTGTTACAAATACATATTAGTATTGTTACATATTAGTAACAAATCACAAAATAGTTTTGATTTGAAGAGGCCATAAAGATCTCCTAGTACAAAGCCCCCTGCCATGGGCAGGGACACCTTTCACTAGACCAGGTTGCTCAAAGCCCCATCCAGCCTGACCTCGATCACTTCCAGGGATGAGGTGTCCACAGCATCTTGGGGCAACCTGTTCCAGTGCCTCACCACTCTCCCAGTGAAGAATTTCTTTCTGACACCTACTCTAAACTTACCCTTTCCACCCACTCTTAAAGTACAGTTACAGAACAATGCACATTTATGAATTAGAATTTTAAGATGTAGCAGACTTTCATAAGCATTACAAAGAACTGCTGGAAGAGGCTCAGTCAACAGCTCCCACCATAGTGTGACACCTGTAAAATACAAGATTCTACCAACCTCCTTGAATCATCTGTATTTAATCCCACCTATTACATAGCTCCTGTTTTTAATAAACAATGTTTTCTTACACTAAAGTAAGTTGCTGTTACATTAATATACTAGCCTACATATAGAAATTTGAGGTTCAACAAGAGATAACCTTCAGCAGTTTAAAGTACTTACTATTTCTTCTTCTACAACAACTCTAAAAGCTTGATCCAAGGTACACTTCTTTTCATTTTCACTGCAAATGCAAACATTCCACCTTAGTCAGTAACTACACTCAGGCACAAGATTACTAAAAGTTATCTGAATAGGCACTTTTTAAAAAACCAAGTGGCCCTTACTTACCTCCCAGGAACCTGGTTAAATGCATTCAACAGCGGCTTGATGCTTTTGTTAATCAGAGCCTCTCTGGTGGATGTCTACCAAAATGCAAAGAAAAAAAAAGCTACAACACCAGTATAAAACTAAAAGGATCTTCCTATTCCTCTGACAGTGCACAGAAATACTAAGGAATCTTTCTACCACACACCATGTGTTAGTTTACAGCGAGAACTTTGGAACAAGAAGGGCAAATAACAAGCACCTAGGAAACTAGACACCTGAGCTAGTAGAGCATCACACCTCAAACCTGGGCTAACAGTGTGGTGAAAACAGCATTTCTAAGTGATACACAGAGGAACACGCTGTTGTGACCAACACTGCATCTATCGTCTCACGTGCCACACTCACAGCTTCAGGTGGTTATGGTGGTTTGGCATACAAATCGCAGAATATTCTGAGTCGGAAGGGACCCACAAGGATCATCGAGTCCAACTCCTGGCCCTGCACGGACAGCCCTAAGAATCACACCATGTGCCTGAGAGCCTCTCTGCCTTCAAGGCAGTTAACAGCTCCTCCCAATTTTGTATCACCTTCAAAGTTGCATAAGATCCCTGCAAGTCCTGCACCTTTAGGAAGGTGTTGAAAAGCACTTCTTACCACTTCCTGCTAAGAAGATGGTCTAAAAATTACTATTTCCTGTTACGAAATCGATCTAATGGATCGAGTGCTTGTGCCTCGACCACTTCTGTGCAAATCCCACCCTCTTGTCTGACAGCCTGGGTCGCAAACGACAGGATCCAGAGGCCTGCGTACACAAGCAGGCCTCATGCTCTGGCAGAGGAAAAGCATCCCTCAGCAAAGGCGGCAAGTGCAATACGCTCGGACGTATTGCTGCGCGGGGCACGCCATACCTTCATTGTCTTTTACATTAATTTTCGCTAACCTGACGGCTGATCCTCCCCTTGGCAGAGCCGTCGCGCAGCCCGCCCTCACTCCCACACCGCCGTACCTCGGCCGCGCTGAGCGCTCCATAAAGGAGCGCCCGGGCCGCTCCCGGCAGCAGCCCCAGCCGGGCCGCGGGCCCGGAGGCGCCAAGGCACAGCCCGGCCCCGCAGCTTCCCGCCCGGCCGGGCCCCGCCTGAGCAGCGGGGATGGAGGGAAGGGCAGAGGGGCGGCGGGAAGGCAGGAGGGAAGCGGGGGAGGCTCACCGTGAAGCGGAGCCGCGCCTCGGGCAGGCTGAAGAGCGGCGGCGACATGTTCCCGGCCGGGCGGCGCTGCGCGGCGCGGCGCGCGCCGATGACGCCATGGCCGCCGTGCTCCCGGCGGGAAGAGGGAGGAGCGCGGCGCCCGTGGGCTTTGGCGGCGGCATGCCCGGGGAATCGCCGCGGCATGGAGCGGGGCCGGCTGGGAAGCACCTCCGAGATCGTCGAGTCCAACCGTTAACCCAGCACGGCCGGGCCCGCCATGCACCACGGCCCCAAGGGCCACGCTTTTTGAACGCTCCCAGGGATGGTGACCCCACCGCTTCCCTGGACAGCCTGTTCCAATGCTTGACAACCCTTTCGGTGAGGCAGTTGTTCCTGATCTCCAACCTAAACCTCCTCTGGCACAACTTGAGGCCATCTGCTCTTGTCCTGTCGCTTGTTACCTGGCCACAGCCTCCTCTGAGGTGTTGTAGAGGTCTTCCCTTGATGTCCAGGTGTTAGAAGGATAAATTACTTGTCGATGGAATTGCCTTGTTAAAGTTGAGGACTTGACATGTTTCAGTGATCTCAGACAAAGGTTAACAAAGCTTGGGGAGAAGGATGGGCCACTGAGAGTGGACACAAAAGAATGCAGAATTTACAGGCCACCAGAACATTTGGCAGAACTCCCGAGATAAGGATAGAATCAACAAAGGCAACTCGGCAACTGTGGTGAAATCAGCTTGAGCTAGGTAAAAGGTAATTCTGACAGGGACATTGCAACCACCTACTCATGGACCACCAACTCAAGAAAAGGCCTGACCATATGACTAATTAGCATGAGAATTGAGGGAATTATTTAACCAACATAGGATAGAATACAAATGAATAAGAGAACTATGTAACTTGTAGCCAATGAACATCAATGCCCTTGTTTGCTAAAATGTATAAATAGTGAAACATTTTTGTAGTTGGCGTGCTGGCTTTGTGGATTTGCCACCCAGCACCCCTCTCTGCTTACAACTGGAAATAAATATCTTGACTCAGTCTGTGGATTGGCCTCTTGAATATCAGGTGAAAGAACCTGCAACAACCTGAGCCTCCTTTTCTCCAGGCTAAGCAACCCCAGCTCTCTCAGCCTCTGCTCATCAGACTTGTGCCCAGACCCTTCACGTTTCATTATTGCCAAAGTGGAAATGTTTTTTTTTTTTTTCTGATAAGCAATCCTAGGCCACAATCTGCCACCATTTTCAAAGTATCACTGAAGTAAGAATGATTAGGGATTTTTATATTGTCAGTCAAATCACCTCAGCGCTCACAGTTTACGGGTTGAGCAATGGACACCCCCTCAGTGACAGAAATATTTCCAGAAGAAATGACACTTCTCACGATCATAGAATCAAAATCATAGAATTGTTTGGGTTAGAAGGGACCTTGGTGTCTGGCCAAAAGCTCGGGTACTGCCAAACTCTTGTTCATAGGCGGGAAAAAGCTCAAACGTCCACTATCCTGTTCATATGGGAAGAGGCAAATAATATTAAAATTAAATTTATTGTCATTATTAAATGCAAATATTTAAAATAACGCATGAAAGGATAGATGAGTGTGTGGGGTTTTTTTTGGTGTGGTATGGCTGTAGTTAGCTTTTTGTACCGGGAGAGGGAAGTGTTTGCCCAGAAAAGGAGGATGCAGCGTGAGGGGTAGCTTGAGCCGCGCTTGGGTGGCTGGTTCCAGTCGCTGCTCCGCTAATGGGGAGATGGAGGCACCCTGCCAGCCCAGAGTTTGTTACCTCATCTATAATTGAAACCATTGTTTGACGCTGCCTAAAAAATGTGGGCTGTGCCAGAGCCATGCCCATTCATTTCAAATCATGGGGAAAGGGGCTTCATAACATTGAAAACAGGCTCCACATGATCTGTCTTTTTGAATGAGTCACCTGCACGTGCTGTGAGACTTGCTGAATGTTGTTCATTCATTCAGGCTTGGGAGAAATTTTACTTTCTCCCCCCCCGCCCCTCACTATTTCTCATCTCTTATTTTTAATAAATTAAATCATATAATCAGCTGAATAAAGGGCCATTCTAAATGAGTAATTTGATATTATTCTAGCCCCCATCTCCTACTGTATGAAAGAGAACCAAAAAAGTGCTCTCTAAATTGGTTGTAAAGTTTTTAAACTTTAAAAAGATGGTAGAAAGTGAAAGTAGAAGTGTTCTAAGGAGATACTGTCAAAGGAAATGGAGTATTTTTGACTATAGATATTCCTTAAGCCAAGACTAATGTTTTATGTGAACAGAGAGGACTGCCAACATACTGAAAAAAGCAGTACAGTATATTTGTTAACGAGTACAACATGCCTGAAGACTTTTTTTCTTGGGGTAGGAACAAATGAAGAGGAAGAACAATGTTACCACTGCGATTTAATAGTGTTTTATAGCCACCTCTTGTTTGATACCGATGTTTTCCTGTTTGGAATGGTGCTTGTTATTTTCTCATGGATCTCATGCCGAGGGGGGATCAACACTGGGCTGTTAGTGCTCGTGTTGGGTTGTGGACAAATGAGGCTGCAGTGCCTGAAGAAGTTCTCACCCCAGCAGCTGCTGTGCTGCCAGGGCAGAGACTGCCCCTTCAACAGGAATGTCAGCAGCGTGGCACTTCTGCTTGCCACGTGGTCTTGTCACCTTGCAACATCTGACAACATTGCTTAGAGCCATCCTCATCACCTCCTTAACAGAGGTGCCAAACTGTGCTCTGGGCTGGCAGGCAAAAAACTGGGTTTTGGGATCAAAAGCTCAGTCAGAGGAGTAGTGCTGTGTACCTGTAAATTAAAATGCCACAATTATCCTGGATATTAAGAAGAGTCACTGCCCTAAATTAGCTAGCAGTATGTTAGAAAAAGCTGTGTCTTCTAGTATGTGCTAGGTGGGAAGCTAAGGGGGGAAAAAAGGAGTAAATATTGCTTTCTATAGAAATATTGTAAGCAAAATAATGTTTTAGCCCAGATTTGAATGCTAGCCCAGATTTGAATGCTATCACCAGCTGAAAGCTCGGATGAAAGCAATCAACAGCAACAGTATCTCAGGACACCTCCGTACTCAGAGGTCAGTTGATAGAACAGATGTTCTATCATCTTATGTCAAGAGGCTGTGTAGTTGGAGTTGCAAAAAAAATCACCCAGATGCTGTATTTTGGAATTAAATCCTATTCCAAGACCAAATTGAGTTTCCATTTAAATTTCTGTTACCATTCCTACAGAAGGGCATGTTTGGAGACTCTGAAGCCTCCCATCTCTGATAGCAATAGGGCTTAGTGCTTTGTTCTCCCTCTGTCATTGCCCACCCTTGTGCTAAAGTGCTTTCCTTCTCAACCCACTTCCTTCCCCACCGCCCTGCACACCCTCCAGTGTGGAAGTACAGGCATGAAAGCTGGATAAATTGCCTTAGTAGGCTGGTTAAAATAGCTTACCTGTTACTTCCAAACCAGTCATGGGAAGTTGCACAAGGCAGTTTTATCTTTTAAACGGTGATGAATACAAGGTGTCCTACCTTAGGCACTTAATTTTAAGTTGGCATCCTGCCAGCCACTGTAGCTTGTTACTGACGGTGAGATACAATTAATAATGTGTGGACTGATGAAAGAGAAGCTAGATTAACACAAAAAATAGCCCCTCAGGAAAACTTAAATAACATTTTTATAAAGTGAATAATAGAGAATCCTTCTGCATTTTATTATTGTATTACACTTTTCATCAGAACATACATATAATTTTTATGTTTGTTAAACCTCCTGATGATGTTCTGGTGCATTTAATACTTTCAGGATTTTCTCTCGATTTATTGAATAAATTGCTGGGGAATATATACCATATGATCCCATTCCCTCATACCAGTTACAGCAGACATGTTTCACTGATATGTTTTGGTGGCATTTTTCAAATAATTTGCTAAGAGTGCCTAGAAAGGGTTCATTTACCTCAATTCACCTAGAAGACTGCTTCACATGTGAATCTGAGAATGAATAATTTTTCTACTCTTCATCTTTTTTTCTGGGACATGTGACTTGCTAGCATAGAATACCTGGAATACTGCCAGGTATTATACTTTATTTATATCAATTTATATCTGCACATAGGTGGAAATATGGTCACAAATGGCAATGGTTGTCAAATCACCCACTAAGGACTTTAATGACTGAGAGCAGGGATTTGACCTTAGAGTCAAAACCTTGCAGAAGTGTTTACTGTATATTGTTTGCTTTATCCCAATGCAGAGAATGTGTCTTTTTCTTTGCCAAAAGAATTTCATAAAATTAGTATCTGTGTGCTACTAATACTACAGAAATCTGACTTTTTTCAAAAGCAAGGTGTCACACATTTGGCTGCTATTCACAAAAATCATGCTATCAGCAGCTCTTTTCCTCATGTGGCAATATTTTTTGGATTCTGACCTAACAATACTACTGTGATTCCAGCAGAGAACTTGGATTAGTTGGACATTTTTTAGCTAGAATTTCCTTACAGCATACCTCTCATTTTGTACATACTCTGACATGGAACCCCTTTAATTTAATTCATGAGTGCTTTATAATGTCAAACTTAGTTATTAAAGAATGCAGGAAGGCATCTTTTGGACCACATGCCTATGTTTCTATACCACAAGTGCCTGAGGTTACTTTCACATCTGCCATTGGTATGGATTCTGAAGTATGTTGTTGTTTTGTCATTATGCTACTGAAAAATGATACCATTTTTGTAGATTCAGGTCCTGTGGATTGCACTACTGAAGCTCATTCCTTCCTCCTTGTCATCTTCTTTTTGCCCGTCCTTGTCAATATTCAGAAAAAATACAGCTCTCCCCCTAAGAACTTCTAGTTTGAATATACACATAAAAAAACATACAAAAGCCAGTGGAAGAGGTAGGCAACTAATTCTGATCATAAGCCAAGAAAGATCATAAGTCAAAGAAAATGAGCTTTTCTTTGACTATAAATTTGAAATGAGAGGGCAAAGATACTCAGCAATCCAGGCTTGGGGTAATAAGGAAGAAGTCATAAAAGTGAGAATCCCAGAAAGACACAGGTGAAGAGAGCGAGTGTGATGACCCACCCTTAAGGGGAAGGAAGTGGGAGTAAGATGTAAGAAGGGGTCAGAGTCATGAGTGCTGGAGTGGTCTCAGTGGAGAGGGAGAGAAGGAACCTTTGGAGGAATAAAAGAACCTAAGCAGGGAGAGCCAATCTTAGCTCAAATGTTCAGACTGCTTTGGAAGAAATCCACCATGCTGCAAATGTTTTTAATTTGGGTGCCTGATAGCTCTCTGTGTGGGGCTTGGTTAATGAGGAAATGGTCCCTACCAGTGTTTAGTCCAGTCCAAATAACCTCTGATGGTCACGTGCATAGGCAAAAGGAAAAGAAGGAATCAACTCTTGTAGTTCAAGTTACGGAGATGCAATCAGGAAAAGCTCTGCTGAGGCTGTGTAGTAGGAGTTCATCCAAAAATCTCCCCAAAAGGCCGATTATCTGGGTGAAGTTTTTATATCAGAAGTTGTTGCAATGTCAGCTGCTGTATCTCTTCTGTTCTTCAGCACAGGGCATAATTTACAAGAGAAGGTCCTCTAGTATAGTTGCTGCATGATCAGTATGTGCTGCACTCACATGGTGGTTCTCCTTAACAAAGAGTGAAGAAAAGAAAGAATGGAAAAATATTTTTAAAACTGTACTGAAATTCAGTATAATATCTTAAAATATGTAAGGCCTACAGCTAAAAATTTTATTAAAGTACTTGGAAAAAAACCCAAAAAGTGTAGGGAGGACTAGCAGGGAATTAGCAAACTGTACATGTCACATCTCCCAGCTCACTTTATTAATATGTTCATCTGTGTTTGGGTTTTGTTTTGGGTTGTTGTTGTTTTTTTAACACTGCACAACCTGTAAGTTGGACCTGTGTTTCACCTCAGCCTGCTGCTCTCCAAATGTCATTCTAGATTTTCCCTTACCTGGGGGTTTTGTGTCCCCCTCTCAGAGGGATTGTGGCTGGAAACTGCCAGCTTACAGCAGCTGATGACATTCTTTAAGAGACATCTGAAGACAAAGTGGAAAAATCCAGCCATGTCCATGTGTAAATTCTAACTAAGGCATGTGTCATTGATAAACTTTGCTATTGGGACTCTCTGTTATACTTTATTTATATCAACTTAAAGCCTGAAAGAATGTCGCTTTGGCTGCCTTTCAAAACCTGAGAACTGAGCATATGTAGATTCATTGAAAGGGAAATTAGTCACTCTTATTGCTTTAGAGAAACCAATCACTTTAAAATCCCTGCAACATCAATATGCCTCCCCATGATATAAATGCCCCAGAGGTTTTCTTGTTTTGAACAGTTCCTTAGTGCAACTATCTACAGTTCAACTATCAACTATCAACTGTAGATAGTTGCACTATCTACAGTTCCATACTGAACTATGGAAAGGCATTTGGAAGTATAGCTTGTTCAATCAAAACATCTGAACAGACCTGGAATCAGCAGTGTTTACATTTTTGTCAGTTATCTCCAAGTGCTCGCTACTTTTAGAAGCTGTCTTTTTCCAGGCAGCCTTGCTTGCCATACAGTACTGGAGAAAGCTCATGAGGAGACCCAGTGTCCTTTAACATTGCAATTTGTAGCAAACCTAAGGCTTTGTACCCTCGCTTTCACATGCACAATCATCTTCACCAAGGTGAGCTGTTTCTCTAGCTGAAAGAAGACAGTGCAGGCCCAGAAGATCAAGTGTTATTGCCACAATGCAATGCACTATGGTGATGCAAACAAACTCCTTTCCAAGGGCTCCTCATATCCTATGTGACCATAATATGTGATGAGCAGGTTTCTGAGACTGTTATGGAAAGTCCTCTCTAGTCTCCCAGCAGGAGAACAACTAAGTGACAACAAATGAACAAAGAGAATGCTAATACTCACAATGGCAAAATGGCATTGATTGAGATAGCAAAGCCCTCTTAGACTCTGAGACTGCTCAAAAGATGTCCTTAGTCATCACTGGGCAGAGGGGTAAGGGTGTTTTCTTCTTGCATCCCTCCTAGATGAAGAGCCTGAAGCAAAGCTCTTGAACATCACTCCTATAAAAGATGTGGGAATGGCAGGCTCAGATGCATTGAGATGGAAGGTGTAGAAGACCTTCTAATCTGTATTCAATTCTATATCTCATAGATAGCTCTATTCCTTCAGTAAGTCCTGGATCCCAGTCATGTGTGGAACTAGGTGAGGAGCCCAGCCTTCATAAACACATCTTCTGATAAAATGAAAGGGTGATACGGGATTTAGGTGAGAAAGTGACACTGTGGTGGTCTGTTGTCCTTACAGAAAGCCTAGGACAAGTATGCTTATCTCTTAGGCACTCAGTTAAGTACTATGAATTAGGTGGGATGGATCTCAATGACAGAAGTAACTTCATGATCTCCCCTACTGCTCTTGTGCTGTGTTCTGGCAAGTGGAGCAGACCAGCATACTGGCAGGATGATTGCATGCACCCGCCCTTCGGCAGGCTGCAGCCTAGGAGTAATGGCTAAATTGACTTGCTCAAGATAATCCCAGATCTGTTGCTTTTCCAGATGACTCCTGACCTTAGATGCTTCTTACAAAACTAAAGACAAATTTGATCAACCTTCTCACTTGTTCTGGGACTTGGTTGTGGTCCTGAGACAGAACCATGAAACCTGGTTGCAAACTGCATGTATCAGGAGGTATATCTAGCACTGTAGCATCTGCAGTGTCACTGTGACTCCTCTCCTTAGTTAGCTGGTTCCTCAGACTTTCACAAGTCTGGACTCTTTGCATATTCACAGTCATTATATTAACAGTGTCCGTTTTCTCACAGCATTTGGTACTGAATTCTTCATAATGAGACTTGAATTCTCAAACTATTCTAATAGTTTGGCATAGTTACTGGCCACTGGACTTTTTATTGTTGAGGAATTTCACAATTTTGTAATTAAAACAAGAGTGTTTGTATGGCAGCGTAAGAAACTCTGAGCCTCTGAGCTATGGTTTTGGATTTTAAATCTGTTGTTGGAGCTTGTGCTCAGAGCTGTGGCAGCAACAGATTCATAAAAACAATTCAGGAACAAGGTTTCACTAGGTCATTGTTAATAATACAGTCTGCTAGCATATATTTGAAGCATGCAGGTAGCTCCAAGGAAAAATTACTAGACAAGTTCCTGTGCTTTGTTGAACCTGGGATCTGGGCAAACAGCTGAAGGAGAGCATTCCCTACCACACGAGAAAATTCTCCTGGCTCTTGGGGAAGAAATTGAAGGGGGAGGACACACCAGAAGTAGTTTCACTTTCTTTACTTCCCCTTGACTCTAAGTGTCAATTTAAGTGACACTGGTACATTTTCTCCTTGTTTTCAAGTTGTTTTACTCTCCTTCAGATCAGGTAGGAGAAAAAAAAGAGAACTCATTACATGGAGAAATATGTGCAAAGAGTTGCCTAACACACCAAGTCAGTCCACCAAACAAAAGGGAAAAATATATTTTCCCCTGAATTTTTTAGAGGAGGATTAGTAATCTGAGGTGCCCCTGTACTTCACAGCAGTAGGGATGCTCAGGTAACAGTGTGATTTCTAACCTGAAGATAAAATACCCAAATGACAAAATGTAACACCTGACTACAGCTTTATATCAATCACATTGTTTCTTGTTATATATAGCTCACCTACTTAAGTTTCATATATAAATTACTTCCCTGAATTACCCAAGGGAACAGTAATAATTTTCCAAAGTATTCACCTGAAGGTTCCTAAGATTATTCAGGTATCTATTAGACTCTAGAGAGACTAAATATAGCCACATGGAGCCTTCCTTTAAAATCCAGGGCTGGAAGAATAATTTCTGTTTCAACAACAGGCAGCAGGGCATTTTCTTTGTGAAGCTGTGTATCTAAAAATGTTTTAAAACCTCTGTGGCTTCTTCACATGAGAAGAGTGTGTATCAGAGAAAGAGGTGTTGCAAGAAAGGCCATCTGAAGCAGAGCAAGCAGTACACACAAATCTTATCCCAGATTTTTGACCTGAGAGCATTTGGCAAAGGGGAAATTGAGAGGTGCTGCTGGTGGGATCAATCTTCCTGGAGTAATGGTGATGCTGTTAGCAGCCAGTCAGTGTTGCCATATCTCACTATTTCTGTGCCCCTGTTCTCACAGGTAGACCCAACCTTGGTTCTGCAGTCTGTAGGGCAACAATGCAAGTTCATGTTTTTCCTCTATAGATATAGCACAACATTTTTGCCGCTCTTACAAAAGGAAGGATAGAATCTGTTGCAGTGGGGATACTGCAACACGCCTATATCAAACCAGGAGTCCCGTGGAAAAGAAATATATACGGACGGATTCTTGCTAGATGTTTCAGAGATGTTTATTTCCCCAGCCGCATGGCCGGGCTCTGCCGAGAGACCGCTACAGTCAGGACCCGAGCTGCTTTGCCCGCGCAGGGGAACACAAACCAACCAATGGGGAACGAGGCTGAGCAGGGGCAGGGAAACCCCGTGCCTCCCTCAGGGCTCCCAGGGGCTACAGGGCGCGGGGAGGAGACCCCAACATCTCACCCGTTTTATTTTAATAAAAGGAGAATGAAGACAACTGGATAACCATAACAAGAACTGTTTCAAAACAAAACAAGCCACCCTCCTGAGTCTTTAAATGTCGAAACAGATTCTGTGGAACATCTCAGGGCTGACAGAAGGGAGACAGAACTCTCTGGACATGCCTGTGGGGAAACTGAGGCAGGAGAGGGTTTAATTTCTTTCCTCCCCCTTTTCATCCCCCCATTGGCATCGGAAAGGGATTTTTGGGGAAACAATTGGCAAAGCCAGGGGTTTGTGAGGGAAACCATGGATGAAAAAACGGATTGGGAATACACTGGGGGTAATAGGACATAGGGTAAAAGGGAAAGGTGGGATTAGGAAGGGGGGACTGTAGGGGGGGTTTACAATGGAGATATTGTCTAACATGACTACGATTTTTTGCATATATACTGCCTTTCACAGGAACACCATCAGGCCCAGTGACCTGCGATGCTTGTAACCCTTTTCTACCTTGTATGATTTTGAATTCCACCACCTCCCCATCTCCCAAGCTTGGGATGCATTTTTCAGGGTTATTCTTTTTAATAGCAGTTCTATGCACGAATATGTCTTGCTGGTTATCACATCTTGTTATAAAACCATAATTTTGTTTAACATTATACCATTTCACTGTCCCTAAGATCTTAGCTACCATGGTCTTTTCCTTTTTCCGAGTGGCTGCTGTTTTCTGTCTCGCTGTGTCTTTGCTCTCTCTTTCGGTCGCTCCCGTGTTGGAATTATCGGCGCGCTTTTCCCAGGGTCGCGTTCGGGGCCGCGCGGGCCGGGCCGGGCCGTGCCGCTCCGTTCTCCGTGCGTCGCCTCCTCTGCTCTCAGCTGCGTTGCCACTGCCAGGCGCTGCATCTCGGCCAGGCCCCCGAGCGATGACCCCCCGCGCCCTGCTCCAGCGCGCGTTCCGGCTGGGCACGGCTCCACTCTGCCGCTACCAGCCGCCGCCCGCGCGCCGCCCCTCTCGTTCGGGCGTTCACGGGGCTCGCTCCACCACGCACTGCGCAGGGCCGGGCGGGCACTGCCGGGTCCCGCCGCTCCTGCCGCGCCTCGCTCCGCCACCGACACTGCGGCCCGCGTGGCTCCGCCCGCGCACGGGAACCGTCTCGCTGCTGCTCGCAGAGCGCTCGGTGCACGTGGCCGAGGCCGCACGGTCCCTGAGCCAGGCTTCCCTTCACCAGGACACAGCTGACATTGCTCAACAGTCTCGGTTATTAAATAATATTCACGAAAATATTCTTCCATCGGCATATATTTTGACTCAAATATTAACTGGGTCCAAATGGTCTTCCAAAAGCTCTTGGTAAGAATTAAATCCCAAGAAACATAGAAAAAGTTCTTAAACAACCATGCCAGGAAGTGTTTCAGTTCTTTCTGAGCTTGAATCAAGCTAAAATTTACAAATCGTTGTTCAAGAATCATTTTAAGTTTAAGATAAATGTCCATATGCGGCTCTGAAAGCCAAGAGTCTTCCCACGGTTCCTCCATAGTTTAGATATGGAATAGCAAAACAAAACCAAGAAGAGGAATCCAAAGTTTCCAGGGTTTACTCACACAAAGTCGCTTAGGGATCGGGGATCGTTCTGCTCACAATTCTCCACCATTTTGTTGCAGTGGGGATACTGCAACACGCCTATATCAAACCAGGAGTCCCGTGGAAAAGAAATATATACGGACGGATTCTTGCTAGATGTTTCAGAGATGTTTATTTCCCCAGCCGCATGGCCGGGCTCTGCCGAGAGACCGCTACAGTCGGGACCCGAGCTGCTTTGCCCGCGCAGGGGAACACAAACCAACCAATGGGGAACGAGGCTGAGCAGGGGCAGGGAAACCCCGTGCCTCCCTCAGGGCTCCCGGGGGCTACAGGGCGCGGGGAGGAGACCCCGACAAGAATCGACCTCAAAGAGTCCTGTTCTTAAATCCTACCCCCTAAATTATTCTGCCTGTCCACTCAGCATAGACTTTCCATTCACTGCCTTATGTCAAAAGAAGCAGTAATTGTTTGGGTCAGTTGCTGTTTTGTAAATGAGGCAGAGGGTGGTTTGCCTTAGTCAGTTACAAATATCTTGTGAACTAGTGCATTTTTTCTGTGTGTTTATATTTCTACTCCATCTTTCAGCCAACTTTCTTAAAATATTTTGCAGGTGTTTCTGTGGGAATACTCACAAAACCTTTCTTTGGTTGAAAAAATTCATCAGCATCTGTAGTGGATAGTGAGAAAAGCTGGGGTAAAGAATCTTTTAGACATTGATCAATGGGACCAATCTGATTAAAGCCAAGCAAAAATTTAAGTGATTTACCACACCAGGCCTTTAGATCTTTGTCAAATGTCATCAGGAAAACTGATGGTAGTACCCATATCTCCTACAGCTCTGCCAGGCTCACATTTTAATTATTATAGCAAACTACTGTTTTATTTAGTAAAAAAAAAAATCTGACAAGCTTGGAAGAAAAATGAACTGGTTTTGTGGCAGACGGCTACACATAGAAATCTTGTGTGACAGCAGCAGGACTGACTCTGGTTGACTCCCCTGGAGAAAGGACTCTATAAAATGAGTGTGTTTGCAGAGAATCTGTGAATAGAGGGATGGACATCTGCTGAGTAAATCCTCTGTTTTCAGGCTATAGAGTTTTTAAAACACAAGGCAAATTTCACCTGATTTCCTGAAAGGTGAAAGATATTGAGATCCTCTAACTTCTGTTGCCTAAACCACAGTGGCATTCAGTAATTCCCTATTAGGCGTGGGATGGTCCATTTTAAAACTCACAGCCACAGTATGAGCACTACTAGAAAAAACTGCTTCTCCATTAAATTCAGATGCTGATACCACAATGCTCTCTAAGTTTTTTTTCTTCTCTCTCTGGTTGGCATGTAAATGACATAATTTGCTCTGATATATTAGTTGCAGGATTAGAAGGCAATTTGAAAGTCTTTTAGCTGATGTTTCAATTAATGTATTTTCCAAGTGCACTTATTTCATGCTCTAGAATTTAATGTTCATGCCATTATAGTTGTTATTATACGAACCACACTAAATCAGGTCCAGGTTGTGTGTGGTGCTGGATGCTGTTAGTGGTGTGTTTGGTGAGCACTCTTTGCTGTCACCTAATGATGCCACAGGTATTGTGATGCCACATCTACTGCTGAGATGTTCACACCGTGGCATATCTGACACAGCCTGAGACTATACCCTTGGCAGTGGGAGAAGGTGGCCCTGAGCAGTAAAGCACTTAGGAGTAAATGCCTGAATAAATCCCTTCCTCCTGTTTTTTCTTTCTCAGGCAGCAGTCTCTTTTGAAGAGAAGTAATGGGTCTGATTCTGTCCTCTCACAGGTTTTTTACTTTGTATCCTCTCAGATGTGTCATCTCATGTGAAGGAGAAGTGTGTGGTGTGTGCTCTTTTCCAGTGCCTGACAGCCCTGGTCACACTGACAATAAACTACAACAAATACTATATTTTCCCTAAGCTTTACTTATCACATATTTTAACTAATGATCAAAGAATTTACCTGTTCTAGGCTTAGTGTAGTTTCTGGTTTTGTTTTTGCTTTTATTTTCCAGCAGAACATCAGATTCTTCTCCTGACTTCTTCAGCTTCTTTTTCAAAATGTTCAAAAATTAGGGCTGAATCTTGCAAGGTGCTGCATGTACATTGGAAAATAGCTGACCCAGTGTTATCTGTGGTCTTTGAGCATGGGAACACCTCTGGCTGCAGCATCAGCGGTGGAGGGGGAGAGCTGCCTCCATCAACTGTGGTACAAGAGCCAGGTACTTCTCAAATGGTGATGAAACTGTCAAAAGAAACAAGGCTTGCCTGGGCTTCGGGAAGCTTGTTCTTGGCTCTCCGCATGCATGGACTGTCATTCCTCATCCCATATCCATGGTGGGAGTAGCCCAGAGCATGGCCAGAGTGCTGTTGGAGTCAGTTCCAGATGGGTTTGTGCAGCCTATTACATGGTATACACTCATTTTCACTGTCTCTCTGTGCTTGGAAAGAGAGCAGCATTCCTGGCTCTTTTTCCTAGTTTCACAGCCGTATATTCATACAAGGTTTTTACCCTAGCTGGTGTGATCACAAAGGAAATAGTGCAGTAGCCCCTCAAATTGAAGGAAAAGAGCAAATCAAAGCACATCAGTCACCTGAGCCTGAGTCCCAGCTACCAGAGGGTTGGGAAAAATGCCATGCATGTGATTTTGCTGCATGTTAAAATAAAGGGAAGGAAACAAAAAAATATATCACCATGTCCTTTAAAAATCTGTACCTACAGAGTTGAAGCAAGCGCAAGTGATGCTGTACAGGTGATTTTACTCTTGCCAGGGAGAAGTGCAGTGAGGCCAGAGTCTTTTAATCTGTCATATATATAACTCAAGATTTACAGTTAGAATCAGACTTGAAAATGTAAATGGCTTTTCAATTGCAGAGTCTGATCCGTCATAAAGGCTTTCATTCAAAGCTTTGTCTGGGTAGAACAACAGCTGTTCTGCCTGTGGTTTTTCTTGTTTTATTTTATTTTTAGAATTTTGTCATGTGTAAGATGCCACAAGATAGACACAGACTGGGAGACATCGTGGTGATGTCTGAAATAAATAAAGTGCTCTCCTTCTCCACAGAGAGAGTTAATTCAGCTAGTGAAGAGTCCTGACCAGGACTTTTGACCACCCTCCCACTCCTAATATGGCTAATCTGGATAAAATGGTATACAGAGATCCAATCTGCCTTTGAAATTAGTTTTTTTCCATGAAATCACCAGCTGGTGACTGATGAGAGTCACCAGCTTTTGCATCTTAAAGTTAAAAACTGGGGAAAATCAGTGGTTGGTCATTTAAAAATGCTACCTTCAAAGCAAATTCAAGGGTATTTGGAATTGAAGTGTCTCTGGTGTTCAAATTCAACAACTGCCTGTTTATAAAAACTAAGGTACCTCCTTTTTGTATCCTCTTTTTCAGCATGTGTACGTTTCTGCAGCTTTTGTTCATTAAAGTTTGTTTATCAAAGATCCATGTTTCACTTAATAAAGTGCACCTGTTCAAATGTCAATACCAATGAGAATTTAGTATAGAAACAAGAGCTGTGAGTCCAAATACTGCTGTGGATGTATTTTCCAGACAGTGTTTTGTTGCTTGGAGACCTACTGTATGTTCTTGCTTTTGTTCTTTCTTCCAAAGTTGAGTGTCGTATTTCTAATACAGACAGAAAACTAGAAAATATTCTGTGTTTCAAAACTTGTGTAGGAGGAAAAGGACATGTAGGAAAAACCAACCAACCACCAAAACAAAAGCCTCAACCCAGCTCCCAGAAGACCTGGAGCCACCAGGAATTTTTGTTTGTGCTGGGAAAGTATTACATGCCTTCAGGCACCAACTGAATGATATGCCTCTCTTGCAAGGCAGGGATGTGTTCTCTTCACAGCCAAGAATGGCAATTACAAGAACTATGACACTGCCCTGTTGTATGTTTTTGAGAAGAGACCTCCTCTGTGGTTGATCTTACTAGAAACCACAATGAGGACATCAGGGTTCATTATCCTCCTCAATCATTCTCCATATTTTTCTCTTCTACTCCCTGAGCTGTCCCTTTCTCTTTTTCTCTGTTTCCCTTCTGTCATCAGCTCTTCTCTCTTTACCTTTTCTCTTTCTTATCTCCTACAGTTTCTTTGAAAC
Organism: Aphelocoma coerulescens; assembly: GCF_041296385.1. NCBI lineage: Eukaryota > Metazoa > Chordata > Aves > Passeriformes > Corvidae > Aphelocoma > Aphelocoma coerulescens. The sequence continues at coordinate 118,598,024 of NC_091015.1, read as the reverse complement.
ACAGCAGGAAAGCACAGTTGCCCCAGCCTGTCAGAAGATGGACCAGTGACAAGGCTGTGCCTGTAGTTAAGTTTGCTCCTACAAGCAGATAGCATGAAGCTGTCTGTTCAGATACCAGTTCATGCTGTTATCACAGGCAATAATCCAGGAACATTATTTGCCTGCTACAGTGAGATACTGCAATGCCAAGGATGCTTTGTCTGATTTCCACTTCCAGGCTTTTATTTTGACATAAAAAACCAAAGTGGACAAAAATACATTGTTGCCATTCAGAAAAATAATTCATCATCCGTTTGATATGAGTGTGGGTAATAGAGATGGAATTAAAGAAATGTCATCTTTGCAATATGCCCAGACTTTTGAATGAGAGGGATTCCTGAACAAAATTCTTCCAAAGTCATATTTCAGACTTGCAGCCTCCATCAGCAGGACCTCTTGCAGGGCTGGCAGGAGCATGACTGCAAATACAGGGAGTTTGGAAGCAATCCTTAGAGCCTGGAATCACACTGATGCCTGAGCTGTGGATTTGTGCCTTGGCAGGACAGATAGAAAAAGTAGAAGTCCCATGCTAATCACTGAATTGGAGATTTTAATCTCTTGAAGATCAAGAACCTAAGTATAACCTGAACTTAGATTCTGCTCTGGTGCAAACCCAGAATAAGTGTGCTTAAGCTCAGATATACAGAGTGATTTTTCAAATGCCTTATAAAATGTGTTACTGCCTTATAAAAAGCCAAGCACTTGTAACCTACTCTAAATCAGTGGGAAACCACTCTTTATACCCATTTTGTTGCTCTCTTTCCTCTTGCAACACTAACAAAAGAGTATGGAAATTTCCACCATTCAGCAAGATACCCAGAGTGTCCTCGGATAATCCTTTGTGGGCCTGGGCGGTGGGATCAGAGCCAGGCTCTGTCATCAGGGCTCCTCAGCTGGTCAGAGGGATGTGTTTGTTCCCAACCATCTCTTACTGTGTCTCAAGATGAATGGCTCCACACTGACCACTACAATTACTTGATAGTCCCAGGAGAGATGCTATTTAAGCTAAAGGACAGCACTGGAAACAGAACAAATGTGTCTAAACGGAACATAATTGCATTCACACTGGTTATTAAAAGAAGATTCCTAATAAAGTTTTTGAAGAGCAGCCAAAATGATTTAAGGGACAAAGCAACCCCTAATTATTTTTGAAGTGTAAGCTGGTATGTTTTCAGGAAGATTTGTTGAAGTTGAGCTGCAGAGGAGTCAAAGGTCTCAGCAGTCCTTAACCTTCTTGTTTCTGATCAAGGGGGTCTCCTGGTAATTTAGTGTCAGGTGTTAACTCTTACCCACACAGGACATTGCTCTACTCTGCTGCTGTTCCTCTGCTGTGATCACACTGAGCTCTGCTCTCCAAAACAGCAGCAGAAATGTCTGCCTTCCATATGCAGGGTGATGGGGGAAGGACACCATTCTGTTTAATTCAGCACTGAAAAGCTCACTCCCCTCCTTGAGGTGTATAAAAAATAATTTGCTCTATGCCAATTTTGGTTTCACTGGAAAAAGTCACTTCTAAAAATCACCTCCCCAATAAACAAAAATCTCCAAAACAAGACATCAAAATGAATCATATTCTTGAAAATCTCCTTTGTCTTCCAGTCACAAAATGGGGATGGCAATACTAACATGCCTCTGGGAAGTTCTCTGGGTAAGAAAATCCTCATGGCATGCAAGATCTTCTCCAAAAAGAGCATTATTTGCCTAGTAATTTGCTTTTATTGTTTTGGTCAAAAAAAACCCAAAACATCTCCACACAAACTTTGTAGCGTTACACTGAGTTTATTTTGAAAAAGAAATCAAAGAATGTTTTTTTCATCTCTGAGCCAGATGGGAAAAAAAACAAACGTATTCCACCATATGAAAGAAAACAGATGAGAACTTTCAAAAAAGTTTTTAGCCAGTTTGTTTTTTTTTTTTTCACTAGACAGCATGAAAAAAATGAGGTGGAGATGGTGAGTGAACAAATAGGCTCTGGTTTTAGGAAGGCCTGGTTTCTGGGGAGCAAGGATTTTGTCTGTAAAGCAGTGTACTATCGCATTTATAGATGCCCAGGCTATCTCTGAGTGTAGGTAACACTGGGAACTTCCTCCTCCTGCTCCTGCCCAAGCCCTGGAGAGATCGGAGTGTCCCAGCTGGGGGAGTGCCAGGCATGGGCAGCTGTCCCACTGCTCGACTCTCGTGTGTGAGCCCTGACACCTGCACAGGGCAGCACAGAGACCGCTCCAGGGACAGCCAGGCGTTCATGGAGGAGCCAACATCTCTGGGGTGCACAGACACCAGCAGAAGTGAGGGAGGAAAAAAAAGTCAGTCTGGAGGCTGGGGCTGGAGACTTTTTGTTCCCTTTGGATGCTACAGATGTGTGAGCTGCTGTGCTCTTAGGCAAGGGGGCTGCACTGGGGAAAAGTGGTTGTGTTTTCTCACATGAGAGTGGACTCGGCCACCTTTCCTCTACTCCCTGCAGAGCAGTTTCTTCCCACAGCCAGTGGCTGCTCTCCGACCAGCTCCTTGCCTTGCCAGTGATCACACACCAGTTCCTGCTACTTGCTAAAAGCAGAGTAGCTACTTGCCAGGAACAGAAAATTAAAAGAGGAGGTCAGCCATCTGAGAGAGACAGGAATAGCAAGACCAGATTGGCCATTATAAACAGACAATTTAAGCCATCATAGTGGCTAATGTGGGGACTGATGATACTCAATTCAGGATGTCCCTCACCAGGGGGCCCATCTGAGGTGCTTGGTGTGCTAGGACAGTAAGCAGCAAAGGGCTTCAGCCCTACTTAAAGGTCTTGTTCAGATCAGACCTTCGAACCCATGTTCCTAGCCCCTATGCGCTGCAAGAACAAGGCACTAAAACTGCAATTATGGGATAAGATAGCCCCGGTCATGCTTAGAACTAGGATGGTGTAAGTGAAAAGCAAAGCTTTAATGGAAAAAAACTTCATCAGTTTGATTTTTAATACATATGAATGTTCTGGCTCCACATCTCTCTGATCTCCACATCCCTCTTTGTTACACACACATGCACAAAGTGAACAACATTCATCTCCATGTCTCCGCTTAGTGATTCCTTTATTGGAACATTTGCAAGTATTAATTATAGACAACAAAGGAAATGAGAGTTGAGATTTATAAGCTCTAATCAGCTGAAGGCATTTCCAAATAAATTAATGAAACGAGTCAGAAATGACATTAAGAAATCCAGAACTGAATGTAAATCACAGTGACTTTGTACCTTCTCTGCCTTTCCCTCTTTTTCTTCCAACAGTTCCAGTGCTTGCCACGGTATATGGACTTGAATTTAATTTAATGTAAAACAAGAAGGGTGATGGCAATGTGTGCTCAGTATTACAAGTTACAATACTCATGCATAAGAAGGAAAGCCAAAACTCAAGCTGGGACAAAATAATTTGCTATCACTTAAAACTTTCCATACAACCCTCATTATTACTCAAAGCATACAGAAAGATTTGACGGGGATGTTTTCCCATTAAAGAGTGGCAGGTCTGATTTTCATGACAACTTCTTGGCCCATTCTGGTGTCCTGCTTGCATTCCTACCAATCTGTCCTTTCTGTGACAGGTGACCACTCTCTTGGTCCTCTCAGTGATTTCAATCCTTGTTGCCATTGGACACCTCTGTTTCCTTCCTGCAGGAATACTAGGTCAAAATGCTGGTCTGTCTCAGCACGCCTGGCTGCTCAGGCCATATTTTAAGGATGACTGGGCACATCAGGCACGCAACTGCAGCATCCCTCTTCATCCAGTTTTGTCTAACAGCTGCAGTGTGTGGTTCAAGTGTGTGAACAGAAGGTATGAGCCCAGTCACATTTCATTTCTCAGTGTCCTCAGCTTGTCATTCCTCTGACTGTAGGACACTAGGTAACTCTTGGATAATCTGATCTCGTGTATGTACCATCACTGCTGTTGCTGAAGGAAGAGAAGGATGAAATCTGGGCAAGGAAGCAATACAGCTTGAGCCTAAACAGAGGTTTCTCATTCACTTATTTTGGTGACAGAAGTCTGTGGCATCAATAAAAAGCATGAAGAATGCAATTTAATGTGGCAGATGCTCAAAACTTATTTCACCTAAATAAGCCAACATTCAAAACAAAGGTAGCAGTGCTTCCACTTCAGTGTGGCTCTGCAAGGCTCCACTCACCAGGGTCTGTGAGGCTCTCTGGGCATGCAAAATACTAGTTTTGTACCTCATTATCCAAAAATAGCAGGTTAACATTATCTCCACAGACACTGTGTAAATATAAACACTACAGCATGTGTTTACAAGGCAACTCCTTGGTACAGCATGACAGTGCACGGCAGAATCAAGTTGTATTCAAAACCTTACGAAAAAGCCAAAAGAAAAGTCTTATGAAATCCAGACTGTCTGAAGACAAGCCCTGCCTCCATGATGGTGACACATGGTTTCTGCAGCTGCAATACACAGACCTTTCACTTTTAATTAAGCAGATGCAATTTTCAGGTTGTTCCTGTCTCAAATCTAATTTGTACCCACAGGGCAGATTCCCAAATGTAACAATTTGTGTATTTTGAAAGAAAATTATAATTGAAATTTAAAACACTGGAGGGAGTTTGAGATGTAGAGAAAAAAACACCTTTAACTGGTTGATGTTAGGAGCAATATTTGAAAATCTTAAGTACAAAATCTTGTCTCTTTCCAACAGAGCTGGAGTATTTCAACAAATTTATCTGCATTCAGCCAAGGTAAATGGCAAGTCATGAGGCAATGGAAAAACATTTCCCCTTCCCAAGAAGCCAAAACAACTTCCTTCATTGTAGAGCATGTGGCGATGAGAAGAGTATAAACACTGGAAACAAATACCAAGGTTTCTGCTAATGAATTAACCCGCTAATTTTTAAAATTCCTGATAAGCAACACTGCTGCCTAGACAACGGCTCATGGGACTGTGGAGGAAACTGGCTGGGTAATGATATCATCTCTTTCTGCTTTGCAGCATATTTTATTTTCTACTTTGTTTGGGAGAGAAGTACTGGTCCAAGAAAACAAAGAGATTGATTTTCAAAGCAGTTTGGAGAAGTGCAAGTTTATTAGACTTTTCTGAGCACGGCATGTTTTTCTCACCAAATCTTGAAATCTGTCTTAAAAACAAACATATTTCAGTGTGTGCAGCTTCTTTGTTTCTCTTTTCATAAAGTCTCTCACCTGGGCTTGACCTGCAGTATGTGTGGCACCTTTTCGGGTGGCTTTCCTTACGAGAAGGGGGAAGGAATGAAAACATTTCAAAATAATTCTTTAAAATTGGAGATTTACTTCCATTTCTCAGGCATTTTCTCCTGAGTGGAAGGAATGTAGGATGGCAGGCAAGTAGGCAGGCAAGCAGGCAGGCTGGAAAGAAGGAAGGCAGGCAAGCAGAAAAGGATGGAAGGATGGAAGGATGGAAGGATGGAAGGATGGAAGGAAGGAAGGCAGGTAGGCAGGAAGGAAGGAAGGAAGGGAAGGAAAAGCTTTTATTAAAATGGCCTTTCCATAGTACCCCAACGAAACACGGGCTGTGATCAGAGCTATAATGAGTATCTAGTCCTTAGTCAACTTAATTGTTACACATGCAGACTAGACTGCATACAGTAAGGAAAACACTATCTAAAATCTGCTTTAAAAGTTATTTAACCAGAACAAATCATCTGGGAAAGTAAAAATATTTCTAACTGGAAAAATATTTCTCTATAGCTGAGCTAGGCCTCACAGCAAACCTTAATGAATTATTAGTACCTTTATTGTTTTCTTTGGCCCCTGTGCACTATATTTGTAAAAAAAGTCAGTAAAAAAGAGAACAATTGTAAAAAGCAAATATTTTGTACAAAAATACAAAGTTTTAAAAGCTCTTAAAAGTATATTCCATATTATTGATAAGAGTTGGACTATATATATATATTTATATAAAATCTATATATTCGTGTATCTGTATAATTTTCCTACATTTGGGATTTTAGCAAATGAAGCAACTGTTCACACAGTTGCTTTATATGTTTTTCTATATGAGTGACCAACAGTCTTACTCAGATTGATAGAATGTCTTTTCTCAGAAGACACAAGTTGCTTATGAATGTGGTTACTGGTTGGGAAGAAAATCTAAAACAGAATTAGTCCAACACTATTTCCTGATGCTGTGGGTTGAAAGGCCTTAAATAATTACAGGATGCTGGAGAAGAGTTACTGCTGAATTCCTTGATGCTTTTAAATCAGTTTTCAGTGCTTGCTTTTTTCTTATTTTGTTTTTGTTTTTGTTTTTTTTTTTTTTTATTTTGGAAGTCAGTGTTGCTCTCTCCCAGGATTTTCTTCTTCTTCTTCTTCATGTAAGTTTCCTTAATATGAAGGTATCTGTAAAGTCACAGCCTATTACACTCCAAGTATTTGCCCTACAGTATGAGAGAAAAAAAGAAAAACAAAGAGAAAAAAAAATCCTGTAAAAAGCCTGTGAAGATTAAACAAATTTCCAAAAAGAAAACTTACAGAGATCAAGGTATGTTAAAAATTTGAGCAGACTCATATTCAGATCCTGTAGGTCCTGCAGGATAAATATTTGTAAACCTTGAAGTTTTCTTAAAATAACAAATGTATGTAGGAAAACCAAGGTAAATTATATTGTTCCTTACACATAGTCCTTCAATCTGGACCTCCAAACAGAGTTATACACACAAAGCTTGTTCAGCAGTTTGTTTTGTCTTAGGGGGCTATGGATGGGATGTAATTTTGGCTCTAGCTGACATTTATGTCTGCCTTCACTGAAATTCAGCTGACAAGTTTCCAACTGGAGCAGCCAGGCATCCTTGGCAAAGCAATGTTTAAACAGGTTGTATGGAGGAGATAACGTTTCAGGCAGAGCCCCACCATGAACACAAACAGCAGCTTTGACCATGTTCTGTGATGATGGGGCAGGGCTCTAAGCAGCCATGGGAACCACGTGCCCTCTGCTCCTGCAGAAATGCCTGTGTCAACAGAAAGAGATGCCCTGTGGCAAACACCTGGCTGACTGCTGGGCCACTTGGGCACTTTATGAGTCCTTCACTCCAGCTGCAACAGATGAGATGCTTATGGCCTGTGTACCCAGCTTCTCAGTCCCATGGGACATCTCCTGGCAGCAATGGGAATTTTAAGATCTCCTTAGCAGTCACCAAGTGCCTCCTATTGCACAAACTTTCAAAACAGAGTCTTTTTGGTTTCTGAAGGCTGGTGCCTGAGCCACCCTAAGGCCATCTTTACCTTGTTGTGTGGCCACTGAGCCTATAAAGACAGCTTCCAGTGTGGGTAGGATCTGGAGCATGTGCCAAATCATGCCCAAAATTTTGGGCATGTGTAAGGCCTACAGGAGATGGTCAAGATGCTGAGCATGCCATGGCTATAGCCAGTTTTGAGGCTGCTTTTTCCAAGTGCAATAAATCCAACACTCACATCTGGATCTGAGTAGAAGTGCTTCACATGTGATTCCCCCTCTTCCTCAACAAGGCTCTGCTGTAGCATTTAGCCAAGATCTCACCTCTAGCTGTGGCACATTTACTATGGGCAAGATGAAATAATCAGACCAAGGGCCTTGCTTACCTTTGTCCATGTCTTTTTCACAAATGAAATTGTTAAGATCTTCACAGTAGAAGTCATTCCAGAGCCCCGCATAGATCAACCCAGCGCAATCTTCCCCTGGCCCGTGCCCATGATTCCAGTTATCAGGCTGCCCAATTTTCCAGTTTCTTTCGACCAAAAAGCAAGAGATATGATTGCACAACACAGCACACATGGCAGGTTTTCACCACAAGAAATTAACAAAAACATCATGAGATCTGTTCTGAACGGGAAATTCACATTGAAACAAACAATACATGACTCTTGCTGAAAATGGAAAGCAGATGTATTACAGAGAAGGGAATCTATTTGGCCTCAGGCTGCCAAAACTCAGAGACCTAAATTTAGACCAATGAACTTTATTTTAGTTTCTGAGTGTACATCCACACACAGTGGGAGTGCTCCATGCTCCATGTGGATTGCTCCAAGCCTGCAAAACCTGCATGCTGCATTCCTGATGGCAGATGGCACTGAGAAGAGCCCATGGGCTCAAAGGTACTGCCAAGATGGCAACAGCCTGCCCTTGCTCACTGCAAAGGCACTCAGCTCTCTCTGACTGCACCAAAGGGGGCATCTTGGGAGGAACAGCAAAGATGAACGTGTTTTAGGGACACAGGCTCAGATGGGAAGGGAATTCTACTGATTTACAAGGAATGCACAGAGTATATTTACAGGCATCTTTTGAGAACATTAGCTTTGATGGCGAAATTGAATGCAGCAAGTAAAAAATCTTACAGCAAGTGTTTCCTCATCCTGTTTTTGTTTAACGAGTGAGAAATGCTTCCGAACTCAGGACTTAAAAGCTCAGTTTTCCTGAAGAAACAGGTTGTTGAAGGGAGCTTGTGATTGCTGGCTGACACAGTCCCTGCTCAGCTAAAAAACATGCCTGCCTGACACAGAGCATCCAACCAGGCACCTGGGAGGACACACAGCTTTCCAGAAGTAATGAAATGCTCCAAAAATCTGTAACTAACAGCTCTGAGGTTACAACAGAGCACCTAAAACCACAGTGTAGTGGAAATCTACTAAAAGCAGTGGCTGAAGTGGGAATCTGTCACAGTGCTGCCATAAAGAGGAAGAAAGATGAAAACGGGAAAGGACGAAAAGAGGAAAATATCACAGCTCATTTGAAATGAATCTGACTTTTTCCATGTTTTTCATCTAAATGAACACCAATGAGATCACAGCTAATCATTTCGTAACATCTGACTGACTGTGTAGCCTGTTTTTCTAAAGCACAGCATGCTCAGATCTACAAACTCCTTAGTATACTCCTCAGTATTAAAAATTTGGGTGGTTGCAATCTGTTCCATTTAGGACAAATTAGGTGTAGCCCTAGGATTCCTGGAGAGCTGCCAATTCAGTTTTCAGCTGGCCAAAGCATAGACACCCTCATTTCATGCATTTTCCTTATGTTTAATGCTTTCCACTTGGATTTGGGCTCTATCTAAAGACTGGTCATTTTTTATCAGAACGAGTACTCTATTTATAGCCAGTTGTAATGCAAATAAGGAAAATTCAAACCAAAACAGTAAAACTGTCTGTGCTTTCCATCTCAACTTCGTAATAAAAGTCAGGAGCAAACGTTTTGGCAAGAAACACTGCGCTGCGTAGTTATGTGATTCTTTCATTCAACATTCAGTTTTCTTCCTGGCAAGGAAAGGAATCCTTGTGCATGGAGTAGGGAGAGAGAAAAAAGCCTAGCACCCCCAGTAACAAATTAAATTATTGGCATCTACAACCATCTGGATCCATTGGATAGTTTCAAGATGGTGCTTTTAGAAGTGTTAGCAAGAGTGGTAGCATTGCTTTTGTTTACGTACGTGTAAACTGGTAAGGATCCATCCAGCCATCTCCATTCATTTTCCTTCTCTGAATCTGTTAGTCCAATCCAGAAGCTGCCTTTCCCAAAAATTTGCCTTTTTATCCATTGCTGTGAAAGAAAGATCTTAGTCCATAACAAGGATGACAGTCTTTGGAGCCAATAAACTACACTGGTTTCATAAGCCTCTTGTTACCAGAATAAGGAGGGCCAGAGAAATTTTTCTAAGCTATGTTTCAGGAGCTGGCCTTGGGATGTATTGCCCAGACTAGAATCCCTTGAAGTGTTTGCAATGAGGTAGAGAGAGCTAGGCATGAAAATTAGGTTGACATGAAGTCACAGCTAATGTCTTATAGATACAAATTGAAAAAAAACCAAATAGTAAGCAATTGTATCTTGACATCCCCACTGCCATGTTGAATAGTATTAAAAATAAAGTTAGATTTATAGTCAGATTAAAAATACTTTTGGGTCACACTAGTCCTGGGCTGCATGTGTTAAATCAGATAATTTAAAATTAAATTATATTCACTGCTGCAAAAAATACTGATAATATACAAGGCATAATGGATTCCATCTTTAAAGGTTCAAAACTCCTACAATTCTCAGCAGCTTTTCTGACTGCTCTGTCCTCACCACCTTCAGCATCAGCTCTGCTCACACTGTCCTTCTGCAGATGGAGAAGCTGCTGATCAGGCAGAGGGTGGACAAAATTCTGAGTCAATCAGTGTGATGATGCTCTCAGCTTCCCATTATCTTGTGGTTTCTACATGTTAAACAACTTCAAACTCCTCCTTGAAAAACAGAAAGAGGAGGAAATTACCTGCTCCTCTTTGTTGTTGATGATAACCAATTGCGATGCTTTCTCTTCGCAGAATAACTTTGCCTCTTCAAAAATTTCTCTTTCAACTGAAAAGTAGTAGCACTTTTCTGTATAGTTCTTCCAATGGGGAGAACAACCTGTGGTGTGAGTATTTTGTGTTAAGCCCATTCTTGGTAACTCAGCAGAGCAGTAATAGGGTCAGTAGTAAATGGAGGAACCCATACCCATATACAGCATGCAGTATGTTCATGGCTTACCATTAGCCTCGGGTACGGATGTAGGTTCACTCTGTAGTGCCATTGGCATCCCTGGACCTGGCGGCCCTGGCGGGCCAGGTGGGCCCTTTGGACCAGGCAGCCCAGGGACTCCAGGTAGTCCAGTTAGTCCTCTTGGTCCTGGTAACCCTGGCTGTCCCACAGTTCCTTGCAGGCCTTGAAATCCTGGTGGGCCTTGAAGCCCTGGTGGACCATCCTTGCCTGGAGGCCCTGGTGGCCCTGGGTCTCCACTTGGTCCAGGCAGACCCGTCTTGCCAGGAGAACCTCTTTGACCTTTGGAGCCAGGCGATCCTCTTGAACCTTTCCCTCCTTTTTCTCCTGGTGGCCCAGCTGGCCCAGGTGGGCCCTTCTCACCTGCAGGTCCTGGTGGTCCAGGCTCTCCTTTCTCTCCTTTTTGTCCTTTTAGGCCAGCGGGGCCAAGAGGACCTTGAGGGCCTCTGTCACCTTTAGGTCCCCTTGGACCAGGAGGGCCTGAAACAATGTAAGCATGCAAAGTGGGGATATGCACAGAAAACAAAACAAAAAGCCCACATAGGGTGGGATTGTTTAATACATCTCAGACCAACACCACTGGATATTTAACAACACAGAAACTGGGTTAACAGCAGCTTTCACCAGTGCTTGTAACAGTGCAGCTGCTTTCCAGGCCCTATATACTGTTGTTCATTCCTTGACCTCCACAAAATACAGGATACAGAAAATACTCTGATCCACCCAGCCATGTGAACTGGACAGTGACACTGTGCTCCAGGTGACCAGCCAAGGTGCCAGTCCCTGAAAGACTCTGTGCACTAGTCTAAACTAGTTTATGCACTAGTCCTGTGTGTTGGTGGTCCTGTTTCCTCACTCTGCCACGCTCCCTCCTCCTTCTAGTCTCACCTCTCTGCTCTTAGACCCAGGACTTTTTCTCCTGATCCTGTTTGTTGGTCTGTCAATAATGGGGTGTCAAAAAGAGACAAAATGATGGACAGTGAGCAACAGGCCAACTGTGGGAAAGGCCAGAAGTTGCAAATTGGCCAGCTCCAACAAGACAGGGAACAATAACCCATGACAGGAAATGGCAATACTGTGACAGCAATAAACAACAAAACAATTTGGGATTCTGTTCATGCATGAGCAAAACCCTTGTCAATACCTTCCCACCCCTGGAACCAATGTACATAATTCAAACTCCTCCAGAGATAGATTTCCAAGCTGGAGTCATTTAGGCCTGGTTGAGATGAGAATGGTTAAGGTTACTGACATGTAATCTTGGCTTTAATGCAGCCTTAGTTTATTTGGAGCAATGGATTTATATTTGTGATGGGAGTTTTAGAGTTTGGAGTTTTTAAGTTTGGGTTCACATCAGATTGGAAATATGAGTGTTCTTTTCATTTGGGATAATATTTGGCTGGGAGAAACCTCCTAAACCTGATGCTATTTATTTCTGGAGAAAATAAAATATCTCAGGATTAAAAACTAAGCAAAGTAGGATGTTTTCTGGCAGACTAACAACTGGCTTAAAGTGAAATAACAACTTGTTTTTCAGTAAGGGTGGACCTTTCTGGGAATAGTCCAACATATATTTTTTAGCCATTTCCTCCTTACTGGGGATTGGTTTCTTGAGGTTCCACACCTTCACTTGCTAATTTTAGAAAATTAAATCAAAAGCAGATCCTGTCAGTCAGTCAGACAGAATAAAATTTTGCTAAGTCAGAACGTTCTTTCATAACATCCCCATTTTAGCTATGTAAAAAAGGCATAGAAAAATTAGTAAGGAAAATTCAAGCTACATGTACATGTACACGTACAAAGTTTAGGATTAGATAATGGAAAACCCCAGGACTCTGGACTGGCATGCACTAACTTCCACAGAACTAAAGAAGTAATGCAAGCAGGAATTCAGCACACACACATCATTAGGGAAGCTGCATACCTTGTAGGATAGTGAAGTTCTTGATGAGCTGGCCATGTTTGGAATCCACCAGTTTCATTTCTTCCATGATTACTGACAAATTGGCAACTTCAACATCTAACCTTGACCTTATCAAATCCTGTTGCACCTTGAGAGATGTAGAGTCTATGCGAATATTGGCTAGCGTGCTGTTCATAAAAATCAGCTCATCTGAGTGTTTACTTAAGGTGTCTGTACAAGTTGTCCTGACCTCATTGAGATTGCTCGTCAGTGTCCGTAGGTGATGAGCAGTGTAGCTGATGTTGCTGATGATATTGACTATATCAGTTTCAAAGACCTGGAATCTTTCTTCTAGATGGCTGAATTTGGCAGCAGTTCTGTTTTCATATCCTTTATGCTGTTCCTGGAGATCCTTCAGACTTTGTTCATTGGCTTGGGCAACTGTGGTGATATTCTCCATCTGTCCACTGAAGGAGCTGAGCTGATTGTTCATGTCTTCAAGCGTATCATTGTTGGCTTTTGCCATTGCTGAGTTGTTGGCAGCCAAAGTCTGTAAATTTTGTACTTTCTCCTTTAGCCAGTCGGTGTCCTTCCGGGCCTGAATGACAACCTGCTGCAGATTTTGAAAGTCACTCTTGATTCTTGATATAGCCAAGCTTGTGTCTTCCATTGACTTTTGTAGGACACTGATAAGATTTCTTTGCTGTATTTGAGTCAGGTTTAAGTTGTTCAGATTCATGATGACCACATTGTGAGAATGCACTTGGCTTTGCAGATTTGTTTGTATATTACTTGTGTCTTGTTGAAGATCATTGATATAGCCAGTATATGCTTGAAGAGTCTTATTGACACTGATGATCATGAAAGAGTTACTATCTAAGGCACTTTTCATTTGGTTCTGTCTATCATCTAATACATTTCCAGACTCTTGCAGCTTCTCCAGTGTATCTTTGTTTCTGGTAGTTTTCTCTGCAATGTCATGAAGCTGCTGACGAAGAGCCAGAATGTCAGATCTGAAGCTGGACAGTTCAGTGTTAGTATTCAAGGCTTTTTGTCCAGCCTGGTCATCTGTTGTACAGGAAAAAAAAACAAACCAGAAAGGCTTTAGGGGTTTTTTAAAAACACAGTATAAAACAGCACAGAGTATTTTAAGAACAGTCAGGCTGTCAAACTGTTCAAGAGAATTTCTATGCTATCCTTTCCAGAAAAGAGAAACCACTGAGCAAAGTTCTACCTCTAGACAGAGAAAAAAAAGCAGAGAGGAATTGATGAAGACCTTGTGTCTTGATGAAGAGAACAAAATGGTGATTCTGTCATCATAAATGGGAAAAACCACAGTTAGAGCATATGCAGTCAAGTAACACTGTGTTCTGAATGAAAACTGAATGGGAAACAGAATCCAAAACATTAAACAGGTATCAGCAAGTGTAGATTTTAAAGGTACAACTGGATTTTGCTGAAAGCTCAGAAGTTTTTTTATCTGTTCATGTTTTCTTCCTTCTTTTCATGGCAGGTACAGTACATTCATTGTGATTTAGTACATATAACTCCAATTTTTTAAATCTTGGGTTTAGTTTTAAGTAAGTTTTAAAGCAATCTGAGTTAGAGACAAAAGCTTTGCCAGCAGGCTACTTCAGATATGTCAGGATAAGATATATTTCTGGTTTTCTCTCTAATACATTACTATTGCTTTTAATGACATTTATTTTTCCATTATTGTTTCCTCATGTTCTGAGTTTGAGGAAGGCAAAACCTTTAATCTTTGAGAAACATCTCTGCTTGTGCTGACATTGCCCGATGGAATACTTCTGGAAGCTTGTCTGAGTATGATAAAGCATTTGAGATTGCACAGCCTATCATCCAGGACAGAGAAGCCAAGGAAATAAGCAGTCAACACTTGCTTTCAGGGAAGACTCCCTTGCTTGACCTCAATCACTTCACTATCCTGCTCACAGTCCATTTATTTTTGTCCTCATCTAAGTATAGCTATATTTATGAATTACACAGTCTGAAGTCCATAATTTCAGATTATGCCAAGAGAGAGCAGTATGGTTTTTATAAATTACAGTGAATACAGCTGTGTATGGAGCTTTGTCTGGTGTGATTGAATGAGTCACGATGGCAAATGCCAAATGATGGCTTGTGAGACTTCAGCCTGAAGTGTTTATGGAGTCTTTTGTGGACGGACATCTTCCTGAGCACAGTTCCTCTCCCTGCTGCTTGTCTCACTCCCAGATCTTCTCAGCTCTGACTCTATGTTTACCTCTTGGCTATAGCTCAAATTCTACTGTGTTCCTCACACAGCTCTGACAACTGCCAGGTCCACATACAGCTAATCCCTGAAGGCCTGTCTTCCATTGACCACACGGTGTTATCCTTCTTGCCCTGCAGCTGTTCTCTTACCTTTGTGTCTCCTACTCAAACTGCCCCAGAACTTTCCTAACTGCCTCCATGGCAAAGCCACTTAAATGGGAACTGATGATCCTGAGCATCTCACAGAGCATCCATCCAGCAAGTGTGTAAAAATGTGTGGTCATGAATGAAGCAAAGGTGCTCCAAGTTGTGAAAATTTAATCAGCATGATATAATAACCCACATAGAAGCCAAGTGTAACACTTCTGTAGATGTGCCAGTTAGAGAACATCACACTGAATTACCCCATGTCTTTGAATTAAATGCAATGTGCAAATACTTTAGAAGCCAGATGCTTTTTGGGGCAAAAAAGTTGTAAAAATTTATAATCAAGATGCAAGCATGTAAGTTTTCCTAGAAATGCACATCTCAATATATGGTTTATGAAACTAGACAAAATTTATTTCAAGAATCATATGCATATATGCGTATATTAATACTTCTACAATAAAAACTATATGTCTGTGGCTAGGAAGAAAGGTAAAAATGTACACTTAGAGAGTAGAATCATTATCCATGATTTTTTTTACATCTTCCTGCAAATTGAAAACTTTGATAGCACTTGGGAGATCCAAACACATAACAATCTTATGTCCTGTATTCCCTTATGTCCTGTATTCCCTGAGATGATCAAGAAACATTTTGTGGAAGTAATCCACACCCCTCAGACATAAGAATCTTGAATAGCTGATTATTTGTGTACCTTGTAAAATGGCCTTCAGTTTTGAATCTTAATTGCTAAAACACCATCAAGATGACTGGGTGACAGATTCTCATTTTATGTAGAATCTCTTGTGCTGTGGAACAGCTTCTGCTATGTTTTCTATCTCTACCTCAGAGAAGATTCTCTCCTGAGGACGACATTTAAGTGTCTGTTTATTTAAGTAGAAATGCTTTCAGAGTGAGTTCAGTGGACATTGTAAATTTTGAAGTATTCTTAAAATGCTCTCCTAAGTAGAGCTGATCTGAACTAATTTTAAGGACTTAACTAAGTATTTGAGAAACTGGAATAGAAGTGCTGTATCTTGTCATAGGTAGAGATTTTTCAGACACATTTCCTGCCTCCATCTGCCAGGAGAACACCCCAGATCCATAACACAAAGGGGCTTTGCTTGTGTGTAGTTTACCTAATTTCTTCAGATCACTCTCCACTTCTGTGAGCTTTTCTGTGTATCTTCTGTGGGACGTTTCCAGGCCACCTGTCACATTGTCCATTTTTTCTACAACTAGGGGAAAGAGAACAGCATGTTATGGAAAGAAGAAAAGGGAAATTATGAAAAAAGTCTAGTAAACACTAAAGCAAACAAAACCTCACACCACTACCATCAAACAGCAAAAAAAGAAAACACCTTAAAATTGCCTTGCTTGTCATTACACTCTGCTGTTGCTCTGTGAAATGTTGGAAGGATGAGCTTCTACTTGCTGGTGGACCCAGAACTCTTCCACTTCTTCAGTCTGCCAGCAGTCCCTAGACATTTTCTTTTGCCCATGAGCAATCTCTGTCCTGAATGAGGAAATCCCTCTTTGTGGGTTTTCCTCACGAACGAAGTCCTTTTCTTTTAAAAGTATTTCCACGCTTCAAGCACAGTGCTGTGTGGCAAAGGCAACCTGATTCTCCTTAAAGGCTCAGACATGTGAAAGAAGACTTCCTTTAATTTTGTTATGAGCCATTTCTCCTTAAAAATAACTTCTTTTTCTTGTGCCTTTTCATCATTAAAAGTTGCCACCTGGATAGCGAACTTAGGACTGAGACAGTGAGATAGTAACTACTAAACGTTTTGGGGGGTTTAAACATATTGATAATGGTACAGATCACTCAAAACAGTCTTGAAACTATTCTGTCTTGTTAAGATTGAAAGGATGGTCATTCAGGAAGCGCAGATTTATGACTGATCTGCAATTTATTTTTAATGCCTGAGTACTTGTCGCTGAGACATTCAATTATTTGATGAAATTAATATGGGAATGGAAAAAGCAGAGCAACAAATAAACAGCCCGGGGTGGCTTCCAGTAGCAAAAATGTGAAATGCTTGCAAGGTTAGAGGTGAAAGCCTACAGCTTTCACACCAAACCTTGTCTAATAGCCTTTTGCCTTCCAGCCACAACCAGGGGTAGAAATTGCTTCTCATCACGAGATTATTTAGTCCTTTTACTACACTGGGAGCAGAATGGGTCTGTAACAACCCTGGGAGAGGTTACATGATTTATTGAGCCAGCTCCCTCTTTCAAACGGAAGAAATAGCATTTCCCATGTTTTGTAACATGTTTTGTAAACCTGTGAGGGGTAGGTTTCTGTCTCTCTTTCTGTCTGTGAAATGATCTGCAGCTTGGAAAGAATCTCATAGAAGTTGTTGCTATGTAAAGATTTGGGTTTTCACAAGAAGTGAAATTTAAGGATCTTTTGTGGCTCATAAGCAACCACATGAATCCCAGACATTTACAGTGTAGTACATCAGGTGCTTCTTCTTTAACTTTTGCCTTTGTTTTTCTGGTTCTGGCACCACAGTTACACAGAAGGCTTTTACTGCTTCCCAAAAACCAACATGAGAAAAAACAGACCAAGACTATCTGCTGCAACGGCACTGAGGTGAATGAAGTTACAACTGGAGAAAAGTCTCAGGGTCTTCAGAGAGACCAGACATCCTTTGGTGAATTACCTGCCTGCTCCATTCTAGGCTGCTAAAAAGCCAGTAAAACAGAGACTTTACTGTGTGTGCAAAGTCAGAGTGTGGCTTTCTGAAGTTGAGATGATGACAGATCGCTTGCTAAACACCAGAGCCAGGCTACAATAATGGCTTTGTTTTTTCAGGGGGACAGTTGCTCAATACCTTCTGCTTTAGAAAGAATTTTTCTCCCCATTATAGCACTAATTTTTCACTGGTTCTTCTGCCCGTTAAAGTTGTCAAAATGCTGTATGCCATTTTTCCTAAATGAAACCAGAGTTGATTCTCTGTTTGTCCTACCCAGCTGTATTCCAGGCTGGAGCCCCTATCAGCAAAGGTCCTTCAGCTACTTCTGACACTCTGCTGATGCACGTACACACCAATGTATCACATGCACTGAGCGTGAGGACCATACTTGGCTTTTCTTCTGGCTCTTGGCAGCTCCTTGTTCAGTCTGTGGTGTTCTCCTTTGGCTACAGATAGTCACTGTGAAGGGCATGGCTCACTCTGGGCATTTAGAGGGACCTGATGAAATCATCTGCATTTAAAAAAGCAGGCCTAATTCAAGTGTTTCTGCTGAACCTGTGCCTTGACTAGCAATGTCACATCACCTATGGCTCTTGTTAATTCAGATTTAGTGTAATATTCAACTGTTTTCCCCAGTTATGCATCACAATTGGAGTCAGCAAATAAATATATATTATCAGTAATTAAATGAAAAATGTAATTTCTTCTTTTTGCTGTCCAAATGAATACCAGTTTGTACTTCAGATTTGATGTCTGTAAAACTCAGATTTTATACTGTCACAAAACAACTATGTTTTCATACACTGAAAATGTATGAATGAAATCTAACACTGGAAACTTGGGTTAAAAATATCACCCTGAAGAGTCCAAAGCAAATGAAAACAGTAATCCTATCAATAAGTAGTTGTCTGGCAGTTAGATGAGACTGAACAGTAGTAAATACAACAGCATATGGTATTTTCATTGCTCAAAGTGAAAAAAAACCCAAACCACCCAACTCCAGCAGCAGAAACAGAAGAGGTCTCTGCAAACGTGACTGCAGTCTAAGCTCCAGGCCTAAGCTGCCATCCCATAGATACAAACCAATGCATGTATTTGCTTTATACAGGGATGGGATTTTAGCCTCCATGGTCAAACAAATCATGGGTCTGGGGAACTTGATCCCCTGTCCAAACTCCTTCCCAAAGCAAGTTGTAGATTATTTGCTTTTCTTGCTACTGCCCTGCAAGTGGAAAGGATGAACTTGGGAGAGAATGAGTAGAAGAGAGGCCAATGTTGGGTTTTGTTGCTCTTGATGTCAAAAGAGGTCATATGGACCGATGTCCTGTTACTGGGAATGCCTTTCCTTCCCTGATAGCAGCTCCCACCACCATCTCTGGATGGAGCCTTCAGTGGTAGGTGAGCATGTGGAACACTCTCAGAAGTGAAAGTCAACATCTAGTGAGTGCCCCAGGCTTGAATAGCCTTCTCCTTCCACCTTCTCCAGAAAAAGGCAAAGCAGGCAGAGCAGCTGTACTATCCCTCACAAAAGGCTACTCTGCTGCTCCCAACAATCTGCCTGCTCTTAAAAAGGCAAAATTGTGTATGTCCTAAACTTGTTTTTGGTTAGCTTCACCTTAATTCACAGCTTGGTCTCTCTGCATTGTCAACTCAATTTCTGACAAGGTCACAGTGGAAAATGTGGTGAAGATCCTCTAAAGGAAGCCAAAGTTTCAAGAAGTTGCTGACCAGAACAGTGAGAACTGTCTGCATCTAAGCCACTGCGACAAAATGTGCCATCTCACCAGGATGTGTTGGCCCCAGGTAATGGCAGGCAAACGATGTCTGGGAGACAGATAAAAGAAGTAGATGAAAGTCATGGTGGGCATTACTCAAGAAACTTAAAAACAAGGACTGACTAGAGAATAAAAACTACCAGAAATTCAAGCTGCAAGCATTCCCTTACTGGAACAGGAAGATCATTCATCTTCAGTAGACTAATCTGACACTGGCTGGTGCCAGAAAAATTATAACTTTGTATTTTTCATTTAATTTAATAAAGTATGTGCAAAAAATTACAGATTGCTTTATTAATGTTTTAAACAATAAACCTGCCTTGTTATTCCTTCATGTTTTGTTTCCTTGTTATTCATTCATGTTTTGGTTTCAGGTTTCTCCAACATACTATGTAATTTTTACCACCAGTTTGCAGGTTTGTTCTGTGTTGACTTTGCCTCCCATTAAGTTACTTTTTTGCTTGCCATATTTAATCCAGTGATTAGTAGTTTTAACATTTTAAATCACAAAGGATATCTAAATGCGATGTAGGAAATGAAAGTTTTAAAAGTAGTTTTGGGCTTTATAAACATAAGTGTGGGAGGCAAATTTAATGGAAACTTAGCTAAGAGACTAAAAGAATCCCTGATGCCAGCAGAATTCCTTCTTTCAGTGTAATATTGCAATAAAATAGACAAGCCAAACTCTGATGTAGAGAGGAGAGTTCAAGAACTCTATCCTTTTATTCTGAGTTTTGTTCTTTCTTTAAGGCCTAATTTCTTCTTAACAATCAAAAATATTGCAGTAATTCATTTGAATATATACAGTCAGCTGGGGTTTTACCTATCTTATGTTTTACCTGCAAATTAGCACGTAGGCACCATGAAGACAAAGCCCTTAAACTGCAGGTATAAAGTGCAAAAAATTAATTCCTGACATGACCATTTGTTCCTTGGTGTTACAGAAGGAATACCTTGAATTCAACAAGACTTTTGTCTCTTTGCCTCTTTCCCTTGGCATTCAAATGTTGCAGTCACCAAGATGGTGAGGGTGGAGCAGTGGTCACCAAAATGTCTTAGGGTCTGTGAGCAAGATATGCCTTATCCACCTTCCTACAATCCTTTTAACATTTATTTGTGGAAGAGAGATTATTTTGTCCTTGCCCTGGATAGCTGTGATTTGGTACTGCTAAGACAGAAAGACTCATCCCTGGTGAGTGATTGCTCATTCCCAGAAAGTTTAGAAATGAGTGAAGCAAAGATTGAGCCTCAAGAAAAGAGCAAAGCCTGGGGAAAAGATGGTGCTAGGGGCCCCCATGGAGAAAGAAGCTTGAAAACTAGATTGAAATGAGGAAGACAAACTCCTTCTACCAAAGTCTTGGACAGTTTCCTTATTGCTACTGCTTCCTACACACATGCAATCATTTGCCAAAGCAAGATAAAGAGCAGTAGTCCCTCCAACTTGATACGCTGATTCTGATGCTGAGTGAGGTCTGACTCTTCTGGTAAGCCCCAGAACTGACAGCTTTATGTAAAACTCTTGAGGGAAATTCTGCTAAATCCCAGTCATTTAGTGGCTGAGTTAAGTCTGGAAAGATCTCATTCTCATCTGATGTAAGCAGATCTCTCCAGTTTTATGTCTACAAAAGGCCTCCACTAATCCATATGATCAAATTATCTTCTATTTATAGATCAAGAACAAATTTTTGAATCCTGGAAGGTTTTTTGTCCCTCAAAACCTGACTTCCAGAGACCAGTTACTTCAGGAGATGTATTCACAAAGATTTACTGCATTTTTTTTACATTTGATGTTAATTTGCCACATTCTGTCTGCTTTATCATGAAACAGGATTATCTAAGTCTCTCTATCTGTTCCTCACATCCTCTCTTCTCTCTGGATAAATCTTCCATCTAAACCAAATAGCTTTAGTTTTCTCCCACTCAAAACTGTGCCAAATCCTCTTAAATAATTATTTATCCTTTCTATTTCTACAATTTCCTTTTCTTTCCCTGGCAAAGGACCAGAGGTGATGTCAGCTCTGCAATGAGCGCAGCTGTTGGCGGCACAGGACGCACTGCATGCTAATCACATGAATATTTACCCAGCTCCTTGGAGGGGTTTTGAAGCTACTCTCAGAGCCATACTCAGACAGGTAGTTTAGAGTTAGTTTGGTTTTCTCTGCAGCAAGCTGTGATGTCCTGTTATAATGCTCACAATGATGTTATTCACTTTCTTTTTCTTTCCAGAAATCCACACCTTATTTATTTATCTTATTATGGCTGCACAATAAGCAGGTATTTACATCAAAACATTTCTAAAAATGCCTAAGTGGCTACATTTAATTAGGATAAGGATTTATGGGAATTTTAAGCCATGTTTCCCAATGTGCCCAACCAATGACTTGCACAAATGAAATTGTCTCCATTACTGGGTTGCTTAACTACCAGAATCTTTGAAATTACTGTTAAAAACATCTAAGTGTCTTTGTTCATCACAATTATCGTGGATAGGCAATACATTGGGACATCCTGGTTAAATTTTTCTTCTTCCAGATATTTAAAATTAATATTGATACTACAGTTTGTTCCTGTGCTAAATATTATATTAGTAAGATATTCCTGTCTGCTGCATATGTTACACAGCTTTGAGTCTTCCAGTACTCCTTGGTGGAGGAATGATCATTTTGTTTTAACTTTTCTTTCAAATGTCTAATGTAGTTTCAAAATTTCATAGTTATTTGAAAGTGAAATTCTAAGGTTGCAGTTTGTTGTTATGTATGTACAAAAAGCCAACATTGCCCAGGTACTGATATTTAGGCGAAAATATGACAAATTGCCTGGCTAGCTAGTAAGCAACAATGCTCTTGGATGCTTGTCTGAAAGTGAAATGTTGGTCTCAATGCATACATACCTTTGTATCCCAGAATGGCTACTGTGATTGTTAACAGGGCACATAAAATATATAATAAGATGATGGAGAACTTCAGTGCCCAGTTATTTTTACACTTGGTACATTGGCTCCCCTCCTGAATACCTGCAAAAGAAGATTTAAAGTAATTTAAAACAATGGCAAAGAACACATTGCTGGGTTTAGCTCCCCATTTCCTTTCCTCTGTTTTCTAAAGAGCAAATTATTTATGTAAGCAGATGTTGTTTACATATGGGGTGCCTATTTGCCTAAGCTGCCAGGACAAACTTCAAGGTGGTTAAAACATCAGCTCAGTGAAACAATCGCTTTGGGATTTTAGCATGTGTAAGAGAAGTAGGTTCTGCTTCACTGGAAAACCTCTGGCTTTCCTGAGAGATGGCTATTTTCTGATTGTGCTAACAAGACTATGGTGAGCTTTGGAAATAAAACCTTTATTAGCATCTCCTCTGTCAAGCATCACACTGCAGAAGCTCTTTCTTAGCATTTGGTATCTCTGTGGGGGCAATAGGACACAATAGATGCTCTAGCAGAAGGAAAACACAGAAATAAAATAGCACTGTGAAAACCTGGTAGGAGTACTAGTTCTGCTTTGTAGCAATTACCACAGATAGTTACCATGCAAACACTTTCTTTCCATAATGAGAGAGACTTTTTGCATATTTTTGGGGGATGTTGGACAACACTATTTCCACAGAAAAGAAGGGGTGATAGAGCCATTGGTACATCCACAGAAAAAATGCTGGTGAATTTCTCTTTGTGGACAAGCTTGAGAAAAAGGGCCTCAAGCTGATGAGTGAAAACAGAGCTTTACTATTTTGTATTTGAGTGTTTTTGCAGAATGGCTTGCTATCTTTGAGTCTATTAGGGAAGCAATTTTTCCTCTTTTGTGCTCCTTGGGAACAACTCAAGAGCACTGGATGCATTGATTATTAATCAGAAGCACAAATGTGTAAAAACCTGAAAACTGGGCCAATGTGCTGGAACAAATGGGTGGGATTTGTCCGCCTTTCCAAGGTGCGTTAAGCAGGCCGGGGTTAATGTAATTTTCTGTGTCTGTCAGAAAATGCATTTCTTTGATATTTCACTCTATTTGTGTACTATTAGGGGAGTCCCACAGGAAAGCTTTAAGCTCTAATAAATTCTATGTACCAGATTACTTAACTAATCAAAACTTGCTCTGTAGCTTTTTATGAGCAACTTATATTTCCCCCAAGGCCTAACGCACAGATGATTTTACTTTTCCAAACTCATGACCTTCTGCAGAGTGGTTTTTTATTTCTCCTTTTTTTAAGAGAAAAGCACGGGCCACTTCCCCTGGGTTAATGGAGGGTGGGTGACCAACATAATGAGTTAAGTCAACTGCATTTCTCTCTCCAGTGACATTTTCCAATGCCTTCCTTTAAACCTAAGGAACTTGAAGGAGGAAGGATTACCATATTGGAGCAACTCAGGAAGAGTATTTATACAAAGTTTATTTGACAAGGCATTTTCTTCAATTCCCTCTGCACATATACTTGCTGTGGTTAAGGCAGAAATGCATCTTTTGCAGGTCTTTTCCACATTACATCATCACACATTTTTCCTAAACTTTTCAGGTGTGACATCACATTCTGTTGCCATGTGATGAAAGTGATGTCATAGATTTGGGTTCCTTGGGGTTTAGGCATAAGACCAGTTGGGAACATCTGGTTCTTTTTTCAGGAACATTATGGGAAAATGAGACAAAGGCTTGTAAGCATAAACTCAAGAACAGAAATTGCAGAGGGTAAAGGCTTCTCTCCTGCCTGTGAGCTGGGAAGGGAGGGAGCTGGCACAGAGACAGGCAGTTGCACAACCTATTTATTGGTGACTTGGATTTGGAAGGGTGGTAACTCCTGCACCACAAAAGAAAAGGTGAAGGGGTCCATAATTCAGTAGTCAGGTTTGCTTATGGATCCTGATACATGGGTTGGCTTGCTTTCTTTGCAAGTCTCAAGGAGTTTGCTGGTGAGGGAGCTTGAATTGCTGAAAAAGCAGGAAAGGGAAAGTGCAGTTTTCTAAAGGTTTGCAATAGGTATTCAGAGACTGACATTATTTCACAGTGGGAACTCGGTGTTGTCTGGACCACCATTTTTCTGGTCTTTGCTGGTACTAATGAGCTCACTGAGCTCCTGTGTCCTAAATACGAGGTTCCTTCCCTGAAGGGTTTAAAATTCAGATTCCAATTTGGTTGTCTTTGAAAGTCCCACATATCCAAAAACAAGCTGGGGGGTGGGAAGGGCAAATCTCACATCACATTCACTTTCTAAATCGGCAGATAACAGAAAGCTTGATCCTCCTTATTTTAATGTTAATTGAGGCAGGCCTAGATCCCTATCTGGTAAGAATGATGGACTGCAGACATATAAAACACAGAGAAAGGCAGAAGTAAAAACAAAGCCTTTGGCAGCAATTGCACAAAGTTAAGTTTCACTTGATAAGTGTCTCATATTAAGATTACTCATTTTATGACATGACCTGCTTTCTGTCACTGTTCTCTGGCTTCCTGGGTAGTGTAATGAGCTGAAACTTCACCAATGTCACTGGACGTACTACAGTTCAGCATCAAGCATCATGTATGTTCCAGTGCTTCATAAGGATCTAGTTTCACTTGTCTCAGCCCTCCCTACCTCTGGTTCAATAAAACAGCACTTCGGCTTTTCGGAACTTTTAGTTTCAGTGTATTTCAAACTGACATCAGAGCAGCACCCCAACGAAAGCCAGACCTTCCCATCCTTTAACAGTCCAGCACGGTTGGTATCAATAACACAGGCACATCATACTAAAACCATCATACAGGCTGGAGTGATTCCATTAACTGAGCTGGCCTGCAGCCTGCAACTGTGTATTGCATTCCTTGCTGGGGCTTTCTGCCTGTCAGCCTAAAACTACATCTGATTGCCAATGAACCCCTGCTACCCTCATCTAACATGACCTGTGTCCAGGACTGGAGTGAAAAGCCAGGGAGCTCTAACAGGCTCCCTTGTTTTCTTTCACCTAGGATGCAGTAAAGTCTTTCAGAGCAATTAAATTTGCTCTTTATTGCAAATATGTAGTGCTTAAGTCTGCTGCTAGTAACACCTGATTTTCTAGTTTACTAAACATATGAAAACTACTACAAAAATACCAAAGATATAGGTACCCCTTGAAGAAAAAACCTGGAAGCCTCAGTCTGATGTCCAAGCATTTAAATATGTCAGGTTATACGCAAAGGCAAAAGCCAGGAATGCAACCCTCTCCCTACAGGGACAAACTACAGCATAATCAGGGCTCCCCAACCTCCCCAGCACACACCCTGACTTCAACTTGCCACGTTGTTCTTCCCCACTACCTTGCTTAAGGATCATGGCCAAATACAATTGTTCTGATGTAGAAGATGCATTTAGTCCATGTTGTGAGGACACATTTTTATTGAAAGGTTGTTCTGAAAAGATGTGACAGCCAAAACATTAAGCAACAACAAATGGGAGACAATTAAAAATGCTTACTGTGATACACAAAACTCAGCAGGTTGGCATAAAATCATGAAGGTTTACCACAAAAGCTGAGCTGAGGCTAGCCTGAGCCTGGGCTCAGGCTTTAATTTGACAGAATTCCCACAATTTTATCCACTAGACTGCTTTCTGTCATGGCTTACACAAAACGCAGTGTTCTTCCAGGAGATGTATCACATCTCATCTAGAAAGCTGTAGACTAAATGGTTGGGGAAAGACCCTACACAGCCAATATCATTGACAGAACAAATGTAAAGCCTCCAAAAGGGCGTTCTCAGCTGAAGTCAGCTCTTCTCCATTTGTCAGTGATGCTCCTAGTGCAGCACACTCCTCTCTGCGTCCTGTACATGTGTTTTCAATGTTGGTCTGCTCCCAGATATTTGTCACTGACTTCCAAACTCAGGGAGCCAGGGTCACTTCCGCATGACGTGCATTGCTCACTGCCGATTTGATCAATGTTTAATAAATATCAGATGGGACACAATGTGCCTCACTGCACTGGACACATGCTTTTTTCCATTCCTTTCCCTGACTTATTTTAATAAGAGCCCTGGTTTTTCTGCCTCACTGTTGGGAAGACATCTGGCCAAACAGACAGCAGCTTAGTACAAAGAGATCCTGCTGGCTCACATGCTTTGGGGACCCCCTTCTCTGCAAACCAAAATGGTCACAAAAAATATGCAAGTGAGACATCCCCCTGTTACCAGGCTTTGTAGTATTTGTTTTTATAGCATTGCATTCCAGTGACTGAAGTCTTTGTTCTCATGCAGGGGGTATACATCTGCAGATTCCTTTTGGGCTCCAAGAAGAGGTTTTGCTGAACGAAGAGCTGGGCTTTTGGGTTTTTGTTTGTTTGGGGGATTGTTGTTGTTGTTGTTGTTTTGTTCCATGGTTTTAATGGGAGAATAAATATCTTTGCTCTTTGTAACTGCCTTACAAAATGCCTGACTCCTCAACTGTATTATGCTTCAGGAGCACATCTTTGAACACTGGAAAATGACATGCACACACATTTTTTTTCCTGAGTATTTCTTTTGGAAGTATTTGCCTCTGAGTTCTTTTCTTGGCTCTGGCTTCAGGATCATAGGTGGCCTCATAATATTTCTGCTAGCAAATCAATTTTGACAAAGATGCAACGTTTCCTTCATAACCCTGACAAGAAATGTACTGATAAGATAAAGAAATGCAGTGCAGGAAATGAAAATACATTAGTTTGGAGGGGTTTTCCCCAGGATGATTCACTGAAAAGAGATAACACCCCTTGAATTTCGGAAGGAAGACTGCAAACCTAGTTTGCAGCCTTCAAATGATTGTTTTCTCAAAGCTAATGTTTTCAAAACAGCAGTAGACCTAATACCTATATTCAAAGGAACCTGAGCAAACTATATACATCTAATTCAAGCCTCCTGTCCTGGAAAGTGCCCCTGCCCATGGCAGGGAGGCAGAAACTAGATGATCTTTGAGTTGCCTTCCAACATGAACCATTCTGTAATTCAGTGTGTAACTAGGAGTCAAATACTGAGAGATAATTAACCATGCAGAGTTGCAACAAGCTCCCAATGGTGTCTATCTTACTAGCAAAAGTAGGGTAGGTGATCCCACAAGGAATCAATCTCTAGGTTTAAATTTCTAAATGCTTTGAAAAACCCATCTCTAAGTGCTTAAATTCAGGCATCCAAGTGTAAAATGGTAGGTGTTTACTAATATGCATGACTAGAAATTATGGAAGTAAGTTTGTCTCATAGGAGAGAGAGGATTTTAAAATTCAGGCACGTGTGTGTTTTCATATATATACACAGAAACACACATTTGTGTTCAAATATATGGAAAAATATGTGTGTGTATGTTTTTTACAGAGAAGCTTTGGTAATGACAAAACTCCAGCATATTATATTAGCACAGTCTAAGAAAAAGCAGGCAACAGCATCTTTGACAACAATAACTTTGTATAGGTTTGTGATTACTGGATCCAGCCAGCCACAAAATCCACAGTGCGATTTTTGTCTTCTCTTTTGTATTGTGTCACAGGTTATTAACCTACCACTCATGAAAACATGATCCTTCATGAATGGTTTTGTTGCAGCAGGCAAAACTGATGATTTGATGGTTCCATATGCTGGCCTACTTCAGAAAGCAATTGCTCTTTATAATGGTCACAAATGGCAAACATTGAGACTGGTTCATGCCTTTTTAAATTATTGTTTTGAGATAAAACTGATGTCTTCTAGTTTAGAGTCTATTCTCACACTGTTAAAGCTACAATTTGAACTACACGTAAATAGATGCCCTACGTATTTCCTATCTAATGTGTAAAGGTCCACACCTCCTCCCATTCCACAGTCTTGGCAAGCCCTGTCTCCACAATGGCAATGGTCCTGCTCAGCCAAGTAGTGCAGTGCTGGCTTGTGGGCAGGTGGATTGCAACAGCCTGCTTAACTTAATGATGAGATTTTTACAATGCCATTGGAAAAAATATTTAGCACAAACATGCTGTCATTTGTTCTGGAATTTGCTAGTTTTGCTTCTGGTTTTGTAATCAAATAGGGATAAATGCCAGCTATGCTTGCTCTGAAAAAGTTTCTCGTTATTTATTAGGAAGCAATTAAAGCAGCTAAACTTGAAATCTAAGCAGTGGGTATGTACTCACCTAACTTGTGCCAGTTTTCCTATGCCAGGTGGAAAATCATGAAGCATGGCAGCAAGACACAGGCTGAAACAGCCACTCTATATTTCAAGTAAACACTGCAAGACACAGAGCTTCTTTCTTCAAAAATTAATAAATAAATGGACCCAACTCAAACCACTCCATCTTCACAGGTTTCTACAGTGTTCAGCATAATCTGATTGCCCTACTACACAGCTGGCAGCTTGTGCAAATAACCTCTGGAGAGAAGAAAACACCTCAAAAGCCCAATCTGAGAATTTGTGCCTCACAATGCTGCACAACCCCTACCAGGGCCAGTGATCCCAGTTCCTGTGATTTTATCCTGAACTTCACATTCAAGATTTCTAATTCACCTGGTGCCCTCTTCTTTCCAAGTGTAAGGTTGGGGAAATCCCTGGTATCAATATAGGCTGGGGCATGAACAGATCAAGAGCATCTGTGCTAAAAAGGACTTGGGAGTACAAGTCGAAGCTGGTGTACAAAAAGCTGGACATGGGCTGGCAGTGTGCTCTTGCAGCCCAGAAAGCCGAACGCATCCTGGGCTGCATCAAAAGCAGCGTGGCCAGCAGTGGAGGGAGGCAATTCTGCCCCTCTGTTCTGCTCTGGAAAGACCCCACCTGTGTACAGGTCTGGGGTCCCCAGCACAGGAAAGACATGGACCTGTTGGAGTGGATCCAGATGAGGGACATGAAGATGATCAGAGGGGCTGGAACACCTCTCCTATGAAGACAGGCTGAGAGAGTTGGGACTGTTCAACCTGGAGAAGAGCAGGCTTCAAAGGAACTTTATTATGGCCTTTCAGTACTTGAAGGGGGCTGATAAGAAGAATGGGGACAAACTTTTTAGCAGGGCCTCTTGTGATAGGACAAGAGGAAATGGTTTTAAATCAAAAGAGGGTAGATTCAGATTCGATAAGAGAATGAAGATTTTTACAATTAGTGTGGTGAAATACTGGAACAGGTTGCTCAGAGAGGTGGTAGATGTCCCATCCCTGGAAACATTCAAGGTCAGGGTGAACAGGGCTCTGAGCAAATGGATCTTGATGAAGATGTCCCTGCTCATTGAAGAGCAATTGGACTAGATGACTAACTTTAAAGGTCCCTTCAAACCCAAGCTGTTCTATGATTCTTGCAGCTATCTAATTATGTGAGACTTTCAGCTTGCATTCTAGGAGAACAGCAGATTCCTATACTCCTAAGAAATAGAAGTGGTGAGGAGTTGTTCCTTAAGGCTTAAGAAAATAGAGACTCCACCATTTACAGGAGTTTCATAATCTCACCTCTACAGAGCAAGTCTCAACACTGAGGGGGCAATGCTGGTGCTGGGGCTGGCAGGGCTCACCCTGTCCCTCAGCCCCTGAAGTGGAAGGGGTGCACTTTGTCCCAAAAGCCCAGGGTATTTCAGTAAACATGAGGGGTTTCCTTCTCTGGGACACCTTGGGAAAACCCAGCCCTTGATGATCTGCACACTGCAGCCTGAAGCTCTGCACACAGGGGCCGTCAAGCAAATTCTCCTCCACACACCAGACTGAGTCTGTTGGAGGCAGCGGCCACTTCCCATAAATCAGAATCCCACATCTGACATAATAAAGAGCCTCAGAGGGCCAACACTATTATCTCTGGAAAGCTTTCAGCCTAAGAAATACTTTATTCTATGTAATGTACACAAACCCTTTCATTAAATGAGGGGAGAACCCTCATCATCATCTCTCACTTATTTATATAACCCAGCCAGCATTTTCTCTCTGGCTTTGTTCTTCTTTGCAGCAGTCCAGACAATCACAATGAATTGTCAGAAATCCTAATTATACACTTCAACAACCACCACCATTTAATTATATACTATTACCAAACAATGTCCTACTGTGATTAAACACTAAATATTTTAATTGAAAGGATACAAAAAGCCCAACCACAACACAGGCTAAGCAAAGACTGCTGAGTATCTGAACTGTATGTTAGGCAAATATTATGAACAGAGCTGAAGAACCAGTATGGTAAATTTTATGAAAGATTATGGATTTGCAACAGCTTAAGGTCCAGCCATAACAATGCGGTAAGAATATCACACCAGCAGAGGGTCCAGCATCCCATAGGCTATTAGATTTAAAGACAAACTCAAACCAGAACAAACCTCAGGAAGTGCTGGTGCTTTTAAATAACTGTCTGGAATAAGAGAGATGCATCTGTCCTCAGTTACTGTAAATCAAGCAAGGGATCACTCAGTGCATGTCTCTGCAACTCAACCCAAAAATCTAATTAGGCTGTTCAAAAGATGAACTGAACTAGATGAACTAGAAAAACTAGAACAGTTAAAAGAAGATAGAAATTATGTATGAATTAAAGACCTGTTCAATGACAGGTAAGACAGCCATGATACATGACAGCAAAGCACCTCTCTCAAACTCTGTCTCAATAGAGAAGAATTTAGACTGACTTGCAAGAAGAAATATAGCCAGATCTATAGGGAGATCAAAGCCAGATCTTTTGTTTGGGAAACAGCTTCTTTAGACAACCTGAAGATATTCCGTTCAATGATTTAAGTAAAACCAGAGGTAACAAAGCTTTAGCGAAGTCATAGAAGGGATGTGTCCTTGAGAATTGTGCCACATGGCAAAGTAATGCCATTTTTGTCAAAGTCCAGGCCTTCCATTCTGAAATAAATATGCTTCATAATGAAACATAGAGCCTAATTAAGATTCTATAATGTGATGACTAATGTACATGATTTTTAATCTTAATTCAATTTACATTCAACTGAAAGGATGAAAAAAGGTAACACACCCAAAATGTACATTTTCCCTAACATTCTCTAATTTTGTAACACAGTATTTAGATGTTAGTGACCCTAGTAATGGTGTTAACTGGTAGGCAGAAGTGGTCAACTCCATACTTTGTGGCTTTTGAGATACATTTCTTGAAGAGAGCAACATGATCTCCTCCAGGGCTGTGAGTGTGGTAGGTGCCAATAGCCATGGCAGTGACACCTGTGCTGCAGGGCCACTCACCAAGGACATGACGAAGTCATCCAGAGCACAGGTGCAAAAACAATGCTCTTCACAGGAAGCTTTCACTGTTGCTTTACCAGTTTCTGCAACTTTTACCATTAAGGGCAATACTAAAAACATTGGATCACTGTTTATAGAACAAGAAACAATGGAAACTTCAGCTATGCACAACAAATCAACATTTCTGTATCCACTGATGTTGTCAGAAATGCTATTCCAGTTAACTACAGAAATTAAATTTTTTATGTGCCTTCACAAGTTAAATGGAAATATTTGGCAGCCATCTGTTCCATGTAAGTTTCTGTGCACACATGCACCCCTGACATGGCTGAGGCAGGTCATTCATTTAGGAGCAATGTAAAACACCATGTGTCACAGCAAAGTGTGCTTTTAAACTCTTGTAGCTCATACAAATCTAAACCAATTTTCACTCAGTAGTTAGAAGCACAATCAGCATGCCCTTCTCATCAGGATTTTTCATCTCATCTACTACCTAGTGGAGCAGAACAAAATAGAGTTTCAACCATATTTGATAACATAAAAACTGTATGTATCTTTTTTTTTTGTTAGGGAAAAATACAGGGATATTTTTATGAGGTTTTCAGAAGGAAAAAAATTGCCTGCTGACTATGAAAAAGTATACCCAACTTCATGCAGAAAATCAAACCTGGAGATGTATCTGGAACTACAAGTTTTGTTACATGTTCCAGCTGGAATGCTGCAATAAATCCTGGCATTAAAATAATTGAAAAAAATTCATCAAGATTTGACACCTCAAGTTAATGTATAGACCTTTATACACCCTTTTCTGGATTTAGTGGTAATGCTCCTGTTGCCTTCATTATGAACCACTCTAATATAAAAATTACCCTTTCTCCAACTGAAAAGTCTCTCTGAGGATATTATTTGGAATTTAAAAGACTAATGTGCACAAAAAAAGAAGAGGTGAAAGTGTTTCTATCCATGCTGGGTACTTAGCAGGTACATAGATCTCTTATTTAGAAGGTGACCCCAAAAATGGAGAGGACCACAAGGAAGAATGCAGTAGGACCTCAAAAAAAAGTGAGTTCAGAAAACAATAGGTATAAAGAAGCCTGCTCTACTCTTTTAGTTATGCAAATTGCCACTTCTGATTAGTCTTTTCCCTGTGATATCAACAATGCTTGGCTGAGATACCAATACTGAACTGAGAAGAAAGGATCCCCATAGGCACTGCACTGAACATAGCTCATGGTCACAAATCCACTGGCTGTAAATTCATTCCTAATCTCTTGAGGCTACATGTTCAGCTACAGGAGAGAAATTATGTCTAGGTATAAATGCTGCTCCTCTGGAACTGTGCTGCCTTACTCCCCTCAGCTCAATTGAGACTTGGCATTAAATCACCTCCAAAGGAGAGGAGCTGTCAGGCCCTGGATTTATTTTTCACCTCACTGGCCTTCTAAAACCACTTTCTAAAGGTAGGGCTTTTTCCACAGAAATATTGCAGGCTTGGTGGCAGACAAAATAAATCCTGTTTCTATCCTCCAACCTAATCAACCTCCCCCTCTGCCTCCTTTTCCAGAATCTTACATTTTCAAAGTGGAAGTTTTCCTCTGTGAAGCTGGATCTGTAGGTTAAGGAAGGATTGTGACCCAATGCAGCTCCCATCTTTCAGTCTTCTCATTCTGTTCTCCCCTTTTCCACCCTCTCCTGTCTGCTTGTGTCCTGTAGCATCTCTGACTCCTGAGATCTCCCTAACCCTGGCTCATTCACACCTCACTAGCATCCAATTTCCTGCATAAAACGAAGACTTAGGATGAATTCCTCAGTCAACCAGAACATTTTTTTCAAACACTTGTGTCAATGTGTAATGACTGTGCAGTGTAAGGAGCAAACAGCCCTGATAAATGGATTTTTTCTACTTCATATCATCACAGTTTCTGGGATTTTTCCTTGCTTAATATTCACCCTTATCGAGAGAGGAAATTTTTGTTCCGTAAATTACTACAAGAAATTTCTTGTACAGAGGTCGGAGTGTGGTTGGTGAATGTAATTCCCTCCTAAGAAAACAATAAGCAAATTTGCACTATCTTGACAAATGCTGGGAAAGGATGAATTAAATCTGCTTGTTACTAGTGAGGAAAAGCCATGCAAAAGGGCATACAGTGCACCACAGTTGCAAAGATAAGGAATTAGCCAACAATTAGACAACAAACATATTACCTGCCTACATAGCACCTACCCTGCTGCCTTCCTCATGTCAACGCAATCACTGTATTAAGTAGGTGAAAACTCTACTGCAATCATGAAAATACAGAAGCTGACAAATCCATTAAACATGAAAACATTTGCTACACTTTCAACAGAAACAATAACAATAGTAATAACACCTGCAAAAATAATTATTTTCCTGAAACATATATTCCTTGCTACAATCCTTTTCTTGATAGCTTATGAAATCTTGGAAAACCAAGTCTTTGCAAAATACTTTTTAATGGAGCTTGGGAGTTTTAGCCTCTCTGTCTTCAGAGCAGTACGAGGGAAAGGCAGCTGCCATGAGGTCAGGGTCTCCTGAGATCCCACATCCACAGATGAAGGACTAAAAATCTCAGAATCACAGAATCATTTTGGTTGGAAAAGACCTACAAGTTCATTGAGTCCAGCCTTTGACCCATCTCCACTTTGTCAACTATACCACGGCACTGAGTGCCACATCTAGGTGTTTCTTGGAAGACTTCCAGGGATGGTGACTCCACCACCTCCCTTGGCAGTCCACTCCAATACTTGACAACCCTCTCAGTGAAGAAATTCCTCCTCATGTCCAACTTGAACCTCCCCTGGCAGGGGACATAGCTTGAGGCCATGTCCTCTTGTCCAGTCACTGGCTGCCTGAGAGAAGAGACCAACCCCCAGCTGGCTACACCCTCCTTTCAGGTGGTTATAGAGAATGATAAGGTCACCCTTGAGCCTGCTTTTCTCCAGGCTAAACAACTCCAGCTCCCTCAGCCGTGCCTCATAGGACTTAAAAGTCTGTTAAGTCTGATTTAAAGTCTGACTTAGGTCAAGACTTAAGTACGACTTACTGGTCTTTAGTCTGGTAAGACTCAAGTCTTACCATGCATTTCAAGCTCATTGCTACAAGCTTTATCAGGGGATTGAGGTTGACAGTGAAAGGCTTAAACAGAAAAAAATAATTTTCTTAACCAGAAGACTAAATAAAAAACGTAGAACTTTTCACTATAAAATCTATGTGCTTTAAGGGAGAGAAAATCCCAGGGAATTTTAATTAAGAGACAGAAAGCATAATATAAATCTATAGTTACAAGTGGGAGTTTGTAAATTTTAATTCAAAAAATTGTAAAGGAGACCTTGTGGGTTTTTTTTTTTTTCCCCTAGTTGACACATAAATATGTTATTAAAAGTTCCTGCGAAAGGTACAACCCTATGCAATAAAAAACCCCAAACCCAAAAATTAGCTTGTGCTTCAGTGAAAGCAATCCCAAAGTAACTGAAAATTTGGAGGACAGCTATTCAGGGAAGAGGGAAGAAGGAAACTAAGTGAACTCAAAACAGTCAAGATGTCTAAACTCATTCTGAAAAATTATTCTGCCTGAAGTTAATGCCAAAGACTTTTGGACTGCAAACCTACACGTCTGCTTTAGAACTTTCTCACTGGTTTCCAATGTTCTTCTACACTTGTAACTTTATCACACTTTTAACTTTTTTAAGAATGTTGAAATTCTCAAACAATGGCTGTAATAATCAGTCTCCTTGTTTCAATATGATATACCACTAAAAATACAAGGAAAATGGTCCCTTTCTGTAAAAGGTGGAAAGAACTTAGAAAGCTAATAGAATTGACTGTATTTGTGTCAAACCTGAATTTGCTTTTTCATTCTTGTTTTTTTGCCAAACACCAAGATTTATTGCTCCTTGAAGAAAAGAAAAAAAATACTGAAACAAATCTGGGGTCAATATTTGACTTCAGGGTCAATATATCTTGCCTTTTCACTCTCAAAGAAGTCAATATCTGCTGTTATTTATGCCATACTCTGCAGCTGCTCTTTTGAACTCCAGCAGAGAAATACATCACACCCTTGACCCACAGCCTTTCCAACTAAGTGTGGAGACACTGTAATTTATTTCTTCAAAGCAAGTGTCAAATGTTTTTAGCACTAAACTGCACTAAACACTCTTGTTCCTTATCACAATTTCAGTTACACAAGTGCAACCTCTCTCTCTGGCTTCCACACTTACATGCAATTTACATCAGTGCAGGTGTATCACTCAGCCAGGGAGATGGAAGATGTTTTTTATTCCATGTCAAGCTAAAAGCATAAAACAGAAGAGCAGGGGAAGCTGCCACACTGGCAGCTCAGTGGAAACTTTATATTAAAAAAAATTAACACACAGCACTGTAATCTGCCTAAGGAAAATCCAATAAAATACAAAATAACTCTTCCTTGTGTCTTTGGAATCCACAGGCACTTAGTCCCTGTAGTGCTCTAAGATTTATAACTAATAGGCTGAAAAATAATTTTCACGTATTAAGAGTAAAAATATTTTCTAAAATTCTGTTTCTCAGCAATTTTATTTGACTGAGTACATTTATTTCTTGGCTAGTTCCTTGTATGGTTAAGTTTCAGTCCAGTACAAATTTTTTCCATGGCTGAACTACATCCTCCTGAAAAGCAGAGCTGGAAATGTTGAAAACCATAAACTATAGCTAAAGGCACACATCACAAATAGGATCATGAAAAGCAGAGTTCTCAGTGTGAGCAGAACCTTCTTTTTCAATGAAATGTGTAGTGTGTTTGTTAAGCACACTTTATACCTCCTCATACTCTGAATCTTACTCCAGCCTCCAAAAGGAAGAAATGTTTGAACACATAAGCTGTAGCCTTTTCATGTAAGAGACTAAGAGTTTTCACTGCTTTTCATGTTCTTCTTGTTCCATGTTTCTTTCCCAATCCACAAGAAAAGATAGCATCTTGTTTGCTCATTTGAGCAATGCACCACTCTATTTAAATAACTTAGACAAGACTTTCTTTAATGCTGTGAAAACTAAGAGTTTAAAAAATATTTTTAAGGAGAATTAAGGTATTCAGTTTTTTCATATCCTACTATATGAATACTATATTTTACTGGTGAGATAAATGTCTGTAAATTTGTAGATGAATGGTGTTGTGCAGTTTTGCACATGACCCTAAAATAGATTAAACTGCTTGATAAATGTCCTGGTAGTTCTTGTGCCAAAAGATGAGAGAGGATATGCCCAGCAAGAAGTGTAACACCTCTGTAGAAATTGGGAAGCATAATTTGTTATGCAGGTTCTTCTCTTTTCCACTTCTTGTTTTGCTGAGTGCTTTGTCAAAGAAATTTAAATGCACTTACAGAAATTTCCTCTAAGTGTTCTGCCAAGGTGCATGAGCAAACTCAGGTCAAAATTTTACTGTACATGGACAGAAGCCAGAGGACAGAAGAGCACTTAATTTTTAATCATTATTTCATTAGTTAGTAAACTGCTTAGCTGCTCCATAGTATTTTGGATTGTCTGAAAATGGCATACAGCTTTGTGGGAAATCCTTCTTTGGCCTCTCTCAGCCGCAGACACAAACCTTACAGGTTTCCCAAGGGAACACAAACCTTAGTGCATAACTAAACATAATGATGAGGTCAGGGCAGCCATTTAAGCAAGCTGAGTCACAGGATAAACTGGGACCACATACAGGAAAGTGAATATCAGGGTATCCAAGAGTATGGTGGAAACAAAATCACAAACCCTGTGTGCTGTGAGTGGAGAGCAGTGGCTCCAAAAAAGGTAACGAGTGAGATGACAATGAAGGCAGCAATGAAGTCCCACCATGATGTTAGGGACAAAAAGGCAGAGCCAGCTTCTTGGCTTGCTGCAGTGAGCGGGCAGCTGGTCCAGCCTCGAGCACTGCAGCACTGATGAGAACTCAGCTCAACACAGGGACTAGAAAAGCCCAACTCACTGCTGTGGCTTCCAGCCTTCTTATGCTGGAGACAGTACTTGGAGGCTGGACAACCTTGGACCAGCTCTACAGCTCAGGGCCAGGCCACTCATTCAAAGACCAAGAGAAAAGGTCTCCTGGAGCTGGTGACCAAGAGCAGCTCCTGATGGAGTCAGGAGTCTTGAGGGCCACTGGCTCCAAGGTAGCACATACAGGGGGGAGCTGCTATTGAGCTAATGACCCTAATGTCCCTAGTGGGGAGGCTGCAAGTCACACCAGGTGTTTCCACCACTGTGAGTCTTACCAGGAGTCCGGGGTTTACAGTGAGAGGCTTAAATTGAGCCAAATGCTTTTCATACTTGGAAGAAAACAGTAATTAAAAGAAAGCCAGAAGACTTGGCTGCAAACTTGGGTGCTTCACTAAAGGGCACTTTTATGAAGAGGTAGGAGTAACATACACTCCTGGCTACAAGTTGGAGGTAGAGACTCTTCTTGGAAAAAAAGCAAAAATTGAAGCAGTGGGGGTGATTACAACTGGAACAAATTACCATCACAGGGGATTCCCTGTACTTTAATGCCTTTAGATCAAGCCCGACTCCTCATTTAAAAGATATGCTTTAGCCAAAAACAAAGTCATTGGATTTTGTACAGGAGTAACTAGATAGAATTGCACAGCCTATCATACACAAGAGGTCAGAGCAGTTAAGTGCTTTGGCTCTAATCCCTACATGTGGAAATACGTGTGTCTCTGCTCTGGCCTGCTGCACAAAAAATATATGTCTCATGGGGAAGTTCACAGTGATGACAAGATGCCTCACTACCCCTAGGGGGATGTGTCTTTCAGATCCAGCTGAGCTCAGAACTAAAACAGGGA
The DNA here is from genome assembly GCF_041296385.1 of Aphelocoma coerulescens. Taxonomy (NCBI): domain Eukaryota; kingdom Metazoa; phylum Chordata; class Aves; order Passeriformes; family Corvidae; genus Aphelocoma; species Aphelocoma coerulescens. The sequence goes on along the minus strand of NC_091015.1, from coordinate 118,559,779 downwards.
GTGGGCAGCTAACCCTCCCAGATTTCATGGCACTGGATGGAGACAGCAGATGATAAGGTTCAGTGTATGCTGGAACACAAGAGGGTTTGGTGTTTTTCTTTTACAGCAGGTAATAAGTCTGTTCAAGAAACAAAATAAAGTGAATCCAAAGGAATAAAGGCTGGAGGTTAATTAAAAGCCTACTTCTATTAATACAGGGGGAGAAACTGCTCAGGGATAGCTCATTATGTTGAATCATGGGCCTCTAATACTGCCAGAAATTGCTAAGAGCTTTGGTGAGTTATCTTTGACCCGGTTTGTTAAACAAAACTGCTGTGTTGTTGCTTTTCCCAAGAGTGGGGACAGATATCCACCTTGGGAGGCAACAACTAAGTCAAGTATATGTCTCTTATGTAGGGGTGAAAGGTCACATTTCTCATCTTGACCCCTTTTTCTTTTTTTTCTTTTCTTTTTTTTTTTTTTTTTTTTTTAAAGCTGGTTCTTCCAGTCTACAGGACTTGGAGCTGTCAGCCAAATTCTGGAGGAAAACTCTTTGCCAAAGTGCAACTTTTTCCTTGAAGAGTATAGCGAGTATGGAAAAGTACAAGGGAAGAACAACATTTCGGTTGATTAATACAGCTTGGGAAAACATAATCATACTAAATTTTTACTATTTTTACTAGTATGATTTACTGTTTAAATCAATGAAAATTTGCTGTTAATGCTAGTGACTACTAAAAAATCACAATATGGAAAGTAAGGATTTAGGATCAGGACATGAAACAGAAGCATTATCTAGAAAACCTAAAAGGGCTAATTTGGACAGGCTTGTAGAAGCTGTTTACTGAAGTACTACTTAAGATAAAGTTCACTTGACATTCACAGAAAACTGAGATCCAGCTGGTCCCTGCAGTCCCTATCCTGAGCATCCTTTCTGTTGTATTTGCACCCTTACTTCCGTAAATAAGTTAAATACTGCATTTTGGGACAATTCAGTTGCAACCAAAAAAGGATATTGAATTATATAATAAATCAAATACTGGAAGATTGCTAGAAGACAGCCATGCATGAAAGCTTAAGCATTAAAACCAGCTTTCTTGCAAACTTTCCTTTATCCAAATCTGCTGGGAAGGTTCCTGGAACTTGCAAGAGAACAGAGACAGAAATGGTGGGTTTTTGTCAGCTTTTCATGGCATAACGGGTAATCAACATATCAGCCTTTTACAGCCAAGAAAGCTGCCTCCCTCTGAGCTGTAACTTGAATCATTCCCCATGTTAGTCACAGCTGGGGGCGGCTTGTGCTCTGCTTCCAGCCACTTCCACACTGCTGCGCTGGGGGAAGTGGTAAGGGCGCTTTTGGGAATCTGCAGCGTGGCAGGGACCCTGTCATGGAAGGGGGACAGTCACTGCAGAGAACGTGTGGCCACCTTTGCTTCAGGGCACTGCTTGAGGGATGTTCACACTCACGCTCAGTTTTTCTGCAGCCTGTAGGTGTGTTACTCTTTCAGCACCTTTTTCCAGCAGGCAGCAAACTGTGGAAGGCTGAGCACCCAGATATCCTATAGTATCCAGTCTGACACTTATTAACCACTTATGCCACTGTAATACCGAGGGTGCTTCTTAAATGAACACTGTTGCATTTCAACAAGGATGCTTAATGTGTTGCAAAAAGGAAGACTGAGAGCCTGTGTCTTCTTAATTCATCTGAACAGTGCCTGGCAATCTTACAAAGTGAAAAAAACCCCATTGCCTCAAATTTTCATTAAGGCTCAGTGTTTAGATTCAGTGTCAGTTCTCATTGACTCATCCCGTCTTCAACATAAATTGCAGACTAATCTGTTTTACTTTCTTACACCAGTGAGGCCAAATTACCTTTGTACCTGCTCTGTTGGAGCCTCACAGAGTTAATGTCATGACACAGATAAAACTCAGCCCACAATCTGGTGTGCTGACTGATGTCCATTCCCTGGTTTTCCACCCTTTATCAAAAGAAAGAGAACAGCCCATCCTTCAGCTTTGTGTGAAAACTAGCAAAGACACAAGTTCCAAAATTTATATTTTTACTTAGCTTGAGACTCTTTAGTGAATGTACATTTATTTTAACAGATTGAATTTTCTTAGCAGCTATTACAGACTGAAACTCGGCTCTAAAAGATTATTACCATGATTAAGACAATTTTCTGTAGTGGAAATTCACCTCATAAATGAAGTCTGGTATTCATATGGCAGCACAGATGCATCAACTCAACTTGCAGCTGTAGGCACTCAGAAAGCAGCAGAATTTGTCCCTAAATCTGCAACTGTTTGATGAAAAAATGAACATATTTTGACTTTCAAGTGAACAGATTATTGGAAGATGTTTTCTAATACAGAATTTCAGGATATCTAGTACAAAACACCACTGCTCATAAAAATGAGCAGACAGTGGAAATGAAAAGGTTTTCCTAGTTCTGTCTGCATTGCAATTCTTCAAATATATGTTCTTCTGCCTCCAACATGCTGGTCAGCAGGACAAGCATTTCTTCAGTATTGACACACCATTCGGCTCTACATCGAATATGGAAAAGAGTTGGTTTTGCCCCACAGGAATGTAAAGCACTTCCAGGTCCAGGGGAGTTACTAAATAAACAGCCTACATTTCAAAATTACCTGGGAATTCCTGCTGAAATTGGGGCCATTCATCAAAGAGACAGTTTAACATTAAATACCTGGGTAGAAGGTTAACTGAAGTTGCTGGCGGTTCATTCTTCTGAAATCTGGTCTATTATTACGATATAGTCGAGGTCTCTGTTTTGAAGACTCTAGACTAATCCCACTTATTTACTTATTTTTGTCATTCAGAAAGTGGCTGAGATCTTGATTTTGACTTACCAGACAGAATAAGACCAAAAGCTCTAAAAAAAGAAGTTTGTCCAAAATTTATATTTGGGATGAACATAGAACTCACAAGAAAAAGAATTCTGTGATTCAGTGACCACAGAAAACAGAAGATTTTTCCCTGTAATTATGACATTTTTTCCCAACAGAAAATTCTTTATTTACAATAATTTTTCCTCAGATTTAAATTTTTAGCATAATCCAATTTTCAGCCCTAAAATATGCCACATAGGCCATTCTGTTAAGCTTGATGGTGGAATTTTTACTGTACTATTTTGTATTTACACCTTTGCCCTCAAATACAGACTGCCAGTCATGCTGTCCACCTTAAATAGCACAGAAACAAAATTTGACTCCCATCAGGTAGTAGTTTGAAATATATGGTCCCTCCAGTGCAGAGATACACTGAGCAGAGTCCTAATTGCAGGTTTTCCACAGAATTTGCTGCTTTCCTGAGCAAGTTTTTTTATTTCTGAACCAAGTTTTCAACTCTTATATCAGTGTGAATCCAGGATAATTTCAGCATAGTAACTCTAGATCTAAATGGGTACAAGTGAAAACAGAACAGCACTAGAATATAATACTGCAATTAAAATGTTACTTGTTGAAACAGATTGTAGAAGCCATGTCCAAGATCTATGGTTTTGTTACTTTAATATATTTTGTGGGATATTCAAAAGCACTTCAAAAAAGGGGTCATCAATTCAGAACAAGAACTGTATTAAAAATCAGCTTGTATCTTCACAGGACCCAATCTTTCTGTAGCCCTTCCTGGTTCCCTGTCAGGGCAGTGCTTCCAGGCACACCCTCAAAAACTCTGAAAACATGCAATATAAAGCCTGGGCTGTGGGGAATAATATTAGGAGAAATTGATGCAAAATAGTCATTCTGCAAATTTACCATGCTCAATTGGGATATCTCCTGTACATAAAATTCCTGCTTTATGAAAGTGGTATATGAGGAAAATCTAAAAGCTCATTTAACAGTTTCAGGAAGTGATCTGCATTCAGACCATCTCATAATTAATACCACATAATTTACCCAAGTGAGGTTGAAGAATAATGTGATTATAGCTCACATGCCTCCATCCTGACTTAGCTTCCCTGCTACTCTGGTCCCAGGCCTCTCTCTTCTAATTCAGCTAGTCAGCTTGGTAGATACCAGACACTTAGGAACCAGGCTGGGATAAATTAGCCCTTTGAAACCAATTTGAATTTTAGCCAGATGAGGTAAAAACTGCGTGACTTGTGTTTTGCAAGAACCCACTACTCGGTTATCTCCAGTCTTCTCCACACTTTCCTATCTCCCCCCTCACAAACACCCTGAGAACTTTGCAGGTCTCTGATGCTTTACCTGACGTGCCTATCACACTCTGAAGTTCCCGTGGATGAACATATACACAGCTAGATATTACACAGTTCCTGTTGGTATCCCACCTCCTCAGCAATTCCAGCTGTCCCTGTGAAAGCTTGTGGGATGTGAGGTTAAAACTTGCAGAAAGCCTTCCTTTAGGCACCTACAACAAACTGTTAATTTTCCATGTTGTTTCAAAGGGGTGCATATCAACGATTCATTCCTTGCCGGTTTACAAATACATCTCAGATTAGTAACTCAGGCTGAGGCTGTCATTTAGTCATACAGGTTCTTTCTTTAGAAGTTTCTACAGTTAGCTTTCACCACACTTTTACTACTGAACGTTTGGACCCTAGGTTGGCCACCCCTAGACTCAGTCATTAAAATCCCTTTGCCACTGGATTCCTTACATGTTTTTCTGACCTCTTCCAGAGGAGCTCCAGGGCAGCTGCTACCTCTGTTTCCCCCAAGTGACTCCCTCATATTTCCTGCATCCATCTGCTATGTCCTGCTGCCCCATCTCCACAACACACACATGGGTCTGTCAGTAACTCCAGATGTCCTGTGGAGTCATCCTCCTCTAATGTCTTCTCACACCCTGGCCTTCCCCTCCCTCTTTTCACTTGTAAAACTTCTGATGCACAAGGGAATCTCTCCATCTCTCAAGAGCCAAGCAGCACCTGGTCCTTGTGCAAAGAGCCCCAAACCTGCTCCATCACATTCTTCCTCCTTTGACTCCCCTGCAGAAGTCCCTGGTGGCCCCAAGATTCAGTGGCTGCATTGCACATGAGTCTGCCACCTGCTTGTGTTCTGGGTCAGTTCACTGTCCTTAACCTGGAAGCAATTCTGGACAGGGACTGTACTGAATAAGTTACTGTCTGAATGGTGTGACCTAAAGTGTATTATAAATGACTTGGGGAGTATAGTATTTATAGCTGCTTCGTCTGAAGTCTGGCAGTGAGGGCTTTTGAAACACTCCAAAACAAAGTTTGCTAAAAACCCACCCCTCTAAACTTCCTCCTCTCTCAATCCCTGAAAAAGCAGGAGAGACAGTTAATCCACCCATTTTCATGGCAATACCGCTTCAACAAAGGCTCAGAGGAGTATCTGCCTTCCCCACATAGCATCGTGTCATGTAAGGAGGCTGTGACAGAAACAGATGTTCACTGTATATCAAAAGGAGGTTACCACCATGCTGATACACTTGTTATCTGAAGGCTGCAGTTGTCAGAAGTTTTGTACAGACTGCAAGCCCACCTGGCTATTGAATGAGGACACATCAAAGAGGCACTGAGCCAGAAACAGCCTGACTTGAAACCCGTGTTCAGCCCCACATTCTTCCAAATGGCAATATAATCTCCAAAAAGGTGCATGAGGATATGGAGAATATGTCTGTTCAGCATAAAATACCTGGCAATTGTGGTAGGTTCACTAGTCTGTGGGTCATGGCTGAAAACCCCACCAGAGGACACAAACTTTGGAAAATACAGAGGAGTCAGAACTACAAGGCAGCTCAATTGTGAGGTAATTGGTTTTGCTCATCCAGTACTGTCTTCTTTTAAAATATTGCCAACTAAATATAAAAGGCAAGAGCCCAGTCACGTAGGAGGGATAGGTGACTGTGTTTCAGCAAGCAGGGAAGGCAGTGTGGGTAACCACCAGAGCCTGACAGTAGGAAACCCTGTAACTGAGGAGAGAGTAAATGCCATAGCTAAGTCTGTAAGCAAAATTAGAGACGTGGTATAACTGTGTCTGGTGATGGTACTGGAATAGTTTATGCTGTTTCTGCATCTACTCATTGAACAACTGAAATGCAAAATTGAATTGGACAATACAGATGAAAGGATGATAAAAACTTTCCTTAAAATGAGGGGTTAAAGAAAATGTAACTTTACTGAGTTTATCAAAGATGAGGCTAAGCTGACTTATGTTTTGTTCATAAATGCAACCCCTTCTGACAATACATGGCTTTCAAATAGACAAAGACATGATAAAAGCCAATGTGGTGGACAGTGAAGTTAAACGTATTCCAAGTAGACACAAACAGATAATTCTTATAAGAGATGATGATTAACAATAGGAAACAGCAAAAAAGACAAACAGGATTTTCTGCTGCATGAAATGTTAAAATTAAGGCTGGGTGTCTTTTAATAAAATATGCCTTAGCTACAGGAAAAAAAAATTACGGGCATTGTTCAGCAATTCTGCTCTCTTGTATTTTGTAAAAGGTCAGGCTTCATGATCATAATGGTGCCCTCTAATTGTAAAGTTATGAGCCTATGCATTTTTAAAGCACTCTATGCTCTTGAAAACCATTAATTGCACCAAACTATATGACTATAAAAAGAGTTTTGATGGACAGGCTGAAGAGGGTATCTCACAACAGCCAGTAACCAGCTGCCTGTGCTTATGGAAACCAATTGAACAGCAAGGAGCAAACATGTAGATGCCCCATGGATAATTTTCTCAGCACACAGAGGCTGCCCGAGCCATGCTGGGATCTTCCTTGGGTAGAAGATCAGAAAGGAAAATATTACTAGTATGTCATGCTTATTCCCTTAATGCATTTGAAGAGATGTTTATCTGTTTATCAGTTTTCCTGTTGCACCAGGAAAGTCACCCCAGTCACCTCTTTCCTGCTTCTAGTACCTGTGCTTCACCTGGGACTTGTGTTTGGGAAGCCAGGTGTGTCAGGCCAGTCACGTTCAAACTGTGCCCAAAGACCTGGCTCTTTCCACCCTCAGACGAGGGGTGAGCTCCCACACAGGCATGTGCACCAGCAGGGTGCACCTTCAGCTAGGGAGCTCTTGTCACAGGAGGAACAAGTGCATTTCTGTTGGGAAACCTGGGACACAGCAGAAACTGAAGAGGCACCAGACACATATGGCAACTGATGAGCCCCAGTATGCTTTGGTGATTTCATTTCTCTCCCTCTCTGGCCCCTCAAGGAGGGGGGGGGGGGGGGGGGAGAAACTTTTCTTCTTCTTTTGCTGTTTCAGGAAAAAAACAAGTATTGTGAGGCATAAGGGTGAGCCATTTAAGAGGAAACTCCAAAACAACATACAGAAAAACTGCTTTAAAAAAAAATCCATCCCCACAACCATTCCAACATGTTTCAAAGAAGTCACTGTGGATTAATGATGTCTGCAACCACTTTTCTTACTAAATAGTTCACTCTCTCCTTGAACACTGAAACAGCTTTCATCTCACCTTTCAGCTTGCTGTGAACTCTTGTAATTAAGGAAAGAATATTGGCATGGTCTTTGGCTTTTTAAATAATGCCAAGAGATGCAGTTTCTTTATATCACTCCACTTGTGCACTATTAGCAAAACTCCAAACCTCCCTGAGAAAGAATGGATAACCTGACTGGGGAGACCGACAGATTTCCTTTGATGCCTCTCAAATGCACGATCCTACTGCTCATGCATCACTGCTGATAACGTGAAACACAGGGCTGGGAGCCCCAAGTTAACACTGAGCCTGTCCCTGCACTTCCAGCACCACAGCATTACTGCACTTGTCCCACTGAGTATGGGCACATCAGCTTAGCACCTTTGTTTTGTGTCCTCCTGTCTGGTATGATGAAATACATCCTTCAACACTTAGGCATCCTTTAAATAAAAAAAAAAAAATAAAAAAGGACTTATCCATATGCAAGTTTTGAGGAAGCTTTTAGAAAGGCACTGGCAAAATGTAAAACAGATTTTGAAATTATACAACATTCCTAATCCTGAAAAGTGAGGTGTCACTTTTGTCTTCAGATTTAAACTCAGAGAAGGCTTTGCCTACAGTTATCCCACTAGCTCTGACAAGAACTGGTTTAAAACGGCATTACCTTCATCAGATACAATTGAGTTCCTCCTCTGAATTAAAAAAAAAAAAAAAAAAAAAGAAAAAGCTTTAATGATCTTCAAATATCAGGCTTTCTGTGGACCATAAGCCAAAATCTACTTGACTTTCCTCCTCAGCCTCCCTGTCTTGAAAAGCAAACTTCACATCTGCTTGTTATCAGTAGTTATCTCACAGCATGCCTCTGAATCATTTAGAAAACTCAAAGCACATGTTTATCCCTGCTGAGGAACCAGTCATTATGATGCTATTTACAGGCCCTTGGTGACCCATGCTCACTACATGGTGTACAAAACTGCCAAAGATTTTTTCTCAGGGGTTCTCACTGCTGCTAGGTTTAATTACTTACCATCAGCTTTCAGCCAGGAGGCTGCACTCCCTCCTTTCAAGCTGCATTGAGGCATGCTTGTGTGAGGACATGTGGGAAAGCTAAGATAAATCAATTAGACATATGAAGCATGTTGCATGTGACTTAAAGCACATTAAATCCTCATGTGGTTACTCTTATTCAGAAGAATAAAAAGGCTTTCACTTTTCTGTGCAGACAACTTCAAAGCTGCACCATTTTGCAATTGTAGTGTGTTGTTAAAAGCAATGAGGGGCTAGGAAAAGATGCCAACAGTCTTGGGCAAATGTATTTAAATCTGAAAATGAAAAAACTGATTGCTCAGTAATGTGGAAGGGTGATATGTCCTTCTGAGACCAAATGTGCTTCTCCCAAGACATTGTGCATGCAAACCCCTCCAGAGCCTTTCTGCTTAGACAGCCAGGCAAACCTTACATTTGTCTTAGCACAAGGACGAATAATTGTGTCACTACAAGATACTCAAAATAAGCCTACTTTTTTTGTGGGACATGAAGGTTCATGCAAGTCTGTGCTTCCTCTGACTGTACAGAGTCAGCAGTTTTGCTCGGTATTTTCAATATTCAAGAAAACCATTTAAAGGTTTGATCCCACAGCTAGTGTCTAGTTTGCAAGTGCTCCTTACTACACCAAAGGGAAAATTCACAACATCAAACTCAGACCTTTGCCACTCCGGAACAAAAGACTAAGAATATTGGTTCCTCCTTGTGCAAAGTGCAGAAATCTCTTCATACAATTCTTCTTAACCCTCTTGAAAATCTGTGCAGGGCTAGCCCCACATGTCATTTTTCATGATTTTGAATCAAAACAGAGCCCTATGTTTTTTGCTTTTCATTGAGTAATTTCAGCAGTGAGCCATATTTTTTTTCTTGCCCAGAAGTGTTTCAACAAATTAAAAAAGTTCTTTCTAAAGCCTTAGCAGCACTTCAAGAAACAGGAGAATCCCAAAACCACCTCCTCATCTCATTTTGCTAGAGAATCTTTTGAAAAGGTAACAATATCAGACAGGGATGTTTCAGCTTTCACTGCTTTCAGAGAATGTCTTCTTCACAGAGAAGTGACCTACAATGCCAAGCTCCAAGTGTTGTATGTGAGAACCCATCTGAGGCTACTTGCTGTAGCATATCTGTGTGATGTACCAAGTACAGACAGAGCCATCTACTATAAATTCTGTGCAGAAGTTGTGAGGTGTCTGTCATCTTAATTAAAATAAACCCAAAAACAATAATAAAAAAACCCAACCCCAAACAAAAATACTTCATCAGACCAAGAACAGCTGAATGTCTCCAGTATTTCCATTCCTGCATGTGGGTTAAGTATCTGCAGCTGACAACTTCAACCACACGTTCTGCAGGCTGCCTTGTTCCTTGCTGTTGGGGGGATGTTTATATACCCACTCACATGCGTTGCATTCTTTAATAACATAATACACAGAACTGGGAAAATTTAAAGAGAAAGCACTTGGCTACACCTAGGTCCAAACCAAAGCTATATCTAACCTAACTATGCCTCAATTCCTTGTGTTCCTGTCACCAAACTAGCATGAAATTTGACTACACTTACAATTTCTGGCTTTATCTTGAGAAAACCATGGAAACTTGGGGTTGGATTAAAAAAAAAAAAAAAGCTTCAACTGCAGTGCAATGTGACACTGTAAAAAAAAAAAAATCTAGAGGCAGTAAGTGTATACAAAATATCTATTCTGTCCTGTAAATAGATATTAAAAGCTTAGTTAACATTCCACAGTGGTTTGAAAGAATAGACTTTGAAGAAATCAAATTAGAAACGAAAAATATGTATGCCATTTATTTTGCACATGCTAGTGCCATAGGTGCAGTTCAGTAAGTGTGAGGAGCCTGCTGCATTACTCACAGGCGACACGTGTGTTTCAAATCTGCCTTCATTTAAGCAGTGCAGTTCAGTTTCCTCTGTTTCTCCAGTTTCTGGCTCACATTTGGACTGGACTGACTCTTTTTGCTGAAGCATAGCTTGAGTTGGGATTCAACTCCAGATGTGTACCTCACTGATACACAGGAGGGAAAGACAGTGATGCACTGGAAAGGCTTGTTTCTGCTGCTGTTAAAGACTGCCATTCTCTTCTCATGCAAGAAGCTCATGATTTTGAGGGGACACTAACCTCCTGGTTAGGTCCCCACACAGTATTTGCTTTGCTGAAGGCTTTAGAACCTTTTGTTCAGGCCCAGGTCCTGGCATAGTTAGCCAAAGCTTTCCACTTCCATTCCATTTTTCTTCAAGACGTAATTACTGCAATGCACTCTGGCTTGGAGCTACCCTTGAAGATCAGTCAGAGGCAACAGCTGCCACACACTGTGGCTTCCCACTTGCTAGGAGTTGCTCACCACAGGCGACATGTCACAACAACTCTTTCAACACACTGTACAGATTTGCATTTCTCATGTTCTAAGTTGCATTCATCAAGATTAGCAGAGACATGGGGAAGCTGGCATTACTGTGCTGGCTTGCTTGGGCTGGAAAACCAAGGGCTTGGTTCACACAAAGATTAGGCACTTTTTGGGTCTAGTGTATTTCCAAGGCTTTTTAAAGATGGATCTCACTGCTTTTGTCTTGTCCTTTGCTGGTTCTTTACTCCAGGATCATCTTGGTGTCACCTCCTGCACTGACTTCATCAGCAGGCTCCTCTGGTGCCCCTCTGCCTTCCCCCTGTGTCGCTAGCTGCATCCCTGCCACACAAGGATGAAATACAAGCATATGCCCCTGCAGAGCTGGCTATCTGTGCTGTGCTCTGCTTGCTGCTGTGTCTCGTTGGACTGGGCAGGAGCCAGCAATCTGTAACTCAGGCTGTGTGTGCGGTGCTCACCTTGGGAAATCGGGATACGACTCAGAGGAGGCACGGGGCTGAGCAGTGTTTCAGGTATTCAGTTACCCGCTCAAAAGGTGGGATGTGGTTATCTGTAAAGTTTTGTGCCAGAACCAGAGAGCCAAACCTGAGCCACAGCTTCTCAGGGCTGTACTCTAACCTCCAGTTCACCTAACTGCAGGTCCTAAGAGTAAACACCATAATGGAAAGCCTGGTATAGCTACGCAGGGATAGGGTCATTCAGACTACAAACCAACCTCTTTTGCATAAGAATGCAACCATAACTGTTTGAATTTAGCTAGCCCTTGTTTTGATCTGGATGCAGCCTGTTTATACTGCTTAATTGTAGTCATTCCTGTGGCTTTGTTTGTTTGTTTACAACAGTACTCCAAAGTTTGGGAAAATGTTGCAAAAGTTTTAAATAGCAAACATGGCAGTCATTCTTTAACCTAATGTTTATAGTTTATAGGAGGGCTTCAACATGCATTATAATATTGCAAAACCCCAGCATGTCTTTGCATAGTTTGTCAGTATAAATCTGGGGACAATTTATGCAGTGCTGAGAAACAGCTACTTTTGGTACAGCTGTAAATTTTTGCAGACACACAAGATAAATCACCTACTCAAAGATGATGGAAACACTACCAAGAGTTTCAAACAAGTTCACAATTAATTAATATCTACCATCATCAAAAACCTGTAAAAGCAATTCTGAAAAAAAAAAAAAGAAAAGAAAAGGATGTGGTACCACCCTCCTGTTGTCCCCACACAGTATTTGCATCAGTGAAGGATTTACAGCAGCATTACTTAGCTCCTCTTTTTTCCCCGACGCAAATGGGTTTTCTGAAGATTTCCTGAGCTGAGTCATATGCTGTATTTCTCATGCTTTAGTATATATATTCCAACAGTGTCCCTTTTCCCAGGATTTGTCAGTCTTACCAATACATCAAGCTAAAGAATCTCAACCTTCTCGTAGTCTGGTTGGAGCAAGACCTGTTCACCTGAAGAAGCAAAGGTCTGGCATCTAATTTAGCAAGAATCAATGGGACAGTTTAGGAACAGGGAGTTTGAGGAGCCCTATGATAGTTAGGACCTCCAGTCCAGCAGAATTGAAGAGGGTATTTTGCTTCTACATTCACTAGGTACGTACACCTGAAAATTTTGCTTCTAATGCACGGCCTTAAAACCTACAATTCTCGTACCACAAGACTGGAACAGTTCTTGAAGTGGGACATCTTTCTTCTAACAGCAGGTAAGTGCTCTGAGACATATGAAACCACAGGATCTTTCTAAATAACCTCCTCGTGGATTGTTTCAGGTGAGATGCTCTCTCCATACCCTTTGATCTCCTCCAGCCTAAATTCTATATTGACACTGTGCAGACAGCTTTTTGCTGTGACACTGAGGTGTTAATGCGACATTAACTTGCTGTGCACAGTACATTTTCTACAAGGCATGAACATTTAATTCAAGGTATCTGTTCTCTGTTGCTTGAACCTGGAATTTTAACTCAGAATTGCACAGGGTTTTGCCTTGCCTCCTTTTGCCCTTTATTTTGTGGAACCTCAGTGCGTTGAGATTTGCAACTTCATGTTCTCCCTCAGTATCGAGGATTTCACTGGCTTGTGGTGAAATGTCCATCTTACACTTTCTCTCCTCTCTGTTCACATCTGGAGCGAGGCATGATGTCATCAGTATAGTATGTCATCTGTCTCATCTCCCCTGGTAAAAATGAGAAAATTTGCTTGATTTTCAAGCATTCATTCAAGAGTCTGAATGCAACATGAAGCTGCTCGGAGTGTCCTACCCGCTCTGGCTGGTCTGATTAACCTGCACCATCACACAGCTCTCTGGGAGGATTTTAACAGCCATTGCCTTGTTCTCAGAAATAAAATAACTCATCTCATTCACAAGTTCTTATTCCTCTCTGCCCTTCCCCTGGCCTCAAATCCCATTTCTGTTCCTTTCAAGGTGAATTATTTTTTTGTTGCCCTTTCATTCCAGCAGAAAGATGGCCCCTTTTCTGTTTCAATGGGACCCAGGCCTTCCTGCCGCAGCTGCTCCCTCCTGGCCAGCGGCCGACTGCCTCATCTGAGCTCAATCTTAATGTAGTTTATTTTTCTCTGTCTTAGTTGTTTCATTCTTTGCCTTTTCTTCGGGTTGGACCTCACTTAATCAATCTCAGTCTTAGCCCTTTTGCCTTTCAATTCAGCCTTTTTTGCTCTGCTGGGTTTGGGGTAAAGGAAACAAGGCTTCCTTAGAGTGATTTGCTTACTCTCTTTTTTCCTGATTTCCTTACCCTTCTCTTCCTCTGCCAGGGAGGTCAGAAGAGCTCTGACCTTGGGTAACAGTGCAAACTGGAACATTTGTGATTGCAAGAGAAACAATTCTTTAATTAATTAAACAATCCAGAAGTTGCAGAAGGAAGCCAGCAGGGCTCTCCTGCCTGCTGGGACCTGCTACACCATGTCTTGTGTTGCCTTCCAGGCTGAAGTACACGCTCACAGAACCAAGTCCTGACTCTGATACATCCCTCCTTGTTAGTCAGCAGCAATACAAGTCAAGCATCTTTATTTGTGTTTGGTTTTACCTCTCAAAAAAAATTAAAATTACCCCTTAAAACTCGTGTTGTTGTGAACCCTTACTTTGCTTCATGTGGCTTTTGTTCATACAGCTGAAGAGTCACAAAGTTGATGAACTTGAAATACCTGAAGAATTCTGTAAGAAGTCATTATATGAAATCTTAAGTGGAAAGAAGTAGTCCGTATGTCTGCTCCTATGGATGGCAGTAGGGCACATACCATTGAGTCCTGTGGAAACAGAATGCAGCCCTACAGTTTCCAACTGAAGTGTTTTGTAACTGTCTTGGCCTGAATGGGGTCTGAAAATTTATCCTATGCATAAAAGAAAGAAACTCTCTTTAGGAGGCTTTTTCATGTGTTTAACAGATGTTCACAGAGATCGAGCCACGCTTTCTAGGAGGGTTGGGGCCGCTGAACCACGTAAATGATATGGGAAAACACAGGACAGTGTCAAAGCACCATTTGCTTTTAAGGTGGAGGGTTATCTCACCAGCTCTCAAGCATCTAAGACAACTTTTTCAGCAACGCCAGCTGACATAAAATTTAGGGCTGACCATTCTGATATAAAAACATAGTGACTGGAAATCATGAATAATCCATGGAGAAATCCATGTCCTTAACTCATAATCACATTTCTTTAGATCCTCAAGTTTGCCATGTGGTGTTCAGTAGTCTCCTTTTATGAGTAGCCACACTTCATCATGCCATCTGCAGAAGAAAATAACTGCATTTAACAGAAGCCTCTATTTAGAGCTGCAGGGGGAACTAATTAAAGGTAACTGAAACCACAGCTGCTAAAATAATTATATGGCATCTAAACTATTTTGGAAAGCCCTCATTGTTTCTCAGTGTGACAAAGCAGAGTAAGATGGGAAACCTACCATCACCTTAGAAAACATGTTTGTGGTAAATGATGTACCTAGAACTCCATAGGATACTCCCTAACTCAGGCATGTGTAGCATCCATGCATGTTTTATGTATACACAAACACACACATGCACATTGCATATAAATGGACCTTTTTTTGTGCTCTTACTAGCTGCATATAGTCTTCAAGACTTAGGAGAGAGAAAGAGGTACTGGCATTATAAAACTGTACTAAAGAGGTGCCCACATTACTTTGCAAAGAAAAGCATTTTATAATCACACACGGAACGGATTGTTTGGAATTAAATACACTGGACATGGTTCAACCAGTCTTCAGTGAAAAAAAAGTCCTTCAACCATTTTTATGTAAGAAAAAGAAGACTTGAACTTCATATATATATATATATATATATAAGAATGACAGTACTGAAGCTTGGAAATATATATATATATATATATATAAGAATGACAGTACTGAAGCTTGGAAAAAGAGTTTCAGATGAGGTTTGAATTATTCCAAACTCAGAGCTCAGTGGGGAGCTCAGATTTTACATTTGCACAGGGGTGCAGCTGTCAAAAAGAAGTAAAATCAATTGACAAAAAGCACCAGCAAACTAATCTGCTTGTGTCATTTGGAACTTATTCATAAGAAGTTCTTTAAAATTAAGAAGAGGACAGATGTGCATTTGAACTCCCTTCTACTTCAATTTGTTTCTCTCCAAATGATGTTCATCATCATGGCGTTTCAGCCTCTTTTTAAACTGATTAAAACAAGCAAGTCTGCAAAAGGCAGGCATTATCACAGAGTGACTCAAAGCTGGACCTGGCTTTAATTTTACAAGCACATTCTTCTAACACTCTTTCCAATGTTTATTACAGATCATACCTAATGTTTTGGAGCAACAGTGTTTCCCCAAAAAAGCCACGACAAAGCACAAGAGCGCAGAGCACTCCCCTGATGGTCCACACACTCCCTAGCACTCCTAAAACCCAGCTCCTTTGGCCTTTCTAGAACAAAATCCCCATATCCATCTCCAGTTGTTGACTTGTACTTCAGTTTTGAGGAAAGAGAAGGTCTACCATAAAGTTACTACAAAGTTTATCAACAATAAGCTCAGTTTGCTGATAGTCCTGCTCTTCTAAGCCCAGCCAACATGCAAATGAAGCATTCAGCTTCACAAAAGCGAAGTATTAATAGTCTGTTATTAAAAAAAACCCAACAAAGTAATGATATCCTCAGTGACATCTTAGTGCAAATACTACTTGGAAATAAGCATGAATACTGGACATTAAATAATTTCCATACCTTGGAAACAACGTATTGTCCCCCTGGAGATGCAGAAAAGGAGATGAGGCCATCTTCTTTGGCAGGATATCAATTGACAGGGCAACAGCCACATTTACCATTTTAAACAATATTTGGTCAGCGAACATCTATTTCTAAAAGACCAAAGTACAAATCTCCAACTCACACATTACTTTTGTCATCGTTGTGGATGTGAAAGATGGAAATCTATTAAAAACATAGGCAGACTCCAAATGATTTAAAAAAAAAATGCTTCAAAAAAATACTAGGCACTAAATAGATTCCAGGGATAATATATAACAAGATATACCAGAGCATCCAACAAATGGTTATGTCTTGAGTGAACTAGAAAAAGCCCCTAATGAATAATGGCAGACAAATGGTGAGGAAATATGTAAAGAATGAAGCTGATTTTTTTGCCATAACAGACATTGCATAGGCCAGTGGGTAAACCCTCAGAAGGCCTGACTGAAAGCATTCCCTCTTTCAAGCCTGCTGAAGGAAGGGGATTGAACTTAGGAACATGCTCAGCATGAAAGCAGGAATTTCAGTTAGTCAGGGGCTGCAGTGACTCTTAAGTGCTCTAAGAAATGTTACATGGCTTAAGGAAAGATTGAGACCCAGGTGTGACAATTTTCACAAAGTCATTTGCCTCATTAATTTTTTCATAAAATGTTTAATTTATTTTTTCCCACTGCCCTCTTGTACCTCACCTGTTTTCCTTCACATACTGAAGGAAAAACAGGCCAGGAACCAGGATGTTGTCCTGGGATGGACAATGTCCTTTCATTGGCTTTTACTGGGGCTCAGAGCAAGTCATGCAGGCACAGGCTACTACGGGCACTATACCATCTAAAGATGCAGATGCAAACCCCCTGTGACTTTAGGAAGTGCCTTAGCAACTAAACCTTGTTGAAATCAAACAGGGACTAAAGGGCAAACAAAAACCACCACCCCGTGACTTTGAAAGCAAGCATGAATTAAAAACCCAAAATTTCTTCAGGGTCCTGTAGTCAAATAGTCTGTCAGAGCAAATGTATTCTGTACATTTTCTTTATTTTTCCCCAAAGTTCTCTCTTGTTGCTACTCTAATGGACCCTGTGTGAAAGCAGGAAGCACACAGGCCTAAAAGAGGTATATGGAAACTATGGATAGACTGCATGAGGCTGCTCTCAATTACAGCTGAGCTGGAAGGAGCACAAATGAAAACCAGACTGACAGTCTGGCTATTTTATATCTCAATGAGACCTGAAAATTTAGATAGTTTCAAGAATATCACATATGAAGTTTGATCGATAAACGGCTCAGAGACTGAACGGTCTCAACTTGTAGTCATCTTCATTTTGACCCGATTGAAAACATCCTTCTCTGTCTTGGATGGTATGTGGATCACATCAGTGGAAGGATATTAAGTTCACCCTGCTGGTGCCCTTTCACATCTGATGTGTTAAGAATGACCCTGACATGCCAGAAGTGTTGACTGACAGTCTCTTTCACACAGATGCTGGAGAGATTATGTAAATCATGGTGTTTATGAGCTGCTACACAAGACCCGAGCCAAGTTTGGTAGAAACCACCCCTTCATTTTGCTGGCTCATGAGCCCACCCAGAGTAGCTGAAAACCTCAGACAGTGTTCCTTTCTTAAGGAATGAGAAAATGCCACACTGAATTGAGAAACCAAGATTGACTTGGACTTCTCTGCCAAGATCTTTATGTTTATTTCAATTGCTTTTTTAATGGAACAGCAGATAGTTTCCATTTTCCTTGAGGCCTTTTGCAAACAGGAGAAAGGGTCTGAAGAGTGAGTTACAGCCTGTGCCAGCAGCGAAGATTAAGGTTGTCAAGATACTATGATAAAAATTATGTTATTTTACACTAGGATTTGGGATTGAAAGTATTAAAAGAAGGCCCTTACAAAGAAACTTGGATGCTATCCTCATTTTCCTTGCTACATACTGTTCATAGCTGTCCCTCTTTGTACTACGATAATGATCAGAATAGAGAAGCTTTTGGGTTTAGTTTGGAAATCAAGCAAATATCGATAAAATACCAAGACAATGCAGTTGAATGCATTCTCTAAGTTGCTAAATGTGGAGAAAAATTTCCAGTAAGACTGATAGCACTGAAATTAATGCATACCACTTGTGCAGGGTAAGGACTGGCACCACTCAGAAAATGTCTGGCAGAGGACACACATTTATTGTACAAAATATCTCATCACTCAACTCTGTGCTCATCTCATCTCATCTCATCTCATCTCATCTCATCCATCTTTTCTTGTATTTTAGCTAGAGCCACACCAATGCTGATCAGTGTAAAGTCTCACTTCAAGTGATAGAGTGATAGCAAACAGTCCTATTTATGTGTCACTACGTGAGACTGACATGGAAATATGTGGGCATTCTCCATGCTACATTAGCCATGCCCACAGGCTAATGGACAAACAAACTGAGGCACTGAAACAGACTCTGGCCTCAACCAAACTGAAACCCTGTGAATTACAGTAGACGAGAATGATGCTTCTAAACGTTTATCTACATGACAAAACAATATCTGAAGTCTTTAGAAAATTGTCTACAAACAAAAAGATATTTTCCTGTTGAGTATCAAACCGTGAGGCTGGGATCCTGCATGTGTGGGCAAATGATTAAAACAATCAAAAGAACAGAACAATTTAATTATGCAGTCAATCATACAGCTGGTTGAGTAACCAATGCATTCAGAGAGAAATATTTCTGAATAAGGAGTAAAGATATTGCCAGTATTTCTGAGTAAAGAATCTTTAACAACTAACTTAACCTGTAAATCAATTCCATTAAAAGAGTGACTTGGATAAGTTTGGAAGTCAAAGAAAGTAAAAGATGCATGCAGAAGTTTGGCATTTAAGCAGACTCATAAATGGAAGACATGTGGCCTTAGATGAACAACAAACTCCCTTAATCTGCTGGTTTTCTAAAGAGAAAATATCTGCAAATATTTGAGATGTTTTCAGGACAGGCTGCTATGGTTAGGGTCTTCATTTTTGCAAAGTAAAAAAAAGGCAAGATGTCTATAAACACAGCATTATGCAGATAAAGCGGATTTAGGAGTGAAAATTCCTCTTGCTATTGAAACTATTAGTGTCTTGCACACCAAGGAGAACATAATCTCAAAAAGCATAAACTCCCTGCAATGGAAAAGGTATAAAAGAGCTGGCAGGATGTTCCAGGCTTATTTGCCCCCCTGGGCTCCACATCCCACAGCCTCACCCATGGGCCAGAAGCACCAGTAAGCCAAATCCTGGGCCCCTCATGACGGCATCACCTCACACCCAGCCTGCACTGATGGCTTCCGGGCTGGCACCTCCCAGCACCTGCTTGGTAGCCATGGGCCTGCTGGAGGGCACAGAATCAGTCCATACTTCCTGCACGTGTGCTGAGCCTCACGGGCACAAGGAAGATGGGTCTTACCCAGCCAGATGAGAAACAGGACTAGAGAATCTTGAGAACTTGGCCCTTCCCAGTTTAAATAAGAGGGCTAATAAAGAAAGCAACAGTGACTCTAATGTACGGTAGTAATTAAAACATATTTGAATGGTGGCAAACGAAAAGGGTTGTTGAAGATTAAAGAAGAAGTAAAATTGTAATTGTAAGTAGCTGAGCTTCCGCTTCGTACAAAAACAAGAGAGACACTATGAGGGATGCCATATTGCATTTGGCTCCTGTCCTAAAACAATTCCACATTATAAATATTTGACACAGCACTTAAGACTATTGCCTCCACGGGATTTAATGCAGTATAATGTAACACATCTGTTAGCTACCCACATGGCATGAAAAGAGCGAATGGGGAAAATAGGAACAAAAAGTTCAAAAACATATTGTATACTATTACTTCTGTGTTGGTGTTGATCATGCTGCATTCATTACCTATTGAACTAGGATGACAGAAAATGTTTCACAACACCTGAACAGCATGATCTTGTCCACTGTTTTTTTGATCTGGGAGACTACATCAACCCTGTTCCTGCCTTTACTTTCTGTACTCCTGGTAAGTACCATGAGAAGTCATGTCTTGCATGGATACTGCATCTAATGTGAAAAATTAGAGTACCTGTATGACAGTGCAACAGCATAAGACACGTAAGGTCAAGTAACTTGGGGAAATGCACCTGCTTTTTATATCTTCAATTTAAGTATTAAAAATCTATTGTCATCAGTTTACACTAGCTGAAAAATTGTAAATTGAAGAGATATGTGTTAGCCAAGTTAATAAACCTTTTTGTCAACCACATTGCAGCTAAGTGACACTTTCTTGCTCTACTTTGAAGAGTTGAAAGATTGCCATACTTTGACAGTTATCTCCTGTGTGAGTTCCTCTGCTCAGCATCCTTCCTTCTTACAGGGAAACCTTTCTTAAGGGTATCTTCCTCAGGAAAAACTCACAGAGTATCCTTCTTAAATTGTAAGTCCTGTAGTCAAAGAAAAATGTTAAAAGCCACAGGTCATATTAACAAGTAAACAAACTACTGTGCAGACAACACATAAGGGTTGACACACACTTTCATCACCGCAGGTCTGTCAGTCTGCTGATAACAAACTCCACATCAGCTTTTTGTTCTCCTGATAGCAGCTTAGATAAGTTTTGGAGTGACCACGCACTGGAATAGATTGCCTAGAAAGGTTGTGGAGTCTCCCTGACTGGAGATATTCAAAAACCATCTGGATGCAATCCTGTGCCATGTGCTCTAGGATGACCCTGCTTGAGCAAGGAGGTTGGACCAGATGTGGTCCTTTCCAACCCTACCCATTCTGTGATTCTGTGAAAAGAAAGCTACACTGAAAAAGGAATTACAGAACAAACCTTTGGTTTTCTCGTGGTTCCATAATGAAAGTGCCAATCTCTGTTCTGTTCCCAAACTTAACAGTTAGAAAATAAAACAAAACAACAAAGTAAACAAAACAAAACAAAGCAAGCAAACAAAAAACCCAACAAACCAAAAATCCCCCCAAAGAAATTCTTACTGTGGGACAGAGTTTAAAATCTTTCCAGAAGATGGAGTCTGTCTTCATTCACGTTTTACTTTCATCACAGCATTTTCATGTGGTGGTAGACCCAACCAGGATTTTCAAAGCTGCAAACCAGCTTAGATGCCCTTTGTGCATTTGAAAAGGGCAGTGATGAGTTCCAGAGAGACCATGCACAGCCTGGGCACTGCTTTATGTGCCTGTGCTCCAGCACTACCTGCTTGGGGGAGCCAGAAAGCAGGAGGTGGCCAGGAGACACAGTTCAGCCAGGAGCTACAACTGGGTGGCTCCCAGATGCCACCAACACTGACTGACCTCTTACTGAGGGTTCTGAGAACTCCTAATGGGTGCACTTTGGTAAGCTCAGTATCTCTGTGACCATCTTTCCCCACGTCTGAACCACAACATTTTGTTTTCTCTGAAAGCTGCTGCTGAAGCAAACATTAGGATTTTTTGGGAAATTGCTTTAGCATTTGTCAGAATATCAAAATGAGTAAATCATTTAGCAGAGAAAAACAGATCTAGGCACAGTTTTGCATACCATTATCTTGACTCCTCTACTGTATAACTTTTCATAACTATGCCTCATCTGGGAAAAGTCACAAATCTGTTGTTTGTGGGAAGCTAGATAATTAGACACTCTAAATGACAACTTACAAACTATAGCTAAAAGCTAACCAGACTGGTAAACAGGAAGTGAAAGACTGACTTTTGCTTCTTTACCCAGAGATTAACACAGATGAAATAAATGCTTAATTCAGCCCTTCTCTAGCAGCAGTTCATGAACCAGGGGAGGTTTGTGAAACCACACAGCTTGCTTGTGGAGCCATGTTAAAGCGTAACATTTCCCAGTTTTGTTTGCCTGCAATAGTCATCCCTCCCAGAAACTTGGTATGTACTGGTTCATTCATCCACAGCCTGGAGATCCATAGGTTTCAGTCAGGTCTAATGACCAGAAATGTAGCCAGTTTTTCATAAACAATTTCCCACTCAAAAGCACAAGAGCCTGACTAGGCAGCCCCTTGAGCCAACAGCACACTTAAAAGAGCTAAGAAATCAAGGTAACAGCATCCTGAATAAAGTATTAATTTTTTTTCACTGGTAAATGTTTACATTTTCCCTAACAAATAACCCATGCATATGTACTTGGTTATGGATGAATTTCTGATTTCACAAACACTGTGGGCAAACTCTGTGGTCAGAGGTTGCTAGGCGCATAAATGTGTATAGCTGTTCATCATCACGTCCTCCTGCCTCTGTAGAGGACAGAATTAAGAGTATATCATTCACCTCTTTTGTTTGAATTATGGATGGACCTGGCTGAGAGCAGCAGGAATGAACTCAAAACTTGGGTCATGAATGTGAATGATTAGAAGGATCTCAGCTAGTATATTTGATCTCCTGAGCTTGGAGGACAATTAGAGCAAAACTGAACAGCTGAAGTTTTTCTTTAATTAGTCTCCAGTCTGCAGTGTACAGAGGTTCAGAGCTTAAATAAATTCTTACATAACTCAAGGTCCTCTTTTCTTTTTTCCATCAATATTACTATTTCCATTGAAAAATATTTAGGTTTTAGAAAGGAGAGAAATGTGATAGCCATTTATTGCCCCCACACTGCTAAGAAATTCCATGCTTTTATGTGCAGGAAGCATTGTGTTGATGTTGGCTTCCCCATGAGTTAAAAATCTTGTTTAAATGTTGCAGAATCTAAATGCTCTTTGAGGTTTTTCTGTGTTGTTTTATGGAAAGGCTTCTGCCTGATTATTTACAGATGCTGTCTCTGAGAAAGCCAAAAATAGTTCTTTACTAATTCAAAATTTAAACTAGCATTTC
This sequence comes from Aphelocoma coerulescens, assembly GCF_041296385.1. Taxonomy (NCBI): domain Eukaryota; kingdom Metazoa; phylum Chordata; class Aves; order Passeriformes; family Corvidae; genus Aphelocoma; species Aphelocoma coerulescens. Next base: position 118,536,921 of record NC_091015.1, on the reverse strand, counting down.
TATTATTTTACTGTGTAACCAAGGAACACTGCTCTGGGGTCCTCCTCTTCAAAGAGGAGAAGGAGCCCTTCGGCTCGCTCTTGGCATCACAAGCAGTGACACTCCCCTTCAGCCAACAGCAGTGCCAGGCCTTAGCAGACTACAGGATCCTCTCCAGCAGAAGTGCAGCCTCCAAAGCATTTTGCAGCACAGACTCCCTAGGTTACATGACCATGAGGGACTCGCATTGTTTCCAAAGTTACTTCTCCCACAGTAGCACAGGGTGTTTAAAGCAATTTTAGGAATTACGACAGCCCTTCAAGCCATGCTGCTTTTCCATGGCCACCTTGGCTGAGCATCAGGAAGGGATTTTTTTCAACAGTTCATGAAGTGCTAAGATGTATCTTGAGCTTAACAATCAAGAAATGTCACTCAGACAGCTCAGCAAGTAAGCATTTCGTCAGATGAAACACTCCTTCAAAGTTTCTCTTCACTTCTCCAAGGCTAAGGAGAGTCGTGAACACCAATGAATAGGGGGAGTACCCTTGTTAAATAGAAGCCAAGGAGCCTGGATCTCATCCTTGCCAGTCTACAGACAGATTTTACTCTTTATTCTCTCAGCAACCAAGGCCAGAAGAGTTGCACTTCCCTTGCTGCCTGAAACTATGGCTTTTCAATCCTAGGTCCTGTATATACCTGGCTGGTGGGTGGATTCACTGATCTGGAGACCACGTGCTGGACTACTCCCATCCTACAGATATGGCAGTCTCAGCAATCCTGGAAAGGGACTGGGGGTCAGCACAAGCTAGCAATATGAGAGAGAGAGGTGGGTTACCAGACATTACCTCTGCCTCACCCAGAGCATGGTTCAAAACAGCCTTCCTGACCCACATGAACTCCTCAGATTCTCCAAATCCCTGAATCATGAGATGGTTAGGAGCGAAAGTGATGTATTAAAAACTCAGCATTGCAGTAAACAAGAAGATATATTACTGTTTTCATTACAAAAGGTTCTGCATAAAATATTGTTGATAAAACATTTGCAAATGTAATTTTCTGCCTGTCAGCAGGTACTCATACCAGCTGAAAGCTGCTCCTAACTCCGTTTGCACAAACAACTTGCCTACTACAATGTGGCTTTGAAACAAAACAGGAGTTGTTTGTGAACAACTACTTGTCTCAACCCACAAGTAAAGTACCACACAGATACAGGACAAATCTGTGGGGTTACATGGTAGATTTGTCTTCTAACAGACTGGCCTTCAATCTAGATATCTCTCAAACACAGGGCTTGGGAGGCTTGTGTTTATTCCCCATAGCTTAACTTCTTATCTGAAAATAGCATAATGAATTTTCTGAAAACAACAGCAAACACCCCTTGGGGGATTTCTTTACAGACTTCTTTAGTTGGTGCAGCATTTGTAGTTGTTCTGCAGTTTCACTCAAAAAAAAAAAAAAAAAAAAAAAAAAAAAGCAAAAGAAGACTCGGCTGCACTTACTCCCTCCAGCTGAAAATTTCCTTCATCTCAGAGAGACACAGCTACCAGAGATGACTGGAGAACTTGGTACGATGACAAATAAATTAGGTTCTTATTTACATGCAACAAAGCACTATCATTTACTTTGAATGGCAGAAACCTCTTGACCACAATTAGCATTTTAAGGTGTTAACTTTTTACAAACCATAGATTTCTCCCAGATATGAAACCATTCGAGAACCAAGATCCCATAGTCAAATTTGATCTAAAATTGAGTTCTCATTTTCTTTCTTGAAACACATTGGAGCTTGCATTCCTACTGGTTCTGGCTGGATGCAACTCATCTCTAGCACTGATGCAACTGGCACCTGCTCCTTCTAAATGTGGAATTCTTCCACAGGGAAGACCTGTATGATATGTTTAGTTATGCCAAGTTTCTTAGCCATAGCACAAGCTGGCCACATAGTTACTTGTCTTATCCTTTACACCTACATTTGGAAAGACAATGTATATGACAGATAATTTGCACTGTGAATTGGGTTTGCATGGCCTCACTACTTTTTACCAATAATTTTACATGCTCTAGAAATGTCTATACATTTTCCTAACAGTGCCATTTCCTACCATTACTTCAATTTAAGAATCTCCCACAGTAACACTAAACTTTTAGTTCTGGCACTTACCTCCTCAGTTATAAATCACTTGTTCAATGTGTTTTGCATTTTGTTTCCATGCTGGGATCACGGATCTGAGATACAGTCAGGTAAATTACCTGGGTGCCCCCCACCAGCCTTGCTTTGCCTCCAGCTCCCTTGCTTTCTCCTGGTGACTGTGGTCTGCTGTTCTCAGAAGCAAAGAACCAACCACACAATCTGTAAATTGCGTTTTCTCCTCCTTACTTTTTCAGATGGAGATTATGTAAATTTTCCAGCACAACACAGGCACTTGCACTACAGCTGGAAGACCACCAGGACTTTCCTCCTGTCCTGTGTCAGAGCATACATTAATTGCTAGTTGCTCTACCTGCTCCTCAGAAACACTGATCTGCCATGAATACAAGCAAATTTCTTGCCTTGGTTTCAGTCTCATCTCCTCTACCAAAAGGATGATGACGCACATTTCCCTTGTTGAAAAGATCAGTGATGACTGAGAAATGACCAGCAAATTCCTACTGTTTTTAAGGAAAAGATTTTCATAAAAACTCTTCATCTCTCCCCACCTTGTTGATGAATATGCAGCTTATCCATGACATGATACACAAGAAACCAACATAATTGTGCTGAAGACAGTGTGATTTCTCTTCTTCTAATAAAAAAGAAGAGTGACTAGCAAAATTTTTCTTTAGCTTCAGATGTCTTTAATAAGTCAAATGGATGTACAAGATGTAACTGAGCATCTTCCTCTGCAAGTATACGTGGTGAGAATGGCATTTTCTGAAATATGGTTGGATAAAGAAAATCATTTAATCACTTTTGAAATCCGGTTCTGACAGAAAAATTGTAGGATAATGACCTCTGATGAAACAATAATAACAATAATAATAATAATAATCAGTATATTTTTTTCTAATCCTACCAGTATTATTTTCATCATCCTTGCATTCAGTACTGTGCCTGTCGGCCTTAATTCCTACAACATTTCACTGTGTTGGAACACATGAGGTATAAACTAAAGTCCACAGCTATTTCTTGCTTATTGTCCTGGTTTGGGATGGGGTAGGGTTAATTTTCTTCATAGTAGCTGATATGGGGCCATGGTTTGGATTTGTGCTGGAGACAGTGTTGATAACACAGGGATGTTTTCATTATTGCTGAACAGTGCTTATGCAGAGTCAAGGCCTCTTCTGCTCCTCACACCACCCCACCAGTGAGTAGGCTGGGGGTGCACCAGGAGCTGGGAGGGGACACAACCAGGAGAGCTGACCCCAGCTGACCACTGGAATATGCCATAACATATGGCATCATGCTCAGCATATAGAGCTGGGGGAAGACGGGGGCATTTAGAGTGATTGCGTTTGTCTTCCCAAGTCACCGTTACATGTGATGGAGGCCAGCTTTTCTGGACATGGTTGAACACCTGCCTGACCAGGGGAAATAAGTGATCTCCCAGGTATTTCACAGAATATTCTGAGTTGGAAGGATTTTCTCTCCCTGCCTTTCAACTCACACATTTATAGGTTTCCAGGTGCTAAGAGGAAATCCATCCAAAATTAAGTACTTGAGCACAGTTACCTTGGCAAGACTCGCACCTAGCTAGAGCCTAAAACTGATCCCTTATTAGAGCACCTCAGTGGACTGAATTTATTAGCAATCTGAGCCTGAGTGCAAGCCACACACGAGATGCAAGTCAGTCAGAAAATGGGCTTGGTAGGGTTGGGTTGCCTTGGACTCTGCTGCAGAAAAGGAGCATCTCTACCCTGGATGCTGATGGTACTGTTTACTGTGTGTTCATGTGTCCCTGCACTGCACCACAGTCACACAAGCAGACTTGTGAGTGCAATGTCAGCCACCTGCACGATGAGGGGTTCCTGCTGGGGTCTGCTTATAGTGGTTTGTCTGGCTCCTATTGTTCTGTCACACAGGCTCAGAGGATTCCCCAGGACTTCACATCCATTCCTGTGACAAAGCAGAAGCACCACCCTGAAGTATTTTCTGTCTTCTCTTATTTTGGGCGTGTGCTCACTACAAACTACAAAAATCTCCTGTTCTTCTATTCCCGACCATATTTTATTTGTCTTTAGTCAGCTTCTGTATAACCTCAGCATTTCTCTCTCATACCTGGAGAATGTTAAGCCAGAATTAATGACACATGGCTAACAGGCATCATGGCTAATATGTCATCAAGGTTATATCTCCCAAAGCAGCAGTCTCTGCTGAGCATCATTCCTTGCCTTCGTGACTCTGCTGTACTCTCCATGTAGTTTACTAATTCAGATTATGTGTAACATCTTTTGTTATTTAACACTAATAGGATTCAGTTGAACAATGCTTAATTACATCCAGGTCTCCTTCAATGCATGGCTTGTTCCCACTGTCAGTGATTTAATAAGCACTGAGACATACCATAAAATGGAGAATGAGTAATGCACACAGAGACGATTATTATGCTGTGGTGCTCATGATAATAGCTGGAACTGATCATTGGATTAATGAAGCTATATGGACTTTGGGATAGCCCCTGGAAAACATTTTCAAGAACCCAGAGTTTCTCAGTGCCCAGGTTAACATACCCATCCAGGTTGCTTCATCCTTCTTTCCAAATGACTGTTTCCTTTACGCAATTTGCTGCATCCTGAGGAAGATTATTTAATCTCATCATGGATTTATCCTCATGAAAACTGGGGAAGACTGAAAGAAGTCTGCAGCTCACAGCCATTCTTAAGTAGTAATTAATGGTGGATCCAGGACACCAAATTCTCTTTTATCAATACCTACTTAGTTTGGTTAGCCATGACAGAAGTCATAAGCAGGCATAAAAAGCATGATACCTTTTAGATTGGTGAGATGGATCAAGTGAAAATTCCCCAGTTTGGCAGAGCTGGGGTCAAATGTGGGGGGCAGCCCCAAAAGCATGGTTTCAAGGCCCCTGCTGTTGAACCCGGGCATGGGAGGTGGTTTTCAAGGCCCCTGCTGTTGAACCCAGGCATGGCTGCCCACCCTGTCACCACGTTGTCCTGGGCAGAAGACAGTGGACTATAAGTCATGATGCTGGAGGTATACACTGTGCAAGTCTCTGAAGTGCTATGACCACCCCAAAAATGCTCTGGATAGAAAAGGAAACAGTACATGCCACCCACCCAAACCCGTGAGGTGTCAACAAGAGTTTAATTTACACAGAATTGGCCCATGGGCTACATAACTCAGTATCACCCCCTTGCATGCACAGCCAAGGACAGCTTCGCTTCATTAGTGCTCAGCAGTGAGTACACCCCAAACTCTACAAACCTTCCTCACAATTCAATCCCTGATCCCCTTGGTGATTCCCTAGCTCCTCTAAGTCATCCAAAAGGCTTTGGAGAGGAACACAGCAGGTCAGCCAGACTCCTTCCATACTTCACCAGGAAACACATCCTGTTTACATTACGTGTTTTGGGAGCTGGGGTGCACAACACCTCATCCAGAACACTGCAGCTGATCCATGATTTGCAGCCAATTCCTGGACCATTCTGTAATGTGCCCAAGGAGCCCTCAATAATGAAAGTGAATGCAGTCAGCAGCCACCTGAAAACACCCAGCAGGTGTTTTTATGTATTAACCTGCTGAATAACTGTACAAAAAATCCTGCATCATACAGAAGCATGATCTGTCCAGTGTGCTTTCTTACACCCCTCTACATCACATTCAACCTACCTCAGACAAAAAAAACCCAAACAAACTAGGCAGAGCTGATGGACTCAGCTGCCTGAATAATCCAAGGGAAAAGCTTAATCAGATTCAGTGGGCACCCTGCCTTTCTCCACAGTGACAGGACAAAGATTTAATTGCTTATCATGGATTTCTGTCAGAAAGATCCGAGAAGATCTCACTTGCTCCTTCAGTTTGCTTATTTCTACTGAAAACAGTCTAATTACATGAGACTTGGTAAACATACTACAGTAATAAAAAAATGGCCCGTGCCATCATTTCAGATAACAAACAGAATAAGTTAAATATCAGAAAACATGGTAACTTTACAGTTATTTTTCATCAAAAATACGTTTTCAGCAGATTCCATCTTCCTTGCCTTCAGAGTGTTTCAGGAAGAAACAGTATCCCTCTGTTCTGGACAGGTCACACTCCTGTTTTGTCATAGCTGTGAGCACTGGTTCCACCCCTGGAATTTATACAACCTGAACTGGTTTGTTTATATTTGCTTATAAGGAGCCAGGTTAACTCTCACAAATGCTGATGTGGAAGCACAGTGATACCACAGAAGCCTCAAACTTGCCTAACTCCTGCCAGAGACATGTTGAAATAGCTGTAATACCTTCCATGATGCTGCTGCAGTAAGGAGTCTGTCAACAAGTCCTTTTTCAGCATAGAACACTCCAAGCAAATACAGCCCTGATCTGTGTGGGACACTGAACAGTTTTACAGCCACAACCACATCACTTGACGCTAAACCTCTGCTGCACTGAGCAGAAGAAATGGGAGTGTCAGATCCCTCCCCGTCCTCCATCTCTGCATCCTATTCTGCAAGTTTTAGAGAGGTTTTTGTTCTCTAAAGCATAATTTGGATGCATCTAGAAACCATAATTTGAGCTCTACTACATATTCTCTTGGTGATTTCTTAAAATGTGTTCATTAAACTCACATTGTATTCTGATACTCAAAGTGGAAAAAAAAAGTAACTGGAAATCTGTTAGTAAAATGTCCCTGTGTTAGTTCCAGATTAGGATGTTTAAATGAGATAAAGAAGATGGACACATAAAGACTTGGTCTGTAGCATGTGTAGCATGTGTTAAGATGAAACAACTCAAACAAGTAAAAAAAAGTGTTTATGAATTTGCTTGGAGCATAGTTCAACCTCATGTTTACGAGCTGGTTACAAACAGGGCTAGAAGCCCTTGCCTGTTTTCAGTAATTTTTGTGGAAGGCAATATAGATGAAAATATGCTTTTATATGACAGCTAAGAGATGAACTAATTTATTTATTCCTCATAAAGACTTGACGATTTAGTAACCCAGTAGGGAGGGCTCTCCTGGAATCATGGATGCTCCTAAAATGCTACTACTGTCTATGATTTTTACACTTTGAATCTCAAGCCTAGAAGCCAACAGATGTGTGAATTCCTGCTGTCACATCCTTCCCTTGGCTTGCAGGTTATTACCCACTCTTTGCTCATCTCACCTGCTGAGACCACAAGATCTTGCACGATTCTTAGTATGAATTTTTTGTTGATGAATTTCAGATGCTATGAAATAAGCATCATGAGTAACAGCAACAGCCCATCATTTAGACACTGGAAAGGGAACAGTTGTTCACTGCAAGCATGAAACATTTCAGTCAGATCTTCTCAGATTTTCAGATACTAAATACAGAATTTCTGGAGGGGCAGTCTGCAATGTATTTTTGAGCAGGGCACTGCTGATGAAACCACAGTGAAGAATGTGACAATTTTTTTTTGGAAATTAAACCCGATGGAAGTTTTACTAGAATAATGTGTCTATGGAAGAAGGCAGTTCCATTTGAAAGATTTAATATTTACAAACACTTTCAGATTTTTCTTTAAGGGAAACTAAAATAAGCTGTGGATAATGTTTAGATCATGGACAAAGCATAATGAACAAGCATCAAAACATTCTGCAAAATTGAAAAATTGCACTACTCAATTGAAATTTGTTTACTTTGAGGCAACAAAAAAGAAACACTGGGCAGTATTCCTAAATAAACCACTGTGATACCCCATGCATTTCCAGCTTGGAAGCCCAGCCTCCTAGTGAAAAATGAGACAAATTTATCTAATCTGTTCATCCCATGAAATAAAGAAGCAAGATTTTAAATCACACCAGAATAAAGTAGAATAGCTCAGTCACTCAGGAATTCTGAAGCTGGTCTTCAGCTGAAGACCTCAAAATAAAGCTGTATAAGCTTTTCCAAGATGATCATTTCTACAACAGTCCCTTGGAGGGGGAAGGTGGGTGGGAATCACACGGTGCCTTTATTCAGACCAACAAAACAAAAACTCGAAATGCCAGCATTTTTTTCTGGGACAAAAGAGTCAAAAGTTTTTGACAAGCTCTACTATTAGAGCAATACATCAGCATTGCACTAATTCTGAAGAGAGGTATTTCCATATGAAAACAAACTTACATACTTGGAATGTAACACCAAATTCAGCCCTGTGCAATGCAGTCCTATTTGCAGTATGTAATCCCACATATGAAATCTAAATGAAAGAAGCATTTGATGCTTTGAAACTTCCATATCACAAATAGATGGGCCATGAATCAGGCTGAAAACAGACAGAAAAAATACCTTCTCTCCCCAGTCTTTCACTTAATTCCTGAATTCATTGCTAAAAGTGACTACCAACCAGTCAGCCTCACCTACACGCCTGGTAAGGTCATGGAACTGGTAATCCTGGAAGTTATGTTGAAACATATGGAAGAGAGGGAGGTGATTAGAGACAACCAGCATGTCTTCACCAGGGGCAAATCATGCCTGAGTAATCCAGAGGCCTTCTATGATGGAATGACTGCATCAGTGGTCCCTCACCAAAGGGAAGGGATGCCATCCAGAGAGACCTGGACCAAGTCTAAGGAGTGGACCTACATGAACTTCATGAAGTTCAGTAAGATCAAGTGCAAGGTCTTGCATGTAGGTCTGGGCAATCCCCAGTATCAGACTGGGAGGTGAATGGGTATGAGAGCAGCCCTGCAGAGGAGGATTTGGGGATACCAATGCATGAAAAATTGGGCATGAGCCAGCATGAACCACACCCTGGGCTGCATCATAGAAACATGGCCAGCAGGTTGAGGGGCGATCATTCTCCCAGCTACTCCTCTCTCGTGAAACCCCATCTGGAACACTGTTCATACAGTTCTGTATGTCCACCCAGTTTCCACAGTACAAAAAGACATGGAGCAGGTCCAGAGTAGGGCTAAAAAAGTGGTCAGAGGACTGGAGCACCTCTCCTATGAAGACAGGCTGAAAGACCTGGAGTTGTTCTGCCTGGAAAAAAGACTCCAAGGACACCTTATAGAAGCATTCCAGTTCTTACAGAGGGCTTATAATAAGGACAGAGAGAGGTGTTGTAGCAGGGCCTATAGTGATAGGACAAGGGAAAACAGTTTTAAACTGACAGAGGGTAGATTTAGATTGGACACCAGGGAGAAATTTTTTATGATGAGGGTGGTGAGACACTGGGACAAGTTGCTCAGAGAAGTTGTAGATTTCTCATTATGGGACATGGTAAAACTTAGGTTGGATGGGGCTTTGAGCAACCTGATCTAGTGAAAGATGTCCCTGCCCAGGGCATTGGAGTTGAATTAGATGACCTTTAATGTATCTTCCAACCCAAACCATTCTTTGATTCTGTGTTTCTGTGATTTTAGACATGCAAAAAGGAACCCAAGCACTGAGAGAGTGAGGATCCAGTGGGGTTTTCACTACTTGGATGTTTTGTGCCATCATGGCTGCAGATTTAGCTTTTGGGTGCAAACTTCCTTCAAACCTTCAATTACTGTCCATTTAAAGCTTTCCTCCTGTATTTGATTGGTCAGTCAAGAAGAATATCTGATTTTCTCAGCTTTACAGGAAGCCACAGGACTGTTTTAGTCAGGCTTTGGAAAAACAAGATTCAAGCATTCAGTGAACAAAGATGAGGGTTACTGCACAGATGACAGGAATAATGCACATCAACATCTGGGTGAGGCAGGTGGTATGTAAGAAGGAAGAACATGACAGTTTATTATTTAAATGTGAAAATTGCATTTTGAGAAAGTATTTTCAAAGTAGTAGCTAATCTGAAGTGAAGACCTCTGAATCTGCTTGCTTTCTCTAGAACATCATAAATATATGTGTTCTGTATACAGATAGACTGAGAGCATACAGACCCTCCAAAACAAGACCTGAGTTGCCTGATGGGAAACTGATGAAGACATCAGCCTATATGCCTTTATTTGTGAAGCCCTGATGTCAAGAAAAGGAAAAACACAAATCTCCTAGGAGAAGCTGTGGTAAACTAAAAGAATTTATCAGCAGTTGCCTCTGAAAAGCTTATGCATTTACAAGCACAATTTTCCCATTTGTTACAGTACTCTCTACCACAGTTCACTGATCCCAACTTACGCTGGAATGGCTTGATTGTAAAAAACGTGTGGTGTTTATGAGAAGAACTTGGTAGAGGATTCACCATTTTAGTTGCATGTTATGAATAGAGGCTGTTGAGGACCCCAGTTTGTAGGCATGCATGAACATGGAGGTGTCCTCCTACAGGCATGGTGTGGCAAGAGCATCCACAGAGCAGTGGGCATGAGGGGCTCTCTGCAACGTAGGCAGCAAGATGAGCAGTTTACATGGAATCTTCTTTGCCCCTTCTCACCAACCACTTGCAGTTCTTTCTCTGGGGTCCTGAATTTAGGCCAAAACAAATGGGGAGAAAAAAAGTAATCCACATTTTGGGATGGGGGATGAGGGAGATAAAATTTCCCTAAACATTTTTTCTTTTCATTGGCAGGCACTGACACTGCTCACAGGTTTGGTATGTCAGGCATGGTCCCAGCAGAGACCGCCCAGAACAGAGGCTGCAGGTGAAGCAGCTTTTTCAGCCAGGACAGTTACCACTACAAACATGTTTCTCTTTTGCAATCTGTTTGGTACTTGCTTGTCCTCATCTCACCAGACACAGATAACATTATAAAACAAACAAACAAACAAAATAATATTATTAATATATTTTCCCAACCCAGTGATTTATTGTGACCAAAGGCCAGTGACAAAGATCCTACTTGGCCAGTCCTGTCTTTGTAGTTTCTTTAACTGCAGTATCACTAGAGGAAAGTGCATCACACTTCCTATGTTCTTGACTTCTTACATAATAGAGGAAAACAAGCTCAGGCTCAAAATAACCCAAGAACCCCATACCAAGGAAAAAAAACCCAACAGAAAAATTAACATTCCACATGTTTCAAGAATGTAAACAATGTCATCACACAGACATGCAGAAAACTGGTGTTACTCAAACCAGATGCTGCCAATTCTCCATCTAATGAGTTGTTGAATCCTGAGACAAGCAGAAACCGCTCGTGAGAGCTTAGTGAACAACAGCATTTGTTTTCCCTTCTGATTTCTCCTTATTAAAAGCTACAGGGAAATCACTGGGCTAGAAAGACTACCTCAATTACTCTTAATTGCTGTCCGTTCTGATTAGCCCAGGCCACGGTGAACCCACAACAACCAGCACAGGATACAAAGCAGGTGCTCTGTCTGTTCCCAGTCCCTCCCTCAGCCTGCAGTGGAAATGCCATTGAGGGAATGGGTATGAGCTCACCATCCACAGAGGCTGCTGATACCCATGACCGTATTTTGTGTTAAAAGAAAGGCTTGGCCTTCCTGTTTTGGTCAACTGTCCTTTTTTTTTGTGTGTGTCTGTGTTTTGGGCAGTGTTCCAAGTAATCTCATGAACAAAGCCCCACCTTGCAGAGCAAGAGGGGTGCTACTGCTTGGACGAGAAGGTAAACATGGCTGTGGCAGCTCATCTATGGAGCAGGGACATGTGTATGGCCCAGTGGGCCAGATACATAAAGCAGCAAGAAACCCTTTTCCAGAATCAAGAGGGGGACAGAGGACTGCCTCAAGGGAGCTGAATGAACATTGAAGCTTTTTTGAACAAAACAGAGGAAGTAAGATATTGCTTATTCCTGGTTCTTGCTGTTTTTCCTTTGTCATATATCTGCGAGACATTTGGGGCATAACAACAAGTAACTAACAGTGTTCCTTGACACATAAAAATAGTTGGAAAACAGAGGTGCAAGGTGGTAAACTCTGAGTTTTCAGTCTGCTTCTTACAAGGTTTTCCCCATTAAAAGATAAGAAAATGTCAGAAGCATACATACTGAGATAATATATATTATCCAATATAGAGGAGATGGATATGGTTTCAGAACATAAATTACCATAAAATCAAGTTTAAGTATTAGCTGTTTTATCACCCAGTCATCTAGGACCACATTCAACATCTCTATTATTCGCTAAAAGTTAGTAATACAGCAATGAGGATGTTGGAATGTCCATCCCAAATCAGCTTGCAGTAAAGACCAACTTACTAATTAAGTAAAAGGAAACAGAGCCTCTTAAAACTATCAATTAGTGAGGAGACCAAGTACTGAACAAAATGGTTTTTTTATAAATCCCATAACAACCTGATGCAAAACTACATGGCAGGACTAACTTTACTACTGCAAAACTTTAAAACCTTCACAGTGAGATGCAATAATTCTCTGATGCTATCCAGGTGTTAACAAACTTGCTTATGTTCCTCTGACAAGTGTTAAAGGACTACATGGCACATGCAGCTACAGAGGAATCTATTCTTGCTCACTGAGATCCTGGCTCTAATTCACTAAATACAATGAAAATGAATGATGGATCTTACTGTGATTTAAAGCAACATACTTATTTAGGCCTTTCAGCTGGCTGCACAAGTATTGTTCAGCTCTCTGCCTTCTAACAGTGGGATAACACAAACCTACCCAAATCATTTCACAATTCAACACTGTCAGGGACAACACTGCTTTAATCAGCGGAGCTGCAGCTATTTGGAACAGAATTGTCTGTGACCTAAGAATGTAACTCCTGAGAGACAGTCACAAAATTCTCCACTCTCCTCAGATTTCTAAAAGATATTTACAATTATTATGAGAAAATTAAGTTAGAGATAGCTTCCATGAATTTCAAAAAGAGCCTGAAGCAAGAAATCCCAGAAAAAAACCCACAATGTTTTGCCTACTGTACTACAGCTGAAATGCATAATCAGAATTTTAAGGCCTGGGAAATCAGAATGGATAATCCCAAATCCTCATAACAAACCATAAGATGAAGAGAATAATGGTCTGCTGTGGGTATCTCATCTGCACGAGGCAGAGCTGCAGACAAATTACAGATCATCCTCCTCCCAGCTCTGTCTTTTACCTAAGCTTTCCCCATGACACTGTTCAAATACTTCAAATAAGCCACTTTCACTTAAATGTCTAATTTACTGGAAATCTGCCGGCAACATCTTATGAGGTGTCTGAAAAACAAGCAAAGTAATCTGCCAAACTTTAAAACTAACACCGTTTTAAATGGGGATGTTTGCTGACTGCTTTTTCTCTCTCTTAGTAGTGGTCAGCTCTGGCAGCGAAATGCTTTAAAAAACATACAGCCCGTGCTAGAAAAAGATCAAAAGCGGATCAGGTGTCAGTGCCAGCTCATGTCAGTCTTGCAAGAAAGAGGAAAAAACAAAGTGAGAAGATGAGTTTTTCTTGCCATGCATCACTCTGTGCCTCCCATCTGCACGCAAGGGCTCCTGGGCACAGCACAACATCTCTGCCAGGGGACCTGGACCCACAGCGCGAGTGGGATCGTGCTCTCCACCACTACCCCACCCCTCTCCCCAAAAGAACTCATCAGCCTTTATTCTGGCAGCACCAGGCTTTTCCCACCTGTGCTCCTCCTCATTGGGCTGGCAGTCCTGGAGAAGGCAAAGAAGCCTGGGTGCTGGTTTGAGGTGACATCGAACAGTGACAGCGTTCAGGGTGAGGGCAGCCCACCTCACAGGCAGGCAGTGGATGCACACGCAGGGCCTGGCTGTCTCTGGGTGTGGGAGGTGAAACACCCTGGATTTGTGAGCAGTGGAGGGTCATGGCACGGCTCTCCTTCCCTGCCCTCACTACACTACGTCCCATTTTATCTATTTGCATTTGCAAGACCACGCAGACTGTGCTGGGCTAAAAATGTGCAGACAATGCTCTATTTTCTTTAAAAACATGAAGCCTTTTAAACATTGTGGAAGTGGACATGAAAGAAGAGTCCCCACCCAAGAGTCTTAAATGCTATACCCATTTTCAATGGGGTTTTCCTAAAGGGCTGTGTTGGGACCCATACAAAAAGCAGTGAGTTTATAGCTCTGTATATCCCTTCTAGACAGGCACACGACGGCAGCTGACCAGGGAGCATCCCCTTCACACCCGCCCACTGCTGCTCTGCTCTGTTCTCCGATGCCTGGGGGTGAAGGCGGTGAGCACCCACCGATTTCAGGGCAGGATTAACCTGAAAATCAGCCAGCCCTCCGCCAGGATTTCGGAGGCTCGCTGTGCTGACGTGAGGTGAGCGGCAGCAGTCCATGCCCTGCTGACTCAGCTGGCCAGGCTGGTTGGTGGGCGAGATTGGGTTACATGGCAGAAATCATAACAAAGGCAGGAAACAGATCAGCACTCCCTGGGTTTAACACACTCTCTGGGGACCCTGCCGGTTTCCAGACTGCAGATGGTTTTAACCCTGTCCTGAAACATGCCTGTGTGGCATGCTCTGCTCTGATGAAGTCAAGCCTGGTACATAGAAAAGAAAGTAAATCAAGCCAGCAGAGGAATGGCCCCAACAGGCACCAGTCAGAGAGGTCCAAAGGGACACTGCTTTTTATGAATGGGCACAGAAATATGAACCCTGCTGAGCAGCAGTCAAGTAAGAGTAACCAGACTGCAATGACTGAGTCCCTTGGCTGAGTTTTGGGATGACCCCCTCGCTGTTGTTCCCTGCCAGCTCTGTGTGGCTTTGCCTCCCCACAGCAGCAGGGCGTGTGTGCCACCCTGAGCCTGGCTCTCCTGTTTTTGCTCTCAGCACTGGACTTCCAGCACAGGACAAGAGGAAAACCCCATCTGACTTCATGCAGCTTTAGTAACTCCAGTGACAAAAAACCAGTTGTGCCCTCAACTGCTTAGTTTTGGTGGCTGAGTTGACGCAATGTGTCCATCGGAGAGAGGATGTCTTTCATAAAACCAGTCAACTCTGCAGGACTGTACTTTGTTTAAAAAAGCTCAAAGGAAATTATATGAACAATTACTGATTCTCTCAAGTACTAATTTGATTTCAGGTGGTGTTTTTCCACTTTGTGCCAGGATGCTTTAGGAACAAGTCCTACCTGTGATGTGAAGTGTTGCTCAGTGTGGGGGAGCAGGGGAACAAGATATACAATCTCCAAACTGAAGGTCTTTGGAGAAAAAGGACATTTCTCATGAGATCATAATGAGCACAGCACTACCTTTGGTCCCTTCTGGGAACTCTGATGTTCTGGAAACAGCAATCTTGAATGGTCACTTGGAGGCTACGAATCCTTTTCATATACAAATCTGATAGCAAAAGGACAGACAAGTGCCTGCCAAAAAACCCTTGCTGGGATTTTGCCTGAGTGAAGATTGCAGGACTAAGGTGATATCATGGCTTCCTTCCAGCAGGATGGCAAAGGGGGTAATAGTTCTATTACATGTCTTCCTGCAAAGCTCCCATAACTGGTGGAATATGGAAGAGTTTCTTAATTCAGTTTCCTTGTATTAAAAGCTTATGAAAACTATATAAAAAAAAAAAAAAGACATAGGAGTAGAGTGTTATAAAAATCCAAACAAACCTCAAAACACACCCACCCTGGAAATGTCTCCCATTCACAGCTTCACCAAGTATTTTCTTTCAACTCACCACAAGTCTTCCCAGAAGAACAACTGAAAAGACATTAGACATTATTTATTTTTAAAATATTGTTTTAGAAACCTCCCAGAAGGGAGAAAAATAAAATAAATTATTGTAGTGCCACATCAGCACAATCACCAGGCTCAAAATGAAGAAGGCTACAGTGATCTAAGTGTTCCTTTGACGTAAGACGCTTTTTAATTTCATAGTCAGCTGTTCTGCTTCCTTTTACAAAGACACTTCCAACTAATGTCTTCTAAGTCACCTTGAACACTCACTGGACATATACATATTCTTGGTAGCTCTTTTGCTTATTTTCTGGGTTTGTTTTGGTAATCTGGTTTCATGCATGGGAAAGTTCATTCTCTGTAGTAAATGAAAGGCTTTCATAAGGGGTCTTCTTTCCATTGAAGACACGATTAGAGGCCAATTTCTATTCAAACCAAGTGTAATAAAAAGGGCTTGTTGTGAAGAACACAGCTCTATTTCTTTTTATTAAAGCACAGAACTACTCACAGTAACCTTTTGCAAGACAACTGAGAATAAAAACAGCTTCACCATGCTGTATTTCACACAGCAGCTTGCCAAGAATACGAGTTTCTCAGAGGTCAGAGCTGCAGCAGAGGAGCAGATGTGGCTGTTGCTGCAGAGGTGGGCCCCAGCCAGCACCCTCTCGTCCTGTGGGTCAGCATGCATGGTGGTAACCTGCTGGGCAAAGGGGTTCAAACTCACGCTGTGTCTTCATCTGCTCCTGGCCCGGAGACAAGGCCTGCTGAAGCAAGAGGCGAGCTGTGAAGTTTACAGGGTTTATGGGGTGCCAATTGCCCTCTGACAAGGGCAGGCATTTCCTGCAGCTACCAAATTTCCCTCCTGTATCCTCTCGGTGGGCTCAGTACTGAGATGAGCTTTTTACCTTCTGCTGTACTACTTGGGAGCTAACCCAAGTGGGCAGGGGGAATAATGGACAGACTTACAGCTGAACATGAAAAGGACAGAGCCACCTCTGCCTTGCTCCTATTACCTCTTAAAAAGCAAAAGCAGACCATGGCACCACAAACCAGCATCTCCACAGAGCCTGCAGTTTTCTGAACCTTGATGAACTTGAGCTGTGAACACCACACAAAGCACAGAGATCTTTCACAGATGTGGCTTCATGTGCTGCTTTGGACCTTGCAGAAAGGATGGTTCTGATCTGAGACCAGCAGAGATGGAGCAAAGGAAGGTTGAATGACAGATCTCTGAAAAATGATCTTTACTTTGGTTCTCTTTGATGAGGCAAGAGAAAGACGATGAAGACATGTTTACTCCTTCTTCCTCTTCCAGTATTTCAGCTGATCCAGACCCTCACACATAGCAAACTCATTATTTTGAGCCCCCCAAATTTTCTCCTAATTTTAGCTAACCTTGATTAACTATTTAAACAGGTATCAGTATTAAAATTATCAATATTCTGGAAGGTTTTTTCAGCTCCTTTTGTAATGAGCAGAAGAGCGTGATGCTGGTTTGTTTGCCTCCCCTTAAAACCAAGGTAGGCTGCTGCTTTCTGCAAGGCACTTGGAGTAAAGAAATTTTGTGTAACACTGAAATCTGCATATGGTCATTTTCATAAATTTGCAGAAGAGGTTAAACATGTAGTGTCATTAAACAAGAAGAAACCTGCTTTCTTAAGGAGACAAGTTATTTTGTTTGAGGCAGCCAGAAGACTTGTGACTGGGGCCTTGGAATACAGTGAGCACAAGAACCACCTCTCAGATTTTTGGCTTTCCAGAGCTAGGAAACAATGTTTGGAGCACAAATTTCCAGATGGAACCAACATGCAATGTAGTCCTCCAGATCTGTTTTTGAAGTTGTGCTGTTAGGTCGTCCTATATACTAAGCCAAATCCAGTTAGGAGGTATTCACACAAAGCACATAGGTTTAAACATAAACATCTGTGCATATAATCAGGGATGTGTAGTAACTTCTGGGGACAAATGAATTTAGCTGTGCACAGATGCTGTGCTGAAACCTGGACAGTGTGTGTTTGGATTAATCTGGCTTCAGACTGTGCAAAGTCTTAATTAAGGACAAGATCTCTCCTAGTCCAAACTTGAGACTTACAGGTCAGATTTAAAATGAAATCACCAATTATATGAAGCATTATACACCAGATTTCCACCTGAACCAATTAACTTCTAGAGACAAAGGAAGAAGGAAGAAAAATATCCTTTGGCTTTTTGTATTATTATTTCTTGTAACCAGACTGTCTTCTGTCATATGATAAAGCAGAAATATATGTAAGGAATCCTTCAGTCAACAGTTGTCACTACATACACAGATGGTCTGAAATCCTACCTTAACCCACTAACAAAACATAAAAGGCAAGGGTTTTCTCTGCATTGAGTACTACCAAATGTAGGGTATATGGACCATAACAAGCCTGGCAAGTAAAAGCTTCCATATCCATTCCTGGACTAATTCAAAATATAAAATTCGGTAGAATTTTCCATCTTCCATCTGCAAATCAGTAAGCATTTTCCAAATATTTAAAATTTCAGGTTTTGAAAAATATGCAGTGAAGCCCTGTTAAGCAGACCCTTGTGCCCAGATGTCCTTAAAGGAGAATAATTCTGGTCTGCATCTTTGTGGCATTATGAAACCAGAGAAGACACAAAGTTTTGCTACCCTAGGCCTGAATGTCTGCACACAACTTTAAATACAAAATCTCCTTACAAGCCTCAGCTGGGCTGAAGAGAAGTGGATCCTTGGGTCTCGCACTCCATCTACTACAGAAACTTCAGCTGCCTCCATTAAGAGTCACGAGCCGAATCACAAAAACACATTCACATTTTATTTATTTAAGGCATCAATCTCTCTCTCTGGCTGAGTGGGTGGATTTTCCAGATGCTTTCCTGACCGAGCTGAAAAGTATCTGCAGGACACAAACCTCTCCACACACCCATTGCGCAACTCTTGTCCGTGCCGGCTCCGGGCGCTGAGCAAGGCTCCTTCCCGCGCACGCCTCTCTCCCGACCTCTCTCCGCTTTCCAGAGTCTCAGCCCACTCACTTAACCCAGGCTGGAATGGGACAAATGGAAATTTCTTGGCTCTTGGCTGCTTCACCTAAGGTTTACCCATATACAGAAGACTAATTGAGACTGGGTAAAATTTTAATCCAGGCTTTATTTTGGCTAATATTTTGTAGAGCAGCACGGTGGAGTTTGAATTGATTGTGACTTGGCAAAGCAACACACTGTTTCCTTGCTAGTGTTTGTAACAGGACAAATCAGCCTAAAACACTTACCCCATTCTTCATTTGTGCTATCCCTTACACTGTTCTCTCTCACAGGCTTCTTTAGCCTTTTATAGGCTTTCCCCAGCTTTTTAATGGGACATAATACAGAGATCTGGAACTGACAATATTATCTATGTAGTAACTCAAAATGATCAGGATGGTGATGCTCTTGCTCAGCATGGAAGTCTTTTCTTTGGCCTCTCCTTGCTATTGCCATTTTAAGGACAGGGGTCTTTAAAGAGGTAGTTGCCTCAGATCCCTAAAAGTAGCTCGTATGACTCCTACCCTAAGTCCTATATTCAGATTTCATATGGAAGTCAATCTTCAGACAGAAAATTTTCTCTCTGAAAATTATCAAGAAATGAGTCAAGTACAACAATGTGATGATGTTGCACTCAGAATCTTACTTTGCCAAGACACTGGCCAGGCTCAGGGCTGCTGAGTGTGATGGTGGAGGACAGCAGAGACATTTAGGTCTGGTCCAGGGGTCTAGGGGGTCTAGGTCCAGGTCCCACATTCAGGTCTGGGTGAAGCTTACGTTTCACATCGTCCTTGCAGTGGCTTCCCCTGGGAGCATGGGAAACCAGGCACCAACAACACACAGAGCTACAGTATGGGTTGAGGAAATGCCTAAGAAATAAAAAGAATCCAGAATATCAAAGTAAGCAGCACATGACAGGTATGTGTTTAATTTGTGTGTTGTTAGGTTCATCCAACAAAATACTCAAGGGAATACAGTCCCCCCCTTTCTCATGGTAAGACCAGTGTCCCTGTGTTGCTTTCTGATGGGAAATCATTATGAAGAAGGTACAGAGAAGCCAAAGATCAACTGGACACATCTGAGCACTTGCAAGCATAGAGTTAACAGCATGCAGTAAAGAGCAGAGTACAGTAGCAGCTGGCTACAAATGCAGACTTGTATTTGGAATAAAGCTTAAGAGGAGCTCAGGAGTAATGCTGGTGCATTCTACAATCCCATGGCAGTGCTGGCAGAGTCCACTAATGGGTATTTTCAACTATTTTTTCCTTCCATCTCATGATGTCTTCATATCTGAAGTTTTCATTTCTGCCACAGTTTTCCTGTGTTACTCCTTTGCACAAAAACATAATGATACCAAGTGCTGAAAACACAGTGCTCAGTTTCCTTTCAAGACAGTAATTTCACAGGTAATTTTGCTATGAAGTTGAACAGCCCACAATGCAGCTTAGGTGTTCTGGCAGCAAGCTGATGTTACCAAACATCATTATTTGTCTAGCTAGTTTACAGGGAAATAAAAACAAAATCCCCAGGTGTCGCCTGCAGTGTAGCCAATGTTTTTCATTCCATTCGTAAATACAACGTACTGTTCAGCCCACACACCTATTTTATAGCTCTAATGAAAAAGACAGAGCAAAATTCACACATCAGGGTGACCACACTACCTTTCAATTCACCCCTGTAAAAGACAGAGATTGATCAAACAGGTATTGCTCCAAGCATGCGACTGCAATATATGAAGAAGCACGTCAAGAATTTTAATTGTACTAAATAGGAAAAAACCCGTAACTAAGAGAAAATAGATTGCCTACATAACTACACACAGCTGGAATGACTTTAGTCCCCACAGCACGGCTAAGAGGCCTCTTTACAGGCTTGGATTAGAAGTGCCTTTAGCCAAGCACAGCAGGACAGGTTGGAGAGGGGCAGCCTCAAACCCACAGACCTGAATGTCTCAGCTCCTAAGTTAGCACAGGACACATAGACCCGATAACTTTTTGGATCTTGCTGTTACTGCCCGACACTGATGGATTTCTCAGGGTCCACCAACTATTCTCCATCTTTATGAAGATAGGCAGTTTCAAATTTGTTGTTTGTATATTCCATTTATCCCACATGCCATTACAGTGCAAAAGGCCAAAGGTACTGACAGAGAAGGGACATGCTGATGGCACAGGGGCACCTTGACAGGTCCTGAGCACGTTCCTCTGCAATGGCAATACTGCACACATGTCAGCATTCTTTATTTATTTATTTAGACTTCAGTTCCCTGCCAACTGCTCCAGTACTGGGAGTACATACTGGAAAAGAAAAGAAAGACAAAGAAACTGTACATAGGTGGTCCCTCCCCATGCAGCCCCTGATGCTGGGATTGAAGCCCCAACACAAACCCAGGACCTCTGAGGGTGCTGGATTCTCTCAGCTGCTCAGGGCTCACCCCAGGAGAGGGCAGGCTCGGCCCCCTTCCACTGTACTGGCCATGGCAATTAAAAGGGTCACTCCAAATGGAATTTCTTGGACTAAAATGAACAGCCACACAGGCACCACCATTCAGTGGGGATTTCATACCCCAGGACGCATGCAGGCAAAATCCTCATCTGTCACACATGGCCAGATCAGTGAACTGGAAGCAACGTGCCTGACTTTGCTCTGGCTTTGTGATTATGAGTGACCCTCTGACTTTTTATTGAGCCATATGATTACACACTGCAGGCATACATGTGAAAGAATGCCCAGGGAGGTATGTGGTTGTGGCACCTGAAATCCCTCACTGGTCGTTTACAAACCATAAAGAAAAGTTGACAAATTCCTAAAGCTTAGAATTTTTTTTTTTTTCAAAGTGGCTTAAGGTTTGTGTATATCCATAGCACACCTGGCTGATGCCAGACATTTTTTTGGTGCTTCCTGTTAGAGTTGTGAACAATAGCCTGGATTTATCCAGAGACTAGGACTAAAATTATTCTGTCTGTGCAGTGTTAATGAATAAATGCTACTCCTGAACTATCGCAAAATTCTGAGCCATGAATTTTCATCATATCTGAACAATTATTCATAGGCACAAACTCCCCTGTACTTTTTAAAAAAACCCTTTTCTGAAAAAGCTTTGTATCTTAAAGTTTTCATTTTTGCTGTAACCTATTCACATGGCTTTTATCAGTTGTACACTCCTAAAACTCCCTAAGTTGTATCTTATCAAAGGTGAAGTAATAATATATAGCTTCTTACTGTATAAAAGGCTATAAACAGTGCATGGTGAGAAAGCAGTTAAATGGATCTAGTTCAGCTGCTCCCAAGTCACTCATCAGGGAAAAAAAATTTACAAGTATGTTTTTAAACCAGTTTTTTTCCCCCTCATCTTTTTTTAGTATAACTGATTTCATTACTGCATGGCAGGATGATTCATCCATTCCTGGTCCAGAAATTCCTAGACTTGATTCTTACACCTGGAATCATGCTTAGGGGCTAGATTGTTGTAACTGCACGGAAGGCGTATCCTGACCCAGTCATATCTTATATACCCTACAAAAGTTACCTAAAGAAGTACCTGCCTTCACTGAGGGGGCCCCGTACTAATTTTTATCCCTCTTTCCCTGTCAGCTCTTGACCTCAGGGGTGTGGAGAAGGCTGGAGGACCAGTGCCTTGGTGTGCACTGGACCTCCCTAGGGACATGAGAGACTGTCTCCTACCAACAGCTCAGCAGGGAAGAGGGGAGGTGAAGGTGAGGAGTATCCTGACTCACTGTCTAGAGCATGGAGGTGACCAAGATGGGTGTTTCTAAGGAGAAAAGGCTCACAGTCTGCAATTCTGGCTGTGTTTGCCAAGGGCAAAGGGCAATTATCTTACACAAGCTGTTTAGTCTTCCACTTATCTACAGTGTACTGGTCCTGTCTTCTGATACCTTGGGAAGCTTCTCTTCATCAGCAGGACTTTCAGCTCATTTCTTTGAAGTCTGTTTTCTAAAATACCACAAGTGTGCTTCGCAACAGTTCAAAGACCATCTCCTCTGCTTTCAGCAATTCCATATTTACTGTAGCTTTGAATTATGCAATCAGTAATTTCATGGTGAAATTTCTACTTAAAAGACTCTATTTGTTAAAGTGCAGATCTTAAGTTCTTAAACATTAACATAAAGAAACAAAATGCACAATGAATTCTACATCTATTACCTCAGAATGCCATGAGTTAGGAAGATCAGATCTTCTACCTTGGAGTCCATTTGATACCTTCAATTCCCTTGCCTGTGGAGATACCTGGAGCCCGAATCTCAGAAGAAAGAGTCAAATCCTGCCAGAAAGAGATCTCATCCTTCTATCATCTAGAAACTAGTCTGAGCTCTCATGCCTGAGATTTAGCATCCCCAAAGTGTATCATATTGGAAAGGAAGTTTTGCCCTTTCCTCATTCATTCTTTCCCAAAGTGAGTTGTGCATGGGGTGGTGCAAACCAGTGACATTGATTGATGAAAGAGTTAACATTGATGGCAATCTGGTAGAGGAAAACCAGTGGAGAGGCTTAGCTTGCCATCTGGAGCAGATAATTTTAAAACAGCCTGAGAAATGGGGTTGAAGATGAAGTAACTGGGATAAGAAACACGCTTCCTCACTTTTTCAGTGCAGCAATCTGGAGGCACTGCAGCTGAGCAACTTCTGGCAGCATCCCTGCACATCTGTAGCATCCATTGAAAAGAAGTAAACAGCATCAGTGAGCTGGAAAAACTGTTTTCCTCATTCTCGCTGACCCCTTGCAGCAAATCTGTCCCAAGCTCAAAGGAGAAAAAATCTGATGTGTATTTTCCTAGGAGTTGTCATTGTTCTTTAATATGTTAGCGTGTTATGCTTAGTATGTTTGGCTTAATATGACCGGTTAATGTTCTATTGACTAAAAAATACAGCAGCTTGACAAATTCCCAGAAATTAACTTATTTGAAAAGGAAGGACAGAATGATTCAGAAAAAGGGGAAGTGGTGTAAGACAGTGCATATTCAGTCCTCTTTTCAAAAACTTCTTCCCCAAAATGAGAATCGTTGGAGAAGGCCTCTCTCCCTCCCTCCTTCTGCTGATCTCTTCCTTCCTTGAACCAAACTACAGGCTCCAGCAACAAAGCAGCTAATAATAAACTCCTCAGCTGAACTCTAGGAAAGCAACTTGGTCAAGGTTTTGCCTGCCAAATGCTGACCAACACATGTTCCCAGCTGCCAGCAGTGACTGACTGCTAGCCACATTTTTTACAAACCAGTTATACTTTAGCCTTCTGCCCCTCAGAGCACATTGTGCTCCAAACAAGCCCTCCAAATGATGGAGTCAAAGGTACTTGACTCATGGTCCTCCATGTCTCATGTCCATAGAACATACAGGGACTTCTCCAGTCACAATATATTAACACAACTGCTCTTGCACTATGACTCCTGAAACAAAAACCCCACTGCTGTTTTTATCCCGGCCCACGCCAGCAGGCTGTACAGGAGCAGCACTGGCATTTCTACAGTGCCAGCCAGCAGACAAACAGGACTTCTTTTAAAATGACCTTTTATCAAGGTTTGTGTAATAAAACTTGGCTCTTGCCTTGGGATTCTTTCCTGCCTTCTTTTACCGTCAAGAACACAGGGCCAAGAGGGAACACCAACTGAGACAGCATGTGTAACATTTCCTACTGGTCAGGCAGGAGCCTGATCTACTCAGGTGCATTTTGGCCCCAAGAGCCAAGAGTGCTTCACTTGAAATGCTGACCCAGCTGCCCACTGAGTTTGGAGTCTTTAAAAGACGTGCAGGTCACCTTTCTGTCTGGAGGAGCCCAGTGCCAGGTGAGGAAGCTGCCAGCACTGCTGAAGGCACGAGGCTCCCACTCCCTCCAGAGGCTGCTCGGAAATGCAGCAGAGACTACAGAGGTGGAAATACACTGAGTCAGGTTTTCTGAAGAAAGGGAAATAAACCCTTTAGGGGACACAAAAGCATGAGCATCTGCAGTCAAACAGCATGTATGCTGGTGCAGGGATGTATGGAAACCAGGTCAGCTGAGATCCTCCCTGAGCTCCATGATACTGGGAAAGATGAGGAGAGTATGGGAGGAAGTTTGGGCTCCAAAATAGTGTGGACAAAGAATGCTGCTTGGATTGGGACACTACTGAATTACAGCTCTCACCAGTGACAGTGCTATGGCTTCATGATCCTATTCTCCCTTTAGTCAAGCAAGGCTCTTCATCTGTACTGCAGATATTTGGGATACCTCCCTGACCACAGAAATGTTGTTTTCCTGAGGCATAAGGCAGTTATGGTTGGTTCCTAAGGGTGGAACGACCCTGACTCCTCCTCTTGTGGTGAAATCTCCTCCTACCATTTCCTGGCTGCCAGTCCTCTCTTCCCTCCATGCTGCCCCACCAAGCCCAACAGCACAAGCATTTCTGGAAATGGTCTTGCATTTCTAAGGGGGGAAATCACTCACCTTGGCAGCATCACAATACCCATGGGAAAGAAGTTAATGACAGCAAGTTAGTATGCAAAAATCCCATTATGTCACAATAGCACACTTACTATTGGGATAGTAAGGATAATGGAGTACCCACTGCTCGGTAAAATTCTCTGCAGTTCACTGCAAGAGAGTGCTGACCAGGGATAGCCAGGTAGAGGATAACACCAAGGGAACCTATTTTTATAGCTGTTAATGAATACCAATATTTTTTACTCATTTGGAGGTGACAGAAATGAACAGATAACATTTCTTCCTATTTCTCAAGATTTGTTTTGCTTTTTTGCTATTCCAGGGCTTAATCCAGAACAACAACAACAACAACAGCAAAAGTAGGAAAAAAACCTGTGTGCAGCCTTATGGAGGACTTTCCAAGCCACAGATGCTGGCTCTGTGGTTGGCTGATCTATCCAAAATAAAGCTCAACAGCAGGGAGCAGTGGAGTAGTTCAGGGGGTAGAAAAGGTCATGCGAATGTGATCCCCACCTCCCAAACTCCACATCTTATGCTGCCTCCCCCTGCTACTTTTGGGATGGAAGGAATTTTGGACTTATTTTTCATTTTTATTTTCAGCCTGCCTTTCCTATCCACTTGCCAGCTGGGGTCACTGAAAGTGACTCTTGTTGCAGCCACTTTCCCAGGACAGAAAAAATGAGGTGAACCATTATTCTGATGACTTATAGGTGAAAAGGCACCAGCAGCTTTGATGATAAGCCCCTTTGGCTACTCCAGCACCGAGCTGGCACTGTGGGAGCTCAGAGGCCACCATGTCACCTTCCCCTTGCCACGGGGACAGGCATTCCCCGGCCCTGGGTGAAACTGTTGACTGCAGAGACTGAAACGTTTTCAGAAAGAGATCACAAGAGCCTTGAAAATAGGGGCCTCGAAGGCTGCTGACCCCGGTGCACAGATGCGTGGCACTGCCCTCCTCACATGAAAAGACCATTTTGGGTGAACAAACATAAAAAAAAAAGAGGAAAGTGGAAAAAGGAAAGAAAGTGACCAACCTAATTTTAATAATTTTTGACATCAGAATGCATTCATACTGTATACTTTACCTTTGAGAGAAGTGCACAGCCTATGTCCTGGCTCAGCTGACAGTACAGCTTCTGCAAGTCTACAGGAGATCCCATGAAACCACTCTGGGGAACACCTACAAACCCTGCTGCACATCTGTCTGGGGGCTGAAGCAATGCCCAGCTGGGAAGAGGATATGTAAGAGGCATGGCCCCTTTTTTATTACAGCCTGCACATTCATTTCTCTTCAAGTGTGGGCTTCAATTTCATAATGAAAGAACTATTTTGGAATCCTTATGTTTGCCAAGAAAATAAACCAAGTCTAAACATCACACCTTCCTCTGGGAGGACATTGGATGTGGATGATGGGACTGTACCTGTATGTTTTGATGCTGCCAGCAAGAAGGTGTTTCAAAGCAAGTGTTTGACTTACCCTCAGCACTACACAAAAGCAACCTGAAGACTGCTAGCACTTACCAAACCTCTTGTAGCCGAAGGACTGCACCTCCTCCTCCTCCACAAAGTCGTCTGGAGAAAGAAACACACAGCAGCAGATTATTACTACTACCACTGGAAAAAGATGGGAAGAAGATTTTACAGGTGCATGTTCATGAATTAATGTCAGTTCAATTGATTTGTTAGGCATGCTACTGCTCTTCCCCTGTGCTGCTTCTATCCCACCTCTGTCTCCAAGTGCAGAAGGCAGTTCAGAGCCTTTCCCCCAAACAGAATCCCCAGCAGAACTCTGGATTACAAACTGTGTAGATTTATCACCTGGCAGCCATCCTGAGGCCTGCTTGGCCAGCTAAGTACAGACCAGGACACATATGTCCCTCATCACAATGATAGCCACAACTGTCACCAATGTTCCACTTGGTCAGGCTTGTCTGGACCACCGTAGTCAGAGGGGATGGCTGTCCATCCATCCATCCATCCATCCATCCATCCATCCATCCATCCATCCATCCATCCATCCATCCATCCATCCATCCATCCACCACCTCCCATGCAGCTTGGCCTGAAAATGTCAGATCTGATAAGAAAAATAAAACCAAGATGGTGAAGACTGTGAAGGCTCTAGAGGAGTGGCTGGGGTCACTTGGTTTGTTCAGCCTGGAGGAGACTGAGGGGAGACCTCAGGATAGTCTACAACTTCCTTGTGAGAGGAAAACCTGGATCTCTTCTCTCTGGTGAGCAGTGATGGGACTTGAGGGACTGGAAGTTGTGTAAGGGGAGGTTTAGGTTGGCTGTTAGGAAAATATCAGGCTCCTCAGGGAAGTGGTCACAGCACCAACCCTGCCTCAGTTCAAGAAGCATTAGGACAATGCTCTCAAATACATGGTGTGATTCTTGGGGCTGGCTTGTGCAGGGACAGGAGATGGACTTGATGATCCTTGAGTGTCCCTTCCAACTCAGCATATTCTATCATTTGATGATTCCCTCATGCCTTTTGTTCTCATCTTTACAGTTAGCAAGCAGTAATATGCTAATAATCACAAGTTTATTTTGTCAGAAGCTGAATTTCTCTCCACTTCCTTCTAGCAGCAAAGGAAAAGGCTGGCATCAGCAAAAGAAATACACTCATGACTACTTTAGAAAAAAGGATATGTTTGTGTTCATGTGTTCAGCCTCCTTCCACCAAGACAACCCCTCATTCTGCTGAGTCAGGAAAGGCAAAAGCCCGGCCTCATCACCAGCACCAGCCTCTCCATCAACTGCTGGGAGGGCAGCACAGCCCAGGCTGTTCTTCTCCGAGTTCTGTATTTCCCAGAGGAAACATTTAATGACTGGTGGAGGAAAAGCAAGCTCAAAGCAGATAAACACGTGTGATGGAGTGAGAAGTCTGTGTTTAGTTAGACCTTTTTTGCCCACAGACTTACTGCACAATTGGGCTGCTCTGCATCACAAAACTGGGCTAACTGGTGCCACAGCTAACTTGGGCCAGCACAGAGCCTTGGGGGGATGAATTCAAAGGTAAAGATACAGTCTGCATCCAGGCTCAACAAAGCCTAAATGATTTGAGTGCATGTCTCCAGCAGGAAATCTGTTTTGTTCCTCCTTGTGACCTGTGAGGTGCCACGCACAGAAGTCTGAAGGAGACTTTGCCTGAAGCAGCAGCAGAGTCTATGAAATGTGTAATTTTGCAGAACATCACCCTTTACTGAGGCAGCACTGTTGCTTAAACAGCTAAAAACACCAGGTAAGACATTTTGCTTACTGCCAGCAGTGCTCCTGTGCGTATCTTTAGCTAGACCCCCAATTCAGATGTGCATTTAAGAAGTGGAAGAGGCAGTGGATGTTCCTTAGGCAAAACAAACACATCCTGATTTTGAAAGCAGAAAGAAGCCTTTAAAAACAACCAACCAACCAACCAAACCCTCACAATTGTCCTGAATGCTATCTGAAGACAAGGCCCCCCAACTAAACAAGACAAATACCAATAAACCATAAACAGTCAACAACCAACTTCTCATCCCAACAGTGAGCTACTTAGGAAAAATCTTCCCCTCTTGCACAAAAGATAAAATGCTGCACAAAATAAGGTAACAGCACCAGAGCCCTTAGCTTCCTGCCCTCTCCTGCTATCAGGCTGCAACACAATCGCCTCCTTTGTTTCTCAGGAGTGTAACCTGGTTTATCCCATCCGTATCTGATGTATACAGCCAGGCCACCTTTAAATCCTGCAGCTTCATCCCACACCATATCTCCAAGACCTTCCTCCCAGGCTGACAGCCCCTTCCATAGTTGTCTTGTTTTTCACACTTAGACCAACAGCATTGGCTTTTACAACTTTAATCACATTTGTGTTTCTTTGGCCTTTTCTGTATTTGCAACATATATTTATATAAATACATTTTGCATATTTCGATACACACATGTACTTTTAAATATATATATATATGCTTTTCAATATTTGTGATGCTGCATGGTATTCATGCCAGGGATGGCTTTTTTCCTTAAGCTTTGAATACTTTATTCATTAGTTATTCAATATAATTATATTATATATCATTCTA
Organism: Aphelocoma coerulescens; assembly: GCF_041296385.1. Classification (NCBI taxonomy): domain Eukaryota; kingdom Metazoa; phylum Chordata; class Aves; order Passeriformes; family Corvidae; genus Aphelocoma; species Aphelocoma coerulescens. The sequence goes on along the minus strand of NC_091015.1, from coordinate 118,507,794 downwards.
TATACTAATTATTCTTTATTCAAGAATTATTCATTCACCTCCTAATTTTGAAGAGCACTCATAGTATTTGAAACAAAGAAGTGGAAATGGGCAAGGACAGCTATATCAAGTGGTGACCCATCTTCCCGCTCACAAAAATCTCAAACATCACATTAAATGTTTTTCAGTCTCTGTGAGCTGATCTTGCAAGGGGCAGTCAATGTAATTTTAAGGAAAGTCTATGAAAATTATTTAACAGGCAAAGCTCAGTGTTCTTTCAGTCACAACTGCAACTTTGCTGAAATCATGTGCAAATACAATATTTTACAATATTAACTGTAATGTAAGAAGTTTAAGGAAAATAAAGATGGAAGAAATTAATAAAGTAAGTTTAGACTAAATATTCAGAAATTACCAAATTCAGAAATTTCCAAATTCAGAAATTTGGAAAAACAGACTAAGATGGGTTGAAAGTCTGACCTCAAAAGAAGTCTGTGTTTGAAATATTAAAACTTAAGCCTATAAATTTAAGTCCTAAGGCAAAGCCCTGCACCCAGCCTGCTTGTCCCATGCCTGTTGGGCAGCATTGTCCTCACTGGAGGCAGCAGAAACTTGACCCTCAGCTCCCTGTTCCAGTGATGGAAATGTTAAACTTTTGTCACAAGTTCTACAAAAATCTCAAAGCTTCCTGATAGCTTCAAATCACGAAAATACAGGAGAACTTAAGTTTTCATTGAAAAAGTAACAGCTTTTCTAGTGAAAACCATGAAAATTTGATCTGTTATGAATTACAGAGGTTAAGAAAATATACACCAAGTAGGAAAGAAAATACTAAGAACACCTCCAGTACATTTTAATGGCTTATGCTTTTAAAAGCAGTATCAGAAATCGGTGTGAAAGAAATTCATGAGCTTTGAGCACCAGTGGCTGATCTTAGAAACAGAAATTCTGCATTTTCACATCAGTGGTGCCCATTCTTGAGTGGGGCTGCAAGTGGTGTAGGAAGGGCTTGTTTGACATTGTGAAAGCCTTAAGTTAGAAATATTTCTCTTTAGTTTAAATCCAGTCCTTCTCAGTTGCAAAGAGGACTGGAATGAATGCAGTATTTCTGTTACATACACATATATTAATATGTAGGCAAGGCTTATTTTCATGGGTGAAAATTATGGAGGGCAGACTCCTCCTTGAAGCAGACAATCAAGCAGAATTTGTTGTTATGTCCTGGTCACAAGAATTAACTCTTTAGTACTGGGAAGACCAGCCCTAACTTAGTTATAAGACGCTCAAGTGAGCTCTCAGCTGTGAACCAAAAGATAGAGAATCCAGAATAAGAAAGATGGAGAAACATAAAAAACTGGTCTCTTATTCCACTGACTTGTACAGAACTCTGGCAGCAGGAAGGTCCATAAAAAAGGTGAGCTTTGGGCAGAACAGAAACATGTGTGAGCAACCAATTGTATTTAACCATGTAGGGGAAGGGCCACTGGAGATCTCCTTTTTTATTGGGTTTACAAGAGTCTCTTTGGATGCTAGAACAGATTGTCATGGGGAGCTTACAGCAAACTGCTACAAATCACTGTCGGCAGCAGTAAGTCACATGTTTTAGGGAGTCAGAGCAAAGCAAGAGTTCTGGTCTAAAAAAAAAACCAAAAAAACCCCTTTGAGATATTTTGGCAATATCCATGCCCCGTTGAGTATCAATGCCAAATTCCACTTGCCCTCCAGTTATAAGCTATTACTGCAACACCTCTAATAAATACAGTTGTAGAGTTAAATAAGTTACAGTACAATGCTTCAAGGGAGTGGGAATTATAAAAAGGCAGTTCAGCTGGGGATTAACGCAGCGAACAGAGGGAATTCATTTAATCTAAAACAAATTAGACTCTCATTTGATTAATTTGCTAGAGGCAAAGCAAATCTGTGGAGCAGAACTGTTTAATTTCTTGTTCTTAAATCTTAAATAAATTAATCATGGATCACTTATGAGTCATTCTGAGGTCAAGTAAGAAAGCTGGCCTGGAGCCAAAATGGATGCTAAATCTGCCCCTGAGACAATACAGGCATAAAACCACGGCACCAGATCTTTGGTGCAAGGTGATTTTAGGGAAGTTGTTTCCATTTTAGCCCCTTCCTTTTGCAGGTGTCATTGTTGGCATATGAAAGGTGTTACAGAAAGTACACCACTAATGTACGTGTCCAGCTGTCTCCTTTTTAACAGTACACCCTGCTCAGCCATTTAAACCTAATTAACTAACGAAGCAAACAAGACCTCAGAACCATTAGAGATGCTGGGTCATATGGTGGCTGTAGACATGTGGTATCCAATAATTTCTCGAACACTTGTGTGCTGCAAACATGAATACAAAGTCCTTGTTTAAAGACTTTGTTCGAAGTCTTAAATAAAGAAAACACACCAATATTCTACATTGCATTTCAAAATCTGGGAAAATCTATTCCAGGAGAGAATGAGGCATCTGGGCTGAAAATTGTCATGCCAAGTTTCAGATTTTAGAAGTTGCTTTATAACCCCCTGAAAACTCGAATTACAGTACATTAGAACTTACCCCTAAGTACCAGGCTGGAAACTCAGACTGTAAGATTAATTTGTAGTAAAAATGCCATACAGTGTAAGAATTTCATCTAAAATGAATCTCTCTCTCAAAGGGCTTTAATGGTTAGAGCCTTACCTTTCCTACTGACTTAATGGGAACTGTAGAGCTATATCCCAGTGCAACTCTACAAAAATCATTCTAATATTATCAAGGAGACATTTTTACTTGTACCATTTGGAAAGAAGCTGTGCCCATTAGATGAAAATCACAATATTCCTCTCTTTAACCCATGAGTCAGCATGGATGAAGAACTCTGCTCAGAACTGTGTAACAAGTGCATCTCCTTCATGAGAGACTGCTTGCAGTGTCAAAAAGCTGCCTCTGCCCACTCTCTCCATCTCAGCACTTTCACTGAAAGGCAAAACTCATCCACTAGTGAGGTTTCTGTAATATTAACAACTGTTCAGACAGATGAGAACAGCGACACCAATATCTTTCTCATATCACATTTCAAAAGCTTTTTGAGCTGCCACCAGATTTATATGCATTTCTGCTCACTACTAACTGGGTCTACATTCAAACTGCTGACCTAGAGGTGAAATGGAGCCAGCAGAAGCACAGCAAGCAGCTGTGGCCTTCAGATGTTGATGACTTCATCAGTCTAATTAGTTTCCACTGGTTTTCATATTTTTTTTTCTGGACAGTCTCCTGCTTGTGCTAATGGGCTGCTCATTCCCCTTTCTCTTCACAGATGCTTTATTTCACTTGTCCTCTTACTCTGCCTTTCTGCACTACTTTTTCCTTATAGGCCCTTTTCATAGTCAAGTCTTGCTCTCTGCCTCTATTTTGATGAGCCCTCCCTTATAAAATCCCACCCCACGCTTAAAGCACTTCCTGACGGACAGGATCCCAAGCTGACATGTCAAACTAACACTCACTGTTGTTTGCTGAGTGTGTTGTGTCCATATTAGCCACCCCTTCCTTTGTCTGGCTTGTCAAGCAGCAAACTCCTTTGGACAGAGATTACACGGAATCTGCACTTGTAGAGTACCTGGTCTTTAAGGCAGCCATGGCAGAGGTTCAGCTGAGGCTGTCCTGGAAGAGAGCCCACCTCCCTGCATCCCAAAGCATCCTTTGTGATGTCTGAGCTTGGATTCTGGCAACAAAACAGGCTTTTCCTCAGCTCTGTCCTATCCCAGACTGCTGATTTGGGAAATTTATCTGCTTAACTTAGTGACTCAAAGAGGCAATGTCCTAGATCAGAGATCCTCCCTTGGTACTATCCTACGACTTGGCTGGTGTCTCTCATCACCTAACACATGCATAAAACAAACAAAACAATAATCATGACAAATGGGTGCATTTTAGTATCTTGGTCTTCATCTATTCCCCCACTGCTATGCCCAAAAAATGTGAGCATTTACATTAAGAACACACAAAAAAAGACAGAAGAGTGTGAAGTTTAGAGGTATAACAACAATCACTCTAGTTTTATTCTTTAGGCACAAGATGAAGACATAGGGGGTTTTGAATAGGGGTTAAATAGGGAGTTTTGAACGCAACTTGTTAGCCCATAAGTGCCACACAGCATCATTACTGTACCAGGGTCAAGAGCAGCTGCATGGTGTGGAGGATCAATCTTAGAAGTTAAAAGTTTAAATCATATTGTATTTCAAAATAATGATTTAAGAGCAAACAGATCTGTTCTCATTAGTGCACTGAAAAATCGTGCCTCCCTGTCCGTATGTCAGAGGAGGCAATCAACAGCAGTATTAAAATGGCATACACATTCCTAACAGCACATGCCTCTATTACCTCCCATAATTCATTCACTTTGTTCCCCAGTGATGGCCCAGTCTGCACCTCAAATTTATGCACCAAAAGGGATTGCAGTTTTAGGGGGAAGTGGTCAAACTCCAAAGACAATTCATCTGAGGTTGCTCCCTCCCTCGCACTCACATTATGAGGAGGATCAGGTTCACTTTCCATGCCTTGTAAAAAGCATCTTTATTTTGCTTTCAAAGGGGGAGGGCGGGAAGGAGAGATTCTCTGTTCTGACACACAGAACCTCAGGATAAGGAACGTTTTGTGAAGCTGAAGATAACTGGGCATGCATCCTTTGCAGTACTGAGCTGCTTTCATCCTTGACATTTCTCCCAGCTCTCTTTATTTTACTCTGTTTTATCTCTGCAAGGTCTGATCAGCTCTATCTCTCTGCAAGATTACCTTTCTCTCCTTATCCTAGCAGGCAGAAGTGTCTGAACCTCTGGGCACAACGGTCTTTCAGTGATCTAAGTAAACTGTTTAATAGTTGCAACAAAAAAGGGCTCTGTTCAGCCCTCAGCTGTAGCAAAATCAGTCTAAAATGAATCTACGTTATCCAAAGTAGGAGAAGAAAGAGCCACAGGAGATTTTAAACAACTCCCTTCCTCACAGGGATAGGCTTGCCCGTGCTATTCTTATGTCCTATTCAGTCCTAGGTGGCTGGAAAAGTAGAATTGAACCAATGATGAACAATTACAAGTTCTTACTGAAAATGGTCCTGTCATAAATGGCTTATATGCTAATTCTGCTCAATATCCTTTGCAGTTGTATAGTAATATTTCTATCTGTGCAGTAACAGGTTTCTCTTGTAATTCAATAGCTCTGTTTTCCTCTATATTGTTAATAAGAATATCCTTTGACACATGCTTGCATCTTTCTCATCCATATATTTAAAATCCTCTGTGCTACCAACTAATTCAGGACACACACAGACTGTAAAGTAGCATTGCTCAGGATTTGTTCTGTGTTTTATCACACATTTATTATAACTGCTCATGCCTTTGAACTTCTGCTTTAGGGTCCTGTGACATGTCCAACACACACCACTCAGACCTCCTGCATATGTTTCATGTTTATGTTACTATTCATATAAGCTCTATCTGGACTAAGGAAAGGTTACTGGATCGCTCCACTTTGAATCCTTAATTTTCAGATGCTTTCTGACTTCTGCAAAATGCTCTGGACTGGAATTTTTTGAAATTCTTGGTTTGAAGTGTCTAACCAAGAAAGACCTATTTGCAGATGACTGTTCATTTGATTTTGTGCACACAAAGGAGAGAGAGACTTTCCTCCAGTGTTACAAAATTATAACTTTTATTCCTTTATTCTTTAAAATTAGTAGTGGCGTCAAAACAAAGAGAAATACAAAACCTGTCAAGAAGGTAAACATCATATAAATAGACTATTTCAGACTTTTCAAAGTAGTCAAGAAAGAACAACTGAACTTGCATGCACAGTCAGCTTTTGTAAATGTAGGCATTACTTGCAAATTCCATCCAGGCTCTAAGTCCCACAGAAGAGACAATTTTATCAATACAGGCTGATATGTTAATTAATTGTCTGATAAAGTGTTCACTGTGTAAGGCAAACTTGGGATAAACCGAACTGGCATATCCTGTGAGAGCTCAGTGTACTCTTATCTACTGCGAGCTGAGCATGGAGCACACTGAGCTGCCTTTGAGGTAAAGGGGTGGTGCTGAGAAAGGCAGGCACTCAGGCCAGGCTGCTCCTGAGGCACTGTGGGCTTCACTGGTTCCAGTGGAACACAACCAAGGACAAACCTGCTTCTCCCCATGCATTTGTTTTTAGCATATGAGAGGAACGGCACAAGACAGAATATTTGGTCACATTCCAGGCTCTTGAGCATATCCCAGTACTCACAGGATCCTAGATGATTTGTCCTCCAGCACCATGGCTATACAAGTGGTACACAGCAAGGTGCTTGTAATGGCAGAGAGGGAGGAGGAGGCGGGGGAGGAGGTGGAAAGAGGAGTGGTGGAAAGAAACAGCTAAGCTACTTTGAGCATCATAATTAAGAGCTTCTCTGTCATCCTGATGCAACACTCCCAAAATGACCACCCTGACTTTGTCATTGCCTGAGTTTGGGCATTAGTATTAAATGGTTATCCAAATAATATCCATATTTCAGGGAAAATACTTATCACCATGACAGTAGTGATTACAGATAGAGTTTAAATTAGTAATTACAAAATATATTGCAGATATATGGGAAGAAGTTCTCAGTCTTAACGATGCTTGTCCCTGTCTTAAATTAGGGCCAATGTTTTTGAACATGTGGTGGTGGAAGCTGTTTTCATTTGTTTCCCAGGCAACAAGTACTCCTTCACACCCCAAAAAATAACTACAACTTAGAAGTATCATTTGATAAAGATAAATCTGACCCTAAAGCAGTCAGATCCCCATATAAGTCACATGAATTATTACTAAAAATAATCACAAAGTTTGTGAGCTCAGTGTTGTTTGCTGGAAATAAAACTGCCAGCATATTGAACATAAACTTCAATTTGTTTTACTGATTTAAAACATAACACATTACAAATACCAGCAATGGGAAATATAATTTATTCCTTACAGATATTTAGTGATGTAATTATTTAGATATTCCTCCATTCTCCAGAGAGAGTAGATACAGAGACAGCTGCAATCAACAGATCTTTTTGTTTTTATTGAGAAAAATGTGTAACTTTACCAAGTTCTACAGTCCTACAATTATCACTACCATCAAGTTTAAAGAGAAAATATGAAAAGCCAAGTCCATACCCAGAAAAGGAAATCACCGAGTCAAAATTTGGTTTGGCTCTCCAACTTCCCTAACACTGGCAAAGGCACTTGATGTGATGATTTGTTTGAAGCTTTTCTTTTGCTATTAGCACAGTCATTCAAGTGTTCTTCTTTGCATGTTTTATTACTGATTTCTGTAACTCTCTGGGGGAAAGAAATAAAGCTGGCTGTGATCACTCTTAGGGAAACCAAATGGTAAGGACTAGCACTCCCTTTTGATTGAGTGTGGGGCACCAGCAAGTGCTCCCAGGAGCAGGAATTACATCTTCCCTTTGAATGCCACTTCTCTGCTTTGCAAAGAGCAGTGGAGGCAGAATGGAAGGAGACACAGGCTGCATTATGTGTTATTCCCATCCTTGGTCCTTTGCATCCCAGCTCTCCCCAAAACCCCAAAGAATGGAGTGCAAGGCTTTCAGCGATAACAGGCACAGGTTTGTACTACTGGATCCCCATTGTTTTGGTTTGTTCCTGCCCTTACACTTATGCTGATAATGACAAGCTGATGACAAAATTTTTGGCATGAGCCACCTTGAGCTCATCAAATAAAGAGCATTGTAAATACATTATTTTTAATATGTTGCATGGCCCTGGAGAGACACCATGCCACAGTGTCAGAAGTAACTTAAATAGTGTATGTGGGCTTGCAAAATAAATGCCCCCCAAAAGTTTTTCCTCCCTTCAGGCAGCTACTCTGGCAAGTGAATAAATAATCACATCATTTGGTGTCCTAGACTCTGGAAACTCAGTGTAACTATCATGATGTTTACTGGCCTCCTGGCATCTGGAAAAAAACTCTGCAATCCAAGAACAGGCACACTGGTGCCCAAAAGCAGTTTTCATATATGTACGTCTTTTCCTTAAGCTTATTTTTGCCTCTGAAGAAAAACTGGATTCAACTCTCACAAAAGTCCCAACTAACTCCTGAACTTTCCATAATGTCCTTTGATGTTTTCATTGTAAGTATTCCCCAGTGTGTAAAGCCTCTGCCTTTTGCTGTAAGGCTATCAATTTTCATAAACAGAAGGCTTTCTTGCACCCCACCCCCCCATACATCTTTACTAGGTTACAGTGTAGCAATTTGGCAATCTGCTTCTTTATTTCGTTTTAAAGTATGTAATACCTCTCAGTCACAGCTATGTAGGATGGGGTCAAGTGTTTCACTCATTTAAAACAAAAAGAGAAGGAAGGGAGGAAAAAAAAAAACAAAAAGGAAAAGAAACGTAGTTTCAGTTTGAACAGATGCAAAGCAAAGACCAAAAATTTTCCAGTCGGTGGATGTAGAGGAGAAATACGCCAAATACATTTCACAAGCCAGTTAAGCCTCTACTGGCACCTAATCACTGCCAGATGTTTAGAAGCAACACCAAGAACATCGCAAAACGCTGGCAAAAAATAAACAAATAAACCAGGGAGAAACGCAAGTCTTCTCGGAGCACCGGCGAGGGAGAAGATAAAAGTTGGGTGTCGAGAGAAACCGTGCTGGGGAGAGCACACACGCCGGGACACACTCACACACTCAGACAGGGACAGCCCGCTCCCGGACCGGGGCTGACCGACGCACGCCGAGCCAGACCCCGCAGACCGGGGTCGCGGTGAGACCCCCGCTCTGCCTCTCCCGGCACCGGCTGCCCGTGCCCGGCCCGCAGCCGGCGTGCCCTGCCCGCCACCTGCCCGCACGATGTCCTGCCAGCACCTTGCCGGCTACGGCTCACCCCGCGGGCACAGACCGCCCTGCCCGCACTGTCCCCTTGCTGAAGCCTGTCCACACGCGGGCACGCTGCCCGCCGCCTGCCCGCTGCCCGCACACCGTTCCCGCACTGCCCATGCCGCCCTGCCCTGCCCGGTGCCCGCGGCACACGTGTGCGGGCGGCGGAGCGGGCGCCCCGCTCCCGTCCGTACCTTTCATCTTGGCGCCGGGGCGGGTCACATAGGACGGACGGGGCGCGGCGGGGCTGCCGCCGGGAGCGGCGGGCGGCGGAGCGCTCCCTGCCTACTGCCGGGCCATGCCCCCGCCGCGGGCCCTGCTGCGCAGCCCCGGCCGCTGCCGCTCGCCCTCGCTCCTCGGCCGCCGGCGGCACCCAGCTCTCGCCGCCAGCCCCGCGGAGCCCGACCCGGCCCCGCGGAGCCGCGGCTCGGCCCCGCCTCCCTCCCTCCGCCCCGGGGAAGGGGCCGCGGCCGGGGCCGGACGGCGGGGGCGGGCTCGGGGTCCCGCCGGCGGAGGGGGCTGGGGGCGTCGCACCCCGTCCCGCCGCGCCCCGCGGGACCGCGGGGTTCCCGGGATGCGGGGTCGTGGGCAGCTGGGGTTGTCCGTGGGGAGCAGCCCGGGACGGGACATACAGGGCATCCCTCAGTGACCGGGGGAGCTCGAGTGGGACGTGGTGTTCCCAGGAGGAGAACGGTCCCGTCCCTGCACTCCCCACGTCCATGGCAGGCAGCCGGGGGTTTCCTCGTGAGTGTGACCTCTCCAGCTCCCCACACCAGCGTGCCTCACACGCGACACGTCGACCGAGGGATCCTGGAGCGGGGGTGAATAGCTGCCGGCTGGGAGGAGGTTGCAGCATGTACGAAATTCACCCTGGCGCTGAACGAAGGGCCACGACTAGTCCTGTTGGATTCAGGGGGACTGCGTGCACTACAGGCACTGGAGAGTGTGTGTAAATATTTGTGGGATTAGGGATATACAGGCCAGTCATCTTTTATTTTTCTAGTTCTGCATGTTGCCAGGAATAAGGCATCATTTACAGGCTCCTCCTTTCATGAAAGGCATGGTTTGATTTTCTGCAAAGCTACCAATTTTTAGGCAATTAAAGACAGTGGTGAATGTTTATGATCCAGCTTTGAGTATTAACATCAGTGCTGATGAGGCAGGGCAGGTGCAATGTGCACCAGTTCGTTCTGGGGATGAACAAAATAGTGGAGGCACCAGAGAGTCCTTCCTGATGCAGTGAGAAGATGCACGTGATTTTGCCTTTGCAGTTAGAGGCATCACAGCCTGTTGAATGCAGAGATGCCCAAAGTAATTATTATACTACATGGTCTTTTCAGAGGGTCTATAGCTGCAATAGGGACCGTAGTGTACCAGAAAGGTCAGGGTCACAGCATTAATTTAACACCAAGACAAAAAGCATTGGAAACCTATCAAGTATGATCTCATATCAGCAAGGAATGGAGGCTCAAATCCACTGAAAGTAGTCATTCTAGAGCAAAAAAGAAAGATTCAGAAATCTGAATTCCTTCAGTTGGTCTTATTACTTGCATTGACATCAGCTTGAGCATGCTTTGCTGATTTGGAGGCAGTACCTTTAGTTTGGGATTGATGAAAATATTGGAATACCAGCTGCAGTAGGCATTTGCTGCTTTAAAGCAGGGCTCAGATATCAAAGAGACTTGACTTAGCTTTTAGTTTACACTCTAGCAGCTGACTGCAATATTATGAGTAAAACACTTAAATCTGAATTCAGTCATCCGGTAATTATGGGTGCCCTGTAGTGTTGTGTTGGATTAGGACCACAGTGTTTATGAGACAGGCTCATGCTTAGTTGGTGGTGTAAGTCTCCTAAATTAATTTACATTTTTTCTTTTGAAGAATCAATAAAATTCAGTTTTCAAAACTAAAAGCTATCAAGACTCCGATCCAAAGCCCATGAGTATGTTTCCAAAAAGAAATCTTTCCATCACTTCTCATGGACTGGACAAAAGCAAAAATGAAGCCCCAGTTCTCCGTAGGAGGATACTTCTGTTTGAAAACACAATGCAGAAGGAATGCTGTAAAAAAAGATGAGGAGAAAAGAATATTACTTTAAACTTTTGTCATCAGGGGATGTGCAAGGAGCAGGACTGTGCAGGAATTTAGAAAATTACTCAAAAGAAGTAAATGGAAATGCTTTTCTAGTTTTTCGTACAGTAACCTTAGTGAACTGAAGGGTAGCAACCAAAATTGCAGAGACTGATGAGTGAATTGCTGCATCTGCAGAAAATATGTTCCTTACTAATTGAAAGAAAATGATTGGTATTTTGAATTCAAATAGAGATTATGATTGATTCAGTAGGCCTGGGATCTACCTTCATTCTTGTGGCTTGAAAATATTTATTAATTTGTGAGCACAGTGGGATGCTTCATATTTCTAGAGTAAGCTTCTATATAGGCTTTTAATCACGGGAGTTGTATTCCACACTGGATTTCTTACACGTATGTTAGGAATGTGTAAGAAAGTATATGTAAAAATATGTTAATTTAAATGGCTGATGAGCTTCTGCTAATACTGCTATAAAAATCTAGTGTTAGTAAAGAAATGCAGGAAACTCATGAACTGTTTCATATGTCAAACCTTTCCTCTAAACCCAAGTATTTTATGTTTTAGTTTCTGAAGTGAGCATTCCTTTTTCCTTCCCACAGATCCATGTCTATCCACCAGAGGAAGGTGTAGGTATTAGACACCATCACCACCCTTAGCAATCCTGGGATTAATGAAGGGGAAGACAGATTGTTGATGGTTCATGGAGATGGGGTAATTGATCAAGCACACTTAACAAGTATCAGTGGATAATTGATATTATGGAATATGTAAATTACTGTATATGTTCAGCTGAATACATACATATTTAGGGTGCAGTACACTACATAACACAGGGTTGTATTGTGCTGGGAAACATAATATTGTGTTGCCCAGTCACAGGCCTTCACAAACTTAAACTTTTATACACTCTTTCATATTTTTCAAGTTTCATTTAAAGCTACGGTGAAATTTGCCAAATATAGTTATATTGCCTTTCTGGTGAAAACCACTGATCTTCTCAGAAAAAGTTTCAAGTATATTTTCATATTCTCTTATTTTTAGGAAACTTTAGACCACATTCTAGGGAAACTAATTTCACAGAAATGCTTCATTTTAGGGGCTTCTTTGTTACCCTAGTTCAGGACATAAATTATGAGGCCTGTTTTTTCATCCAACAATAGTAATATAACAGCAGTTTACTACCATGACGGGCTGCCTGTCACAAAGTGGTCCCATGTTGCAGCCAGATTCAGACTCAGAGGACTAAAGGATCTAAACAAATCATCCTCCTTTAGAAATGTTTACATATTGCCTTAATATGGCTTGTTTATATGGAACTATCACAATTTATTCATCAAATGCTGAAATAAGGTACCCAAGTGAGTGCTTTGCAGTTGCTGTGGCACAGTGTGACTTTAAGCACTTACCAACCACGTATGAATTGTTTATTTTTTCCTTGCTACAGTCTCCTCTTGAATATCAAGGATGTTTGTTTATAATGGGTCTCACTCACTTTTACTCTGCAAGATGTGTTCAAATTCAGCAGTAATCCAAGAGAGAAAGATGTTAATGTTTGATCTCTCTGTATTCACTTTAGAATAAATGGTGCAGGCTGTGCTAAAGTGATTTAAACCACAGGTAATGTGCTCAGTTCCTGTTCGTTTTGATTCCATTTCACAATGGACAGTTTTCCTTCACCTGGCTCATTCCCAGGGCCTAACCTACAAAATTTGTGCTCTTTGGCAAGTCTTGGAGATACTGGAAGCCTTGGTCCTTGCACATGGAGGTATGTGTGACATTCTCTTTTGATCGGCAGCCTTCTCACAGCCTGAACCCACATACAATAGAAAGGGCAGAAATTAAATTAAAAAATGTCTGAAGAAGAATTGCATGCATCATTGAGGAGAACTGCATGTGACAAGGGAACCATATGTGGAAGATCATTTGTCTGAAGTAAGTACCATTTGGGTACAATACAAAATGTGCATTTGAAAAGTAAGACTTGAGTATTATAACATATTTTAATGATAAATCTTCTTCTGCGCAACAATTTCATATTGTTGTTAATGACCATTTTGGAGCTGTGCCCAGAGTGAAGACATTATCCTTGGATCTGGGTAATGAGTTTGTAAATGATCCGGAACAAATGGTGAAGTTATTTGCTAATAATTTTGTGAAATCTGCAGATGAGCCTTTTCCTAATCTGGGTAATTAGCTTCATAATTTGAAAATATTTAGATATCTAGACTTGTCCCTGGCAAGTGAGGTTGGTTCTTGTTTTTCCTTTCCTATTTTTTGATTAACTGTGAGACTGAGGGAGATTCTGAAAGCAGCAAAACACCTGGTTGTCTTTTCAGTATGCCAGAATTACTCAGAGATACAGACTTGTTCTAGCCATGGTTTGGATGTTAATCATGCAAAGGCTCATGTGCTAGTTCTCTTGTCTTTCAATTGCTGTGACCTTTTTAGAAACTGACTTTTTTGGAAGGAAAAAAGGAAGACAGGTCTAGAATAAGGTGGATAGTCACATTGCACTAAATTTAAAGAAAAGCAAAATGCTGGAATGCAAGTAGAAGTACAGCTATTATGATTATCTGTGGATGAGATTGAGGGACCACTCTTTCATATTTTTGATATTTGATAAAACACATTGTTGCAGTGTTTTTTCATATTTTGAATGAAGAGAGACTGTTTGCAGTTCAGAAAGTTTGTGAAATTTTATTCTGGCAATTCACAGACCGATTTCCTTGCACAGTTTTTTGTCAAAATTTCCTAAAACAGTTGTAAGTGTTGTATCTGCTGAATATCCAAACCAATGAAATGTTTGACATTTGCACTCCAAAATTTCCATAATGAAAAGTAATTCCCTTACTGCTAGAGTGCTTAAATGCTGAAGACAGTAAAACCAAGACCAAATAATTAGTGCTAATTTTATTAGGATCTTTGCAGAAGCAGATTTTTATACATTACTTATGACATTTTGTTTGCTCATAGTATGTGTTTCTTTCAACACACAGAAAAATAATTCTGATTGCATCAGGAATAGATTCTTGTTACCTGAGGTCTAACCAGGTCAGCTCTTCAGCTGGAGTTTATCAAAATGATACTGGCCAGAGTTTGATTTATGTTGACAGAAAGCAGCAAAGATCTCTCCATGTTCTTGAGACCGTCCAAATGCCAGTGATGTTCAGTTTATGGCTATCTTCAGTGGGAGCAAGCCAGCAGGAACCCAGAATTGGGCTGTGTCAGCCCAGAGAAGCATCATTCTGCTGTCATTACATGCCACACATCTGGGGTTCAGCTGGGTGTGTTCTGCATGCTCCAGTCTGGCTGTGCAGCTTCTCCCAGAGGTAAAGTGGTGCACAGAGCTCTCTGTAAGGGCTTCTGGCACTAGAGGGAGTGGAAGCTGGTGTAAACTACTTACAGACATCAACAGAGCTTGGTTCAGCTGTGTCCACTCACCAAACTCGCTGGTTATGTTAGTAGAGACTCACATGGTAAGTCCAAATACATGATACAGTTACAGAATCATAGAATGGCCTGGGTTGGAAGGACCTTCCAAAGATCATCTACTTCTATCCCCCTTGCTGTGGACAAGGACACCTTCCACTAGACCAGGTTGCTCAGAGCTCTATACAACATGGCCTTAAACACTTCCAGGGATGGGGCATCCACAGTTTCTCTGGGAAATCTGTTCCAGTGCCTCACCACCTTCACAGTAAAGAATAATTTCCTATTATCTAATCTAAATCTATTATCTTTCCATTTGAACCCATTCCTCCTTGTCCTGTCACTGCGTGCTCCCGTGAAAAGTCCCTCTCCATCTTTCTTGTAGGGTCTCTTCAGGTACTGGAATACCACATATGGTCTTCCTGACCTCTTGCCTGGCAGTGCAGACCTCAGAGACTGAGTGTGGCTTCTATATTGCTTGGTCACAGGAGAGGAGCACAGCAAGGAAAGCACATAAAAATACAGTGAATCCTCCCTATATTAAGTTAACATTATTGCAATGTATTTTGGCTCCTCAGCCTGTGAGTTCCACCCATTAAGATTCCCTGAAGCTTCAACAAGTGGGTGTAAGTAGGTCCAGGGGAATATTAAATTACAGCTTCAGCTCTGACATTGGCCCAGAAAGTACAGAAAAAAACCCTTTGAAAATCAGGGAACATCATGACTGCAATTGTAAAGTATTTTGGTCACTATGTAGAACACGTCTGTAAATTATGTAAATTAATGTTTATGGAGAATGTCGAACCTTTGAAGTTTTGCTTGTTGGGAGATACTGACAATAAAAGATGGCCACTCTGATTAGTACTTTTAGTAGCATTTACCAGGTTTACATTGACCTTTCTTTTTACAGTAAATGGACTTCAAAAGGAACGAATGTACCAGAAGATAGGTAGTGAAAAAATAGCTCCTCATATATTGCTTCTGAGACCATATTATCAACAGTTGCTTCTGATGCAGTGCTTCTGTCTTCTTTCAGGTAGATTACAGAGCATGAGATACTCACTGGAAATATTAATGAAGATTTTGGAGAGATACCATGGCTTTTTCATTTTGTCAGACATGCACAAATAGTTGTGGTCAAAGAACATTACTGAGGTGGTGAGATCAAGCACTCACAGGATAGGAGATGCCAGGAGAAAGATTTCCCATGGGACCTCAATATACCTGCCGATGTTTGGAATTATTGACAAGACATATATTCCTACTGACAAAAGGTATCAATATGGATACTAGTTTATAATGGTGTATTAATTTTTTTTTCTCCAGTAATTCCATTTATTTGGTACAGAGAAGGGGCTGAACTCATTTAGGGAGCACCCATTCAATATTTTATCTTTTCTTCTTTGCTCCAATAAGTCCCATTCACTCAACATTCATGCTCTTCTCTAAAGATAAAATTATTGATTTCCTCTATTCCTGTTGTCAGGGTAGCATTTCACAAATGTTAATTAAACTTAGCAAGCAGTAAGGAGGAGTCCATTTCATAGGACTGAGCCACAGTAAGAGTAAAGCTATTCTCCCCTAAGAAGTGAATCACTTGAAGTGCAATGATTTCTCAAGGTACCCAATGTTATAGTCAGTGTTTACACTACACACCTGAGGACACCTTCCAGTTTCTACTTTACAAGCCTGGCTAAAAGTCCTAGTGGCAGCCCCACAAGGCTCAGCTACACACAATGCTGCCTCTGACCTTTCTCTCCCTGCTTTCTATGTGTGTGAAACCTGCAAAGAGCAGCCCTGGCAGGCTCTGAGTTAAACCCCACGTGAGGATGATTGAGACACGAGGCCATGGTCTGCTGATCGCAGACCAGCAGTCCAGCTACAGGCATGCTCAGTGTTTACAAGCTGGAAGGCTGCATCCCATTGACTTCCGTGTCAAGGGACAGTGCTCAGTCCTTCTGCAAATGAAGCCATACGGTTCCTATCAGGATTGTTGAGAAAAACATGGGTAGCGACAGACTAGGATGAGCTGGGTGTTGCTGAGTTGCTGGGATGGGTCAAGGCCAGCTGGTGGCAGCTTGGCTCCCACCCAGTTTCTCACTCAGATGTCCTTTTAATGTTCTTTGACCACTTTCCCCCAGAGAGACAGGGGAGAGAGTTGGAAAGCCAAAATTGAGACAAACTCATGGGTCAAGATGAAGGCGGTTTAATAAGTGAATGGGGAAAAAAAAGATCCCAAGTGATGCAAAGGCAATCACTCATCACCTCCCACCAGCAGACCGATGCCCAGCCAGTCTTCAAGCAGCAGTTAAGCACAAAAAGTCCCTGTTTTATTGATGAGCATGATGTATATGGTGTGAAATGTCCCTGAGCAGTTTGGGTCAGCTCTCCCCTCCCAGCTTCTTGCGTACTCCCAGCCTACTCATGGGGCAGCAGAGTTAGAAACAGAGAAGGCCTTGGTGCTGTGCAAGCACTGCTCAGCAACAGCAGAAACAGCACTGTTTTGGTCACAAATCTAAACCACAGCACCATGCAGGCTACTTGAAGAAAATTACTTCCACCCCAACCAGACCCAGTATAGTTGCTCCTGTCCCTGGCAGAGTCAGTCTTGTTCTCTAGCTTCAGCTTTGAAAATCAGAAATTTCTTTTTCCCCTGCCTCTTCTCTGACCTTTAGAATAAGTGAGGCAGAACTCTTAAAAGACTTCAAGTTTTCTTCACTGTGCAAATCTGTGGTTGACATCTTGCTTCTATGCTGTGTAGACTTCCACTGGGAAAGAGAAAATGTTATTCCAGGCACAAAGATCACCTATCCACCAGATTTCAGGATTGTGATGCAAAGCCTGGGAAATGAGAGTTTTTAAAGGAAAACATCTACAGGCTTTTGACATAGGCAACAATATATACATTTTCCCCTAGGTTCTTTCTTGGAAATGACTGAAAATTTTCCAAAAAAATTATCAAAAGAAGTCCAAGCAAAATCAGCCAGAGGAATCCAGCCAGCAGGAGAAATTACAGCTAGAATGACTGAATTTTGGCAAGGCTATAAGGTCCTTATAATGGAAAGTATTGGGTAACTTTAAGGAAAGGCCAAAACCAGTTCGGGAATGAAGAAAGAATGACCATGGTGGCCAGTGATTTTAATCTTCCATCTATCATGCAACCCTGTAAAGGGAAGACATAATTCAAAATGTGTTTGGAGGTATCTGTGGAGAGGACACAGGGGAACAAGCTGATTTTGATTTTTCTTCTGTCACTCCAGGCTATCAGGTCTTTTGAAAGCTCTACAAAGCTTTCTCCCACAATAGAAAAGTCCATTTTCTCTACTTGAGATATTTGTGAGGAATGAAACACATGCATCCATACCTCTCTCAGATCCACATAAAATTAGCTATAAGCCCAGCTGAGCCATGAGTTACAGCCTTCAGCTTCCAGGCTCAGCATCAGCCACACAGACCTCCCCAGGCAGAGTACAGACCATCCTTTTCTCTACTTGAAAGATGACTACTCCACATGCAGCTGGCTTCCAGAGTCTTGTGTAAAAAGTATTCCAAGCATTTCAGTCTAAAGTTCAGCAAGTAAGTGCTGTTATTAGCCCATTTCAGTGCAGGTGTGTCTTGGGGTGACTTTGTGATGTGTATCCCCATGCTGCCCCATGCCCAGAAATTAATTTTGTGCCTTTCTGTGCCTTTAAACTGAGCCTGAGAGGGGGGAGGAAAACCTGAGCAAAACTTCTTCAAAGCAGTTTGCAGCTCGTTCAAGGTCACACAGAGATAGAGACCTTTTCTTTTCAACTGCTTCAGCAGAGCGAGAGTTGGGAAAGCACCCGGCTTGCTTTCGGCCAGTTTTTCAGCTCCTTTTTCTTTCCCCGGGAGAGACGGAGAGTTGAACTTCTGTTTGTCCTGGGACTTTGTTTTTTCCTCTTTTTCTCTGCTGGACTGTTTCAACATCAGAATACATTGGGAGGACCTTCCACCAAGGCCTTGGCCCTGGAGGTGGGCTCACCACCCTGTCCCAGCTCCAGGGAGGGACAGAGAGAGATCTACGGAAGGACTCTGAAAATTTCCCAGGTTTCTCTCAGCAGAGTGAGAGGTTTTATTATTTAGCATCATTATCCTTTTCCTGTGTGTTTGTTAAATAAATAGTTTTCACTTTCCTTCGAGGAAATTTTTTTTTTCCCCTGAACCTGATGGGGGAGGGGTGGTTGTCACCTGCCTGCTCTCAGAGGATATATTTCTAAATTTGGCCAAACCGGCACAAGGTGCTAGAGCAGAGTATTGAGACTGAAAAAAACTCACTCCTGCTCTAGCACAAGCACATCTGCTGTGGCTGACAGAGCTCAGTGAGGTCACCAGCTTTGTCTCCCAAAAAGGGAACAGCACAAAATCAGGAGCAAAGCTCCATGTTATTCACCAGCTTTGTTGTTCCTGCAGGGACAGTTGGGATGGAGAGGAAAGAGTTCTGTCACACATGTATAAAATAACCCTTTGAAGTGCAGAATTTTCATGCTGTCATTTGTAATGCTGTTTTCTTCATGGAAAAAGACCAGGCATGCCTGTTGACAGAACAATTTTTGGTCAAAATCTGTCAAAATCAGCATGAACTGCAGAACAACTATATAGATACACCTGTTTGTTCAAATTTTTCCCTTATGACCTGGAGATCTCTGGGATTTCTTGGGCAATGGATAACTGCAATGGCAGGGAGAACTGTGAAGCATGGAGCAGCAGTAGACACTGAGTTCAGTCCACATGCCACATGTAATACAAGCAAAAAACATTTCCATGGGGAAGGAGAATGAAACAAGGCACCAGAAGTACCACCTGACCATTGTTCCTGGGGGATGTTTATAGGTTTAAGTAGGGAAGAGTTTGCTTCTTCTGTTACCATGTATTTTTCTGAGTTTAGGAGTGTTACTGGTTATGCTTTGTATTAGATTTCAGAAAATGTACTTCAAAATTGGTAATAGGCAGCTGGTCTGCTCATAATGTTCCTTCCCCCCTCCCCCCCCGAGATACTTGCCTGTGTAATAAAGTTCCATTTTTTAATTTATTAAATGAACATAGTCAAGGTTCTCGCAAAGAAATGAATATCCAAATATATGCAGAAGTATCAGAGAACAAAACCCACTTGGATAGCAAAATTATAACACAGAGTCATTTGTGTTGGAGGGAACCACAGGAGGTCTCTGGTCCAGCCTCCTTTTCCAAGTAGGGTCAGCTGTGAGACCAGACCAGGTCAGATTTTCCTATTTAGGTCTTGGAAGCTCCAAAGGCAGAGGCTGCACAGCCTCTCTGAGCAGCCTACAACCCTGCCTGCATGTGACTCAGGCTGATGGCTCAGGCTGAAAAAGTTTCTTCTTATGCCTTGTCTGCACCTCTCTTGTTTCAACTCATGCTTGCTGTCTCTCATCCTCCCAACGCAGAGCACTGTGTAGAGCCCAGCTCCATCTTCTCCCTCACCTCCCAGCAGGAAGCTGCTGTCCCCTGCTGGGGTGCACCTCTGGCTCATGTTCAGCTCACTGTCCTCCACAGCCCACACAGCCCTCATAGCCCTTCCTGTGGAGGTGCTCCCCGTGCTCCCAGTGCCCAGCCTGTACTGTTCCAGTAAGTTGGTCCATTCCAGGAGCAGAAAATTGCACTTGGTCTTCAATTTCAAAACATTTCTGTTGGCGCAGTCCTCCAGCCTGCCTAGATCCCACAACTGCTTCCAAGCACAGTGAATACACTCCCCAGTTTGGTTTCATCAGTGAACTTATTGAAAGTGCATCCCATCCCCTCCTTCAGGTCAGGAATAAAGGTGTAAGATAGGACAGATCTTGCTTGTAACTAGTCTCCAGACAAGGTGGCAGGAATCATTAGCCACTATCCTTTGAACCTTTTTCAAACCCTTGGACAAACCCTATCTACTACCATGGACATAGATTTAGTTCCTAGAGTCAAGGAACCTCTGACTCAATTATTTTTCCTTTTTCTTTAGTTTCCCTCTCCCTGACCATTACTTCTAGGCATAAATGTCTGAGACATCTTGTTGGTGAAGACCAGGGCAAAGAAGCCATTGCTCAGCCTTGCAGCTGCTGGTGCTGCTACATTCAGCCATGGGTCCAGCTTGGAGAGTACGAGCTGCTCCTGACAGTGGTCTCCTCCCCTTTGACCTTTCCAGACAAATCCTAAGAAGAACCTGCTGGAAATATGCCCAGGTTAATGTACATTAGGTGTGGGGTGTTTGTGGCAAACAGGGATGCTTTGAGGCAGTTTGCCTTGGCCCAGCTCATAGGAGCAGTAGTGTATGTTGTACTAAAGGCAGGACATCTGCCATGGAGCCACTTTCTGTCCACCCTTGCAAGCCTCCATCAACCCAGCCAAACAGCCTAACTTCATGTTATTGTCTTTTATTTTACATATTGATAATATTTGTGTTTGCAAGTAAAGAAAGCTGGAACTTGTAAGCCATTTTCCTGTTCTGTTGGCCCAGATGCTACTTCTTTCACAGAACTAAAACACAGAGTGCAAAATTTTGCTGCTGGTTGATGTGGCCCCTCAGTCTCACAGGAAAAGGGAGGGAAAAGTTTTGAGTCATTCAGCAATAACCACAGGGAAATATAGTCCCATCCACATTCATTTCCAGAGAGGAATTTGAGGTTTGGATGATACAGAAGAGGAATTACTGTGGGGAAAGGACTTCCCAGGCTTTGCTAGTAGAAGGACCTTCCAAAGTGCAGAGGATTTTTATAGCCTCTGTAATTCTTCTAACGCTGTGTTTCTCATTTTATGAGTGTGAGCTGTCTCCATTTCCCTGCCCTTTCCCGTTGGGCTCATTTGTCTTTGTGTAACCCTGATTCAGCAGCAGCTCGGTGCCTCGTGGGATGAGGGTGAGAACTGGCTGTGTTTGCTGGCTACAGGAACAAGCATTACCTTGCCTGAGAGGGACTGAGCTGCTGCCAGCAAACAGACTCAGCTAGCAGAGCCTTGGCCATAACTGTAGCCACCTCTCATTTCCCCCTCCTGCAGGGAATGAGTTCCTTGTGACTAAGAGTGTTTTCTGGTAACTCTTCAAGACCTTTTTGCATCCTTAGGGTGAAAAAAAGGGACGTGGAAGGGCAGCCTCCAATTTCAGAAAAAGTGTTCAACACAGAATCATAGAATCACAGCATGGTCTGGTTTGGAAGGCACCTTAAAGGTCATCCAATTCCAACCCTCTGCCATGGGACACCTTCCACTAGACCATCCAACCTGGCCTTAAACACTTCAGGGATGGGGCATCCACAGCTTCTCTGGGCAAGCTGTTCCAGTGCCTCACCACCCTCACAGTAAAGAATTTATTCCCAATATTTAACCTAAACCTACCCTCTGTCAGTTTAAAACCATTCCCCTTTGTCCTATCACCACATGTGTGCATAAAAAGTCCCTCTCCATCTCTCCTGTAGCCCCATTTAGGCACGGGAAGGCTGTTATAAGGTCTTCCCAGAGCCTTCTCTTCTCCAGGCTGAACAACCCCAACTCAGCCTGTCTTCATAGGAGAGCTGCTCCAGCTCCGTGTTCTTCTTCACCACCCTCCTCTAGTGGTTGTGATGAATTACTGGAGCTCAGTTAAATCATAAACATGACCTTTACATAAGTTATTTGGGAAAATAGGGAGTCTATAACCCTCATTATGTCTTCTCAAAATGTATTCCAGTCCCAATTCAACTTTGAATCCATGAAATATGAAAATCCTCTGCATTGATAGGAGGTACAATACATAGTCCTGTGTTACATGGCATGGCCATGATCCAGCTTCTTTCACCCAGTTAGAAGCAGACTGCTCCTGTGAGCCCTCCATTTGCTGCACTTTGGAGCTTCTTTGCTGACTTTGGTAATTGCCCCAGAAAAACAATTGCTTTAAGAGGTGATAATGCAGGAGATGAATTCATCCACTGACATAGCTGTGTGGGCATCTGATCACCAGACAAGAAATCTTGAAATGGATTTCTTTTATGGTGGGGTTGAAATGTGAAGAATGAAACCTTGGACATGATCTGCTCTGCTAACTAAGAAGGCTGCAGCATTTTATACCAGTGGAAGCTTTTTTCAGGGTGGTGGCAGTTCTTGTAATGGGTTGCTCTTGCCAAAACATTGAATTTTAAGAGTCTTGTGAAACAAGACTGCAACTAATAACTGCAAAGAATGAAGGAGGAAGCTGAAAGTTCATAACCTATATGTGTCCAGGTGGGCCCTATCGAGTGGATTGTTTTGTGACATTTTAAACCCAGGGAATTGGTGGAATCAGCATCCCTGAAGGTAGTTAAAAGATGTGTAGATACGGCTCTTGGGGGCATGGTTTAGTGGAAGACTTGGCAGTGCTGGGTTGATGGTTAGACTTGATGATCTTGGAGGTCTTTTCCAACCTAAATGATTCTTTAAAAAAGTAAATTCTAAATTCTACATTAAAGTCTCTGTTGCTAGTTTTATGGCAAGTTCATGCTGGTCAGTCAAAACACTGTTACAAATGATATATTCAGGTGTGTTCACTCAGTTGTAGACCCTTGTATTACCAAATATTGCAGGTGAAGAGCCTCGTGCACGGTCCGATGCTCTCAGCCTTCTGCAGGAATTAATTGGTCATGCAGACAACACTTTTGTTAATGTTTTTTCTTGGCAAGGGTGAGCTGAAATGGTTTGTATATAATTACACAGCTTTACTTGGACTTGTGCTTCCTGGTTATGCTGATGGGCAGCATTTTTGGCTAATAAGAAATCTATATATAATCTTACACTGTACATGGTGATGATATATGAATTGATATTGGAACAATAACTGAATTCCTTCATGGTTTATTAATACCACTCTGACTTTAAACAGTTTTGACTAAATGCTCACTTGGGCTCATGCTGTTATATAACGTGGCACTTTTTGAAAAGAGGAATTTTCATCTGTCTTGTTTGCGTAAATAACAGTTCTGATCAAAAGATGGAATTTATGTGTTCAGGAAATTTTGCTGTTGAAAATTTGTTTTTATTCTGAATTAAAGGAAAAATGACATTTGAACCCATTTTCCCTACACTCTATGGTGTAAAATGTTTTTTAAAAAATACTATCTACTTAGAAGACTGTAAATTATGGGTTGGAGTTTGAAATTCTGGGTTAAAATATTTTTAATATTTGCTGTGCTTATTGGTTTACATTTTTACATTTTGATATTACTTTATGCCACTTTTATTGCTTTGAAATCAGTTTATGACTTCAGAGCAACTATATTTTCTATATTATTTTAAATAATCATTAAATTGGGCTTCTGTTTATTACACATTGAAGCATTTAATCTTCTCAGTGTAGCTGTCTCCGATTTCTGTTGTGTTGAAAGACTTTATCAGACTCTTTAGTTCCAAAACAAACAGGAAATACTTGGATGGGAGTGACATACCAGATCTTTGCAAAAAACGAGACACTGTGATCAAGGAAAGATGTTTCATTTGGTGATAGAAAGCAGCACACAGTAATGATTTTAAAAGATAGTAAAACCCAGTAAGGGAATAAAATATTTCAGCTGTGATGATAGTTTTTATTGCATTGTGCTATGTTGTCATCTGCTAACTGTAGTATTGTATAACATGCCATAAGTTAGAAAATTTATTTTTAAATTAATACAAGAAAAATAGAAACATAATTTCAGAATGCTGAAATGAAGTTTATAATGTATGCTGAAATTTATTTTCTTGAAATACTGCTTTTCTTGAAACATTTGTGCTGAAAGACTTTGGGGGAGGAGTTGATTTTTATCAACATATTTTAAAATGTTTCAATTTAGATGAAAAGACCACTACTGCATTGGCAAATATTTTGATGAAAAAGTCAGCCTGTGTTTTAGGTACTGTTCTAAGACAGGATGGCAGTTTATTAAAACCTCCATAGGAAGGAAATTAACATATTGCAAGGACAAGTGCAGACATGGATGTAGATATTGCTGCTTGTTTCCTGAGGGATGGACTGAACTGCCATTAACCTTACTGGGAAAGATGCTCTTTACTTTTCATCTCTTACAGGAGTGGCTATTGTTTAGTTCTTTAAAAGCTATTAAATATCTGCTTGAACTTCAGCTGATCGTTGAATATGCTCTTTTTAGAGTAGTCTTACTGCTTTTGCTCTTTCTGATGGTGCTGACTCTAGAGAGCCTGGTAAGGAGGCATCTTTGCAGACATCCTGTGCTTTCAGCTTTCACATTCAACAGCTTGGAAGACACGAAGGCGTCGTTGAAAACTTGGCCTTTCTGAAATCAATGGGATATGTGCCATTGGCTTCAGCAGAGTCAGGATTTCACTGTGTGTTGAGAAGATTACCTTTTTTTTAGTATTTTATTGGCAGAAAGGAAAACTGGGCAAATCCAATACAGTTAAACAAACATCTGATGGGTTTGGATGTGTAACTACTATTTTATGCTATTAGAGGCAAATTGTGCTGGAACCTGCCCGTGCTCACTGCAGGCAGGCAGCAGAGCAATCGCTGATTCATAACAACACACTAAGTTCTTTGAAAGCCAGAAATTCCCATCCATCTGTAAGAAATAATGTTGCAACACTACCAGTGATCTATCAAAAATCAAGGCAAACCGTTAGAGAGGGGAAGGTGATTTTATTTGTAAAATGGAGTAAATTTCACTCACACTCTTGTGTCCATACACTGATGCTGACAAGCACCAGGAGGAATATATACCCAAATCAATGCATTCAGGCATCCAAATATGAGTATCCAGGCAGTCTGTCTGGGACTCCTTGGCAGGTAGGACAAGGGTCACCTGTTAAGTCTTCCCCACATGTCCTGGCTTCTTCTTGTATTGATGACAGTGATGTGGGCTTGTGTGTGCCTCTTTCAACCAACCCATCTAGAAGTTGAGGCATCAGTTACTCAGCCTGGCCCACCTCCGTGTCTCCCAGTCTGGGTGTCCTGGGAAGCTGCACACAGACCATCTGGGTTCTTCAATGCTGCCAATCCAGGTATTAACAGCAGATATTGCACTCCTAAACCTTTCCCTGTTGCTTCTTTGGGTGGTTGCCCACCCTGACTTTTCCACTCCTGCTCCACTTGTAACACTCCTAAGGTTTTTACTGCAGTTCTCTACATGTTGATGCAAAATTCAACAGCCATTTTTTTTCGTTTGCAATTTTTTCAAGGTCTATACAAATTTGAACTACTTGTGAACAAGTAAAGCCCCCCTTTCACTTACTTTACTTTGAAAGTGGCTCTGTTCTGATGCTAAGAATAACTTTCCCTCTCAGGAAAAAGATCCAACTTTAAATGGGTAGTTTGTCAAGATTGCAAAACCTCTCTGAATAATTCCTATGTTTATATATATTTTTTATATTACATCATATTGGGAGGCCTCAACAAGACATATTTTTGTGAGTTTATGCTAAAAAGAATAATCCCTTTGAGCCTGACTGCTTGGCTGTGTGATTAAGAGACACACATTTGATGAGGCCCCTGGTGCTAAAGTCTCTAAGATGAGTAAAAGGCATTACTTTCTGTCAAACTGTAAACATCACATACTTTTTAAAAAGATGTTGGATAAAGAGAAAAGATAGCAAAGAGGTATCTTAAATCTGTTGTCTAATGGTAAGTGCAGCTTTTGCTTTTTATAGACTGTTGCATGTAAAAAACTGCATGAAGTTGACCAAATTAAAACCAAAACAGATAGCATTCTATTGCAGGAATGAATGAAGGCTTTAAAATGAAATACAAGAACAACCTTCCACCCACAGAAACCAGTCCAAAAGCAAGATTTTGATTTATTTGATTCTACACATATTTTTGTCATTAAGCTTTGTAGCATATTCTAAACTTTTGCTGCACTGTTATGCATGTTAAGACACTGATTCCCACATGGTGAGCTAATGGCAAAGAAAACACTTGTGTCACCAGGAAAAAGAGAAAGTCTTCAGCACGGACACAGAAGATTTCAATGCTCTCTCAGACACGTTCCCCTAAATGAAGATAATACCATACAGAATTTCTGAACCCTTCTCCTCTGTCTTAGGACACCTAAAAGAGCTCCTTTCAGTCACAAGAGCAGAAATGAGGACAGATTCTAATGAAACCACATTTTTAAAAAAAGAGGAAAAAAAAAAA
Source organism: Aphelocoma coerulescens (assembly GCF_041296385.1). Lineage (NCBI taxonomy): Eukaryota > Metazoa > Chordata > Aves > Passeriformes > Corvidae > Aphelocoma > Aphelocoma coerulescens. The sequence goes on along the minus strand of NC_091015.1, from coordinate 118,481,311 downwards.
GGAAAAGCCAGCTAAGATCTTTAATTTTAGATAGCTAGGCAGAGTTAGCTACACATTTTTGGAATAAATGAGTCAAAACCACAGATGGTCATGAAAAAGAAGAAGAAAAGCTGTTGATAGTATCAGCAGAGTTGGATTAGCTGAGCATGTGTGTGTGTGCGTGCAAACATCAGGATTCCCTGGATCCTGGTACAGGATCCCACTCACAACTGCTGGAGTTCCACCACTGCTGGTGCCTGCCCCTGGCTCCTCTCTTGAAAGGCAAGAGGCTCCTTGGACTTCTTTTTTTAAGAAGTAGGAACAACATACTGCAATTTCTAATGAATATGCCAAACTATTCCCATCTTTTGAGAGGCTCAAATGATAATTTGTGGATGCTATATATAAATTAGGAGTTCAATATATCAACATTCATTAACTAATTTATTTGTTTATTTTACTTAAATCTTGGCCATCCTATGGATTTGCTTACTCAGCTGCACATGCCCGGGGCCTGAAGAGGTGCAGAGATCATGACAGCTGCTCTGCAGAAGCTCTTATGAATTTTCTTCTATCTGGAACCTGCAGTTTCCTTCAGTGGTGGGAGAGGAGGGATGAAGGGATCTGCAGCAGCACAAGTCCTTGGCCATTGCCCATCTCTTCTGTGCCTCCAAAAAGGGACAGTTCAGAGTATAGATACCAGACAGGTACCAACTTCTGGAGGAGAATCCAAGAGAGATGCAATTGCCTCCTAACCAAAATACAGTTGCAGCTACAGAGATGCCCATCTTCACTTCCAAGCAGAGCTATTTCATCAAAGCTGTCCTACCTCCTTGTGGTGGAAGGGCCAGAGTTATTGTGTTGGCCTATGGCTTTACAGAAAGGAGCATTAAAATAAGCATTCCCAAACTGACAGGCTTGTCCATACAAACTCTGTGTCTATTTGTGATGTTTTTCTGTGAAGCCCTTTTGTGCTTGTGTGAGCACAAACTGTTTATTGGTGAAATTTGTGTCTTCACTAAAGGTGTTTGCCACTGTTATCACTGCTCCTTACTGAAGTATGATCTAATGGGTCGGGGGAGGAAAAAAGAAATCCAAGGATCACCTTGCCAAGATAGTTTTCACTACAGGCAAATACTAAGGCTAGACTCCATACAGGATTTTTATTTACTTAGTTTTATATATTTAGTTTTATTTTCTCCTGTTTTGTCTGCTTGCTTGTTTGCATCTGTGGGAATATGTGTGCGTGCGTGTGTTTTTAAATTTTATTTGCAATCATTTCACAGTCTCCCTTCTGATGTCTTGGAGACCACACATTAAGGAAGACTGGGTGTAGACTAATTGTAAGACTTTCCTAGTAGCATGAATTTAAGCTTGAAATCCCTTCTGCTCTTTTCTTTTTCTTCCCACAAGCAATATCAAAATGCCAACAGGAAGGGAGACATTTTTCATATTTTCATGTTTCATATTTATCTTGCATCATCCAGTGCACTCACATACTGGAAGTGTAAACACATTACACTTGGGTATGGGACAAGCCAATGAGTTACTCTGAAGTGAATTAAGGCCTTCATCCTGGTGATAACTGCATTTCCCTTCTATTTTCCCTTCATGTGGAGTAGTTTACCTGCAGTCACGTCTGGACAAGCTGCCTTCTCCTGGGCTGCAAAGTAGGAGCCCACACCAAGTGGAACAGCAAGATCATGGCTTTGAGAATTTTTTTTTTTATTTTTAAGGCTCACCACAGTGGAGGCAAAATTGCTGAAGCACAGGCAAAGAAGTAATGAAATGCCATGGTAAAAAAAACGGGAAGAAGCACGCGCTTCATTTAATATGTGCATGTTTGTGTCGTGCTTCTTCAAAGTGAAGTAAATGATCACAGCACAGAAATAGTACTGCATGTTTCTTTTAGATGTGGGATATTTGTTAGCGTTGTTAGATGGACACAAAGCCAGATGGCTTCACTTTGAATTGTTATATGGTGTTCTTTTTCCACTGTGCCTAACAAAAAATCATTTATGAAGCAGAAGTAAAAAAAAAAAAAACCTCCTTATATTACGTAATTGTTAATTCAGCCTCAAAAAGAAGAAAAGAAAAAAAAGAAGCCATTTGGGATCCCAGGGAAATATTATTGGATTGTTGCTGAAAATTTATTGCTTAAAACAAACATTGGATTAAATGACAACTATTATAATGGCACCTTGGTGGCCAGCACATGTATTCATGAGAAAGTGGTTAATATTCCCTGCAAAGCAGCTGAACTTTTCATTATCCTTTTCAGAGAGACAAAAAAAAAAGTACAGTTTTTTCAGAAGCAGACGATGTTTTTTGAACCTTCACACTGCTGTATGTGCCCAGGAGTTCTGGATGACTGTGAACACCTCCTGCTAGCAGAGCTTTCCCAATGATCCCCAGCATGCAGAGCACAGTCCAGAGTCCATCAGGACAGCACTGCTGTATGAGAAATAATGAAAATGAAGCAGAGAGGAGCTGTGCATCATGTAATGTAATGGTGACAGGGCCAGGAATAAACCTAGACCTCCTGACTCCCTACCTTGTGATCTCCCCACTAGACGTCTTCCTGTTTTCCTTTGAAAATGTTGACAGCTTACTGGAGAGGAAAATCTACAAACATTACACATTCCACTGTCAAAAAAGGGGCTTTGTTATTTGATATAGGAACTCTTTTAATTATTGAGCTAACTTCACAGCATGAGGTCACAAAGGGCAAATTTGTTAGCAGCACTTATGAGTGATCTCTCCACGAGCAGCACACAAGTCCAGAAGAACTGGCTTGACATGCTAGAGTTTTTTAGGCAGTCCCATTCAAGAACATTTTAAGAATAAGCATCATAACTTCTTTGACTGGAAATAGTGAAATTGGTACTGATCCAGTGAGAAAAATGACCTGAATTCTCATGCACCACTTGAATCAACACCAAAAACTGTTCCAGCTCCTGTTTCTTTGGATTTTAGTTTCAGATAGAAACAGATGTACACAAATCCAAAGAGACAGTTTTTCCCTGTAGGAGCCAAGAATTTAAACAAAACTCTGTACTCTTCCATCACTCTGACTGTGCTTCAATAGCTTAACTTTTCAGACAAATACAAACTTGTTATTAGCAGGACCTTTTAGACATCTGGATAGTTAATTTGAATGATTTCATTAGTCACAGAACATTTTTGTTGTTTCTTATGAATATTTCTATTAAATTTGTTCACAATAGTCCAGTTTTGTCTCTTCATTATGATGGGAATATTAAAGGGGTTAGAACTAAAATATGGCACAGGCTAAAGCTCTTCACTTCATGTACACCAAATACACAGTAAAAAGAAAAAGTATTCAGCCATGTAAAAATATGATATGAAAATTTAATTGCTCTTGATCTGTCACCTTTTTGTCTTATAACACTTAATGGTACAAGGCACACTGAATTCAGCACTGTGACAGATTGTGAGAACCTGGAAAGCATTCTTAAAAAACCTCAAACATCAGCCTACATCTAACTAGCCAAAGCACACGTCTTTGGGAATTCTGCATCACACTCAAAATTTGGTTTGGGCCTCAATAAGACTCACTGGTTTAATAGAGCATCATGCCAGGGTAACTCTGGAATCACTGGAATTTGTAGTGAGCTCTGCACTCCTTTTCAAACAGGTTATACAGTGACTGTGATATTACAGTGGCTGTGCTAGAAAAGGATGCATTCTTTCCATGGCTATATTAAACAAGAGCTACAGTAAGCAGTGCTGATGCAAATAAAACCAGCAACTACAATGATGACATCATAAATATCAGCTCTTAAAGAATTCCACAAAGGGAGGTATAGGCCTGTAACTTCATACTGGTGATGGAAAAACCCTCAACACATAATGTAGCTTTTTATGTTCATTCATAGAGTGAAAGATGGAAATTTGGTCCATCATCCTTCCCATTTCTGGCCACAATATGCAATATCTATGTGTGGGTATGTAATTCCTGGAGGTGACCCTGCACTTCAGATTCCCCTCATCATCTGCCTCGTCCTGGAGGTTCGTAGCTCCTCTGCAAGGCTCAGAGGTTTGCAGGGTTGGGGTTCCCAGGCACCACAGGCTGTGCAGTCTGCTGTGCCCATGTTGCTGCTGTGGTGTTCTCATCTGAGATCACGATGAGCTCTTCAGAGCTTGCTCGTATGCCAGGTTGCTAGGTCCTGGCTTGTACGGCCAGAGAAAGAGAGTTGTGACGTCTCAGCCAAGAAAACCCTTTTCTACAGACACTTGTGTTAGTGTCACCACTACAACTATGGCATTACATTCAAGAGCAGTAGGGCAGTTGGTGCTCGAGACCCTATGTTAACCCAGCCTGCCCTGAAAGGGTCTCAGAAGAGCTGTGGTGGGCCACACTCAGGCTGACCATTCCAGGCTTTTAGACTAGATTTCATGGCTTCATCTTCCCTTGCTTATAGAGGATGCTAGGATTTGGCAGTCTAAGGCTGTAGGTGGTCTGCGGGACTCATGAAGCTCTTGACCTTTGACGTCAAAGTGGCACCGGTGTCCCTCTTAAGCACATTAATAGAGGCTCTGAATGTGGCCTGCATGTCCTTTCCTAGCAACACGATCTGTAAGGGTAGACCTTTATAATCAACCTTATACATTCCCAAAGAAGCTATGGGGTCTGCACATGAGCCTGAGAGCCTGAGCTTTAAATAGGTCGCCCTTGCAAACCTTCATGGTCCTCACGGATGTTTGTGGGAACATAATACGGCACCTCCAGAAGCGGGGCTTGTTTTCTGCCTTCACTGATCTGAACTTGTGAAATACTTTGGATCTTCTATATCATATAGCAGGGTCAAGCATTTTAATTTATAGAGGGTCACAGTCGCTACTCCCCTTAAACACCAATGGAATTTTTCAATATCCTTGAAGTAAATCCCTTTTGCAAAACAGTAAATGCTAGTATGACAGTATGTCAAACACAGATTTGTTCTGAGATTATTTACTTACAATTAGACAACTGTGCTGGCTCTCAGAGAGACTAGTCAGCAAAATCAACGCTATTTGAAAGAGCAGCGGGATGGCCAGTGTTTTAGAATCCAAGGAATGTGGTTTTCATAAATTCCACAGCCTGGTGAGATGCCACAGAACAAGCTAATTTGTTCTTGAAAGTTTTTGGGGGGGACGGATGGGGCTATTTTATGCGTATCTACATTTTAAAGGGTTTCCATTTTGTGAGGAAAAAAGCTCTCCATTTTAAACCTTGTGAGATGGGTATTTTCCCATTAAGAACAAAGTATTTTCCATACTTTTTTTTCCTTTGACATATGTGTATGTATACACCTACACAGCTCTTGGGCAGGGCAGAACAGGGAATCAGCTAGTAGCAGCTGCCAGGAGTGAAATTACTGAACATGAAAGGACAGTCTGTTTGCAGCTCCAACCTGTTTCATGTCACCATTAGTATTTTGGCATCTTGCAGTTCAGACTCTTCTTTGAAACTGCCGTTTCTTAATAAGCATTCCTTGTAAATCCTTGCTGTGTGGTTTGTTCATTCCTGAGCTGAAAACAAAAGGTAGAGCCTATAGTTACGTGCAGGGGGGGCAGTTTTTAAGCAGGCATTCTTCCTGGTGTATGTTTTCAATAAAATTTTAATTATCTCCTTTGCTAAACTGGCATGTTTCTCTTTGTGGACACAGTGTAATTCAGCACATACTTTTAAAGCAGGGCAGGGACAGCAGAGAAGTTACAAAGCCCACTTGGGAGTTCAAAAATGGGTGTTTGGACATCTTTTACACACACATTGAGGGGCTGGCTTTTGGTTTAGCACAACCCAACAGAGCAAAGGCAAAACAGACGTTGAGAGCTCTTTTCCAGTGCCAGGGAAAGCAGCAGACAGCAAATGGGAGAGCTACGGGGGCAGAGCATCTGCATGGGAAAATGACAGGGACCTGGGTGCCTCCCTTGCCTGGGTCACTGCTCAGGACACATGGACTCTCTGCTGCTTCTGCTACAGCCTTCAGAGCAGCAGTTTTGGCAGGGCCAACCTTCCCAGGGATCCCTGGTGAGACCCTTGTCCCTGCCCCCCTCTGCTCTGCCGTGTGCTTGCTTCCCACAGCAACCCTGCTTCTCCTGCCTCCTCTTTGAGGATATCCCTGGCTTCTCCTCTTTGTTGCCACCTCGCAAAGCCCTCAGCACCTCTGCTGATCTACCCATACCACCATTCTTTAATTTTCTCTGCAGAGTCAGGAGTGTGTATTCAGTGTATGAGAGGCTCCAGATATAAGCAATATTCTAAGCATTGCCACTATTTTTCAGCTTAATCAAAAGAAGTCCTTGAAATCACCCAAGTCAGATCACAGTATCCCAATAAGTTTTACTTGGTCTGTTCAAAATTTGCCTGACACTTAGATCTAACTTCAAGATAGCTTCAGTATTTTTCATTTACCTCCTAGTGATGAATTAGTGAGGAACCACATTCTCTCCCTTTGTACATCCATCACAATCAGTGAGGACTTGGCTCCAAATGGAGGAGAGTAGATAAATGTATCAGCCAGCAATGCCTCTCACCAGGTGTGTCAGGTAAGGAAGTACAAAAGGGAGAGGAAACCAGAACTTTTTAATGTATGTTACAAGGCACTTTTCAAGTTGATCCTAAAGGGTGAAAGGGTCAGTGAAAAAGCAGATTTTCTTACAGATTTACACATTTGTAGTCACATGATAAGTTAGGTACAGTCTTGCTGAAACATTAAAGAGGTTTTTTGCACTCGGTGTTCGCATAATGATTTGGAAACACATGCCAGAAATAGTCTCAAGGGAGGAAAAAGAAACAGTAAACTAGGAAACCAGGCTCCTGTTAGGGCAGCAAATTAGAATATCTGAAGAGTGACAAAATTCAAGTGCCAAAACAGCTTCATTTCACATCAGGAGGAGGTTTCAGGAAGATGGAATATAACAAAGGCCTAAGAGAATTTCCCCTAGTTTCTGTTAAGCTTTTTACAAGCAGCCCATGTGCTATGAACTGCTTCACCAGCATACTCCCTCCCTTTCTAGTCTTCCCCATTTTCTCAGTTTGTGCCTCCACTACTTTATTAATCCATTCTTCAGAATTTGCAGGTAGACATTGTCTACCACCTTGAGCATGTGAAATGTCAGGTGAACCAAACCACACACAAGAAGCAGACCCAGACCAGCACCAGAGCTGGCTACAGATGAGAGGGGTTCAACACTGCTGCCTGAGATCCACTCATGCAAGCTGACTACACTTCACATGAGGAGATCTGGGGGTACAGTAACCATCAGGACAAATTTTCCCTTCAGGAAAGTTAGGATCTGCTAGTGCAGATCTCTTCTTTACATTGGTTGTGTAAGGGAAGGGGGAGAAGGAGGCAGATGGCAGCAAGGAGCAGAAAAGCAGGAAAGAACATGGGATGTTTTTTGCTCTGCTCCATCCAGTAGCCCTGCCCTGGTTCATTTGTTGTGCAATTTAAAACTGCCTGTCAGCAACATTATTTATGGCAATGCACAGGCTGAGGCTCAGAATCAGGAAGCCAAATCCAGATGTCATTCCCTGATGACATTGTCCACCCAGGCTTTTACATTGTTAGCCTTATTTCTTAGGAAAATGATTCCTACGTGACTTTTGCAGCCTGTTTGTACACAAATCTGTGTGTCAACTCTCAAGACCAGTGTGTCATTTTTTCTTAAGAACTTTGCCATGCAATTCACCCATTTCAACCAGATTTAGCATAAAGACACAGGGGCTCAAAGTTGTTGAGTTCCCAAACATTTGATTGAACCATTTATCCACATAGGAAAACAAGAGCCCGAGGAGCATCTGTTCCTGATGAGAATGCGGACAGAGCTCAGCCTTTGTTCAGTCTGAAGTGGCCATCCAAGCCATATCCCCTCATGCACATTAGCTGGCCAGCTGGCATGCAGGCACGTCCCAGCCAGCCACAGCTTGTGCTGCCCAGAAAATTTAGGGACACTGAAGCATGCTGGAGGGGTTATCCATACTGCAGTGGTGGGAAGCATGTGAGATGTGAGGGGAACGGAAGGCATGGGGCAGAATGGCCTGTTCATGTAGACACAAAGAGGAATTGGGGTGATTCACCAAGAGGCATAGAGGCTATGGGGTGCAAATCTGAGGTGAAGCCCTTCCAGCCCTTCCAGAGCACCTCATCCATTCCATGGCTCCTGGGCTCAGCATGACCTGGCACACATCCAGCTCAAGTGTGAGACAAGTGGCAATACCTCCAGAGCAGAACTGAGCACATTTTGTGACATTTTGTGACATTTTGTGTATTTCATGGCCTGGACAATGCACTGGAGATGATGCATAAATTCACAGATTCAAGAAGATTTAGGAAACAGGACTTTTGATAAAACAAAGGACGCAAAGGAGCCTTCAAATTGGAAATAGTAATAGGAAGGGTCCAGAGACATGTTGATAACAGTGAGGATTGAATTCCTTATAATAAACAAGGGGGCTCTGATTTAATCTATGGAATGACCAGACACAAAAGGAATTCAAGAGGAATTTTCTCCCTGCAGAGCAGTGGACAGAGCACGCAGGAAAAACAGGGAAAGAAGAAAAAGGTGTAGTATGCAAGCATGGACTGAAAACTATTGTGGAATTTATCTAGCAACTCAGAAAGGGGCACACTTTATTAGACAGGACTCCTAGCTTCCTTCTGTCCCAAACTGTCTCTCATTTGCCATTAGCAGCTCAGCAGGTGCTGTATGATACAATTACTCATGAGGTAAAGGAATTTCAAACCTTTGCCCTAAGAGGAGGCTAAACTTGTCATTCAAACTCAATCCTGCATCTTTTGATGAGCCTGAGGAATACTCAAACAAGGATCACAGAGCTGGGCTTTAATTTTGTTTTGTTGCAAGTGCTCAGGGTCTGAAATGGAGAGTTTGCTCCTGGTTGTAAGTCTGTGTTACACTACAGCTGTCCTGCATGCACCATCCTCCTGCCTGCTCCGTGGGCTGAGACAGACTACTCTTATCTGCCTAAACTAATTTCCCTCATGAAATGCATCAAATACAGCCTCCCCTTTTCTAACAAAATCATTAGGTGTGAGTGTGATAACCATATTTTATATTCTGGGCAGAAGGAAAGATGTGGACAATGAGGTTATAGAGGTTTGTGGCCATGTCTGCACAAATGATTCATCTTTTGTATCATCATACTGGTATTGCTGTAACTTTTTTGGTTTAAGGGTAGTATTTTTTTTTTTTTTTTATTAGACTGAAGGACTTAATTAGAAAAATGGGCAAAGCTTTTAGATTTGTGTCGTTTTTTTCAACTGTGGCAGCTAGGCTAATAAAAGATGTTTCCTCCCTCTACAAATCTAACTTTTCTGATTAAATCTCTAAGAACTAAATACTACATTGATTTACAGCACATTCAACATTATCCCTGTGTGCCACTCTTTTCAATAACTAATAAATAAAAATATCAAGTTAATGTACATCCAAGGCATTTAGAATACAGTCTTCAGATTAAACAGGAACATATGTAGCTCACATATCTTTATTTGAATAAAGTATATGGAAAAACTAACAAAGGTTACTATTTCAACTGATCTGTTTCCTTCGGAAAACTTTGCTGAGTAAGACACTGAAATGTTAAACTTTGTTTCTCTTTCCACTTCTGTTGCTTAAGGAATTTTCTACAATACTGTGGGGTGTGTGTGTTGGGGAAAAAAACACCACTTTAACATTTCTTTGTAAGTCACTTTGATTCTCTTTTGTTATGCCAGAGATTTACTGTTTCTTTTGACATCACAGTGGCTGTTTTTGCAAGGGACTGCTTGGGACAGCAGCAAAGCAATCCCATTGCTTCCGTCCGCACGTACAGAAGAAAAAGCTGACAGACACCAAGTAGTTTTGACAATTGTTTGGTGAATAACAAGGAACTAGCAATTGTACAGAATTTTCAGGAAGGGATTAAAAAAAAGAAAAAAAAAGAAGGGGAAAAGTTATCCAGCAAAAACACCACTTAGTTTGTGACCAAACCAAAGAGCAGCATCTCAGGTTTCTTTGGGAGGCCACTGTCTGGGATCAGGTGCTCTTACAGGATGTACTCTGCAAGCCAAGTTTTCTCCCCAAGGCTTGTCAGCGGGACTGTTTGTTTTCCTCAGTGCAAATACCACCCAGAGCATCCAAAACCAGACTGAACTTACCACCTCTGATTTTTCCAAGGGTCCTTTAGTGGCAGAAAGACTATTTACCCTAGCAAAGCAGGTTATCCGTCAGCAGGCAAGACGCCACTCTGCAAACACCTGCCCTTTTACAGCAGGGTTACTTTTGTGCAACTCTATGGTTTCAGATGATTCCCACAGAAATCTCCATCAGGAGATTCCCCAGATACTGAACTAGTAACATTCTCTGCTCAATATATTGAAATCCAAGCCTGAGCCTGGAGAATGGGTACTTTCCACCTCTAAATACTCCATTTTGTACAACTGGTTAGAGGCACTAGGATTAAAGTCCCTGAAACTTCCCTAAGAGGGTGCTCTAGTTAATGAGACATACACTGAAAAAATGGAAAAGTGGATCCTAGTTTTCGGAAAAGCAGCCCAAAAACTTTCAGAAAACGTGTATTACCTCTACGATCTAAATAGACAGAAAGCACATTCAGAAAAGTGGTGAAGCAGGGGGCCTTAAACTTGGACTTATGGAAGATGTGACAATGGGAGCAAATATCTTTATGTCTGGCATGTTAGGCAATGTCAATTTTCCTGTCCTGACTAACTGGGAAGAAGCTAAAATTAAGTGTGAGCTGGGTGTAGTAAGCAGTTATTGCTGTATTAGAGTCTATACTCCAGGCAAAGCAGAGCAGGCCTCATCTCTGCAAATATTCTGGGTTTCTTGAAGAAGAAACTAAAGGATACAGTGAATGTCTCTGTTCTTCTCCAATTTATGCTTGGTACATCATCAGATAGGAGGAGACATTTACTTAGAATAGGCACTTGCTGATAGGGTAAGTTCCTCTAGTCCTTTCTCAGATTTGTTGTGCTTGGTGTTTTCGTTGTATAGGATTAAACAAAACTAAAATGCAAGATAATGCACCATATATCAAATGCTCTTGAGGCACAAAAAGCATCTACCTTATTGTGATCACATTGGCAACGTGCAGACATTGACTGCAGTTTGCTATTATCAACACAAAAGCATTTAGAGACAGGATGGTGAACAAAACACATTGTTTTGGGAAAGAAACCAAAAGAGCTAGGCAAGAGGGATGTATTTACCTCTATAATGGCATTTGGTCAAAAACTCCTCACCCCTTGTCAAGACAGAGTGCTCCTTCATGGGTGGGAGTGCAGCACAGTCTCTCAGCAGTGGGTAATATCTCTATTGCCATTCAATACCAGGCTGCCACCTTGACTCAAAGCATTCTCTAAGGCCTAGAAAAGGTAGGAGATCCCATGAGCACTTCTCCCAGCCCCAGGATTTCCCCAGGGAATTCTTCCTCCCTGGGCAGTCTCATCTTTGCCATACAGACAGGACCAGCACAGCTTCCTTTGGCATGGAGGGGTTACCTTCAGCTCTTGGGGTGAATATTCCTGCCAGTGAAACTGCAAGATGATTTATAGAGAACCTTTGTGAAAAACTTTTGATTGGAGCGGCTATGGGGATATCTTGCAAAATCTGCAGTGAAAAATGCAGCCACATAACTGGGTTCCTAATATAAATGCCCCCAGTTGCATATGCAATAGGGTTTTCATATAATCCCAAAATGAGAGCTGTCTGGCAATAAGTCTCTTTCATTTTACTGTCAGTTTTGTGGCTACTTGGAACACAATGAACAAGAAATGGAAGAGAAAGACCTTGGAGGACCCAGCTGCAAAGTAAGAAATAGAAAAATTATGTGCTAAGAACATAGATTTGGTATTTCTGGCAAATGTCCACATTTAAGTGGACTTTTCACGTAATATGGATAAATGTTGTGAGTTGTTGACAAAATTAATTTTCTTCTGTTTTATCCATGACATGAAAAATCCCTTTTCTATTTCTTCAGTAAGTCCAAACACCAAGGATAGCAAATGCTATTTAACCACAAGCAAACATTACAAACATTGAGTAAAGTACACTGGTTTGTTTGTTTGGGGGTTTTTTTGTGCAAAGAGCAACTGCCTTAAGTGCACATAACAGAGTGAATACAACTGCTTGGTTGCTCCCACTTGGAAGTCTGTTGCTATACATTTCTCTTTAATATTGACTTAGTGTTGAAATAGGTAGATCATAATAGGCTTTATTCTCTAAACTGCTTCCTGCTCTGACAACAGGTGTAAGTCAAGAGATACGAGGGATAAGAGAACACTTTCCATGGCTATTTCAGTCCATGATAATGTTTGTTGAATTGCCAGAAGAGGATGCTTCTGATGAGGTTACATATGTGAAGATTCTTCTGGCAACAACTCATATTGGTTCCTCACAGCAGAAGTGAAAGCATTTCATTGAAGAAGCTTCTGTTGAAATGTATCTATACTCATTTCTCTGAACAAAAAAAGAAATATCATGTATTAGCTCTGAAGCTAGAACAGGAAGGAAGCTCTTCCTTGAGCTGAAAGGAATGGAAAGATAACTTCCCCATATAAAGCTCACAAGAAGGAGTGAAGAGACAGTAGCTATCAGCAAAATTAAGTACATACCTTTCATTTCCAAACTCACTTCCGTTCTTCAAGAAAACTGGAAGTGGGTTTTGGACACAATCTGACAATTAAAACAACCACTATTTTCTAATTCTGCTGTGTCACAGAATAGGACTTCTTATTATAATTTCTTTGGAAGCTGTTCCATTCTGAATTACATGGGAGTGTGTGCACTTCTCAAGTGACAAAAGGTCCTAAATCTGTTTGCATAAGTGAGAACTGAAGCCTGACTTAGACACCACAATCCTTGTCATGTGTAGCAAGAACACAGATTAGCTGTGATTTCAATAGTGTAAGCCCTTTGCTAACACAATGACCTGTAAGAAAAGTAGGGAGCCCCTGCTACTTACTAACATGATAGCATCTTATTAATCCACCATGCCTTTCCACGTGCTGCTCTTTTAACATACACGTTTCAGGCACATGGGGAATTGTAGTCTATTTTTTTTCTCTTAAATGCCCCATAAATTATGGGACAGATTTGATTTCCTCAAGGTCTCAAGTCATGGCTATTTACACCTGTAAGAAACCATTGCAATAGAAGATTGCACTTCTAATGAGAAAGTACATGAGATGGCAACAAAGGACTGTGGCAACTCTATTAAATGATTTTATTGAAACAGTGAGATCTGAGTGCCCTATAGCTCCCCAGTATTATGACAGTTGTTGAGAAAATAGGGATCATTTGTCCCTTTGATGCTTCCACATTCCTAACATGAGGAAATGTTTCAGTGATATTGTTAATATTTTGGAGGTATGCAAGCTAAAATACAGGGTTTTCTCTTAGACCCTTGTACTCTGGGTGGTTCACATAGCTCTTACCTAAACCCCAGATACCTGGGACCTTGGGGATGCTTGTCCTACTTGCTTATCTGTATGGTTACAGCAGGGTGTAGATAGCAGGTTTCAGTTGCAGTTTGTTGCCTTGGCTGGTGGATAAAAGCAATATCTAAAATTAGTGTCAGGCCTTTTTTCTTAGATAAAGATTTCATTGCATTTTTGTTTGTTGGACTAAAGATTCAGAGATGGAAACATTTTCCTAGGAGAGCTCAGAGGTAGAAACTTCTGCTGGGGAAGAGCTTTCATGAATAAGTGCCTTGATTTTTCAATACTGCTGATGATCACCTAGAGAAACCATGTGCAGAAATATCTAAACTTTGACTCCCTCTTGGAGCCATAGACAAACACTTATCCATTAGAGCCGGAGAGGAATCCATCACAAAAAAGAAAATTATATGCAAATGTTGTCAGTGGATGCCTTAAGTGGACTTAGCTTCTTTACACAAGGCACAAGGTTAGATTAAGTGACTCATGTTATGGCTGAAGGAAATGGTGGATAATGGCAAAGTGTGAGCTCCCGTCAGTCATGGTTTGGATGAGGCTGATAAATTTGCATTTACTTAATCTGAAAATGTAACACCTGATTTTACCTCTCTTGCAATTTTATATCCTTCTACCATAGGACTGACAGAAATCAAAAGTGTATCTGTGTTCCCCCAGTAATCTTAATTGCATCAGATTGCATTTAATGTCTCCACTGGCACATAGTTTAACTACAGTTATGGCCATATTCCATGAGAATGTCAACATCACTTCAAATTCCACCTAACCAATCCATAACAAGGTTGTCTGAAAAGGTCTCCGTTTCATTAGCCCTTATTTTCTTTAGCCAGGCACAATACTCCTTCCCAGACTGAAGATATAGAGAGTAAATGACCATTACTGTATTTTCATTTTGGAAAGATTCATCTGCTGTAATGTGTTCTGTATGGAAATATGTACCTGCCCCCAGTATTCCAGACAAAGCTTAATGGAATAATGATGCCACCTTGGCTATTAATAGAATGAGTTCAGCTGATTAGTCAAGCTTAACCTACTTGTTTGGACAAGGTCTTCAAGTTAACTTCTGTTTAAACAAGCATAGAAAGCTTCTCACTGATGTTTCTTAAGTATAAACCCGTATTTTTCTGTAATGGCAGTGAAAAGAAATAAATAGCTCAGAGGTGCAAAATAAACATTTTAAAATATATTTTGCAGTACAGGTGACCCCTGTCTGCTTTGTTTCCTCAGATGTAGTGAAAATATTCAATGCACTTAATAACAGGAGGTGATCCAGCATAAAATTCCTTTGTTGCGAGAGAGCAAGAAATACTCTTTTATACATTTATAGGTAAAAGGATGGGTATTATTTAGTCTTAAAAATGCAATTTAATGGAAGGAGCTGCATTACTACCAGGAAACCATGAGTTGCAGCTCTATATAGTAAACTTAATTAAATTTTAGATAGTAAATTCAATTAAACTGATCTTGAAGAAACTTAAAGTCTAAATGTTAGCCCAGGTCAGATGCACAGAAGGTATTTAAGAAATCCACCCCTACTGAATTTACCTACTGAATTAAATATACTGGCCAGATACTTTGTTTTCCATCAGTTTTCCTATGACTCTTTCTCTGCTATATCCCCCTCCCTCAGACAGTGACAGCTAAGGAGACAATTAAGCCCTTAACGGAGGAATGTCACAGAGGCAGGAGAGGACAGGACCCCTTTTATTTGGTAATGTGTAACAGTGGCTGGCAGAACAAGAGTTCCCCTGGAGCTATGGCTCTTAAAAAGCTGCAGATGAGTTCCTGTACAGCTCCTACAGCTGTTCCTCATCTCTCTTGGTCTCATCACCCAATTAGTGAAAGATACATCAAGCCGTGCTTCCCCATGTGTGTTTGAGCTTGCACCTATGCATGGATCTTTAGAGCCAGTACCTTGACCGTGTAGGCTCTGTAGGTTGTGCAGGCATGTCAGGGTTGGGTAGACAGGGGAAGTGGCTGGCTGATGCACATCAGTGCCTAACATCAGTCTGGAAAGAGAGCACAGCCTGTGCCCAGAAACTGGAAGTGAAGACAGCTCTGATAAGTTACATATTGCCTTAGCACCCTCGTCTGCAATGAAATCATTACTCATGAGTCTGAAAGACACAGGGCTCCTTAATGATCCAGTTCTCTTTCAGCCACAGCTCTGGACTGTCAGACTGAATCTTGCCTGTTTTGACTTGTAATAACAACCAGCCCGGTGGGGTGGCACCAAGGAGCACGGGGTGGCACCGAGCAGCTTTCAGCTCTGGCGGTACAGGCAGGAGTCCACAGGAAGAGATGTCTGTGCAATCACCCACAGGCAACTCAGCTCCTGGGAGAAGCTTGCTGGAGGTGGTTCCTAACATCTGGATTGAGAAACAGCTGTGATTTGCTGATCTACATAATTAAGATGCCTCCCTGGAACTAACAGTCTCCAGAGGAAAATCTGCATCTGAGCAAATAAGAAAACCAGGAAGGATGTGGTATTGAGATACATGGAAGTTGGGTCTCCCATTTCTTTGTCCATGTGCTAAACACCTTTCTTGTGTACCCTGCTTCTTCACAGGGGATTTATAACAGGCAGCATGAGTGCTGCAGCCTCCTGTGATCACCATGTGGAAGTTACTAGCTCATGACCAATCCTGTGTCTCTGGTTATGGTATTTGAGCTGACAGACATGCATCCATCTCCCTGTCAGTGCAGTTCTTGCCCAGGAAGCATTTCAGATCCTATGTTCTGTCTCTATCTTCAAACACCAAACTTGCCCTTTGGATTCTATTCCAGTCCAACAGTGCCAGGATATGATACTTAGGCTAATTTTTTGTTATTTTGAGCTCTTTGTGCTAGCCCACACTGTTCTGCTCTCTCCTCGGCTGCCAGCTCCTATGGCAATGGTCCAGCGTTTCTCTCCGCACTCCTGTATCAAATGCTCAATTTCCCCTGCTAAGCCTGTTCTTGAAAAAGCCTGTTCCCCCTGTTCTCTAATCAATATCTATTTGCTATGAAACTCCATGGAAAAGCTTTTTTGTGTATTGCTGATAAATGTCTCTCCCCTCCCAAATGTTACTGTGAGTAGTGAGGGGGAAAGGAGAGACAGAGGAGACAGGGTAAGGAGAAAAGCAAGAAATGATAATGGAAATATTTTACATTCCTCCAAATGCCTGAAACTGTGCCTATCATTTCACAATTAAAAGTGGGATTCAGCTGCCTTTCCCCAGAGTGTTGTGAAATGACAGGCAGCATTTTTGCAGTTTAAAGAATACTAAGACATTTCTAAAATATATCATATAGTAAAGGCAGCCTTCACTTGACTTTTTTTGCCAAGATAATTTTCTGTGACAGCTAATTTCTTGTTAAAAAGCAAACACATCACTTTTACTTGCCTTGAGTGCATGCCTCTTGCATAGATGAAAACTGGTTTTCAACTGTATGTGCCAAAGTTATAACTTTTAAACAAAATGCAACAATTACAAATAATCTAACTGAAAACAAATGCAAACAAAGCACAACTCACAAACAAGCAGAGGAAAAAGAATCCCTGTCTTATGAAAACAGGTTATTATATCAGCCACAAGTAAATTTTCCAGGTTAGTCTTCTCTCTCAGACACACAGAGTCCTGCTATCTGCCCAGTAACCACATTTTTTGCTCACATGTACATAATTAGTGTTTCATGTTCTCTAATGCTTCTCTATCACACCCAGTGTCCAGGAATGTAGTCTCCTCTGCTTGACAGTGCTTGAGGCTGAGCCAGACCTTGGGCTCTCACTTGTGCTCTGCATGGGGTCTTTGTTATCATGCCTGGCTAACCATCTACCTCCCTAATTTAATATACCCACTTTGAGAAAACAGACCTTAATCTTTATACTCTTTAAAATTTTTGGCCACGTGGGAATTTTGAATTGCCAAGTAGAACAAGGTTATGTCTCAAGTTACCTTTTCCTCATAAAGTCCTGAGCTTTTATATTCCACAGATGGAAGGTGTAGAAGACAAATCTACCCACAAAGACACAAACTCTCTATATGCAATTCTCCCTTATTGTGCCTATGCATAAAGATAATAACAATGCCAAGCTGAAGAGGTGTGTTATTGTAACTTGTACAAAGTGAAATATTCCTTACGTCCCAACTAACATTCCTAAATATCTTATTATTTAAATGTGGTTATTTTAATGGCAGGCACATAACTGCTTTATAAACACCTCTCTTAAGACAATGATGACTTCCATTTATATGCAAAGATGCCTCTATTTCTTACTGATTCTATATCACTGCATAAAGAAGAACAGGAAAATCACAGCTCAGTATTTAACAAAAAGCCCAACATTTAAACAGGGATCATGTCTCTGCCCTGAGAGACATAGGCATATTAAACATTGGTATTTAGGGTAAAAGTGCACAGTTAATTGCTCCCAGCACTCTGCCATGTTTTAGGTCTAAAGCTATGAGATTTCATACTGAAACTTGCAGAAGCTCTGACTTAAAACTGCAGAAAATATTACTGCTATGAACTAGATCCTTAGGGCTATACCAGATGTGCTTCTGGCCTAAAGCACGAGTCTTTTCTCATTTAGAACCCAGTAAATTATGTGGGCTGATCTCAGTTTCGTTTTGGGAAGTGGACAAACTGTGGTGAAACAGCTTTTTTCCAGTGGCTGAATCCTGTAGGGCCCCATAGCCAATCCCAAATTTCCCCCCCATAAGTAACTATAAATACTTTTAACTTCAGTAGACTTTTCATACAGAAAGCTGAGAAGAGTATCTCCTGCTGATATCTATAGCTAATTAAGCTTTCACACATTACATTTCTGTGAGGATGCTGTTACAAGTCCTTTCTGAATAACTCTGCTTGTGGTCATTTAGGTGTAAGTATTTACTGCAAGCTGAGCCGCATTCTTTTTGGACCCCTGTTGACTCAGGCATAGTCTGTACATTGAGCTGAAGTCTTGTTCATGCAGAGTGGAGTCAATACAAGTATTTCCAGGGACTCAGATGGGCTTTGATGGGCCCTAGCCCAGGACAAGAGTTTACAGCATTTGGAGCCAGAAAAAACTGAGCGAGGTCATCTGGTCTGGTCTCTAGCTAACCACAGGATATGCAAGTTTTATCCAGATATGACAGTATTAAAATAACATTTTTTTTTGCCTTAGGAGATTAGAAAGCGTGTGCCATGGAGAGGTGAAATGGAGGTGCCTCTGTCACAGTGTGGCACCCTGGCTGCTGGGACTTGCTCAGGAGAGAAGCTCCTGGATGGCTCCATCTCCACTGACAGCCACTGAGTCACAGAGGACTGTGCAGCGCAGTACTCACTTCCTTCCCAAATCCTGAAGGAAGCTCAGGATTGTCGAAATGTGCCATGAAATGTAATCAATGCTGTATCCTATCAAACTCATGAACAAAAGGGGTAAGCACAAGTCAGGCTGACGTACTTCAGGGCCAGAAAAGACTGCAAATAGCAGCCACCTTAATCCTGTCATGATGGGTGTGTATGTATAGTACAGTATTAAAAAGAAATATGTCCAGACAAGTAGTACTTCCAAAAGCAGCAGATGCTTACAAGAAATACAAAAAGCAGGGAAATATAAAATCATCTGTCTCATAATCAGTGGTTTAAGAATCTTTTGAGCTGGAGGTTGGATGTGGACCAGTATGCTGCAATAAACTGGTGGAGGTGTCTCTTCTTCAAGAACTGCCTAATTTTTTATTTTTTTAGCTCCTTGAATTTACTCCCAGAATCTGGATTAATCCCCTTTTTCTTTTAATATGTTTAATGCCATCATAAGAACTCTGTGTGAGGGTAAATCCATTCCCTTCTCATAAGCTGTCTCAATATTTTCCTCACAGCTACAAGGAAATGTCTTATTTCAAGGCTGGATTTTTCCAACTCTAACTTCCTAGTGCTCGATCTTATCATGCCTTCATCAGTACTTGAAACAGAGGATGGAAAACAGATTTTTTTCCTTTCCTTTCTGTGTTGTACTGTATCCATTATAAGTAACAGCCATACAGATTTTTAAAATCCTGATCCACTGGACCATTTAATCGCATGATTTACTCAAGTACGTAATAATCCCATTGACTTCCATGGGACTGCTCTCAGGTTAAAAGTTAAATGCATGGTTAAGTGCTTTGCTTGAATAGTATTGAAGTTCTTTCTAATTTCTCATTTATTTTCTTTCCTTGCTCATGATACTTGATCTGTACAGTGTTGGAAGTACGGTGTTTGAAGTAAATTATTCAGTATGGGATCACACAGGTTACAACACAGCAATTTCCATTGCAGCTTTTGTCTAGCACTAAAGGAATTCTGACTGATGGATACCAAGGGCTTTTTTTGATGTTATTTTCTCTGAGGAACTAATGCTCTTCATTCCTGCCAATTCCCTCTGCTGCCTAGTTTATTTGTTCAGCAATGCCCCAAACAAGAAAGGTTTCCTTCAAACAATAAGCTGCTTTGCACTCTGTGTGTGTGTGGTTTACTGAATCCAGACCTAGTGAAAATGTACTGGTCTTCAGCTGGTATGAATCAGAGCTGTCTGCAGAGACAAGGGAGCTTCGCTTATTTACATGAGCTAACGATCTGACCTGTTGTCTACTGTCTTAATATATAAATGTGTCTATGTGTGCAGCTAAATGTGTAAGACTTGGGCAGAGGAACAGGCCTTCAGCCATCTGCTCTGGGGATATGAGATACAATATTGGAGGCACAAGGGCAAAGGCTGAAATGAAAATTCATTTCTTCTTGAGGTCAGGTATGGAAATGCATTATGTGGTATTGTTCCCCAGCACCAATAGCAAAATACTTCTGAATAAAATTTGCAACATAAATTGCAATGTACCATGGACCTTTGAAAGTTTTCTAGCACCTAAGGTGTTTCAAATGCATCTGCACTATTTATGAATTTTTAGTAATGGTCACTGACCATTCCTGTGTCCTACATATATGTGACCAGGGGCTCTGGCTGCTTTTGCAAACAATGTGAAGCAGCTATTTCAGATCAGTCAGGCTTGGAAGTTAAGTGTTACCCAGCTCATGGTTTAAATTACTTTCTGAAGATTTCTATATCTTGTCTGTTGATCAGACGCAGAGACAAACCCCTTCTACAAGGTGCTGAGAATATACAGTGAGATTGCTCCTTAAAATACAGTACTGTCCTAATATTCCAGATTTGCATACCCCAAATATCCTTCCAGCAGGTGAAATTTCATGGATTTCTTCATTTGGACAGAGCTTTTTGTCCATTGTGCTAAATATTCACTATGAGTCTATCTTCTAGGATTTTTCAAAACATACTTTGTCTGCAGGAACAAAATAAAAACATCAGCATAAGGAATCCCTACAAACCACTGTCCACAAAGTAGGATGTGTGATACTGTGCTGGACACTATAACGTAACTGACCCAAAACCTAAGTGAAAATCTAGCATGATTTTGAAGTGTTAAGAGCCTAATGCTAACTATATTATTGTGCTCTGTAGGAGTTTGCCTTCATCTTTTATGAGTTTAACACTTTGATTCAAGATTACAAAAAGGATGATGATTTAAACGTGGTAGCTGCCAACTCAGCTGACTGCAGTTTGTGGTAGAATATGGCAGACTTACAATTTGGATTGTAAAAAATGTGGATTTTTTACAACTTGAAATAATTTCTATGTTTGTTGTGCTTTAAGTATGAAGGATCAGACCCTGCCAGCTTCCATGCATAGATGTTGCACAAATCCATATCCAGCAGGATATCCAAGTATCCCATTTTGGCCTGTACCATACATGCCACAGAATCACAGAAATCACAGAAGGTGATTTGGGTGGGAAGGGACCTTCAAAGATCATCTAGCTGAACCTCCCTGTCACAGGTAGGGACACCTTCCTGTAGATCAGGTTGCTTCCTGCTAGCTGAGGTGCATACACTCACTGTGCATACTCAGATCTAGACTGGTGAATTCCACAATTCCTTTCTGTATGTTTAGCATTTCACAGTACCTGCAAATGTATTAAAATGTGTGAAAATCTCCCCATCTTCCCCAGAATGGCTTCATACCAGAGCAGAAGGAAATATGAAGAACAAGAAAGTATTTCAACAGTTATACAGTTGTCCTGTTCGGCCACATGTGCATCTTCATGGGCTTCCTACATTCTTTTTGCTGGCAATAACTATTTGGCTGTTGGTAGAGGATATGGATTCATATACTTCCAATTGGAAACATTGTTCTCATCAGTGTCTCCCTCAGTATTTTGTACTTTGTGGTCTTTCCTATTTCACCTTCCTTTTCCTTTCTGCTTTTTTTCTCATTTGCTCTGAACTCAATTTTTCTTTTTTTTTTAATTCTCCTCCCCTTTTTCAGGTCTCTGTAACTGATGTTGTTGTTTTTTCACAGTGCTTTAAAAAGCTTTGAGTACTGAGGCAGATGCATGGGGCAGGGTACCAGTTATATAAAAGGACAGCTGTAAAAACATGTGCAACTGCAATTAAGCAACAACTCTTAGAAGCATGAAGTCATTAATTGTAATTGCAATAAGGGTTTTCTTAGAAATTGTCCTTAATATTTGAAAAGGAGAAAATGTCAGCTTCCGGCAGCATTCCAGCTTTGCTTCCTCCACGGTACTGCAACCAAGGGGACAGTGTGTGTCCAGCTATCAACTACGTTGAGGAAGCTTTATATTCAGACATCCTTCTTTGGGCTTGCTGTCCCATAGGCACTGGAGCATGTTCCACTTTAAATGCAGCAGAAACAAGAGGCCAAGCTACCGGGCAGATGATTATTCCCCAAGAAAGCAATTTCCAGTTTCTTCATTGAATACTATCCTGAGGCCCTATCCTGAGTGCCTTCAATTCCTTTTCAGCAGGTTAGGGCAGCTACCATCTTCAGGAGTTGTTCAGCACCTCACAAACTGGTAACTCTGCCCTCTTAATTTCATTGAATTCTGGAGTTGTTTTCAATAATCAGTCACTCTTTTAACTAGGTGATACAGAGCTGAATGACAAAGATGTGCTTAAGCAAACCAGATGAATACACAGAAGGAACCCTGTTCCTTTCAGTTGCAGGCTGAAAGCTGATATATTACATGTCTGCATGCAATAAAACTTTTTTTGTTTTAATGTTCCTAGGGAAGCTTGAAACTAAACCCTTGCAAAACATCTGGTTCAAAACTTCAGCATTTTAATATTAAATGCTTCCTGAAATCTGTTTGTGTAACTGCACCATGCAGGTTTGCTTCATAGCTTTCTAATAAATTGTTTCTAACCCATTTTGTTATCCTTGCACTGACTTTGATATCTCCTGCTGATAATATAATGTCAGTAATAGTGCTTCTCCAAGTTTAATAGTTAGCTGATATCCTAAGCACATATTCTGAAGATAACTGCATAATTTTAGGTTTCAGCTTTGTATTGCCTTGCATTCAACTCTAAGGTTTCAATTTTTTGTTCCTTGAAATGAATTAAATTTTTGTTACATTTTTGTCTTCCCAAATATAGTCTTCAATATCACCACAGGTCCCTTTTGCAGTGCCTCTGGATAAGGTGGGAAAAAACTTTGTATGGCCCTGTGAACAACAGCTGTCATGTTACTGCTGGGACTGGTATTTAGAACTTTGTGTCAAAGCCCTGAAGAGCTTGGAAAACAAAAAATTTCAGCAGTGAAATGAAGATTTTTTTCCACACTGCAGAGTCATCCTTATCATCCATGGATAGACGAGCAAAAGGAAATCAGAAAAAGCTCATGCATTTTAAAGATAGCTAAGCCTTGTGAAGTTGCTCTTGCTGACCCCAAAAGCTGTAGCTTAATAGTTCCAACTAAAGCCACATTAACACTCAGTGTAATGGCCCAACTTTTGCAGGCTGATTTCTGCTTTCTGCTGGTTTCATGTTTGTGCTGAGCACAGCGCAGAGTCCTGACCTGGCATTGCCTGACCCTCCTCCAGACAGGGTAATTGTGTCAGCCTGACTCTGAGCTTCAGGGCTCGTGAACTTTGGGATCCTGTCATGCTAACACAGCTGTGCTACTTAGGGGGCCTGAGCTGGTATTTTTGCAAGATGTGTAGCTTAGACTAACTGTAGATATTCAGCTTAATGCATCCTCAGCTCCTCTGTCTGAGGCCTTCCAGCAAGACTGAGAGCACCCCAGGAACATGCCTCTCTCTCTGGGCTAAAGAAGGAGCCTTGATTCCTAACTCCAAGTAATCAGGTAGAGCTCAAAGACTGAACACTAATTCAAGGGGGCTCCAAGAGCCTTTTAAATACAGGAGAAAGCAGAAGCTGCTCAGGGGCTCCTGAAGCACTGGAAAGGATTAAAACAAAACAAAACAAAACAAACTTTTACAGCACAAAAGTTCAATTCCATACCCTTAAAAGCCATACTTACTTTTAGCAAAGCTTTGGGCATGCTTTAGATTAGCCGTGTAATTACACCATAACCCCCCCTGGATTTAATTTCAATTGAAAGCAGTAGAACTAATAGTGTGCTTACAAATAAAGCTAATTAAGATTTTGTAGAACTAGGGACTATTTCATACAAATACCAAGAGGTTTAATGTCAGTGTATAGCACTTTCCATGACTCATAGAGTCTATAAATATGTACAGGTATTTTCAGCCTGATCATTACATGCCTGGCCTAGCTCAGAAAGAAATGTGTAGGAAATGTGTAGCATAGTAGGAAACAACTCTTACAAACAGAAAATAATAGTGTAAATATCCAACTGGAACAAAATCCTATAGCTGATGTACAACACAGGAAATTCCATTTCAACATATTTCTTGATGCTTAATCCTGCCAGGTGGAATGGATCAACAAAAAGGGAGAAGTCACAGTACATGGTGAAAAAATGTTACACATTTGTGGAGGTCGTCCAACGGGACCTAAGAAAAATCCAGAAAGCAGCTACAACTCTCATTGCTCAAGTTCAGCTAGGTTCAAGCTCAATGTCTATATATCTTCTTACAATTATTTACTTTTCAATTTATCAGTATCTTGCAAAAAAATCTATTTTAACTGAAATTAATTTTCAAGCTATTTTCCTATTTTTTTTTCAATATATACATATTATTTCAATTAAAATAGAGTAGCAGTGAAATAACAGGGGTAGGAAATTGGGACAGGGAAAAAGGCACTTTTTACAATTAGATCCCATTCTTCAGACTGTCTCTAGTATGATCCAATATTAGAAGAGTACCTTATTAATTTCAACAGCATCAATAAGCACTGAATCATCTGCTTGTTTAAGAGTGGGAAAAAATTAAAATGTCAGCACAATGTCATGACATGCTATACTATAGCTGATCAAAGCATTCAAATTCAGAGGAAAATAAAATATTAAGAGGAAACTGTTGAACATGGCAGCTGAGATGAAAAATGGAGATCTCCATAATAGGTCACTGCAAATCAGATTTGGAAAGCTAAAAAAGACATTTCACATTAAACCTGAAGGTATTATTGATGAGATTTTTTAAAAATTAAATTCAAAACAGAAATGAGAAAGGAAAAGCTTTTCAGAGTAAGCACAGTTAACAGCTGCCTTTCAGGAACAGGGTGTTGTGTTCTTAAGTGCACTTCTAAGGTTAAGTTTAAGCCCAAGATTAAATTTAACAGACATACTAGCTCTATCAGTTTTGCCCTTGGGTTCCTCACACCTCCTCTTTTAGCCATCAGATATATATGAAATAACAGGAGAGCAAAGAGCTAGGATTTTGTGGTTTTGTTAAAAGAAATAGATAACATACAGCAGTGCCTATTTCCATGTGGTTACATAATGGCTAGAATAAAGTGCGAGGAGTAACTTCTAAGATGGTGCAAGACACTTTGCAATGTTCAAAATTAACTGAGTTGAGAACAGGAGCCCAACACACACCAGGACTCTATGTCTCAGCATCAGCTTAAGGACTGGCTTTGCAAGGTACAAGTGTGTACTTGACCAGAGACTCCCAAGGAGACCTTCAGAAAGCAGACAATTCTGAAAACAAGTGGTGGGATCTGTGCCAGAGATCCCCCAGCCTCTTACCCTGGGGCAGGAGTGCTGCTCTCCCTCCCCACAGGGCTGGGGCCACCTGCTTTCTCACAAGCTCCTGTGAACTGTGAGTGATGTGTTGAAACAACCCTTTTTACTCTAGATTGAGTAAAGCTTTCTCTATATAAAGTCAGGCTCAGAAAGACCAGCAAACGAATGCTACTAGTAAATGAATATTAGCAAAGAGAAATGTCAAAAAAGAGTGGACAAGCCCTTGTAGTGAAAGATTGAAGTCTTTGTTAGATTTCATTACACATGTAGGCTAATAGCACACATTTCACAAGTGTCTGTAATAGATTGTCTTCCTTTATGCAAATGTATTTTCCATTTTCACTCTCCTGAGCCAAGCATGAGGTTCAGAGGGAGAGAGAGATTGCCCCTTCTGCTTCAGCCCAAGACCCAGGGATCCTTAATAAACAGTCTGGCCAGGGGATTGCAAGGTCTGCAAGGGTGCCTGCTTGGTATTTCCAGAGAATAGAACTTGAAATGTTTTGGGTAGTGATGAGTCTTGGTCAAGGAGTTAGCAGCAACTCAACAAGACAGCAATTCATAGAGATTACAACAAAATACATATTCCATTCAATCCATCATATTCAGAAAAAAAAATCTGTGGAGCTATCTTAATTTTTAGTGCAAATTGGGGACTTGCAGTTCCCATTAGAGCTAACAGATTCTTCACTCTTCCTGATTATGTGTTTAAAAATAAATCCCTCAAATCTCTTGCCTAAGCAGCATTAATCATGCTAGATCTTAGCCATCAATCATCAATTGGCTTTTATGAATGATTAGGTAAACAGAATAGAATGTTTTAAAGCTGCTGTCACAGACCATGGGCTACAGACACCCACTCTCCCCACCTCCTCTTCGACTACAAGGGAGTAATATTGCTGAGTATCACGAAGTAGGATATGATTTGCTAACAATATCTGTCTCTATTTTATATCAAGCACCTGTTAGTATTTAAATATCTCATTTCAAAGTATCCTAAACTTTGTACAAGTTAGATCTCAGACATATTTCACAGAGATGGAGAAACTGAAGGAAATAGCATTAAGCAGGCAAACCCCCAAAATATTGGCAAGTATAAGTACAAAATGCCAAAAATTGCTTATCTCATTCCAGAGTCTGCTCATATGCCAGCCTGCATCTGGATTCCTGACTTTTTTTCAACTGCTGTAGCTTCAGAAGGTGTACAAAGAAGGTCCTTACATAATGCAGTGGTTTTTTTAGCAAGCTAAAACTATGCTGAAGAGATTAAATGTTGAAAGCTATTTTTAGCCAAACTAATGGTATCAATTTCACTAATAACATAAGCTGCAGGTGTCTCCTAAAGTAAAAAGCAAGACGATGGAAGAGCTAGCATGACAAAAGGCTACTGACTACAGAAAAGTAGCAGTTCCAAATTACATTAAATTAGGCAAGTCTGCCCAACACTCCCCCTGGTGGTTTTGCCCACAGAGATGATCGTGAAGTTCCATACATGCAAAATCCTCCAGCCTAATGACTAAACGTCCCGTTAATAGGATTAAGTACCTTCTCATCAGATAAATAGAACATGGCAAAATCCCTGACACTCCCAGAAATTAGATCAGAACACAGGCCAGCCCCTTCCTGACGCAGGGAGCAATTTTACAGAAGAGGTGTTTCAGTATTAATGGTAAATATACTTGTTTTTTTTTTTACTTTTCTTTGGTCATGTGTTTGTATTTCTTTGCAAAGTTAATTGTTCTTTCGCTATAAATGCAAAGGTATAATATGCAAGTAACTGTAGAAGTAAATCCAGGCTAGAAACAAATCCAGGCTTTTAATTTACATATGCTCTTGCTGCTGATAATTGCATCTCCAAGAAGGCTATATTGGCTAACTACAAGGCACTTGCATACTGTGTTCACTTAATCAAATGAGAACTATAAAGTGCAGTTGCATGGTTTCTGAAAAAGAAACCTTTTGCCTCTGCTCTTAGGAGGGAAATAAAGCAAATGGCATTTCTTTCTCTTATTTTGCAGGAATTTCTTTCATTTGTTGATCAGTTTGTTTACAAAACTGATCTAACTGCCAATTTCTTGGCACACCTATTGCTGCATCTCTTATATTAAGGCTTATTCTGAAAGAAATTGCATATTTGGACACAAGAAAGCGAACAACATTCCAGAAATTTCCCTCTTTGAAACTGGCAATAGTGTTTAGCATGGATGTATTTATAATATGAACTAAGGACACAATATGAGATCAGTAATTAGTGTGTTTCACAAAGTAGAAAAGGGACAGACTGAGCAGCATAAGCTTTTGGTTTTATATATACATGTCCTGATTCTGTTAACCACTGTGCGAACTCAGTGGAATTCATCTAATTAATCTAAATAGATAATTACAAATGAGGTCAAGCGTCTTACTCGTGTTTTCACCAAGAGCAGCATTTAGGTGCATGCTCTACACCTCAGAAACCATAGTTAAGACAAAATTAACGGGATCTTGTAAGATACTTAGTATTATATTTAGTATTTATATTTACTTAGTATACCTAGACATTTGAGCTTCCTGACAAGGTTTACATGTAACTGCACTGACCTTTTTCTTTAACAGAAAGAACATGAGGTCCTCTTGGATATTTATCATACATGTGCTGTGTCTGAAGGGTCACCAGTGCGTACCGATGAAGCAGGAGGACATGAATCTCCGGGATAACCTTAAGCGTATGTATGGAAGCCCCTGGGCCCAGGTCTCCAGCTGGGTAATGCATCTTGACTTCCACACTTACTGGCATCAAGAAGTTCCACTTGCATGTGTGGAGCTTAGAAACCATAATAAAGCTGGCTGCATGAATGATACATGCACACACACAACAGGAGGATAAGAACAAGCAGGATGAGAAAGCAAAGGGATTCACAGATAAGTATCACCTGCCAAAAAAAAAAAAAAAAGAGTATTTACAGGATTGTTATAGGTTATTTGGTTCCTTGTAGATCGTCAGAATATAAGCCAAACCCAAAATTCAATTCAACAGATTTTGAACTATTTTGTTTGTTTAAATAACCTTTGAAAATATTTACTCTACACTTACTTACTTCACTGAAAAAGGTGGCTTTACAAACAACTCAAAATTACTTAGTTTAGAAAATAGCAGCTACTCTGCACACACACACATACACACCTCTAAGCATGGCTTTATGGA
This sequence comes from Aphelocoma coerulescens, assembly GCF_041296385.1. Lineage (NCBI taxonomy): Eukaryota > Metazoa > Chordata > Aves > Passeriformes > Corvidae > Aphelocoma > Aphelocoma coerulescens. The sequence continues at coordinate 118,452,669 of NC_091015.1, read as the reverse complement.
GGATCAGCCATTTAACAACCCTGTGCTTCAGTCTATGTTAATAAGATTTCTGTGATAAACAAACAAAAAGCTAGGGGTGAGGAAGAAAGATATAAAGGAAGAAGTGATCAATGTGTTTTTGGCAGTCTCAAGGTGATGTGATTTTACTTGTTTTCTATAGGTCCAGTGATAGTCAGGGTATTTCCACAAAGAAAACAACTACAGATAAAGGATAGGCAGTCCTGCAGATCTCAAGGTGCAACACATGGCCCAGCCCAGGTTTTCACCAAAACTCTATGGTCATTACTTCACAGGAAGTCTAGAAATTGAATTTTTATGAAAACAGGTTGAAGGCACCTGTAATCTGTATTATTAAAATGTAAAGGGAAGCTGTCCCAGGCTTCTACCAGACCAAAGATAAATATAAAGGTTATGTCATTACAAAACTGATGAGTGATCCTTGGAGATACCCAAAACTGAGGATGATGACCTGTGCAACCTGCTGTAGCTGACCCTGCTCTGAGTGGGGCAGGGGGACAGACTCAGTGATCTCCAAAGGTGCCTTCTAGCCTCAGTTGTTCTGGGATTCAGTACTCAGCAGTGGGACAGCTGAATATATACATTGAGTTACATACAGATGATCCTTGCAAAAGCTCTAGGCCAGATTCTTATCTGATGGAAATTGTCTTGGCTCAGTGTTATTCAGCATTCACTATCTCAGATTTGGCTCTGCCACTGTAGGGAAACACAGAGCGATTTCATTCTCCTTCATCATCAGTGCATGACAATTTACAATAGTGTTAAAATCTGATTAAGTCACCATATAATTTGGCTTTTTTTAGAATTATCTGAAGTTGGAGAGAAGTATGTAGATGAAGAGGTGAAGAAAGCTTTGATTGGTATCAAGCAGATGAAAATTATGATGGAAAGAAATGAAGATAAGCACATAGATCTGATGAAAACCTTGAAGAAGAGCAGTGAAGAAAAACAGGTAACATAAGTGCATACATGTTTGGTTTTTTTTTTTAATGTTTATTCTGGGAAGAATGTAAACCACATTGTATGTAAAAAACAAGCAGCATACATCTCTTTATGCAGTCACGGGATCAAGAGAAAATCTGCTTCTGGCCCTCTGTCTCACTAGCAGAGGAAAATTGCACTTACTGCTTGTTTCTAAAAACCCCTGCTTCACTGAATTCACCCAAGGCAACTGCAGGCCACTGTAGAACAGTGTTTTGTGCAGAAGGTCCAGCAGTTCTGCTTTCCATGTCTCTACAGTCCTGGGGACACATGATGTTTTCCAGCTTGCTTTGCAAACTTCAGACCTGCAGGAGAATATCAAAGCCACAAACGATAATGTGCTCTAAAGAAAGTACAGTGAATCAGGGAAATTTCCAGTGTCTTAGTGCAATGCCTAGGCTCAGAGCCACGTGCTCAGATGGTCTGAAGAAACAGAAGTTTACTGTATATTTTAAAAAATACAAATATCCTAACTTTGTTTCAACGAGGTTGAAGGAAAATTCCCTTCTGGCCCAACATCTGGTAGTTAGTTTAAACTATTTGTATTAGCAAGCCAAAAAGTACCTGACAGCTTTCTAACATCTTAAGGAACACCAGCGCACTCCCACCATCAACACTCTTGTTAGATCTTAGGGGATGATTTCATTTACACAGGACTTACATCCACAGTGAGAGTTCATAAAACACTGAATAAATGTATTCGAAAGATCAGAAAATAACTAAACATAGATTATGAAAACTGCAGTTACTGTCTCCATCAAGCACATTCCGACAGAAGTCTTCTTTTATGTGAGTCTTTTCCCTACTGGAATTCTGACAAAAAGGAATAAACCCCACCAATTAAAAGGCTTTTGTCATACTTAGAGATAACCTGGAACGTTGTTTGGAAACGAAAACTATTAAAATATGTTGCAGTTGGAGAGAGAAATTGATGATGTGCATTCTACTTCAATAGGAAGAACTTCTCTCTTTCCATTGTCAAGTCTATTCCAAAAATGCTGCTTCTGACCTGCTCAGCTTTGTGCCCTAGTGGATGAAATAAATAGAAGCAGCATTGTAAAATGCATCTTGTTTCCCTTCAGTATGGAAGGAGTGCCTCACACTTCCACTAGAGCAGGAAGAAAACCCCTCCCTACAGCCTTTTGATTCGTACGCTCCCAAACAGCAGAAATGTTATACTTCTATATATTTCTGCATCAGAGAAAGACTTTATGTATGGCAAGGACCTAGCCTGAAAATATAAATCCCTGAAAGGTAGAGAAAAGCAACAGAAAAGGACTATTTGTGGGACAGATGAATACTGTTCAGATGATACAGAGAAAAAATAACACAAGTTGAACACATGACCGTGTAGGAGGTTGAATTCTTACACAGAATGATGCGTGAGTTTTTTTCTTAACATCAAAAATCCTGGTAGACTGTAGGGATCTGTTTGTTTCTGTAGGCTGTGCCCCCTGAGAGAACATCAGAAAAAACCTATGAGGAAAAGGTTTTCAATTTTCAGTTCCCTCCATATGTGACTGCAGCTGAGAAGACAACCTACCCTAGTGGTTAGGGATTAGTAAAAAGAGGAGCCATAAATAGCCAAAGTGAGTGATCAACACTGGGATAAGTACTTAGAATACTCATCTGAAAATTGCCCTCAACTGAATATTTTTCCTTACTTAGCAAGCCTTGAGACTTATGGATGAAGTAAAGGCAAGATTGGAAGAAGAGGAAAGACAATGTCAAGTATCCTTGAAAAATCTATGGGATGAATGTGAATCTTGTTTAGAAAGTACCTGCATGAGATATTATACGACTTGCAAACACGGTGTGTCAACATTTAAGAGAAAGGTAGGAAGAAACTTTGTATCTGGGGAATACTCTTGAGTTCACCCAAAGTTTGAGAGACAGCACCTCTTATTTTCTGAATATCCAGATCTGCCAATTATATCATCTTACTAAAATTAATTTGATTTGGAGGGTCTGGAAATATGAAGTTATATGGTAGAGATTGCATGTGATTATGGTCATTGAATGCTGAGCCAAAACGAGTTCAGTTGCACCCTGGCAAGACTCCATGGAAACTGATTACTCCCCTGACTCCCAATAGATTCATTCCAGATATACAATATTTTCTCTCACAGTAGGACTTGCATTAAGATGCATGATAACTGTTTGTGAGAAATACCTCATAGATTCTTTATGGTCCGTCCAAAAATCAATAAAGTTAAAAGTGTAGCTATAGTTAGCAAAATTACATGGGGAAAAAAACTCACCTACTTATTACAACATCATTCTTTCCTGTATTTATCTTAAATCAACTCTTTAAGTGACAAAACCAGCTTTAAAATGCTTAACTTCTTTTAATAAAGGAACCTGTCAGCAAAGGAGATTCCCCTAATTCTAACAGACAGAAAATAAGCTTTCCTGACTGGCACATTATTATTACTAAAAGACTTAACAAAATTATAATCACATCTTTTTTGTTTGGGCATATGCTTTAAGTGCAATGAACTTCAGAAGCAAAACTGTAATTGCTGCATATTCTTAAAATAATTCAGGTTAAAAATGTGGGAGATAATAAATTTAAGACTATTGGTGATACTTTTAGCTTTTTAGATACCACTCTCAGATACCTCATACAGATGTTTTGGACTTTCAAGGGTCTGTGGATGCTGAAATTATTGCAGTAAAAGTTACACACTGAATTGTCACTGTCTTTGACCCTCTTGGTAACTTTCTCCATGAGTTATTTGGTTTATTTGAAGCATTCAAAGTAAGAAATGTGTTGTGACCCAAGTAATTTCTAAAAAAATAAGAAATAGAAAAGAAGACAAAGATGATAGCTGTGGCTGAGTACACACAGACAGCAGGAGCAATACTGCTTAGGCTGTTCCTGCGATGCTGTTCCACATTTCACCTTCCCTCTGAGCTGCACCAATGGTCAGATCAAGCTGATGATCTAGTTTTTTTAAAAAAATTAATATGTATAACTGTCTTTATGTGTATCTGTCTATATCTGTGTATATCCATATATGTGTGTTTTAGCGGGGCACTTCTTAACCCTCACCCATTTCGTAATGCCATGGAGTGTGGCTCAAAAACCACTCCATTGGCTCAGGCCAAATTAGTGCTTGAAAGCAGGGAGCAGGGAACCAGTGGCCAAGACCCAGGAACAGGGAACTCTGTATAGAATTGACACTTGGCTTCTTACATGGTAAAACCACAGACTCAGAGCCACTGCTTTATTGATTTTGCTGGTTTCAGCTCACACAAGGAGGTGAGGGTTTGCCCATTGGTGAAAGAGCGCAGGCTTTTTACAAATCAAGGTGAGAACAATCACCTTCTGCTCCCTACACTGCACATAAGCAGACAGAAATGCATCTCACATCTTTCCAACATAAAGTCCAAATTGTCGGTCGGAAGAAACCCAAATGCTGATAATAACTTTGAGCCTCTACAGATTAAAGGGCAACTGGCAACTTTTTTACTCCAGATCTGATTTGGAACTAAGGATTTAGAATGAATGCGCTTCCCCTCTTTGGGGTCTAGTGTCTTAAATTACTTCAGAGAATATGCTGTGTTGGCAGTTATTAAGAGTGCATCGTTTCTCTGAGTATTTGAAGGAGAAAAATTAGAGACACTCACCTGAGACACGAGAAACTGGTAACTTGTCAGGCAGCTGATCTGTCTCCTTCTTACACACAGGTTGAAGATTTTTTGAGGAAAATACCTCCACTCATTTTTACTTTTCATGAGGATCAAGGAAAAGAGATCCAGTCTAATGAAAAGCCTGAGAAAGAGGATACCCAGCTAGCAAAGATGGAAGATTTATTTAGCCAGCTATTATCGGATGTGGGCTCAATATTTGACAGAAGTTTCATTTTTTTCATGCACATGCAGAAAGAATTTGACCAGTCTTTTCAGACGTATTTCATGTCTGACCTGGACTTGAGTGAGTCCCCCAGTATGCCAGCATTACCCGAGGTCACCACCAGAAATGACGGCTCCCAGAGAGGCTGGGGCATGCCTGGCTTCTTACAGAGAGTTTTTGATTTCAGTAGGACGGTGTTCGAAGGTGTCAGTGAAGTGATCACCGACGTATTTGATGAATACAGAGATTATAGAAGAGATGTGCCAGAACAAACCAAAGGCAAGTGTTAGAAAATGAAAATTGACTGCACTCTTAGTGACATCAACCTCTTTGGGACGGCTAAACTACAGTGAATGACTCAGTTTCCAGTATGCTAGTGTGAGATATGTAAGGAAGCTCTGGAGGTTACGGGTCAAGAAAAACTATCAGTTAAATGAGCAAGTAGAAGTCACCTAGAAATCTCATAGAAATGTTGCAGGGGACTTACAGGTCCTACACAGCCTGATTTTCATGGCAATTCTCAAAGAATTTGCAGGACTTCCTCAGGAGCACCTAAATTCTGAGTGGATGCAGGTTTTCATAAGGGTGACTGACAGATGCAATCTCAGCATTTGTCAGGATGTGATTTGTATCATCTCTTATTGACATCGTCATCAATTCTAAAAAATTAGGGTAATTCTGTGAGATGACAAGGCAGATCCCTGTCCTTGCCAAATGATGTTAAGCTCAGCTTGACAGCTCCAAGTCCTGTTCCAGGCTACAGCAGCAATGTAGTTTGCCAATCAAATACCAGCCAATCAAAGATCAGCCATCAGGTTTTCTGGTGACCAGAAAATTCTGGGCATACCATTGGTGATAACATCAGTGAAGGAAAAAGACCACGGCCAACTTTTAGAATACAAATAAGCCTCATATTTTACTATTGCAAACAGGACAAATACATTCTGGTCCTTGTCTACAAGGAAATCAGAGTGAGAACATGCCATAACTCCAAGTGGCAGGTGACATAAGCATTATGTAATCATCAGGAAATACAAAGTTAAGTGACTCTTGAACAGTGTTTCTTAGTTTTTTTCTGCATCATAAGCCATGTTACCTCAGAAATAAGCTTTGGTACTGTGTTGTCATTTAACTGTATGTGATTATGAAACATCTTGACTTCTAAGGGTCAAAAAGACCTTACCAGAACTCACATGTTGTAGAAATAATGTGTAATAATATTAGCAATTGTTTGGATATTAGTGGGGGATACACTACTATGCCTTTATAAGGGAATATACTACAGCAGCATGAACTCCTTGAAAGGAAACATGATTTGTATCTTCTCCTGACTTCTACTTTTTAATAATTTATTCCTTTTATTTTTGTGGGGCGAGAGGAGGGGAAGAGGAGGAGTAGGGAAGGATGATTTATGCAAAATACTTTGGATTAAGGGCAAAAAATTATATTCTAGCACTCAGGCTCGGTAATGAATGCATACTTATAAAGACTCTAAGTTTAATGGCAGTCTAAAAATACTATGACTTCATTCTAGATCCTGACAGAAGTGGCATGTTTTCAAAAATTGTGTCAGGGCGCCAGAGACTTCAGTGCAGTGAGCTTCGGGAGAACTCCTCTGGATGCCCACAGTTTCATGAGAGATGCCAGAAGTGTCAAGACAATCTTTTGCACGGTAAATAACTATTTTGCCGTTTTTTTTTTTTTTTTCTGTAATGCATTGATCAGTGGTTTACAAATGTTGAAGTTTTAATTTTCTACTTTAATTTTCATATTTTTGGAATTAACATTTAGTCACTGCGTTTTTACTGTAACTACGGATACAATAACCATTCCTCATTCCAGATGATTTCAATTAGCTTTCCCCACTGTCTCCACAGAGTGTCAGTATAGCTCGGTTGTTAACATACCGCTGGTGTTCCAAAGAGACGACTCACAGTCTATAACAAAATACTTACATGTTTTGTTAGAGCTGCCATCCTGCCGAGAAGCAAGATGTCAGGCAGCAGTCGATCCTTGCTGGGTGCAGCAGTGCTGAGCAGAAAGTGAGGAGAAGCTCAAACTACTGACACTCGCTTCTCCTGATGACAACCAGGGGTGACCTCAGGTATCATTCAGCTCCTCGCAAGGAAAGCAAGTGCTGAAGAGCCTGTAACTACTTTTTGTTGAACCCTGTCCACAAAGAGAACTGACAAGAAGGACAAAAAGGGGACTTCATGTCAGTATGAAAGGAGATGGCAGAGCTCTGTCGGCACCATCCATGGGCACCTGAAAAACCTTCAGACTGATCACCCAGAACTGCTGTCAGGACTCCCACTGCAGGATAATGTATCTGTCTTTCCAGAATTATTTAGATCTTAAAATCCACGGAATATGCTTAAACCTAAATTTCTTCAGAATATCTCCAGTGTGGCAAACATTAATGATACAATGAAATACTTTTAAAAGAATATCATATTGCTATAAATATCTTTTTATCTACACCCACATATTACAGATACCAGTTTGTTACTGTACTATCAGCTTGGAGATGCCCCTTGATAATCTTACTTGACAGAAAAAACCCTGAATTTTTACAGAGCAATTTTTGTATAAAAACTTTTCTTGTTTAAAATCCATATTTTAGTAAAGAAAAAACCGGCCATCTCCCATTCTGAATTTGTGGCAGATGATACTAGTCTCATACTACTGTCTAGCTATTGCAAGATAAATATTAGGTCTTAACACTCAACAAGAATACAGGCGTCCTTGTAATAACCTCTACCACAGAATCATAGAATAATTTGGGTTTAAAGGGACCTTTACAAGTCATCTAGACAAACCCCCCAGAAAACAGCAGGGACATCTTCATCTACATCAGGTTGCTCAGAGCCCCACCGAACTTGACCTTGAATGTTTCCAGGGATGGGACATCTACCACCTCTCTGGGCAACCTGTGCCACTGTTTCACCACCCTCACTGTAAAAAACTTCTTGCTTACATACAATCTAAGTCCACCCTCTTTCAACTTAAAATCATTACCTCTTGTCCCCAGGGCCTGATAAAAAGCTTGTCCCCATCCTTCTTACAGGCACCCTTCAATCGCTGAAGGTCACAAATTATATTCAAAGGCCACAATAAGGTGTCCCCAGAGTCTTTTCTTCAGGCTGAATAACCCCAGCTCCCACTGCCTGTCCTAATAAATAGGAGAGGTGCTCTCACCCTCTAATAGTTTTTGTGGCCCTCCTCTGGCCTTGCTCAAACAGGTCCATGCATTTCTGTGCTGAGGAGTGCAGACCTGGATGAAGCACTCCAGGGGTCTTATGAGAGAAGAGTAGGGGGGCAAAATCACCCCCCTCAACTGCTGGCCATGATTCTTTTGATGCAGCCCAGGATATGTTAGGCTTTCTGGGCTGAGAGCACACATGGCCAGTTCATGTCCAGCTTTTCATCCTCCAGCACCCCCAAGTCCTTCTTGGCAGGGCTGCTCTTGATCTGTTTGTCTTTCAGCCTGTGTTGATACCAGGAGTTGCTGCAACCAATGTGCAGCACCTTGCACTTGGCCTTGCTGAACCTCATGAGGTTCACCTGGGCCCACTTCATGATCCTGTCCACGTCCCTCTGGATGGCATCCCATCCCGCAGGTGTGTCAACCACACCACTCAGCTTGGTGTCATCTGTGAAGTTGCTGGGGGTGCACTCGATCCCACTGTCCGTGTCATTGATGAAGCCATTAAACAGTACTGGTCCCAGTATGGACTCCTAAGGGACACCACTTGTCCCTGATGTCGATCTGGGCATTAAACTATTGACCACTACCCTCTGGATATGACTATCTGCACAATTCCTCATCCACCAAACAGTCCACCCAGCAAATCCATATCTCTCCAATTCAGGGAGAAGGATGTTGTGGGGGACCATGTCAGAGGCCTTACAGAAGTACAGATAAATGACTTCTCTAACCCTTTCCTTCTCCATTGATGGTATCACTCCATCACAGGAAGCCACTGGTTGGCCAGGCAGGACTTGCCCTGGGTGAAGTTGTGCTGGCTGTCTCAAATCACCTCCGTCTTCCATGTGCCTGAGCAGAGATTCTTGGAGGATCTGTTCCATGATCTTTCCAGGCACAGAGCTGAGGCTGACAGGGTGGTAATCCTCAGGGTGCTTCTTACTACCCTTGTTTAAAAATCAGTGAAATATTTCCCTTTTTCCCAGTCACCAGAGAATTCAGCTATCTTCCATGACTTCTCAAATATTATGTAGAGCAGCTACATCAGCCAATACCCTCAGGACTCATCAGGTCCCACAGCTCAGATATGTTAATGTTCCTTATGTGGACTCAAAACTGATCTTCTCTTACAGTGGAAGGAATTTTGCTCCCTCAGTCCCTGCCTTGCAGTCTATATACCTGGGGCAGTTTCATAACGAAATATAATTAAATATAATTTTAAAAACCCATTATGTGTAAGGAAACTATGAAGTTGCTATATGTAAAATTTACCAGATCTTATTTAGCATTAACAGAAAATCTATTGCCATGAAATATGATATAAACCTTGAACTACTTGGTAAATCACTTTAATACAACAAATGGGATAATGCATCCATTTAGTCATTATGAGCCTAAACTAAATCTACCAAAATAAGTCAGAAAAATTATTCTCCTTTTTTCAGCATTATTTAAAGACCAATCCAAACCATGCCCCCTTGCTAGACTCTTTCTGCAGTTTTCATTCCTTCAGACAGAAAAGATGAATTACAAGACATAACACTGTCTTTTCTAACAGATTGCCCAAATGTTCCCGAGCTGCACATAAAGTTTGATGAAGCCTTTAAGCTGGTTAATCTCTCAGGGGAGCAGTATGAACAGATTCTCCAGGTGGTTCGGCATCACACAGAAGACACTTCCTACTTGTTGAACAAAATGAAAGAAAGATTTGGGTGGGTGTCTGAGTTATCCAACATGACCATCGGACCCGAAAACATTTTCAACATAGTTAAGGTAAGGGTTGTCTTCTGAAGGGAGCTATTGCTGCCTTTAACCTGCATTTTGCTTGTGCTTACACTCCTGTGGGTTGTGGATGTTTGTACATGTGTAATGTTTGGGTTTACAACACGACGTTCCTACTCATCTTGAATTTGTGTATGCTTGGTAATCCCTCAGTGAGCTGAAACTCCTGAGATTAGAAACTATTTTCCTCTAAATCCTTTTAGTCTGATGGATGGCTGACAGGCTAACCTGAATCACTGTCTGATAAGAGTAAATTGACACTAGCAGCTTTGACTGGCCTCAGATTACCTTCACAGAAAAATTGCCCTGCAGCAGTCACTAACACATCCATATTGGATCGATGAATGTCTAGCTATATAGCTGTACCTAGATACTCCAAAGTTCAAAGAATGCAAATGTTATACAGATTGTTGCAGTGGAAGCTGCACATGCTTGACAGCATTGGTCAGTATTTCATAAATACATAACGATTAATTGTATCTCACACACAAGGATACATTCAACATAAATTCAATCCATTTTCTTTGGGCAAGGGATAAATCTTATTCTCTCTTCTAACTCAGAAATCCACTCACATATAGTGAATTACTACTACTACTATTACCAGAACTTTATACAAAATGATGGTACAATCCACCAAAAAAAGCACAAAATAGGAACAGGAGACAGGCACACTTTCCCAACTAAGTCTGAGATACCTGTTCTAGGAAAAAGTCTGATTAAGTCTGATTAAGATAAACACACAGGAATGAATAAATTCAATCACACAAATGTTGTATCGAACTTAGTGGGACAGCTCAGAAGTTTTCATTAGGAGAAGTTCCTTATAGATGTAGCTCATGGTATAAATATGAACATGCAGTTCTTTAATATGGTCTTGGCAGTGCCATGTCAGCTCTTTCCACCACATACAATAAGCTTTGGCATAAATTTAGACACCCACTGTCTTTTCAGAAGAAAGCAATTTAAAGAAAGTAGGTAAGTCTAAAATATTCCCCTATTTAATTTTCCCCTATTAAAGACAGTGGGCACAGTAGGTATAAACAAAACTGAAAGCACACAGTAGTTTGTAGTGTCTAAAGTACTGATCTCTTCTAGGTGGTACCTGGGGATCCCTCCAGTAAAGACGAAACCGTGGTAGATGTAAACATTCTAACTTCACCTACTTTCACCATTAAAGTTCCTCCCAACTTAGATCCAAAGAGTCCTGAGTTCATTGAATACGTAGCTGGGAAAGCACTGCAATTGTATAAGCAGAATTTTTAAGTGGTAAGTTCATTCTTTCTGCTTTCACAGAGAACACACTTCTTCATTAGGGGTGTTTACCTTGCAATAAACTTCAGTTGGAACAAGATTCAGTCATGGTGTACACAAGACTGTCTTCTCAGAAAGGACACATCGAGAAAAACACAAGCATTAAGGAAAACACAAACACTCAATGTTCTAGCCTGTAAAACACAGACACGATGATATTAAATGATGTGACTTGTTAAACTGTGAAACCCTCGATCTTTAAGTAACAGCTGGGATGAGGTAATGTGATGATAAATATTTCTTCAGAAAAGAATTGCCTCACAACCACAGTCCAGTGTCTTGGCATTGAAAACCATGTCTTTGTGTTCATTCATCATGAATGGACTGGAATTACCACTATTCATTATGGTTTTTTTTATTTTCCGTAGTGTTTGAGAGTGTGCTCATATTATTTTTGATGATAAAGAAGTACAAAGTGAGAATCACCACCAGGACTTGGAAGAGCTGTCTTACTATTACATTCCTGCATTAGCAGCATTCTGGTCAGATTAACAGTGTTTATTAATAGAGGCTACAGTTCAACTTGCAGGAACATGCACAGAAAGATCCTGCTCATGGGCTTCAACCAGTTTTGTAGAAAGGACACACAAGAAGCCTCTTTCCATGTTTAAGACATTTCAGGAGGAGGAAGGAAAAACTAGACAGAGAGGCAGGGAGGAAAGATGCTTCATATTCTCTACTCCCATAGGGAATTTCCAGGAAAGATGGGATGGTTTTAGGTGGCATCACACTGCTGTGGAACTTGTGAAAAACTTGTGCGTTTCCCTTCCCTGGGGACTCTGGGATGCACAGCTTTAGCGGCCTCTGACTCTCAGAGTTGTCTCTCCCAGGGGAACAGAGCCACAGGACACATGAGACTTTCAGGCAAACCACTGTAGTGTCCCCAGATCTCCTCAGAAGGACCAGATTTGGACATAGTTTCTCTTTAGGTCATAGCTGACTCGCTCAGCTGAGCAATTGAAGCATTACCAGAACACAAAGAGAAGTCTCAGGAGGCAGGGAAAAAGCATTCCACATTAACAAAGTAGATGAAGAAGATTTCAGCATTTTGTATTAAATCTGGCTAGTCTTTTGAGGTCAGAGGCACAAGTTTTGAGCCGATGAAAGAAATCACTCCCACCAGAAAGGCTGAGGTGGGCTGCAGAATTTAGACATAATAGAATTAGCCTCACCATGTACTTTGCTTAGGTAGATGCTGGTGAAATTATGTGTATATTATATTTAAAGCACAAACATTTTAATATTTATAAACATATAAAATAAAATGCTCTGACACTTTCTCTACAATTTTTCTTCAAAATTCTCTGTAACTTAAAAGCAGTTACAAATATAAACAATAAATACTGTTTCAGATCACAGAATACTAATCTTCAGGGCCTAATTATTTCAGGACAATAATTATTTCTGTAGTCTGATGATGATTTTTAGCCTGAATCTTAGTCTGATTCTCCTGTAGCCATTTCATACCTGAGAAAAGTGGTGTTGATTTCAAAATCACACCACCGTTTTACATTCAGTTTGCACAAGACTTAAAGCACATGTAATTGTAATGCATAAAAAAAAGTTAAAACTCTACAAGAAAACTGGACAGATCTATAAGAACAGAAAGAGAGAGAGAAAAAAATGTGTTTCTGTCTGGTTTTTATGTTATGCATGTTTCTATAGCAGGACACCAATACATTCCACATAGACTTATTTTTCTAACATATTTTTCTCCATTCAAAACCAAAATTAATAATCTTTCTTTTTTTTTTTCCTCCTAGGAAAGAAGAAGTGTGAAATCCTTCTTCCTGAAATAAAGTATATGCTTTTTAGGTTAAATACCCCTATGCTCAACATAGCTAACTGTTAAATTACTATGGTTAAAATAGCTGCATATAAATAAAATGTTGCTTAGTAAATACTGTGACATATGAGCTATCAACCAAAGACTGTAGACATATTTTAACCCAAACCCAAATCCATTTTAATATTAACTTATTTTAAAAAGTGTTATTTATGTTGTCAGTAAGGTAATCTTTGATAACAAGCTATGGCTCTGGTTATGCAAAGATTTAAGGACATAATCAGCTGTAATCATGTAAGTAATTTCTATTTGCATACTTATATTCAAGCATATTCTTAAGCCTTTTCAACACTGATCCCTACAGATGTTGCACATTCAGCTGAGTCTGAATCAACCAGATTTCCATATGCATGTAGCATATTATTTTGCAATGAAAATATTCGATTTCTTCTTCCAGTTGCTTTTGATGCTTATTGTGTACATTAAATGACTTATCTGAATATGAACTAATGAGTAAGTCTTCTGCCTTTGGCATTTCTTACAAACAGCAGTTTGCCTCTGGATTTCATTTTTTAATTAATTAACAACCTTTATCAGTAAAGAAGTTTGTTTCTCCCTAAATTATACAAATCAGCTTTCAATGGTATTTGTAAATTATAATGAAGCTTAAGAACTGATATAGCTCTCAGCTAGAAGCAGAGCTCTAGGTGATTTGGTTTCATTTGCTGCATTTCTAAGCATTTTCTGCACACAGGTATATGCATCTTTTCCAACTTCAGCTCTGCTAAATATATCATATTAATTTCAAAGTGTACAGAAACATCTATGTTAGATATGAGCAGAAAAAAATATCCACACTCTACTTACACTTTGTTTTCCTTTACTTCTTATACATACATGTTAAGTATGCAACTTTATACAAGAAAAAAGCCATCTCACTCTTTTAATTAGTGGAAAGATGATTTTCTGCCTGCTGCAAAGAAAGTCCTCTGTGCTCCTCACCTTCCACATTTCAGGCTCCTAATCATGAGAGATTATCAGTCATAACTCCTGTAAACATATCACTTGTCAGAAAGCTGGGCTTTATCTGAGAGATAAGTGACTTAAAAAATTCTTGACTTCCAAGAGATACTAACAAAGAAATATGCAGAGAACAATCAGTTTCTTCTGACTAGCAGAGATTACACCTAGAAGATTTTCAGAGGACATCACATTGGGAACAGCTGCAATCAGACACGGGTCGGGATGCAAAGTGACAATGGGACGTGGGAAAAGCTGACATCAACACAATGAGACCCAATAAACCCACGTGACAAGTACTGCCCTTAGTGAGAAAGGAAATGTGCCAATAAAATATGAAGCAGGAAGCTGGTGACATGGCATGGCATGAAAGGATCTTGGCTTTAGAAGCGCAGGTCAGAGTGACACAGCTGGAAGTGGAAGGTGAGCTGAGCATGGGGCCTGGCACTGCAGGGGCAACACACCAAGGGAGACAAGGGAGGCTGGCACTGGCTGCACCCCGGCCTTTTTCAGGATATCCTTCCTGGCTGGGGGGATCTAGTGCCAGATGCGTGTGGCCTGCCAGACCCAGCCGAAGGCTTTGGTCTTGTTCAGCTCTGATGTGGGATGCCTGAGGCTGCAGAGAGAGGGAGAGAGATGACAAATGCCAAAAGCACCTTCCAGCATGGGATGAGCCTGCAGAGCAGTTACTGTGCCGCTAGAGCAGAACGAAGTCACGAAATCGCACAATCAACCACGTACTAAAAAACTTCTGGGCTCATCAAGTCCAACCTGTGACCGAACACCACCAGGTCAACTAGACCAGAGCACTACATGCCACCTTTTTTTCCCTTAAACACCTCCAGGGACCACCTCCCTGGGCAGCCCATTCCGATATGTGATCAACCTTTCTGTGAAGAAACTCTTCCGAATATCCAACCTAAACGAGCCGCTATGTTCGGAGCACGGGCTCGGGCCAGGTGCTCGGGCCAGCGCTCCCTCAGGGGGAACAGCTCCATGCGGGACCAGCGCGCGTGGCTGCGGAAGCGCCGCTGCCGAGGGCCCCTGGGCACGGGAAGGGGAAAGGGAAGGGGGCGGGCGGGAGGAGGCGGCAGTGGTGCCGCTCCGCCCCGCCCGCCCCTCGGCGCCGCTTGGCGGGAAAGCCGGCTTTGGCGGGAAGTCCGGGCTTTGGCGGGCTCGGGGGAGGCGCGCAGCCGGAGCCCAGCGCTGCCCGCAGGAGCCGCTGCCCCGCCATGCCCGCCGTGCCCGCCGTGCCCGCCGACGGGGAGCTGCTGAGCGCCGCCGCCCGCCCCGAGCCCGGCGAGCAGCAGTACCTGCAGCAGGTGCGGCACATCCTGCAGCACGGCCACCGGCGGGCGGATCGCACCGGCACCGGCACCATCTCCGTGTTCGGCATGCAGGCGCGGTACAGCCTGAGAGGTGGGAACCGCCGGGACCCCCCGCTCCCTGCCCTTGCTCCCTGGCCCTGCTCCCCGGCCCTGCTCCACCCCCTGAGCCGGGCTGAGTGTGGGGGTGTCACAAGCCGGGGCTGTCCCGCTCCCTACCCACCCGAGGGATCTGAATATGGGAATTACACATCCTCCCGCAAATCCTTACTTCATATCCCAGCCTCACAATGTCAGGTGGTGGCGTTGCCCTCTGTGGGGGAAAAGCCGAAGTCTGTTCACCCTGGGAAATGGCTGGTCCCCGCTGACACTCTGAAACTCTTTTCCAGATCAGTTTCCACTGCTCACAACGAAGAGGGTGTTCTGGAAGGGAGTGCTGGAGGAGCTGCTGTGGTTCATCAAGGTTCGGTATTTGAGTGTCTCTCTGAGTGGTGGGCCCGGGAGTGGCATAAACAGAACGAACTGGTGGGGAGTGGATTAAGGCATTTGGGTAACTGCAGATGCTTCTGTGCCAGTGACAGAAGAAGTGCAACCCCCTAATACTGTGACCTCACACGGGAGGCCATTCTCTTCAAGACATTCTGCATTTTAGTGCAGACTGTTGCTACCAGGGCAATCAAAACAGTTTCTCTTCTATTTCTTTTTAAGGGAGAGAATCTGAAATAGAGAGGGCTTTGTCTAATTTGAATATACTCCACAGCTATAAAGCCTAATGCAGTCTCTTTTCTTAGTGTTTTAATCAGAAATAATAATATGAAATAGACAGTAGGCAATTTAATGATCTTTTTAATATTGAGATAGCTTGATATGAACAGAAACAAACAGTGTAGAACCACAGGTGAAGTAAGACTGATGTCAACTCTAGGCTTTTTAGTAGCAAAAAAATGAGATCTAATGGAGCTAATAGCTGTACCTACTGTAATAAAATTCAACTATAGGTAGTACATCACAATGTAAGTGTTCTTTTATATGTTGTGATATTATGCAGCTATGGGAGAATCTACATAACCATTTGCTAGATAGCAGGACTCAAATGCACATTCATTTTTTAAAAGCTTTTGTTTTTTGGTTTTTTTTTGTTAATGTAAAAGACTCGACACTCCCCAAAACAGCATAATTTCTTTGTTGGATTTTTGAGTGTGCTGATTTGGACATCTTGCAGGATTCAGTGACATTTTTCTGGGTTATTTTCTCATTTTTGATTTTTAAGGATCTCGTTTAGGATTTTTAAGACCTTAAACTTATTATAGGTGGCTTGGCAAAGACAGTGCCTAGGCCATACATTTTTTGTTAGTCTATTTTCTTCAATCTGTAAATAACATCTTGTTACTTTACACAAATGTGCCTAGGAAATGACATTCCACAGTTGATCTTGAGGCTGTACTGTTTGTGCATTCACAAAGTGTGAGAATCCTGAGTTAAACAGCAGCATGGCACTTCAAACTCCATCCAATGTGCTGCTCACAAGTTTTGCTCTGTCCATGTGCAGGAACGTCATCCAGTACATTAATTGCACTGTTCATCCTTTATGAGTGGAGAAATACTGTAGACTAGCAAAGCTTAATACAGCTGTTTCAAATCATGTTCTCTGTGTTGGAATTAGAATGCAGACTTTTCACTGTGTTTTGTAGGGTTCTACAAATGCCAAAGAGCTCTCTGCAAAAGGTGTGAAGATTTGGGATGCTAATGGGTCGCGTGAGTTTCTGGATAAGCAGGGTTTCAGCACCAGAGAGGAGGGTGATTTGGGACCAGTGTATGGTTTCCAGTGGAGGCATTTTGGAGCAGAATACAAAGATATGCACACAGGTAATCGCATCCAAATACAGTTTTGATTGTTCAGTGAGACAGCTGTGGCACACCACTTCCACAATTCTGCATGGACTGTTCTTGAGGATCCATTCAGAGCAAAATGATAGCCAGAGTAAAGAGTGTTTGAGAGAGTGAACTTCTTTTTCCTTACTCAGTCTTAATTATCCTGAAAGATGTAGCTTTGTGTATTACGGTTCAGTATTTGGGGAACAGATGAGTCATGAGGCACACACTGTTTACTCTTTTACCTAGAGCAGATGTGGTTGCTGACAGCTGGAAGGATGTGTGTGCTGCGGTCCAGAAACCTGAGCGAGCTCCACTTGATAACAGTGGAGCACAGGCTGCCATCTCTGTATACCAGTGCAGGGTCCATGAAATTGTTGTGCTACAAAGAACTGACATCAGTGCACTACATTCACTGGGGGCAGTAGAAGAGAAAGATTTTTCCATTCTGCATCTGGAACAAAGTTGGATGTTTCCATAGCTGATGATGCTGTGGACAGAACAGCTGTGACAAGTTATGATATGATGCAGTACCTGTTGGTATTTTCAGTGGAACTGGTTCATTAAACTGACTCTCAAATGTATTGATTCATCTTTTCTAAGTCACTGAAGGAGAGGATGTAGAAAATGTTTAGAGGACTGCCATTAAGAAAAAGGTTTAAAAAACCAGATTGTCACTATCTGGTGTGATTTTTTAATTTGGATTAACAACATGGTTAGTTATCTAGGTGGGGTTTCTTGTTTGGTTTTTTGTTTGGTTTTTTTTTTTTTTTTCAGTACAGCCTCAAATTGAAGCTGACATTAAGTACAGGTTTTAGACTTGGTATTGGCATGTTGACCATTAGCAGAATACAGTTTTATGGTAACACAAATGATGCAAGTTGTGAACTGACACATCTGAAAACTTACTGATCTTCTCAGCTTAAAAGGTCTAAGTTATAGCATGGAAAAACAGAACAAGATAAATTCCCACAGTTTTCCTTACAAATAGATTTCCTTAAGTTGCATTACTAATGGATAGGTAATTAGCTTCAGGAACTAACATAACCATTTGACAAGACTTCTGGCATGGTATTGCTGTCAGAAGAGTTCCCTGAGATGCTAATTGTGTATTACTACCTTGTTTGCCAGCTTGGGTCTCCCTGTAACCATAATTTGGTGTTGCTGCAGTAAGAGTTATTAGAAAATACGTAGTTACCAGCCATGCCAATTCACTGGCATGAGTCAGAACAATGATTAACAACTAATGACTTTTTTATTCTGAAATCCATTCTAATGGTCAGTTAATTTCAGAAACTGTCTTATATAACTGGTATTGAGCCTAAAATTCAGCCAGTGAGTGTCATTGGGTGAAATGCAATATCCTGTGCTACATATGATTAAAGTTCTCTTCTGCAGCTAAAGGCTATGGAAATTTAGTTTTCATGCATGAAATGTATGAAACTTGTGAAGGCTAGATGGATGCATTTATTCATCTATCAAAAACTTTCTGGTTTTGAGTATGTAAAGAATTCTGACACCTGGCACACTGGTCTGGGCATAATTTTTTTTTATATATAAGAAGGAGAACTGTAGCATGCAAATTGAATGTCTAGAAAGGCATTTTAGTCCAGAAATGCAATGAGCAAATCAGTCTAAATACCAGGACTGACTAGGTGGTAACATCTTGTCTATTCCAGTACAGCACTTGTACTATTTAGGTAACAAGTCATCATGAGTGATAAAATACCATGCTTTGTCCAGCCAGATTTTTTGTAACTGTTGTTTCTTGGGATTTAGTGATTATGCAGACTTCTTAGTTGGTCTTAAAAAATGTCAAGCTGTTGCGAATGGAATAAATAGGGATGGTCCTATTTCAGTGGGTGCTAAAGGTACTCAAAGCCCACCAAATAGTTGGGGGCACACACAAAAATACCATCATGAGAATTTCTGAAGTTCTAGAGCATCCTAAGAAAGACCAAGAACAACTCATGTTTAGAGGGTGCCAATTTATTAATCACTTTCCAAGTTGCAATAAAACCTTCAGAGGTTGTCATTTGGATATCACTTTTCAGTGGGACAAGGGCTGGATGTTAAAAAAATACCATGATTTGAATCTCTCTGGTTTAGATCTTATTTGTTATATTTCTTCAGATTATTCCAACCAAGGAGTTGATCAGTTGCAAAAAGTGATTGAAACGATCAAAACCAATCCAGATGACAGAAGAATCATTATGTGTGCTTGGAATCCCAAAGGTATTGAACAGCTGGTGTAAAGTGAATGCAGTTGCACATTATACTGCTGTGTGCTAAATGATGTTCTATTCCTGTGTCACCAGTCAGTTCCATTTGGTGTCCTTGATCATTCTTTATAAAACTACTATGAGTGCAGTAAAAATGGCCAGGGGTTATAATCCTGATTCTCTTTCTACTTAATCCTTGTGTTCAGACCTCAAAAATAATGAACTGTTTCTTCAGAGTTTTTCTCTCCAGGTTAAAGTGAGGGATATACCAGTGTCTTTGACATACAGTCTATTCAAAGACAGTAACTCTTATTTTAAAAAGGTAAAATAACAAACCATAAAAAGTATATTAAAGCAATGTGTCTGGCTTTTAGCCATGTAATCTATCGTGAAGTTAACAAACCCCTTAAGACTAGAGAACAAAAGTATTATTTATGTTGTAATCTTGTCCTTGAACATAGTTCATATGATGAACCGGTATCATATGAATGATAGGGTCTGTTTATACATAGATATCCATTCACTCTGTAGGGCAACTTCTAAACAAGAGCTACTGCAAGAAAATGTTTAACTTCACCAGTGATAGATCTGTGCTCCAAAAAAATCACACAGTGTTTTCCACTGGTGTCTGAAAGGGTATGCCACATGCTATTGCTGTTATTTTCAAGGTTAAAACATTCTCAGAAGATAACTGGTGGAAGTTTTCCTTGCCACGCTGTAATTTTACTCTCTGCACTTTTTAAGTGTAGAAAAACACTCAAAAGATCTTCTGGTTTCTGATTTTTTTTTTTAATTGATCATTACTTTTATATCTCAACAAGCACACTGCAATGGGAAGAGAGTAAGATGAAGCAGCTGGAATTTGCTTTAGGATATATGCTAAATTTTACTCTTAATGTCTTCCTTTAGGGAATTCAACTGTCTCACCAAGGTGAGTAGAAATAAACTGCTGTGCAGCATTGTGGCATAAATCTGTTCTGTGGAATATCTCTTTATGACTTTCTGGTCATAAAACCCAGGAGACAGCTTGTCATGACCTGGACTTAATTGCCTGGGCAGAAGGTGCTTATAAACAAGAGAAAAAGCAACAGAGTGACAGTGCAGTTGGCTCTCTACTAGATCTCATTACATGCTTGTTTAGGTTTTGCATCTTCTACATTCATAACACACTAATGCTGTTACTGTTTTCTCCCCCCCACCTTCTGTTCCACAATTCCTAGATATTTCCCTGATGGCTTTGCCTCCATGCCATGCCCTTTGCCAGTTCTATGTTCTGAATGGTGAACTGTCTTGCCAACTCTACCAGAGGTCTGGAGACATGGGACTAGGAGTGCCTTTCAATATTGCCAGCTATTCACTGCTCACGTACATGATAGCCCATGTCACAGGGCTGAAGGTAGGCTATTTAATCATTTA
This sequence comes from Aphelocoma coerulescens, assembly GCF_041296385.1. Classification (NCBI taxonomy): domain Eukaryota; kingdom Metazoa; phylum Chordata; class Aves; order Passeriformes; family Corvidae; genus Aphelocoma; species Aphelocoma coerulescens. The sequence continues at coordinate 118,431,869 of NC_091015.1, read as the reverse complement.
TTTAATCTTCTCTGAGAAGTGAGGGACTAAAAGATAAGACTCTTCATGTCATGCCCAAGAAAAACTGGAATGAACATACTGTTTGAAATCTTGCTGAAATATGTGTAAAAAAGGGCCCTGTGAATTTGATGTGAATTCCCTCTGGTTTGTATGGGCAGTTAGAATCAGCAATGTAAGAATTTTTAAATTCAGGTCAAGCAGAAGATTCTTTCCGGTCTTGACAGTGTCAAAACCGACCTGTTCATTAGTCTTAGAAATCTGAACTGAGTGCTTGTCCTTAGGGGATGGTAACATGCCAGTGATTATTTTGTAGCATGTGTTTATTGCTATCTAATTTGGATATTCTGCCCACCTAACTTCCAGCTATAATTTCAGCTGGGTATTTGTTTGATTTCCTACTGTAGATGATTATGTACAGTGGTAGTATGTGCTCAAATAGCTCCTGCTCTGAGTTCAGAGCTGTATTTTGTAATTTGGAAGAGAAATTTAAATGCATGACAATCTTGTACAAGGGCAACCCCCTTTTCTTTAGGGCATGTAAAAATTTGTTCTAGAAAGGCCTTTCTATGCCTAATCCTCCTGCTACCAGCAACAAGAAGGGGAACTTGTTAAAACAGGGCAACGGGGAAGGATCAGACTTCACAGCAATTGCAGGAATTAGTCCAAGGTACTAAAAAAGGTGAAGTTTAATGTTATGTCCAGCTGTTGCCTCTCAGCCACTTCCTCTCCTGGCTTTGGTGGTTTTCAGATCTGAGGGCTGATCAACATTGGTCAGAGGCTGGTAAAAGAGCTGATAAAACTTCCTCACCTTAAATTCCATTGCTCAGGGGCTGCTAAGTCACAGAACTTGCAAGCTTGCAAGCCCCGTCTGGGTGCTTGCCTGTGCCTGACACCTCCATGGCTGTTTAGTAGTTCTAAAGCCAGCTTTGGTGAGTTGTACTTACTATAAGTGGAGTGGAAAAGCTGGATGTCACTGCTGCACCTGTTTGTGTCTCAGTGAGCAGATCAGTGTTGCTCCATTCATTTACCAAAGCTACTGTCATAGCAGGATTTCAAAGATAAATTTTTTGGTAAGCTAGTGGAAATTTCATTATATTTTCCATTAACTATGCATTAGTCAGAGAAGCTTGTGCCCTTCAAAGCTTTCAAGGATACAATCCAGTACAGAAGCTGCAATTCCACACTAGCCAGATGCTGAGAATCAATACTGTAAGCACTGTAATGTTCTGTTTTCTTAGAACCTGCCTGTTTGAAAACCACATGTATTCTTCATTCTTTTCAGCCTGGAGAGTTCATCCACACCTTAGGGGATGCTCACATATATCTGAACCATGTGGAACCTCTGAAAGTCCAAGTAAGTACTTTTTCTGTATTCTTTTATGCTTTTATCTTCCACAATGCTTATTCAATGCAAAATTATCTCAATATTTTAATTATCCTTTTGCAGATGTTAATTTGTGCAGCTTTTCATTTCTACCCTAATAATTGCAGTACCTTAACACCTGCTCATTTTAGGTTGCAAACAGAAATACAACACAAGCATGATTGAAATGTTCATCAGTGTACTACTCTAGAACCAAGTTAGAGATCCAAATCCACTTTTGACTTTGAAAATAATTCCACCTAATCCCAGTAACACAAAATAAGATGTCTTTGTAATATATCAGAAAAGGATAACTTAAAATTCTTAATAAAGAGTTAATCAGTAATATTATTTGGCTGAGAAAGGCTACATTTTCTTCAGGAAGTAATTTGTTGCAGTAGGATAAAGTCAGAATTTGATTTGATCAGACTGAATGTCTTCACTACTAGTATGGTTTAAAACCATCCAGAGAACTAGTTATTGATTCAGACCCAAAGGGTCCTGTGAGAAAAATGCATTTTTGGGTCAGATTTTCTTAGTTTCCTCTGGAAGAAATATAATCTGTAACCACCAGGATTGCTTTGCCAACTAAAAGTGCTTGCAATGCATTTGGATGGTCAGGGAATTCACTTGAAAATTATGCTGCTGCTCCCTCTGAAAATACTAAGGCAGATTCTACCTAACTATATTGGAATTTTCTTTAATTTTTTTTTTTTCTTAGTATAAATCTTCTCGGTGGGGAGGGAAAGCCTACATGGTGTAATTGATTTGAGACTGAGAACACAAAAGTCTCTGCTTTAAAGTATTAGCTTTATACAGTAAGCTTGCTTTTATTTCAGCTTCAGAGGGAGCCAAGACCTTTCCCCAAACTCAGAATTCTTCGTGAGATTAAAGACATCAGCGACTTTAAGGCAGAAGACTTTCAGATTGAAGATTATAATCCTCATCCACCTATTAAAATGGAGATGGCTGTCTAATGCTATAAACCAACATTAAATACTAATGTGGAAATGTACCTAAGATAGTTTCTCTAACGTGGTGGTGCTTTTATATACTTCAAAAGATATCTGCTTTATTGTTAGAAAGAAATAGATACTCATGGACCAGAACTGCCTTCGGTGCTACCCTGTAGCTGTACAGGAGAGATGGTTATTCCTGATATGCTATGCAGATGTTAACCCAGTTTTAAGTTGTTAGAGAGCTCGTTTTCTATATGTTGTTTCAGTTACCAGTGGCCATTTCTGTCACCATTCAGTTGCTATGTGTGAGTAGCACGTGCTTACATGCTTGACTGGCTACTGAAAATAAGAACTTGTATGTGCAATAGAGGATTCCTTCAAGGTGGGAGAAATCGTTAAATATATTCTAAAGAGTGTATGTTTAATAAAGCTTTTCGTAAAAAATCCTCTGGAAGGGATGATGCATATTTAATTTTGGTGTGGTTTTTTATAGTTAGTAGTAAAAAAGGATTGGAAAGCAAAGTGTCTTGGAGGGTAACATCTGGCAAGGAAAAACAAACTTCCCGTAGTCTTCACAGATGAACCATCAGGAAGGCAAAAGATTTTCATGGAACCTTGCTGGAAATGCAATCTCTGCATAGTGTCTCTGTAGCAGCAATTTATTTATTCCCCAGCCCTACAGGAATGACTGATATAAATTAAACAGAGCTGTAGTTAAAGAGAGGTTACCAGATAATATTAGTCATCAGCTGTCTGTCACCATTTAAAACCAGATCCCACAAACATATGGACTAATTTTGCAGCCTGGAGCAGTAAAACCTAGAGATCATAGTATTTGTAGGAATGGAGTTCCTTAATTAAATTGTAGCAGAATTCAGCTTTCAACTCTCCTTATCCTTGTAACTTCTGCAGTAACTTACAAAATTCCTCTTCAGGAATTTAATTGTGAGTGGATCTGCGGTTAATATTCAGACATAGGATATTCAATACATATTTGAACATGTGGAAAAATGCATAGTAATTTTTTAAATTAAATTTTAAAGTCAATAAACTGATAAATATTGGAAAAGTGTACAATTTCAGATAATTCTAAGAATTTAATAATCTGTGTGCTTTCAGTCAGGGTCCTGCAAAAGAGGACCATTGAATCTTTCTTAAACCAAACTAATCATAACTTTGAAAAGCATACTTTGTATAAAAATTATGTGCATATGTCATTGTACTGATTTTCCTTATACTGATCACTGATGTTCAGACTAATTTTTTTGTAGCACAAAAAGTTGTTCTCTTTTCCTGACATCTAGCCCAACACAAGATTGCACAAAAAAAAATCTCTGCCTGTTGTAAGCACACCAAATGTAAAGAGACCACTGCTTATTAGAAAGGTTCTTAATACACACTGTAGCCTATCATTCTTGAAGAGAGATGATCAGACTATGTGCTATTTCAGCTTAGATCCTGTGAGAAGCTTGGAATGGTCAAACCTCATCCTTTTCTGAGGCTGCATTAAATGGACACTTAGTAGCCAACCTGCTGTTGAACTTCTCTCAAATTACTGAACTCACAGGTAGTTCCAGCACTCTTGTCACCACACCTGAGAGCTGTGTCACGTGCTCCTCCTAATAAACTTCATCTCAGCTCTACTACTCTCATATTCTAAAATCACCCGGTTCAGATAGTCCAGTAGTCATTTCATTAATGGGATGTCCCAGCTGTGGGCTGTCAGCCACTTCTTACCATGTGCATACTTTTACAAGTTAAAGGTTCTTGAGTGTTCCAACAGTCCTCTAAAAGTACAAGGAAATAGATTAAGCTGCAAATTCATTTAACAGGTCTGCCTACACTTAACAAGTTAAGTTCCTTTTGCTGGAAACCACTTTATGTAACACTGCAGATAAGTTGGATTCTGCAGGACATTTTAGCAAATATAGCCAGAGAGGATGTGAAGTAAAGTTGGCCTCAGGGCCTGACTAGTGGGAATTAGCAGTCTCAGTGGTTATCCAGGACAGGAATACCTAGCCAAGAGACAAATTCAGAATGGGAGTCATTTACTTTTCTTCCTAAATTGCTGAGGAGTTAGGTGTATGGACATACATAGCATGCATAAGCAGACCAGTCTTTATAGCTCTGGAAGAGTATATAGAGTAGCTCTGAAGTGTATTCCTAGTTTTAGTATAGGAATTAATTACAACTTGACTGTTTCCCTTTATCAGCACAATTTACTACGAATAGCAGTTGAAGTGATACTTGTACCTTGAAGACCAAGAAGGTTTATGGTGCTCAGAAGATCAGAAAGATGTAAAAAGCATTTACACAGCACCCTTTTAATGTGGGTAAAAGTAAAAATACATTTTAAAATTTGTAGGTATGAGACTTCTAGTAGCTCTCGTGCAAAAATATGATTATTTGAAGAATTTTAATATATAAACAGGAGGTACTCAAGGAATTTTGATTTACAAAATATGAACACTGTTCATGCTGCAAAGATGACTATGACTGCAGGCCATATTCAGAGCAGTATTTTAGACAAACCATGGGACATTGCTAGATACTTTCAAGAGATGCATCCTTGTATCATTTCTCCACTTTCCAAGGGCCATTCAGCAACCTGCAGATAGCAACGAAATTTCTTACCACTTTGGTCAAGTATCAACTTCTACATTCCACCTTCTTAGATGAGCTTTTGTAACCCATACTGTTTCTGACGTGTTATGGTATGTTGCAAGACTGGCCTTACTGCAATACTACAAAGAATATTAGTTACCTGATTAAGGTAGATAAAGGGTCAGAAAAGAAAGAACTAATCAAGTCTTCTAATGAGCCTCTGGCTTGGTCAATTTGTCCCCATAGTGACTGGCACCTGTGAAGTGTCTGAGTATGGAATGCAGCCCAGGTTTCAAGTGCCTTTATTAAAACCACAAACGGTTCATACTCACCTGCTTGAAGTTTAACCCACCCTTCTAACTTCCCTTTGCAGCCCACAGGAAGGTGGGCTTGTGGGGTAGCGACACAAACGTATGCTGTGACCACCATGTAGCAACATATATGTTAAGAAATAAAAGAGCAACCACCATAGCCACTTCTTACTGGAATTTTTTTATATAACTAACCTGTTTTCAAGCGTTTCAGATACTTGGATATGATCAAACATTATCAAGCGCTAGACTAATTGACAGAGGCCCCCAAATCCATCCTAGAGATGACAGTGCCACACCAAGACATCCAAAGTCTTTTGGTGCATGACATGAAACAATGAAAATTACAGCAGTGTGTGCAAGCTTATGCTCAGAAATCACAAGCATGACAGCTGAAGAAACTAATCAGACTGCCTTAAAGGATGGGGAGAGAAAGATTTTTTCATTGCTGTTGCATTTTGCAGAGCCTTTCTCTGGAACTTTTTGGCCATCAGCAGCACAGACAAGCTTTCATTCACACTTCCCAGCCTGCAGCTGTCAATTTGGAGATAACTCAAGGCCTTGGCTTGTAGAAGATGTTCAAATATCACTCTGTTGTGTCGGTGTAAGGGAAAAATTGGAAAGTTAAGACCTGGAGACTCCCAAATTAACATAGTATAAGAGCTGCTGGCAACTCATACAAAAGCATTTGTACAGTGTCCCTCCTGTCTGTGTCTCCATAAATCCAAATTATTTAAATTTAAATGAGAGATCACATGAGAATTTGGATGAACTTCAAGGATGTTGTCAGTATTAAAAATCAGCTTACACCTGTAATGTCAAGAACACTACACCTGACACAATGAACTGAGGTACGCTGAATAAAAATCAATGTGTGCCAAAGGGCATAGTTGTACTGGACTGAGTTTGGAAATAACTGCCACTTAATTGGATGTTGAATCTCGTAAGTGAAAGTGAAAATGGCTGCTCCATTCCAGGCCAAGGACATGGGCTTAACGTGCACAAAGGCACACTGAGTTTGTAATGAGACTATTCTGCAATGCTTACACAAACTGATTGGGCAGCTCTGCCAAATAATTGCCTCACACACTGCCTCAATCTTTTTAGTATTTAGGCTCCTTTGGGAGCCAACTCACACCACTCTGGTCACCTAACTGTGTCCCCAGGCAGGAGCTTGGGGCACTCTGGGGACAGGATTCAGCATGCTTGGGATTGCAGAGCTTTGGGATGTGCTTGCCTATGTGAATGAGCAGCTATTCCCATTTTGAGGCAGCTGAAGTGAAAATAGCAGTGATTCTGCTGTAGGAAATATTCCTCCTGGAGACCAGTCAGGATGAGAGATGGCCTTGTAGCTGAGATACACTTGGATAAGAGTCAGGATTCAATTTCTATCTGTGCTACAGATTTCCTGTCTTGAGCTTGACTAAGTTGTTCAGTCAGATCAGGCCTCATGTTAATTTCCCATGTTTCTAGTACAGATAATTGTATTCCCCTTATTCACATGGGAATTCTGCAGATAAATACATTAAATGCTATGTGGTTTTCAGATGCTAGAGTAAAAAGAAGAGAAAGGTTATATAAAACATCAAGTAAAGCCAGAATTCAGGACTGGCCTTTAATTTGTAAAGCAAGGCTATACTAATGGGTAATTCAAACCCATCCTACTAGACATTCATTATAAAACACCCCCCTCTGCAAGTAAAGTGTCTTATCTACTGGTAGACAACAGCTGAGAGGGAGAAGTACATTAAATATGTTTATAGCAGGGCTTGGCATGAGAAACTGGCAGAAGAGAAATTACACTAATGTCATCATTGTTGTTTCCAGTTGCTGCAGAGAACCAAGAATTTGTTAATTCACATTGTTTGGCTCTGTAGTTTTGGTGTCAATACTTGGCAAAAAGATGGGCACAATAAAAACCAATTTACTTTAATCTGGAGACTGGTATTCTAAAAAGCACCAGCCTGTCTGCTGACACCTGGCTATTTATGATATCTCTAGGAGTCAGTTCTGATCTTTGGACTCATTAAAAATATTTTATGCAAAAAGTATTTAAATATAGCTGAGGGCAGTGACTTACTACTAATGCTAGCAGTTGAGTTTCCCTGGGGGAAAGGACAGGTTTCAACCTTTTAAAATAGCTGCAAATATACTGGACAAATTCCTCCTAAGGCCAGACAGGGCACTGAGTGCACTGACAGACCTCACCACGACCAGTCTCACCTGGGGCTCACACCCTCTGCCCACGGGCCTTAGTTTCTGCCTGGGTTGCATGGCAGGTGTACCTGCCCGCAGCTGTGGACACGTCTGGCCGTGGAACAACATCCCATCCCTGGGCCATGTCTGACCATGGTTCGCCTCACTGCCTGGCCTCTGCGCATCCCCGTCCCCAGGGATATGCCCAGCGCTTGAGGCTGGGGCCACCTCCCTGCTCCCTGTCAGCCCTGCTCCTGAATGCAGGTGGGACAAGCCTGGCTGGGAGGACTCTGCCCTGGTGCCCCTGTGGGGCTCCCCGACTATAACAAATCTTTGCGTGCTGGCTCGAAGAGAAGCGCGGAGGTCCAGCTGCGGATCCTCTGAGAAACGGCGGCACACAAAAGGGGCACAGGGGGGACGAGCTCCTCACCCAAGGGAGCGGTCTCTGAGCCCGATGTGAGAGCACACAGGTGGAGGCACAGAAGGAGAGAGGGGACTCCTCATATAGGTTCCACACATAAATTCATCCACAGGAAAGGATAGGGACAAAGAGCCAAGGATCTGAGGGTTTCCAGGGATTTTATAGTGAGGATAGGAAAGGCGGGGATAAGGGATACAGCCAATCGGATACGGGATAGGAGGCAGGGTTGAGAGCAAGGGAACCAATGGGAACAACACATAGGAGGGATTTAGGGAAGGAGCCAATGGGGTGTTGAGTAACATAGAACTTTCCAGAACTAATACATATTAACTTCAGGGAAATGAATATACATGACCTTATACATAAAATAAGAAGGGGTAAACGTTAACCAGCCATACAAAAGTATGCAAACCACCGAACGGGGGAATTGTGGGTTCTCACCCTAACTACAGAGTGCATTGTTAAACCTCGGTGCCTGACCACCACAGCTTGGTGTTGGTTGGTTCCTCAGGGGTTAGAGTGGTTGCAGCCAGTTGCACCACTACACCCGAGACTTCCCAGTTCTTGGGAGCAGCTGGCCCCTGTGGTGTCCTGCCTGTGAGGGATCTCAGGCTGCCTCCAGCCCTAAGACAGCAGTGCAGAGCCAGGTCTGCAGCTGCCTGAGACTTTTTCCTAGAAGTCTGGCGTGACTCTGGGCTGTGACCTTCTCTTGTGGCTTAACACTAGCCAACAATTTAGCCCTTTGCAGCAGATCACTCATGCTCCACCTGATCACTCATGCCCCACCAGCAGGATCAGGGATGGAATTGGAAGGGAAAACGCTGGAAAATTCATGGTTTGAGATACAGACAGTTTAATGGGGAAAGCAAAAGCTGTGTACACCAACAAAGCAAAACAAGGAATGAATTCACTGCTTCTCATGGGCAGGCAGGTGTTCAGCCATCTCCAGGAGAGCAGGGCCCCGTTACACCTCCATGTTCCCCAAGTAATTGTTACTTAGGAAGACAAATGCCATCACTCCAAACATCCCCCTTCCTCCTACTGGCCCTGCCCAGCCTTACTGGAAGCCCTCCCCCATCAACCCTGCCCTGGGATCCAACACAGCCCCAGTCCCTGCCTGAGCTACCCCAGCTGTGATCACACCTGTGCAGAGCCATGGACCTCGCTGATCCAGACCCTGAACCACAGGCTGAGCCCTGCTTGACCTGGGTCTGACTTCATCACTATGGGCAGGCTGGCAGTCCCTGGGCTCTGTCTCACCCTGGTCCCTGTCACTGGGACAGAGCTTGCCCTCAGAGCCATCTTCACACCATAAACCTTCTCTGGTAACCTTCTCAGTTCTGGCTGTTCCCTCAGACCTGCCCTGCCAGCTATGCTCCCGGCCCACCTGCAACTCTGGCAGTGCCACTGGTGCCACCGAGAGGATGACTTGCAACATGCTAACAGCATGATTTCCTGGAATTTTGATATATTTACAGCTGAGTTAGGGCAGCACAGATAGAGGTGGTACAATTAGAGGAGCCTGGAACCTCTCCCCTCTAAACCCTACTCCTTCATACAGCTACTGCAGGGTCATGTCTACACATGCCCTGCTGTGCTGAGCAAAACACTGGCTGAAGCACCAAACCCACAAAGCAAAATGAACATGGGAGCTGGATAATTATCCTTGGGCAACAGGGGTTCTGAGCTTCATCAGGCCTTCAGTGCTCTACAGACCACACTGTCTGCCTGCACTGTTCCAAGCTGTCTCAAGGGCCTGCAGTGTGCTCCACAGAGCAGCATGCACTTAATCTTGTACCTTGCCGCTCTACCCTTCATATGGGCAATCACAATCACAGGGTGCATTCTTTCATATTTCTCACTGATGCAGGAATATGAAATTTTAGCAATTGCTTTCATAATAATAGTGAAAAAAAGATTAGATATTTCCAGGTTGTTCACAGAAATTGCATGTGGGAAAAATGAACCAGGGAGGTAAGGTGGAGAGAGGCAACCTTGGTAGGGAAAAGCTGAAATAGAGACCAAGAAATTTTCAGCTTTAGTGTTTAATTTCATGCAAAGGAGTTTTGGCACCTGCTCCAAAGGTGATATAGTAGGTTCATTAAACAAACAATAATTAGAAAAAAGCCCAAAGCACTTATACATATACTCACATGTTCCCTGGTTGCTGCACCAGTTTCTAGCATTGTTAAGGCCTGCAGGGAAATAACAAACATTCAAGACTTGCTTCTGGTTTTCTGAATTCCCAGTGGAGTTACTCAGTAGCACAAAGGATGGAATAACAGTACACTGTTTTCTACGTATTTTATAGAAAATGTAACACATATAAAACTTTTTAACTGATTTTTTTTTTTCTTGCTCTCTCTTGTCCACAAGCAATGTAAAGAATTATGTAACAGAGTGTGCAGAGCACATACAGTACATCTGGGGTTTTAACAGTGCTGCTAAGTGCAACATGTTGGGAGCACACATTCTGAACCAAACTTCCAATTTCACTGGAAACCACACATTTTTTTAAAAAAGTCCATTCCCATTTCCTACTAAAGGTTGGCTGCCTTCTTTATGCAAGCATTGCAGTGCTTTTACGTATTTTTTTTAAGAAAGAAACAATTCATTTAGTTTCTTAAGGGAATACAGGTGCAGAATATGTATCAAGATCCTGTAGTGAATACATGTAATAGTATTCTGAATCACTAGTTCAAACTGAACTCTGAACATGAGAAGGAACGGTGTCAACATTACATCAGTACTGACTGGAGTCACTGTAGTATTAGTGAAGTAAAATATTAAACCTCCAAGCTTTGAAACAGTTGCATGTTCCATCTGGATATGCATATCCTCATCTGGAAAAGTTGCCTCCTTAATCCATGAGGATTTAAACTCAGCTGGTTTAGTGACCCACTCTGTTGCTTCCTTCATTTCCCATTTTTGCTTTGCATTCAGCATCTGGGATAAGGAAAATAAGGCTCAAATACAGTGAAGGTTTCTAGAGAGTTATTTTTCCTGTCAAACTGCAAAATTTTTATGAAGTGGTAGAAATTCAGGAAATAGAAAGCAAATGAAAAGTTGGAATTACTGTTCTGTCTGTATTGTACTTTTGGCTATGCTTATGCACAGTTGCAATGACTGTGTCAATATCCAGACTAGGTTCAAACCAAGCAGATCAGGATTTGTAGGAAGTAGAGCAGAGTCTTCTGTGGGAATAAGTATATCTTGGCAGCACATACTTAAGTACAGCACCCTAAAACATGGACATGGCTGCCTGAAATTTTCAGCAGAAAAGCTTCTTGACAAAAAAAAAAAAAAAAAAAAGAAAAGTGCAGTAGTTTAAATAAGATGAGTTTTTGAAGCAGAATTTCTCTCCCACACAAGGGAGAAATTTTCTGTCTATAAAAAATGAATCATCTGAAAATTACATCATAATTTCTCTGCAGGCTCTTCAGGTCTTTGCCATCCTGTATTCACAGAGTTCCTGGTTCATGATTTATGGCATCCCATGAAAGCTTTGTGCTGCACTGCAGCACCCAGAGTAGGTCAGCAGCTGTGGTGTGTCAGTGAACATGTGGGGCAAAAGAATCTGACCCACAGCAGTCAACAGAGAAACATTTCAAACCAAAAATGAGTGACTTCCATCTACTTCTTCATTTTCATTCAAATATTTTAGTTTGAATAACTTATTTTCCAGCTTATTTTTGGCCAAATACACATTAAAAATTATTAACAGGCTTTACTCTGGAAGCCTCCCTGGATATAAAAACCACTTTAAATCCTCTAGAAGAAAATCCTGGTACTGGGGTTCTGCTGCAGACTTGAATTTCTGGCACAGAAATACAGGATAAAATTCTTAGTAATACAGCTACTTCAGTCATATTCAATACTGCTCTTCATTGAAATAGATCAACATCTGTTGACATTATTCAGGATTTGAAGAAGGAAAGAGACAATATTTGTTCAATAAATGCCTATAAGAGCTATTTCATCTAATGGCTTTAAATAGAAAATAACATAGTATAGTAGCAAAAACTGATATTCATAGTTATTTTGTCTGGGCCAATAATTTCTTGTATAAATCTCAATCTGCAAATATCATCCTGTAGATAAGTGCCCACTTTTGCTTTGAACGTATATGCATACTTGGAACATGGAATAGATCACTTCTGAATGATTAACGGGGCCATAAACTGGAATCCATAAACTAGACTTTAGAATTTTAGCATCACTGTCTTACAGAAGGAACTTTCTTGTTACTTCTCCTCCCTTGTGAGTAAGCTTCATCCTACTCTGAAAATCAAGCAGCGATGGCGTTTCATAAATCAACGGAAACACGTCTATCTTCACTTGTGATCAGCCCTCAGCTTTCCCACACCACTCCTGTTCTCCTGCAATGCAGCATTATGCAGTAGTGGAAGGGGGGAGTGTCTGGGAGAGATACAGAAGCAGAGTCATCACTGCCCATACCACAGACCTGCACGAGTTAGACCTGGCCCAGTTTGTCCTTTCAAAGCATAAAACACAGAAGAGTAACACTCAATACAGGCGTTTACAATACATTATCCAGCCTTCTCTCAGGGCCTATGTGTGCAACTGCAAGCAAAGCTACATCAGTTAGTTATACATCTCCAAATAACTCCACCACACTGCATCTAGAATATTAATTTACACATAATTAGAATAAGCTTTTTATTTCTTCCTCACAAGTAGCTAGAAGAAACCATCAGAAAATGAGATCAGATATATCAGTAACATACAGCTGAACCAAACTCCTCAACCCAGCTAACTACAAATAATAAATTTTTCTAATCCAGATGTGAACATCCCATAACTTGGCAACATTATTTCTAGGTATACCAAGGTGTATATTTTCTGAAAGAAAAATACCAGCTGTATTAATTTGATCTGACACCAATAAACTGAGACAGAAAGTCAGGCACATGCAGCTCTCTCTGGCAATAGGGATGCTGTTTATGAAGGAAGCCAAGAGGCCTCTGCTACTGACAGTTCCAGAGTACCCCTCAAAGTGATGGCAACTAGAATTTCTAGAATAAACCATCATTTATCACATTTTGAGGTTCATGTTGACTCTGAAGAAGACATCCCCATTTCTCATCCGTGAAGTTACCACAGGTTAAGGGTACTGTGCTTCTCAGCTATCCAAGCACAGATGTTATGTATTTTCATTAACACTCTTAATGATCATACTTTTGGTTAATTCACAGCACTCCCCTCAGAAGCCCCATGTGCATAAGCCCCTTGCTTAAACCAACAACAGCTCTACCCATGCAAACTCACTGTTACACACAATATACCAGCAAAGAAACTTCCATTTCTATGTTAGTTCCTTGGGTATATCCTCATTCATAAACACTCTGCCTTACTGGGAAAATCACTGAAATGGTATTAGGCCCACTTTTTTACCTCCCCAAATGGACCTGCAATGATACCTTTTCAGTCAGTCCAGCAAAACTTCTAAGTGTTTAGGAGCAAGCAGTGAGAAATGATCATCATCTGTTAGCATTTCCCACTTCACATACTATTTAAAATCTTACTGCTATAAAATTGAACATTCAAACCTGATTTAACTGGTGGTTTGAGAAGCCCAGCCAGGAAGAGGATCCTGAATAAGCCAGATATCCATACTTTAACATTTTCTGTTCTGAAGCAGATAAGAACAATTACAAGTCAGGCTGTGTTTTAATCAACAGCACATAATTTTGTTAAATAATGCATCAAAGAATGTTCTTTGGGAAAACTGAAGGATTGGAGGCGTTTTTACTTCTTTATTTTCCCCCAAACCCATCACTTTAATCAAACAGACTGATTTTGCCAAATAAACCCTTCCCTCTTCTCCCTAGCTATTTCATTGCAAGACAACTGCAAAGCAGATAAATCCTTGGCAGAAGCAGAGAACAGCACAAGCTCCTCTCTAACCCAATGCAAAGAGTTACATGGCAAAAGGTCACCAGTGTGGCACAAACCTGAGGTTTGACATTGCTCTCCTGGTACACACAAGAAGATGCCAACAAACAGCAGGCTTCATCTCACACAGTCCCCTTCCCACTCTCTAAGAGATGCAAAGTAACTGTTTTCATCAGGTACAGATGTATTTAAGCTCACACCTTTCTTTTTTCCCAAGCAGACCATTTTGGAATATTTCTGTAGGGGAACAAGAATGAATATCAAATTAGACTGAACTGAACCAAATTCTCCTCACACTCCAGAGGTGATCATTACAGTTCCTCCAGCCTGTCAGTCTCACAGGCTGGTGGTGTGTTCCTGACAGTGTTACTCCCATCAAAACTGATGAGACAAGGCCAGGATTAGGAAAATGGAGGGTACCAAAACTCCAGCTTTGAAGGAAAGATGACTTACCACAAGCTTCCCCTTCTGCTAGCACACCAGTAATATATCTGTATTCCATGCAGAATAGCAAATGCTTGGCACCCTGCTTCAAGCATGACATATAAAATAAAAAACCCCATAGCATGATAAAACAGTATGATGAAAAAAAGATTAAGTAATGTTAGTCAGTTGAGGAATGGCTGTCAATCTTTTCCCTATTTTTCTGAAGCAAGCAGGGAGTTGAAACAGCAGATATTCTAAACGTTCACAACCCCCTCCCTCATCAGCTTGTGTTGCACTGCCAAATGCATGTTTGCCTAATTTCATGGCTGTGAGTACTTGATAATAAGCTATTTTCAGCTTTTTTTTAAACTCTATCCAAGCAGGAGTAAGAGATTAAACAGGAAAGCCAAGTCACACTATTTTAGCTGTCAAATTAAAAGAGAGAAGCAACCCTATTCTCATACCTCCTGCTCTCAGAAAAGGAAATAGCAAGTTATTTTAGAACAGGATCTTTTAGATCTTAATACTGAAGGGAATTTCCCCCGAAATGACTGATCACTCCAGCAAACAGATCAACACATTAAGCCCAAGCATTTACTAGCAGACAATGGTAGCACAGGCAATTCAATTACCAAATTTTTAGTTTTCAGCAAGGAGTTTTTTTGTGAAAAAGCCCCCAACCATTTAAAAAACTAAGCCAAACTCCCAATTATCCAGACTTAAAGAAAAGCAGCTTCTTGTCCAACTCCTAAACAAAGACCTACAGATTAAAGCATGGTCTTTAAGTACACAGCTTCCTATAGCTGTAGCCATCAGTCCCCACTGCCAGCTGTGACTTGAGAGTGGGCAAGACAAGCTGTACAGCTTCCCCAGGAGAGAGGATAGTTTGCATCTCTGCTTGAGAGCAGACCCGTGAAGAGGGTCTGTTGGGAGGGAAGGACTTCTCTGGGCAGAAAGCAACACTCCCCACCAGGGATACAGCTTCTGTCTGAAATGAGCTGTAAGACCATTTTAGTCTGGACACCAGCTAAAACATGTACTCTTCTAATAGGGCCCAGTTGCCTTTAGACTTTCTGACCATGTCAACCTGTAACTTTCACATAAAGTAGGAAACAAAACAAATCAAATAACTTGGACCACAGTGATGCCATAACACACAGATGCTTTTGTCTTTATGATGAAATGTCACAAAGTGCAAGTAACATTTACATTTGGCACACAAAATGAATTCCTGACACCAAAGCAAAGTGGTTAACAACATTGAACAAGAACATTTGACACTTTCTATTGAAAATCATTAAGGATGAAACATTATTTTTGACCTGCTTTCATTATGGAAGCAGTATTGGTAGAGCGATTATTGGAAAAGGTGTGGAGAGATAATGACTGTGGGTTTGTGAGTCTGTAATACATAAGCACGTGAAAACTTTGCCCTCTAAGTTTCTCTTCTTTAGTACAGATTACCACCAATAACACAAAAATTTCCACTACAAAACATTTCTATGGTTAATAAAATTAATATGAATGAATATATATCAAGTTATTACAAATTACTCTCTGCCATCAATAATATGTTATCAATCAACAGCATGTTATCTGTCAATAATAACATCAATCAGTACTGTGGTACAGCCAATGACAGGAGCAGCCAAGTAGTTCTGTATTATTTTAGATAACTACTGTTTATCATGAACGAAGCAAATTTATCAACAACATAACAGCAGGTATTTTTATGATTACTTATATTAATATTTATGCTATTGACATGAAGCGAATTAGATTTCAAAAGCAACCAAACCATCTCAAAAGGCAGGAAAAACATGGGGGACCAACCCTTCCTGAAAGAGAGGAGGACAGACCCAGACAGTAAGAGAACTGGTAGAGTCCCAATTCCAAAATAATCTATATCACAGACTCTTTTTTTTTAGCCAGGTGTCCCTAGGGAGAGCCTAAATGCTCATAGAAAGGTTGTATGGGATTCAGCCAAGAAGTTCTCAGGCTCATTTTTGGATAGACATTAAGTATTTTTTATATCACATAGTCGTAAGAGGGTGTCTGGGGGTGACTTTATGCTGTGTATCCCCTATCGCTGCTCTATGCCCAGAAATTAATTTTGTGCCTTTCTGTGCCTTTAAACAGAGCCTGAGAGGAGGGGAGAGGAAAAAACCAAGTGAACTTTTCAAAGCAGTTGTTCAAGGACACAGATACACTCTTCTCTGCCTTCTTCCGCTGCAGTAGCAAGAGCAGGGGAAGCACCCTGCTTGCTTTTCGGCCAGCTTTCAGCTCCTTTTCTCCAGAGGGAGACGGAGAGTTGAACTTTGTTTTCCTGGGACTTTGGTTTTTCCCTTCTTCTCTTCTGGACTGTTTCAACATCAGAACACATCGGGAGAATTTTCCACTGAGGCCCTGGAGGTGGGCCCACGACCCAGCTCCAAGGAGAAGGAAAGAGATTACACCTACAGAAGGACTCTTGAAATTTCCCCAGGTTTCTCTCCACAGCGAGAGGTTTTATTATTTAGCATTATTATCCTTTCCCTGTGTGTTTGTTAAATAAATAGTTTTTATATCTTTCACTTTCATCCAACGAAAATTTTTTTTTTCCCGAACCTGGTAGGGGAGGGATGGTTGTAACCTGCCTTCTGTCAGAGGATATTTTCCTCCAAATTTGTCCAAAGTGGCACAGAGGGAGTGGAGCATTGAGCAGCCAATAGATCCTGTTTAATTTCTATTTTTCACAGCCAATTGGGGATGGTGTTTTCTGTTCCTTCAGAGCTATTTTATTTCTTCAGACTGTTTTCCACCTTCACATGACAAATTGCTGTTAGTGTCTCCTTGTTTGGTGTCTGTGGATGTCTCTGGTTTCTAGGTACCTCAGCTGCACTTCAAAGAGACCAGCTGCCTTTTTAAAGGATGTTTTTCACTAGTTCACAGGGCTGGTCCCCAGGCTCACAGTTCCAGGCTGGCAGACCTTTCTCTGTCAGTTTTTTTGACTGGACAATATCTTTCGTTCATTAATTTTCCTTTCTAACCAGGCTGTCTTTATGACCTCACATCTCTGCCTAAAAAGGCTATTTTTAATAAATAGTAACATGCTAAGTATGTAAGATTTGGCTCCCAGATCAAGAGCATATTCAGTAGGGAAGCAGCTAAAAAGTGAAAATCTCAGATTAAAATATGCGAGTAAGAAAGATGAAATCAAGAGAAGGATATACGAAGAAACAGGACTAGGAAAAAATATTTTCTTTCAGAAATGCCAGAGTTCCACAAATTTACTCTGTAATGTTCCGACCAACTCCACCCCTAAGCACTGTGCAGTGGCTACAGTTTTCCATCCTGCAAAAATTAAGCATGGGCAGAGTGTCCAAGAACTCAGTGATGCTGTACTTTATTTGATACTTTAAAGCCAATCATATGTATAGATTACTTCAAAATCAAGACCACATGCAAATAAGAGCAACCAGGAGCAGGGAATCTCTCTGAATTAATGAGCATTCTTACACTGAGGTCCCTTGGGTGTCACCTTTCCTTCTGGCCCACAGAGCTTTCAGGACAGCAGCTATAGCCAAGTGCACAGTGCCCTTCTCTGGTCCAATCTGTTGAACAAAAAAATGGAGACCCCTCAGTGTCATCCACAGTGGTTTGATACTCACCTATGTCTCAGTTTCTGTTAAATGATATTTTGTTTGCTGTGGTTTCAAAGACAGCACTGTTGATAACACAGCAAGGGAAAAAGTCACTGATAGTGGAGGGGTGGGGGGAAGAACAATTAATATTGGTTAAAAATTACGAAAAACAGAAGATGCAGAAATGTGCAACTTGCATCAGATACCCCCCTGGAATTCTGACTGGTCGCTTTCACACTGGCTTGGCTGAGAACCACATGTATTCCCAATTTCCAAGAAGGCAAATGGAACTATTTTGTGAAAATTCACAACTTACATGTTTGTTACTACCATTTTCACAACAGCACCCTCAAATGTGTCTTACCCAACTAAGCTGCCTGTTGCTGGTAAACTCTCTGGAGAAGCCTCCAAAGTTGTTGACAATTTCTCCCATGTCTCTATTGACCACATGAATAAAGAAAGCCTTGACAGCACATATGACTGCCAAGCATAGCCGAATTTACTGCCTCATTACATCCAAATGCCTATAACAGAAGGACTGTGGGCCCTTTCCTCAGCTGATACTTTGAGAATTAACCTTTTCAGACAGCCTGTGAATTTGAAGTACCAGCATGGAACCATTCATTTTGCGCCCAGACCTGGGTGGCCACTGTCAGTTTAGTTGAGTGGCCGTTTTTCATTTTATACTTGCCTGTTTCCAGGTGCCGATCCCTTCCTCATAAAAATTAATAATCACAAAGGGCTTTCAAGATGAAAGTTACTCTGTATCACCTCCCACTCCACAGAAGAAGAAAACAGCCACCCTAGACTGGCAGTCCAAAACACTGTTAAGGACTCAGAGGCTGTCAGATCCCATTATCCTCTGAGGAAAACAGCATTTCTCCGAATTAGACAGCCTTTACATACCATCCCTTTGAAGCAACTGCTGCATCTCCCTGAGTTGTTTTGCTACTTGCAGTCACGTTCAAGTTGTCATTTCCTCATGAGGCATTCTGTTTCTGGCAGTGAGATAATGGCAGTTGGGCTCCAGCTGTTTCAAGTCCCCAAGATTCAGGCTGCAGCTGAATTGGTTTTTTCCAATACCACTAGTAAATGTCAACATATATTTCAAGCAAACGTTTTTGCCAGGGTAAACCACATGCCAATCTTCTTTAGCA
The DNA here is from genome assembly GCF_041296385.1 of Aphelocoma coerulescens. Lineage (NCBI taxonomy): Eukaryota > Metazoa > Chordata > Aves > Passeriformes > Corvidae > Aphelocoma > Aphelocoma coerulescens. The sequence goes on along the minus strand of NC_091015.1, from coordinate 118,412,893 downwards.
AACTGCAGAGTGTCAGAGAAAGGACAGACACAGCATAAGCCTGCTGCCAACCATCATTTTCTTCAGCAGCATGGAATAAACAGTCTTGAGAGTTGAGACAGTGATTCCAGTTCTCTGAGTTCTCCCCTGCTTAGGGTATTTGCTTGAGATATGAGGAACCAGTGTCTGAAACGCTGTTTTGTAAGAACTCCTTTGTGTGGTTCTGCCTAAGACATTTTCCTTGCCTGTGTCTCAGTTCCTATGCTGTTCCCACCTGCATTGTGGGAACAGCATCCCATCCTGCTTTTCTTGGATGTGATGAGTCATGTACTACAGTGCCTGAGGTCATTTATGTATCTAGGCAGGTTGTACTACGCACATTTCACCCATGACGACGGGGAGGATTTTCAGCTTCTTAGAACAAACCAGGTGACACACAGATTCCAATTTGAGGCTGACTAAAGATAATGGTTTATTCCTAAAGAAGGTTAAAATAACTGAGCATGTATCTGCCAGATTGCTAAGTGATTAAAAAAAAAAACAACCCAAACAAAGGAGAAGTTTCTGTGAGGAGCAATTGCAAAGGTAGATTGAAGGAAGAAAAGGCATGATATTGTCAAGTCAGAGGTTTTGTGGGTGTTCAGCTGAGTGCTTAGAGGGTTTTGATATATTCGTAGTGTCAGTGAAACAGACTGGAATGGCAAAGAAGGAAGTGTTCATTCTCTGGTCTAGGGGTGAAAGGGCACTGCTGCAAACCAGTGATGTCTGGAAGTTACACCAAGGTACAAGAAGGGAGCAATGAGAACTGTAGGGGAACTCACGAATGTGCTCACTGGGCAGTGCTTGTGGAACAGTCACAGAAGCTGTGTCCTATCCAAACTGCCTAACAAAGCCTCCTACCCCCCTGGCCATGTGTCTGAGATGTGGCAGCTCAGGGACCTGGGAAAGCAGATCCCACTGACAGTCACTGCCGTGCTCAGAGGCCAAGGTCCAGCACTCACCCACACGTGGGCTGTCTGAAAGGTGATTTGCTGCATCCCTAGGCCCCCTGGGCAAGCCTCAGGCTAGAGATCTGTGCTCCATGCTGTCTGCATGACATAATTGGTACAGTGGCTGTGTGGCAGCCAAATTGCTGCACAGGGCCCACAGGTTTTACACAAGCTTTTATCTTTTTTTTTTTTTTTTCTGAGTCACTCAGAGGCCCGTTGTAAGTAATACAAGAAATTGCTTCAGCTTTTCCTCTCTAAGCTGAAGACCAGGGGTCAAGGTTGGTAGGTGTTGCTAAAAGTTGCCCATCTGAAAGGAAATGTTCAATTGGCCAAATGCTAGATTCTGGCTGCTGCTTGATCATGGTCTTCAACTTGACCCTGGATGAGTCAAAGCACCTCTTCTCCCTTTGACAGAGGATAATGTCAGAGATAATGACACATCTCATTTGTTTGAGAGTGTGTGAGAAATGCTATGTATTAGGCAATAAGGTTGTTGGACAAGATGGTAAATGCCTTGGAAACCCCTGGGAGAGATGCTGCCTATCAGTAGATTTCTGTTTATTGCATGGCATAACAGCGTCTGTCTTGGAACAAATGAAGTCCAGGCTATTTTGTCAATAGATCAAGAGCATTTCCACAAGATAGGCTGGCCTGTCATGTGGATGTGTATCCCACTAACCTCCTGAGTTCTTTGTCATTCCCAGGTTGCAGGAAGGGTCATTCCTTCCTACCTTAATGATCAATTGAATTTAGGGGCATATCTATTGCTAAGTATATACACCCTTGCTCTTCAGAACACTTAGTAGCAGTCTGAAAAGGCTGGGGCCATTCTAATGACAGTGGCGCCAGAGCTTATATTTAGCCTACTTGTAATCTGCTCATTATAACCTTTAATTCACTGAAGCAATTGATTGAACTTCAGTTCCATGGGGGAAGAAAAATCTCTCCTTGCAAATGGCAGTTTTTCGATAAAGATGTCAAGAAAATGAAATGGACAGATTTTGATGCAGTCACTTTAACAAGTAACACTAGACTAAAATGTAAATGTGGAAATTGTTTCTATTGTACTTCTAGTCTTTTAGCACAATGGAAATAATATACATTGATGGTAGTCATAAGCCACTTTGAAAGACAGAATCATTCCAGAAGTGAAGAGGGTAGAGCAAAATCAAAACTCCAGTGAAAGTACTACAGATCTGACCTTGCTCTAATAAAGCTGCTTAATTTGCCAGGCACATTCCACTTAAAAATTCCTGTGAATTGTCATATGTGTCCATGCTACTACTGCACAGCTACATGATGGAGAAATAAAAGCTGATCAGTTGTGAACACCCCAGCTAGAACTGGGAGGAGAGGAAGGTGGGTAGAGGGATGTAAGGAAGCAAAGTCATCTAGTCACCAGCTTTCGCTCTTAAGAATGTGAACCAACACTCTTGCCTTTTCTTGGGAACTCTCCAGAAGGACAGAATCACAGACTTGGCCTCCTTGGTAGGACTGAACAGGGGCTGCAGTCTAGCACAGTCATTCACTGTTCACAGCACACCATGAGCATCTCCCTGAGTTGCATTTTCTACACTTGCTGGAGAAGCAGTGAGCAGTGTTCACTGTTCTCATGATGAAGCAGTCAAATGATTAGATGTTCTCCTCATGTGTGACACTTTTATCATAGGAGTCATGCTGAACTGAGATTTATCATATTTTTGGTTTTGAAAGAGCAGAAATGCTTCCTTACCCTTCCTTACTGCAGCAAATACACCCCTGGCACTTCCAAACACTGAAGCCAAGAGAAGAATCAACAGCCATTTAGCCCCTGGAAGGCTGCCCCAAATGTGAAAAAATGTGTGTGTGAATTAATGAATGGTGAATCCAGCAGCTGGCACCTGTGGAGGTGCAGGAAAAGAAGGCAAATCGTTAGCATGCCTGGGATGGATTTTCAGGGCTAAAGGTAAAATGCATGGATCTGTCTGTTTCCTGGTGTGTACTTATCAGCAGCCTCAGATAGAGACTCAATAACCTAGCAGCAGGGCACAAAGGAGAGGGGTGAAGTGCTCCTACTGGGAGCAGCTTTTTGATTAAAGAAAGGAATGCTTTCACAGCAGTCAGCTTTCCAGTTGGTACATGACTAATTCATCAAGACTGCTTGTATTCAGGTTTCCCTTTTCAATTTCCAGTCTGTTTCTCAGACCCTGCTGGGTTTACCTAGGTACCTGTCCTGTCTTCTTTAAGGACAAAACAAAAGCAACACGATGGCCAACATGTTTCTGCTTGCCTTCAGTAAATTAAATACCAAGAGAAGATGGACAGTGTTCTGTAAAAATACACAGTGCTGTAAATACTTTGATCCCCTAACAACAGTGGTTGTTAGTTTGACAAAAACTATCCCCTTAAAGAGAATGTTAAAAAATATAGTCAATGTGCTACCTACAAAAAGCACGTTTGCATGCAGAACTATCAAGGAGAATAAGCTCAAAGAGTAGGACCAGAAAAGAGCATGGGTCCCATGGGTAATGCCTGAACTCTGTGAAGTTCCTAGACACACCATATCCATACAGGGAGAGGAGGGAAACCTGACACAAAATCCTGCATCCACACACATTCACCAGGAAAGAAATGCTAAGCTACTTCCCAGTCTGACATGCTGTCTATTTGGGATGCAGGGACCAGTAACACTCTGGTCAGGCTCTCAGTATCTCTCTCTTTTTTTCTTTTTTAATTTCCTAATAGCTGATGAATGTTCATTCTTAGAAATGAGAGCAAAACAATGCTTGGGACTCCCCAACTACTATGAAGGGGCTGTGCAAGAAGCCAGTCAGGGTGAGCTGCCCAGAACCACCACAGAGAACAGAAGCAGCACTTGGCATTAGCCTTGCTCCATTTCTACTGTGCACAAGGGAACAGATGCTGTTCAGTTCCCCTGCATTTCTACCTCCTTTTCAAAATATGACAGAGAGGAGAACATATGACATCTGCCATGCTCAGCCTGCTTCCCTCTGCCCAGTGACGAAGTGTGGTACCTCAGCCGCTTGCCTCCATCCTTCTATCCCACTCTCCCCTTTCCGCCCCTATGCTAAGGGAGAAAGAAGCAGGGAAGCTGTTGCTGTTTCTGCAGCTAACACTCTCTCTGTGTCACTAAGAAAAAGTGCAGAGAAAATAATCTGGTCCTTGAGGAAATGTTAAAGTCTGCAGCTGAGGGTGAAGTTCTGCAGTAGGTTCTGCTTCCAACTCCCAACAATCTCAAAACAGTCTCTCACAGCTAACACCCAGCTAGCCAGGATTCTTGATCAGAACCCAGGTTTTACACTCAAGGCTGTTACATCAAAAAATAGATACAACCACCTCATTTCCATCTCCTGACTCTTCCCATCCTGTCTGGGAAGGGTGTCTGTCAGAGACATGTACTGGGGGGGGGCTCCCAGCCCCACACTGCAGTGCCTGGAAGGTCAAAGGCAGTGTTGTCCCTGTACTATGATGAGGCTGAAGTGGGAGCAACGTGTGTGGCTATGAAGGCACCTGCACTTTCACACGCTTGCACAGAGCCCAGGTACTGACTGCACAAGACAATAGTTATTGGGTGAATCACAGTTCTGGACTTCAGCAATTACCTACCCAGACCTGCTTCTGGTGCCCAGATCAGTTCCAATCTAGCCCTAAATTCCTTAAGCCAGGTGTGAGAATTTGAGTCTCCTCCTTGCAGTGTACTGCTTAGCTTACAGTGAATGCTCCTGTGGTTTAAACCCAACGCGACCACGTAGCTCTAAGTGAAGTCATGTGTTGGGGGAAAGCTGGCACAAATACAAACATCTACAGCATCTCCATGGAAAACTTAAAAACTGAGTTTATTGAATAGATGAAAATAAATAACAGAAGTGGGGGCTCATTAAGTTTACTTCTTTATACTCATTTATACTCATTCCAGCTGTAGATAATGTGTTTTAGAATAAACAGTATTGTAGATGACTGTGGATAAGACAGCATTCCGCCTTGTTTCAGCCCATCAGCAAACTCTAGAAGTCTTTCTTTAAACAAAACAACCCCAGTCAACCAAAATAACCCACCAAACCCAACAAAAACCCCTCCAAACCTTTTCAAGGCTACTTTTCAGTTGTAAGAGCTACTCACAAGCCTGGTGAAATGACAATTCGGTGCTTTCAAGGATAAGAACACGTAAGGTTCTTTTCATAATGCTTTATGCTAAAGTAGGAATGTACTTTATCTAAATAGTAGGATCGTACACATGTTTATGTTTGGAATTTTACTCAAAAATACTATGAAAATATTCTTAAAATACTACAGCTTGAAACAATGCATGACAAACAGTCTGCAGGCCTAGCATGCAGAATGGGAATCACAAGGTTCAGATGGACAACAGGGAGGAGTACAGATTACCAGAAATTACATGATTGTTCTCATTAAAAATAGTAAAACATTAATTACATTACAGGAAATACTAAAAATACAGTAAACTTTGCAGTTTGTAGGTTCTGTAAGAAGAATGGTTTTAGTGCTGCATTAGTTATTACTGAAACTCAAACAGTACTAGCCCCTTGATCTACAGTGGCACTGCATATACATGCCAGGATCTGCACTTTGAGTCGTACTGGTTGTTGAGACAGGTAACATTCAGTGAGGTTGAGATAAAACATTGGCTATCACAAGAACAAATGTATAAAATTCCCTGAAAAATTGGACAGAAGTGAACAGTGGCTGCTAATCCCACACAAAGCAAGAGGAAGGATATGTGCTTGCCTTACAGTGTGGCAGTGACTGCCAGCTGAGAGTTTAAGTTGGATGTGCTCTCACAAGAATCCCAAGTCTGTCTGTCTGTCTGTCCACCACGGGGGTTTGTTTTAAGCCCAGGCAGAACTGTTCTAACCCATTCCTGCCAAGGACCTGTGAACCAGTCTAGAAAATATCTCCCTTTTAACAGCAATAATGCACCATGAACTCACAATCCTGCATGGAAGTACATTAAAACAATTTACAGAGGATAAAAGAAACCTCATGAATCTTTTATTCCTGTCCATCTCCCCTCAATGTGAAGGCTACTCTGCTTTTGGCCCCCTCCCACCTTCTCCCCTCCCCCACCTCAAATAAGCAGATGCAATCAAGGTGAAATTTATTTTGAACCAATTCTGCAAAACAGTTCAACAATGTCATACTTTATAAAAATACTTAGTTACATAATTAAACTTATTACTATTTATATAAAAAGTGTGAATGTGAATTTTAAACTCTGTTAGGGTAAGAACCACATCAAGGTCTTCAGGTGAAACAAATAAATTTTCATAAACATACAAACTCTTTTGGAGAAGTTTTATAATACACAACCATTTACAATGAACATGTTCATTAAGTTAGTGTTTAATTCCTTTACTATACAAGTGTTATTACAAGGAACTGTTCCATTCAGTAATTAAAAATCCATACAATGCCAGTGTCATTTTTGGCATTTTTTTGTTATGACTGTATTAATACATAAACTCATATGATTGTGTTATTAATTTTAAAATATTTAGAAAAATTAAAATTTCATAATATTTTTGGGTTTTTTTATTATTTTCTGTGTGTGTTTTTTTGTTTTTGTTTTTCTTACAGAAAGCCCTTTTAAAATTTGATAACCACAGATGTATAGTTGATGAGCAATGATGAGGGAAAATGAAAAATCATGGCACTGTTCCTACACAGATCTGTTTGGTAGTTGGATTCAATGTAGTGTAAACGCATGAATGTTAAGTTTAGTACCAGAACTATATTACCAGCTATATTATCCACTTTTGTTGGATAGCTTTACAATGATAATATGAATTCCAAGCTGGTAACTAAGTAAGAGTGTTTCAAAATTAAAGTATGTAAGCTTGATCAGAAATTCAAGAACCTCATGCAAATTGTTGCGTTAAAGACATGACGTTATTGCTTGATATGTCAGTAGCCAAAGAAAATAAATCTAGATGTAGTGTCAGCTGGGCTGAATGCCAGCAAGTTTCATCACTTGGACAATATTAAATATAGTTTAACCCTTTAGTTTTTAAACTTTCACATTTTCTTTTGTTTATTTTTAGTTAAATAATTCTGTAGGAAGGGCAGAAGTGGGAAGAGCAACTGCATGTAAGTGTGTCTTAATAGCCAAGACAAGCAAAAGTGCAATCAAATCCCTGAACTAGTGACAGATAGCACTTGTGGCACCCACCCTCATTAACACTTACAAGCCACATACAACAGTACCAAACCTCTCTGAAAAAGGACTAAAAAGTGGCCATTTACCAGCTTCAGTCTTGCTTTCCCAGTGAACTTTGTTCAGGTAGTCTTCCCATACAAAAGCTTGCTGTTGCACTGGAGCTTAAAAGATTAAAGGCTTTCCCCCGTGATTGTATTACATAGCTTCAAGTTCAAATATCATCATACTTTATCAACACAATTTTATAAAATATTGCCTCATTTTCTAGTTACCTTCATTATTCTTAATTAGCTATGCAGAAAGAAAAAAGGAAAAATCTCTCATGCTACTTTCCAGTTATATTAATACAAGTATTAACACAGTGCATTATGCTCTCTAATCTCACTATTGAGGTCTACCATTTAGATCAAGTTTCTCATTCACTGTTCCAATTTCTCTTTTTACCTGCCTACCCTAATTAAGTCCATGAAAGCGGAAGCTTAAAGATCAATACTATAAATCAAATACAGTTGTACCATCTTTTGTTTGGCGGGGGTGGGGGCACACACATGTAGTTTTAAACACAGGGAGTTTTACAGAACTGGAATAGAATTGCTTGGTCCCACAAAGTTCTTCTGCTTTAACAATGCCTTATCCTAAGATCACTAATTCCAGACAATTCCCTCATTAGTAGAATGATTAGCAAATATTGGGAGAATAAAGGATTTGAAACATTGGTTTTTCTGCTATTGTTCACACCAACACTTATTTTTTCTGCCCCGTATTTTCAGTAAGCTTCCTTTGGACCCTGAAAATAAGTTGGGAAAGAGGAAAAAATAAAAACATGTCATTGGTAAATCAGAGTATAACACTTTAAAAGTGGTTTTGTGCAACTGCATTATGAAATTCCAGTTTGCCATTAAGAGCATGCAAAGTAGCGAAGATTTTCTTTCCTGTGATTCCTTAGAGACTTCAGGAATTCTTTGCAAGTCTTTTAGATTTGGCAGATTTGTGCATGTTATATAGACTGTTGGCTTATAAATTGTCTCCAGGCTGGTACTGTGGTTCTGTAGCAGTAAAGTAGTCCTCCAAGAAAGACTGTATATACTCAAATGTTGGTCTCTCATCAGGGTCCTTCTTCCAACACAGTTTCATTAACTCGTGGAGAGACTCTGGGCAGCCTTGTGGACAAGGCATCCTATATCCACGTTCCACTTGTTCCAGAACTTCTCGATTCACCATTCCTAAAGGGAAAGCATATTAGCTCTGAATGACATTATGCAAAGAACAGGTTCCCAAAGTTTTTCAAGAATCTCTTCAGCTGCAATGCATGTGGTTCTGTGAGAACAGAACCTTTAATGAAAACGCTTTGTAGTGCATGATTTTTTTACATTTTGCATTAAATAAGTTTTCTGAAAATTACTTTGGTACACTGGTAATTCCTTAATACCTGGTCCTTATTCCGTATGTACACTTTCTCCCTTTCCCACTGCCTTGGACCTGTCCTTTTAGAAAGGAGACTCAAGCACAAATAGCTTCTCCCTGCCTTAGGTTCCACTCAAGGACCACTTAATTTGAAATCAGGCCAAGAAAAAGGCTTTATATATCCCTAACAGAACTGCCTTACAAATTCCAGACCCAGCAAAGTATCTGTTGAAATATGTTTAGTTTCAAAAAACTGGTTTAGCAGGTTCAGTGTACTGATGCTCTCTGTTGCCTGGGAAAATGTCAAAAGTAGAAATATCAGGAGTAGACAGATAGGAAACATAAGGATACCCACTAATCTGAAATAACCTGTCAGTCACATTTAGAAGTGCTATTATCTTAAAACACTTTAAAATATGCAATATTTAATCTGAAAATAAAACAAAGTATCTTTGTGAACAAAGGAACGAGTGAGGTGTGCCTAAGTTTTTGTCTCTGCTTGTCAACTGTGGGCTCTGAATGAAAGCAAAAAGTACAAAATGTAACTTCAGAGGCACAGAATACAACAAAGAAAAGAAAAATCCATTAAATTTTCCTGTTACCTGGATATGGCACTCTCCCCTTAGTTACCAGCTCTGTCAGTAAAATTCCAAATGACCACACATCCGACTTGATTGTAAACCGACCATACAACGCTGCTTCTGGAGCGGTCCATTTAATTGGAAATTTAGCTCCTACAAACATTGGAAAGAGACTCTCAGTTTTCCCTTACTAATCCATAATTTGCTTACATTTCAAAATATTTTGAAAATAATACTGCACTAAAAACATTTTTATACTTTGCTTTATTGATAAAATTCAAGGTGATATCGGTGTTTTAATATTTCTCAAACTAGGGCATAAACTACTGGCTACAATATCTGGAACCACTAAAGACACCTGAGAATGTGTTAAATATGTTTCAAAAAGTGAACCTGCTGAGCAACTTCTCTGGAATCTCATTTCTCTTCAAACTGTAGCATGTTTATCCCCCAAAAATAATTAAAAATGCTTTTTGAAAACACAAACTGCCACATAACTTTGAACAAAAGAAGTTTACTAGGATTGCACTTAGGTGAGGGGGTCACCCAAACATAGCTGTGAAAGGACACTTACATGCATGATATTTATTCATGAAGACACAATACACAGGCGTGTTCTGCTAAATGTAATAGTTCTAAGCAATTAAAAGGCAACCGGTCTTATTAATTAAATTAATTGGCCTTACCTTGTCTTGCAGTGTACTCATTGTCCTCTATTAACCTTGCTAAACCAAAATCTGCTATTTTACACACAAGATTGTCTCCTACAAGAATGTTAGCTGCCCGGAGGTCCCTGTGGATGTAGTTCATTCTTTCAATGTAAGCCATGCCATCTGCAATCTTAAAAAAAGAAAGTGTTATGAAAGGTTATTTTTCATGACTATATACATTTATCCCAAGCACTGAGCTGCACCCCTTTACTTTAGCTCCATTCCCATTGTGAAAGTATAGAAGTCTAGCATTGCAACCCAGAGCTCTGCACTGATTAGTGTGTCTGGCTACACAGTATCTGCTAATTGCAAACCAGACTGTTTCCTTTCTGACAAATTAAAAACCTGCAACAGAAGATGTAAGAGCAGCATACAATAGCCAGAGCATTCGATATTTATGTTTAGTTGATATCTGATATCTCTTCTCTAAGCACAAAATACAGGTTTTTTTGGTACCTGAGCAGCCATGTCAACCAGCTGTGGGAGTTTTAAGTATTTCCCTTCCCCTTCTTTAAGGAAGTCTAGCAAGCTGCCTGTAAAACATGACACATTTTGGGGGGAGGGGGGGAAGGAAGAAAAAACCAAAACATTAATTTGACCTGAAAACACAAATGAGATTTTTTTTCCTAGACATTATAATTGACACATTTATCTCATGAAATCCATATTTGAAAATCCGTCATTTACCAGAATATGTGAGCCAGTAACGAAGCCCATGGTTACCTCCACGCTGGTAACTAGGTAGTGCAACTCTATCCAAGTGGTTTGGAATCCACTTCAATAATGCAGATAACTAAACAGTAATAAATCAGACTGCTGCTTTTGGCAATACATTAGAATTTTTCCAATGTTGCTGGTATCAGTGCTCCTCCCAGCTGGACTTTCTTCCACTGTACGATTTATAATTACAGAGCAAAAAAACCTCTATGCCTTGCTTACATTTTTCTGCCACCCCCAATCATATACTAGAGAAATTATTCTGAAATTGTTGCATTTTCTTTCTTACAGGGGAAAACAAAACTATCTTCCATTCTTTATGATACCTTATTTTCCTCTCATTTATATAATGCAATTATACCCAGAACATTACATGAGCAGCATCTGAAACCAGTTCCAAGGACCTGTGCTTCTGTTAAGACAGCAACCTTTATTTGTGCAGTAAAGCTTTGTCTCAACACAACAGCTTTCCCTACAGGTGGCATTATGTCATGAGATGAAGGAACATGACCTCTTTCCTAAGAAACTGCTGAAGATTGGCAACTAATCAGCCTTGTCACAGTCAAAATTACAGCAACAAAATTACAAGTGTGGCCATGGTGGGGAAAGAAACCACTTGATTGCATATCCTGAAGTGGATTCATAGCAGTAAGTCTGAATTAGATTCCTCCAACATGACTTTAGTGACTTGCTGTACTTTTGCACAGTGAAAGTGAAAATGTGGCAGACTCCCACTGCTGCTGCTGTTTGCTGTGTGTGTTTGCACAGACTTTTTCTGACCTTGGTTCATGAGATCAAAGGACTGAAGAAGAGCAAAGATTTCACACTGATCTCTAGTAACCTGTCCATGTTGCAAAAAAAAAAACCCAACCAAGTTGGATACTTTGCAGTTTTTACCTGTTTCTTTTCCTTGTAAAAGGGGAAATATAAATAAAAATAAATTGTTCTACTGGCTTAGAACAAAGCAGTTCTATGGTTTTTTTTGTAAAATGTGAGAAGTTTGTCAAAGGTAAGCAATAAGAAGCTTCCAATGGCATTTAAAATCCATAATTTAGACAAATTACAATTCTTTACTTCTGCTTTTGCAAGGTAACCAATTCTGGTAGTAAACTTTGCTTTTCTTTAGACAGACAGTTATAATTTTTTTTTTCCTGCCTTGCTGAAACCTGACAATGAAAACTGATTTTGCATGGCAGGTTTAGATCTAAGAGACTGTCTAGTGTTATTTAGGAACAACAGTAACGCAGGAGAACTTTTTATATTTTCTGTTCCTTTTTACATTTTTAAACTAATACAAGCCTTTAAAAACCCCATCCAAACAGGAAAAAGCAAACCCATACATTTGTGGTGCCATACTGAACACAACTAGCCATTCCCTTGCTTCTGTATCTTATGACGATAATAAAATTTCTCTCTGAGTTGAAGTCTGCATTTTATAAAAAACTGAATAATTGACTTGAAAATCTGCTGCTTCTTAACACTAATATGCTTATGATGTTTATTTCTACATTCTCCCTAAACCTCTAAAGCTCTGTTATAGCAGCAGGGGGAGGGGGAAATGACATGGAGCAAAAGAAGAAGGATGAAAGACTGAAAACAAGGGGATAAAGGAGGGAGTCTGCGAAAAAAAACCACTCAACCTTTTTAAAATTTACTATTACACTGCTGGGAAAGAAACATGAAAAAACCCAAAGCTCAACGTGTTTTTTGATAGCATGACCTGTCTACAGGCAGGCATAATCCCATAATGATATTCCCACCTATACTGTTCCATTTAAATGTGATGGACTGTACACACTAAAAATGAGGAGAAAAAAACCCCAATCTTATACTTGGAAGATTGGCAAGGGTGACACAGATGTGCAAAATATCATGCCTCTGCCCATGATCTAAATCAGAACTGCTCCAAGTAGGTCAAACGTTGTTCATTTTCATTTAATCAAAATTAAGACTTATACTCCAGTTATCTTATACCTAGCATTAATTAAACATTTGATTTACTGCTGAGATCTTAAATAACCTTTTAAGTGTAGTATTTCTAACTGTCCTGTCACACACCTTTTGTCATGAATTCAGTGACGATGTAGATTGGTTCCTCAGAAACGACTGCATACAGTGGCACAAGCTTGTCGTGTCGTAGTTTCTTCATGATCTGAGCCTCCTGCAGGAAAGCTTCTGGCATCATAGTACCAGGTTTTAGTGTCTTGATTGCTACTTTTGTGGTTCCATTCCAGGTTCCTAGAGAAACAGATCAGGTTTTATTCCCCACTGTAATAGTGAAGAGATTTTCTGCTGAAACTGTTTCTTTGCTTCTGTTTTTTTAGCTAACAGAATAATCATAAACTAGAACTATACTGAATAATAATTTTACAATTACATGCAGGATCATAACTGGTATTCTTGCCCTTCATTTCTTTATGATATTATCTTTCCAGATCCCGATACTGATTTACTTAAAATACTATTAAAACTTTCACAGGAACAACCAAAATGTGTCACATTAAGCTCTTACCCATCCACACTTCACCAAAACATCCTTGGCCCAACTTAACTTCCAGCCTCAAAGATTCTCTAGGAATCTCCCAGGCATCTTTTGCTAGTCCCTGTGTTTGTGGTTTCACAGTGGGACACACAGTTGTTAGCTTATGACACAGCCCATCGGCATGTTCTGAAAAAACAGAGAAAATAGTTAACAGCTTCACAGTTAAGCAGGGGTAAGACTAACAAAAGCAACATCTTAAAGTTGATAAAAAGAACTAGTCCATTTACTTTTTATTGAAATCAGAAATAAATTTTATAGTTGTGAATTTTAAGAATAAGCTATGTACACAGTCCTTTTTCCTCACAGTAGGCACAGGGTAACATTGGGACACTGGAACTTGGGCTTACCTCTGTAGTGTTTCACCAGCTTCTGTAGAGATTCAAATTGTGCTCTGGTTGTGATATAGTATCCACCATTGTCAAGTTTCCTGATTTTGTAGTGTTTTACATTATCACCTCTGACCTCATCCCAGTCACGTATAGAAAGGGAATAAGCACCTAGGAAACAAGTCACATCTGGTTCTTCAACAAAATATAAAATCACATTTAATGTATCTCCCCAGCTGTCATTGTACACATACATGGTGTGCACATTCATGTGTATCATGGGATAGCTTAAAAGTGTTCACTATGTCCACCTTGGTGTTGGGGAGAGCAGGGAATGGGAGAGAGAAGAGATGCACAGACACATACATACCTTTAGTGGTTTCACTCTCTCTTACTAAGAAAATACCACGCTGGTTCCCAGGATTTAAAAGTAGCCTTTCTGCATCCTTCCTGCCCATCTTACCAAAATACCACCTAGAAAATTTAAAAGGAAATGTGTAAATAAAAGCTTCCTATACTTTGGTACTCATACAAGCAAAAGATTTAGAAATCTCAAGCATTGACTGGACTACTAATATTCCAAAACAGTTACTGGGCTACAAGTATCCCAAAGATCAGCAAAAGCAATGACATCCATATAATCAAAAGATGAAGATGACCTATTTCTACATGACTCTCATTTCTATAATTTACAAAATACATGTAAAGAGGCCTATATCTGCAAATACTATGGTTTTCTGCTGGTTTAACAATGGAGATCAACATTGAAATGAACACCCCCCTCAGGCTAAGTTTATAGGCCAAGATGAATCAGATGACACACTTTGGCAGCACATTCAATGCTGCAGCAGCTAAAACTCTCTTCTTTAAGCAGTTCTGGCTTTGTTAGAAAACAATATTTAATGCAAAGTGGGTGTGCATAAATATCATTGGATGACAGGTTCATTGAGGCTGGAAGGGGCCCTTGAAGTTCTCCGGTCTGGGCTCCTGCTGCAAGCAGGGTCAGCAGTGAGATCAGACCTAGTAGCTCAGGATGTTGTCCACTTCAGGCTTGAAAACCTTGAAGGACAGACCACCAACCTGGTGCAACCTGTACCCCTCCCTGGCTGTCCTCAGGATGAAAACGTTTCTTAGATTCAGCTGGAAACTCTCCTGTTTCAATATCTGTTACTTCCCATCTTTTTCTACCTCAGTAGAGGGAGCACTTTTTTCCACTGATGATTTAGGAGCAACCCTATGGTAGGTGTCATTTACTTCTCTATGAGTAACATTTCAAATTGCTGAATCATTCTGATATCAAAAAGAACACAGATGTTTTAAGACTTGCATTTTTTCTTGCCTTCAGTTCTTTCACAAAAGGAGTTTTTTCTTCTACACTCCCACAGCATGCTCATCCTGATGAACAGCCTGCACATAGCACTGTCCTGAGCCAGTGATAATTTTAAGGTCCATCTTCATATGAATCCCCAGATTTTGGAATAACATTTATTTCTAACTACATTTTACTTTGATTAGGTGCCTCAGAAGTTACAAAGTGATGTCAAGCGTAAATTTTTGTCTGTCACTGTCTTATCATCAAGCTAATTTGGCTTCATGAGTGATGGGAAAAGTAGTGTTGAAAACTGCTGCAAAACAATGGCTTTGTGGGTGAAACATTTTCTGGGGAAAAAATGTAGATAAAGATGGATCACTTTGCTGGCCATGAACAGAATGGCCTGTGCAATCACATGGGAATTTGAAACTTATTCTTACATTTTGTTGTATTTGCAGTTTGACTCTTGAAGGAGATGTGCAAAGTTAGAAATGGGTATGAGAGTATACACATGGGAAACAATTTGGACGTAACCTATAATCTTAGAAAAGCAAACTTGAATCCTAGTTCATAACTCCACATGAAAATGCCTCTTCCCTGGACTACTACAACAATTTACAAATTACATTGTAGAGTGCTGTTTTATTTCACTACCTATAAAATAATAGTAGGGTTGAATTGCTTTCTTTTTTAGAGACAATTAAATGTTTATATTATGGTATCATTAAAAAAGCACACAAATAATATGGATCCTGTCACAAGCAGTTTCTGCTATAAATGCCTCAGGCTTAGAAAAAGCCACTTAGACAAAATCCTAGCAACTTGGGGCTCTGTACTGCTTTTGCACTGGTAACTCTAATTGCAGTCACAACACAAAATCTACAAACACTATCAAAGCACAGGGCTAACAAACTCTAAAGCAAATGAACTGTATTCCAAATGCTGTGGGGATATTTCCTAAAATTAGCACTGGCTCTTTAAAATAAACACTTTTTAAAAGTTTCCTTATTCATCACCCTTCACTCTCACCTCTAGTCATTGCATAAACCCATGACAAATCCTACCACTCTGTTCTGTCAGTGTTTAGGAGCCATACTTTCTTTGTAAAGGGCTATCATTTCCATTTTATCAGCACTGCAGTTGTAATGACATAAGCTTTTATTAAATAGTTTAAAAAAAGGAAACCTTTGCCTTTTTTTCCAAAAACTAAACAAGAGTTAGTAATTTTAAAACCAGATTAAACTCAAGGGTGTAAAATAACAGAGCATCTTTGATGCAATCATATTTTAATTGCAAAGAACCAAGTGAGAGCAGCAGCAGCAACATGCTAAAGTCTCAGCTTGAGATTCAGGAAACATTTGAACATCAGGCACTTTTCCCAGATGTGCAGTAGCAAACAGAGAAGTGCACAGATCATGTGTCAGAGAACTGCTTATTGGCACTATCATGCCTGTATATTGAAGCAAGAGCTGTATACAAAGCAACTTTGTATTTCTAGTACAACAAATACAATCCCTTGGAACGAGCCTAACTAAACTAAAACTGTACTCCAACCTACGAGTTCCACAGTCATTTCATGTGATTGTCGAAGCACTCCAGGATGTTAGTAAATAAATGTTAGTAAATAAATGTAGGAAGTACTGGTACACAAAGCAGTGTAATTTTCCAAATTCATAGCAGTCCTTAGCATATAAAAAAATTTTGTCCCCAGAAAGTTATTACAGATTAATAGATTAGCAATAATTGTGCATGCAAATGCTTCTGTAGAATGTAAGGTTAGCTCAGACCAAGGATACAGCTGATCTTGACTCAGGGTTTGGCAAGCAAAAATAAGGATAAAAACCTAGAGTTGATGGTGTGTGAACTCTTTAGCTAAAACCCATCCATTTTTGCTTTACATGATACACCAGGTGTGTCCTCCAATTTTTATCATTCTTGAATTCTCCCATCCTTTCTCCTTTAGCCCTGCATGTAAGCAAGCAGGCATAAAACATCCACGTGAGTGTCCACCTCATGCTTACTAATATACATTTGACATAATCCAAGTAGCATTTCTTTCCTTTCATTAGTAGTATTCTCCTATTTTACCCTGAAATGTTACATATAATGAATTAAAAAGTAGTATCACCGCAGGGTACAAAGTGTAGAAGGACAGTAAGATTGACAGGATACAGCATCTTACTCTTCTGCTTGAATGGAGTCTGCAGGAGCTACGTAATTGCTTGGGATGTAGCCTGTCTTTCCTGTAGCAATGGACCTTGCTTCCCACCAGTCTCCTTCCCTGCAATGAAACATCAATTACCTCTTCCACATACAAACAACACATAATTCCGTAGCACCTGTAATGTACTCACATATGAAAGGCAGGTAAATTTAGGCAACGTTATTTTAATTACGAAGGCATCTAAAATCGTTTGTGCTGCACCTACATACCTCTCGTGTTGTGAGCAACACAAATGCCTCTTAGTGGAATTTCATATTTTAAAGATTTGTTTTTTTTTTTTTAATGTAAAACCAAAATGCTTTATGGCAGAGATGTGTAAATAAACATCTGAGTTGTCTAGTCTTCATCTGCCTCTCCAGATCAGAGAGCAACTCCAGGTGCAGAGTTTGGGATGGAGAAGTACATGCCCCCACCTTTGCTGCCCTGAAGGGGGGTAGCTGTGCCTTGCTAGGGCAGGGAGGGGAAGGAAGTCACACAACCAAGAAGAGGTCACAGTTCCTACAGTTCTACATCTGCACCCAAACCCTGATCTCAGGCCGAAAAGTTCCCGTCTTAGCAGTATTATACATTGTAACCCCATGCTTGTTGAATATTGAATGCCTTAAAAAAACAAAAACCAAACCAATCTACTCTTCACTGAAATAGGATATACAGATCTCCAAAAGAACTGAGGATCTAATTATTCCCAACAATGCAGTGAAGTCTGTGAATGAGAACACTTACGTGTTATTTATTATCTGGAACCGTTCGCCTTTCTTAAATGAAAGGTCATCTGTAGTTCTAGCTTCATAATCATATAAGGCCACAAATACAGTAACACCACCTTAGAAAAAAGAAAAAATAATCCCATAGGATATAGCAGTAATATTCCAACACTTGATTTAAGGACTTGTGTGTAAAATAATTGATCATTTTTGATTTGGAAGCAGCAAACACTCTGAGTTGTATCTCATTTTGGAAGCCAGATCAATAATCCGCTCATTTCTTAAGGCAGAGCAATGCCTATAAACAGACATTCTGAAAATATGCTTCCACACCACAAAAGGCCACTAGACACATCACTGGAATGACATTAACAATTACAGCACTTATATACAGAAACCTGCATGACGCATCATCAGTAAAAAAAAACCCCATAGCTTCTTTATTAAGCTTGCTTCTTGTTAAGAAATGCAATTCTGGAAGAACCTACACCACCACAACGGTGAACCATCAGCCACTAATTTTCACAGAAGTTTCTGTTGAATTTAGCCATAAATAACTGATACATTCCCAACTTTTTGAGGTTACACATCAAGACCTACTCAAGGAACTGAACCAGAAATAAAAGTATTCTCTTGGGGACAAAGACATTTCTCTGCTTTAGCACTAACAAATTTTTGGTTCCACCAGGTCTTCCCACCAGTGATGCAGACCCTTGCTGAGGATGAGCCATCAGAGAACAAGGACCAAGACAAGTCACGTGAGGAACAGCAGCACTCCATCAACCCTAAGGAATATGCTTTCCCATCCCACTTCTGGTATAGGGCACGCTGTTGAACATGTCCCCCAGATAGGACAGATGTGAGAGAGGTGGATGGTAGGAAGGCTTCTACACTTACCAAGAGGAAACCTTTTTCTCTACTTTAAAGAACTAATCTATAAAACTGGGCTAAAAGAGGAAGAGGGAAAGGAGAACAGGCTGTTTGAGATGTACAAGCTACTAGCAAAAATAAGGACTATGTACCATAACTAGGAGAAAGTTAAAATAGAAAACTGCAAATAGACAACTCAGGAAGATCTTTTAAGCCCTAGAAATGCTATTTCTCATTTAATGAATGTTTAAGAAGCTTAATGATGGTCCAAACAATAACACATTTTAAAATATATAACACTACATCTTTAATACGCATATATATATGCACCAGGATATACATGTCCACCAAGAGAAACATGTTCCATCTAATTTTAGATCTCAAAGTTAATATGACAGCGATCAGAAAGGAAGAATACATAATGCAATGGGGATAAGTCTATATGCAATATCCTTTTGCAATGTACACTGTCTTAAGAGCTCCTGATCACCTAAATATTTTCATTTGATTTGGCGTCTTCCTGTGATTACAGTCTCTCAGCAGGCCTCAGCTGGAAATGAATTTACAGTTCCACTAGGAAAAACAGAACAAAATCCCCACAGGAGGTTAGAGTAATTGAAGGCTTTTTTAAAAGTGTGATTTATGAACTGAAAATGAATTAAAATATTCCTTAGAAGTTAGCAGCTCCTAATTTAAGTTAAAAATCAAAACAGTCTACAAATTTTTGCCTTCATTACTACATTATTTTGATAACCCAAACTGATATGTGGAGCAAGAAAATTGTGAGGATACAAACAGACTCACACAAACAGAAAGCAAGTGTTACGGAAATAAACCATCCCCAGAGAGTTCTTCTGCAGATGAACACAATCAATACTCTCAAGTCACAATATCACAAAAATTTTTAACTGCATATAAAGAAACTGGGAGACTCCATGAGCCTCAAAAAACTTCATCTACCATAAAACCTCTTTTTGTTCTCAGTCACAAGCGCTATTTTTTCATAGCAAAGAATAATAAAATACTTGAAGAGAACAGCATCAGCACAGAATGATTTAAGCAAAGATACTGTCAAATGATTTTTCAACTCTGTTGCAGCTGTTTTCTTTGTGAACCACTGTGAGGTGATCTAGTTTAGCTGCTCAAGCTATCTGTAGCCACAAGACTTTCCTTAAGGATCTTCCTTTCATTAGGTCAGTATTCCTATCCTCTAATCTATGACTGGTTTTGGAGAGAAGACTTTAACTTCTTGTTCAGCATGGGGATTACAGAGCACTAGTACTTGCACAGCTTCACGGAAGGCAAGAACAGCAGCCCATTTTTCTGTTTTGATTTTCAGCAATATTCTATTAATTCAAAGCATCTGAAGACAGACCATGTGTAATACAGGAGCAGGGTGACTAACTCAGATTTCTTTTTTTCTGCTCTAGAGGAATAAAAGATGGCTCAACTCTATTCAGCCTGACTACAGGCCACGATGACAACCATATCATCCTCTTGTCACACATCACTGATCAACTGCATAAGTACTACTGACACTTACATCCTGTTTGACAAGCCCATCTATTCTCCTCTCTTGTGAAGCAAAGGGCAACAGAATGTGATCCAGTGTTTTACTGGTCACAAACACAAAAAGCTTACAGCCAGATGAAGGTTGTCATCTCATTCACTCACAAAAACACCCAATTTCGACTGATCTGAAAAGCAGTACTGAATTGACCAAATAATTGTTAGAGCAATTTTATCTATGTATATACTTATTTTTTTATTTAAAATGTGTGTTTTTTTGTGGATAGGCTGATTTTACAGAACGAGGAGGAATAATTTAATATGCAGTATCATTTTGTCTAATTGCAAAACAATGGGAGCATTCACACAAATCAGCCTGCCTGCTGATAACCGATTTCACACTGATGAGATATTAGACTCTCTTTTCACGAGAAATCTCTCTTGTTGACTCTGGTTCAAGATATAACATGCTTAACTACCAGCAGGAACAAGAACAGGGAACAGAACATCCCGTCTGGTCTCTGCAGAAAAGGATTTGTGGTACCTGGTGGGGGGCTACATCCCTGATGTCTGGTTATGCCCAGGAGTGCCTGCATGCACTGCTGGAGATTCCTACATGACCAAAGAACCAGATCTAGTAAGAGGTTCTTGGAGGAGATGAAATACAATAAACTTTCCTCAGCAGAGCTAATGAATATGAAGAAATGCTGCCCTTATTTAATTTCTGCATGTTCATCCAAAACAGGGATTCAGAGCTGACTCATAAATGATACAGGCTAGATGTTCATTTTAATTACTTGGCTTTTAATGTATTCCCAAGAAAAGGACTACAAGGTGATTATCATTACCTGACAATTCATACTTGGTTTCCTGAATTGCTTAATGTCAAGGTCAGAATGCATCTTCACAGATCTCAAATTTCTCGTGTTTAAAAGACTTTAAATGCCGCAGTAACATTGCAAACATTTAAGCACTGTAATTGTGCCAACATTAGAGGTTTGTGGGAAAACTAGAAGTAGACTAATAAGAAATTATTTACTCTGTTTTGTGTAGTGTCTGTGCAGAGCTTCTAGAATAAATGTCTTTCTTTCTTGTGTCTCTCAAAAAAAGGATATATCCCAGCTTTCTCTCAAAAATATCCATCTAAACTGTGAAATTAGCTCTGTGGACAAAATCAGTATTCTTGTGTGTTTTAAGATTTTGATATAATAGTGAGCTTATAATACCAAATGTGCACGTTGCTTTAAAATGCTGTATCCTCTATACCTCAGCCAAGAAGGTCTCTGTACGTTGCAAATTCTATTTTCACATTGCCCATTTTGGTTTTAATATGACCACCAACAGTGAGAATTCTGCTCTTTCATTTCACATGTATTATTCCCATAGTAAAATACACAGAATATAATGCAAATCCTGTTTAGCTTTATAAATTGATTCAATGTTGTACTAATATAACTTAATCAGACTTGAAACCAGTTTAAAATAGCAATTTCCTGAATCTGAAGTGTTTTTCATTTTGTACATCTCTCCATGTTTAAAGCCATTATCCCATATGCATCCCTTCAACAGCTTAGAACTTCTAACATAACTTCATCAACTATTGCCATTACTGTCTTTAGTAAAATTTCTCTGTGCTGTGATCCTAATTGTCTCCACAAAAATAAAAGCCTAAACACCCAACCTCCACACCCCAGTCACTAGTGAATACAGGCTGCATTATTATCTGAGCAGTAAAGATATTGAAAATCTAAAAGACTATTTATTTTAAATTTGCAATTTATTTTTGTACAGTGAGGTGTCTTAGTATTTTTTTGGCTACAACTGTCAAGCAGCTATAATAATAAACAATAATAATAGCATCATTTTCTGTAACACTCACCTGTTAAAGTACTAGGATATGGACTTGGCACAGCTGAAAATGAAGATGATGCTCCTCCAAAGGGTGTCATTCCTGAAGGCCCTCCAAAAGGAGTCATGGAATGACTATTAAAATTAACTGCTGATCCCTTTATTGACGGTGACTGTGTTGCTTGGCTGGAATCTGATCCATAATGACTGACATGGGAAATAACAGGTTCCGGAGCATTTTCAGTTCTGTATTTCATGGCTGGGCCTTTACCTTCTTTGCTTTTAATGCACCCCATGGTTGCTCCTGTGAGAAAAAGAGAGGGAAAAAAAAAAAAGAGTTCACTTTCGTGTTGTGTTTTTTGGTATTTAACACAGAATATTCCCAAAAAGTTAACCCAAATCCTAATATATTACTGTTAAACCCCATGCAGAGTGTAAACACCGATGAAAAAGTGTTCTGGAGTAAAATTAAAACCATTACCAGATCAGGGAAGCCCTAATTATTTTCCCTTACAACTTTACATACTAACAGCACACTTGGATTATTCTTCATCCAGGTTACTTGATGGACTGTAAATGGCAACAAAGAAAAAAAAGGGAGAATCAGGCAACAGATGAGGAAAAGACACTGGAGTCTTCTGTAGCAGGGTGGAGGGCGAAACAGATGTGACAAACCCAGAGTCAATTATAGGAAGTAAATCCAAAGCAATTGTACAAAGAAAACGAATGGGGCATTCCTGCTTTCTTTTTTAAGCATCTGTGCAATCAAGTGTTGACCAACTGGTGACAACTAACATTTTTAAAGACATAGAGAAGTTTTCATCCATTGCCAGCCCCCCAAATACATCTCACAAACAAACTTCAGATATTCACAGCCACAGGATAGGGTTAAGCTCTAGAGTAACTAAAATTGCAAAAAATTAAGAGTAATTACAATATCCTTAGGGTTTTAGAAACTGAACTGTGCCCAGAGAGGTGACAATTTATATCCCTGATGGCCCAGGACTGCCACCAGCTCCCACTACAGGCAGACAGTGCCAGTGCTGTTTACCGTGGGGACAACTATTACCTGCTGCTGAAGGGAATCAGAGAGGAGACCTGTCGCCAGCAATTAACACTGACTGAGCCTTAAGAAGTCACCACCTGCCATTTTTCAGGTGGTCACAACCGGTAGCAGGCATTTTCTGGCTTACCCCAGCTGGGAAACAAATCAGGAAGAAAGGCAGTGTCTATTAGATGCAGCACTAGTCTGGCATTAAAATTCCTGCATTATTCGCAGGAGGGGGTTTAAAAATCTACTCTAACTTCAAAAGTAAAACCTCGACAGACATAGGAAATCAACTGCTCCACGTTCTCTAATGAATCAATTGAAAAAATAAACAGCAGGAGTCTGAAAGCATGAAAACCACATATTTTGGTAAGTACAACAACAATTTCTGGGACTCCAACTAACAATTAGGGAAACACAGTATTTCCCAATGTGTGTCTAATTATATTTTTTCCTTCTCAATTCCTTCTTACCTTGTTAACTGCTAGACAGAAAAATGGAATAAAGTAAATTTTACTAAACAAATACTGCCTTAATATAGTCACACTGAGAGAAACTAATACCCCCGTATAACTAACAGTACAATAATAAAGGTACTGCAATTTCCTCAAGAACTATGATTCAGAGTTCCTGAAAAGAACAAGGTCCACAGACAATGAAACACCCTATAAAATTTACTGCTCAAAAAGGTTAAGTATATTCACCTTGTCATTTCAGCCCCTAATACTGCAACATAATACAATTACTGATGCAGAAACAAGCAGCAACAGTCAAATAACTGCCCTTTTACAAATCACATTTGAGGTTTTCCACAGAATAACCACACCTTTTCAATTATTTTTACTTCTCATACTATTATTGCCAACTTGTTAATTATGAACAAATGTTAACATAGCAAAGCTCAAATACATGGCATAAGAATACAATGTGCCTAAATACTTTACAAAAGACACCTTACCATCCACAGTAGAAAAGCCAGTTATTAATTCAGAATAGAAGTCAAACATCCAGAATCACATCCTTTTAATTTCCCTACCACTGCAAATAGACACTGTAATCCAAAACATCTTCTTTTGGCCACGTGGCTGCCTATTGTGAATTCTTGTCTTCCTCTGAGGCCTACTTGATTCTTTTTAAAAAACTTGAATCAGTGTTTTCTCCTAGCATTGAATAATACTACAATCACCTTTACAAAAACGTCTTTTCTAATAGCACTGATTCCTTGCCTTTGGCTGGAAGTTAAGCACACAATTCAAAAGTCCAGCATACTATTAATGTTAATCAAGTAGATTAAAATGGAAGCATACAGACATCCGTCCAAACGTCCATCACAAATATTTTTCCTTCCTTCTGGCATTTGCCGAACTTCAAGATAAGACCTCAAGATTAAAAAAAAAGAAAAAAAAATATATAGCAAACAATTTACCAAGCCTGGTAAAACTGCTGGATTCTGCCCAAGGAATTGCTGATTCGATCAAATGGCTGGTAACTACTATCACCCGTGCGTGCTCACCCGCTTAGGCTGTGTTAGGAGCAAGAACTTACTATTGGTACACTTGAGCATCACAAAGAAAAGCCCTTATTGAAGACCTGAATTCATTCTAGAAAAACAGAATCAGAGTCTCCCTTGCTTCTCCCCTCCCCAGCCACTTCACTGTTAAGGTAATCTTCTTTCAGGGGTTAAAGAGATTAACAACAGAGATTCAATCAGCACTTCAAAGAGAAAGACATTCAGAAATAAGCAGACAAAAATGTAAAGTACTTTTATAACTACATACCCACAAAAAAAAATTTGAGCAAGCAAGCTCCCTAGCTTTTGAAAGCAAAAAATATAGGTGCGAACTGCAGCAAAATACTGTATATGCATTTGTGAGGAGGAATTAGAGGCATGAGGGGAGGGAAGATGACATATACAAGGAGCGAGTACTAAAAAAAACCCGACTGCCCATCCTGTGGGGGGAAACCCCCAACGACTTAGTACTGTTTAATAAATTACTGGATAAAGAACAAAAAATCCCTAAGCAGCTGGTGTGCAACATTGGATTTGATTATTCTGGTACTGCATTTGTTATCAAAAATGTATGTAACTGAAATAACTTCACAACTATTTTTATCGACCTTTGCCTGGCCGGCAAAAACATATTAAAGAATACATTTTTGTCATAAAAACCTAACAGCTCTCTTTCTGACGCACTGAGCTCTTTAGAAATAGATTCAGATGGGAAATTCCTGTTTGCACTGCAGAAGTCCATCTATTTAAAGAAATGCTGGCCCAAGGGATATTATCCACAAGCTACTGATTTCCCACTAGTTAGATCGTTATTTTAGACAAGACTGGTGTCTGGGGCAATCTACTTGAGCAACTTCAGCTTCTTGTTCTTTCTTTGAAACAAACATTCACCTATTGATTCTGATCACTGTGCCCACATGGTTTGGGTGGGGGAGGGTGGCAGTCAGCTTGCTGGAGGTCTATCAGGAAACCATGTTCAGAAAGGCATGGACTGCAAGCCCAGCTGTCTTGTTCTGTCTTTGAGATGAAAACAAACCTATGTTAGAATGTTTTCAAGTAGAAACAGAAGCTAAAATGATCTGTGTTAATAAGACAGCTGAATGTTAACAGGATGCCCACAGAAATCAACAGAAGAATGAGAGTACTCCAGGAAGTAGGAATCAAATGAGATTTTAGTAGCATCTCACTGGATTTGCGTTTTGGAGAAGTCATAAAAAGGACAACGGTTAATTGTTCTTCAATACCCTACAAACATCTCAGACAATGAAGAAGACCCTTAATAAACACTCTGACAAGATGAGAGCTCCAAGAAAGTCAATGCTGCCCTCTTATCTTCCCAGCTCCTTTTTATAGCAGAGTGCCAGATCACGAGGAAACCTTTGTTCAACAACAACTGAAAAGTGTGGCCAGTAAAGTCTTTGTGTTGGCTTCTTTTGTTCTGCTTTCCTTTAAGGATGAGCTACCAGACCAAGAAAAACAAGTTTTACTTCTAAAGCCATTGTATCTTGGGATACAGACAAATTCCCTCAGGGTGTCTGCAGCCTTGTCCATCCAGCCCAGAGGTGGTTGTTACAAGGAAACTACTTGTCTATCCAACATATCTTTGCTCCTTCCAGTTGGTAGTTACAGAAGTTACTGCTTGGTTCCTTGGGACACAAGATTGTCAGGAGTGCTTCAGGAAAGGTCTCCTATTGGCATGAAGGAAGATTAGATGGAGTTTTCATCGAAAGAGATGATTTCAGCTCTGGTGGATACACTCACAGTCTGTTCCAGCCACATACTTTAGAGAAAAGCTGCCTGCAAATGCCTCTAAACACTCCATTCCCTTTCTCCCATACTCTACCCATCAGCACCAAGACTTTAAAGGCTAGGTGTTAGCATCTGAAACCCTGAAGACCAAGGGCTGGGAGAGTCTTATGTTTGTTTCACTTGCTGTAATGCATTTGATAACAAAACCCATTCACTATAAAAAAACCCTCAACAAAACAACCAAACAAAAAACACCCAAGAAAATTGGGGTGTTTCCTTTTGGCGCCAACGGAATACTCTTCCAATCTTGCACTTCTGTTACAATGCAGCATGTCCCAGTTGCATTCTGGAGACTTCATAGTGAGGTAAGGCCAGGAGTGACAGTCACATGTAGCAGTTTCAATGTGCCACAACGGGAAAGATGCCCTAGGGACTTCCTCTCTTTTCAGCCTCTCATGTAAACCGGGTACTAACTAAGAGGTACAGCAAAGAAAAATCACTAAGGGAAGGGCAGTTTGCAACATTTTGATTTCATTCCTTTTGATTACTGAAATTGTTCATACAGCTAAAAAAGAGCACATAAGTGATTTTTTACTACAAAGAATGAGTCAAGTTAGAAGAAAAAGCAAATCAAGTCTCCTTCCAAAAGGATAAGGCAAGACTGCAAATATTTTCCCACCTAAAACAAACAAAAATTCCTCCCAATAAAAAATAATTCCCCATGCTACCTAACATAGAAAAATAATTTGAGGTTCACAAATGACTAATAAAAAGATGAAAACAACATTGAAGATTTCCACTGCTACTCTACCTTCACTTCTCGGTGTTAGCATAAAAAAATTAATTGTTTCTGTCAAGAAAAGACACGCCTTCACTTCTGTGAAACAAATGTCTTACAGAAAGGTCTTACAAAAAGGTCTTCTTAACTTTCAACTAAAGTAATGATTTAAAGTTATTAAAATTTCATGCAGTGATAAAGACAAGATATTCTGTGGGAAGTTTGCTAATGGATCCATTAGCTGGCAGCTGTCTATTTGCTCAAACAAGTGTAGAGCTGATTCCACATGTCACCAGAGACACAGAACCTATACTGGCTTTTTGTACACTGGGCAAACAGCATGGAGCATCTGCCAAACAGCTGGTTTCAGTTGGTGGTATTGAAAAATCATTTATTAGATGTGACATAGACTGAAAAAAATGAAAACCACTAGTAAAGAGGCTAACGAGCTCTTTGGCCAATACTATAATATCCTGCTAATTCAGTCCATCTTTAACAGGTCACTGCTTTGGTATGAAAACAGGAGTGGGCCTTCTTGTCTACAAAACAACCTGCCTTGTTTGTAAAGGACAGCAAACTAAAGAATTGCCCTGTGTTCTTTGCAGAGTATAGACAATTTTAAAAAATTACGCAGCTTTTATCATGGGATATAATTTATCTTTTATGAGCTGTCATAAATTGTAGGGCTTGCTTATTTTACCATGAACAATCCATGACATTTCAAAGAATGATGTTCTACTGTATTCAGTTTTATAATTAGCGGTAACATTAGTGTAATGAGACCTTAGAGAGTCTGCATCATTATGCATTTGAAATGCAACTGACATGACCTTGCAATTAACGATCTAATAAGGAGCAAAAAGTGAAGATGAAGAAGCATTAAAAAAACCCCACTGAAGGAAGGATTTATGTCACTTTATTTTCAATGTTTACCACATATCTTTGTGCAGTTCTACATCAAAAGATAACTATAAACCAGTGCTATTAGACTTTAGCTTGCCCATACACTAAAATGTGTATTTAAAACCATCCTCTTTATTACTAAGGCAGTCTGAACTTTTGAATCCTAATGGTTGTACAGACCTAGTTCTTCTTGGATCATGACTATACAAACATATTAAAACAAAAAAAATCTGGGGCTGGTGTGGTAATGATTTTGATTTCATAGCAGCAGAACAAACCCCAGATTGTTTTCTAATAAAGCTACAGCTATCAAACACAGTGTAGAAAACAGAGGATTCTGTACAGAGAAAAAACAATGAGTATAAAAATGTTTTTTAGGTGGACATTTTGTATTTCAGAGTCAAAAGCTATAGGAAATATTACATATTTCTATTCTGGTTCATATTTTTTACAGGACTCAAAATTTTAAATTTGCTTTAAATTAATGATTGATACTGATCCTTCTACTGGAGGAGCCAGTTAACTGGCTTGCAAGATCACAACAACCGTGCTCGGAAGGAGTACCAGATTCCAAAATGCTACCTGAAAGATTAGGATAAGCAGAAATTGCTAAAAGAATAAGGTCTTTCAATCCTTCATGTCTTTCCCTGATTTCCTGACTTTTTTTTGGAGTGGAAGAAGTTCAATGGAAGTCTGTCTCCTCTGAGGTTTGAATGGCTTAGACATGGGAGATTTGCTCAGATGTATCAGCCTTTGAACACCGTATCTATGCAGGAGTCTTAAGGATTTACAGTTCTCCCATTTGGATCGTCTCAGACAAAGGCTTCTCTACTGAAGAAACACCTACTGTCCTTGTTGGAACAGGCAGAAGATGGAACTGCCCCAGCAGGTGGTACAACTCTCATACCAGTGCACAACAGGCCCTAACAATCCAACTGCAAGGTCCCATTGGATGCCAGGTTACAAAGCAGAAGAAAAAATTGACTATGGCAACCAAAAGTTCTAAGAACAAAAGTGGAATTAAGGATTATCAGTGAGGAAAAGTTAGGAGACGTGAACACTTATATTTTCCCTCTCAGTTACATTCTTCCTTTCATCTGGGCCAAACATGCATGATCTCCCCCCACTCACTGCATCTGGACAGCTGAATCTGTAAAGATTTGTGTACCTTTAAAGTGTCTTTCACTTTAAAGACAGGCAAAGGCTCTAGGAGCATACTGGAGACAATGACCATGTCATGGATGATATGTGGCTGGCTCTGCAAAACATATTCATAAATAACTGCTTATTTATAGTCAGTTTCACCTACATTATCTAGGATAGTAGGTTTTCTTTTATCAGATGTTATATGCAAGAAAAGGTGGCTTTTCCAATCAGACTAGGGAGTGGCCAAGAATGACAGACTAGAGGTGGAAGAAAGCAAGCCTACTGAAATTTTAAACATGCTTCTAGTCAAAGACCACCTAGTTCATTATTCTGTCTTCAACAGTGGCCTTTGCCTCTAACCAGGAGTTCTACCTTCACCACAGGTCTGAACTGTAACAAAAAATAAGGCTCTCTCTTTTTATAAAGAGCCATCAACAAGAGATGCCTTGGAACATGAGAAGCAGGATTAGCGAAGACTGCTCTGACCTCCACCAATCTGTATCTCTCAAATTCCATACAGATAAAGATTAAAGATTAATTTTCTTCAGCTACCTGAAAAAAAACTCCAACAGGTATATCCCAGCTTATAAATTTAAACTAATGTACTTATGTTGATGCAACATCTGCACAGGATTTGCATTCCAGTATGTCTTCACTTGAATTGTTTTACACTAACTGGTTTAAGTCAGAAAAATCTTATCCAAGAAAATAAAAGTAGCTGTTACTATAATGGCATTGACTTAAACATCGCAAACATTCTGATCCAGACACAGTTTAGGAAAACCCACAGGGGATGAGTGTCACAGCCAAGACCAGGACTAAGATATTACAAGTGCAACTGTAGTGGCCTGACATTTAGTATGATACACCAGGACAAGGCTTCCTCATCCAAACTGCTCAAGCATCTGATAAAGCATACTCCCACCATCAACCTCGTCTTCCAGCTGCTCACATGAGAAATCTCCACTTCAGCTGGATGCTGCCTAACTTGTGTGCAAGACAATGGAAAGCACAAAAGAAAGAAGTTGCTAGGTGGGGAAAAACCCCAAGCAAACAAAAAAAATACCTAACACCCCAAACCCACCTGCAGCAGGAACAGAGGCTAGCTGGGGGTACCTCACTGACGTCCAGATGGAGCTGCTTGTAACTTCCAAAGCAGAGCAGAGAAAATACGTCAAACTTAAAGAGTAAAAATAAAATTTTGAACCCCCTATCAACTGCTTAATAGAGCTTCTAGATAAAGTTTGTTTTCAGGATGTATTCTGAATTTTGAGTGAAGTCAACATATTTTTCACGTTCAGAAAGGGTGAAAAATAATTTGTGCTTTTCTATATCCAACAAAAAACCTGCTGACAAACCTAAGGCAGATGATGCAAAATAACTAACACTGATGGATTAATTTTCTTTATTCCAGCAGTCAAGATCACAAGGGAGAGACTAACTAAAATATCAGAATTGCAAAAGTAGTTTTATGTGATGAGATATATAATACATATACATAAGACCATTTTTAAAATTTAGAGTTACAATGTCTAGCTATACAATTTCAAGCCCTTACCACACAAAGACATTTTCTCTGGTAACAGATGATATCACAGACAAAACAACCAATATATTGTCTAGACAATATTACTGTTGCTCCATTGTCTTGAACATTTAAGTACATAGTCAATAAGTAAATGCATAAAAGGACAATTATGCTGGTTTTTTCTTTTATAGAGTAATGGCTATTTTTATTAATTTGCAAATAATTACAAGTATCTTAAAAGCTAAAAGTCTGGTATGTTTCCAAAAGATTGTTTCAGATACTAAGGCATGTCATACCTTGTCAAAGATATCTATTTCAAACAGGATGTAGGAATCAATTTATAAATAGAAATATTTGGTTTTCATTGAATTCTATTTTGAAAACAACAAACCTATGCCTGGTATCATAGACTGTTTTCATACACTCAGTTTTCAGCCATTCTATTTAAGTATATTAAAAATAAAAAGAAGTATCCAAAAGTTATTTATTAAGCCAGTTTTAAATTTTGTTTACTAAAGTAAACTAATATTGCTTTCCAGGTCTCACAGCATGAAGCATGCAAAACACCTTCCCAAGACACATCTGCCTTACAGAAAAAGAGACATAAAACTTCATGGTAGAAGAACAAATTGCAGCATTTTTGTTCTGAAAAGATAATTTAAGAAGCAATTTCTTTCAATGTTCAACTATGAACTACATATGAAAAATGGACTACAACATTTGCAAGCTCCCAGAAACTCAGAGATACTGAAATTCTTATGAATCATTTTCATAATCTCAGCTGGGCATATTTTAAGATGACAGAGGAATTCAGTATTAGCAAGAATCCTCTTTCAAGTTCATTAGTCAACTTAGAAATATAAAGGAAAGGAACATTTACAGCAACTTAAAGAGATGAATCAATGAAACCAAATCCACCCAAATTATACAAGGTCACTGATAAGGAATCTTGTGGAACTTAAGACATTATTTATTTGCTGTGTGTTTGATACACTGTACATTACATTTGCACATTCCTGCTTTGCAGACATGAATTTCCCATCTACTCTTTGCCAAACTTCACTTGCTGAAGCTGAAAGTAAATTATTCTTTATTCTCAGTGCTATTTTATCCTGATATACTTGACATGATTACCATGTTAAGAAAAATCACTAATTAAAGTATTTAAGTCCAATTACTGACAAAATGTTGCAGCTCATTTATTCAAGGACCATATACCCAGACCTCCTGCAACAATTAGCTCTTTGCTGAACTACAGGATTTCAAGAAGACAGCTGGAAAATATCAACCTTTGGACTAACACAAAAAGTGAAAGTATGTATAAACAATTACAAACGCACATGTACATTGTTCTTCATGAATCAATAGTTTGTGTTTTTCCTTTGTACATAAAAAAAGTAAAAAGTACAATTAAATTGTAAAGAAATTCAAAATTAAACAAACAAAAAAATGATACCTGCTAAATAACAACCTTATGAAAAGGAAGGCTGGACGATGTTCTAACTAAACAAGAATTATTACCCTCATAGCTATCATTAATGCAGTTCTATTGTTTCTCTACTGACACATATAACAGTGTTCATAGGCAAGAAGACCAGGATAAATTATCTTAATTAGCTTGTCAGGCATCTTGCACAATAGAGGCCATAGGGCTGCCCTAAATAAATTTTTCCTTTTATGGTCTTGAATGTACACACATGCTCAAACTCATTTGAAGTGACTGTTATGGAAAGTTCACCCAACAGTCTGGACAAGTCCTAATTTGAAATTCTGGATACAGTAACCACTACAAGTACATGCCTCACATCCCATCTGAGTTTAGTGCCAACATCCAGAAAACACCTTTGCCTTGGAGCCTTACCACTACCCTGTTCCTGTTGCCTGTATAAGAAAGATCACAGCTATCTTAGACCTTCCCTTTGATAAGACTCATGCAGTCCACTAGACTCCAGTCTATTAAGTGGCTCTTCAGTCACTCAACCACCTCATTTTCTCCAAGATCCCTCAGTTTTTTCAGAACCTCCCATTAACAGTGATCACTAGGAAGAGACATGGCATCCAAGGCAGGGGATATTCCTTAATCCTTTTTTCACTTAATCACTGAATGTTTTGGATTGGAAAGGATCTTCAAAGATCACCTAGTTCCGGCCCACATGACCTTGAGCAGGGATATCTTTCAGGTTGTGCGGGCCCCATGCAACTTGGCCATGAACATTTCCAGGGATGAGGCATCCACAACAACTCTGAGCAATTTGTTACACTGTCTCACCATCCTCATCCTGAAAGACTTCTTACTTGTATCTGGTACCATGCTACTGTCTTTCAGTTTAAAACCTTGGTCTGTCACTACAGGTCCTGATAAAAGTCTCTCTCCATGCTTCTTACATGCTCCATTTATACACTCATAAGTCCACAATAACTCTTCCTGAAGCCATTTCTTCTCCAGACTGAACAATCTGAACTCTCTCAGCCTCTCCTCATAGCAGAGGTGCCCCAGCCTTCTGCTCATCTTTGTGGTCTCCTCTGGACCTGCTCCAACTCTTTTTACACTGTTCTTATGTTTGGGGCCTCAGAGCTGGATGCAGCACTCCAGGTGGGGTCTCACCAGACCAGAGCAGAGGGGCAGAATCACCTCCCCTGACCTACTGGCCACACTTCTTCTGATACTGGCAAGGATATGGTCATCTCGTGTTCAATTTTTCATCCACCAATATCTATGTTCTTCTTTGCAGGGCTGATCTCAATTAATTCCTCCAGTCTCTGTTGCTACTGGGGATTTCCCTGATCCAGGAGCAGGACCTTGCACTTGACCTTGTGGAAAATTATAATGATCCCTGGGCCCACTTGAGATCTTTAGTATTTATTTGGACAGCAGCCTTAGGATTCTTAGGTCTTTTTCAGCACTGCTCTTGAACAGAAATATCCACATCCTGAAAGCATGGTACACATACCTCTTGCTAAAAGTACAATAATAATTTTTCTGTATTAAACAGGCATGACTCTCAGTTAATCCAGATAACTCCAATCCTGGAGCTGTGAGACAAATTTGGAAAAAAAAAATTTGAAAGTCTCCCAGTCATCTGAAAGTGGAGACAACAGGACACGGTAAGAGTCTCACCATTACCCTACCCAGCATTTCTTACGATTATCTCCAACACTGCATCACCTTGTTCATCATCTGCCCTGCAAGCACCTGTGTTTTGCAACGTGCATGGATCTCAGTTATGCAGTTATTCTACCTTTCAAGTTCATCTGCTTCTGCAGGACGAAGACATTTCTGCTGCACCTCAGCAAGCACACTGCCACAGGAAAGCACTCACATTCTTCCTGTCTTCGTAAGCAGGACTAGCTTATTTGTAGGTTGTACAGCCACTTGTTCGAAACAAGGGTTGGTTCCTGCAAAGTAGGTGTATCCTCTGTCTCCAACAGAAAAGTTTTGTTCCAAATGTGGGCATTTCACTAGTCATTTCACGAACTTGCTACTGAAAAAAAAAGAATATTCATTCTTTGCTTTCTAAAACTAGGGTACTACCTGTCCTTACATTCATGTTGTTTCATTTGCTTATGGGATCAAAATACTCAACCCTTTCCAGCTCCAGACTAGCAATTAGAGTGACTTGTACCAAGTGCACCAAGCCTGCAATGATGGCCTGTAACATGAAACTACACAGAGTTTGCTTGCCATTCCTTGTTCACTCCCGTTTCGACTCACCTTCTGCTGATTTTCCCTCTACCACTTAAAATTGCTGAAAGGGCTTTAAACACAGTGCATAAAACATTTCTGCAAAAGACGTCAAAGACACTTTTCCTGAGAGTGTTCTTATTTGACGGAGTGAAACAAAGGGAAACCATCTTAGTATTTCCTGTGATGCATAGCTTTATCAACATACAGCTCAAAAAAAAATTGTGGAAGTCTTCAAACATCTTCTAAAGATATTTTAGAGATGACATCAGTTTTCTGTTTCTCTTTTTAAAAGGTTTTCCATATTAGTCAATGGGCCTTCCCTCTAATTTAGATGTTCCAAGCATGAACTACCGAACAACATGTAAAATACATCATCAGTCACTACTCTCTGAACATGAGCAAAGCGAACACAACAGATAACTTTGGTAAGTTTTAGCCATGGTACAGGATACCAAATAAAACAGTAACAGATGAGAGAAGGGTAGTAAAGGAGAGTGAAGAGATGCTGGAACAACAACTAGAGGGCTGTAAATTATCTTTAAAAGAGAAACAGATCACTAATAATCAAAGAGCAATAGAAATAGTTTTGACACATTTCATGTAGGTAAATACTGTTCACTCCCAAAAGGATACACCACAGCACAAAGACACCATTCAGTTTTTATTGACCAGTTCAGGCAATGCTCTTCTAAATAGGTAAGTAAAAGCCTTGTTTTAGCAGGACACAATGCATGTTTAAGGATTCTCTTCAGGCTAAGTAACTGCTGTTTAGTAATAAATTTTCTTGTTCCTAACCAGCAAGCAAGGCTTGTAGCAATATTCTTTTGACTCAGAAGTATTGCCAAAAGGAGGACAATTTCCATTTCAATTAAATGTTAAATTGAATGGTGGAGGGAAGATGTTAGGGATTTAGCAGAAGCATGCACGTCAAACAACTTACTCCTCACTAACCTGCGTGAGTTTTTAAAATTTTGGTCTCAGGTCAGAAGGATTGCAGTCATGAATAATAGGGAAACAACAAATTTACACTATTTGAAAAGAATTAATGTTGCCTGATAGAGATATTTCAATGACAGAACTGCTGATCTTCAAAAAAAAGCAGCATGATTAAAACAGCTTAAATTAAAACCGCCTTGCTGCAGATTTGACAGCCTCTGACTGAAAATTTCAATACATCCAAGTATTTATTGAAAACAAAATAAAAAACCCCAAGCATTTAAAATAATTCCATTTTATCATGTCACCATAAAACAAGAAAAAGGAAAAAGTCTTGTTATTATTCTATGTCTCTCCTGGAAGGTGGGGGAGATGTATTTTAAGTCCTTTTATGTAGTTTTCTTACTCATTTCAGTGTTTTGGTTCTTCTTATACTGATGGCTCAGAGATATGTAAAAACTTGTATTTCTCATAAGTTCAAATAGGAAGATGTATGTGAGAGAAAGCTACATGTCATCCCTATCCAGCAGAAATGGGATTTCTTTGCTAAGCTCCTAAACTTCCAAAATTCTTTAAGTCCTTACCAGCTTTATAAACTTAATACTTCTAAATGTCATCTTTCCAGCAATGCAGGAAAGCAGGAAGCAAAGCAATACTATCATTCCACAGGTTAGCTTTAAGAATCAATTTTGCATATTTTTGAACACTGTCTTTAGACTAAACACAAAATCAATCTGCTGAAAAATGGGCTCAGCTGTTTGGAGCAATCTGTGGACTGCCTGCCAGAACCTACTGCTATTCACAAAGAGTACTACTAAGAGGGATAACTGAGCCTGAGCAGAATTAGAGGTAAATTCCTGTACCTGCAGCCACAAAGGAATGGCACAGTTCATTGGTGACTGCTCTAAGGTAAGATCTGCACAATACAACACTAAACCCCAAATATACAGTAAGAAGAAAGGAGAAATACACAGAAGGGAGT
Organism: Aphelocoma coerulescens; assembly: GCF_041296385.1. Lineage (NCBI taxonomy): Eukaryota > Metazoa > Chordata > Aves > Passeriformes > Corvidae > Aphelocoma > Aphelocoma coerulescens. The sequence continues at coordinate 118,376,738 of NC_091015.1, read as the reverse complement.
TACTCCTTTGGAACTGTCTACACGGAAGCAGTAGCACTTCATATTTCTACCAAGTACTGGCTGTAACTCAACAGGAAGAAGCTATATTGTCCCCAAGCAAAGTCCTATTTGACATCAAATGGAGAGCTCAGTAACTGCTCCTTATCACACAAGCTGACAGGTTTGCATTTTCTGCCCATATAACACCCAGCATTAAACTGCCAGGCTAGGAATGGGGAGAATTATCCAGCCACTCCCAACCAGTAGAGACTAATGGGGTTTTTTATGTCCCCTCTTTGAGGGAAGATTTTTTTTCTGAAAGTGCCTGGCAATTTTTTATTTGATAAATTCTCTGCTAGTGCTAAGGGCTCATGATGTGTTTTACCTGCCCTCATATCTTTCCATAGCCTGACAAAGCTATTACTTCTGACTTTTGTTATTTTTGTTAAGAGAGTTGAGAACTGCTTTACATCCTTGTCAGTACAAGTAACGAGCCCACACAGTATCTGTACAACATCCAGTTCTCCCAGTTAGGAACCCCAATAACCTTTTGGGTCCAAGTTTCCAACCACTGATTTCCCCTAAGCTCCTAGTGAGGAACTGCTCTCCCCACCATGATTGTATCTGGCAGAGTAAAATGTTCAAAGGATACAGTTTTCCATTATATACATGACCTCGAATGTTCTTGTGAATTATTTTGTAACCCCAAACTACTTTTATAGAATGTTCAGGCTGATGTAAGAACTCAAAAAAAAAAAAACCCCAAAACTCATTTCAATACAAAAAAAAAAAACCCTGACAGAACCTGACAGAACTCTACCATCCTCGATATATAACTGAACATAAGTATAATAAATGGTACAGAAAAACAGAAGAGGTACAATAGCAATTGCATTGTAGTAATTTCTTATTTTTGATTCAAGTATTAGGAGAGAATCTGATGGCAGGATCAGATTGATCAGTGTAAGTTGCCACAAATCATGACATAAAAAGCAGAGTTTCCAAAAGGAAAAAAAAAAAAAGAAAATAATAGGAGATTGCCTGTGACGGGAATCAAGACCTATAAACAGGAAAAATAAAGGAGTGGGGGGGGTTGTGTGTATGTGAGCATGGCACGGCATGAAAAGTACTTTAAAAGGATACCAGTCATTCCAAGTGTCTGTTCCAACAAACAAAAAAGGTATCTGCACTGCCTACCTTTTGTACCCGAAAACTTGAAGGCTGGATCACCTCACAGAGACTTTGTTTATAACCATTGTAGAGACACAGGCTCCTGTAGAGGAGCAGTGATTTTAAGGACACTGAAATATTTTTTTTTTAAATTCCTAACATTGAGCAGAAACTTTAGAGCAGAAAGACATCTTTCTGACAACAGGGACTAGCATAATGAGAAGAGCAGGGCACATAACCCTGTTGTCATCCCCTCACCCCAGCAATCAAACCGGTTGTCAGGAAGAGCCAGATAGCCTGGCAGAGTTAGATACTTGGAAATTAAGCAATGTGAATATATCCCACTTGTTAACTTTCAAACCTGCTGTAAAGGCAGAGCAGCTCCAAACAATACAAACAATACAAACAATACAAAATATGAAACAGGCTGATTTTAAATCTCTGAAACACAATTCATGGAAGAAAACAAAAGACTTCTACTCAACTGCTGTGCCAGTCAAACTAGTGTCCTTTTAAAATAATTCTCTAGTTTAACTAATGACATTTATATTTGGTAATGGACTTCAGGTGGAATTCATCTTCCAAATTTAGACATCCATCTGGGGGTGAGATGAATCATGCAGTGAAAGTGCTTATTTCTCTCTACTGACTATAACGGGAGCCTACAGAACCAGCTCATGTATAGGCAGCCAAAGCTGGCATTCACCAACCTGTCTCCTGACAGCCAATGCATAAGCTTAGGTGGCATGGCATGCCTAATGGTCATTTTCTTCCACTGACTCAAAAAATCAGGCTAGAAAAGTTGTCTTTCAACAGGGTGAGAAGCAGCACTGCCACAAATTAGCAACTGGAATTAGCTTAAGTTGTATGTAAACATTAGCATTCATTATTTCCCCCCTGCACAACAAATAGATGTCTGTTCATGGAATAATAAGCACACCTTTCAGATAAAACCACACACGCTTCTGACATCTTTGTACAAATCTTGACATCTTTGAATATGAAATAAATATTTTAAAATAATGCAACCACATAAGGAAAGCTATCAAGAAGTTCACATCCTCAGAAAAAGATGTGTAACTGGATGAAAATACTTTACAAAGTCTACTAATTCCTTAACCTCAGCCTAAACTTCAAAAATATTTCTACAGAAAGCAGGAACTAAGGATTCAATAATCAGTGACACACTAAAGTATACTACTAAATCAAAATAATCTATTATGATTGAACCAAACAGTTAAAACCTGTTATTTGCAGAGCTGTCACCTTCACAAAAGGAACAGGGCAGCTATACTAAATAGCAGTCTCTCATTTCAAATAGTGTGAAGAGTCTCAAATAGAATATTGCTGTTCAACACAATATTACTTCTTAATTTACAAGTAGAGAGGTCTCTTGATTATTTCAGTAGTCATTAGAGACACAGAGAAGTATATTTTTATCAATAAGCATGTCTGGAGGAGGAAGTGCAATACAAAATCACTTATAAAGAGTCAGAAGGGAAAGCAGAAATAATCTGCCTACATACAGCCCAGGCCATGCATTTGTTCAACCTATACACACTCAAAACCACTTCTTCCTTAGAACATCCATTACATGACCAAAATGTACTATGCACCAGTAAGAGGAAAAAGTCTTATGACAGATTTTATATTTTGGAGATTTTATATTTTGGTGGCATGCACAAGGTCTCACAAAGAAAATAATACATAACCAGAGGCCCTAAAACACCCCTTAAATATCTTAGCATCCCAGTGTGGGCCAAAGTTTGAGTGCTACTGCTAGAAAGGATTATGGAAAACTGGTAGCAGAGAAACAAAAATAAAAAAGGGGCAGGTTTTGAAACAAAGTAATGGCTGTACTTAGCAAGATCCAGAGGTCTGTGTCCATTCCAATATCCTCTCACTAACAGCAGCCAAGAACGAAGCATGTAAAAATACAATAACTACATAGCAATGCTTCCCCAGAATATTCCTTGATCCCCCAACAGTTTGCAGAAGCAGGATTTCCTGAACAAGAATAGGTAGGTATTTGATGATTCTTCCACGAAACAGCAGTTTCCCTCTACACTGATGTAATGTTTAGACTCCTTAAATTCCTGGGGCAAGAAATTCTATAGCTTAATTACACGTTCTGTTGGGAACCACCTCCTTTTGTCTGTTTTCAATTCATCAGCTGCTATTTTCATTAGATACCTCTTAGTGTGTGTGCACTAAAATAGACAGTGAATAAACACCCCCTATTTTTGTCCCGTTGGTTGCTGAACACTTAACAGGATTCTGTCACACCACTTTCTGGTCACCTTTACTACCTTAACAAATTCATGCTGCTCCTCTCACAGAAATTGTTCCATATTTCAGATTTTCTCTTCCTTAAAATTTCAACTACATTCTTTTTGCGGTGATGACACGGCTAGGTGTAAGCAGGGCAAAACTGTGTAAGATGATTAAATTTCTTAAAAGTTATAATCATTATTCTCCCTTTCTTTCCTAACCATTTCTAGTGGCAGTAGTCAGCTTTGAGCTCATCTTTTTAGATGAGAAGGCAAGCTTGTTCCTCCCCAACTCTAAACAGAACGCATGAAGCAATTTATGAGAAATTTCATCTGCCATTTTAACGTCTGGTTGCTGAGCAATGTTGAGTCCCTGTTTACTGCTAGGGTCTGCCTCTGCATCTGCCTTTGCATTTGCATCAGTAAAGTCTGTGAGCCCACTTTTCTTCTATACACCTTATTAACTTGAACATGCTCTGTTAACATAACCCTGGAGAATTGTTACCTGGAGCTCCTCTATACACTATTCACTACCAACTTTTCCTCTTATATTTTAGTCATTAATTTAGCCACATAAAATCCTTTCCCACTATCCAGTGGCTGCTTAGCTTCTTCAAAATTCTTTGGTGGGTGTCCTAGTCAAATGCTTGTTGGACATCCGAGGAAATTGCTTCTGTCAGATCTTTATTCATGTACTTACCTTCAAAAAACCTCCAGTGAGTTTGCAAAACATGACATCCCTTCACAGCAGGGTCTTAACTCTTCCTCAATACATCATGTTTGTCCACGTTACTTTCATTATTATTATTTTGACTGATTTACTTGGAACAGATGTCAGGCTTAGTAATCTGTAGTTCCCCAGATCTGTCCTGAAGCCTTTTTTTCCAGTAGTGTCACACACAGATTAGGACACTATAGATCACACACACATGAATTTATATCTTAGCTAAAGCTATCTTAGGTGTCGTATTTGTTGCTCACTGTCTACAATACAATGATCCTTGTTTGCTTGCTGTTTGGAAAGCTGTACTTCTAAATGCAAAGCAGGCCTCTCTAAAGACATGAAAGTGGTTTTCATTTTTTCCACAGAAGGTTTAAGCATTATCTTTAGGAAGATCAGTACATGATAAAGATTTACTGTAACAGTAATACTACAAACATTTGATTGCATTGAAAAGCCTCTCTTATCTTTCCAGTCTGTAAATAATACTTCCATAAATATATGCTCCTGTGCAGCAGTAGCCATTCAACTATGTAATAGCTGTCCTAATTACCAGAAAACACAAATGAGCTTGTGAAGACAGTTATTCATTTGCAAATGAGACAGCATTCAAAGAGAAGTAAAACTTTTAACATCTTTCTGGAATTGAGAACTTCTGTAGAAATTACAACCAATAAGCAGGCAACTTGAGATATGGACTAAAACAATGTGCACAAGTATTTTTAGGCTCACCAATTGTGTGAAGTTGCAGTTTTATAACACAAAGTTTTTAAGTACTATCTAAGTTTCAGGTTTAAATTCACACAATTTTTCTTCAACACAGTGCCAACTTTCATCTCTTTTAACTCACAAGTCCAAAGACAAAGAGTTGAAAATTAGTCTTACAAACTGATCAAGTGCTTTTCTGTGGTGCAGGCTCAAATGCTAGATTCATTGTGACTGTATTCCTACTGGTAGGATGTTAAGGTTAAACCTAACAGTGTGTTTAAATCCATATGCAACTGCTCCAGCTCCTTTTTCACCTTTGTATTTTCCATGAGTCTAATAGAAGCTTGTAGTTCTAATACCAGCAGAAGAGCAGCACAGATTTGTCAATTCAGTCTGTTTAAGTCAAACGGAGGGAGAAGATTAAAAAAAACATATTATCAAGATTGGTAAAAAGACCATTGGAGCAAGCACAGTGTTCACATCCTATGTTTTTACAGCACTAAGAAGAAAAAAAATTTACCCTAATTATAGATGTTGAAAAAAACACCTTTCCAAATATGAGATGAAAACATTTCCTTGTCTTAAAGCTTCTGGTGCTGCCCAGTCTTCCGGGCAGCAGGAAAGTTAACAGTAGTCTCACTGCTGCTGCTGCAGGACTGAGAGGACACAGCTGACAATAAAGCCATACACAGCCTTGATATTAATAGCAGAAGGCTAAGACAAGCAAGAGAACAATGCAGTTGCGGATAGTTTTCTCCCCTCTTCCCAAACTGGCATAAGAAAGCTGGGAGGAACAAACAAACAAATTTGTCTGCAAAAACAAACAAAAATATTCTGCCTTTCAACACCTGTATTTTGTTTCATTTCAACTGCCACACATTGTTTTGGCCCTCTTAAATCATTCAATGAAAATCACAGAACAGCTGAAACTGGAAGGGACATCTGGAGGATGCCTACCCCAACCCCCCTGCTCAAAGCATGTCAATGACAGCAAGTTGCTCAGGGCTGTGTCCAGCTGGGTTTTGAGTTCTTGCCAAGGATGGAGAATCCACAACATTTTTTGGACCACCTGTTTCAGCAATCTATCACCCTTACCATAAAAAAAACCTCCCTTTTTTTTTAATGTTTAAATGGAATTTCCTGTATTAAAATTTGTGCCCATTACTTTGTGCCATCAGTGGAAACTACTGAGAGCAGCCTGGCTCTGTCTTCTTTATTCCACCCCATTAGGTTATTTACACACATAGGGTGCTCCCGAGCATTCTCCTCTCCAGGCTGAGCAATCCTAGCTTTCTCAGCTTCTCCTCATAAGAGAAATTCTCCAGAGCCTTAGTCATCTTAGTGGCCCTTTGTTGGACTCTCTCCAGTATGGCTGTCTTTCTTGTACTGGGGAGCCCAGAAGCACACAGCACTCGAAGTGGAGCCTTACCAGTGCAGAGTAGGGGGAAAGGATCGCTACCTTCATCTGTTGGTAACTTTTACTAATGCATCCAGAACACTTCTGACCTTCCTTGTTGCAAGTGTACATTGATGGCTCACATACATCTTTCCCACCACGATCCCTGTGCCCTTTTCTGCACTTTCTTTTCAGCTCATTGGACCCTACCACAGACTGGAGCCTGGAGTTGTTCCTCCCCAGGATCACTGAATTTCCTTTTACTGAACTTCTGGAGGTTTCCATCAGACAATTCCTCTGTTGATGTCCCTCTGGATGTCAGCACAACCCTCTTTGGTCTATCAGCTCATCCTACAAGCTTGCTGAGGGTGCACCTCTGTGTGACCCCCAGATCAGTAACAAAGGTGTTAAACAGGATTGGCTCTGGTACTGAGCCTCAGGGTACACTGCTAGTGACTGGCCACCAGCTTTTCAGCCACTTGAGACATTGTGCCACTGATGCCAACCCTTTGAGCCCATCTGGTCAGACAGTTTCCAGTTGCTTTCACTGTTCACCCACCTGGCATGCACTTCATTGGTTTGTTTATAAGGATGCTATGGGAGACCGCACTGAAAACCTCACTGAAGTCAACATAAACAATGTTCACTGCTCTGCTCTCATCTACCCAGCCAATCTCATCACACAAGGTGGTTAAACATGATTTCTTCTCCGTGCTATGTTGACAGATCCAAATCAACAGCTTGTCTTTCACTTTTGAAAGTTAGTCTAGCGTCTGTTCATCTTCTCCAATCTAAGCTTATGTTTTGGTTTTTTTCTTTGGATGTCTATAATACACTTACTAATAGCTGCACGTCTACTAATGGAAATGTCCCTAAAACAACTAACAATCTCACAACACTGCTTAACAAACTACTTATTCCAGCCAGGCACTGAAATAACAATGCTTCTTTTTTTCTCCACAAATGTATGTAAACTAGTAGCAATGTTGTTGCAGCTGTAATGGCCTAATGACCTCAGAGAAGCAAGGAAAACACCCTCCTCCCTGCCCCCAAATACACTCACTACTTACCACCATGCCCATAAGAAATTTTCTCTCCTTTAAACTGAGTATTTTGTTAACAGCATCCTTTCAACACATTTAGGATAATAACCATATTTTGTCAGGCTTTTGACAGAAATAACTTCTTTTCTCAGATTTCCTGGCCTCCCTGAAACAGAAACATCAGAAATTTCAGGAAGCATCTTCTCCACATGTTTTTTTCTTAACTTTTTTCACCTTCTCTCTTCCCTTCAGAAGTGCAGTGAAGAAATCTCAGACTCAAACTATGCTTAGAAAAGGTCCATCCTTACACTCAGGGATGAAAGAAAGCACAGCACTAAACCCTCTGCACTCAAGTGATGGTGTACTTAGAAGGTAAGCATCCTTTCAATCTCCACTAAAACTAAAGACGCATCAAAAAATTTTGGCCAGCAAAGAAGCAATGCAATTTTCATAAATTCTGTCCACTTTTAAACAATTCCAGGTAATGGATAATCCAGTAGCTGGCTTGGCTAAACGGTAGCTCAACTCGGTAAGCGCTACAGTAATGACAGGCTACAGTTGTGGTTTTACACTGTATTATACATCCAACTAAGTGTTTCAAACACACACTGTAGCATTAAATGGAACTGGAAGAGCAGATTACAACATGAATCCTGTATTCTTTCACCAATTTAGTGATGTACTGCCAAAAAGGAGTCCATTTTAAAAGCTGTGTTGTACGTTTGGCCAGGACGCGTCTGCTGTAGTTCCGACAGACCATGGACAATTGTCTGACAACCACTTCTGGGGTACTAATGCTCTCTGCAGCCCAGTGATTGACTAAAATATTTTAAACAAATTTTGACATAATCCCAATCAGATTATAACAATTTTCAAGCAGCTGATGCTCTGGGCCAACGCTAGTTGACAGCACCGATTTAAAAACTCTTTCACACCCCTACAAAGTTAAATCAACTTGGCACTCTCTCTGGTAGGCAATTGTCTCCTTAAAGTATGAGCACTATTTATTCAAGTGAATTGCTGCATTAAGGGGGCAGTTGGCTGGCATGGGGAGGACCGGACTGACTGACAATGTGCCTTAGTCACAAAGAAGTTGCAGCAAGAGTTTCTAAAAACCAAAAAGCAGTTAGGACTGTGAATAGATGAAGCAGGCTGAAGACACAAAAGTACAGGATGTGTCCAGGAAGATGCCAGTGCTTCAATAAGCTTCCTAACTATGACTAATCTTAAAACAGTTCTTATGTCGTGTTTTGTAAATTTAGCATCTCAAGTGTTTCAGAGAATTTCAGTTTACTACTTAACCCCTTAATACCAGCTAAATATTGCAGCAACAGTTATTTGTGGAGGGGTTTTTTTCAAGAGCTATGTATGCTAAACAGCTAAGCGCTCTGTGAAGCTTCCTAGAGAGGGGATTTTATTTCACCTCTGAAATGTTACCAAAGAAATGCAGGGCAGCATTTAAGGGCTCATTCTCAAATTATTCTAAGGAGATTAAAATATTCCCATCCCCCTTCCCCTTGTGAAATTTCAAGGAGAAAGTACAGGAAAGCCATACAGAAAGTGCTTAGGTCATAATAATCACACAGACAGTTGAATTAATTCATGATTCCAACAGACACCAGAAGCACTGAAAGAAAAACTTGATACGCAAGAGTGCAAATGATAGATTTTACAAGAAGTATAGCAGAGTATTACATAAGTAATCAAATCACTACATTTGAGCTCATTTGTCAAATATTATTTCTTCATCATTTGTGTACACAATGCAGATACTGTTGTGTAAAGCATTAGTGAAAGATGCCAAAGGCACTACTGTCTACTGTGGAACTCAACAGGATAACTCCGGACACCACCACCAAACACATGGGATAACATCTAGACCAATTTTTGGTGTAAATGAATTACCCTCTTCTCACCTCAGTAAGACTCAGGATGCCAGCCTGAGGCAGAAAATACAAACAAGGCTCCCCAAACCTCACAAAACTTGTCATGTAAAGCCTACTAGATTAAACAGCAATTTAAACAGATTCCTTTCATCTACTTAAGGATAAACTGCTCAAAAGTTTTCTGACAGCTTACCAAGTGTTTGTTTTCTCATGATAATTCTTAGGCTGCACAGACAAAAAGTTCATAAAGAGATTCTAGTTTCTGAAAAATATTTGTAGTCAATGTTAAGTGACACATGTTATTCACTGCTCAATGCATTGAACTAATATAACTGTACTATCTAATTGAAAAAGGGAAAAAAAATCTTTGATTCAACTGCTAAATTAGTCTAGCTGTTTGAGCTAACAGATCCAATTTCACTGCCTGTTAAGGCAAGCAACACTTTTTTTGTCTTCATTTTATACTCTAATGAAGTCTACTTCAATAGAGTTGCCTCCACTTATCCCAGAGGACAATTTAGTCCTTTTGTGTAAAGCTAATCCAGCTCTCCCTGAAGTCAAGGGGAATTTTGCACTTGACTTCAGTGTGAAAAAGGATCACAACCTAGAATAGCAACGCTAAAATATCTGTGAATAAAAACAGGTTCAGATTTTCCAGTTCCTAATTAGCCAAAAAAACGCCACAAACAAACAAACTACCCTGCAACAAATCTTTCTAAAATGAAAAAAAGTCTAATTTCCATTTCAGTTTAAAGCATGTGAGAAGTTATTTTACATGGTAATGTTTTAAAAGAGAATGATCCCAGTCAGATATTCTGACTGTAAAACTGTACTATCTGCATCTGCTTTGGCTTTCAGTTTCAGGGGAACTCGAGGGAAAAATCAAAATCCATCAAATCTAGGAAATACTTTAAGAGAAGCAACAGTTAATTGGCATGGTTTCCAAGCTGTAGAAATCCTGCAGCAGTAACACTTGCAAACTTTTCAAATTTTCCATCAGAGCGCTCAGGGTTTCCTCAAGAACATATCAGGCCGTGATCAATCCACTGGCTCAGAAGTTTTTGCAGGTTTCTCTGTTGGCCTAAATATGATTTGATTCCATCACATACACTACCTGGTTACCTGGCTACACTGTACTACACATAATGCAGTAAACAATGTTTACTTCCCACTATCTGTATAACAGCAAAAGTAGAGTACAATAGACTTTTGAAGCCAAATTAAGTCATATGCTGACTGACCATGTCATATACAGTTATAATAGTAAGTTACCCTTCTGATGGGATTTTTTTAATATTTAAAGCGGAGAAAGAATTTTTTTTTTTAATTGAAATTTCTATAAAGACACAGATTTATTTTTAAGATAACCGATACTGAATTAAAAAAAATATTCAAACTACATTGTTAGCTACCAAAACTTAAAACAAAATTAAATCACCAGACTGGCAGAGCTCATTCATAACCACCTGAAATCAGAATTTGAATACCCAAATATCTAAAGTAACATAAGCTGTTGCAAGTGTAAAGAATATTCCATCCCTTAATATTATGTAGATACTGGTTGACTAGAATCTTAGAAACATTTAGGGAAGACAAGGTTAAATGACAGAGGAGAGATTTTTTTGTTTCTATTTTCAAAGAAAACAAAACCTTCAAGGTATGAGATCTATCCATTCTAATGCCTTATAGGCTGTGGTCACCAAAAATCATTCACAAACTAAAGCTAATATTCCCTTTTGCAAATAAATCCATCAGATTTAAAACAAAATGTGGTTTGCACTACAATTATTGCCCTCTATATCCTTATCTAAGAAGCAACACATTAACTTGTACTTTAAAATGTAACACTGGTTATTTATATACATTTCAATCAAAATTTCCATTCAAATACCACTGAACGCAAACTAGGAAGAAAACAAATTGTCTTGCATAGAAATTGCACTTTCATTGCTTAAATAATTATATATATAGCTTAAGAGAATTATTAAGACACTTTATTATTACATTAAATATACACATGTAAAATCCATGCCCCTGGCAAAAAGCTAACAGGATTAGTGTAAACCTAATATGTAAGAGTCAATATATTTTACCAACTAGTAAGGCTCAATCTCTTTCTTTGGGAAAAGACCGAAGAAGCCCAAGTGTAAATCTGAGGTAAAATAGTAATTTAAAATAACCATATAAAATAGAAGTGTCATGCTTGTTAATGTAAGTCATGTACTAACTTGGCTATGATTTCACCATGTATGCACCAGATTTAAATAGTATTCTGATGGTACGTCAGACCTAAGTGAAAGGGAAGGGGAGGTAATCAAAGAGCCCTAGATTTAATAACCAATGCAAATGAATTCCAGAATATTTAAATACACCTACTATGCATGAACAAGTCAAACGTTTCTAGGGAAATAATTTTTCATCTATAAACTAACACTTGTCTCATTTTATGTACATCATGATAGCCTGAATCAATCAGATCTACGGTTTCTACAGTGTACAAGCTAAGAAATAATTCCTAAAATGAAAAAGAAGATAGATATCTTTAGCAAATTACATAATCTACAGTTATTCAGCAAGATATTTTGAAAGCTTATCACTTTAAATAGCCTCAATCACTATGATTTATGAATTGTGTTTTAAGTGTGTAACTACTTAAAATACAGTGCAGAATTGTACTTGAAAGTAAAAAAAAGGTACCCATACTACTATTGCATCCTAGCCTCTAAAGCCATATACAGTTAGCATTTAATTTTTGTGTGTTCTGAAGTTGAGAATTTTGTGCTTGCATTTTGCTCTCTCACTTAGAACCACAGAAAAACAACAAAAACCCTCCACCAAACAAAAACAAATAACCCTTTTTTTCCCCACCAACTACAGAACGTTAATACAATGCCTACTTCTTGGGCTTGAAAAAAACAAATGCTACTCAAGAAAATTTCCCCAACTGACCAGCAGTAACATCTCAGGAAATATCCTTGTTTTCCCTTCTCTTTTCTTTATGGGTAATTGTATTCAAAAGGAATAGTATTTTGCCCTATGCTTTAAGTGTTCCTGAATAGAATATTTAACTTTACTATGAAAACAGAATTCAACATGGCTGCCTACAGTGAGACTAATATACTCTTTTTCTCTCCCCATTGAATGTTTTTCAGTTAGGTATGGATAAACTGATCTGGCCAATAGTATTATAACCTTTAATCATCCTTTAAACAAATATTTAACACCAGTATCAGCTAAGCAAACCCATCCCTCTCTTTGCTTTCAGGACTTTGTCATTCTATTCATGCAACTTCTGTTCTAAAATATATGGTGAGGGAATCTCAAAAAAACAAAATCAAGGAATATACCTTGGCAAAAATCCCATATACCACGTCTCACAAGCCAGAGAGCACACTTACATTTTAAGATATTACTGCTGAAAGAAAATTGGAATACTTTTTATTTAGGACAGGCAGAAGCAGAAGTGCCATCTGTTGCTCAAAGAACCCATACTGAAAATTTCCTTCTAACTAAACTTCCAAGAACTTTTACTTGAGACATTCAGAATTTATCCTGGAGTGGATTAAAAAAAAAAAAAAAAAAAAAAAGAAATCAAGACAACAGGTATTTGCCTAGATAGACTTCTGGTCTGATTTATAACAACTGCTCTTTTAGTATGCTTTAGTTAAAGAACACGTGCATCAAAGAGAAGCTCTGCTCAGATTTAGAATAAAAAACCCCAAACAATCAATAAAAATACATGTCTTCCGTCCCCATACAGTGACAGCCTTCTTACAAGAATGATACACAACTCAGCTGGGGTAGTCATCACACAAAGAAGAGAATGGTCTCTGCCTTGTGGAACTTAAATAAGTCTTGCATAAATTTGCATTAGGAAAAAGAAAACAAAAATCCGTATTTTCAGGTTCACCTGTCACTGAAGTATTGCAGGATTTCCTGTTAGGAGACATTACCTACAAGCTCATAAGACACATTACTAAGCATGTTTGCAGCTTCATCAGAGTATCACTGCAAATTCACAGCTCTAAGGAAATGAGGAGTATTTCAAATGAACTACTGTAATCAGAGCTGGTCACAAACACCAAATACTAGCTATTAACAAAACAGCAGAAGTCGCAAAATGTTCTGCTGGCATGTTCTGTTTTCAGCTCAAGAAGGTACAGGAGGAAGGACACAAACCACTTGCTTTTATCACCGTAGTAAGCTTTCCTCCCATTTCATCTCACCCTTGCTTAGTCCTCACATGAATACAAATGCCGTGTCTTTACAGATTTTTAAAATGGAAACTTTGCTACTAGGTTTGGTGCAGATCTGTAATTTTTAAGATGTTTGGAGACCCCTGTTTTATACAAAGTTCAGAGCTAAATGTCACACAATTCTGTGCTTCTCATGGGCTAATTCTAATCAACTTCTAACTGAAGCACTACACATTTTTTCTGTTAATATTCTTCTGAAGACCTCAGTTTGGGAATCAGTAATGTAAGGTTTTTATCTCAAACTTCAAACCTCCAGAAAAACAGATCAAAATCAAGGCGAAGAAAGGAGATACAAGAGAACTATAAAGATGTATGACTAATCTTGGTGATTTGTTTTAAACACTTTACAATGAAATACAGAACTTTTGTGTTTATTTTTAAATTTCCTCCCTCAACCTCAGCTTTGATAATGTTTTCTTCCCTAAGTCTGGCAAACAAAGGCTAGTTTCAGATAAACATGTGATTTGAAAACAAGAATATTTTCTAGACATTAATTCTATATTCATTTTTCAGTGAAGCATACTTTGACCAAAACCTTAGAAGTGTTGTTCATCTGTGAGGCACGTGTTAAGTTAAGCCTACTGAAAGGACAGTTTTTATGAATTAGACCAGAAGTCCATCAAGCCCAAACACCTCCGAGTCAGACCAGAGGTGCACTACCATCTGAAATGCTGGGCAATACTGGATGGTAAAAATGGAGCCTAGGAGCCAGGAGAGCCTGTGGCCATGCTATCTATCCTTGGTGCAGTCTTTTAGCTTCTGGACTTTGGGGTACTATCACTGGCAAAATAAAGTATTTACGTTGAACAAGATGAGCTGGTAAAAATCAACCAGAAACAGGAGGAGTATGTAAAGAAAGAGAAGGACTTTGGAGGGTTTTTCTTCTACTCTTCTGTGTTTACAAGTGTCAGTCATGATTTTAGTTTCCAATAAAATGTTCTTGAAAAGCAAGAAGATACACATAACAACTGAGACCTGTTTTATCTTTGCCACATTTTAAGCATAAATATTAATGTTGTTATCTAACCACACTTAAAATAACTTCTTAAAACTGGATTATTCACTATTAATTTGTTTTAAGTCTCCCTTTCCTGGCTGACTGCCAAAATAGTTATAATGCTACACAATTGCAATACACAAGAGATCCATAGCACCCTCTAATTACTCTTTAAATACCTCACACAAGCACTGCCTTTTCTTACAATTAGGAGGCCATTAGGTAGGGTTGAAAATTTCAAAACCTTTAGCCCGGATACTTTATTTTATTTCCGAAGTTTGCATGTACCATCAAAACGTTTGCCTGAACTATGGGCAAACATTTGGTACAGGAATACCATCCTCCATTCTGACCCTTCTTTGCTACAGGGCTGTCAGTCCTGGGAAGCACACCTGAGACCTGACTGCACTTATACTCCATAATTCACATCATAAACATAATAAATAATAAAACACTATTACTGCCGCGGTTTTGCAACACTAGAAAGTGCTTTGGGCATGTGCAAAGGAAATTAACCCTACTAAATCAAACTCCTCCAATATGAAGACTGAGTTTAAATGTCTGATTAATGCCACAAAACTCTCCTGAAAGTTTCTCCAAAACAAAGTTAGAGGCCCTGATCTACAAAGATTTATTGATGTGGGTGTGTTTACTCAACTCAACTTCACTGTCAATGGAATTAAATAAAGTTATTCACTGTTATAAGCCTGGTCTAGCTAATCCTAAAATTTGAGCTAAAAGGGTTCATCACTTCTGAAGAATCATTTAGTTTTCCCAGACTCCTCTAGACTTCTGGTATGAAGAAAGCTACAGAAACATCTTAAGCCATAGAAGTTTTTCATCTCCCTGAACTCGAAAGACAAATTATGGGATGTTCAGTAGCACCATCAGAATTCAAAATTTACATAAACATTTAAGATATAGGTGCAGTCAATATTGATACTTATTAGAATCTCATGTAACACCATTATAAAAGCATTTGCCTTCCAAAAATACTATGCTAAAATACAGCCAAGTCAGCAAAAAAAGTTTTCTATTTCCCCACACAACAACTAAGAGTGTTCAAGAAGCTAAAATACAAATTATTCCAGTCTGAGGTTTTACTTCCTCAGCATTCTCCAACCATGCTCTATAACATTACCTAATACTACAGTCAAGAAAAATCAAAACAAAACCCCACTCTTGGCCACAACACTCAACACAGCCTTAAACACAGCTAGTGATGATCTCTACAGCAGTATTCCACTGAGCTGTGGGGCTTGGATGCAAGCCAGGGCTAGCTACAAGTCCAGCTCGAGGGCTTGATTTCAGCTGTGCATGGCTTTGGTCCACAGACTTATGGGACACAGCATGAAACCCAGTGCTCTATGCGGTGCCAACCCAAAATGACAACAGACAGCATTTCCCATCCTATTTCCAGGTATCCTTTACATTTTCAAACAATATGTGTTTAAATCTAAAGAGAAGAAAACTCATGCATAAGTAATAGTGTTTACTTACTCAATTTCTAGCATTAACATTACTATAATCTTGATCCCTGATCCTGCAATCAGCCGTGCGTGTTAACTTCACCTAAGAGTGCAGCCCCACTCACTTCAATAACTTACTTTGGTGCCAGTTTCTGTTCTGATGCAGTGGCATCGATGATAAACCCCCATAAGTGGAAAAGGCAGTAAGAACAACCTCTTATAACCTAAAATTAAACTTGTCCTACAATTAGTTGACAGCATCTTTTCAATATGACTTCTTCCCTACTAAACTCAGCATACACACGGGATGTTGTCCAGGTTTACCTTTGAAACCTGGCACTTGGTGATACAATCTGGAACCCTACAGCTCTAATCATTGGTGCGAATGCAGCCAGGGACTGCAGTGATTGAAAGAAGTTCCCATATGGCAACTGTAAAGCAGTTCATATTTTAAAAAATTATTAAAAAAAGTGGTTGCCATATCATAAAATCCATCACTATAAAACAGCCTCCTACTGGCACTCTCAAGGAGAACAAAATGAAATAAATCCTGAGACTGAGTTATTTACTTGTATTTGGAGGTGGTTCCTCCAGGACAAAAACTAACCCATTCTGTTACAGTAGTTAGAAAAACTGCAGTTCTCCCTCATGGATCAATCTGTTCCATCAACAGACACAGGACTTTCAGTACTAGAAGCCTGAAACCTTTCAGGAGGACTTCATAAAAACCACAGGCTGTGTATGTACACACAGAAGGTGTCCTACCTGAAAAAGGCTGTTTGATGCAACACAGCAGAATAAGGACACATTCCTAAAGTCGTTTTTGTGTTAGTACTGACACCAATTTTTAAATTAACATCAAGGTATCTTACTCAAACTGTGATCAAAGCATGTGGCAAAACAGTTGGATGCAAGTAGGGAATATGGATGAAAGAACGTATTTCTTTTAACTAAGGAATTATCTACTGAAAATACACAGCTTTTGTCCACAGGCAGCACATATGGAAAAGTAAAACCATGCAGTCAGTTTGTTCATAAAGTAAACTTTGACCACATAATCTGACATGTGCCACACCGCAGACTTTCGCATCGCTGTCACATGACGGCCATGATTTATCAGACCAAATAGAGCGACGATTTCACTCTTCAGGAGCCGCAGAAGTGCACAAAGCTCAAAATGAAGAGCATTTCTTTAGTGCAGAAGAATAGTTCTCTGCTCTGTTGCACAAATATTGATAACAACCCCTAATTTGTGAAGTTTTTCAATAATTCCGTTACACAGTATGCAGCACACCAAAAACGTATTAAGTATTTTTCCAGCTTTTTCAAAATAATGCAACAATTTACGTATACTTTCAATTCCATTCATTAGTTTCGTAGCCAAAGAACTGTTTTAGAGTAACAAATATTTCCCTGAAAATCTCTCTTTATAATACAGAATATAGACTAAACCTGCCTTGGGCTCGCCACTCTCATTCCAGATGGAATGGTACTGGGGTCGAGGTATTAAATAACTACTGAAAACTGGACCAGTAGCTCTGCAAGCAGCAAAAACAGGGAGGCCCCATTTCCTGCATCAATTTCCAGCTTGAGGTAAGCGTTGCCATGAACTCCTGGCGTGCAGGGTAAGAGCTCCGCTCTACCTGGCTTCCTTACTTTCACAAATTTTCTAGAAACTGCTCACCTGGGAGACCTCTGCTGCCAAATTTATTTGAAATCAGCTAAGAGCCAGAAGAGTGACTAGAGGGACTGAAGGCACACAGAGATTATAGTTCTATTTGAGCAGCACCTGCTAAGGAAATAAGCTAACAAAGCACATGGAATAATTAATTACTGGCAATTCCTGCTACTAACTACTGTCACAGCTGGTATCACTGGATCTTTTTCTTTGTAATTCCGCACAAGCACAGTGCCCATGCTGCTGTCTCTGTTCCCATCACAGATGCTACCTTGTCCCAAAATTAACCACAACACCCTGGCTGTGCAAAATACACACACAGTCTCCACTCTATGCCTATGCTCAACAGGAACCTCCTATAGCTAAATTTACAGCCAGACATCAGAAACAAGAGTGGAAGGGCAAGGTTTTGCTGTTTGGAAAGGAAAGGTTCTTACTTCTATGAAGCCTACAAAAACATGGTTATGGCTGAACTGTACCACCTACCAACAGAGATACTGCAAAGGTAACTGACAAGGCAATGCTATCCCTCTTCAAGGTCTAAAGTAAACTTTTGTATCTGGCCCTCCTGCCTAAATATCAATTTCACTTGCAAAATTTGCCTGAAATATCATTCAGCTGTCTATGAATTATTAAGTGAAAATCAATACACTTTCTTTGTCAACACACTCCAAGTTTCAAAACTGGTTTTGGAACATTCTGCCACTTTAAGAAAACCCAAACATCTAATTTTTAATTAATGACTGGCCTCTGCCTAGGGTTAAATCCAGCAGGTACATCTGAATACACCTTAACAACATGAGCTTCAGCAATATTTCTGTCCTACTTTTCCCAGTGCCAAGTGGACCATACCCACATGCACGCAAGAAACTTAGAACCCCATATATTAATATAATAAATAACCATATCATAAACTTCACATATTTGTAATACTGAATATTGGAGAAGTCATCACACTAGCCCTTGGCCTGAGCACACAACTTTAAGCACATCAAACCTGCAGGTCCACACAGAGCAGAAAGTTATGTGCAGAGTCCACAGGAACAGGGGCCTGTGTGTGTCCAACACGTTTTATTTTAACTGTGAGGAAGACAAGGAGCCTTAATGAAGTGTGATGATTGAACATTTAAATTAATGACTCAGAAATGTTAAGCAGTCGTGTCCCAAGCTCGATAAAGGGATATAAACTAGAACAGTGGGGCGGGGGATGGGGGGGGTGGGGGAGGGAAGAGGGAGATGTGTTAGAAAAATTATTAGAAAATAAAACCACGCAGGCCAAGCTACGGGCGACTACCGAATGTTGCCCTTTTACATCCTCCGGCCCCGCGCCGGGAGCGGCGCCGGGAGCGGCTCACGCCGAGCACCAGCCCGGGCGGTGAACGCCGCCACCGCCGGGGGACGAGCAGCCGCCCCGCAGCGCCCGCGGCAGCCCGGCGGGAAGGGGCCGCGGGGGGAACCGGGCCAAGGAGGGGTCACGGGGCCCTCCCCCCACAAACTTACTCCCCGCAGCCCGCCCCACGCAGCCCGCCCAGCCCAGCCCGGCTCCCGCCCGCCCGACCCCTCGGCCCCACGGGCAGGGGCTCGGGCCCGGGAGAAAGTTGCCGAGAAAGTTTCTGCAGAGGAGAAGGGGCCGGGGGTGCGGGACGCCCCCCGCCCCCGGGGCGCGGCGGCGGGGCGAGGCCGGGGGCAGGGCGGCCGGGGCCTAGCGCCTCCATCGCCGCCGCCATCGCGGCCGCCGTTCCCGTGGGGCGGCGGAGCAGGGACGCGGCCGGGGCCTCACCTGCCTCTCCTCGGCGTGGCGGGTGGGAGAAGGAGGGGGGGAGGGAAGGAAGCGGGGGCCCCCCCGCTCCTCCCGGAGCCGCGGCGACCCGGGGAGGGAAGCGGGGAGGAGGGGGAGGGAGGAGGGACGAGGAGGAGGGAGCCGAGCGCTCCGGTGCGTGCGGGGAGCTGGAGCCTCGCTGCGGGAGGAGGAGGAGGAGGAGACACCCCGCCCCTACGGCCGGGATCTCCGGCGGGCACCGCGGCCCCTCCTCCGCACCGTGCTTCCCTCCATGCGCTCCGGACCGGGATCGCCGCGCCTCCCGGCCGGGGCAGCGCCTCCACGCCCGAACCGGAGGCCGCGGGGAGGAGCCGGGCGGCCCCCGCGGAGCCGGGCAGGCGGCGGCGGTCCCTCCTCCGCGCCGCTGCGCACCGAGACAACATGGTGGAGGCGTGCGGGGCGGCGCGGGGGCGGCGGGGAGGGAGCCGGGGCGGGAGCCGGGGCTTGTCCTGCCCCGTGGCTCGCCCCAGCGCGGCCGCCTACTCCCGGGCTTGGGTTGCAGGGACACTCGTCGGGGTAGATCCGGGGGAGCTGCTCCTCCCGCCGTGCTGGGCTGGTGAGCTCGGTGAGCCTCTCTTGGCAGAGAAGCTGAACCTGAAACGTTCCAGCAGCGGAGCCCTTCGGCGTGGCGCATGAAAGGCATACAAAAATAACTTTTAAAACTCCTCGCCTAGGCATCTTCAGGTGGGCCATGGCTTAGGCTCGGTACATTTAATTTTTTGTGGGTCAAACAGAAGCAGAACGACCCTCCGGCAGTGCGGCTGCTGCAGCGGCCGGCGGGGAGCAGCGCCGGCAGCTCGGGAATGCCCAGGGCGGCACCACGGAACAGACCTGCCGCCCAAACACCGAGCAAACAAAGAGTGAGCCTGTAAATTACACACCAGTAACTCCGGGGAATTTTATGTTACGGGTTTCCCACTCATCGCGGTTCCATAAGTCAGCGTTTCCTATTTTAAGAAATAAAAAATCGGATTTGTGTCAAGCTGGGCTTCGTGAAAAAAGGTGGTTCAAATGCATCTATCGTTCAGAAGTGCAGACTGCGGGAAAAAGCGAAAGAAAAGGAAAAAAATCAACCTGAAGAGCCAAAGTTACTGAAACTTGCATGGGCAAATCGGCGGTTCTCATTCAGCATTATTTTTTATTGTTTTCAGCTCTCTAGTAGTCAAATCTACATCTCTCTCCACTTCATTTTCTTTAAAGGCTGATCATAAAACAGTAATTGTATTGATCACTAATGGTAACCTAATATAGTTTAGTCTTAAAAGAATTGAGACAGGATATCAAATTTATCTTGAAGGCAATGCTGCAGAATAAAGCCATTTGTATTTTTGAATTTCAGATAAAGCAAATACATGTATTTGGTTTTAGAGCACCATAGATATACTTAAGCTGTTAACAAAATACAAAAACCCAAAAGTGTTTTAGATTCGGAGACTCCATACCACAAATCGTTCTCATGTAACCCTGTTAGAGTGGTGGAGTTTATAATTTCCTGTTCAGTCAGAAATTTGACTCACATTATACAGAATTGATTTTTTAATTTAAAAATCAAGAGTGAGTTTTACAAATTGGCCTGGGCAATGAATTACTTAACAGTTTGCAGGCTGGTTGAAGCTGTAGGTCTGCCATGGCTTCACAACTCCAGCTGGGCTTATGGTAGTCTTGAGTGTGCAAGGTTTGAACTCCGTACCATTTAAGGGTTTTTGTATACACAGGCAAGCGTTGCTGATTGATTAATTTTCCAGCACAATGGTAAAACTTGCGTATCTGAAAAACACAAGACCTAGTTGTCTTATCATCATTATGTTTCAAAATTACTCACTAAAGAAATTTTGCCTCATTGGGCTAAAGCTTCATAGTTAGAGACATACTGGCTCTTGCCAGCTGTCGCTGTAATCTGACTTCTGGGTTTCAGGTTTGGTCTTGATGGATGGGATTACACAGTAGTCCTTTCTCATGGCACCTGGCTGTGCCTGTGTGGCACTGAAAGGTTTGTTGGGATTCTCAGTTCATCACACCTCTCCTGTTGCTTTGTCTCCTGAAGACCAATGTAAGGAATGAATCGGTGGGTTTCTGAAAGGCTGAGCTATTAACTGTGTCCCCTACTTGCTGTCTTACGTGTATGTGTGCTATTGGCTGCCACAGACAGTACTGGGGCTGCACCAGTGATCGACTCTGCCGATAGTGGAGAGACTGTCACGCTTAATTTCAAGCACAGTGTGATTAAAATAGCAGAGCAGTTGGGGAGAAGACGAGCTGACCAGTCCCATAGCTGAGAGCAAGCTCAGACTCACAGCATATGGGCGTGAAAGAATAGATGAGGGTTTGAGTCAGGAGTCTTGGAGGCTAGACATGCTTTCATTGCAGTGGAAAAATTGGCTGCTTCTTAAATTGTCATGCACTTGTCACTGATAGTCTGAGAGTTCCTCAGAGTGTTCCTTTTATAAGGAAATGTTGAACAGGTGACTTTAAAAGATCAAACTGTTGGTGGTTCAGCCTGATTAATCCTGCACAGGATGGGACTCAGGGTGTCATTGCTATCTTTTGCCTGCCAGCCAGGCCGCCTGCAACCTGTCTGCCACATGTTACCTGGGTAAAGCTCCCTCGCCGCTGCTGTTACTGAGTGGGCTCTCAAATGTGTTGCAGTGCAGGTGGGCTGACACTGCTTGGTATTCACTCAGGAGACATCAGCTGAAACTAGCACAAGTCTCAGCTGCTAGTCAGGAGAGGCCAGTGCCTTCTTTTATTCTTTTGCTTTAAATTAATATTTTTGACCTTGTTCAGGAAGGAGGAGGGAGGAGCTGCCCTCGCATGCTTTAGCATGGCTGGAATATAGTGTAAGAAGCTACTGATGCAGGGGTTCATTGCTGCCATTTGCTGGATACTGTTTCCCAAATAACCCTTCAGACAGGTTCAGCATTCACTAACTCCTCATCTGTTTTTTGTAGTTAGTTGACATTAACTTAAATTTGAAGATTTGTGCAAATAGCCTACGTTTAGGAAGACATTCTCCGTGTACTAGCTTTGAAAATTCTTATATATTTGAATTACTTTCTAAGGTGATAATTTATATTTATACAATTTTTAATGTGTTTGAGTTATTAAAAAAAACCAAAACCGTATGATAGGATCAAGTAGATGTTATGCCAAATAAATTATTTCAGGGTGATATAGAGGAATATAGGTGTAAGAGCAGAAAGAAAGAAGGAGGAACAGAGGAATAGAGGTGGAAAAAGGCAGACTAAGATATCTCAAGCACTGATGTGGGTTTAGTGGTTTGTAATTGGGGAATACAGAACTTGTATCCTGAGATATTGAGGGAGATGGACAAATTGATTCTCTGAAGAGCTTTAACAGTACATGCCAAAAGTTAATCTGTGGTACACATGGTAGTAACCTGGAAACATCGAGACATTCTTGAAAACACTTGGTGGGATTGCTTTCTAACAATTTGGAATAAATGGAAAAACACCATAGTGATTCATGGACAAACAATTTTTTCTTTTAAAGGAAATAAAAACTTTTGCTGGACCTAAATTAATTCCCTCCTTTTGAGAAATAACTAAGGTAGTCAAGGCCTCATCCTAGCTATTGCTTTTTAAAAGTGTGGAAAACAATGGTATTTTATAGCAGCACCTCTTAAAATTCATGTGCAAAGTTCCCATTGCTCATTGTACTGTGTGATCATATTACAAAAAAGCAGTTCATCTTGGAATTAGTATTAGTCACTTGCTTACTTTGAAGCTCTTGGATCAATATTCTAAGAACAGGGTGTTTAGCAAAGCATAGATATTCCTTTTTAATCTCAAATATATTTCTTTTGAATCTGATTATTCTAAGCATTAGTTGAGTAAGTGGGTAGTTTTTGTCATGTTAATTTCTATTTAATATTCCAGAAGCTATTAATAGAATCATTGATGTTTAAAAGTGAAACATTTTCCTTGGATATAATGCAAATTACATACCAGTATAGTAGTTCAGTACGGAAATGGAGTGCTAAGTAGCTGTGTGGTGGATCTGTAATTGTTTCCTATTCTGAAGCAAGTATCCTATTTAAGCCTCATGTTAAACTTCAAAATTTTAAGATGTCACATTTTGCCTTAAAATGCATCTGCATCTCCAAATGGCCAGGATCTTTGTGTTTGGTGCCCACATCTATTTGTATAGTATAGTTTAGTTTTCCGTTCTTTCTCAAATAGCGCTTCTGTTTGATCTTGCATAACATGTCTAATTATTTATGCATATTATACTTCTAGCAAGTATGTGGAGGGTTCTTTTTGAAAAACATTGTTTCAAAGATTGTTTTTGAACTTACTAAAAGTTATGCTTGAAAGCATGTTAGACTTGGAAAACCCTTTATTCCCAAACCTGTTGCTATTTACATTTGTGTCACATCCAGTTACATCAGACACGCTGGATTACATTGTATAATGAAAGCCGTATTGCTGTACTCTAATCTTTATCTCTTTATATCCGATCTCCTTTGAATTGCACATGAGTATTGCTTATGGGTACTTAAAATAACTACTGCTTTTGTTTCAAGGGCAGTGCTATATATGATGAACACTTAACACTCAACCCTGCTTTGGCAGCAACTACACATCCTGTGTCTTTGGTTCTTGCATGATTTAATTGGGAAGCTTGCACGCGTTCTTTTTTTATTTTTCATTTAAATTTCATATTTGAAAAATCTGAAACCTGTGAAATCATACATGTTCAGAAAAAAATAATACATTTACTTGTGCCGCTGCTCTTCTGAGAGATTTGGAATGTGTGCCTTCCTCCTCACAAAGCAGGTCATGTACTCATAGGCAGAATGGAAAGGGACAAGGAGTAGGAGGAAAAGAAGTTTGTGCAGTAAAGCTGACCTGAACTGGGGTTGGTTTTGACATCACTGCTGGAGTCATTCATAGCCTTTAGGAGACTTCATTTGATAACCACTATAAAGAAGCAATTTCTGCTGATTTTAGGAGACTTGCACATGTACATACTGGTTATATGTATTTTGTTTTTCTTGTACCTAAGACATTACTGTGGGAGTAATGCTTAATAATGCTAGTAGCTGCAAAATCCAATATAATATGGCTTTTAGGGAGCAGTGGAAGGGTGTTCTTCATCAAGATGTCCTCTTTTCCAGGGCATCCTGAATTTTTCCTGTTGAACAGACATGCTGGTGTGGTGCTTTTATACATGACTTCATAAAACAAAGCCAAGTAAAATAGAATTAAAAAAAAAAATCTTATTCTCCTATCATCAGTAGCTAAACCTTGTTTGAGACTCTGTGTGGTCTTTTCCTCTGAGCTACCACCTTGCTTAAAGATGAACAAATTCCTCAGGCTGTGTGAGTGCCCTTTATTATACTTTGATGCTTAACAGATCTTTTGAACTCTCTGTGACAGGCTGTTTTTCCTGCCCTAATGTTTTGAGGATAATTGTTGGTCATAACCCTGAGGATCAGAAAGCCTTCCTTCTAATTTAGAGATGAATGTGATGAAATTTATTACTTTGGGAATAGTTCCAGGAGAATAATCATCCCCTCAATCTGTGATGTCAAGCAAATTCTTAGAATGGAACTTGGATCAGGATGGGGCTGTTCACTCTCATGGTGTTCACCATTACAGGTGGACATAGCTGTTGTGCACCATTTAGAGATCTGAGAAAACTGGACAGCTATCAGATACGTGGGCTCATTTTCTCAGCATGCCCTCTATTTCTATTGTTTTCCTCATGACTTTAGTTTTCTCATCACCATTCCTTCAGGTGGAGGTTACAGTCCCCTCAGGTCTGCTGGCGTAACTACAACTGTAGTTTTTTTCCTATAGTTTCTCAGCTCTGCCAACATGATCTTAGTTTATGTCTCCTAGTAGTTTTCTATAAACCAAGAACACGTAGAAGCAATTTTGCTAGGGAATGATATATATACATTGTTGTGCTCACTGGCATGAGGAAAGAGGTAATAACGTAGGGAGATCAGTGACTTCTTATGCCACCTACAGCCAGAACAGCCTGAATTTTCTGAAATTTCAGAATTTAGGAAAATACAATTTGATTGCATTAGTAGATGAGGAAAGAGCAATGGTGGTGGATAGGGAAGACTAGCTGGCTCTCTTTTCCTGATGTTTGACTGTTACATGGTTCTGCATGGATGTTTTTCAGTTCTTACCTCACTCCAGGTAAATACCCTTTGGTTTCCTTATCATTATCTGCTTTGTTTCTGTGAAGCAGCCATGGCTTCTTCCATTCTTCCCTGAGAATCTGTGTCGGTTGAATGAAGGAGTCATGGAGCCAGCCAAGGTAACAACTACTCAAGAGGCAGCACTTGTAGAAAGCTTGATTCTTAACATCTGAAAAAGACATGAAGAGATGGAAGAAGCCTGGGTTTATTATAAGAAGAGCTTGTATTGTTTCCTGTTGTTAATGATTGTTGGTACTGTGTGTGAAAGTTTTCAGTTGCCTGTAACCACCCAGCTTCCACTTTTTCTAGGCAAAGATTGTTCTTGGCAATTGCCTGCCTCACTGCTCTGACACTTGCAAAGTGAAAATCTGCTGCTTTCTCATGTTAGAAGGAAGCAACTTTGCCAGCTAAGTTGTAGAGCAGTGCCTCTGCTTCCAAACTGGACACAGCCATTTGAAATGTCTCAAGTCTCCCATGCAGATTAGGGATATGCATTTTGCAATAGGTGTTAATAGTACATCTGCTCCTGACCCGACAGCAAGTAAGCCTCTGCACAGTTTCACTTCTCATGTACAGACTTAGTAGATCAAAGGTGAGTTCTCCAAAAACTTTATCTGCATTTCCTCTCACAAGCCAAGGAGGTTGGACATGCTCTGTTCCAAAGCTTCAAAGGCTAAGCCAGCATTTCTTTGCAGTTAGGTAGGAACACAGAGCTGGAACAGACCTCCCACCATGCAACAACTGTTGTGGGAAGATGTTAGCAGCTCTAACCTTCTCCACCCCTTGCTCAAAAAGAAAAAATATATAGGAATTAATAAAGAAGAAAAATTGTTTTTGAGTTACTCTTCTCTTTGTTCTGCAGGTTCCTGATTTGTCCTGATGTTTTATCACTGTGCTTCTTTGGCATCTGGCTTTCAGGAGAAAAAAAAGGAGCAAAATCGAACCAAACCTGAGCCTCCCTTCGAGTGCTGAAGCTGGTGATGGTACATCACAGCTGCCCAGAACCTTTTTGTTCATATTCTTCAAAAGAAAGAAAAAAGAGATTGCTATAAAGGTTCAGAAGAACTAAGTATATACCATGAATTCAGAACTGCAAGCTATAAACATGACAAATTTATTTAGAAAGGAGAGGTTTTATCAACATATTTTCATACAAATTTTCAGTTATTCTAAGAAGGGCAGCTGGCAAGTAGTCCTTTCTCCCCCTCCTTTTCTTTGAATATGCAAGTAATTGATCCTGTTGTTTCAGATAACTGTAAAACTTCAGACGGAATGTAAAAAATCTTGGCTTTTTTTTTTTTTTTTTAAGTAACATCATATTTCACTATTTTCTTTTGTTTTGTACATTTCATCTGGTTTGTTGAAGCCAGATACCATTGCATGTTGGTATTTCATTCCTCACAGAATAAATTGTAAATGATGGGATAAAAAGATACCTTTATAATTCTCATAATGGGCAATGCTATTTATTAATATGAAGAAAAATGTAGCTAACTGAAAGAAGAAGAATACCAGCTGAAGAAAAATACATGAAACTAAGGATTACATTAGTATGGTTCATATGCTGCTTCCTTTTGCTTATTTTTCTTTTTACTTTTGGTTAAAATGGGATTTTCCAAAGCACAAGAATTTCCTTATCCTACTCCTCTTCCCTTCAAAATGGAGCCTATTGAAAATCAGACTGTGTGTTCAAAATTGTCCCACATTTTTGCTTTTGTTTTCTAATTGGGAAGGAAAACAAAACACGGAAAGTTCCAAAGTATTTTGGTTTTAAAATGTGGGCTTGGGCGTCTTTGATGCATCATCATAACAGCTAGAAGGGACACTGTTGTTCTTGATGGAAAATGCAATCCATTCAGGAACTCCAGATGATGGGGGAATATGAAGGACCTAAACCATGACAAACCTATGATGAGTAATGACAAACCATCCTGAAGCCAGGCATTTAGATTTGCTTGGACACTTCACAACATTTTGGATTCTTTTTTTATTTTCCCAAAGGGACATTACATTGTTTTGGCACAACCAACTTTTTTCTGTGGAAAAAATATTACAGAAACCACTTTTCTATTAAAAACTGTGAACAGAAAATTCTGGAGCAGCAATAGAGGGGAAAAAAGGCCCAAGCCAAAACCAAGTGCATTTGAAAATGTCCTCTCAGGAGAATCTTATGACTAGCAATAAGAATTTTATTTGAAGGTAAGTGTATTTCCTAGACAACAAACGTAACCTGATGAAATCCATGTAGCATAACTTGGTGTGTTTCAACACATTTGAAATATGATGTTTCACAGAGGGACTTGAAAACTGTAAAAATGTGAAAGAGCTCTGGTCAAAGGCTTGGGCCTTTGACATGAAAAATCACATCTGAGATTTCACAACTGTTTTGCTAGGACTGGGCATTTTTAGAAAACTTAACACTGCTTTTTTTAAAAAAAGTCTCAGTCCACCAAGCAAAAATTTTTATGTTTAGAAACATACTTCTAGCTTTAAAAATATGTAGCTGAATTCATCATTATTTAATATTTAGAGGCATACTCCTAAATTTGTTTTTTAAAAATGGGCACAAACCTCTTTTTATTGACAGCAAAGTATTTTTGAGAGAGGTAAGGGTTGCCATACTCTTACTGAATTTTTAGAACACAGGTAGTTAGGATGACCTGCCAGGACATTTTATATCCTTGTAAAAGTTACCATGAGTCGCTCACTTGCTAGAACTGATGGCTATCTCGATGCTTATTTGTCAAGGCAACCTGTGGTTTAAATGTGACAAACTGTGTTCTGGCTTCTTCTGCATCAGGGCAAGCTTCATCTTGTCAACAGTGGGTAGGAGACAGAGCCTGTTATTCCCTATTACCCAAGTTAATCACATGATTTTCTGAGTATAAACAGGTGATTCACCAAGTTTAAGAGCGGAAGTGACCAACAGACCAGCCAGTGTCAAGCACTCTGAATATCAATCACCACTTCTCAGATTTCACCCACCGGGACCCCATCTCTTGTGCTAGGCTGAAGTATCCCACATGGATAGAAGACTTTTAGAGGTGGGGATTGCAGAGCTTTGGGCAGAACAGGCATAAGGGACCAACAAGCAAGGAAAGCAGAGCAACATCAAAAGCCTGATGGGCATTTGAAGATGACTGTTGGTATCATGCTTGTTGGCACATGGATCATTTGGTCAGTGAAGTTATGTGAGCTTTCACCTGGTTCTTGCAGGAGTGTGTGATTTTTTATGTTCTTTGTGTGTGCAGTTTTCACAATGAGATGCTGGTCCTTATGGCAGGTCTGTTAGGTGCTTTCATAATAAAAAAGTACAGTAAAATAAACAACGTTTGCTAGTACATTATGCAAAATGTCCACTGACAACTCTGAGCTTCACCACATCGCAGTGAACGCAGGATGAGCTATTGAAGGGTCCAGGATCACTGCAGATTTATCCTGGTAAAGTCAGTAAATGCTCTGTTTGCTTCATGATATTTCTGGGAATGTCTGGGAAGTCAAATTAAAATGGAAGAGTGGATATCATAGCCGGGGGCTTCCCCCTGGAATGCTTGTGTCTCTTCACTAGCACAAGGAAAACAAATTACAAATGGATCCCGCTGAGGTTTGAAAGGCCAGTTTTTTTATTCAACATCACCTGACAGTGCTGTTTATTAATACATTCAGTATGTTTTAATATAATTTTTCTCATCTTTCACCACACTCGATGATTTTTTCTATAATTGTTTCGTTAGTCATTTCTGTAGGCAGCCTGGCAGCTGTTGCTGCAAATCCGTTTATGAATTGTGGTTGGCTCTGGATTTAACAAAATGCAACTGCACCCTCTTGTGGAAGCTGCTAAGTAGATTATTTTGGTTTCCTGGTACCACCTGGTTAATTTTTTTCTGAACTAGTCAAAAGAAAACAAATAGCAGAAGTGTCCTAAGGCCACACAGCAACAAAGCTTCCTGGAGAACTTCAAAAGAATAAGCTGCAACTTTGGAATGTCTGAACTCAGAAAACCATTGAAGACAAACTTCTGTGGAGAAGACCTTCAAAGGCACCCTGGGAGACCTTCCTGCCAGTGGCTTTTGTGGGAATCTCTGTCATAATATATTTTTCAAGAGAAACAGTTGGTATGGCTAAATGCATAGAAATGGTACATTTACAAGTAAGTCTAAGGACAATAATTAAATATAAGTATCCAGCATGGACCTGAAAAATAGTTTATGTTCATTCTCTATTTGTGCAAATCCATGAATACAGATGTCAATCTCTCTGTATGTGCTAATGGAAATAGTGTTTGTTTTGGATGGCAAATACACTTGTGAAGGGAGTGGGTTAGGTTGCACAAAGAAGGTTTAACGTTGAACTCTTGTAAATCTCAAAATGTAATTTTTTTTCTGCAACCGCTGTGGACACTTTGGATAAAGAAGTGCCTTTAAACTCATGAATGCTTTTGTACTCTGGCCTGTGAGGAGTAGGGGCAGGGGAAGCAAGAATTCCTTTAACTGCTGAAGCAAATATATTGCCATGTCCACCTCCTACTCTGCATTATATGGGCTTGCACAGAGTCTCATACAATGTTTACCTTAGTTAAAAAAGAGAAAAATTGTTTACAGGAAAAAGATTTTCCTGAAAAAAAGCCTCAAAACTTTTTGTTTTTCACTGTTATTGTGGACA
The DNA here is from genome assembly GCF_041296385.1 of Aphelocoma coerulescens. NCBI lineage: Eukaryota > Metazoa > Chordata > Aves > Passeriformes > Corvidae > Aphelocoma > Aphelocoma coerulescens. The sequence goes on along the minus strand of NC_091015.1, from coordinate 118,346,509 downwards.
TAAGGGCTTTCTGACTATGATAAAATGAAGGGAAAATGATTTAAAAAAAATCTTTTAGTGTCCTTCATAAGCAGAGACACTCACTGACAATAGAGTAAAAATACCCCAAAAGTAACAAGGTATTTGTGAAATTATCACTTTCCATGAGTAATTTAAAAAAAAAAAAAAAAGGTACTGAAAAATTTTTATATTGTTTCTAATACGCAATGTATTCAAATACATTAAAGTCCAACGTGAGCAGCAGCTGGTTTTTATGGGCCACAACCTAGCTACTCTTTCTCAGAGAACAGAATTAACCCATAGTCTGCTTTGGTGTCAGTTAGAAAGATGGAAGAATTTGTCTTGCTCTCTGCAAAGGGCTACTTAAAAAAACAAAACAACAACAAAAAAAAAACCAAAAAAGAAAAAAGTAACTGTCATACAGCATGTATGTATATATCCCCTATGTAGAATTTAATGAGGTGAGTTGATTTGCATTTTTATGTCTGAACTTGTTCTTGCACTGCCAGCCTGTCTCACTGGGCGGTGAAATACAACCTATCGACACCTCTGGGTGGGGTAGCTCAATTCCAGATGATGGTCTGAAGTCGAGTTTTGGGAGTCCTGGTCTGATACTAACATTGTCTCACCTGTGACACGGCTTCTGCACTTTTTGAAGTTCCACAGTGTTTAAAATTTGTATTTCTGCTTGTTTCTCCACTGCACTTTTGCTCTGTGCTTTAAAGGAACCTTTGCCATCCTTGGATGGTACAAGTTTCTGCACTCAGTAATACAGTACTTTACCCCAGACGAGGGTAAAGCCTCATTTTACTCTCTCTGTTGGGTATCTGCTGCACTTCATGTATTTCTGGCAGAACAGTGGTAAGCCTGACACTGTGCCAGCTGACCCAGGAGGAGCAGCTGTGGTTGCAGTCTCTAGAGGGGGTGGCTCACACAGCCTGGCTGGCTTTGGTCTCTGTGGGCTATCAGAAAGGGAAAGACACTGGCCAAGTACCCTCATGATTGTTGACATAATTTTGTTGCATCTTTCACAGGGCATGGAAATCCACACAGGTTGATGGGGAAAAAGAACTAACAAGCATCCTCACATGTGAAAAAGCTGCTTTTTGGACCTCTATGTGCGCTCCTTGTGCCGCCAAACTCAGAAGGAATCCTCTTAGCACACTTCAACCACAGGAGCTTGCTCCTTCCCTAGAGCAAGTATGGATGTGAAGTTTATGCAGCTGCATCCCTCTTTCAAGTTAATTATATCACTCTGAGCACTTCAGCTATGATCCCACACTGCAGTGTCTTGCACTTGAACCAGCCTGCCTATTTCCTTGGGCGCCTGCCACGGAGGTTGCCTCCCCGCTGAAATCCTGGCACATCACCTAGTGCTCTGTAATCCAAGTTTCTTTCAAGCTCATGTACCCAGAATTCACCACTGTAGCCATGCCTCATGTCTCTACATGACTTCAGCTGATTTCCAAGTCTCCCTTGGGGAAAGGTGTATATTCAGCCTCATTTAAAAAGAAACCCATTGCTGAAAACCAAGGATCTACAACCTACAATACAATGTACTACCTAAACCAGTTCCTGCATGGCTAATAAATAATATAAAGCCATTTCCAACTCCTAGTATTGATCCTCCACATTATAATCCTGAGCATCTGTAACAGATCCCTGGCACTGGCCCCTTATCCCATTCTTAAGTGTACTGAAAACAGTGTTGATAACACAGAGATGTCTTAGCTGTTGCTGAGCAGTGCTTAAATCAGAGTCAAGGCATTTTCTACTCCTCACACCCCACCAGTGAGCAGGCTGGGGGTGCACAGGAGCTGGATGGGGACACAGCCAGTACAGGTGACCCCATGTATCCAGAGGAATATTCCATGCCATAAGGCATCATGCTCAGCATATAGAGCTGGGGGAAGAAGAAGGAAGCAGGGGAGCATTCAGAGTGATGGAGTTTGGGTTCCCAAGTCACTGTTAAGTGTGACAGTGCCTGGGTTTCTTGGAGTTGGCTGGACACCTGCCTACCCGTGGGGAATGGTGAATGAATTCCTTGTTTTGCTTTGCTTGTGTGCACAACTTTTGCGTTACCTATTAAACTGTCTTTTTTCTCAACCTATGAGCTTTCTCACTTTTAGTCTTCCAATTCTCTCTCCCAGCCCACTGTGGGGAAGTGAACAAGCTGCTGTGTGGAACTTAGTTGCCAGCTGGTGTCCAACCACCACGTCCAGTTAGGATAACTGGGTGCTCCTAGTATGAGGCTTTGCAAGTCTCAACAGTCAGCAAAACCCCTCCTCAGCTCATTTCTTCTGAAACACTAACTTGAATATTAAACATTCTCCACTAGATGTAGCCCACCAAATCTTGCAGGCATCACTCATTCCTCACAGCAGAAGATCTCACCTAACACTATGCAACTTGCAGGGACTAGGAATGTATGTTCCTCATTAGTCTCAGCATTGCTGGTGAATTTTAGCTCTAATTGTAGTCGTGCATCATGGGCCCCAAGTCACCAACTCCTTACACCTAAACAATCTCCTTTCCTACAGTAACCCCAGCCCTTCTCCACATGGATGCTGCAGGATCTTGTTGAATTGCTTCATTCCTTGCTGTCACAGAAATGGGACATGTCTGGGGGTGGCAGGGATGAACTGAGAAGGTTCAGTTCTGAGCCTAGTGTTAGGATTGGGGTAAAGATTTGGTTTTTTGCAAAAGAAAGCTTGAAAAATCTGTGGTTTATTGTGCTTTCCTACAAGAACATTAAAGATAGAATGGGGACTATGGCTGGTAGGGACAATTCAGGGTAACAGGGCAGGATAGGATATGGGTCCTTTCAGTGAAGGCTGGAGTTGCAGCTAGAGGTTCAGATGGAAAGGGCTGATCCAGAGAGGTAGCAGGAGATAGAGATGCTAGTCACGACTGCAGATAAAACTCTGGGTTCTGATTAAAACTAGGGTTAGAGTTTGACCCTAATCCAGGGTTTAAGAGGGCTGAAGAGTCAAATGACTGCTGGATTGAAGAGATGCGTTGAGTCAGGCTACAGATGACCCTGGCAGGGGAAAGTAACTCACTGTTTTGGCTGGGGGATTGCTAGGAGGGGATTGGTAGGATACATGTAAACTCTGTGGCTGGGTTAATGTTAGAGTTTGATTCACAGGAGTCTGAAGAATTCAGGAAAATGCAGGAACTTCTAAGACCTGCAGGATTTTGATGAGGTTTAGTTTCTTGATGAACTTGGTAAGTGTAAATGCTAAGATGGGGAGGAGGTTAGACTTGTTCAAGCTTGTTTTGGGTAGTGCTTGCTTCTGGCTATATTGCCTCTGTTAAAGGAGGCAGGGGCCTCCTAATGAAAGTTCAGCTATTGTATTTTTGGGGGAAGAATAGAATTTATTAGGTTGGACAAATTTTGGTAAGTTTAGAGTTAGTTCTGAGTAAACATAGTTTGACTCCACCAATAAATAACACTTGAGAGTTCAAACGTTTTACGCAGGTGTCAGGTATGCTGGCTAAGAGCAGCAGGCAAAACAAACACACATATAAAAAGTGTTTGTACAGATCAAACATTAACTGGTGTTCTCAGTGTCCCATACAGGAAATGCACACACACACACACACATATGTTTAAATGTATGGGCGCTAAGAAAATTGAAGAATTGAGGCATCACTGTGGGAAGGTTTCAGAAAAACAGAATACTTCAGCTCAAAGCCTAGCTATCAATTTTACCAAAGATGGTGGCTACCACTCAAATTCTCATTAGGTCCTGTAGTTACCATTGTAGAACTCAGACAGTAGTATTTATAAATTTTCCACAATTAATTTGAAACTAAACCATTCACCCATTTTTCTAAGTCTTCTGAGTTACATCTCCTTTGAGAATCACAGTATCACAGAATATTCTGAGTTGGAAGGGATCCATAAGGATTGTTGAGTCCAACAAGTTAGTAGCCCATATGGGGATCAAATATACAACCTTAGTGTTATGAACACCATGCTCTAATCAAGTGAGCTCATCTCAGATTATTCATGATGGATAAGGAGTAATATACATAAATAATAAATTGCATAATGCACGTTGCATAGTGGAATGCAGTAGCCTATGCACTCATACAATAAATTTTGTGAGTAGCTTGGTTCGGTATTTATAGAAAATCGTAGTGGTTCTTCAAAATTGTTGAATCAATATTTCAAGAATAGAAATTTACAAAAGTGCTCAGAGTGATCTTTCGTACTAGAATATTTAATAATATACTTTAGAGGTATATATTCAATTTCACATGAAAACCACAAGTCAGTTTATGTATTATACTTCAGAACTGCCTCTGGTATCATTTAGATGTCTCATAAAACCTTATTCAAAAGCCAGGAGGATTTTCCACTTGTCTTTTTTGGGTTATATTCATCAACAGATAAATCCTACAGCCTGTAAAGCAGTCTTACTGACCTCAGTGGAGCTGCTCATGAGAGGAAATGCTGTTGGGAGGAGGGAAGAGGAAGGGAAGAGAATACCCTTAATAAAAATGAACATGGAAGGTATTGAGGTTAAGTTACACCCTTCTCCTTCTCATTGCAACAGACACTTTTGCCTTCAAATACCCCATTACATGTATCAAATGCTTGTTCTAAAGAGCTAAATAGCAGACAAGTGCATAGAAGAGAGGGGGCCTTTGGCCTCTTTAAATGTGGAGTTAAAAGAAAGCCAGTTGCTAGGCTGGGTGCTCTAACACTGGGTTCCAGGGCCTAGAAGGAGGGGAAACAAGTTAGCCTCCTGTCTGTCTGTAGTGGCTCTATTTTTAAGCACAGCTTTTGGGCATTAGGCTGCAGGCCACCATTCCCAACATCTGATTATTCCTTAAGGCTCCTTTACTGCACTTTGCTGCTTGAGGAAGTACTGTGACGACCACCCTGACACTGATTTCAGGTGCAAAATCTGATTCAGAAGTCTGCGCAGGTCTGTTGGTCTGCTGTACCACTGGTAATCCCAAAAGCAGGGTTTCTTCCGTTTCTGTGATTTGCTTAAGTCATGGGAGTTCTCCTGTCAGTCCGAATAAAGCAGTTAATATTACTTAATTTTGTTTTGCATGCCTTTTTGCCTTACAAGTTGCAATTATAAATTGAATTACATACTTAAAAGAGTGTATCATTTAATATGACAGATTCTTTCAATTTTAAGCCCTCGTTTCGGTATGAGTTTCTTCCAGCAAACAATAATTGATGAGGGCAAAAATATTTGTCAGGAGATTTGTAAAGATATGTCTAGTTTCTTTTAAAATTTCCCAGAATTTCAAGCTGAAAATACATTGATAGAGAAAAAGTCTGGTGGTTTGGGTTTTTAGGGTTTTTTTAAACAGTGTGCTAAATTTCTAAATACATAAGGGTTTTTTCTCCTTCCTTTTTAATGGAAAGTTTTAGAAACATATATTCTCAAGCATCCTGACTAGCTCTAACTTCCAAATGGAAAATCCAGTTACATTACGTGTTACAGGCAATTACATTCCTAAAAGAACCTACACTAGAAGCAGAGCAGTCCAAGGGCAAGTCTGCTCTTTAGTGTGACATTAGAGGATGGATGAAGAAAGACATTAACCAAAACTCTGTTACATGCTGCGGGCCTGCCTGGAAATGAAGGGAATCAATGACTGCAGGCTGTGCACAGCGCTGCTCCACTCTGGAGCAATAACCAACATTGGACAAGCCCAAACAATAAGTCAGCAAAAAGTAAAGCCTCAGACTTGCTATGTTTGCTCAAACCAATTCACGATGGTTCTTGAAGCTGCTGTCCAGGAAATATTGCAATTCAAGGAAGCTCTTGTTTCTGTGCACGTTGTTGTATTTCACAGACGTTTCTCAGCACTTTGTCAGTCTTTCTGTCTCTCCTTGCACGCAGGGTGCTTATAAACTGTGAATGTTCACAGGTTGTTTCGGTTAGTCTGTTGCTTCAAGGAGAAGTTTAATCAGATTTTCCTTCTCTTTTCAAAACGGATCATTTTTCTCTGGGATGCTCTTCTCTTGGGGATGGGACATGTGTCGGCGAGCTCCCGTCAGGCGTTTCCTGGAGGCTGCTCCCTTTTTTTCGTATGTGTCCACCTGCCCAGTCTGTCTGCCAGCCTTTCACTATTTCCATGGATTGCAGGAGACATCTTGTGGTCATGAAGTAAAATCACGGAGCATGCAGAGTGAAGTCTGCGAGGGCTGAGTAGTGATAGACTTCCACTGCGTCCCAAGCGTTTCGTTTTCGTTTCCCTGGTGGGGAAAAAGGGAAGTTGGAGTCATCCATCTGTCTGAAGGGGCCTTTTGAACTCGGGCAGGCTGGCTGAGCTAGGACAGAACGAAAATTTGAGGCTGTGGAGGTGACATATGGGACATTGTCAGCCTTGTATGTGAGTGACCTATGCTGCAGCTTGCTCAGGCAGAGGTTTCTTAGCTGAGGCCTTGCTAGCAGCATGTCTCCTTGCTTGCAGCCACCTCTCCTGGAAGGAACGCTAATGCAGTTTGCCGCAGAGCATGGGAAATGAGGAAAAGCACAACAAACAAGAGTGCATTCATATTTAACTTCAGCAAAGTAGTATTTCTGTGACACCATGGAAATGGACATCATTCAGTCACCTAAACCTCACGTATGACAGTCTGTGGAATTAGGATGCTGTCAGCATTCTTACCAGATCAATGCAGAGGGAGAGTTCCATTGAGGTAGCCTGTTATTTGAAGGTGTCTGTTCAGAGAAAAAAATATGGATTAAAAAAAGTGTAAAGAAAAGCAAGGAGGAAAATAAGAACACAACAGGGAAGCAGAAAGAGAAGGCAAAATGTTTTTATGATTACTAACAGGCATCTGTCTCTGATGATAATTACAATTATTGGGCAATTATGTAACAGCATTTCTCAGCTGGCCTGGACTTTTACTGTGGTTGGTGCCATGCCCCTACATTTGGAAAATGACAGTACATGCCTCAAAGAGAGCCTCAGATATGACACAAGATAGAGAAGATGAAGGAGAAAAATTTGTGGATTGTGAAAGGGTGATGGAAGACATGAAAACTACCAGTAATAAAAGGATGGGGGCAGTTCTAAACTTACCACCATACCATGCTGTGCTATTAAAAACCTTGTGAGAGAGCAGAGCAATAATGAGTAATGAGCAGCAGCAAAAGGTAATTCCTAGAAGATGCATAACAAAAACTGACTCAAAAATCATTCAGTAGAACTTATGTCAAACAAGCAATCTGGTATTGAGACCGTATAGCAATCATTTGTCCCCAAGCTGCTATTATCCATGGTGAGGAAATGATACTTGCAAGTGTGCAATGAAAAAGAACATGATCTTCCAGATCCCATGGAGTCACAGTTTATTAGTAGAGACTTGCAAAAGATGGAAATTCTATCTGGCAAAAGACTGCCCACTCATCCTCATTAGCTATGGCACCAGTAACTCCACAAGTTCTATGCAGGAGAGTATTTCATAAAGGATTAGTGTCAATTCAACCTGCATACTTCATTTTGTGATGTGAAAATTCAGTATTTTATAATAAAATATAAAATTAAATGAATAGTCATTTTGGGGGAGAAAAATAAAAGAAAAAGCAAAAAACACTTCAGAATGTTTCTACAAGTGACAAAAGAACATTTTGCAAAATTTGCACAACTCCTCTCCCTTTTCTTTCCCCTTTGTTGAATGAAATTACTGAGAAAATTATGCTATTTTGCAAATGTGTCAATGATAAAGAATGTAAATTCTATGTTCTAACACTGTTTTCCTAACAAGCTCGATTAACCAGTTCACTTGTCTTTCAGAGGTAAATTTTGTCCCCTTCCTTGAAAATTTTGTACAATTAATGCTTGGCCCAGCTTGTAACAGCCCTGTACACACTGCCTCAAAATAGAGCAGCACTTCTGCTACCAAATGCCAGCCCCACTGTGGGGGCCCATGCATCTCGGGCAAGATGTCCTCTTGGAGGAAGACTGGGGAAATGGCACAAACACAGTCTGGTCCTTCTAATCTCCTTGGAGCTTGTTGTGGCCCTATGTGCAGTGTACACCTGCCCTAACTTATATCATAGAATCACAGAACCATGGAACAGCCTAGGTTGGAGGGGACCTCGAAAGTTCATCTGGCCCAACTTTTCATCTTTCCCAACTTTTTGGGAAAGGGAGCCTCGATGAAATCATGTAGCAACCTGACCGGTCTCAAATTGAAAACCTTCTGTGATGGGGTTCATTTTCCTGGTAAGGTTGTTCCACTGAGTTATTATTCTCATTGTGAAAAATTTCTTTCTTATATCAAGGTGAAATGTCTCCTAGTACAACTTGTACCCATTGCCTCTTGTCTTTTCTGTGTGTCTCCTTGTGAAGAAGGAGCCTCTGCCCTCCTTGTGTCTGCCCTCTAAGCACTGGAATAGTGTGATGAGGTCCCAGTAAGCCTTCTCTTCTCCACGGATGGAAGATCTACCTCCTTCAGTCTTTCCTCATGGGGCAGGTTCTCCAGCCCTTTGACCATCTTTGCAGTCTTCATTTGAACCCTCTCCAGTCTGTTTCTGTCTTTCTTGAATTGTAGTAACCAGAACTGGACACAGCATTCCAGATGCAACCTCACCAACCCTGAGTGGAATGATCACATCTCCAGCCTGCCAGTAATGCTCCTGTGGCTGCAGCCCAGGATCCAGTTTGACTTTGTTGCTGCAGCTGTGCTCTGCTGACTCATGTTCAGCTTCTGTTGTGTACCAGGACCCTCAGGTACTTTTCAGCAAGGCTGCTCCCCAGCCAAACAGATCCTAACCTGTACTGGGCTCTTCAGTAATTTTTAATCTCTGCTGCATTTGCCTTTCTTGGCTGCTGAAGTAGCTAGGAACGGCTGACATAAAAGACCTGTACAACCCAAAATCTGTCTCCTCTGAACTGTTCCTTGTGCTAGGGTCTCCAGGAGAGGACAAGATATGGCCTGAGGGCTTTTCATTAGTTTTGTTCCTTGTGCCTCTTGGCCATGATCTTTTTTCTAGCCAGCATTGACATTGAAATGGATGGCCTAATACATCTGAAAAATGTTATTCAACCCTCATCCTCACCTACACTACAGTGGGTACATCCACATCAACTCTGGGCTTTCCAAGGACTCTTCACAAATTGCAAGCAGGGAATTCCTGTGTCTCAGAGATGCCTGTATGTGTTCCAGGGTGGCAGACTTGTCAGCATAGAGCAGGCACCATGTACTGCTCTGATGTAATAATTGAGATGCAGTACTTTGCCATTTGTATAGCTGGCTAGTTCAGAACTAACATTATAAGATACAATATTGTATGAATTTTGCTTATAAACAGGTATTACTGACACAATACTATCTGAGAATGCTAAGCCTGATTAAACAATTAGCTTATCTCTTTGTCTTTCATGATAAGGTAAGTGTAACCACCATCAGTGTGGAATGCTTGGACATACCACACTCTGATATTTCACATATGCCTCACTTGCAAAGCTGTAGTTTAAGTTAAACCTGCTTGTCAATAAGCACTGAGCAGGTACCATTTTGCAGTACCCAGCTTTTGCAGTACTCACCCTCCAAACTCCATCATGGACTCTGGTTATGTTTAAGGGACAAGCCAGTAATGTTAGTCTGTAGATGAAGCATATAGCTGTCATCCAAAGAGTGCAGTTTTGAATTGCCCTGTATACCAGTGTCACAGCAAAAGGATGACATGGGCAGAAGTTCTCATTTATTAAGTGTTGAATTTTGAAATTCTAGTCCCACAAGATTTTGGTGTGGCAGGAGGGGAGGGAGAGGACAGAAACCTTGAAGTCCAATCCAGAATAGAGACTTGATTAGGCACAACTCCTAATTAAGGCGTGAAACTTGTTTCACACAGCTCATGCAAGTCAAAGGTATAAAACTGTTCAGAATGCAATTAGACACATTCATAGGGAAAATTCAAACAAGGACAGAACATCAGAATGAGGATACACTTAATATCTCAGTAATTCCTTAAGCCACAAACCTCCAGAAGCTGTAAGTGCTTGGGGAAAAAGTGTCAATATAGGCAGGTGCTGTTCTTGTGGTCTTTCCTAAGCATCTATTAGCAGCTGCTGTTGGAGGTAGGCAAGCAGTTTTGATGGACCACTGGTCTGAGACAGTACAACAGTTTTTTATGCTCTCCAACTCTGCTCACTACAATTCCTAGGTCCTGCAGACACTTCCATTCGAGTGTCCTGCATTGCAAAAAGCCACCTCAAATGTGGGGCTCTATGCTTCCTCAACCAAGTATTCTAAGCAGAGCAGTTTTCATAAAAGATAAAACAAAAAACCCACAGAAAGTTATAGCATCTATAAAGTCTTGTGCATTTCCTCCTGTGTCTGTAGAAGCAAACGCTGGAGTGCTCCTAGAAAATCAGAGCAGGGTATCAAACTTACATCTCAGCAAACTGCTATTAATGTCTGCTATTGTTTCTGCAATAAAATCCTCTCACCAGAACTTTGGCTTAGAGTAGGGGAAAGCCTAGATTTTGTCAGCTGCCACTTTCTGTTGATGATTCCTTGAACACTTTAATTGAAAACACACCTGATAGTTCCTTCCAAACACGTGGTGAACAGCTGTCACATGAGCACAGTAAAATTTCTGCACCGTAGTTTTCTCACAAGAGACCCATGGCTAATATAGCAAAAATACTGCTACAACTGTAGGCCTTGGGCCATGTAGATTGTACTAATATTGGTGAAAATTAGTTTTATGGGCTTATGTCTAATAATACCAACAAAACAGTGAATCCAAAAATGGGATAAATGCTAAATACAAACTCTGCAAAGTAACAGCAATATGGTATGTGTTATATGTGCATGGAAAAGAAGCCAGCTGATTATTGGTGTTGTGCCTGAAAAAGAGGCTGTTGAGGGACTAATTTCTGGTAACATTAATAATATCTTAAGTATATTTGACCCCCACAGATCAATTTCTGTTTTCAGGAACTGAATGCCACATGACATAAAAGCATTCCCAAAGGAAATCTATTCTTCTCTACCCAAATGTCATTATCTAAAAGTGGATAAAGATTATTTGCATAGAGAATGTGAAAAAGATATTTTTCAGCTATTACAATGCCTCTGGGATTAGCACTTTCAGAAGAGATAATTCCTTCTTCCTTTTATTATTTCTTTTTAAATGGAAGAATAAGTCAAATTCTCATTCTGGATTTTATTTGGTTTTTATTTTCCTGCAGGTAAAACCTCCTCCTTTCCACAATTTTATTTGAATGCAAGGTATCGAAGACAATCTTTCTTTTAGCAGTGGCAGGAGCAAAATATAGTTTTGTTCCTTTGTTTTCTATTTCTTTGGGCTACCAGAGGCTCATACTGCAGAAGACACAGGTGGTTAGATGCTATGTAAGAAATATGGATAAGATACTGTTCATAACTCTACAGAGCAAAAATACCTTGCTCCTAGCAGTAGTAGAAATAGGAATCATAGAAATCTAATGTGTTAAGGATTTCAATAAATCTTCTAATCTAATTCTTTGGTGAAAGGCATCAAGTGTATCTAGGCCACTGGCAAAAATGTTTGTCAAATAATTTGTAAATGCCTTGAATGAAGGGGGTCTCTCAGAATTTCTCTACCCCTTGGTCTTGAGGCTGATTGGCTTTACAATGAGAAAATTCACCACATATCTAACATTGTTAACATTTGCTGAAAACCAAAATTATTTCTTTTTGTCCTACTTCTAGCTGGTCAACAGCACTCTTGTTTCACCAAACAGTAGTTCATAGCTTGTCCCACACTCCTCTTGCAAATCCTAGAATGGTTTGGTTTGGAAGGGACCTTAAAAATCATCTAATTCCAAATTCCTGCCACGGCCAGGGTTATCTTCCAACAGACCAGGTTGCTGTAAGCCCCATCCAGCCTGGTCTTGAACACTTCCAGGGATGGAGCATCCACAGTTTCTCTGTCAACTCATTCCAGTGCCTCACCACCCTCACAGTAAACAATTTTTTCCTAATATCGAAATCTAAACATACTCTATTTCAGTTTAAAGCCATTCCCCCTTGTTTTACCACCACACGACCTTGCAACAAGTCCCTCTCCATCTCTCTTGTAGTCCCTACTGAAAGGCCACAAAAAGGTCTCTCCAGAGCCTTCTCTTCTCCGAGTGGAATGATTCCAATTCTCTCAGACTTTCCTCATAGGAGAGGTGTTCCATCCTTCTCAATAAAGCCAGAAATATGGCTCTGCAGTCACTTCACATCAACACACTGACACTACCACGGTGCCACCAGGACCATGAAGGTTTTTCCAGCCAGGACACACTCCAGCCCTTGCAGAAGCACCTGTGGGGACCAGAGAAAACTCCCTGAACTCCATCACTGCTTCTCATTCCTGATGCGGCCTCAAGATCCCTGTGTGTTTTAATCAAAATGATTGTTCAAGAGTATTTGCAAAAAAATCCAGGAAAAGCTCAAAATGAACTTGTTCAAGGGGATCTGAAAAGGGTGAAAGAAGCAGGACTGGGCTTGGAGGGGCTCCAGCTGCAGCAGATGTTGAGCTGCTGCTGGGGCATGCTGTTGAAGTGGCAGCACAGGGATGCCTCAAAAGCATATATCTAGAGCTGTATTGCAGCTTTCCTCAAGGAAAACTGTTGGAAAATCCAGTGGGATTTTTGCATGTTGGAAAATCCAGCTCATCTGACTGGAGCTGTACAATTTATCTCTCATCCCATCAGGGCACTGCCGGTCCCTGGGGACCATGGGAGCTCCCTGCTGGGTCTGTCAGGGCAGGTTCTGGCAGCTGGGGCTCATCCCACACCACAGCTGGGAGCCTTGGGCACCTCCCTGGGGCTGGGGACAGGCCAAGATGTGGACCTGCAGGTGGAGGCAGGGAACCTGGGTGCTGGAGACTGGGACTGCTGTGGTGTTGGGGCAGGGGGCTGATGGCCATGGCAGGCTGACATGAAGTTCTGGGCTGTAGGCAGGGTACTGGGAGTTCTGGAGGGGGTGGACAGGGACAGGTAGGGCTGGCAGTGCCTCAGGGCTATGACACTACTTGAATTTTCATTTCATGCTTTCCCTCCTCTGCCTCCTTCTCAATTAGTTGCACTTATGGCACTAAAATCTCGTGGATATGAGGTGCTGCTGATAATTCTTTTGAGACTAACCAGTTCAATACGATCCCTTGGCACAAATGCCATGACTGGTGCACTCTTTTTATCTGTGTTTTGCAAGATAGAGTTGATTTCCATAGAGTAGATACTTGGTCCCTCACAGTGCAGTTATCAATGAATCAATCCAACTTTGAAAAACACAAGGGTCACTTGTTCAAAAGTTCTTTCTAAGTGTCACAAGATATGTAAAGCTGAAAAGTGTCATGCTGATAAAATATCTTTATAAGCATATTTTGTCTGAAATGGGTCATGTCCCAGTAGCATGCAAAGTGCCAGAGCATCAATTGCAAGGGCTCAACAGCATAGGTTCTGCTCACACCTGAAGACTTGACACTTGCTTTCTTCTCCAAGTTTTCTGTGTGCTACCCAGATGTTGTCACCTCTCCATGTCTCTGCATGAAGAACTGCTGAAATTAATGTCAAATGAGGAGTTCTTCAGGTACTAAGGAAAGAATTCCATCATATTTCTCTTTATTGCCTGGATAAGTTTTAGGTTGTGTCAGATTTCCTTCAAGGTTTTGCTAGGATCTTTGGGGCAAGCTTTGACAAAGAGACAAGTTTATGCTCCTGAATATCTTCAAACCAAACTTAGAGTCTTATCTGTTTCTTGGCCAAAATGAGGGTCGGTCAACTCAAAACTTATTTGTTTCAATATTTAGTTAAATGAGATTGAATAAGTGAAACTAAACAAATGACTTTTCCCCTCTGGTGTGAAACAAAGAAGTAAAAAAACATGGATTGGAACTGCAAAGCATGGAGCCACGGCTCCTCCTGCCCACTGGTGTGGTGTGAGTCACAGTCCTTTGTTCCCAAATCAAGTGTGGGTTGAAGAAATTCACTCGTGACTACAGACATGCAGCCCCCTGGGTAAAGGCAGAGCCTCTCTCAAAACCTGGTTCTTAAATTCCCAAAGTCACAAATCAAGGTGAGACATGGTATACTGTCGTCTGACAATGACAATTTTTTTCTCTTGTGCCTGGCTTTTTTAGTTGAAATGAAGAATGAATTGACTAAACCCCAAACGGACTGCTTATATTTACTTGTAAATAAATATCTTGCCATTAGAGACTATTATATGTCTGCAAAGAAGTCTATTTTTTTCCTGATGTCACAAAAGTAATTTACCAGAATATCTTTTTTTTTTTTTTTCTCGGAATGGTGGTGCTTAATCATTTTACGAAAATGTGGGAAAGAACTGTCATGTGTCCTTTGCCTTGTAAAGAACCATTAAGATTTGGACCTATTAGCTGGTGTTTGGAGGTTTCATTTGTCTCTCTTTGTAGTTATATAATGAAATATTTATTGAAAAAGAAGAAGTAACCATTCCCTTCCATCAGTAAACAAGTGTCTCCTTCACCTTGTGAAAATGTACGATGAACAACTCTTCAATTAAACTACAGTGGATACATGGATTTGCTGAAGACATTTTATCTGGGAAGTGGAACATCTGTTCTACCTCTCACATTTTTCCTCAAGGAATTCCTCATTTAAGCTATCACAGTTTTACATTCTGCCAAGGATTTTATTTATCATTCTGACACATTCAAAACTGCTAACTTGAAGTCCATCCAAACTGTACCAAAGTAACTGTGGTAGCTGAAGGATTTTATACTTGGTTTTCTGTCCTAAAATTTGTAAGCACCTGTTTTCCTCTAAGTATGTGCACAACTTAAATAATTCATTCTCTCGTGCCCTTTCTCATCAGACACATACAATAGTCACTTGTTAATAGTGTCTAATTTCATCTTAGGCATTTCTGTTTTGTGATCCTTTATATCTTTTTTTAATATGTGTCTTCCATTTCAATATTAACTGACACCACCATGATGTTTTTTAGGCTTTTATGATGCAATTAAGATGAAGCAGTAAAAACAATAGGAATACTAACCCCTGAGAGTTCAGATGCTTAAGAGAGTCACAGATGCTTTTAGTGCATGGCCATGTCAAATTATTTCTCTAATAATGTGTTATTATTTATCTTTTCTGAGATACTGTTTCAAACATACTTGTTTTCAACTACTTACTAAGAGACAGATTGTCAAAGGGACTCAGCACTCAGCTGCAAAGGGATAATGATTGTCAAGCCCTTAAACACTCACCTTTGCAGTACTTTAGTCCAGATATTCAAATAAACCCAGCACCCACTTCAAAGTGTGTGAACATCTGGAACTTCTTCTGATCTCCAAGTGAGAGATGGGTAGTCATGAAAGTCTATTCACATGCACCTTTTCTTTGACATCAGGCTCCTAAAATACAATGTATAGTCCTGAAAGAAAGTTGACTTGCAATGTTATTAAACATAGTCAAAGTAAGTCCTGGGTTCCATTAAAAAAAATCTGTTGCCATACATGGGAATCACCTAAAGCTCTGACAGTCTGAGCCTATATTACATCTGTCTGATTTCTGACACAGAAGTTAGTAGCACTAACCTTTCACCAGACATGGCAGATGAGTCTATTGCGTAAACTCCTACCCTGTCAGCACATCTGAGCCTGACCTTTAAAACACCCAACCTACAGCTGTTACTCCTTTTCTCATCAATCCCACTCTTTGCTAAATTTCTAAATTTCATCATCCATCTTCATGGCAAGCATTTTTGGCTGGGGAGGAATGAGAACTGAATTGAGCTGGTGGGGCATTGAAGAGGTATCTCAACAAGAGATACTCATGATCACTTTAGGAAACAATAGTCCAACAGTACCAAGCTACATTCCTTTCTTTGCCTACTTCACTTGCTGCACTTGATGTCTGAGGACTTTGCTGTATTCTTTTTAATTCATACACTTTGGCTAAAATTACAAGTAATAAAATTACAAGTAATAAAATATGAATAGAAAATTCAGCATATTAAAATATTTTATTTTTATTACCTTAGGACCTCAAAGCAGATTCCAAGTGGTGTAAATGTGTGAACTGGGACCTCTTCATTTATAAAGTGGGTAGAGGAAAATATTGAATGGTCATTTCTTGTGTTCAACAGAGAATTTTGCAATTCTGCTCGCTTAGCTGTTTTTCTCCTCTCTCAGTATCTTCTGTCAGTAATGAAATTAAATGCAGATTAAAGCGATATGTCTGATCTTTGAAGTACAATGTATAGAGGAAAATGTTCTTTTAAATGAGAAAGTACTGCACTGTCAATTCTTCCTCCTCTTCCATCATGTTTAAGGACATCTGATTTCAAACTGCCTTAGTCTGTAATCTCTAAACAATAATTTTCCCAGGAGAACGGGAAAGTGGTGACAAGTATAATGGTGTCCATTATTTTGGCAATATTGGCTAAATAGGATTTTGGTAGGCATTCTTATAGATCAGAAATTTGCAATTTGAAAGACTGCAACAGATATTTACAGTTTCATAAAAGTTGTTTAATTTCATGACCTCTCTTTCACTTCTGTGTCTGATCCTTTATTTTGCTTATCACCATTCAGCCACTCAGCTCCCACATCTAGTTTTATATGTCAATTAAACACAGTGTTTGAGTTGCCCAAAACACCAGACGCTGCAGATCTGACACGAACCACGAGGAGCAGGATCAAAGCAATTTGAAATAGGATTTAAGTTGTATGGACTTCACCTGTACTTACCCAGGCACCTCTAAAATCTCCGAAAATAAATGATCAATTTTCAGAATCAAATCAAGCTTTTATGACAGTTTAGACAAGAAAACTGGGAAGGAATTGTTCATGCTTCCATTCATGCATCTGCAAATGTGTTTCCTTCCTAATTTTGCCCATATGCAGCTGCATGTTCTTCCTAATTAATGAATTGCCCTAAGGTTACTCACTCAGACACATCTCATCTATCTCTGTCCAAAATGACTAAACTCTATGCTGCATTAAAGATGTAAAAGGCCACAAATTACTTTCTTGATCTTTTCAACTAGATCACTGCTTACTGAATGGCGTTCTCTCCATGTGGCATTCAGGGTGATTTCATCACCTCAGGGCTGACGCTTTCAGTAGAAGTGAAGTCAAACTTGTGCTTCTAAAAAGCATCTCAGATTCCAGTTCAGCAGAAGAAATGTTCACTTCAGGTTTACTCTTATAATAACATGAATCCAATAAAATGTGTAAGTATGCACTTCTTCCATCTTCAAAGCACTTTAAGCAAAGTTTCCAACTCAAGTTATGTGATTGAGATGAATTTGCTACAGAAGGGTACTTTTTCCAGACCTTACAGTAAGGAAATATGTGCAATTAGCATGTAAAGCATATGAAGCAAATAAGAATAAGAACATGTCATCTTTAATACCAGCTGACCTCCACTGAGGCATATGGGTGATACAATAAGGGTGCATGCAATTGTCATATATTTTCTTACATTGCTTAAAATTGTTTCCTCCTTAAGGCCTCTGAGAGAAAAAAACACTTCATGGTCTTCTGCCTGCTATGAAATGAAACATCAACAGTACTTTTTAGGCTAAGGGATTGGAAATTATAGTGCTGGATGAGAATTCCCTGCCTGAGTCCAGGCAGCAGGCATGCTTGCTTATCACATTGAAGGCAAAAAATTGTCCATACAATTTGACCTCTGTTTCAAGTGTGAGCACCACAAGAGAAGCAGTTATCAGCACAGTAGTATCGAGGATTAGGTAGCAAGCACAAATTTGGCCAGAGAGTTACATTTAACAGAACATATTCCCTGTAATCTTTAGCTGAAATTTGCCAGTGAGACCGAGCCTTATAATGCCCAAACCATAAGAAAAAGGAAGAGAAAAACCCCAGTTGTGTACTTCTAAGTAGTATGTTGAAAGAGAGCAGCAGATCCCACTTTGGGACCCCTTTCCCTGTATAATCACAGGGAAGAAGTCTCTCTTGTGCTTACAGTTTCTTATTCATGCCTGTCCTCTCTTTTCAGATTGTGAAGCCTTTGGGTAAGAACCATTTCCAACAGGTGAAACAGTGCCTGACAGAGTACACTGCCTGTTCTAGCCAGCACACTGAGATTTGACCATAGCAGGAACAAAAATATGAGGGGAACATTGAGGAACTTGCTGTCAGTGTAATAAGCTAATATTGAAAAACATTTTCTGCTCTTTGTTTGGTTTAACATAAGTTAGAAATGTGATTGCAACAAATCCATCGCTTATTTAGAATGCTTAAAGGCTTTTGCTGGCTTCAAAAGTTTACTTTTCAAGTATCCTTTGAACAAATCATGCATGCAAGATAAAACTGTAACTTCTTAAAAATAGATTAGAAGAGAATGGGTTCTGGAGAATGGTACCTGAAGCCAATTGTATGAGATTCAACAAGGCAAAGTGCCAGGTCCTGCACTTGGGTTGCAACAACCGCCCCACAGGCTGGGGACAGAGTGGCTGGGAAGCTGCTCCCTGGAAAAGGAGCTCTGGCTGAACAAGAGTTGGCGTGTGCCCAGGTGGCCAAGAAGAGCAACGGCATCCTGGCCTGTATCAGCAACAGTGTGGCCAGCAGGACCAGGGCGGGGATTGTCCCCCTGTACTCGGCACTGGTGGGGCCACACCTGGAATCCTGTGTTCTGTTCTGGGCCCCTCACTGCAAGAAGGACATTGAGGTGCTGGAGCGTGTCCAGAGAAGGGCAACGGAGCTGGGGAAGGGTCTGGAGAGTGACTCACATGGGGAGCTGAGGGAGCTCGGGCTGTTCAGTCTGGAGAGAAGGAGGCTCAGGGCAGACCTCATTGCTCTCTACAACCACCTGACTGTAGAGGCTGTAGCAAGGTGGGGATTGATCTCTTCTCCCAAGTAACAAGCACCAGGATGAGAGAAAATGCCCTCAAGTTGTTCCAAGGGAGGTTTAGAACAGATATCAGGGAAAAAATTCTTCACTGAAAAGACAACTAGACATTGGAAAAGGCTGCCCAGGGAAGTGGTGGAGCCACCACCTTTGAGGTGTTCAAAAGGGGTGTGGATGTTGCAATTGGGGATGTGGTTTAGTGGTGGACTTGAAGGTGCTGGGTTAAGAGCTGGACTCAAACTTAGAGGTCTTTTCCAACTTCAATGAGTCTACAGTTCTATGAATTCCTTTATTTTTCATTTAACTACAAAAATTGTCAGTTTGGGAAAAAACAGATGTGATACTGCCATGCTTTCCTGTTTTCTGAACTACTTTTCTGCTCCTGTTGTAAAAAGTGGCTTGAAAATCGTAAAGTCCACAGCTGGTGTGCTATATCCTTGTTTTAGTACCCCTCCTGATTGGCAATTCTGAACTGTTGTTATTCTAATACTGTATACTGACTACCACTGTATGTTGCTGCTTTTCTAATTGTGTTTGGATTCTTGAGGAATAACTACAGTGTAAAGAATTCTGGACCTCAGACACTCACCCAATATTTAGGACAGTGTAATCAACCCCCTGGGAAGATAATACAGGAAAGCTTTATTGCTGCTGCCAATAGGGTTTCTTTTCCAGGTCATTGCATGAAGTGAGGCCTTGTAGGTGGTTATTTTCCAATTTGTTTTTCTTTTCTAGTCATTAAAGAGGCCAGATTAGTCACCTCCATCTTGTAGACCTTTCTGCAGGATCCCGAATTACTGTTCCTCAGATGCAGAATGTTCCCTATGTACCTTTTATAGTCTTCAAAGTTTAGCACATTTCAGTCTTTGTACGTAGGTGAGGTCAGTTTTGCTTATTCTTTGGAAATGTTTTAATCCTGAAAAAAAAAAAGAGAAAAGGAAAAAACCAAACAAGAAATCACCCCAACTGAATTTTGTATTATGCGTTTTGCATTTTTTATAACCATTAAACTATCCTTACCGAAGGATATTCTCCAGTGACTGCCTCTGAGTTCCTGATATATGGTCAAAATATTGAAGCCCTTTTGGGATCTGTTACTGCATAGCACTGCAATGTAACTCTTACTGGCAGGTGTCAGGGTTGGCAGTCAACCTGAGCTCCACAGTCTTCAGGGAATGCATTGATCCTGAATATCTGAAATTTCATTTTTACTAGCTGTCTCTGCTAATCTCTGCTGGATAAGGCATTGATGCAAGCTGTGGATTGCCATCTTCTTAGAAATTGAAAAAGTTTTGCAAAGCAACAGATGACCAGTGGTTTTATCACTTGCATGATTATTTCTGGAAGCAGGATATTTTGGTGCAGACTGATTAATTTTTAGCTGCTAGCATTTTGATGCTTCCTATTGAATGAACAAATAAAAACCTTTTAAAATAAAAAATAATTTGCTGTTTGGTACTATTCCAAACAGTGAACTCTTCCTTACTGTAATACTTGTTTCTCTCAGCACAAAAAGCGACTGTGGCGCATGATTCCTTCTCAGCAGTACCAACACTAAGATTTTCTAGTTTTTTCTTCCTTACCTGCATGCTGCAGTGGCCAGAGCTATATACATTGTTTCCCAAATATGGAAGACTCATAATTTATAAACTAACTGACTGTTTTTACTTGCAAATTCCTGTGCTGAAATGGCTCTGTAGGAAGCATTTACACAAGTTTTACAGTAATGAGATGATCAGAATGAAAGCTAAGAAAGAAGTTGCAGGGGACAGAACTCTGAGTGCCCATCCTATTTTATCAAAAATTGCTTCCCTAATTGCTGAGAGATGAAAGGGTGAAAGTGGTGGCCCATCCATATGTTTTCCAAGAGACAGCAATGGCAGCATTGTACTTGAAGTATGTGAGGTGGGCATACTGCTTTCTGTGTGGCAACTTACTTCTTAATATCATCATCAGAAGAGGCAAATCTCTGTTAGAAAAATCGGCTTTGTGCATCCTATCATCCAGTGCCAGGGTGCCAATACAGATGAATGAAGGGTAAAGGAGAAGAGAAAAAAAATACAGCAGAAAACTGTGACCCCTTGGTGGCATGACCTGGGCCGTGTGTGCCACATGCAAATGGGTCTCATAGTCCTCTCAATATCTCTGACAAAATTCCCTCCAACAATTTTATTTTATTACTGAGGCAAAGATCCATGTGTTTTAATATCCATTTTGTGGACAATACGTTTACAAATTGTTTTAATAACTGTTATGTGCATTAATCTCACAATGCATTTTCTTACTCATGCAATTACAGAAAACATTTCTCTGAAGCCTGGTAGTAGACCAAGTCTGGAAAAAAAAAATAAATTAAGAAGCACATTTCAGAGTTTGAAGACTCAAGTACTTTTAAAGGCAACTGCTATCAATGTTGCTTTTGTGTTGACAGAATCCTCTTAAAAGGTTTTGTGGCGTGAAAAGCACCTTTTAGTGGGTTTTCATAATGCACTGGGAGAGAACAAGAAAATGTTTTTCTCACCATGGCCAGTCACAGAGCGCACTTAGAACATCGTGTACCCAAACCGGGAGGCGATTTTCCATTGGGCTCGCAGGCACAGCCAGTGGGATCGGCACTCATGCCTGCCCCTGCTCGCCTTGGAGACTGTTTGCTGCTTCCCAGCGCACCTCAGGATGACTCAGGCCCCTTAATGCGCCTGTAGGAGATAGTCGAGGTGAGGGCTCACACCCGCCCGAAAGTGAGAGATTGACGTCCCCAAAGCTTGCAGGAGGCAAAAGTGCTTTTATTGTAAGAGCGTGGCTTGGAGCAGGAGGGGTGGCATCCCCCTGTGCCAGCTGTAATCCAGCAGCCACAAGGTGGCACGAGGGGTTTGCGCTTCCCCCGCCCAGTGCCTGCCATCAAGGAGCATCTGGCCACGTACTCCCACTGTGTGCTGAATTCCCCCGGCCTGCAGAGCTGCTTGTGGCACAGCATCTAAGGACTGTTGTGTGCAAAAACCAGGGTTGCTATGTCCTCGAGGCTGCTATTTCTCGGTCTGGCTAAATGAAAACCAGCCTGTGCATACTCCTACTCCTGCACAAATCCTCCCTTCCTGTTGTCTCTCAGATCCTCTCGGGATGGCCATCCCTTTTTGTCTCATATGGTCTGTGGCATCGGAAGATGCCTCTCAAACATGTAGGATGTCAAGCCTTGCCTAAGCTGGCCAGACCCCCAGTGTCTGCTGGGACAAGTGTACCCTGTGCCCACAGCACTCCTGTGCCTACAACAGGTCTAAGAAACTGGGCCACGAGAGAGCAAACAAGCAGCAGATATTCCCAATTCGACTCTTCCAGTCTTGCTGCTCCCAGCCTAATCTGTAACATATCTAACAGCCAGGAAAATGAGAAAATCACACAGGAGTCTGCCACAACCTTCTGCACCAGCACCTCGGTGATGCTAAGGTGGGAATAAAATTGGGTTTTCTCTCACTGATGAACCCCTCCTTGCTTTATTTCTGATAACTTTGTTGTGTGTGATGCATCTGTGACACTTATGGCTTTCTGGAGGTGGACAGGACAGGATGGATGGATGCCTCTCATACTGCTGTAGCTTTTGCCAAAGCAAAACTGAGTGATGAGGATGTGAAATAAAGAGAGAGAATCCGGTGCTGAGTTATTAAAACGTGCACTACAGATCTTCTTTGCAATATGTCTGTGTGAATTTCATTGATTTCTCTGCAGTACTGCTTCATTCACAGACAGGATTTTCCTTATAACTTACTTTCAGATGCTTTGTGCAAAAAATGTTTAGGTGTTTCTATCAGAGGTACAGCTTCTGCTGGTCCTGCTGGGAAAGCAGTGTGAAGGTGTCACCCATAGAAGTTTTCCTTTTAATCTGCCTTAACAATTCACCTGAAAAACAATCTAAAAGTTTAAGATACTGTGAAATAAACAGTTCCTACAGCCAGTACTATGCAGGTGCCATTAACAGCCCGGTCCCAAGGAAGGCAAACATTCAGCATTCCTATTTGTTGTATTCATTTATTTAAAACTTGCTGCTTTTCTAAATAGGACTCTAGGCCATGTAAGGATATTAGTGACATGGAATAGTTCACTGGGAGTTGCATATATGCAGTGCTCAGCAAAAGTAAGGCAGCAGCTGTGAGCTAAAGCAAATATAAGTGCTTTGCTCACAGACCTCTGTGGAATTAAAGAGCTGTACCTGACTTCAATCCACCTTGCTTCTTCTGAAAAAAACATTTGAATGGAGAACTCCACCACCCCCTCACCTTTTCTCCATTTCTTAGGAGCTAAAAAATTGGATTTTAATATCTCTGTGACCTTTCAGTTTTATAATACCTAACTGGAGCAGAGGAAATGTTTTCTTCTTCAAGCACAGCTTCCCTTTTGTTGCAGGCTCATTTTGGACTAATGTAGCACAGCACAAAATACCTCCAGGATGTACTGTTTTGCAACACTTTTCCCAGTTAACATCTCAGAGTTTTATAACCATGAATCATGCATTCTGGGGTGGTTTGTCTCCCATCCTGTGGAATCTATAGAAATGGTGAGGAGTGATCCTGAAAAAGTACTTACAATAGGTTTAACTACTTAAACTAAATGCAGATGTTGAAAACAAGAGGAATCATTGGGCATTCCACTTTTCTTCACATCCTAATACCAAGTTTGTAGTTTTTGTCTGTGGATCGATGCTTGGGAACTTTTGCCATCTTTCTAATGCATTTCAGTGACTGTGCTGACTTTACCTGTCACTGTTTTCCAGAGCAGTTCTGTGCATTAAGAAAAAACATGAGGAAAACTTGTGATTCAGCTCTCCTTACTGCCTCTTCTTCCCCCATGAAAATCAAGGAAGGACACCAACTCTATTGAGTGTAATGACTAGCAGTATTATTCACTAATCAACACTGCAAGATGGGGAAAAATTTCTTTTGAAGGACAGCTTTTACTCAGTTGCAAAGTCTCCTTTGATTACCTTGTTCTCAGAGGATGAGTAATGTGGTTTTAATTCTTTTTACTTTAGTTCATGGTTATTAATCATCTTAAAACTAGCAACAAATACATGAATTCACTAGTGTTTCATGTCATTGACTGTACATTTTCTTTTTCTTGGAGATATTTTCTTTGCCATTTTAACGTTGATGATTTCCACAGGCCCTGGTGGAGACCATCACCTAATGACTACAAGTTTGGGAGCTGAGACAGGAATTTCTTCAACTGAAATCGTTCTTCATAGGGGCTAAACACTAGTCTCTGAATTCATGACAGAACTCACTGGCAGATATTTACTTTATAGATTAGTGGCACTGAGTACTTGGAGGCACGAGAAGTATTATTCCTGAGTGGTAAACTTTCAACACTTGCAAAAAAATTGGAGTCAGATTACCAAAGGTGATCATCTGACCCCACTTAAGTAATCAGGATCTTTGCCTTTGACATCAATGGGGTCAGGTATTTGTCTTGGAACTATTAATGTTTTTTAGCTATGTGCTCCCAAGAAAGTCACTGAGTTTGATGTATTTCATACTTTATTGGATAAAACAGATGTAATATATTAATAAATATATGACTTACAAGAATATTGTAAGATTAGTGATAATGCATTCAGATGAAACTTATTGCATAGTTGTAGCATATTTTATAAGTATGAGGAACCCACATTAAGTATGGGCATATCATCACCAGACCACATGCAGCTCATCTTTCATCTAAAATAAAAGATAGTATTTTTTTCTAAATCTGTGACGTGGAGGTTTTAGCAGAATTTTCTCAGTACTGAACAAATATTTTCCCCTTTCATAAGCAGAATTTAGTCTCCTATTCCAGTATTTATCTTGTAGTAAACAAGGTTTACTTTGTTGCACCTCTGTGATAATGATATAAAAATATTCTGCATTAGGAATGGGAGGAATGAAAGAAAGGCTATGTGGAAATGAACAGTACATCAGAAGCAATCCCTGTCTCAGAACAAAACTGGTAGAACTGATCTAAGGGTTAGGAGCTGTATTAAAACCAGAGTTATTTACTTTCCATAGAGGAGATGTTTGAATAAATAATGTTCTGGACAATGGCTTTCTTTTGAATATGATAATTTTATCCCAGAAAGGTATGTGAAACATATAAAGGTGTCTCCTTGTGGAGTCCTGTACTAGCTTGAAAACAAACCAATGGAAGGCACCAAGTCAGAATAACAATTTAATAGGGAAATTAAAAAAAAAAAAAAAAAGCAGAAAACACTGGTTCAAACTGACAGAGCCAGGATACAACCTGACACCCTGTTAGTCAGGGTGGCAGTAGCAGTCTGATAAGATGGTGGCTGCAGTCCTCCTGAAGTGATGGATGTGGTTCTGTTGAAGAGTGATCCTGTAGAAGGGTCTGCTCTTCCTCAGAAAGTCCAGTGGTGGCTGTGTAGCTCCTGTCCTCTGGAAATCCAATGGAAAGAGTGCATGTGGTGTTCGGAATCTCAGATTATATCCACGATGGGGTGCTTGGTTCCTCCTTCTGGGTGGAGCATCTCACAATGGGGTAATGAGTCATGAGGCCAAGTGTTGATTAGGCTCGTTAACAGAAGATAGTCTGGAGGGAGTTATCTCTGAGTCATGCAGCAGGACAATGATGGGCCATTAACAGAAAGATAGTCTGGGGGGAGGAGGCAAGGAAACACTGCCCCACCGGATTTCCACAGCTCATGAGGATGGTAATAGAATACGCTGCAACCCAGGACAAGTCCTTACTAAAAAAATCAAACCAGAACCAAACCCAAAAGCCAAAACACCTTTAAGCGTTAGCATTAGATGATTAGAAGTTATTTCTTAATTTCCTTGCTCAAACTTGTTGTCTATTGTGTTTCAGAGCAAATTCATGTCACACTCAGGTATTTCATCAGAGAAACTAGCTAAAGTTATTTATGCAATGGTAAAATATTCTTTACAGACAGCTAAAACCAACATACCTTTTAGAACAATCTCAAGTGTTACTGAGACTTAGAGGAAAATTAGGTTTGCTGTAGGGTAGCATATGTCAGAGAATCACCCCAAATTATATGCAAATAACTTATTTTTTTTCTTTTCTGAAGGCACATTTCAAAGTCAATAATATGATTGCACTTGGAAGCAAAAAATCCCCAGGAAATATATTTTCATTACAGTGAAAAATACCATATTTAAGTTTAAGGATTTAAAACATATCTACGAAGTATCGTGGTTTATCATTATGTTGTTGCTATTGACATATACAGTTACCTCTGGAGACTGAACACAGATCTGGGAATCAAAAGAGTGAGTTCAGTCTTGCAATGTCCTAGCAATTTCTGTCTTGTTCTGTGCTCTGCAAACTCCTATGAAATTCAAAACTGACTAAAGCCATAAGTATTTACATAATGAGCTCAATAGATATGTACCTGGAGTTATGAAATCACATAGGAGTTTCTGCAGACAATCTTCATTCCTAATGAGAAGGGTCAATAAATCCAGTGCAGTTCTGTCTGAAATCAGTGAGTGGCATTACAAGGGTCAGAGAGTGATTTTTGACATTAGAAGAGGCCATTATGAACATCCAGTCTGACCTTTGCATAAAGCAGGACAAAGAATGGCTCGATAGCTTGAGATCTTTTAGAAAGATAGCAAGCCTGACTTTAAAGATTTTCTAGTAATGGAGATTGTAATCCAATTCTGTTTAAGTGATTAATTGCCTCAGCTGTTACAGAAATACATTTTATTAGAAGATAGAGATGGATCGGACCATAAGGCCACACACAAGAAATTCTTTGTGCCATCGTTAAATATAAAAACTAAGAACCGCACATTTTCCTTTAGGCTAAGTAGGCTAGAATACTTTATTTAAGTTATGACAACAGACAAAGATTATGTACTGTTTCCTGGCCCCAGTGTCTGGCTGGTGACCCCAGTGTCTGCTGTCCAGCCCTCATGGCAAACCCAGGAGGCCAGCAAACCCAGCTCCCCAGTCTCACCCCACGCCCTGCCCCACATCTCTGGAGCTGTGCATCTGGTGGCACACAGGCCCTTCTATGCTGCCAGGGGATGTGGGAGCTCTCCCTGTTGCCCACTACGCACAAAACAGGGAGCTAAGCCATGTGAAGGGCTCCCATGCTCAGGGCAATTTTGGCTGCAGCCAGCATGGATGGGCTGCAGCCAGCATGGATGGGCTGCAGCCCCACAAGGCAGAGGCTGCACTGCAGGGTGCACAAGCCACCAAGGACAGGCTTCTACACCCAACCAAACATCTTTTCTCTTTTCCTTAAAGAGAAAGACTTTGTTATTCTCTCATCAGAATATGTGGTTCTGATTGATATTTACTGGGCTCTGCGTGACCCGTCTCTGTCATCTTTAGCATGGTTAATTGGAATTATTGAGCGGCGCCCGGCTCTGGCAGGCTGGGATTCACCCCTGTTGGGATGGTCCTCACCTGCCTGCCCTGGACTGCTTCTGTGCAGCCTTGCTCCCGTCAGACTGAATTAAGCTGCACTGTCAGGAGCCAGGGACCCTTCAACAGTTTTCCAGCACAAGCAACACTAAATTAGTGTTTGGTAATAGGCTGCACACTGTTTTGTAATAAGAAAATATGGATGGTTCTATTTATTCCCTCTCGCTCCCTGCGATGATAAGAAATGTTCTAATTCATTATTAATTTGTTCCAACTATTTCTGGTAAATCTAAACTATGAATAACTTTAGCTATGCCATTAGCAATACCTCAGAACTACAGATGGATTTTTGTTTCTGGACACAGGCACGTAGCAGTCCCACTGTTTCTAAAGGTGTACCCAAAATTCTGTCACATTTGGGTACAAAACCAGACCTTGTCATTCACCTGGGGCTACAGCTGCATCTAAAGCAACCTGGAAAACAAAAATATTGTGGCTGCTATTTGTCCAGTATAAATTATTGCATCTTGGCAGCACTTGTGAAGCTTTGTATATTCAATCTGCTTAAGGGTTTACCTTGCCCCTGAACACTGGATCAAATGGAAATGAGAGTCGGGATATATCTGCTGCCAGTGCTAAAGCCTTTTTTCTGCCCTGTGGACTAGTGAGGTCTTTTGTGGCATTTTATAGGTTGCTGGCTTTAGTAGAATAGGTCTTTGGAATATTAAGTCTTAAAATAAGTCCTTTATTTGTTGTTGTTGTTGTTTGCCTTTCATAATTTTTCTATTTTTCATGTATAAATGATTGATCAAAGAACTGCTGTCAGAAAGCATCAAGGACAATTATTTTCTTCTCTTGGAGCATATGAGTTTATCTGGGATTATAAATAAACCTATCGGTCATCCAAGGAAATTTTCTGTCACAGGCATAGCGTGGCGGTACCTCCTTGTGAAACCAAGTCCACTGTTTGGTCCTTCATTTATTTAGAAAGTGATTTTCTTGCCTTTGTGTTTGGATGGGAATGATTCTTCCTTTGTGTTGTTGAAGTCATCTGCCTTCATTTACTGAATAGGGGGAGGAGGACACCCACAGGGTAAGATCGAACACTGAGCTTCTGTGTGGGCAATCATGCAAGACACAGGCAGCCCAGTGGCCTTGCCTCTCACTGTGAGTTCCAGGCAGAGGCAAGAGCAGAATGACTGGACTGCTGGTGCTCTTATGCTGTTGCCCTGGGAAGTACTGTTCTGCCTCCTCACTTCAGAGAGGGAAAGAAAAGAAAACCAGCCCATCTTTTTTAACTGTTTGCTTGGAAGTAAGGTTATGTAAGGAAGCAAGGAATTATCTGGAAGATTCTCACAGAGATTTTTCTAATGCCTGGTGGTCACATGCAAAGAGGCTGGCAAGGGTCCTGGCCACCAGGTGAGGCTTGTCTCTATCATCTCTTGAGAGATTTGTAGTTCCAGTACTGTCCCTGGTTGTCATTCTCTGGCTTTTTTGGAGTTTGTACATCCTGCCCAGGACATCCCTGGGTAACCAAGCTTGTCTGGATTGCAGCTTTGTCCCTTTGGACATGATAAAGAACACAGACGTGTATGCTGCCGACAGTGTGCCTAAACATTTTGCTACTTTTACCTAAAGAAAGCATTAGAGGGAATGGTTTAATAAAAGAAAAACAACTCAGTGAATGAAATGCTTCAGCTGTCTCTGTCCCTCAGTGGATTGACATCTAGCCTCCAGGAGGAAAGTGGGGCTTTCCCACCTCTGCTGCAGGTGACATGTCTCAGCTGAAAGTGCTGAAATGTCCACCAAGCCGTGCTTGAGCCATAATAACTTCTGTTGTGCTGCCAGGCTATCCCTAATTAGCCTTTTTCAGATGACCACAGCTACAGCTGAATGACTTCATGGATAAGTTAATCTCCCCTCTGACACGTTCATCCTTCGAAGGAGTTGGCCCTTGGGGAGGAGGAGGAGTCAGGAAACCCAAGAAAAGGTGTTTATGAAACTGATGCAGACAAGTATTCATTGGCATGCTGATCAGCAATAGGTTCCCCAAACCACCCCAGTAAGAAAGGAGGCCTGGGCAGAGATAAATAACAAGATAGATTATAAACCCACAGTGTATGTGTGTGTGAGAGAGAGAGAGCTGGTTTGGCAAGATTGCTTGCTTTTGGGAAAAAACAATTCACCCTTTTCTGTATTGGCAGAAATACATGTGCCCTTTCATGATAAAATTATCAGGTACATCAATTCTTCCAGGTTCTTTTTATAATATGCAGCTGTTTGGGACATACTGAGAAAATATGAATATAGTGGCTGGACATCCAGCCAGTGTGTACGAGATATCAGGCTTTATGGATCAACACAGTTCCTGGCAGTTTGATAAATTACTCATAGTATTTTTTATAAAATATGCATAAATATAGAAAGGGGGTTTCTGAGGAGTCAAAAAGATGCCCATCATGGTACACGATGAAATACGTTCCTTTGAATTAGAATTATAGCAGCAAGGTTTCCAGCAGTCAGTTGCAGTCAGCCACAGCCAGGCTTGACAAGGCTCACAGGATGTAAGCTCCCCTAGAAACTTCTATAGAATTATAATGCTCTAGTTAATAAAATAGATATTTAAAATAGAATAGTGTGGAAGAATAGAATAGTAGAATACTCAGATAACTTAAAAGGTCTAATTTAAAATGGTAGGAGGAAGATGAAAGAAATTCTGCCAATAAAAAATCCTTTGCTTTTCTTCAGCTGCTGCCTTAGGAATTTGCCCCAGAGGCCAGTATTGTATACCTTAAATCTCTGCCAGCCTTGAAATGACAGAGTTATCGAGAAATTTACTTGTACTCAGAGACCAGATTTAAACCTTCACTTCCTCAGCCTAAACTGCATTCATGTCATAATCACATTCACCTTGCACACACACCCCTGTGACACAGAATGAGATGCTATGAAGCTTCTGTTGGCATGAACTATGTGTGAGTTACTCACCATAAATGAGAGCTTAGAGGATGCATTTTTTGCAAACCATCCTGACATTGCTCCTGCATGCACAGTACCACCAGGGTGGCACTAGGTCTCTGTGTGGGGTCTGTAGCTTCAGGTTTGTTTTATGGGAATCTCTAGCTCTGTGCTGTTGATGACTGTTATTTCAGGCATCCTAGTACTTTCTGTAAGGATCTAGGGGAGTGGGGATGGAGGAAAGGAAATGTGGCTGTGTATGTCAAAA
Source organism: Aphelocoma coerulescens (assembly GCF_041296385.1). Lineage (NCBI taxonomy): Eukaryota > Metazoa > Chordata > Aves > Passeriformes > Corvidae > Aphelocoma > Aphelocoma coerulescens. The sequence goes on along the minus strand of NC_091015.1, from coordinate 118,316,076 downwards.
GTAGCTGAAAGTAGCTCTTCTAAAGTGAAAACAGGCACAGCTTTAAAATGTATTGGCTGTGTGTGTCTAGTCTCTTCGGAAAGAAGGAATGTTTTTTTCTTGTTCTTTAGGCAGAGTGTGTGTTCAGGCCTCCATGCTGACATGATTCACGCAATCCTTGCCACACCGGTTTCTAGAAAAGGCCGTGTTTACACCTGCTACCGCAGAGTCATTAAAAAGGAAACCAAAGAAACCCCACCACAAACCCCACCAGCCCCCAAAGCGCGGCGAAGGGGAGCAGCGGGCAGCCCTTTCCCGCTGGCCTCGCTCACAGGCGGGCCCGGGAGCTCGGCGGGATCGCGGGGGTTTCTCGGCAGCCCGCCCCAGCCGGGGCACGGGGCAGCGCCGGTCGGGCCCGACAGCGGCTCCGCGGCGGCGGCCGCAGGTGCGCAGCTGCCCGCGCGGTGGCGCCCTCCGCTCACGGACCGTGCGCGCCCGCGGGGAGCGGCGGGGAAGCCCCAGCGCGGTGCCGGCCCGGCGCGGGGAGCCGCGGGCTGCCCCTGCCCCAGCGGGCGCGGTGGGATACCCCTGCCCCAGCGGGAGCGGTGGGATACCCCTGCCCCAGCGGGAGCGGTGGGGTGCCCCCTTCCACTGCGGGAGACGCGGGATGCCCTTCTCCAGCGGGAGCAGTGGGGTGACCCTCTTCCCAGCGGGAGCGGTAGGGTGACCGCTTCCCCAGCGGCCCCGCCGGGCGCCCTGCCCTGCCCCGTCCCCTCTCCTGCCGGCGGTCCTTCCCGACCCGACCCGCCCGGCACAGAATGACAACGGGGACAGCGTCCCGCTCCGTCCAGAGCCCTGCATCCCCGCCCGGGTTCGCGTCGTTGGCCATTTCTACGGGAATCATTCATTAACGTCAAATTTCCTTTATCTCCGGAAAATATTGCAACCTTAAATGACCGTAATAGGAATGTAATTGTATGGTGTGTTTTTTGTTGTTGTTGTTCTTGAGAAATCGATTTGGGCTCAAATAACTCATCCAAGCATGTTACACCAAACCCATTCAAATAGGAAACAGGAGAACTATATTATTGCTGCTTCCTGAACGCTCTGCTTATGATCCCAATAATTAAAATGTCTAGTAATGGCTCTTGCAGCCTGGATTTCTTTGGGTAATTCTCGGAAATGAAGGGCACATTTTCGGTCGCGGAGGGAGGGGAGTGTGGAGACGAGCGGCAATTGCAGCGGCTGGGAGCCCGCCGGTGGCCCGCGCCCGGCGCATCACTTCGGGGGAAAATTATTCCGGCGGCGGGGAAGTCCCCAGAGAAGGGATTTCCTTCCCGGTCCCTCCGGCAAATCAACTTTTTTTTTTTTTTTTTTTTTTTTTTTTTTTTTTTTTTTTTTTTCCTCATGGCGATGCTCTTCCTTCCCGCTCTGCCAAGAGCTGCGAGCCGCACATCTGTCTCTGCACGAGGCGGAGAGACGAGAGGGTCGGGCCAGGGGAGTGGGGGGAAAAGCCGCCGCCCCCATCTCCGGGCAGCGCCGGCCGCGGGTGGGACCCTCCTTGCGCGGCCGTGGGGCTTGTCCTCTACGCCCGGCGGCTTCAATACACGCAGAGCGGTCACAGCGCTGCTCGTTTCCCCGGGGGGAGCCTTGTGTAATGGGAACAATATTAACAATCCTTAAAAAAAAAAAAAAAGTAAAAGGAAAAGAAAAAAAATAAAAGAGGGGGCTTCGGAAGAAAAAAAAAAAAAAAAGGTACTTAGATTCTCAAATCTCCGCGGAAGTGGGGGCTTCCGCCCCGGGGCTGCTCCGCCTGCGCTCTCAGAGCCGGGCGGCTCCGAGGGGGCCTGCGCCCAGCGGCGGCCCCGGGCTGCGTGTGGGGTGAGCTGGCCCCGCGGAAAGACAGGCAGCAAAGACGTGGGAGAGTCCAACAAGCCCGGGGACCCCCACCCCACCCCTAACTGCTCTCCTCCGCTTCCCTTCCCACGTCAGGTAAAACTTTACCGTGGCGAACATCCTTTTATGTTTGTGCGATGGGGGGTTTCTGCGTGTTTGTTTGGTTGTTAGGTTTTCTATTTTTCTTTTTTTTTTTTTTTTTTTGGGGGGGGGAAGTGTGAGTTGGTGTTTATGAAGAAGCTTTATGACTCCTGATAAGCTCATCTTTGAGGACGACACAGAACTGTGTTCCTTGAGGAATTGGGGTGGTGACGTCTTTTCTGATACCCGATTATTACGTGACTGAGGAAAAAAAAAAAAAAAGGCATTTGATTCATGAATAAAAATCCGGACACCACTACGGGGGCAACAAACAATATTGCCCGTCCTCTAAGGTAACAAGCAGGCAAATGTTTACGAAGAGGGCTCTTGCTGAAGCGGGGTGTTTGCAAAGATTTTCTTGCTAATTGCGTATCAGACGGAAGGCTGCGGAAGGCTGGTCAAGTTTGGAGCCACCGAGCAGGAAAAGAAGAGAAGAAGGCTGAAGGCGCTCAGTGAGGGGAGAGATCTGGGGAAGACAACATCGCACGCAGCCAGCCCGCGGCTCCCGCCTCCGCTCCCTCCCGGGCTCGCTCGCTCTCTTCCCTCTTCCCTAGCGCTCCGTTCTCCAGCGACATCTCGCTCCATCCCTCCTTCTCCATTCCCTTGTAGACTCCACTCCAGATCTGTGCTGCTACCTGCAAACTTTTTTCCTTTATCCTTTTTTTCCCCCCTCCTGTCTTTCTTTTTCTTTTTGGAGTGGATTGCCCTAAAACCAGCAAACAACTAACTGCTGCCGCTTCTGCATCTTCTGCATCCTGCGGGTCCTTCGCCCATCGGAGAGGCGATGTCACGAGGGTTTTAACTCCTTTTGGACGCAACTTGGGAGAAAGCTCGATTTCTCCCCCTCCCTATTTTGGGTCTTTATTTTTTTTCCCCCAAGACCTGCCGTTTTAGTTTCGCAGCCAAACGCTCTCAGTGCCGGGTGTCTAGAGTTTAATGGTAAGGACACGAGGTGGCTCACCGGGCCTTCCCGCAGCGGTCCCGGGGCGAGCGGGCGGGCGGGCAGGCGGGCACCGACGGGGCGGGCGGCGGCCGCAGCTCTTTGCGCCGGGCACCGCTCTGCTCCTCTCCGTGCCGCTCCGCGCCGGCACCCGGCTGCCCAGGGCGCTTGTCCCCCGGGGCCGCGCTGCCTCCTTTTCCGGCAGGGGGTTGGTGAGCCGTGGGGCGGTTTGTTTGGGTTTTTGTTCGTGAAATCTTTTTGTTTGTTTTTGGGGTTTTTTTTTCCTTTTTTTTTTTTTTTTTTTTTTTTTTGACAGCAGTTTCCTTTCCCTCCCGCACAGAGTGGCAATGTGTAGCAAAGCGATCTTAGCACTCCTGGTCTATGGCATAATAATGCACTGCAGCGTCTACTGCTCACCTGCGGCCGGACTTCAGTACCCGGCGCTCAGGTAGGTCTGTCCCCCGTCCGGGAGCTCCGCCGGGACCACTCCAGCCCCCTGCTGCCCCAGCTTAGCTAAGGGCAGCGGAATCTTACTGGGGAGGAAAATGAAAGGGGATGTGAAGGGGAATCACCAAAGGAAATCCCCTCCACTTGGGCTATGTGCCCACCCCTTCCACCGCAGCATGGGACCCCCTCCGCCTGCAGCACTGGCATCCCCCAGGTCCGCTCCTCGGGACCCCGGTACTGTGACCCACGGCCTCTTTTTCCCGGGAGTGGGGGACCTGCTCTTCTGCGTGTTGGCGGGAGCGGGCCGAGGTCCCGGCTGCATGTCGACGGGGCCCAAAGCTCCTCCCCCGCCTGCCCCCTGTCCTGCGGGGCCCTTGGCAGCCTCCGGTTGCCCGCAGCTCGCCCAGGGTGAGCGCCGAGCTTCGCCTGTCCGGCTCAGGGGGAGCGGGGCGCGGGCATGGGTGCGCCGTTGTCTGCAAGTATGTGGGAGCTGTCATGGTTCGTGTAGCGGCATTGGAACTGGTGGGGATCCAGTCTCTTCCCCTGTTTACCTGTCTGTGTTTGACAGCCCTTCCCAAGAGAGAAGGGCCTGGCACAAGGTTGTTTAGTTTTCTGTGTTCGGAGTGTTCTCGCTGGGCTCCAGCGCAGACTGATGCCTGCGCTGTCCCACAGTGGGCGTTTGAACCCCGCTGTGTTTGGGGCAGGAGTGGGGGACACCCAGGAGCACCAGCACAAAGGAGTTTCCTACGCTGGGCTGCAGCTGGGGGCTCAGGGCACCTGGTCCGGGACGGCCGATGGTAGCCTGTTCTCACTCTGCTTGTCGCCTGCTCGAGTGACCGGTGTTGCTTGGCTTGGGGGAGTTTTGGACTCGGTGCTGTCGTCCTGCTCCACCGGCTCTTGGCTCTGTTCCGGGGTGCTCTGCGGGGGACACTGCCGTGCGGTGAGCGCAGATGGGTGGGGGGAGGGGGGGAGATGCCGGGCGCGCAAGGTTGTCCGACGTGGGTGTCCTTTTTGGGGCTCCGAGGTGTCCTTACAGTAACCAGGAGCCCGTCGAAGCTGGCTCGGAGCAGCCCCTGTCATCTTCCTGGGCAGTGCGGCTAGGGGGCAGCGGGCTCAGTGGCCTGAGGGGCCATTAGCCGGCAGCAAGCTGGCTTTCTTCATTCAAGCGCCTGAATTAGCAGGAGTGAAACACTTTAGCGGCATCTATTATTAATACCTCCGCTAAAGCTCACAGACAAAAATAGCTGCCTGTAACGTGCAATGACCTACATCGTACTGCAGAGAGGGAGGCAGAGAGCGGGGGCTGGGGGGGCTGGGACACACAAAACTGGCGAGATCTCAAAGGGCAGAGGCACCGTTCAACGAAAAACAACAGGCGAAGCCCCCCCGTCCCAGAGGGTGCTGCGGGGAGGAGCGGGGCGCGGTCCCCGGCCCCGGCGGCGGGGCTGCCGCTCACCGCCCCGTCCCCGCCGCGGAGGCTGCTCGGCTCCCGCCCAGCCCCTGGCACACAAACGCGTGTTAGCGCGGCAGCCTGCGCGCCTGGGCGTGCGCTCCGCTCGGGAAGCACCAGCCATGGCTGTGGCAGAGAGGGGATGTTTCTCGGGCCGGGGCGTGGGTCGCAGAGGGCGGGGGGAGGGGGGGGCATGTTTGGGGGTTTCTTGGAGCACGTCTGACGGCGGGTGTGTTCCCTCCTCCGCGGTCCTGCCCCGCAGAGGAGAGGGCGGGGATGGGGAGCGGGCGGGTGTAGGGAGGGGATGGGGGCAGTCGGACGGGGCTCCCGGGGCTCCCGGGTCGGCTCCGCCGAGGGGTGGCCACCGAGGCAGCCGGAAGCCGGCAGCGGGGAGTGGAGCGGAGCGCCCCGCGGAGCCCGGCTGACTCCTTCTTGCTGCTCTCGTTGCCAGGCTGGAGGATGAAGTCTACGACGAGGACGGGAACACCCTGCAGGACTTCGCGTACGACCACGAGCCCCTCGGTATAGCGAATCCGTCCTCCATGATCGGCGAGATGTACACCTTGTATTACCCACCGGAAAAGAGGTGACTGCAACTCGCGGGGTATCAGGCGTGAATTTGGAGTAGGGAGAAAAACGGGTCTGGCAGAACCGATTGGGGGAAAAATAATAATGATACCTAACAAGCAAAGAGCAACAACATCAAAATAAAAATCCCGAGCCCAAACAAACGACAATACTGCCCAGGTCCCGGTGCCCAGCGTAAAGCTCAGAAGAAATGGAAAAGCCTCCTTACCTCCAGCAGCGCGGGGGAGGGAGCGGGGAGCCGCCCGCGCCGGGGAGGGCTAGCGATGCTCCCGCAAACGGAGCAGAAATGCCCAGCCGGCGCGGAACCGAGCGGGCGCGGCGGGGAGGGACCTGGGTGGGGACGAGGGCTCCCGGGGGACGCGGGGAGATGCCGCCCTCCGCTCGCCGGCGGAGGGGAATGGTCACCGCTACCGCCCGGGCTCCCGCAACCTGCCGCAGCCGGCTCCCGGGCCTCGCCGCTCACCCGCGGGCTCTTCCCTCTGCCCAGGCACGCCGATGGGATCTTCAACAAAGCCTACAGGAAACTCCTGGGCCAGTTATCCGCCAGGAAATATCTGCACTCCCTGATGGCCAAGCGGGTCGGGTAAGGTTCTCTGCTTGTTCTTTTCCGCGGTGGGCGTTGGTGCTACTGGAGCGGAGACACTGGAAGGGCCGCGGCTGGGGGGAACAAAGCTGCCCCGGCGGGGTCGGGAATGTGTTGCGCCCCCGATGAGTCTGGTGGAGTCCGGCTCCCCAGCATCTGCCTCCCATGGCTGCTCCCGGCACAGCGTGACCCTGCTTGTCAGCGCGGGTGTGCGCGGAGGTTTGGTTGGGTTACTACGCCCGGGCATAAAGATATATATCTATATTTATGTCTATATATCTATATATCTATATATCTATATATCTATATATCTATATATCTATATCTATATGTCTATAAATTTTTATAATCAACCGATTTAAAATTTAGAAGTTGGGCAGCCCTTACGGTTTGCCGGGGGGAGCAGCTTATGGAGGGCGATGATCGAGGGCTCAGCTGCAGCCGTGGCGGCTCGGTTGCAGCCCCTGCGCACCCCCAGCCGCCGGGCGGGGCTCCCCGGGGCTCTCCGCCGCCGGCGGGGCAGGGGCGAGCCCGGTGCCACCCGCTGCCCTTCGGCAGAAGGTAACACGTTAATGAAGCCCCAGGGAGAGCAGCTTTCCCGGCCGCAATGAATAATTCATGGCGGGGAGATATTGTCTCTCCCTCCGCCGCCACTTGCGCGCACCGCGTCGGGAGCGGGTTTCGGCGCGGCCTTTGTCTGCCCGCGCATCTTCCGCGCAACGTGTTGCGCCGGGGGCAGGGGCCGGCGCGGGGCTGCGCAGGGCAGGGGGCGGTGCGGAGGGGCGCGGAGGGGGGCGGAGCGGCCCCGCCTGATGCAGCTGTGCTTCTCGGTGCTTGCAGCGGTGCCAGCGGCGGCCTGGGGGACGATGCGGAACCGCTGACCAAGCGGCACATAGACGGCATCTTCACGGACAGCTACAGCCGCTACCGGAAACAAATGGCTGTCAAGAAATACTTAGCAGCAGTCCTGGGGAAAAGGTATAAACAAAGAGTTAAAAACAAAGGACGCCGAGTAGCGTATTTGTAGCGATGTGAGTAACCAGCCACTCCTGTGTATACAAAGTCCTAAGAGAGAGAGAGAGAGAAAGAGAGAGAGAGAGAGATAAACCCAATAACAACAACAACAACAAAATCTAAACAAAAACAAAAGTCATTTCCAAACTGACTGAACAATCACCGCTCCTGTGTTATCTAAACATGTATTTATGTATGAAGTAAAGCCATTAAATGAATATTTTGATAATAATATTGTTTTTCTTTTGTACAAAAAGCACTAGAGAAACGCACAGATCTACTTTGTGGACCAATCATTAAGTTATATATAATATATAAATATATATATATAAATACTACTAAGAATAGTAAAGAACAATTATTCATGAAAAGCCTGCACAAGAACAAGAATTCGCCTGAGCTGTTTATGTTTTTATATAAAATAAATAGAAAAAAAAGACAATCATTGTTTTGAATATTACTCCTATTTTTGTAACAGAAATTAAAAGGATAGTATTTTTATCCACGACAGGGTCAAAGACATTAATTTTCACCATTTGCTACTGTACATAGAGAAGGATGACCTGCTCCCAGGGGGATTATGAGGAAATTGATTTGGGAGAATTGGTGAAGCAGATTCTTCCCCTGGTGAGTCTCAAGGCAGGCTCCTTTGCCACTAGCATCTCTGAAGGGGCAGCGTCCCCTTTCTTCTAGATTTCGATTATTTTTTTTCTCTCCTGCTTTCTTTGATTCCAGTTGTATCTCTATTAGTGAATCCTCAAACAGTGAGCTTAGAGGATAATTATCTTGTGAAAACAACAGCTCGATCCAAATTGTGCATCTCTGTTGCCTATTGGAGGGAGAAATAGTTAAAAAACCAAAACTAAAATAACAACAAAAATAATCAAAATAAAACCAAAAAAAGCCAAACTCAAAACCCCAACCCCAAAATCCCGAACCAGCAGCAAGGGTAGTAAGTACTAAGCCCCGTGCACTGCTCTTCTGGCTGGCTGGGCAGAGTTGCAGAACAAAGCCAAAGCAGAGACAGGATCCGTTTGGAAAGAGTGGGGAAGTGAGCGGGGGCGGCCGCCGGCGCGCCCCGGGGCCGGAGCCGGTACCGGAGCCGGTGCCGCAGGGTCGAGGTAAGACGAGGCGATCCCACCTCCGATCCGCTACCCAACTGCCCCGGGCAGCTCGGTACTGGACCTGGATGCAAAGTACAGTGTGTTACTCTCCAGTGCTGTCCATGCTTCTCATCATGTGTAATAATGAGCAGGGTTCTCGCCTTTGCATTTTTCGGTCGGAGTTGCTCTTTTCTTTGATTGCTTTTTCTTGTAGGACCTCCCGCCTCTCATCCTCTCTTCGAACTTTTCCGAGCACTGTTTAACCCACCTGAGTCACCCTTTTGGGTTATGTTCTTTTTGGGAAAAAAAAAAAAAAAAAGATTGTGAACGCTCTCTCACTCCTTTGTTCTGTTTTATGCAAGCTCTTATTGTACAAGTTTAGGAACCCCTGTTGTAGCTACCACTAAAGAATTATGCACTACTACGAAAGTTTTTGTTCCTTGTTTATTGAGTTTGGAGGTAAAATGTATTTTTCTACATTCTGGCTTATTGCTTAGTAAAATTTATTTCATAAAACAAACTTTTGTCATAAAAGAATGTGTAGTGTTCACCTGTGGTTCGGTTTCTAACGAGATAAACCATTTTCACCTCATCTCTCTATGTACGGACTCCTATCTTACCGTCTGCCCGGGGGCTGGTTCCGTCCCCCGCCCGGGCCGGGAGCGAAGGAGGACACGTAGGTACCCGCTTCCTTCCAGCTCACCACACAAACCTTACAGGAGTCTTTCCAAAGACACAAAACGAGCCCCGCATTCAAGACGTCGGAAAGCAACCCCCCAACCCCCCAACAAGCCCTCGCGGGTAAAACCTTCCCTCCCCGGCCGGGAGGAGCGGAGCGGAGCGGGCCGGGCAGAGCCCGTGGGGGCGGGCAGGCGCTGCCGGCACTGCCTGTCCGGGCTGTCCGGGCTGTCCGGGCTGTCCGGGCTGTCCGCACTGCCGGCACCGCCCGCCCGCGCTGCCCCGGCCGCCCCGCCCGCGCTGCCGGCCCGCCCGAGCGCGCTCCCGGGGCGCAGGGACGCGGGGCGCAGTGTGCAGCTTTCGTGCCTTCTCTTCACCTTGTAAATCGCCACGAGTTCACGGATGGCTATTTAGTGGCCCTACGATGCTGCAACACATCGGCTTGCGTTTTAGTCGTCCTTCTGTTCTTTGGCCATGGGCAGAGTGCGCTGTGTTTGTGTCGGCTGTGGTATAATGACATAGGGCTCTCTTGACGTTTTGTTTATGACCTTATCAGTTAGAGTTCAGTGGCTAGTCGCAAGCATTATGAAGTGATCACCTAGGTTATTATCCTTTGTACGAGTTCTTTTTTTTTTAGAAACGCCAACAGCCTTACCAAAATTTGAGCAGATTTGAGATACAGTCATAGTAGGTAGATGTTAGTCTTGGAGATCTTATTTTGTGTGCAAATGAATATAAAAAGAACTTAAACAAAGTATTATTACACACATGATATCTATAACTAGGACTTTGATAACTGTTATATAAAGTGTGTAAAGTTTGTATTAATAAATTTTTGTAACCAATGCAATTTTGTCTAATGTTTGGGGGAGAGAAATCTAGAACCTAACAGTGAAAGCTGCATTTCATTTAATTTGTTTTTTTTTAAATTAGTTCATTATTAAGCAGCGTTCTTCTGCAGTGTTTCATGTCTGGGATATCTTTTTATTGAGTCTCCGCATTTTATCACCTCTAATGTTTTTTACCAATGGTTACTACTCTGTTCGAGTAAACTAAACAGAACTGCCAGAGTAAAGAGCCCAGTCCCACACACAACAGCTCAAAACACTCTCTAAATATGCAAACCAAACTAGTCGGTGCATATGATCCATTCCTCTAACAATTTCTGTGCTTAGAAGCCGTTTATTTCATGAGGAATTGGTATGTTTGATGAGATCTCCTAATCCACTTTTAATGAGCATTCTGTATGCGGTAATGTGCTTCCAAGTGTCACCCGCCTTGGGCAATGGCAGCATCTTTGTTTGGATTAAAGATGTACTAGCTATCCTAAAAAATTGTACTGTGACACGACCAAGAGTTCCTTAAGTTTTACAGGGTAGTAGGCGGCCACAGCAAAAAAGCACAGGGTAATTTGTTGGCAAATGTGGAGGTCAGGATACCCAAACTTAAATCTTCACTTTAGCTTAGCAATAGCTGCTTATGTTAATTATTTTTATTGTAGCTCTGGGACTTTACTCAAGTATGTTGAAAAGTAACAGCAATTTAGTTTGAACTAAACTCTATTTCTTTCTAAGATCATACAATTAAAAAACAAAGCACAGGAATTAAATGACAATTTTCTAGCAGTTTATTCTTCAAAACTCTAAGTCTGGGATTTGAGACAGCTGGTCATGTCCTCTCTGCCATGAATTCACCTTCTAAACTGGTTTCAGCAACAGTATTTTACTGTCTAACTGAAAAACACTGAGATAACTTGGCTGGTGATGCCAGTGGTACATGCTAGGAGTTACTGCAAAGTGAGATAAAAGTGCTGATTAAATGCAGACCAGGTCAGAGGCCAACCCCCCACGCTCCCCAAAACATACCTGTTGAGGGGAGGGGGAGATGTCAGTGATTTCCCAGACTTACAATATAACAAAATCCAGCCACTGTTTCCCAAAGACAGCATGCAGCAAACACCTACTCTTAAGCTTATTCAGGGCTCACACATATAACTACACTACATTTCCTGCCCATCAAAACTGAAAATGTGATTAAGACATCCAAGCTGAATACCTTGTTGTTATTGGTAACTAGAGGGTGAAATTTAGGATTGGCCCACCTGAAAATAAGGTCTTCATCAAGTCCTGGTATGTGTTGAAGATGTGTAAAAGATGGAAATTCTGCTATAAATCACACAGAGATAGTCCTAGCCTCACTCTACTGAAATTCCTCTTTACCAAATCAAATACAATTTCATGGAAAAGCTCAGCTCGGTTCCCAGTGATTTAAAGTGCCATCTTAAATGATACTCCTGGAAAATGTGCTATACCAAGTCTTACAGTATGAGTTTTGTGGGGATTTCTGGAATTCTGTATGCTGCTATACAACTAGGAGCATAAATGGATAAAGCTGGCTGAGGAAACAAGACTGACTAGGCACGACATGGTTTTGGAGCCTCACATTGTAAAAACCTCCTGACATTCAGTCAAAGTGATAAAATGCAGTTAGCTAGTAAAAGAGACTGCTACAGATCCCACCCCTTGGAAATGCGGTGCAACACCACATCTGTCACAGAGCTACTTAGGTCATCAAAACCAGAAAAGCCAATTCCTATAGAGCCCTGTTATAAACCCAGTATGTGCCTTGTACAAGATTTGCTTGTGAGGGTGCTGACATGCTCTCCACAAACCTTCAGAACCTTTCAGTCTTCAAAACACACAGTTTGTCTATTGTCTGTATAGGTTTTCACCTAGAATTAAGGAAAATAGGAAAACAAGAGGAAATTTGATCTTTTGGGGGCTTGTTACTTCATATCTTTGCAGCTTACTTTTCAGTTATAGGATAAATAATTTAGTATTTCTTCAGGCAAAACCTTCAGGGAAAACTCATCCTGAAAAATATAAGGACCTCATACTTAGCCTCTAGAAGTACATGTCCTCTGAACTACACTCATGGATTTTTAAGACCCAAGTGGACTCTTATGATCATCCACTCTGTTTTAGTTAATACAGGGCATAGGATTTCATGGATTTCTTTCATTCAACATTTCATTTCTGAGTGAGCTATTCTGTATGACAGCAGTATTGATTGCAAGGCTAGCAGGGATGGCAAATTTACTGGATAAGTTGTTCCAAATGTGGCAGTTTAGCACTCTGTTCTCTGTCTCAGTTTGTCTCATTTTTGAGTCCAAGAGATTTGTAGCCTGCTGAAGAATCTCTAATGCCTGTAGATTTCCCTCTCCACATAGGTGGTCTTAGGCAGTGATTTACTCTTCTCTGTGCCCTTTCTTTGAGGTAGCGAGGTTGATCGTTAAGTGCTCAGCACAAAGGAGATTTTCCTCAGGTGGCACTGTTTCTGAACCATTTGTATTTATTAACATCCTTGCTAAAGTGTTGAGACTAGAAATGGTTACTATACCTAGCAATGACCACCTTGAAGATATGGCAACAAGTAGTACCTTCTTGGAATCCTCCTTTTTCTTCAGATGCTGGTCATTGTTAACAAGGGTTACATTTGCTCTCTTGGCCATTTTGTCATGCTGTGAGATCACGACACGTTCATAATCCTCTTCCACAGCTAGCATCTTTTCCAGATGATTACTTCACATGCACAGAAGCCATGGCCTGGGAGTGACACCATGGTTCTTGATTCCTATTTTGTACTATTATTTTATGTTGTATTAAAGCCTTTTTTTCCCCAGATATTTTACCTTACTGAGCTATTACTTTGGAAAACATTCATTTTTTTTTTCTGCACAAAGACCATTCTGTGTCATTTCAGCTGTCACCTGGCGCCCATTTCTACATAAAGTAGACCCTTTCCAGCAATGCTGCTTGTGTATTTGTGGATTGTGGTACATGGGCTCAATCCTGCTGCAGTGCAGATTTGTATAACTGTTCCAGATAAGGATTTGACCCAGTTGTAAGTGCAAATCCTGGGACAGAGCGAGTCAGAGTGACTCATAGCAGGTTGCTGGCCAGATCTCCCTTTGAGCTTGGGTTCCTAGAGGCAATCCCATACCGGCATAGCTGAAGTCCCATTTACTCTACACCTATGTGGAATATCTGGAAGTGCTTTTTGCTACAACCATGGCTCAGTTACTCACCTGGAATACACAGAATGAACTACTTGCATGATGCATTCATGGTAATGTGGTTGAACTGCTAAGGCAGAGTAAGTGTAAAACCTAATTCATCTTTTGAAACAATTAGTTACCTGTCTGCTGATAAGATTTATCCAAATGTAAAAATGGAATTTCGTTTTGAACAAGGATATTTGAGCACCAGAAATATGGCAGTTTACAAGCAGTGCAAACTACGTTTACAATTTATGCAATAGTATTTGCTTTGAAACTTCAATAATGAAATATCTACAAGAGATAGAGGTACTGTTCTCTGAAACAGCATAATACCTTTATGAGGACCACAGCAAGAAGATTTCTTTCTCCTCAGGCTCTGAGATGAATTTCAGGCATTCCTTGTCAAAAAGAACTTCTTGGAGATTCATGGTAGTATGAAAGAGAGGAGTGGGACAGAAAAATGACAGTCACTTCTGGTTCTTCTCTGGTGTCGTCCAGTGCCTCAGTATCAGCGTATCATAGAATCATGGAATCATAGAATATACTGTGTTGGGAGGGACCCATGAGGATCATCGAGTCCAACTCCTGGCCTTGTGCATAACACCCCAAAAATCACACTATGTGCCTGAGAGCATTGTCCAAACACTTCTTGAACTCTCTCAGGTTTGGTGCTGTGACCATTTCCCTGGGGAACCTATTCTAGTGCCTGACCACTCTAAGTAAAGAACCTTTTCTTGATATCCAACCTAAATCTCCCCTGACTCAGCTCCATGTAATTTCCTCGTGTCCTGAAACTGACCACCAGAGAAAAGAGATCAATACCTGCCCCTCCACTTCCCCTAATAAGGATATTGAAGACTGCAGAGGTCTCTCCTCTGCAAAGAGCCTCCTCCTCTCCAGGCTAGACAAGCAAAGTGACCCAAGCTACTTCTTTTATGGCTTTTCCTCCAAATCCTTCACCATCCTTGTGGCCCTCTTTTGGACACTTTCTAAAAGCTTAATGTTAGTTTATTCTTGTAGTGCCCAAAACTGCCCCCAGGACCCGAGGTGAGGCTGCCCCAGTGCAGAGCAGAGTGGGACAATCTCCTCCCTTGCCCAGCTGGTGATGCTGTGCCTGATGCCCCCCAGGACACGCTTGGCCTTCCTGGCTGGCAGGGCACTGCTGAGTCAGATTCAACTTGCTATCGACCAGGAGCCCCAGGTCCCTTTCCTCAGCACTGCTTTCCAGCATCTCATTCACTGTCTATACACACAACCAGGGTTGCCCATCCCAGGTGCAGAATTTGGCACTTTCTCTTGTTAAACTTCACATGGCTGGTGATTCCCCATGTCTCTAATTTGCTGATGTCTCTCTGCAGGGCCTCCCTGCCTTCAATGGAGTCAACAACTCCTCCCAGTTTAGTGGCATTGGCAAACTTATTATTTCTTCCAGTCCTGCTTCCAAGTAATTTATGAAGATGTTGAAGAGCACAGGGCTGAGGATGGAGCCCTTCAGAACTCCACTAGTGACAGGTCGCCAGTCTGATGTCACTCCAGTCACTGTAACCCTTTGTGCCCAACCTGTGAGCCAGTTACTCACCCACCACGTAACATTGTTATCCAATTGTGTGCTGGACATTTTACTTAGAAGGATACTGTGTCAGACAATATAAAAATCTTTGCTGAGGTCCAAAAGCATTACATCTACTGGCTTCCCTAGATCAGCTCGGTGGGTTACCCTGTCATAGAAGGAAGTCAGATTTGACAAGCAGGACTTTCCCCTTGTGAAGCTGTGCTGGCTGTGACTGATGACTGTGCTGTCCCCCAGGTGTTTTTCCATACCTTTCAGAATAACCTTTTCCATAATTTTACTGGACACTAAAATGAGACTGACAGGCCTGTAGTTTCTGGAGTCATCTTTTTTGTTCTTGAAAATTGTGACAACCATTTTCAAGAGGATATGAGGAACTCCATAGGTACAATTTGATGGGAAAGGATGTAGCATAAATAAACACCTCCCAGCTGACATCCTCAAAATGGACATATGAACTGGAGGAAGGAGAGGGCAGTGACAGTTAACAGTTTTACGGGAAAGGGAATTTCCATTGCCATCTTCCACATACATCTAGGTAGGACCCTGTTTTTCTCATTTGTTGGACCAGACACTTGGGAGTGGAAGGCCTGCTGATTTCAGGTACGTGTCAAATGATAGAGATATTTTAACAAAAAATTAATATATTTTTTACCTCTCTGTTACACACTTCTGGAAGTCTTGTGCTTTCTTGTCTGACTCTTTGCTCATATCAGAAAGATTGGCCAGCATCATATCCTGTCCAGGTTAGCAGGATTAATATGCTTCTCTGATAGCATATATCCATTCTGATATGCATATTTATAGATGGAGAGGGCAGACTGAGGAAATAGTTGCCCAGGCTAAAGGGTTTACTATTCAAGATTTGACAACAGATCTAAATATATATCCATTTTGGACAGATTAGATTAGACTCAGCCTATGGATGGTCTCTGTTTTGACATTTATCTCCATGGTGAGAAGACTGGTTACTTTTGAGTGGTAGAGTTACGAATAAATGACTGCCTTTTCCCCAGGAGTGACGATTAGTGTCACAAGAAATCAGCCATCATGTTATATGCCGAATGTGTACTCTCTCAGCCCTCACTGCCTGGATGGGATTGAAACTTTCCTGACAGTTTGAGAGAATGAAGAGTGCTCGGGTGTTGTGGCAATCAGGCTGCTCCAAAAATGGTTAAACTTCTAATCAGCTGTGAGCTCTTATGTCACCAGCAAAATAACAATATATGTAAATGAAACTGTAAAAATAGCGCAAAGAAGTCTTTCTCTCCCTTGCTATGTATATATATGCATATGTGCATGTATATACACATCTTTCTTAAGCAGACAAGAATGAGAACACATTAAAGTTCTGATATTTATGTATCGGCCATAGCTAAACTTAGACACAACATCTAATTTACACTGACGTCTTTCTTTAACAAGTTTTGTAAGAGGAATGATTTAAGTTCAAGGAAGTGCACTGAGTCATCTGCACGGTGGGCCAGTGGCTGAGCTAAGTTTAGAATCAAGGGGAAGTTTGGATCTTCTGGCTCCAAGTTTTTCCCTTTACATTTCTGCTTTTCTCATTCTCAGTGCTTAAAAATGAAAGAAACTTTCTTCCCAATTTCTATCCTTTTCTTTCTTGATTTTTGAATGTGTCCTTGGTTCTCTAGTCTTTTATAGTAAATCAGAGAGTTTAACTTAATGAGCTATCTGAGATTTTAAAGTCAGGTTAGCTGATGACCTTGCAAATAGCACCTTGAGACATCTGTTTAAAGAGCGCTGAGATTAAAAAGCATAAATGAAAAACGTGAGGTCTGCCCAAGTGATACCTGAGCAAAACAGCATTCCCCAGTCTCAAGGAAAAAAAACCAGATGAAGCTGAGCAAAGTCAGTCCAACCCAGCCCACTTAGCACCTCTGCTGCTATCTGCCTGATGTAAAATTACACATAGTCACTCTCTTCTGCCCTCTTTTCTCCCAAGACTTTCTGTGGCCCAACGAGTTTCCTGCCAGCCCAAGGGTTATGGCACACCAAAGCCTGCAGGTTATCCAGCTCATTCCTCCTCTGAGAGACACCTCTGGAAACAGACTTATGGCCAGAACACGGGAAGACCAGTGCACTCTCTCCACAAATAAACTGCAACTAGGCTGGCTGTTCTCAGCAGGTTATGAGTCTGTTTCCTCTGTGTCAGACCCTGGATGCACTTCTTGTGCCAGATGGGTAGAGCTTCATGAGTTCCCCTACACTCCTGTGGCACCTCTCCCCAGCGCAGCCCAACTGATAGATATTACAAGGCACAACTCATCTCTGACACAAACTGAATGGTTAATCTGCTTTTGTACAACTTCTGTAAATGTTATCTATTTTTTTTTTCCTGGGCCAATGAATACACAAAAACTAAGAAAGACTGGCCTGACTCTTTAAGGCTATACATGTTTAATAATCTCTGGTGTCTCTAGTTGATTTGGTGCATTGCTGTGTTTTGCATCAGGAAAGAGCCATGACATGGCTAAGAGGTGATTAAGCCCAGGACTTTGTGTAGAATGCTGTATGCAGGCAGGTGGGACAATTAGACTGAAAGGAAACAGTTTTCTGATTGTGTTTCACTTGCTACAATAAAATGTAGGTATGTTCTATACCAGTTTCATTTTATTCGTTATACTTCAATGACAGCCTTATTACACCACTGTTTATGCTTTTTTGGAGCTTAGTCATTGCTTAATCTTATAAAAAAAGAGTCAACTTCATGACTGGTAGTTGTTGCACCTCATTCTATTAGGCCCTAACACAGCTGGAGGTATCATGGGATGGGGCTGTAAAACTAATTACATAACCTGGTCATTATGAGTCCTACCAGGGCAACCCCCATACTGAGGTTACCTGCCAGTAGAGCTGGTCACTCAGAAAAAATAAAAATATTGGAATCTATTGAATCTCTCAGATTATTATAATTTTATTAATATCTATTATCAATTATTAGTACGCAGCAGGATCTCATTTGCATTTGCATTGTATTCAGTTTTATTTTACTAATTATGATAGTGTTAATGTCAATGGGGCCAAAAGAAGAAGAAAAATGCCACTCAATCTGAGTGAGCTTCATCACAATCTGACCCTGTCTCATTAAAAAAGAGTTTTTCAGCATGTGCAGTCTTTTCATATGCCAGATCAGTGGTTCCTAAAGGGTGGGCTTCAGAGTCAGAAAATCACAATACTCCCTTGTAACTTCACAGTGAGCAGCTGTCACTCTGTTAAGATAAATGCCACCTTATATAAGCTGCAGTTACTGTTCACTTTTCTCCACACTCCTTATATTGCTGCTTTGACCTAGTCTGAGTCATTCCCTGCATGGGAAACGTTTCTTCCTGTGGGCATACATTATGACTGGGGTTGTGTACTGATAAAAGAGGGATAATGCGTCCTCTGACTCCTCAGTCAAATGCTTCTGCCTGGAATTAGGATGCACGCACAGTGAAGACAAAAGCCAGCAGGAGTTTGTTAGATTCCCCTGCTATAGGTAGATTACAGGAGGAAAAGTAGTTTTTAATTAATAAAATGAATACCATGCAATGAATACCATGCCTGTGCATGGCAACAAGCCTGGAGTATGAGGCAGGAGCAGGGGGTGTCCAAAGGCTCTTCTGCATCTGTGTACAGAGGCCTTGAGAAGGCACCAAACGAGAAGAACTTTGTTCCTCCACCTTTGAATTGTGAGAAATAAGAACTGATTGTTTTCCTGCCCAGCTCTAGTAGCAAGACCATAAGAGCTTCCATATGGACCAAGCCAAAGGCTAGCTGAGGAGCCTGTTTCTGATGGTCATCAGCAGTTTAAGAAATGCCTCCAAATTTGCATCCAGAACGGTCATCTTTGCCAAAATGAGCATTTGGCCATGAGTAAATTAAGTAGTTGCTACTCATAAGCTGCCTTTATGAGTGTTTAACAGACCAGGTGGACATCCATTGATTTAGTGTCTCCCTTTTGAAGTCCATTTTTATTATAAACTTTATTTTAGCAATGAACATCCCATTTTAATTATGCTCTATACCTTCTTGTGTTTTGATAAATTAGATTGTTACATGCATAACCACCCCCTGAAGACACCTCTGAGTATCTATATTCAAAGTATCATTACTTGTATATTCTAAGATAGAATACATGTCAGCTGTTAAAGTGTATGGAAAAAATCACAGCTCGTTAAAATACACAAATCTTGTATGAATTATTATTTTTGGTCCATTCTTCCTGCCTTTTTTGCAATTTAGGGATTTTTAAAATTTCTTGCTACAAATTTCAAGCTATTTATAAACTTTGTGTTTACATGCAGTACAGCTTTTTATGTCTCAGAAGCATTCTGACTTCTGTTTCTCTAACAATGCCTTTAGAATGAGCACCATGAGAAAGCACTGTATGGTAGCTTTGTTATGCTTTCCATATAGCTCCAAAGCCTGAGTTTGAAACCCAGGAGTGAGTTTTTGCAACTAAACCACAAGTAAACCCACTAGTGCTTCAGTATATTTTTGTAATACAAAGACACATATTTGAACACCAGCTTTGGGTGATTCCACATCTCGGCCAACAACTTGTAGTGATTAGAGTGAAACATTGAAGAAATCACATATTTTTTTGCCCAGTCTGAGACTTTCACCAGCTTGGTCAAAAACTGGAATTGTTTTTCTTTTGAAATTTTATCTTTTTCATATATATACACATCCAATTGTACAGTGACTATAGTGTAGTCATGCAGGCAAAAAGAGATATCCCTAAAATACCTGTCAAGATTCACAATACGCAAAGAATGACATATTCCTTTGAATCTCACAGAGAGCTGCTGCTGGTGCTCGCTGCATTTCATGGCTGAAACCCTTTCAAGTACAGATTCCCTCTGGCTTTCAATGACTTTCTGCATGCAGAGAAATCAGCCCAAGCTCAATGCTGTAGGAATATAAAAGGGGCAGGAAGTGCTGCTGCCTTTTTCTGACCACTTGAAATTAAGATACTCTGCATCACAGTGAAAGACATAAGCCAGCAGGACTTTGTTAGAGTCTGGTTGCCATAATCAGAAAAAAAATCTGGTGAGCTGAAGATGTCCAGATGGGTTTACAAAGATAAAATAACAGACTGTGTTCTTTCCCCCCATGAAAAAGAAATAATTCCAAGCTGGTGATGCTGCCGCAACATACCACCTCTGCTGCCACCAGGGCAGGTGGCACAGCAAAGAGCCTCTCATGGTCATGTGCAAAGGCAAGTGGGATTCCATTAATTCAGAAGGAGATCTGCATGTTGTTCAAAAAGGGGAATAGTGCTGCAGAATAAGAGGGTACCTCCAGGAAAGAGGACTCGACTCAACCAGCAAAGTTCGTTGGTGCCAGCACATGGTCAGGGAAAACTTTGGGTAATGGTTTGTACTGGCAAGGAGTTGAGCTTCAGCACTGGGGTCCATTCTGATAGGGATGCACACATACCAGATTGTCTTTTGTTGGTAGATACAGCACTTTGTTGAGTAACTTATGCCAACCATATGGGAAGAGCCAAGATGACCACAAACTGGACATAGTGCTATAGTGGGTGTTTCATCTTGGTGGAAAAGAGGGTAGAATTCATATCAGATGATTCAAAAGTGACATGTACACTGAAGTTAGGCTGGGTGCTGGGGTTTTGTTATGTTTCCAAGCCAGCAGAAGGTCATCAGGTTGATTTTTAAAGAGAATTTTCTCAAGAGTTTTAGTAGAGGGAAGAGAGAGTTATGAATTCCAGTTCTGCTAGAAGTAATTGCGGTAATGACTGTGAGCTCCAAATCAGACACCTTTCCTCAGGGTCCACAGTTATTTGTATGCCTCCATCAGCCTTGGAGCAGTCAGGTCCTCTGCTTTCCTCACTCTGCACATGGAAGAATCTGTGAAGGAAATCTGTCTTTCCAGTTGCAGTAAAGTTTCAACGAATCTTTTCACAAACCCTCATTTTTGCATAGCTTATTGTTCGTGGTCAGTAAAAGAGAGGGGGAAGCTCAGTGGGGCTTCCCTCTTGTGCTGCTTCCTGGAGGGGTCTGGAAGCCATTTGCAAATGCAGCAGATGAGCACTTGCAGACAGTGCTTTAATGTGGACATTGATGTAGAATGATATTGAACACAAATGCTATTCTCTTTAATGAAGACTTAACAGGGAAACCTGGAAATGTTCTTGGTGGATCAGTTCTGCAGGGGTGGCCCCAAGGTCTTTGCGAAAGGTGTAGAGGGAGGGTGGGTGGCCCTTTGGTAAGGCATGCTCTGCTCAACCAGAAAGATGAATAACCCAACTTAGCCTTACAATTCAGGTTATGCTCTATGTAAAGGTAACGCCGGAACCCATTTGTATTGATTATTCTAACTCTGAACAGACTGTGCAGAACCTATTTCAAATGTAATTTTTTAGGTTCAAATGTTCAAATGACACATATTTGAACATAACATTTGCCACCACTTACTGTCTCAAAATTTGACTGCCTAACCAGCAGCACTGTCTTTGCACCTTTAGGAGTCTAAAGATATGGAAATGACATATTAGGCTTCTCTTTTACCACACTGTATTCCTTTATTCCCCCCCTCCCCCTTGATGCTGGATTTTCAATACACAGGAAGACTCTCTATTTTGGCCAAAAGTTGGCATTGAAAGTGTGCATCAGGTTACTGCTGCTAACAAGAAGCTTGTCTCTTTGATCTGAGGTAAAGCACGGACTAGATGCTCCCGGATCATTGTGCTTGTCATGATAAATTTACTTTGTACGTTGGTGGTTGATATACCCTAGGGTTTGACATTGTGGGCTGGAGACACCAGGGGGAAGAGACGGCCTGGTGCCTGAGAGAAAGCTGTGTTCCTGTACCTCCCACCCAGCTGTACAGATGTTTGAAGTTCACTGGTGTATCTCTTCATCCTGGCAACACACACCAGTTTTCTGTGGGCAGGCGTTTTCTGTGGGCAGAGATTTCCACTTGATCACCCAAAGTCCTGACATGAACAAATGTTGGGCTGTTTGGCAGGATCCATAAACCAGATGTTGCCTCACCTACTTACTGTTCAGGGTCCTGTCTGTTAGGTATGCCTGTGAGAGATGTCACCCCACTAGGGAACAGAGTCAGGCAGAAGCCAGTGATTAAGCTGTGAGCTGGAGGAATGGGGGTCGCATCCCACTGCTCTCCCCCATTGCATCTTTGGCCACTCGTTTTCCCATGACAAAGTCAGAGTGATCTTTCATAACCTGCTGTCTTCAAAAGAGCAGAATGTTGCTTTGGCTGTGGTTGAACTGCAATTTAACTTTTCTCTCAAGAAAAGTCTTCTTTCAAAGAATGTTCATTATGATACGAAGTCACATTATTCTCTGCTGTTCTGCTGTTGAGAAGACACGAGTTGGAGGAGCATCTTCTATAACCAGAGGATTTGGGAAAAGGTAGGATTTTTTAAAATTTCCCATTTTTCCCTGCTGAGACCTGCTTTAAAAAAATAAAAGAAATTGTTACTGTTGTACTTAAATTCTTCAGAAATGCTTTCTGTAACTAAAAACTATTTCAGAAGAAGTCACTTTTTTTGTTTTAAACTTGCAGTAGTAAGCAACTGCAATTCCCATATGTCCATGTTACTGCTGGTCTTTAGTCCTGTGCAGTGCAGTATATTGCAATGAAGATACAATGCATTATCAACTTAATTTTTCAAGATTTGTCTTTAAAAACACGAGCTTCTTTTATATAGGTACAGGATCATCAGGTCCTTCTACTATCACTGAGCACTCTGGATTTAACCTTCTTCTCTCTTTGCAAGTCAACAATGTTTATACTTTCTATTTTCAACATCTATTTTAGAAAGGTGTCAATAGGCAAAAATGTACTTAAACATTTCAGTGACCACTGGAGCTACTGGATATTATAAGATTTATCTGTCACTGTTCAAGAATTAAGGTTTATACTTCCTTATTTTCTAAATACACCTAGCAGCAGTTTGTATGTGGTCAATACGTATGTATGTGAATATAGCTATTTGTCGCTGTATGAACTTAATGTATCATTCTTATAGGATTAAATACAATTTTGTTTCAATAAAGAAACAACACTGCAGGCAGAGTTTTTAGATTTTACCAACATTTGTTGTTTTCCTCTGCAAAACAGGAGGAAAACCAGCTATTTTTCTGCATGGCTTTGATTTCTAAAACTCATGTCCATCTACAATGGAAACGCGTGTTATTACACGATCAGAAAAAAAGGCAGTGAAGAATCTCAAAATTTTTAGATTATTCAGGAAGCATCAACTCTGCTGTGCTTTCAAATATAACTCTTGATCTAGAGCTTTGTGTTTCATCTTGGCTACATGAGCTTAATTATTGTTATATAGTAAATAAAAATATTCTTTAAAGGGAGTATAAATGTAAATTAGAGGGATTTTGTGGCTCTTCCTGCACAGCTGGAGAAGCGTGAAAGGTTTTTCATCTGAATGAGAGTGGGCATGTCACAGTATTGTAGAGAAAGAGAAGCCCATTAAGTTGCTGCTTGTCCTTCATATGTGCAAACTCACGGGTTTGGACATGCCTGGCTCTGGCACGTGCACTCACATGTCCACACACACACACACACATCTCCCCACAGGCAGAGCTCTGGCAACATGGAATCTTAAGTCATGACCAGCACTGCCAAGATGCTGCAGCATTATATGGTAGAGCTACATTACCATTTTCTGGCAAGTACAAGGCACAGTAGTTAACAAGTGTTTTGGGGCACCCCAGTCACTCAGAAATGTTGCCCAGAAATGTTAAACTGTAGTAAGTGCAGTTATTATAATTCAAGAGATCATGCTTACAAAATCAGAATATTTTATTCCAATGTATTATTTTTACTATTTATTTATTACGTGTATTGCCATAGCAACTAGGAGCTCAGCCACAGTCAAACCCCCACTCTGCTAGGAACTGCACAAACAGGAAAAACAGATGAGGAGCTCACATTCACATTAATAAGGTGTTCTTAATTTTAAAAGGTCTCTGAGGTCATGTATGCAGCTCCAGACAATAGACGTAAAGCAAGTTCCAATATAAAGGATAAATAAAACCACAATCAGACTCTCAGTGATAACTTGGCTGTCTGCTAAAACTCCTCAGAGAAATGCTGGCATTATCAGCAGACCTTGAACCATGCCCTTAAGGAAATAAATTCAGGCTCTATCAAGCCAAGAAGGGAGGGCCAACTAAGAACCTCATGCTGCAGCATCTCCACATTTACTGTGTGGATGGAGAGTGGGAACATCTCTGCTGATCCATCTGAGCACAATCTCCTTACATGAGGAAAGCTACGCAACAGCCTTTGCTACAGATTTCAGGCTTTAATGAACCTGGGACCTGGAAATATTCCTTTCCCCATTATCTTGACATTGACCTGAGGAAATCTCCATGTTTGTTAAGAAGAAATGTCAACCCTCCATAAGAAACTATTGCCCTATGAATCCCAAGAGGGACACTACCTAAAGGACCATGATTACACAAAACAATGACCTTAAATTCTACTACATTTCAGAGTACATCGATTCCTGGCATGGTATTGAGCTGTGTAATAGGAATGCTATTTTACATTCAAGAAATGCTAGCCCTGTTAATGCCTTGAAATCTTCCTTTAATCTTTTGTGCCCTATAAAGACTGCCGTTATCTCCTTCTCCTCCTTCCATATCTCTTTATTTTAGTTTCCTATTTATTTTTCTCTCTCTTGTTCTTGACCTCTTTTTCCTGCAACATGCTACCCTCACAAATTACTGCCTGAAAGAAGACACAATTTATTATGTCATTTTAATGCAGGGATTTTGTACAACACATGTAGTTTTGGATTATTTCAAAAGAAAGACAACACACGTGTGTGCTAATTAAACATACCATACAAATGATGTGGCAGTGTGTGGCCCTCATAACTCTGGCAGCCATAAGGAGAGTCCTGAGGGAGGCATATTCCTTCAGACTAAATTGCTGTAGGGATCTTTGCAGGGAGGCTCTCCATTTTATTTCTGAAGGCACTATGCTGGTGGGGGATGTGCTCTTGTCTAATGTTGACAGCCCACTGCCCCTGCCCTTTTTCTCTCTGTATTAAACTGCTGATAAATCTTCCTGGTTATCCTGTAAAGTGGAAGAGGGAACTAAAACCACAGTGTTTAAAACCAGCAAGACTTCAGAAAACAGGAGTGTGCGTGATGTTGTTGCAGAAGGGGGATTCAGCTGGTGTGAAGTCCCACTGTTTGCAGGCGGCCTCACTTATCACCCGGCAGAAATGGGGAGGCAGGGTCTGGTCTCGTCCACCCTGCGGGAGCCGAGGTGCCTGGAGCCTGGCTTTGTTCATGGGCACAGCTGGCCAGGGCCGCAGGCTGCACCCCAGGTTTTGGGAGTAGTCAACAGGGTGCACCTTTTGAAGCTGCAAAGCAGCCTTAGCTTTCTGTGAAGGTGTAGTCAGGGAGATTTGTTCATGTTCTTCTTTTTAACAAGTACGAATTTATAAGCATCTTGATCTGACTTTCTGATTGGACCTAGGGTTTACAGGAGTAGAGTGGCTTGAAAAGCATGTCCCTTTGGATACCATAAGGACAATCCTTGTTTTCGTCTAGTCTCTCATATGGCAAAATTATACATAGCAGAAAGAAATAAACTTAATGAAAACCATTTCCATTACAAAGAAGCAGGGCAAACCTTTGTCCCTATTTGGACAAAATGCCTGTTTCTGAGTATGAGACTTTCTAAGCCAAATGCCTAGACAATTCGCTATTAATAGGCAAATTAATGGGAAATCAATTCAGAATTGCTGCTAGAAAATTTTCAAGGTCAATGAGAGAATTTAGCTCACATAATTTTTTGTATCTGCATGCATCTACAGATTAAGTACCTTAAGTCTCAAATGCTGTCATTTATCAGTATAAAAGGTTCATGTTCAGATGAGGGAAAGGTGCTCTCAAAACTGGACCCTAAAGTTGCCCCAGATGTGCTGCAGAGATTGAAGCCCAGGCAGGTGAACAGCACTGATCTGAGAAAGTAGGGATGAATGAATGGTCAAGCTGCATGCACAGCACAGTTTGGCTCTAATGGGTTGGGATGTAAAGAGCCTTTTTCTTTCAGCTGCCTCAAGCATGGTGGCTGCCTTTTGTGAATACTTTTAGGAGGACAGTTCGAAAGAAAGACTAGGAAGCTCACATACTAACTGCTTTGGAGAATATTTTTTGCAAGACCTTCTCTGTTGTAGGCATTGACTCAGCTCTGACTCTGTATAAAAATTGCCTGCTAGCTGTACAGAGGTGATGCATTCAAATATTTGGAGATTGTTTGGCATAGTCCATCATGGAGCCCTGCATCTGAGCTCTCTGCTACCAACACATCTTTGAGTGTCAGTCATATTAATCTTTAGATTTTTAGGGATTCTTCTGATGGGTATTTTATCACTGGGCACAGAACAAGGCTGCCAAAGTCAGTCCAGTGGCTCGTTGCCTCTGGCTCCTGAACTCAGTCTTCACCATTCACTACTGCCTTCTGAGGGGCTGATTCAGAAGGGCTGCCTCATCCTGCTTTGTTGTATATGAATTAAACTTTCTTTTGCTCCCCAGGCTACATATGAGTAAATTCCCTTCCTTACCAGAAAAGACAGGATAAGTAGCTCTCTTGGCGCTTGCGCACATCCCGCTGGCTTCACGCAAAGGATGTTAATTCACCTCTCCTCTGCTTTTGGCCCTGAATGCCTGTTCCTGCCAAGTGTGCTGTGGGAACGTGTGTTAAATGTTACTGTCACTTTTAGTATATGAAAGATGATAAATACTGCGGAGACAAGCTGTGAAGAATGAAGACAAGAAGCTGATGTTTGGTGTGAATGAAGAGGGGGAAGGCTGTGAAAAGTGAAATCACATGCTCGGAGCAAAAGGCTAGGAAAGTTTTCTTCACTGTAATGTTATGAATGGAAATAGGTAGCAATGTTATATTTGACAAATTTGTAGAAAATGATGTTAGTCGAGAGGGGAGATGGTGAGAGCCTGGAGGAGTGTTTTACGTTATGAATGAGAATAAAAGCGTATCACTTATAACTGTAAAGTAAAAAGATGGAGTAAGGCTCAATTGGAAATTCAGCTAAAGGCAGTGCCAAGGCCATGGACCTGAGGAGCTGCAGAAGAGGTAAGATAGTGGTATTTCCATAGTGACAGAAAAAGGGGAACATGTCAGAGGGAAAGATGAAGAGCCCTACTCTGGCTGTGCCACTCTTAAGCAGATGGCTGAAGCACGGAGCAGGTACTTTATTTATTTATTTTGCAGATGAGATTATCTGGAATTTGATTATTTGCATAATTATCTGTAAATGAATTATCTGGAGACAACATGAAAAGAAACAGAAACAGAGCCCAGGTGTAGAAGGCTTCTGTGGAAAACTGAAGGGAAGAATGAGAAAAATCCTTTGAAATGTACATGGGTGTGTGGTTAGAGGGAAAAGGGGAGAATCAAGACATATGAGTCAAAGTCCATGGACAGCAGCTTTACAAGAACAGTCTTGCAGGCAGATTGGAGAGGGTGACAAGGGGTGTCAGTTCTGGGTTTTAGGAGGAATGATTTATGAGGTACTTTGGTGAAAATGTGTCTTCTTCACTGGAGGGCAAAGGGAAGAAGTTAGAAAAAAAAAGAAGAAGGCTTAAGACTGAGCTTGATTGGAAGAGCTCCAGAATACATTTGCAGACAAAAAAGGTGGGCGGGATGATTGGTAGAGAGGAGAGTGGAGTCAAAGATGGTTTATTTTTAAAAGGACATTTATATTGTGAGGTGGAGCATCTTGAGGAAATTGAGAAATAGAGATACTAAAGAGAGAGTGGAAGAGTGCCAGTGAGATTAAAAGACAAGCTTGAAAGAAGCAGATAAGATACTTGTCTGCTTAGAATGAATATTGCAGAATATATGTCCTGCACATCCTCCAGAAGGGAAAGAGTTTTGAAAAACCTGACAATTCTCTTGACAGGGAGAAATGTACAGTTGGGAAAGGGGAAAAGGAAAAAGAAAAGGAAAAGGAAAAGGAAAAGGAAAAGGAAAAGGAAAAGGAAAAGGAAAAGGAAAAGGAAAAGGAAAAGATGACTGAAGGACTAACTGAGGGTGGTGTTAAGCTCAGGAAACATGGGATTAGGTTAAAGTATAGAAGCATAGAGATTTTTGTGAGTAGGGATGTAGCAGAACTGAGGAACTGAAGGAGAAAGGGAGGAGAAAGGAAGCAATTCAGAGTGGAGGGCGTTGCCCAGGCTGGGAAGAGGAGGAAGAGAGGAAAGAGGAGGGGGACATACCTTGCAGTGGGAAGGTGGGAAAAATATGTGTGAGTGGGGAGACACAAGGTCTGGAGAGCTTCATGAGCATATGATAAGAGAGGAGAGAAAAAGAGGGAGCAGAGCAGAAGAGCAGAAGAAGGGGGTATCTGTGCTTGTGATCTGGACACAGGAACAAGGTAAACTGAGGAGACAGATGATTGATGGTCATTTGTCAAGCCAGAGAGATAAATCTTCAAAGCTGTCCAGCAAATCAAAAGGAAATGCAAAGCTGATTTATGGCAAAAGGAATTAGGTGTACTATTAACACAGTGCTCCAAGATATGGAGCATAGGTGAGGAAAAATGTTCTATGATTCTATGACAGCTGGAAAGAGAGAGCTCCTTAGAACTTAAAAATATTAAGCTTACTAAACAATGTATTAACTTAAATAATGAGTCAATGAGTAAGAAATTACTAAGTGCTTCCTGCATCAATAGCTACTGTGAATTAATAGGAAAATGTGTACTGAAGAAAACTCTGAATAGAGTTCTTATGAATGCTGGAGCAAAAATGATGAAGGTCAACACAGAACTAGGCATATATTTTTAAAAAATTTTTGTTCTTTGAGCTGCATGTAGACGATAAAGCAGAATAAATATGTAGCACCTCAGATACACGTGCACATCTATATTGCCTACATGTAGTATATATCTCTATCTGTATGCAATCATCTCAAATATACCTAGCTAGAAGTAGGAGTTACATGATTTCTCAGCAAGTTAGAAATTTTTGCTGTGATCCTGGAAAAGCCTGAAGTACATTTTTATTTTGAATCTATTGATCTGATGATGCAGGAGCAACAAATTACTTGCTAAGCCAGACACTTTATCTATAACAGGTGTCACTGTCATTTTCTAATTAAAAGAGGTTTATTTCCTCCATTAAAAGCATGAGATTTCACTTCCATTGGAAAGGATGTCCTTAGTCATCTAATGCTTTCTCATAATCTAGACATTTCTTTCCAAAACTGCTTTTCAGCTTCATTAGAGGTTTAAATAAGGTGCCTTATTTTGATGTTTACTTTTCCAGCTTTCTCACAACAGTTGTTAGGACTTCTTGTGGGTGTGATCCTTATTTCTGGAGGGGTTGTTTGATAATTCAGTATTACTACAGCTGAGAAATAAATCCCATGTATAGCACTGCTCGCCCCTTTTTCATGGGCAGAAAGCTGTGTAAACTGGAAGCATGGTGTCAGATCTGTGAGCTGTGATGTCTCTTTTTCAGTGTTGTTCTTACTCAAAAAATTCTTAATAACTTTTAAACTTAGGGAATGTCAGCAGAAACACAAAGAGATGAAGGTACTGGAGAGTACAGAGTTAGCTGTCGGAAAACTCTGATTTTCAGAGGCATGAAAGATGATGAACTTGGGCAATGCTGGACTGAGGCAAATGGCTACATCTATGCCAGGAAATTAAGTGGTGACAGGGAAGGCTCCAGGGCACAGGCACCTGGTTGTCTGTACTGTTATTACTGCAACAGCCCACGAATGGCACACTTGTGACACACAGAAAAGCTCGCAGCCAGCTCAGGGTGATTCAGGAGCTAGTAACTCCCCAAAGGCAGTCTGGCCTCTTGGAGACTAGGAGAGTTTAAAAGCATGGACAGGGGTAGTCCATGCCTGTAGGTCTCAGTGCCAGACTGTAGACCAAGGAAAATTTAATTAACCTATGTGAAGAAGCCTTACAACACTATACATTACATGTGTCAGGAAAATTTGGAAAAGGAGCGAGTGGTCTGTTGATTGCTCAGAGTGAAAAGGTGAACTGAGTCAGTTGGTGATGGAGGTAGGGACAGTACTCTTCACAAAAGAATCTATATTAAGGCAGGCATCATTTCTTGAATCTTCCTTTTTTTTTTTTCTCTTAATGTCCAAATATTTGCTCTAGAGATGAATCATCATTCTTATTGAGCTTCATACAAGCCATAAACTTCTTGATTTTACAGCTCCTGCAGTAAGAAAATATTAGAGTAAATAAGCTTGTGGGTAAAATATAGCAACAGATTAATTTTATTTTTCCTATTTATTTCC
Source organism: Aphelocoma coerulescens (assembly GCF_041296385.1). NCBI lineage: Eukaryota > Metazoa > Chordata > Aves > Passeriformes > Corvidae > Aphelocoma > Aphelocoma coerulescens. The sequence goes on along the minus strand of NC_091015.1, from coordinate 118,286,303 downwards.
TATGGCTAGCAATCTCTAGGAAACAAGCTAAGAGGAGCAGAGAGTCTGTGATTCCCTATGTGATGTTTTACAGATTTATTAGCTTATAAGGGCACTTTTGTCCTTTCCAAGGGATGGTTATATCTATTAGAAGGTTATTTTTTTCAATTTTAATGAACTCTAAGGAGTGCTTGAGAGATAGGCGAATTGACCTGAATTTTCTCCTCACACTTGGACAAACATTCAATGGAGACTTAAAAAGTTCAGTTTATATTTAGTTTTTCTTCTGTCTGAATAGGCTGGAAGAAGAACTTCTACGTGATCCTCCCTGATAAGTGCTTTACCATGGCCAATACTATCACTGCATTGATCAATAGTCTCATGGTATAAAAAAGACCCTCAGGCAATGACTTGAAGCGAAGTGGCCAACTGTCTAAGTATATGAGAAAAAGCATTTCTAAAATACAAAGGGCAAGGCTGTTCTAACTGTTCTGATGCAATTATTACTTGGTATATGCTGATTAGACTGAACAGAATTGGGCATTATATCCAAACACAAATCTGTCCACGCACGCACACAAAAAGAGATACAGTTCTCAGGCTTAAGGAGAGAACAGAGCAAGAAGTTATATTGTGACCAAGACATTTGGAAATTATTTTGATTTTGGGATCTTCCATCTGTGAATTTTGATGTAGATGTTTTTATTCATAAGAGAGGAACTGATCATTCTCTGGAGCTCTGGACACGTCTCAGTCTGGACAAACCATTACCATTTGAGAACCTCAGCCTTGTAATTTTTCCAGCCTATAAAGCTTGTTGGCCTTACACTTTTGTATGCACTGCATCACAGGAGAGTTCATCTGCAACTGCACTGTGATCCATTTCTGAGGGTTACTAGAGAAAGGGACAGGTCTAAGTCTGGACTCACATTGATTTTGCACCTCTGTCACCCCACTGACAGGAACGAGAACAGTGACACCAGGTGTAATGAGATTGCTCCTGATTTGCAACTCTGAAGCGATTGCAAGCCAGTCTTCCTTCTGGTAGCCAAATTTCAAGCATCTTTTACTAACACTTGGGAAAGCATATCTGAAATTCTTGCCTGCTTTTTGTCAAAGCCGCACCCGCTAGGAGAGCTTTATCTATGAAAAAGTGAATGAGGTTTCAGATAATCTTTGTGACAGACTCTTAAACTATATGTAGGCTCCCAGGGTTAGGAGGTTGTGAGGTAAATTTAGATTAGTGTGGACTAAATATAAATACACTGCTCACTTCCCTGAGCAGTTGATGTGAAGGGGTTAGACTCCTGCCAGAAATAGGACCCTAAGTCCCTGCTCTGTACTGTTTCTCTGTGACGGCTGGGATAAATCATTGAGACATCCAGTGCATTGAATGGGATCCTTGGCCTTCACATCCCATTTGTAAAGTAGCACAATAATACCTAATTACTGAATAGGGACAGTTCAAAGATGTCTGAATCAGTTTGATAGCTAGAAATGTTTTAGCAGTTACCTTGACATGTAGAGACAAGTTTTAGTGGCAGGACCTTTGCTCCATCACATATCTGTTGTGCTTAAAAGATAAAAATGTATTTGTTCAGACATTTGGAATTCAACAGGACACCAATATAAAAGTAAGAAGGAAAATTAATAATTATAGAATTCAGAATTCTTAAAGGGGAATCGAAGGAGGCCTTGGGTGAAAGATATGTTTTATGTTTTCCCAGAGTATAACATAAAGGTGAATGCTTTATATCAGCAGAGTTAAACACCACTTCTTTTTTTCTTTAACATTTGTGAGGATTGTACAGGAACAGGGAATTCTTAAAAACTGATGCTGAAGTTTGGTTCACAGAGGCTGCTGACTGAGCTGACAGTGTTCATTCAAACCCTCTCTCAGCCAATGCTTTTAAACACAAATGAAACTCACACCTGTTCAGGAAAGCACTGAGTCACATACCCACAGGCCAGTATAATTTGAGTGCTGTTGACTTCAGTGGGATCTGAGTGTTTGTGGCTGCACCCTACTGAAACAGGAGTGTTACTCAGACCAGGACCTGAAGGCTGATTTTCCCTGAAGATGACAAGACTGTGTAGCATTTGTTAGTACATGAACAACTCTGAGTTTGGGTGGCTCTCCTAAGACTGTGTTTCTTGAAATAATGTGTTTTGTTGCATTTGTGTATTTCCAAAGATTTTCTGGTAAGTCCCCAGTCATTAAAGACTATTTTGGAAGTATTTTTCCACACTAACTAGATTTTATTTGATTAAATTCAGTATCTAAAGGTATATAAGAATTGCAGTGCTGCTATTTAAATTACCTAGGGAAGCAATTTTTGTGTAGTGTTGATTAAAGGATGGCTTGAACAACTATGCTTTTCCTTTTATATTATTTTTTTTAATTTTGAAGCCAGGGAGGAACCAAACAAACATCCCAAGATATTCATAATGGAAAGTGACATAGGGAACAATTTGTTCAGAACTCAAAGGCAAGTCAGACTTCATATATCTGTCCAAAGAAATTTCAAGCACATAAAATAATTTTTCTTGACGTTAGCTTTGGCAATGCAAGTATAGAAAAAGAAGAAAAGATCCTTCCTTCCCCACACCTCTGGGAAGAAATCTGGAAGATGTTTTTCCTAGTTTTAAGACAGGGGCTAACAGGAAGGTGAGGATGAGTATTCCTGGGTTTTGATGAGAGCAAATGCCTCATTCATCTGACAAAACCAAGTACAGGTTTCCAGGCTATTTTTTTGTCCCCTGCTATTCAGGCGATAAACAAAAGAAAATAGCTCTTTTTTGGCTTTTTGTGTGGAAAACAGGAAAAGCAAAGGAGAAGCCTTAAGGGTCTCTCTCAGTGGGCTAAAACTTTCAGCACAGCTATAAAATACAGCACAGTTGTTCCTGTGAATATGGATGCAGAACCTGAAAACATGGAGCAGCACTGATCTGTATCCCAGTCCTTACCTTGATGCTCTGCCTTATCAAGCCGTTCTCCTCGTGATGGCCCCAGAGATGTGGGGGGTGTGATCCTGCAGCTCTCCTGCTCTCCAGGGCACAGCTCCCCACCATCTCCCAGCCCCACAGGAGCTGGACCATACCCCAGGTGTGGGGACTGTAGGCACAGCCTCAGGAGGGCTGCAGAGCTGGGAGCAGGGCAGTCGCAGGTGCCGAGGGAGGGATGGGAAAGAGCACAGGAGGAGGATGCACCTCTCTGAGGCTGCCTCGCTGCAGGGAAATGAAGTGTAGGCAAAGGGGTAAGTGCTTGGTCACAGTTTAATTTACCAGTACTGATACAGTCACAGAGACCTTGGGACATCCCAATCTACAGCTACTTATTTCTTGCTGCTCCTTTAGCAAGCAGTAAGCTTGTTTCTGGTTTCTTTTGTCTTTGTGACTGATTTAATCACGACAGCTCCTGAATCTGCTGCTGCTAGTTTGGCTATGGCCTTTGAAGTGAATTGTGGATCACGAATATATGCTTGACTGCAAGACAAACCAAACCTAATTTTGTGCCTCAGGCAGCAAAGCTGCCTGTGCAGAACGTTGATGAATATTAGAACCTCTGTTATGGACTAGGAGCATTGAAAGGGCAGCTTGATCGTGGAAAAAGGGAATGTGCTGCCAACTCCCTCCACTGGCCACCTTGAAAGATAGGGAAATGTTAAAAGAAAACACCATCATAAAAATTAGAGAAGATAAGGTTGTCCTCCCAGCAAAATCTGAGGGAATTTCTACTGCTAATTCACAACCATTGTAGATTGCCTGTATATTGCTCACTTTGTGTGGCAAAATGTGTTTAAGGAAAAGCACCTTGTTTATCTGCAGCCTGTCTGAAGAAGAACAGGATGTGTTATGTGGCTAACACAGACAAGATATTAAGCACTGCCTTTAAACTCCCACTTACATTTTGTTATCAAAGTAAAACGTAAGCAACATTATGGTAAGACAAATAGTTAAGTAAGCAAAAAAACAGCTTACAGGCATGGTCAGTGCTGTCCAGTGTAAAATTTCCTGCTGTTAGTGGAGTTTTATATTCTGTGCTGAGTGTCCCTCCGTTAATAGAAACATCCAATACCAGGACAAAAATCAATGGGCTAAAGCTTCGGCAGATTGTAAAGAGGAAAGTTTGTGCACCCAGCTCTACCTTCCCTAATTTTCTTCATGCCTCCCTCTCTCCAGTTTTTGTTGGCATAGAACCAGACAGTAGTCAATCTTTTCCAGCTGAGTGTTGGGTGATACAGACCTACATGTCTATACCCAGGAGAGCTCACCCACAAGGCTTAGATCAGTTGCCTGTTGCAGGTAAATTTTTTCAATTGCTGCCAGTGAATTTCAATGAATGTTGTGCATCTCACATGACAGAAATGATTTATTACCCATGTATTCTAATGTAAATTCAAAGATACAAGAGAGAGATCACTGCTCAGAGACAAACAAACCTGGACTCTTTGTGCAGGAGCCTGTTTGGATTCAAAGAATTTTAGGAGATGAGAAGCTGACTGCTGGGCCTTATTTTATGGTGCAAGAGTGGCAAATGTCTCTCCACTTTTTCTAGTGTGGCAGCTTTACTCACAGACTTGTGTTACCAGAGCTTCAGCTGATATGAATCAAGGAGTATTGATTTGTCATGGCTGAGGATTTTGCCCTGTGCCTCCTCACTTGCCAAATGCTCAATAATATGAGCAGGGTGGTCATTTCTCATAGAGTCCAATTGTTTGGCTAAATTGTGTGGGCACAGTAACATGACAGAACTTTCAAGTTTTAAAGCCCACTATATTTAGTGAAACAGCAAAGGGTACATGTACAGCGTGAGTCAAATCTTTTGTGGTGTGGAGACTGGCTCCTGCTCCATGTACTGAAGTTGTGTAAACTGCCTTTTCCAAAAAGATCATGGTAGCTCTCACAATGGATATCCTTCATCGTTTCTAGCCCAGGACATCAGCTTTAAGACAGTTCAAAGCCCTCAATATAGAAGAAATATTTGGTGCCTTCCAAACTCAAACTGTTGTGTGATCCAGTAGCAAGAGGTCTATCCCTACTGTCTAAGGAATTAAAATTGTACTGCTCGAAAACTAATACTTACAAAACAGGACTTCATGTTTCCAAATTTGACTATAAAAGTTAGTTAGTTGGATCAAACCTTTCTCACAGCTAAAATATGAAATTGTTGCTTTACTTTAGATGTATAATTGCTTATTTCTAATTTCTACTGATGGTTGTTTATGCAGCACGTAAGAGTGGGAGAGCCTGAGCTTACATGTCCCTCAGTCTGTCCTAGAGCAGTTTGGAGAGGGCTGCACACAGCATTGCTGCACCTGAAACTCATACAACCAAGATTCAGGGATGATCATTGCAGAGAATTTCTCTTATGATTCTTGTATGAGATAGAGGACCATAGACACCATTACGGGGCTATGAGCCTGACATTTATTATGCTGATAAAGTAATGTGATTGTTAAATTATTCTGTGGATTTTCTACAACAGGATGGCCATATTCATGTTTTTGTGTTATGATGCCTCCAATAAAAGACAGTTGCAGTGTTACAGAGCTCAGTTGCATTGCTAAGGATCGTCTGCAAACTGTGTATATCAAAAGGGCAAATGACAGAGAGAAGTGTGAAAAGAACAAAGCAAAACCTAACTTTAAAAGCTTTAATTTGTACAACTATGACTCAACTTGAACAAATGATTTTTTTTCAATTAAATAGGAATGAACCAAATGTACTGTTCAGAAAAGGATGCGGATAGAGCACAGCATTTCAAAATAAACAGCTGTTCAAATATAAATTTCCTGTTTATTGAGATTTCAGTTGTATCAGAGTAAAGGTCTCAGAGTGGCTGAGCAAGTCAATCATCATATACCTTGTTAGTGTGACAGCCCCCTGTGTATTGTTTAACTGGAAATAAAACACAAATACTCCAGACCCCTGCTGTGTCTGCTTCATGGTGCATAAATCTATTGTGTATCATGTCACTTAGAGTTTTGATGGCAGGCTACCAAATGGTGGAGGAAAATACACAATCAAGCCTTCATTTTCATAAGTGAAATTAAAGTACACACAGGAAATATAGAACAGAAGTGTTTTCATTAGTGCTATTCCAAGGGTCCATCACTCAAAAAGGAGACTTTGCAAGCCCCACTCAACATTTGAATACGTATGCAAATGAGTGGTTTTTCCAAGTATATATTATTTTCTTTCCGAATTTGATGGTCTTTTTGTAATAATGAACCTGTGCCAAATAATTTTCACTAGTCTGTCTTGTACCTGGTTGGACTGACAAGGACAGAGCCTTTGGTCACTGGTGTGCTCCAAGGCCTTCCTTCACACAAGCCTTGAAGGTGTTAGAGGTGTTTAAACACCAAAATACATGGCCTCCAAGGTCAGCAATATAATCAGAATGAATGACAAAATGAAGTTTAGGTTAGCTGCTATCTTCAAGCCCTGAGTTTTCTTTACCTAGATACTGGGTCTTAGGAAACACCTACAAATAATTGACAATTTTGTTGAGCATTGAATGGAGGAAAACCAAAAAGAAGCATCTTACTCTTAAACCTCGTGATCTAAACTGGCATGTATGTTGTGCTAGGCAAAGAGTCAGTTTTGAGTAAAAGCATAAATAAAGATGTGCCCTAAAGATATTTGTTCACCCAGCATCATTTTGGGTTCTAAAAAATAAAATGGATAAATTTGAGAATTAGATTTTTCAACTAGACTTTGAGAAAAATGATCTGGTAATATGTAGTATGAAAAGCTGACTAGTAATATTTAGATTAAGCTAGATTTTTTCAGTATTATTACTCATTTATGCTGTTACACTCCTTTCAAAACTTGAAACATCTGTTTGTTTTATTTCATTGAGCCCTAGCAGTCCCACGACTGAAATCATGCCTAACTCTGGAAAGTTGGTCTCCAAAGAGGGTTCTCTGCAACACTGCCCAAAACAAGAGGAAAAGAAAACAACCAAACCAAAGAAACAGTGTGTGGGATCCAGTCTGCTGAACCTGAGCACTGAATTTGTTTTGAAATGCCAGGTGCACAGTGAAGCAGTCTTGGAGCAAGTGACAAGTTTCTTGCCTTGTCTGTGACAAGAATTCCTGTGAAGGTCTCCAAGGGAATCTACTGTCTGTGTAATGTAGATGCTTCCCAGCTTCAGAAATCTGGTCTGACTACAGGCATTTTCCCCCTTTGCTGCAGATGACCAGCCCTAAAAAAGGAGCGACTGGGACAAGAACGGACAATGGAGGCATATGTTCAGCCTCTGTGCTAAATGATGGGTGACATCTTGAGATGTCCTCTTCTAAGGCTCCAGCATTACTGGAGTATAGTCAACAGAAGCTAATGGGACTTTTGGAGTTACCTGGAGAATGCAGAGATCCACATCATGCTGCTGTCTAACAGGAATGCAGACCTTAATTTCTTTAAATGTCTTGAGGAAAATCTTAGCTGTAATTCTCATTTTAGATAGAAGGCAAAAATGCTCAAACTCAGCCACAGAAAGTGCACAAATGAAAGTTGCTGGTGGTGTGATTTTACATTCTGACTGTAAAATGGAAAAAATAGCTTTCTATTGATTAAAATGAATTCTGCACTGATTAAAGCATTTCCCCCTGTGTCACATTGTGTTCTTTCAACTGTCTCATTAGAGGTGGAAATTTCAGGTGGGTGCACAATGATTTTGACTCCAAATTTTGTGGCAAGATTGGACATTTTTCATTGCTTTTCCTTGGCAGTATCTTATGATTAGCATTTATTTTTTACAGATTTAGGCTGAATCACTCATGTCTAAGAAGCAAGCGCTGCATTAGAATACCTTCTTTTTTTCTGGGGGAAAAAAGGATGTGTTACCTAGAACTTTAAGGGCTGTAACAGGCACAGGCACAAGTTATTCATCCTCTTGAAGGTAAGAACCCTAACAGAGGAAAAAAAAAAATTTCCTTAAAAGAGAAATTCCTACTCCATGTTTCTAGTCGTTATACTTTGAAGTGTTATTTTAGTTTAAAACAGTATCAAGAGTAAATGGATATGGATAGTAGTTTGTCTTGCTGAATGCTTATTCTGGCCAGACAAATGTTTTCTGCTGCACCTTACTGTTTTACCTGCTTTAGGCAGGCTTTAGTACTTATTATCAATAACCTTTTTCTAGTCAACTGTTCCTATTTTATAGCCTGGACCTCCTTCACTGACAAACAGGCAATGGTCCAGACTTCCAGGAGGCATAAACCTCCATCAACAGTGCTGTACTGACTGTACTGAGCATTACCCATCCAAATCAGTCAACCCAGCTATGATTACAGCTTAAGCTCAGCACATTCCCAAAGGCTACGGATGTGATATGCCTAAATCCTTCATGGTGTTGCTGACAGAAGGTCCCGACAGAGGGAGTTTGAATTTTCAGCTATTTGTTCTTGCCTCCATTTCTGTTTTCCAGAATTTGAAAGCAAATGAAAAGGGTAACAGTCTGTTTCTGGTTGACTTTACTGATGAATTTGATCCCATTTAACTTGAGAAGAGACACAATTTGGTCTAGCAAGGACATGCGAATTCTTAAGATAGAAAAAAGTGATCTGTGAAAAAGATCAGATTGACAGCTCTGTGAACGTAAAGCTTGTACTCATTCAGTCAATTGAACATGAGCCATAACTGTGCAGCTCTCCCTCTCTTTACCCCATTGAGGTGCTCCAGATTTTTATTAGAGAAATCCCTACTGGTTAGGATTTGTGCCAGGTCAGCACTTGGCTTCTCTGAGGAGCAGCTGAACAGGGGACCCGTATCTTGTGGTTGAGAAAAGGAAATAATTGGAGAGAGTTGGACCAGGCACCATATGATTTGGTGCATGGACTGAACTTTTCTGGACAAGCAGGAACTGGGGGCTTGTACTTCCCTGTGGATCTCAAGCTACCATCACTGAGTCTTTTCAAAATCCTCCTCCTCCTCCTCCCTCTCACCACACCACGCCATGTGAAGGTGCTTAAGATTCACATATGGAGGAACATCGAATTCTTAAGAACTTCGAATTAAGATCACTGACAAATTATATGCATATTTTGAGAGAATATCAGTCCTCCAGAAGTTCTTTTTGAACAAATCCATGGCCTTCAATAAAAATGCCATTGACCAAAAGAGTGTTTGACACTGGGATTTATTACTTTGTAAGATTTGAAACACTAAAGCACTCCAGCCATTTTTTAGTTGCTATAAATAGAAAATTACACTTAATTTCAGTTAGGTCAGTAATAGCAGGAAACTATCAACACTTCTGCCCTCAAAATAATCAGTGATAATTTACAGCTAGGAAGACCAATCAATATGCAGGAACTGGCTTCATTTTGGGTAAATTGAAATCTTTGACTTGGCGAAAACTGATGCCTTGCTCTAAATAAGACTAGAGTTTCCTGTGGTAGAAGAGGTAGTGCAAACTCTTATATTAATTTACCTAAGAGTAGTAAATATAAGGACATATCAGTTCACTGACATCAAGTCACACTTGCAAGCCAGAGAAGAGGTTTAGTATTAAAAAGTCCTTTAACAGTGGAGAGGTATATACTAAGATGATCTTAAAGTTTATATAATTTCTTTGCCTTAATTTTTTGTTTGTACTTGGCACATAATTTGTAATGGTACTGGATTTTAATATAGAAAATGTATCTTAAACTGACAGAGTAATTTCTTGACAATCCATGATAGTGAAATAGTATTTTGAGGGCCTCCAGTTCTGTCTTGAAGTACCCTAATTTTAGTTGACATTCAGTCTTCCATGTTTCAGAAATCCTTTCTTTGTTTTATTTGTACAGTAAAAAATCACAGTCTCCCAGCAAAACACCTTATATAGCTTGTCATGCACTTAGTTCCCGTAGGTAGGCTCTTGCTGTGTCAGGGCCTCTGGTCTAATAATAATCCTGCAAATCTGTTCTGTAAATTTTCTGGCTTGATAGGGGCTTTGCTGATTAATGCTGTCAGAATGGAATGTGCTGAAAAACACCTTCTGATGCATTACATGAAAGGCTCAGCCTAACAGATGTACGAGATCAGTTTATTGTCATGCTCTTTTACCAGGAAAAGTCAAGACTTTGGGCTAATGGTACAATTTGTTTAATGTGAAGTTTGATTTTGCTTGAGTCAGAACTCAGTGGTCTTTGAGGCAGAATAAGTTTCTTTTTAAAGTGTCTGATTTCCTTTATTTTTTTTCTAGATTTGCTTCTCCTGCTGAGAGTGAGTTATTTGAAGAATATTTATTCATCAAGTAGGTTCTTTCCTGCCTGAACTGAATTAAAATATCTTGTGGATTCTCCTGACTTTTTCAGAAGTATTTTGATCCTAACACTCTGTGTACAGCAAAAGTCTCACAACCACTGAGCTGGTGCATTTGCTTTGATGAAACTTCTAAATCTTGTGTTATGAAATATGGAAATGCTCTGCCATCCAGGTGGAAAATACAAAGATACTTAGATTTAATATGCAAGAATAAAATCTGCAAAACCAACACTACATTTCTGAGGAAAGCAGAGCTTTATCTGGAAACATCATATTTAAAGGATCTATTTCTGAATATAGATAAAAGAGGTGTCTATGATAATTTGTGTAGAATTCCTGGTTATTAAGAAATGATATATGTAATTGTATATTCTGGAATGAAAGCTGTGGCACTAACTGTTCCCTTTTTGCAGCTCCTGCCTGGTTATCCCTATGCTGTTTACAACCAGTTGGAAGGGGCTCTTCATGCTCTGCAATGTTTTACATGGTGTGTTTGGTGTAGGTGCTGGCAGTGGTGGCTGGAGGGGTGACCTTTGGGATGAAATGCTGTGGCTGCCTCTTACTATACACAAACAATTTCAGATGGTTCCAATCTATTTACTGCAGGGCACAACTGAGCGCCTCAACCAAAATGGTGGCATCTTGGGGTTATTTTTTATCGCTCTACGTTTAATCGGCAAAAAATGAAATTAATTTTCCCTAAGCTGAGACTCTTTTGCCCATGAAATAACAGTTAAATTATCTCCTCATCTTTTTCTTGACCCAGGAGCTATTTAAGCTCATTTCTTCCCCTGATGTTCTGTTGAGGGGGGGGAGTGAGCGAGTGACTGAGCAGGCATTTAGCTACTGGCTAGCCTAACCCACCACATCTGGACATGTGGGATCCAGAATTTATTTGAATTGACCTTCATTTATTTTGGTTTCACCCCTTTCATTTTAAAGTCTGAATCATTATTTTCTGGCAAAGCTGGATCTATAGATGTTTCTTCTTCTCTGTGTCTGGCTATCATTCAGAGAAATGCTTGCTATTTAAATACACTCAGAAATAAAAAAGAGGAGGAACACTAAGACAAGTCTTATCTCCAGTTTGGGAGATGCATGTTTCCCAGCTTTCTAGGACTAAACCTCTCCTATGGGGGATAGAAACTCACCCTTTATTTACTGCAGCAATGATGTCACTGTAAAGACAATGACCAGTGGCAGATAGGTAAGTCAAAGGCATCTCTGAGGTGTGTGAGTTTTACTGAGGGAAGCCCACTTGCCCTTGGCTCCAGAAGGACCCTGCACCCGCCCCTCAGAGGCAGAGGTGGTTGGTGTTGTGGTTGGCGAAACCTGGCAGTCAGTCCCTGACTGGACACTCTCCATGTGAGCATCATGGAGCATCCAGCATGCCTGTTGGAATTTGTCTTCCCTGGACTTGAGCAGATGGGAGACACTCCTCTTTACTGAAGCTCATTTTTGTGGGGACAGAAAATCATTCGTTCTTTAGTATTGCATCGATATCTGCCTGAGGCACTAAGTCCACATTTCTGTGTTCTCAGTCTCTCTGTGTCTACAGATCTGTCTCCTGCAGCTCTCCTGGCTTCTTCCCAAGCTAAAGAACTTCTGTCTCTGTCTTTCTTTTCAGGTCATAGAGCCAGCTGCAGTACTGACTCAGGATCCCTCTTACTACAAAAATGCTTAATTTGCATGTGTAACTTTTGGAGTCTCATTGGCTCCCCTTAAACTTTGTTTAAGGTTGTATGAGCTAATATTAAGGTCACCACTTCTTTAATCTGGTTTCAAACTCTGCTCCTCAGCCTTGAGATTTAGGATTTATCCTTGCCTCAGTTCCTTGGCTGGAACAACCATAAATCCTAACTGGCCATCACTGTATCTCACTGTTGGGTGGGACGGAAACAGGTTTTACCTGATCTGACCTCAGTTTCCCACATCACAAATCTTTCTCTTGACCTTGTCAGCACTTACTGGTTATGTTTAATTCAGCAAGGGGTGCTGGAAGTGGATCTGTGGCGAAAGATGGTGCTGAGAGCACCTTGTCTACATGATGGCTTTTCAAAGGTTTTCCTTTTGGCTGGTTCTAGCCTGGTCCTGTGGACTGAAAGCCCATTTGTGGCTGGGGTACATTAGATGTTCTTCTGGAGGTTGTCTCTGGGGATACTTCCCCTCAAAGGAATCTGGTTCATGTGCTCTGTTGCTGCGTCACGGTGTGGAGAGCAGTGATCTTTGAGTAATTCTTAGCTTGGACTAAAATGCTGATGCGAATGTACCACGGGCTGTACATGAACAACTTCTCCAAGTTGTCACAAGGAACTTCTGGGTTTGCTGTGTATGTAGGTATGACTCAGAGATCCTTTTATTTTGTGTGTCCTACTTTTCTGATTTTCTTCCTCACAGGCAAGAAGACTGTATTTATTTGCTCCCAGAAACAATGCAGACTGAAAAGGAAAGCACATGCTATCTTAATTTTTGTTACCTTTTTAAAACCTGAAAAAAACTTGAGTGTTTGTTCTGTGTGGAGGAAAACAAAATGTTAGAAAATAAAACAGAAGATAGCAAGAAATGCCGTAGGAAGTGTTTTGTTGCCCTGGCAAATTTCCCATTATAAGAGCATCCCCTCTCCAAATATTTGTTATTAATTGGCCAGATTAAGTATTGTAACAGGTTAATTAGACAGTTTCTAGCAGAAGACAGGTAGTATGTGGGGAAAAATATAGGGATTATCTACTATTCTATGGATATACATTTTAAAAAGATCTCCGGTTCCTGTTGATCACAAGCATTTCAAAAACAACATTTCTCTGTGGAGATTTCACTGTTTCTGAACCATATTCCATATTTATAAATCAACCCATCTCCTGCTAAAAACATACTTGGGTCTTGTCTCTCATGTCCTGGACATACTGCTGTAAGCTGCAAACCATCTAGCATGCTTGGAAGTGAGGTCAGCAGCATCTTTGTCAGCACCATGGAGCTCTGTCATCTATCAGTAAGTCTAGCAGTGAGGAGAGTTTGCAAGACTCAGATGCTTCTCCCTGGCCTGCTGTGCTGGGCGTCTGTCACATGGCCCATAAATGGCAAGATGTTTACACTCTGTCATTTTTCACGAAGTTGTAGGTGAGCTATGAGCCAAAAGCAGATAAAAAGATAAATTAACTGATGCAGCATGTAGCACCATGACCATGATCAGTCTTTCCTGCCTAGACAGGGGCAAGACTGGAGCAATATTCCCAAAAAGTACTCATTGTCATTCAGATTTCTCAACACAGCAGTTTTGAAGTGTGGTTGCATAATATTTATGTAATTTTGTGTTAAGAGAAGTGCTTATCACAGACCTGAGACCTCAATTTGGAAAAATAATGGTATTGCATGTTTGATTAATGCTCTTCTCTGATACTGATCAGAGGCACTGCAGTAGCAGAAGCGTGGGCTTCCTCAATCTGCCAACAAGAAGGTCTTTCAAGCTTGCCAAGCGAACTGCTATTGTTTGTGCCCAGGCCCCAGTCTCGCAAGCTGTTCTGTGCGGGTGGGCCTCAGTGCTTCACAGAGCCCTGCTGACTTTGTTGACTACAGCAAAATGGAGAACTTCACAGCAGGATCACCACAAATCCCCGATTGCTTGGAAAATGGCCTTCAGATCCCTCTGAAGGACAACTCAGCCCACTTGGTATGCAAATGGACTTCTTGCTACAGGAATTGGATTTGATATTTTTTTAAAAATTGCATCTCTGCAGAGCTAGAATGTGTATTGTCTTCATATTTACATTGTAAGCTGAAATTCAAGGAGGGATGTGATGGAAGGATGAATTTCTTAGCAGATTCTACCATATCAGAATCACACAATAGGTGTGTCCTGCTTGATAGCAAAGCTTAAACTAGCAAGATGAGCAGAGCTCACTATGGCTCACCTGTAAGGTGCTATTTTTATAAGCAGAGTAAAAATATTGTCTGAGGAGCCTGGATCATGGGTCAGGAGCCCTTCTTGCTACATAGCACAGTGTGGACACAGAAAGAAGAATTAAGAGTTGCATTGAGGCTGACTTTTGGTTCATTAAAACTCATTTCTGAGAAAGACACAAACAGAGTTTGACTCTCTCATCTGGCATTTGAGTACATGGTGGTGTTTGGGTGCGTACTAGAGTCTGGGCAAGCACTGGCATCCCCAGCTTTGGACAGCCTTGCAGGCTCCAGGGTGGTGTGAACCCTCTGAGGAGCCTTGGTACCCCACCTCCCATGGCATGGTGTTTGGGCTGGATAGGTGATAGGGGTTTAGAGACAGCCACTTCTGTCTCTTGGTATGTCTTTTATCTCCTGGGGCCAGGCAGAAACCATGCAAACAGCAAAGAAGATGTAGCACTCTACGCTGTTACCAAGCCCTGTTATCCAAGCCCTGTTCCTGTTAAAATTACAGAGAGCATCCAGGAGAAGAATCACATTAAAACAACAAACCCTAACTTACTCTGGCCTCGGCTTCAGAGGGAATTTTTTCCATTCTAATGTGGATTGGATGCTTAATTATTTTTCCTTCCCCCCCCCTCCATATTACCTAGTGTAACAAACTCATGATTCTTCTAAACGGACACTAAAAATAGTGAATGGAAGGGGATGGCCAGGTTTGCTCCAAAATACTTTTTTTTTTTTAAGCTAAGATTTGAGAAAATCCAAAAAAAGAGTATTCTCAAATTGAAGAAAAGAACAGGTTATTGTGCCTGCAAACATTTACATTTATCTGCCCTTTTTGTCAACCAATTATTACAAGAAATAGTGGGAAATTTTAATTGCTACAAAAATATACAGAGCTGTGAAAGCAATATTGGTTTATTTCTTCAAGCCATAGCTGGAAAAAAATATATTTAAACATGGGTTCATCTCCATCTGCAGAGCTCTAAAATGAGTTCCCTCCAGATTTTTGTATGTTTTTTTGATATATTTCCCATTCGTATTAATCTGATTCAATTATTTAGAACTAAGTCTTTAGGTTCTGTTAATATAAATTTACCAGTCCCTGTGCTGTCAATTAAATTTTTATTTTATTTCTATATATGCTTTCTCTCTTACTTTAATGCCAAAGGTCTCTCTCTTGTCTAATGGCTATAATGAAAGCTTTTACTGCTAAATTAAAATAAGAGGAGTTAATGGGTACCCAGTGCCTTGTTCTAGTTAAAATGTGCATCAATTTGCACTGACCAGTGCTTTGGGATTGTAGCATGTGTTTTGTCTTAGACAAAGCGTAGCAAAAAGTGTGAAATTTCACTTTTAAAAGTGCTTTTTTAAAAATCTGCTTTTCTGTGAACCTATATATAGCTTATTTCATTTACTAATAACCTTACCACACATCATCTCACACAGAAATTTTCCATGGTAGATAATAGCTTCAGATTGAATTCTTACAGTGTTATTGAAAATGGTTTAGACATTCAGAGGAGAATAAATGATTTAATTTAATTAAAGTTTTTAAAATTTGATCCTTTATGGTTGAAGCAGCAGTAGATTTTTCCAAAGGAATACACCTATGATCAAGTGACTTAAGGTATCACATGAGCATCCACTCAGGTATAAAGGAAATAAGAAATTAGATTGAACAGAGGAGATTTAATTTCAAATGTGTTGTTTTAAAGTTAAAATAATGCTGATTTCCAGAACTTTGACTATGAATCCGTAATTCCCCTTATAACATTTTGTGTTAAACTGTAGTGTGGATGGAATTTTGCATTATACATATAAGCAATTACAGGGACAAAGTCACCTTTCTAGCTTCATACCACTTTCAGCAGGAGCAGGTCTGAGCCCATTTGAGCTCAACAGGTTTAAAAAAGACAGCACAATATATTGTGACTAATATTCCATCAGCACCGTTTACAAGTAAAATATCACACTTTTAGGAACTCTTGGGTGTTTTTTGTTTTGGTTTTGTTTTGATTTTGGTTTTGGGTTTTTTTTGGCAGGAAATGTGCATAATAACTTCTCTGTTATGTACTGAAGCTTCTTAGCATATTAAGTAATGGTCCACAAAAGATCACTGGTCTTTTCAACGTTTGGAGGTTTGGTAAGGAAGGGTTGATGAGATTTGTGTACTTCACAGCAAGCTCATCTTTAGGCAAAGGAGGCAGAAGGCACCATGCACCTCTGCGCTAAGCTCAGGAGGGACCCTGGAGCAGCCCATGACTCCACAGCACAGAAAGAGTCCCCTGCATTTAAATGTCTGGGGTCTCCTAAGCAAGCTCTTGAGAAGAAAAAGAGTATCTGCAGGAGACAGTAACAAAAGTGCATGGGCTCTGGACCTGCTCCTACCACTTATGCCTGCAAGCCTGTAGTTAACCAAGTCAGACACTTCTTCCAGACAATTTAGGAGGCCTTGGATTGAGAAGACCTTGCACTTCCCCAAGTCCTGTCAGATCTTCCAGCTGTCACTGCAATGTCACATAATCACAGAATTGTTAGGGTTGGAAGGGACCTCTGCAGATGACCCAGTCCAACCCCCCTGTCAAGGCAGGATCACCTAGAGAAGGTGACACAGAAACATGTCCGGGTGGGTTTTGGAGATCTCCAGAGAGGGACACTCCATGACCTCCCTGGGCATCTGTTCCACTGCTCTGCCACCCTCAGTGTAAAGAAGTTCTTCCTCATGTTGATGAGGAATTTCTTGTGGGATTTTTTATGGCCATTACTCCTTGTCCTGTCACTGGGCACCACTGTAAAGAGTCTGGCACCATCCACTCGGCACCTGCCTTTGAGAGATTTATAGACATTAACGAGATTCCCTCTCAGTCTTCTCCAGACTAAACAGTCCCACCTCCTGCTATCTGTCCTCCTAAGAAAAAGGTTCCAAACCCCTCATCATCTTTGTGGCCTCTGCTGGACCCTCTCCAGTAGGTCCTTGTCTTTCCTGAGCTGTGGAGACCAGAATTGTACACAGCATTTCAGATGTAACCTCACTAAGGCAGACTAGAGGGGGAGGATCAACTCTCTTGACCTTCTGGACCACAGTCTTCCTGATGCACCTTGGGATACCATAGGCCCTTCTGGTCACAAAGGCACTGCTGGATCAGGGTCAATTTGTGATCCACCAAGACTCCCAGGTCCTTCTCTGCAGATCTGCTCTCCAGTAGGTCAGCCCCCAGCCTGTGTTGCTACTTGGGGTTATTCCTCCCCAGGTGCAGGACCTTGCACTTGCCCTTGTTGAACCTCATTATGTTCCTCTCTGCCCAGCTCTCCAGCCTATCAAGGTCCCACTGAATGGCAGCACAGCCTTCAGGTGTATCAGCCACTCCCCCCAGTTCTGTAGCATCAGCAAACTTGCTGAGGGTGCAGTCTATCCCTTCATCCAGGTAAATAATTATAAACAAGTTTATGCCTTAAGAGGCTTCTTAGAAACAGCGACTAGACAGGAGTAAGGGAATAAAGGTAGGTATTTATTTGAAAGACCTCTAAAGGTACCCCCTGGGGAGCCAGAGGCTATTGCCAAGATGGACCCCAAGATGGACAACAGATCACGAGTTCTTCACACTTTTATAGGTTTGGCTCATTTGCATATCAGGGTTAATTCTCCAATTAAATCTACAGTTAATGATGTAGTTTCCCCAAGCTTGCCCCTCCCTTTAGAGGCTTTTGCTTTATACTTTTTGGGCCTAGGACGGTCTGGGTGTCCTTAGAGAGCAGGCCTAGAGAGGCTTTGTTATGTCTACCTAGCACGAGAGAGCAGAAATTAACAGGCTACAAGAAACTTCAGAGTTACACACTAGGCAGTACAGGATTTGAAGAATATGAAAGTTAAAACCTAAGGCATCAAAGTAATAAACAAGTTGAATAAGACCGGACCCAGCCTTCATCCCTGGGGAACACCACTGACTACAGGCCTCCAACTGGATTCTGCTCAACTGATCAACCCTCTGAGCTCTGGTCACAGCCCTCTTGGCTCTGCCATTCAGCCAGTTCTTGATCCACCTCACTGTCCATTCATCTAAGCCACATTTCCTGAGCTCACCTACCAGGATGTTCTGGGACACAATGTCAAAAGCCTTGCTGAAGCTGAGGTAGACAATATCCACTGCTCTCCCCTCATTCACCCATCCTGCTAGACCAATAGATGCCATGACCAATCCTCAGATCCGTCAAGCAGGATTTCCCCTTGGTTAATCCATGCTGACTACTCCCAATGATCTTATTTTCTTTTACATTCTTGGTGATGACCTCCAGAATGATCTGTTCCAGGACTGGAGGTGAGGCTGACTGGCCAGTAGTTTCCTGCATCCTCCTTCTTGCCCTTTTTGAGGATGGGAGTAACATGGGCTTTTCTCCAGTCATCAGGTACCTCCCCTGTTCCCTGTGATTTTTTCAAAGATGATAGACAGTGGCGGAGCAACAACATCTGCCAGCTTCATCAGCACTTATGGGTGTATCCCATCAGGGCTCATTTTATCAGGATTTATCAGGATTTATCGGTGTTAAGTCTGCTTAGCTGGTCTCTAGCCCAGCTCTCTACAACCAAGGGGAAGTCTTCCTTTCTCCAGACTTTCTCTCTTACCTTCAAGGTCTGGGATTCCTGAAGACCAACCTCAGCAGTAAAGACTGAGGCAAAGAAGACCTTCAGTAATTCCTCCTTCTCTGTGTCTTCCATTACCAGGCCGATTCAGCAGCAGCCCCACATTTTCTCTAATCTTCCTTTTGCTGCTGATGTACTTTTAGAAGCCGCTTTTGTTGTCCTTGATATTCCTTGCCAGACTCAGTTTTAATGTCCACCTTGCTCAGCCAAGCTGTTTAGTTTTACACAACCCTGTGTTCTGCTCAAGTCTCCATTTGGATCGGATGCATTTGCCAAAAAGTGGAGATTATATTTTATAGAGAAATCATGTGCAAATATACTAATGAGCTCAAATAAAGGTTTGCAACAACTCAAATTTGGACCCTTATCCACAGACATTGGAGTTTGTTGTGGGGCTGACTCTAGAGAATTTTTGATGGGAAAAATACCAAGCTGATGGCTTACACTTGAATTTATGGAAATATATAAGCATGTAGGTACATTTGTAATCTGTGGCCATTTTTCCAGTAAAAAGTCATTGGCAGTGATGCTCTAAACTCTCTAAAGAGCCCGTGTTCAAATGCAGTGGGAAGATCTTGTTCACTTGGACCTTAAGAAGATATTTGTATTAGCTAACAAATACATCTAGATGAATCATTTATTTAAATCTGGGAAATAAAGCATATTTCTTTGAGTAAATTATATATGAACTATCGTATTCATTAGTCCACCAATTATGTGGTTGGCTGACACATTATCTAATGATGTATTAGATGATTGTTGTCCATCAGCAGATCAATGCATTATTTACAAGATGGGACTTTTTTGCATTATTTAGCCATAATTTTTAGCAAATATGCAGTTTACTGAAGTCACACGACAATTTACGCTAAATGATATTTCACTGATTATGCTGTGATTTCAAGACTGCTTTGCACAGCAATACTGCAGAAAAAAATAAAGTCCTTGAATGCTTGGTCTGCAATTTTTGTTGTTATTCTTTTCCTCCTAAGTCCATAAGGCATATTTCCATTTATGTTTATGCTTCTGTATATTTCCATATGAAAACAGAGGAATATGGCACCACTTGAGGAAAACAGACTAATCAATGAAGCTCTCAAGATGTTATGAACACTTTCTTTCTGCATTCAAGGACACGTAAGATTTCCTCTTTTTTCATTGGAAGAAAATGAAATGCTAATTAAAACACAACTGAGAAGACTCTACCCTTAATCAAATTAAGTCTGCCAGTTACCTTGGGATGGCTTTTTGGCTTACTGTGGAGATCAGATTTTGAGTCCTCTGACAGTTCAGAGGGGAAAGTGACAGATAATGTCAAAAGAAGATCACAATTTTTTCATTTTTGAAGAGTTTTATAAAGTTTAATTACATTTTTTTCTTTTTATTATACACAGGATACAAGAGTGAGACTCGACCTCTTGTAGGGGCTGGATGCCTGCTGGAATTCAGCTCTGCTCCCAGCAATTAGTAACTCTGCTCCTGGTGCCCTGTGCTCAAAGGAGAAAGTAATTCTAAATGGCCATTCATCCAGTTTCAATAATTTCCTCTTTTCTCACAGCTCCAGAGTGGCTCTGAGGCAGCAAGGCTGAGATCTAGATCCAGCCTGTACTGAGGGATGTAGTCAGGGGATGTCTCTTCCAGGACAGTCTCTTTATGTCCTGAGGGGCAGACTGATAAAATCATTGTGTGCAACCTCAGGAAGGAAACTTGCCTTAGCAAGAGGTGTTGGACAAAGCATTACCAGAATGTTCAGAAGGCTTTCAAGCATATTGCTGCCTAGAAAATGCAGTGTTTCCTCAGTTTTGATGGGCTCACCAGTTGGACTTCTCAGGGCCACACACAGAGCAGTCCCTCCCTCCCATTGCCCGGCAGTTGGAGAGATTCAGGAAACCCAACTACTTTTGGGGAACTACTCTTGAGGGTGAGGAACTTTTCATTGCTCCACAGCTCTGAAACAAGTCCTTATGGTCCAGCATTTCTCAAAGAACTCCCTCTCACTATAGACTTCTAGATATTGATTTAAATTTGCATGGATGCGTTACCATCCTCTAAGTTGTTTTACCGGATTCCTTCCCAGAGAATATACTGTGGCTTTCATTCAAGATTCAGCTAAACCAGTCTTGCTCTGAGCTCAAAGAGACTAAAATTCAGTGTTGAAGTCTGTGAGGTTGGCTCAGGGACCAGACTATTGACAGAAAGTGCCCCCAAGGTTTGGAAGTTACACAGCTGAGGCTTTTCAGGAGCTGTTTTCATCAGTTCATTTGTTTTAAGAAGTAGCAGAGGTATTTCTTATCCTTTAAGCCTTAAGCTCTGTTCTGGAGCTCTAGGTTCTTCTTACCTTCTAACTCCCAAGCCCTTGGGCACCCAGGCAGTCTCAGCCCTCCCCTGGTGGAAGGACTCCCTCGCCATTATCCTGGTGCTCAACCCTGCAAACTCCAGTTCCCTGCCAGGCCCTGAGAAACTCTTACATTTCAGTAGCAATTTTCAGTGAATTCAGCCACCACTGGCTACCTGCTTATGCTTTTCCCTCTGAATGCCAAGCCAGGGAGACTGGCAGCTTATCATCACTGAGCTCTTGCCAAATTCATGGTGGTTCTGACTCTGCTAGCGGTGATAATAGGAAATTGGATTCAGTAACTCAGGAGGCCCCATCCAGTGCTACATTTCAAATGAAATCTACTAGAAAAATTTCAAACAAAAATCGTTTCCAGACATCTCTGGTATTCCCATAATTGTTCATCTGCTTGTACTGGGATTATAACTTCCTTTTGAGTAACTGCTGTGAAAGGCTGCCAGTCATTTCAGGGTAGCTTGTGGCAGTCGCTCGAACAGTTTACAATTACCTCTAGGTATATCTATAAATCTGAAAACAATAACAGCTGTACTCTCAAATGTAGCATCTTCTCAACTCACTGTAAGTAAGAGCTCTGATTGGTTCAACAACGTGCACAGAAAGGGGAATGCATTTTCCAGCTGCTGTGGTTTCATAGCACTGATGGCCAGCTTGGTTATAACGTAAATTCTTATGAATTTTCCTTTTCTTTTTTTAAGGAAGTGAGCTATGAGAATTCCTTATTTACCTTTTGATATTTTCTTTTTCATTTTGTCTCAATAGTATTTTCTTAGTTAAAAATATTGACTCTATTTTTTCTTAGTTTTGCAAAGAAGCCCAAATATTGACAGCTTATTTTAATCCTTTGCTCAAATAGCATGGGACAAGAATGAATCACAAATCATTTAGTCACTATATTAACCTAAGTTTGGGATGTAAAGTTGTACTTTCCATTTTGCTGATCCATTTACAAAGATAACTAAAACCAGTCTATTCCCTAGTAAGCTCCAAGACTGCACAGATGCCCAGACTATGGTCCCTTGTGGATGAGTGCCCTTTTTCTCCATCAGCAGAAAGACAAAAAGAAGAGCCACCACCTGAATGATGGACCCACCCTCCCCACTGGCCTAGGAAGCCTTGGTGTTCAGCCTTTGCATAAACTTCATTTTGATTATGCTGTGCTTGTCCTTGTTGACTTTTTTGCTTGCCCTTGGACCTGCTCTTCTCACAGAGAACATGCTTGATTGACAACCAGGGACTAAACCAGGCAATGCCACTGGATCTCTTCTGCTTGCCTTGTTCTGGCACTGTGGGACTGAACCCTTGCTGGAGGGGCTGCTGTCCTTCCCTGTCACCAGGGAGCTGTCCCATTATACAATTTTTGTGTAATGATCAAACACCAAGTAATTATGCAAGGGAATAATCAATTTTTTTCTTTCCTAAGCCTTTCTTACCCCCATAGAACTGATAAGAAGTATGCTAACCCACTGCTGTGAATATCAGCTACTGATGTATGCCATGTTCAAGCTGGAGCGTGGGGCTGTTGGTGAGCCTGTGGAAGTAAATGGCCTCAACCAAAAAAAAAAGCTCAGATTTACATGTTTTTCTGTAAAACTGACTGCTTTTTCCTAGCATGATCTAACTGCTTAGTGTGTTGACTGCTTACTAATGGAGTGATTTAATTGCAGCAATGTCTTCTTTATAGCTCTTCTTTAATTATTTTGCCTCGTCACAGAGGTAGCTTGTCTGGTCATGAAGGTAGTGACAGTGGTATTGGTAGCATGAGATACTTAATGTCAGCTAAATTCTGACATTATCTCTGGCTGAGGTTCATAATTCATAGATCACCATCCATTTGAGTTTGTTTATCCATCTGCTGCATTTGTTCTCATTCAGACTCTAAAAATTATAAAAATACCTTTAAATACATAAATACTGAAATTGCTAGAACTCTTTTATTTTTTCTGGTGTAGTCTGATCTAAGTCAACACTACATAGATAAGTGGCTAAAAGGCACTTTTGGCTAAATGGCACATTATTTGTAGTCTAAAGTGGAGAGTAACATTTGTGTTTGAGTTGCCATAATGCTGTTTTCACTTTTATAAAAATCATTAGTGAGTAAGCATGGGGTTAGTTTAGCTTTAAATGTTACCCTTGTGATTATATAGTCAATTTTTAAATTAAATTTTGAGTAAAATAATGTCCTTATTCGACTCTAACTAAACAAGTTCCAGAACTCAAATCTGCCAACCAAGTTTACACTAGAGAAACAACAGAACTTTGTTCTCTGATTTAAGGGTTTTTTTCTGATTTTTCTTGGAACTTCTTTGTTGATCCTCCTTAATTCAGATCTATTCTGAGTGTCTTGAAGCAATGAAATTATATGCTAGGTTTTATTTGTTAATGAAAAGCAAATTTAGGATAGACAACACTAAATGCTAAAGGAAGCAGATACACCTGGGTTTCCCAGTGATTCATAAACTCAGTCTTGTGTTTGCTGCTGGAAAATACTAGAATATAGGAAAAATGTAGAGGTTTGTCACCTGAGCAGGTGACAAAAAGGGCGGAAACAAATTTATTGGAAAAAGGGAAGGAAGGGAACAAGGGTAAAATGTACCAGGACAGGAGAAAACCCAAATTGTGGCTGGAACAGCTTAATATTTTAAGATAAATTCCCAAAAAATGGTCCAGATGGGAATCTGTGATTAGAGTGTAGATCTGTATTACTGCACTAGTAAAGAGTGACTCATTCTACACATGATAAAACTTCAGCTCACAGAAATGAATACATTTTTGCTATAAAAATCCTCACTAGGCTGATGCTTGGCAGAGATTAGCCTGGGAGAAGAGTGGTTAGTATTTAATTTCTATATCAAAAGCAAAGTTTGGCTGGAACAATTGCACATGTGTGCTGGTTGCAGTTGGTGCTCAGGCTTCTGTGTGGAAACTTTGGTGGAAGCTCTGCCAGTGCAGTACCAGCTGTGCACTGAGGAGCTCTGTGATGGATTGTTCTCCTCCAGGCCTTGCAGGAGTAGTTCAGAGGCGGTAAGGAAGTCACATATAGACAATCAAAGCTATTAGTAGATACACCTCATGTGTGTGCACACTTTCTGTGTTGTTCTCCTGTCTCACCATTTCAGCAGAAGGATCTTCTGTTCCATAAGTGACTGTAGATCTCTGCCTCTGGAGCATTAGAGCTGTTTTCTTCTCCTGTTCCAACAAGCAACATCCCACAATTGTATCATTTCTTGCCCCATATGCCCCAGGAATCTTGCTTTCCAATAAGTTCATCATTCAGAGAATAACAGCTGGGTTGAACTCTGTAGGTTCCTTTCAGCACTCCTCATCCAAAGGCTCCCTGTAACCCCTTACTGCGCAATATACTGCCATGGAGTTTGTCTTTCTGCTCTAAATATCACTGTTTGAGTTCATGCTCCCTGCTCCCTGTCTTAGTGGAATGATATTGGCTCCACTGGGTAAGAACTGCATCTACTCATATGACAGATCAGAAATTAATTTTTACTGCTTGATTTGCAATAACTATCCCTAACTATAAAGATTCAGTTCTTTGCTATCCACTGTTCCCATTCTCTCATACTCAAATGATGTGTAGCACTTTTTCTGACATCCTTGCATACTGTCAAGACCAAGCTGATCTTGATTCTTGTAATTTGGTGCCAAAATATGACATCAGCATCAGGGGGAAGCAGAACTGGGCATCAGACAGAGCAAGTTTTATGCAGTGAATAGCTGCTGTATAATAGTTACTTTGTCATTTTACTCTACAGAAGGTTTTCCTGGGCCTCAAGATGCAAAATAAAGAATAAAATTTTGCCTTCAAAAGAATAACTGGACTGTGCCTTCTGTTTGTACTCCTTCAGATTCTGTATAAATAGTCACTAATCTCAGCCAGGCATTTTTATTGCTAAAAATCAAAATATTTGCAGTTGGGAAAGCCACATTAGAAACAATTTTTTCTTTTTAGAATAAGTTTGAAAGGCATCAGAGAATGGAAATATTCTATATTTAAACTAAAGTCAATAATGAAATTATATCTTTTCATTCTTGGACTAATTTAGTGTTGCAGTGGTGTACTGTAGCTCTGCTTTTTGGTTGATGATACTAAGACTTACAACTCTGGCATCTGGTTTCTAGAAAAGTGATCCTAGCTAATAGGCATTGTTTTTACCACTGAGAATAGATTAATGTCAGATTAATGTAAATTAATGTCAAATTCCTTATCAATTCCATTTTAAAACCTCGAGTGAATTTCATAAGATGTTTGTGTTTTGGTTGACAGTCTAACTGTGCAATTAAAACCAATCAAAGAAAATTCATGTGAGATTAATTACTGTAAATATAGAAAGTTGCATGGGGGTTTGCACCAACAATGAAGGCTTTAGCTGATTCTTCATTTGCCACAACTTTCCAAAGGGTTGATTTTTATAAAGCTGTAAAAGGTGTAGTATGTGTCTGTAAACACACAGCATGTTCTGCCTTCCTCCTGCTCTGCTACCATGTGCTCTCTTTAAGGGCAGCTTGCACACTAGCCATGAACAGCCAACCTAGATCAACCTTCTGTATGGTCTGACTGTGTATATCCAGGCTTGCACAGCCATGCAAAGCCAAAGTTATGCCTGAGCTGTTGTTACAGGCTCGCTGTCTTCAGGGTCCATGAGCCTGGCCTTGAAGGGGGACTTACGGAGTTATAAGCAAAGCACTGATGATCTCCATGATGGAAAATGCATGAAAGGACCTCAGTATGAGATTTATCTTCTCAAAACTCTTATCAACCTTCACCTATCCAAGATGTTCCCAGAGACCATTGCTCTGTTTCAAAGTTATATTTCTGTGCTTAACATGGGTTTTGCCTCTAGTTGCACCGAGAACTCTGTTGTCTTGGCATTGTGGGACAGATCCCAGTGCCTCCTTATACATGGCTTTGTCAGGTTTCAGACCCGCCTCCCAGGGCCCATCACACAGTTCATTGAAACACTTTGTTCTACTGCTTAGAAAGTACTTTTGCATCTATATCAGTGGCTTTTCTGCTCAGAAGCACACAGGACACTTTGAGAAGTGCACGAATGCCTGTGCAGGGATATATTTGGCATGAACCACAATTCATGATTGTAACAGGCATCCTCCTTGGAAGGATGAGATCTAAATTGCACTGTTATACCATTTTTCTCTAGCCATCTGGGATCAAAATGAGGTTGCACTCGTATGTCAACTGCCTTGGGAACATCCAGAAAATGAGAACTGTTAGTTAGAATCCAGCCTAAAGTGATTTATGAGTGCATTGATTTTGTTCAGCTTACTTATAACTTCAGATGTTCTGTAAAACTGTAGTTGTTTCTGTACCTTCACCAACTCAGGAACATGGCACATGAACTGTCTTTGTCACACATCTTGGAAATTTTTTTTTTGTATGGTTCTTTTCAGCATGGTGGTTATAATCTGGGGCAATGACAGATATGTCTCTCTTGTATTTATTTATTTATTTATTCAATTGTTTGTTTGTTTGTTTTACTCTGCTTCTATACAATGGTCTAAAAATCATTTTAGGCACTGCTGTAAATCTCATCAGGTGTCAAAGTGGTTCTTTTGGCTGTCTAAACACCTTTTAAAAACTGATAGCACATGACTCTTTGTCCATTCTGCTAAAGGAGTCACAAGTTTTACCTGTTGCCAGCTTCTCTTGATTACTTTGTAGACCTCATTTTATTTTCAGGAATCATATCCCTATAAATCAAGAAGACAAATTAGTGCAAGTTCCTAATTATCCTGCTTCCGCTACCCTATTTGTCCACAAAGACATTCACAAAATAATAGCCCACTATTTAAATTTAATTCCTGTCTTCACAGCTGTAATGGATGGTGCCTGGTTGCCCCAAATCAATAATATCTATTCAGAGGTCTCATATCACCAAATAACTACATGGAATAACAATCAGAGTGATTTAATTTAAATGGATACAATTAGCACTGGAGATGAAGCTATTAAATAAAGTCCATTGATTGTTTATCAGGCACTGATGTGCGATAATTCAAACATTCTCACTGCTAAAATTGATGGATAAACTGCCAGCATGTTCATATGCAGCTACTACATTTAATTTTAATTAATAATTCTACTTATTTTTAAATTTCAGTGACAAAGGTAAGGAAAAGACTTAATCTGAGATTTTTACCTCAAAAGTAACACAAGGCCCCTGCAGAAGCTTGGCTGACAGACACAGGAGTGCTAATAGAGCAGGAATTTGTTCTTTTGGAGGTTACAGTATGGGAACCCAATGTGTTCAATATATGAAGAACCTTCTCGGTAAATATCCCCGTATGCATAAATGTTTCAAATGCATGTTTTATGTATCAAAATGTCAACATGTATCAAACCTTTTCCCTAGTCAAAAACTTCTCTTAGAATCATGGAATCGTTAAGGGTGGAGAAGACCCTTAAGACCAACAAGTGCAGCCTTCAATGTAACACCACCGCCATGTTCACAGTTAAACCATGTCCTTAGCTGCCATATCCAGACTTCTTTTGAGCACTTCCAGGGATGGAAATCTGTTCCAATGATTTACAATCCTTTCCATGAAAAGAATTTTCTTAATATCTAATTTGAACCTTCTATAGTGCAACTTGAGGACATTTCCCCTTGTCTTCTTGGAGGATTTTTCACAAAAACAAGTATTCAAAGTTTAGCCTTCTTTTAACCCAATGAAAATTGATACAAATCCTTTCACCTATTCTAAAACAGCTCCAAAACCATTTTTATGTGTACTAAATTCTGGAAATAAGAATACAGAAGTAAGCTCAGTATAAAAAGCATTTACCGAACCTTTACAAAACCTTCAATGCTTTAGTCTTGTAAAACTTTATTCTTTATAATAACACTGCTTTTTTGAGGAGCTTGTGAGATCAGACTCTTGGCTGCCACATTTTTTGTCCCAAAGTTGACTCATGCTAAAGGACAAAGCAATTCAGTTTTCTTTTTTATTCTCAGAAGGCAAAGAAGATCAGGAAGGTCCTGGATCTTGTTCAGTTTCTGCTCAAATCATTAGAAAAATTCCCTCTAACTCAGATGGCAGAGGGACTCAGATAAACCTCAGAGAAATTTCAGCAGTTTTTCCGTGGGCTGTAGAAGGGGCCCTGGGTCAGGTGGTGGAACCAGGGAAGAAAGCTACTGTTTCTTACCAGCATTGCTCTGTGACAGGCACTCCTTACAGGAACGCTGAGAATTTTGAAGTCATTGAATAAATTATTTATAGGAAATCATTTGCTGTGTCTAGTCATTCCCTAAAACACTCAAATGCATGCCTCTAATGGGCTTATAAAGTTGTGATGAGGACAGATGTTGGAAAAAGTCAACAGGGCAGATAATTGGAGCTGGCTGAAGACTGAGTTGCAAGGTTCTTTTGAGGAACAGTTCTACAGAAGAATACACTTCCTTTGTTGCACCTAATATTGGGAATAAGAGTCCCCAGGAGCTAAAAAAACCCTCTCCAATTTATTTGTTTCAGTTCTCTTCAGTCCCCACTTTCTTTTTGCCGTAGAAGAAGAAAAAAGTTGGGAAATAAAATAAAATACAAGTAACCTTTGCCTCTTATGTTTACAAATATCTTGAAATTTCTGATTTTATTTTCAGGATCACATTCCTCTGACAACTTGAATTTAACTGGGAAGAAACAGCTGAAATAAGCTGAGAGGGTTATTTACATCCAAGCAAGGGTAAGATCCTTTCTATGTGGCACTTCCTGCGGTTCTGTTTTCTAAATAAAGAAAAAGCTAACACGAGTGAAGACACATGCTCACGGTGCATAATTTTTGGAAAGACAGCAGCAATTTAAAAGTAAATTTCACACTAGCTCTGAGACTCATGTCAAATGCTGCCTGCTCGCTCTAGTTCATGAAGGCCATTTATATTCTAAATTTAAAAATAACTTGGTGCTGGCACATTCCATTAATAAATTAGGACTAGAATTTTACGTTTTCAAAGGATATGGTGAGATATAAATAGACTCGCTAAAAATGGCTGAAACTCTGTTTGAATGTTTCTCTTTCACCTGCATTTTTTTTCAAGCTTGTGTTCCACTATCTGTCTTCCCATTTCCAAATGAGGGTCTAACTCTGAAATCCTTTCTGCATGGTGATAGAAATTTTGAAGACATTATCACCTCAGAGAAGAAACTTGGTGGACAGGACTACCAATAAATCCACTCTCCACCTCATTCAATGGTGGAAAGGTGCTGCTGAGGTCTCAGGATGATTGATAGTTCATTGGCTTGTGCAGTCATGGTGTTTAAAAGCCCAAATTGGAACAGCTCTGCGTGCCAATGGCTAAAAGTGCACACTTCTATTTGCAGTATTTTTAATCAATGCAGCTCCTTGCTTTTTGGACATATGCCTACACCACAATGAACGTTTCAGTGCTCCTCTTTCTATTTTTAGGTGAAAAATTGTAGATATCTGGTCTAACCTGACAGAAGCCAGGGGAACTTTTCTGTACTTAGAGGATGGTTTCAATTTCATTCATTTCAATCAGGAGAGCTGGAGATCTAATGTTGGGACAAAACCCAAAGTCCTCAAAAACTCGAAACAAATACCAAAATTAACTATCCCTGCCTCAAACAAACAGAAAAAAATATTTTCTTTTGAATAAACCACCTCATTTAGAATTTTGAAAGATTTCCTTTGAATCTTGACCTTTTCAAAAGACATCCTCTTTGTTTTCCTGATGAAATTAAAATATCTCACAAAGTTTCTTCAGACCAGAAATTCCATAACATAGTCCAATATTCTGACAATTTCTAAATGCTGAAAATTATGAACAGGGAATTTTTCCACAGGCAACCCATTTTCACAAAATGTTTCTCCTGTTTGAGGTGTACACCTCCACCCATCACAAGATGCTTTTGCTCAGACTCGTGGTAGTGCACACAAGTTTTGTGGACGTGAGTATGGATTTTGCAGATCTACCTGGTAAGACATGTGTGTTCCTTGATGTTCCAGATATTCCTTTAGAGAACAACTTCCTTTGAAAAATACCCACTTACATCTCAAAATCAACAGAGAAGAGATTAAAGTCAGCACAGAGATACTGATAAAAGGATAAATATTGACCAGAAATTATCAAACATCAATTAATGTAACCAATTCTTCAGTTATCATTGCTTCACTCAAAAGATGTGTTTCCAAGAAAACATGTTAAATTGTGTGCCTGGGTTTTGGGCTTTTTGCCAACCTTTCCCTTTCATAATCTGAAGGAATGTGACTACTTTCGGTGAATAGTGTGGGACAAGGTATAGGGGCAATGCAAGGAGGAGCCTCCTGTCGGGGACTTTAGCTTTTTTTTCCTACTTTCTGGGTAGTGCCAAGACCCCAGGAGGGTTTCTAACAATGTAGCCTGTAGAAAAATCATAACTCCTTTATCTGCATATATTTGTGAATGGAAGCATTTTAATGAGTACCAGTGAAAGAAAAACAATATCCTGTGTTGGCTGACATAAGTAAGCATTATATAAGGCAGGCAAAATGGTCTCCTCCCTCTTAATAGAAAAATCTAAATCTTCGTTCTGGACATGCTTTAAAAACTAAAAGACCCACAGGTTTACCAACATGCTGTTAATGGTGTCACTGAGCAGAAATAAATAGAAGTGCCCTTAGTGATGAAAACTATTAAAGTCTACATGTCAGTAAGTCAACACAGCTTGTACACCATGTGACAGACATTAGTTTTCCCTTGAGTTTTCTCTGGACATTACCTGTATTTGGGATTTAATGAATATTGTTTACTTAGTGCTCTGACACTTTGAACAACTACCTCATGGTAGATCTCAGAGTAGTTTGTACTCTGTTCATGATTAAAGGTTCACATCAAAGGCTACTTCCCTTTTAAGAAAGGTTACAACTGAGGTGTCCAAGTTATTTTAGGATCTATTTAGGAAACTAGAACAATATGGTCTTTATACAATCTGTTTATAGTATGACCACTCATTTTCCTATTAGCAAAAACACAGAAGTCTCTATGGAGTAAATAATTACTTTAAAAGCAGTCCACGTGAGATGCTTAAATGCACTATTTCTGTCTCTGGGGCATATATGGATCTTTCTAAGTCCCTGTCTTGCACATGTGTGTTTTGTGGATGCAGCAATACAGTGAGAGTGCAGTTGTGGGTAGAGTGTTGAGTCTCAGGTCTTACTTCCTATTTGGGTTTAATTGCAAGCGTCTGATTTGCTGTCACTTTTGAGTTACGTGCCTTGGTATGACTGGGTGTCTTTCTAAGTACCACACAGGAAGTATCTGATCAGCCATAGTTCCTCTGCTTAAATTCAGCTTGGAGCTCTTACACCCCCACATGCAGATTGTATCCCAGATACACCATGTCTGGCTTTTGTTACAGCAGTTTGGGCTATAAACAGCTTCCTTTACCCTGCATGATGTCAGGAACAGTGTTGAAGGGTGTGAGAGGAAGGTAAAACGTGCCTTGAGTGGCTTTTTGTACAATCTGTTTGTCCCAAATAATAGTAGAGAGCTGACCAAATCATATCTCTAAGGTTTTTTAAAGCGAGGTGTTACTTTTAATTTATGCCATGAAAAAAGGGTAAGTACAGAAGTATAGCACTCTGTGTGCCCATTTATCAGTAAAGATAAACAAATAGTAGAAATTTCCAATATTTCCTTTAAACACAAAATGTAAGTTGAATGAGGGGATGTCATCTTTATAGGAAGAAAAAAGCCAGTTTAAATTCATATTTTGACCCATTTTATCTGTCTGGTAAAATGTACTTTTATATAGGAGCTCTTCTTTAATGTGTTTCTGAAATCCATCCTTTTACAAGCAGACCAAAATTGCCTGAATTCTGATGGATGGTTGTCCAGCCTCTCCTGTGCCTACAACCTGTTCCCACTAGCTGCAGAACAAGAAAACTGCATGACTGGCAAAAAAACCCCCTAACAAAATAGTTAGGACCTCTGTAGGGTTATGAATTTTGAAAGGTGGAAGGAAGAGGAGAGGAAGATAAAAGGAGAACAACATGAAGGAATATTTTTATTCTGTAGTACGTAAAGGACATCACTACTCTTTATCTCAGGAGCTGATCCACGGGCCTTTAAATCTCTGAATTAGTGAAAACTGTTACCTCTAATCAAACTATTTCTGGATCCACATGGAGATGTTACACAATATGCAAAAGAGAACTCAGCAAAACAGGGACCTGCAACTTTGTCATACGTTCATTTTTGTTCATTTATTGAGGAAAACAAACAGAAAAAGATGAAAAAGTCAGAGGAAAACTGTTGCAGTGCTAGGTTTGGTTTAGCAAGCTACAGCTTTCCCGGAGAGCACAGCTGGGCTGCTTAGGGCAGGGCAGCCATTCTGGCCTCTCGTAGTCCTTTTGGACTTCCCTGAGCTCCTGCTCTGGCTAGCTGGGCTCTGCAACACAGTGATAGCAAAGGAGGCAGAGAAGGGACCCTCGTGGCAGCCTCAGAGGACTTTTAATGTTGCATCTCCTCCAGGACGTTTCCTGAGGCACAGAGACCTCGTGATCCGGGCACAGGGGGGTTTTATCAGATCGCAGGGGCGGTACATGGGCGGAGTTGGGGTACAGGAACCAACAGGGAGAGCCCGAGGAGTGGCCAGGGCTAGGGGCAGGGGAAAGCGGGGGGAACAATGTGAAAGGCATTTAATAAATGAATCAGTGGGAAATACAACAGCACAGAAAACTTTTGGTTTTTCCAAACATTCAATGGCAAAAATCATAAGACTACTTGAATTTGCCTTCTTTATGGGGGAGATGCATGGTATTTTATTTCACACCTTCTAAGTTGTATGGAAATATAGGACTATAAACATTATGCATGCCTTTCAGGACTAAACAGGTGACATCTTTTTAAATCCCACCCTTTCGAGTATTGTATTTCTCTCTTGCTGTCAGGCCCTTTTTCAAAAGAAAAACAGAAACTTGTTTTGAAGGAGCATAACTTGCAGCTGGAGAACAAGCAAACTGCTGTCTTTTGTTCTCCTCTACACTCCTTAGCAGATGCCGTGCACTGAAACTAGGTCTGCACAAAATTCACCCGGGTCGAGTCACCCAGGTCAAGTCCCACGCTTACCCCAGTCCAAAGCAGATGTAACAGCAGTTGTGTTGTAGCTGACTAACTATGATGTAACAAGCATCATCAACTTGTCAGCTTATCTGGGATGCAGACTCAGTACACAGAGCATGCTTTGTTTCAGAGGCATCCATGGGATTCAGTCTTGGTAGATTCCTGCTTAGGGCTCCTTACCGGTTTTGCGAACAGACACCAACAATGTGTGGTGTTTCCTCATCATCAGAAAACTCTTCTCTGGAGCCAGATCTGAAGAGTCTGGGCCAGAAGAATCTCATCAAATTAATAAAGACAGCACTTATTATGCACTGCTACTTTTAATAGAAATACAATATAGTGTAGTAATAATGGTGGTAGTAGGGACACTGGCAATAATTTATAACAATGAGAAAAAGAGCCTCTTGCAGAATCATTGCAGTGTGGATTACTTTAAAAAGGAAATTTGAATAATTTTTGACCTTGTCAAGATTGTGTAAAATTCCCAAGAGTTATGCCTAGAAGACATTGCATATAGTCCTGTGTGGATTGGGAAGGGATGTGGCTCTCTCTTTCCTGAGCTTTTAGTGGGAAGCATATTAGTGGGTTTTAAAGAAGTGCATTATTCAGTGCTCCCCCTTCTCTCTACTCTCTGGAGTAACAAGCTGGACCATTTCAGCCAGGGGAACAATTTCCTTTCTCTTTGCCAGACTATACATGTCCTGTGTATGAGAAATGTATTTTGAGTCAGAAATCAACATTTTCCAGCTCTTTGTAAGGTACCACTCCCTTTTCAGACCCTACTCCAGCATCCTGAGTGGTGCTCCAGCTGCTGGAGGGAATGGGCACAGCCTTGCTTGCTACAGAGCAGATGCTAGATGATGAGGAAGAGGAAATGGAACAATTTATTCCATTTTCATTGAAAATACACTGTTTCAACTCTCACAGAGAAGCTGTTCTGCCAGTTCAGTGGTGACCAGCATAAAAATAAAAAGTAAACAGTGTAATGAAAATGTCATTAAGGGCAATATAGTCTAAAATATGCATAGTAATTTATTCATTGTTATTTCTGCTTAAAAGGGGAACATCTGAAGACACATTATGAATTTTAAGCTGCATCCTTCTATGCCTTTGACAGAGAAACATTCTCTGTTGAAGTCAATGGTTTCCTTTGTCAGATTCCAGAATAAAGATCTGTGAAGCTTTGTCCACTTCTATTTCTTTGTTTGATACCAATGTAAGTATTTGTATGTCTGGAGAGCTCATTTACTCTGTGCTATTGCTACAGAGTTGTAACACCAGTCAGCTCTCTGCTCACAGCCTTTATCAGTTCAGTGACAACCTGGGAACCCACTCTGTAATGTCTCTGATTTCTAAGCAGGAGTATTCAGGTGACTGGGAGCACACAGTACCATAAATGAATTTTTTACCTAAGGAAATTGTGAAATCAGCATGAATTTCTCTAGTCTGAAGTTGCATTATTTTTTGCAAACAAACAAATCTTCAATTAATTTGCACAAAGAAGCAAAAGAGCATATGCTTATTCATTTTTACGAGTGATTAAGGTGCTTTGAAAAGA
This sequence comes from Aphelocoma coerulescens, assembly GCF_041296385.1. Lineage (NCBI taxonomy): Eukaryota > Metazoa > Chordata > Aves > Passeriformes > Corvidae > Aphelocoma > Aphelocoma coerulescens. Next base: position 118,251,528 of record NC_091015.1, on the reverse strand, counting down.
AAGATTGCTCAATATTGCATTTTTAAACTTTATGTTGACTTCAATATTGTCCCTTTGTTGGAGAGCATGTGAAGAAACAATATGGTTATTAGAGTGAATAATATGATATAGCTGGAAAAAAACTGGCAAACCTCTGACATTTAGTCCTTCAGTTCCATGAGGCTCCTGAGTGATATTGAAGGATTGTAGAAACAGCTCATCTTAATCAGCCATTTCAATGGTTCTAGTTACACTTTGCTTGCATGTTCTTAACAATTGATCAAAACCTTAGAGAAAAAAATTGTAATGGGACTAAAAATCTTGGAAAACTATTACTCATGTCCCAACATCATGTTTGCATTTATGGCTCTCTTTTCTTAGTCTCTACCATTCCTTTTTCTCTCTGTGGTCCTCTTTATGCACTGACCAGCTCACTCCACTCTGTGCACATGCAGAGCAGAGGACCACATATCATTTATACCCAAAGAATGAGATTTCACAAGAATACTCCTTGTCAGAGAAAATGTCTCTTCTGTTGAGGAAACATAAACCTTATAATCTACAACTGAAGAGTTATATCTGACAGGTATATGCTGCTGTATGGAGGAAAAGCAAAATCAGTATTTTGTTTCTCAGTGGAATAGGAAACTTGCAACATGTATTGAAAATTGCCCAGGGGACAAACCAGTGTTTTGAAATAGAGCAAGAGATCTAAACCTGTTCCCTTGCATGCATCAAATTATGCTTAAAGCAAAGTAGCCTGTCTTTGTTTAAGGTGAGAGGTTGTTTGCACAGGTAACACGTGTAAGAGTGTGAAATCCCACAGGAGTTCTCCTCCTAGTAATATAGAGAAACAGGTGCAATTTCTAGTGATTTAAGCATTATATCTGGACAAAATGCCACAGATGGACAAGATAAGTAGGTGCAAGAGGTGGAGTGACCATGAAAGGTTCATGCACAACTGCTCATGCACAGGCATACCTGCTCCTGCCTCTCCTTGTAGTCCCCATTTTCAGGAAAAAAAATCCTTGTTCCTTCTGACAGAAGAGTTGTTTAAGGGGTTCAGATCATCATTTGGTGTGAGGTGAGGCTGTTTCTGCAGGCCCTCTTTATAGTCTCTTGAAGTTAAGCTTCTCCTGCTGTGGACTGCAGGGGTGTTGGGCTGGTGATTCTCCAGTAAAACTCACAGGACTACATATCCTTTTGTTTACCAAGTGTTAAATTTCACCCAGGAAAAGTAGTTCAAATATGTTAATTTCTGATGGAGTAGCACCTATTAGTGATTGGCGCAGATCCAAAGAAATTATTTTTCCTGTGTGACTGGTTACTATGCCCCAGAATTTTCCATTTTATAGGCTTCAGGAGGAGGAGGATGATTATTGTTTTTATCTCCAATAAAGATGTAATCCTGGGCATTTCCTAGTGGCATGCACAACTCTCTCAAATGAAGCAGGGTTGCACTATAAAACATTATATCAAAAAGAGTCATTTAAAGTGGGTCTTTAAATAGTTCAGAACTAAATGAGAAAACATTTTTAAGACATAAAATAAAGGAAAAGTATGAGATGCAGTACCACCATTATGCCTGGCATTCTGACTTTATCATAATGGCTGGTATATTTCTTAATGCTTCAGCTGCTGAAATTGCAATTGAAAAAGCAAATATTCATATATTTAGTAAAAAGTGTACACTCAGGTTTACTTTTAAAACAAAATTTTTCCTGAACTCTGCCCTTGAGGGTAAAAAGTGCAATTCAGAAGCACCTTGCAATTTCAAAAGCAGAAGACAGATAGACACTAAAAAAATTGAAGAGCTCGGAGCATTGCTAAATTATTAAATTAAAATGAATTTTGTTTCCCTACTCTGTGAGTACTGAGATTGCTAAAACTGGATTTTGGTTGATATCCTAGCTTCCGCACATATAACCTTTGTGATCTTCAGTATTTTGCACCATTTCTCTGCAACTCAGATTTGTAAAGCTGGATTATGCTTTCTTACTTCATAGAAGAATTGTGAGATCAAATTGTACGCACACACACATGCCTCCTCAATATATTTGATAGACAAGCATTGCAGTGTAGGTGGGTGAAGAAGAATCCAGATAGACCATGCCAGTTTTTAAATTTAAAATTTTAAAACATGTGCATATATTCTCTCATATGTGTATGAAGAGTTCGTAAGCTTCTCTTTATGAACTTTGTCTTTGGTTTCTGCTAAGCTGTGGTTTCATCTAGTACTGCATTTTTGCTAAGAAAATTGTTTTACAATCTAACCCAAATACCCAAGGCTAAGAAAAATCTTACTTTTCATGTTGTGTATGAAGAATCATGCCACTTTGATTGGTTTGGAAGGCTTTTGTGGTTTCTTACGCCTGATAATCATATTGGAAATGTTTTCTTCAGTAGTAGAATTGTATCTATGGTAATCTAGAAAGCACCTAATTTAGACACTTTTGATGTACATCAGGAATAGGTAGATTGCAAGTTATTCTGCATTTGCATGAAAGAATTCTGTAGTTTCAGTAATTGTCTGGAAGAGCATTAACTTTTGGGAGTCCACATTAAGAGGGTATTGAGAGTCTAATGACTGTTACATGGTGTTTCCTCCTGTGTGTGCTTTAACCATAGTTGAACATCCGTAGTTGTTCAGTAATAACTGAAATTGTAATTGTAAAATGTTAGTTTGTGAAGATTGGAAATTATGTGAAAATTCTAGTTAAAGTTCAATTTTATGAGTCCTTCTTCATTTCCACTTTAGTGTCTGATGAAACCTGGAGTTTCCAATGAATTTATGCTCTGCCTCCTTGTAGTTCCCTTCAATTCTGCTCCATTACTGTTGTTCATACTGATATCCCTTCCTAAATAATTAATTCTCACTCTCACTTATTGCAATGTGTAGCTGTCTTGGAGAGAGCTCTGTATGTTTAGTCCTGTTAACCTTTCCTTGGGAAAATGGCTGCATGGTGCCACCCAGCCCCAGGACTTAGAGGTTCAACTTTGCAAAAAATCATCTCAGATTGACTGAAGCTGGGGCTTCTTCCCCAGCTATCCATTCCACTTCCTCCTCACAGACCTTACCACCCTCTGAGACAGAAATGTTCAATATATGCACACCTCTTAGTTCTTCCAGCAGTTTTAGGGTGCCAGGCTGCCACCTTCCCCTCTGCTCCCTTGTCCTGGGGGGCGAATCAGCTGGCTTTCTATTTCCCCAGTAGCAGCTATCATGTTCTATCTCTACTAGAAGTTTGAGGCAGATCTTACTCTGAAAGTAAAATTAAGCGGAGTCAAACAAAACTCTTAATGCAGGGAGAGAGTGGATACTGGCTTTGTTTGTCAGTAACACATTTCCTGGCACTGTTGCTAAAAGCAGTAAGTGGGCTAGACTTAGTATGAAATAAACTCCACTTCTGAAAATTATTTTTTGGAGCTGAATAATTTCTATAATATAAATATGAAAGAAAGATCTTTTAGTGTTGGTATTGGCTCAGTTTGAACACTATTTAAAGACATATAAATGGAAGAACTCCAGGATAAATTTTTGTAGTTTAAGGGGTGCTAATAGTCTTATTTGCTTGGTAGATTAATTCCTTATTTAAAAACCAAACTTTTTATTACTCATGCATAATATTTGACAGAACAAGGCAACAACATTTTAAAAATCTGCCTAACAGAATAACATACAAGTGCAGAAAATTTTATGCTAGTAAACATTTTATTTTATTAAAGCTGTTGAGTTGATCTGTTACATTAAATTCTACCAAACATGTTTCTCCCTGGGAGATGGCCATTTGAATTAATTAGAAAAAATTGGCTGTCATCTACAAAAAATGTTTTGCAGAAGGCTATTGTTTTTCCTTTTGTTTTTAAAGAAAGCTGGAAGGCAGATTTAAATCCTGCTGTATTGTTGCCATTCTTTTTGGTTCTCAAATAATGGTGCGTCTTTAGCAGGAAAAAAAATAATCAAGGTCTGTCATTATACATTCTCTGATGTGTATAAAGTGCTCCATAGAAAGTGAAAACTTAATTAAAACTGCAAATAAATCTAAGCACATTTAATACCTGAACTAAATAGTGGCATTATGTCATTATTATAATGCTTCTTTTCCAGTTATCCTGTACCTGATGTAGATGAAGATTTGTGGAACAGTCTGCAGATCCAGTGTGAATGTACTTAGCAGCTTGTAAATTCACATTTATGTTTCTAAAAAGAGATTCCAATACCTGATATTTACATCCCTATTTGAAGTATTATTACCTCTTCATATAAATGTGATTTGGTTTTCATGAGGTAAAGTACGTGATTTCCAAGTTCTGATGATTTTTATTATTTATATTATCATTTAAAGCCAAAGCTCTCTATCACTGTATTCAAGGATACAATTAAGATTTAGGTCAGCTTGGTGGTCACAGAAAGATTTTGAAAATAAAACTTGCTGCAAGGGTTGCATCAATATCGAATAATACATGAGAATTTATGTGCAAGTCAGTGCTTTCTGACATTGTTGCTCTAATACTTTAATGTTTCTGAAACTGTAATTCAAACACCATTCCTTTGCAATTGATATTTTGTGCTAACTTTAGTGAGGAATGTATATACCTGTGTGCATAAATATGTAAATTCAAACAAAGGCATTTTCTTGTTTTTTAAGCCAATTTTGTTTATGCATTACTTTATTGGACTTCAATGGAGTTCATCACACTTACAAATGTCTGAAATGTAGCCATGCAGTGGCTACTAAGGGTACAATAGTTTTGTATTTCCTGGTTGATGGTAAATTCAAAATGATAATGTTGTATTAGACTACAATTTTGTGTTTAATTTCCTTCATAAAAGAATTGTACAAAAGCATTTGTTTGAATTTTCAATCTCTTTTGAACCTGATAAATTCAGTGCCTGCTTCGCCCTCTTTGCTGCGGCTGTAGAAAGGAATGATAAATTGTTCTCATTCTCACTTGGTAGTGCTTTCCATTCACTTTGCACAGGTGTAAATGACTACGTGGGGACAGAGACAAAGATGAACAGGAACTGAGCTTAAAGTAGAAACACAATTTTTCTGGCAGTCACCATGCAATTGGGCTAGATTTCCATATGCAATTGGGCTAGATTTCCATATGTCTCTCAAATCAAGATTTTGGCAACTGTAGTTAGACTTCCATATATTCTCCTGTCCTGAAGAATTATGGAATTAGACTTTAGTGCTTCATTTGGTCAATTAACTGGCCCTCAGAGTATACATGTAAACTGCTGTCTGAGTGAAATTCAGAGTTCACATCTGAATACTTGTCCTAAGAGTGTTAAAAGAAAGCCTTCCATGTGTCTTTCCCTGTGTAACCAGGTGGGGTTTCCAGAAGGCTGTGCAGTGTTTATTTAAAAGCTTTTGGAGGTGATGATCCTTTGTGCATGTGTGTGTGAATGTGTAACTGAAAAAAGGTACCAAATGTGCATAAATTTTTTTCTCCCTTTCTTGAATCAAGAGTAAGGCAAATGAAATGCCTTTAACCCATAGAACAGCTAATCCTAATTTGCATTATTCTAAAGCTTTTGCGCAGTTTTCCTTCAAATATTTAAAAATGAAGTCACCATTACCAAAACTAAATATTGAGAAGTGTTTTAGTTGTAAGGCTCAGCTGCTCTCATGAGTTTCTTTCTCTTTATTATCTTCTCCCATTTCATCATAAAACTTTATGTTCTTTCCTTCTTCCTTTCCTTTCTTCCTCCCTATAATTTTTGAGAGGTCTTTTCTAGTTACTTCAGAATGGATTACCTTTCTTTTTCCAGCTGAGACCAGGATGTTTGAGGCTTTATCTGACAAATAGCACATTGGGGCATGGAAATGCTGTCTTGTCTGGTGAGGGAGAAAAGACCCAGAGGTGGGACAGCATGGTCTGTTCTGCAGAAAAGGGCTTTTGCATAGCTTCTGAGGAGGCTGAGCATACGAGTCCCTGAACTCAAATCCACCTCTATTTGCTAAGCCACGTTATTCTAAAAGAATTACAATGCTGATTGTGTTGATTTCCTGTACTGGGGTTGATCCAGTTTGTCTTTACTGGCTTTGATCCAGGATTATCCCTTGGCTTCAGTGGCCATTCAGGCTTAATTTTATAATTAAAATAGGGAATCCCAAAGGCCTTCTGAAATTTCTGTGGGACCCCAAAGACCATCCTCACGCCACACTGTGTCAGCAGGGCCTAGGGGTGCTCCTTTGTGGGCAGTCCATATGCCAGGCATGGGATGGGGCCGGGCTGCTGTCCCTGGAGCCCAGGGCAGCTGTGGGGCTGGGCACTGGCACAGCCCTGCTGTGCTCACGGCTGCACTCCAAAGCAGGTGCTGCCAGCTCCTCACCCCCAGCTCTACTGCCAGGAGAGCAAACCAGCTCTCTGCCCTGTGCTGCAGAGGCACTGTCAGAGAGCCATATTCCTTATGAAATCCTGGTTTATAGCTCTCTTGCTAGAGAGAAAGAGGGACTTGGCTTTGAAAGGTTAGCATTTACAGATGCCCTGATGTGGTTTGTGTTCAGTTTGTAATGGCTTAGCAGGAGCTTTTAATAGCTCCACTTAATATCTGTTGTACTGAAGATTTCACCTAATTGGGACAACTGGTAGATCTGTAGCTGGGCCAACTAAGTGATCATAATGTGTCATGAAGATAATAAGAGAGATAATTTTGTTATGGATACAAATATCAGGGTAGAAATGTCACAGTGCATGTAATGTATTATGCTCCTTATTTCTTCTTTTATCTTTGGATACAGTCTGTATTAAAAGACTACAGAGCAGAATTTCATCACCTAGTGAAAGCATCAGTTTTCACTGTCCAGCTGCATCCTCAGTATGTGCAACTCAATAAATGCCTTGATCAAGAAGCTGTCCTAGCCACTCACCGTTACTGTGCAATATCTCCTCCTTGTTAGATGTTGCAATAGAATCACCATCTAAATGAAGGATAACGTAATTAAGTGGAGTGTTGGGTAGCATCAGAGGCAGAGGCTTTCTTTTCTGGAGAGGGAGCTACTCTGCCAGAGCCGTACATTTTAGTTGTCAGTAATCATAACTGCAACCAAAGGGTTATAACTTTATTCCAGGCTATTAAGTAATTAAAGCACCTATTAAAAAGAGTTTCTTAACACCAAGGCAGTGTGTGTGTTAGTAACCAGCTGTTCAATGTTCTTTTTCTTCTCTTTGAACTTGCAGGGAAGAGGATCTTATGCATAAAAAACCCCAAACAAAACATAAAAAAATCTCCTAAATTTCAGTTGAGCAAATAGACTAAAATATTGTTTTGTCTACTTAGACTAAACTGTATCTAAACAGCACTAGGGGTCAGGGTTTCTACCCTAACATATTGCAGTTACACATAAACTCTAATAACCAAAAAAGAAAGAAACAGCAGTGCTTTAATTAGAGCACAAATGCACCTTTTATTCACTGGGAGACCTTGACCCACTACTACGCCTTCTTATTATGAGCTTCCTACCTTGGTCCTCTTGAGGGCTCCTGGAGTGTTCAACAGTCTCACTTCTGCTGGTGGTCTCTTAAGAACCATGCTGCCACTGTGACTTGAATGTGAATCAAAGCAGAGATCTTTCCCAATAAAGGCTTTATATTTTCACCAAAACTTCAAGCTTTTAATTAGGGTGAATCCCTATTAACTCAATCTGTTGGAAAAACCAGTTATTCTATTGCTGGCATATGCAGTGCTAGCTACCTCTAATTATGTTCCTTGAAAAGATGGAGTTCTTTCCAATATTACAGTCCCAGTAGTTAGCTGGTCATATTTTAACTTTGACGAATTAGAAATCTATTAACAGTTTAACAGAACGAAAAAAATAAAACCCAAAACATTGGTGATGCAATATAGTGGACTACCAGATCTGTAAGGTAAAATCCAGTGAGTAGTACTGAGTAAATAGGTATGGCACTGGAAATATAGGGGTGAAATTATAAAGAAGATAGACTGAATTATAACCAAAAAATACCATGGCACTCTGCAGGGAAAGAAGATGGGGACAGAAAGATGTGCCCAGAGTTTTAATCTCTTTTTTGAGTTCTCCCACTATTCAACTGTTATGTTTAATATTATATAATGTATATGCTCTATACTGTAGTATAACATACTCTCTCTGAACTAAGGCCTCACACTTCAGGCTAAATACAAAACTTCTTTTCCCTCAGAAACACTGTTCTTGACCAACAAAATGACCCATCTTCAAGAAGAAAAGTACATGGTATTCCTGAGTCCAGGCTCAGTTTCCAGTAGTGGGTAGCTTAGCAATTGGGACATTGTGGGATACAGGTACTGTGGGTTCCCTGTTCCTGAGATTTAGGACAGCAGTGATTCAAACAACATAGATTTAAACAAGATAGATTTAAACAAGTTAGATTTAAACAACAGTGCTTAAAACAAAGCATCCTCCAGTCATGAGGTTCATATCACCCTAATAATTTGCAAGTAGGACACTTCACTTTAGCAAAGAAAGGTGTAAGATGTTCACAAACTTTAAATCTTACAGCACAAAAATTCAAAGGAAAATTGAGATTTGCTGTGTGGTTTCTTTTTAATTATCTTTTCTTCTTCTTCTTTCTTTTTAACAGGGAGCATAATCAGCCTGTAGAAAAACCTAAATGAGAATTGTAGTGGATTTTCCATTACTTGAAACTTGAAAATTGACATTGGATGTTTTAGTAAATGTCTTAGGCTTGAGGTATATCACAGCTATTGAGATTTGAAGTGATAATTAATTCAGGGAAGTCCCATGACCTGTCAGACTAGATGATCACAATGGTCACTTCTGGCTTTAAAGTCTATGGAGTTCCTGGCTTCTGTGCTGTGAATGCCAATGAGACTGCCAATTAGTGGGCTTTTTTTTTTGATGTGGACACGTGTTCACTGGCAGCTAGGCTGAGACTACTAAATTAATTTTAAAGTCATTAAAATGCTTCATTCCCTGAATAATGATTGCCACAAAGCACAATCAGAATGGATAAGAGAAAGCATCTTATTCTTGGAACAAAAAAGTAAGCATAAGGAAGCAGTATAAATATAATGCAGCTTTTTTACCATCTCATTCTTTCCCATCACAGAATGCCATATATAACATGTCTAATCATTCATTTCATTGTTATTTTTATTCCTTAGAATAGAAAGAACATTACTAAGACAGTGCTTGAAGGGGGTAGGGTTTTAATGCCAAAGGCAAGGATGAAATATCTAAGTAGAGGTTGATCCCTGATCTCTTGGGAGAGAGAATGTGTATTCAAAAGGCAGAGACAAATATGAATAGTTAATCATCTTTAGTCTAGATGTTTTCCCCATTCCAGGTGCATCGTTTTGCTTTCACTAAAATCAGTGGAGCCATAATTTCTTTATAAATTAATGGTGAATTTTTCATTTGAAGAAAAAGACATGAAATACTGTTCCATGCTCAGAATTAAAGATGGCAAAAAGGGGAAAGGGGTTCTAAGTAACTGTGGGCTTTAGACATGAACTAATACGCATGTTTAGAAACATGAGATCAGTGGGTGTATTTATGTCTCTGGTGGGGCAAGCATGGCTCTGTTGCAAGCAGTGAGGGTGACAGCATACCTCAGGTACAGTGCAGGCCTGTAAGCTTTCTTCACACATTTGTTTTTGTTTTAGTTCTGCCAGAGAGTGCTTGACACCAGTGGGAGTTCATAGCAGCATTTCAGCTGCTGTGGGGTGGAGTTTCACACAAAGCACCCTGAGATGCTAAGGTGAAAAGGTCCAATCCTCTGCAAAATGAAATTAAAGTTAATACTATTCTTTTAACAGTAAGGTACAGGCCTTCAGCTCTGGGAGCCCCAACACAAGAAGGACATGGACCTGCTCTGTTGAGTCCAGAGAAGGGCCATGAAAATGATCAGAGGGCAGGAGCACCTTTCCTATGAAGACAGATGAAGAGAACTGGGGTTGTTCAGCCAGGAGAAGAGAAGGCTCTGGGAAAACCTTGGAGCACCTTTAAGTACCTAAAGGAGGCCAATGAGAGTTGGAGGGGGTCATTTTACAAGGGCACGTAGGGACAGGACAGAGAGGAATTCTTTAAACTGACAGTGGGTAGCTTTGGATCAGATATTAGGAAAAAATTATTTACTGTGAGGGTGGTGAGGCACTGGAACAGGTTGTCCAGAGAAGTTGTAGTTGCCCCATCCCTGGTGGTGTTCAAAGCCAGGTTGGAGGGGGCTCTGAGCAACCTGGTCGAATAGAAGGTGCCCCTGCCTATGGCAGGGAGCTTGGAACTAGATAGTCTTTAAGGTCCCTTTCAACCCAAATAATTCTGTAATCTGTGGATCAGATCCTATAAACATAGTATTATTGCAAAATCTAATTTTACAATCCTTCTTTTGATTACTGATTTTACTCATTCTCTCTGTGTTTGAGAGACAAATCCTGTAAACAGCACAGTAGAAAGGCCATAATAAATGAGAATACCAGGTTTTCTGTATTTGGTGGCAGTTTAAACTCTGCCATGGTAGGTTGCAAGTTTCGTTTTTCTGTATATTTTTAAGTGGATGCTATTTCTGGGAATCAGTTTCTGCAATGCAATCTCTCATCTTTAATAAAGTCTAATATTATTGAGTGACCAGAGAAATAAAGAGCACTTGTGATTGTCTTGAACTTGGCAAACTCCAGCTTGCAATATGCTTGCTCCTCGAAGCCTGTTGACATTCAGTGTACTAAAATTGAATTTGCAATTACTGGCTAAGAAAAGCATCCCTGGTATTTTTAAAATTATGCTCCCTTAGCATAATGGGGCCAATTCACTTTTGTTTCATGCTGGACCAGTTTCTGAGGGACCTTGAAGAAATGAGACAGCTATTTCCCTGTTACCAACCATCTGAATGGGGAATAAGAAAGGGGAAAAGTCTATGCTTTCAGTCAAAAGGATTTCCAAATATACCATCAACAGCTTGTCTTTTCTCTGTGCTAGATTCTAAAAATTTGGAGAAGGAGAAGGCCAGAAATCTGGACAGTGCTGGGATGCTACTTGGAAGAAGCCTGTCTATTTCAGTTTGCAAAATCTCTGCTGTGTAGTAACAGATCTCACTTCAGAAATCCCAACATAAAATCCTACTGCAGGCCTTAAGAGGGCTACCTTAATCCAAGCTTCTCAGTGTTTTTATCTCAGGGCTGTGTTGTCTAGGGATAGGAAAAATGCAATGCTCTTGTGCAGTGTTCCTGCAATATGTTCCATTTTCATTTGTCTTGAAAGAGCTATTTTGAACATTTATTACTTCCACTACTAATTGTTTTCTTTACTTGTTTTGGTAATTAGTTGTTTTCTTTACCTGCTTTTATGTTTGGGAATGGTGTAGAGGAATGATGCTTTATTTTCAGGTTTTCTGAAGATCATTTTCTGGTGTTTTATAAATAATGTTACTTTATTATTAATCACTCTAATAAAACAACAACAGGGGTACCTTAGTAGTAAGGGTTACCAAAGATGCAACACAGCAAAATTTGAGGGGCTGCATCAAGCAAAAATTAGTAAAGGAATAGATCCTTATAAAATACATGAAAATAACCCCCAGTTTCAGTGAAATAAAAAAATTTCTCTGAGTTAAAATAAATCATCAGGTATAGTGTCTAGCAAATTAGCACTTTGTATTGAAGATGGGCTGATATCCTTCACACACTTGACAGGTCAAAAGTTTTCATCAATCTGCTTTACACATGTACATGCACACACTAGGACTGTCAAGGGCTGTAAGGATGTGGGTATGTAAGTAGTTATACATTAAAAAAATTAAAATAGCGATTTTCCAATATAGTCAGAGATTCACTTTTGCATGGATCCTGTGAAAAGCTTAGTGTCAGCTCAAAGAAATACAAAATTTCTTTTATTTTCATGTATTCTTTGGGAGGACAGGCTTTAACCAAAGAATACGTAGGAGGTGGTTTTATTAATGTTTTTTTTGGAGTGATATGTCAGGTCTGTGTCAAAGGATGGCAGATTGGTTATATTTCCTGTATGGATCCTCCATTTCCATTTCAGCTGCTTCTAACTCCTGTTTCTTCAGAGAACTGATCTCTGTTCTGAATGGTCTCTCTGTAATAATCTGAATCTCTTGGGATAATGTGTGATAATCTTGTTTAAAATCGACATCTGTCAACTAACTCATTGTCAAGATGGTCATTTCTTTTGTCTGAAGACTGTCCTATACTAAAATACTCCTATGTGGCTTGTCTAGGTTAGATAATTCTAGTGAAAATAAATCAGAATATTTGTCTACTTACTACAGATGAGGGAATACCTCATATTATAAAATGCAAATGTTCTTTGACAGTACTTGGTAAAAAACTCTAAAATACAGGAGCAATAAACTATGGTTACCCACAAATAGAAATGGAAATAGAGACACTCCTTTGTTCTGCACAAACTCATGGGCCCCATCACATGAAAAATGGGTTGCTAAGAAAGGGCACTTTGACATTTCAGTCTCTTCAAATACGAGGAAATATCACAGCCCCATTCAAAAGAAATTAAAAATTAACCTATGCCCAGCTGCTTTTTTCCGAACCAATTCAGTTTTCACTGTGGTAAACTGTAAGTGCAATACCTGTGACTCTGAGTTCCTGTATAACAAATCCTATATCACCGTGGTGCCCTTGAGCAGCCACTTATTTGGGCATTGGAGGAAACTTAGCCATTTTATGAACAGAACTGTTGATGTCCCTAAAGAAGGCTTTTAACCCCCAAAAGGTCTGGAAAATTGACGCCACTTGCTCTGTTGCAGCATCAAAATTGGTAATCTAAATTTTGTGTATGCAAAGACAAAGTACAAAGCTTTACCACCTAATTAAAGTCCTACCCAAATAAATCTGTAGTTATAATTAAGGGGGACATGTAATTTCCTGCTCGTTTCTGGCCTGCACAAGCTCACACATCTGAAAACATTTGGACTAGTCATAGGATTATTTTTCTACCCAGAAGGAACTAAAGTTAATCTAGACAGAGAAGATGATACACTTTTGATTAGAGGACACCTGTCAGGTGATGGTAGGCTAATTTAATAGCACCCACCTGAAGGGCATTAGTGTTAATCTGGGATGCATCAGGTAGATGACCTAATGACAATTTACCATTTATAACAGTATTTACAGTCCCCAAGTAAATATAAGTATTTAAAGCCAGCATATAAATACATCCAGGAAAAACCACTTTCCCACACACACCAATAAACAAACAGCAGAAGTTCTGGATTCCACAAGCAGTACTGGCTCCCCAGGTACCCACTTGTTCTACCAATATCTTGAAAGAAAATCACAGCAACGTGATTAGTTAATTCATTAGATTCGGATGAGAGAACTATTCTGCTTGCTGCATTTGCAATGTTCTACTTTATCACTGGGTTGTGGTGCTCTGAGAAGCCTCCAATCATCCTAATGCCACCTCTCAACTTTGCAACATAACCTGATAAAAGATAATTTGGGTTTATCTTTTATGTCTGTATCTTCTCAGTGGAGCTGGCAGCAGGTATGAGTACATCTGCTGGTGTGATTTAATTCAGCTAAGATGATCCTCAAGTCCACCCTCTCTCCTTACACAGGAAGCCCTACCTCAGTTCCCCTTGTTGCCCCTGCCCCCTCCCAACATCTTTCACAAGTTGTCTTGTCATTTCTACTTCCTTGCAAGATCCAGCTGTCAGAAGCCAAAGGAGACTATGATGTAGCAAAAATGGGTGAAAAAGTTCATTATAAACCCTCCTTGTACTCACAATCTATTGGCACAGTGCAAGTTCAGTTCTTTAAGTTGCTTGCCATACTGTCAGGCCAGGTTAAAGAACTATTCAGTGGTGTCCCTGTTCCTGTGGGGTGGATAGGGTAAAAACTTAACCACCTGTGGATGACTTGAGTGGGCTTCCTCTTTCTTTAAATTGAATTTTTATTTTTCCTGTCATCTGTCAAAGATACAGAGACAGAAAAACTAACTAGGATGCATTTCAGATCTTGCATTATTTTGTCCTCTGAGACGTCTTCTGTTAGAGGAACAATTGATTTCTGTTATAACATGGTCAGGCAAAACAGTAGCTTACAAATCCCTCCTATGGCTACCCCACGGCAGCTTCAGAAATGAATTACCAGACCGAATATCCTCCAGTTGCTAGTGGTGATAGTGGGATAAATAAAATTCAGAGTGAGATTTTTCTACTATAGAAAGAGAGGTCAGTAGTAAAGACAGTTACAGCATGAGTGAGGGGTTATGGAAGCTTATTTCTATCTTTTACCAATCATCCTGGGTATATTTGCAAAAGCTGCTTATTATCACATTTACATGAGGAACAGATTTTGTTCTTTCATGTAAAGAATCTTAAAATCATGTTTTAAGCACTGTCCTTTGTGCTGGGAAATGTGCCAAATTTGAGGCCTCTCACATAAAGGGATGAAGAGGCCCAGCACTGAAGTTTCCCGGGATGGGCAGGGATCTCCACATCACGGGCATGACTGCAAGTCAAGAAAGCTGGCTCTTATGTGCCACCTAAAAGCTGCACTGAAAATCCCTGACTTCATTTGGGTCAGCAGGGCATGTGGCAGGAGTTCTTTGCAGTGTATTCATTGAGGGAAGAGACCTCTTCTGTATCAGACTGAGTTAGGAACTATTTAATAAAGAATAGAAATTTGGGATAATTCGATCAGTATGCTAATGGTCCTGCCCATCCGCAGTGGTGAAATGATCTCTATGCTTCATGCCATGCACGAAATTGCTGGTCTAAGTTTAGCTCCTAATGGATGGCATCTACCTGTTCAGATGAGCCAGTGTGTTCAAAAGAGGACTGTAGTTGTAAAATTAGTGCATCCTGCTGGTCAAAATCCAGATTTGGTTTGTCATTTATCATCAGAGACACCATTTGGTACTTAGCTCTGCACTTCAAAAATAAAAGAGAGGAGCTGTTTTGTAAATGAGATAGTTCTTCTGTTGTTAAACATATTTGGATTGTGGAATAACTGTATAGCTTTCAAGAATATAGGTGATATTTCATAAAGAGGGTTTTTTATATCTTCTAATATGGTCTTTTTATACAGACTTCTCTTATGCCTGTGGAAGTCAGTGGTGATTTTGCTTGGAGTGGGTTTAGACTCTTTGTATCTGCAAACCTCAGAAGCACTTTCAGCACAGAGCAGACAGGCAGACAACTCAGTATTTGTCCACAGTATGAGGAGAGCACTGAAGTCAAAACATCATTGTCAGCATATAATGAGGGCTCTGTAGTGCTGCTACACTTAACTCTTTCTGCTCAACAACAATGAACTCAACAGTCTGCAGTGCTTTAGAAAAGGAGATCTATTTGTGAAAATTGCTGTGAAAGTACTTCTCAAAATTTCAAAGCACATTTACTGCTTTGACTTCAACAGAGCTTATCTACTGCCTCAACTAGGGAAGGAGAGCATCTATTTCTCTGTAAAGTAGTTATTATTTTTTCTGAGAAGGACTGTAACATTGATGCAGTCCAAAACTTTTCACTTTTTGCTGATCACGTGGCTTTGATCTGATCATGTGACCTTTATTCCTGTGAGTAATATATTTCAGAAGAAAAATTTTCTTGAAGTTGAACTAGAGGAGTAGAGAGGTAATTAGGAGTGACATTTTGAGGGGGCAGTGTTCCTGACACTGCAGGGTTACAAATCACCCCAGCAGTAAGAGAAAGCCCTGTTATAAGGCTGGTTGTGCTGAGAAAGCCTGCAGTAGTCAGCTTGGGGAGGGGAAGAAGATGTTGAGGAAGTCATATACTCATGGCTGAAGTGGAGGAAACCCCTTCTTTGGAAGACTGCTCAGCTGTTTTTCCGGGAAAGCAGAAGATGCTTGTGTGCAATGAAGACCAGGTTGTGTTTGCAGGCTGGCTGGTTTGGTATGGCCGAGGCTTGCTTTGCACTTAGTTTCTGAAGTGGGGGAAGACTCAGATAAAATGGAAAGGAATTAGCAATGGGCTGGTGGCCTGCATAGTAAGAAGGGAAAACATCCTCAAATAGCTGGGATGGGGAGGGATGCCAAGATGCTAATGGTCTACCACCAAAGGTTGCCTTCCTAAGAGGCAGGTGTCCAGGTGTTTTAATCTCATTCTCTACCTTTTGTTAAGAACAGGGCAAATGTTTTCAACACATTTTGAAAGAACTGATTACAGTTTTTCTGTTCTTTGTGCAAGTGGTTCATGTTTTTATTTAAAAAATAATATTTTAATTTTTCTTTTATTTATTTCTCATCTATTTAAGATGTTGAAGCATTGTATCAAAAGCAGACTTTTATAAGTTGATTTTTTCCTAGGAACATATTTCCTTATATTTTCTTATGTGTTCTTTTCAAAACAGTCTAGTCTATTTTTGAATCCTGTATGACGTACAGGATGGAAAATGGATGCCTCCAGGAAAACATCACAAAGTACTCTTCTTTATGTCATTATTGCTCTGTATGCCAGTAGTGTTGGATCTTTTATTGTCATGGTTTCATCACAGGGGAGCCTCTTTATGAAAACACTTGGCTTCTTAAGAGTCCATCAGCATCTGTGACTAATTCCCTGTTGTTTGCAGCATCAAATGTAGTTCTAGTAAAATGGCTGTCATCACAAGAAGTATGACTTCATCTGGGTAATCATCATGAAAACAGACAGATGAAATTCTGAGAAGCAAAGATGTTGCTTTTTATATCAGTGTGTCAAAATGGAAGAAAGATAAAATATAGGCCGTTTGGCAGAACTCCTAAGCTGAAAGTTTTTCAAGGTTTCCTGTGAGCATTCAGCTGCTCCAGAACAGGTGCATTCATTTCATGAAAGCTTTATTGAATTTAAGTCTGATTTTAACAAATCAGATGACTGCCAGATCTTCAGAGCTTCCCTGAAGTGGATTTTGTTCCCTTGACTCATGACTTTATTTCCCAAGGATTTCTTAATCAATGTTTCACTTCAAATTTTTTAATAATTCCTTTGCAGCTTGCTGTAGGGAACCTTGAATAAACGTATCTGTAATACATAAGTGTTCTGTTAATTTCAAGTTTTGTATCATGTAATAAGATGGAAAGTTAATAAGCAGACAAGATTAAGAATTAGCTGATTACTATATTGTATTTCCACAGTGAGCAGAAATAGATAGTAATAAAATGTCAGTTCTGCAGTCTCCCCTCTGCCAAATCTGCCTCTGATCTGTGCTGTACATGCTGATGCCTTACTTTCCATTGCTAAAATTCTTTTTGCCTTTCTCTCCTACCCTGTTTTTCCTTTGGTGTCATCAAAACTCAGCTCTCCAGATATCGTGTGTGCTGATCAATGCTGCCTTCTTCAAATATGCAAAGTAGAGCTACCGTATCAATGCCTTCCCTCCTTCCACCAATGCCTTCAGAATGCTGCCTTCCACAGCCCTGCCTTTTTGCCTTGTGTGGCACTGGCTTTCCAGCTCTCTTGCCTCAATGCCAGTGGTTTAGGAATGGGAACTGCCTCTGCAACAGCCAATCTGTCTTCAAACTCTACCAGCCCTCCACTACCTCATGCCATGCACAAATGGCTCTCTGTCTCTTGTCTGGCTTCTTTATTTCCCTCCCTCCCACAGTGATGGTTAAGCTCTGATACAGCTCTGACAAATGATGTGAGCACAAAGAGGAAGGGAGGCTACAAGTCCCCAGTTCCGCATACCAAGTCCATGTTGCTGTGCGTGCTCTCCTTGGGGCAGGAATGCTCCTTGCTTCCTTCTGATCGCACCTTTCTTCTGCTCTGGCCTGCAGATGTGCACAGCTGGCATTCATGGCCCCAACTTGTTCAACTCACAAAACATCCTGTAGTGCAGAATGTGGCAATATTAAATGAAGGAAGTGATGACCTGGACTGATGGTGTATGTACTTGGTATTTAAATACTTGTCATCATCAGGAAACCAGTTTAAATTCAGACTTCTTAGAGTAGTGATTTGAGTGTGGATTTTTTTAGGCAAAACATCTATTTAGCATCCTTCAAAAAAAGGTGCAGTTTTGGTCCAAGAAAGAATAGACAAAGGGTAATAGGTTTAAACTGAAGAGGGTAGGTTTAGGTCAGGTTTTAGGAAGAAATTCTTTAGTATGAGGGTGGTGAGACAGTGGAACAGGTTGACCAGGGAGACCATGGATGCCCCATCTCTGGAAGTGTTCAGGGCCAGGTTGTATGGGGCTTTGAACTACCTGGTCTAGTGAAAAATGTCCCTGCCCATCGCAAGGGAGTTGGAAATAGATGATCTTTAAGGTCCCTTCCAACTCAAACCATTCTATAATCCTATGATTCAATGAGTTCAAAATAATCATAATTACATTTGTATTAATCTAGGCTCTAGAAAGCTGTTTTAACAGAGATGAAATTGTGGTTGCTTCTTCCTTGAGCTTTCAGGTTGGTCTATGTTGATACTGTACACAAGTTTCTCTAAATACCTTCAGCAGACTAATGTCTTGATTACGTGATGTCATGATTATGTATTTAGTCATGGTTTTAAATGATGAAAATTGTCTCTAAAAGGGTATTTTCTGTGTATCCTGTGCAAATAAAAGATTTGGAAGGGCCCAAATGTACTACTGTGATATGCCCAACTGACCTCACTCTTTGTGTGTTCCATCTGAATTGCTGAAATTGTCTGTGGACCAGTAGAGGTGTATGTTGTTCTGCAGGCAGAGCTGATACAAATATGGAACAGGAGTCAACCAAGCACAGGAGATTTCTTTGTCCAATCTCTTTAAACATATGGTATTCATAGTAAATTCTGTGAAGGGAGCAGTGGTGCTATAGAGAGGCCAAAATCCACATGAGGCATCAATGTAATTTTTACTGGCAGGAGAAGAATTTGATCACTAAGTGACATGCCAGCCATATGACAGTGCTTAAACAGTTCCTGTCAATCAGCTGCTATGTGTCAGTACCCTTATTTATCCTTTCAGGGTATATATCAATTTACATTATCGTCATCTGAAAGAACGTACAGCATTACTGAAAATAAAAGCCCATTCTGGCAACCAAGAGAAGGGGAAACAAAAGATTTGTATCACTGTAACGTATGCATGTCATGGTAGGGTTTTCTGGTATCCCTTACAGGAGAAGCTGTTTAGGGGAAAAGAACCCTGAAACTATAAAAATGTTTTTTGAAATTTAGATGGGAAACAGTAAGAAACAGAAGAGATAAATGTGCACTAGAACTTGAGACATCTATCATTACCTGATTATTCTAACCTTACATAGCTAATATCCTCATCTATGAGGGTATCCTTCCAAACCATTTGCTTGATTTTCCACTGTAGCCCAAATTCAGCAAATCACTTAAGCATATGCATAATTTCAAGCATGTATTGTTAAGAGATTAGAAAGCAATTACAGCTTGTCAAACCTCCTCAGACATGGTCAAATCCCTTCTCTTCATCACAGGCCTCTAAAAATAGCTGCATCTAATGAGGGGAGAGATTCAGAACTGATGGACCCCAGTTTTGTGCAGGGGAAAGACCTGCATGGGCACCTGTCTGTATCTCTCACATCCCTTTCTTTCCTTGTGAGGGACACCTGCACATATAGGCCAGAGGGCAGTGGCAGCATAGTTTGAATAAGCAGGATGCCAGGGGTCTTAAGAAATGTACCTCAAGATTGGTTAAATCTCTGGGTAAAACTGGCTAAAAAAGACATGCTTCCAAAAGTTTTGTCATTTTCTCTGTTCTGAGAAGACAGTGAAGACAGGACAGCATCTTATTTGAAAAACTTTCTTCCTCCTAATTTTTTTTATGTTGTTCAGGTAAGTCATACTGGATTCATGTATTAATATGTGCATTTTCTCCCTTTTTGCAGTCATGTTGTGTATATAAAATAAACCAAACCAAAACAACAGCCCTTCCTCCACGTCTCAGCAGAAGTCAGTTTATACTTCAGAAGTGTCTTGCTATAGAGGGTTTTTTTTTGAGAAGATGGAGAAGCTAAGGACACATAACTATCTGTGGAACAAGCTGTTTGAAGGCATGAATGACATTCTTGAGTGACTTTATGTATCATTCCTTATGTTGCTGAAAGGCTTCAGTCATGCAAGCCTTCATTCAAATAGCAGGCAGGTGGCTAAAATTGCTTACCAATGGGTCACCAAGTAGATTCAGAACACTCTGGCCTCATTTATTAATTTCTGCTGTAAAAAATACAGCAAATGAGCTGCACAACCTTTACTGAGCAACCAAATGAATCACAGCAACAAAGCTGTTTCTTGCAAATGAGGAAAGGTTATTTGACTCACTCAAACTCATTAATCCTATTGTCCTAATATTGCTCTTATCCAGCACTGTGTAGAGAGTATCACTGCCTTGTCTCTAATACTTCATCCCCCATACCATGCATTACAACTCAGTTTATCCTCAGTAAGTTCCATTGGAAAACAAATGAAAAAATTTACAATGAGAAATCTTTGGAAAAAGATGAAAAAACTCTGCACCAAACCCCACAGTTACTTATGTTCTTTTTGGGTTAACAGAGTGGTGTCAGTGTGAGGGTGGTATTATTATCGTTCTGAAACAGTGCTGTTTGAAATAAGGTTTTGAAAAGCATTAAATGTTAGTCCAGCCATAATGAGATGTAGGCTGGGATGAGGAAAGAAATGGTGGGATCTGTTCAGAGCAGAAATGGCATCTGCAGTGAACCGAAGTGCTTCACTGTTATTTGTGATGAAACATTCCTCGACATCAAAGGCAGCAGAGGACAAGAACAATGAAGGCTGACATCTCACTATCACTTCTCAGCTCACTTCTTATTTGAAATCTGTAACTTGTGATAAGAAATTCTAGCAGAAACTAATGGGTGAGACAACAACTAAGTCACACAACAATGAGTAAAAAAGCTAAATTACAAAGTGAAAAAACAGTTACTTTTAGGTAACTGTAGGTAGGAGAACTGCCTTCAGAATCATGGAATAGAATCATAGAATCATTATGTTGGAAAAGGTCTCCAAGGTCACTGATTATCACTGGCAACTTGAATCTTAACCAAAAGTTTACCAATATGAACAGTTGAGGTCAAAATTTCCAAATGTAGTTACCTGATCTAAAGCATTAAGAGAGGACAGGCTGCTTCAGCATTTTCTAATTTATTTTTTACCACTTTGCAGTAAAGAGCCAGACACAGTCTCAGAAACAGAGACAAAAAGTGGAATTAAAACACTTGAAGGGAATGGCTATAGTAGATCAAACCAAAGGTCTATCTAGTCCTCATCCTGTCTTTAAAGCTCAATGAATTCTTAAAGGAGTGTAAGAAGAGGTCAAGCATACAAGATACTTCTTCCTACTGAGCTCCTAGCTTCCCTCTACTTTCAGCTCTGTGAATTTTCCAAGGGAGATCTCATCCTGCTAATCCTTTGTCTTGTCTACTTAGGTTGCAAGCCCTTAGGGTTTTATGTGTGTTCAGTTACCAGGGTTTTATGTGTGTTCTGGTGGCACCTGTGGATACACTAGATGTGCATGTAGACATATGTGTGTGAGTGGACAGACCTGCCTTGGAAGAAATAGCAATTGCTCTTTTCCTGAGATGAAACCTCTAGAATTTCACAGAGCCAGTGAGGTGGCATTGCTCAAAGCAGAACAAAATAATAGAAAGCTTGTTCTGGCTCAGACTGTTAGGTTTTTTATTCTTTCCCTGAAAACCAATAAACAAGGATCTTTACCCTTGAGTCTCCATTTGCCCTTATGAAATATCAATAATAGTTCTGCCCACTTGCTTGTCCACAGTTATCTCTTCATTCTTTTTCACTTAAGTCTTTAGGGAACTCATTTAATGTGCAGTAGGTAAGAGGAGGAGAAGATTTTGCTAAAAAAACAATGTTGAAGTTATTTTGATGTGAATCCTCTTTCCTGTCTTTGCTCGATTACTGATCTTCACAGGGAGAGAAGTCTGAGGAGTGCTCTTTCACATTATGTAGGAAATATTACTTTAGCTGCTTTGTCTGTGTGTTGTTTCATGCTTCTCCTCTCTTTGCCTAATCCTTTTCTAATACTTAGCTATTCCTTGTGCTGGAAACTTCTATGAGCTGACTGCAGCAGAGCCCTCCATAGAAGGGCTGCTCCGGAGTGTCTTGGCATAGTGCCCCTCCTGTGCCTCTCCTGCTGCTTTCTCAGTGAGCCGCAGGGGCTGGGCAGGCAGAAGCTCTGTTCTCCCTACACATATTGCGCCTTTTGTCCTCATCTTCCCAGGCAGCCTACACACTCTTTGCTCTATGCCTAAACCCAGCCTCACCTTGCCCCTGAACAAGACTGTCAGAGATCAATGATGTTACTCTAAATGACAGTGTCTGCACTCTTTATCACACCTTCATGGTCAAGAACACCATTCAAGCACAGGCAGGTGTACAACCATTAAAAAGGAGCGACCAGCAGCCTTGCAGCACAGAGAGCTACACACAGAGCAAGGAAATGAGACACCTTTGGTAAAGCCAGACTGCCTTTTGTAGATGCACTGAAACATCAAAGTAATTCTAAAAATGCAAAGAAAATGCTCTGGTAGTCTTACCACAAGGTTGATAGATATGTCACCTGACAGATGTTTGTGAAGATTAATACTGAATTTTGAATGTCTTGGTATTTTGAAATCCAAATATCAGGGTTTGGAAAAAACGTTTTGCTATTGACCTAGGCATTGGCTGGACATACACAAATCAAACATCCCTGTTCATAAAATAAATGTGTTGTGGAAGTAGTTTAGACATAAGCAAATAAAATGGAGCTGATGTGAATGGATGCCATGGAGGATATCTGTGTCTTTTAAGCAATAATTTTCATGGGTATTTGGTACATACATGTTTGGGTTTTTTCTTACACAAAAGTTTGTTCAAGGAATAAACCGTACCCTGGAGGTAAGGATAGTAACAGGTGGTACATCAATCAATATAATTCAGCTTGTTCAACATGAATAAAAAAGAGGAGCCCATGAGGCTTAAAAGTAGTTTTAAAATCGGAACCATCAAAGCCAATTCTTCTTTTCATTTTGTTCTGTTTGCTTTTCACCTAAGCAGTGAGTAGTTTTTTTCTACTGAATACCATGAGAGGCTGTGTGAAAGGCTCTTGGGTGCCAAACCTTAAGTCTCTGTATCCCAGTCTCAGTGTGTGGGAAGCACACTCCACAAATATTACTGTAGTCTTTCAGACTGCTTGGAAAAGGGACTCTTCTGCTGTCTCTTTGCCAAGTTATTCTCTGGTTTTTGATTCCATTGGAGGTCATTAAAAGCAAAAGCTTCTTTTGCTTGTATTTCACCATGAATCTAAATGTGACTCTAATCTGAAGACTGAATTAATATTATCCCTTTGCTGCTGCTGAATGGTATGAATTACTGTATTTTCTATGTCATATGCCTTCTGAGTCACCTTTGCTTTGGGGAGATGTCTTTGCCCTGTGGGGATATGTATTGGGATATGAAGTTCCCTATCCTCCTTTGTGTACCTCTCGTAATTCAGGAACATTCTGTTCCTCCCAGACCCTGAGGGGCCGGAGGAGCAACTCATGACATCTGAAGGAGATCATCATGTCTCTTCCTATATCTGCTGGCAGTGGTTTGAGGAGCTCAGAGAATTGATGGAGAAGAGAGCAGCTGGTGTCTTCCCTCTGAGATTGCAGCTGAAAGAAAGTTAGTGTCTGGTATCAGGGATAGGGGAAAAACAAAGAAATGAAAAAAGAAAGACTGTTGAGAAGCAGAAAACTTCAGCACAGAGCAGAGATCATGCACTGGGAATCCAAAGCAAGGCACAAAGACATCAAGTTGAACAGCGGTTGTGGAAACAAATCACCAGTTTGGCAATTTCAGTGGTGGAAACAGTGACAACTTAATACTCAAGATATAATACAGCATACCATTTTCAGTTGCACTGTACTTTGAGCTGGCTACATTAGAAACATTCTTCCTGCTAAATCCTTAGTCCTTAATGCACAGCCTACTCGTTTATAAAGAGCAAAAGCAGTCTCTTGAACCTTCAGGCAAGCAAAATTGCCATGAAAGTTACTGAGAAAGTGGAAATGACTGCTTTACTTCTGATATTCCCAGAAATGAATAAATTTACTATGTAATTAGTTAATTAATTTTCTAGCTGGACAAAGCATGCACTGTGGTGATCTTGTGCACATATTAACTTTCCTCTGTACTTTGGGAGTTGAAAGCTGGGATCCCCAATAAGAACATTAGAAGAAGCCTAAGGATGTAAGAAGTCCTTTTTTTTCTTTTTAAACTGATATAGACATAATGTGAATTGTATGAATCCCTTCAGAGGTTGAGTGAAGTTTTGCTCCAAGAAATTAATATTAATATTGCTTCCATTCCAAGCTAGTAATTAGCAAGAAATGATCCTAGTTTCTACAAGCTGTTGTTTTTTAAAAGGTGATTGTATTAGTACATACGTTGTAACAGGAGCCATTTTGGAAATGAAATATCTTGTAAATTAAAGTGGGTGAAACACCATACTGTCTCATTGGCTGTGTTTCCTATAAAAAACAAGGAAACTTCCAGTGTGCCAATGCTCTTCCCCAAAATATTAAAAGGAGTTGTGGAGGTGATTTATTGGTTCAGAAAATTTCTTGCAACAGATTACCTTCTTTCTTTAACATTTGTAGGTTACTGCACGTGGTTCAGTCAGTTAGGACTTTGTTTCTCATGGTAAGCACTGTTGCTATGGAAATTATATAGCGTAGAATCAACTGATTGCTGCTGCAAATGAGCTTTTTGGAAAACAGTTTAAGGAGTAAAATCATCCTTCTTTCATAGCTGGGAGAAAAAGATAATAAATGAGCTAGCTCCGTGTCTTCAGAAGGCTGCAGCTAACCTATAAAAATAATTATATCTGAGATCTGGTATGAGAGAGACTCTATAAACCAGAAGAAGTGCTAGTAAGTTTACAGATACTGTAAACAGGGGAAAGTGTGCCTCCTATCAAAACAAATTTTTACTGACTCAAAAGTTGGGCCACCATGGGTTAACACTTCCTCAACACAGTTTTTTTGGTAGACATTACTGTAAAAATGTTAGCAAAATGCCATTGCTGCAACAATATCTATCTTTCAAACATGAAAAAAGTTAACATAGTGTGATACCTTCACTAAAACTTGAATGTATTCAGCTGATACGTTTTGTTAAGCACAAAAAGCACTACATAAAGTTATTTCAAATTCCAAAATTGCAAAGTTGATGTGCTTAAGTAAGCTTGTGCTTGTGAGAGCTGAAAAGCTTCTGTGACAGAAATACCCTGTCCTTGTGGTGCTTGTTATTGATGCTTCTTTGGTGTACTTCGAAAGCCCAGCCTGGGCTTGCTTGTCGTGACCAGTCAGGCGACAGCCAGGCACACAGGAACAGGTTTCTCAAGAGCTTTTTGGTGGACTAGTCTTTACTCTGAATGGATGTTAGCTGCCAACATTAATAATGGAACTGCACCAAAGATGAGAATTTATGAGACTCCTGTTCTTCTTGTTCATCTGCTGACAATTAAGTGAGTGTGTCCGACCACAGCCTCGGGGAAGGTCACGCCTGGCTGGCGACTGCCTCCAGCCCTCTGCTGCTAGTGCTGCGCCCAACAGAAGATGTAACAGAGCATTAGTGCCACAAGCATTTCCTTGTCCCACCCACAAAATTTTGGCAGTGAGCTCATTATATGCCATCCATTTCAACTGTCTTGTTCGGCTGATAGATGACCCACCTTAGCTGCCAGGGCCTGCAGCCATCAGAACCTCCTGTCTCCCCACTCTGATATCAGCTTTTCTGGACTGCTGCCAAGTTCATTTAGTCACACTGCTTTAACTTATTATATTTCTTTCCTTTTCTCTTACAACTCTGTTATCTCAGCTCTATAGAAAGGAAAGGGCTAGGGAAAAAGCACAGAAAATCAAAAGAGTAACCCATAGAATCCATAAACCCATGATGATCCACCTTACTGGGAGTTGTCTCACTGCTTTACATTTTCATTCATATAATTATGAATTATACACAGGAAAATGGTTTTGCATTTTTGCCTTCTTATCAAAGTCACAGCCTCAGTTATTTATGTCAGGTGGTGCCAATCTGTAACAATGATGTTTTCATTCTCTTTCCCAGTCATTTTGCTTTCTGCCTCCATGGGTGTCCATACTAGAGCTCTCTAAGTGTGAGTTGTTATTAACTGAATAAGAACTGTGAGCAGGAGGATTTGCTATGAGGCCCATGCATTGTGAATGATCAGGGACAGCTTGCTTTCAGAAGGGCTACATGTGCATGCGCATTGACTTCCTTTCCCCCCCTGATGATGAGATCCCTGTTGAATGAACTTCTTATCAGCCTGATTTTTTTTACACCTCAGATACAGCAGTGATATGCCTAAGTAGCAGAAGTTGCCTCTTGCAAAAGTTATTGCCTGCAGAACTTGGAGAAATCTGGGTGAGGAATCAAACTCTGGCTTTGAACTGTTGAGATTGTGTGCATGTAATGCATTGAAAACAACTTTTCCAACAAAAAAAAGTTAGAATGCAATTGTCTGAAGAGCCTTTTTATCATGAATAGTTATTTATCATGGTGTAATTATTTATCATGGTGAAAGAGAAGGGGAAACTACATTAGGAAATGTTTTGCTGTTTCTGCACTCAGACTATAAACATAACATTAGCTTTGTCTTGAAGGTTCAATGCTCTTCAATAGGAATAATAAATATTATCTGAAAAACAAAGCAGCAATGGCAAGATAATGGATAATGACAACAAAATGATATTGAAATATAATGGACTGGTCTCCTTGAATACCTCTAGCAGTTAGATTTAAACACTGAATGAGGTTTTAAAACAAATAAGCAAAAGATTATTCCTGACTGGATTCCCTTAGAAACTCTTCCAGAATGTTAAACCAGGAAAGCTGTGTCTCTATATAGGTTTTTAGATTACAGTACCTTTAATAATGTATCTAAGGTGGCAATATATTAAACAGGTGCTACTGCCTCTGGTGTGTATGTGTATCTGTTGGCATGTATTTCTATCTGTGCTTCCCTGCATGAACCTGATGAGAAGGGTTCCCACAACAACATTTTTAATGGAAACCTGGGGATGTGAGTATAGAGGACATGCAGGAGACTTCTTTTTTGTCTGGCATGTCTCCTGTTACATCTACATTTTTTCCAATCATGATGAAATTTAAGTTATCAATGTTATAATGTAATCAAAATAATTTATTATCAGTAAGAAGAGATAGATTACGGGAAGTCTAAAGAACATGTAATCCATGTTCAAAATTTTCAGTTATCCATGTGTCTCCTATGTCATATCTAGAGAATTATTAGTACAAAATGATTGAAGGTGTCTGTCAAGAAAGAATTGACTTGTGTAGTGAGGGACAGATCAACAGGAGATTGAAGGCTGGAAGAAGATAAGTTCTACTATTAGATACACAGGTGTAAAAGCAAAGGAATAAAGGCTGAAGCATGTAGGATGAAGTAGGGTTATCTCTTCCCAAGCCAAGGCTTTCTTAGAAAATGAACATCTAGCAGTTATGATGTCAGCTTGTTCAGATGAAACTGATAATTGTAAAAGGAGGCTGGGGAGAAAGAAAGGGATCAATTAATTACATGACATTTGATTTGTCTCTTATGAATCAAGTTTTCACATCTTTACTGCAAAGCTAATGATCTTTTTTTCTGACTGACTGATGGGTATCAATGCAATCTTATCAATGAAAATGAATTTGAGATGCAAATTAATGCAAAGTTTGCATGAAATGTATCTTTTGGTTCATTAAGTACCAGGGTTTTGAGGAAGACTAGGTTAGAGTTTAAGAGAAGACTCCAAATTTTTTTCCTGACACCCAGGAGTCATATCCCAGTTTGCTGTTCTGCACATTAGAATGGCATCAAGCAGATGGGGCAACAAGAACTGTAACAGTGATCATGTTATTAGTGGAAAAACCGTGGTGGTGCCATTGTAATTAGAATTACTGGTTTTGTTTAGGTGACTTTCTGTACGTCTCCAAAGTTGCTCGGATGAGTTGCAGCTCAGACCTTTCAGTTACTACAGTACCAGTTGTGAGTTATTCCTAAAGACTTAGGCAGTGAACAGTCAATGCTATGGATGTTTTTGAGTGATTTACACCAGTGTCTGTTGAAAGTAGAATGTGAAGGGAATAACTCACTATGATCTCATAGTGTTAGGTCTGTCTGCTCTCTAGGTAAGCATCTTACATTAAGTTTTGCAATGTAAGGGTGCCTGAAAATGGGTTTAGAAGATTTCAAGAGGAAATGTTCATGAGGTTGAGTTTTGGTTCATGTCTTGTCTGTTATTCATTAGAAAAATTTGTATAACACATTACTAGATATTACTGCTGGGACTGCAATCAAAGGAGTCATGACCCAGAGACTGCAAGTAATAAACTCTATATACCTGGCTAGGTAAATGACTCGTGTGGGATGTTCAGAAACAAGTTGTTGATTTTCTGTTTAAGTTAATTTTTTTCCCTGTGCAGAGGGGAATTTATGATAGATCCTTTTTAATAACAGTAAATCCTTTTCTCTCAAGGTTGCTGTTATATATCTATTTGTGATTACTTGTGATAACCACAAAATGGACACCTCAGAAGTGAGAAATACACCATTCCAAGTTGGAAAATCCTTTTTCATAGTACAGTATTTAATCATGCATATTTTGCTGCTGAAATGTTTAGAAAGTCTCAAACCAGCCTTTGGCTACCAGCTCACCAACTTTCTGACACAGGTGAGCTTTAAGGTGGGATTTGAGTGTAGATGAGATTCCTTTGTTTCAATTAACCCTGAGAAAGCAGTAATGGATCAAGCAGTGTATGGGAAAACACAGAAGAACCAGCTGAATTCTGTGTAGAGAGCTTTTTAATCTGTGGAAAAGAGATACACAAATTAATTTGAGCTGTATGCAGGCATAATTATGAGTGTCTGCCATTCTATGCCTCTAAAATCATAAATCATTCACAAAGCATGAGAAATAAAGCCAGTGATACTAGTGCCAAGGGCCAATTCACAGCTGATTTAAAGTGCTTAAAGAAATTGCAAGGATTAAACTAGCTGATGATCTAATGACCCATGGTGGTTGATGGTTCACTATTAACTTCATTTTCTAAGGGAAAATAGTGGATGCACTCATATTGTTTGTTATCCTTCCTTATTCCTTTTCCTGAGCATTCACCACCTTCTCCCAATAACGTGTTTGCCCCTCCCATATGTATTTGATAATTTAGTTGAATATTTCTTGAGGTTTGAGGATAACAGAGATTCTAATTGCTTTCTCTGAGGTTGCAGTTTGCACTACAGTCAGGCAGGAATCCACACACTCTCCTCTCTGTTTCCAAACCACATGAAAAACTGTAATTGGGCTGCATGTCTTGCCAGATCACAGAGAATCCACTCACTGGTCAAAGATATTTCTTCATTAACTGAGGCAGTAACTAAGGTCAGACTGCAACCTTAATAAATACATAAATCAAAAAACCCCCAACAAATAAAAAACAAGCCATCAAACAAAAAAAGAATATAAAGGAAGCTACAGGGACATAAAGCAAAAGGATTTTTTTCTACATCTGACTTAGCAACAAGGATTCCCTGCTGCATTTTAGAGTTAGATGTGGAGGGGGCTAGGCTTCTTAAAAATATCGGGATAATTCTGCAGTTAAATTTTTACTTCTATGTTTTCCTCTTTAGTGTTACTTTGTCATTTAGATTGTGGGCCACCAAACATTACGATATACAAGTCTGGGGGACAGGTGTAACATTTTAGCCATTCTACCATTTTAGCAAAAATCCTAACAGAAGCACACACAAATTCATGTTTGAAACAAATGTTTAAGTAAGATTTGAACAAACATGTCTCATCAACACAGTCTTTTAACACAACATATATTGCATTTATGTTGCTTCAAATGAAAACTTAACACAAGAGTCTGTGGTTTTATATATGGTGTGCCCACTCCTTTAAATAATTGGATTATGTTCCTTGTTTCACAGGAACATAGATCTTGTCAAAGTGGATTACATCCATGATCCATCTAATCCACCATCCTTTTTCAGAGTGGCCAGTGCCAGATGCTACGGAGCATTGCACAGCCACCTCATGCTAGACAGATGAGGTACAGCCTGGCACCATGCAGGTCTCCTTTCAACTCCTAATGAGTGATTTTTTTTTTTGGCTGACATCAATCTTCCTTAATGCCATGGTAACAATGCTATGACATGGAAGAAAAAAAGTCAATTAGTTTTGAAATAATTTTGCCCACAAATGGGAAAAGAATAAGAGAAAGGAAAGAAGGAGAAAACAGACACTTGAACATCTCAATGTACCTTTCATTCAGATGCTTTGGTAAAAAAATACTTTTGACTGTTATCCTCCCTGTCTCTGTTGAATCTGTCAAGGGTTTTCCTAGTAAGGTGTTTTCAAACATGACTGCTAGAGACAAAGCAGAAACGCATACGGACAAGCGTTGATTAAAAACATTGATGGAGATTTTTATTGTCTCTCAAGATATTTGTGGATAAAATGTTTGCTGTATGGACTGTATTTTTCCAAAGGAAAAATGGAGAGTTGGTAAAGAAGTGGTAAGAGGGCAAAGAGTATATATAAAATAAGTGCTATCAGGAGGAAATTTTTTGTGAATGGGGAGGCTACATTTCCTTTTGAAGCCAGATCTGGAGCTTTTAATAAAATGTCAAGACGTTTTTTATGAAGATTTCATATGACACATTTTATAGCATAGCTCTCTCATAAAAGCTGAAAAAGACAAAGACTCGACAATTTCACTGCACCCATGGCAGTAAACCTAATTTTTTTTCATATAAACTTGTCGATCAAAACTTATTCTGCTTCTCTTAGTAGAGGGTATCTTTCTCTGCCTCAGCTTAATGCTCCTTTCCAGCTGTTGCAGTGGTTCGTGGGCTTTACAGATCTCCAAAAATGTGTGTAATACGATTCTACAGATACTGCTTCTTTTATTGGTTTTATTTGCTGTACTCTGTCTTATGGCTTTTCATCGCCTTCCCTCAGGCCACATGTAGTAGGTGGAGAAAGACTACTCAAACACATTTAAACCTGGAATTGTTCAACTTGCTGCTCAAGTTAGCTGCTTTAAAAGTACTCGACTTCTTTACTCAAACCAGTAAAAACCCCCTTCCTAGCTCAGAACCAATGTAGGAGTTAGTGAAACTATGCTGATTTACATCACCTGTCCTAAACAGACCCATTAGGAATACTTTTTTATTTCCTAACAAAGTACCTTTTGCTTTTGTTTGGAAAGACATTCTTAGATATTTTTATAAGACAGATAAAAGTGCCATAAATATTAAATGTATAACAGTCCCACTGTGAGACACTTGATGGCAAATCTCATTCCCTTCTCTTTATGTAGAAAAGGATATGAGAATGCAAATGAAACTGCAGGTGTTACAAAATTCCATCCAACTACAATGAAAAAAAGAGCTGACTGACGAATAAGCCATTTGGGCTTTAATGTTTACTGTTGCTGCTCATTAAAATTAGGTATACCAAATTTTTATACTTATTTCTTGGTACATATAATAGAGGAAATCAACAAGCATAGTCAGGGGCATAGAAAATTGAGTAAATTCACATTTGAATAACGTATTTTATCTCCTTCTAGCCTGAAATATTTAATAGGCGGTTTTACCTGTTTTTAAAATTTCTCTCAATATCAACTGGAAGATCCAGATATAAGAATGTACTGCCAAATGTTCTCTCTTTCTATCAAAAGTCAGTGAATTTAGATCAAGCTGATCACAGCATAGCAAGATGCAGCAATGAGTCAGGCAAGGAAGTCAGTAGTCAGAAAGTGTCCTAAGGAGTTAGTAAATGTTCTGTGTTTTAAGTGTTATGCCACATGTAGGAAGAAGAATGAAAAAAGAAAGTGATGGTAATGACAACTGACAGGAAGGCACAGAATGGCACCAGTCACTCATACACAACATTGTTGCAGGTGGTGGGTAGGTCTGTAAGAAAGTAAGTCTTCAGTGCCCAGCCCAGAGGCAGAACATACAAATTCACCTCGTGCTGCTTTTTATCTGGGTGGCCTGTTGATATTTTAGGCTTTCTTCATTTGGTCTGTACGAAGATTGTTGACTCTATTGCACGAGAAGGAAACAGTACCCAGCAAACAAGGTGTAACCAGAAGGGAATGAGCCTTAGCAGACAGTCATATTTTTCCAATAGTGCTTGTTAAACCTCCTCTTTTCCTCTCTGAAGTCTTCAAGAAAATCTGCCATGAGCCCTATGGAGCCACTTAACTAGTTCTACTAGAATCACTCTCTCTCTGTAAGAGAGATATAAGGCTAAATTTACTGTACATCTTAATCTATTGATTTATTATGATTATTTTTTTGGTCAGCTATCTTGCATAAAGTTGCAAAAACAATTTTCCACAGCTTTATATCACATATGCTACCCTGAGTATCAATCCACTTAAACACAAGCAATGTTGCTTGATTTTAAAATAGTTATTATAGTAAAAGAAAATGCACCATGAGATGGAGAAAATATCTGAGGCAGGAGGCTAGGGATCCTCATGGGATTACTGCAAAGCCTTTTAGATTTAGAGGTGTGCTGGGTATCTATTAGCAGCTCTAGCCACAGGCTGTGGAGAAGCTGCATATCACTCTCCCACAAGAATCTGTGTGTCTTAACAACTCACCTCAAGTTTAGTGGCCAGTAAAACCTATTTAGGGTGTTATTTTTTCCTCCTAATTTTTTTTTGTTTTATTCCTTTTCTACCTATTCTCTTCTGAGACTTTTGTAGTCATACCATGGCTGAGTGCAGCACATACTGTTTTTTCATTTTTGTATTTTACACGATCAGTTTTGGACACTGCTAAATATGTTTTGATTCCAAAGGTTTGGACCCAGCAGAGCAGTAACATCAGCTTGAAAGCCTTAAGTGGACATTGTAAGTGTAGCTCTCTTGTGAACACAGTTGCCTGTTGCTGCACCAAATGTACAAAAATGCTGTTATTTCCCAAGGTGAGACACAACAACAACATTGTGGTCTCAAAACTGTGTAATCCAAGAGTAATAACTTAGATTGTTTTAGTTTATTGAACACATGAAAATGTGTGCAACCTGGAGGCTAAAATGTACAGTTTAAGGGAACAAAAATGCTGAAAGTATGACACAAGGATGAACCAAACACTTGTAAAGGGGTCTTCTTCATTTGAGGAAAACCAGTCTTCTATGAGGGAAAACTGTCTTCTATAAACAAGAGTCAGTAAATTGGCTGACAGAGCTGGTGGATGATAAAGTATAGGTTACAATGGATAGGCCTTTTTTTGTTATGGCATACTTCCCTTGCTAGATATGTTCCCCAGGCAAAAATCTCTCACATTTTGCAGAAAGAAATGAGTTCCTTAGAAACATCAACTAATGTTTAGTGTAGCTGCATTCTCTTGTGAATCAGCACACTTCAGATGTGCATGCTCTGAAATGGAAGGTCTTGATCTGCTCTGCAATCAAGTATTCCTATAGTTCAGCACATACGGTCCAATTAGTTAAATTTAATTAACTAGTCATCCCAAAAAGAAAAAGCTCACAACTTTTATGTCAGGAGAATGTTCAAACTGTTACACATCAGTATGCTTTCTTGTGTAAGTCACTAAAGAATAATGAGAATTTCTGCAACAGGCAGGTTTCTTTATGGTGTAAATGAATTGTTCTCATAAACTAATTTTAGACCCCAAAGGAGTTAATTGATGGAATTCCCCTGAGCTAAACCCTAAATTACTTACCAGACCTTTGGGCATTCTTTAGACAGCCTTGTTACTGGTCAGTTCTCTTTTTGTGTTTCTTCATGGTTTGGCTCAAGTGGTTCAAGCCTATAATCAGAGACATCTGGTTTTCTTTCTTAATAAGGCAGAGAAAATTTGGCAAAACTTAATCTGTCTGAATATGACTCTGTGTGTATTCATGTGTATTTGAGATAAGAATTAAAAAAAAAAGATTATTTTAAAAGAAAATGATAATCATTCCCATGAAGCGAGAGAGATGCTCTCTGGATAGCAGCTGTCCTGAAATAGCTTTCAATTTAATTGCTGTAACTAAAGATATTATATATACATAAATCTTTATTTTTGCAGGGAGAAGATTGTTTCACACATTAGATTTGTCACTGCAACATGACAGCCTTTCCTTATTTGAGCATTCCCCAGTAAATCTTTATTCACAACAACAACTGAAGCATGACTCCAGATATTATACTAGACAGCACAAAATGAAAACAGTTCCACAGAAAAGCATCAAACTCATATACTAAATATATATAAAAAACCCAGATACTAAACAGCAGGATTTGCCACAGTCATAAAACTAACCAGTTTTGACAAAGAAAGAATAAAATATGTTGCTGGGTTTTTTTTCTGCTCTGGATGATTTATTAAGGGACAGTGTGGTTCAAAAATGGAAATAGCAATAATAGAACAGATGTCTTGATTTTTGATTGAACAGTTTTTGTTCCAAAATGTGGACAGTAATTTTATCTCCCTCACCTGTGACATTTTTATTACTGCAATTTAAACCAAAACAAGCTTAGCTTAGGTCACCAGGTAATGTTGCTCTTTCTTTCCAGCTGCATGCTTGTCCCTTAATTTTGACAGCAAATGATGCATTTTTTTTCCCATTAGATAGTGTATTCCAGCTTAACACTGAAGGTCCAAATATGTTCTGCATTTACAACAGTCTGTATTCGGATGGATTCCTGTCCCTCTACTCTAACTGAACCATATTTGAAGCTTCAGACTCCATGCATTTAGGGGCTTGGTTACCCAGCTAAGTAGCCCAGATGCTTAACCCTAGATTTTTACTGTCCCTAGTTCAAGTTGCATTAATCTAAAATAGACTCCCACTCTTCTCTGGCCTTTTTTCGTAGTGGTCTATAAATATCAAGGCTGACAGCACCATCCTTCTTGCACCTTGAAAAGAGCTGTGCTGGAGTCAGAAGAGTCCCTAACTACAGGTTATGCAGGCCAGGAATGAGATACCAAAGGAGGAAAACTAGCCAAAATCCATGGGCAATGCTCTCCCATGCTGCACTCTGATGTTCCTTGCATGTGTGCAGAGGTAACCCATCCTGGCACTTGGCTGAATCTTTGTGCTAAGCCAGTGCTTCTATAAATTTTTCATCCATGGTTTCTCAAAATCTTTTGGCTCATAAACACACATAAAAGTTGTTCGCTTAAGTAGGGAGGCAAATCTCAATTTATACAGGCAAGATGTATTTGGATACACAGTGATAAGCTCTTCACCTTTTGTCACTCATTCTTATGGTAGGTGAAATACATAGTGAGTAAAATTGCAGAAACAAGAAGTTTGTTGGTTCTGCAACCAACATGAATGCATATGTGTGTAGATGATTTTGAGAGTCTGCCTTTACACTGACTTATTTGACCTGAAAGAAAATTATTCCTTTATTTATTATGGTGTCGCTTTTAACAATTCCAACAGAAAACAGGTACTTTGTTATAAAAACTGAAATGTCATTGGAACATGTTGATTTTTCAGAAGTTGAATGCTTCCTTTCCAGTCTTTATTCAACTCTTGAGATGCAAAATTCATTCATGAGTTTGGAGATATACATATATCATTTCATTATAAAGACCAAGAGACTTTATTGTAGTTGCATGTTAGGTCTGATTACCAAGAGTGATAAAGATGAACTCTTGACAATATATACCTGAAAAAGAACTGTGAAAATTATTTAAGTCAAACAAATAAGACTTGTTTTCCTCAATATATGATAATGCCATCAAACACAGACAAACAAGAACTCCCTCAATTGCGCATTTATCCTTTCCAGGTTTTTAAAAATAAGAATCTGTCCTAAAAATCTGGAGTCAAAACATCTCTTGTTGTGAACATCTAGATTATTTAGGCCTGATATGCTTTAGGAAGTGTGGAGAAAAGGGTGATATCTCTTTCTTGAATGGCTGAATATTCTCCTCCTAAATTCTTCACAGAGTTGCAGCACACTGCACTTCTATTAGACATGAGACAAGAAAAGGCACAAGCATGTCAAAATGAACTGAAGAATACTGAAATAAAATTAGCCTTATTACAATATTTTCTCTTCACCAAGCTAGGGAAAGCTCAGACATACTAAATATGAATGACTGTGTATGCTTATGAACAAGAAACTGACCCTTATTGCCCCTGAAAGTGCTTCAGAAGAGCAGCCTTATTCTCCAGCACTAACTTAGCATAGTGACTTTCTTTCTTAGAAAGTATGTCCTTCAGAATAAATTTTTTTTTTTTTAAAGTTGTGTGCCTAGTTGCAGTGTTGCCTGTTTTCAATACAAAAGAATTTTAGTAGGGCTCCACTTCTGTTGATTGTCTCTCATTTAGTAGAAACTCAACTGACTGCAAGTATTCAGTATAAACAGGTTGAATCATATGTGAAAAGTTAAGTCAATTTAATTACATCTGAAGTCAGCTTATGCAGTAAGTTAATTATGAATATTTATTACTAAAATATTATCTTTGATTGGCACATATTGTCTTTGATTGGCACAAATATTACCACTTTAAATTAGTTACAGCCTGGATGAGGAAAAAATAAATATAACTCTTGTCACATCTATAGCATGACTGTGGGTCAGCTGAACACTAATTAGGAAATGAAAACAAATAGTGCTTCCAGTCCAAATAATGAAGAAGAAAAAAAAAATTCCAGCAATAGACCTGTCAAGCAGAACACAAAATATTGTTTGATATGTCTGTAGTTTGAGATAAAATCAAATCAACCACAAAACAATAGGAAGTCTGAGATAGAGTTTATCCCCTCAGACTGAAGTATTGATTGCATTAGCAATCCTTTGAGGGTGGGGAGAGAATCATAACACTCTATAGTACATGAATGAGTGATAGAAACATAAATGAGTGTAAGCACCAAATGAAATCCTGAAAAGGGCAGACTAAACAACATATGGAAATTTACAAAATAATGCCCTCCCACCAGTATTCCAGGGCACACTAAAAATGGAACAACCCCTTTTTAAAAATAAAGATGCTCCAAAATCCCAAAAATACAACATACTATCTGGTTATTAATCCCAAATTCTTTGTTCTTCTGTGTGCTCATTGTGACAAAAGAAGCTTTAGCACTTTCCGAGACAGCACAAGGAATGGGAAAATGAGGCTTGCAGCAAATCTCAGGGACTTTCCCCAATTTAGCTTGTGTGTTTCTTAAGCTTCCATCAGTTTCCAGTTAGAGATAATGCTATAATACTCTTTTATTCATCCTTTTTAAAAGCTTCAATTATGACTTTCTGAGTGGGTTTACTTATTGCAATTTTATTTCCCTGCTGTCTGTCTAGTACACAAAATAAGTTTGAAATAGCATATACTTTTTCCTCTGGAAATGTCATGTATAAACAAGGAAGGTATCAGGAAAACAGCAGCCTTTTCCCCCCCATTCTTCCTTATTTGCTTCAGACAAACTTTGCTAGAATTTGTCTGTTAATAGCACACATACATTTTTTTTATGGAGAGTTTGTAGCCTATTGCTTCAGGAATCGGAAGTAGACAGAAATTGGCTTGTATTAGTTGTTATAGAAGTACTGCTGCTGCTGACTTGTGGAGCTACTGTCTTCACTTATATGGTTGTGCTCAGCTGGGGTTTGGACTATTAGTGCTTTGTTGCAGAAGTTGCACGATTGTCTGTAGAGTTCATGAACGTACTTTTGCTGTAACAAACTGCTCATTGTCCTTCTAGCTAAAATGATCAAGAATTCTTCTGTTATTGAGGTACATATGTCCCAGAAAATCTAATGAAAAGGCCATGCAGATATAGTGCATATTGACAGCAGGTGTACTAACTAATTACAAAGTGTATTTGTTTAATGACTGTTACACACTTGCCAACCATATGGTAATCAAAAACTCCTGGCACTTCAAAGACAGGCTATCACAAACCTAGATGAAATATCAGCTGTCTTAACCAGAAACTGAGTAACATCTGGATTAGTGTACAGGAAAACTTAGTCCCTTTGAGGATTTGCATTGATGAGGATAATATTGACATTGCCCTTTTTCAGTATTATTTTTGAACTACCTAGAATGTGCAGTGTCAATGGCATCACAATCCACATTTGAATTAGGCACATTGCAAACTTTTCAAAAGCTCATCTCATTTTAGAGATATTTATGGCTTCAGAAATACTTCCAAATTTATTTCCCTAATAATCCACTT
Organism: Aphelocoma coerulescens; assembly: GCF_041296385.1. Lineage (NCBI taxonomy): Eukaryota > Metazoa > Chordata > Aves > Passeriformes > Corvidae > Aphelocoma > Aphelocoma coerulescens. The sequence continues at coordinate 118,213,392 of NC_091015.1, read as the reverse complement.
AATGTAATAGTGTTCAAGAAAGCTAAGAAGCATGATCTGCTTTAATGACCAAATCTGGAAATGCTTAGTCAGTTATTCACACTGCAAGTTCAAAATATCCATCTTAGGAGCTAAGGGTGAAATAAGCCTGACCACTCACAAATCATTGAAAGTATGCAAGTGTCCTTTGGCGAATGCTTCTGTTATGTGTCTGGCAGATTTAACCCACTGTTCCCTTATTTCCAAATCTTCATTATGATTCAAATCTACAGGTTTTCAGTATCTCTCTGCCTCCTATTTGCACAGGAATACAGTCCTTTTCCAGTCATCTCTTTCTCTCCCTGCTGTCTGTCATCTGTGCTGTCTTCTCTGACCATCCCAGCATACTGTTCCATCCCTTTTTCCAGCTGAATTTAGGTGTAACACTTTGCTTTTGGCTTTCCCAGGATTGTGATTTGTCCAAGTAGTAATTGCTCCAGTCTGCAGTTTCTTCAGGTCTGGATTCTTCCCCTTGCCCAACTTGGGAAACAGCCTGTGCCCTCTTCCATCCATGTTCCTCATTGCTCTGCAGGTCCTGGCACTGTCTGCACTTCTTTCTCTACCTCCACCCAACACTCCTCTCCTTCAGCTTCTGAGGCTTTCAAGATACTCATCTTTTTCTCTTTTTTCTGTAGCTGAGGGGAATCTGCCACTGGCCATTTCTATTCGCTTTTTGGGGGAACTACAAGGAAGCTGAAGCAAATTAGTCTCTTGACTATGCTCTCTCAATGGAAATACTAGTTGATCATTTTGCATTAGTTCCCACTTATCTCTGATAGAGGCTGAAAAAACACCCAAGTAAAAAGTATCCTGCTTTTCCATTTGCTGATGACATTAACATCCTGAAATTTTCTCCTAGGAACTAATGCGTCTTCCACTCACAGACACCAGCATACCGACCACAGCTCATTTCTGTAGAGACAACAACCCCTGAAGCCCTAGGGCTGGCATCAAGAACAGCACCACTTGTGTTTTCAAGAGTCCTAAGGGAGGAATAATGTGGCAGAATGTGTGGAATAATTACTTCTAAAAAGTTCTCCCTAAATGGGCGGCAAAATGGCTTTCTTGCAAAGCAGGCACAGGGTTTTAAGTGTCAGAGAACTGAGCTGCTTTTCCACCTCTTGCTTATGTCTACTACCTTTTAATTTTAGCAGAAGTATGAAGGAGATCTTTGTGAGAGTCCTCATTTGGTAAAATTCAGCTTTGGCCTAGGATCATTGCAATGATATACTCTTTATATGTGTGTAGGAGTGCTCAAATGCTCCATAGTGAGAGCAAATTTAAAGAAAACTGAACGAAATAAATGATGAATGTGTTAAACCAATTTGATTTCAGGGTGTATCCAGCAATGTATACTGGTTTGCCTCTGAATTAGATGAAATGTGCAGAGGAAAGAAGTATTGATGGCCAAAATATGGATGGCGTCCTGTCCTGCTCCTGGCAAACGTGAAGTAAAGAGAAATGTACTGAGAATCTGTGCTGAATTTTCCAGCTCAAGGAGGAAATGTGGCAGGGAACTGAAAAGTGCAAAAACTACATCAAAATCCTCTGCCTGACACTGGCCTCTGCAGCAGGCTACAAATACACTCCATTATTTCAAAAAGCTTGTTATTTTGTTCCTCTTGTTCTCCAGCATGGTGTTTTTATGCACATGGAACCAGTATCGTGCTGCATGAACTGAGCAGGAGGCAAAACCAAATAAAATAGATCGGTGGTAAGAACCCTCTTCTTCTCTACCCAAACCCACTCATTTCAGTGCTCAGAGCACTAACACATAAGCACCACTCACTGAGCTGGCTCGTTCAGGAAGATGCCAGAGGAAAAAAACGTGAAGATTATACTTTTCTATCTGTAGAAAGATGAAATAGTATTGTACTGTGGAATGTGTTAAAATGTGCATGAAGTAGTTCGAAAAAGGAAAAGAGTTATCTCTTTCTGTAAGACATTCTGAAGGCATCAGTTCAACAAACTGATTTCAGGAATGGAATGCCCAGAAGGGAAATGCATAGTTGGGGTAGTTTTCAAATCTTTATTGAAAGTAATGTTGAGAAAATTTCAGTGAGCTGTATTTTGATATTCCTACATGAAAGAAATAATGACCTAGCTCATGCAAATTTCTGCTTAATTCTATGGATATGCCAGTGGGGTATGTTGCTGCTAACTTCAGATTATGGTTTAGAATTTGGCTTGCTGAAGACAGCTTGGCTCTTAAAATGATGCTGCTGGGGGGAAGGGAAGCTATAGGTTATAGGAAGCAAGGTGGAAAGATCAGTTTAGGAGTTTTGTCATTTAACAGTTCTAAAGAACAGTGTTTTGGTAAATTTAAGTATTTTCTCAGGATCCCACATAACTGAGGAAATTTAGAAGATTATATTTTTCACAGTATGACTTCTTTTTTCAACGAACAAACAACTTTGATTTTTTTTTTTTAAGGTTTTTTTTCACTGTGCATTTGGGCTGCCAACTCACTGGTTTGAAAAAGCCATATTTGCAGGAGCTAGGTTATTGCTTGGACTACTCATGATTCAGATTTCACATCCAATGGCATAAATCAAAGAACCTGCACAAAGTACAGAGAAATCACTTCAGAAAAAAAGGACTCTCAGGCCTAAAGCTTTCACAGAGTAGCCATGAGCTGGTGCCATTGGATGATATTAAGAAAAAGACCTAGAAAAATCTTAGATGAAACAATGTGTGTGTGTGTCTGGAGCAGGTCATCTATTACCTTGTAGAAAACAGATGAATTTGCTTTCCAGAAGATTTCAGATATTTGATTTTGACTTTTTTTTTTTTTTTTTTAATGTCAGTATTTGCCATGCAAGTTCCTACTCTTGGTTGTCTAATAATGAAGGAGTATTACAATATATCACAGAGCATCGTTGTGGTAAAATTCTTGGTTGTATGAACTCTCTCTCTCTCCCTCTCGTAAGATAATATCAGAATTAGGAAAATGTGCTTGGATTTGATTAATTTAAAAGTTTGAACAAGCACATTACTTAAGTCTTGGCATTATTTTACAGGAAGAAGGTCACATTATAGCAGCACATTCTTGCAGCAGAACTCTGCAGCATATTGTAATGAATCACTATCAAAGGGCAGGGTTGGTCTTCCAGCAAAATCTTGCATTTTTGGAGATGTGAAACGGGCTAATAGACATTATAAGAGACACATTCAATTTTTGTTTAGTAACTTGACATTTTTTAAATGGACAAATCAAATCTAGTTACTGTAATTTTTTTTAATACCACTTGTTTTATTTCTTCATTAAATAGGTACCAACAGACTGGTGTAGTTTCTAAGATAAACACTCCCAAACCTATTTCCCATTTCATAATAATTTTTGGGAGGATTTTTTTACACCTTGGACTTCATCTTTCACCAAATCTCATTCTGTTCACAGAGAAAAGCTTCAATGAAGAAATACATTTGAACTGCCAGTTACATGTTTCCTCTCTTTTTGCTGTACAAAAACACTGCACCTGGAAAAATGGTTTGATTTTGTCCGAAATATCTTTCACAGAAGAATTGCAGATGGTTGAAGATAGAAGGAACTGTGGGAGATCATCTTTTCCAACCCCCCTGCCCAAGCAGGACCACCAGGTGCCAGTTGCTCAGGACCGTGCCTAAACTTCTTTTTTTTGAGGATGGTGACTCCACAACCTCCTGGCTCAACCTGTGCCAGTGCTTGGTCATCCTCACAGCAGAAAACATTTTTCTGATGCTCAGAGGGATCTGCCTGCATTTCATTTTATGCTGATTGTCTCTGATCCAGATACTGGGCACCACTGGAAAGGGCTCCATCTTCTCTGCTCTCTTGCATCAGGTATTTATCTCATTGATGAGATCCCCCCAGGCCATCTGCTCTCTAGGCTGAGGAGTCCCAGCTCTGTCAGGTTTTTCTAATGGAAGATGCTCCAATCCCTCAGTCATCCCTGTGGCCCTTTGCTGAACTCTCTTCAGTATGTTCATATGTCTCACTGAAGAGTCCAGAAATGGACTCATCATCTGTGGCCTCACCAGTGCTGAACAGAGGGGAAGGATTACCTCCCTTGACCATTCTGAAGGCCAACTAGCTTCTTTCTGGCTAGATACATTTTTGGACTGTTTTTTTTTTCTGGGATTTTTTAAATGTTATTATTCTGTTAATATTTTTAATTGCATTAACTTTTTATGAAACAGCTTTTTCTCAGTGAGAGTCAGACTTCTGAAACCATGGCTTTGATTTAAAGAAGTTAAATGAAGAAGTATTGAAGTTAGATGAAGCAAGATCCTAAATGGACATTTTGAGGGTGCAATTTGACTTCAAACTGTTAGTTAAGGCAGGATTGGCAAACACTTGTTGTGTGAAAATGTTTCTGTTCTATTTCCTTCATCTTCTACTCTTAAAGTCTGTTCTTTTTTATGCACAACTCTGCGCCTATTGCTTCCCTCATATTTGGAAATGATCCTCTTTCACCTATTCCTTTTTTCCTAATGGAAGTAATAACTTAAAAAGAAGATGGCATAGTTAACTCTTTTCAAGTCTATGTATTCCTGTTGAAAACCAGTAAATTGAGTTTCCATTTCCTCTGCATCACTGCATTTCATCACCATGAAGTCAGCTCTGCCTGGCAAGCTAATAATGTAGCTACATTTGTGAATGTCTGCAGTTTCTTTACAGTTCACATTATTAGAGCACATGTGCATGGCCCTTCTGACTATCAAGTAAGACCTTCGTGTTCTCTTACCTGGTGTGTATATGAGTAGAAATTCATGGTATTTTTAATATCAGAATTACATTTTATTTTACAGTTTACCATGATATACAAGAGAACTTCATATCTTTGTAAAGTGGAAGCTAATATTTTCATATCTCCCTGAAGTAAATATTTTGTACTAATATATTTTTGTATACATCAAAACATAGTTTGATGAGTCGACATAAAGGAATTTACTTTAGGATAAATAGAAAAGCACATTGTTCTGAACCAAAAATACATACCTATAGAACAGTTTTTAATGCATTTGGTGCATCATAGTTGAATAAAAAGTAAAAAAGTAAATTGATATTCAGTTTGATTATTTTTACTAATTATTTTTCCCCAGAAATTTTGAATAAAACCAATATACAATCATAAATTTCCCTTTAAATATGAAATTAAGCATGAACTGAATTACTTGCAATTCAAATATGTATTGACTTTTTGTTTTCTTTAACTCAGAAGAGCTTTTTGTACAATCATTTTAGCCATAGTGAGCTTTTATAAAATGCCTCTACTATATTTTCAATGTCATTTTCATACAGTCAAAAATTAGATTCTTTTTAGTTCGATGTTGATTTTGCACAAGCACCAGTGTGGAGAAGAAAGGAAATAAAATAAGAATGACAATAAAGACATATTTTAACGTCAAAGAAAAGACACAGCTATGTTATGTTTAGAATCACAGATTGTCCTGTCTTTTCAAAGTGATGCTTTAAGTTTAGGGGGCTTTATGTATGATGAGTGCTGAGACAAAGCATCTGGTTCCAGGCTGACAGCACAAATTCCATGCTGATCCTGTGCTCTTGGCTGATCCTCTGCTGTGCCTGTGACCTTTCTCCACCCACCCTTGAAGTCTCCCCAAAGAGAGACTTCTTCTTTTCTTTCCTTGCCTGGTTGAACAGCGCAGTGGGTTTGTGAGGAACGTACGTCTGACGTATGCACATGACAGCACAAACAGTGAGGAGAGGAAATCTGAATAAGTAGACTACGTGAGCAAAGGGCTAAAATCATATCTTGGGAGGCAATGAACTGGGGGCAAGGGATAGACAAAAAACACTGTTGTGGTTATGATCATTCAACAGTCTTGCTTTCCTCTTGTCAGTAAGATGAAAACATTGCCTATCCTTATGACAGAAGGATAAAGGATAACGGAATCTGGCTGACGTAATACCCTTGCTTCTATTCCTGGGATTTTTCTCTACACAATTGCAATTGGACATGCAGTGCTTCAGAAAACAAAAATCTTATCCAAAATGCATGTGAACCCTGGGAAAATTCATGAAACCAACCTTGGCTTCTCTAGCATGTTGCTTAGATTTCATTTGCGACACTTTAGCTGCAAAGGTTCTATAAAAGGAATTTGAAATGCAAAGGATGCATCATGCTATAACACTCTTTTCCAGGACTATATTCAGAGTAAGGGACATGGACATTGAACCCTAGAATTTTTGCTGTCTTACAGAGACTTTCCTGCCCTTTCACGACATATTTAATCAGATAACTTTAACTACCTGCTAATACATACCTTTTCTTTAAGCAGGCAAATGAAAAGGAGTGAACAAGGCAACTTGAACAGACAGAAGAAAAGAAGTGGCATTTAATTTTTTTAAGTTGCAGACCCCAGGGGCAGAGGTGTCTGAATGTCTTTGCAGGACATCCACATTTGGGGGCAACATAGCTACAGTGAGTGTGGGAATGATGGCTCAGCTCAGCACTGCCCTAAGAATCCATGTACTGCATTTCCGTGTGAAAGGGTGTTTCCCAAACTATAGCAGTGAACATCACAGGATCCCTCTTTGCTCAAGTGTGTGCTGTGCTATACAGTCTTTGGCAGACCGATTGCTTGCTATTTCCCTGCAGGGCCAGTGCTGCAGGTATGGGGTAAGGTGAGTGAGTCATGCCAGCACAGTGAAAGAACTGCTGCTGGAGCTCGCTTGCCTGAGCCTCTCTCAATTTTGATAGGTGTGTAATGAATGAGTAGAAGAACTGAAGGCATAGGAAGGACACTCATTCTACATCTTTTTCCCTCAGAGCACTTTCTTATTTACTTTAACGAGCAGATGTGACCAATGCAGACCTAGTTCTTCCAGCATTAAAATTGAATTAAAAGGCTCTTAATTTAGAAGGATGTTCTAAAGGCAACAATAAAAACTTATTTCAAGCTTTGTTAAGCTTTGTTGTAGATTCCCATAGTGGGAAGCTGATAAAGAGACCAGAGCTTCCAGTCCTATCCTATTTGTGGAACCTTGTGCACAATGTGCTGCAAAACAGCACAGGGTTATCAACGTGACTCAAACATCATTATGCTTTCCTCAACTCTTAGAACATGTCGAGAAGAGAGAAAGGAACATATGACCATATCTGAAAAGGGGCTGCAACTCATTCTCTGTAATGGATCATTCATAAAGTGCACCTAGGGAGAAGAGGAGTCTGTTGGGACTTTCATTTGTTGTAGAGTATCACTGTCTGGGAAATACAGGCTCAATTGTCCTGGTAAAAGAAAGCCATATCTACATTGCAAATGCATCATCAGGAAAGGAAGTAAAATTTCATAATGTGCATAAAGTTTGCCTGCTACATCTCTGGAATATTTAAAATGTCATCTGCTGTTCTGTGTGGGATTTACTGTGCTGACAGAGGAACTGTGTGTAATGACCCTAAAATTCTGGTAAGCACACAGGCCAGATAGACAGTGAAGACTCCTAGGCTTGTACCTCTCATTTAAGGTTCAGTGGACATGTTCCTTTTCCTGTTCTGGAAGCAAAGTGAGTAATCCCAACACAGGCCACAGCCTCACTGCTGTTGTTTTGCTCAAATGCTGCTTTACTGCTCCAGCTGTCAGGTGGATTTTGGCAGGGTGGGTCCCAGCAGGCCAGAAGATGAACTCCTGTGCATGCATCAGCAGCTGAGACTAGCCATGGGCTTCCCATGCCTGCTTGATGCAGAGCCTGGCCCTACATAGGCAAGGTTGTCTGTGCCTCTACCTTTTTTAAAAACTACTGAGGAAAGAATTCCCAACTGTCTTTTGGCAGGACATGATACAATGAAAACCTCTTTGCAAGAAATTACTTGTTACGGAAAAGTTGTCACTATCTGAAGCCCTTTTGGCTCAAGGGGGTAGTTGAGGGTTGTCACTGGTGGACAAATGGTGCATTAAAAAGAACAAAACCCCGTGAACTAGTTTACATGTAAAGTTAAAGCTTAACAAAAGAGTGAATGACTTCAACTGATAATAAATAAACTCTCCCTGGGAAAATGTAGCATTTTCTGTAACTTAAAAGTGAGCAGAACTTCTGGAGGTGATCTACCACACTTCCATACGGCTCAGCCAGCAATAAAGGAAAACACAGGTATGATTCAGGGCAGTATGCAATAGGAACAGGATAAAGCTGGAAGTTTCAGGAGCTGTTTCCTTATATGCTGAAACAGGTTTTATATCTTTTACAGAGCTTGAGGAGGGATGATGGACATACGGAAAGGGATGGGCTTAGTCAGTGCAGAGCTGAAGAAGAGAGGTTTGAATGTTGCAATGAATGAACCCAGCCCAAAATGGACAGACAGAGTGTAAACAGTTGGCACAAGCCCTGAAGACGCAGGACTTAGGTGAGTGGGATTGGTACTGCTGAAGTGGGAGGCTGAAGTTAGGGGGCTCCCCAGTTTCAGAGTCCCTGGCCTGGCCAGCTGGGCACCCAGGACAGACACTTGTCTAGGACTTTGCATGTTGTGTCTGCTGTGTCCCTGAGACACCGTCAGTCCTGCCTGTGTTCATCACCCTGAGGCCACCCCACCCTACCCACAGCTCAGGAGCTGATGTCAGCCTCCCAGGGCTGTCAGCCCCTGTCCCAGTGATGGCAAGGCAGGGCTGGTCTCCAGGTCCTCACAGCCCTGCCCTGCTCAGCCTTGTGCCTCCTAAGACAGGACCAGCTGCAGGCCTGCATCCCAGGCTGTCACTGGTCCCAGGGATACCCAGGAATGGGGCTGCCCCAGTGCCCTCTGTCTGCTCTCCTTCTGGCTGATGTGGTGGGACAGGCCTTGGCTGCCAGGACCTGCCCTTGGATGGCTCCAAGGAAATCCCCATGGCTCCATGCAGTGCCCTGACAGTGTCTTCTAGAGCATTTCCCCAAATTACTATTTCCTCTCTCCTTTGATCATCTACTCTCAGTAAATCTTAGTGAAATGTCTGTTGGTATCTATTTCCTGACTTTGGGGAACAGTATGAAGCCATGTATAAAGTCAAACAAGATGTTTGACTTTGCAGGATGTTTTTGATTATGAGGTTCTGTTTCCATCAGTATGACTTTGTGTATCCAATTCTCTTTATTTTCAAGGATTAAATGGCTTTATCAGAGTTTGACAAAGAAATTCACAAATCACAATCATAAAATAGTTCATCCTACCATCCTGTTCTCTTTGCTCCATGATCAGTTGGTAGTTATGTGTCTACAGCAAATGTAGAAAGGAATAAAAACCTTTTGTCAGTCACTAATCTAAGCTAATTTGCTTCACTTGAGAGCAACATATCCATGCATGAACTGTCTTCAAGTTTGGCAAGCAGATGCTCTCCCTCCTTCACATGAGGAGCACCCATGTTTTGTCCTCTCGTCTGTGTTGCAGAAGTGTCTGGGTGATCATGGTGTAGACTTTTGCATGCTGAAGCAGCAGAGAACTAGCCACCTCTGGTACCCCACTCAAGTATGTTAGAGATAATGGGTCCTGCTTCAGGGGGAACAGTTATGTTGTATGCAATTGGCAGGGGACTGTCCCTCTTGCCACTGTTCAGAGAGAAAGAAGCACATGCTTATGGCCATGCTTGTCCAGCTCTAAGGCCAAGGAATGACAGTTTTTGGCTGTCCAAGCCCATGTTAATATGGTCTTTTGTAACGGAGTGTGGGCTGAATGAGACCTTATCTACCAGGATTTCTTGTGTAGCCAGATTCTCATGAGGATTTCTTAGAGCATTCCAAGTCCTGTCAATTGCTTGTCTGCAGCCCTGCAGCTTCCTCACCCTCTTATTAAAGCACAGGAATCGATGTGTGATGCCATATATCTGGTTACACAGGCATACAAGGCTTTTCTTCTAAGGAAGGGGAATTTTCTCATAGATTCTTCTTCCTAGTTTTCCTGGCTGGAGATAAAGAGATATTATTCAGGGCTAAGTATGATCCCTTCAGTAAGAACTCCAAAGCTGTTTCCTATAGAAAGTGCATAGCAGGCTTTCCCCAGCAATGAACAAAGCCCTTTCCACTCTAGAGATAACAGCAGAAACTCAGTAGGACTGCTCTTCACATTTCTTCTGAAGGTTGATGGTAATAAATTCTGCTCTGAGGTTTAATATTCAACAAAATAAATAGCTCTTTTGAAAATGATCTTGCTTCCTGTTAAAACAACTTTCATATAAAATATGTGTATAAATTCCGGGACACATTGCTTGATATCAATTACCTCCAAAACTACCTAGGAATTCAGTTCTGTGATAGACCTGTGTTAATTCAAAGCACCTTCATCAAACTCTTTAGAAAAAGATAATAATGTTGGTTTTATCTACACTGCCCCCCTTCTGATTACTCTAATAGGTTAATCAAGCTGAGACAGATTTCTCTGGTTCTTGAAGCCAAATGCTTTTTTCTTTCCTTTGTTAGACACTAATTTATAGTGGTGCTATTATTCTATTTGCCCATTTACAAACAGGGATGCAAAGATGGCTTACAGAATTTATCATCACCTTCCACATAGCAGCTGGACCCTTGTGAATCAGTTTCAGATGTCGATGCATCTCTGAAGTTTCATTGTCAAAAGGAGATTCAAAGAGAAGTCCTCTGACCAGGAATGCCAGGTGCAATCTACCTCTAGGACATGAGTATGTGTTCTCTCCATGCTGCAGAACAGCGCAGAGAGAAGTTTCTTACAATTGCAGTTTTACCTGTATTTAATAAAAAGTAGCTTTCTCAGCTTTTTCTGCAGATTAAAATTTTCAGGCTTTTCAGTCTTGAGTGGAATTGTGGCTCAGCTGAAGAAATGGAGAAATATCAGGTTAAATTGATATTGTTCTGTTGGAAGATGACATACAGAGACGGCTGGATTATTCAGCCTTGGAATAATGAAATCTGGTTTTAATATGTTTAAAATATATGGGAGTATTAGAACCAGAGATTTTCATTCACAACTAACAAACATAGTTTTCAAGAAACAACAGCTCAATAATTATAGTGGTGGTAGATGAAGTTTTGCCCACTCTATTTTCTGTCTTAATTCTCTTTATCTTTTTTCTCACTGTCTTTAAGTTTTTATAGTCCAAGAAAATACTTATTATTAAATGACCAAATTAGAGAAAATAACTGGATTATTTTCCTGTAGATAATTGTATTTGGTAAGTTTCTAAATGCAAACATTATTGTGATGAAATTTTCTATTGTCTTTTGAATGGGAACAAGTTAAAAGGAAGACTTTCAACTTTAGTCTAAAACCTGATAAGGTAAGTAATGTTATTTAATGCCTTTGTATACTTATAATTTATTAAATACTTATTCCAAGTGAATTAGTTCTGTGTCAGATAACTGAGTATCATTTACATCTTGTTGTTCTCCCAGGTAGTCATGCCTAAAGAGAATCTTAGAAAATTTTTCTCAGTTTCCAAACTAAAATGCAGTACCATAATGAACATGGCATTTTCTTATCTTTGATTGTGAAGACAACACTAGGAACTTTTGCAACTTTTGAAACGTGGCTCTAAGGATGTTTTTGTTTCCTAGCAAATGAAATATTTAATTAAAAATACAAAGTATTGCTTCTTATTCCGTAATCGAATTAATAATGCACTGTGGAAACTACTAGCACAATTATAATTGAAAAACAAATTATGTTTCTTTTAAGTACAAAGAAACAATTACAGTAGTAAACAAGAATATTCTGGAAGACAGCAATGGATAGCTCATACAAAGCAGAATACTGATTAAATGAGGCAGCTGAAACTCAAAATTGATAAATTTGAAGTCACGCATATGGGAAAAACAAACCTAAGTTCGAATATGAAAAGATGAGCTCTGAGCTCCCATCATCACCCAGGAGTGAAATCTTGAGGTTATGACTCATATTTCCATGCAAACATGAACTCAGTGCTTGGTATCAGTCTAAAAGCGATTCAGATTTTCACAGATATGAGGAAAGGAGCAGTGACTAAAATTGAGAACATGATTATAGTGATTCAGTATAAATCCATGTCTCACTTGTGGCAAAGGTCTATGAAGCATGGAAATGTGTAGAGTGGGCAGAGAAGAACCTGCTGTTCATTATCTCTTCCAGCCTGGGAACAAGAGGCTGTGATCTGGTCCTTGGAGCAGTAATGAAGACAAATATCACAAGTTTGCTTCTCCCACGGAAGGCAGGAGAGCTGTGTTGTTCGTGAGAATACTAGAGGCTCCCGTGTGCCCCAGGGGAGATTTGAGAAGCTCATGAAATGGGAATCTGTGGAGAATTGCTGAAACTGTAGAAAACCCAGATAGCTCAGCACCCTTCTGAGCAAAAATTGGTTGGGGAAAAGTTTGAAATATTTAGCTTGCTCTTAGGTCCCTCCTCAAGTACTCTCATATAGCACTTGTAGGGAAAAACACAGTGGGCTAAATAAACCTGTGGTCTTACCAAACACAGCCTCTTTTATAGTCTTATGCTAAGGAGATTGTAACTTGAATTTCAATTGCATTCAAAGTCTTTGGTTTGGTATATTTAAAAATCTTCAGCCTCCCCAAGACTCCCCCCTTATCTCTAAATCCAAATGCCTTGAATGTTACATAGTATGATCAAAACCAAAGGGAAGAAATTCACAAAAGATTCAAAAATGAGCATTTGTACTATTTTGAAGTTCCTGGCTGCCATGTAATGCTTGACCCCACCCATTTTACACCAGAATTAGGTTAGAACTTTGCTGTTCAGTGTACAAACCCAAGCATATTGAAAACAAAAATGTACTGCTTTATGTCTCTGTATTTAAGAGATTTTTCCCAATGTGTAGACTCGAAGCAAAGCAAGGAACATAAAACCCAGAGAAGGGAATGCAGCCATTAACTGTTTTCTGGTCTCACACAGGCTTGCTGTCGTATGACACTGTGGTTTTGCTTGTGTTTTTAGTGCCCTAATCATATGCTAATCTCCCAGCACATCCCACTTACTCTGGCTGAGATGTTTGATGTTTGCCTAAGATCACATGAAACACCTTGAAGAACTGAGCATAAGGTTCCTGGCTTGGGGCATCCACTCAGAGCAGGCACTGGCACTGTCTGCAAAATCTTAACTTCCAAGACAGCCTGTAGTCCACCTTGACTTTGGCAAAGTAAGTAGCAATCAGGCTTCTTTTTATGGAAGCATATTACTATGTAGGAAAATCCTCACAAAGATGACTAATCCCTTCTTGATACAGAAAGGCAAATTAAAAAGAAGGCATTTTTTTCTTCAATTTTTTCCTTTTCTTTAACTTTGGGTGCAAATTCTTTATGAACCAGGATCTACTTCTTTGGTGTGTTGGTCTGCTTTGCACACATGCTTTTTGTGAGTGAGGGGCTTACTGGGGTTCCTTCATGGTTCTGGCCGTGGTTGTGGTGATTCACCTACCCTCTATGTTTGGCAGTCTCTCTGGAGAGACAGCAGTCTTAAAACCAGCAGAAAAATGGAAAATTGAATTCAACCTGAATTATAGGCAAGATAGGTGAGGAAGTTCCCTTTACAAGAAATACTTTCTGAATGATGCCAGAGAGTAAATTGATAGCAAACTGTATTATTGCTTTAAGCTACTATACAGACGATTTAGATGTGTATTCAGTGTTTATATTTTCAGACACTTTAGACCACACACCTTCCAATTTATTTAGTTTGAAAAATCATTCAATGGATTTTGGCTTTTCCTTTAAGCATTAACATGTAGCCAAGGATCCTTGGCCTCTCCAGCAGAGTCCAGCCCAGTTTCCCAGTTATCAGTTATGAGCCTTATTCAGGCAGCAAAGCATCCAACAATGGCATGTTCTTGCCAAACAATAACTGCCCAGAACCTAGGACTTGAGATTTGTTAGCTTAGAAATACTTTATTACCACAGGTTTTTCTATTTTGTTGCATTATTATTTGTGCCTTGTGACCATTTGACACACCTATATGTCTGTAGAGTCCTGTATCAATACAGATGAAATAGTCATCATATATTTGGCATGTTAATCTATGACACATTTGGAGTTATTGTACCAAGGACATTATTTTGTTTATTACTCTATTTTGTACACATGTCTACAGTAATTCTGCAAATAATCACTCTCATCTTCCTGTGGCCTGTTAAGTTCCTGTTCAGACACTTTGCAGGAAACATGTTCACCACAAATGTCAGTTCTGTAATTCTGTGTGGACTCAGTTGACACAGGCCATCTGAGAAATGCATCTGCACTGGCTCTGTTTCTGGGAAGGCGGCAAAAAGAAGGACCAACACTTGTGCCGCAGGGTTTGGTGCTGAGGCTGGCAAAGTGCCCAGAAGTGCCAGTATACCTGGTTCTAGGCTTATGATGTGATTTTTCCTATTTTTTGTTCGTAGCTCTATGCTACTTGTGCAGGAGCTTGTATGATCTGGGGGGAAGCTGAGTCAAAGACAAGCAAGGAATTTGTGTTTTGAATGAAAGCTTAGTTTGAAGTGAAGGAATACTAACTTGAACCCACTGAGTGGCATCTATGCTTGGTATTTTTCCCTCCTTTAAGGGACAGTAGAATTGCTTTTCCTCCTCCATTATGGGGAAAAAAGCTATTAGCAGAGTGCTCTGGTGGCTAGATTAAAGAGGAAAGATTAACGTTGATTTCTAGTGTTCATCACCCCTGAGAAACACTATGAACTTCTATGACAACTACATAGGGATTATCGAAAATTCTTCATTTATGGCCAGGCCCTAGTAGATTGGGTGAGTCACATACAGAGAGAAATGATTATTTTTCACCCTGTGACATGAATGCTTATTTATCCCAAGCAATGAACATGGCAGGAAGTAAGCACCATTCATTTCAGTCTCTGTGTGTGCCTCTTCATAACCTCCCAGAGCTGAAAGAACATGTGACATTAAAAAAGGAAAAAAAAAATTTCTCAAGGAAGGGTCTAGCCATTTCTGAGAGGTGATTTTTCAAAGCTAAAAAGGCTAAGTTGCTAATTGTTGAGAAATTTTCTTGTATTTGGCTCAAGCAGTCTGAGATTGGAATTTATGGCCCAGGTTGTCTATGGCTCTGTGTTGCGACCTCTTTGCCTTCTTTTTTTGACATGGGCAATGATTACAATGTCTCTTTCTTTTGTTTGACTTAAAAGCTCTTTTGGGTAGTGACAGAGATGGTGTTTGGCCATGCATCCATAGTTTAGTGCCTCTGGGTGTTAGAATAATGTTCTTGATGCCAGCAAGAAAACCATTCAGTAAGAATGAGAATAATGATTTTAGCAGTATATTACTGTACAAAAGAATGTTTCCTAAATCCTAGGAAAAGCTACTTGGTACACCTTAAGAGGCCTGTTCTAATGAAGAATCACTTGGCAGCCAGAGTTCCTTTAAAGGACCTTACCAAATACAGTAAGCCTCACCATCTGCTGCACCTTCTAATTACCAGCGAGAAAAGAAGACTTCTCCCTGCCGCACCACACAAAGAGATATGAGTTAAATGTGTATATTACTTACTCAATGTAACATTCATCTGTTGTGTTCTCTCATGTTTTAGAGACAAATCTGTGAGGAGGCACAAATACCCTTGCCTGGGAGATGTACATCCTTTGTGCTGTACTGGCACAAATGTAATCTTACATCGGGTAAATCTACAATTTCCTTTCCTTCCATTTTTTCCTCTACATAAGTAATTTTGCTGGTGATCTGGCCCTGTGTTTATTTGTGAAGTGACTGGAGTGAGCTGAATTGCTATTTTGTAGACTTCAGAAAGTTACTTCAGAGAAAAACAAGCCAGCCTTGGGCCTTCTTGTAAGAGATGGTGCCTAGAGAGACAGAAAACAAGTGAGAGGAAAAGAAACTACAGTCCTTTGTGGGACTTTTCCTTTTCTCTGACCTCAGTGTGTCTATAGAAGGGAGTAAAACCCCTTGTAGTTCCATCACCCAGGACATGCTGGCAAGAGATTTGGCCTGGTTTTACCTCTCCTTTATATGTGTGCAGACGAGGCACTGAGTAAAGGAGAAAAAAAGACCCACAGCACAGGGAAGGTTGTGCAATGCCATTCTGTCATCCTCCACCTGATTTGTCTCTTAGAAATGGCTGAGAGTAGTGGTGGAAAGGAGGCATTTTGTTTCCTTTTGCAAGGAAAGAAAAAGATGTAAGCCCAGATATGTGGATACATGTGACAAAACAGAAAGAGCTGAAGATCCTTGTAAAGGCAGGGAGGTCAGCCAGTGAAAGCAGCTTGAAAATCAGGGTGACCATTCCTTCTGCAGCTGCACTGTTCAGCAACCTTTGCATTATACCTGTGACACACATTAAGGGTGACCAGTGGAAATGTGTGGCCATGTTCCAGCTTCCCAACTCTGATCTCTATGTGGAGAGAGATGCACTGATATTTTTTAGGCTTTTCCCCAAGAAGATAAAGATAAAATTGCCAAGTATGTGGATTTCTCAGCAGTTCTTTAGCTAGGACTCACGGAGAAGAAACTCTGCTCTGTGGGGTGTGTGCATATTTCTCATGCTTTGTTGCCCTAGAAGGCTGCCAATTTTCCCAGTGTCCCAGAAATGCAGGTTAATTTCTGACCTTCTTTTAATTATCACAAGGTTTCACCATAAAAAGCTCACACAATGCTTTCAGGATTTCTTTTTGCTTGATGTCAGGAAGCGGGATGCTCCATGAGGAAAGGGAACCTGGGAACCAAGGACCACAGTAATGAGTCAACACCACGACCTCCCTGAGAAATGGAGCCATCGCACACTGTCCAGTCTAGAAGTGCAGAGCAGGTCCAGATGTGGTAACTAGGGCCACTCAAGAGGTCCATGGGTGGGCTCCTAGCAATGAAAGAGTTATATAGTCAATTCAGTGGTCCAGATGAGCCAGTACCTGGTCTGACTGCAATTAAGTTCAAGTAGAGACCACAGGAGAGGACTGGCCTTGACCCAAGGTAGCCAAACCCCAAGGCCTTGGAAGCACATGGTGTTATGATCAGGCTCCAGACTCTTGGAGAAGTAAATGTGGGTCTTCCCTGCTACACTTTTGGTGGGACAAACTGATGGAGATGCAGTAGGACCCAAAGGGTAATTCTTGTAAAGCTGTGAGGGAAGCATACTGTTATGCAATCGAAAGGAAAATATGATGAGACTGGAAAAATGGCATGAATTTGCCTCTGAACTGCCTCTGAATCAAGTCTTATTAATTTAGGGAAGCTGTTGCATGTTTGTTGCTAAGTGTGTTTTCATTGATGAGCACATTGCTTTGAGTATGTTCCCACATAAAAAGTGCATTTGAATTACAAACTTACAAAAAAAAAAAGAAAAAAAGGAATCCAACTTTTGAACCCATAGTTTTAGAGGTTGATTGATGTCAGTCCAGGGGATGACTGGTATCAAGAAAGTGGCTTGTGGGCAAACAAACCCAGATGTTTTAGAGGTGTTCATTCATGATTCAAAGATTCCAGTAGTCCTATGATGCAAAGGCAAACACAATCTTCTTCAGTGAATACTTAATATTGGAGCTAAGATATGCTTTGAGATCCAATAAATTTACAAACTCAGCAAACTTTAGGAGTCTTCCAAATCCTCTGATTCTTCCTTTAGTCTGCTTATCTTTCCACAATAAGGGCACAAGGCCTTCTTCCTGTCTTTTTCCTGTTTGTATATGTAAACCTATTTTCCTTTCAAATGCTGAGGAATTACTGGTCCTTAATTACTATCTATAAAGCGTCTTACATTGGTTTTGGAAGCATTGCTCTTGTTTTTCATGCTATTTTCTGACAAGCTGTCTTTGGTCAAAGCTACAGTGTTGCAAAATCTTATTTCCAGTGACATCTTATCAGACTTAGCTCTTCCTATGGCATTGAATAAGAACTCTGTAGGCTAAAAAAATCCAAATATTAATCCAAAAACCCTCACATGCAGAGAAAAGGCTCTTTGCTTTGTATCTAAGCAAGCAGCAACTGACATGGTTGTACGAGAGTTTTATGGACTGGCATACAGTTTTCTCTTTTTTGTAGATGTCCTTTTTTTTCCCTGTAGTAGTAACCTCTGTGCCCTGGGAATGAGTGTTAGTGGTAGCACTGGAGATAGATGAACAACTTGTAACTCAGTTTCATAGTCTATCTTCATTGCAAAAAAACGTGGGGAATTCTGGTATTTCTCTGTTTGTTTATTTCTTTATTTTTTGGCAAAGAAAAAATTGACCCAAAAATATTTTATTAATAAATTAATTTTATTAATTGACTATCTTTTTAACTTGTTTTACTAAAAACATTGTCTTGGGGTCATCTATCTTTCAGAAATTACTTTTGTTTTCTTAATTTGATTTACATTACTATTTAATACTGAAGGATTGGGTTATTTTGCTCACACACAAAAAAAGTACTATATTATAGATATAAATATATATTTTATTATATATCTATATACATGGCATATATATCATATATATATTATATATATCTATATACACACACACAAAAATATATATATATATTTCCTATATATTCCAGAAAATACCAGGGCTTGCTAGGGTCAACACAAACATGAGAAATAAAGATGACAAAAACCCCCCATTTTAAAATGCATTGATAGGAAGAGGAAGTACTGAACAAATCCCAATGAAAAGACAAAACTAAGATTGGATATTGGGAAAACTGGAGTGTTTAAGTGCCTTTTTGCTTCAATTTCACTAACCAGGATAAATGTGGCCAGATGGCTAACACAATGAGCATTGGTGACAGATGGGTAAGTGCTCTAACTAGCCCCAGAAAAAACAGGTTAGAGATGCTTATGAATTGGCAGGGCCTGATGAAACTCAACCTGGAATACTTAACAAGGTAACTGAGGCTGTCCCTGTTGATTCAAGATGGCATGGAGGGTGGGTGAGGTTCCAGGAGATATAAAAAGACAACTGTAATCATGGTTTTTAAAGAGAAAAGAGAAGAGAAGCAGAACTGTACGAGGGGAGGAGGACCCAGAAAATCAATGAGCAATCACCTTAACTTCTGAACCCAGAGAAATACAAACAAGTGACCCACCTATCAAGACCAGCAAGTGTGTCTTGCAAAGATTAAATCATACCAAAGTAGCCTAATTATCTCCTTTGATATCATGGAATAGAGAAAAGTGAGGCACTTCTAAACTGTGTGTCTTTAAAAAAGCTTTGATATTGCCTCAGGTGGCAGTCTCCAAAACAGCCAAGAAACACAGCCTAGAGGTATCCACTATTAAGCAAATGTGTGACTGGTTGGGAAAAACACAGTCACAGTAGTTGCCAGCAGTTTATGACCAAATTGAAAGAACTGGTCTTGTGGGGTTCACCAGGGGTTGGTCATGGCTATATGCAGTATTTCCATCTGTGGTGTGAGCAATGGAATAGGGGATACTCATATTAACTATGCAGGAAATGAGGGGAGAATAGAAGAACTTTAAGTGGCAGGAGTGTAACTAACAGCAGATATTCAGCCTCTGGAATATGGTTAGGGGAAAAGGGGGTGGAAGGACTTGTATGTAATGTGACCCTCTTCCTCTAACTGGGGTAGTGTCTGCTGCCTTGCTTATTTTTGACAGAGGTTTGTAAAATCTGCTCCCCATAGACTTTGTGGCTCCCTGCAATGCCATATAGCATTGGGAAACTTCTACAACAATATAATAGATGTTATACTGATGGGCAGAGAAATTAATCTTATGTAGTTCAAATGCTTTAACTTTTGACAATGTTTTAACTCAGACTTTATGTCACCTAAGCTGGGGTGATGCACTTGAGGCAAGGCCTGGACAAGTGGCAGAGAACCCAGACAGGAATAATGCGAGAGGTCTGAGGCCTTGAAAACTTTTAGACGTGGGGAAGCATTGTGTGTTAGAAAGTACAATGAGGTACAGGAGTAGATTTGCTGAGGGGGGATCTGGAATATATATTAGCAGAGGCATTTAAGAACAGCGTGACTAACAGCTTCTGAGGACAGTTTAAAGAGGATCCTTTCCTGGGAATTAATATAATCTGTGATCCTGAGGGCTCAAAATAAGAGTTTAAGCCACTATTGAAGCATTCGAGGTGTTCTTTTTTCCGTACCATATGTATTTCCAATTTTAATCCTAATAAATTTTAGCGATCTTTGGTAAAAACCCACCCAGATCTGGTCAAGACTTAAATCTGTGTTACCTCCATGTTAAAGAAACCAGTATACTGCAAGCTACCATAGTTCAGAAATCTTTTTGTGCAGTGGTGTGGTATGGAAAGTGGATGATGTGATCCGACGCACCAGGGCAGCCTTTGCCTGACATGAAAACTGTGACTTTCTTTGGTTTGGAAGAATAAGGATGGCCTTACAGAGTAATGTGGAACACTGACTGCCCTTTTTATACCATACCTGGTCTACCAAAGCTGCCATGGCAGTCATTAGGACACGCTTCTTCAATGTGTGTCTTAAAAAACCCTAAATGAATTGTATTGAGTACTTCAGTACCAACACCAGCAAGAAACATATTAGCTAAAATAATGCACTCAGCCACATTCACTCTTTAAATATCGTTTCTGTTGTATAAGTAGTGTCTCATAATTCAAATATTTTTGGTAGCTAATTTTGCATTAAGACTAAGACACATATTTGTAGAGTTGAAATGTAATATTATCAGAATTAAAAGTTAGTCTCAATACGCATGAGAAGCAGCTGCTCTTCCTGAATGCAAATAAGAACCAGATTTGTTTCAATGAAACATTCTTGTAGTAACTGAGCACACACCAATGTGCACAGCACTTTTGTCTTAATATGGCCAGCGTACTTTCTCACTGTAAACAGTAGATTTAGAAAAATGTGATTAAATCTAAACTGACAGCAAAAAACATCCAGTACCAAAGGGAAATGGTGTTACACAGATTTTGCATTTCCTTGCTTTCCTTCTTTTTACAACATGCTGTTTGTTTGCACAGAATAACTGTCTTGTCAAAATGAGATTTCAAAGCTCCTACAAATGATGAGTAAATTTTTTTACAGTGGTTAGTTGAATTTTCCATCCTTCTTTGTTTTATTTGAACAAATATATGCAGAATACAACACAACGAGATTTAAATTGATCTTTGTGCTTTAAAATTACAATTCCAGAGGCATTTGCAAAGACATCAGACTGTGACAGTGATGTTCAGATCTTTTCCCCCTATTTTCTTTATTGCAATTTGAAATATAAAGCTGGGACAGTAATTTGTCCAATGCTTATGCACTCTTGCTTGTATGGAAGTAATTTTCTAGTTCTTTCAGAATGCAAATCTTCCTTGCCTCACTGATGCCTGTTTTTTGTTGCACAGGTAAAATTATCTGCATGGTTACAGACTGAGCCTTGTCTCTAGCTTTTACTAAACTCAAAACTTTTTTTCAGATACTTTGTCACTTAAGTGTAAGGAGTATGAGCCCATGTGTCTATGGACTTTCACTTCACCAAAACTTACAGGTGAACAGCTAGTTAAAAACTGATCTACAGGATAGCAAAAATAATACAAGAGCAAGCAGCTGGTAGGGAAGAAGGTAGAGCAAGGTCACTGCTTGTTTGTTCATTTATGTAATGCACAACACGAATTGTAGCATTTAAGTAATGTGCAGCTTGAGTTTGCCAGCCTGAAAGAAATCTCCACAAGTTCCTTGTTCCCCTCTTCATGCTATTATTCTGCTTGAGAATACTTTCAGGAATTAGTTTCTGTTACTCAGATAGTCTTAATTTTAGAATTTTCCTAACTGTAAAGCAATTAATTTTAAAGAAATTTTGATACTTATTTCATCTACCAGAATTTTTTTAGATCTTTTGAACTTTAAATATTACATGCATTTTATTCATGTCTTTGTTGACTAGGCAGGGATTGCTGTTGTTTTGGTTGGTTGATTTTGTTGGTTTTTTTTTGTTTTGTTTTCCTTGATGTCAAACCAGCTTTTGTCTGTAAAAATGGCTTTAGAGAATTTCAGAAAAGTAGTGATAGGTCTCAGCTATTACCAAATCTTCCTGCCAACCTGAGGGGAGATGTTTTTAGTTCTCGTAAGTTCTTATAAGGAACAAAATCCCTTTATGCTCCCACTTGAACACTTATAAGGATTTGCAGAAACTTAAATGAATAAGCAGTTGAGTGGCTGATGGAAAGAAATAATTAACAGTTCAAGTTTCAAATGAGCCCACCTGTCAGGGGAGCTCTGCAGGAAATTGCCCTCAATTTTCATATAGGACTTTGGCAAGAAAGTAGCAGGTGACTCATGAGAAAAGTCTTTTGTGAGTCTGCTATCTCGTGGCAGGCTAGGGGTAAGAAATAAACAGAGTCTTGTGAAGAATTGTGTAGAGAATTAGATGTGGAATAAGAAACTTGAATTTCTTTTCAATGATGAGAAAAATTCCTTGGAAAATTAAAAACTCAACATGAGCCAAAGAATAGGTAAAAATCCTTATTTCAGTGATTCCATCTAAATATACTGAAGCAAAAATTGGGTAAGCACTTGAAAAAACAGATAACCGGCTAATTGAAATAGGTAAGTTTTGGACTAAGATATTTTCCTTAAAGGCAGAAAGCCAGAGTGAATTATAAAATGGATCTAAGAAAATAATCACCAGAAAAATATTAATGCTTTATATATTTAGATACTACAAAACATACCAAACCTAGGGCACTTACAAGTCTCAGGTTACCCTTAAAAAGGTTTGTCTGTCCCAGCTGATGGTCTGTTGGATTGATGCACCTAAAAGTGAAGATTTTTTCAGCTTCAGCTGCTTTTCAGCTTTTTTTTTACTATGTTTTCCTTAGATTTTGAACTACACAATGTATTCAGACAGTATATCCCTGTGCAATACATGAATATATTCTAGCAGTTATGTTTATAAACAGATGCAAGTGTCTGGCAGCATGGATCATTATTTGGGGGCTCAGATGTTATTAATTAACACCAGGAATGTTGTGAAATAAGCTTGAAGTCAGACCTCCCTCCTCCTGATGCAGTGTGAATGGTAAGTACTCTTCCTTTCAAATCATAATGGAACTCTTTCTCTTACTATGATTTGAAGCAGTATAAATAATCAGCTAGTCATTAGTGCAAATAAGTATGGATGCTAAAAATCCATAGAAAATCCTGAAGAATGCCACTGTTTTTTTTCTCTTGCTGTCAGATTTCATTTGCAGAAGGTTGCAAGGCCTCAGACTTGCTGAACAAAATCAGTACCTAAAATATCTTCCAAAAAAGTTATAGTTTTATTGTCCTTTCCCTCTCCCTCACCCACCCCAGTACTTCATGCTCTGTTTATTTTCTTTCTTTTTATTTACTATTTTGTAGGTAATGGGACCTGACAGAGATTCTCCATTCAGCTTCTACCAAATTTATGGCTATTTACCTATTCTGTCAACAGATAAGGGGGGATTGCTCTATGTAGACAAGAAACCATAGCATAGGGTCAGACTAAAGACTTGTCTAGCCTTGTATCCTACACTTTGGTGAGGCTCTTTGGCAAGGAGTTGAAGATATGGGTGCAATACTGTGTCCCTTTCAGGCTCCAGCAAACAGCTGTCAGGGTCTGCTTGAACTGGTTTCAAATTGTAATTATCAAACAGCCTGAAGGATGTATTTTCCACAAGTCTTTCAGCACTCTTTTATTAGTTTGGCCTCAATGTGGCACTATTATGTTCCAAACCTGATTGGCATGCAGCGTGTTTAAAAGAATAATTAACAATAAGTGAATTTTACTTTTTTTTTCTTATTTTTTAAAATTTTAATCCTGGTAGGAGGTACAAATAAGGGATAATTTCTCACTATTTTTCATATGTAGATTTTGTCAATCTGGGTTGCTTTCTAAATTAACAACTATTATTTTTGTCTCTCTTCACTCAAACTGTTTTCTCCATGTCCCTCATAATGTTTGTTGCCCTTTTCTTACTGTTGTGAATGTCTACTATCTGCTTTTCAAGATGGAATAGGTGGAATTCCATTATTGCAAAATGTGCACCCTCCAGAACACCAAGTTTGATTTTTATCCCCCATCCCTTATCCACACTGACTTGAAGCTCTTTGTAGCAATTACAACTTCAGAGCCCATTTGCTGCACAGAGCCAAGGATGCTTTGCTCTGGGTGAATTTCTTTGTGTTTGCTGTTCCTGAGTGGGATCTCTGGCCTTTCCTTTTTGGGCTCTCCCTCTCGCTAGTGGTGCTGTGTGAATGTGGCAAGGAGACGAGAAGCAACCTCTTGTGGCAAAAGATCTTCAGGGCTCTGCAGTCTTCAGTGTTCAAGAATAAGAAGCAATTAGAACAGTTCCCTGTAGTAGACCAATTCTACTCATCCATACAATCTTTTCCTATCAAGTACTACCTGTCAGGAAGGTTTGAAAGTTCCTGAATATCCCCTGATATAGAAATGGGCTGTTTTGCTCTACCTTCCTCTCCTGAACTCCCGAGAAGCTGTCTGTCAGGACAGCTGCATCTGAATTTGAAAAGCACAAAAATTAACATGACATCACTGTATGAACGAGGACCTCTTCTGGTTGTTTCCATGAGCTTTCCCCATTAAGAGACACACTGAAAATATCTGGGTCAGAAAAGTGCAATTGAAGATAACACTGCGTACCAGAATGATACTATAATAATCCTGTTCCCTGTTGTCACGCTGTTAAAATGGTTGGGTGAGCAGCCTCTATGGTCTGCATATTTAATATGCTTAGTTTTCAAGGCACTTTGTATTTTGCTGCTTGTTATAACAGCTCAGATCTTACTTTCTTCACTAGGTGTTATTGTAATAGCTGACATAAGGCAGTCACTGTGCAGAACACTTCTGGAATTCAAAGGCAGTGACCTATGAAAGCGAGATAGCTGTGGCCTCCTAAGAGATAAAAACAAAACCAAACCTCATGTCTTGTGTATTAGCTACCACACCTTACGTTGTTTTAAAAATTTTGCAGAATGTAAATATGTGCAAGCTTGTGTAAAGCAACAGAACAGAATAAATTTGCATTGTCCAAGGCATCAGTAGAAAGTAAAAAACACTTTTGTCCTAAAATAGAGCTATTTATGAAAGTAAGAGGAGCAGGATTTTGCCCATTATTTATGTCTTCAGCAACTCCACAGAGCATGCATCTGCTACAGATTATTCAGAAATTGTTAGTATAATTTAGTTGGACACTCTACTGGCCTCGTGACAGATGGTGGCATGAGAGAGGGGCATTTAAATGACTTGCTTTCCCTGTGCAGGCAAAGCAACCTGTGTTTAAGGAGCTCCATTTCAGAAACTCATGAGTTTTTAGCCTGAGTGTGAGGATTCTCTGATGAGTTACTGTTTCTTTCCCCCTGGCTAGAGATTGATTCGTACACTGAACACTTCTCCTTTATGAAAGTTAAAGGTACCAATTTCCTTTCAAAGAGTGAATCACGCAGAACTTAATTTTCTCATTTTACTGACTATTATTGTAGTTTCCTATTAACACTGCTTGAGCACACAAAGGCTTCAGCCAGGTTTTGAATTTTTTTTGTGCTGGACACCATATAGACTTGATGAGAAGGAGCTTTTGTCTGGAAAAACACAATGAGGTCACATAATAAAAGGATATTTTTATTCTGTTTATTCTCCAACACTCTTTTGAAAAAACCATCTACTGTGTATGGCAAGGGAGTGATTGGTCATTTCCCATCAATATAAATTTCAGTTAAAAATGCAAGTAGTGAAATCTGTTTCTGAATAATAAATATTAATGAGGCTCCAAATGGCACGTGGTAGCAAACAATCAGTTACAAGTTATTTGCTTCTTCCTTAATTACAGAGAAGTCAGGATTGCAGATTCAACTTGTAGCTCACAAACTAAGTCATTCCTCTGCTGAGGCTTCCAATAATAGTTGGTGAAACACTCCAGTTTCTCCCCAGCTGGTCGTTTTACAATGATAGCACAGCATTAGCATCAATGGATTAGTATTTTTATTAGACAGTTGCAAATATTTTGCCCATATGGATCATTAAGCTACTGTGAGCTGGGGAGAACTTGTTCTGCAGTCAGAGGTTCGTGAAGCATCACTCTGTACCCAGACTTAGTCCCTGAAAAATGTAAGAGGGAATAGAAGTTACATTGGAATTCCATTGCAGAACTTTGCTTTTGAGCAGGTTTTCTGATTTCAGCTTTCTGAGTTTGTAGTCTTCGTTACTTTAAATTAAATTTAGTCAGGCTTTACATCCCTGTTCGATTGCATTATTTATGGGCAGATGACAGGAAGGTAGCTGGGGAGATAGAAGGAATGAAAAGCCATTTCCAAGTAAGAATAGTAAGGAACAGACTAGAAACAAAAAAATTATGCTGAAAATGACTGAAAAGGAGAAATGTGGGCATGATCTGCAGTAAACTCTCATAGAGGAAGTAAAGTCCAGTCAGAAGTGCTTGACTTAGAGACTGGGGCTTTTTGCTATTTATTGCCTCTACATCTGAACTCTTCTTCAGAAATCATGCTTGCTTCTGCCTTTCCCATTCTGCTACTTTGCCCACAAAAACGGGGTTTATCTGTGGCCTCTATTATTAGTGGGGGAAGCATTGGTTCAAGTTAGTTTTGCAGGCACCAGAAAGGAGGATGCTGATAGACAAGAAGTCTGGTAGAAACCAGTCCAGCAGAGCTAACCTTTAAGTGCTCAGATTTTTTTTTTCTGTTGGAGTCATTATTTCTTTAAAATTCCAAATTTGTTAACTTGGCATGCCAAACAAGACAAAGCATTTATTTTCCTAGGAATAGTTTTACATATTGATTAGATCTTCCATATTTTACCACTCTACTTGTCAAGAGTTTGTGTATGTGTTTATGCACACACATGCATAAGTGTGTGTCTAAATTTTGGCAAAGCTACTCAAAGATGGGCTGCAGCTTGAACAGCTGCAAAGTCTCTGAACACTGGAATTATTCATAGCACATAAAGGAAGCAAACCTCTTGAAAATAGTTCAAACATAACACAATTATGGGAAGATCAGACTCAAATTTTTATTTGAATGAACCAGCTCCTGAAGGAGTCTGTAAAATGGGAACATGGGTAAATGGAATTATTGCATAGTCCTTTTTACATTAAAACAAGAGACCATAATATGGCAAAAAAAAGAGCTGAACACAGAGAGCTGCGTGCAAAATTTATCTGTTTACTTTCTCTCTGGTGGTGTAAAACCAGGAATGCTGAGTAGTGGCTGAATAAACAGTACAATATTATTGGGATGACACTCTGCAGGCCAAAGTCCTCAATGTATAGAAAGGTCTGAAAGCACATGCATGGTTCAACTGTGTCTGTTTTTTGCTGGGGCCTACAGACTTACTTACATCTTAATGACACACTAATTCACAAATCATCCTTTTGGACACAGGGATTAAGCCAGAGGGTGTCTATAATCCTGAAAAGACTATATCTAAATCTAATGCTCTTGCATAGGTTTTGTGTAGTCAGATTTTTGTGTGCTCCAATGCTTTTTACACTTTAAAAGATAATGTGAATTCTCAAAGTACAGAGGTCAAACATTCAAAAAGGAAGATGCCTTCTGTGTTAAAAGTTATTGACTTGCTACGGGTTATGCTGTTGTCCACAACTCAAGTGTTTGTATTCACCCCATTGGGTAGGAAGTGACAACTCTCAGAACAAAATAACACTTATGAATATATTTTATTCATAGGGAATTCACATGTTCAATTCTGGTATGCCTCAGGCAGTCAGCTGGAGTGCAAAATGAGTTTTCTGTGGCTTCCCCTTACACCTGTTGTTGCAGATAGCAGCATGTTCTTTCCCAACGATACCAGCTAGCAATATTTCTGATCAGGCTTTCCATTCCCATGAGCATTTTCTGTTCATTTAGGCTGGGTGAGATACAGACTAAAATACTTATTCAACCCATGAACTCAGATGTGTCTTTAGAAATATGGTGGGTGAGAGAGAGTGTGTGACACTGTTGTGAAAGGAGCAAGAGACACAGAGAGAGCTGAAAGTTATCACATAGTTCTTTGTATATATTGTGCCATCAGAGTACAAAACAGAGCACACTACAAAATCCTCAGCCAAAACTTCTCACATTGGAGCAAGAAAAAGATACTTTTTTGCCTGCTGTGCAATTGAACTGTGGAACACTTTGACATGAAAATTTTTGGGAGCTATAAGAGAAAGTACATTAAAAAATAACTAAAAAGGATAAAGAAAATATTACCTGTTGGTTGCCTTTTTGTGTGCAGCGATCCAGATGTGACTTTTGGTTCAGAATAACTGTTCTGCTAAACACCTTCTTAGCATCTAGCAATCAGTTCTAAGGACTGGTTGATAGATGTAAAGAACGTGTTTAGCAGAACAGCTATTCTGCTTTACTTATTTTTAAAAAAAACCCTTTGAGATATGCCTCCTGGAAGATGAAATTCAAAGATGATTGTCTGGTCCTTCCAGAAACCAGTCCCCCCAGTGTCTTATCTGATTTTAATGAGCTAGCTGCTGCTGAAGATTTCACTTCATTTTTATGTAATTGTTTCTTAAGCTTTGAGCCACTCCTGTACAAAGGTCCAGTGATGGCAGGGGGCTCGTTCCAGCCACTTGCTTGATCCAATGTCAAGTACAAGACTGAGTGCTTGATATTTCCCTGAACATCTGCTATTGGCTGCTGCTGGAGTTAGCAGTGAAAGTCTGTTCTGTTTGTTCCAGACCTTGATTAACAACACAGAGGTCTGAATACATACATCTGGTTTATAATTTTAGACAGTTTAGTTTTAAGAGGATTTTTAAAATTTTTAATAGTGATTTAGTGGGCTTGCAGTGGAAGGAGGGAACACAACTCTTTTTTCATAAATGTGAAATTATTTAGAAGGTATTAAAATGTGTTGTCATTGGGGAGTAATAACTGAATAACCCCTTAATTCAGGTAGGAAATCACCTCTGGATAGCAACTGTGTGGACATCAACTTGTCCCGCTCAAAGCACAGTCAGTTTAGAGCAGGTGCTCTGTGTTTTGAATAAATTTAAGGACAGAGCTTCCGCAGATTTTGCAGGCAACAAGAAACTGCATTTGTCCAATGTTATGATGTCAAAATCTCTTAATATCTAATTGGACAAATGCATGGTGCTGACATGTTTAGCCTGTGTTCCATGAGACCTGCATGTCCTTTTCTGTGAAGTTGCTCTTCAGCCAACTGCTCCCCACTCTCTACTGTTGCATGGCCTGATTGTTTCCACAGGGCAGGATGTTGCATTGGCCTTTGCTGTACTTCCCAATGTTGCTGTCAGCCCACCACTTCAGCCCCCTGAGATCCTTCTGCATAGCAGCCCTGCCTATCACAGCTAATATTGCAGTGTACAAAAAGCACTAGATGAATTACATTAGGTAAATGTTTGAAATATTTTAATGAATAAACCAAAAATGTATACTGGTGTGGGTTTCGTGGGGAAAGAAAATGTGAATACTCTGTTTTTTTTAAACTACCTTTGCACTGGGGGACCAGTGAATGCACCAGCCTCTTTCCAGCCCTGGTCCAGGTATTTTGGATGGGAAGAGGAATAGGATTCTTTTAATGAGACACCTAGGACTGTTGCATATTTCACACTCCCTGTGGTATGTAAATATATAATAGCTGGAACATATCAGGAGCTGCTTCCAATGTCTTACTACGTTCAAGGTTAAGAGCATGATTCAGAAACTCAGCAGATGCTGTGACTCAAGCAACTGCTGATGTACTTGGCAGTATGTCTGTATGTGCAAACACTAAGAAGTACATTTTCATTTCAGTATACATGGAGATTAGACATGCAATTCCTGTTACCTACCAGAAAATGGTATCCTAATTCTCCATACACTAGCCAGGAACTGAGAAGACTTATGAGCCCAACCAGTGAAAAATGTGTTTCAGTTACCATTATAATGTCACATACCCTAGATCTTAGAAGGCATAATAAAAAACATTACTTGTAAGCTGCCCTCTTTAAAACCTAATCATATAAAAGTGTGTGAAGAGGGCTGCAGTGGGTCAGAGTATGGCCTATTGGCCTAAATACAGTGCCTGTGGCAGCAAACATATAAGAAATTTGAGGCAGTCACTCTGCAGTCAATAACCTTCAGTAGGTTTCCTTTTCCATGATCCTGGACATGGTTCTCCTCTTGATCAATGGAAATTCTTAACATTTACAACAACTAGTGACAAGAAGTTACTGACTCTGATTACACTTAGTTTATGAAGAACCATCTCTCTTTCTTTCTCATCCCTCACCTCTTTGACACTTCCTAGTTCATGTCTAAGAAGCAACAGTGAATTGCCAGACCACCTCAGAGAAACTGAAGTGACCTCATTCTGTATCTTCTGCTTTGCCTTTTCATCCATCCTGCATAATGGTCTTGATCAGTCCTCTTATTTCTGAGCTATGGGCACAGGGAGCTTCTTCTCTCACAGGTTTTGTTTTGTATTTCTATTTGAGCCATCTTTTATTAATAGAAAAGTTAACAGGTTATACATAACAGTGGCCACAACAGAGAAGAAAAGCATGTGCAATCAGAAATGTTTTAATTTGTTGTGTTAGCAGGCTAGAAACACACCCACACAGGGCCCCAAAAAGGCAGAGAAGCAATCTCATGATTCAATACAAAAACAATTCCTGTGTGGCTCACTCAGGTTCCTGGTATCTACCCTCAGAAATGGGAACACCATGTGCAGTGTTATGTTGCTGTGGTAATACAGCAGGACTCAATACTTGGTAGGACTCAAGTGCCACATGTGTTGTGGACATTTGCATCAGAGTCAGCTAAACTCAGTGCTAAATTCAGGTAATTTCTTCATGGAAGCAAGAGTGCAAGTGCAGAATAAGGGTTAGGTTTCTTGAAAGTGCTTTGAATTTACTGATATTTTGGATGCATTTGAATCACTGGGATAGCTCTGTTTTGTTTTGCATTGACAGTTTTAGGGAACTTTAGTGAAAAAACCTACTCTGCTGTCCTTTCAGGTTTTTGCTACTACCTACAGAGGTAAAGTATCATGTACCTTTTGGCCTAGTCTTTGTGTTATTTCCTACTACTCTTGTGCTAATACAGGTATTTATCCTATTTTTATGTCACAGTGAGAAATTTTTCTGGGCTATGAGCTATCAAAAATGAAGAAAAGGATCCGGATGTCTGGTCCCAAGAGCAGCACTGGAAAAGGACCAGTCCTGACAGCAGTGTCACCTGAGCACTCATACCATAAGAGATGTACCATTGCATTAAATGAATGGACAATACTTCTTTGGCTAAAAGGCTATTAAGTTTAGAAAAGAAAACCATGATGTAATGTTAGCTGTACACCGAGTTTGAAGCTAAAGCCACAAAATTACATGTTTTTTAATGTAGAGTAAAATAAGGCATCAATAAATGCTCCAGGCTTTATAAAGTGGCAACATACCTCATGTGGCTTTTACACATTTCTGTCAAAGGTATAACTCACATCATTCTCCTCTGATACAAATTAAAAAGAACGTTAGCAAGCAATTTGTTAAAACCATAGTTACACACATACGAGTGAGAGTGAGATTAGGCAACTCATAATTAATATGAATCTAAAAGCATAATTCAATCATGAAGAAATAAGTCTGGCTTCCAGGGAAAACTGCCTTAGAGTCTTTGACAAAATTGTTCATACACATGTCAAGAGTCAAAGTTGTTGATATGGTAGACCTAGGAACTATGCTGAGTTATATTTCCCTGTGCAAGACCTCTTGATGTGAAAGATCAGGAGAAGGCAAATCCTGGGTAATGCACTGTGCACCCAGGCAGTGCTACCTTCTCCCCAGTCCAATGGGAGCTGGATTTGAGAGCCTGGACCCTGGCTACAAAGAAAGGAAAAAGCATAGTACATGTTGTAGTCTGGACAGACCAGATAATGCTAGCCACTGAGAAGAGCAGAGAAAACCGGTGGTTTTGGGAGTATTAGCTGAATCATTCACAGTCCTGGGAAAGAGAGCACATGGCAGGAAGAACACCAGGAGGAAAGTCGAATTAAATACGACATACAGATGAAGGCATGAATAATGGTTTATTTGAAACACTAACAAGGTGTAGTTGAGAGTATTCTAGCCTAGCATTTTTTTCATAAAGGATTGCCTTTTCCTCTTGTATTTCATTTTGCCCTTTTTGGTAGAGATTATTCTTTTGTGTAGCGCTTCATGAGGGAATAAAACCCCAGTCAGATCTGAGAGGCTGCCTAGATTTCAATCTGTTAACAATGTTACAGCTAATACTGGTTTTAGTGGGAAGGTAAACTCTGTTCTCTGTTCTAGGTTCTTCTTCCAAAAATGTAAATATATAGGAATAAAATTCAACCAGCGTGGATCCCTATGTGGGTGTTCGTATGTCTGAGCCATTTGCATTATTTGCCTAGTGATAGTCTGTTACATGAGGTTTTTTTCTCATCTTTCTGCCAGAGATTCAGGTATAATATACAGATTTGTGATCATCTCTGATAAGAGTATGAAACTGTGAGTAAAATAATACTTTTAAAAACACTTTGCTTAAGTTTTAGTGAATGGTTTTTACGAGACAATGTAGTCTAAATATTATCTTTTGAAAAATTAATGCAGTGCACAGCAGCCAAACAAACACAGGTGTGTTTTATTAAAAAACCCTAAGCAAGACTGACAGTAGAGTAAAATTTACAATTGCACAAGTTATGCCCACTTCTTTCAGTATATTAACTTCATGATTCCAATTGTTGAAGCACTCTGAAAATTAAAAATATGTGTGAAAATGTCCAATAATGTCTTTAATGCTGTGATATTACCGCTGAAGCCACTGCACCTCATAAGGAGGTATTTGATTGCCTCCAACCTCTCTTGCTACTGCCAGGGGCTGAATGGGAAATGGAGCAGCTATCTACAATCCTCCCTAGAGTAAAGGCTTCCTCAGGGAGCACCTGCTCCACCACTGCTGCAGCTCTTTTCCCTTTTTGGGTTATCCTGACACACACCCTGGGCTGGGGCTGTATGGGTTTGGGGCTGGCTGGCTTGCAGACCTGAGGACACTGACTCCAGCTCAAGGGAGCATTTGTGCTGCTCTGGGGCATGGGGGCTGCATGTGAAAACTAGTGGTGAGGAATAGGTGATGGCTCTGGACAGGATTCCCCACTACACTGAGTGATAATTCGTGGACAACTTGGGCATGAAATCTTATCTTCAAGCTAGACTGGAATTTTCTCAAGCTGGGTGTGTCTGGCTTGTTTGGCAACTAAGCATGGATATTGCAATTCTGGATAAGAATTTTAAAAGCTCTCCCTAAATCATATGTTTCTAGTAGGAACTCTTTGGCTTGTATGGAGATTGATGAGGAAGTTACAGCATTTCAAATGTTATCCAAAGGACACCAGAAAATGGGCAAAGGTAATGTGAAACTCTCCCAGGCATAAACAGATGGACTATTGTACTACAGATGCTGCTGGAAGGTTGCATCAAGACAAAAATAAGTTCTGTCAGTTTTCTTTTTACTTGCTATTGCTAATTATAAGACTTATTTCCCTAATTCTGGCAGAAAAAGGTATGTATTTAACCTGACAAGATTCATGGTGAATAGATGAATTTGTTTTCATATTCCATATGCCATTTTTCATAGACATGGGAATATGAAAACGCAGAAAACAGTGAGAGAATGATGCAGCAGAATATGATGTAATTTTTCTATTTTTGTGAACTTCGTACACTTTAAGGGAGGATGAGTCTATAAATGTAGCTGTTCCACTGCCTTGAAATCTGGCACACAGCCTGCTGAAAGCTATTCAGATTTAGCTCCTACATTTATGTTTTTGTTCTTCTCAGGAAATAATTGAGCTTTCAAACTATTGACAGGAGAGTGCTATTTTTCAAAATTAAAAAAAAAAAAAATTAGATGATCTTGAAAACATAATGTTGGCCAGAAAAGCAAAGAGGAAAGATGCATTGCAAAACAAGGTCAAAGTATCTCAGGTGTTTCCTATGGTACATTTTGCTCTAAGTATCATTTATGACTATAATCAGGGAGACACTAGGGATTTCAAAGATTTAATGAAAAGAAATGCTGGTTGTTGTGACATACAGTCTGTCGTTCCATTTTCTGGATTTTCATGTACGTAAACTGTTTTATTATTTGCTCTTAATGACATGGATTTTTTTTCAGCTAAGTCTTTATAAAATAAACTTCTTACGTTTTTGGAGAGACCTAGCTAAAAGATTTTGTAATGTAAGATAGAACTAAACACTTAATGGTTTACTTCACTGTAATTATGATTACAAGCTTCCCCTAAAGAAGCTTCATTTTCATGTTAAAGTTATTTGCCATATGGTAGTAAGCAAGGGAATAAGCCTGTCTTTGCATCAGGTATTCTTGTATGACAAGGCAGTCAAGCTGCTTTCCAGAATGTTTGCAGAGTTCACATTTAATATCACTGATAATATATAATCTTACATTACTATTGTGATGTTAACTACTATATGTTATTTTGAGTATAACACAAAACTGCTGATGAATGTAATTTACAAATATGTTTGTGCACTATGAAGCTTGGGGATAAGAGCCACACGATTTAAAAAGAGATAAGACTTCAAAGAGCTCTTGCCTCCTTATCATCATGTTTCTGACAAGCCAAATACAATCTTTAGCTATCTCTGAGCTGCTATCTAACAACAGCAGGCCTTACCTACTAGATAAAAATAACACCTAAAACTAAAGCTTTTCTTGCACAGAAAAAAACCCACAATGTTTTTTCTGACATTCTTATGTGATAACTTAGAAAGGCCAATTATTTAAATATCTTAGCCCATTTTTACATTCCTATAATAAAGACACAGGCCTCAAAAAGGTCTGGAAAAAACCCCTAAAACCCAAAAAAATACAGATTTAAACAATGTTAAAATAATTGATTTCTTACCAGCTGTGGCCAATTCATCTTTAAAATATAACGAGTGCTAAGTATAGCAGAGAAGAGCTTAAAGTTGATGGTAAAATTTGGTTGAAAATATCCAAGGTCCTGAATGAAGTGTTTGATACCCCTGGGATACCTTGACCCTTCCAATTTGTATGAAGCCTTTTGAAATGCCTGTGCAGAAATGACTGAATGGAAGTGCCTTCTTTCTCTAGGAAGTATTTTGCCAGGGTAACATAATGTCTGGATCTGTTTTCTAACACTCCATAAACACAACCCATTGACTGCAAGTACAACAAGCGACAAAACCCCTGGAATATATCAGTGATGTGGAAGGTGTGGAAGGTAAATCCCACTCATTTTATGCTGGCTTTGGAGAGGTGATGGGGATGGCATGTGCTTGTGAGTGTAAAGGTTGATGTGCTCTGTGTGTCCTGATTGATGGAGCTTTGAAAAATTCTGATCTAGTCAAAGGAAATGTGGGATTTGAATTACTAAGGGGGCAAACAGAAAGAAGCAGGAGCCATGTGCCTTTGTACCACAGTGGAAATATTTTCATATATTAATTTCCAAGAGTGTAGGATAACTGAAGTTTTCCTTATTTTTACATAGCTAAGCAGCAGGACAAGTGTAAGTATATGGATAAATCATTGAATCATAGAATGGTTTGGGTTGGAAGGGACCTTAAAGATCATCGAGTTCCGACCCCTCTGCTGAGGGGCAGGGACAGCATCCACTAGGCCAGGTTGCCCATCCAACCTGACCTTGAACACTTTTAGGGATGGGGCATCCACAGCTTCTCTGGGTCATCTGTTCCAAGTGCCCCACCACCCTCACAGTAAAAAATTTCTTCCTAATATCTAATGTAAACCCACTCTCACTTTGAAGCCATACCTGCTTGTCCTATCACTACATGCTCTTGTAAAAATTCTTCTCCATCTTTCTTGTTGGCTCACTCCTGGTATTTGAAGTCCACAATTATGTCAGCCCAAAGCCTTCTCTATTCCACGCTGAACACCAATTCTCTTAGACTTTCCTTGTGGGAGATATGCTCCATCCCTCTAATCATCTTTGTGGCCCTCCTCTGGACTTGCTCTAGGTTGATGTCCTTCCTGTGCTGGGTTCAGTACTCATGGTGGTGTCTCATGAGGTCACTACACAAGTACTAGAGTTTAGTTTCATTTTATCTCGTATATGTTTGCCAGGGTGTCGCCTCCTGCTTATGGCAGGGTGTGCTTGGTTACTTGGAGAGATGTTCTTTTTGGATGCATCCCCTCTTCTTACAATATGGTCAGACTGAATTTGATTTACTTTTTGGCCTCTGTAATGTTACAGATTTCAAACAGCACCATGTGTGGGAGATGTTTGCCTGTGGCCGATTTTAATGAGAAAAAGAGTTCTTCTGTTCGTAGTGACGACATGGCCCAGCGCAGTAATGATTTGTTTTATTGCAAACTACTGGAACTTAAAGACCATTTACGGCTAAAACTGTTATGTCACTGGAACTATGCAGACAATAAAAACATTATTGCTCCATTGGTGCCTTTTTACTGTTTTTTAAGAGAAACACTACTCTTTCATTTTCCCCCAAACACTTAGAACATCCCTAATTATATCATTGCTCAAGCTACAACTGCTGTTCTCAACATCACATAAATCTTACACTAAATTGATTTGTGGCTGAATTGTGAAAGGGATCAATGGATTCATTTGCACTGATTTGCCACTCTGTTACTGAGAACGTGTCTATACATGTGAAGGATGGGATTATCTGCGTTGATTCATAACCTCACAGATGTCTTAGAAGCTGGAGTGTACCTGGAATACAGGGAAAAAGAATGGGGGAATTAAATTGGATGCTTTGTTTGATCTTGCCACCCCTGTGATTGCTAAATCTCCAATGTGATGGAGTGAGATGTTGTGTTGTCTCCAGCATTTTATTCCCAAAAACACTGTTGACTCCTTGGAGAGAACACCTTACAGTTTTCTACAGCGATGGCGTGACATTCTCAAGTACCATAAACAGTCTGTTACTGAACAAATGGTGGCTATGTCTGAAAGCTCTGCTTTCATGTAAGGCAAGGTCCTTAAAAAATGAAACCCCAGGTGTGAGCACAAAAATCTGCTAGCCTTAATAGTATCTGCTTTTGCTACATTATCTGGGACTGGTTCACCCTGTTAGAAAACTGACACGATCACTAAAGGGAATTTTCAGTGTGCATGAATAAATTAGACTGTAGGGCTAAGGCCTTAGATAGTAAAAGTTTTGCAAAAAATATGTTTTTCCTGTGTCTTATATAATCTGGTAAACACAACACACATAAGATTGTGGTATTCTGAATGTCACTCTGCCAATATAAAGCCATTGCTTATGCTGCAAACCTGTCTCTGCTTTATCAGTGTCATCAGATCTGTGTCAGCAGAATGTCTTTGCATAGGGACAGTGTCTGTGAGTACTTCTGTCACTTCAGCTATACCACTCGAACAAAAACATGGACTGAGATGGATTTTTTTTCCTTGATATAAATTTTCCATACCAGTGTTTTAACCCAAGGGGTAAGGTTAACCAAAGAACTTGCAGCCTGACATGTTGTTCCTGTCTTGTCAGTCTGCTGTTACTGCTATCAGAGGGGAAGTGCTGCATAGAGGGAAGAGCTTCTAGCTTGTGACAGGCACCGAAAGCCATTCCTTGTTTGGTAAGTTTAGCTCTCCAAGAGATTGGTCTGTCTCAGGGCTCTGCTAAAAGGTTTGTTTTACAAGATTACAGTTTATGTTTACAAGGGTGATTTTATTTTGTGAGTCAGAGGGAATAGAGACCAAGCTTTGGCACAAAACCAGTACTGTTGCCTCTATACATCATGCTCCAAAGCATACCTTCTGAGCAGATGGGCATAATTTTTGTTAACATGACTTTGAAAGGGACAGGCCCTGCCCTCACCCCATTCTTGTTTTGGCTTGGGAGAGTTGCAGGAACAGAGGCAACATTGAGCAGATGACTGAGAAGAAAGCTGATAGTTCAGGAGTCCGATCCATGTACTGGTGTGTGATTTATGATCACCTCTTGTGGGCCCTGCATGTTGCCCTGGCACCAGTGTTAGATAGCAAAGGCTGCTCAATGATCTTGCAAACTTTTCTGACATCAGTTGTTGTATCATCAGGTCATGTTTATACCTGCTTACCCGGCAAATATTCCTTTGCTGGACATTATTTGTGTAGAACAACTTGGCCTGATTTTGCTGGTGATTGGCTAGGCTCAGAGAAATAGGTTTATTTTTTGTTGCTGTTTTTGGTTTTGGGGTGGGGTTTTTTTGGTGAAAAAAAATGGGATTGAAGGATTGAAAACCTCCATGAGGAAAAGGAGAACAAATAAATGGGAAGAATGTGGGGGGGAAAGGGACATGCTCTTTAAGCTAAAGAGCCATTTAGACATTGAAATTGCACATAGTAATGAGCTCAGGAGCAGACAGGATTGAAGCAAAGAGAAATTGGAGAGGCAATGAGGAGGAAGAGATCAAATCCCAAGAGAGGAGCTGAGTCGGACCTACCCATTTTGTGTTTTTTTTCAGGTCTGGCTCTCTGGGATTCAAACTTCTTCTTTGGAGCTGAAGTTCTGTCATCTTTCACAGACATGTTGTCTTTGCAGCTCCCACAGCACCTGGCCATCGTGCTCTTCTGCTGTCCCAGTTTCAGGATTTAGGAACGTGACCTGCAAAGTACGCATTATCAAGTGAGTCATACGTACATGGTTTGTGCCAAAAAACACATACAAATAAAGTAGGAAAGAAAGAGATGGCACCTGAATGCTGCTTAGTCCAAACCAGTCAAGAGAGTGTTCTACTAAAGATCAGGTACTGCCCAGCAACATGCTGAGCAGCCAGAGAGAACACGAGGGAGAAATCTCCTTTGGTTACCAGCAGTCTCTTCCGATTTGAAAATAAGTACTGGATGGTGTGACTCAGAGTTGTTTACAATGTAGTTCACGACATGAGGTAGGAATGCCTGTTGTCACCATGGGCAGAAATTTAACATCTCTAAGCAGGGAGGTTAGAAATATTTCCTTTAAAATGTTTCAGGAGTAAATATGTCAAAGATTTTAAGCAGTCAGTTACTTTGATAACAAGTAAGGTTAGCAGACAAAGAGATTTTTAAAATTTGAATTTTCCCCAGTTAATACTGGCATGAGAGAAAGCTGAGGCAAAAGCTATTCCTATTTTTGTAGGCTTTATTTGCTTGTTTATTGTTTAGTTTTTGTTTAGAACTACAAATAATATCACATAAACTAAGGCTATGAGGTGCTTTATACAAGTGTAACAAATTGCAAAGAGCAAAAAAAGTGTAGCAAATTGCAACT
The DNA here is from genome assembly GCF_041296385.1 of Aphelocoma coerulescens. NCBI lineage: Eukaryota > Metazoa > Chordata > Aves > Passeriformes > Corvidae > Aphelocoma > Aphelocoma coerulescens. Next base: position 118,174,277 of record NC_091015.1, on the reverse strand, counting down.
GATGTAATCAGGATAGTAACATAAATAAAGACCTTGAATCATGATGTCACTGTTCCTTAAATTAAACTGTCAGCAGATTGCAGTAATTAATGCCCTACTCTGCTGCTCAGCATCACCTGTGAGGGCAAATACAGAGGGAAACCTTATGGACCTATTCTGCCTAGGGATATTTGCAGTCCTTAGTGTTCAATGGTAGTTGTACAAGTATACAATAGCTAAAACACATCCATGAAGCAGCTATATGCAAAGTTATTTGGCCACCTCTATAGGAGGGTAATGAGGTTTACTTTGGACCCTCTCTTAATGCTGTATTCTAATGCTTCGTTTTAATGCTGTTTCTAACATTTTCAGAAGTTGTGTTTTAGTAGAAAGGACAGACATTAGAAGATTCGTGTGTGCTGGTAGTACAAAAAACAGCAACTCTGGCTGGCTTCAAAAATACTAGTAAGTTGATGCTTCCTGTCTCCAATCCCTGTTCTTTCTCCCTGAAATTACTTTGCTTCCTGCTGCAAACTAGATTTTGTGCCATTCATAATAATAATAATAAAATGACACTAATTGCTACGTGTAGTGGATGTTCTGAATTGAGCCTGAGGAACTGAGTGTAGGCTGTGTAAGATACCAAACATAGCAACTTTGCAAACAGGGTAAATTAGAGTCAAGAAAATGTTATATAACAGAGCATGAGTGGTATCTTAGAGCCTTCATTTTCATTCACACCCACAATTTGAGCTCTTTCACAGAAGGATTCTTACTGGGAGGTAATCCTTTGGAGAAAATTCATCAAAAATATGCCATCCTTCTGATGTTAACCATAGCAGAAAATATCAAAATAGAAAGTCTATTCAGTACAGCCTTTTCCTTAAGTGTCGAGGACACATTAAAAATATCTAGTGGCACTAATTTTTTTTTTTTTAATGCAGTCTATAATATGCAACTGTGGATAAGTAGTCATTCATGTGAAATTAGACTGACAGTTTTAAAGGCACCTAAACGACCTGGAAGACACAATCAGGTTGTTCAAATGTGATGGGGATACCTGGGGTCTAATGGGGTTTTCCTCTCTGTATCTCAGAGCAGAGCCCTGTAGTAGATCCTCAGGCTTCCTCAGGAGCTGGAAAAGCTTTTCTGTGGCTACACAGCCTGGTGACTGAGCTCTTTAGCTTCAGTGATGGTAATTTGTGATAATTGCAAAGCTGCTCTGGGGTTTGGAATTGATCCTCATTTGAGATGGAGTCCCTGTGCTGGCTCCCACGGTAAGCTCGCCGCAGCGCACTTGTGTAGTGTTGCCCCTAGTGTCTAATACCAGCATATGGTTTGAAATTAGTTGAATTTCACAGAAAACTGTTATTAGGTGTTTTTCAGATCACGTCTTTTATAGATATGTATTCTAAAACTCATTTGGGCAGCAATATTGCAGGGTTTTTCTATTTCTAAACCTGCTGGAAATGAGGGGGAAAGAAATGAAGTCCAGGACACACTATAGAAAATTTGCACTTGGATTCCCCAAGAAAATGGGAGCTGTGAGGCAGAAGTGGTGCAAAGCTACTGTGAATGCAGGCTGAGTGGGAAGCAGCCAGGGCTTCCCTGCCACAGGGCACTCTGGCTGCATGCACCCCCTTGCTCACAGCTTCGTGAAGGGAGTGCCTGGGGCCCCAGACTGTGCTGGCAAAGGCTGAGATGGGCAATGCATCAGAAGGCCTGTGGCAGTGATCCCCTGGGAATCACGGCAGCAGGAACCAAGCAGGACGTCTGGAGTGCCCTGATGAATGCCAGAGAGAAGCCGAGCTCAGTCCCTGCCTGCTGCGAGGGCAGAGGCTGCTAGCTGGTCTGGACAAAGGTTGGCTGCTTAATTTTGTTCTGCTGCTGTTACTAAAATTCCACATAAATCTTCTGCAGTACTTGGTGTCCTTTAGAAAACTGCTTTGACCCCCAAATCTAATAATGTTGCCTGAGTAGGTTTAAGGAAAAAAGTTTAGAAAAAAGCATTGGGAAACTGAACAGTATTAAAAACTGAAGACGCCCATTTCCTACACTCTCTAAATACGTGTGTGGTGGTAGTAGCAAGCTGCTTATTCAACAGAAAGCAAAAGGATGTGTAGGAAAATAAGATCCTTGCCTAGAAGCAGAAAATAGCTCCTGCTGTGGTGGTGAATGGGGAAAACAGGAGCAGTTCAGGGTTTGCGTCTGCCCTTTTCCTTCCCTCCTGCAGCCCATCAAGACACTTGAAAAATGCTCCCTCACCAGTGTGAGAGTGGCAGCCCTTCGGCCTCCCTGCAAAATCTGTGCTCATGGAAGTGTCTGTGGTATTGGCTTGATAAACTCAAATCTTGGCTTCTTTCTTTAAACAATAAGTGCACTATGTTGCACCCTTCAGCAGTTTGTTCTTTAATATTTTGTTCATCTTCTTTAATCTTAGAGATTCTCTCTCTTGCCAGAAACAAGAAAACAAATAAATACTGCAGCTGTAATGAAAGGTCTGAAATTCTGAGATTAAATGAAAAGCAGGCTTCAGGCTGAACTGTATCCCTCATAAAGTATATGAACTCGATTTCGTGACCTATGTCTGCCCATTCAGTATCCTTTAATATCACATTGGCCTCTTCTCCTCTCTGTTCCTTATGCTACTTGCCTCAGGAAGTATGTTTGAAATTCCTTGTAATATAAATCCAGGTAATTGATCTTGTGGCTAATAATTAATTGAAGATGGAAGTATGAATTAGTATAGAGTAAAATGGGCTCAGCCTAGTGCTTATCTCAAATCAAAATTAGGGTAAATTTTTTTCCATTGAAGTTTGGTGTGGGTACTGAGGTCTTCTGTGTCATATCGCAGAAATCAAAATAAATAAACTAGATGATGCTATTCATTTTGTTTCTGAATTGGAGTTAATTTAGGAACGTGAAATGAAAGAGATCTCAGTGCTAATATACATGGTTTGAACACCTGACCCTTCTGCTTCTGAGGGAGGTGGGACTGCAGTCAGAAAAAAAAAGACTTCTTTTAGAGCAGAAAGTATCTGATCAATTGGGATTATCTGAAGTGGGGAATAATGAATTTAGGGGTCAGACCTGAAAATACTACTTAGGTATGTCACTGTAGTAGTTTCGCTGGAATTACTCATATGGAAAACGTTACTAACATCTATGGGATTGGTCTGCCATTGGATACACATTTATCATGCTCTCTGTTAAATGACTTGCAGAGCAATTAAGGAAAAAGGGTTGAATACAATTATTTGAATTTATTTTTTACATATTTAATAGCATAGTTAGCAGAAATTTTAAATTACAGTAAACGGTGGGGAGATTTCATGCAGCTGAAACTAAAGAACAGGCTATCACCTGCCTGCCTCAACTAAGGACTATTGTTGGCACTACTGAAGCTGCTCTTGCAAAACTGAAATAGCAATACTTTTTTTCCCCCAACAAATATATAAACTTGCCTTTTAGAACAAAAGCACACATATATAAAGGGGAAATACATACAGGGAGTACATGTTAATTTTGCACATGAATAGAATAATTTGGGATACAGATGTGTTTTGTGTGATCTACACATGCCGATCAGTGTGTTCATAGTGGCTGAGTTGCTGACACGTGTTTGTGTGCATATGAGGAGACATTGTTACTGTATATAAATTCTACCCCATTTTGTTATTCCAAAATGAAGTTTTCCTAATGGGTGGAATGCTTCTGGTCTGTGTCTAGTCTAGCATATTAGTTGTTTTGTTACTTTTTAGGTTTTTTTTTTTTGTGGTTTTATTTTTTTTCCCTGTTTCAGTGGACATAGAAGTAATGACCAAAATTACTAACATTTAATAAATATGTTAATAAGTCATTGTTATGTTTTTTCCTCTTGTATCAGAATGCAATTTCTTTTTATCTGTGTAGATTTTGTTTCTTTTTTTTCCATCCTTCCTCTTCTGCTTGATAACTAAAAGCTTTTTTCTTTATTTTCCACTTTCAGAGTTACTGCATGTGATACAAGTTTTGCAATGCCACAAACACAGCCTGTTACCCAAACCTCTTCTGCAGGGACTCCAGGATTCAGCAGCCCCACCCCAGTCTTTATGCAGTGTGTTGCATTGGCTGCCCTCTATTACGCCTGCTCAGTTCTGTGGAAGCTCTTAACTCTGCTCTGCTCAAAACCAGCTAGAATTTAGGAAAGCTTATTAAATTTCATAGGTCAATAGTGTTTTATTCGGGCTGATAAATACTGCAATAACAAAAAATGAAGGCTATTTAATTATTGCTTTTGAATAGGATGTCTTTCAGTTGCTTCTGTTTTTCAATGTTTTCACCCATGTGGCTGTTTTTTCAGTTTTCCCCTTTGTTCAGAGTTTAGTGTAATCTCTGCAAAGACTAAACATAAATACACACATTTTCAGGCATCAGAAGAATTACATTTTATTAAATATTTATTCTAATACAAAAAAAGTAGGGTTTTTGTCATTCAATAGCCTTGTTATTCAGTGGTATCCTATAGATAAGTAGGCTTCATCTGTACTAGTGAGCAAGACAGGGTGAATATATACTTGGGCACTTGCCTGTGATAATTCGTACTAATTAATTATCAACTTGCTTTCCTGCACAAGTAAGTATCTTTTCCTCAAGAAATGAAAAAACTTTAAAATTTACTTTTAAACAATTGATCATTTTCCCAGTAAGAATAGGACTTATTTTATTTTGAAGTTTCTATATGCACAATTGCTTCTGTAGGACCATGCTGCTTATTCAATATTTCCTGTGATCATACAACAAAAATCCTTAAGAACAGGAATGGTGTTCAGCAGTTTAAAGAGTGTTCTGTCTTTAAATAGTGAGCGTAGGTTTTCTTCCTTTTGATTTTCTAGTCTTTTGAGACACTATTATGTACAGCAATAAAAGCTTCCCTATGCATTGAGAAGTTGGGATCTTCAAGATAAGCTTCTTAAAATTACTCAAAATATGGAAATTAATTCTATGGTCTAACTACGCAATAAAGTCTCTACCAAGAAAGATTGGTCTTGAATTTACAGTATATCTGCTAGACCTCATTACTTTCTGTGTGGACACATTTACTGCATGTGAAGAATGGCTCTGGATGAAGCAGAGGCGTAAAAGTAATGTTCATATTTATTGTGGAAAATCTAGCTAAAATCTCAGGGGGGGTCTATGTACATCTTAATTCATCATCCTTTGCAGACTTGTTTATTGATTTTATTAGAGTCATAGAGACAGTGTGAGCTGGAGAAGTGAAGCATTTGCCTGCATCTCAGTAGAACCTGATTCCACAGCAATTGATTGGTTTCTGTTGGCTAACCCCCAAAACTCAAATTTGTGGTCGATTAGAAAAGGAAAATATAGCAAATTAAAACATAGATTTTGACTAAAGTCTTTGTTATTTCTGAATCTTTTTCCTAAGTTCTTACTATATCTAAGCTTCTTCTCAGTTGCAGATTGAATTCAGTCATGTATTAGCAGTTAATCAAAACCACATTGACCTGAGTTGGTAAAGTAAGAGCATTTTCCACATAGCTGCTATTGCATCTCTGGTCTTCAAGAAAGACCTATGAAAAATTTTCAAAATGGCACTAGGATCCATAGTCTTTAAATTTTTCTTTATGCAGTCCCCCCCCCCCCCCCCCCCCCCCCCCCCCCCCCAGTATTTGGCAGAGATACTAGTCGGATATTATTAGAGGTGCAACTTCTTCCTTTGGAGTGAGTTTATGCAACTGTGAGAAAAAGGTCATCCCAATAGAAAAGAACCCTTTCATAGAGAAAGTGGCCTGATATCCTGGCCCATTATTCTTTCTGCCTTCAGAAAAGTCCAGGGTTATATAAGAATAAATCCTGGATCCAAGTAGATATTGCTGCATCAGTATCTATTTTTGGTGATTGTTTATACTAACAAGCTTATTCAATTCAAACTACTTGAGGCTTTCCACCTCTTTCAAAGGTGAGAAAGTACAAGAAACAAGCTAAAGAAAGCGCAACAAATCCTTGACTAGAATTAAGCAGGCCTGGGAGAAATTAAGGTCTTCCAGAAGGCGGAGATGCCAGGATACAAAAAAGTGTTTTTCTCTTTGGTTGCATCAATTCTAATAATCAAACACAAATTGTTGCATGACTCGTATAGAAAGATGGTTTTCATTTCTCTTCTTAGATTCAGTTATAGTAATCACTGTACTGCTTATGCTCCTGTGTGTTTGACTGATTGCCCTCCGCTCCTGCTGTTCCGTGCATGGAGAACCCTGACATTTGATGAAGTTGTCTCAGATTCAGGGTGGGCTGAGGGAGAGATTTTGAGGTCTTTGCTACAATACATTTCTAGTTATAATCTTATTATAGAAGCCTACGGCAAATGCTGCAGTGGATATAGAAATAAACAACAAAAAAAGTATACTGCTTGATTTAGAAGGAGCTCATTACCTGTCTGTGCAGTGCCAGAACCCAAAGATCTCTAGGCTGGTATCCTGATGTGTAATGCAGGGAACATATCCAATGTACCTGGCATGTACACTTGTAGCTTTTATAGAAGATCATTGCTCCGACTCAATACCACAGAATCAGAATGACATTTCTCTATCTGGTAAAAAATAATTTCAAGTTCTATTTAAAGGCAAATAGTAGATTCATCTCAGGCTTTGTGGATGTGCATGAAGAGTGGGATGGTGTTTAGACATGCCATGAATGCATGATGCCATCTCTTCATTACATTTCAGTTGGGACTAGTGATGAATAATTTCTGATATGGATGATATCATTGCTATTAAATTTCACTTTTTATTATTGCCTGTGTGGCTTTTTGAGCCCTACTGAGTACAAGTTAAGTCCCATGGAATTCTAGCATTTTACGGCTCAGAAAAAAGGGGGAAAACTGCTTTTTTTTTTTTTTTTTCAGTTGAGTGCAGTGTGCAACATCTATTAGACAGCCTATATAAGAAGGTTATCTGTTTAAAACTGCGCTGCCTTGTCCAGCTGAACATTTCCTCTGTGTCTCATAAGGAGGTTGCAAGATGCATTTTTAACCTTGTCATCTATCACCAGGAAGGATGACTCCTTTCTCTGTTGTAACTATGACTGAACAATATAGCATAGCTTTTTTACTTTTTGACAAGTAAAATTATGGGGAAATATTCCCAGGCCCACTGAAGATATTCAGTTCCAGATTTTTTATTTTTTTTTTCTTTTTTGTAAAGGTATATTTTCTTTCCCTGTAGTGAAGGGATTAAAAGAAAACCAAATCTAAACCAGGAAAACAATAGAGGAGGAGGGTTGTCTGGCAGTCTGAGTTTGGTTAGAATGTCTGCAGGATGTGGGGTGTCAGGGAGCAGAACATGCTAGAGGTAGATCTAAGACCCATCTCTGCAGAGCTGGATTGAGCTGCCTCCAGCTCTGTCCCTTGAAGAGCCCAGACATGTCACCACCTCTTCCAGCTTGCCACTTGCATGTGAGCATCCTTGACCTCAAACCAATGGTTACTGTGTAAAGTCATGTGTCAATTTATAGGAAATATGTGGAAGAAGCTAGGAGTTCATGGTTTGCATCTGGAGTCTTGTAGTTCTGGCATGAAATAAGGTCCAAATACTAGATTCTGCACCCAGGACAGAGCAATGCTGGGCACAAGTCCAAACTGGGAGAAGAGTGGTTGGAAAGCAGCCCCACAGAGAGGGACCTGGGGGTGTTGGTCAGCAGCAAGCTCAGTGTGAGCCAGCAGTTTGTGCCCTGGCAGCCCAGAGAGCAAACCCCATCCCAGGGTGCATCCAACCCAGCATCACCAGCTGGTCAAAGAAGTGATTATCCTGCTATGTTAGGCACTGGTGAGGCCTCACCTCGAGAGCTGTGAGCAGTTCTGGGCCCCACAGTTTAAGAAGGATGTGAAGGATCTTGAATGCAACCAGAGGAAGGCAGCAAAACTGGTGAAAGAGCTGAAAGGCACAACCTGCAGCTGCAGAGCTTGGCTTGTTTAGCTTGGAGAGAAGGAAGCTGAGGGGAGGTGTCATTGCTCTCTACAGCTTCCTGAGGATTGGAAGTGGAGAGGGAGGTAGTGAACAGAACAGTTGGAATGGCCCAAGTTGTGCAGGGAAGGCTTAGACTAGACATTTAGGACCGTTTCTTTACCAAGAGAGTGGTCAAACACTGTAAAAGTCTTCCTGCAGAAGTGGTTGATGCCCCAAGCCTGTCAGTAGTTAAAAGGCGTTAGTGCAATGCCCTCAACAACATGCTTTAGCTCTTGTCCAGCCCTGTACTGGTCAGACACTTGGACTAGATAGTCATTGTACATCACTTCCAAGTGAAACAGTCTCTTCTCTTCTTCCACATCCCAGACAAAGGGACAGGAACAATGTCTCACAGTAGCTGACAGAGCTGTAGCTCTAGCTGTTATTTATGTAACTGATCCGTTGCTATTTGTCACAGTCAAGTGCTTTGGCACTCTGCCAAGGCTGCATGTAGGTGTGTGTGTGTGCATGTTTGTGTTTTAGTAGGCATCTCCTTTGCTTTCTCCAGTGTCAGTGTATCTGTTTGTGTGGCTGAAACAAGCATGGGATTGTACTGGCTTTAATTTAACTGTAATACTGAAATGAAAGAAAAGATGCTCCAAAACCAGCAATATCCTTAAAGTATCCATTTTTGTTTCGCTGTTACGCTTGTTGAGATGTGGGACTTATCAGCGATGCAAAGCAACTTAGCATCACTTTAACAGCCCTAAGCTTGCTCCTGGGACTTAAGTGTATCTATCACAAGGCCTAACGCTACACAGTGCAGTCATAAGGTTTACAGCAAGAAAAGACAGTGTCTCTAGATCTCTGCTTATTAATCTGGTTATAATGGCATGTTAATGATGCTGTGCTGCTTCCAGTGTTGAAGCTGGATTGGTGGCTGAGGGATCTCAGCAGGGCTCTGGACTTTGTTGCAGATTCAGCAACGTGACTGGTGACAGATGGAAGGAAATTGGGAGGGCACAATTGCACCCGCTGTATTAACTTGTATAACTTGTGCTGAGTGAATAACTACTACTGAAAAGTGCATTGAAATGCTGTCTATCTGAAGCTGAACTGGGTCCACCAAATTTAGATCTGGGATTCAGTGTGATTGCAATGAAGGACCCAGCTGCGACAATTAGACCTATGTCTGTGCTACAGTCTGAGAGGGTTCACAGGTTACAAATAGTGTCTGGTCTGCTTCTGATCAAAAGAGCTTCATTTTCAAATTTAGAGAAAAAAAATAACACCTAGAACTGGTGTGGGTGGGAGGGTAAAGACTGCCCACAGCAGTGTGGTCAAACTAGGGAAGTAGTGGGTTTTGAGAGTCAGGAGTTAAGCCAAGACAGCCTCTCAATCCAACTGTTTTTGTTCTTCTGTTACCAGCATAACATGCTGTCCCGTATGTTCTTTTTCTTATTTGTATCTGGTTCTTCTGACTCCCACTCACAAGCTGCATTTCTTAAAAATAGAAAGAGGATTCTCAGCCCAAGTTTAGTGATATTTCAGAGGGAATGAATGGCAAGTTCATTGGGCCAAGCAGTCCTTGCTGTGACTATTTGCTACTATGGATTTAGGCAATGATTATCCCTCCCTCTTTTCATTCTGTTTGGGCTTTATTTATATACCAGAGGAGGCATTATGGGAAATAGTAACTACAGAGGAGGCCTGAGGGAAAAGGTAGCTGAGTTTTGTAGCTGGTTGTATTTGCTTGCAGTTTGGTTCAGGTGATATTTTTAAAGATCTACACAGAGAAAGTAAGATAGCTCCCCCAATAAATTCCTGTGTCCATGAATTCTCTTACATAAAAAGTCTGAATGTTCAGAGGGCCTATGATTAGATAGCTATGTGAAGACTGGAGGCTGTGCTTCAGCCTCTGTTCATTAAAACAGGGATGCTGGGCAAGTTTGTAAAGCAGGTTGCATATGGGGTCACTTCCCAAATTCAACTGTAAAGCTCTAATACTTAAACAGTGGCAGCTGGAGGGTTTTGCAGCCTTCTACAGTAGGGAAGAGAGAGGCCAGCCTGCCTTGTGGAGTGCTGTAGGACTAAATAGGAGGCAAACCATAACTGAACATCACCCTGGAAAACTAACTCATCTGGCAGCTGCTTCCAACTAGGACACCCCAGAAATTGCCTAAGACTGGAAGAGGAGCTCTGGGATCTGCTGTTGCACTCTCTGTATTAGAGAGATGTTCAGCCACTGGGTTGCCACCATCAGCTGTTCAATACAAACATTGTGCTGAGTTCAGTCTGCTTCCCAGGAAAAGGGGATGAATTTCAGTAGTCTGAGCTGGGCAGTGGGACACAGGCATGTCAAGCCAAAATCCTTGGAAGGCAAAGTGTGTATAAAGCCTCAAACAGGTTCTGACTTGTCCACTTCAGTTATGATTTCTAAGCCCTTTGGTGGCATCAACTGTGAGATTATCTCATACCTCAAACAAGCAGTGGGTACATTTTAAGAACCACTACAGATATGTAATTGTTAAATATGACAGTATGTATAGGTCAATTGTGAATGTTAAATATTATTAATATTATTATTATGAAAGCAGAAAAAGCAAGCTCTGACTAGAAAGAGGGAGTGGCAACTGGCATTTTTGTGTTTCTTCAGCTAGCTAAAATATCACTGCCAGTGAAATTGTGTTTGCAGAACATATATATTTAAGGAATAACTTTGCTTTTCCAGCCAGAATACTGGAAAAGCATGATTATATATTATTGCAAAAATAAATGTATAAAATACTTGTGAGCTCTCTTGACTGTCTCTTTGTATTACTGAAAAGCTGACTGCTCTGTTCATGTACTGTGCCAATGACGTTGTCTTTACTCGCTCGTCTACAAAAACCAGGGACACCAGATTCTCTTATTTACGCAGTCTTGCACTTTCTGAAGATAGAAGAGCTCTTCATAGTTTTGCTAGACTTTATCTAGGTATTTCTTAGGAGCATCCTCTTGTACTGAAAATAAATAATCATCCAGTGACTGGGGATGAAAAGCTGTGGGCCAGCAGGTACATCTTCTAGTGTACATCTTATGTGCCTTCCTTATGGTCAGGACAGCCTCTGTTTCTCTGTTGAAGGTGGCCACAGACCCACTAATCCTATGGATTCAGCTTTTAATTTTAACCTTTCACATGAGTAAACTGAGGAGCATTTCTGATTATCTGACAGTATCCTCCCAGCTTCACTGGCAATAACTCATTTTTGCAGTATTATATTACAAGATTAGTACTGGTAGATAAAACCTCCTCACATCTCATTATAACAGGGTTATGACTGCTTCTGTGGAAACAAATCCAACTCATTTTAAGAGCTTTCATTGGATCAGAGGTGTAGGAGGAAGAAGGTAATTTTCAAACTCAGGAAATAAAGATGTCCCAAACTTTTTCTTCCCAGACACCTTGCCTTAATTTTTCTGCTTGACTTGTTCACACAGTTGAAAAATTTGTGAAGGAAGATTATCTGAAAGTGTGTCTGGTAAGGATTGTACAGTAGTTTGCTACACACAGTGTACAGCTCAGCATGAGAACACCCTCTCTCTGAACTGTAGACCTCATGTCCTTGGAGTATCTCTCTAAAACCCAAAACCAGTAAAGGAAAGAATCACTGGTCTAAAGATTTAAAAACTGAATTGGATCAGAGCTGAAAATTTCTGAAATATCTTTAGAAGTAATTGAAAGATAGAAAATTAGAAGAATAATTGTACTTTGCAATCCACAAACAAGTCAGAATTTTTTCTTTAAGACTATTTATCCAGTCCTCCTAACTTCAGAGGCTTAAATTTGTAAATTGCTGGGTTTTCCCCAGTTACCTGCAAATCAGAAGAAAGATGTGACAGGGTGTGCCCTCAGAAGGCAATTCCTCTGCTCTTGTGGATCCCTGTAGTTCCATCATCAACTCTACCAATTGAATTACACAAGTGGAGTATCTTGATTTAAATGTCTTAAGCCTGCCTTACCACAGTGACTCTCCTGATGCTCTCAGTTTTTTTCAGTCTGCTAAATAAGATATTAAATTTTAGATTAACAGTCTCTTTGCAAGAGCTGGGCTTGGAGCTTCATGTGGCTGCTGAGCTACTGCAACCTGTGCCACTTACATCTCAGCTTCTCTTAATAACAATAATTCTCTCAGTAATAGAAGCCTATTAAAATCCTCAAAGTATTTTCACCTTTTCCATAGCCATTTCTTCTCAACTTATGTTTCATGCAAAGTTAATGTGAAGTTGTGAATGAATTTTTCTCATGTGTTGTAAGTAATACTGTAAATCATTCTGGAAAAGGCTACGTTCTCTTGTCTCCCAGCATCTCTGGCCTCTACTTAAAACCTACTGTGTATTTTGACCAGGAGAGATCAAGTCCTGGATCAATTTTTTATTCTTCTTCTATAGACTCCTCAAATACTTATTGCAAGATCACTTCCCTTTAGTGCCCTTAGTTGCATAATTATAATACACAGATCGGGGCGATATTTCTGTGTTCATTTCAGGCAGGGAGCTGGGTCATGCTCTGCATTTAAACTATGTTTTGCAATCCATTTTTTTCCAAGCTGCCTTTGAGGCTGAGCAGCAGTGTAACTTGGAAACCAGTCTGCCTTTACAATAATATGTTTGTTCAGCTAGAAACAGATAGTTCAAATCCAAGTCCAACACAGTTCAAGCCTTGCGTATATGTTGGGGTCCCTTTCCCCCCTGCCATGTCACCCTCTCTCTGAACTGTAGACCTCATGTCCTTGGAGTATCTCTAAAACCCAAAACCAGTAAAGAAAAGAATCACTGGTCTAAAGATTTAAAAACTGAATTGGATCAGAGCTGAAAATTTCTGAAATATCTTTGGAAGTAATTGAAAGATAGAAAATTAGAAGAATAATTGTACTTTGCAATCCACAAACAAGTCAGAATTTTTTCTTTAAGACTATTTATCCAGTCCTCCTAACTTCAGAGGCTTAAATTTGTAAATTGTTGGGTGTTCCCCAGTTACCCTCAAATCAGGAGAAAGATGTCCCAGGGTGTGGGAGAGGGGCCCTGAGGGGAGGCACGGGGTTTCCCTGCCCCTGGTCAGCCTCGTTCCCCATTGGTTGTTTTGTGTTCCCCTGCGCGGGCAAAGGACCCTCGGGTCCTGTGATTGAGCAGTTCCTCGGCAGAGCCCCGGCCATGCGGCTGGAGAAATAAACATCTCTGAAACATCTAGCAAGAATCCATAGATATTTCTTTTCCACGGGCCTCGTTGTCTGATACGCGTGTTGCAGTATCCGCACTGTAACAAATGGTAAAGAATTGCAGGCAGAACGATCCCCGATCCCTAAGGACAGCGACTGATTTGTGAGTAAACTCTGGATTCCTCTTCTTGTTTTTGTTTTGCTATTCCATATCTAAATTATGGATGAACCATGGAAAGACTCTTGGCTCTCAGAGCCACATATGGACATTTATCTTAAACTTGAAAAGATTCTTGAACAACTATTTGTAAATTTTAGCTTAGTTCAAGCTCAAAAGGAACTGAAACATTTCCTTTCATGGTTGTTTAAGAACTTTTTCTACATTTCTTGGGATTTGATTCTTACCAAAGACTTTTGGAAGACCGTTTGGACACAGTTAATTTCTGAGTCAAAATATATGTCGATGGAAGAATATTTTTTTGAATATTATTTAATTACCGAGACTGTTGAACAATATCAGCTGTGTCCTTGCGAAGTTAAAACTGCTTCAGGGACCGTGTGACCCAAGCCATGTGGACCGAGCTCTCTGCGAGCAGCAGTGAGGCAGTTCCCGTGCGCGGGCGGAGCGATGCGAGCCGCAGTGTCGGCAGCAGAGCGAGGTGCGGCGGGAGCGGGGCGACCTGGTGGTACCCGCCTGGCCCCGTGCAGCACGTAGTGGAGCGAGCCCCGTGAGAGGAGTGGTGCGCGGGCAGCAGCTGGCGGCAGGGCAGAGCCGGCCCAGCCGAAACATGCGCTGGAGCAGGGCGCGGGGGGTCTTCGCTGGGGGGCCCGGCCGAGACGTGGGCGCAGCCCCAGGCAGTGGAAGCACAGCTCAGAGCAGAGGCGGCGGCGCACAGGGAGCTGAGCAGGGGAGAGCGCCTGGCCCGGCCCGCGCGGCCCCGAATGCGACCCTGGGAAGAGCGCACAGGCACGAGCAGCCCCGACGGCCCCAGCAGCACTGGCGGCTCCAACACGGGAGCGAGCGAAAGCGAAAGAGAAAGCAAAAAACCAGCGAGACAGAAAACAGCAGCCACTCAGAAAAAGGAAAAAAATCACCGTAGCTAAGATTTTAGGAATAGTAAAATGGTGTAATGTTAAACAAAATTATGGTTTTATAACATGATGTGAGAACCAGCAAGACATATTCGTTCATAGAACTGCTATTAAAGAGAATTACCCTGAAAAATACATCCCAAGCTTGGGAGATGGAGAAGTAGTAGAGTTCAAAATTGTGCAAGGTAGAGAAGGGTTACAAGCAGCAGAGGTCACTGGGCCTGATGGTGTTTTTGTGAAAGGCAGTATATATGCTAAAAATCGTAGTCATGTTAGACAATACCTCCATTATAAGCCCCCTCTACAGTCTCCCTTTCTAAATCCCACCTTTCCCTTTTACCCTATGTCCTATTACCCCCAGTGTATTCCCAATCCGTTTTTTCACCCATGGCTTCCCTCACAAAACCATGCCTATGCCCAAAAATCCTTTTCCAATGCCGAGTGAAGGATGAAGAGGGGGAGGGAAGAAATTATCTACTGTTGTTTAGAGTTCCAACAGTTACAAATTGAAGAAACCCTCTCCTGCCTCAGTTTCCCCACAAAGCATGCTCGGAGAGTCCTGTCTCCCTTCTGTCAGCCTTAAGATGTTCCAGAGAATCCATTTGGACATTTAAAGACTCAGGAGGGTGGCTTGTTTTGCTTTGAAACTGTTCTTATGCTTGTCCAGTTGTTTTCAATGTTAAGTTTTAAATCTCTCTTTGTTAAAAATAAACATGTGAAGTGTTGGGGCCCTCCCCCTGCCATGGAGCCCTGGGAGAGGGGCCCTGGGGGGGAGGGCGACACGGCGTTTCCCTGCCCCTGGTCAGCCTCGTTCCCCACTGGTTGTTTTGTGTTCCCCTGCGCGGGCAAAGGACCCTCGGGTCCCGTGATTGAGCAGTTCCTCGGCAGAGCCCCAGCCATGCGGCTGGAGAAATAAACATCTCTGAAACATCTACTAAGAATCAGTTCATATCTATTTCTTTTCCACAGGCCTCGTTGTCTGATAGACGTGTTGCAGTATCCCCACTGTAACACATATATGTACCGATTAGCAGCCATATGAATATGCTATCCATAATATTATAATATTCATAATATTTCATATTTTTTTCTGTTTCTGCTCTGGCATTGCCTTTTTTTCTGCTGCAGCCTGATTGTACAAATTAACCTATTTTTTGATGCTTTTCAGAAATACTACAAATAAGATGTCATTAGAATTCATGTATGTCCAAATGCACACATATGACAGTACAAATGCCAGTTTGATACTAGTTTTAGCTTATTTTTTTAAAACCTGCCTGACTTAGACTATGTCCTGAGGGTAAAGTTTTGTTGTTACAATAATGCATATCTGAATCAAGACACTGAAAGACCTCTGGATTTTCTTGGTTCAAGAAAGGTTTTACTAAAGCAGAATAAATAATTCATAAGAGGAGATACATTAAATTTATTTTGCTGTGCATTGTATTCATCTATGAATAGCCCATGAATTTAGTTGGTTTTGTTAATTATTTAAAATTGTTTTCAGAGTGAAGACTTTAGGAAACTGGGGAAAAATACAGACAGATCTTGCCTGGTTTATTGAAAGGAATAAGTAAACAATTTTGTTTCTTTGGATCATTACATCTGTTTTCTCATTGGTTAGGTGTAATTCCTGTTGCAGTTTCCTAAGAAGAAACTGTGCATGAATGGACTTACAGACATCTCCAACAGTGTTAACGTGCTTGAAGGAAAAGGAATATCTAGCATATAAGATAAAGTTCTCAAATGTTAGCCCCTAAATAATTTTACAGTAATTGCTGGTTTTGCAAAGTGACAAACACTATCAGTTTTGATTTTTTTACAAGGACATACTAGGAAAAAAAAACGCATCAGGAAAGGATTTGAGCTCCTTAGCTTTCTGATAAAGGCTGTTGATTTTGGTAGCTTAAACCGGAAATGATAGAAGATTTGTAAGATTCTTAGTTAAATGCCTACAGTTTTATTATCCGCTAAGGGTTTTACACTGTTATTTTGTCTCATCATCAGTCAGATAAAGCACGTGAGTGGAAAAATCCAGCACAGATTCACAAAGGGCAAATTGTGCTTGACAAACCTGATCAGCTTCTATGACAAAGTAATCTGCTTGGTTGATGTGGGGTGAGCAGTGGACATTGCCTGGATTTTTTCAAGGCTTTTGATACACATTCCCACAGCCTTCTCCTGCAGCACCTGATGTATGATGGTCCACTGTCTTTGCAGTGGGTGGGTAACTGGCTGACAGCTGGCATCCAGAGGGGAATGGCAAAGAGCTCCTTTTGAAAATGGCATCCTGTAAAAAGTGTGGTCTTCCAAGGATTGATATTGGGCCCAATTCATTTAATATCTTCATAAGTGATCTGGATGATGGGATCAAGTGTAGTCTGATGAAGTTTGCCACCGAACTGACTAGGGAAGTGGATGTTTCAAAATGGAGAGCCACTCTGCAGCAGGACTTGGATAGGCTGGAAGACTGGATGAATAAGAACTTTATGAAGTTCAACAAGGACAAATGTAAGTTCTTGCTCCCAGAAAAAACATAATCCAGGTGTGCAACATAGGCTGGGATCTACTTGGCTGGGGAGCAGCTCTATGAAAAAGGACCTAGAGGTCCTGGTGGAATGCAAATGCAGTACAAGTGCTGCTGTGGCAAAGAAAGCCAAGAGGATGCTGGGTTATATCAACAAGGGCATCCCCAGCTAAGAGAAAGAAAGCATTATCCCATTTTACGCAGCTCTTTTCAGGCCATACCTGAAATCCCATGTTTAGTTTTGGTTCCTGCTATACAAAAAAATATGCAGACCAGCTTGAGAAGGCCAAGAGAAAGACCACAAAGATGACCAAAGCACTGGGAAGCCTGCCTGCCATGTGAGGAAAGGCTGAGAGAACTGTGTTTGTTCAGCCTAGAGAAAAGAAAGCTTAGGGCAGACCTTATCACTATGTTCCAATATTTAAAGGATGGCTACAAAAAAGATGGAGAATGCCTTTTTACAAGGAATCGCATGGAAAATATGAGAGGAAATGGGTACAAGTTATGCCTGGGGACATTCTCATTAGACACAAAAGGAAATTTTGTCACAGTAAGAACAATCAACCATTGGAATAATATCCCCAGGGAAGTGATGGATTCCTCAGTGTTGAATGCTTTCAAGATTCAGCAGGAGCGGGTGCTGGCCCACCTTGTCTAGATTGTGTTTATGCCAAGAAAGGTTGGACCAGATGATTCTTGAGGTCCCCTTCCAGCCAGGATGTTCTATGATTCTGTGATTCAGTAAGAGAAAAACATCAACGAGACTTTATTTTTCTCTCATTAACTA
This sequence comes from Aphelocoma coerulescens, assembly GCF_041296385.1. Lineage (NCBI taxonomy): Eukaryota > Metazoa > Chordata > Aves > Passeriformes > Corvidae > Aphelocoma > Aphelocoma coerulescens. The sequence continues at coordinate 118,156,751 of NC_091015.1, read as the reverse complement.
CTGATTCTGACACTCCTCAAGTTTTTAAGCAGCACAAGTATGGAAGTGTAGTGGTTTGCTGTAGCTCTAATTATTTATTTCTGTCCAATTCATGCCCCAGTTACAAATTAAGTTATTAGAGCTCTAACAAGAAAGTATTTTTAAATAAAATAGACAATTAATAATTTAATTGCATTTTTTGAGATAATCAGAATAAATTTTAACAAAGATAGATGTCCTATTCACAACCCCACTGTTTAAGAAAAAGGTGAACTGCAGACAAGAGTTGATTCTACATTATAACTCTTCTCTAAGGTCTCGAGTCTGGGTTACATTAGCATTCTTTTCCTGGTTTCTTGAGCCCTATCAGGGTATATAAAAGACTTAAACAGACATTGGAAAGGAAGAAAAGGAATGAGTGTAACTCTGGGTTAGGATAAGGTCCATTTCTTTCTTTAGACCCTTCTTATTTCATTTATGTGGGATAGCTCTTGACTAATGGACATAAGTAATTCTTTGGGATCAATAAATGCTTCTTCCACAAAATTTAGTGTTCTAATCATGCTCCAGAGTCATGCTTGTTCAGCAGTCCTTTGGTCTGGGCAGTGTCTGTTTCCTGCCTGCGTGGTCACAAAGCTTTGAGTGTCTGGAGAGTGAGGGCACCTCAGAACAGCCTGGGTCCCCATGGCTAAGGGAATCTCTGAAACAGCAGATGTTTATGGGGCCATTTTAATGTTGTCAGTTTTCCAAGTTTTTGATAGTTTAAATGTGATCAAAATTCCACATGATGGGTCCTGCAGGGGTTTAACAAAGCAGTCAAGCTTCTCTACTTTTTCTTTTATTCCTTTTAAAGTGCCCCAAAAGAGGTTTCCCGAATTTCTTCTTTCAGTATGAGTGCTGAATAGAAGATTTTGTTGTCACATTGTCAAATCTTATTATTTAGGAGTGTGAAAGAAACAAGATAAATCTGTTGCATTTACCTGCTAATGAGCCAAAGCATGTGGAAAAAATGGAATTGTTAGGGGCTTTGGCTGCTGAAAAAGGAAGAGTCATTAATCTAGAATGGACCTTACCTTTCCTACTACAATTTTTTTTCTAGTAGGGACTGTTGACCTTACTTTTGCTACTACAAATTTTTTAAGAATTAAGTGATGCTTTACTTTCAATTGTGGTTATAGCACATATTATGGTCTTACTACTGTAGACAGCCATTTTGTTTTGGAAAATGATCTATCAGTCTTTTGGCAGCTCACTGGGTATCTGGCCCTCTAGAGTTCTGGAAGGGTTTGGTAAATTACTTTTTGTGGCTTGATGCAAAAGTTTGGGCCTCTGGGCCAAATGTATCAGAGACAGACCTCTAAACATATACAGAAAAAAACCTGTACTGACTAAAACATCTGTGGTGTATCTGGAGGTGCAGCAGAACAATTTGAGGAAACAAGCCCGATTGTCAGGAAGTTCATATGTGAACACAGTGACTGAGCTCAGGAAAGAGTTGCCTACCAAAACTGAAAACAAGAATGAATGAAGGTTTAAAATGAACCAGCAAACAGGTAAGAATTATTTTATAGTAATGACAGAGCTTTTGAGCTGTGACAATTTTTGCAGTCTGAGGGACTGTTTTTAGTCCAAAAAGTTCAAAGCCAAGACATAGGGGAGAGTAAAGACAAAACTACAGCAAAACAGCAAACAAAACCTCTGGTAAGACATAAAAAGGATTTTTCTACAGAAATATACTTCACTTGTGATATATCAAACAGGTACAGAGAAACTGTCTCAAGTATCAGAAGCTGGTTTACTTAGGTCATCTTCAAAACCAGCAGGATGTGCATAAACTCTTTACCTCCTTTTCCTCTACTCAGTTCTTTGAAAAAAGTGTTGTTTTTTAAGAAGCTTTTATTATTGCCTAAAGATGAACACTGACTTCTAGAGAAATGACCAGTACTGGCTCAGACTAAACTGGATCTCGAGGTGGGAAAGTTTCAGGGAGAGGGCATTGCACTATGATGATTCCCAGCAAGGTGGGGCAAGCAAAGTAGTAAGTGCAGACAGCAAATCCAACACTGGTAGGGATGAACCTGGGGGGCTCAGGAATACAATAAAATGCAGATAACATCTTTCATCTGCCTAGTGGAGGAGTTGTAGCAGCCAGCTCAGGGGCAGAAATGAACTTCAATTAATTGGTAAAATACAGAAAAAAGTTGCTGATGTGATGGAAGCTCTAAGTCTTGCACTGAGACAGAGTAAACCTCATTACAAATTGAATTTTATTGGTTTACTTTTGTTGAATGCTTGCTAGTGTCTTTTTAATCACTGAGTAGACCACAATGCATTTAAGTAAGTAATTGGAAAGAGACAAGCTAATTAAATAGTTCATGTTTACCACTCTGACAACAATTATTAATTGCAATTAAATCTTAAAAAACATTTTATCAGCAGTAGTAGATGAACTTTATATCCTTAGAGCTTACATACATCCTGACTCCTGGGAACAGTTGCATTTTTCAGCTCCAACTTTCAGTAAGCCTTGCAATGGTACCATAATTTGCTCATATTTTATGTAGTCTGCATCCCTATATTTGGAGTTTGGCAGCCCTCAGCACGTACTTTCAAGTTTCTCTGGGTTTGACAATTAATTAGTTTTAAACACCCTTTATTTAATTAAAGTTATTGCTGCTTCTGGGATAGCTGCATTGTGAAGATTGCCTCTCCAAGCTATGTACCAGAAAGTATGCTATACTAGAGACATCTTTGAATTTCTTATAATGCATCTTTCTGGATGTATGTTTATTTTACGAGTAAGTTTAGCAACCTGCTTTGTCCTATCACTCATTTTCATGATAATATTGAAAATGGACCTTTTTCCTATATTGGAATTTTAATATGATAAGTCAAGGTGATGCATCTTTTCTTTCTAGCATGTAGCCAGTATATAAACCTGCCTTCATTTTTGCATTTATTCCTGACATTAATTTGCTGACAACCACATGACATTCTGGTAAATGAGTAATACTTTACCTCAACTAAAGATTTTTCTGCTCTCATCAACATATTATCACTGAAAGACTGTATACTTTTTGGATTAATCACACAGGCTCCAAGTAACTGACTGATTTGAATTTAAAGTTCCTGAATTTGGAGAGTTATTAGCTCAATGTTTTAATGTTTAATCACTTCTGCCAACTGTAAAATAAGCACTTATGTAGATCCTAAGAGTTTGGAAAACCATTTGTATTTGTAAAATGCTTCAATGATGAATTCTTCAGTGCATGGGCTCAAAACAAAACAAAAAATGCTCTCAATTTTGAGCTGAAAAGAACAGGGAATGATCAGAGTCTTACCCATGCTTCAAATAATGTATTGATATGAATGGAATAAACCTCTACACCCCTAACTATCTGAGTGAGTCCCAAAGTAGCGAGACTCTAAGAAACTAGCAGAGAAGATGCCATGAGCTTCTTTCTTTGTGACTCTTACAGAGTTCTTGCTCAGCTGATGTTTTGGAAAGACAGAACTATCCCAAAGTACTTAACATTTCTGTAACTGTGTTTGAAGTTGCAGATCAGGTGCTGAAAAGAAAGACACAAGTTTTGGCTTCTGAATTGTGGAGAACATTAAAATACCAAACAAAAACAAGTTTCTAGTTTGTAAACACTAGGGAATAGTTGTGACAAGGAAGGAAAAGCCATATTAAATGGCTTTTTAACATGTGTTATATGTTGCTCCTCTTGTCTGCAGGAGCCTCAGTGCTTTTGCTTGAAGTATGCACCTACCTTGCTGTCTGTATCCCATTACATGGCATAGGCTCAGCGATATATATTTATAAATTGTAGATGCATGTTAAGTCTCATGAAAGCTAGTAGTAGTAACTCTAATCATAATTCAGTGCACAAATTCAGCCACAAATTTTGTTGTTGCAGAGCTGTCATTACACTTCTCAGCAGCATGTTTTTTATATGCTCATGAGAAAATCATCTATAGCAGGCTAGTAATTAACTTGAGCATTTTTAAAATAAGAAACCAAACTATGTGAGATCTCTCCAGTGGTTCCAGCTAGAAAAAACTATCTTTAGCAACATAAATTTTTTATTTTCCTACATGTCTCTTCTCTCAAGAACAGAAATGTGGAGAATCCTGTCTGGATAAGGAATGCAATTGTAGTGTAAATGTAGTGCCAACATATTCAGTGTCATGGATTTAAAGGGTTGTACATCAGTGGTAATACATTCCTTTTAAATCATACTGGAACATTTCTGTAGTTCTAACCTTGCAGCTTGGCACTGAAAAGCATGATGGTGCTGCCCATACTGTACAGTGCCATCTTCTACATTAGACTTGCAAAGTACTTCACTTAAAAAAAAAAAGCCAAAACCTAAAAAAACAAAGAAAGAAAAACCCCCACCCAAATTCAGTTGTGAAACACATTTGCTACTAATGTAATTCAGTGCTATAGATTTGTTTTCTCCATAAAAATGATCTTTTGATATCTTCAGCTGGACTCTTGCCTTTCAATCAAGACATATTAAATCATGATTTTATTTAATAAAGAGACTTTGAACTTTCAGAGTCCCCAGTTCCATAGCCTAGAAGAGATGTCAAATTTTAAAAGGAATTTAAAGATTTTGACATGTCACTCATGGTAAATTGCTGAAATGATAAATCAAGGAGATTTATTTTTGCACAAGTAATTGAGATACAGTAAGCAAATTTTCTTGTTTTAGAAATCTTTATATAGCATAGACATTTTCTCACTCTATTTGTAGTGATGGGGTGGAAGATGAATGAAATAATGTTGGATAAGTGACTCTGATGTTATCTGACTACTAGTACCATTATCTCTCCTGGAGCTGTCAGAAATATTCCATTATGTAAGACAGATAGTGCTCTAGTTACTGTCTAGAAGATTGGAATATAATGATTATACTGGCTGAAACTAACCTTTAGTTTCCTGTATAGGAAGCCGCTATTTCAGGAGACTTAGTTAAAAAATGTTATTTCTGGCAATTTTTATTTTTACAGTGAAATGAATCACTGTTCAAAAAATAAATTTTAAATCCCCATGATGAGAGCACTGAGGTTTTAAACTGTAGAAAATGTATGTGTATATATATATCTTCATCTTAGTAGTGCTGAAAATTAATTTGAAATTAAAATACCTCTCTGATATATGGATTGAAACTAGCGCAACCTTTAGGTGGAAGCAGCTATTATTTAACTTTGGTTACAGTATTTGTGCACAGCAGAGTTTAAATTTGCAGTTCACCCATGCTTTTGGAAGCAGGAATGCACACTCCTGTGTCCATGCATCTTTTCTCTGCTTGACTGCAAGTGTATGTGACATTACACTTGTATGATGAGATTGCCAATGTGCTATTCCAGTCAAGGCCACACACCCTCCAGACCATGTGACCAGCTCATTTATGTGGTACACCTTAGTGGCATGCTGCTAGTTTTTGTTTAATAAAGCAGTATTTTGCAGTGGATAGCATTTAGTTATTAAAGGTCAGGTTTAGGCAGTACATGGTGGGCTGAAGCCAACACCAGGTTTCCTCTGACTTCATTCTGACTTTCATGTTTGTATTTAAATCACAGCAGCCCAGGAAATTGCAAAAATACTTAGTTAACATATTTGTAAATTCATGACCAATCCAAAAATGTTTGTCTCTCTAAAGGAGTCTGTGAGACCAGATATTTCTCATGTAAGTGTTTGGTATGATTTTTATTTATGTAAGTTCAGGTGAAACTGGCATTTGAACGACACCCTGTCCTTATCTTAAAGCACATGTTTACACAGAGATACCAGTGACTTTACATTTCACTCAAGTGTCTCAAAGAGACATAATGCCAAACTGATTGCTTTCATGAAAGCCCTGGAACAAAGAATTTGTGATGCTGGATCACTCTCTGGACTTACCCTCTCCCCATCCTAGACCCTGTCAAATTATCAGTATTGTACAGTGTTGCAGCTATAAATAAAGCTGACTTTGGTGCTCAGGAAGGGATATTTACAGAACCCACTCTGCGCAGCCTTTGGATCCATAGCCATGTATCCCCTCACAGATGGGATGAACAAGGATCCCTGCAGAGATACCCCAGCCACCACGCCAGTGAACACGATGCTATCTCATTGCACTGTCTGCATCCCCAGTGAGAAGAAAGCAGTTATGGTGGCATAGGGCCCTTTGCACAATAATAATTATTATCAGTTTGGCTTCATTTTTTTGTTTGTTTTTGCCAGCTCACAGAGTGGAATTACGGTCTTTGCACTGCTGAACAGCAAGAATTCTTCTTCTCCCATAGGCAAATCAAAGCAATGAATGGGGTTACCATTAATTAGCATTCTGATATCAATAGTACGCCTCAGTATTCCTTTTTCAGTGATTATTTGCTTCTCTGAGTGAAGATGACACAAGTTGTGCAGCCAAATAAATCAGTATGATGAAAATTATGTATAGTGATTTGATATACAAGATGTTGATATCTCAAATGTTGCTCCAGCATCACAATATCTTTTTTTATTTTTGGTATAACATACCTTGATGCTTTAACTCAAGTTACATGTTGCAGGCATTGGAATTCACTGTGAATAACAGCCATTGATTGTCCAGTCCATTCTCCTGCTCATCTGCAATTAATGAACTATCTCGATTTTTTGATGGAACTTTTGATGTTATTTGTGCTTTTTTTATTAATTTAAGCAAAATTTTAGTGCTTGGGTGGTCTATGAAAAACAATTGCAGAGTGTAAATTGTATGTAATAGTGCTTCTTGGTTTTCAGCTGAAGACTGACACTTTTCAATCCTCAACCTAATCAGCAGGAAACAGGAAATCATTAATTTTGCAATTTCAGGATTGTCTTTCATTGTTATACTGATTCATGCAGCCTTTCAGACTTGTAGTCTTATGGAATGATAGTAGTCCCACAAATACTCATAAATCATAAGTAATGGCTCTACAGATAGGGAGACTGGAAGTTGTCTTTCATGTGTGAGCCAAGATGTTTATAGCTGGCTTCTGTCCAGCTGCAAAACAGAACACATGAGCGAGGCAGAAGTGACTACAGGCTTTTAAGACCATCAGCACATTCAACCTCTACATCATTAGAGAGGAATTCCTTCACCAATGGTTTGAGAGTGGTTTTTATTATAGCTTCTTTTTATTTTAATACCTGACTGGAAAGAGGCAGAATAAGTTAGTTATTATCTGAATAAATAACTATTTAAACAGTATGGTTTTTCTCTTTTTTGCTGGTCAAATTTGTGAATGAAATGTTAATGGCTTTCAATGGTGAATAATTAATAAATAATTCATGGTACTGAAAACATTTTAAGTGGATGGGAGAGAAGGAAACCCAGTGGTGGAAAATGTATGGTCTGTTCCAGAGACCTGGAGTCCAGAACATGAGAGAAAAGGAGACAGAAACAAGTGCCCCAGGCCTCATACATAGAAGAAGAAACATGCAGAAATAAAATAGTCTGCAATTTGTTTTGGACTATAGCTTGATTTTTCTTCTCACATTTATATACAGAACAAGAACAATTTACATATCCAAGCAGCAGAGTCTGAAGCTGTAGAAGGATGAGAGAGAGGAAATATTCTGGCTTCCTTGTGACAAGAGCAACTTATTTTTTAAATCATATTTCAGAAAGGTGTTGAACAAAACCAAAGGTTAGGGTGTGACTACCATGGCAGAAGACCACTGAAACACAGAAATTACCATATTTCAAGAAGTCAGCTAGTCCAAACCCATGTCCTAACTCAGGATCAGCTGTACCTGGGTTATTTATGTAAAATGTCCATTATATGCATTCTTAAAGATGTTGAGCGATACGGACTCCACAGCTTCCCAGGACATTGTACTCCAGAGATTTCACTGCCACTGGGAAATGCTGAAAATGAGACTCAGTGTTTCTATTCCTATACAACACTGAGGAAAAATGTACTTTATTTCTCCGTACTACCTCATTACATGTTTTGCGATTGTTAGCACATCTTCCTTCAGTTTTTTGTAGAATTAAACAAGCTTAAATCCTTAAACCTCTCTTTCTAGCCTTGCAATAACCAGCTGCTATAATCAAGAGGAATGAAATGTAGTGGTTGACTGGTTCCTAAGCAGATGCAAGATAGTTGGGCTCTTTTTTGAACTTTGGACCATGCTGGGAATGCTTCTGGTCCCTCAGAGTGACACAAAGATGAGGAAAAAAGCCCAGAAGTTAAGAGAAGAGCTTAAAAGGCAAGGACGCAAAGTACTTTTTTCAATGTGTGCTGGTTTCCCCTTTCTCTTTGGCTTGCAGGATAAACATCTTCACCTTAACTGGTGTTTGTTGTCAGTCCTGTGTTTTCTCAGTCTTTTTTGAATGTGTTTCATGCCTCAAAAGAGCAGTATCTCCTCCATGGAGTTTTAAACTAGACAGCAAGATTAGTGAAATAAGTGAACAAATGAAGGGAAGAGTAATCTTTTTGAAGATACAATTCCTTGAAATTAGCAGAGTAATTTAGGGGCATACGATGCTGTGCTTATTCTCTTCAGATGCCCTTCAGGCATTGTACATTATCTACTGCCCCCATCGGAGACAGGGCTGTGGTCTGCGTAGACCTTTGGGGTGCAATTCATACCAAGGTAACCATTCAAATTTAATTTGCTCTTCACTAGTCAGAACCTGCTAGGCTCTAGTTGTAATTCTTTGTCTTGTTACTGTACTATATTTCACTCAGTTGCATTAAACTGGAGAATTTGTCTGCAAAGTTTAGGGGAAAGTTAGAGCTTTAGCATAGTGTAGATTGCTTCTCTTTAGGCTGAATGAATCACTTGACAGTGTCTTATCAGAGTTAGACTTAATCAAGAAATAGTTTGGCCTTTGACCTATTTCTCAGAAGGTGTTTTTTCATATGTTCCTTCCTTATTCCTCCTTTGACTACTTCTAGGTCTAAATATTTATTCATAGCAAATGAAGATATCCCAATACACATGCTTAGCAGTTTTTTCTAATGTCTGTTTTTAAGATTGATTAATCAGTACATTATAATAAAGTTACTTGGAATAAGTGATCCATCAATCTCACCATAACAGAATTATCTCTATGAGTCTAACAATGCAACTGAAAGACTCAGATGTATGATTTGACAGGGGAATTAATACAGACACTTTGTCTCACTTGATATGAAAGAGGCATTTGTGCTTCCTGCTGCTTTGCCTTGAGCTCTCAGGTTCCACTCACAAATGAAGAAACAGATTCGCTGTCTGCAGGAGATGAGAGGTATTGGTGCCCCCTTACTACTGCCCAAAGGCAGTCTAGGAGATGGAGACCTGCAGTTCTACTTTGTGGAACTTTATGAGCATTTTAATGACTTTGCTTTGAAACTCTGAGCTTCAAGTACAAAGACGTTTAGTTCAGGGCTCACCTGAAATCAGTTCTCAGTCTGCTTGAAAATCCATCAAGCTTCAACTGAGCAATGCTCCTCGGCTGAGGTTCAGATACCTCCAGAAATCTTGAAAATTGAGTAGTTTTGGCAGTTTTCAGGCTTGTAATGGGGCTACTGTAGATATGTCCGGTGTTTAGTGAGTTCTGTAACAGAGATACTAAAATAATAACAAGTTCTTCACAGAAGTTCTGATCTGCACTCATCTTGAGGATATTCAATGAATGAAAAGTTTATACTCTTTCGAATTAACTTTTATTTTTTATCACATCCTTTTAGTTAATTTTTAAAGGAAATCAAAGAAGTCATAAGCATGCTTTCTTGCATTTCAAGCGGTAAAAGGCCATACTTAGATTATTTTTTAAAGTCTTCTGGCAGCTTTCTTTTCCAATCCATGTCTAACAACTTCAAAAGGAGAGAGTAGCTTACATCTCTGACAGTCTGTTGGTCTACACTTACTTATGTATGAGGCTGACTCAAACTCACCAAGAATCACATAGAGTTTTATAGCCTTTGCAACCAGCATCAATGAATTAAATTGGATAGAACAAATAAGGTGACAAAGGGTAATGATGAGTGACAGAAGAACTGAAAATCATGCAATTTAAGGACTTACAAAGTCCTTGGTTACCATCAGTTACAGTAAGTGTGCTTTCAAGGAGATATTTTATAATTTAAGGCTTTTTAATAGCAGGTTCAATTTTAATGTCTTGTTCAAAGGATAACAGGGCATGATGACCTTTTATTTGGTACTGTATTTCCAGAATTGATCAAGACCTGAGAAAGAGTGCTGGATCAGAAATATTATGAATAAACTGCTTCTGACTGTTGCTGGCACAGTTATATTCCTCTTCCTGCTGCAGCAAAATGCAGCTGTACAGATACCTATGCACTGTTTTGACTTGTAGTTGACGTTTTAATTCGGCTTCTGATGGGGAGGGGCAGAAAGTCTAATTTGTCATTTAACTGTATTGTTCTGATAGCACTCTCACTGGCTGCTGTTCAAAATCAATATTAACAGTCAAAGGATTTTATTTGCTTGGGGAAATTGACAGGAACTACAATTGCTTTTCCAGAACAGCTCTTCATGTGGACACGCAGCACTACTCTTCATTTTCCTGTGTAGATATGCTCTGAATCAAACATGTGCATTTTGCTGCATCCTAACAAAGTCCAAGAAAGCTAACAGAAGCCCAGAAGAAGTGCTGTGTGCAATTTATAGACTATGTACAATTTATTACTATTTGTACAGTTCTCAGGAACTTAGTTTTCTGCATCTAAAACAATTCCTTTATTTGAGTCGGGAAGGCTCAAGATCATATGTCTCCTTCACCCTGCAGTTTAACCAAAAAAAAGTGTTTGTTTGCCCTCTTGCTTCCCCCTGCCCTGCTTTCTTTTCCTCCCCTGGCACTGGGAGAAGCACAAGATGAACCACGCCTTCTACTCCCAAAAGGAGGTACTTAAGGTTTCCACCTCAGAGGCTCCTTAAGGTTAAACCCGAGATAAATCATTCTAAATTTCAAAAAGAGATGAGCCTTTCTTGAGAAACAAAGCTGACTGTAAAATTATATGAACATTTTCAATCCAATTTTAGACACATGGCCTAGCTTTGGTATAATCAGTCTCCATATAGGAACTGCTCATTTATAGTAACTCCAGCAGAAAGAATCCTTTAGTTCAGTAGTAATTGGCTTTGTAATTAACATATCCCACAAGACTGATCCTGAAGACAGTAATCCTGTTCATCTTGCCTTTCCCAGTGAATGCTATATTTAATATATAAATACACATTTCTCCTTCTGCTCTAACTCTTTCAGCATTTAAATGGAGTTCTGCCAAGGAAATTGTCTCCCTAAAAATACTGAAAAAAGTATATTCAAGTGAAATTTTATTTGTCTTTATAATGTTGATTTGGCAAAAACCAATCCCATGATTAGGAATAGCTCTCCAAAATATCAAACATGCGTTCAGATCTCCAGAGTTTGCTATAGTGAAGCTAGCTGGTTTTTAGCTTCTTTCAGGCCTGACAACTTTCTCTGTGGTGACTCATCGGACTTTTAATAGATATTGCATAACACTGGTTTTCATTGTGCTTGTTTTGTTTTCCACCATATGGAGTTTCTCAGTAAGAATATACTTTAGAAGAAGGAGCTGATGTAAATGCACTGTTCCTTTACAATTCTTTGGCTTTTGGGAAGGTGGACAAAGACAAGTTATTATTCTTATGCAGAATGACTAAGAGGCTAATGGCAATGGAACTCTCAGCCTTGAATTTTATAAACTTTTCTGTGGGAAATTTTGGTATATGTGAGTATTTCCAAGAGCAGCAAATCCAGTTAATTCCAGCTATCATTAGGCTAAAAATAGCAGGAATGACATAAACAAAGCAAGGTTCTCTCTTATATCATGTACATAAATAAATAGAACTCTGAGTATTGAGAATTGCTGGAAACAGAAACTGGGTGTCAGACTGGAAGAACAGATGACTGTACTTTAGATATACACTGGATGACTTTTCTTTAATAGAAATTTGAATTTTGCACAATTTTCCTTTTTGTGTATTTGTTTAAAACCAAAATCATCCAAAAGGCTGATGGAGAGGGAGGTGGAGCGGAAACAAGCACGAGTGCCAAGTTTGCTAGAGTGAGGTAAGCTGTCTTTTAGTTTCTCCCAGGCCTGAAACAAGCATGTGTGCCAAGGGACTCCTAAATTAAGAGGTCTGTTGGATTTTTATGTCAAGTCCATCTCCACATTTTTATGTCACAGATGAACAACTGTTTCATTCTCCTCTGGCATGATAATGCTCCCCTGCTCACTTGCTGTCATCCAGCAAGTATTGCATTGTACAAGCATTGTCCTACCAAAGGAAAAATGTCCTTAGCTTAGGTGAGGTCTATAGGACTATCTGTAGGGTATTGAGGATCTGAGCTGAGTAAGAGTGCTTTTTTTCACCTCTACCTTTGCACAGCTCAGTGGCAGCTTGCTTCCTCTCCCCCTTCTAATCCACTCCTAGTCCTTGCTCAATGCTGTAATGTTTTTTAGCTTCAGCCTTCCTCAGATTCCTCTTTTGGTATGTGGTCCATGGGTAATCTCACTTGAAATCTTGAATTTTATCTCCAAGTGGGTGAGAGATGGCCTTCTTTTGAGAGCTTTACTGATTTTGAAAATACGGAAAACTTACTGTATGAATTGGAAAAAGCTGCCTGCTGTTATATGGCTCTATTCTATGAACTGACAAAAGCACAGAAATTTCAAATACTTTTTCTTGCCTCATTCTCTCTCAAACCCAAGCAATCCTTTCAATCTTTGAATTCCTATGTCCTCTTGAAAAATGTGGATTCACAACTCACGGAAATTATTATTAGAAAATGTGAATTTGTTTCAGAATTTTCTTTATAAATAAAAATATTTTTATGAATATTTTAAAAATATTACTGCTTAATATTTGATTTACAGACATCTTTAGCAAAATTGCAGCTATGAAACCATGATTTGTTAAGATGAAACAAATTCAGTTATATATATAGATTAATTCATTAGATGATTCAGCTGTTTAAATTTGAAAGCACAGGACAGTGAATTAAGGTCATGAAAGCAAAACTAAACAACCTTTGATTTAAAGAAAGGATTTTGCTTTAGCTCAGATAAAAAGAAAAAATCCATTTTTAAAGAAAATTCACAGCGTGCTCCAAAGTTCCATTCTAAGAATATTGTGCAGAGTAGGTATAACCTGCTCATCAGCTCTATTTAGAGTGCCAAACTCTAAGGCTCTTTTCAAGTTTATAATGCTATAGTTAATTAACTAAATATTTTACATTGACTTTGCCTTTGGCATCTAAATGTGAGTTTTCATAGCCCTTTATTCTCTTCAGTGTCATCTGACCTGAGCTTTCACTACCCATGAGAAAAGACAAGGGAGTTGCGTTTAGCCCTTGTTTCAGCAAAGCCCATTAAAAGATAAAGCTTGGGCTTGTTGTATTATTAATTTTCTCTTGCTTTCCCCTGTGCTAAATGTAATAAACCTGAAAACAGGTGCACTGGCTCAGATGGCGTGTTTTCTGCTTGCTCTCAGACAGTTCTTAGCAAAGATGCATAGCATAATGGTACACTATCTCCTATCCAACAGTGTGGTTTGAGTTTTCTAATATCCTGATAAAATTGCCAGCAGGTAGAACTCTAGCTCATCAGAGCAAGCAACATTTTACTTCCCCATGAAAAGACAATTTCCTAGCTTTGCCCATGAGTAAGACTAGAATGAAGGATGCAATATGAATTTGGCATAAATCCACCAGAGCCTCTGTACTTATTCTACCGTGCTATGAACATCTCACCCTCCACTAACACAGACAGCAAAACTGCTGGGTAAATGATGTCCTGTGTTTACAATGACCATTCTTTGAAATTTTCAGCTTAAGCAGTAGGCAGGTACAGCAATTCTGTCATCTATACAGGCTTATATTCTCAGTCTAGGAAAACAAGAACAAGGGTTAAGGAATCACAAAATTTCTGTTAACTCATGCCATTACTTAGCTTCCAGTGTTAAAGCCTTAGCAGTCCACAGGACAGGTTAAAAGAGGGTTTATTTCCACTGAAAATGACAGGATTAAATTTTTATTTATTAGTAAAAATAAAAATGTCTTGTTTTCTGATAATTAAATAATTTGATACATTGAGACATTGCCTATAAATAGTATCCTACAATAATTATGTCATTACAGTATATGTGATATCACTGTAATATGACTTGGTGTGGTACAGCTTATGCATTTCTATTGAGGGTAGCAGATATTTTACATTTAAATTGATATAAAATACCAAAAATGGAAAATGGGAAAATATAACAAAATAATAGTCATAACAAGAAGATATTCTGAGGATCTACCATCTCTGCTTTTAGTGGAGACAGATGTGAAACCTTTGGAATAAAGAAAGAATGTAACTTCTATGATATTGTGGTCTTTCACTGGTAAAGAAGTGGTCCCAAAAATTAGTTTGTTGATTAGGTAGAGACCATGTTGTGGAAGGGCAAAGTGGTATTCCAGAAGATGGATGCAATATTTGGACACAGAAGTAGAGACAACTCAATTAGAATGGAACAGATTATTTAACTCTGTAGAAAATGCTCAGCTGCCTCTGGAGTACTGGCTTGTTAGAGCCTCTGTATTTTTTTTCAGAAGTTCGATGGGTTTTGGGTTCGATGGGTATTTAGGAATCATTTGATGTCCAGAAAAGACATGTTAGTTAGAAAACCTAAGGAAACTCAAAGGGATTAATACATTGAAAAGCAGGTTGAAGGCTTACACAATTAGCCTTCTAGTATTTACCTTGTAGAATAAACTTTTAATAATAGGCTTTTACTTTATCTAACAGAGAATCACATAGTGAGAGCCAAATGGTGAAAAAATCTTCAGACCAGAAATATGAACAACTCTTCATAGAGACAGTAAGCAACGTTGGACAGCGGTGTTTAAAGGCAATTAAGATTTTTGATGTGTTTCCCACTTGGTCTGGAAAGCAGCAACAGGCTTTCTCCACATTGTGCTTTATCTTACAGTAATTCTTTATTTTCCCTTGGACTTCAGTGTCAATAACAGAAAAGATTCCCCTTCTTCCCCTTTTAAGGGTGATGGAGCAGTGGTGTTACCTTAAAAAAATCTTGATTCTAAAAGAATCTATGAAAACTTATGAATTTTGCCATTAAAAACAAAGAAAAACATCATAAAGCATTTCTATACTGCATGTACTGGTTACATAAGAGCCAAATAAACCTCTCACTCTGAAATACTCTGAAACTGTGATGACTGGGAAAATGCTTAAATTTAAACCAAATGGATTGATTTGGAAGGAAGTGAATCACACAGACTTGGATGTCCCTCCTCTGCCCTTCAACATTGTTTGATTATTCTGCTAATTCTAGAATGCTGCATTCATTCTCAGCAGTTGACTATTGAGCGTCAATACAGATTTGTTTTCCTACCTGCTGGGCACTTGTTTTCCCAGCCTACTCCTTTTCAGAACTGTTAACACCTTTTGCTCCTTATCCGTTTTCAGCCCAAGAAGCTATAAATGAGAGTTTTCCAGCAGTGTCCATTACAGAGGATTAAATTTATAGGGGAAGATCCACTGTGACTTGTCATCACCACCCCTTTTGCAGGCTTTTTCATCATCCAGATGTAGCCAAGCAAGCTTAGCTCTTCCTGGCATGCTGAAGTTTGCTGAGGCAGACCCTGGTGAAGGTGCAGACCTCTTGCTCCAAGTCCATGTTCAGAACATTATTCCCCACCTTTTTCAGAGCCCTCTTGTGAAGGGAGAGCTCTGGCCTCCCCCAAGGTGGAGGCAAACATCTTTGGACAGAAGGCACACTCACAGAAGGGGATGTAGCAAGGTCTCCTCTCTTCATCACCTGGGTTAGTTTCCTCAGCCTCTGCCAGAACAGACTCTGTCCTACATCTCTATCAGAAATGACAGCTGAAAGAAGGACTGGCCACAGACAGCCTTCTCTTCCCCTAATCTTTCTTTTTTTTTCTGCCTCCCATTGCCTTTGCTTTTGCTCTTTTCCATCCCCCACAGTCTGAAGAATCATGAAATGATAACAAATGTGGGAAAGGTCAATTTTTTTAAAAGTATAAGTATTCGTATTTCCTTGTTCTGTATGTTGCATATCACTTTGGGTCAGGATTTTCAATGTCCCGTTTATTTCAGATGGAGAAAAGCTGAACACTTCTCACATCTTTTTTCCCTGTCCTTCCCTCTGCCCTGAAAACCTGTGGGAGAAGAATCTATAAGCCAAGTTGATGTCTACATAAGGCCAGAAGGGACATTTCATGTAGGACAAATTATACCATTCATCTTTCAACCAGGTACTTTTCTCTAGAAGGAAAAGACTGCGTAGTGGTCTTTCAGTATTGCAGATGATTAGAATCTTAAGAGATCCTAATCATTGTAACACGTGCACATTGTCAGATGCTTGGGATAGTTAATAAATAATTTCGTGCTATTGCTGCATTTTTGATCTCCACTAAAGAGGGTGAAAGTCAGCTTTAATACCTCATAACCCAAATCTATTTAAAGTAGACATTACTATTTCACATTCCTTATTTGGTCTATGTTACTGTGTGTTATACAGTTGCAAATATAATAGTATACTTGACTTATACCAAGATAAAACTTTTTAAAATTCAGATTCTAAAGAGGATATTCAGTTTGGATCCCTAACTTCAATCAGTTTGGGTCAATGCACTTTCTTCCTGTTCCAAACTGTAATTCACATCACAGCATCTAGAATTTTATGCTTTGTGAAAATATTTCTACCAGTGGAAGCCATGCAGGCTGAGCAAACACACAGTTTTCCTGGGGAGGGCTACAGTCTTTATCAACCCAGGAAATTTCTACTGTTGAAAGATTTCATGCCAGAGCAAGCTACACACATCATTACCCTCATACAGTTAGAAAGCTGCTTGCTGAAATCCATTGCAAACCAAACCAGAGTCGACCTGGCATGTAATGAGCTCACCCAGGGGCAATGCAATACAGATCTGTATCTTGAAAGCAAAATCTATCCTGGTGCTAACATTTATGTTTTAGTATAAAACTGTGACATTACATAGGTTTTACACTCCCTTGATTTGTGTTTATAACACAACAGGAGATTATTCTCCTTTGATGGATTATGCCCTTTGGTATTCTCAGGTATGCAAACAGAGCTTATTTTACGATAGCCCAAGTAGTTTTTAGGGTGTTTTTATTTAAATGCTGTGGATTATATTTGAATGAATTTTTTCAGTTTCTGAATATTTACAAGATTTCTACAAATTATATTTATTGTGAGGATGCCATCTGATACAAAACTATTTTGACCTGTATTTTAATTAGAGGAATTGTGTTGTAAAGGAGATTATAATTTTTAAAAAAGTGCCAGTACACTCACAGCTGATTTTACAAAGGTATAAATAATTGAGGTTTTCTGCATATTCTTCTTTCCCTTCTATCCAAAGGATACATATTCTTAAACAACAGTCTTCTCTGAACTGTCTTTTCCTACATCGTGTTTTGTGGATAGCAGAAGGGGGGGTAGGGAGAGAGAGTTTATAAACAAAAGAGGAAAAATCACAATGCAGAATAATGTTTGTGGTTCTTCCAAGCCTCTGCTTTACCACTGGCTGTGGCAGACACTGCTGGGCTACTTTTCTCTTTTTCATTCTCTCATTTTATACTATTTCATCCTCTCTTAAGACAAACTGAAGTTTATAGAAGTTCGTGTATATCCTAACAAAGTACTGGGATCTGCTGAGGACTCACTGAAAGCCATTTTGGAACAACGGGATAATCAACCCAAATATCCTCTGACCTCTCTCAGTTTTATTAAAGTGCAATCAGGCTAATAGGAATTGCATATAAAATTTAACGTTAGGAAGTGGGAAATGCAATCATACTGCAGGCCTTGTGGCTAAACTCTATGTAAGACATAGCAAAGAAAACATTGGTAAAGTAAATCCCCACATCTGTGGCTTCAGCTATATCATCAAGCTACCTTGTTTCTGCATTCATCTAAGGTTCTATTTCACTGATTGTCTTTTCCATGCTAACTTGCTTGTAGGCTCCAGCTTGGTGTGACTCAACTGGTTCTTTAGTGAGAAAGCCCATGGACAAACCAGGGAGGGGTTTCATGTCAACAGTGATACTTTCCAAGAAAGGAAACCAAAGAGACTGGGGTTTAGGGAAAAAGGTTATTCTACACTGGAATCTCTTATATATATATATCCATAAGGAAACATGATGGATGAGAAGGCCAGAGGAGCCAGGATGCAGGCAGAGGAGCTGAAGTCAGAGTTTAACTGTTAGTCTTGCTGATTAGCATTTCAGGTTTCCAAGAGAAGCAGGTCTGCCAGACTTCCATCTAACCTGCAAGACATTGTCCCTTGCATTTTGGGTCCAGTTCTGACTGTGCTCACTGGATGAGAAGTGAGTTTATGGTATTTTCCTATTTCTTGATCAGGAGACTAGTCCCCCACCTCATGGTAATCTGCATCATGCAGCTGTGTGGCTTGGGTGTAAACACAAAAAAAAGCCTCCCAAAGTAAATTCCTGTCTACCTCTTTCCATTGATATATAGGGCACCTATGGAGACATTTCCAATATATTAGTGAATGAATCTTCGATATACAACTTAAGAGACATACCCCACACCTTTTCTGCTGTCTCTTCCACTCCATGTATATCTAGTCCAATGTAACCTTTTGGGGCTCACTGAGAAGGCAGCCAGTCATAACATTTTGTTTTGTCATGTTCAAGCAAATCATGACTTTTTGTTTTCCAAGCATTTCAACCACAAATTCTCATCAAAACAAAAGCCTTGGAATAAATATTTCACTTCTAGGTAATCGTGACACAATCCTTTCTCTTCGTTCTGTTGGCGATTGGGAGTTTTTCCTACACTGAGAGAGGAGGAATCACAAAAAGGTTTTATTCTTCTCCAAAGCTACACAGTGACATTTTAGGCTGAATGTTTAAAAATGCTCAGTAATGGTAATCAAAACAAAGTATGGAAGGTTAATACGATATTGGCATTTCCATGGATAGTCTTGTCTACAGCCAACGGAACCCATGATGGATGTCCTAGGGAGGCACAGGCTTTTGTTACGTACTCTGAAGGTTTGCTTATATTTCAAAATCGATTATAGGTAGACAGCTTATTTAATTAGAAATATATTAAATATATCAGGGTGCAAGCCAGAATTTATACTGCAGTGTCTAACATAATAATTAGCTATTTGTACCTGAAGTACAGATATACAGCATAGTTAGAAGATTTTCTTCCTATGTCACAAAATTCTTTGTCCTATTAGTATGTATGGACTGCTTCATTTGTGGCAGGACCTATAAATCTGCTTCCTGACAAGAAATCAAGCTTGTCCATTCTGGATTGGAGAAACATCTGTTTGGTCCAACATCATGATGGAGGCCAGGAATGAATGTTTCAGGGAAAAATATAAGTACCAGGCATTACCTAGACATGGGGTAATCTGCACTGCAGTGTTAAGTTTTATCTTGAGCCTTACCAGAAATAGATATATGTAACCCTCAAGGCAGGTGGTGTCATACCTTTTTTTGCAGTTAAGAGAGTATAATAACAAGAACTTTTAAGGTTATTTGAATGTCACCTTCCCTCTTTAATCTGGGTAGTCTTGCCATGAAAGATCCCGTCTGATTAGGCAACTGCAAACTATGAGAGAGCATTTCCATTCCCCAGTTTTGAACCTATTACCTTTCAATGCCATTAAATAGTTCTTCACTACCTTTCAATGTCATGAAATAGCCCTCTTATTTTATTTTATTTTTTTCTTTTTCTTGTATTATGAAGTGGAGAGCAGTAGCATTATATGGAATGCAGCTTTCAATCTGTAGGTTGTTCCCCTGAGGAAGATACCTTTCACAGCCTAAGCTCTTCAAGAATGCTCTCTCATGTTGTGGATAATTGTTCTGGCTTATTGCAATTGATCCTCACGTGAGTCTGGACTCCACCAGCTGCTGTGTGTAGTATTCCAGAGACTATGGCATATTTAGCCAGCTTGTGAGGATGGACATTTCCTTCATGAGCCTGGATATTGAAATGCGTTTCCCCATAGCTATTGTTTATACTTTCAGTGGAGGCCTTTGTTGATGTGTCTTTCTAAAAATAGCTATTAAGTAAGATGCTGAATAATGTTCTTTAAAGCTGGTATGTATGGATGGCCAAAACATTCCAGTCCAAAGGCAAATCGAGGAAGTTTGCTGTAGGTGTCTGTTCATAACCTCTTCATGAGAGAAGATGCACTTCCTTAGAGTGGGATTTAGGGGATTTTAAAAACAAAAAACCTGTGAAGACTTTATTTTGAACCACAGTAGGAGAAATGGTGAGACATTATTTGGAGATTATTTTACTTGCTGTTGTAGTGAAACTCAACATGGCACTATTTTTTGCATTGTATATTTTGGTTTTCAGTGTTGATTTTTTTATGTTTACACTTACAGCCATCAGCTGAAACCCAAATCTATGACTATGCCAAGACAGAGGTGACATTTATACAAGGACTAATAACAGGCAAGTTTAATTTACTGGGCACTGAGATCTGCTGGCATGGAATGGCTCATGTCTGAAAAAACCATCTCAAACTCCAATCCAGAGGGCTGCACAAAGGCCATTTGGAATGGTCCCTGGACCACGCTGACTGGTAAACCATGCCTGAAATTTGTTCATGGAAACTACTAGCTTAAAACAGAATGCATCCTTTCATTATTAAAAAAAAAATTATCTATTGAAAGGGTTTGAGTGATTTTAATTAAGGACATTATATTGCCATTCAGATAAATAAACCATTGACATTATGCTGGATTATGTGGAAG
Organism: Aphelocoma coerulescens; assembly: GCF_041296385.1. NCBI lineage: Eukaryota > Metazoa > Chordata > Aves > Passeriformes > Corvidae > Aphelocoma > Aphelocoma coerulescens. Next base: position 118,135,970 of record NC_091015.1, on the reverse strand, counting down.
ATGAAGTTCCTCCAGATTGCATGATCTCAGTCTTGACTTTGAATTTCTGATAAGAATACGAAATTGAAACACTAGCATTTAAATTAAAAACTGCTGCTCCTGAGATGTACTGCTTTATGAAATAGAGATGCATTTCACAAGTAGCAGCAAGTTGTACTTTCAGCTAATGCAGTGATCATATTATGGTGGACATTAGGGCTGGAAGGGATGTGGAGAGGTTATCTTGTTCTTTCCTTGGCCAACAGGAAATGATGGCTAAGTACATGCAGTGATGGAGAGTTTCTGGTCTCCCCAAGTACATATTCCAGCACCTAAACACAGTTGCCATTGGGAAATATTTTCCTAAATTTCTTTTGCTCCACTTTAAGTCCTTAGTGATATAAAGAAAGAAATTAAATCTAAATAGTCTTTCACACTTAATCTTCTCATTTTAATTGCTTCTTGACTCATGTGTAGTACATGACAATGTTCATGCAGTCAACCATTCCTACATAAGGCTACTGAGTTGCTATTTATTTTAGAAAATGACTCTATCATTTTAATTCTTTTAAAAGCTTATAACCACTCCTCACTTGGGCAGGATTCCTTGAAAATGTAGTAAAAAAGTTTGCTATTCTCTCTTTCAAGGCAGACATGACTGACATGGGATTATGCTCAAAACAGACCCTTTAGAGACCCATTCAACACACCCTTCTAGTTATGTAATGATACAAATTTGTCCACTGCTCTTTGAATGCAATTTTGAAGCAACTAAGTGTATACATTAGGCTAGTTTCCTCTAGAGCATATTTTCTTAATTTGAACAGTCAGTCCTCGTGTATCCAGAGCCCTCTGTTGCTAAAGCTGAGTCTAGGATCAGGATGTGCAGGACAGTAGCTATTTCTGGGAAAACTTCACAGTACTTAGAATGAGATGCAACTGCAACACTGAATAATTGTGCCCCAATAATCTCACATTTGAAGATGGCCAATTTTATCATGGTCTGCATGTTGTGGCTGGATGTATGATACAGGAAACAGATTTCTCAGAGGAGAGGAAGCCTTCCTGAAGAGGTGTGGGTGGTGGGAGAAGTGAAGAAACGAAGGAAAGAATGTTTGAGAGGATAGGATGGCTGGGGAACCTTCAAGGAAGACTAGACTGGAAATGTGGGGTCTCTGCAGTGCCAGGAAAAAGAACTCTCTACAGGGGATACTGAAGGACTGAGGGGATGTGGAGAGGAAGATATCTCCACTAAAGACATCTTAGAGAAAAAAACTTCTCAGCCTTCTCCCGCAAAATCTCCCTGAAAGCCTGAGAGTGTCCTTTGACTTTCTTAATCCTGACCAATGTTTACATTTCCAGGCTTCCTTCTCCCATCAAAAAATTCATCTGTCTAAATGCAATTTTCACTATCCCTTTCCAATAAAGGAAGTTCCATTCTCAGTACCATCAAAATATCGAGTTGTACTGCCTTCTACTTTAGCTGCTTTGCCCTCATGCACTATAAAATGTTTCATTTTGTCTATACTTCTAAGCTTCCTTTGAATAGCATGAATAGCTGGGGCTGCTTGGAAAATGAAGAATGTTTCTGGGCTTTCATGGGGAAAAAAGAAGCAACCTGGTAGTAGGTGAACTGCAGAAAGAGAGCTCTTCCTGAGAATGGTTTGAACAGCAGGATAAAAGTGGCAACGTAGAGAAAACAGCAATGATACCCTGACTGTTGTTAAATTAATAATGTGAACAAATACAGAAACAAGTTTTTCCCCTTTGCTTCAATTTAAACTTTTCCTTGCACCATCCTCAGTGGTACTGAGATAATCATACATCTACGCTGGAGAGACTTTGTGCATAATTGTAGCATTTTCTTCTCTTTCAATGCTAACCCTAAAAAGTCCCCCTAAACTCTTTCAGTATCTCCTCATAAATTTTTCTTTTAATAATAATAACTAGTAACATTTCAGACCAAATTAAGAATTTTCTGTTAAACTCCATGGGACCCTTTTCATTGCAAACATTCAAACTAGGAGGAAATTATAATAGCTTAAAGAACTCTTGCATGAATTCTGTTCTATGGAAGAAATATAAAGCGAATAAACAATAAATGATGAAGTGTCTGTAAAGAGATCACAGAAAGCCTGCTGAGTTGGTGCCTTTTTCCCTTATCCCAGAATAAATGTAAAAATTACTGCCAGTTTTAGAATACACACCACAGTCCTGGCATGAGAAGCATTGCTTTTTTTTCCTCCAGTGAAGTTTTGTTATTTGTATCTTCATGTATTTATTGTTTACTTGATTCTGCCTGTGACTGACTCACAAACAGATGGACACAGTGAACTCCTGGAGAAGTCCTGCAGTTTGATTGGATTATTTATTTTCAGATTTTGGCTAAGCCTAGAGAAATAAAACAAGGAGAAAAGTCTCAGGTCAAAATTTAGATGCAGGTGTTTTCATAAGCTTTCAGCTCTAGTGCTGAATTTCCACATGGGTGTGCATTTGTTCCCATATTTGCTCACATGGCCCCAGTAATTTTATTTTTATTACTAATAACCCTTCTTTCAACAGATACATTACATATAATTTGTTTGGTTTTTATTTGAGAAAGAGTGTCCAACTTTTTTAAAAGGCATGAATTCTCCACAGTCATGCAGAATTATTATAAGACCCATTGTCCCATGATATTAAGGTATATATGATCAAAACCTGAAGTCTCTGCTTTATCAAATCACCCCAGGTTTGGGCCAGAACACAGCTGAAACACAACAGTATGTCAACCAACCAACCAACCAACCAACCAACCAACCAAACCATCCTGTATCTCTCAGCATTCGCCTTTTAACCTCTGTACCCAATACTAAGCCAGTTCATCATACAGGTCCCTTCCTCCCAGCATTGTTGGGAGATTGAGAAAGACTAAACAAAGTGACTTTGTGCATAGTTAAAGCAGTTGGTTTTGGATGGTTCCTTTTCCATTGTGCAAATGTTGTTTACCTGAGGACTGTTGCTGTTAGTCACACTATACTGCTAATGGGTGAGCTTTATTGTTTTGGTTTCTCCCTTCCAAGAGGGTTCTGGCATGTGGATTCATGCTGCATATGAACTCACTTTCTGAATCCCTCTTGTATCACTAGCCCAAACAAATCTTACTCACATGGAGCTCTGCACACAGCTGCTAACTAAATTATAGTGAGGAATCAGGTGGTTTTCCAGCTACTGGTTCCCCTAAACAGAGGAAACACCACATCTCATTACATTACATCACACTGGAAGATAGATTTTATATTTTTAATATTCTCTTGGGAGCAGAAGAGAGGGTATGAGTCTTTGGATTAAAGACATATCATAATTTACCTTGGCAATTTCCAAATCTTCTCTAGAATTTTCAACAGTCAGTAAATAATACATTCAGTTGTACTGAAAGAATCAAGATTACAGTCTCTGAATATTAAGAGTCCCTGCTGAGAAGTATAATTTTTGTCCTGTGTATCCTTCTAAACATTGAGGTTTTAAGTAAAAAATGATCTAATCTCGGATCCTAGATATTGCCGTGATAAGGAAGCAGTGCAATAGAATGGCATCATGCATGAGGGATAGTATGTTAGTGATCCTTTCTGCATGAAGACAAAGATTTTATTTATTTTCCTAAATTTCATCAGTCATATAAAATTTATAAGTCAATATCATATTTTATCATAAAGAACTATTTTGCCATTAGTACTTATTATTTATACTGTGATTTGGCCTTGAAATAAAAGTCTCCTGCATTCAAGCATAGGAAAGACAATTCCAGTTCCAGACAAGTGGGGTGAAAGCATGAAGGAAGCATCAGAAGGAAGTTTTAGTGCTGCTCTGTAGATGAGACTGATGAGCTTGTCAGGAAGATAAAAACATCAGAAAAATGATAATTCTTTCTGCTATGGTTATCACTTCTACAGGATAATCCGCTTTCCTGAGGTTGTAAGAGGTTTTTTGGGTGCTAGTACCCTAGGTCATTGTATAAAGAGGAACTACAATTCTGCCAAACCTAAGCCCTCCAAAATTGTTCATGTGTGGCCTGTCAAGAGCTCAGTGGTTGTCTTAAAAACAGTGAATCTTTGGAATAATAAAACAATATATGTTATAATCCCTCTCCAAGATTTTGAGCCTTCAAAGTAAATTTTTACTTCAATGAGTAGGGCTTGATTTCTTGATTTTTTATTTTTAATTTTTATCACATGACATTGGGAGCTCAGAAAATAATTAAATATTGTAACACAAAAGTGCGACATAAAAAAACCCCATAACTAGACCTGGTACATTTCAGAAGATGTATGTTGCCATTTTCCTACACCTTTTCAAGTATGTAATGGGTATGTCATACCACAGAGAATAGGAGAAAACTACATTAAACACTGCTGAACTAGGACTGCCATGTTGAGTTCATAAACACTTAGTAAAACCTCATCTATCACACACAGCACTCTGTTGCTGTGGAGGGAAAAATGTTTATCCACCTGCTCCCAGCTCTTGCAGTTCCTGCCTAGGAGTAGTCAATGAGCATGGACTGACTAATGTCTGACTAACTGTCTTTGCTGGACCTCAACTCTGCCAGCAAAGGTAGCTCAGGCTCCTGCCTGTTGAGTACAAACAAATAAAAATATCTTAGTATTGCAAGTGATGTAATGGAAAATAAAATACTTTAAGAGCTTTTACTGACAATTTACAGCAATAAGTTATATAATAAACATACAAACTTATATATTTTTGTCTTGGGGTGATTGCATGATACTGTATTCCCTATCATTTTTTCTATGCCCAGACATGAATCCTGTGCCTCTCTGTGCCTTTAAAGCTAGCTAAGGGAGAGGGGGGAGAGCCGGTGGAATTCTTTGGCACTGTGGTCAAAAACAGAGATAAGCTCACTGGCTTCTCCTGCCTGGCTGCTGCGCTCCTGCAGCAGGGAATGGAGTTACATTCCTTTTGCTTTTTAGCTAGTTTCTTGTTCATTAGCTAAAGTATGAGCCCTGGGACTTTGGCTTCTTCTTTTTCTTCTCTTCTGGAACTGTTCAGAACACCAGAACATCATAACTTCACTGGGAGGCCTTTCCACGGAGGTCTGGGGGGGCCCACGCCGAACCCTAGCTCTGGAGAGGAGAAAGCCACACCTGCAAAGGACTCTGAAATCTACCCAGGTTCTCTCCACAGCGAGAGGTTTTATTATTGAGCATTATTATTTTCCTGTGCCTGTGTGCATTGTATTTGTTAAATAGTTTTTCCCCTTCGCTTTCCTCCAAGGAATTTCCTCCTGAACCTGGTGGGGGAGGGATGGCTGTGACCTGCCTTCTATCAGACTATGTTCATTTTGGACATTCCTCCAAATTTGTCTCAAACCGGGACAATTTTACTTTTTTTATCTTGTCAAGATCTTGTTACTAACATTATATTACATTGCATTTCCATGGCAAGATCTATAACAGCAACTTGAATCCTGGTGGGAAGGGTACCTGCCAGAGATCATATAAATCACATGTAGAGCTTGTATTAAATGGTATGTTTCTCATGAGTGGAAGTTCAGGTGTTCTCATGAGTGGAAGTTCAGGTGCTCAGTGTGTGGTGATGATTATTTGCCCTATGCAGCACACATCCAACATTGATTTGAGGAGATACCTTGCAGGTTGCTGAAAGTTTAGCAGGACTAAGAAGCTCTATGTCTCTTGCTTGCTTTCTGCCTGATGCTTATCAAAGGCAGTTTCAAGCCAGCAGTCCGGTAGAATTAGGAAAAGATACATGTGCATCTGACATACTTATTCCTGGAAGATAGCAGCCTGGGATTTTTCAAGCATGGAGCCATCCTGCATGGAGCCATCCTGCTGCCATCAGCAGCAGACCAGGCACTGTGAACACTTTCAAGGGCAAGCTAAGCAAACACAAGACTATGTCAGTGCAGATGTTCTTAACATTTATGCACCATGGCTGAGTTCACAAGATTAATGTCCTGCCAAGAGACTCACATGGTAGATAGGGATATATAGCTGAATTTAGAGGTTGAAAGCTGATCTAAAGCATGCCAAATTATTATGTGTTTATCTGGATTTTTTGCTGTCAAGTTAAGGCCAGAGAAGATCCATGTCAGAAACATTTCACTAGAGGTGAGTACTGGAAGGAAAACTAGGTGTGTTACAAATTTGAATTAATTAATGTGATGCTTGTAATGATGATACCATCCCAAGCTGAGGGTGGGTGGAATGTGGGAGGAGGATTTCATTTAGCAGGAAAGAAACAATTAGTAGGCTTGGCCAGTGGCCAAACGCTCTATACAATCTAATGCTGACTCTTAACAAGGCTTCTTCTTTAGACCAAGAAAGACTAGAAACACTAACACCAGCAACACATTGGGGTGTGGGCTACAGAGAACCCTCTGTCCCATCAGTATCTACCTGAGGACAATGTGCATGCTGAAGGACTGACTGAGCATGCTGATGCCAGACTTTATCAGGCATGGCTGTATTTTTGCAGATTTCCATCAGAACTGAATTGCTAGAGCTGAGCCCAGTATGGGAGACATTACTTACGTAAGTACCCACTCACACCAATCAGTTTAGAGCCAGCTGCCCTTTTCCTCCAGCTCTCTCAGATTGAAGAGCACCACTATTTTTTTTCCCAATAGTAATATACTCTCTTTAGAAGAAACCCTTTCAGCCTTACCAATATGGCCACACATTTCCCATGATTTAGAGCAGTTCCTGGAGGAACAAGTTCTTCTTATAGCAGACTTGGGATAGGAAAAGTTGAACGAATAAAGGCTTTTAAGGCACGAAAAGAACAACTCGTGGCGGCTCCCTCTCAGCCATACGTTTGATGCTGTTTGTTATATTTTCCACGTGTTTAATCCCTCTGTGTTTTCAAGAGAGAAGAACAAGAAGGAAGTGATTATATTGATTTTATATTTTTACACCTGACTGGTAAAAAGTTTAGCTATTTACCTCTGCTCAGTAAAATTTTTCATGATTTTATTATTGTAATAAAAAAGGTAAACAAATAAAGTAAAGTTTATTGAAACTCACACAAATTTTGTACTTAAAAATACAGTTCTAATTTAGCTCTGTTTCAAACCACTGAAAACCTGTATATTATTTGAAGATTTTCTGGACCTGATTTTATAAAAATTATAGTAAGATCAAAGCCAAATAGTTACAAAATTTCCTGAGGAAAGCAAGCAAGGATGTTCTGTTGGTACAGCTTGCAATATTAAAAAATGAGCATTAAGTATTCAGGTCAGAAGAAAGAGATCTCAGGGAGAACATGTTATATGCTGTCAATACAAAGAAGCCTTTCAAGAAAATAGGCTTTATAAAAACAAATGAGAACTAGAGGTGAACAGCTTTATAGGGCTGCATTCAGGAAAGAGGGATTACACAATGACAAAGAACAACGATAACTGCACTGCAGAAGTCTGAGAAATTTCATTCAGTTATGGGAAAATACAAAAGTTCAGGTAACAGCTCAGTCTCTACATGAACTTGAGAAACTGGGTGAGAATTCTTATGGCAGAAGATTCAGTCATGACAGGGGCAGTGCTTCCTGCCTGTGACCCTGCATGAGACATTGTTGTAGCGGCTTGACCCTGGCTGGACAGCAAGTGCCCACCAAGGCAGGTTTATCACTCCCCTCCTCAGCTAGACACGGGAGCAAAAATACAGCAACAGGATCGTGGGCGAAGATAAAGACATGGAGAGATTACTCAGCAGTTACCATCATGGGTGAAACAGACTCAGCTCGGGGAAACTATTTTAGTTTATTAAAAATCAAATTCTTCCCCAGAAATAGAGAAGCTTCCAGCAACTTCTCCAGAAGCTGCCCTTGTAGCCCCCTCTATCAAAACCTTTCCACACAAATGCAACACAACTGTGGAGCCTCTTACACCAGACAGGGACTGAGGTCAGGAGATCCATGTCGGAAAATGGGAAGAAAAGAGAATTATTGATTATTTCTCCTGCATTTATAAATGTGTACATTCATGATGTGTTTTCTTAGTTAAACCATACCAACCAAGATACATCTAGCAACACAGCAGTGTCGGAATATTCTGGGGAGAAATCAGCTGTAGTATTTAACAGCATGCACCTCTGTGAGGATATAAATCTCTCTGCCACTTCAAATTTTACTGTGTATCTCATTTGAAAGTGAAATTTGAGCCAGAGACTTACACTAAAGGTACACACTGTAGTGCTGCGAGCTGAGGCTACCCTGCTAAGGCTGGTCCAACAACAGCAGGCTCAGGTTGAAGGGTGCCAGCAAGGCTTGGCCTGTCAGCCACAAGGCTTTACTTCAGACACAAGGAAAGGACAGGTCAGACCAGAGAGCAAAAATAGTCTGTTTTCCTTCAGATCACCTTTTAATGACAGGGGGCTGAGTCCATGGAGACAAATGGGTAAGATTCCTTAAAGACGGGAATGCCCTATGCACATTTCTGTGTCCCTTTCCAAAAAACAGCCCAGCATACCTCCTGGACTGGAGAGTTACTGAAATTTCTATCTTATTGCAATTCTCTGTGCCTAGTTTCAATGGAGAGCAAGGACCAGCTGATTTACTGTTTTCCCAAAGAAGCCATGCACTTTACTACCCTGCCAAAAAGGATTCAAGCTTCTTTACGGAGCAGACAACCAAAGCACTGGGCGCTATGAGTCAAAATGCACAGCAGCTGCAGGGATCTGAACAAGGTGGGAGTAGGTCTCTGCTGGAGGGAGATTGGGCATTGTGGGACAAGCTATCAGGGAGGGCGCGGGCTGGAGACAGCAGAAACACCAGAGAATCTGATAGCCATGGCAGCAGAAAAATCAGAGAAAGATTTTTATTATGACCTAAAGACAGAGTTTGTAGGGAGAGAGTTGTCAGGGAAAAGGCATGGAGATGTTAGAATTCAGCAGCATGAGGGGGAAAGGGTCTTCATTCTCCATAAAGAAATGGTCCTTGGCCAGAGGTAGCTGAGGTTTGAGACTCCTGGCAGTGCTGGTGTGACTGCTTAGGTGATTAATCACCTCAGGACTTAGTGATTGCAACACCTCAGCCTAGAGAAGACCTTATATTTATGACATATCAGCTCATCTGACTTGGATTTTTTTGAAATGGAGAGTACTTGACTGAATAGTTATGCCAGCAGATCCACATGTCAGTAACCTCCAGCAAACAGTGCAGGCAAACAGCTGGGAACAAGCCAGGGCTGGCAGTGTCTTCACTTGGCTCTGCTGCAGTCAGAGCAGGATGTGTGACCACAGCCTCAATATGGTGATCAGCCACTCAGGTCAAAAAGGGTAATTACCTTTGGAGATGCTTGCATTGTTATTTTGGTGACCATGTGCTAAATTGTGAGAAAGCAGCACAGCATATTTTTCTCCTTTACTTGATTCTTGAGAGAGAAGGGGACTCTTCATCATTTTTCTGTGATTACAATGTTCAAAAATAAGCTTCACTTCTCTTTACTAAGAAGATCCAGAAAAAATGATTGAGAAACTTCTTGCACTTTTTCTAAATGAGCCTGCAGTTTGCTGAATGTCCGTCAACATCATCATCATCATCATCATCATCATCATCATCATCATCATCATCACCTGCTAGGAGCTTTCACCTCCGTTTCAATGAAAGCTTGTCCTCTGGTTACTCTTCTCTGTGGTGGGGAAGGTGATGACCTCTCCACATGAAAGTTGTGCTCCCTCTGTCACACCCAGGGCTCTGCATTTTGACTGCGGAGGTACCCAGGGCAATTTTTTCCTTCCTCAACTTTCCAGATGTGTCATGTTTTTGTTCAGTGAGCACACTTACTGTGTCCCTACCATTTTGACTTCCCTTTTCTCTTGGAGTGTGTGCATTTCCCCCTGCAGCCTCAACTTATTCCTTTCACATCCCTTCTTTCAGGATTATGTGGTGCTGAAACTGCGATGACTCAGAGAGTCACTCTGGGCAGCTGGAATTGCAGCAGAGCTGAGCACTTCAGGGGGAGGACATAGGGCTTAGACAAGGTGTGATGCTGAGCTCTGGGCTTGGGAGACTGCCTGGCCACCAGGGCAGCTCTGGAACTTCTGTCTGTGCTTCTTTTGATGCTGGCTGAGCCCTTTCTCTCAGTCAAGTTTTTAACTTTCTCCTACAGGCATCAGAGAAAAAACTGAGTTTTTTTCATTTGGAAAAAAAAAAGACAAAAGGAGGTAGATTTAGGAAGATTTTCACCAAATTACAAAATTCCTCAAAGAAGGCTCTAGGAAATCTATAGGGTACCACTCTTAGTAACAAAGAGTTCACAGTCAACCCACCACAAGCCTTTCTGATGGGCTGACTGTGAACTCTTTGTTGCTCAGAGTGTTACCCTATGGATCTCAGATTTGAAGAAACTTTACCCTCCCAGAGAGAACCAAGGGAAGTTCAAAAGAAGTTTTCCTTCTTTTTTTCTACTTGCTGAAAGTTATACTTTTGCATGTTAATAGTGATGATACTCAGAAGGAACCTTACTGGTTGGTGGCTAAATAAACATTCAGATACAAAAAGCTGATGTAATATGGTTCAGATATATAAGGATTCTGAAAAAGAAACTATATCATTCTCATCTTCAATGGCTTTATCAATGTTAAAAGACCTTCGACATATTAAAAAAGTTTGATTTTCAAATGTATGGCTTGTAGTTTTGATCATAGCACTGTAATAGTTTATCTGGGTTTGTTTCAATAATGTCTGAAGCAGGTACACTGCAAGTATGGCTCTTCTGTAGGAATGAGGCTGTTTGTCCCTTTTATTACAAGACTTCTGTTGGTCCCAGATTTATGGATCAGTGTTGTTTTCTTGTGTGGGATTTACTTGCAGTCAGGCTACTTGTCTGAACTTCTTTTCCTATCAATGGAAGGTAATACAATTTGCTGAAGTATGAGTCATCTAGTCCTTCAGCAGATTTCTAAGGCAGGTCAGATGAATCATTTTCTTGGTACCTGCTTCTCCCTGCTGACAATAAAGGGAATCTAACAGAGCAGCTCTGATATATCCCATACAAGTTGTAAGTGTCTAAAGCTACTTGAGATGAAACCCACTTCCAGTGTTTGTGGAAAATGTATACAATCTATCATGAATTGGCTTCTGGGTGAAATGGAAGCTGTGGATACATAACCTTCTAGCAGAGGTCTGTCCTCTGTAAGGGAGTCCACGTAATCACGTTGCCTACACTCGTGACTTTTGTCTCTTCAATAGGTTTGTTGTGTACCAACCAATGATCTATGCAGAAAGGCTTCCTGCTATGTTTCAGGGGAAATAAAAGAGAGTATTTAGCTTGATGAATTTCATCAAGTGTATGGACCTTTTCCAGCAAAACCTCTCATGCCTATTCTATTTAATTGGAAAAATCCTGGCCTGTTTTAATTGGGGCATTTTCTACCATGTAGAAACAATAACATTGGCTATCCTCTGAAATGGGTTATGACAAATGTCAGCTAGGAAGAAGATAATGGGCTATACAAATTAATATAGATGAGGTAATGATGTTCTGATTGCCTTTCATGGAAGTACCCACTTTTATTCATGGATTATATAAGGAAATTAGGCATTTAACTTTGGTCCTCTGATTTAAGTCTGTCTGACTTAGATGTCTGCCATAACTTTGAATAGCTGAACTTGGGGCACCTGCATGGTACCTAATCAATGCAAAGAATTATGTTGTGGGCTTAATTAAGCAGTGGCAGACCATTCAGTAATGTTAATGCACACACACAGAGTCAAAAAGACTAATTAATCTGACCTGCAGCTTCCTCCATCATTTATTATTAAACATTTGAGAATACAGAAAAATGCATAATGGGCTAATCAGATACAGCCCTTTGAAACGAAAATATGGACTACGTGAACTGAAGGCCAAAATTTTAAGACTTGGACCACTCCTGTTTGAATCGTAATCAACACTGGCTCCTAAACAAAATGTGGTCTGTGAAAAGAGCTAGAGATTTTTTAAAAGTCACAGTCAAATGTTCCTGCTAGCAATCAAGATGTCCTGTTACCAATTCCATTCACAATGAGCATTTTGCAGTCAGAATTGTTGCATTTTTCCACATTATAATTTGTAATGCTTTACATGGATTTGTTCTGCGCTTAGACCTTCCTTAAGAAAATGGGAACGGGAAATATTCAGTGGCTTTCATAACCCAATGCTAATCATGAGAGAATTTGGAAGATGGCCTTCCATAGGATCTTTCAGGTTGGAAGGGATCTCAGGTAGGCATTTTCTCTAACATCCTGCTCAGAGTTAATAATGAATTCAGCATTTAGACTAGGTTGCTCAGGAATTTGTTGAGTCAGGTCTTTAAAACCTCCACAACTTCCTGGGCAGCCTGTTCCAGTGCTTGGATGTCCTTACAGAGAGCCTTGGACAATTTGTTCCAGTTGGAACTTCTCCTCTTTTAGTCTGGGACTGTCGTTTCTCATTCATCTACCATGCCTGTACATAACAGGAATTTGCATTCTTGCTAACTTCCCTGTAGATATGGGCAAACTTCTGTAAGGTGTTCCCAAAGCCATCTTCTCTGTAGGTTGAACAAATTCTCTCTTGCAGCTTCTGCTCAAAGGGCAAATGTTCCAGCCCTGACCATTCTGTCGGCCTTCACTCAACTCACTCCAGTTTACCAATGGTTTGTACTGGGAACCAAAACTGGGAGTAGTATTCAAGATGTGATGTAATGAGTACCCAATAAAGGTGAGTAATCATTTTCCTTTGTCAGTTGGCTGCAATTTTGTCAGCAAAGCCCAGTATGCCAGCACACCACTGACACATGCTTAGACACAAGCATACATTGATGTAGTACCAGAATACTCTGCTGCACCTCAAGGATCTGCAGGCAAACACTGGTTTTGAGACAAAAATAGCATCTTTGTCTAGACAATCTTGCATTTTTTGTGACAAAATATGTCAAAAATACCTGGCTGTCTGACTTCAACCCCAATAAATCAGATGGTCTCATAGTTAGCAAATCTATTGTATAGTACGCATGCCAAGTTTATGTTTACTATGCAAATATAAAATAACTTTGATGCTTCTCCTTTATTCTTTGGCTAAAGGGTAAGATATACCTAAGAAAACCTTTCCTAAATAAAAAAATACTTTCCCACATGTTACAGTGGGGATGCTGTAACACGCCTATATCAAACCAGGAGTCCCGTGGAAAATAAATATATATGGACGGATTCTTGCTAGATGTTTCAGAGATGTTTATTTCCCCAGCCGCATGGCCGGGCTCTGCCGAGGAACTGCTACAGTCAGGACCCGAGGGTCCTTTTCCCGCGCAGGGGAACACAAAACAACCAATGGGGAACGAGGCTGACCAGGGGCAGGGAAACCCCGTGTGTCCCTCAGGGCTCCCAGGGCTACATGGCAGGGGAGGGACTCCAACATCTCACCCGTTTTATTTTAATAAAAGGAGAATGAAGACAACTGGATAAACATAACAAGAACAGTTTCAAAACAAAACAAGCCACCCTCCTGAGTCTTTAAATGTCCAAACAGATTCTCTGGAACATCTTACGGCTGACAGAAGGGAGACAGAACTCTCTGAGCATGCTTGTGGGGAAACTGAGGCAGGAGAGGGTTTCTTCCCTCTCCCTTTTCATCCCCCTTTGGCATCGGAGTGGAATTGTAGGGAAATGGAATTGTATAAGGAAGCCATGGGGTGAAAAACGGATTAGGAATAAACTGGGGATAGGGTAAACTTAGGAAAGGGTTCATATTGGGTATAGGGTAAAAGTGGAAATTAGGCAGTGGGTAGGCAAATTGCTGGAATGGATATTGTTTATAATTTTGTGCATAACGGCTGCCTTTGACGGGAATACCTCCAGGCCCAGTAACATTCTCTGCTTGTAAACCCTTCTTTCCTTGCACTATATCAAATTGAACAACTTCTCCATCTCCTACGCTTTGCAGGTAATTTTTAGGGTTATTCCTTTTAATGGCAGTTCTATGGATGAATAAATCTTCCCCCGTATCATCTCGTGTTATAAATCCATAGTTGTTTTTTACATTGTACCATTTCACAGTTCCCGTGATTTTCGTTGCTAGAACGTCTCCTATCACATGCTTGCGTGTTTGTCGTGGGTGCTGGTCCCGCGTGGCCGCCGCCTCGCTGACTCCGACGTCTCGGTCAGGCCCCCGCGTTGCGGCTGCTCCGTGCTCTCCAAGCGGCGCTGCTCTGGCACGTGTCTGGGCTCTGCGCGGCCCCGCGCTGCCATCGCCGCTGGCTCCGTGGCCTGTGAGCGGTTCCGCTCCGCAGACTCCACGCTGCTTCGAGAGCGGCCCCGTTTCGGCTCGGCGCTGCGCGGCTTCTCGTGTCACTGTGGAAACCGCCGCTTCTCCCTGCATAGGGCTCTCCGAGCCGTATGCACAGAGCGGGCTTCCACGCTGACCTCTGCTTCCTGGCTGCTCGTGGCCCACGGCACCCATGGCGCCTGCGGCATCGCTCCCTCACTCGCGGCCGGGTGGCCGGGGACTCCGAGACAGGGATGGGGTCCGCGATAAGGCGCGCGCTCCCGAGGGGGCCGGGCGCATCCAGCACAGGCACCTTCGCCAGCAGGGCTGCAGTCATACACTCCTGGGGTGGCCGCCACGCGGTCTTGGCCACGGGAGAAGTATGATCTTCTGCTTTAGGGGTAATGGGACCATACAAATGCTCCTGAAGAGTGTCACTGATTATAAAGGATCCACGGAGAGCTTCTATCGCTAGTCCATCCCTTAGCTTATCGCAGATCTCGTTCCAGAAACACTCCTGATAATATCCAGGAGGTTTGATATCAAAAAGTAAGTCTCGAGAAATATAGGGGAATCCTTTGAAAAGCCAGATAAAAAAGTGTTCAAGATCTCCCGGTTCCAATACTTTTTTGTTTTGTTGTTCAAGGATTCCTTTTACTTCTAGATACATTTTTTTCTGTGGCTCAGAGAGCCCCATTTCCCACGATTCTTCCATAGTCCAGATATGGAATAGCGAAACAAAACCAAGAAGAGGAATCCAAAGTTTCCAGGGTTTACTCACACAAATCAGTCGCTTAGGGATCGGGGATCGTTCTGCTCTCAATTCTCTACCATATGTTACAGTGGGGATGCTGTAACACGCCTATATCAAACCAGGAGTCCCGTGGAAAATAAATATATATGGACGGATTCTTGATAGATGTTTCAGAGAGATGTTTATTTCCCCAGCCGCATGGCCGGGCTCTGCCGAGGAACTGCTACAGTCAGGACCCGAGGTCCTTTTCCTGCGCAGGGGAACACAAACCAACCAATGGGGAACGAGGCTGACCAGGGGCAGGAAAACCCCGTGTGTCCCTCAGGGCTCCCAGGACTACATGGCGGGGGAGGGACCCCAACACCCACACAGTTGCCCATTATTCATGGAAACTGGCTAGGAAACTCTTTAAAAGAAGAAACCCAAACAATACTGGATGAGCTCTAATTACCTTAACTGGGAAACAATGGAACTTCCTAAGCTCTTCCTTGCTGCTAAGCTGTGTGGCCCAGAGGACTGGATCTGGAGCCATCCTAGTGACACCAAACTCCTCTGTGCTCCTGTGTCCAGGACAACAATGCAGAGGCAGTCACACTGGCCCACTGCAGGTCTGGCAAAGCCTACTAGCTGGGCTTTGTGCCATTCTTCTAAGGATTTATCCCCTGGTAGGTAATATAAATGTTTCCTTTACACAGATTTATTTAGTACTGATGTTAGTTCTATACACAGGTGAAGTCCCATATATACTGCCAATATAGCAAAGCTGGCCATTTTTTTGCTTGCTCTATGGCTCCCAGTGAGGTTAGCTGTCTCCTGTTTCAGCTCCAGCCATAGGCTAATGATCTTTCTTTTTCCATATGTGCATAGTCCTGTGTCCTGCATGACTTTGCCAAATTTTCCAGTTATTTAATACCTCAGACTTCTGAAAGTTCGCTCATAACTCAAGGCTGGGCATGTTCCCCTCTATACAGTGTTTTCTTCTCTGTGTTTACTACTTAAACATACTGAGTTCTAACCTTTTACACTTCATGCATGAAGTTTTTCCTCCAGTGCTATATTTCCACTTTGCTTGTGGAATCAGTGTTCATATTCCATTAGTTTTCAGATTTACAATCCTTAAGTTTTGGCTACAAAATATCCACTGCACTGGTCATCCTCTGCTCACGCTTCAAGTGTGGTGCCAGGGTCGGCAAACTCCAGCAAATTTGGTCCAACAGTCAGCGTGCCTCTCTTTCCGACACTTGATATCCTCTTAGATCATGAGGTTTGCCACACTGCATTTACCTCCGTCTGTAACTGGGAGACTCTGACTTGGTTTCTCATCAGCTTCTCACTCTTTTTACTTCTAATGCCTTTTTGTTTTCATTGCTGGCTTATATGTCTACCTCAGAGGACTGGTTCATATTCTGCAAACTTAATTTTTCATTGCGTAACTTAATTTACTCTGCAAGTTATAACAGCTTTCTTAAGCCTTAATCCTTAACATCTCCTGTAGTTTATCTGCTTTCCCCTCAGGTTCACTCCAGCTTACTAGCTCAGATTTTCTGTCTACCTATCTTTTCATTGATATCTTGCATTTTCAGATTTACTGTGAAAGGCTGTTGAGGCTGACAGCAGGTCTGCAGGCTTCACAGACCTTAATTTGGACATGGTTAACTTCTATTCATGAGAAAAGCCCGTGAGAAGAAAAGCAGTTAGTTTTTATCCAATAGAATATAGTATAAACAGAAGCATGAAAGTTGGACAATAGAAGGAGAAAAACAGCAACATGTCTGCACCTGTTATTTCCCTGAATGCTTGAATGCTTTTGCCATAGGTAGCCAATGACTGTATGTTTTAGTTAATAGTAGCCAGTATATTTTATATATATATATAACTACTACAATAAGTATATTGTAGTAGTTTAGCAGTCGATGAACACAAATGACAACATACACCAGGGGTATAAAAGAGGCTGCTTTGTTTAATAAGCTTTTTGCACTTTATCTGAGGCACTGTCCACGTGTGTCGTGACCTCCCCAACAGCGACAAAGGCTACTTAGATTTTCTCCAGCAGTCTTTGACATTGCCAGACTTCCTGTTACAGCAGGTCTTTTACCATTTGTCTACTAAGGTTTGGGCTGGTTTTTGGTTGATTGGTTGATTGATTGTATTTTATTGTACTCTACTTGCTCTGAAATAATTTGGGGCAAGGATTATAGCAGAGGTTTAATGCTTTCTTACTCATCACCATGATGTGACAAATTTCTAGCTTTGAACATTGTTGGTAAAAGCTGGTTCTTGTGAGAACCATTGGGGCAACAACTATAGACACTGATGAACCGCCCCGCCTCCCCTCCCCTCCCCTCCCCTCCCCTCCCCTCCCCTCCCCTCCCCTCCCCTCCCTCTCCACTCTCCACTAATATATCAAAATACAAAACAAACCCCATGGTAAATGGGATGCCAATTCACTGGAGTAATTTATGACTTAAGCCATCTCAGAACTGGAACTACAAGTGCAAAAGATGGTATCGACTTTGAACAAATGTGTTGCACAAATAAAGACATCAGAATTATGAAAAAACCTGTGTCTATTTTCCCAGAGCTCATTTGATAAGAGTGTGGGTAGTTTGTTCTCTGTTCTTAAGCAGAAACAGGAGGGTTGAGACAATATTCCTCTCTGTAGTACCTGTGCTCTTGCACCCCTGTAAGAGTTTCTTCACAAGAGAGGAGGCATAAATTTAGCCAAACAGCCTGGGAGGTATGATATAATATCCTAGGTTACACCTAGAATGGGTGTATATATAAATATTTATATAGGAGGAAGAGCAGTAAGCTTTGAGTGCAGTCCAAGTTCACTTTACAGTGCAGCCCTTTGATGCAGGGCACTAGCGGGGACAGCTACTGACTGAAGGATCCCGTCTTGTCTGTAAAGGAGAAGTGACTTAGCACACCTGTGGGCTATTAACTGGTGAATTCCATTGTCTTTTTGCACTTATATCTTCAAGTGCAGTCTTTACCAACAAGGATAATTTCAGGTGTATTTCAGAGTCACTTGACCGAGTGGCAGTAAGCCTCTGAGAATTTCTTTTCATCAAGAGCCCTGCAGCCCATGTTGACTTTATAGACACACTACGTCCCCATGCTGCATGGATGGTATTGATGTGGGACAAGAATGTGAAGAGCAATTGAAAATGGAAAGTAAGGAACTTTCACTTCTTAGTTTTCAGCTTTGGTAGCCAAAGTTTATGCAAGTTAAAGTATTCCTTAAAAAAATTCAGCTCTCACCATACAAGAGTGTCCATGAATAAATAGCATATAATTACAAAATCTGCAGCTTGGGGAGCTGTGGCTCAACACAAAACTCTACATAAATATCTGTGGCTGGGAATCAAAACCTAATAGACACATCTGCACCAGATGCAGGTAGTGGGGTTTTACACAGTCTTTTCCCATCTTTCTAGTACCTTCTCAGAGCAACAGATAGATTTTCTGCTAAAACAAAGGTAGAAAATTAATACTCAGTCATAGCTGTTAAAGTTCAAATATTTTCTGCAATTTGCATCCCCCTTGAACCACGTAGATAATTTTCACTGAGCCATTAAAACAGGAGAGACATATCTTGTTTCTTCCCCCATCTTCAGATTTTGATGCTACTTGATCAGAAGGTTTGTAAATGTCAAAACATTTAATGGCAGTACCATTTATTTATAGTTTGAAAAACAAGGAATTCTGTGTTTATATCTGCTTGATTTTGTGAAAAATGTGATAATTTAATTTTTCTGTATAATAATACTTAAATTTAAATAAAATAACGTGTATGGTGCTATTTGAGATAATTAAAAACACTTTCCAAAATAACACACCTTTTTCAAATCCCACCTGAAGAAATATATTTGGAATATAAGTTTTTGACTCTTTGAAGGACAAGTAGTAATAAAATCTTTGGGATTTCCCCAAGAATGAATTTCACATTCTAAGCTGATGCTCTGATTTCTTGCAAGAGCCTCTGTCTTATAAACTGTGCTGCCTATGCTAATTTATGCACCATTTGACTAAATAGATCCCATCAATGAAACAGAGGGAAATATTTACATCTTTTGCTCCAGTGCATTTGTCTTTTTGGTTTGGCTTTTTTTTTTTTCGAAGAACTCTCATAGGCCTGGGATTTGCAATTATTCAAATAAATATTGGCAAAGGTAATCCTCAGCCAGGTTGGGGACTTGTTGGAGATGCTGCACAAACATCCAGTGTATGCCAGGCTGTGCCCCAGAGCAGTCACAGTTTGAAAACACAAGCTGTAACAGGTGGATGACTAACAAGGAGGGAAGTGAAGTAACTCTTACAGCAGAAGGGTTTAGTACATCTAATTAGTTGTGCAACTGAAAGCCCATTGGTGACAGCAATGAAGAAATGTTTTGAGAATGACATAAAACTCAGTATCTCCTCCTGTTTGAGTTTCCTAATAATATACACAAACCTGCTGCCAGCAATACTTTACCAAAAGTTGTCAATTTTTTTGCAATAACGAGGCAGTATGATCTACCCTGCTAACTAACCAGCCTTTGGAAGACTGTTGAGAGTTCATAAAGCTTTTCTAAAGCATGGACTGTAAAATAAAAATGAAATATTATTTTAATAACACTAGACCAACAGTTTAATGTGCTTATAATTTTCAAAGACCCTAAGCAGTAAGCATCAAGAACTTATATTAAATTCTCTTTTCTTATTTTAAAATTCTCCCAATGGGGACTTTAAAGGTTTGCTGTTGCATTCCATCTGAAGAGAATCATGGATGATAGCACATATGAAAACATAAAACTAGCACAGTCAGGAATATTACAACTCCCAATATTTTGTTTTCCTTCAATTTGATGCTAGACTTCCTAAGAATTATTGAGTTAATGCTTCCAGTAAGGCATAAGTTCTCATCCTCTGAAAAACCTCTCCATCACAGACTTCTTGAGGTTCTCATTTTGGTGTTTTTTTGTTTGTTTGTTTGTTTGTTTGGGGTTTTTTTTGTTTGTTTTTTTGAAGTGCCTGATGCAGTCAGGTGAATTATAGAACATCTTGAAACTTGAGGACTTCTAATCTTTTATGATGTCATTGACAAGTCAGTTGTAGTAGGAACCTAGAGATGTCTACTCCTTCAGCACCTGACTTGAGCTGTGAGGACAGACTCAAAGCATCCCATGTTGCTTCACTGCAGCATCATCATTTACATAAATATAATTGTCACATTCTGGTCTACCTTCTAGGATGTGCTTCTCAGGAACAAAACAGGTCTTCCCAATTTATTTTAAGCCCAGACAAAGAAGACTCCTAATAGAAACAACAGGGGTCCTTGTCTGAATGAAGTAAACCTGTAAGCTAATAGATAGTTTCCAGTTATAGATTCTGTTATAGCTGTTAAGCTTTAGTCTTAGCCAAATATATTTCTCGTTCATACAAGTTTTTAGTATAACCATATGCCACTTTCATTTGGTTGCACAAATAACTCCATATATTTTCTGAAAAGTCACTAAATATGTACATGGAGAGTGACCAGCTTTCAAGGCTATGAGTATTTTCATAAAATAATAAAGTACAATTTAATGGAACACCTGTTCTCTCATTTTGTTTACTTCATGCCTTTCGCAATATCTCTTTCTGCATCAATCTTTATTGACTCAGAGAGCACAGGCAGTATTTACAAGTTTTATATTGAAGGGCAAGACCTCATGTGTGTAACTCAGGAGATTACTATTCTAAACTTTGGGATGCTCAGAATCGTACTGCTTTTCAGTGTCATTGATTTCCAAGGTCGCCTTTGCTTTTCCTCAACTTGCCAGTGAGATCTTACAGCTACATGTGTTACAAAAGGCTCTGTCAATTCTATTCCCAGGCTTATTGCCCTTTTCTTGATGTGACTGGCTTTCTGGTTTTAAGAATGTGCACTCTTTTCTAAGAAATAAAAAGCAAGGAACAAAACAGAAACAGAGAGGAGGGTGAATTTGTCCTTTACTTTTGCTCTCTAGTGTTGTTTCAAGGAGAAGGAGTAAGACCTGAAGGGTTGTGTGAGATCTAAGAGAGGCTTCTTTCTAGGTATTGTAATGTTGCCTTGGTGGGTAGGGCTTTCTTTCATCACATGGAATGTTTTTCACATTGGCATTTTAGACTTTTTTCAATTTTTGTGGGTTGTGAAGGCTTCTAAATTTTTTCTAATTGCAAGTCTTCTATTTATATAAATCATAAATTCATGATTTGGCTTTTTTGTGTTACACGTAACATATACTATAACATGATATTATTTCATACCTAATATAACGTGTGATAATGTGACTAATATTCTCACTTGAATTTTTACTGCAGAATACTGGAATGAAAACTCTATCATGTACACCCAGGAGAAATTTTTCTTTCTGATCAGTAAGAAACTTAATGACAGTACCTGTCATTAAGGAATAGACCTTTACACTACAAACAAGTAATGTAATAATTGTTCTCTATGTCAACCAAACAGTAAAAAGTACTGTGAATCTGTCTGGCCTTTTTAGTTATTGTGCATGATTTTGTTAGGCAGAGACTCCCCTCTGGTGAGCTGGGTTAGAGGCAAAGCCTAGGTGAGGAAGAGGATCTAGTTCTAATTCATGTTGTCCCCTCTTCATTTCCCTTTTCACCTAAACACACATCGGATGAATGCAGGGAGCAGACGGTGCATGCAATGAATTCTTCTGTCGCTGGCACCCAGTTAATGGTTATTAGCGGCTTTTATTCTTCCAGGACTGGTCTGACACGTGCCATGTTGATTGATATGTTCCATCACCCAGCTGCACAGGCTTTCTGAGGAAAGAAAAGAGGCAAGTGCATGCTAACACTGACAATATAGGATCGATTCACCTCACAGCTTTCTTTCAAAGGACTCCCAAGAAAAGATGTTATATAAAGTCTCACTATTCAGGTGAGTTGCCTAGGCAGATTGCAAGTAACTGCAATGGTAGATCCTCTGCTGTATGTAATAATACATAGATATAAAGTATATATGTCATATGCAAATGTTGGGGAAAAATTTTGCTCAGGAGAGAATAGCCATATATATGGATATGTTTGTTTGTGTGTGTTAGTTAAAGGGAAATTAATTTAGATTCTTCTTCCTTCTGCATTATGGAGAACTAGCAAAGACCTTTTTTCTCCACAGAATACTTTCATGCCATGTTGAGGACATTCCTCCTTTGCTGCATTTTCATTCATAAAAAAATCATTGTACTAATTATTGGCGTGACTCACACTATTCTCATCTGACTCTCAGCTTCTTAAATGCCAGTGGATAGTGGCATCACTCCAGTGCCCCTGGGTCACTGAGAAGCTGTGCACAGCATGGTGGCTCAGGTTCTCTGACACTTCACTAAGCTTCTCAGTAGGATTTCAATGCTTCTTGTAAGGACTCTTCACAAGATAAGGCAGTTGTAATGAAAAAATCCATCAAATCTTTACTTTTCATAAGGACTGTCACTGCATTTGTCATTAAGAGATGCTTGAAGAAGACAGGAAATGCAGGTTACCTTTTTTTTAGAGCTTTTTTCCCACACTACTTGTTTCTGTCATTTGCCTATTTAAGGGAACTCCATTTTTACATCTCCAACATTAGTTGAGGGTAAAAATGTCTTTTTGATCTAATGGAACATTTGATATTCCACCCTACCCTTTTTGTGGCAGTACTCTCATTTCCAGTCACAAAGCATTCCACTTCTGAGTAAGTAACGTTCTAAAATATACTTCACCTTCAGCATCCTATGTAATGATGATAAAATTGGTGGTAAACCAGAAAGACCAAAGTGATTCCACTTTTCTATACTTCATGTTTTTACTTACCTCTCCTTTCTCTTTAGACTGATAAAATAAAATAACTTGTACAGTAATACACCTGTTTTCTTGGCTCTTGAGAGGCTGTTCTTTGAAACACGTTTCCATCTCTTGATTTGCTTTCTAAAATGTTTATGGGCTCTTAGGCATTAAAACTTTTTCCATCAATTAAAATATATATAAATTCTTCCAAGGTAGTTCTCAAGTGTTAAGGAGAAGTATCTTTTGAAAATGCAAAAGCCCTCTTTTTTTTTTTTTTTTTTTGGTACAGGCTGTACATCCCAAGAGATACAGACATAATCAGTGCTAGACAAAGTGTGCTACTTAGCTGTAGGATGAATCACTTACCATGTCTCTTGCTCCTAGATCTTTCATCGTAAGTTTAATAACCTTTCATACTTTTATATTTTCTTCCTGAGAATCTATATTTATCCCTTCATAAATCTTATGTCTTCTTAAAATCCATCCACTTATCCCAAACCTGGCGATTAAAGTGTACTGCTAAACTTCCCCAAAAGTTGGGCTATGCTCATAAAGTCCACTCTAAATTATAGCTGTTTTCAGCACATGGAAAGGGTGAGATTTGAGGTAAAACATTAGCTGTAAAGGCTCACTAGAATGGTTAGGAAGAGATAGATGCCTCAGACTCGAAGTAACCTTAAAGGTGGATCAGAAATGGATTTTTTGGCTCGGTAAGTTGAACTGGGAAATAGATTAGATCAGAGCAGAAACTTTGGGGAGTTTCAATAAAAGTCTCCATTGTACCAAAACTTCAATTTCTCCCTTTGAGACTACATAAAAGGCATAAATGTCAGTATTTACTTAAATATGATTTCATGCCTTTTTTTGCCTGTTGAAGCTTAAGCCATTTTAAAGGGAAAATGAAAATTCCAGGAAAAAAATAAGAATGCATTAGAAATGATAAAATAAAGTAGTTAATTTATAACCAGTCAGAATGAAAAAATTCCATAGTTTCTGCATTGCCCTCTTGGATTTTTTTCTTTTTTGTTTGTTTGTTTGTTTGTTTGTTTTTCATTGCCCATAACCATTTGATATTTTCTCAAGGTGTTGCATTTCCTGAAGTTCCCTTCTAATTTCACTTGCATGCTAATTTCCTGGTTGCTGAAAACAATAGTCCAGTTAACGTCAGCCAGCATCTGGTGTTAGACCTCTTGAAGTTAGCCACTAGGATGCACCGAGGTCAGGATTGCACCTTAGTTATTGTTTTACTGCAGGACAGAGATATCTTCATGTGAATCTCAAGAAAAATACCTCCTTCATCTGAAGGTTCATGGTCTTGAAATATCTTCTGGATTGTGTTGCCTTTGCTCTTTCTTTTCAAGCAAAAGTGGAGGTCAATAGGTCTTTCAAAATGCTGTCACACAAAGAGAAGATGTTGGTATTCGTTCTTTTAGTCCCCTGCTTGCTTAGTGGTACACCTCTAAACTGGAGTGAGAGACAATGGAGTGCTCTCTTTGGAGTGATGGGTAAAGACAGGAGGACAGAAAAATCAGAGAGCATGAAGAGGGAAGATGAGTCAACAAGGAGGCCAGCCAGCAAAGCTTTGTCTGCTCTGGCGTTTCTGAGACACAGGCTTTCAGAGAATTATGATGAAACCTTTATGGTGTTATAGGACTGCTTAGAAATGCAAGGGCTTGGGCAAAGGCACAATGCTGCCTTTGGGAAACATAGCAGGCCAACATCATTAAGGCAGTGACTGATCAGATGCAGGAGACAAATTCTTGCTAACAGGCGAGAGATGTTGGCCAGGATCCTAAATAATATGACTAATCTTCCTCACTGTTCTTGAAGGTAAAATCAAGTAGCTTATATTTGATATGGGAGACACATGCAAGGTTTCTCGAGCACTTCATGGAATTAGCACTAAGCTCCTGTTTGCTTGCAAGACCGAAGAGAAAAATCTATAAAGTCATATTAGGGAAAAAAATCTGTGTTGAAATCTAGGAAGCCAGGCAAAAGACTGTGAACTACCGCAGCTGTTAGCAGTTATCTCATGCTTTAGAGTGGCTACTTGATACTTATGAAAAGCTTTTGTAGTGGGAAGGAAATTCCAGAGCTCACACTACTCAGACACTCAATTTCAGGGTGGACAATCAGGCCAGGAAGGATTCTGCAGGCTATAACAGACACCTTGTCAATTTAAAGGGGGAAAGGGAGATTTTACACCCTGTCAAGAAATCCAACAAATAAATGAAGATGCTTTTGCTGGAATAGTGGCAGTTTTGTGGTAGTGGCATTCGAAACACTTATAATGCCAAAAAAGCCCAGGTCTTCTAGGGCTACTCAGGCTGAATGCTTCTGAAAACATAATTTGGGCTCTTACTTCAGGCATGGAGTCATAAGACCCTTCAGCCCATGCTGAAGTCAATAATTTTTAAACATCATGAAGTTGCAATTAGAGCATATGTTTTACAGTTCGTGTCACTTGAGGAGATTAGCCTTTTTCCTGATCAGCAAGCTGGTATGTTATCTATTCAGTGAATGTAAATCATTTGAAATGAGGTCCTGGAATATTACATAGTAAAAGCAGAATGTCTCAATAGTCCTTTCTATGTATTTTTTTTTGGGTCCCTTCTGCCTAAAATCTCCTTCAGCCCCTTGTCACCTATATAAATATTCTTCTGCTGCCTAGCGTGACTGAAAAATCAGGTATTACTCAAGTTTATGCAATATTTGCTATTTAAATCTTCACTACTATCACATAGCATAGGGAGTATCAATGCTATTTTGCCTTGGAATTATAGAGAATATTTTATTAGTAGTAAATAATACTATTAAATTATTTCAAAAATATATGTCTATATATTTATAATAATTTCAAATAATCATGCTGTGACAACAAAAATTATAGAGTAATATAAGTTGGTTCGTGCTCATTTAATTTCTTTAAGGGAGTAGTAGGGTGAAAGCCTGGCATCAGAGAACAAGTGCATCTTTCAAGGTGGACACAACTGCTGTTCTAGCAGTTGAAAGAAAACAGACTAGATGACTGATGTGTCATTTCTGTAACTAGACACGTGAGTCACTCCAATTTATAAAGTTCAATAGCTTATTACAATGCATTAGTGTATTTTGTTGTGCTTATATTATTTTTACTTTCATTTGATGGATTTATCTATGAAAAATTGTGGTTTGAGATTTTTAATTTACATGAAAGCAGTATCTGCTTTGCCTCTAAATGTTTTTGATCAGCAAGTTAAAAAGGAATGACCTAACATTTAAAGAGGGTTATTATGTTTAGAATCTCTTAAGTATTGACAAAGATCTTTACATTGGTTTAAATCTGGTGGTCCACAGTTTCCAAAGAGGCATGTGAAACTGAAATGGCTTTTGGAACATTTGAGGTGCATTTAAACCTGCCCTCATAAAGGATAAATCAATGGAAATAGAATAGAACAGAAAACAAAATTAATACTTCAGATTTTGACTCCATAATGAAACTTTCATGTACAGCATCTAACAAGGCAAGAACCTCTCATGAAATATATCAGTGAGTCTAGACACATCTATATTTGAAGTGTGTTGGAATTTCATTCCTGATAAACTGCAGCTTCTGTGAGAAAAACACCCAGTTGAAACAGGAGTATGGTTCAAGAGAATATAGGATAACATAATATTTATTCCTCGAAGTCTTCTTCAGAAAGAATCCATGTTGAATTTATAATAAATATGCTTCTCTGTATTTATTTCTTAGTTGTTTTCAAATCCAGGTTCCTATTTGAACTTTTTGGCTTTATATAACCTTCTTCTGCAAAGGATTTCCAAAGCTCTGTTCCAACACAGTAACCTTATGAAGTGTTAGTCATTTCTGGTATTTAAAGCTTCTGGTAGAATGATAGCTTTCCTATAATTAGATCGACGCAAAAGACTGAAAGGGACCATCTAGGAGATTTTTTTCTCAGTATAAAAGTCAGCCTTCTCTCTGCTTGCTGAATGATTTCAGATACACACCAAAAAAATTTCCTTACAGTGAAGTTTATCGTTATCACTCTATCATTATGTTGCAGCAGCCCTTCACTTCCCACTGTACCAGGCACACTGCAGATGATCACTGCCATATAGCTTGAACTCTGAGCTGTTAATATAGGGAGGAGACAGGGAAGCAGAGGTACAAGTAGCCAAGGTGATTTTCCTTTTAGATTAGACCTTTTTAAAAATGAAAGAGATAAATTACATGTAACGGTGACTCAGCTCAATGCAGAAAGCGCAAGCCCTGTGCTGGCCCCAAAGTTTGCATCATGTCATCAGCCCTCTCTGCTGCATGTCTGCCATAACTCTGGGAACAGGGAACATTCCAGGATGGTGGATCTTGGAAAGGAAATGGAGAAGAATAGATCTCAGATGAAAAATCTGAGACCAAGTGACAACTACAAGACTTCTGCAGACTGTGGTATTCCCTGTATTTAAGGACTATCTTTGCTAAAACAGAATTCCTGATTTCTTGAATCCTATGAATCCTAGTTGAGCATCCAACAACCTCTATTTAACTATATACACATTATCACTACATATATATATATAAATATATATATACACACAATAATTCTGAAGTGCTCTAAAATGCTCCACTACAGGAAAACAGCCCAGGCTGAATTGTTGCTTTTTTGCATCTTCTTGATAGTTGTCCTTGTGTTTAATAGTGTTCCCATTAATGACTACAGGAAAAATTATAAACTTTATTGTGGAAAGACCAATGTTATCTGAGGCAACTGGAAAAATGAGCAGAAGTTATCTTGTGATAGCTCAGATAATGACCATACTTTTGGTTTAAGCAGGCTTTAACCATTATGCTCTTATATCTTGTTTGTTGCTCTGTCTCCTAAAACAGTCTCTGCTGAAGAGAAAAATGTACTAATCTGCATTTTTCCCTCATGTTTCTAATCCAGACAACACAAATGAAAATTAAATTGCACAGGATGATATGATCAATAGCAAGGAATAACTTGAGGTGATGTTATAAATAATAAATAATTGCAATGATAAACAATTCCATTAAGGCAATCAAATAGTTTATGATGCCCCCATAACTTTGAGCCAGCATTGATTTCAGGTAACTATAACTGTACAGAACTACAAATTTACTCTGCAATGAGTTTCTTAATTATACTGGTTTGGAGCTGAGGAGGAGGACAGTGTAAATGGGAGGAAGAGCACAGCATGTGCAGGAATCTGAAAAACCTCTCTCTGTGTTGCGGTACATTATACTATAACTGTTCATTTAATTATCGGGTTCGTGTAGTGTAAGTGTGGTAAGAATAGATGGTCCCCATTCATTTAACTGCTTCCCATCCCTTTTCAGCCAACTGTTACACATCTCCACAGCTTATTGCCTGGGCCCTCTCTCCCACATTCCCTTCTAACTCCTCTGAGTCACAATTAGATTTTCTACCCTTTAGCTGCAACTTGTTGGCAGATGGTTTTGGCTGAATTTAGACAGGCACAGATGCCTTCATGCTTGCTGCCTTTGCAAACAGAAAAAAAAGAAGAAAAACTAACCAAAATCACACTCCATTTTCTTTTCCTTCACTCTTTGTGTGTATATATTTCTCTGTGTGCTGTGTCTCCATGAGCATCTTACCTGCCCCACCTCAGAAAGGGATAATGGCAAAGAGACCCATTGTACTGACAAGTAACAACAATTGACGATTGACATCTATATTTGTTGATTTATCTTCTGAAGGACTAGAAGATTATAGATCTCTTATAGATACAAGTCTCATTTAGTATGGACCACATTTAGAAACTGAATCAGAACTAGTAAATCCTACCCATGAGTCTATCACATCTGATGATCTTCTGTAGACAAGCTATGGCTCTTCTTTCTTTCTTTCTTTCTTTCTTTCTTTCTTTCTTTCTTTCTTTCTTTCTTTCTTTCTTTCTTTCTTTCTTTCTTTCTTTCTTTCTTTCTTTCTTTCTTTCTTTCTTTCTTTCTTTCTTTCTTTCTTTCTTTCTTTCTTTCTTTCTTTCTTTCTTTCTTTCTTTCTTTCTTTCTTTCTTTCTTTCTTTCTTTCTTTCTTTCTTTCTTTCTTTCTTTCTTTCTTTCTTTCTTTCTTTCTTTCTTTCTTTCTTTCTTTCTTTCTTTCTTTCTTTCTTTCTTTCTTTCTTTCTTTCTTTCTTTCTTTCTTTCTTTCTTTCTTTCTTTCTTTCTTTCCTTTCTTTCTTTCTTTCTTTCTTTCTTTCTTTCTTTCTTTCTTTCTTTCTTTCTTTCTTTCTTTCTTTCTTTCTTTCTTTCTTTCTTTCTTTCTTTCTTTCTTTCTTGTTTGTCTAGAATTCTACTCCTCTTAACTCTTAATATTTAATGCAATGAAAGGAGGAAAAGGTCATTAGCATTTAGATTACATGAAAAGAAAGGAATTTCCAGTTTTTACAGCCTAAATTTTTGCAGAACATACATGTTCCTCATAATAGTTATGCATCCATAGTGAGTGCTGTTATTAACTGTTCCGCAATTAAAGCGAATCTAAAGACAAAATCATAGATATTTCAACACAACCCCAATCTTCTGTAGAAAGAGTAAACAGTAGTTTAAAAATTTCCCTCTTTGAAAGATATTCTTAAAAAGGAGTAGAGAATATCAAAATAAATCGAAATGAAATCCTAGGGTATGAGTTTGAATTTTGCCTCTCTAACCTCCTACTTTGTTTCTATATAGGCAGATCTGAAGAAAATAAATCCTCTTATCTCCTAGCTAGGATGAACAAGATTCATCCTAAATCTGGACTTGCCTACTCTCTTATTTGTAAATTTTTTGCAATTCTCTATTGCCACTTTACCATCTTGTAGAATTTAGTGTGAAAAACTATGCCTCAAGGCATGCATCTAAAATAAGGGTAAAGGAACTTCAACAGACATAGACAGTGGCCATCTTGACATCTTTTTCCCGAGTAATTCAACATTTTTTTAAAAGCAGTGAAAGAGGCAGCAGTACTCTTTTCAACTAATCTTTAGAAGTGTCAGAATCTACAAGTGTCCAGATCCTGGATCTGCTATACCTCTGCTTTATTTAATGTTTTACCAGTAATCTATAACTAAACAAACTTCATAGTGTTTTTGTTCTTGTGTTTCTGTACCTACATAGGTGAAAAGAGCTAAAACTGAAACAGGAAAATGGTGTAACATGGATCATTAGAGGCAAACAGAAACCTACAAGGCAATTTATTCTGCTGGCTCATGTTCAATTTGCATTTGAATAAGGTTCATTTCACCGGAGCATCTAAATCTAATTCTAATTTAAATTCACATCTAAATCTAATTTTAGCAAGCATCAAATAGTTTAGAAACTTGTTACTTCTGCTGATAATTTTACCCAAAACATGAAAAATTATAATTATAAAAAGATTATTTTTATTATAGGATTTGGTCCTGGTTTAATAAAAGTAATTGCTGATCACTAAAACAGGTTTTGAATCTGTGGGAAACAACCAAAATTAATTCCCCATAGAAGTGGAGTCAATAAACCACCTCTCTAGTAGATCCCTCTTCCAGAGACTTAGCACAGAAAATGGGATAGCTTTCCTGAATTTGTTAAATTAAAAGATGTTAGTTATAAATGTTATAAAATAGATATAAACCTGAAGCAATTGTGAAAAATAACACACCACATGGACGACATACATGGGACAAGAAACACTAGTGCATTTTTAGAAGTATGGCTACTTTCAAATATTTGTCTTTTGCAGACTTGCCACAATAATATCTGAGTGCTTTCCAAGAGAAATGGATAGCATTAAGGAGGTGCATGAGAGTTTCAATGAGCATCGGGCCTTCCCTACATATTCATGGTGAAAACTTCTTTATTCCTCAGTGTTAGAATATGGCAATACTTGGAAGAGGACATTTTTTGTTGTGACTCCAAGTGAAGCAAGATTTGACTTCCCCCCATTGGATCCAGTTAATAGGAAGAGAAAACTAAGGTAGGAAAAACCAGCATCAACAACAAACCAACCTGCAAGGTTTGGGCATTTAAACTATTAGCAAAGCTATCTTGTGCAGGCAAGTAGAAGAAGAGGTTGGAAAACTGGTGATTCAAGAAAGCACTTCAGTATAATATTTTTTTTTAATATGTTTTCCATTAGACAGCACTTGTCCAGCTGTAAGAGATTTTTAACATCAAATAGAGCTGGATGCTTGACATAGCTGTGGCTACATAAAATTCTGAGTGCTCCTGTTTCTGTTGGAGCTCATGTGCACTCTTGCTGCCACATGCATTCCCGAAGGCTTCAAGTTCGTCTTCAAAAAAGTTTGACAGTGGTAAAGGCACCAGGGCTGCCTACAGACACAGCACCTGTAGGATGCATGAGAACTCACCTGTGTGGTAATTGCATTGTTTGCTCCTTCTCTGTGGCAAGCAGGAAAAATTGAGACTCATCCTCCAGGGATATTAATGGCTATATGACTGCACTTGGGGTTTCAGCATGAAGTAAGAGACAGCTCATCTTCATTTTACCTTGACACTAAACAACACCAAAGTTTAAAAAGTAGCATGACTCAAAGATATTTCTGTACCTTTCCCAGCTTGGGAATCAAGACTACTAAGTTTGTCCTCTGCTCATCCAGTTGTACAGCTCTGTATATCTTCCTGGACTTGGTGCACACTCTTTATTTATTCTCCTCTTTCACATTGTCCCAGAAAGCTTTTGCAGCTCTTCTTGGGACGTGTTTTTTTGATGACCACTTGCTGGCAAACAATTAGCATTTTATCTATGAGGGACATTAAAAAATACATACATATTTTATGAAGTATTTTTAAAAGATTTCAGTATATAATTATTTATGAAGAAGACATGCTGCTTAACAAAAGTATCCTCCTGAAAGAAGGAGAGAGTACAGAAATGCTAAGGCAAGGGAGGGAAAAAGAGGCTCTAGTTAAGTACTCACAAAATGAACAACAGCTTTTGAAAAAAAAAGAAAAAAAGATAATATATATTTTGATGTTATTTCTACCTTTACATTTCAAATGTTTCCTCCTTATGGTCTCATTAAACTCTATACTATTTTAGAGCA
This sequence comes from Aphelocoma coerulescens, assembly GCF_041296385.1. Lineage (NCBI taxonomy): Eukaryota > Metazoa > Chordata > Aves > Passeriformes > Corvidae > Aphelocoma > Aphelocoma coerulescens. The sequence goes on along the minus strand of NC_091015.1, from coordinate 118,104,156 downwards.
TCTAATGGCTATTAAACACAGAAGTGATCCCAAAGTTTAGTTTCAATATGCTTTGCACAGCTGGAATTACCTAGTGCTCACTATTTGCTGCTGTAGTTTCAAGCATGAAGCCTGATCCTGACTCACAGGGATTGGGAGTGACTTTAGTGCATTTATAGACTTCCACAAAGAATTTTCTCTCCAGTGTCCTACCAAATTCCTGTGTAAGAAATGAACTGTGAGATAGTCGAGAATTCGAGACTTTTTTTTTTTTTTTTGATTACTTGTACATAGCAGGATTATTAATGATTTTCTCTGATTTTGGTAGATTTGAGATTTCCAGCTGACTTAATAAAAAATTAAGCACAAATCTACATCAAAAAGTGAAATGTACATTTTTGAGCTGGCATGTTCAGCATGTGGAAACTCCTGAATGTGGATATAAACACACAAACTGTCTTTACAGCATAACGCTTTTATTCCTACCCCCAATACACATATAAAATAAATACTTTTTTCCTCCATTAAAGACATTCTTTACTGCATTGAGAATTTAATTTCTTCTTCATGAGGGTAAGTAATTGAGTAAAATGTTGGCTTTTATGCAACAGTTTTTCAAGGAGAAACAGACATATAAGATGCTCATGCACAAAAGTTGTTTCTAGGAGGATCTATCAAAGAGATGTGGTTTTTTTTTTTCCCTAGGAAATGAACTAAGCATAAGAAATATCTTGCCAGGTGAGGAGTTCTTTCATTTATCCTCCCCCTTGCGGAAGGTGAGTGTTCTGTTGATACTCAGTCCCCTTTTCTTCATCAAACATCTATTTCTGCAAAGAGTGAAGTTCACAAAGGACAGACAAGTATAATACTGGAATTTCAGCTCACTTAGTGCTTATGCTTTCCATTCCTATCACTTTGTCTTGATTATAAACAAAACTTGTGAGAATTTATGTTGGAAAGGAAGAGTCTGGTGCCAGTGTGCAGGATATAGGCTCCTGGGACTTCCCAGCAAGGAACAGACTTTGTCCTCAGGATGATTTATCTTTTAGAGTCAGCCTGTGCTTCCCTGTCGGGTGCATAACCCCACTACTCTTACCTCATCTCCATTTATCTGCTTTTTCTACTTAATCTTCCATTATATTTTGAAAATTAAATATTGTTGCAAATAAAAATTAGATTAAAAATAGCACAATAGTTTAGTGTGGAAATTCGTGGAAACTCCATGACCAGCCTTTAACCAAATCACTGCCAATCAAATACTTCCTTGTACTCTAAACTGAACATACTTGTTTCTATCTCGTTATTCATTTTTCCTCATAACTGTACTTACCAAAGTCAGAATTCAAGAAATATTGCAGAAAGAAAATATTATTGGGAATGGATATGTAGCTGGTGAGAATATTGCATTCCAGTTTATTCTGGACAATAATCAGTCAAATAGCCCTGCCTCTTTAGCCCCATTATTTTAAGGGAGTGGAATAAATAGTTTTGAGAAAATAAATATTTTTTAAAATGTTTTAAGGGCTTAAAAGGCATGAATATTAGTACCTTCTTTTTCCTTTGTCAATAAACTAAATCCATTGGTAAGAATTATTACAGAGGAAAGGCTTTCATGTTTCCATTTGCCACTCTGCAACTCTTGAAAACCATCTGAGTTCTGAAGTAAAACTCCAACAGCCCTCTAAATAAAGGAAGTAATGTAAATCTTTATCCTGCCACTCAGTGACTTTTTTTAGCTATTGAAAAAGTTTTGAAAACTTGAAAAGTGATAAAAACAAGAAAGCAAAGAAAGGAAAGCTTATAAACAACCCTCTAGATACCATTCATTTTATTTCAGTTGGACACAAAAGGGAAGTAAGGGAATACTATCAGCATTTTTGTGAATTTTTTTTATTCCATTTTTTCAACCAGATGTAACTGTAAATCTCAGAATATTTAAAGCAAGGTGCTTAAAATTAAATTATAATTGGAGTAGAATGCATAAGAGCAATTAGAGATTTAAAAAGTATTTTGCATAGTCCTATTTGTAATTCTGAAGAGATGGAAATTCATGCAGATAAAATCAAGACTATTTCTGAATATTATCCTGTTATTTCTCTGAAATAAATCCATTGCATTGTGGTGACTTTTATCCAACTTTCTGATTAGGTTATCAGTATTTTAATTGCTCCTGAGTTCCTGAGTTGCCCATTTTGCATCGCACTTCAGTAACGTTGACTATTGAAAGTGTGTAGGGAGCATTGCAACTATTAGACTCTCTCACATAGTGAAGTACTGTGAGTTTTATACAATGAAAGAATTTAAGAAATATTTAGATCTCTTTACCTCAATACCCACAGTATTGCTGAGAGGATGATTTTTTTATCATTAATGTGAGGTTTAACTTTTTTTAGAGGGGAAGCATGAGCTAAGGATACTGATCACATTTCAAAAAACAAACCCTAATAAGTTAGGAAATGGTGAAATTAAATCAAGCTACCTGATCTTCATTTAGCCCTGCACTCCAAAGACAGAAGCACATTTAAATTTTTCCATAGATGCCCTGCCTCATTTAGTAGCTGGCAACAGTGATGCTCAGATCAGAATCATTTATTCCAAAAAATGCTGTTTTCCCCTAGTCTTCAACCTTCTTTTTCTCCTCACATCTAGTGCACCAAATACTATTTGTGCACTGGTGTACAGAATTTCTCCTTTCCTTACACGCTTCTCAATGGCATTTGTCACTGTATTGCCCCAGTAACTAATCCACATATCTGGTAATGTATTAATAATTAATTTCCTAATTTTCACAATTCCTGTGAGGTATTATCTCACTTTCATTGCTTGGGAGCCAAGGCAATGAATATAAAACCTACCCACTTCCCTTGGACATCTCATTTCAAACTTTCCGGAGGACAACAACCAAAACCCTCACTTTAGATATTTAAAGCACAGTCCCTGCTGACACATCTGTCTGTGCACTTCAGAACATCAGACACCAGGACCCCAAGTTGGTTCCTTGAGATAAAGAGCTTCTTAAATTGAAGTACCTTTCCTTAGTATCATATCTGAGGCAAGGCAAGGATCTGGTTCTTAGGGGCAGGACGCAATTGATACACAAGGAAACTGTCCTCTCTCCACGAGATGTTTCCTGTCCTGTTCCTCCCTTACCGACTTGATTTTGCATGTGAAAGGCAGGGTCCTGCAGCTGGCATTTTCCTTCACTTCACAGCCCCAGTAATCCCTTGTCTTGTGCAATAAGTGGAGCAGGGAAGAAGCAGAGTGTGGTCAGGCAGTGCAATGTGATACTGTCAACCCACAGACTTGGGCAGAAGGGGACTGATTCCATGTACCTACCCCAAGCCTAGTACACCCCAACACAATCCAGAGCTTGGAAATGTCCTACTTAGTCCAGAACAAGATGTTTTAGTCGAATTAACAGCAGAAACAATTTAGAATGTTTCTCTGCTACGTGTGAAGCAGAGCTTTTCTAAAATATAAGTCATACTCAGCTAGGACTTTGCAGAAGTTAAAAGCAATATATTTAGCATGAAAGATACCCCTTTGTCATGTATTAAGCACAAACTCCAAAGTGTAAAAAAGTATTCTTTTGGAGGGAAGGTTATCAACATTCTTTATGCTGGAAAATAGTTAAGTATTTTCCTGTCACTCTCACACTTTTTTCTTTTTATTTTTCTGAAAGAACTAAAATATTCAGCTGTAACAGTAACTGCATGTGTACACAGGGATGTGTATCTGAAAAATTATTTTGAAATAGATTCCCATGCTACAAAATTTCAGTTCAGACTTTTCAAGTATTGTAAAGTTATCTTCAAATGAAAAGAAGCTCTGACACAGAGAACATAAAATGCACTCCTACAAATGCAAACTTGTCAGCCTGCTTATGAAAATGCTACAGAGCTAATATCCTCTTTTAATGTTGAGGATAAATAAAACCCTGATAAGAATGAATACAATAATTTAAAACGATTCGAGCAGTTTATCCTGACATATTTCTTGCTAATTAAGTTGTGAGAATAATTGATTTTTCTGTGAGAAATGTGGAGAGAAGCAGGTTAGTGACAGTGTAATTATGGCAACATAAATACCTGAAAAAATATAATTTTGTTTGACATAATGAACCTTTTGATGTCAAGTGTAACTTTTATTTCCTGGTGCATCCAAAACATCAAAATAGTAATAGTGATATAACCTCAGATAGATAAATTCTTAGGTGCCTTCAAGAGCAAAATCAGTGCTGTCCAATAATGATTAATGAACTTAACATTAATGCTCAAATGTACCAGGAGAAGGTGTCCCACCCTGGCCTGAGTGTGTGTCCTGACCCCTGCTGCTCAAGGCAAAGGGGGAAACATGCCACCAGCACAATCAATCTGCACTGCTGTCCCCTTTCAAATTATTTCCCAAATGCTCACTGGATTTGATCATAATTTGTGAATAATTTGAGGGGAAATGAAACCCAATTTTCAACCATCTTATTGTTCTCAAATTAAATTATTCTCTGCTTGTTCCCATGCTCTCTTCAACTAAAGCTACCTTTCATATGGCTTTTAATGAAATAGGGCATCTTGATCAATGCTTGATGGTTGAGCATTCTTTCCTCTCTACTTTTGGGAGATCTTTCCTATTTCTGTTTCACACCTTTGGTCTCTCTCACACCTTTTATCACTTCACACCTTTGGTATTTTTTCATATTCTTTTGCCTCTTTATTTCTCTACTTCATCAGTTTCTTGTACCCAGCAACATGGAAAAAAATGACTAAAAAAGCAATGTGCCTGTGGTATTCAGCACCTGCTATTGTTTGAGCTATAAAGGCTTTTTGGTCTTCCTTCTGTGAAACTTGCAGATCTTTCCAGTTGGATTAATTTCTGGGTTTGTTGTAACTGTACTTCTGTATTCTGCTTTTGTCATGTGGAATGAATGGATAAATTTGTCTGGAAAAGCCTTTACCAATATCAGTGTTAAGAAAGAGATTACAAGTTCAGTGCCTGTATGGATTTTATTAATTTTCTCGTAACCTCCCATCTGTCCAAGTTCCCCTCAGATAGAGCAAGGCCTAATTGTTCGTTATAGATTTCTTCATGGAAAGGCTTCTCTCTCATATTTTTAACAGTAGTCCAGGATTAAAAGAGGAAATGCAGGTCTAAGTGACTAAATGAATTGCTTCAGGTCATGTTGCAAGTATTTAAGAGACTGGTTTCTTGACACAAAACAATGCAGACTTTGAAAGGTAAGAAGCCCATCATTAGATTATAAAACCAAGCAGCACAACCTGAATTTATTATCTTATTTTGAAAAATATTCTTAAAATAACACCTTTTAGTAAATTATAAATGAAGCATGTTCCCATTCAGAATGCAGAGCACGTCACATCATCGTTTGTGTATCCTGCAGCCCAACTATGAGTGACAAATCCAGTTTCCTAAGGCCTGAGCAATTAATGGCACTGGGAAAACAAAGCAGATAGCAGATAGGAAGAGGTTTCTAGAAGCACCAAGACAACAAGATGTACCCAGCAGTTACAAGCCAACTTTTTAATTTCTTGTTTTATTTGCACATCAAATGCGTTTGGCCCTTGTTACTGCACTACTTTTCAAAAGTGTTATTTCTCCTGCAGTTGCACTGTTTACTCCCTGAAAAATAAAATAAAACTGTAAAACTTCAAAGTAGTGTTTAGTCATGAGTCAGCTACACCTCAAGGCACCCTGCAGGGACTATTTCCACAACCATTACCATGATTTATGATATGGTAGAGTGTAAGGTGGTTAAATATTCCACCCTGAAAAACTCATAAAGGAACTAAATTTCTTCATGCACATAAAAAAAGTAGAGCAACCTTAGAGGCAATATGTCTGGGTGCTCTCAAAGAGTGGGTAATTAATGCAAAGTATAAAGCAGAACATGGCTAGGACTACGAAAGCACCTTCTTAGATTTTTTCCAATTTCCCCACAATGTCCAAACCTCATCTTGGGAGCAAGCACTGTGTTGTTGGTAGCACAAGCCAAAGCTGGGAGTGTGGCTCTCTAAATTTGTGTGCAAGTGCTTCCAATAACCCAGCAGTGAGTTTGTGGCAGGCTAAGGCTGAGGCTTCGCACCTGGCTAAGACAGCAGGATATTGGGAAAAGCAAAATGTTAATATTCTGCTTCCTAGTTTGGCACACCTGAATTGCTAGAAATCTGGGGTTTCTGTCTGCTGTCTGCTCACAGGGGAGTTCCTGGTTTGGCAAAAGGTTTGGCAAAAGGATGTGAGACCACGATTATTGCTGTGGGTGGAAAGGCTCTTTTGGAAACTGATTGTTGTCCCAGTCTTCTCACATATCAACTGATACAGAGCAGCAGAGCTGTCTCTTAGGTCTGTACTGCCCATCTTCTGCCCTGTTCTTCTTCTCCCTGGGTCTTGATCTCACACGAGTCATTTCACATGGAATCTGTACCAGCATGGGGCATTTGAAGGGGAATTTGTACGTGCAAAGTCCCATCAAACTGCCAAGTGACATTGGAAGCACTTGAATGGCCCTTAGTAAAAGGGAGTTACACTTTTTCACAATTTTTCAGGAAGTTCTCTGCTCTCAGGAAGTTCTCTGACAGCCATTTTTGTTATTGAAGAATTTTAAAGATTGGGAAGGCAAATTATTTAAATGCTGTAAAAGTCCCTGTTTGTTCACGATTTCCATAGGCTTACGTGCATATATGTTTGTATAAGTCAGCAGACTAAAATTTTAGACTAGAAATTTAGTAGTCTAAAATTTATAGTGACAAATATCTATGTAAAATTTTCTAGTGAAAGGTCATAGGACTGATAAACAACTACTACACAGTATTTTTAAAAGTTTTTTTATACATGTAATAGATTTTAAGTGAAAGAATGAACTTAAAATTTTCCATTTACGAACATCTGTTTTCTTCTTTCTTAAAAAAAAAGATGGCATGCCTAAGTTCTCTCATGGATCCATCACAGCTGCAGTATAAAATTCCATTTGAAAGTGAGAGGATGAATTGTTGGGCACTTCTTGATAAGCCTGTAAGATCAGAAGAGCAATTTCAGAACCACAGTGAGCCTCATGCACTGCTGCCTGTGTGTGCTTGCCTGTTCCAGCACAGCTTAAGGGATTTACTGGGGCCTATCTGCCTTGACACTGCAGTCCTCTTCTAGAATTTCTAATATCTTGTGTTAAAGCTCTGTCTCTTGACAATTGTCATGACAGTCTGTTGCCTCATCCAGAGATCATGAAAACTGATGATCCAAGTAGAAAGGAAAAATGAAAAGGAACATGGGTTTTCCTCAGTGGATTTTCTGCTTCGATTACTAAGAATGGGAATATTTTCATTATTCTACATTGCCTGCCAGCTGGTTTAGCTCTCAAGCTGCCAGAGTATTTTTTAATCTTTGGTTTGGCTTTTCTGAAACTTTGTCAGAAATATTCAGCTCTCCAAGTGCCACTCTCACTTGTTCCAGTCACCTCTCTAGAGACCAACTCTGTAAATCTGGAGTAAGAAAAAATTGAAACCAATATTTTTCCCTTTTGAAGCCACTCAGACAAGGAAAATACATTGTCTAGGTAGTCCTTATAAACCATAGAGATTTAGAGAAGACAAACAAAAGACTATACTGATTTACAGTAATTGTCTGAAGATCCAAAAAACAATGTAATAGCAGAAGTGCAAGATAAACAGATTAAGACATTAATAACCCTGCTACTAAGCCACAGGTATTAGAGATGGCACCAGTAAAAGGTACTTTTATCCTCTGTTTTATGTCCTTATCATTGTATTAAATCAGCTTTTGGAGATTAATTTGAAATTTTCAGAGAATCAAAGGCTCACAGAAAGGCTAAGGCTGAAGGGGTTCTCTGGAGGTCATCTAGTCCAAAGCCCTGCTCAAGTAGGGCCACCTAAAGCAAGTTGCTCAGCACTGTGTACAGATGGCTCCCAAGGAGGGAGAACCCACAACCTCCCTGGACAACTTGTGCCAGTGCTTGGTCACCCTCACAGCAAAAAAAGTTTCCTGATATTGAGGGAACATATTTTGTTTTAGTTAGTTCCTTTTGTTCTGTCACTGGCCACCACTGGAAAGAGCCTGGCTCTATCTTCTCTGCACCTTCCCTTCGGCTGTTTGTAAGCATTGACTATTTCTCCCTGAGCCTTTTCTTCTCCAGGCTGAGCAGCCCCAGCTCTCCCAGCCTTTCCTCACAGAAAAAATAGTCCTTAATCAACTTTGTGGCCCTTTTCTGGACACTCTCCGGTATGTTCATGTCTCTCTTGTACTGGGAAGCCCAGAACTGGATCAAGGACTCCAAACGTGCCCTAACCAGTGCTGAACAGAGGGGAAGAATCAGCTGGCTTGCCCTGCCACTAATGAACTCTCTTCTAATGCAGCCCATGCATTAATCTTCTTTGCACATTGCTGGGTCATGTTCAGCTTTGGTTCCACCAGAGCTTCCAGGTCCTCGTCTGCCAAGCTGCTTTCCAGCCAGATGGTCCCGAGAATGAACTGGTAGTGACTGGGACTGCTCCTCTCAGGTGTAGGACTTTGCTCTCCCCCTTGCTGAGCTTCATGAGGTTTCTGGCAGCACATTTCTTTAGCTTGTTGAGGTCCTTCTAGACCAGGGCATAGCTCTGGTGTGTCAGCAACTCCTCACAGTTTTGTGCCATCAGCCCCTCTTGAAGGTGTTGAATGGGACTGGACCCCAGGGAAACACTGCTAGCCACTGGCCTCCGACTAGACTTCATGCCACTGATCACCACTCATATGTTCTGCCATTTGTCACCCCACTGTCTTCTCATCCAGCGCAAACTGTGAGGATCTGAGGATCTTATGGGGGACAGTGTCACAAACCTTACTGAAGTCTGCTTATTCTGTCGACTGATGTCAACTTTTGACCATTTCCTACTATTTATTGCTCCCTTCCCTTTTGATGCTAGCAACAAGTGTCTGAAGACATTTTATGTGATAGATGAAAATAGTTATGTGCTCTGCAGCAAGCTGAGCTTTAGATCTGTATTTTCTCTTGCATTTTCAGTCAGTTGAAAATAAATGAGAATGCAGATTTCTACTCTTTAAAAGTCACAAATAATAGTGTAGCACAGTATTTCCTATGTTTGGAATTTTCATATTATATTATATTCACCCTTCATTGTGTTTTAACAGTCTTTATTAATAAAGTTAACTTCTCATGAGCTGTTGGAGGCAGTAGAAAGGTGAAAGTTTTGGCAACAGAGATAGGGGCACTTCATCAGTTATCAAGTGTGGGAAGCTTGTAATGGAATAAGCACATGAATTGCGTCTGTCTTGCTAAACCCGCCATTACTGACATTTTTGAAGTCTGACATTAATTAATCATCAGTGAGTGCAAAAATTGGAATTTCCTAATTGTTTATGCTATAGTTTCAGGAACATTGCAAACTCTAATTTTTAATTTTAATTTTTTTAGAGGGTGATAACCTTCTACAAGAAGAAAACTTGTTAAATTCCTCAGTTTTTCAAGAGTGAACAGGGCCCTGCCTATAACAAAATATAAAAGTGTATAGCATTTTCCTTGGGAAGATTTCATAACCTGAAGGAAATTCTGGAAACAAGCACTTTTTCTTCCGGCAGGGAAACACATTTTAACTTGATAATTCTCATACTTAAGAGTTATGAGGAAAATTAAGACATCTATCAAATCAATGGATTACAGAGGGAAGGGAGGAGGGAAGGTCTACATAAAAATCAGAAAATAAAATGCCCTTAATCACAAACATTTTTCAGGAAGTCTTCTTTTAATTTGTAAATAGGAGCTATCCAAACTATCCAAAATGAAGAAATCTGGATCCAACCACTACATGTCCCTCACTTCCACGAACAGTATTTTCTTTATGTGTGTCTACACAAGATATATGTAGCTTTAATTTAAGAATACTGACAATACCTAATAATTTGTATATTTATTCTGAAACCTCATCTAATCTGTATGTCCTGTAGATCCTCATCTATATGTGTTAAAATTTGGCAAACTTACCTAAACAGTTATTTATGCAAGCAAAGGAAAGAGAAAATGTTGCAGATGAACTCTAAATTCTCACTTTGGCTGTGTTATATGTCAGGCAAGAGTCTTGTTACAGAAGTAATTGAAATCAATATGACTGGAATAACAGTCCTTTGCACACTGTATCTCCCTTCATGGAACTGAAGAGTTTTTATTCTTCTGATTTTATAACAACATTTATATGAATGGTGTTGAAAAAGTCATGAGTCTCAATCCAATAAAGACAGGAATGATGCTGTAAACTCTGTGTTAGCAATGTAATATAAGCAACAATAGCTTTCAGAAAATGGAGCAAAGGGAAGGTGTATTGACACCACTGCTCATTTTATTAACCATTATGTAGGTGGCAAAGTAATTTCAATATATATGAGAAACATAAGTATAGTCCTTGTCCTCAAGAGCTCACAATCTGACATCCTCGTTCTGCTGGACTGCTACAGTTCTGTGCAGGCTACCCTGCCCTGGGAAAATCGTGGTTTCTTATATCCTTTGAGGAAAGGGAAGAGGGGGCTGCAAAAGCAGGGGCCATAGAAACCTGAATTAGACAGGAAGGTGAAAGAAGAGTAGCAGTTTGAAAGGAGAAAGTGAAAATGCCTGACAGGACTGGCAGACGATACCTGTGTAATGAAAGAACCTGTGCAAGGAAGAGGGAGAGAAAACAGCAAAGCAGAAATGATGTGGTGAAGGAGAAAGGACAGAAAGGGAGATGGCAAAGGCAGAGCCTGAACATCTCAGAAATACAAAAAATACCCATCTCTGAGCAGACTATTGCACAGGCACACATCCTTGCACAACTACATTTCTGAAGAAATTGATTGGATTGTTTCTTACTAAGTTGGCTTGTCTAATTAGAAATAATAGGCCAGATTGATAAGCCTCTCCAAAAACAAGGCAAAAACAAGGATCATTTTTCCTCATTAAAATCCTGTGTATTTTCTTTTGAGAAGCAGTAGACCTTCTGTGCTATCTTTGCAAGATATTTGTTAGTCTTGTATACTTTGCCATCCTATTAAAAATCTGTTCATCTTCAATAAAGTTTAAAAAAATCTTCAAGTTGTTTTTCATTTTCAGCCCTCATCTCAAAATGGCTAGAGCCAAGACTGGGAGGCTGGGGGTTTTGCACAGTCTAGGGCTCTTCTATTGGTAAAAGATGTCCCCCACAGCAGGACAAGTTAGAAAAGGAAGAAAGAAACACAATTCTAGGCTTGGTGGAGGTGGATGTTGGGGGAGCAGAAGTTTCTAACTACCTATTTTGAAGGAGCGGGAGGGAAAAGGTACACAAGACCTATGGATATGGAGATTCTGAGAGAGACACAAAGAGCTAAAGAATGAAAGGTTTGCTAGGACTCTAAGCACTCTGACCTTGGGGCAAGGAGGACTTAGGAGCTGAGCAGATGTGTCTAAGACTGGGAGAGATTCGGTGGCTGCCCCTCCACATGGTGGAAGTGGTTATGAAGGTGTATTAATGTGCTAGAAAATTAGGATGAAGGGAGAAGACAGGGGCTGCCAGTCCTTGAGCAGACAACCCAGGATGAACACCTTGGGTGGTTTCTGGATTCCAACTGGGCTTGGGATAAAAGAGAATAAAATTGTAGCTGCAAGAACTGGGGGAGACTAAGTGTGAAGGACCCAGAAATAAATACCTGAGAGAAGCTGTGGTCAAAAAGGGAGTCACAAATAGATTTTAGCTTGCTTCATTTTTTGATTTAAGCACTTAACTGTCCAGTCTTGCTTTTGGCACTATCATCCTTTATTGGAATTCATCCTTACAATACAGGGTTTTTCTCTGAATTGGAATGATACTGTAAGCAGCATTAGCTTAGCTCCTTAACTGCTCTGTGAAGAAAATAGTCCCTTAGCACATGTATTAAGAGATCTAAAAATTTTTTGCCTTTTTTTTAATCCATTTGATAATGGTCACTTCTATTTTGAGTGTCAAGATACTTCAGGAAAAGAAACATTGTGGTTAAAAAACAGTGGGACTGAAGCCCCCTGCTTAGATGGTTAACATGTAAGATAGGTACAACCACTGTTACACCTGTTTGGCAATAAAACCACCAAATTTAATTGAGGAGGATGAACTCAAGGTCTTTGTGGTTCTGTGCACATGCAGTAGGAGAATTAGATTTTTTTCTTTCTCCAGGCGTGAGTCAACCTAAGCAAGATTTCTTAATCTTATAAAGTGTAGCAGGAATGATAAACCCACAAAATCTCCACAAAATCTTCTAAAATCTTCAAATTCCCAATGACAATCACGGGTGTAAGACCTCTATGGGTATTGGCCCTGTCTGACACGTCTCTGCGAAGACGCAGAGACCTCTCCCCAGAGTTCGGGTGTATATCTCCTGCGATTGCTATCCCGAATGTAGTGGAGAAAATATCCAGGCAAACTTATAACGCAGAGAAGAAAACCCAGTAGTGCCTCTTAAGTCTCACTTTTTGTTGGGGTGTGTGTCGGCGAGACCCAGGAGCGGAATTTCGCAGCTTTTCCCTACTTTCCGGGCGCCAGGCCAAGCCCTCTAGCGGTGCGAGCGAGCGGAGCCTGGTCCCGGGAGCCGCCTCCGAGTCATCAGAGCCGCTGATTAAGCACGGCAGGAGCCTGGGAGAAGCAGGCAAACACGGTAAATAACCTCGCACTTGATTGCACGCTGCTTGCGGCTGCAGCTGGGGGGAAAAACGATTTCCAGAGCAATCTTCTTCGGCGCTTGGTGTATCCTCGTCTGGCGGCCACGAGACATCCTCTGCGCCCTCGCTCCAGGCTCAGCATTTCCCACCAAGCCCGGCTGGGGTGCAGCCGCACGGCTTTTCCCTCCCAAGTGCCACACAGCTGTCAAGGGTGGAAGCTGCTGTTGCAGACGTCGCTGGTCCTCACTGAGCCATGGCTTTCACAAGCCCTGCAGCCTCTAAATGACCCACACGGGATGCCGGGGAGCCTCCTTGGCAAGCTGGGAAAGGAAAAGAGAAAAAAGATGGGGTTTATAACCTGAAGTGGGCCATTCGAGTTCTCCCAGCCTTCTACGATTTCTGGAGGAGTTCTGTAAATTTTGGTAAAACCATTCCAACCTTTTTCCGCTGGATATTTTTTCCCTAACTAGCAACACTTGTAACCTCCTCCTAGTATCTTATTGTAACCGTTTAAAGGCGTGACATCATTGAAGGAATGGTGAGAAATGTGAGAACATCTCTCTTCATAAACATGGCTGGCAACACTTCTGTGATGATCTGAAAACCCTACTGCAAGTCAGGGAGTCTAGAGCAGAAGGACAACCATGTGATTCCAAGGATCAGACCCACCACACAGACAGCAAATTGTGAATAAAAATAATAAGAATAATAATAAAAAATAGAACAGGTCTTGCCTGAGCAAATCACAGGCTGGTATGTTTACAGAAACCACTCATTGAAGAATTTTAAATAACAGCAAATTTGGGAAAATTTGGGATCAGGAAAAGATGCTAATGTATATAAAACTTTCTTCTTTTTTTTTTTTTTCCTTTTCTTTTCCTGGCTGTAATTAATTTGTTTAGCTTTATTAAGTAAAGCTTCTATGTGCTGGTGGAAAGCCTAGCTGCATCCTATTTTAAAGGTACCCTGGAAAATTCTGAGAAGCATTGCTGAGAGTGCTGAAATGTCCATCATAATACATTGTCCTTGCCACAGCAGGCATAGGGACTGATGGCTATTTTACACCAGGGAAAATCAGAAATAACTCCTCCTACAGAGGGGAATGACAGTGGTGTCTAATCTGTGAGGGAGGAGAATGAGGACAAGTGAGTTCAGGTCCCAATGAGCTGCTGCAGTGGGCAGCATCCCTTTGATGCCCCCGTGGCCTCACTCTCCGGGTGACATTGCTGAAAGCCTGGCTCTGTCCCATGGTTCTGGCTGAGCCAGAGCGTCATGGAGACCACAAGAGGTTGAGGAGATTAAACACCAACAGGTATTCCCTGGAGTGGGATCTCCAACTGCCAGGTCAAACAGTCTCCCTAGCTGAGAAAAACACGGGGTGTTTCTAGATTTTCCTGTGGACATGATTGAGTTTAAATAGGCACATCTGCACCTGATTAAAAAAACAAAACAAAAGCCTTGGTATGGCACAGCAGAAAGAAGGCTGTAGTTTAGAAAAAGTGTGCTGTGACACTCTGTATGAAGATGAACAGATCTGTTCTTATAACTGGGCTGAATGCGTTGTTTCCTGAAATATTAAGCTTGACTTATTTCTTCTGCTTTTGTACAAGTATAAATCTCCTTTCAGTGTAACCAAACTTCAGGTTTTTTTCATTTTTTATTGAGTTTAGTCTTACCTTTAATTTTAGCTGCCATGATTATGGATTTGCCATGCTTATATTTTAAATATATTTTGTCTTTTTTTCCCATTTATTTAATGAAAACTAATTAATATCCCGTATCTACCTACACAGTCTCTGAAATCAAACCACGAAAAAGTAATGTATAAGATTCACATAAAGAAAATTGTTATGATATAAAAACCAATTTAATGCAATTTGTAGAGGAAATGGAAATCTATACATAAGTATATCCTATTAGTAGTAAAGTGCTGTGTTGGAAATCTGTTAGAAATTAAGTGATGTAATAAATAACACCACAGTCCTGTCAAAATGTTAATGTTTTGTGTTTAACCAGTATCAACAAGATACATTTAGAATATGTTTTGTGTGAAGGATATCCTTCTACTTGGATATTTATATACATGTGAGTGTGTGTGTGTTGCAGTCTTATTTCAATTTCTCATGTGAGGACATAAGGCTAGTCTGGATACTTTCCAAGTTTGCAAGCTATAGCTTTAAAATGAACTTCAGTGCAGCTATGCTGTGTTCAGCTTTATGATTTGGTTAAACACTGCCTTGTTACAGTGGTCATGAGTGGTTCATATCATTGAATTTCTCTCCTTCCTTTCCCTCCTCTAAGACTGAGCAAACAGAAACTGAATATATGAGGCAGATGGTTTGAAAAGAGACAAACACTTCAATTTAGAAGTGATTTTGGGCCTCTAAGATCCTGGTTTTTTGTTATTGTCATGGCAAGGAATTGATCTGACAGCAACATTGAACTATTTGCCAAATAAAGAAGTTAAATAACATGGTAGTGTAACTACTATCTGCTGTGTTGGGTCATCTCATCCCAAAAAGTCCCCAGGCAAACAGCAGCAACATCCCATGAGTCAGAAGCATGAACTGCCTTCTGGGCAGTGGAGAGTGACTGAGGGAAAAATGGAAATACCTGAGCATCCTGATCTGTCACTGCCTTTCACTGTGGCTTCAAAAATTCCAGCTGACAGCAACAGGCCAGATTCTCAGGAGTGGCTGTTTTTGCCTCTTTGTCTGTTTTGGAGTTGTAAATCAAAAAACTAGATGTGAAATGCCCTTTGCTTGGCTTGAGGGTACTGATGCCTTTTCCTGGTCTTAAAATCAAGAGTCATACACGGTTAGAAGGGGAAAAGGGATTTTACCCTGGTATTTATTTTAAGGATCCTTAGGTGCACACATCCAGGTCATATGCATCGAAATGCAACCCGCCGAGTATGCCCCAAAAAATCTGGGATATCATTATAGGTTTTACTAATTAGCATATCTATCAAAGATTCCCCAATGAGAGGCTCAAGTGAGCCCCCCTCCCCAAGGAGCCTTCCCCTGGATGGTTCTATCTTGGTTTACAGAATGTGTTCTGGAGAGGACCTTGGGGTCTGGGGCACACTGACCCTAGCTACGAAGCTTCTAAAATGTTTAGTCTCTTAGCTTGACAAACAAGTCCAAGAATGTAGGGGAAAAGCACTGAGAATACAGAAGTTGTAAAAAGGTTAACAGGGATATAAAAGAAAAGGCAAAAAATCTTCATAGCATCAGTACCACCCAGGGTCACCCACCCAAGAGGCACAGCCTTGGCCTTACTGCTCAGCACATCCATCACACATTCCCTCCACATGTGCCCAATCCCAATGACAAAAGATGAGCCAAACATAGCAAATTCTCTACTGAAAAGCATTTTTTTGTTAAACAGAGCTGGCACTCATGGTTCTCTTTGTATAGGAGACTACTCTACTGTGCTCTGGTAAGATCCCTGTCTGCTGCATAAAGTTCCTTCATGGATCAGGATGCTCTGGCCACACTGGGATACAGTTATTCTGCTCCTTTGCCCCACTGGACATTTAAAGATGCCAACAAGGTCTTGCCTAATACATTAGTGATGGCAATTAGTCTTCTTTAACAGAAGAATACCAAAACACATATTTTATAGCATGGTGGTTAGGGCAGTCTTTCAGTGTTAAAAGAGATGTGGGTCTCCAGTTTTCTTAGGTGAAGAAAAATGCTGTATTTTTTTACTTTTTCCTCAGCTACAGCCAGACAGCAAGCATGCTGCTCCTTGGGTGCTCAGATGTACTTGACTCTCTGGGTTTACAGCCAAGTTCCAGCTCAGTTCAGTTTGTAGGACTTACTCTGAGAGGGCACCTTCCACCTGTCAGAGACTGAAATATTATAGTTTATGACTTAAACATTTTCTTGAAGGACTTTTAAAACTGTATTACAAAAGCTGCAGAGCACCCTGAATGGGGCCCTGACTGAGGTCTTACACGGCTCGATGATGAAGATAAGATAAAGTAACAACTCAGGGCTGGGGACATTCACAAAGCACTGGCTTAACACCTCCAAGGTGGAGACCACAGCCCCAGGGCTATCAGCTGCCAGGCTCGAACAGACCCTCACACCAAAAGGTGGAGGGAGGAGAGGCTCTGGGTATCTGGGAAAAGCCTGAGGTCAGCGGTGCAGTGACTGCCCATCCTCCACTGTGCAGAGGAGCCCAACTGAGGGGTCCTCACCGGGGAAGGGGGGGAAGCTTATCCACAGCAGGAGGGGTGACATGGCCCATCACAGGGGCCCCCCTCAAAGGGGTGCCCAGACCCTGCACCAGAGCACCAGAGATGATGCAGCAGACCCTCAGTGTTGCAAGGGACAGTGTGTCAAGCTGGGCCCTGCAAGGGGCGACACGTGGGCGTTCCCAGCCGGCCCACAGCGTACATTAATCCTCGGGACTCTGTACTCTTAGGCGTGGCTCAGCGTGCGGCGGCGTGGCCACAGAGCTGACGGGGGACCCTCCGCACCAGCAGACCGGATGGAGGGGAGCAACGAGACGTCGTTGGGATCCTTGGATGGATGATTGCTTCCACCTAACCCCTGTCACCTCTCCCTGTTCCCCCACCCCCCACGCACACTTCTTTTCTCCATTTCTTTCTCTCTTTTCTCTTCCCTTCCCTTTGCCTCTCTACTATTAAATAAAATACATCCATTTTTTGGCATCAACATCTAACTTGTTTGGTTTTAATCTCGTTTCTGGGAATATGTTGAACCTTCTAAATTTTTTCCTGTTTATGCACAGAGACTTAGCTTTCTTTGCTTTTCTGGGTTTAAACCGGATCGTAACACCACCGTGTATGAATAAGTTACCTACCATGTGTGCGTGGCGCTCTGTGGAAACCCTTCACTTGCTCTCATCTAAGACATAATTAACCACATAGAAGTGAAAAGTAAAACAAGTGCACAAAACACACTGGTTTGCCAGCCATGTCGAAGCAAACAACTTTGCTTTGAGTAAAGAGATATAATTAGACAAATCAATACAGAGGTGCTATGTAATTGTTTACTTGGCATGTTACTCACTGTCATGTCATATAGGCACACTAAGAACAAAAGGAATTAAATAAAAAAAAACCCTTATGTTATTTCATTTTTTTTATTGCATAGAGAGAAAATGAAATCTTGAGGAAGTGGGTGTCTTGAAATAGGGGGAGGAATATAAAAATCTGTGTGTCTGCTTCTGAACCATAATTTTTGAATTAGATTTATTCTCTGCCATTCAGGAGGAGAGATGGAGGAAAATATTAGATTATTTAACTGTGCTTTAGTGTAGATATTCCAGAAGTTATGTGATGGGATTTCAATAGATAGGAAGAAAGCACCCAGAAAAAAGATCCCAATATTGACTCACTTGCAGTCTTCACCAGGATATACCAGTGATGTTCAAAGTGTGGTGACCCTCATTCTATCAGGGAGAGTCTTTTTTGGAAATTACTGAGACATGAAGAACCCTAGTGCATAAACTAGGCAATGTGAAAGGCATTCTGTGTTGCTAATCAGTGTAAGTGTGGGAGATGCAGTTATGAAAAGGAGTTGTGAAATACCTGATGGCACCCCAAAGGCTACTTTCAAGAGTACTAATATAGTTCAAAACCTGGAAAAGGGAATTCACCTTATCAGAACACAAGTTAAGGAAAAGCTTTAGTACATTTAAAATTTATCTTTTCTTTTATTTTTTTTTCTGATGTCCCTTCATCAGTGAAATAAGCAATTTCAAAATGAGAATCCAAGTTGATGTGTTAAGAGGAATCTCTGCACCCTCCACCCCAAAGAAACCAAAGTATAGGCAGAAGGAAGGTTGTGTCTCTGCCTCCCTGCTTCTCTCCCTTGCTTCTGTCCTTCCCTGTCTCCTTCTTTTCCCCTTCCTCCTCTCGCTTGTCCCCTTGTCTCTGCTTTTTTTTTTTTTTTTATTCCTAAGAAAAACCAAATTTCATCAAAGCCAAGGGAAGAAGCAAAGGTCAGACTTGTCAGCTTCCCCATCCCTCTCAGCTTACTTTGGAGTGTGGCTGCCACAGCTCACACTAAATGTGTCCAGTCCATCTCATCTTCCCATTAGCTCCAAGCAGTTTTTATTTCTCTTCTGATGCTCTGCCAAACGTAACAGGCTGATACGCGCCGGGCTTGGGTACAGGTTTCAAAGGATGGAAAAATACCTCTCTGGGGAAGAAAAGGACTATAAATAAGTGTTCCTGGGGACGTAATATCAAATGGCAATGTTCCATTTTTTTATTTTTAAATCTGACTATTGGAGGACTTTGTGGAGGGATGGGGAATGGCAGGAGAAAATGAATAGCCTGTCAAGCAGTCTGAGCTCTAAAGCAATGTGCTGCTTCACCGTCGATTTCATCACTTGCTTTGGGTCCACACACTTCATGCAAATAGGAAAGGGATACTGGGAACCAGCCAACAGGAAAACATGGCATTCACTAATTTATGCTTTGATGCTTAATTTTAGCTGGCATGATGTAGTTTCATTGACTTTGGTGAGGCGGCTCTGTGCCAAAAGATAAGCACATCTGTGGGACTAAGATT
Organism: Aphelocoma coerulescens; assembly: GCF_041296385.1. Lineage (NCBI taxonomy): Eukaryota > Metazoa > Chordata > Aves > Passeriformes > Corvidae > Aphelocoma > Aphelocoma coerulescens. The sequence continues at coordinate 118,084,971 of NC_091015.1, read as the reverse complement.
TTGTCAGAATATTAATCCAGAAACACCCTTGAAACCCCAAACCATTCTTTAGAGCATATGATTTGTGAAAACCAACCTTCCACGACTTTTGAAAGCAAAAAATTTCAGAAAAAGAAAAATGTGAAATTAGCCTTTCTCATTTACAACTTGTTTTTTGTGTACAATCCTTATTACAGCAGATTCCAGCCTTGCAAAGAACTATATAATTAGCTTTTTTTCCTCAATTAGGAGATTGTAAGGTTGCCAAAGAAAACATATTTTGAATGTATCTTTTATCACATGATCAAAGATCACATATATCTTTGCCTATAATGAGAAGCTCATGTGCTAATGTTCTGTAGTGGTCCAAAACTTACAACTGCAAAAACCTTTGATGTATCACTAATTGGTTTTAGCACCATAGATTAGGTGCTGAAATCAGTAGGCAAGAAATTGTGAGTAGTAGGTGGAGAAGAGATAATTCTGATTCTCACCATATGCTTTGAGAAATTTAAATCATTACAGCATAAGTAGAAAAAGAAGGCATAACATGCTGTTTTTTATTTTTAAGGGAGTCTCATAGATTAGCTGTATGATCCAAAAATATGATTTGTTCTAAATCATTTAAAAAATCTCCATTTCACAGTTTTTATTCTTGTAGAAACAACATCCATCTCGCCTGCAATGTGCTGTGCATTCTAACACCTAATGTGTGGTGAAGAATGTAGTAACAGGGGAAATATATCTGCATAACACATGAAAAGTGCCAAACCTTTAATTAATTTCAGACACTATGTCGCAAAATAGCAAAATCTAACTATAGACTTCATCTACACCACACAGAAACAGGAAAAGGAGGCAAGTGATGTTGTATGTGCTCTCATGATGGTGGTGTATGTTATATCTTTGATAGCTTCTTGGTTACAAGGAATTGTTATTTCATCAGCAATGAAAATAATTGGTGGCATGGCCTAACGATTATTGGCAAACTGGGAAGACAGAGCTCTATTCTGTATTGAAAGCTACATGGCTGCTCTACACAGAAGCTGCAGAGGCACACAGCGGCAGACATCATCTTTGGCTTTAAAATATACTCAAATGTTCAGTGTCTGGGAGTTTTTTTAATGAAAATTGAGTGATTTGGATCATTCTACACAAGCATGTATACACTCTCTTCAGTGGGCCTTGTTACCCCATTTATTACCAAAACTCAAAGTTTCATGTTCACAGCAAAGGTATGGTAAACATTTTATCTCCATACTTCTTAATTCAAAAAGAAACCAGACAAACAAACAAAAAAACCTCCCAAAAAAACCCAAAACCCAACCCCAACAAAATGTAACCCTAAAAGAAGTAACATTTCTGCTCTGCACTGCCAAAGTGTCTTTATTTAAACCATTGATATTAGTTTGAACTTTTAGTACTTAACTTAACTTTACGAGTTAATCTCCCTTATTTTCAAGGCTATTTTTGGGGGTTTTTTTGTGTGTGCCCATGTGGAAATTGAGACTTGGAGCTTTTTAATGTTATTATAGCTGGGATTTTTTTAAATGTCATGTTCAATCCAAGAACCACTCATTGTTGGAAGCTCATCTAAAATAGGTTAGGACTCCTACCACTCATTCCAAGCATTTTCTCCCTGTTGAAAGTAGAGGATGAAAGTAGTTGCAAATGCACATTAAACCGAGGTGTCAACCCCTTTGTATTGCTAGAGCATTAGTAAATGCTCATTAGTAAATGAGAATTTGGTCCACCATTTACAACTGACAATCCTATTCAAAGTATCACTCAGGACTTACAGCTTTGTTCTTTATAATAAACATTATTTTTAATGTTGCTGTAAAGGAATAAAAAAGGTAAGACAAAATGCACAATATTGCTGCATGTTTCCCTTGAAAGTGAACCACAGGGTGTCCTCTTTTGATGGCAGGGTGAAAGCTGAAGGCAACAGAGATATGGATCCTTTTGGCCTTGATCCAAATGCTCCCTACTGACTTTGATAGCGTTCTGAAAGTGCTGTTTCTGTACTTTGGTGTAGTTCACTAATTTATTGTAAGACCTTCATACATTTTTCACATACATTTTTACCCAGCTGATCATCTTACTTTTATCTCAGTAGCAGAGCACCACACTCTCACATCAAACAAACCTTCTTGGAAGTAACTTTTCATCATCATTACTCTCCTTACATGTACTCATTTAGAAAACATTGCCTTCTTCTCCCTTCCCCCTGCCCCCACTTTCTTAAATACACACTTGTCAGAGAAAAATATTGGTGACCTTGTGTGAGACAAGGTCAGTATTGTTAGAACACAGGCAATTTTTTTACACAGTGATGGTTGCAGCATCTTACAGATCACAGGTAAACTGTTGAGTGTTGCATGGTATTTTGCTACATAAATAGAACTAACCACCCTTATGTGTTGTCCTACAACAGAGAGAAGGGAGGGACGTGATGGAACACCCTATTGTTTCCTACAAAGATTTTATGTATTCCTATAGAACAGTTGGAGGGGTAGATTTTTCAGTTGTTTTTGTTTGGATTTGTTGTTGTTGTTCTTTTAGTTCGTTGGGTTTTTAAAAATAAAGGCAGTATAAACAGTGAAGGCTTAATCCTAGAATAAAAAAGTCACTGTGGTTGGTGGGTGAAGGCAACATGGCAGAGAAAAACTATTTTGAAAAATGGATTTGATTTCCCATGTAGTTTTACATTTATTTCAGGCTGATTCATTCAGTTTTGTTCTGTTCCTGTTACATTGATGGTGCCTGAGTGGAGCTTGGCACTGACTGCTTTCCTCTGGCTGACTTTCACCTGGTTGTGCTGATGTGCTGGATACTGACGTGCCAGTGTTGATGCTCATTAGCAGGGCAGCATTTGGCTGAACAGGGACATTACAAACAAACATCTGCCAGGACATTTTCCTTGTAGCTGGGGAGTCTGGTGCATAGGTCAGCAAGCTTTCTTGGCATCTCCTCCCCTTGCTTATCATAAAAAGGTCTGCTCAACAGTAGTAAATCCTTACTTGCAGCAAATTTCCTTGGTTTCTCACATTCCTTTAAAATTAGCTTTAAATGTGTCTGTTGACTGTTGTTCTCTTTCCCCAGTCACCAAGGATCAAGTATCCATGGTAATGGCCTCCATCTATTAGTCTGGATCACACAGGGATGACCTGGGATGTCAGAATCCCTTTTTCTTCTCTAGGCTGTAACAGAGAAATGTATCTATTATATTGGATTTTACAGTGAAATTCTAAAGAATAGAGGAAATAAAATCATCACTGAAGGCACAACTCCTGTTGAATCTTTGCATGTACCTTGTTGTTTCTGAGATGTGCTTTAAAAGAAAGCCCTTAAGATGTTCTCTACATATGGTGTTTGCAGTTGAAAATTAGTTCCTCTATGATTTCTGTAATTTATGTATCCAGTCTGGTTGTAAATTTAATGACCTGCATAGGTTGTGCTGCAACAGAAATTGCGTTAAATCTTAAATACACCAGTTAATATAGTCAAGGAAGTTATTAAATATGAGCTTGGTAGTTGAGCAAGTTCCTTGTAAAGGAGACTTACGTTTGCTTCTGACAAAATACCAGTGCGATGTAAATTGCCATTCCACAGCCACTGACTATCACAGTGATGAAAATTGCACTACTGTGCCTGCAGATTTAAAAATAAACCTAGTGTGAGCACTGAGGGAGGCAAAGGAGAGATTTCCCAAAATAGGTTGTGCAAAATGTTTCCATTTTCTCTTTTTGAGGTGTTGTCGATTATGTTAGCATCAAAAAGGTTTCAGCCTTCTCAAGTTACTCACAATGCTTTCCTCCAGAATTGCTGTGCTTACAGATTGACTTACCCTCAGCTGCCTATGGATATATTCTTGTGCCATAAATCAAAGCAGAGTTTGTATAAAAAAAGCTCCTGGTAGCCTCTATTACTGAATATTATCATAACACAATGGAAGCAACACTGCTGAACAGTGAAAACAAAAAGAATGGCTTTTAACCTTATGTATAGCAGGACAAAGCCCCTATTACAGTGGGAACAGAAAATAACACTTTTTTTTTTTAAAATTGAGACGGAAAAAAAGAGCACCCTCAGCCTTCAATGGTAAATAGAGCATTTTCAGTGACAGATCACCTAAATGGGTGGTCTTCCCTCACCTGTGATTTGCAGCTCATTATTAAATGTCAGTCTCAGACCGTTGCCTTCAGCATCTCCCCAGACATGAGCTCAGCAAGTGTCACCGCTCACTGGGAAACCTTCGTTCAAGCACGAGCTGCATGAGCCAACAACACTTATGACTCAGAAAATGATGGATCAGTTAGCTGGGCTGTACCTGAAGTAGATCAAACACAAGAGGGATGTTGGATGCTAAATCTCATTCATCAGCCATGTGTGACACGTTGTAAAGCTAGAAAGATTTTTACCTTGTCCTTCCACCTTGGATCCAATAAGGTTTAGAGGGTAACAGTGTGCATCTTAAAATAGAAACAGAGAAGTTTGCTCTGATCTGGTGCTATGGGAAATGCTGCAATACCCAACAGCAAGAAGTGGGTTGTCAACATTTAGGCAACGCCCATTCTTGGACCCTACCGGAATTAAATCTTCTTCAGGGATGTGCAGGGGCATGCTCTGATCTTCCCATCTCTGTGGTGAAGTGGAAAAAAGCACTTGCTTCCAGTTTTATGGAGGGTTTTTTCTCCCATTGACAGAGTACATCTCTTGCTGGTGTTTGTACAGCAGATATTGCAGCTAGTGCAAGGTTCAACACTGATTAACAACCCACCCTCTGGATGGCCTATTCCACTGCATAGGTCATGTTAAGTCATTAGAAGAGCCTGTGATTGATAATATAAGAAAGATTGCAATTCCCTGTAGTCGGGTCTGTCTTAGAATTCTTACTAGAGGTGTTTTGGGTTTTCCCACAGTAGTCCACAGAATTACAGACTCAGTTAGGTTGAGAAAGACCTCTGCCATTGTTGAGTCCAACCTATGACTGAACACCACCATGCCAACCAGACCAAGGCACAGACTCTTATGTCCAGTCTTTCCTTAAACACCTCCAGGGATGGTGACTCCACCACCTCCCTGGGCGGCCCATTCCAACACTTAACAACCCTTCCTGTGAAGACATTCTGCCTTATGTCCAACCTAAACCTCCCTTGGCATAACTTAAGACTATGTCTTCTGTCATACATGAAATCCCTATTAGTGCTTGGTCTTTGCATATTAAGTGCTTTAATTAATTTTGAGTTGGATATTTTTAAATTGAATGTTAAAACTAACCCATCAGCCCAGGTACACAAATCAAGTTTTATTATTTTGGTTTTCACTCGTTCCAAGCTGTTCATTTGTGCCCTTCCCAGTAAAAAATCCCCAGTTAAAAGTTCCCCAGTTAAAATCCCTTTTCAAACATTAATCACTTGTACACCATAAGAGTTATCTTTCCTATGTTTACTGTATACTTTTACAAGTGTTTTAAGATGTGTTGGATGTATTTTTTTATGTTTTTACTTGTACTTTGGTTCCAAAGAAGATTTCAAAACCCCAGTTCCAACAAACAGCACAGCGCCCACAGCCATTACCCTGTAAGCTCCATAGCAACCTGAATTTTAATGACCCTTATCTCAACTAATACCACCCCTCTGACCAGGATGAGCCATTGGTGGATAATCTGTCAAAGGGAAAACACCAATCACCTTAAACCAAAGGGGCGGGCTGTGGGAGGACTGTGGGTGGCGCAAAAGCTATAAAAGTGCAAGAGAAAGACACGCCCCTCCTCATTTCCCTTCCTCTCCAGTTGAGTTCAGTGCTGGAGAAACCTACTCCTTTCCAGGAGCCTTTTAGAAATATATTTCTTTTTGACCAACTTAGCACTGCAAGCCCTTTTTTTCTCTACCTGAGGTCCAGTGCTGTCTAAGCCTGAAGATCTCGAATCCCTGCGCTCCTGGGGCATACCTCCTGAGCCACTAGGATCCCAAATTTTTATATTTTGCTAATTTTTGCAATTTTTCAATTTTTCTGTTTTAATAAATTGTTTTAATTTCTACTAAGAGTTGTCTCATTCCTCACATCCTCTCATCCTGTCTCCAGTTATTAATGTCTGGATTGAATAAACAATCATTGCCTCATCATTGATCTCATTGCTTTTTTTAATTTATTGACCTTGAAAGAATGAATAAAACCCTGAAGTCAAGAAAAAAGAGCTTTTCATCAAAAATAAGATGTAAATTACAATTATATGTGGTGGGTAGCATAAAAATAATACTTTAGAAAGCAATAAGATAAAAATAGAAACAATATTTTTAGGTTTTGAAAAGCAGGATATCTATTCTATGAGTGTTATAGAACTTCATCTACAGTTTGACTATTTTCTTTCCCTCATTTTTCCTGTGATAAGTAGGAGAAAACAACAAGGGAAAATAAAATCCCCTCATGTTTGTGAGTTCTTGCCTAAAGAAAAGTTATAAAAAAAAAAATTATTTTCAAGATGTTTCTGAATGGAACACATAAAACATATAGGTTATTACCATAATTATTGAAAAATTGTTATTGAAAAATAAAGTTTTAGGCTGTATTACTAAGTGTTAGGTGTTGCCACTATATATTTTTGAAGCACAGTGCTTGAACATGCTTTTGAAATTATTTTCATAATACTACATAACTGTAGAGAGTGCTATCAAAGAGGACTATATGTCTGTCTAATGGTGGCTTGAAACCACTCAGCATTGTAAAAACATGCAATATATGAGATAGATGCATATAATTTAAGTGTAAGAAATGCTACACTTGTTCTGCAAGTACTCTCCTATCCACTATAAGAAAAAAAGAGAGCATCAAGGCTAACATAATTTGATTTTGACAAAACCTACAAATGTCTTTGCAGCTTAAGTGCTGTTACTTCAACTGCAGCCAATAAGAGCTTAAGAGCCTTGGTTTTGCAATGCCAATAATCTTTTATAAATCCAATAAAGACTGGTGGCATCCTTGTTCTGAGTGTCCATTGGTAAATGTAAAAGTTGAATGTTGCAGTGCTAGGTTTGGTTTAGCAAGCTGCAGCTTTCCCTGGGAGCTCAGCGGGGCTGCTCAGGGCAGGGCAGCCATTCCGCCCTCCCGCAGTCCATTTCAGACGGCTCCGCGCTCTTGCTCCGGTGGCTGTCAGCTCTACAGCACAGTGACGGCGAAGGAGGCGAGAAGGGACCCTCCATGAGGGTTCCAGAGGACTTTCAATAGTTACACCTTGTCCTGGTGATCCCCAGAGGCAGAGAGACCTCGTGATCCGGGGCACAGGGGGGTTTTATCAGATCGTAGGGGCGGTACATGGGCGGAGTTGGGGTACAGGAACCAACAGGAAGAGCCCGAGGGAGTGGCCAGGGCTAGGGGCAGGGGAAAGCGGGGGGAACAATGTGAAAGGCATTTAATAAATGAATCAGTGGGAAATACAACACCACAGTTGAATTTCACACGTGTAGTATTTTTCTTCTTAAAATGCATAGAATTCAGATTTTGTGTTTAAAAATTTGGCTCGTATTCTTAGTGGGAGGAGAGGGTGTATGAACTCGTGTTTCTCGTCACAGACTTAAGCATATTGAAGAAAAAAACATCCTTTAATCTACAAAAATTATTGCAAGAGGTGTTGGAAACCACAATGCTAATGTGCGGGTGTGGTATAGTATTTTCAAGAGGTTTTAAAGACTGATGATAGCTAATCTAAAGATGTTCTCAATCTCTCACCAAAAATACAACAGAGCTCCTGTAGGCAATGGTACGATAGATTAGAAATCAAAAAGGTCCTAAATCCTAACCCAGTTTGATTCACTGATTCATTTTGTGGCCTTGGGCAGGCCATTATAACACTGTACTCCTCTCCCAGTCTATCTAAAGAATGTACTAAATATCATAACCATGCTGAAGAAAAACCTCAGGTGCTAAACTCTTCTTTATTTTTTAAATAGAATTTGAAGTAGCAAAAGAAAATCCTTCATCCTAAATGTATTTGCAGCCTAAATTCAGAGTCCATTATTTTCCTCATTTTCAGCTGATGCCACAGAAGAACAAAACTGTTACTTTATATCAATATATAACATAACTTGTCAGGACACTTTAACAACAAATATCAGCTGCCACAAAAATTACAGATTTCAGTGTATTTTCCACAGTATATCCATTGATACCTCTCACTTTTCTTTATATTTGTTTTTAAGAACTGAATTTGGATATGTCTTGAATACTTCCTGTGTCCACGGGCAAGATAATTCTTTCCTGACCTGTAAAAATACCTATAAATATACCCTCCTGAGTGCCCTCTCTGGAAAGAGGCTGATAATCATGCCAAGGCCTTGTCCTGGCTCTCCAGGTGATGCACACTGTCTCTCACTGTCTTTCCAAACTTGTTGCATCTGCAGCATGAATATCCATTCTCTTTTTCAGCAGCATGAGTGACAGACAGAAATCATTTTTATGTCATCAACATATTTTAGGAGTAAACAATATTCACTATTGACTTGAATGACCACCCATGAAAGGCATTTCACTGGGAAGAGCATTCACCCCTGGGATCTGTGTCCCACTCTACCACAGGCATTCCTAGTTATCTGAGAAAAAGCATTTAGTCTGTCAATGTCTCAATCCTGCATCTACCAGGAGTATAGGAGGCATTTCCTGACCTGACATGGGTTTTGTCAAGATAAATATATCACAGTACTGAGATTGTGCCAAGGATGTCTCTAATCTACTCCTCCAAGAAACTCCAGCTCAGAAAATGACGGGAATGGAAGGACAGAGTTGCAGTCAAATGAGATGGGAAAACTGCAAAGAAATACACATTTTGTACTTCAGGGGTTTTGGGTTTTTCTCCCCATTTAGTCTGATTTCAGTTGTTAATTGAAAAGTTAACAGGAAGGGAATATCTGTATTTGTTCAAACTCATCACAGTCAGTAAGATTGTGCAGAGATAAAAGTCAGGCTCTCCTGTGTCTTTTGAAGATTTGTCATTGAGGAATTGAAGCTGATCTAACAGTCCCAGTCCACAAAGAGATTCTTGTCAAGTTACATGATAACTTTTTGATATTCACTACATCAAGGACAGGAATAAATGCATGTGGAGGAGCAGTGGTAATAGGATTTGATGCTAATATTTTACCCTCCATGAGATCAATGACTCTCCTTAAGTTTTGCAGAAACATTTCTTGCTTTCTGGCATGGAATAAGATAATGCTTAACAGGATCTGGCATGTTCTGAGAGACTGTTTTGGAGTTATCTGGTACTTAATATGTGCAAGAGAATAGGACCAAAATACTGTAGGTCACTGAGTATACAAAGACATACAGGACAGTTCTGGAAAGACCCTGCTAAAATTTTTTCTCTGAAACACTGAAGGGATAAAGAAAGAAGATCAGTCAGCCTTCAAAGAAAAAAAGATGACAAAATGAAAAAAACACAAACAGACTAAAAAGGGCTGTATATTGTAAAAAAACCACTGAATGTCTCATGTTACATGGTTTCTTTCTTAGAACTAAGGAAGAAATAGGAATACTGTAAGAAAGGAAGAGCAAGAGAAAACCAGATTCCTTTTGCCTTAAACCATAATGTGTCATTGAATTGTGGAATCTATCGTTTTCCTCATTTCAGATCTTATGAAGAAAAAAAATGTATTTTTCTTCCTTATGCACAAACAAGTTTCAAACTGTTCTGAGAAACCTTCTTTCAGCTGAGCATCCAAGAAATATTACCTATGTATCATGTATATAAAAAATGGGCCAGAAAGTCCAAAACTGTGATACAAATGTTATAAGTCTTTGTAGCAGTAGGATAGTTATAGTTTAAAGAGCTAGTTCTCCTTCAAAGGGTTCCATTCTGTCATGTATATTGGGTTTGTATGCCAAGGTTTTGGTACTGAGGAGGCCACAGGGGAGGCGTCTGTGAGAAACTGCTGGAGGCTTCTACCATGCCAGCCAGTTCCAAGGCAGTCCAAGGCTGAGCCCATCAGTGATGGTGGTAATGCCTTGAGGATAACATAATTAAGAAGGGGTGGGGGAAAATTGCTGCAGAACAGCCGGCAGAAGGGAGGAGTAAGAATATGTAAGAGAAAGAACTCTTGAGACATGCAGGTCAGTGAAGAAAGAGGGGAAGGAGGTGCTCCCAGCTCAGGAACAGAGTCCCCTGCAGGCTGGGATGTAGATTATGGTGAGGCAGCCATGCCTCTGCAGCCCCTGGAAGACCACGGTGGAGCAGAGATTCTCCTGCACCCCATGGTGGACCACACACTGAAACAGGTGGTTGCTTGAAGAAGGCGACCCATGGGAAGTTCATGCTGGATCAGGCTCCTGATAGGACCCATTGAGGAAGGAAGCCAGGCTGGAGCTGTTTGTCCCTGAAGAACTGCACCCCATGGAAGGGTCCCGCACTGCACCTGGTGAAGAGTGTGAGGAGTTCTCTCCCGGCAGAAACAATGCATGATGAACTAACCACAGCCCTTATTCCCCATCTCTCTGCACTGCTGCAGGGAAAGGAGGGAGAGAAAATCAGGACTGAAATTATGCCTGGGAAGAAAGGAGGGTAGGCGGGGAGGTGTTTGAAGATTTGCTTTTATTTCTCATTACCCTACTATTACTGCAGGCCTGGTTCCTACGGTATAGCACCGTGTCCCGCAGCCATAGGGAGGAGGAGGAGGAGAAGATCCAGCAGGCAGGAGTTGTGCAGCAAGATTGATCTATTTAATTATTTTACAAACTCTTTTATAGACTTTTTTCTTCATAGCCTAATTGGACAAAGGGCCAGCCACCCCTTGGGGGTGATTGGCTAAAATCCTAAAACATCCATTGTCAAAATATTTTTCTACTATACCATAAACAAGACTTTTCATGTTTGCAGGTGTCTGGGTTGTTTACATTCCCTGCTACCTCTTCTGTGAGAGAGAAAAGTCTCTCACGGACTTAGAAAATAACAAGAAAATCCTCGCTAGCAGCATTTTTGTAACTACACCCTACCTTGATTTGATTGGTAATTAATTAATTTTCCCCGAGTCAAGTCTGTTTTGCCATGATGGTAATTGCTGAGGGATCTCTCCTTGTCTCTTACCTCAACCCATGAGTCTCTCATTATATTTCATTATATTTTTTACATAGCACCATGTCCCCACACCTGGCTGACAAATATCCATACCAGTGCAGTGGCTGGTGCTACAATCTGCTGGCAGAGCAGAAAGAAGAGCTGTGAGAGGCATCACAAGTCTGTGTTCTCCAAAAATCAATCCTGTACTAGGAGAAAATTTAGGACATCTTCTGCCCAGTTTACGCATCATAAGGGACTTGAACAAGAGGTAGGAGACCGAGCAGACTGACACCTTGGTTGTGAAATTCATGTCCACCACATGGGCCCCTCATCGCCATTGTGTGAGGCCCAAACTTTGGCAGCACTGTGAGATCCTGCATTTATTAGAGGGAGCTAGACACTCTTACAGTATTGGATGTCTACATAGGCCAGGATTAAATTAAATGTCAGGCAGACCAAAATATACAACCTCAGTAGACCACTCTACAGAGCCCTGGCAAACAGCCTTAGTGCTACCCAATTGAATTTGCTTTCACCATACTCCAGGGATCTAAGTGTTTAAGGTTATAGACACTTTTCAGAGGATTGTAAATAAATTAAGAGGCATGTAAAACTTTGGCAAAGTAAATATTGATGAAGTAATTGTTTATAGAGATAACGGGGATCTCACTTATATGAGAGCTTTGATCTCTCAGAACTCAAAATCTCTATTAAAAACTAAAGCATGCTCAATGTGACATTCCTGAATTAGTATCTGGACTCAGGTGGGACATAATGGTATGTTTCCTTGCACTCTGAAGGCCATTCAAGGTTGGCTTTGTCCCATGCAGTTCCAGTCCCTGAGCTTAATACAAAAAACCCCTCCAAATTATCCAAAAGGAGGAGCACACCAGATGGGCATCTGTATTTCTTTCACAAACTTGAATTCTAGGAATTCTGTATTTTTTGACCTAAAAGGCGGTCAGGCATCCTAACTGCCTACTAGCTGTGCTCTTTAGAAGCTATGAAGCTATCCCAAAGTTTATAATATGACTGTGCTGATAAAAAACTTCATGGGACTGAGACCTGATCTGCTGAAGCAGCATACTGGTTGTGTAGCCTGAATCGAGACATTTAGCAAAACCATAATTCACTGGGTGTAAAATCATACAGTAATTTTCTTTAAGGGTTGAACTACTGGAAAATCCATCCCTCCCTTCCTTATCTTGCTGGTTTGGCTAGCATAGACTTGATTTTCTTCAAAGTAGTTAATATGGTGCTCTGTTTTGGATTTGTGCTGAAAACAGTGTGGATAGCACAGTGATGTTTTTGTCACTGCTGAGCAGTGACTAAAGGCCTTTTATCCCTCCCACCACACCCCACCAGTGAGCAGGCAGGAGGTGCATAAGAAGCTGGGAGAGGACACAGCCAGGACAGCTGATCCCGTCTGGGCAAAGGGACATCCCATAACATACCACAACGTGCTTGGCATATGGAGATGGGGGAAGAAGAAAGAATGGGGGATGTTTGGAGTGATGGCATTTGTAATCCTGTGTAACCACTACATGTAATGGAGCCTGGCTTTCCTGGAGACGACTGAACACCTGCCAGCCTATGGGAAGCAGGGAATGAATTCTTTGTTTTGCTTTACTTGTGCGAATGGCTTTTGGTTTGCCTATGAAACTGTCTTTATCTCAACCCGAGTTTTCTCACCTTTTCTCTTCTACTTCTCTTCCCTATCCCAATACGGCGGGGGAATGGGAGTGAGAAAGTGGCTGTGTGGGGCTGAATTGAGGGCTGGTGTTAAACCACAACATTTGTCTGCGCAACAAACAAAATGGACAAATGCTAAATTCATGAAGTAGTATGCTCTAGCAACATAACACAGAAATTCTTCTTTTAGAAGGTGCAAAAACTAAGGAACAAATCTGTTATCCTCACTGGGTGATCCAAGGAGGGGAGTTGGGGCTTGATCTTCAGATAGAGAGTTCCCATTTCACTCCAAAAGTGGTGTTGGGGTTTTTAGTTTAGTCCTAGTTTTTTTCCTGTTACAGGAATTTTTTCCCATATGCATGTTGCTAGGGGACAAATGGCCGTACTTAAGAGAAGACAAAAGGGCCTGGCCAGGCTTTTGTTTTCACCTGAGTGTGAGTTCAGTTCGTTCTCGGCGCCCACCCGGGGGAGAGAGGCTGCAGAGGGGGAAGCTGCTGGTTCCCGTTTTCGGCTGTCTTTCTTTCTGCTGGAAACAACGCCGGGATCCCAAGGTTGCTTTCCCTGCCCTGCTGGAGGCTGGGCTGTGGCCGCCCTGCCCCGCTGCTGTTTTGAGCCTTCGCTGCATTGTAGCCGTGCTCGCCCTGCCTGCCTGGAGCCCCGGGGGGTTCTCCTTTTGGATACATCTCGTCTGCAACCCAGGATTTGTGTTTGTGCCTGCCGCTCCAGCCTGCCGTTCCAGCCTGCAGTTCCCGAGAGTCCGGGATCGGCTGCCCAGGGGTTTGTGAAGCTTTTTTGCTCCATCCTTCCCCGGGATCCCAGGGCACCGGTGCCGCGTGCTCCCCGAGCTCGCTCCGGAGCGCCCCCTGCAGCCGCGGGGGAACCATCGCACCTGCCCTGCTCACCGGGAGCCGCCAGCGCCCCTGCCGGCTGCGAGCGGAACTGCACCCGAGGGGAAAGGGCCCGACAGCCGAGAAGGCTGGGACTGGGTTTGGGATTGTTTGCTGTTACTGCCACAGTTATTGCTGTTTGTTTGACTGGTTATACACATATAGATATATAATAGTAAAGAACTGTTATTCCTATTTCACACATCTTTGCCTAAAGGCCCTTGATTTCAAAATTATAATAACTCAGAGGGAAAGGGGTTACATCTGCCACTTCAAGGGAGGCTTCTGCCTTCCTTAGCAGACACCTGTCTTTCAAAACCGAGACAAGTGGGAAGGAAGGTTGTGCAGAAAATGCTCTGCTACCATGAAATGGGAGGTCTTGAGGCATTACTGCAGTTAAAAATATTGTACAACACCATGCACTGCTGAATGAAGCTCAAAGGAGTGTAAGTTTTGATTGCCAAGGGAACAGGGATCCTGTACAAAGCTTGCTCTCAGTGAAGAGGTTTGAGGATTGGGAAAAACAGTCAGTTGTTCAGGAAAGAGAAACATGAAAACTAATAGATGAAAGATGAGCAGGGAGGGAAATCACAGCATGTTCCAAGTCAAATTTAGTTTTGCTTTGGTTAAAGGGAAACTAGCTATTAACAGGCAGTAAGTGTTTATATTAGGTGGGGTTTTGTGAGACTTTGCATAAAGAACAGGCAGGTTTACTGTCTTAGAGCATTTTTTAAAAAAATTATTGACAGTATCCCAAATTCTATTTGTTGTCTCAAATATATACACATAAGCCTTCTAGGTTTCTTATATATTGACCTTAAATGAACCTATTTTTAAAAATCTTAATTTTCCATCAAAAACCGACTGAAAACTTTTCATCCAATAACTTGGTCTTTTACATGCAACACCTTAGAGCTCTACCTCTGCAATACTTCCCTGCAAGTCCTAATCAGTTTGAGGTCTTACTTGCACTTCAGATGAGAATTAATCTGGCACCAAGGAATAAAGGGATGATAGTAAGAGTTGTATATAAAATTGTTTCAGAATCTCCTTACCCATCATAGCATCCTTAGCACTGAACTTTTTATTGCTCTTAAGATCTTTTATGTCCTGCCCCAAGGAAATGTGCATTTCAAGGATAACGTGATAAAAATATTTTTCCTGCTTGCATTTTTTAAATTTTTTGTATACAAAAATAATGTAATGATTAAGGTGAAGACACTAGCTTAAAAAAAAGCCACCTTTCGTATTAAAAATACACCAGAGGTTTCAGATATTTTATGAGATTGAAGGAATCTATGTCTTTTGGAAGACAAGAAATATTGTTGACAGATGGAAAGGATTTAATTGTATTTCCCACTGATTCATTTATTAAATGCCTTTCACATTGTTCCCCCCGCTTTCCCCTGCCCCTAGCCCTGGCCACTCCCTTGGGCTCTCCCTGTTGGTTCCTGTACCCCAACTCCGCCCATGTACCGCCCCTGTGATCTGACAAAACCCCCCTGTGCCCGGATCACGAGGTCTTTCTGCCTCTGGGGGTCTCTGGGACAAGGTGTAACTATTGAAAGTCCTCTGGAACCCTCATGGAGGGTCCCTTCTCGCCTCCTTCGCCGTCACTGTGCTGTAGAGCTGACAGCCACCGGAGCAAGAGCGCGGAGCCGTCTGAAATGGACTGCGGGAGGGCGGAATGGCTGCCCTGCCCTGAGCAGCCCCGCTGAGCTCCCAGGGAAAGCTGCAGCTTGCTAAACTAAACCTAGCACTACAACATTTAATCTCAGGTGCTACTACAAAGTGAAAATAAAACTACAGATAGTATTACATAGCAATTTATTCCATCACTACAAACTCTACATGTGGGATAGCAGCTTTCTCTACTGCTACAGCATTTGCAGAAGCACTCTAATTCATAAATGTCATTAATAAAAATAACTTCACAATCCCATTTCATTAAAATTGTGCATTAGTCAGTGCATTCTACAAATGTTAATGGATTTGTCTCTTTGGACTGCTCACTTGCAGTGCCTTTCAAACACTCAGTACTTGAGATGCAATAGCTATTTGCAATTGGCTGGATAAGTCACAAGGCAGTATTTTTGCACGTGGCTTAATAAATGTGTTGGTGTACATATTGTTGCTTGTAAATGTAAAATTTTATCACTATGTGAATATTCATGCTTGTTATATTGATATTCTCTTCCTGTAAATAGCTGTGCCAGCAAAACTCTGTTTTATGAATATTTGCAGAAGGGGAACAGATAAAAGAGACAGTATGTTGGAGGTAAATAATTTGAACATTTGTCGTAATATTCAGACTAAATATTTTGCAAGATTTGCCTTGCCTTGCTGGAGAACAGCTTCCCTGTAAATAAATTGAGAGTTTCTCCTATTCCCACCTCCTTGCTTCTAGGGGGAAGGGCAGAAACCCTGTCTTTCCCAACATATGTTGTCAGATCTGACCTATTACCTATACCTAGCACACCCAACTAGCTCTCCAGGGGACACCAGACTGTAGGAAAAATGTCAAGAAAGGCAGCATATATGGATCATAAGAGGTGAAACAGAAAGCCTTTGAGTTACTTCTAATATAATCCCAAAATAGAAATTTCCATTCCAAGTTGGCACATTTTATATCCACATGATTTTGAATATTTGATGTCTATTCCCTTGGTGCTGACCTTGCTCCCTACAGCTATATACAGCCCACTCTTTCTGCAATTTATAACAGAAATGGAAATGTAAAACAAAATCACATACTTGTGAGTAAGTTTGGCTTTGTACTCTCTGTGCTGCTACAGCTGGGCCATGACAGCTGTGCTAGATTGGACATTCTTGAGGCCCAAATTTGTCCACCCAGTGACAAAAAGCTATTAAATTTTCTGAAATTTCTAATGGGGTCCTTTGGAGAGCAGGTGGACTCTGGTACCAAGGCAGCCTCTGTATCCTCCCCATCAGTTCATCTGTGATATTCAGTGTTGCAGAGGGACGGTAACCAGATGCTTGGGGCTCTCTGCCACAGTTTCACCATGAAGAAGCTCCTGCTGGACATTTGGCTGCTGCTCTTGGATGGGAGAGAACTGTGCCCAGGTGTCAGTGGGGGAGGAACAAGGGGTGTGAGTGTTGTCTGCTACACCTCTGTAGCTGTAACATAGCCATCTCCTAACAGTGAGATCACAGTGACTCTCCACTGGCTGAGGAGCCGGATGACGCCTCACTGTCCAGGACATGGACAAATCACCTGACCTTTCCTTGCAACCACCAGGTACTGTCCTGGTACCTTGGTGCTGTTCATTTTTCTCCCTCATCTTCAAATAACTATAAGCATTTAATAAAATATAATTTTAGTGCTGGGCAGTGTCTCCAGGGGATGAAATGGCTATGTGAAATCCCCATGGGAAGCATTACATTCCTCTTCAGGCAGGCTGAGTATAAATGTGAGGACTTTCTGATTTTTCTATCTTTCCCCAAATCAATGAGTTTCCAAACTCCACTGCCCATCAGCTCTTCAAAGATTATACAGAGCCCCAAATGCACCAACATCTTTGCCAAGCTCTGCCAGAAAACTGGGGGTCCTTCTTCAGCAACAAGCAGGAGGGAGCACATGTGTGCCAGGGACAGAGGAAAAGCAGCCAAAACCAGGTGCTCTCTAGCCAAAAATCTACTCAAATCCTGGAACAGAATTAATTTCCTTCTGAGCCCCAATGCCCTCCAAGGAGGAGCCTTGCCAAGCATAACCTGGTGTGCAGGACCATGCTGCCTGCCTGCCTGCCTGCTGGGGTCCCCTGCTCAGGCAGAAGAATTTGGGGGAGAATGTGCATTAGGAAATGAAAGGTCACAAAACTGCAGTGCATGAACCACAGCTGTTTGTATGGATTTTCACTGTTAAAGTCAAGAGTTGTGAATTTGGATATGGAGGGAGAAGACATGACACCTCTTTCAGCTGCTGCGTCTCAGCTGTTGAGTGTTTTCACTTCACTGGAGAGATCACTGGCTAGGGACCACTGACCAAAGAAAATCTTTTTGCCTTTGAAGCTGTCTCATTTGAGTACATGCCTCACCAGTTTTGGTTAATTACACAAGAAGTTATTGATGAGGAAGCAGAAGAAATATGCAAACATGGTGTGACACACACCAGAGCAACAGCATTGTCAGGAGAGTGATCCTGTGTTTTGCTAATATCTCACTTGCTACAATCCCTCAGTGAAATAAATCACTCCACAGGCAATGCATAATGCGGTCTAAAATAGAATAGTTCTCACTGTTTGTAATCCAAATTGGATATGCCCCTATTGCCCTCTTTGTCAGAGCTATCAAGGACTTGATAGCCCGCTTGTGCTTGCATGATTATTTTAAATCACCTTTCTAGTAATTTAGATTTTTACCATAAGATGGGTTTGCTCATGCTTGAACTTGTGAATATACTATTTAAAATCTTTACT
Source organism: Aphelocoma coerulescens (assembly GCF_041296385.1). NCBI lineage: Eukaryota > Metazoa > Chordata > Aves > Passeriformes > Corvidae > Aphelocoma > Aphelocoma coerulescens. The sequence goes on along the minus strand of NC_091015.1, from coordinate 118,066,927 downwards.
TCATTTCTTAATAACAGATTTTATATATGATTTGCAAAATGAAACACAACATCTATCTCTTTGACCCTGAGACTAAAATCTTTTCCTCTGTGTTGGCTATCTCCACCTCAAGAATTGTCTCTGCATCCTGCATAACTTTCATCTTGTCCTCTCTTTTTGTGATTTCAGAGATCTGTGAGCACTGGGTATGTTATTCTTTGAACCATTCTGCAGGCTTCCACATTGCTTTTGCTCTGCATTCACAGCAAATGCTGTCCCAGCCTCTCTGTTAAAGATCTTCACCCCTCTGGTTAATCCTGCTCCTCTGCTGACAGAGATGATGCTGCTGTGCTGACTGCTCTATCCCTCACGTACTTCTATCTTGCTTGTGAGATTCTGTGACAAATGCACCAGATCTGCCTGATAAACTGCTGTGACTCTTTTACTTGATGAAGTTCGGGATGTTGCTCCTAAGGGTGATGAGCAAACATTGGGAGCTTTAGTGCAGGAATATGTTAGTCTACTTTCCCCTCTCTCACTCTTCTCTTAAATTATCTGACTTTCTAATCTCCTTGTGTTTAATTATTAGCTAGAAATTCCCTGTTTTCACATGGATTTCCCAGTGCAGTCCTAATTTCCATTTAACCCCTTCAAGGTTTGTTCTGGAAGACAGACGATTGTACTGGTTATTGAAACAGTACCAGGTTTATACCCCCTTTATACCTGTCCCCCAGCCCATGGTGTTTCTCCTGGCTGCCACTGCTTCTCTGATAAATGCCATGGGAGAAGCATGGCTCAGCAGGCAAGCCCATCTCTATCTACCCCTTCTTTCACTTCTGCTCAGCCTTGGACCTGAGTGTCATCCAAGAAAGGTGCAGAGAAATTGTATAATTCACTCCAGGCTACCTGTTCTCAAAAATAATTGATATTCTAAGACAACACAGGCCTACCTAAATGTAACATATTCTCCTTTCCACCAACCTGCCCTTTTTTTCCTGTAACCTTTTCAAGTGTTGACCAACAGGGTTGGTCATAGTGGGTGTGTCTGGTTGTGATGGCTGCATCTGACTCAAAGTGGATTCTGGGTAGACAGATAACACAACAGCCAAGGACTAATTTGAGCAATGAGCTCTCTTAAACATAGTGCTGGTCAAGGCAATTTTGGAAGAAACTAACATCTGGATTCAATATACAAATATAACTATGAGTCAATTATCTTACTCCATACCTAGTGGGCAGTACAGAGTCCATTGTGCTTCTTGCATGGCAGTGGGCTGCATTCCAGTGTTATAACCGCTTGACTCTGCCTAGCAGGCTGCAGCTCCCTGTGAGCACAGCAGGGGTTTCTTAGGGCCATGTGACAAGTTGCATCCTGGAGTCCATTTCGGACAGCCCCTCGATCTGGCTCCAGCAGCCAGCAGCGTCACAACGCAGTGGTGATGAAGGAGGTAGAGAAGGGTCTCCCATGAGGGTGGTAAGATGGCTTTATTCACTTCTTGTCCCGGCGCCCTCGGAGGCAGAGAGAGACCTCGTGGTCTGGGTGCGGGGTGGTTTTGTCAGGGGCTCAGGGGCGGTCCCTGGGTGGGGCTGGGGTACAGGAGCCAATAGGGAGAAATCGAGGGAGTGGCCAAGGCTAGGGCAGGGAACAGGGGAACATGGCATCACAGAATCAGGGGTTTAACAGGCTACCACATGCCAGAATCTCCCCTTGAGGAGGGGCACCTCTCAAGGTTATACCTTGAGCCTGAGAGATTCCTTGCTGTAACAGATCCTTGATAAGTAATTATTAGCGTGCTAAGCTTTGAAATCTTAGCTAAGTGATATGAAGCATGGATTTTGCACATATAGTCCTTAGTATATAAGCATTATAAACCATAGTCTGGGAGTAAGTCTGGATCCAGATGCACTTCAATTCCTCTCTGAGGAGTTTAGAATGCAAGGGATTTCTTAACCTCATGACTCAACAGGAGGTCTCCCTGAAAGATTTGGTTGACCTTGTCTGCTATGTAATACCTTGCCATGGAATGCTGTAAAACCACTGTAACATTTACTATCAAACTTTGCTAAATTGCTGCTGTGTATTAATGAACATATTGATACTTCTCTCTAACGAGTGAAGTGCATCAGTCTATCCATGACGTTACGTTAAGAAAATGCATTTGCAAGGGAAGACAATGGAATGTATCTGCCCTTACTGGTGAAAATCAGCTCTGCTTCCATCTAGAGTAAGTCAGTGAGGGCCAAGACCCAACTTTTCAGGGTTCCCATAGGTGTTTCTATGTCCTTACAAAATCACTTCTTGAATAACCAAGTCTTTGTAAGATGAAAGCCACTTGTCTTGTGATTTTGAAAAACACCTGGCTACTATAATGGTAGCATAATTGGGAACCAATTAATTCTAAAAACAGGGCTGCAGATATACACCCTCTTGTGCCTTTTTTCTCATCAATATTTATGTGCCATAATCCTGACTGGACTGTCAAACTTTTATGTTGACATTGGGTTTTGACCCATGGGTCTCAGAGGTGCAGAGATGCAGCACAGTTGCTTGGCAACACAAACACACTAGTTCATTGGGGGTGATGAATATTTTTTAAGGAACATCTTCTTTTTTCTGTTCCTGAATGGATAAGAGCACAGATGACTCAGACCTCGGGTTTCAGGGACATAATTCAGGGTTTTATGGCTACAGAAGTCTGGTTTGCATGGGAGAGAATTTGGACCCAGGCTTGACTTTCATTAACCCTGGGGATAGGGTAATTATATTTAGATGTCCAAATATTTAAGATTTGGGATTTTGCCTCAGAAAAAAAGACTCTTCCTCTTAATTCCTGTTTTTAAGCTCTTTGTGAAGGCAGAGTGCGCCAAGCTTTTGCAAAGGGAGAGAAAGGGAGGATATCGTCTTCTGTGCATGGGTAGAGCTTGTCTGTCTGCTCTGGGGAAGACCAATCCACCATCTCCATGCACTGCATTTCACAAATCCATACATACATGGTGCCTGGGCCTTGGAAAGTTTTAAGCCATATAATGTCTTGATGACCTGCCATTTATCAAGGTTTTAGACTTGCCAAAGCTTGCAAAAGACCAGGAGCTTCATCACTAAGGTAGCCAAATTTCTGTGCTTCTTTTTGTTGAGCACCTGTTCTGGTACAGCTCCCATTTTCAGATGAAGAGTTTCTGATCTGACTGTTCCTTCTCCTATAGTTCTTTGTAATTATAATTAGAAATTTCATTAAAATACATTTATTAACAATGAAAATTTTATAATTCTTATAATTCCCCATGTAATTCTTCCCTCTGGGTTTGGTTTATAAGCCTTTCATAAATTCGCCTTCCTGTTGGAGCAAGAAATTAGGTAATTCAGTAAACATAGAAAAAGATAAGTGCACACAGCTCTTGCCTCAATGGAAATTTCAGGTAGAGTTAAAGGACACTAAGAACAGTCCATTTTTGGAAGCTCTAGATGTGTTTGACATATGCAGAGTATCTTCAGTCTTTACTTAGAATTGATGCAAGCCACAGTAAATTAGACAGCCTCCAGGCTTACTTACATTCTGAATTTAGTCCTATAACGTTATTTCCTCAAAAGCAGCAATCAAGTCATCCATCAGGTTGTCAGCAAATTGTCTGTGTGTCATATATTAATCTCACTTTTCATATCCTGTATTCTTCCATTTTAGTGGGAATTCAGTCACAAATGAAGTCTGTTCAAACACAATAGTCTACAAATAATGTAGCCCAAGAAAGAGTTAACTAATAGCAGAAAAAGCTGTTGGTCTGTGGGTATATGTTACTGTGGGAAATTCTCACTTAAAAAAACCCAAACAAGTAGAATTTAACTTATTTCCTACCAGGCGATCAGCAGCCGGCTTTAAGGTAACAGTGCTATCAAATGGTTTATTTAGTTGTCAGTTGCAAGGATAGAATTCTTAGTGGAAACAAACAGGCAGCTTACCATGACATATTTAAGAGAAGTCTGCTTTCATATTACTTGGAAAGCACAGATTTGTCTCCACTAGGAAGTAACAGAAGAAAATTGCATGGAATATTTTATTCAAGACCCTTGCTTTTATTCCACATTTCCTGCAGGGAGCAGTGGCCTGCATTGCCACCAGGGACAGTGGATTATAGACAAAGGCAAAGTAGATTTGAAAAAGGAACCAGAATTGTGCCATGCTGCCTTTCCTTATGTTTGTTTTCTCACAGCAGTTGAACAATACAAAACAAACCTTTAATGATACAGTGAATGAATCAGTACAGGCCCATGACATAGGAATCTTTCCAGCTTGTTTTCCTTTAAAAATAAAGTGAAGGAAAATGTGTTTAGAAGCAGCATCTTTTTATCTACTAGAAATGGTCAGTGAGAAAATGACAAAGATATGGCAAAAGAGAGAAGTTGCTCACAGAGCTGACATAGGGACAGTTGTGGAATCTTTTCATTCTCTGTCTTTATGCTAGGTCCTGTAGCATACTAGGAGTGAGAGCTGAAAGGTGATAAGGTTTTACCCTTTGCTTTCAGTGGATGGTCCTTCTCTGTACATGTAGGAATCCCTGATGGTTAAAGGGAATTTAATAAGAATATGCACAAGTTTCCTGTGATTGGATTTTTGTGTGTGATGCCAGGTGTGATGCAAGACACACTTACTTGACTTTTATAATCAGTTTATTCTAGAAAATACAGTACTGATAGCAAACTAAAAACTATCTTCACCAGCAGAAGGGGATTGTTTACCTTATGGTGGGAATTAAGTCACCTAGTGATACCGATATAAAGTAAGACATGCTTTTATATTTCTTGTCATGAAGCAAGTGGTCTGACAGGGAATTCACCCAAGGCACATCATATCTCCAGACAGGGCTGAGTGTTTTTGATCCTGAAGCAGAACCTGGTGGCTGTGCAAGTACAGAGTTCTGGGAGGGCACTGCTGCTTGCTACAAGCCCACAGTCCTCTGGTGGTCTGCAATTGGAGCTGGTTACAGCTCCTATCTCCCTCAGCCAAACTACTTCTGACTAAGGGCAGAAAAGAAGAAGGAAATAGAGGCACTGAGCATCCTGGTGCACAGCCAGGTCTTGTTGCAAGGTTAGGATGAGAGGGCTTGCACCAAAGCTTGTAATCTTCCAGATTTGACATGCAGTGATATGGGACAACTGTATATTTTTATGGTTATGTGGGTATACAATATATTTTAATGAATCTGCCTAATTCTATCCTTTAATTTTAGAGGGTTTGTTAATGTTGAAATGCAGGAAAAAGCCTTTAAAAAACTCTGAGATGGTGCTTTCCATTAACCAAAGCTCTTGACAGGCAGTAAAGAGAAAAGCAAGAGAAGAAGAATGTCATTTTCATTCCCCTCTTGGATTTTTTGATATCTACATCTTGTTGGCAAAGCCTATGTCTTTCTCAATGCTTGTATATTTTTTTGTACAAGAAACTTTCAGGATGATTGGATCAAGGAATTTTCTGTGAAACTACTTCCTTTCTCTGGGGTCAGCATGGCATTGAGATCTTCAGGTTTATCTCAGAGTAGAATTCTTTTTAAAAAAACAAAACAAAACCAGAATAACCAGTCAGCAGGAAAGGACAGGAAAATAACTCCAGACTTTCAAAATAAGGAGAAATAGCTTAATCTGAAGTTGGAGGAAATAAATCAATAAAAGTAATTTTGTGCTATGTGTGAAGGATTCACAGACGTAGCTTTCAACTTTCTGTCAGTTTTATAGTTTAAATTCAATTATGGGATTTTAAATTGAACCTATTTTTGTCCAGTCATCCTTTTTCTTGCGATAGTTTATCAAATCTGATTTTGAGACACCTCATCCAAATAGTGTTGGTCTTTGTAGGCCACCAGCACTGGCCATGTCACATAGCATGAGAGAACATTTTCAGGGGACCAGATTTTCAGGGAACCCAGGGAAATATATAATGTGTTGCTGGATCTGGAGGCATTGGGATATGGGCTGAACTGCAGCTGGGCTTTACAGGTGAATGGTATATGTGGAGTAGCCAGGGCAATGTGAGTTTGAGCTCTGTATGCCATTTTCCTAGGTAAATATTGTGGAAATGCAATCAAATAGAGGCAAAGCATTTTCTTTTCTCGACAGGCATTTGCCTCCCAAGATCTGGACTCCTGTCACAAGAGAATATATTTTTCATCCAGCATATCTACAGGCGACTGTGCCTCAGACTAAAACTTTTCAAAAGCATCTGAAGAAAACAGAAAACAAAAAGAGGACATTTAATAACTTCATGAACTGGCTGGCTTAGGGCAAATGTCAGTGAATATACCCTTCAAACTTCATTATTTGCTACATGCCTTGCAATTATACCTGGTGTAGCAGTGCTTCACTCAAAGTCAACCCATTCCCAGTTATTTTCTATGGCAATACCTCCAGAGCTTTGCAACTTGCTGCTTTGCTGGAGCAGCTGTGATTTGCCAGGTACTACTGCAACACATGTTGCAGCCTCCCAGGGACATAGATCACTACAACTGGAAAAAAAGTCCCCACATCCCTGCAACTCCACAGCAGTTTCCCTCTCGTTGCAATGGCCTCTCTGCCTGGCTCATGGCTTTTGCAGGTTTTTGTAGAGCAATGACTTTGTTTAGTGATAAGGAACAGGTTTCTCTGCATGTGACCCCTGGGTTACTTAATTTCAGCCACTTGTACTCTTGCAGACCGTCTTGAATGTATCTAAGGGAAGTGAGCTCTCTACATGGGCTGCCTTTGCCAGAGGGGACAGAAGGAACCCAAGTCTCTGCCTGTGACAGCTTTACAAACTCTCTAGTGGCCCGAGGATGCCTCAGGGAGGAAACGCTGGAGCTGCCGAGTGGCCTATCCGGCTCAGTCATTGCCAAAAATGACTGATGGACAAGAGACCTGGTAACTGGAATATCTTCCTCAAAGTTCTCTGTATGTTAAATATTTTAAAGATTCAAATTCCTTTCCTTGTAACCTATAAAAATACTTTACAGAGCACACTTTTCAATTTCAGCCATTTCATGAACAAATCGGAAGCTGTGGGACTCTCCAGGCTGAATGGAGAGGCCAGTTTACATCTGTCAGCAGATTCCCCAAAGGGAATTTTTGGGAAAAGAGAGAAACAGCTTATGAATCTTAAAATGAAGGAGTGTCAGAGATATTGAAAGCAATGGTATTGCTGTTTAAGAAACCAGTGGCTTCATCTCTCTTTTTAGATGCTTACAAGGAAATGAATGAACCTAATAAATATCATCACTAGCTCCATCAGCACTTCTCAAGCACTATCAAGACCAGCTGAATGCAAGCGAAAGCACCGACGCCCCTTTGACCTCATACAAACTAATCTGGGGGAGGAGTATTAAGACAACAAGCAGCCCCGGGAGAGCGTCCCCCCCGCTCCCCGCGATCCGCTGCTCCTTCCCTGCGCCTCTCTCCTCCTCCCGTGGCCACCAGATGGGGCAGCGAAGCTCCGTTCCCGGCCGAGCCCGGAGCGCTCCGGCCCCGCTCTCCGCCGCCCCCGCCGGCGCCCCGAGCCCGCCCGCGGCAGCCGGGCTGCCGGCAGCGCTCTGAGAACAGCGGAGGAAGGAGCACACTGCTTCCGTCCTCCTGCAAACTCTGGAAGGCGAAACAGCTGCGGTTTCTTCTTGCGTGGCACTCGGGAGAGCAGAAATCGGTGCAAACCTCTCGGGAAGGGTGGCTCGGTGGAACTGCGCCCTCGCTGGTGTTTGGTATCAAATTGCCCCGCCCCAAAGCCCGACACTTTAGCTGCGGGATTGTAGGTTTTATTACACAGTCTTGAGATCATCCTTATGATTCCTGAATTTTCATGAGTTAATAAATAAATAAAATGCAGCCTATCCCACTGATACAATTACAGCTGACCGACACTATAGGGGTCGGGAGACACCACCATTTTTCAAATACCACAGTGTGAGAGGATCTTAAATTAAATCTCCCTAACCAAAATCACTGGCGTGAGGAGGAAAAGGAGGGAAAAGAGAGAGAAGAAGCCCAGTCTCATATGAAAATCTTCCTCGTAAAGCGAGTGAACTGTTGCCCACAACATTTTGCAGTTTGTTTACTTGTGGCTTCATTAAAATTTCATGCGGATCCAACGACTAGATTTTGTTAATGGCCCACAGAGGGACAATCATTGCTGAAGCCTGAACACTGTGATCCATTTTCCCTAATTATTACTTTGTAACCGTTTCTAATTTGACAGCTCCTGCTGAACTAGGGTTCATTTATTTTGTTTCATTGTTTCATATAAAGAAACATCAGATAAGCATAACAGCGGAGCATTAATAATAAAACCCACTAATTTGAAACATGCATTAATTGCACGTTAAGTGCACATAATGGCCTTCATTGGGGATCCTGGATTTTTCATTGTAGAACCCCTTTAGAGGGTATAAATCACAGGGCTGTGTTGCACACTTAACAATGAGAGGGAAGATTATCTAATTCCTTGTGGCCTACATGTCAAAAAATGGAGCGTGGCTAAGAGGTTAGTTTTCCTCCTTAGCTCTGTTTTATAACTATTAAAAAGATGGAGTAAAGATGGATATATTTGCTCACAATGGAGTGGTTTCTAACTTTGTCTGTGAGCTTTGAGGGCTTAGTTGCTTTCTTTAGAAAAGAAACGTCTGGGGTGGTCAGGTGTTTCTAAAAATCCAATGTAGCTCATGGGTTTTTGAAGGATTTAACATAAGGCTACATATTTCTAAAGAAGCAATGTAAGAATGTTCGACTACAAAGGTCAGCCCGTCCAGTCTCCTGCTAGCTCAGTGAAGTGTATCAATACTTCTTTCATGAACCCAGGCAATTCTATTTTAAATATATTGCGATTTTTAATTTGGTCCTTTTTATTACTGTAACCTAATTTTAGAAGGCTATCCCAATGCTTTATTGACTTGCCTCAAAATTTGTGTCTTCAGGAAATTTCATTATCTCATTCTTCTACTTCCTATTAACCCCTTTTTTATTCATTTTATGACATAACTAGTCCCTATCTGCAGTTTAAAAGTATTTGTCATTTGTGCATTTGTTTCCTTTCATACCCCTGACCCTGCTACTACTGTAGCAGGTTTTTCTTGTGGTGTTTACCCCTTGTTTATAAAAATGTGTTTGATTTCAAGCTTCATGTTACTAAGCTAAACTGAGCAGGCTGTTTCAGTCTCATCTGGTAAGACAAGGCTTATTCTTTTACTTCATTCCAGTTTGTAATTTTTGAGTGTGAATGATTGGAGTGATGCATTCTTCTATGGTTGGAATTTCCACAATGCTTTGTAAAGTGCATCAACACACATTTATCTCCTCTGGAAATGGTACAACTGATAAATACTTCAAGTTTTTTAAATTTTATTTAATTTTTCTGTTGCAACACATTGGTAGACTGTAGCTCTCCTAACAATGCTTTGCTTTGCCCAGACATTTTTATCATTTTTAGCTCTCAGCTGATGATGAGTCAGCTTGGAGCAGTCATTTTTGCTATCTTTTTACTAAGGCATGATTTGCACTCTTGCACATTGCACTCTTAAATTTAAACTATTTCTATTTTTCCAAGCCTCGTGATAATTCAGTTATTCCCATAAAATATTCTGATCTTCCTCAGGTATTGGCAATGCCTCAAAATTCATGTCACCTGACACTCCTTTGCATTAGCCAGTTTTTTACTTTCTCTGTGATTTAAATAGCTCCTGTCTTCTCCAATGTCTTCTGCTTTAAATGTCTCACTGAAGTTCACATGGATTAGGTAGTTCTGCCTGCTTACTCTGGGTCTTTAATTACCTGTTTTATACAGATGTGAAATTGACCTCATTTAGTCTGCTGCAGTTCATGCTTTTTCACCTTTCCTTTCCTTTCTTTATTCTTTCCTTCACAATTTGATCTAGAGCCCTGTATAACACAGGGGGCAGACTAATGGGCTTATGGTTGCCTGAAACATTGCCTATTCTTAAATATAGCTACTAAATTTATCTTTCTCCAGTTGCACAGCAATATCCCTTCCTATTGTTTCAATGCCTATTTAGGGAACAAAATCCATCAGGGCTCAAAAGCCAGGAATACTTGGGTCTTACCTTCACCTGAACTTGTTCTGTCTGTATCTTTGTATTTCCCTTCTCTCTCTCAAAACATTGTACAGCTGGGTTTGAATTGCAGCTAATGTTCACTCCCTTTGGATGGACAAGGTCCCCAAATGGTCACTAGCAGCTCAGAGAAGTCTGTGCAATGACCACAGGGAAAGTTAAACAACCACGTAAAACCCGAGATCGCCTTAGAAGATGAATTACTCTGTAAGGCATGGTTTGTGAAAACAATCTGCTTAGACAAGAGTAGGATTTTTTGCTTTTAGCAAAGATTGCCCTCACTGTTTCACTACACTCAGGTCATACAGCCCTGGTAGGCAATGCTGCCCTCTCAGTAGAGGTAGTACTGTAGAGACAGTAACACAGTAAGTGCTGCGCTCAAAAAAAGACATAACAGATGCGGTTATTTGCTGTAAGAAGGTAAAATTCCTTGCTCTCTGTGTTCACTCTGGACCCTACTCATTGATAGCATAATACCAAAATACCACACAGTTGTTTCTCTCAGAGTTCCCCAGCTTTGCTCTCGCTAGCTGTGTCCTGCTGCATTACTGACATTTATGCTCCTTTTCTTCTTCCGAGTGACTCCATCCTTCCTGCTTCCCGGTTTTCTTCCAACCAGCGTCGAATCACCTTTTAACTAAATTTCCTCATTAACTTCTGTTAGCAAGCTTCTCCCACACTCTAGACACAGAAAGGTAAAAGATCAATCCTTGTTCATTCTGGGATAGAAATATCATGATCCAAAAATATGCAGGTAGTGAGGGGTACTGCATGAGCAGTGGCAGGGTGCCAGGGTGGTTAGCTGAGAGGATTCTGCCCTCTCCTGACTTTCAGGAGAGAAGAAAGTTACCAGCCCCAAGCCCAATGCGTCACATGCTCTGTATCCTTCCTGCCAGGGAAGTTCTGGCAAAGCAGGTAAGTTGTTCTTGCTTTGCAAGAACCATGGCCTGCATGCCACAGGAGGGGCACAACAGGAGAGGAGGAGTTTGTCAGAGTCCACCACTCTTTTCCTGGTGCCACTGTCCATGTGTAGCCCCATTATGTTTGATTATCTCCTGCTGGTGTTTTTTTCAGCCTCCCCCCTGGCTGGCCAGGGTGTGCAGCAGCTCACTCAGTCTCTGTTGTGTTCTGCCAGGAGCTTCCTGCTTAGCTGTAATAAACTGTACTGAGCAGTGCTTCCCTGGCTGCCTTCATCTTTAAGCATGACCTTTTTTCAGGTAGCACATTCAACACAAATTGTTTATAATTGAGCTGAGAAGCAAATTTTAGACCCAATTTTCCATACTTTATTTAGATTTCTATTCTGGTCTCTGCCTCACCACCTTCCTTGGCTATTATTGTAAGTACATTGTTACCACAGGGCAGGAATATATTTGTGCCTTTAAGAAGTGAAGCAAGATAAGCCATAAGTACTCATCTCATTCTTGCCATTTTTAAGTAACAATTTATTCTGTAAATAAAACTTTCAATACTTGCATTTGTTTCCTTTTTTTAATACATATTTTTAGAGCAAGTCTTGCCTTTCTTATGTCCTTTTAAGTGGTGACTCACTCGGATTTCCTGATTTACATTGTTTTAGCTTACTCAGTTTTTCCCCCCAAATTTACATGAAAGAGCTACCTTGTGCCATTTATTAACAAGTTATGTGCCTAGAATATACTTTCAGTTAACTTGAACACCCTTCCCCCCTATTTTTTATTTGTTTCTGAATTTCTTGGGCTAAAGCTCTAAAAGAGCATACCAGTTAAATACAATGCTGAATTTGTAGGCCACTTATCCACTAAAGCAGATACTCTGGGGTGCAAACAACATCCTTGTGTTTGATGAAAATGAGTGAGCTCCACATGCAAATTAACTCAGGCTCCATGTCTGGCCTTCTTCCTTTCTTTATTCTGTTTTATGTCCCAGACAGCTTCTGCCATGCATTACTGTCTATAAAAGCAAAGCTGGGCCCAGCCCAACAAATTCAGAAGCTGTCTGAAAATCTTCTCACAGCTTTCCATCTTCTGGTTACAAGCTCAGTGTTAAAATTATCCCTGTTCTAAAAATGTTAGTGGTACTATTTCATCTTTTTGCAAATAGATAATCTGCATTTTTAGCTGTTGTTTATTAAAAATCTTGTCAGACCCAGATTTCCTGTAATATTATAATGTTTTCCAATGCTTAATTTCCAATAGTTATCTTGTTGTATTGACCTGCATTATTTCCCTCATTTATTACTGCCATTCTTAAAGACAGCTACAGCTTTCAATTTGTGTTGATTTCTATAAAAGTCTTCACTTTGATTAATAACCTGCAGCTTATTTAAATTGTTACGGCCTCTTGGGCATTGTTAGACTGAAAAAAAAGACCTAATGAGAAGTGCAATGGTGGTAGGAAAAGAACTATATTACATGAGCAGCTTGACATCACTTTCATAAGAACTTCACATTTAGATTCCAGAAGAAAATGAGAAGGTAAAAAGCATTCAATCCATCCGGCTTGTTGCAGGTGCAGATTTTGGCAGTTGCCCTTGTTCATCTTCACATGGTTGGTGATTCCCCTTGTCTCCAATTTTTTCATGTCTCTCTACAGGGTCTCCCTGCCTTCGAGGGGGTCAACAGCTCCTCCCAATTTAGGGGGTCAGCAAACTTACTAAGTATTACTTTGAGTCCTGTGTAGCTAAGAAAGCTTGTTAAGGAAGATGTTGGAGAGTGCAGGGCTGAGGATGGAGCCCTGCAGAACCCCACCAGTGACAGGTGGCCAGCTTGATATCACCCCATTCACTGTAACTCTTTGTGCCCAACCCCTGAGCCAGTTGCATGGTTTATCCAGCTGAATGCTGGACATTTTGCCCAAATGGATACTGTCAGAGACAGTATGGAAAGCTTTGCTGAGGTCCAAAAAGATTACATGCATTCAAGATGTTTGAGACCTAAATGTCTTTAGGTGAATTTGTACTTAGATACTATGTAAGAAGGTACTAGTGCAAGTACACATTATGCCAAAAGAAAATACTTACGGATAGTTGCCCTTACCAGCTGTGGCGCAATTTGGGTTCTTAGAATATTTCCTCTGTGCTGCCACGAATCCCATAGGCAACCTTTGAAACAGAGCTATTTTGTTGTATCTTTTATTTTGCCTTAGTTGAAAAGTTGTTTTGTGTTCTTTGATGGTTAGTCAGAAATTTCTTTTTGTTTTTTTAACAATTGAGGGGGGGGGGTCGCTTTTTTGTTTGCTTGTCATTTTTGTACTAAGTAAAGAGATTCTTACAATCAAATCTTCATGTGTTGAAAATCTAATGACTACTACAGATTTGAGGGGAATTACTTTGTCTTACAAAACCAGATGTTATAATGCTTTATAATATATCATAGATGTTGAAGATGGAAACATGATCCTGGAAGAGATGAGAAGTGATTCTTTAGTCTGTACTTTGGGTTGACCAAGTATCTCTGTAGTTTTTCTGACCTGTACATGCAAAACCGCTTTCTAAAATTCCTTTGGATAAGGAGAATTTACAGTCTGTGTAGATTTTGTGTCCCATGGCTCACAGGATGTCCCTTCATGACCAGAAAGCTTTCTGTTTCTTCTTTTCCTCCTTCTATTTTCTCTATTCTCCAGAGTGCTCAAAGCACAGAAAATGATTAAGCACCCTCCTAATTAAGAAATTTTTTTTATTTACTGGCAAAAATTTGAGATGTTCAAATATTCTGGTTTATACAACCAGCTCTTTTACTAATGTGAGTACTCAATTTAAATGTGGCTAGTGATCCTTATTTGAGTGCTTTCCCCTCTTTAGCCCACATATAGGAAAGAAAAATGGATCCAGTAAAGGTTTTACTGTGATGTACAACCACATAGTTTTTCCCATAGAAATCTGTCTTGTTCAGTGATCTGTTTTTTTCCCCTAGAGTGAGTCAGACTGGTGTAATGAATGAGACTCGCTTGTAATGCACCTACTCCATTCATCTGAGGAGCTAGAGAGTTTAGTGAATGGCTGCTGGGAAGAGAAACACAGCCTTATACCTAATGCTGTTAAAGAACCCTGCAGTGACAAGTGACTTGTTTCCTGACCTCTTCTGTAAAGTCACGTTTTTCACAGGACTTTTGCCCTCCTTTCTGGATGCCTGGGACTGGTGAAGTGAGGTGCTGACCACTTCCATAGACTACTGGAAGAGAGAGATGGCAACCTTCCACTCAAATTCCCTCTCTGCCCTGATAACTGGTGTGATTTTAAACACACCAAGTTTTCCATCTTTATTTTATTTTAATTCCCATTTGGAGTTAAAGCAGATTTGTCACTGTAAAATTTCCTGCAGTCAAAAGTGCACCAGGACCCTCTCTGCAGATGCACAATTCTTTAAGCATAGTGTTTTTTTCTAGGTGTCTGTTTTATATCTTCAATATTTGCTTGCTTTTAAGTGTATCTTGCATATATGTTCGTACATAAAGTTTTAATCAGTTCCTGTCTCTTTACAGTCTAAAATTTGATCAGAAGAGATTTCAGACAAACAATAAATAATTCCTGCAGGTAACTATCTGATCCTGTATATATATGATGTCTATCAGTGGGACTTGAGAAATGCCTGCTGATTGATTTGAAGGTATTTCAACCAGACAGCTTCTGCACTTTTTTGAGCCCTGTAGTTAAGGAGTAGACCACAGTGTTCTGACTTTATGTAAGAGCTTAGCTCCATTCAACAGGGTAGCTAAACATCAGAAATAGATTTTTTTTACCAGTTCTGAAATAAAATGTTTGCTGATGAAATACAAAATTCTATTAAAAATCCCCATGTCATGTAAAATCACAATTCTTTTGGTGTCTGGGAGTGAAGCAAGAGTTTTACTACATTTTTTACTGAAAGTCAGAAAAGTCTGAAACCCTGAAAAAATTCTCTCATGCAAATTTTTTAGTGGAGGAATAATTCTAGCCTGCTCTCTTCAAAACATGTGCAGAAGGAAAGATATATTTTAAGGATGTCAGACTTCCTTCCAAATGATTGAGAGAACCTTGCTGCTCAAGTTTATATTGGGCAGGTTACGCCTGTCTGTATTTTGATAGCTTTTCATTTTTCAGAAGCAATTGGACAAAATTACAACTATGCTACATTTTCAGATTTCCTTGATGCCTAAATGTTGCAGCTTCAGGTTTACTCTAATGGAGCCTCCTGCCTTTTCACATAACCATGTTCCTTGGAAGAGGAAAGCTAATACATTCCCTTGAAGAAAATAAACCCTGCCATTATTCTAGGGAATATACTCCCATCCACCATTTCATCTTGGGGGAAAAAAAATTCAGAAAAGCAAAACATTACCATAAATGGGACAATTTATCTACCTATGTATCTGTCAAAGCATCAGCAAAGATTCACAAGGAATCATCACCAACATTTTGGGCACTGGGTAAATCAGTTTAAAGAAATCTGTATTCCCAGTCTGTCTGTGCTCTCTAGCCCTGAAGGTCACAAAGGAAATGGGACAGACTTTGTGTGTGGAGCAATCCATTCCTGGGTCACACAGTCTCAACCCACAATGTCAGTACCTATCTAAAAATGCACATGTTGATTACACCATATTTACTGAGAATGACACTTGCTTGGAAGTCACAATATTGGTTTTAAAATACTGACATTTTCCTCCCTTTTTAAAAGAAAATGAACCCTTTGTTGTGATTTTATTCTTTGAATATAAAACAATTTTAAAAGGTCAAAAGCTATATACATAATCTTTGTGCTTTACTCTAATTTTTGCATAATTTTTTCATAGGCTGTTGCATACTGCCATTTTCATTGTCTATGAAAATGTCTGTATCTTTTCAGTCTGATTCAGCAAGTGCTGACAGGCTCAGAAACAGAACAGAAAGGCTCACAAAAAGGGGTAATTGAATGTATAAAAATCAAGCCTGTTCCATGATCTAGTGTAAGCACGAGTAGTTGGTTTCAGAACCATTTTGCCTATAAAAAGTTATCACACCAAAGCACTGATGGATGATAATTCAAATTCAGAACTGTGCACTACTGGAGTTTTCTCTTCAGCTCCCTGAGGCTCACATAGCACATGAATGGGTGGGCTAACATTTTTGAAGGTTGGTAAAATACTCAGAAAAATACCAGCCTCCAGATCCCAGCTGGGATTTGAACACAAAAATAGTTGAGCAAGGTCATAAGAGTTTGTGCATTTTGTAAAATTATCATTTTATGCCCAACAGAGAAGAAAACACAGTTGAATTTAAAGCTGTGTATGTCTGTGGCTCTTTATTCATGCAGCAAGCTCTACTCACTAAGGAAATGGGAAGACTGTGGGATGGACAGATCATCAAAACATAATTTGTGTTTCCTTTGAAAATTCCTGAAGTCTCTATTTTCTGCATGTATCTCAGCAACCCACCTTGCTAATTTTAAATAGTATTACTTCATTTCCTTGCAAGCTAATAGCAAATTTAGACTCTGAATATTGCTGTCAATTATACATCCTCCACTGTGTCCGCTGTTCTGTCTTCTTTCTATTCCTCTTATATCTTTTACACCTACTCCTTTTCCACCTCCTCATGTCTCAATTTCACCATCAGCAAATATTGCCAAAAATTGTGGGCAATTGTTCAAGAGTTCAATATTCATACAATGTCTTTAGTTTGTTATTGTTAGAGTCTGAACAGACTGACAGGACTTTTTCTAGAACAGGGAACATTAATTCCACACTTACTTTAATTTCTAAACCCACATAATTTTAAAGGTACTTATTTTGTAATCTACAGCTTTGATGGGTTCTGTATGTGAGCAACTGAATTTCTCCAAAAATTTGAAAGCTGCAATTATTTATTTCCAATAATATTTTTCCTTTACATCTCCTTGTGACTCTGAGTTTTTCTTCAAATTGTCCATAGGTTTAAATTCTCTGAGCTCAGAAAAGTTCAGAACTTCAAGAAGTTTGAGGAGACCTGCAGTAGTGGTGATTTCCAGAACCACTAAGACAGATTGCAGCACATGCAGGGGAAAAAGAAAAAAAGAATATATTTGTTTAAAATTACTGGACTGATAATGGACTGCATTCATTTGGTTCTTATTTTGGTAAGAAGAATATATTAATCACTATCAATGAGACAAAGCTTGTAGGAAATAAGCCTTTCTCTTTCCTTTGAGTAGACATGTGAAGACAAATACCTTAAGCAAACTTTGAGTAACTGCAATGTTTCTCCTTCTATATGGTTTCCTTTGCACACAGAGGACAAAACTCAGAATTAAGAAGTTTGCCTCAGAGTTGTTAACAGATATAATCAAATGTATTTTCTGGTAAAATGCACTTTGTCATAGCTATGTTGACTCTATCAGCCATCCTGAACTTCAGCGTTTCTCCTGACTTGCTTTATGGGAAATGTTAATTAAGCTAACCAGGAGCTGTGCCCGAAATGATGCAGTGAAGCCAGCATTTGTGAATCAGAAGGAAATAGGGCAATGTGTCTGGCATCATGTTTTTCTTGTAAATGCAATGGGTAGGGTTTACATCTGTGTGGCTGCTCTCCATTCATTGAATTTAAACTGGAGCAGACATCTACCATGTAGTGCCATCCTTTCATCATATTAATCCAATATTAGGAACCTAGAAAGGAGCAGTGAGAAACATGGTAGCATTGTTAATCCATCAATTAAGTCCACAGGGCATCAACATCTTAAATGATGCACACAGTCCTGCATTCCTGCCTCAATAGATGTGTGGCAAGCCTGGGAGATGTTTAGAAGAGGGGCAAGCATGGCAGGAGGTATGGGATGGCACTCGTAAAGAGTTAATCAAAAAGGACTTTGCCAGTCCAGAAAAGGAGATGAAAAGAATGTTATGCACATTTATGAAACCTGTATCACAGAGGGTGGAAAACAGTTTACTGCCTTTCTCCATATGAAAATGAAAGAGAATTACATATAATTAGCAGGTGATGCACTCAAAACCAACAGATGGATGTGGTCTGTGGCACAGCTCATGGGTAAGCTTGGGACTCTCTGCTACATTATATGGTTGACATAAAATATGTGCAGCTTCAAAAAGGAAGCAGAGAAATTAGGGGGGGAAAATAAAGCCCTTTGAGCCTCTCCCACATCAATAACCCCCTATGGCTCAACCAAGAAGCACTGAAGACCTGGAGACACTTCTGGGCAAATTTTGTTTCATGTTTTCATTCATTCTTTATGCTTACCTCAAGGGACAGTCCTGATAACCTTCCACGGCTTTTTACATTTTCATGGATTTTCCCATCTGTGGTTTTTGTAGGTTGTTATTTCCTTGGTGATCAATCTTCTTGCTGATAATGAAACCCATAGTTTTCAGTTAGTTCCTTCTTCTGGCTGGAATTAACTAACTTCATGGCAGTGTGAGGTTGTTTGACTTGATAATTTGTTTCCCGTAGAGCACACTGAGGACTCTAAGCCAATGTGCTAGTGTGCACCAAACTTATATTATGAATGAGAGATGTAGAATATGAAATTATTAAAATGATATAAAAATATTTTTCAAAAGGATGTTATAACAAGAAGTGTTTTTCATTTTTTGTTTTTTTTTTTTTTCTGAAAAGTATTTAGAGAGAATAATTCAGAAACATTTATAAAGAAAATTAAAAACCAATATGGAGATTCTATTTGGGGTAAATTTAAATGTTTTTTGGTTGAGTTGACCAGTATTTTATATATTTTTTCATCTATAGAACTGCAAAATCTGTTTTTGCCACAGTTCTCTGTAAGACCTTAATTGGGACAACTTAAATATTTAATTTCCATTTTCTAACTGAAACAATTAACATAGAAAAAAGATTTTTATTCCCTAACTGGAATCACCTTCTACCTCAGATTACTGTCAACAAGCTCTGTTGTGTTTTCTCACTGTGTCAGTCCTTTAGCAATATTTATTAATTCAGTGTGATTTAATAATTCAATGAATATCAACGTGTCTTTGTATTTTCACCAAAATATTTAAAGTATTTAGTTAAAGCAATAACTAACCCGCTCTCCTGAGTATACAGGATCTTTTCATGTGTTAGCCAGGAGGTGATGATAGCTGGAACTAGATATATCCATATTTCGAATCAGAGACCTACATTTGGCATCACATTATGTTTGTCATACCATAAGTTGGTTGACCTCAGTGACAATAAATAAGGTGATGTTAAAAACAGAACAATATCAGAGAACATAAGGTAAGCCTCATGCAACCTTTTTATCTCAGACAGTTTTTTTTCAAAGTCAAGAAAGCAGTAAAATAAAATTTTACACTCTTGATCCCTTCCAACAAAAATAGAAATGTTTGCAAAAATAACAACAAGTGTAAAGAAGAACTTACAGTGTTGATACCTGGAGAGAAGAATTTACAGCAAAATTTCATTAAAATGGTAACAGCTGTGTAGTATGAAAACCATAGCATGTCTTAACATGTACAGTGTGAAAACCCTAGCATGTCATCACTATTTTCATGGAATCTAAGCTTTTGATTCTTCTTTTTACATGAACTACAAACTCTTCTTTACTTGTATTTTTGTTTTATTCACCTTAATTTTAATAGCTGGAACAGGTTCCCCAGGGAAGTGGTCACAACACCAGCCTGCCAGAGTTCAAGAAGGATTTGGAAAATGCTCTCAGGCATACGGTGTGATTCTTGGGGCTGGCCTGTGCAGGGTCACAAGTTGGACTTGATGATCCTTGTGAATTCCTTCCAATTCAGGATATTCTATGATGCTATGAACTCAGTCAAACATATGTCAAACATATTTTTTGTAACAGGCAGCTGGCTTATCTAGGGATTTCAACTGCTTGATATTAATAAACTTATAAACAGTGATTAATTTGGTCTGGTATTTGAAAAAAAAATGACGCTCACCATTAAAGTACAAAGCATTAAAAATAAAGTGATTATCCATTTTTCTTTTTACCATCCAGTCACAATAATAGAGAAAATATATATCAATCTTTACAAAATTGGAGGGGTGTTTGGGAAACTTCGATTTGACAGATCACTTTCTTGTAAGATGAAAATGAATGAATGAATTAATTAATTAATGAAAAATTTGTCTCTTCATGCATACTTGCATATACATATTTGTGTGTGCATGTACACATCTGCATATAAATATGTACACATATTTAAGAACTCGACTGCCATCATATGTCAAAGGTGATCTGAAATATAAATTGTGAAGAAATGACTGTCATCAAAATGAATTAAAGAGAAAGAAACTTGGAGGGAAACTCTACTTACCCTACCCATCAAGGCAGCAAAACTTTTGGGATTGCTAGCAAGCCTTATGGATGATTCCTGTAGCCAAGGAAAGGTGGCTGGGTCAGAGCAGAGGGATGTGGGCCGTCCTGATGAGGCTGAAGGCTGAGGGTCAGCATGTTTACTGTCTGATCATACAGATTTCACTGTCCCAGGCTGTTACTATGCATCCATAACAGGTTTATGGAACTTTGATGAGATATTAATTCTGTGGATCACTATGAATGCTTAGTGCAACTGCTCTTGGTTGTCATAGGTGATATTTTGACATGTGGATTTCATAACTTTTTTGTTGATGACAGGGCCGTGCTTTTTGCTGTATTTCATGATGAAGTTTTTTGACTACAGTTTTCTTGCAACACCTACAGGTTGCTTACTCACAGGTTGTAAATTCTTCATGAGCAGTTGCAGAACAGGCCTACAGGTAAAAGATCAGCTACGGCAGAAAGAGTAGGAAATAAGATCAATCACCCGTCAGCAGCAGAGGTCAGCACCCCTGTTTCCCCAGTACCAAACAGAGCCCTCAGGCTGGGAGCTGGTCATGGAGGAAGGATGTTCCTGCTCCTGTGCACCAGGGCCTCATGCTCTGGTGAGTGCTCTCTTCTCAGCTGCAGAGCTTGGTGCCACTGTTGTAGCCTTATGCACCAAAAGTTCTCTTGTGTCTTGCAGCACATGGCAGACTCCTGTTATCAAAGGACACACACCCCTGCAGACCCATATTCCCTCAGAGCGCTCTGCTCGTCTCCTAAACTTGGCCAAACAAAAAAATCCACTCTGCTGTGAATATAGGATGGATCTCTACCCAAACTAAATGAAAACATCATGGTATTTGGTTACTTATTATCATTAAAATAATAGCTGCAGACATATATGTTTGCTTCCAAATCTGGAAGGTATGTGCAAAATGTGCTTATTTGTATTTATGGAAAAGAGAGAAAAAATTCTTTAGAAGATTATATACAATCCTAGTGTTTCTTTTCTTTTCCCCTAGGTTATCTTATCTTCCTGAGTCTCATGGTCATGTGAGTTATTGTTACAATGGGTCATGTCAGCAACATCCTTTATTTTAGCTTTTAAAAAAGTCTCGTTGCTGTGGCAACTGCCATATCACCCCCTTGAAATAACATACACAATATAGAATTTTATCTTTTGCCCTGTAAAATATTCAAGCAAAAAATGTTTAGTGTTAAGCACTTTTTTTTTTCAAATTTTAATGAGGTTTCAATGATATTTTTAATTATCTATCTGCTTTTCCCATTTAAAACTCTTTATGAAGAAAACAAATGAGTGCACCAAGATGTGCATCCATTCCTACTGATGCCTTCAAATAGTAGCAGAACTGACAGTACACATTGTTTTCTATACAGATATTATAAAAGCTGCATTAATGATTTGTTTTAGTCACTGCACTCTGCTTACTTAAATTTCCCTCAAGTAGTTAAGACAATAGAGTCATTAAGCTAAGTCAGACAGAAAGGTTTTCCCTCATCCCACATTTGCCTAAATTATTTTGTTAAAAAATTTTTAGAGTTTAAGACCAGAAGCAATCATTATGGTCATCTAGTCTGGTGTCTTGCATCACAAATCACAGTATTTCGTCCAGCGGTCACTCAGCAAGACATAAATACCTTGTTGAACTTTTAGGAACATATACAAACTAACTACACTTGTGCAGCAAATGCAAGCAAACATCCAGTCTGGGATCAGCTTTTATTGCTCCCAGGGTGAAGGCAAAACGTATATCCCATATGTTGCAAGCTTTGCCTTGTTCTGGACCTTCTCAGGTCTGGCCTTTGGAGTAACTTACTGTGTTGTGATTATGTGTTTGGGCTTCTGAAGGTGTAAGAGACTTAAAGATTGCAATTGCCTTAAACACTATTAAGATTACATAATCAGATCTTAAACAGAAGGCACATAAACTTTCTGGCCTCTAAGTGTCCTGAGGACAGATGTTGGCAATGCCTCAACAACAACAACAAAATAGATTTTTACTCAAAAATTAACAACTTGTGTAAATACACTAAATAATACAAAATTTCAAGCAAAGAATTTATTCAGTAAGTTATAATTGTCCCATTCCTGCTCCTGGATTTGTCAACAGTGCAACCCCTCCCTCCCCCAGCATACACTCATTTTCTTTGCCCAATTCTGTTTGCTCTTAACCCTCATTGATTTTCTGTCAGTCATTAAGCTGCCAGTTATATCTCTCAAAATCTCTGCAGACTGTACAAACCATCTAGAAATTACTACTACTACTACTACTACTACTAAGGATCTGCTGGTAATTTTAAACTAGGGAGATTTATCATGACCACAAAGATATATTTCTCCAAGAGTATATAATCCTTTTCTTTCTAGTTGAGTCAGAAAGCTGGCAAAAATGTTTGCCGAACCTGCATAATGAACAGTTCAGTGACAATTATTGTGGTCAGATTTCAAAGGAGAGATTTCTGGCATAGCAAATACTGGGAAAAATATTTCTGTGAAAATGTCTGTCCTGATTTTTCTTTGAAAAATGAAAATCCAAGAATTTTCTGTCTTTTGAATGTTTTTTTTTCCTACCTGTGAGACGATTTTTTCTTTGCTCTCATTTTTACTGGGGAATTTTTGAAAAGAATGAGATTTATATTTACAAATTTGCATTTTTAGAATTATTTGCATGCATCACACAAAAAAACTGGTCTTGAATGTTTTTTCTTTGACAGGTAGCATAAGTCTGCTAAATTCAGTGAAGCTACACAGTTGGAGTTCCAAATTAAATGAGGAGAAATCCAGCTGTTTCTAGGAAATTTGAGAACCCCGGGGGTGGGGGATGAGGGGGGGGAGGGAAGTGGGAACTGTGTTTCTACATTTTAAAACAATCACTTTTATGGATTTTAATACTTTTTATTTATTAGGGAAGAGAATCAAAAGAAAAATATCTGTTCATTTCTTCAAGCCTGGGTTTTCTAAACCTGGCTGAAGCAATTAAGGGTGATCTTAATGCTAATAAGAAGTGCACATCTTTCATGATTGTTTTGCTGGACTGTGTGTATAGTTATGGGAATTTTGTAAAAGGCTCCACTTTACAAAAAGGCAAATATGGCACTTAGTTCATGCCTGGACAAAGTAACTTTTCCACTTGTTTCAAGCAATGAAACAACAGGGAGAAAATGCATTGTGCTGGGATTGTGGGAGGAGACAAACTGCTAATAAAGGAAAATAGTGAAACAAGCCAAGTCACATGGTTTCTCCTCTCCAGACTGTTGGAAAAGGTATCATATGTCTGATACTACAAACTCTGAGCTTCTGAGGCTTTAGGACTGGTTTTGTACTAGTAAGTGAAAAATACAGTCTGAGATTGACTAGGTTTTTAGAATTTCCTTCTCAGGAGTAGGCACTGTTAGACCCCTACAACGATAAGTTAAAATTCCTCTAGTTTCAAACTCCATAAAAAAGAACAGATCTTAAATTGACTGCTATAATCCCAATAGAAGATCATGCTCATAAAAGTTTTACTCCCTCAGTCCTCCAAAAATGGAAATTTTAATTTTGGTAAATACATAATAAAGAGCATCACATATATTCTCTTTTCCCCCCCATTTGAAAGAAGGCATTATTTTAATTTAAAATTTGTTCTCTACTTCTCTGGGGCTAAGAGGTAGCATAAATCACAGTTATGTTTGCAAAATGATATATCTTGAACACTTTTTCTGGAGTTGCATTTTTAGAAGTAAATATCTATGCATCTCCTCTATGGTATAGAGGTATAGACAATATGGGAAGAGTCATTGAATTCATTTGGAATACTCATTTCACATCAGCTAAGAGGCCCTTGCAGGTATCTCAAAAGAATATCATGGTTAGGATCATGATGTATATTTATCAGCAAGGTATAACTTTGATCACTACTTTACATGTAGACAAAACAACCTGCTGTAACAAGGGAAAGGCAGTTCATGTTTCACTAAAATTAGCTATCTGTCATACATTTTCCAGCAATCAGTGGAAACTGGGAAGTGCAATGGTGTTCCACCATGCCGTGGATGTCTGTCCTAGTGGGTAAAATCCTGGAAACTCCTACAACAAATTTAGCCAGTTTGGTAGGCTGCATGATAATTAAATGTGCTGGGATTTCCTCCAGTAAGCAAGCATTGCATTGTTTCATTTACATCTTTATATTTCGTTTTAGTTGCAAGGCGGCATGCCATAAAGTCATCATAAAGTCTAGTGTCACTGCCCAGCACTGTGCCCTTAGAAAAATCTGTTCTTGACTGTCTCTTCTTCAGAGCCTGGATGAAAGCTGAGTGTATCCTAACTAACCAATACTAATAGTGCATGGTTATGCGTACTATAGTTGCATAGCTAAAGAAAGCAGCATGATTCAGGAGACATGAGTATTTAATATGATCCAGCACCTGGATTTCAAATTTGCCATCTTTCTGTTACTGTCTTAGTCTAGGTAATTTTGAAGTCTATTGTGACATTTTCTGGAGTATAACAAAAAAATTAAATAATACCAGAGCTGTCAGATCTCTTGGGGTGTGAACACTGTCATAAAAGGCAATATTTTTTAGTCAAATAAATAAATAAAATTATGTATTTCTAGAAGAGACACATAAGTATAGAGATAAAATAGCACAAAGCATTACATAGAGTGCAAATTGTCAAAACATATCTCATAATAACCCTCATTTAATAACTGTAGCATCTGCAGTGCTTCTTAATCTACTGTTTAAAGCAGACTTTGATATAACTAGAAAAAAAATTTCTCATCAGCATTAAAAATTAGTAAAATAAGACATTTGGATGTTTCCTGCAGATTTCTTGCATGAGCACCAGAAGGAACTGCTTTCACTCAAAAGCAGGAAGAGATTAAGGAGCCTAAAATGTCTGTCCTTGTTTCTTTGTCACAGCTATGACTTTTTTCCATGTATTATGTACATTTTGCTTCCATGTTTTGCATGCATTTGGCTTTGGAACCTGGCAGCTCCAATTAAATGTAATCACTTTTGTATTTTTGATTTTTCCTTGTTATGCAAACTCAGAAGTCCTGGGAAAGGAGGTCGTGCAAAGCCTTGTCCCAGTAGAAGTATTGAAACTGAGCAATATGAGGAAGCTGGATTTGGGTGATTGTGAAAGGCAGAAAAGGGAATTGGAATGGCAGGAAGTGAGGATTTCTTAGACAGATCTTAGGACACTCAAGATCCTGCCAAAAAAATGGAGGGGACTGAATACTTCTGGCAGCACACAATCATCAGTGTAAGGATATTACTGTTCTTGGGCAGTTTGCTGAGATTCCCATGACGGTCATGGCCACTTGGTGCTGGTGGAGCAAGGAAACCATATCCAAGTAAATGGATAATCTAAATTTCTGCCCCCTGGAGAATGTGAGTTTGAAGGTAGAGCCCAGGGAGATTAGGATGAATCTACTGTGGAAAGGTGGAGTGCTGTGGATCACTCCTGTTGTAGCATCACCAGGGTTTCCACCCTAGTACTTCCCCATGGGGCAGGTCCTCTGGGTAGCTGGTGAGCATCTCAGGAGAGCTTGAAAGTTTTGCAACCTGGGATAGAAATAATGAAACTTGGTGGTGGACTGTTGTGGTTTAACCTGGCAGGCAGCTAATCACCATATGTTATGGAATATCCCTTTAGCTGCTTGGGGTCAGCTGTCCCATCCCTGTCCTCTCCCAACTCTTTGTGCACCCCCAACCTCTTTGTTGATGGGTCATCATGAGAGGCTCAGAAGTCCTTGACTTATTGTAGGAACTAGTCAGCAACAACTAAAACATTATGAATATTGCTGTCATGATAAATCCGAAATACATCACTCTTCCAGGTATCAGAAAGAAAATTGACTCTATCCCAGCTGAAGCCAGGATATGGATATAAGGATAATGGGGTTTGAATATGTATTTTAGTTACTGAGGTTCAAAGGAAGGTGTTCTGTATAATCAATAAGATCATGGGATCTAGATCCCTTGTAATGCTTTCATTTTTGGACATGTCATGAGCTTGATTCAAGCATGGTCTCAAAAAAAGGGTGGTCTCAAAAAAGGGGTTGTGTTGTTGCATTTGGATATGTGGGAAATGTCAGTGTGGGCATAATATAAAGTTGTGTAGGGATTTCATAAATAGCTTGGCTTGCTGAAGCAATCTTGCTGCTTTTGCTTGGTACTGCATATAGACTGATTCACATTTCTCCTTAGACAGTGAGGGATGTGAAAAGTAATAATGAAAACAAGTACCTAAAAGAAGCACAAGTGATAGGATCGATCTTAGCTCCTCTGAAGTGGTAGCCAAATATCTCAAAAGCAGATGATCCACTGCTAAATAGATTTGGATATTTCAGGAAATGCAAAATACCAAGGAAATAGAGAAAGCCATTATCAAAACAAATATAAGTCAATAAGATGGGTGTCATAGATAATCAGAGGTATGTTAGGATCCAATTATTATGATTATTAGAGAGATGTCTCTACCTGAACTGAGGTACAGTCAAGACCATATGCTGAAGTCAATAGTATAGATTTTGTTTAACAGTTAATGTGAGGAAAAGAGAGAGAAAGAAAGAAATAGGAAAGAGAGGGAAGGGAGAGAAAGAGAGTGACAGAGAGACAGATTAAATAAAAAGACATCACCACTCCATGGATTCTGATGGCATCACATTGGCCCTCTTCTTCTGGTCTTCCTGTGGTGATCATAAGAGTGTTTAAGGTAATTATGATTTTTAAACGTCTTACAAGGTGGCACATTTGAATTTGAGGTTCTCCTACGCCACATATAGTATTAAAAGACAAGTGGACGTAGATTACTCTGAAATAAATGTAAATGTCTGAAAGCTGTTTCTTATGTAAACAACAGCAAATCTTCTCTTGGCTGAAGTGGTAAAAGATTGGTTACAAAAGGAAATATGCTGATTTGTTTAGCCACAGAAAACTGTATAAACTTCAATTTGCAGGAACATCAACCTCAGTTGACTAATAAAGAAAATATTCAGATCAGGGTATAACAGAAAGAGAAATTTGGATGAGGGCCCAAACTAGAAGCTCCATTAGTGGGGTGAAATATTATCCGTGATGATTGCTAGTATTAAAAAAACCCAAAACAACCAGGGCTCCAAAATGAAAAAAAAAGAAAGAAAAGATGATTCAACGCACAGATTGAGGACCAAGACAAAAGGAGGAAAATTACCTTAAATTAAAACTTCAGGGCCTAAAAGGCCTTTCTATCTCTCTTTAAACTAGTATTATAAAAATATAATGTAATGTAATGCAATGTAGACATTATTACAGCAATTATGCACCCACCACCAATCTGAAAACCAGACTGACAGCAAGGCATCAAGAAACCTTATTGTGATATAAAGATGACAGACATTTTCTCCTTATTGCTTTGTTATTCTGAAGGACTACAATGACACACATTATTAGATAAAATTACATTTACTACTACTAGTCAGTCCAAAATCACATGTAGTATCTCCTTCCAGGAAAAGAAGGGAAAAGAGAAGTCCAGTATGTGTGGGTTTTTGTTTTTTTTTTCTGAAATGCCACTAGTAAGATTGATAAGAAGTTCATTCTTTCCAAAATTTTGAAAGCCTTCTTTGTCACGGCAAGAAGTTCCTTGTTTGTCTGAGACTGTGTTACCAAACAGTGCTGCTTGCTAAGACCAAAGGTTGTTCTCGGAGTATGCTACAGAAGGTTTATTAAAATCTTAGGAATGTTTTTCTCTTAGTGAAACTATTGAAACCTTAGGAAGAGTCACAATAAGTTAGACAAACTTATTAGGAATGCACAGTGACGTAACTAATCAGGGCACAGGACCTTACTGGCATGAGCTGTTTCTGAAGACATCAGGTATAGGCTTTGGTAATATGCTTGGAAACAGAGGATATTTTTTCCCCTTTTCAAGTGGAATTATGACAACTCTTCTGATTCCAGAGTGGTGGAAGAATCCACAGCCAGTAATCATTTGTTTCACAGGTGTTATACTGATTTTGGCATTTAGTGTATAGAATAATTTTGAAGGAAGTAAGAGTCTGTAAAGGCTAGGTTTGGCCTCTCTCATCATGGTCAATAGTACTTTATTTACCAAATTTCAAACCAAAATTAATTTCATTATTATTTCAGTGTTAGAAAAAGAAGACTAAATTAGTTTGTTCTTGCTTAACATGAAATCTGTGCATTAAAAAAAAAAAAAAAAGAAAAAAGATTGAGTGTTGTCATATTGCTAACATTTCTCATTTGCAGTTTTTCATATGCATCTTGTTCTTTGTCTAGGAAACTTCAAGAATTTTAAGGTCAGCTATTAATACAATCCTTATGAGGCAGGAAAATGTTGTATTTTACTTTTACATAGCAAACTGAGACATGAAGGATGAAAGTAACTATTCCAAATCCTAATTGGCAGCCATTGGCATCTTTGGAGTAAAGATCTTAGTAATCTTTAATAATCTGCCTTTTCAACAATCATTGAAATAATTATCTTTCTATACAGCTAGCCTTCAACTGAGCAGTCACTTGCAGATCACATCTAGTAAATAAATGAAAAATAAATAAGTTGTCATTTTTAGTCTGGAATATCACAAAGTTAAGTACATGAGACAACAACCAATCCAGTTATTTCTGCTGCATAATTTAGGAAAAGTTTCTGGATTTAGTTTCTTTCTGAGTGTCAGTGTCTCTGGTTTATGCTTTTAATGCAAAGTACTCCATTCCTTATGAGATTCTGTGGCAGGCATTTGAAATTCCCAGGACCATTGCAGATCTACCTAAAGGAATCCCACTCTGGGGTCATGACTATAGGTTCTCTCTGAAGAGGAGTCTTGGTGTGGTTGCTTAGGAACCAGACAAAGGGATTCAAGGGAGAAAAAAGGTGTAATGGTAATGAATGAAAATATGATCTGTGTCAACATCTGACTCATGTGGGTAACTGGAAGAGGCTTTGTGACTGTGTATACTTGATAAAATTATATTTTCATTTCTGTAAATTCATTCTTGTCAGATGAGTCTTAACTCCCTTAATTATAATTTAGTTGTAAATTATGCATCTATTCACAAAATCTGGTTAGCGTTTGTATGTATTATCTGAGGGAATCAGAAATGAAGAAATTCCTTCTGAGAAAAACAAGTTAATGAGAATTGAAGCTTTGTTTGTAACTTTGTTTGTGGAGTTCTACTTGAGCAACATTTGTCATGGGATCTGTGACTACTGCCAGGTACGGTAGATTAAGGCTGATGATCTCAGAACCACATAAATAAACTCCTGGCTTAATTACTTCACCGAGCTATCCACGGCTGGAGGGTACTTGTGATTCAGCCCCCAGCTGTCTCCTGTGTGAGTGAACACACACCAGCTGTGTGGCAAATGTCAGCGTAGGTGACACAATACAGTACGGTGCACTGAAGATACCTCAGACCTTTAGATACACATACAAACAGGCTTGGCAGCACGATGTGCTGTTCTTTGGGTGTGTAACAGATGTAACCTGCACAGAGCAGGACAAAAGGTGGGTGCTGGTGGGCTGCTGAGCTGCTGAGCTGCCATCTGCCTGCCTCCCCCAGCCGCACCAGCACTGCACCTGCTCATCCTCTAAAACTTGTATTCTGGGCATCATGTTTACTTTGGAGATGTCATTCCTGAAGTGAACCTCTGCAAGGCCAAAAAGTGAAATAAAGCACATAGCTACACATGCCAGAGAAGGCAGTTGCACTTGGGAGTGCACCTGGCATTCCATGTTTCCGGTGCCACTGTCAGGACACTGCTCTTGGCCCTGCAAAAGTAACCTGGTTTTGAAGCCAACTTGCTCTGATTCTTATTTATGACAAACACATTTCAAACACTGTAAGTTCAGCACATTTTAACTGCTCCACGTTAAATGCCTCTTTATATCCACAGACCTGTGGGAAAGGTTTTAGGGTGCACTGCTATGTCTACCCCAGCAAAGACACTAAAGCTGATTGTGAAATCCTTGTGGAGGTGTTGCACAATAAAAGGCTGTCATTCCTGCTCCTGGCCCAGGAAACAACTTGTTTTCCCCAGCAGCCTCTATTCTCATGAGCCACTGTGCTGTTCAGATCTCTTCTTATGTTTCCAAATGTGGAAGGGTTTTGAGAATGGACTCCTTACAGTAAGTGTTAAACTGACCATATCGCAGAAGTACAGAATGGCTGAAGTTGAGAGGGTTCTCTGGAGGTCATCCAAGCCAATCCCCCTGCCCAAGCAGGGCCACCTACAACTGATTGCTGTTTTCATCTGCTAGCTTTACTTACTAACCAATTTCTTTTCCTTATTTTAGTTCCCCTTTATTTTAGTTCCTGCAACTTTTGGGAACCCAAGTTCTTCAATTCTGTCTGCTTTCTCTTGGCTGAAGGCTTTATTTTTATTTAGGCTTTCATAAATATATCTTTCTCTTTTAGACTTTTCCTTTTTGTTAAAATGTACTTCCTTCAGATTCACCTCCAGTTTCCTTATCCAGATTATAGGATAAGCTGTGATTTGATGCATATTACCTGCATCTCTCTGGCTTTTTCAAAATGAAATTTTGCCTTATTTACTCACATGTGTTTATTCACACAATTGTCAATGTCTTCCTATGATTTTTATTCATTCAAACATATATTTTACACATAGAAAAATGATAAAAAAGTGTATGTATTCACAACTGTCCTAACTCTTGCTCTTTTTTGCAAGCTCTGGCCCGCTCCCATCATCCCTGTTTCCTCTTCTTTCTGGATTTGAAGAAAAGCTACCGTCTCCTGTTGTGTTCATGTCTTCAACTCCCTTCTGAATTCATTTCTGTCTTCAGCTGCTGACAACCAGTTTCTCTCACCTCCTTTTCTGAGGCTTCTGCATTCATTAATATTTAGTATTGCCTTTGATCCCGGGGTCTCCTGTCAGCTTGAGTAAAGCCAGGCAAAAAAAAAAAAAAAGCCATCAATGAATCCTTCCTCACTGTGTTCCCTTAAGGAGACCTCACTCTATTGCATCTCCTTTTGCTTAACTGCATTGTTTCATTTAATCCATTTCATTTAATAACTGGGATAATTTCAAACACATAAAGTAAGGAACACCAGAAAGTTATAAAACAGAATTTTTTCTCCATTCCAAAAGCCAGATAATAGCAGAAAACATCTGTATGTTACTGTAAACTAGCTCTAAGTTAAAATGAATAAACTAAAATGCAATTATTCATGACATTTTGTTTCTTGGGTTTTTTTCTATGTGTCATTTTACTATTCATGCAGATAAACTTACTCATCTATGAAAGGACACTTAATGACACCCAAACAGATGTTTCATGTCTTGCTGTAAAACATAACAATGTCAGTCAGTAATAGGTGAAAGTGGAGACTGTTACAACCCGCCCCCACAAAGGCAAGAGCAACCCAGGTTCTTGTTCATAGATCCCTTGGAGCAGATTAGAGTGAAACAACGCTGAATGATGGGTGTTTGCAAATATGCATATGTAGGGTTCATTTCAGAACAATTTGGTTGCAATGCAAAGCAGGTATATAGCCATTTTGGTTATTATTATATATAGTAATATGGCAATATGAAAGCATAGAAGTATTACTTAAGAAAATGTAGAAGGGAAAGAAAGGAAAGAAAGGAAAGGAAAGGAAGGGAAGAAAGAAAAGAAGGAAAGGAAAGAAAGGAAAGAAAGGAAAGGAAAGGAAGGGAAAGAAGGAAGGAAGGAAGGAAGGAAGGAAGGAAGGAAGGAAGGAAGGAAGGAAGGAAGGAAGGAAGGAAGGAAGGAAGGAAGGAAGGAAGGAAGAAAGAGAAAGAAAGAAAGAAAGAAAGAAAGAAAGAAAGAAAGAAAGAAAGAAAGAAAGAAAGAAAGAAAGAAAGAAAGAAAGAAAGAAAGAAAGAAAGAAAGAAAGAAAGAAAGAAAGAAAGAAAGAAAGAAAGAAAGAAAGAAAGAAAGAAAGAAAGAAAGAAAGAAAGAAAGAAAGAAAGAAAGAAAGAAAGAAAGAAAGAAAGAAAGAAAGAAAGAAAGAAAGAAAGAAAGAAAGAAAGAAAGAAAGAAAGAAAGAAAGAAAGAAAGAAAGAAAGAAAGAAAAAGGAAGAAAGAAAGAAAGAAAGGAAGGATAAGAGTAGAATGATAGATGGATCACCACTCATGGAACTACATGAGGCTTGATTGTTGCAGCTTAGATGTCCATGTGTTGAAATGATGATTGCCATCTTGATCTGTCTGGGGTGGGGGGAAAAGACCACAAAACACAAAGTCCAATGGGTTCAAATATGCTCAGGCTCAGGTGGGAACATCCTGGTACCTCCCATGTGTGTATGTGTGTGTGTTATTCAGTCCTTTGGTAGAAGGCCTCAGAAATGAGTCTGGGGACTTTTGATGGTTTTGGACACTTTCTAAGACAAGAGAGCTGCCTCTGATGTCAGCACAGTTCATCCAGTTATGACCCATCAGACCTTCCCAGGGGAAAGAAGGGATTTTTACAACTGCACGGGTTGTCCAAGGAAGGACAATTACCATGATAAAAAGCACCAGCCCACCCTGCAGGATTTGCCTCTATCAGCCTCAAACCCTGGCTTGTAGCCTCCAGGTGGTGACAGTTCACTCCTCAGGACAGAGGTTTGCCATCAAACACTCAAATACTCACCTCCTCCTGGGGTTCAAACCTGGCCTTTGCAAATAAGTCTGTGGGCTACAGCCTCCCCCAGCTGGAGCTGATTTTCCCCACATCTGCTGAAAATGGCTTTCTTTGTGGATACATTCTGTTCCTCCCAGGCTTATTTACTTCTCCTTAGACCTAAGATATGTGAACAATAGTGCCACCTTTATTTTATCGTATCTCAAGTTCCCATCAGGTTGCTTAACTCACAGTCCGGTTCCCCTCAGCAAGCCTGTGCAGGGAATGGTGGGCTTTGTTGGTCACAGATGAGCACTTCCTTCTTTGCACAGTTTGCTACAGTGGACAAAAGTCCTTTGGTGATTTTAACAACGTTTAAGCCATTGAGCCTAACATTTCAGTCTCTCCCAGAGACTAATGCATAAACATGAACTCTGCAATTTGCACACCTCTAGGATTTTGAATGGGTTTTAACACGAACAACCCCACTGACTTCACTGAGGCCCTAAACAGACATGAAACCCCATGTTGGGTTCTTTGACAAGATCCAGGTATTCAGCAATAACATTACCAAATACCAGGACATTGTTTTATCTTTTCTTTTATTTTCTTTTCTGCTATATGATTAGTGTGTTTTCTGCAAAACGTGTTTTAGTATGTGGATTTTCTTTGTGGACTTTGTCTAGAATCTGTATCCTCCCAGGAGATAAAAGTTTATAGCATTATCTGTCACATTATGGGTTTGCTACAAACAGTTTAAAATTACAGGCATATTTATTGTAAGTACTGAAGCGATGAATTAGATGTTGCATGTTTCATCTATACTCGTCATGATGTTACAGAGCTTGTTAGCAGCCTAGGATATACAGTGATTTAATGCTGGGCTCACATTCAGTTTTCTATTTCAGGCTTAGGATTTACAATTATCTTGTCAGTGTATTTCAAAACAGCAGAATGCTGACTCCTTGCAAAAAAACCCCAAACCTGGTAAAAAAAAGAATCCACTTAATGACTCAATGAGTATCTGTATAAGAAGCAATGGTCTTTTGTAAACGGAAAGCTTTATCTGTTCCACTGTGCTATTCAGATGTCTTCCTCACAAAACAGGCAGGAAGTTCCTCACCTGAACAAATAGCTGAGTCAAAAGATGTGAATTTGGTCTGTGACTCGTGTGCCTAGCATACACAAGCTTCATGTAAAATTTTATGACTTATTCTGGTGATCATTTGTCCCATCTATGCACTGTAGGGAGGTTTGAAATTTTACATATTCTGTCATTCATTTTGTAAAGTGCTTTGCTTTTCTTGGCTGTTATTTGTACAAAAGGGATGCTTCCATACTATCATTTTTGTTTGCATTTGCAAGTTAGTTTAGTTATTCATTTCTCAAACATTTTATAAAACAGATGAGAATATGCAAGTTATGTTTAAAATTAAACCCACATATTTCATTGACTGTAGATTCATATCTCAGTCACTGCCAGCCAGTATTATTATCTTAGCAATTACCAACCATAAAACCAAAGTATCCCAGTGATCAGGCAAAACACCTCCAAACCGGCCAAGTTATCACTGGATACCAGTGGTTCCTTGACTTAGAATATTCAGTAAAATTTTAAAATCATTTTCTCTAGTAGGAGAAAACCTTGATAACTACAAGGCTTTACTCTAGATATATGAATGTCATGACTATATGTGTAATCAATACATGAATACAGGAACTATAGCTAAAAGGGGTAGAATCATGACCTGGAAATCAGGGAGAACAGGTTTTAAATTTTCACCAGAAAAAAACTCTCATAAAACCTTTGTGTGGCTGCTGAAGTGGAATGAGCTTGTGAAGGGAGGGTGAAGCAGAAGGAGTGATTAGGATATTCACTCAGGAGGTGTCATTTGAATCTGGGAAGGATGCTAATTGCAGAAAGGGTGGTCCAGCATGGTGCCATTTGAACCACACATGTACAGCTGACACTGACAGCATTTTGTCAGGCCTCAGCTTCCTCAATCTCTGATCCCAGTTTTCAGCAACACAGATGATCACAGGAAAAAACACACACAATAAGAACCAAGTCTGTGGTGAAAAATAAGACTGTGGGGTTAATAGGAGGAATAGGAAGAGAAACTACCTAATATCTGTGTCCAGCTCAGCCTTCTCCAACCCAAATCAGGCAGCAGTCCCACCATTTATGTGTGTGACTGCATAAAAACAGAGGTTTGCCCAGACTGCACATGAAATAACTCAGCAAGGAGTCAAGCAAGGTGTAAGAGATCAGGAATAAGCACTGAAGGAGGACTTTTGGGCTTTATACTAACACATGCCTGTGCTGTAATTCACAAACACATTGATGTGAAAAACTCAAGAAATCCACCCTTCACTTGTATTCTGGTTTTCTTCTGCATTCATATGTCTTATAATTTGTTGCAGTATGTGCTGGTGCCATATTGTACAGGGAGATGAAAGGATGATTTACTAAGCACAGGATAATTATGAAGTTCTCGGTGTAATCACTTGCTCTAAATTGTTAATATCTTTATATTTTATAATTTTTTACTAGGAGATAATGGCAGGGTTTTTTCTTTACTGGCCCTTTCTTTCAACTAATTTTACAGAAAGGATGCTTCAGGCTCTTTGCTTCTCACACATCTTACATGCTCCATGATACACTGTGGGGGAGAGAGAAGAACAATATATAAGTTCTGGTTCCCTCTTTTTACATAACCAAAGCTGTCCCAGTTTCCCTTTGACACTCAATATTAGCACAACAAGGAGAATAACACTGGAAGAAAACATCAGAGCATAGACCACAGTTACAGTGAAAAACTCAGCAGAGAGTGGCTTTTGGTTACAAATGTCAATAATTTCCCTTTTTTGTTTTAAGGAAAATTCCTTTCTGAGACCCCCTTTGTCTGCCCACATGCTTGCACTCTCTGCATAGTAAATACAAAAACCTACACATAAAAATGAAAGAGGCTGGACTTTCTTTCTTCCTGTAAAAGTTGCCAGTAAAAACATCAATTCAGTTTTGTCTTTCAAGTACATGGTCTGTATTTTCTCAATATGCTTAAGATAGATTACCATTTAAAACATCTGAACTCATTAAATAAAATTATAGTTCAAATACATTCTATCATTTATCACAGAAATAAAGATAAAATGGTCAGATGTCAATATATATCAATAGGTTTAAATGTTCATAACAGATTTAAGCAAGGAAATGAACTTTTAAAATATGAAATACCTGAATATGAAAAAATAGAAAAATACTTGAAATACTTAGAAATTAAATACACTTTTAACTTTAATGATTATTTTTCATTTTTCCTTATCAGCAATGTTGACATATCAACTAAAAAATCTCATTTAATTAATATTTTACTCTTGGAGGAACAGGGCTAGACCCTGCTTAAAGTTTTCATAAAATATAAATGTGGTATTTTTATGACCCATTAGGAGGATAGGTGACATGCATAGGAATGAATAAGCTCCCTCAGTGATCATTTTAAGTGCAAGACTGTCAACTCTTAGGGTCTTATTTGCAAGCACACATATTGAATGTGTGGAAGAGAAAGCAAGAGGCAAGAAAGGAACACTTTCAGCCCATACTGTCACATTTGGGCTTACAGGGCTGATGCCTGTATTAGCAACCCCCCACTTTTTGCTGGAGCAAGCCCCAGGCAGGTATCAACCTCCCCTTCCCTTTTTCCCTCTTCCCAACGAAAGGATGGGAGCTGTGATCCCACCTAGGCTCATTCTGGGTAAACCTACAAAGGATTTTTAGATTTTGCATGTTGAGGTGATCACAACCCTCTGCCCTCTGCAAGTTCCTCACACAGCCCTGCCAAGAAAGAGGCATCACCTGAAGAATCAGGCCTACTTTTGGGTTGCAGAGGTGAACGAGGTGTTTGGTTGCAGGCAAAGAAGAGGAGCATGGTGATTTTGTCTTGTGTCATTTTTTATCCTGGTTATATATGAGACATTTACAGGTAATATCTCTGTTTAGGCTGTGATGAGCAGTAACCATATCTGTCAAAGGGACGTCTTGGGCTCAAAGTAATTTTTCTGTGTTATGGGAACATAATATCATAATAAGCAGAATTTTTGATTCTGCTTTAATCTCTAACTCACTCTTTAGAATCTTATACTGATAGTTGACAATTACTTTACTAAATTAAGGGAAGTGGGTGTCTTGGTTTTGAAAGACAGGTGTCTGCTAAGGAAGGCAGAAGCCACCCTTGAAGTGGCAAATATAACCCCTTTCCCTCTGAGTTATTATAATTTTGAAATCAAGGGCCTTTAGGCAAAGATGTGGGAAATAGGAATAACAGTTCTTTACTATATATATATAGATATATAACCAGTCAAACAAAAACAACAACAACTATGGCAGTAGCAGCAAACAATCCCAAACCCAGTCCCAGCCTTCTCGGCTGTCGGGCCCTTTCCCCTCGGGTGCAGTTCCGCTCGCAGCCGGCAGGGGCGCTGGCGGCTCCCGGTGAGCAGGGCAGGTGCGATGGTTCCCCCGCGGCTGCAGGGGGCGCTCCGGAGCGAGCTCGGGGAGCACGCGGCACCGGTGCCCTGGGATCCCGGGGAAGGATGGAACAAAGGCTTCACAAACCCCTGGGCAGCCGATCCCGGACTCTCGGGAACTGCAGGCTGGAACGGCAGGGACAAACACAAATCCCGGGTGGCAGACAAGATGTATCCAAACGGGGAACCCCCCGGCGGTCGGGCAGGCAGGGCGAGCACGGCTACAACGCAGCGAAGGCTCGAAGCAGCAGCGGGGCAGGGCGGCCACAGCCCAGCCTCCAGCAGGGCAGGTCGAGCAGCTTTGGGATCCCAGCGTTGTTTCCAGCA
This sequence comes from Aphelocoma coerulescens, assembly GCF_041296385.1. Taxonomy (NCBI): domain Eukaryota; kingdom Metazoa; phylum Chordata; class Aves; order Passeriformes; family Corvidae; genus Aphelocoma; species Aphelocoma coerulescens. Next base: position 118,029,221 of record NC_091015.1, on the reverse strand, counting down.
GAAAGAAAAATGGCCGAAAACAGGAACCAGCAGCTTCTTTCTCTGCAGCTTCTCTCTCCGGACGCTGAGAGCGAACTGAACTCACACTCACGTGAAAACAAAAGCCTGGCCAGGCCCTTTTGTCTTCTCTTAAGTACGGCCATTTGTCCCCTAGCAACATGCATATGGGAAAAAATTCCTTTAACAGGAAAAAAACTAGGACTAAACTAAAAACCCCAACAGTGGGTAATGGAGGAATCTTCTAGAAAGTGTGCAGAGGACCTTCAAAGGCAGATGATTGAGTGTGCTTGAAATAAACATACAGAAGTGAATAGGATAAATAGTATAATATATAATAGGTTGTCGTGAAAAATGCAAGTATGGTGCTTTGATTCAAACATCAGGAAAACATGGATTAACTTTAATTTTAACCATTTTTCAGATAAACTTCAAAAGGACTATGGCTACAATAATAAAAGAACCATGCCACTCTTTTTTTCTACTGGATTTAGAGAAAGTATGCTTGATTCATCCCCCTTTGCTAACAATCCTGTTCCTGTCAAATATAAAATATGAATACCGGCCTTGGGTCAAATATGACTAAGTCATATTTATAATATTATATAACTAGAGAAGTACTTAATATTCTGAATATCCTCATCTGTTCAAGCAAAAATTGCAGTAAATCTGGATTAGCAGAAGGAATGTTCCTGATGTGTCCTCAAGAGTGGTAGCAAACACCAACAAGCTTTATTTTTTGCTGCTTAAGGTTGTGTATCAAAAATGTATAAACACATAAGTTACTTTCTTGAAGGTTAAATCCTCTTGATTCTTGGATTACAGTCTTTTAGTACAGAGCAATGAATTAAAAAATGTAATTGGGAAGGGATAGATTTCTAACATTGTCCTAACTGAAATATTTAAATTTTAAAAATAAATGTCTTGTTCTTTCACAAATTAATCTTGAAATAGCAATGTCTAGTTTTAAATGTTTTCTTTAATCATGGAACATTTGGCAAAGAAAGAAAATTATGTTAGAGTCAGTTTTTGAGTAAGTGTATAATACTTATTTAACCTTTTTATAACAGTTGAATAATTGAGAGTAAATTGTGGTTTTGTTTCAAACAGCTCAAAATAAGCTCACAACAGGATATTCTGAAAACTGTGTAGAACAGTAAGGAAAAGTCCTTTACCTCACTGCTTCTGTGATTCATATAAATAGAGAGGCTCTTTAGTGAGGGCAAAGCTCGGGTGGACTGACTCAGTTTAACTCTGTAGGAAACCATGTTCACAGTTTGATTAACAACAGTAAAACAATCTCAGGCTAGTTAAACTAGAAACTTATATTTCTTTCCCCCAGAAAGCAAAAGGGCAATTTTGTCTCAAGCAAGTATGTAACTTAAATTTATAACTTTGGAAGAATTTCACACACTGTAAAAACTCTAGACAGCTAATGAGGACAGGAAACAAATTAAACACAGTTGATTTAAGGACCAACTTTAGACAGAATGATAAACCAGGGGAAAAAAGCCCTGCACAAAATAGCGTGATTTTATATTAATTTTATGTAAACAATTTATACTTGGATGGATAATAATTCATGGGTTTTTTCATGAAATATGTTCATCTGGAGATAGCAGGTTGTCAAAACTTAACAAAAAATCTGAAGGCACTTAACTTTTGCTGCTTGATTCCAAACAACCAAGACTTGAAATTAGCAAAAGGGAGAACTTGGATGTTTAAGGAAACACATGGCAATTTTTTTCTTTAATCCTGATATTTGTTTTGAATCTTATGTTCAAGTGAACTAAAGTTTAAGATTTCAGCTTCTACAGTTCTCTGTTATCTTTCAGAGATAGTACTAGATCTCTGAAGGGGGGAACTCGAAGTCAGCACTAAAATTATCACTGACATAAAGCTATGTTTTATTTATATCACGGCAATCAAAAAATTATACAGTTTGAAATATGATAATGAGGCAAAAGAGAATGGATAAAATAAGAAAACATCCATCAGCAGTCTCAATTTCAGTTTCCTTTACTTATGTATTTGGTATCTTGTGATTACTGCTTATATAGTAATTAATAACATACAATTAATTCTGGATCTGGCAAGAGACTTGACATGTTGAATCTTATGTGTTGCGAACTTGATCCTCTATTGCACTGCTTAGTGTTCAGCTTAGTAGAGTTGCAAGATGCTGATTCAAAATGGTAGCATCTTCTAGGTATTCCAAATACCTGCAAGGGATGTACAAGGTATGGGGCATGTGGAAGATTTCCATGTTCTGCTTTTTCTTTTCTATGTTCTGCTTTTTCTTTGCTGTGTTCTGCTTTCATTCCTCAAAGCTGGCCTTGGAAAGACAGGGAATGATTCCTGAGAGTGTTTAAGAACATTCTTCTCTATTTTTTGTTCAAGGTTATAATTTTGGCCCTGTTTCATGTATGATGATGATGTAATGTAGCATAGTTTTCTGTACTTCCCTGTTTCCGAAGTGAAGTTGTCAAATTTCCCCATTATATTAGTTTTAGAAGTGGGATGAGTTCTCATTACTTCTCCTTGTTACTCAGAAAAGTAGGCTTTTTCTTTGGCTTTCACTGTTTTTGGGAGTTGTATTGGTTTTTGGGTTTTTTTATTATAAAAGACAAGTTCCTGAAGATGTTTTCTATCCTTGTGCAATATTAAATGTCTCTAGAATTATTAAAGCTGTGACTGCCATTGACCCCTTGGTTTAAATTGGTTGTATTCACTACTCTAGGGTTCTCATTAGTTGGATGTTGTATTACTCTTTATTTTCTTAATTTGCCATTTGTGGCAGGCTGCATATCTGAGTCTAATTTGGAGGATTCAAGAGCTCTCTTTACCAAGGATTTTTCCAGATCTGCACAGTGTCATACTAGCACAGTCCATCTGCGTAGGACATTGATCCCATGACAGATCTGAATAATATCTAAAATAAAACTAAAAGTGTTTCTCTCAGGAATGATGAATTCACAGGTATTCTTTTTCTTCACTAATTCTCCTTGCCTACTGATAGCAGAATAATAGGAAATGAGATATCTGAGTGAACAGAGCACAAAAACGAAACACTTCTTAGTTGCGAGGAAGTATGAGGCAGTATCCCTAGAGTAACACCAGTGACGTGTTTTTTACTGGGTATGACCCAAATCAGAGGTGGGTCCATGCATGTAGTGGGTATATGCTGGTTGGACACCAGGCACCCACCAAAGCCTCTCCATCACTTCAATCCACAACTTGGTGGTGGGGAGAAAACATAACAAAGGGTTTATGGCTTGAGATAAGGACTGGGGAGCTACCACTCACCAGATATCGTCACAGGCAAAACAGACTCAAACTGGGGACATTAGTTGAATTCATTACTGACAAAATCAGAGCAGGATAATGAGAAGCAAAAACAGATCTTAAAAACACCTCCCCCAACTTCTCCCTCCCTCCCAGCTCTACTACCCCCTGCCAGCAGCAAAGGGAGACAGGGAATGGGGGTTGCGATCTGTTCATCACGCACTGTTTCTCTCACTGCTGAGGAAGAGGAGTCCTTCCCCTGCTCCAACATGAGGTCCCTCCCACAAGAGACAGTCCTCCATGAACTTCTCCACTGTGAGCCCATTCCTCAGGCAACAGTCCTCCACAGACTGCTGGAACATGGGTCACTCTTATGTGGGGTACAGTTCTTCAGGCACAGCCTGCTCCAGTGTGGGTCCCCCATGGGGTCACAAGTCCTACCAGGAAACCTTCTCCAGTGTGGGCTCCTCTCTCCACAAGTCCACAGGTCCCTGATAGGAGGCTCTCCAGCATGGGTTTCCCATGGGTTCAGAGCCTCCTCTCAGGCATCCACCTGGGGTGGGTCTCCTCCACAGGCTGTGGGTGGATGTCTGCATCCCTGTGCTCCTGTGTGAGCTGCAGGGACACAGCTGCCTCACCATGGGCTGCACCACCAGCTGCAGGGGAACCTCAGCTCTGTTGCCTGGAACACCTCCTCCCCCTCAGTCTCCACTGACCTTGGTGGAGGCAGAGTTGTTCCTCTCACATATTCTCACCCTGCTCTGGCCACAATTTCATCTGCACAATAACCTTATTATTTCCTTCTTAAATGTTTTATCACAGAGATGTTGCCACCATTTCTGACTGGCCCTGCCTTGGCCAGCAGCACATCCATCTTGGAACTGCCTTGGACATTGGCTCCGCTGGACAGGGAAGAAACTTCTCGTAGCTTCTTACAGAAGCCATCCGTGTTGCCTCATTGCTACCAAAACCTGGCCATGCAAACCCAATACAGTGCAAAAGGAGTTTCTCTCTAAGTAAAGTTTTCATCTGTCAACAGATTTTTGTGTATTTGGGTTAGTCCCAAGCTACAGCCAGATTCTTTAGGACAGCTGAAGACTCATTCAGATGATTTCAAAAGGATGAGCACCCCACAGGTATTATGGTGGAAGCCAAATTCTTTTACCACTGGTTTCCTAGAGATATAGCTGCCCTCATACTGGTGGTACATCTGCTATATTGTATAGAAGACAGGAAGGCAAGGAATTATCCGTTTTACATGAAGGAAATTTAGAGCCATTATTGTAAAACTGGTACTTGTCCAGTGTTGTGCTGTTGGCATTCTGATGAGGCAGCCTAAAGGAATTTAACATTCCACCCATATTGTGAAGGTGATGAGAAGAACCTGCTATCTTTCTGTGCAGGTAAAGGTGGCATGTTTGGGCTAGCAGTAATTCAGTTTGTGAAAAAGCTGAGATGGAGGTTTAAAGGAGAGGGAGGTAAGACTATAATGCAAACAGTAACCGTGTTGACCTGGATGTTATAATCTCAGCAATCGGCATCAATATCCTATGGTCATAGGTTAGTTGTTATCTGCTTATCTTCAATAAAGCCCTGTTTTGATTGTAACATAATGCTGCTGTGGGTTTTATGTGAGTACACTGACCTGGAAAGAGAGAATTGCAGATCTGGATGCCTCCTCTTGTTCATGAGCATAGTCTCATGACTCTTAGTGCCCAACCATCTCCTCTGCAGCAACAAACACTCAACTTGATCTACTTGCGAATCAAAATTATCTCAGCCTGTTAGAGGATGGCTCTAGCATAGTCATCCATGGTCACAGGCTAGATCTGTCTATGGGCCATTCTCTTAAGACCTGGGCTCCATGATCCTCATGGGTCCCTTCTAACTCAGAATATTCTGTGATTCTGTGAAAATCATTGGAAGTCTGATGACTGTAGGTATAGAGAAATCCAAGCTAGCTTTTTATGTCCTGTAGCAGAGAAGCTGCGTGGGAGGGGCATTATGTCTGAGGCAGTAAACACTAGAGAAAGAGATTATGATATGCAACACTATTCTGCTCGGAGGCAGGTGTTCTGCTTCAAGATTTGACATATTATGTCCCCATAGCACTGTAACATAATGTAATTCTACAATTATATTAGCTTCCTGATGGAGGAAAATTAAGCATAAGGATTGTGTAAAAGATTGTGCAATTTTCCCCAGGCAAGCCAGAGCCAAAACTAGAAATGGCATAGTAATAGACAATGGTATTGTAAGAATTCTAGGAATGTCACAGTTTGAATTGTCCACTGTACTGCAGGATGACAAAATTATTGGATGCTGACACTATTCATATCAACATATAGCAATGTTAGCTCTATGGCTGCTGTCCTACAGCTCCTAGGGCTGTCCAAGCCGTGGTGCAGGAGGATGGCTGAAGCAGTGTGTTGAACCCTGTCCTTGCAATTGGTGGTGTTTCCCTCTCCCTGACAGTGCTGAAGCAGGGTCCAGGTGCTTGCACATGTGGGTGCTGGTGGATCCCACTTTACAGGTGGATGGGACAAGGAGGTTAGCTAAACAGAGAATATTGGAACTGGAGGAGATTTCAGCACCATTTTGCTCTCTGTCTGTTTCCACCCAAAAGCAAGTCCCTGGGTACAGGTACCCAACAAGATCAAATTGTTGTGGTGATGCCTTAGGTTTTAACTTTTATATTTTTCAAATTCTGTACTGCCTAGTGTGTAACTCTGAAGCTTCTTGTAGCCTGTTAATTTCTGCTCTCTCGTGCTAGGTAGACATAACAAAGCCTCTCCAGGCCTGCCCTCCAAGGACACCCAGACCATCCTAGGCCCAAAATGTATAAACCAAAGAGCTTCTAAGGGGGAGCAAGCTGAGGGGAATTGCATCATTAAACGGAAGCTTTACTTGGAGAATTAACCCTGATATGCAAATGAACCAAACCTATAAAAGTGTGAAGAACTCGTGACCTGTCGTCCATCTTGGGGTCCATCTTGGCAATAGCCTCTGGCTCCAGGGGGTACCTTTGAAGGCTTTTCAAATAAATACCTACCTTTATTCCCTTACTCCTGTCTAGTCTCTGTTTCTAGAAGGCCTCTCAAGGCAGCAGTGGTAACTAGAATGAGAAAAGACTGAACAAAGTAAAACCTCACTTATTACCCACCCTCTCCTCCCCACTGATTCCTTGTGAAGGGAATTACAAAGGCTCAGCTGGCACCTCTCTACTTTTAGGATGTTGTCTGGTAAATTTTCAAGTGGCATTGTTTCTCATTTGAATCAAGTTCAGGTAGGCCAGACTTTTCACCCTTCCTGGCACTGTAATTTGGTAAAGTGTCACATGTGCATCAAGTAGAGAAGGTGGTGAGATACATGGGACTGAGGATCCTGCTAGGGATCTGCTTTCCTTGATATCTAAGATCTGATCTAACACTGTCCTAGCCAACAGGAAGGGACAGAAGAAAATGCTCAGAGGAGTGATGGGAAGGAGGAGTAAAAAAAAGAGGGGAGTGTAGGTTTTTAAGAACATTTTGGGGGATTTTGTATCTCAGTTTTAGTCTCAAATCAACTCTTCATATATCCCTGAGACTGTTTGGCCCATTACACAATCACCCAGCTTCCCCAGCACATCTCTATTTCTCTTCTACTTCCCACCTTCCTCAGTGCTGACAATAAAAATATTGTATTGCTACTACAAAGCATCATGTAATGAAGAGATACATATAATTGTGGTTGTCAGAAGACCACATTCAGTCCAGTCACAGAAGAACTCTTTCTAAGAGAAAAAATTCTGAGCAAATTCCTCGTCCCTCATTTTTCACTGCCACCCTTTATGAAAACCAGAACAATTATTGTTTAAGACATCAGTAAAGGCCATTTTCTCATTGGACAGTAATTAAAAGAAGCAAAACAGAAGACCTCTCTTTCTGATGCCTTCTCATATTATTCTTTTGTGATGATACAAACCTGAGTGCCCGTGCCCGGTTTAAAACACAAAACACAATTGTCCACAGACCATTGCCATTTTGATGGTCCTGTGAGGATCACTGCTTCAGATGTGTATTATTAACTGGCATCCTGTCATCTTTCCCTGACCTTTCTCATGGGGATAGCACCCACTGCACATGGCTGAGCAGTTGGCTGTCATTATTCCCACACTCTAAACTTGGTACCAAACTCAGCTGGTGACTTAACAAGATGTTTTGAAAGAAAGAGCTCTTTGTCATATGTAATAATGAGTGTTTCTACTGGCAGTACAAAGTCAGAGGTTTAAAAGACTTTACCAGAAAGGAAAGAATAATCATTCCCCTGATCTGAGGTCTGATATGTTGGTTGCTACTTAGTTCTCTGGATTTCAAGTACCTTTTTAAAACTCCATGGTGTCTTTAGAAAGAACAGGGATTAATTACTGTGGTCACTTTTCTTTATACCTTCTTAAAATATATTTTAAATATTTCTAATTAAATGAAGGCCAGATTCCAACTTTTTTTTTTTTTTTTCTGTTGAATAACCTTCAAAGCTATACCTGACAGCATGTAAATCAAAGGCCCAGTTCTTGGAATGAGGAAGTAATTGATGGGGTAACTCGTGAAGAAATTTGTTATTCAGAACTTAATCCTGTATATGTAGGTTTTACAATGACAAATTCCTTTAAGTTCAAGGAAGTTGCTTCTGCTTGCTGTGCCTTGTCACTTCCAGACAAACACAAATGCTTTTGTTCCAAAAATTTTGGGCAGAAAAACACAACACACCCATATATTTCCTCTAGAAGATCTGACTGTCTTGTGCAAATGAATTATCAATATCACAAGAGAATACTCTGAGGCTGTCCTTCACTTTGCCTGAAGAGTTTCATTTACAGACATATTTGCCAAACCCTTACCACAAAAGACCAAGACAATGTTGCCAAAATTAACTTACAAAGAAATTGAAGAAAGTGGTAAACAGAGAAACTATGGAAAAAATAATTTTTGCTGAAATCTGGAGCAGAAATGAGAACACTGAACTGATGAAAAAGGATTCAAACACAGAATAATCTCATGAAAACACATCTGTGATATAAAAAAATAAATGTTTCCAGAACATGAGTTTTCAGTTTAATCTGCATTCCCTGCACAGCTGAGATATTCAGCAGTGCAAAGCAGCTGAAAGATCAGAATTAAAGCTGTATATATTATGCCTCTCTTAGTGATTAACATTATCAATTATTGTCTTCAGCACTCAGATTCCTAACATATTATGAGTCATGAATGAAATTACAGTACACAGTAATTTTCATGGTTACATATGTTGTTTCAACCTCTAAAATACATACAGTTTTCATTTAACTTTGTGTTCAGCAGTGACACAATAGCAAGGAATGCAGTCAGTTCCTCACTAATTACCAAATACTGGTATTACTCAATTAATCTAACCATTTAAATTTTGTTTAGCCCCAGCTGTTGTTGTTTTCTCAGAGCTTGTCTTTAAGGTAGATGCTCAAGCCATGAGCAGGAATGCTGCAGGAAACATTTGAGAGACAAGCTTGTTGAGGAGCTGTTGATTTCAGAACACAGTGTAGGTGAATTTTCATTATAATTAATTAAATGTCCTGTATCAACTTCTAGTACTAACACATACTATTTGTGAGTAGTGACACGATGCATATTTCTACCCCTTAACCATTAATGAAGCTACACAAGTAAATTAAGTTATGCCATTCAATCTTCATAAATTGCTGATTCAATAAATCACACTTGAAAAACAGCTGAGTAATTACAGGATGATGCTTGAAGCAAGAATGGCCTCATTTGCATATTAACAGGCATTTGTTGCAATAATTTCTGTCCTGGACTGGTAAATGTTAGACATGATTAATCCTGTGAGCACTGCAGTTTGACTTCACAAGGGCTGCAGTTCGTGTGTGCTCCACAACAGCAGCAATAAAGCACATGGGTCTAATTAGCACCAGGAACTTGTTCAGATACAGAGCCGCTGGAGAATATTTATCTTCAGGGTCTTATCACACACAAGGTTTTGTGAAACTGTCTCAAAAGAGTGGAAGAAAGGGAAAAGCAGCACATGAAATCTTTTAAGCTTCAAGTAAGGCAGAGTTCCTCTTTCTCAAATGTCTAAACAGGTACAGAAAGAAGATAAAAGCTTTCCACACAGGTTTAAGGAAGGTTTTATTTAATTTGCAACTTCTTGCAATGAATGAGCTTTTTGCCTGAGGAATTGAATGAGCTTTTTACCTGAGGATTTTGCTTGGTCTTGGAAAGGGAACAGAAAACTTGATGAAATTTATATCACTCTGCTTGGTGAATCTGCAGATAAAACACATCTAATTCACCTTAGTGAAAGTAAGTTTGCTCTCTAATGATTTTCTGTTCTTTATGTGTACTTAGAATTTTTCAGGAGGAAAACTCAATTGTTACCTAACCAATTTAAGTCTACATCCTTTTGTACCAATAAATAATTATTTAAGGGACAGCAAGATACAAGAAAGAGGTAGAAATGTGTATGAGTAGAATCTGGAAGCTGACTTGACTAGTGGGCCAAAATGATGAAATGTTACTCAACCTCTCCATATAGGTGATGCAGATGAACTAAAATACATTTTTCTCTGAGCTGATTGCAAAGCTGTGTCCCGTTTCAGTTCCAGCATATTGAGTCTCCCACATTAGTCAAAAATAACCTAATGGGTTTTACTGAGCAACAAGATGTAGTGTGCAAAGCTGCTAGCAGAAGAATGTTAACCTATCACTATCCTTTATAATCTTTAAGATAAAAAAATATGTATGGCACCTTTCATCTAGGTGTTTGTTGATGATAATATTATATATTATATATTTTATTATAATAAAACATTATGTGTTTGTTGATTTTTTCCCTCACCCAATTAAAGAAGAACTGCAGCAAAAGACAGTATTATTTAAAGGCCAAGGTACCTAATGACTTTGCCCTAGTCTTTAATAGTAAGAGCAGTTGTTCTCTGGATAACCATTCCCCAAGCTGGAAGACCTGGATGGGCACCAGAATTAGGCCCCCTAATCCAAGGGAAAATGCTCAGTGACTTGCTACACCATGTAGACACACACAAGTCTATGTGGCCAGATGGGATCCACACAACTGTACTGAGGGAGCTGGAGGAAGTGCTCAGAGAGTCACTGTCTTTCATTTATGAGCAGTCCTGACTAACTGGCGAGGTCTCATTTGACTCAAGCTTTGAAAATGCGATGCCCATTTACAAGAAGGACTGGAAGGAGGATCCAGGGAACTACAGCCTGTGAGTCCTGGGAAAGGGTATGGAGCAGATCCTCTTAAGTGCAATCACCCAGCATGTGCAGGACAACCAGGGAATCAGGCCCAGCCAGCATGAGTTTGTGAAAGGCAGATCCTGCTTGGTCATGTTGTTCTCCTTCTATGGCAAAATGACCCACTTAGTGGATGAGAGGGATGCTGTGGATATTGTCTACCTGGACTTCAGCGAGGCCTTTGACACTGTTTCCCACAGCATCTCCTGGAGAAACTGGGTAAAAAACTGGCTGGATGGCTGGGCCCAGACAGTGGTGGTGAAAGGAGTTACATCTAGCTGGTGGCTGGTCACAAATTGTGTCCCCAGGGCTGTCAGTATCAGGGCCAGTCCTGTTTAATACCTTTATCAATGACCTGCACAAGGCGATTAAGTGAAACCTCAGTCATTTTGCAGATGACACCAAGCTGGGCAGGAGTGTTGGTCTGCTGAAGGGTAGGAAGGCTCTGCAAAGGGATCTGCAGGTTGGATTGATGAACTGAGATCAATTAGATGAGATTCAACAAAGTGAAGTGCTGGATCCTGCAACCCCTGCAGTGCTACAGCCTTGGGGCAGACTGGCTGGAAAGCTGCCTGCGGTAAACGCCCTGGGGGTGCTGGTCAAAAGCAGCTGAATGTGAGCCAGTGTGTGCCCAGATGGCCAAGAAGGCCAGTGGCATCCTGGCCAGCAGGACCAGGGCAGTGATTGTCCCACTGTACTCGGCACTGGTGAGGCCACACCTCAGGTGCTGTGTCCAATTTTGGAAAAAGATATTGAGACATCAGAGCATGTCCAGAGAAGGCAATGAACCTGAAGCACAGGTCTTATGAGGAGCAGCTGAGGGGGCTGAGAGGTGTTTAGCCTGGAGAAAAGGAGGCTGAAAGGGGGCCTTATTTCTCTCTACAACCACCTGAAAGAAGTGGCAAGGTGGGTGTTGGCCTCTTCCCCCAAGTAGCAAGTTGTAAGACCAGAAGAAATGGCCTCAAACTGCACAAGGGGAGGTTTAGATTGGCATTAGTAAAAATTTCTTCACAGTAAAGCTTGCCCAGGGAAGTGGTCGAGTCACCAGCCTTGGAGGTATTTAAAAGATGTGCAGATGTGGCACTTAGGGACATGGTTTAGTGGTGCACTTGGCAGAGCTGATTGAACTCAATGGACTTAGAGGTCTTTTCCAATCTAAATGATTCTATGATTCTAATTCTGTTTTCATTGTATTTCATTCTTATTATGTCTCCATGTGTCTTGGGAGGTCCACCTTTCTAAGGAGACCCACCTTTCTATGTCTCTGCTGTGATCAGGATGGTTGGGGGATCCAGGTTCCCACAGGAAGATTTCCCTTGTACTTCTTTCACATAATGGGAGTCATCAGATTTTTGTCACTATAGCTATTAGTCACTACATGTCTTGGTTTTGAAAGACAGGTGTCTGCTAAGGAAGGCAGAAGCCTCCCTTGAAGTGGCAGATGTAACCCCTTTCCCTCTGAGCTATTATAATTTTGAAATCAAGGGCCTTTAGGCAAAGATGTGGGAAATAGGAATAACAGTTCTTTATTATTATGTATATGTATGTGTATAAAAAGTCAAACAGCAATAACTATGGCAGTAACAGCAAACAATCACAAACCCAGTCCCAGCCTTCTCGGCTGTCAGGCCCTTTCCCCTCGGGTGCAGTTCCGCTCGCAGCCGGCAGGGGCGCTGGCGGCTCCCGGTGAGCAGGGCAGGTGCGATGGTTCCCCCGCGGCTGCAGGGGGCGCTCCGGAGCGAGCTCGGGGAGCACGCGGCACCGGTGCCCTGGGATCCCGGGGAGGGATGGAACAAAAAAGCTTCACAAACCCCTGGGCAGCTGATCCCGGTGTCGGGAACATCAGGCTGGAACGGCACAAATCCCAGATGGCAGACACGATGTATCCAAGCGGGGAACCCCCCGGAGGTCTAGGCAGGCAGGGCGAGCACGGCTAAAACGCAGCGAAGGCTCGAAGGAGCGGCGGGGCAGGACGGCCACAGCCCAGCCTCCAGCGGGGCAGGGAAGGTGGGCCGGGGGTCCTGGGATCTTTCTCTGCAGAAAGAAAAGTGGTCAAAAAAGAACCAGCAGCTTCTCTCTCTGAACACCCGAGAGCGAACTGACCCCACACCCAGGTGAAACAAAGGAGTAGCCAGACCCACCCCACCCCCAGTGAGCAGCTCTTTTGTCTTCCTTAAGTACCCCAGAGATTTGTTGTCTTAGTAACAGTATGGGGGGAAAATTCCTTTAACAGAAAAAAACTAGAACTCTTAAAACCCCAACACTACAGTAAACTGTCTAAAGAGGTATGACATGAATTCACATTAGAACTGTAAATTATTTTCTGGTCTTAAAATCCTTGCGAAAAAGAGAAAAAAGGAGCCTCATTTTCATTGACTCTGTTGTCCCCCTGTCTGTTCATCACCAGAGCATATACTTAGGCACCTCCAGACTGGAAAAGCAGTGTGACTCAGACCACCTGTGAGAGCTCCTCTGCCTCCTCCTCTCCTCAGGAGTTCGGGGCTCTTGAAGTACAGTGTAAGTCCTGATTAGAAACTGCCTTCAGCTAATCAATAGGAATGTTAGGAAGAGGGGTATGACAGACCTCTCTCCTTCCTCTGAAGCATCACTGCTGCAGGGACAAGGCCTCTGCCCCACTGAGAGCTAAGCAATCACACTGGTGTACTGAAGTTGGTTGTAAAGAACTATCTAAAGAGGATGGGGAGACTCCTTCCTAAATAGATGTATCATTTTGTTTCAGTGTTCCTTAATTCTTCCCTGTTCTGATGGAAAGACATTATTCTGTAATAAAAAATTAGGGTGCAAAATTGGAGCTCCTCCTAACGAGGGCGAGGTATTATATCAATTCCTAAACTATAATACAATTTCTGGTGCTAGAAATGCAAGCTCTCTTCATTGTCTCCATCCAAAAAAATACAAGCCTTTTCGTTTGCTGGAGAAATGTGTCCTTTGCATAGAGCTTTGCTGTCTTCCAAGTGGTAATAATGCAATACATTCTGTAAAAGAAAACAGAGCAAATCAACTTGGGACCCAATTACCTCAAGAAAGCACAATTCCCTTACAGAGCAAACAGTCTTACTAGGATACCTAACTCAAGCATATAACAAATTGTTTTTACCTGTTTTTTGTGGGCTTTTTTGGTTTGGGAGTTAGGGAAGGTTTTGAGGGGGAGGGAGGGGAGGTTTAATATTTTGGCTTTGATAGCGAAGATCTAAATGGTTAGCAGCCTCTGTATTTTATACAACACTCTCACAGTAATAGTTATCAGAGGCAGCTGAGTTGGGAATATCTTGATAAATATAAATAAGACAGAAACAGAAGAGGAAAAAGAATTAAAGAACATTGCAATTTGAGACAGCACCTCGCATTTCTCCAGGTGTCTCACTCTGCTTATAAAGATGTTCTCTGGAAGATACCAGAGATATTGGCAGTAGCAGGATGAGAAGTTAAGCTTTTTGCATTGTGAATAGTATCAAATAATATTAATTTTCTAATGGCTAAAGTGAGTCCTGTGGTTCTCAGTATATATATTTCACATTAAATCATTTGCTGTCTTATGGACTTAGAGTCATAAATCACAAAGTCCTTGAGCATAGGGGCTCATATTTACCTTTTTTAATTACCTGAAAAATGTATAAAAAAAAATTTGATGAGACAGCTTCATTTCACTCAAACCATTCATCTTAGAGCACATTTTTGAGATGACTAGACAAATGACAGCATTATTTATTTATTTGTTTATTTATTCTCTCATGTAGCAGTAAGACAAGTATAAATGCAAAAGTAGGTGCTAAACAACCTCAGAAAGTTGAAGGTCCCCAAACAACACAGACGGGTGAGTAAAATATAGAGAACCAGAAATATTGTGTAAATACCAAAACTGAGTATTAATCAAACTGTCATGGACTATTGCTGTTACTGGATTACTTTTCCTAACAAAGTTGATTCCACAGATTATACCAAGAGGAAAAAAAATCTCCATGTAGTCTTTGATATCTTTGAGAGATCCAGCATCTCTAACCCACAGACATACAAAGATAAACATGTACAAAGATAGATAAAATCTTTTCCCTTCAGGAAGTAAGCAGAAATTCAGAGTTCAGACAGTCTGACTCACATTTGTTTCTGGTTTACAGAGTATCTACTTTATTCCTTCTTTTTTAATATAAGCAGTGAAGCTTCAAGAGGAGAATTTGCTTTTACCAGAAAAAAGGACCTCCAAAAAATGAACAGAGTTCTTTTTGTTCCACTCATTACCAAGACTTCAAAAATACAGTCTAGTGTTTGATTTCTCTTAAACTCCATTTTCTTTGCTTCCTTTGTTTTTTTTGCCATTGTCAAAGGTAACTAGGTAAAAGCAATTCTATCACAGATGTAAATGAAGAAGCAGATTAAGTGTTCAAATCAATTGAAACAATTTTGTGGAGCTTCACTCACAATAAGTACATGAACCATGCAGCACAGCTTCTTGAAATACGAGTGACAGAAGGGTCATACATAAAAATTAAATTAAATTGAGTTTGGTGCATACAATTTTTTACTTTGTCAAATTACATTTAATGTATTTACTCAATATTTAGTTATATATTAAAATGCAATAAATTGCTGTGTCACTGCAGATACTCTCTCCTATTGTTGAGGATGTTGAACTGGGTTTTACAGTATTGTGAATTTCCTGAGTTGCATGAGAGTTTATTACAGAGTTCATGCTGTTTCATGAATTGCATAATACAGTTTAAAGCCAACTTTTTTTTCCTTGAAGGATTTATCCCTTGAGATCCATATTTGAGTGCTTGTCAGGTCAAGATTAACTGAAAACCTATATAAAATATAGCTGCCCCAAATCACAGGCAGGGAAAACGTTTACCACTGCTTCATACCTTTCCAGATTATAAAATTTAATAAGGCCATCTTGTCGCCATCTGCATCAATTCCCTTTTAGATCAGGAACTTTCTGCAAAAAGTGTTTCTGTAAGCAAGATATACAGGTCTGTATAAGAAACAGACCCAAGCAACAAAGCAGAGGAGTTCGATGTAGAAGGATGGACATAAGATGGATCAGTTATACTTGTAGTCTGCCAGCTTTTGGAGGGGCAGTGTCTGTGGCACTGGAATGAGCAAAATGTGTGATCCCCATGTGTCAGAGCACAATGCACCTCTTTCCATTACCATTTCTGCCTGATGAGCTGCCCACAGTGATTCAGCCAGCAGCTACCCAGCACTCTGGCAGGGTGCATGGCAGCAGGGACCAGGCAGCCACCACTCTGCCTGCAGGGCTGGGATGGGCAGCTGGAGCCTTGGTGCAACTGTGAGAAAATTAAGGGTATCCTAGGAAAATCAGTAGCTAAGTTCTTCTCAAACAGTTTGCTGCGATGTTGTCTTTCACGGTTTGGTGTCGTTTATGTTAGGGAACAGGGGCAACATGACTGCTCTTCTGGGATTATTTATTCTGGTCATGCAAACCTAATTGCTCTTGACTACCAGAACATCACCTCCTGGTGATCACTTGCCATCACCTGCTTCCCACTGACTCCAAACTTTTTCACAATATTCTTGAGTTCACAAGCAGGTGCTGGAGCAGGGGACATTAGTTATGCTCACATATATTAATTTCCATGGTTGACCTTAAACTGCATTTCCTCACCCACCTGGGCTAAAGCTGCCAGTTTTTCTGTCTTTATTCATGTTCTTTTCCTCTTTTATTGTCAAGTCAATGGCAAATTGTGCCATTTTGCAATTCTCTTCCTTTCTCCCAGCTTTTGCAAAAATGCATTCAGCATCATTAATTGCAGGACTTTGGACTCTGCTGGGTAACTTGCCAATGGATTCACCACAGTTTCCTGACTACCTCTTCATCACTACCAGCTTAACAGATGGGGACTCACCACGTCAGATAGGTCTATCTGCCAGATACTTCCCGGAGGGAATTCCTCCTCTTTGCAGCAGTGTTACATCTCTACTGTCTTTGAAAGAAGAACTTTCAAGTCCTCCAGGAGACTGATTTGATTTTGTTCAGTTTAAAGGCATCAGAAGTAGTTTGATGAAGACATTTAAGAAGGAACAGTACCCTCCAATCTTTGGATTAATTCCTATTTCAGACTCTCAGCTTTTGGGAGAATGATCCTGGATAGAGAGACATTAGTATGATTAAGGTCTACAGTCACATACATTTACCTGCATTTATCTTCTTACAATTTGTCTCTGGTAATGCATAAAGTAATGGACATGCATGTATCTCTTAATTTTTAATAAGAAGTTAAAGTAGATAAATTATCATTTAAAGCTATCATTAAACAACAAATTAACATTTTAGTAAGTGCAGCCAATAATTTATGTTGGTGTGAACTGGTCCAGAGCCTTTATTGCTCCGGTATCTCCAGCTATTAACATTACCACCATGTCTTATGCAGCCTGACATTTTCTGGTGGCAGATGCCTAATGCCAGGTATCTTGTTTCATTTTGAATACAATAGAAGTTTGGAGTAATTGAGACAAAACAAGATTTTATGCTTGAAAATGTAGAGAAGAAGATTTTTTGGTTATATATATCTATATCTATATCTATATCTATATCTATATCTATATCTATATCTATATCTATATATTTACAGATATGTTTAAAATTCTAAAGAAAAATCATGAAGACAAGCACTTCAGAAAGATAGGTGTGGAGTGGAAAGGGGGAAACCTTCACTCTTTTTACCAGAATTCAGAGGATTAACTCCTAAGGTCAGTACTTCACTCATTAAATAACTCTTTCCTATGACATTGTGAAAATGAAAATCACCTAATCTATAGGTATGCTCCAGATGCTTTGTTTGCTGTTGTTTTTTTTAAAGAGTTGTGACACCAACTAAATACTATGAAAAGGATTTAGCAGCAATCAGTGCCTTACACACACTTTGGTGAAGAAAATACAGAGACAAGTGGAACTCAAAACCAGGGAAACAAGATACTGGATTTAGCAGGTCTCTTTTCTGAGGTGGAGCTGTGTCTGTGAGAAAAAGAAAGCTAGAGACCATTAAGGAGCAGACTGGAAGTTGTCAGTTGTGGTGAAGAAGTTTGTGCTGTTAAGGATGACCACAATACTGCAAATTAAATCTTGGTGGTGAAGAACATTGTTTCCTACCTTACAAGGCAGAAATTACAGGTTTTCATGAAATCTCACTCCAAGCCAAAGGAAACACAATGATCCTGTAAGTCCCAAGGGCTCTCTACCTACCTCTCACTGGAGAAGAACAAAAGAAAAATATATGATATTGCTTTAGATTGAAGTGATAAGTGAGAAAATGAAGTTTGAGTGGCTTGAAAATAATGGAAAGAAAGTCTTGGTTTAAGAAGAGTTAGAGGCCCTAGGGAAGCATTTAAAAAGAATCACATTTCCAGGGCCATCCAACTTAATTAATCTTTCAAGCATGAAGGATTTTAAAGAGCTTCAGGTGCAACTATAACAAAGTTTATGCAGAACTAATGATCTCCTGTAGAAACTGTCTCTGTATGGATTAAGGTACACACAACAGACCATCATACAGCTTTATTCCTCTGGGAAATCAAATACTGTAATCGTACAATGTGAATAGTTTATCAGTATCTCAAAACACTCTTGTACTAAGATCAGGTTGAATAAGTACAATACTAAGCTTCTTATGTTTCTTATGTTTCTTATGTTGTGCTTGGATTCATTTGCTTCCAATTTCAGGGGGTTTTTGCAACTTTATTTTCCCCTTATTTATAACAGTGGGAGATCTGGCTACTGAAAACTGACTGTGGCTCTCAGATACTGTGAGTTTATACAGTGTTTTTTATAATAGAACTCAGTTTGTTCATGTTCCAGGCACCATCAATACATAAATGTAATATATTAATGATAATATGATGCCATTTCTTTCCCTCACATAAATTAATATATTTCTATGAAGAGTCTGTTCATTCTGTTTGGCTCCACTCATAAATTTTAATACGACATATGATGATAAGATATAGAGATTTATGTGAAATAACTCAGTGCTTTCAGTCTATTTACAATGCAAAGCTTGAGTGGCTATAGGTAACCTAAAATGTGACAGACTTTGAAGGAAGGATGAGGAGTAATGGGGTCATTATGCTCATCACTGAAGTTGATCTCCTTATGTTCTGATGTACACTTCATAGGGACAAGACAAATATGTGGATTTTTTAGTGCTCTTCCTTGGGAAGATAGTGGCCTGCCAGGTAAAAGCTGGAAGAGTCAGTGCAGAGGGGGCAAGAAAGACCACTCAGCAGCAGCAAAATGAACTAAAACACCTTTGCTAGCTTACTGCAAAATCTTTTATTCTTTGAAAAAGTTGCACTAAACTCTAGGGTTATTAGAAAGGACCTAGTCCTCTACTGCTTTGGTGAACATGAATGCCATGTAAAAAACTGCAATTTGGTTTACAAGCCTGAGTATCTTTCCAGTCAGTGCAGAAAGAGGGCTCTAGTGCTGTAAAAAGCCTAGATTAATTTTTCCTGTCCTGTCAGACTCTTCACTCCTTGGATCGTGCTGTCTCATCTGGCATTTGTCATAGTTAGAAAGCTTTTTTTCCTGAGGAATAAATAAAAGACTTCTGTCTCATCTCTTAGAGGACCAGAAGTCTTCTTTTAAACTATTTATGTCCTCTTCTTACTCTGCAGTCTGCTGAGGAACATATAAATTTTAAACAATATTTCACAAATACCTCACAATTTTTCAAAATTATATTTTAAAATCTTGACATTTTTTAGCTGTTGACTATACAAGCACTTTTGCTTAACCACTGTTCTTTAGGTTGGTGGCAAATCTACTAGTTAAAGGGACTCGTTCCAAGAAAAGAGAATAGAGTTTCTTGCTGCATCTTCACTTCCCTAAGCATTTTGAAAGAAAAAGGATTTAGAATTACATTAGCATAAGCATGTCCTGTCTTTATTCAGTCTACAAGATGTTCTGTCTTTCTGCATGACAACTTATCTTTCCAGAAAAGAACAGCATGGTAGTCATGGCAGATGTTACTGGTATGATATTCAGCACTGGGAAAATTTGCAGTTTTTCCATATACATGACAAAAATTCATGATGATTTTTTGTCTTTTTGAAAGTTTAAATAAACAACAATAATCGTGGTAATAAATATTTAAAGTAACTTTTGAAAGTGTGAGGCTGCATATGGGAGGAAATAAGAAAATATAAAGGAAAAGCTGACACCAACAGAGAATGTCAATTTTGTTTTACTAGAACTTCCACACAGGAATTTTTTGTAATGCTTTTAGAGGCATTTATAGTAGGGAAATCTGCCAAAATTTGGATTTTGATCCAGAAAATGTTGGAACTCATTGGTATGATCTGTTTCTTTTGGAGAGTATCCATCTTCTGTTTTTCCTTCAACAAGCTGTTTACTTTTTTGCCGTCTCATAGCTCCGTTCATTTACTACATCTTAGGCAGTGAGTAGGCAAAGTTGCCTGTTCAGAGCTACTTTTTGGGAGGGCAGCAGGCTGTCCTTACAATGTTCATTCATTGCAGGGTGGGACTGATCAAGCTGTGTTTCTGAGCTGCCTCAAGTCACATAAAGCAGGACAATTTCCCTCTGCCCACAGCGTTACACATCCCACCTCTTAGCTCCTTCCTGTCTCCAAAATGGAAGTGGGATGCAGGTGCTTGTTACCATTATTACTCTTGTGCAAAAGTGAACAGTGGCTGATTGCACATGGAGCCTTATCATGTACTGTATTGCCAGGTTTGTTTTCCTAACTAGTGATGTACAGTGATGTCTTCCAACATCATTAGGCTGGAAGGAGCTGAGGGCATCATTATTGAGAGTTTGGCAACCCTGACAAAGAGGTTGTTAGGTCCGCTTTGGAAGATGAAATAAGAGCTCTTTAGTGTGATCCTAAGGATCCGACAAGGCTTGTGGTAAAGGTACAAATAAGGCTGAAAATTGTCTCTTGGTTTTGGGTGGGGCTTTTTATCATAGAAAAAAGGGGAGAGAAAGAGCAGGCATTGTCATAGCAATTGACTGCTCTGTTTGAAAAGCCATGACTAATAACAATATAGCTCTGGACAGTGGATGCTATTCCATATTCCTCTATGATGACCAAGGATATTTTCATAGGACTATTTCAATGCTGGATTTTTTTCTATCATTATTCCTGAATGATACTCAGATGTAAATTATTATTGCCTTTAAAAGCAATAATGAACTATTCCTTTAGTAGTGCTTTTAGAAGCAAATTTATGCTTCTTACTATGTATTTTACAATGTTGAAAATGTAGACTTTTTTTCTCAAACCTAGAAGATGTTACCAGTCCTCCTGGCTTCTGTACCAATTCCTATCAAATAGTGATAATGTAATTTAATCTTATGTTTATTATTAATTTCCATTAATTCATTTGCCTGTCAAGCTTCTGATTTTGCAGTGTGTTCCTATTTTTATGTGCTGAGTATTTTTAATTACTAAATAATGATGTACATAATTTCATCTTTGTGCATGTGTTATTATACCTAGAAATAGTACAGTGATAGCCTTCTTCTTCATTTGAACTGGGAAAATTTGCACACTGAAATCTTTCTGGGTAGAATATGGCAAAAAGATTTGAGGAACTTGAATCCATTAATGTTCCATTTACAATTCGAAGATTCTCCAGAACAACATGGAAGTCCATGACTGCAGGGAAAACTGCATCTACTTTTCAATGTTCCTGTTTCCTTATTTGCAAAAATTTTTGCTAAATCATCTTTCAGTGAGACTGAGGAATTGTCATCATGCTGGACTAAATGAAAGCAATGGCAGTTGTGTGCACTGGTTTTTGTACCAGCTTTTACAAGCCTGAGGCAGCTGGACTAGACAGGCATCTTTACAGGTAAAAGGAATTACTCAGTGTTAGTATGCCACCTAACCTATGCCTGGAATTTGGAAGAATTTCTAGACTGTCAAGTGCAAGTTGGGTGAAAAATAACACCACAACAGTTTTCATTAACAACCACCTCACAGCAACATCTGGCAATATCTGCATGTGCTTTGGACAGAAGACCATTTCACCTGTATGTATGCTATGGTTCACTCCTGGAGTCCTGCAATGTCTGAATCTCAACTTGGTTTTTAAAGTAAAAAATGCATCTTTGACTTATGTTGTTAAAAGCTCTTCTGTGTGCAATCTAGTGGACAGTCTGAGGATGAGGAAGGACTTTTCTTGTTACTGAAATGAGATTACTATCCTGAGGATAGTTTCCATCACTCTTCTCCCAGGTGCCTCCCAAGTCATAGGCATGGAGAAGACAAAATGATCCTTTCCCAGCTGAATTGCAAGATTTGGAAGTAGTAAGCAGGGGGCAGTTTGTGGATTTGAGTGGGCATTTTTGATTGTTTGTTTTGCAGTTGGGTTTCTGGTTTGGTTTTTTTTAATGGGTACTGGCTAGAAAAATTGCAGATGCCTGTATGAATTGTTTATGTTTGGACTTTTATATTACCACTGTAAAAGGAAAGTCCCCAAGTGAGTAAGTAAATCATTAATGAAATTGAATAAGTTGTTGTGTGATAAATTGGTAGAATAGCTCCAATGATTAATTTATTCTTGGCTTTGTCATTAACATCAGCCAACACAGTAAATACCAGCTGAGCTAAAGATTAGAACAATACTGGTATTCAGTGCAAAAGGAAGTTGCCAGTTATGCAACATATATAAAATATTTTTATACAAGGTATATGTGGATGCTATCAATAAGTAAATGTATTCTTTGCCACACCAGTGATACATTGGCATAATACATTGGGATTTTTTTTATTACTATAAGAAAAAGTAAGAGATACTCTGAAGAAATGATGTACTGAAAGGGATGAAATTTAAACAAAATAGCACTAGTCTATGAAAAAAACCATGATTACTCAATTAAAGAATGAAATCAAGAGGACTCCTACTCCACTTGATTACAGGTTAGGAGATGCTTTGTTATACAAAGGATTGCAAGTCTAGACCATTGATAATAGTAATTACATAGGATGGTAATTCCTATGTACAAATCCGTAATGAAATTGTATCCTGAATAAGGTTACTGATTTCTAACCTGAATTTAATTTCAATTGAACACATTTCATTCAGCTGCTTGACACTAGAGGCAGAGATAAAGGGTCAAAAACTGCTTTTTGAAGGATTGCAAAAGAAAGTCTTATATAGCAGCAGGGCTCTCTCACATGATAACACAGGAAGCTGTCACAGAGCTTGTTATGATCTTTTCATTTAAGGTAAAAAAATATTGCCCAGAACAACAAAGGCATATTCTCTGGTTTATATTTTGCTTTGTACTGTCTCTTGTTATTAGCCTAAAATTCAGAGCCAATTCACAGCCATATCATTTTGTGTTAGCCCTGACCTCCCCTCTCTCCTTAATATTTATTTTCTGGAATATTTATAGACTGCAATAGTATCTCCTCTCAGCCTTCATTTTTTTAGGTGAAAAAAGTTAAGCACTTCCATTCTCTTGTGTAAGATAGGCTTTTTATTCCCCTTTCTATCTTCACAGCCTCTCCATGCACCTGTTTCATATAGAGAAAAAGTTTCTAGGAGGCTAATAAGTTCTGTCATAAATGAGGTTTTACAAAAAATTTACACTAAAGCATTATTTTTCTCTATTACTCTGGAAAATACTCCACACTCTAAGATTGCAATATTTTTTTTCAGAGCCCCAGAGCCAGGCTCAGCGTTATTCCACCATCCACAAATCTGTTCAGTATTACAGCTGGTGAGGGGTCAGTAGCTCTGACCGAGGAAGAGGTGACCGGTCCAGAGAGATGGTCCCGAAAGGAATCGTCTTCCCGAGGCCCAGTGTCTTCCCTCAGCTGCTGGCAGGAGGACCCATGCAGAAGCTGTCAGCTCTTTAGTGATTGTCAGCTCGTGATTCCAGCTCAGCTCTGCAGGGCAGCCTCCAGGCCAGACCAGAGAGAGACGAGAGGCTTGTGTAGCTGGTTCCACATGAAGTAGCTTTACTGTTGGTCCGTACCCCGGGGAAGGGGAAGGCCAGGGACGAGCGTCTCTCCCTCACAGGGGCAGAGGGCTAGCTCTTATTGGGATACAGGGGGTGGGTGCCAGAGGTAAAGGCCAATGAGTTACAAGGGATCTGCACAGGGTCTCCCAGAGGATTCTGGGTCTGTCTTTTCCTCGCCGTAACTGAAGTTAGCTGCCTTCCCAGGGGGGTCCTGCTGGGAGATTTAGCAATCTCCTTATCTCAGCAGACGTCCCTGCAGGGTAGTGGCTGGGCATACCCTACAGTTCAGGTCTTTTTTTACTTCCCAACTTGCAACAAAACTTTCCAGTTTGCAAGTGCAAATACCTGTACCTCAAGCAGACATTGGAAGAAGGGTTTAAGGAATTTGAGGTGTCTGTGGTTCATGGCTGTGAACACTTTTCTCAGCTTCTTTCTAACTTTGTTGACATCCAGTCCCTTTAGGTATTGTCTTCCTCAATGCACTTTAGTAGCTGTCAAAATCAGATTCACCACCTGCCCAGGTAGGGAACTGGAAAGTGAACTCGAGGATAAAATGCAGAAACTCTCCAGGGTCATCCAATTACCCTGCTGGAGTTCCCAGGTGGCTTTCTGTGCGGTCTCCTGAGCATATTTTGGTACACAGATTGTACATTCCTGGTAACTTCAGAAAGCAGGTAAGTTTGAGGGCACACTGTTCCTACCACCATCCTTCAGAAGTGATCAAGATGTAACTAGGAGAGTCCTTTTTGTGTTTGTTACTGAGGGCAGGGTTTGGAGGAGATGTTGGCACTGTGAGCAGCTACTTTCCTTTCCAACACCAATGGAGGAGCTCTCAATACTTTGCTGATGTGTAGTAATTCCCTGCACATCACCTTACTTGCAGGTACCCTGGGAACATCTGAAGTTCTTGATTTTCCATACTTCACACCTCAAACACCAGAATCAGAAAATCTATCTCTTGCTTAAACATTCCCTAAATTCAAAAGCCTTTCTCTGAAACTCGAACTGAACAGAAACCTAACAAGTTTGGATACAGTTTATCAAACCCAGATCAACAGGACCAAAATAAAAGATTCTGTGATTTTCTTCAAAACAAAGCTGATTATTAAATCTACAAATTGTCCTCAGATACTCCAGCAGTAGGAAACCATCCATGTTTCTTATTAATTCAAATAGAATTAGGCAACACCACAGGTATTTTCAGTTTCAGATTATGAACATTTTGCAAACAATATCCTTTATTATTTATAACACATCTACATTTTGCCATCTCCTAACATCACTTGTCATGTTTTATATTCTTGCACTCTATCACCTGTGCTACACATTAGGGTGAGAAGAGCATTCACTGTGGATCATTCTTTCAACTCCGAATAATCCTGTTGATATGCGTGACCCTGACTTTAATCATTTGGTACAGTTCTTTGAAATAGCACACACATAAGCATGTATGTATAAATTAAAGAGGAAGAGAAAAAAGGGGAAGGGAGATAAAGGATAAACAGGAGAGAGAGAGCAGGTCTAAAGATCAAGACACATCTGGTAACATTTAGTGAGCATTACAGAAAAGTAAACGTGCACTGGATTTGATGATGTTTTGATGTTTGTCTTTTTTCTTTTGTGTATTCTCTGTATTCTTTGCACATGTATTTGGGGCCTTGTAGCCTATTATTGTATTCTAGCTAGTTTTCCCAGTACTTTTCCATGCCCTTTCCCTAGACAGAAAGACAAAAGATATTCCAAGGGCCCCTATCCTGTCTTGGTTCTCCCTGGCTACCAAGGTTGAAAAACAGCTCTTCAGACACATTTTCATCAACAAAGTACAGTCCCATCCAAGGGGGGGAGGACTTAGAAGGGGCTTGACCCAGGGGGAAATTGCATCATCACTTGGTTCTTTTTTGTCAATTATGCCAATTTACCAAACTTGTAAAACTGTATGAACCGCCATGGGGGCAGGGCTTTTGTGGACCTTCTCCATAACTGCCCCTGGCTTCCAAATAAAGACCCACTTTTATATTACCTCCTTACTAAAATGATCTCGAGTTTCATTTCCAGGTTGGGAAAAAGGCAACAGACTAACCACACAATGTCTACTGTAAGGTCTCACAGTAGCTTGCAAAATACTGTAGTAACAGCTTTGGATCAACTGCAATAGTATTATCTAAATGCACAATGGTATTTAGATTTTAAACATATTTTTCTGTTGATCCTGTTCATGCCACTTAACATTAATTTCACCTTATTTTGCAACTTTTGAAAGTGTTGGATATCCTTAGAACCCTGAAATAATAAAAGAGCCAGTAACAGGACGGCTCTTAAAATAGCAGTATATTGATAAAGACATAAGAGAAAATAACTTTTTTTCTTCCCTGAGGAGACTAGGCACATATGAGGTGTGCCACAGGTGTCAGTTTAGCTCCCATGCCTATATCCATAGACTGCTGCTTGTGAAAGCCTTACATGCATGTTGCATTGGTACAGAGTGAGTCAGTGCCTGCTTATTGGCATGGACGAAGGAAGAACATGAGCAAAGTTTGCAATCACTATGGAAACTGGCTCTCTGGCTGCTGTGTTGGCACATCTGTCAGGGACAGCAGCTGTTCTAGAGGATTCCTTCCAACAAAGCTTTTCCTGAGATTTGTATCTGAGACCAGGCCCAGCACTGGAGGGTTTCAACAAGAATCCAGCAGTCTACACAAGCATAATTTTATTCTTCACTTTGCCCTTGTAAGGCAACTCTGTTCTCTTTTCAGTGTTTAGAGAACTTGCAGAGTGAAACACCTGGAGAGGTGACATGCAAATCCCTTCTACTGTGTGGTTCACAGCACAGGTATTGTGTTAAATGAAGAGAGAGTCCATCTAGGAGATAATGGAGAGCTTGGTTCTTCTTCAGCCTGGTGTGTGGTCTCTTAAAAACCTATTATTGCTTAATTTAAAGTTTGGGCACAAATTATTCTTATAGCAGGTTTTGTTTCTTATGTGTGGCTACTGTATATAGTACCACATCCCAGTTCTTTCTGGCATCAGCCTCAGCAGAATGATCCTGCATGAAAGAGGAGAACAGGGTGTCTGGGGATGGCACCACCCTAAGGAATCCAGCCACCAGCAAAGGCATGGATACTCTTAGGGCTGACGCATGCAGGCAGATTGGAATTTGCATGAACCAAATGCTCTTGTTAAGATAGTATTTGTCTTTAGATAGGCCAGTCAATTTGAAGTTTGTTTTGTTTAATTTGAAATATGTTGCCTTCAATAAATTAGTGTTTAGAACACTGCACAGACATGTTGAAAGGAAGGTAGATGTCAGATGTAATTTTCCAGTGCCAATGACATCCATGAGGCTGCTGAAATACATGGTGAAATTTCATGAAATCCTGTGTACTCAGTAGATAGTAGCTCAGTCTTTTTGTTCTGGTAACCCTTTCAAAATCTGGCCATGATTTTTGATTCGAGTGATAAAGGGCCAAGGAATTTTTTTGCATCACAGAAATAGCTCACTGTTTATAGCACTTCTTAAAAGAAAAACTCTTAAAAGTTTCTTGGGCATTAAGGTATTCCTATAGCAAATGCAGCAATTGCTCATGAAAGAATGTAAGACTACAAAGTAATTTGAATTTAAGCTGGTGCATACCAGCCCAGTTCAGCTGTCTTGATTGATACTGTTAAAATTTAATGTAAATAATGGGTGAAAACAAGAGGAAAGAAGAGTCACACAACCAGCTGATAAGTCACAGACCTCCACATAATTTTGTGTAATTTTCCTTTCAAGAACTGGTGCAACACTACAATCTCTTTCATTATTTATCTATTAGGAATATGCATTTCCTTGCCTTGAGGAAATATATGCCTAGGCATCTAAAACAAAATTAAACATTCAAGAAAGCAGATTACTGAATTTTCTAATCCTGATGTATTTTTCTATTGTACTCTGAGTTAATATTTTAATATTTCGTTGGAAAGAAACTTTTAAGTCTTTGTTTTTATGATTTATATTGCACCAGAATCCCTAGTACACTATAAAAAACCAGTTACTTGCTACCTTTTTTTATATATATTTGACTTTAGAGAGTAGATATTATTAATTTTTCAACTAAGAGTTTATGTAATTAATGATTCCTTTATATCCATGTATATACAAAGAGTAGCCTTCTCATATTTAATCCTTGAAAGCCACTAGGGTAGCGCATTTTGCAGTGGTTAGAAAGAATTCAGACATTAATATCATTGAATTGTTATTTGATTGCCAAATCTTTTAAAATACTTCATCACATTTATTAATGTTCTGAGTTGAAATGGAAAGCGTATTTCTTTGGCTTTAATAATCACTGGAAAGAAAAAGCAGATGGAAGAATATACTGTTTTGTCTGACAGAATACTACTTTTGTGGTGGAAGAAAGAAAAAAGGAAGAAGGTGTGTTGTCTTTGGCTGAATGTTTTAATTGCAAATAGGTTTGTAGAATAAAATAAGTCCTTTCTCATGGCATTTTTCCATTGCTGTGGGGGACTATTCAGATGACACACTTCATGAAGAAAGACTGCACCTGCTACATGTAGTTAATCTGAAAAGAGATTTTATCCATGTTCACTGTTGTAGGGGTTGCCCTAGAGTGAGTTGAATCATTAGGTCAGCAAGACCTTCCTGTTTAAATTCTGTTTCTCTGTAGTTCCCCACCAGCGCTTTGATTCCATATGCCAACGGATGCGTGGAGACACTCCACAAACACGCTGCTGGGCTGGAGCACAGGAACACAAAGGTAGTTCTGATGAGTTTATTTGGCAGTGGAATGAGATCAAGATCTGAAGTGCTGCAGGGCATGGTCATGCTTCACTCTCAGGAACAAGTACTGCCAAAGAAGGTTCAAAGAGTCATGTTTACAACCATGGAAAAAGCTCCCTGCTGATTTCAATACCTGACATTACACAGATACGCAAACTCAATATAATTTGTCCCATCTGTCCCTCCTCATTACTATCTGTAGTCACAGCACAAGTATTCCCTTCTCCCAAAATGCTACAGTCCTGCTCTGTGACTGCAGTGAGGACCAAGCAGGGACAGAGGAGGAGCAAATAAAAACCATTATCTTGAACTTTCTTACTTACCATAATACACTGGAGTAGTGCTGGAGTGTGTAATTTTTCCCTGGTGTGAGTTGCTTCAGGTGAATGTAATTGAAAGACAGAGAGAGTAGTTTGTCTTCCCAAAGCTATACAAACAAGGGAATGTTACAGATATAGCTTCAGCTTGGGAGATCCTGGACTCTCTGTGTCTTCTGGACAGTGTCATGCTCTTCTGTATGCTGGCAGGTACAGCTGGCTTTTTATTATTCTGCAAAGATATTATTATATTGTTGTGCAATATTACAAACCATCAAGATGTTTGGAATGTAATTCCAGCTCAGCAGGCTTTTTACAGAAAGTTAAATTAGCCACTGCAGTTAGGTCTCTATAAACACCCACTGCTGGAGAACCAAAGCAGCATAAAGTTGTGTTGTATTCTTTCTGATACCAGCATTTTCTGGAAGTGTTGCTCACAGGAATGAAAATGTCCCAAAACACAGAAGTACATTTATTCAGAGATACTGGAAGTAATTTGGTTGCAGAATTTCAGAGATGCTGCAGGAATCAGGCTGCCCAGAAGGAATTGACTTATCACATTTTATAGACCTTTGGGAAAAGAGGAAATTAGCTATCAATACCATGTTACACCATCCCTTTTCCTTCATTCAGTTTACCCTCAGGACTTCTCAGAATTGCAACAATATTAATTTTCTGTTAAGTTTGATTACAGACTAAAACCTGTCATTATACGCAAAAATATCTTTTGGACTGCTTGAACCACTGTGTAACCATGGCAAGTCTTACCAGCTCACTATCATCTGTCACTTATCACATATCCATAACTCTCAACTTCTGCATTTCTGATTTGGCATTCCACTTTGATTCCATGGATTGATGCTTCTCAAAAATAACTCGATTCTGGTCCCTTTTTATGAGGTCTTTCACTATTTGCATGGTATTTACCAGACTTTACCTAGTGCTTTTATTAAAATGTAAACAGCAAGTTTTCCCCTCTGTATTAAACACACTCTTGCTCCCTGATTTCTTGTTGGTAAGAGTGTTCCTATCAGGTAGGTCTTTAATCTCAGTTTGCTCCATTTTTTTTCCCTTCAAGTTTATTATCTCTCTGGCTGGGTATTTTCATGTACTCAGTTCTAGTGCATAATGAACTGCGATTTTCTCCCTTATGAAGGTTGTATAAACCTTCCCCTCCATGGCATCTGCCAGTTAGAAAATGCTTAATGGATTTTTTTTTCTCAATAGCTCTTAGACTGTAAATTACCAGCAAAGACAATAACTTGCAGATACAGAAAGAAGTTATAGAAGTTACAGAAAACATTATAAAGATACTGTGCCAAATTTGGTGTCAGCGATTCAACAGCATTGTTAAAAAGTTGCAGAAGATGTAGATAAAACCTGTAAAAATAAACAAAGGGCTGAAAACAATGCTTTTATAGGGAATGGTGTGGGGTGTTGGATTTGCATACATAAGGAAGAAAGTAGGAGGTATACACTGAATTTAGGCCCACCAGCTGCAATTAACTCAGATTATTTGATCTATGAATCAGAAGATATTCAAGTTGCCCAATTTCCTTAAATGAAACCCACAGCCTTTTTCTAGCTAAGCCAGATAATTCAGTCTTCAAAAGGTGTGTGTTGCAGACAGTGAATAGATGAGTCCCTTCCATCCCAAATCAACCTAGGATTTTTTGATTCTATGACTCTATGAAATGATCAGATAAATGAAAGCAAGATTATTCCAGTGGATGAGATGTATCTTCTAGTGCACCAGAAGGCCAAAAAATGTAATAAATTGACCCTATGCTCCATCACCACGACAAGAAGAGAAAGTGCTGTCCGACTGGTCAGACTTGAGTATATGAGCAGGCACACCAATGACAAAAAATTTTCTTCAGAGTAGTGGACTAAATGCTCTATTTTTGTGTTGCCAGCCACTGGTGCTTCAGAGGAAGATGATAAAACAAATAAATAAAAAGAGCAGGAAGGTTTTTTTGACCCTTTTTAATAGTTAATTGAAACCCGTAAGCTCTGATTAATATAATTAGGTTAAAACTATGAGAGGAGTATTGAGATAATAGAAAGGATTCTGAAGAGTTAGATCATAAAAAAGAAATTTAATGAAGAGATAGAAATGGGATGAGATTTCTTAGTTCATAAAGAAGAGGATGAAATTTGGATTTATTGACAGAAAGAACAACTGTGCAGACAGGCTGTCATGAAGCCAAAAATGTCTCTGTGAGGTTGCATAAGAAGTGCGTGTTTTAAAAATATACCCTATAAAGCCCAAATCTGTTTATTGATAAGACTTTACACTTTTTCACAGAGTTTAATTTTTTTGGTATCTACTGCTGGACACTGATCCTTGCAAAACCAATAATGACATTATTGCAAAACGTCTTCTGTCCAACATTTGCATCCTGTATCACAACCAGATTCATGCAGTATCTCAACTTGTCTTTCAAGGCACAGAATATAACCCACTACTTCAACAATATCACAATCCCAACAAGGCTGATTTTCAAGTTCTCTGATCGCATTTTTGGCTCTTCATTTTAATCCTCTCTTCATATGTCTCCACCTTTCTAGTTGTGGTTACCACAGCTGGATGTAGCAACAAGCTATGAATTAAAGGAACGCTGTATTTGCTCATGCTGGCATATGGAATATTTTATCCACTACTGTCAGTCTACCACATAAGGGTGAAATGTGGATCATGCAGTTATTAAAGTAGGAAAAGTTGAATTAGTTGTTTGCTAAGAGTGATGGTATTTGAGCATTTCAACAGCTTAGTTGAAGCTGTGATAAGTTCTTCATCAGCAAAAATAGTGTGGTCAAGGTTCAATGAGTCTCTCCATAGAGCACTCAAGTTCCCATTGCACTGTGGAGGAGGAGATGGAAGTGGAGCTTTACGGCTTTAGAATTTGTGAGACAAAACCTTCAGGAGCTTGTACTGCTCTGTGCAGATGGCAGACCTCTGCTGATGGCATAGAAGCACAACGAATCTCCCTCTCTGTAAAGGCAGAGGAGGCTGAGGACTTCTACCAGATGAAGGGCAGTCCCCCTCCTCTTCAGCTTCCTTCTAGACACATTTGTAGCATTTGTATCTGTGGGTCTGCCAAATTCTCTAAAAATGGGTCGTACTTGGACCTGTGTAAGTGAGACAGAAACTTATTTTGGGGGTATTTTTATGAAGGTGTCCTGACTGATTTGTAGTCACTGTGAGCGCTGCAAATGAAAAACAAAAAAAGGGGTTATCAAGAAATGAAGAGGAAAGAAGAAGAGTGGCTACCTAGTGTTTCACAGAATGTTTGTTGATGCGATAAATACAAATGAAAACTATTTGCTTTACAGCAAATTGTCCTCCAAGTGCAATCTATATATTTTTCTTGCTTGTCACTGCAGCTGGAGCTGTCAGCCAAGATAACTAGTAGACAGCATAATTTTGAAAAATTTTACTTCAATAATAATCTAGTTTGTTCATGGGAGAGAAAGAGCTGACATGTTAAGAAATGCTGTGATAAGATATTAATTTTCAGTGGACAACAGGGACTTAAAATCCTTGACAAGATAGATACATGCTTCAGAAACCCAGAAATTTGGACACCTTTTTTGCCTGCTTCAAGACATACAGTGAGTATATTTCTCTAACGACTATCTTCCGAAACAAGTCTTTTTTTTTTTTTACTTTTTCTCTCAATTTTACATACTCCTTCCTTCCTCAAGAACAGAGTAAATGAGATTCTCCATCTCACATGTGTTTTATTTTGCAACAAGAGAGGGTCGTCTTCTCCTAAAGACTTGTGCAAGCAGGAGACCACAAGCACCAATGCTCTTCACTCAGGAAGCTCCACTTATATCTCAGTTGTTTGGCTGAATCAATAGTCAGTAGTTGGGATTTTTGTTGATCTGATGCCTCAACTTGCCATCACTTAGAAGGTTTACTTTAGGGTATTATAGTAGGATTCCTAAAGATTATTTCCTCTGCTTCATCCTATGGAGGAAAGAGACACAGAGAAGGCAGACTGAGAAATAATAAAAAACGTGTCAACAATATTCTGCTTTTGAAATGAATATGTATACACAAGTTGCTTTACTCTCAATGTAATGGGGCATAAAGGTTTCATCTACTTCCTTTTCACTGTCAGAATGCAGCCATGGAGGGCTGCTGTAACTAAGAGTCAGTCTTTCAAGTATGCTAATTCAGTAAGTTTGGAAAATGTGTGATTGTAGAAAAGCAGAGAGAGATGTGTGTGGATCATTGTTAGGAAGTTGAATATTACATATTTTGACTTATTTAAATTTAATGAACCTCAGAAAGCACTTTTAGTGTTTACTTTTTCCTCATTTGACTCTAATTAACCTTTCACATGATTCAGATGTCTGACAAATGTGTAGGGCTGCAGGGCTAAGTGCTTTCTTCCATGATTGACTTTAATTAAGCTTTCTCTAGGCTTGAAACCCTTGTAAACTCTGAGAACTTTATTTTAATTGCCTTCTGCCAGATTTACTTATGCTAGACAAATATTATAAATCAAATACAACACTATTAGAAGCATGATGAACTCACTTGCAAAGCAGTAGTCTGCCATGCTGAAATGCATTACACTCACCAAAAGGGCTGTAATGGGAGAAAAAAAATGACAGATTTCATGAAGGTTACCTCTGGAGCATAACCAGCTTTTCTTTTTCTGCAGTGTAGGTATGTGAAGACACCAAGTTTCAAAGTATTGTTACTCTTCTCCAGTTTCAGTGGTATTACATCATATTCATTCATGCTAGAAATTATTAAGTGTGTCCTCCGAGAACTTATTTCATGCTTTGAACTGATCAAAGGTCTCTGTTGCAGCTGGTGGAATGAGTCAGTTCAATCTTAATTAGGGGACTTTGTCACCTAAATCATGGCATTTCTGTTGCCTGACTCTGTCCTAAAAGGGTCATCAGGAGAACCAGACAAACAGGCACCACTGCTTGTATAAGTAAATGCTGATTTTATCATTCAAAATACTGCACACAGAAACGCAGTTCACTGTCTCTTTGCAGAAATAAATGGAAGATTGTCCATGTCTTTGAAGTTAAATGTAAGTTTTAGCCAAACCAAGGTTTGTAACATTTTTTTAGTGCTTCCTGTCAAATGGTAGCATGTGAACATTCTGTCGGCTCATGGATTGGAAGCATCCCTTCTATTCAAACGAATAGCAAACCCTGTTTTCATTCTATGTTGCTTTGCTATAAATTGCCCTGTGAAAGAGGCATTGTGAGTAGCACAAAGGTAGTATGCTGCACGTTTTGGCTGCTTCTCCATCGTATATTATGTTCTGAAGGAACAACTGAGCTATACTGACTTAACTACACTTCTCCTATGCAACCTCCTTATGCTTGATGGGAAAGGTTTGGCTCTCATGCCAGAATGCCATCTTGAGAAAACCTTTTGCATTTGCTGTGGTTGAAATGCTTATCCTTAATACAAAAATTTCTGTGGAGCTTCTGCTGGAACAAAGCTTATCAAAACTGTCTTTGTGCTTAATTACAATATAGCAGTGGTCTTGAAATAAGGGGCAACCTTTTTCTTCAGTAACCAAAAACATGAAAACAGATATCAACAGAGAAAAAAAACAGATATCATTAACCCTGATGTCTCAATTGTGATGGCTCTGTGTTTCCTTCTGCTTTTTAATCCTCTCCTAACACAATGTAGAATCTTCTAAATTATAAAAAAATTCTATTATGAATATGACTTAGATCAAGTTAATTCTCAAAACTGAATCCTTACACCTGAGCTCAAACACAGTGCAAGGTTGAATATTGAATCATATTATATGAATATGATTAATATATACATAAATGTATGAGTCCACATACACATTTATATATGCAACTATTTAAAACAGCTACTTTATCTGAATACACATTCTGTACAAAACCATAGACTGACTGCTCCATTAGCTGTATTTATCCAGCTAATATGTGTTGCTAAAGCTGTTGCAGCAAAAGGGTCTCCATGGGGACCAGCTTTGGCTTAGAAAGAATAATTAAGTTTCTGTACCCTGTTGATACTCAGCTTCCAAGAGTGCTAATAAAAACACTGTACCAAGGTGGCAGCTTTCAAACCTCAGCCCAGGACAACAGGATGCCTTAAGCCAGTCGAAAAGCAGGTGCCAGAGCCTGAACACAGCTGTTAAGTGAGGAGAATAGGTGTTAGCTCTCCTAGATCCTGCCAGGGTGGTGGGTTAGCTCCTGAGTTTGACATATTGACTGTTGGAGACATATTGACATATTGGTCCTGTTGGAGAACTTCAGAGAGTTTTCAAGGTAAGCAAGGATTCATGTAGAGAGATGCACAGTGAGGATCTGGTGCACAAAATCATTTGTTTTAAAAGTACTCAGAGCCCTTTAAGTAGGTTGTTTTTTTTTTTTTTTTTAAATAGTGGAGATATAAACTATTTTTTGTACTGAGGCTTTTTTTATTCTTGTGAATCTTTGTATAGTCAGA
This sequence comes from Aphelocoma coerulescens, assembly GCF_041296385.1. Classification (NCBI taxonomy): domain Eukaryota; kingdom Metazoa; phylum Chordata; class Aves; order Passeriformes; family Corvidae; genus Aphelocoma; species Aphelocoma coerulescens. The sequence continues at coordinate 117,994,110 of NC_091015.1, read as the reverse complement.
ATCACAATTATTCATGGGAAAAAAATCTACAGCCATTTCCTAGTTTTAATTAATTCTATTTTACATCCTGACACTTTAACTTGCTCTTGATCAGCTTCTAAGTGATCTGTTTGACATGTCTATCTTTAATTCAGAGTAATTGTCAAATCAGTTTGCAATTTATCAGCAATGTGAAGAGTAAGTCTAGCCAGAAAAAGCTATTTTTCTTTTTAGAGTGAAAGTAAGCTATTAAAAAGGGCCTGGGAGATTTAAGAAAAATGGTACTGTCATCTGAAATTTCTGAGTGCAAGAACCCTTTCAGATTTCTAGGAAGAATTTTAAGTAATTTCTGCATTCAATAAGCATGACAATGATCTGACTTGAATAAAAAATATTGCCTAAATTCTATTGCTTTATTTCTACTAAGCTGAGGGCACGGCAATCTATTACAATCTATCTGATGTGGGGATTTTTTTGGAGATATTTTCAATACCATGCTTTTACTGGGTGAAAGTGATAACAAGTGGTATTGGTCTTAAACAATACTTGCAATTGCAGACTAAAGACTAACGTGTCTGCCTCAAAATTTCCTTGGCATGTATTTAACAAACTCTGTGTAACAATTATAATATCTGAAAAAAGCTTATTCTTTCAACTTCTTCACTGTATATAAAATCCCAGGTACATACAGTCACATCTCTTCCCTATTAATCTTTACTTCTGTGTAACTCCTCTGCCAGCTTCCAGCAGTGGGAACAAGGACCTTACACAGAAAGGTCCTTTTCTAAAACTGATTAAATTACACCCTATGCACATCTATGTTTCTTCTCCTAGCCCTGTGAAATTAAACTGGAGCTGCAGCTGAGCCAAATATTTTAATGAATTGCGAGTTTACAAAAAAAAACCAGCCAACCAACCAACAAAAAAAACCCAACCCAAAAAACCACCAACAAACAAACAAACAAAAAGAAACCCCAACCAACCAAACACCCCCCCCCAAAAAAAAAAAAAAAAAAAAAACCAAAACAAAAACATAAAGGGAAGAACTGGGATAATTTCACACTTTAGTGAAGCTGGCCAAAACTGGCATGAAGTTTTGGTTCAGAAGAAGAAATGAAGGAAATACTTTCTATGAGTGTTTAATTTCAAAATGTACACCATGCAATGTTGTGAATTTTCACAGAATTACAGAATTTTGTTTACAATTTGGAATTCACTAATTTATGATTATTAATAAAATTTTTTAAAAAGCACAAAACATCACTGGCATAAAAACAGAACACAGAAGATTTCTCCAAATTCTATCCTTCACATTTTGATTGAAACGCTGACTAGAAAATCAATTAGTCACACAGAAGCTCCCTGGTGGGCAGAGTCTGGTTACTTTCAGGGTCATGAGCATAGTTTATTTCTTAAGCCATGTAACTCAAACATCTGCACAGAAAGGATGAGACTCTGTGTATTGGTATTTCCAAAGAGTGAGCAGAGCTGAGTAGGTAGGGACTATGAGCAGTGTGTTAATTACCCACCTGATAGGCACTAAGAATATAGGCAGGCAGCAGTTCCTGTGCCACTCAGTTTGTCTTAATAATATTTAGAGGTGATGGGGACTGGTGCTACTCCCTCCACTTCTGTGACCACCATGCTTATTCCTCCAATGTAGGCTATCCATTCTCCTTTTCAATGCTGCCAGCACAATCCCTGTTTCATCCCTGCTGTAAAGTCATCTGTACCGTGGTATACCTCCCATCAATATGAAATATTGGGCATAAGGGCACAACAGTATTACTATGAAAAAGAGCAGTGAAAATTGATCCCCCCACATCCCAAGACCATGTGTTTGTCTTTTATCTGTGGTACTCAGGGCTACATTGTTCCTTTCTTTCCAGAGGAAAAAAACAAAAAAAAAAACCAAAAAAACAAAAACCAAGCAAATCCCAACCAATCACACAAAACCCCAAACAAATAAACAAAAACAGAAAAGAGAGAGAGGGACAAACACTAAAATAATGGAGCATATAAGAAACCCTAACAAAGCAGGACATGATTGTTGTACAAAGCAGGGTACATTTTTTTCAGTTAAGTGGGGGTTTTTTGAAATTTCTTCCCAAAAACAGTGATTATTTGAAAAAATACAAAAAAATTAATGAACTTGTTGAAAGCATTTTCTTGTTCCTGGATTAGTGGCTTAAAATAATACTGGTTGTGGCTCTGATTTTGTTCATGTGAAACTTACCTTCATAAAGTAACTTGCTATATTGCTGCAGCTGGCTGGGTAATGTCTGTTCCTGTGTTTGTCATTACCAAGCAAAGAGACCTGCCAAATTATTCAAAAGTGTATTGCAGTCCCAGCATCTCTTATTATTCCTTGCACTCCTTCCTCCCATTCCTTTCATGTTGTTCTGATACACAGGGATATAATGAAGAAGTTACATAACTAATTAAAGCAGATGTATTTTTAATAAAGACTTTGGAATTGATTTTTTGAGAACTAACAAATTCAATTCTCAAGAGTATCTCAACACTATTTTAAAAAGTGTTTGATTTATTCGTTTTAGCTTTGGGGACTGCTGTTCCCATATGGATTTTTCCAAAGACTTAAAGTCTTACCTTGGGTTACTTGCACAGAGTATGGATAGGCCATGACTGTTTAAGCATGGTGTCAGATCAGAATTGAAGGTGTAACTAATGTAGCCATCAAAGGATCTCTAAAACCGACAGACTGCCTCTGCAGGACTTTGTAATCTGTTTTATTCATAACATTATTAAGATGTAAGTATAGCTTAATTTTTATCATAAAGCATATAAATGAAAGCAGTTGCAATTCAAACATGGGGCTTTGATGGAGGGCGCATTGAAATAATTGAAAAGACTCACACTGGTTCCACTGATCATGGATGAATATCAAACACCACATGACATCCTACTGTGATTACTTGTTTTAATGAAAAAGCTCGTGATTAATTTGTGAAAATTTTGTGAAGATTTATAATGTGCACAGGAAAGAAGGGTTAAGAAAACCAGGAAAAAATATTTGTTATATAAATCAAGGTTTTTCTAGTGTGGGAAGCGGAAGAAGGGGAAACTTGTAAATTTTCTTCTTTTTGAACAGAGATCCCAAGTAACTAACCTTCCATTTCAGATGACTTGATTTTTCAGGTTGGATGGCTGGTGGTTTCCTTTACCGGTCTGTATTTCTTTACCAGATCTTGATTTCTTTTCTCTGTCTTGTTCTTGTATGAGGTCAGAAGGGAATGATTGAGGAGAAGGAAAAGATAAATTGTATCTAGTTACATTTTGGGATCAGAATTCAAAACCAAAGAGAACGCTCAATACATTTTTTTCTCACATGGAAATATTTGTAACAAAGATTTCCATATAATCATTATCTACATAAAAAATCCTCATTATTAATAGCAGTGGAAGCAGTGGTATTTGAAGAAAAATTTTCCTCCCTAGTCACTTATTAGAAGATAAATCTTTACAAAATCCGAATTCAAAGAACAGTAAATATGCCTAGCTTTGAGTTGCCACACTTTGAGTTCTCTTTCTTTTTTATATATTCAAAATCTTCATCTGCATTGGAAAGCTTGGTCTCAAATAGCTACTTTTTCCATAAAATACACATTTTAGATTGCATACTTCCAGATTTGGCAAATTCACCCCAGGATGAGTTCATTCTCCCCTCTTTTAAACCCTCACATGTCACTCTGCACCCCTACCCCTGCTATGTTCTGTTTGACTGGAGCATTGAATTTCTTGCTCACAGATTACCAATCACAGGGAAAGAAGCTGGAATGAGATTAGACTTGATGGGCTGTAAGCAATCTCCATGTACACACGTGTACGTGTCTAGATCCCATGCACGGACACAGAATAAAAAACCTGAAGTTTCAGGTACTTTTTACTGGTGAAATAGCTGCAGGGTGACTGAGATGAATCAAATGACTTGAAAGAACAAAAGTTCAGGGAAATAGGCACAGCAATAATCCCTGTGATTTGTGAACATCGTGAAGGATTTACCACATTCTTGCATCAGTTCACATGATAAATTTGCTTTGGTCACTGCCTTCTGACTCACCATGAGGACTGATTTGCAAACCTGAGATATTGGAATCTTAAATTATTCTGTTTATTATTTATGATGAATAGAAAACCATTGTATTAACATTCCCTTATTTTTATTTAAGATTGACTGAAAATGAAAGTTGTTAAGGTAAGTGTTCAAGTTGTACTTGGCATATATTATTTCCTTCTATTTGCAATTCCCAACACTGTCTTTCAGCCTTCCCTTATTTTAACTGTTCTTTTTTTCCCCCAGCTCTTCAGATATGCAACAGCTTCATTTCCCAAAAAAAGAAAAACTTCAAATTCTCGTAAAATCTGATGTTTTCTGCCCAGCTACAGCTTCCCCTTGGTAATTTGCTTTCGTGTATGACTGGAAGGTCCTGGTTTCATGTTCCCTGTTCTCAAAGGAGTGTGTCAAAATCCCCTTCCCATTCTGGCCTTGTGCTACTGTTTATCCACAGGCACTGGCATATGCAATGGGTGCTGTATTGAATGGAGCTCCTCATGTTTTCCCCACAAAAAGTGATCTGCTGATTCACCTTGAACTCCGCCCAGGGGATGAGTGCGATAACTTTAATATACTGTGCTCTTCCACACCAACAAGGACTATCTGCAATGGAAAGAGTAACATGAAAGAATGGAGAGGGAAAGACTGTGTTTCATGAAAACAAGAACCTGCTGTGAAGGTAAGTGTTTAAAACTTGTAGGACACTGTCAAATTACGATGACTTGCTATTGCATCTATTATAAAATCATAATAATAGAGAGGGCACTTCTGTCTGCTAAAGTAATTACTTGCTATATTGCTTATAATTAAAGAAAAATAAAAACCATATGACAGAACCAGCGGTTCAAGCATCTAATAAGCTTTGATAAACAGCTTCTGTAGAGCTTGTGCAAATACAGATTAACTTTAAAAATGCTATTATCCCCAGCAGACAGATGTTCAACTATTGAAGTCGAGAGACAATCACAGATAGTAGATTGCATGCTGAGTGGTGCTGAAGGGTTGTCAGTGAAGATACACATGTTGAGGACTTTGAATAGCTCTCCCTGGCTCTCTCAGTGCCAGAAGCCTCTTTTTGACAAATCTGCATCACATTTGAAGGAACAGCGAGGAAGTACCTTACCCAGTCAATCTCTCCTGGGACACGTCACACTCATGGGAAGACACAGAGTTTGTTCATTTGAGGTGGTCATGGCTTGAGGTTGACCTGATGTTACCTGTGTGGTTTCTGTAGCTTTAGTCACTCAGTACAATAAAAGGCTCACTAAAAATTTGAATCTTGACTGTCAGGCTGTACCTTTTCTTTCTCAAATCATACCAATGCACAGAGAACAACACAAGAGTCACAGAATTTCTTCTGTCCAAGGTAAACATTCAGTCTGGGACCAAGTTAGGGCACAAAATCCACTTGTCTGTTATGATACAGATGTTGTGGTACTTTCCTTAGTAATAGTATATGTGGTAGATCATTACAACAGCTCTAGGAAAAACCAAAGTTTCAATTGCTTCTCCTAGTTTATGTTTTTGCAGTTTCTAAATTTTGTGAACTGGAAATAGTTAAGTCAGCTCTCATTTTAGTTTGCAGTCTTGTCTGTGCACCCTGCAGTAGGCACTGAGGCTGATAAACAGTTCTGAAAAACTAGATGAAGAGATTATTTTGCTAATGATTAATTAACATATTTATGTATAGGGGGGAAAAAAAGGAAAAAAAAAAGTATGTCTGAAACCCTGTCTTAAACCCTAAATTTTACTCAAAACTAACCTGCTAACATCCAGGCAATTGCTATATTAAAAAAAAGTTAAAACGTTACTATTTGCTCCAGTTCTTCAGTGTCCTGAATTATTAGTGGAGGCTGAAGAAGAATGAAAAACTGAGCCCCAGACGGTGATGAATATTTCTATGAGAAGTGCTAAGCAATTGCAATAAATCATTATGAAAAGTGGGGAACGTGTGAAACAGGCAACAAATAACTGGAGGGCACTTTTTTGTTACCGGTCTGTATGAACGTCTGCTTGTAACCATGGCAACTGGAAGGCCACGTTTACAGCATTGCTACCAACAAATATTGAAGAGCACCTTACAGCACTTTTCTCATTCAAGCAATATTGGCTGCTTTCCCTGCTGTGCCCTACAGACATGTCCTCTGACCCCAAGCTCCCTTCTTCACAGGAACAATCTGCAAGAGAGCCAGCTAAGCCCTACAAGTCTGCATTCCTCACTCCTGTCAAGTGGACTGGCATGCAGCATTCCATTTTTCTCATTATTTACTCTGTTTTCAGTGATAACATTGAAGTTTTACAAAGTGGTCCAGCTTACCCACATGGGACAGGAGGATAACTCTGATTTAACAAAGAGGCAGTGTCATCTAGAAGTGCAGTAAACATTGTGATTGATAATCAAAGGTCAAATGATGCACTGAGATGTTCATGCCCACTTACTTTTGGTCACTGTACCAAAACATTCTGCAGTGCTTTGGAACAAACATTTTGGAATAAAGGTAACAAAAATTCAGTTTCTTCTTTTCTTTTGTCCATAGACTCCCTAAGTGCTGTCTGTATCCATGTCTTAAATTAAACCATTACAGGCACTTTGCCTGTAAATGTACATTCTCTAAAACATATGGAATTATTTGAAATTTTACATCAATTCTAAAGTCCATATCTTTTTGGTGGTGGTGCTGGTCTTTTTCCTTATTGGCCTATAATACTCTCTAGATCAGAAACCGTTTACTGTTTTCATCAAACAGCTCTCTGAATAAAAAAAAACTATGAGTAGAAACCATGGCTCTGGCAATCTGCATTTAGAGGTTTTGGGTAGTGGAATGGAAGTGACAATGTGTTTTGGGTATAATATATATGTATGGCAGCCAGCTGTTGAGCTCAGAAAAAAACCTGGCACTATGCCAGACATGTTTGCCAGAGGTACTTTATTTCTATTTGCAGTGATAAAGAGAAAAATGGAATTTTTTACAGGCTAATAACTTTTTGATAACATAGAGATTCTAACACTGTGTTTTGGAAAATGTAGAATCATAGAATATCCTGAGTTGGGAGGGACCCACAAGGATCTTTGAAGTCCAGCTCCTGGCCCTGACAGGACAGCCACAATGATCACACCATGTGACAAAGTAAATATAAATCATCAAGGATCATCATTGTTTTCATTTTTCTGTCATGGTAAATTGAAATTACCTGTATTTGAGTCAGTGTGAAGTCATAAAAGCAAATTAATATAAACAATTGCTGCTTAGTACTATAATTTAATCTTCATAGTGAATTTTAAATCTTTCTGCTGCATTAATTGTTATTAACATTAAATTCTTCATCCAGATGGAAATTTCCTATATAATAGGACTTGTTTTTCATGGAATGTGATAGTAAAAAAGAAAAAAATTTATAATTGTTCTGATTTTTCCACTAATATTCATCAATAGCCATAATATTTCATTCCTAGTACCTAGTACTTATCCTGCATGGATTCTCAACACTCGATATTCTGTACTTATGTTTTCCTCTGTGATATAGAACCTATTGCCAAATTTTATGAGAAAAAGGAAAACTATTATAATGGTTGAACTGATCAAATTCACAATCATTTCTGGGGTTTTTTAAATCTGAATGGCAAGCAGGTTCTGTAAGCCCATCTCTTACACTTGCTTCTCACTCTAGGAGTTTAGTTAGCATCAGGAAATTCCCACATTTGGCATGAATAAGAATCTATCAACTAAAATAATTTTTTTTAAAAATCCTACTTTTAAGAGAAATTGCTCTGAGTTTGGAAGCTCTTGCTTCAGCAGTTGGCAATTCCACCTTCACAGTCAAATATACTAGTATAAAAAACTCTTTCAGTCCCTAAATGCTGATTTGATAAAAACAATGTGAAAGAGGAACTGTGATTTTAATTTTCAAGGAGCTGAGGCCTCACAGTTGGTGTAGATTTAATTTAAAATATTGAGTTTTCACTACTTTGGGGGTCCAGGCTGTGCTGTTTTCTATAATTGCCCTGATGCACAATTACCTAGAAATAAAGAATTCAAAATATTTGAAGGAAAGAAATGAAACCAAGTTAATGTCAAAATCATTAAATCCCCAGCTGGGAGGAAGAACCACTCTCTTCCAGTTCCTGGAAAAAAGTCAAAGCTGCCACAAAGTGCAAGTCTTCCAGCTACTTGAAACTAATAACTAGACCTTTGTCATGTCAAGAGCTGTGAAGGACAAATGCAAACTGTATACTCCCTGAAATGTCTGGACTTGGGGGATATCCATAGGTGGGATTTTTTAATCTGTTTTACTTACAGGAGAGCTGCTAAACAGCCTGAGAGACATCCTGCTGAGAGACACTCTCACGCCTTTATCCCAAGCACTGCCTACCTCTCACTATACTCCACTGTGCTTCTTGGGAGTTTGCAACAAGGTAAAGCAGATCTTTATAAATGAGCATGAAAATGCTGCAAGTGCACAAAAGCTCTCCCTCAATAGACACTGTGTGTGCAGAGACTCCTGCTCACCTGCTATACAAAAGCAAGCATAACATGAAGAACATATAGAGTATTAGGCTGTTTTTGAATCAAGACCCTGCGTTATTAGACTAAAAAATACAGTTTTTCTTCCAAATACCAAGTGTTTGATTCTTATTTATAGGCCTAGCTCACTGAAAGGAAATGTCCCTCTGTGTACAATCAGGTGGCTGACGTCCTTTCATATCATTTTTATTTTACTTTTTCTGAATGGGAACTGGCCGGGGAATTGCGCAAAAACATTTCTGTCTCCCAGCTTCCTATTTCATATGACTGAAGCAATGAGTTCAGCACAGCATGATGGAGAAAGGGCAGATTGAACAGATGATTCAGAGGTGAGATGAGGACAAATGTATGTTTGGATTGGGGGGGTGGGGAGCGGGTGGTGCTTGAGTTAACTTTTATGAGGCTTTCACAAATAATGGATTTTTTTTTGTTTTCAAACTCAGCTTGTTTTCCTGAGCATGAAAGAATTGCTGGAAAAATTGTTTGCATGCAGCTACTTTCATAATTAGCAACAACAATTCATTATATAAATTCCACACAACTACTACTTTTTCTCACCAATGTTAAATAGTTTAGTTGAGCACATGCTATATATGTCCTGATTTAGTTGATTTAAAAATATTTACCATATTCTGTACCAAAACAATATGGAAAACACAGCTTTGACTCAGCAGAGATTTTAGTAGTAAATAGCTCAGAATAATTCCTTAAGAGAGGTTTTAATCTGCTTGATCATGAAATATTCATGGTCATACATAGGAATAAATGTCAGTACTGCAACATCTTCTTTTGATATCTAGGACATTACCTGTGAATTGCTTGAGCAAGTATTTCCTTGCAAAGGCTTAAGTAACATTTCTGCCTGCAGGAATGTGCTAAACAGCTTTGTGTGTGGTGCTATCCTGCACTTTCCTGTAGCAAAAATCTTCTTGGCTGAGGTTATGATTATTATTCTCATCACTGTCTTTTGTAAAAACAAGGGTAATGCTTGCTGGTGAGCGTGGGTTTGACGTTTGAGCCCTGTAAAAAACTTTCACAATACTCAACATCTTACACTTGCATGTAATCTTAGTACAAGACAAAGCTCTTTCTTGTTTTAAAGGCTGTCTATTGTACAGGCACCATATCCTCAAACTAAATGGAGAAAAGTTAGAAGTTTCATGGGAAAAAAAAATTAAAAGTCTCCCTAGTTGTCAGAAACATATTAATTCTGGATGTTGCTTTTTGTTGAAATTTATATTCAATATTATATTGTCTGTTCACATCCAGATGTAAATAGCACACTCAGTAGGCAGTGAGAATTCATGCAGGGAGCATGGAGGTTTGCAGTGGGCTGCTTAGCAATAGTGGGCCAATTCCCAGCTGGAATAGCTGGAGTAGCTCCTAGTGAACTTTATATCTACTGCATGTGTCCTAGTGATTATACAGCTCCAAGCATTTGCACAGATCAGTGTCAGGAGACAGTGTGAGGGTAAAAGAACATTTGGTCTGATTCAGTGCTGACATTTTTATGTGAATAGTGATGAATATTACTATTTTTCACTACTGCTATGTTGTTGTTAATCATGAATTATTGCTGTTATTATTTTTATTGTTATTATTAAAGCAAAAGCCAATGTAGACAAAGCCTAGGTATACATTATGATCCACAGATCAGCTGCTACCGGGCATGAGGTATCATCGCAGCACTGGGACTGGGCTAGCGAGTACAGAACAGCTTTGCACTGCACACATGCATCATAGAGCTGTGCTTGTGGCACCCTCACCCTTTGGAGCACCACTGAGCTGTTGGTGAGACCCATCTTGTATCTCCTTGTTGATGCTGGAAATTATTTGATGCTGTTCTGGTGGGCTCCACCTGAACCCACTCAGATGACACATGAAGCAAGGTTTGCATCCTTTTCAGCCCAGGCACTGCAGCTATGAGCCCCACTTGAAGGCTCTGTGTGAATAATGCACTCCCCTTCCCTTTGGCCATCAGCTGGTGAAACAGGGATCAGAGTGGAGCCCAGTGTTTCTAAGTGGAGTTTGTTCATTCAGTACATCAGTGAATTGTGAGCCTGTGTTTATAAACATGCTCAGAGGAGCAAGCTGTCTTCAAGTCAGCCTTAGTAAATATCGGAATCTGATGCCCTAACTCTGATAAGAGATACCTTTATCCACCACTGGGGTTTTTTTAAATTCAGAATGGTTTGTTTCAGGTACAGAATAAATTATGTGCATTGTTACTCTACACAAGTAAGCATATCAGAGTCTAACCCAGGTTCTGCTAACAATCTGTTGATAATAAAAAAACCCACTTCTTTCAGATCTACATTAAATTGTCTTTTTTGGGGTGAAACCAGTTAGCCACATAACTGTATAATGCTCAAGTCTCATGGGAGGCTAGAAACATATTTTGTTAAATGCTCCTACATATGTCAAAGGAGATTTGTGCTTATTAATTAACACCTTGAGAAGACTATTTCAAGAACACATGTAGGAGTGGTCTATTTAATTAGGGACTATCAGAAACCTTAGAGCAACATAGTCTGATGTACATTAATTTTTTGATGTCTATTATTTCATCTAGACACAGTATTTATTGAAATACTTGACCTAGCTGAGGCTACAGGGACTCTTCGTGTCTCAGCCAATTGAGCATGTTTGATGTTACAGAGTTACCAAGACCATCAAGATTAAGAATAAAAAAATAAATAAAAAAATTAAGGGAATATTATGATCAAGTAGACTGGCTAGCAACACCATATTTCCATTAATTAAGAAGAAGAAAGTAGATCATTAGTACTGACCACAGATTTTTTTTCTACTGCTTTGTTTCCTTTTTTTTTCTTTTACATTAATTCATTTTCTATAGTTATTCCTTTTGCTGGCAGTGAAGAATAGATGAGTACCTGATAAATTTTAGAGTGTGATAGCAACCTGGCATAAATAAACCTTCTATGTTTCCTGCCTTTCTCCTGAAAAGAGGGTAATTCATGCCAGGGATTCCAACAAATATGAAGGTATAGTAAATGAGCTTGTATGTTTCTCAAGTTAGACCAATCAAGGTCTGCATCATAGTGATCTAGTTTTTAGGTTATTGTCTCAGGTGACGGCCTCAGAGATATGTCACCCTGTGTTTTCATGGAAAATTTCAGTACCATGAAGAATTTGCCCTTTTAATCCACCAATCTTTTCATTGTTCTCCTTGATTGCTTCCTGAAGTACAAAATACTTAAGAAAAACTCCCTTTAGCCACTCATAGAGTCTCATATTCTGTTTCTATGCAATCATTTTAATAAAAGCAGTAAAATACAGACTAGTCACCATTATAATTTCTTGTTATCTTTTATAAATAAAAAAGGAATTTAGTAGTAGAGTGGACTAGACACCTGAGCAGGAAATTCTAGCACAGTATGAGCAAGCTCAGGCTTTTTACTCTACCAACAGCACTGTTATAATAAATTCCCTGCTCATGTATCCTGCTCCTTTATTAGACCCCTGCCTCTAATGTTCCCTATTTCTGTTCCCAGCTGTGTTGGTTCTGTGCAGGTCCAGTGTAATTAATTGTCAGGGAAGAGTACTTTTGAAGTAGGATGGATCATATGAGGTGCACATTCTATGTGTGGAAGGATGTTATTTTAAAAATATTCTCCTTGCTAGTGAATATTAGAAAGTTATCCTTGAGACATGGAGGCAACCTCAGATGGAGCAGATGGGGAGAGAGGAGAGTGGGGTGGAAGGGAAAGAAGATATGCAGGAAGGATGTGGAAGCTGATTTACTTCCTGACTCCAACATCCCCAAGGAAAAGGATTTACTCTGTCTGTGCCCTACTGCATGCAACATTTTACAATTCTGCACTTCTTTGAAATTAAAATATTCGTAAACACCAAATCTGAAAGAAAACCTGCTGCACTGTCCTTCTTCTCAGATTCTGGACACTGGTGGTCAGAGTTTCCCAAAGGAAGCTTACTCTCATGTGTACCACTTATATAGGAAAATCTTTACTGAAAACACAAACCTAAATCTTTCATTTATACAACAAATAAGAAGATAATGGATTTTTAAATTTCTCTTAGTATTTTCTAATTAGTTCAATTATTAATTTGACTAAGTGCCATATCCAGGGACATTTAAGGAATCCTGCTCCCATCCTTTAGTCAATTTCAGTTAGAGGGACTGCAAACTAATTAGAAAATATTTGTTTTCAGTCTGGCTCTGTACAACATAATATCATGAACACATTTTTTTCTACGTACCAGGTTCAGACTTTTAAGGAAAGTTTTATTTCCAGTAAGAAATCAAGCTCTTAACAGCCTATTGACTTTGAAAATTTCTAAGAATTAATCAATGGATTATTAGATGGACTTGAATCAAGAGCAAACTGGTTTTGATTCAAAGCCCAATCATTTCTGTTCATACCAGTTAGTTGTTTTTAAATGAGGATATGATTCAGTAATTTTACAGAAGCCTATGAAAGATCAGTCAACTACACAGATATCTATGAGGGTAATGTGCTAACCTAGAATATCAGCATGTCATTAGAACCAAAAATTAGAGAAGTTTTAATAACTTAAAGAAATGATAGAATCATTCAATCAATTAGTTGAAAAAAACCTTCAAGATCACTGAGTCGAATTGCAAACCTAACAGGGACAAGTCCACTGCAAGAAAGATTAAAAAAAATCTTGGAAACATGAAATATATCATTGATAAACTAATACAAAAATTTTGAATAAAATAAAATAAGATAAAATAAAAAGAAAATAATTATGAGAATATGCATAACAGATTATTTGAATGTTAGTTACATAGGAAAGGAAAAATACTTATGTGCTCATCTCTATTCCTAGCTAATAAGTATTGCAATCTCTTATGTGTATTCCTATAATCATAAATTCTGTAGTAAAAAACCCAACTAATGTAGTGGAACTTTTTTTTCCTTAATCTTATATGTTTCAGTAAAAACATAATCCAGAAATCTGGCTAAGGGAACAGCAAAGAAATACAAGGGGAAAAATCCCCGGGGTGAATATGTGCTAGAGAAATATTTATTTTAAAATAGGTCATCTTTGCATCAATTCTTTGATAAATGTTGTCATTATTAAGTGTTATGATAATGCTTAAGAATATCAACTCGGGACTGAAGTACATGTGCAGCTTTTTAAAAAACCTCTGTTCCTTCTCTAAGGTATTTACCATTCTGTCAGATGGCATTAAGGGTAAAGAGACAAATAGAATGGGAATAAAAGAAGAGGTGATGATATTCAGAGAGATTAGCAGAAAGGGGGTGGTCAATGCTCATTTCACTTCTTTCATACTAACATATTCAATTTATACCTCTGCTCATTTCCTCGGTAGCACTCAGGAGGAATAAACCCCATTTTCAACCTAGAAATAAGTGTTAATAGAAAAAAATGTTGGTTTTTTGCAGAGGTTCTTGTCCCACAACTGGAACGCATGGAACCATATACTGTGTCCAGCTGTTGGTTCACATAATGTGAACACAGACGATTACTGTACAGCTTCCAAACTACCAAGGCACTGTATAATATATTGTATTATTATGTATTAATATGTGCAGTAATATATTTAGCAATGCATGTGTCAATAGAATATTACAATAGAGATAGATCACAAGAACGTATTCCTGATGAATATAATTCTTTGCATGTATCCTCAGGGTGATACAAGCAATTTGAAAAGAGCTCTGACACAATGACCCACTGAAGAATATGAAGGAAATGTACAGAAGATGTGTAGCACTGCTGTGGAATATTTTACAGATAATTATTTTGAGTATTGGTAATTGCTCAGTGTAGTGGTTTGGTCTAAAATACTCATTAATGTTTATCTTCTGTGACATAAGAATTAGGAGAAACGCAACGCAGGCACCAAACTTGAAAGAATATAAAGAAGTTTATTAACAGACCTAAAAGAAGAAAAAAAAAATTATACCACCTTCAGAACTCTCCTCCTCCCCCCACCTTCCTCCCTTCTCCCACTGACAATGTAAAAAGACAACCCTTAAAATGTTCAGTCTGTTTACCACTTCCATAATAACCTTGTTCAGTCCATTTAGAAAGAGAAGTCTCTTCTTGCTCGTGCTATGAAAACAGTATCACACCGAGACAGCCGCCCACTTCCAAATATTGTTCAGTCCATTTAGGAAGAGGAGTCTCTCTGCTCATGATGTGAGTCCCTTCCCCTGACTTGCAGCTTTTCCCGCAACTGCTTTCGAGGGTCCACTCTTGAAGGTTTTTGGGGTACAATTTTAAAGTTGAGCCGTTCAGAAACAAAAAAAACCAGAGACCCTTCTTCTTCCCTGGGAGCAAAGGGTCTTCCTCATCTTCATCGTTAGGACTATCTCTGGGAGCATCTCTAGGAACTGAGGTTTTCTCCTTTCCCGTTTGGAGCAAAAGTCCTCATCTGGTTCATCTGGTTCATCTCTCCCTGTCCAAACTTCTCATCAAATTACAGCTGTGTCAGCATCTGCCTATTGCTTATGAGTTGAACACTCCACCCCCCAGATCTTCATGAAATTACAACGGGATACTCTGATATATCACAGCTTCACAACAGAATTTCAGCTTTAAGCATCTCCTCTCTCTCTTCCCTCAGGTTTTCAGCTCTTCACAGCAATAAAAGGGTTAATCTCACCTCGGCCTTGCAGCTTTGCAAATGGAATGTTGAATTTTTCTTATCGCAGTGGAGAGGGGGGAAGCCGAGCAGCTCTGGCTGCCCACGGCAAGGCAGTGGGGGGGGGTTCCATGGCTGGAACAGGCCCATGGCTCCAGGCTGGCCGTGGCCTGGCCCGGCCTGGCCCAAGCAGGGCCTGGCCGGGCCCGCTGGCCCCCACACGGCCCTGCAGCCACCTGTCCCAGCACTGGAAATGAGAGAGAGCTTGGGGGGGGGAGTTTGTCTATTCTTAAGTGTGGATCACAGAGGCGGTCACAACTTTAAGTGGCTTAAAGAATTGTCCATATTCAGACTGGCTAGCTGATAGGTTCTATCAGGTCCTAGAGGAAGCTGTAAGCACCCCTTAGCAAGGACATCCCTTCTGGGACTATGCTTGCTAACCTATGACACTCAGTTATCCCATTGAAACAATATTTGTAAACATATCCTAGACCTACATATAATTAGAAGTAGGCTATCTGACCTATATCCCATCAGATGTAGAAAAAGCAGAACTTCACATTGTACTCTAAATATCCTCACTGAAAGTTGTAGACATGAACATTTTTTCCAAGCTCCCCTTTTCCCCCCCTCAGCAATGATGAAGTGGAAAGCATTTTGATGGGAGACATTTTTCTCCTCCTGACTTACCACTTCTTCTGAGTATTGGTAAATTGCTTACTGATTACTGACTGCAAGGACTGATCTGCTGTATGCGCGCATGCTTGGAGTTAATCAAAGGACACCTAGGATATGAAATGGGAATGCTTTCTGATTTTCCGTGCCTTTGTATCAAAACAAGTACAAGTTTAGCTCATTTTGTCCCCATTTAATAACTGTCAGGATGAGACACAGGTAGGAGGTATTTCAGCCTGAAATACTTGTGCCTAATACAAAATAGAAGACAACAACCTGTTTGCTGCCACTTCTTTTTGAACTGAACATTGTATTATTTGCAAATCCCTGAAGAATTCAATGCATCAGACTGCATCGCACCACATATGCTTCCCTTGGTCTAATCAGAATAGATGAATTTTTCTCTCTGCTGCTAACTGTGACACGTGTCTTATCCAGACACTTAAGATATTACATATTCAATGCTTATTATTTGGTCCATGATTAATTGAAAGCTAATAAAAAATGTATTACCATCCATATTCTTTACAGATCCTTCTTACAACCAGGAGAAAATGTTTCTTCTACTTTAAGGAACAAACACCTTCTTGGAGTAGTCTACCTCAATAGCTCACCGACTGGGCATGACTAAGAAACTAACTTTAGAAGGAGATTAGATTAGATCCTTAATCAAAGGAGTGTGAAGGCAGTGATTGAACCAATAAAGGAACAAGAACACAACAGGGTTTAGATCTGAAGAGGCGAGGAGCATGTCCCTTGATCTCACATCCTTCTCACCCCTTTCATGAGGACATATGCAAGCCTGAGGGGGTAAATAGTCTCCATTTGCTCTGGCAATCAGTGGTGAGGGTGAGATATGAGGGAACCCATGGGCCCCACAAGTTCTTCAGAGGCAGGTGACAGGTAAGCCCTTGCAGGGCTTATTAGAGAAACAGCCCAGAATCATGTCAAGGATTTGAACCTCCACTGTGCATTTTCATCCGTCTTCTCATTCCTCCTCATAGCAAGGAGTGCTAGATTCATTACCAGGGTGATTCATACACTGACTGTCAGGGGGTTCATTGCATGGCAAAAGTTCACTTAGATGCCTGAATGGGAAAATTAAATATTTCGGGGAGATTTCTCTTCATAACATCGACACTAACAAAAGTCTTGACCCACCACTTGGGATGAATTTCTGTAATCTTTTTTTGTTTTCCTGTGTGTTGCCATTGTTATTATACTACAGACATGCCTTCAGAGTACAGGCTACTTTCATAATATTCTATTCTGAAATGACTGAGCATGGAAAACTGTAACTGGAAGAAAATAAAAATACTTTGGAATATAATGAAAGTTTTCCCTGAAATACTGTGGACAAAAAGATGTTTTGATTTATGACAAATTTGATGGGATCTACTGAAACTCTGAGGTGTACAGGTAAAATGACAATTGTATTGTATCCAGTCTACTCTGAATATCTGCCGTACCTTGGCTAGTAGAAGATCCTATCAACTTCACATATACAGAGTATTAAAAGGAGTGTTTGGAGTACAAAACTGGCACTCTTGGATTTTTCTGATGGTTGCCAAAGGATGTTTGACATAATCTTCATAACTTCTGCTCCAGTGAGAGAAGAATACTTCATTAGGATTTATCTCGAGTACCAAGGACCTGTCTAGAGTACTCTTGAATCCCAACAACAAAATCTTGCCAAAGCAAAGATTTATGAACAGGTACCGCACCTTTGGTCTCCATCAAAATAACATTTTTCAGAGGGTCCCAAGTGAGTAAAAGCCTGGGATTTAAAATGGAAGCTGATTTAAATGTTTTTGTATCAATTATTGCAGACATATCTGCTTTTATAGTAATGGCCTTGTTTCATACTTCACTATATTGAGTCATATAGGGTGTTAGACACCTATACAAATATGTAAGTTCCAAGAAGATAAATACATTTTTGTATTCAAAAAATGTTTCATGCACTTCCAAGCTTTGAGGATTTTTCAAAGCTTTAGTTGCCATATTAGGTTAATAGGTAATAGGGGAGGATGACAGGTTTAAAGAAATAGATAAAGAAAAGGAGTCACAGTTATTAAAAAGAAGAATTCTCTAATGAATTCACTTGCAAAAGGAATCTATCCTGTAGGAAGAGCATCTGGATATTGGCAGAAATAAAACACATGGTAATGTATTTGTAAGATAATGAAATACATATTCTTTTAAATATGTTGAAAAATATGGCAGATAATGTACACTTTTTAGAAATGTCTATAAATATTTATCAATTAAATATATTGAAACATATACTTGTCAAGTATATGTTTTGTCTCTGAAAAAAGAATTCATAGTGTGAAATGCTTAGCAGTCTTACTAGATGACTCGGAGGAACAGGATTTCTGAGCAGAATGTTAAGTGTGTGACTTCCGTTGATTTCAACAAGAGAAGGATTTTCATTTTAAAAGTACAGAAGCAATACTGCCTTGTTTCTGTAACTTATATTGAAAAGCATCATCAGTTAGTCACCCTTACACTGGCACTCTTTATTACATCCGGGAGCTCAGTAACTATCCGGACAGACAGAAAGGCCCTTTTCAAATTTCTTGCTTATGTATCCAAAACGGTGGTACTCCCAATCAGTTCTGACTGACATGTCCCTTTTCTGCTGGGAAAATGACAGTTTATCTTCATCCCTACCCAAAAATAGAGAAGAGAGTGGCAAACAAAAGGAGTATGGAGAGGTGATTATTTTCCTATTTGCCACTGTAGCGGGGAAGTGTTTTTCTGTGGGATACTGACTGTCAGTGTGATTTGTAGATTAGGCTAAAGTTAATGAGTCTATCCTTGGTCTCTGCAGAGACTGCTTAGAAATAAATGGCTCCTCCTTTTCACTTAGAACAAGCTAAGTAAATATGTTCCTCTGTGTTTTCTTAAGGCTGAATGCAAGAAAAAATCACCAAATTGTCTTGTCCCACATCCAAACAATAAAGACATTCTGAGATAATTGTTCCTTGGTTTCTCTTTCTGTCTGGATAGGAGAAATTCAAATCAGAAATATATCAGGCTTTATTAAAATTTTCTAACTCTCATGACCCAATTTGAATTTCTGAATTTCAGATGTCTGCATCTAAGATGGTCACCTCAGCTTAGTAAGAAATAGAAAAAGGATGGCTGTTAGCTCTAGATCTATCTCTTCTAAGACACAGATATCCAACAGTACTGCTCTTCATTCACTGGTTTCTATCATTTTCGGGAGGATTGGGGAAGACTGATAACAGCAAAGATCCAGAAGCAAATAAATAAAATGGTGGTACATTAAATGGGGACAGAGGAAAATCCAGTAGGAAATATGTATTCCTATTTTTTAAAGTTCTATAAAAGAGATAAAAAGTTGAAATTAATCCAAGAACTAAAGCATTTTTATGAAAAATATTACCAGGGAATATTCAGTTAG
The DNA here is from genome assembly GCF_041296385.1 of Aphelocoma coerulescens. Taxonomy (NCBI): domain Eukaryota; kingdom Metazoa; phylum Chordata; class Aves; order Passeriformes; family Corvidae; genus Aphelocoma; species Aphelocoma coerulescens. Next base: position 117,974,803 of record NC_091015.1, on the reverse strand, counting down.
GCTTGTCATCCACCAGGAGAGCTGGAGCAGACAGCCTTAGCAAGTCATCTACAAGTTTTTTGTTAGTTACCTCCTTCACTCTGCTTTAATCCGGGGGGAGAGATGGAGAGATATGCACATCCAAATCATGACTGACTTGTATTCTATTGCTAAACATGAAAGAGACCTGTCTGCATCCATGTGCTTTTAAGTGATAGACTCCACATAGCAATGGAAGACACAAGGAAATATCCCTAACAAGAAGAAGAAAGGAAACTTCTTAGTTTCCTTTCCCTCATTCTCCTTTTATTTTTGTTCAGATTTATAGAAACCTTTTTAGTGTTTGTACTGCTTTTGGATGGGATGATTTTATTCATAGTAACTTATGCACAGAGTTATATTTTGGATTGGTGACCAAAACAGTATTGATGTTTTAGTTGTTGCTGAGCAGTGCTTACACTGCATCAAGGGCTTCTCTGTTTCTCACTGCATCCCACCAGCCAGCAGGCTGGGAATGCACAAGAAGCTGGGAGAGGACACTGAGGAGACAAAAGACGCTGACTGATCAGAGGGGTATCCCGTGCCATATGATGCTGTACTCAGCAATAAAAGCTGAGAGAAAGAGGAAGAAGAGGGAAAGTTCAGACTGATGTTGTTTGTCTTCCCAAGGCACTGCTAATGCTTGATGGAGCCTGGCTTTCCTGAAAACAACTGAACATCTGGCTGCCTGTGGGGAGTAGTGAAGGAATTCCTTGTTTTACTTTCCTTGTGCTTTACCTATCAAACTGTCCTTATCTCAACCCACAAGTTTTCTCACTTTTACCCTTCAGATTCTCTCCCCATCCTGGTGCAGAGGAATGAGTAAGTGCTTTTGTGTGGCTTTAACCCCCTTCCCAGAGTTAACACACAACAGTGTTCTTAATCAGACCATCTTGGATGGTGGATTAACAATGTAGAAAATTCCTAATTTTTTTTTTTTAATTTAAGGAATATAGCTCCCTTGAAACTCAGTTTGTGTTCTGGAATTATACTACTATCCAGAATTCTAAATATTATGAAAATCACATAGAGTAATATTCCTTATGTTCAGCAGTGAATTTTGAACTTCATTACCTTGACATTTAATTTTCAAATATAATTAATTAATCACTTGCCAAAGACAAGTGATTTTGAGTTTAAAGCCATTAGAAATCTGGAAAATATGTCCAAAGCCCAAGTAGCATAGTAACTGAACTTACTTTTATGTCACTTAAAATGCACACTAAAAGAACAATTTCACTGGGGACAAAAAATTTCTTCCTGTCTATAACCACATGTCACCATTAAGAAGTTTCTCAGTTAATTTTACAACCTTTTAAAAGTAATCATGGAAATGCTGATACACCCCCAGGGAATCAAGCACACAAAACCTAAGGGAGTGGCGCTGCAATCCTCTGGGGTGGCCTTTGCTTCCTCACATGTCACTGTCAGGTGGTAGTGACAGCTGTCATGTGTGAACCAGAGTGTCCCAGAGCACAAAGAAGCTCCATCACAGAACTTCACTGGTCCTACGTGGGAAAGTAATTGCATATGAGATGCTGAAAAGCAAGAAGAATGCATAGAGATGGCTGAGAGCATCTATTGCTGACTGACATAAAAGACTCTCTATTTCCTCTTCTGCATCAGGTGGGTTTAAGTGACAGGCTCCACAGGACAGCAGGAGCCAGAAGGAAATATCCCTGACAAGTAGGAGAAAGTAAAAAAGTAAGAGAAAGCATGACCAGTGGAGTGGATTGTAAAGATGCCGTTTCCAGCTTTGTTCTGAATGGATAGTTATGCAAGATCAGCTCACATTTCTCAAGGCAAAGAAAGTACATTTCCACAGTTGAAAAGTGACCTGGCAGAGTGCACACAAATTTCAGTTTTGTGGATGGTTAGAAAAGAATGCATTTGAGGCTGGAGTTACATTGCAATCACCAGTAGGGCAGTATAATTTATCTTATTGGAAAGGTACATTACACCTCAGCCAGCTCACTGAAGTGCAAGTGGCAACTTCCCATGTCAGCACAGTGAGCAGTGTGTGTGTTTTCTTCTATTTCCTGTACATGAAACATTGCAATTGTACTCAGCTACCATGAGCAGAAAATTTGGGTCTCCATATTGGGCTGAGGGAGTAAAAACAAAACCAGAATGATATTCTGCAATTGGTAATTTTTGAATCTCTTTCCTTTTCTTTTGCAATGTCCAGAGAGGGGATTCTACTGCATCTGTATTTCAAGTCACCTGATTAAAAAAATAAACAGTAAGTGGAAGAACTGCTGTGTATCTTGAAGAAAAAAAATTTCATTTTTTCCTTTCAAGTACTGCAGCACACATTTTTTGCGTTCCAATGGTCATCGGTTGTGATTAAGAAGAGATGGAGAGTATGGTATTCATTTGGTGAGTCTCTGTAACAGTGTCCTGAAAGCCTTCACAAGCCCAGGGACTTGCCCAGGGCTATTCCACATCCTTAGAAGCAACTCATCAGGAAGTGAAAAATAAATTTACAGGCTGATGTGTTCATGGTTCTTCTTCATTCCCAGGAGAGGGTGCAGAAAGGTGGCTGTAGAGATATTAATGCATTTATTCATGGCCTGTTTTAAAATAAGGCCATCCCACAGGACAAACCAGCATTGCTCCAGCTGTGAGATGGTGAGTAAAAAATTTATAATTGCTGCCATCAGATTACAAGCATGATATAGGCCCTGGAAAGTACGCAGACCATATTTTGAAAGCAGGTAAAGCTGCATTTACAGGACAATGGGGCATGCCCATGAGGATTGACAGTGTTTTGTTTTCCATGCTGTGAAAAGAACAAGACTGATAGAGATATATGCAGTAGAAGAAGGTTTGTTCACAGAGATGTGGTCACACAGTCCCTGCTCCCCTTTCTGCTTTGGCGTGGCACTGTCAGATGAAGAGATCTTGGGGAAGAGGTGTTGCAGGCTCTTTTCTAGAGTTCTTCATCTGTGTTAACCTGAACCCCAAACCACCTCTGAAAACAGAGTAGGTAACAATACTACAGGGATGTTCTGGAGCACAGAACCCTTTGGTTACATACCCTTAAAGGCAGCTTGGACTCCTCAGCTACAGCACAGCCAGCTATTGTGCTTTCTGATGCACTGTGCTTCATTGCAGATGAAGCTCATAGGATGCAGCAGTGTGAAAGTATTTCATTTTCCCTGTGGCAGTGGATGAAAATGCCTTCCTGGACTTCCTACAGACTATTGAGCTCTGTAATATATCTTTGCAACTGTCAAAAAATACAGCTTGGATGTTCATGGCTATGTCACATGGGTCCATACACAAATCCTTGCTTCTGCTTTTGATAGAATCTTGCACACAGGCAGGTAATATAAACAGGATCCCAGCCCAGCAGCAGCTTATCCAAGAGTGGAGGATACAAACCCAGCTTTCTGTAACGCATGTCTTTTTGATGCTTGTATGTGTGTTTTCATTCCTCTGCTGTCTCCTGTGTGCTCTTAATTTTTTATTTGTAGGTAAAAAGTATGTTTTAGTGTGTTACATCAAACTGAGGAGGTAGAGCTGTCTAGCCAGGCCAGTGTTGTGCTGGGATGTGCAGGAAGTATCAGAAGACCTTGAGATAGTTTATACTCAATAGCTCTTGCATTTTATTGGCTTGCACTTAATGAGGTACTATTGAAGAATTTGGAAGCATGGCCTTGAGGATCATTTAACATCATGGATCATGCAAATTTAACCTAATTATAGAAGCATATAAAGAAACTAAAAGAGTTCCACATTGAACTGCAGAAAATAGTTTGCAATTTAACACAAGATGAAATGTCCTCAGGTGCTTTACGAAGAAAAGTGAGTCAGAGACCCAACAGAATAAAAGTTAAGCCTCATTCCAAAAACTGGATACCCATAATGATGTTGGCTTTAGCTATTTTCTGAAAAAATGCAAACAATTAATGCAATTATTTTCTTTATGATATATGAAAAATTATTCAAGATGACATTCCATTCATATTCATGGGTAAGGATGTGTTAGTAGATTGGGCAGGGTAATACAATTTTTTAATAAAATTCTTTTTTTTACATGATTTTGGTAACACAAACCAAGCTTAAAAAGAAATCTCAATTAAATATTTAATGATAATATCCTTGGGAGAAGAAACTTCATTGTTAGTGTGTAGCAATGACCTTCAAGGCCTCTTCCCCAGACACTAGTCACTGGGTGAGAAGCCAAGTGACTCCTACTCGTGCTCTGCCTGTCATGTTTGGGCAGTTTCTACTTTCCCATAAATCCCATTGTGGGTCTACTACAACAGCCAGAAGCAGCTCCAGGGACCTCAGCCAGGACCTCAGGGAAATGGGGGAGACAGAGTAGGAGAAATGGAGTCCAAAGGATGACTGAAATAGAAGCATAAATAGTATATATTATGGTGTGTACCCAGAAGTGCCACATATTGGATATTTGAATCCATGCATAAGGGTCATGTCTCAGCTGTATCCTTGTGTGATTTTCAGTTCTGTCATTCAAGATAATCACAGTATCATACAGGTACTTCAAAAGAGAATGATCTAAAGCATCACAAGTTTCTGAAGGGAAAGACTCAAAAATCTTACTCAGTTCAGAACAAGATTAAGGTAGAATATACTGTAGTCTTTAAATCTATAAATGGATGCTGCAAAAAGGGAATCAACCCATTCTTCATTATCCATGGGGAACAGTGTAAGAAGCAATGGGCTTATTTAAAATAAGATACATTTCTAATTTAAAGGACAGTTAAGCCCTGGAACAAATTTAGGAGAGGTTTTGAGTACAAGCCATTTGTTAGATAATAGATAATCCCTCTGGATGAATTTTATAATATCTGAAGCACGGCAATTCAGTCTTCACTATCTCAGAAGTATGTTTCTTGTCTCTAATTGTATATCCTTATGAAAAATGTTTAAAGGTATATTTTAAAGTCATGCATAACCAGTCAGAATTATACATGTATGTTACTTTGTTTTGCCAAAATTTTTTTCTGCAGTGAATTGTTAAACTAGAAAAATGAATAAATTATTTGGATGAGAAAGAAGAAGCTTCTGGATTAATATTTTTCAGTATTACAAGCAAGGGGTTTATGGTTAAACAAAAGTTAAATGTGTCTGTCAGGGAGTAAGAATTGGCAAGACTCCCTCAGCATTTCAGAAGTACTCAGATTTCTTAGCTCCATGTAGAAGCCTTCTGGGGTATGCTGTCAAGCCAGGAGGGAATGACTTTACCTTTCTGAAGAAATACTCTTTGAAAGTGAAAAAAAAAGTCATGGAGAAGTCATAACAGTTAGTTCATGTCTTAACAAAGCATATGACCATTGACTCAGCTGTTGTCAGAAAGAAGCACAAAGGAGGAAATGCTGTTAAACATTCTCCAGAAGCATCGGCAACATCTTGCAAAGAATTGAAGCAAACCAGATCAAGAAATAAATGTTTCCATATCACGAATATTTCCTGTGAATATTAGGTATATTTATCCTCTGGACTGCACAGAGATTGTCTGTAAAATGTTGTACACGTGGTAAAGCTAAAGCAGCAGAAAACTATTAAGAAAGCTCAGGCAAAAGGGTGAGTCATGTGTTTGCCTCAACTAAAAATTTTGAATCTTTGAAAGTGCCCATAAATTTTTAATATCACAGTAATAGGATTCTATTTTTCCACACATTTAAATGAGTCAAGTTTTGGAAGGTTAGCTTTGAACTTGGGAACGTCCAACTTTACAAATAAGTGTGCTGCATGCATTAGATTCAGTTCAGCATTAAAGGATGACCTGTACATGTGTAAGGACTTCTTTCTGAGGCTGCTTTTTCTGCTGCTTTGGACCACCTTGCCTGTTAGAAGGTGGACTGCTTGTAGCTAATGCTTCTCACCAGTCAGATTCCCCTCTTTGATAACAACTGGTTACTGAAGAACTTGCAATTTCCTCATTTATTAATAATCTAATTTTGGTGGAAGTTCAGTTTCAGTTTTCATTAATAGATCTGATTCAAAGCCTAAGCAAAGAACACACAGAAAAACTGTACATGTCTTTCCTTCTCTTAATTTCACCACTGATCTTGGTTTTGTGAAGGCAGAGCAAGGCATATGTCTTTAGGGAAAAGCAATTAAGAAGCAAATCCAAATGTACTTGTCTTTTGTTTGTTTGTTTGTTTGCGGGTTTTATTGAGTTTTTTTTTTGTTTAAGACTTCTGCAAATGCACCTTTCTGTAATCTTTTCTCACAGGTGAAAGAAGAAAACCAAAAGGCTGGAATCAAGATGACTTAACAGTAGGAAACAAAACAGTGTCTTCTCACTGAGTATTTATTGTCGAGTTCTTTGTGACCTCATGTCCCTGGAATGGCATTGTACCAGAGGTACAATTCTTCTATTAGAAGAATATTAGAATTCACTATTAGAAGTGAGTGCATTTAGCCCTTTTTACTACTGTATTTTTCATTGTAGTTCTGTGATGGAGATTTTTTCCTTGAGTGCAGGAGTAAATAATTTAAACTATACTTATACTTGGGAAAGAGCAGAAGAGTGTAACTCAGACTTCAGGTTATAGCTGTCCAGGGTTTAATAAAACCCACCTGAACTGAATATTTTCTGGTACTAAATATTGTTAGTTGAAGGAAAGCTTTAGATCCTGTAAACTAAGAATGTGTGAATGAAAGGGAACATTTTGCAGGCTTATTCTTGAGTGTTTGGAGGATTTTTTGCTTTCCCTGAGGGTTACCTTTTAGTCATAAACTGAACAAAACAGGACCTAGAAGCTGAGCACAAAATCCTTGTGATGAAGCAGTGGCAGATCAGTGTTCAGTTACCAGAGTCTTGAGTTCAGTGAGTATTCAGTAGAAGACAAGATCCTAATAAAGATTACTGGCTAGAGCAGCAGTTAACAAGACTAATTGCACTCATATCTCAGGGATTTATGGTTCCACCTTTTTTGAGAATAAAAATATTCTTCAGTAGAGCAAAGCTGGGAAATCAGTGCTGAGGCAAATCTGTTTGTTGCACTAGGTTAATCAGTCGTGTATAACATACTCAAGAGGCAATAATGTTATGTATGATTTAATGAAATGACATCCATAAAATAAAATAAAATAAAATAAAAACAAGACATATGGACTAAAACAGACATTTTATAGTAAGAGCTAAATAAATAAATAGTTTTGGCTTAATTTCTTGTTCAAATAAATCTTGTGACTAAATAAAATATTTTATCAGACTGGAGTGGGGGCCTTCTGAAAAGAAGGATAGTTAAACCACTTTCTAGTCCAATGCTGAAATCCTAGTGGTTTTCCCAGACCAGTACCACTCCCAAAAGCTCATTTCTGTAGCAGAAAAACTGGAGAAAACCTGTAGGTTTACACTAGTCCTTAAATATTACAGGTGACAGTGCTCTGCTTGGGGAGAAGGGGAAGGCTAAATTGAAACTGAGACTGAAGAGTGCCTTTGGTTTCCTCAGCCTAAAAACCTCTAAGTTGCAGCCTAAAATCAAACATGGGCTGAAGCTGAATGAGTTTGTATTAGGTGTGTAGAGGCTGCCCACATTACCATCCACAGCTGGGTCCTGCATTGAGTCAGAAGGGCAGTTCTGGAAATGAAACTCACTCCCATTGATGTTTTTTTGTTTAGATTGTTGAGCAGCCTTGTAGCATTCACATGGGATGCCTTTTGGATGAGAGTAAACTGAAGGTGCATTGGGAGTACATTTAATATGATCAAATGGAGTTGTTTTGAAGTACTTCCCAGAAATGCTGCAGCTGAACCATCATCTTGTACAGGAAACCACCAGTGCTGGGGATTTTGGTTGAAGGCTCCAGAATAATAGCTTGGGTTTGGATCTGGTTCATGAGGAAAGATGTTATTTGGGTTAGATTTGATTTAAAGCCATGATAAAATTAATGCTTTACATAATGGCAGACATCATTTAATAGTACACCATATATGTAGATATATACTATATACATATTCAGTGTTACTATTTTACTAAGGTTCTGATTCTTCAAAATAGATACTTAAGCATGAAAGCAAAGCAAAGATGCATTTCAGCTGAAAGCATCAGACATTTGAGTAAAAAATTATTTTTTATAACAGAGACTTGATACCGTAAAGAAATATTAGCAAGTCATTTTGAGGAGTCTAATAGTGATCAGATTTAATGAAAGGGGATATTAGGTATTTTTTATCTCAAAAAATATCAGCTTCATGGTTTGACTTGCAAAATTGATACTTGAAACCAACTTCATAGGGTTTTTTATAATGATCCTGTAGATAATGATGAAGCTATGATGAAATCTCCATATGTTATTTGGATTTAAAAAGATATGAAGGAAGCAAATTATTCTAATAATATACATTATCCTATTAAATACTTTTTACTTTGAGATTCGAGTAAATAGTATGTAAAGTCTAAAACTATCAAACTAAACTTTAACAAATTTTATTTTGAATATTTTCCACTTCTATGTAATTAACCTTGTGGTTTCTCTCCCTCAGAAGAAAACATTATTATCTTCAGCACTCAGATGCAAAGAAGGAACAAAAATAAATTCTGACAACCACAAATGGGCTTTCATCTTTAGTACTTCTGACTGTATCAAAGAGTTTTTCTCACAGAGAGCACAGCCCTAATGGCAGAGTAGTTTATCATTATAAGGCAAACCACAGTAACAAAACGTACTTACAACATCCAAATTAAAAGACTAAAAATCTCAGTCTAGACTGCTCCACCTCTCTGTAAGAGATCAATCTCCAGAACCTCACAGAGATATTTCTCTTTGCCCATGTGTCAACCTGTTTCCTTAATGGCGTTGATGCAAGCCATGTTTTACCACTTCCATATCCCCTACTTAACCTAATCCTTTAAACAATGGTGTGACAAAACTTTAGGTTTAGATTTTCATTCACTGCTCAGAGGAACATTATTTAACTTAGCAGATACAAAATTGGTTTGCATGTCCAGCTGAGATTTTCCATGGTATACAGAATACCCCTGAGTTACTTGTCTATTTATTTTGTCTCCCTAAGGGGAAAGCAACAGCCATGGCCATGCTATGCCTTATTTTATAAAAGCAATCTTGCACGTGAGTGGAGATCCTTTGAAATACTGCACCATCAGAGATTTTCCTGTTTCTCAAAATACAACTTCAGGTATGGGAGGCACAGTGTCTCTATCTACAAGCCGGGTAAAGAGCAAAGCTAAGCTAAAGCAGAACAGGGAATAAAACCTTGGAAAACAGTGTTTTTATCAAAGGACATACATAGTCTGAAGGCCTGTTGTATGTGAAGCAAACTATAAAACTCTCATTCTGCAATAAATCATTTTGATACTTTGCATAAGCGTAAAGAGGGTACACTGCCATTTCTACATGACCAAGGTGAAGACAACAGATCTTTTATTCATGAGATAGTTTCATGTGCGTTAAGATTTGGACTTGGTCCTTTGTCTAGCTGGATTTTCTGTTTTTTCTGGAAGTTTATCTTCTCCTGGTTACTCAGTTCAGTAGCATTTGAAGTGTGTTGAAGATTATTTCAAGAAAGCCTGTTTATGAAACTGCACTGCAATGATTGTAATCCTAGCTGGTCTCTGCAACTCACTTGCTATACAATGGGACACTCTTCTGGTACTTGTCAGTAATGTAACTTTTCAAAGAGCAAGGAGACCACCTTGACCCTTAGCTTGAACATTGACTCATGGATATAAAACTCATGGGAAAAAGGATGGCATTGAGCTTTTCCACCAGTACGTCCCTGAATGATGGTGCAAACTTTCCACTTTATAACAATGCCCTTGAAAAAATACTGCTCTGTGTTTGGCAAAAGTGCACATTTTGGCTTTGCACTGTTTTGTTAAATACCTTCCTTTTTTCTTGATATAAAAGAAGAATATAGAGATGAGATTTAATGATGTACAGTAAAAACCTTTCCTCTTCTGTACCTTAAATGAGACCATGCAAAGGTCGTATACTGTACAAGTTTTCTTTAAATCACAAGGCCTAATGCAGACACCGTGGGTGGAATTTATCTCACTAGCTGACGAAAAGTTAAATATCTTGACTTTCTCTGTAGTCAACAGTGAAAGGGAAGCACCTTCAGAAGTGTGACTCATATTGTCCTTAGTGTCTAGAAGAGGAGGATAAATTGTCCCCTGAAGATCCTCAGCTCTCTCCACTGGCCTCAGAGAAAGCCTAGGAGATGGACTAGTTGATGTAACTTCTATCTGCCTAAAGTAAAGTGAGATAGATGTGAGGCGAGGGATATCCAAAGCATTTTAAAATCAGCAGCAGTAGATCCCTCATGTGCTTGAACAAGTACACAAGCTTTAATGCTATATTGACTAAATGAGGATCTGGGAGTCTGAAAGTCCTCTAAAGACAGAAGCACAGTGCAAAGCCACTTCTGTTACTAAGGTGTGCAGCATTCAGGATTAACATGGGCACTGCTCAGCCTTCTCTTTCACACGTTTAGATCAAGCCCTTTTTTTCAGTGTTGAGGTGTTTTCCTCAGTTTATTGTTGCTCACCAAACAAAACCACTTCCTCTGGAGAAGCTGAGACATGCATCGTAGGGCTCACGCTCTAATCTAGTGGTTAGAATATTCACTTTGAAAATATTGTCCTCCTTTTAAGACTTGTCTTAAATATATTTGCTTTTCTTCTGGATGATTTACAAAGTGCTTTCTAAGGCCTGCTGTAGTCACACAGTTCTTTCCACTCACTTGGAGCACACCAAACAGTGTTAGGAAGAGAAGACATTTCTGCCTCAATCTTCCTGCCTTTCCTGACAATTAACAAACTATAGGGACCACAGCCAGAAGAGCACAATTAGAAAGACAACGGATCCCTTCTCAAAAAATCCCATAGACCTCTTCAGTAGGCATAAGATTCAGTTCAGGAGCCAGGTGCCCCAAATGAAAATTTTCCAATCACAATTTTTAACATGAAGCCCATAGATGCTCAGAACAGATTCTTATAACAAGCTATGGAGCCTCTGACAGGTTTTATTGTCAAGATTTGCATAAACTTTTTTCACAAATGAGCCCGCAGCATGTTTGAAAATATTTTCATAATAATTAGCAACTTTATATGTGTCCCAAATAATGCCCTAATTCTAATTAGAAGTGTCATTAGAGAATCTAAATCTGCTAAATTATCTTTTTGAGTTGATTAACTTTCCCCTTCATATACCTGATTTAAAGTAGGAATCTAATTATCATCTCTCTCTTGATTCAAAGCTCTGAAATATTATATGTTCTTAAATTACTCACCAGGGAATGTGCACAGTGATGGTGCTGAATGACATATTTCACAAGTGTTACACTTGCCATATAAATTATTATTAAATTATATTCCCTGGAGTGTATGCTGTGACATCTGGGGTTGCTTCAGGCATTTGGAGTTCCATGTCTGTTACCAGATCACTATGGTTTCAGGCAGCTAGAGTAATACCATCTGTAAATTAATAAATGTCACCCTTCTGTGCTACTTCCTTTCAATCCACACTCATATCACGGCTTTCGTAGTTTGCTCTGCTTCCTGCAAATGTATCATATAAATACATAAAAATTCACTGGCTTTTTTCTGTTTTGGTGTGGTTTTTTTAATGTACAAATACTGCAGAAGAAAATTAAAGCTCTGCTCAGAATAATAAGCAGTTATAAAGAGCAATTTCATTATGTCTTTTTTTATAATATAGTGATTTTCTCATTTGTGCCAAATTCCAAAGTATGCTGTAAGCTGCTGATTACCTGATGTTTTGGAGACAGTGTTGCCTTCCTGGAAATAAGAGAATTGACTGCTTTTCTGATAGGAATGAGGGCTTCACTAGTGCTTTCCTTAGCAAAAGAAGAATTTTTAAGAGAAAAAAATGGCAGGAAAACAATCAGTTTCTTTGTGTAAACCTGACTAAAGGGAAATCCTGCTTTGTGTTTTGTAGAAGAAATGTGTCATTCCTTTAGCAAATGCATATCAGTGTGCATTTTTATGCAACTTCACAGCACATAGCTTCATATTTCAAGTGTAATTTTAGCACAGTCAAGATAAAATTTAGTCTTTACTTAGAACGTAAGAGAAAAGGCTAAATGCTGGCATAGACACACAAGGCAAAACCCACCTCTTTGCAAAGTCTTGTAGCCACACTTGTGCACTCATTCTCTGTGAGAATGCTGCACCTGGGCACAAGCAAGCCATCATTTCTGCTTGTACTGGAAGATGCCACATGTCCACACTACATGCTCAGGTTAATTTATGATCTGGATGAGCTTCAAGAACCCCAAAGGGGAGAAAATTCTGGCCCAAGCTGTACCACAGTGCAGACTGTAGGGTCGTCATTTCCCCCATACGCACCTATAGGGTTGTCTCTCTCTATGTTTCACTTCCTGGAGGTGTATCATGCAGCCAGAGCACCTTCCAGAGAAGAAAACTGCTGCAGAAGCAATGTGAAATGTGCAGAGTCCCATGCCTGAGGCCCCCCTGCATCCCTCTGTGCTTGAGATATAAGTTTAGGGGAAACTTTGACTATGAAGACCTCGTCTGTGCTGTTTGCCTTCATCTCCTCTTCAAAAGAGCATTATATTTAGATATAGCTGTGTCCCCTCCCAATTTCTTGTGCACATCCAGCCTCCCTGGTGGGGTGATATGAGAAGCAGAAAAAGCTTGGAAGCTATGCAAGCTTTGCTCAGGATTAACAAAAACATCTCTGTATTATCAACCCTGTGCTCCGCACAAACCCAAACTTTCCCCCCCATACTTGCCACTATGAAGAAAATTAACTCTACTCCAGCCAAATCCAGCAGAGGGGGGTGGAGGGTGAGCATGAAAAGAAGTACAGAGGGACACCAATTATAACCTAAGAGGTTTTTCCATACTCAAAGCATCATACCTCTTCAACTAGAGCAGTCTGCAAGGATTTTCCAGCACACTTCTCTGACTTCAATTTTTTAGCCCTAAAAGTGTTCTGATTAGGTCAGATGAGAATAGAAAATAAGGTCATGATAGCCTTGTTTCCTGAGCACCATCTGAATTTTCAAGCTATTATTCGTGCAACACCTTTGCTATTATTTCTCTTGCTGCCGACTTCCTTCTTTTTTTATATATTGAATGCAAAGATACAATAACAAACTGAGGAAGCATCTCAACCAGCAAATACCTGAAGCTGAAAGGGTTATACAAAGAAAAGTAAAATTATATCCTTGCTATTTTTAATTCCTCCCCTACCAATCTCTAGTCTAGACTAGTCTAAGGCTGGCCTAAGATAGCCACTCTTACGTTTAGGCATCCTTTCCCCATGCCTCCCTACCCTTTTCAATTTTGTCTTTGCTTCAGAAAAATCCACTGTAGCAAATCAGAATGATGTCACCCCACAATACACTGCTGTGAGGAGAAAGCCCAAGAATACTATGCTTGAACTGTCTGTTTCCTTGTCAGTTCCAGCTGAAGTTTCATAGGTCCTAGGAAATGCTCACTTCGAAAACAGGTTTCAACATGACTGCAGGAAGCTAAATTAGAGACTCTTTAAATTATATAGGAATATGATTCATCATATCCAATAGAAATCCTCTCTTAGAGTGAATTAATTCTGGATTTTATATACATTTTTTGCAGGTCATACTCTTCTTCCATATCGAGCCCATTCACTAGATCTTGCTTTTGCTTTTATTCATAAGCCATCACCTCACCAGGGCACAGAGCTCTTTCATAGCATCAAAGATAAGGCTGGCACGATTCATGAAGCAAACCACAGGACCTAGCAGAAATCTGTAAGCAATCTGGAATCAACAGGGACTCTACACGTCATCTGCAGGGCTCAAGAGAAAACTGGAAAAAGCTCATTTTAAAAAGACACACTGTTGGGGAAGCTGAACAGAGTACTTGGAGGCAAGGAATGAAGTGCGCAAGGAGGCACCAGATTCACTTGAGCAAAACTTCACAAGCTTAATGGAGAAAAAATTGTCATTTGGAGTTGAGCCAGCCCTAATAGATCTGATTCAAAGGGCACCAAGATCAGTAGGATCATTCCCATTTATTTTGATAAAATTGGACTCTGTCTCAATGCAAGCAGAAGAACAAAAAAGTAAGAATGTGTTTTAATAGAGGGATGGTTGAGTGTCTGTTGTTCTATTGTCCAGCAAAAGTAGTTCCTAGATGTCCCTGTAAGGTACCTGCCTCTATGCTGAGAAAATGTATGCGGCAATTAATGGCTATAGTCAAACAGACTCATCTGGGGCAGCCTAAGGCATGTCATTTTTTTTCCCAAAAGTTTTCTTCTGTTTCAGGGGCTAACTACGTTGTCTGTACTCCATTAGAGTCACACCATTTCTACGCATATAATTGGAGGAGGAGTTGCCAGTTTCTAAACTTAAAAAACAAAAAAAAATAGTTTATTATCAGATGTTCATAAGAACAGTATGCCTTACAGACAGCATTGTCCTTCATAAAATTGTTGCCTACAGTGGTGTCTTTCAGTCTCAGAAGCTGATAAAGCCTTTATCAAATTCCACTTATATGTTACGTCTGCACATTTGTTCTCCTGAAGCCTGTCCGCAAATACTAACGCCTCAGAAAAGAAATTCAATTTGCAAGCCAGTTCTTCAGCTGATGTATAGCCAGTATATTTCCAGTGAAAATCAATGGCATTACAGTGATATAAATTGGTTGGTAACTCTAATGTAGGTGTTTGTACAGGCTTAGTCCTGATCGTGAGATGGAGTACAACACTCTCCAGCCAGAAACCTTTGCAGCAGATGTCTCTCATTGTAGGTGAGAAGCATGTAGTTGTTTGATTAGTCTGTCCCAAAAGTAAATTAGAAATCCCTTGAACTAGTGCAGCTGTCTTGGACAGTGCATTTGTGGAGGACAAAGCCCAACACCACCCCAGCCTTCTCATCCACTCTCCACCAGTATCCCTCCAGCCTTCTGATTTGTGGATTTTGGGGTGTAGGAGATCCATGAAATCTGCTTCCCCTTTAGCACCCTCTTCATATCCAGATGGCCACAGAGGAGATGGGAGAATTTCTGCTTCCCTTTAGCATTGTGAACACACACTCTGTCCAAGTCATAGTCCACAGATAGTATATGTTCAATGTAATAGCAGCTAGAAATATATGACAGGTTTTTGGCTGGTTCTTTGTCTCAAGTGTTTTTGAGGCTATGCTCCCTGTCCTTTTTTTTTTAATATAATTTATTCTTCCCATGATAGAAAGCAAATTAACTATTTGGCCAATAAAGACAAAGCATGAGCCAGAACTCAGGACAGAAGCTTCTACTCTTCTACTATACATGTTCCTAGTCAGTGATACCTTACTCTTGCATAATCTGTTGACTTTCAGAACTGTTAATATATGAAATATACATAGATATATAGATAGATATAGATATAGATATAGATATAGACATAGATATAGATAGATATAGATATAGATATAGATACAGATATAGATATAGATATAGATATGGATATAGATATAGATAGAGATATAGATAGAGATATAGATAGAGATATAGATAGAGATATAGATATATAGATACATGAATGATAGTAAAAATTTATTATATAAAATATAGCAGTGATAATGGAGAACTCTGGTGATAGCCATTGCTTTGAGATGAAAGAAAAGCTACAATCATTTTACTACCTCAAATTACACTTGTCACTGAAGATTTATTCACCATTATACTGTTTTCATAAAGTTTAGCTGTTTGAATCCCAGTATTGGCTTATAACAACCAATTTTTATTTATTACATTATCAGTAAGTTTATTGACAGAGTCGAACATATTTTCAAAACCTTTTTTCAAGTGAGATAGCTCACAGCTTTTGACAATGCTGAAGGCTTTATCCAAAGCCAGTCAAATGAAAAGAAAAGCTCCCCTTTTCTTTAATAGGGCTTTCATCTAAGTGCACGTCCAAGTGCTAATCAAAGTCTCATTAATGCTTGTCTTGCAAGATGGGATCAGACTGAACCCATGGCACTTCAGCAGAATACTTCAGCAGGCAATGTAGAACTATGTGCCTTAGGGAAAATATTTTGAAAATAATATCATTGAACCAGCTAATTAAACTCTTGCAGTTTTCTGCAGCTTCTTGCCAGCTCATTTGTACTGAATAGAAAGGAATTACTCATATGCATGCTCCCAGCAGAGCAGAAATTCCCTGAAGGATAAAAACACTTTCCTGGGTAGTAAAATGCCTAAGCTAACATTGGGTGAGAGAGATGTGGAGATAGGAGTTAATAAGCACCTGGACTCTATGCCATGCTAACACAACTCTTCCACTTAAGCTCCAAACCAATATATCTGTTCAGCTCTACTTTCTCCTCTGAGTTGCATCAGTTCATTTGGAGATAGTTTAGGCATCCCTGTCACACCATGGCAGACATTTCTGGTGGGATTGTTTGCTGTGAACTGGTTTACTTAAAAAAGGAGAATCTCCTGGATCTTGATGTGTGTTTCCTTGTAGCAAATTAAAAGTTATCCTTTGCCTCAGCTATTTGAACTTCACCATATATTAGGACAAGCTTCACACCCTACTCCTCCATACTTTCTGGATTATAGCCTCTTCAATGGGCTCATCACTCAGAGTAGCATCACCATCATCCTGTCCAGCAAGACAGATACTGAAGCCTACAGCAGCAAAGTTTTCATTTCACCTAATCTTTAAATCTGTGAACATAGCATCATTCATGTGGCTGAATGACGAAGAGGATGGTTACCCATTGCAAGGACTCTTGCTGGGCCCTTGTGCTATCCCAGTCCAATGTGGAAGAAATAAATGCTGGAGCCTGCCTTTCCTCTAGCAGAAGGAAAGGAGCCAGGGATGATCAGCCTTTGTCATGATCTCTGAGTGATGATGAAAACTAAGCAATTAATCTAATCCCATTAATTGAGTCATGGAAATGTGTCTTCTGAGTTTATTTATCTTTCTGTCTCCACAGAGGCAGAGGAGGGAAGTCAAGACCCCAGGTTTTACTACCCTGAAGATTCTACATATGAGTCAATCCAAGTGAGAGGATATAGGATTTCACAGGACAGGACATGCTCCTGCAGAAATCAGAACAAGGAATGGAAGGAGTATGAGAAGAAAGAAAACAAGATGAAAATATGTACTGAATAAAGCTGTTCACTGGGAATCTGTAGTGGTGTAAGGCTACGCTTGATCACCTTTATACATAATTTTATACAATTAACATTAGGAAGTCAAAGAAAGCAGGTAAAAAGGACTTTTTTACTTTTCAGTGTCATGCAATTTAGTTGTTGCACTATTTGTTTTCTCAAAAAGTATACTCTCATATTGGAATGTTTAGTGGTTGACATCATAAAAATAAATACTGTCTGCTGAGTATTCTCAATTACCTTACTAACCAGGGAATCAGAGAGTGTTCAGGGAACAATTAATCTGTTGATGTTGAAGTTAGATATGACAGTACAAAGTATTTTAGTGTCTCCAGGTTTACCTCTTATGACTGTGGAGACAACTCTTGATTGCAGAGCAAAGGTACTTTGGGCGATATTGCACATGCTTTCGTAGTCCCTCTTTGAGAAATCTCATTGCTGAGTTAAAAGGAGACTAACCAGTGAACTTCAATAACACATCATCTGAAAGTAATGAACTTACAGTAATGCTTCCCAGCTGGTAGAAAATTTTTCTAAAGTTGATTAGTAGACATGACTGATAGGTCTACTCCATGGTTGGAGCATCTGGAGGATCTGTTACCTTAGGGTGTTCTAGAGAGTATTTCAGATAATGTGCAGTCAATGCACTCTCTCCTTCACTAAAATCTAGGTTGTGCCCCAAAGGGTCCATATTTATAATTTCTTTCTCTCTTATTTTTTTTCTACTTTTTCTTTCTCTTGAAGAAATATACCCTGTGTATAAATTAAAATCCTATATTCTTTCTTTTAACTAAATGAAGACAAGGATGGGGAGGTGAGTACTGAAAAGAGAAAATAAAAATTCCTTATTTTGATCATGTTTCATGAAGAGAAAGGAATTCATGTTGTTTCTTAGACCCTTACCATCAAAACTGAGATGCAGATGAAAATATGACTGACTGGAAATATTTGTTCTAGGTTTGCAACTATTCTATTCAAGCATTTTTCCCAGTCTCAAGATGATACCAGATTGACCTTCAAGAAAAAAATATACCTGTGTGGAAAAGTTCTAATGAGTTGTGTTTATGACTTAGCTTCACATTTTACTTGGGATTCTTATGTACACCTGATTTATATAATTCTCACACTTGAGAACTTTTATATTTTAAGTGTCTCTGTGAAGAGACTGAGTGCATGATCAGAGTGTGAATGTTGTCATCTCTTTGATTTTATGTTTTCACATTAATGAAGAAATTTCTCAAATTATCAGTGAGAAATGTCAGAGATGCCAACACCATAACTCTGGAGTTGTTTGTTTAATGACACTGTTGCTCCAGTGTCCTCCAAAGTTAAGCACCTTCATATGAATTTGACATTTTTCTTTAGTATGGTACATTAATGTGACTCTCAATGAAGAAATGGGGGACTATCACAAGTTCTTCTGAATCAGGGCCCTGAGAGAGAAATAGGGGAAGCCTTGTGGTTACTGAGAAAATCTACATTTTGAGGACCACTGGATTGTAAAGATAATTCTGTTATATTACATGTTTTCAAGCTGTATATTCAGAGGACTTAACCTGCTGCATGCTTTATGACCCACACCAGATTAGTGTCGGCGCTCAAGTGAGGTTCCCTAACTTTGCCTATGAAACAAAACCAAGGTACAGTTGCAAAGGAGTTTAATGGCAGGCCTCAATTACTGTTTTCTCAAGACAAGCCCCAAATATTTAATCTCACAAATAATGGACTTCAAAGCAAGATTTTAAAAGCTATTCTCCTTCTGACAGTTCTTTTATTTCCTAGAGATATGTCTGCAAACTGTGAGAACAGCCTTTGAGTTCTAAGAAAAATTTCAGCAGTATTTTCAGCTCTGGCATGATTTCTTGTTTGCCATTTCAAAGCATTGAATGTTACACTTTCAAAACACTCCTTATATGAATGAAACCAGAGTGGTTTTTGTTCAAATGAGAGAATAAAAAATTTAGGTTAGGTAAGTGATAGATTGCTTTCTTTCACTTAAACCTCACTTATTTCTACCTTAAAAAAAATGTTTTAAATATCTCTATATCCTTTTTAATTAAGTCAGGCCATCTGTTACTCTATGGAAGCAGTGAATTTAATGGTAAGCCATAATGATATCAATATAAAGTAATGGGGACTATGACCCAGCAGTGTGCCTTCATAGCAGAGACTGCCAGTAGCATCCTGTGAGGACAAGGGTCACCAGACCATGGAGGGATATCATCCTTTCCCTCTACTTGGCACTGGTGATATACACCAATATGAAGAGCTGGGCCCAGTTCTGAGCTCCTCAGCAGAGGAGAGACATGGATATGCTGGTTTGAGTCCAACAAAGGGAAATAGAATCATAGAATTGGTAAGGTTCGAAAAGATGTTTAGGATCATCAAGTCTGACCGTCAATATAGTGATACCACCATGCTCACCATTAAACCATGTCCTTAAGTTTTCTGAATGCTTCCAGGAATGGTGACTCCACCACTTCCCTGGGCTGTCTGTTCAAGTGCTTTACAACTCCTTCTGTGAAGAAAGGGATCCTAATATCTAATCCAAACTACTCCTGGAGTAACTTGAGGACATTTCCTCTTGTCCTGTGAAGGTGTTTCTCTTTTCCACAAAGATGCTTAAGGGACTGGAGCATCTTTTATATGAGAGTAATGGAGCTGGGACTGATCAGCCTGGAGAAGAGAAGGCTCATCAACATATCTAAATACCTGATGGGAGGGTATGAAGATGAGGGAGCCAAGCTTTCCTCTCTTGTGCCCAGTGACAAAACAACAACAACAACAACAACAAAACACAAAAAAAGAACAAAACCAAAAGCAAAATAACAAAAAAAAATTATCTGAACACAAGAAGGCACTTTTCTTATTGTGGAAGTGGTCAAACACTGAAAGAGTCAGCACAGAGAATTTGTGGTGTTTCCATCTTTGGAGAAATTCAATAGCTGCCTGGACACAGACCTGGGAAAACTACTCTAACTCTGCTTGAGCAGAAGGTTGCACCAGATGATCTCGAGACTTTCCTTCCAATCAGAATGATTCTGTGATTTTAGAAAATGTTTTACATTAATTTATGCCTTAGCTTCAACTTGTACTAAAAGTTCTGACAAGTTGTCTCAAGCAGTTTCTTTTTTAAATATATGTCATTAGGAATGTGCTGCTTGTAAGCCATCTGATGCAATGCAGAAGATCTGAGGATGTCTCAACATCTCAGGTTTTCTGAATGAGACAGTTTAAAATTAACTAGCATGTTCCACTACTAGTCATATTCACATCCCAGAAGAGATGGACAACTTTGTTCTGCCAATGGAAGAGAAAAACATTGTCTCTTTTAAAGAGACTATGCTTTGCATGGCTAAGATGACTGGAGAATCCTGGCCATTTGTGCAACTATTTCACACAGATAATGCCAGCATAGCTGATTTAAAATGCATTAAATATGAAAAGTTGGAGAAAAAAATACAGCATGAATATTAATTTCAATTCTTAATCATAATCAGGAGGAATCAAATCCAGTAACATAGTTTTGGCAGAGTTCCACAAGTTTCTCTTTTTTTAGATCTTCCTGTGAATTGAATGTGCCAATAATTAAAACCAAAAAAATCTGGCACCAGCACAGTGATTAAAAAGTGTCTCCTACCCCCAGACAGTTAGCATATAGCAGCAGATCAGTGTAGCATCATTTTCAATGGAAGCAATCTCTGTTTAACAGCCTGAGTTATGAAACTGAACAATATCTAGAACAATCTGTATTTTTGCATGCAGCATGCAGCTAATTTCTATTAGATCTAACAACATTTTATTCCTTCAGGCTGAAATAAATGAACTTATTTTGTATATAGCACCATGGTAAGGATGCTTGTATCTCATCCAGCCTGGCTGAGAAGGGAGAGACCCTATTTTGTGGGGTTCACAGTGATATGGGGTACCAAATCCTCCCTTAGCACAGTTACTGGTGTGTGATGACTGAAACAAGTCTCGCATATGTTTGAACTAAGGCTTTGATACTTTGAAACTCACAGATCTGGTCCCCTACTCTCTGCTCATCCAGCAAGCCCAAATGGCAGCTAACCCATCC
Organism: Aphelocoma coerulescens; assembly: GCF_041296385.1. Lineage (NCBI taxonomy): Eukaryota > Metazoa > Chordata > Aves > Passeriformes > Corvidae > Aphelocoma > Aphelocoma coerulescens. The sequence continues at coordinate 117,953,626 of NC_091015.1, read as the reverse complement.
TTTAGGGAAGCCATTATGGGCCCCCAAAGTATTTCACCACCAAAATCTTCGTCACTGAGCACTGGGGCCCTCACAAGCAATATGGCTGAGCATTAGAGGCAAAGGAAAGAGCTAATGCTTCTGGAGCTGGACAGTGAAAGATGAAATTGAGAACATCAGCTTTTGAGCACAGAGTCTCAAGCTTTATGGGGTCTTGTAGACCTGAATGCCTGAAGATGCCTGCTGCCAGCATCTTCTTCCTAGGTCTATTTAGGAAATTCTAGCAAGTACCTGTTTTAACCTCAGAATGCAATAGCACCCTATAAAAGCTTTCTGTAAGAGATACAGGTGGCTCCTGTATGACTACTCCATTTTAAAATACCTTTTGCTGCTGCTATTCCTCCCGTTTAATTACATTTTTAGATAGAAGTTGTTGTGGTTTTTTCTGTGACAGGACTAGTTTTTATTTTAAGTGTCCTGGCCGGTCTGGGCTCTGGGATCTGGCATTGGTCAGTGGGTGGTGAGCAACTGCATTGTGCATCACTTGTTTTTTTCCCCTTTTTATTATTTTTATTACTGTATTTTTTTCAATTATTAAACAGTTCTTATCTCAACATACAAGTTTTACTTTTATTCTTCTTCCCATTCTACCGGGGTGGGGTGAGGAAGAGAGGGGGTTGGGTGAGAGGCTGTGTGGTGCTTAGTTTCCAGCTAGGCTTAAAACCATGACAACAAGTTAATGTATATTGTAAAGACAGTTTAGCAGCATTTTACATCAGATAATTAAAATAACATGTTTTGAAATTGTTAAAATATTCCCCAATGAAAATAACCCTGTAAATCTTCTTTGTTTACATAATTTTCTTCAGATTAGTATGCCTCATCTTTATTTTGAGAAGGAACATTTTTGAAACTTAAAAAAAATCTACAGAATGATTCTTGCCTTCCCTTTTCCCTTCTGGAAACCTTTCAAAATTCTTAAGCATTATGTGAAATTTTGAACAAGTGAATGAAAGACAACCACACTGATACACTCACTATGATCTAGTACGGTTTTTATATTCCTTTTTTTTTCCCTGCAACAGGTTATGATAGTGAGTTCCCAAAATGTTAACAGATGTGTGCTGTGAAGAGGCAATTTGAGAAAGAGGGTGTCAATGAAAAACTGATTTGCACCTCTGCTTCTTAGACCTCCATACAAACATCCTCTCACACTGGAAAAGTACCCAGAAGCTATTACAGAACCTTGTTTGAGTGACAGCATGAACACTACTGGTTTTTTATTAATTCATGTTATACTAGAAATATTGCAAGAGGACTGTGACTCATCATTTGTTACAGATGTTGATGTAGCTTTGCCTGTGCCTTTAGCTACCAATATTTCCTCCAGATGTCAAGATCTGCTGTGATGGGAAGCCAGCATGATTGTTTCAATAGTCACAAATTCTCACAGACATTAGCACCACAGTGACACTGCAAAAGACTTAGTTGAGCTGTGGGATCTGGAACTGCCAGTGGGAAGAAACAAGCTGGTAAAAGCTACCATTGACTGCAAATCTTACTGCAGACTGCTATACCCTGAGCACCTTCTCTCTCCACACATTTCCTCACATGCCTACACCATGTGCCAGATGAGACTCTGAGGTGGTTAAACCAGCAATGCCCCAAGGCACAAAGTAGACCTAAGTAACTGTTTCATAAACATCTCCTGCAATCTTGTGCCTTGCCCTGAAAGAAACTAAGAGGACCTTTAAACTGTAGCAGATGATTTCATTCAGCTGCCCACAGTCACACCTAAGTCTTTGTCCTGTATAATCACACTTAATTCACCTACCATTGACGAATATGAGTACTGTGAATTACTAGTCCCAGTGACCATTACCATGCTTTTATCCTGTCAGTGTGATCTGCTGACATGTTTACCAAATTCTCTGGCTTTGTTTTATCACTTCACACTTCTTCAGCATCCTAATGATTTTGTCTGGGAACAACTTATCTTCACCAAGAAAGCTGGCAGTTTTTCCTAGTCAATGCCACTCCCTTTTTGCTAGCACCATCTCAGTGCCACTTACTGATGCATGGACAGCAAAGTATCTTTGCTTTTGTTCCAGTTTGGCCAAATTTAGAAATATATCCTCTGAGAGAAGGCACAACCACCCCTTCCCCCCCAGGTTCGGGAAAAAATAAATTTTCCTCAAAGGAAAGTGAAGGAGATAAAACTATTTATTTACCAAACACAGGGGAAAAGGAAAATAAGGCTAAATAATAAAATGTTTCACTGTGGAGGAAAAAACCTGGGGAAGTGTTAAGAGTCCTCCCTTTGGTCTCCTCGGCTCTGGGGCTTGGGCCAGGGCCAGGCCCTCTGTGCCCGGTGGAAAGTCCTCCCGATGTGCTCTGAGGTTGAAAAGCAGTCCAGTAGAAAAGGGAGAAAATCCGGAATTCCAGAGAAGGAAAAACAAAGTCCAAACTCTCAGTCTCTCTCTCCAGAGAACAAGAAACTGAAACAACTGGCCAAAAGCTGACTGGAAAAAAAAAAAGCAAGCCGGGTGCTTCCTCGCTCCCCTACCGCAGCTGGGAAAAAAAACCTGCTATCTCTGTGTGACCTTGAACAAGCTGCAAACTGCCCTGAAAAAGTTTTGCTCAGTTTAGAGGCATAGAAAGACACAGAAATTAATTTCTGGGCATAGGCAGCGATATGGGATACACATCATAAGGTCACCCCAAGACAGCTTACCATCTTCCCAGTTTCCTCTTTGGACAGAACTTTGCCTGTTACCACATATTTCATTTCCCCAACAGCCCCTAGTGAGCTACACTACCAAAGCTACTGTAAAGCCCAGGCAGTATTTACAACTAATTTTCATCTGTCTTAACTTGCCATACCCACTATTTTACTTGGAAACACAGGGATCACATTTATTTCCAAAGGAGTGATCTAGCATTCTTTAAAGGAAAAGTTTGATTGAACCTATATTCACAATGGCAGTGAATCTTGGTGGTTAAGATGGTGGTCAAAAGTAGTTCCTTTTGAGAGGGTCTCATTTTATTAAGACAACTGCTCTAATGAATCCCCCAAGGTTCTCAGTGCATTAAATTTCTTACCAGTGAGAACTTGTATGATCATTATGACAAAACTCGTATTCATCCTGTTGGCAAAGTCTCTTGTGGTAGCTAAGTATGGGCCCAAGTATTTGTTTTCTCATGACAAATACCATGCGTTATAACTTTTCTTCAAGTATTTTGTAGCTCAGAAACAAATCATTCACACAGCATCTCTGAGACCAGTGTCAATCATCTGAGCCCTGAATTGCAAAGATCCCTTACCTGGGCAGATCTTGCTCTCTGGTTTACGGTCCGGTTTAAACCCAGAAAAGCAAGGGAAGCGAAGTCTCTGTGCATAAACAGGAAAAAACTTAGAAGGTTCAAAATTGTGAACGTCCCCAGCCCTGAGTTGTTACTTTATCTTATCTTCATCAGCGAGCAGTGTAAGGCCTCAGTCAGGGCCCCATCCAGGGTGTGGTGGTCTTCTTTGCAGCTTTGGTAATACAGTATAAAAAGTCCTTTAAGAAAATGTTTAAGTCATAAACTATAATATTTCAGTCTCTAACAGGTGGCAGAAAGATCTTGGCCCTGTGCTGCTTTTCCAGGTGTGTTTATCCACTTCCTATGGAGGTTGTTTCAGAGCTCAGCAGCAGCTGGCACCTGTACATGTGTTGGGGTCAAGACATTAGAAGAAGATGGTCTTGAGTACAGGCTCAGGTCTGGTTTTGGCAACAGTCAGCTCTCATGAAAATAAAGTATGTGTAACAATAATAAACCCTATTGCAATGTAGTGATGGCTAGTTCAAAAAAGGTAAGTCCCTTCATCAAAAATAGAGACTTCTTTTTGTATTTTTTTTAATGCAACAGCACATGTACTTATTATTTTTAGTCACTTTGACATTGTATTGAAACTGACATAATCAAAACTGGTTTAATTTCATAATTATCTGGTTTTCTGTTTTTCTTACATGGTTGCAATAATTAATTTACAGTTAAGAATGAAGTTTGCCTTTTATTGAATGCCCAATTTTCCCACTCACAGGGCGATGGTTTTCCAGAATATCTGTCTCAGCTCCTGCCAGTGCCAAAATTTTTAGGGGGGTTAGGAGAATCAAACTAAAAATGAGTCAGTCTCTGGGATAACTTGGCCTGCTCCCTTGACTCCAGTAAAGGACTTAGTTCAACATTTGGCCCAGATAAATCTTTGCTTTTATACATTAATTTTCTCTAAAATCCAGGTGATCTCAGATTTAGCATTGAATAGCCTTGGATCTCAGAAAGCTTTTTTTTTCCCAGGTTGGAGAAAGACAGCTTGAGAAGGGGCAAATAAAGGAAACATTACAGAACAGTGGAAACAGGAGAACATATGGCTATATACTGGGTTTGCACAGAGCTGTTACCTGAACCCCTGCATTAATGTAAGAATATTTTAACTGAAGTATTAGCTCATAAAATTTGAGGCATATTGAAGAAGGGATTTTAGAGGGAAAAAAACCCCTCTCTGATCTCAGTTCAACTGAGAAATATTTATTTACATCAGCTATCTTGTCCTTATTACAAATGTCATTTACTATTAATTTAAAGGATATTTTCAAGAAGACAGAACATATGTTAAAAAATACACAGTTAACATAACAGAAACCCGAGGAAATTTCTTTCAGCCTCCCCTGGAATGTGCCATTTTGTAACTGCAAACAGTAGAAAGCCTAGAGATGAACCATTAAAAGATCCAGCCAGCTCTTCAGTGCTGTATAATCCGTCATACCTCATTAACCTCAATATCATTTACATAAACTGCTGAACCTTAATGCTGCCTCCAATAAAACTTGCAAAAATACATGTAAAGGTCAAGATAACAAATTACAAAACTATAAAATCAATTTCTTATTCAAAGGATACTTTGCCAATCATCTCATGGTAATTCTCTTGCCATGGGGGAAGAAAAATATGACGTGAATTAAATTACCCTGTCCCTTAGTTGTTCACTTAGAGATTTTCATGCACTTTGTTTTTGTATCAATGAAATGTTCTGGGTAAGCTGGCATACATTTTCTAGGTGTCGTGCAGTCTCCTTTACAACTCAACTCCATTGTTAGGTACTCTCTGATGGAAGATGCCTCTTCCTTGGTAAGAAGTGATAGGAGGTTTTCTATGAGCAAGTGCTATGAGTTGCTTGTCTTGGAATAGTACTCAGTTAGTGATATTCAAGCCAGAGCCCACCAAATATATTGTAGATATTTTTCAGTAACATAGCTAAAAAGAAAGTCTTTTCCAGGTTTTTTTATACTGTATTGTCATCTACACAGGATCTGGGGGAAAAAAAGCAGCAAGATTTCTTGGTAGATAATTTTCCTCTCTATATGGTTCTTACTGCATTGATTTTGAAATCCAAATCCTGTCATACGCAAATACAAAAGTAAATGTCAAGTTATCTTTAGAACTTTTCTAGAACATTCTGGGACCAGAAAAGAAAAGTGACTGTTTTTCAGGCTGCAGATTTTGCAAATATCAGAAGTTAAATTTTCACTAAGGTAATGACCTACTGTTTAGCCCATATGTTTGTTGCCTGAAAATGTTGAAAAATAGGATTATATAATGAAATTTTAGACACCACTGCCTAGTCAGGCTGTTTATTTGAACTGATATTTTGAGACAGTTTCTTAGGGACCAGCCTCCTGTTGTTTCCTGTTTGCATGCAGTATGACTCAGTCCTCATGCCAACTCCAAGATTTTCTACTTAATTTGGAAAGTTCAGTATTAAGACTGCTCTTTTGAAAAGGCTGCACGTACCTTATATTCAACAATGCTTACTTCATTTTTGAGTTAGCATAAAACAAACTAGTGCCAAACCAGTTGCTGCTGCCACTGAAAATTCTTGAGGCATCCCTCTGTCCCCATCCAAAAGAGTTACTTCCCACTGCACTAACAGGACCTGGGCAGTTTGGCTGGGTGGAGAGTACTGAGTCTGAAAAGTCATGCCCTTATCTGCCAGGAAAAGTGGTCAATATTCTACTAAGTATACAGACCTGTCTGACTTCCAAAAGACACCTGACTTCCTATAACCATCTCCAACTAAACACTAATGGCACAGCAGACACTGGCATGCCTACCCCTTCTCACCCCACCACCAGGGAGCCAGGATATAGCTCAGAACCTTGCAAAACTCCCATATCCTACAGTCTAGAGACAGCCTGTCTTCACAGCCTTACCCAGAAGTTCCCAAGCCTTACACAAACCCTTTTTTCAGTATTCAGGACTTCCATAAATACTTTTGTTCCACATGAGATGTTGGTGCCTAACAAAGTGAGACATCATACTCTCATAGCTGCCTGTAAGAGTCCTCACCAAGGCCTGAGAACACCTTGTTTTCAGCGAGGTGCTTGTCTTGTCTACTTCTTTCATTCTGCCAAGTGTGGCTGAGAGAAATCAAAAAGCTAAAAACAGGCAGGGCAGAATCAGGAGTGAGACAGACTGACAGAGTTACCCAGGAATTGCTTTTTCATAGAAAGCATCTGTCTATAGGAGACAATTTATAAAAATGTTGAAATAAAAACCAAGCAAGGTAAGTTGAAGTGGGCTAAGGCAGCATAAAAACCTAACTGGTTCTTTGCCTGTTTTGAAGGAAAAAATGTCAAGTTGTGGTAAGATGTGATTTATTGGAAAATATTATGCATGTATTTTACATGAAATTGAGTGTTCATTCATTTTACAGTGAGATAATTTTTAAATTAAAGGGGGTTTTAACTTTGTAAAGTAAATAAAATTTTCCAATTAAAGAAAACAGTTCTTTTATTTAAAGATTTCTCAGAGTGAAATTTTTCTGTACTTGGGTTTTGATGATCCTTATTCTTAATCTTGTGTGGTGAAATTACAGGACTTCATGGGGAAAATGCTTAGAACAGATCTGGATTTCCAGATACATCAAAATGGACACTTTAAAAAACACAAGAAAGGAACTGCATATCACTACTCTGTTCCCTGGTAGGACACTGTCTTATTCTGGCAGCAATGGTCTGCTAAACTACCTTCAGTGATGTGATAGAATTAGAGATAGTGTCCTCACAAGCCTCAGTTTCCAGTCAATTAAAAACAAATCAATTTTAAATGGCTTCACTTTTTTTTGTACTATTTGCCCAACACTGTTCTGCAGTGGAACATGATACAATCAATTATACCTGGAACTCTAAATATTTCTATTCAAGCTTCTCTAAGGTTTTTATTATTAAACAAAGTTCATAAAGTTGACATCAACAGAAGTACTGTTATCCCACACTTTGTTTATCGATTCTAATAGTTGCCCTCAGACAGAAATAGAGATCCTCTCTATTTCTGATCATCATTTCAACTTGTCTTAATGTCTGTCATAATTTACTTTTCTAAGTCTGCATGAAAGGAAGTGGGTATTTTTGTTCGGTTATTCTTTTGGGGTTTGGGGCTTTTATGGAGAAGCTAGCTTTATTATTGCATCATGAAGGTTTCAAGACCAAGACTTTGAAAAAGTGGGGTTTTTCTTAATATTTTCCAGTACAATGTTTATATCTTCAAAATGCTTTTTTTGGTTTTTAGCTGGAGAAAAATGCTTGCATGTGTTTCTCCTGAACAAAACTGAAAGCAGAGCCTGCTAAGACTTTGAAAGCTTAGGATTCTTTTGCCTTCTTATCTGTTCTATCTTAGACCACTATCCTGCAAATAAATTCCTCTCTTCCTTCTCCTAGCCAGCCCTCTGAGATCTGCCATTGTCACCTTGTCACCTTCTCTGACAACCAGACCTTGGAATTGTACTATAACACATTTTGTTATTGGTGAGCTATTTAGTGAGGTAGAGGGAGGGAGAGCTGTGTTTCATAGTCCTTGTTTAATTTCCTTCCATACAATGAGGTTGATGTTTCTATAGATTAAACACAGGCCTTATGAGGACTCATAAGAAGAAGCATAAAAATAAGCAATCTAATTGTAAGTAAATAAAAGTCAAAGGAGTACACTAACATCTAATTCAGACCACATATACTTTAACCTTTTTTTCATATACCTCAGACATGTGAGTAATTAATTGTATCTCAAAATTTTGCCATGATGCTTTGTAAACCCTTACCCAGAATAAAAGCTATTTCTCCAGTGTAGTTCCTCAGTAGTTCACGTCTTGGAAAGGCAAACATGGAAATGATGAGATTGTCTCTAACTAGAGCTCGTTGAACTGCTGTCTGCCGCATGTGTGGCCTAAATAGCTGAGCAGTGTTTTCTGTCCATTTTGTGCTTGCAGATAACATACACCCCAGTGAGCAGGCATGTCCAAAAATACAAAGAACATTGTCTTATTGTTGCACTGTTAATTTCATTCTTGATTAGAGTCCTGCAAAGGCTGTAAATCAGCACTAGAAATGATCGGAGCTTTCTTTCCTTGCAACCATTTCACAGGGGTTTTAACTCTTCTTTAGTCTCCACGGCATGCAGGCGATAAAGATTTTTTGTTTTCGTTTTCTGTATGAGAACATAATGTTCCCTCTGTGTCTATCAGCTGTTGTGATAACCAGGGATTAATTAAAGAGTCACTTGTTGCTCCTTCTTATATGCCAAATAGCTGTAATCCCTGAAGTTCCAAAGTAATAAAGACGGCAATATCATCCTGCACACATGGGACAAGAACAGTCCACCTTTGTTCTCATGTCATGTTAAACCACAGAAAATAATAAAATCATAACTTACAAACTTCCCTTGTGAACAGTAGTGTGCATAGAGATATACTGAAGATTCTCATTCTCAATGGCTTCAAAGGACTCTGGCTATGGAGGGCAAATACTTTACTGCAGAGTGGCACCGACCCAGCAGAAAATCTGGCCTCAGCAGCAAAACAAAGATCACTGATCAGCAATTCCAAATAGCTTGTCTTGGAAAGAAGTCAGGCATATTTCAGCTAGCAGAAAGAATTCAAAGCTAAAATTAAAAATAAAATAAAAAAAAAAGCCCCAAACTAAAAGCAACAACAATAAAACCTAGGAAACAAACAAAGCAAGCAAACAAACAAAACAACAACCCTCCCCCCCACAACCCAACACAATCTGCTGAAAATTGTTAAAGACCTAAATTTCTGAACCTTGGATGAACAAGTGGAAGACTGACAGTCTGATGTTTTCACCTGCTACATGAAGGTACCACCATAAGAGGCAGGACACCTCAGGGCATAACTGAGTTGTCTCAAGAGCTACTCGAACCTAAGTTCAGATGCACACACTGGGTGTGTCTTGGTTGAAATCAGATCCCAATGCATAGCATGTAGCCTCCCTGTCTTCTTTCAGTCATCGGAATAAAAGCCCAACCAACATGTTAGAAAGAAGATTTGGCATCCCAGTTCCCTGATCTAGGCACCTATGTGGCTTAATCTCCACACAGCACCTCAAAGTACAGCTGCCTGTATTTTGTTTGAGATGTATCCTGAGAGTTCAAGACCCAGAATTTCTTAACTTGTACTCTGGAGACTACTAGAAAAACTGTGATGATTCAACAAATGCAAGACACTGAGCAGAAGCAAAGGGGAAAAAATTTAAATTCTGCAAAGAGATCCTCTTTCCAGTGGTTTAAAAGCAATTCACAAGACCCTGGAGAATCCTGTGCTTGCAGAGCTGACCTCCTTCAGGTGTGATGACACAGCATTGAAGAGGGCTGTGTAGGCAAATCTTAAGCACCAAAATGGAAATAACAGAAGGAGGAAGCAAGCTAAATAAAGGGGGATAATTTGGTGTCTGAGGTAGCATTATGCCAAGAAGTCATAAGATTTTTCCAGTTGCATAATCAGTAGCAAATCATGTTACTTAGGTTAATGGCTTTGAAAATAGTTTTGCTAATTGAGCCTTCAAAACCTCACTAGAGGAATTTCAGATGAAGATAGTTTATACAAAATACTTCCCAATATCTCCTCTCTTTTCAACTCAGGAAGAAATACTTCAGCCATGACTAGAAGTAGTGTGAACTGGGTTAATTTCTTGCACTACCCACTGATCATTGTTCAAATATTTTAACATGGGGATTGACACAAAAAAAATATCCCTCTCTAGAAATAGACAAGAACCCATTATCTGGGAAAGATGTTCATTTTAAAGACAGAGAAGAACATTGTGAAATCTTTTAATTTTCCTATCTAATACAAAACCTTGCTTTAAACAGAATCATAGAAAGGGTCCATATCTTTTGGCAAATAAATTCATCCTAAATGCATTAGACTCAAAAGGTCCTAAGCCAAATTCTCTGTACATATAAATGGCTGTCGTAATTGATTGGAGAGTGGAAATTTGGCTGTCCCTAAAATTAAATCAGTTATAAAGAAATAGTACCCAGCATCAGCTTACGTAAACCAAACCAAGGACACAATGTGGGAAGGTCTTTTAGAGAGTCTCAGTCATCTATCTATATTTGTAAATTCCAGTGAAACAAAAAAAAACTTGAAGAAGATTCTCAGAAATTGTATTTGAAATTTCTCTAAAGTCATTTCTGTTTACCAGAGGATGCAGCATCATTCAGAAAAAGGAGAATTCATCTCCTTCCAGTTTAGTGGTAATGCTCAGTTTTCCAGAGCACTAGTGTTGTCATCCAGTCTTTTGGTAGCATGAGGGGTGTTGATGACTGCTGGCCTAGGATTTATGTTTATCTTCTCAGCAGGTAATGTATGAGACAGTCATTTCTAGATGGACCTGACCAATACTTTCTATAGAAACATTTGTATTAATGACTTCTGAGCTCTTTCATCATACTGCGTACCCAAAAGGAGACCTGGCAGGACAGAACATTTAGATTAAATGATGTCAGTTTGAAGAGTCAGACCAAGAGGGTTGAAACCACTGCTGCCTAAACTATTACTCTTGCAGAATGATAATATCTTATTTTTAGAACATTGAAGCATTTCTTGCCCTGGAGCTCAAGAAGCACTTTAATAGTTATTAATGGCAGCTGTCAGGTATGCATCTATTGACCAAGAATGAGTCACACCAGCCCTACTAGAAGCCCCAGTTAGCAGGAAATCTGAGGCTTTTTTTTTTTACGTATTTTCTTTTATTTTCTTTTTTCCCTTATTTTTATTTTAGCAGCTCATTCTTCCGTAGGCAGTATGATAATGAAATATCAGTGTTTATCTGCAATAGCCATTAGGACAAACTAATGAACTTGTTTTGAAGATACAAGCAGGTTGTCACCTGCTTTGTCAGTAAATAATACTGTTAAGGAGACAATTTCCATCACTGTAGGTACTCACAGGTTAATTTAGAAACTACCAGCTTTTAATTAGTAGTGCAGCCAGCATACTGTGTGGCAAAACCTTGCAGAAAACCTTTAAATTTGTTAGGAAGCTAGAGAAATGAATTAAAAATACTCTTCTCCTCCACTAAAGAGTGTTTTGAAGGTGTCTATTACCGATATGATTGACATTAATGGTTAAAAAGTAATAATTCAAAATTCTATGTTACTTTTTCTCCCAAATTAAATGACTTTCAGACACATTTCATTTTTATCAAGCTGCAATATTTGCATAGGTTTGACAAATCAGCTGCCACAGCTGTCTCACAGTAATTAGTATAGGCATTTAATACATGCTTTCCAAGCCAAATAAGGCAACTACAAATAGTATAAAATCTGCAACAACAGTGCCTATGAGCCCTCACGATCAGGCAAAGTCTGCTGTTAAGTTTTTCTTCAGGAAAGGTCTGCAAGGGCATGCAAACTGCACTGAAAATCCAGCAAATAGCTGCCTTCCTGCCAAAGAGACAGAACAGTATAGGTCTGCATCCTTTATTTCAGAATGCAATTAAAAATCCTGGGCCTTGTCTAAAAGGTCTGTCAGAGAGAAACTGCTCTGAAGAGATAATGACACTGACAGAGCCAAGAGGAGAGGTGTCAGGAGACCAAGCTGAAGCCCAGAGGGAGTAGCCTTTTGTGACCGAAGACACTCCTGCTCATGCAGGACTTCCCTAATATTGCTGTTTTCAGGTCACCATTTAGGCCATATATTTGCAAATGCCTTTGCAGTAATAAAATAGCACTTTAATGAGTGAGAAAAATGAAGAAAGAGCAGGGAAGATGACAGTGGAGGAAAAGAGAGAGAGAGAGAGGATACAGAGAGAAATAATTAAATGAGGGAGTATGAAGTCCCTTTGTTCAGTATCGTACTAACCTTAGCCCAAATTCCCTATTAAGAGGATCTGATAGACTGTACATTCCCAAATATGTCAGGCAAGCAGAGATAAAAATCTGCCTGAGCCACAAACCAGCACATATTCACTCATTATATGCTAAACAATGTCCAGTAAAGTGTAAACAAAGTGCACAGGCCTCTGGACATGAGGACAAACTCTTCTCTCTCCTGACAAACAAGGTGATGGCCTGCTCAACTTTGAATGACCAGCTCTTTTGAATGACCAGACTGGCTTCTGCACCTGGCCTGTCCTCACTCCTGCACTGGCACTGCTTGCTATTGAGCCAGCTTCTTCTTTAAACATGGTTTAAGGCAAATCAATCTCCCTCCAGTCTCTGCTTCTGCCCATTAAGCCAGAAGTCCCAGATGGGATTCACTTTTCCCACTTGAGAGCTTTGGAAAGAATAGGCAATTATATTATGGCTCTCCTGCTTGCCAGCTTTGTTTTTGTCTACATACGTGTCCCAGTCTGGTTTTTATAGCTAGCCAGCTATTTTGTTTTACCTCTCTGGAAGTTTCTTGGTATTCCACATCCAGAAATACGGCTGCTGCATGCACTTCTGGCCTCTGCCCCCTTTCTCTTCAATATTATGACAGTTAATATGAAAAGTAGTGCTTCTACCTTGGAACAGTCTTTGATGAATCACTAGTAATAACCCAACATTTAATCCTAAAAATTGGGCTACCTGTCAAGTTTGTCTGCAAAGCAATTTCTTTAATTTCCACTGATAGTCCTCTTCTAACAGGGTCATCTCCCCCAGATCAATATCAGCTTAAATGTGATTTGGCTTTGTGATCTCTAGGGGCATTATCTTGTCCACTTGCTGTGCTCAGGATATTCCATCTTTTTCTAACACTTCAGCTGAACACAGAGCATCAACAAGCTGTCCAAGGTAGGTGTCATTACTGGCTTGCCTCCCAAGCTGCGTGCTGGATGGCAGCTGTGGAACATCAGCACACAGGCAATCCTATCTTCAATAGCTTGTCTTTCCAATGATGTGTCATTGTCATATTTTGCAGAAAAAGTTCCTTGTTCTTGGTACCTTGCTAGGTCATGTATTCTTCCTGCCATGCCATGATTCAATTAGCTTTTCCCAGAAATTCATGTTTACAAAATTTCTCCTTTAAGTAAGGATGTGTCTGAAATGCTTTGATAAATGAGACAGTCAAACACATTCCTTACCTCTTCATTGTGTGGGATGGTCTTTTAGTTTGTCACAAAGCTCTGTACAGAGCATCTGCTTATGAACCCAAGAGGAAATGCTTGTTTTACTTATGTAAATGGTATTTTTTCCATGTAGGAGAGCTTCTCCACAACAGCTGTTACAGTCTATGGAGTTCTTAATTGAGATAAATAGGAGATGTATTTTGTTCTTAGGTTTATGAAGGCTTAAATGAGTTTTTGTGCATTTCATTATTCTTTCAGGTTCCTTTATTCTGTTTGTGACCTATGGACAGGTAAATGATCCTTCTATTCATTTATATTGCCAGTTTTTTTGGCCTTTTATTTGTTTATTTTTATAATAGTCTCCAACTTGGGCACATAGGTCTGATCCTCCTATTAAGAATATATCTGAGACCTGTGACGATTTCAAAGAGCAGGGTTGCAGTATTTCCTAGATAACGGTAATTAAGCACTTATTCCTTCTTGGAATTAGGAATTCCTGATTTCTTACTTCCATATAGCGAATCAAGAAAAAAATTCTAAAAAATCAGGACACCAAATTTCAGGAGAAGTCAACAATCCTGTTAGAACTCAAGAAAGAAGATGCTTATTTCAGCATAATGCTTATTGATAAGTAACCCTGGAGAGAGTGAAAGAATATGCTTCATTACAAGAGAGTTGGGAATTCAAATTATCTTGAAAATTTAAGACATGAGAACAACTTTAGCTTCAAAGCTGAAAGAAGATAACAGTTCCTTTCCATGACATTTGATTTTCCAGATCCATTCCATGACAATATTTGATTTTCCAGATCCTCTTTTCATTCCAAAGTTGAACCTTTCTAGTGCTTTTATGGAGGCAGAATTGTGCTGGACTATCCTGAGATCCAAATGTGTACTTTAAAAGCATTTGGAATATACTTATGAAACTTGAAACCCTTTTGTCTTGTGAGTTTTCAAAATGATTAGTGTCAAGTAAATTCTGATGACTCTGGCTGAGAGCCTTTGCCTCCTTCCTTTAGGGCTGAGCATCTCCTGGTAGTTCTCTCTGAAATGGACAGAGTGAAGGTAAAGCCTCAGCTTCCAATGACTGCAGCACTAAAAATGTGAGTCTCTTGCTCTCCTCATTTCTGAGTTGAGAATCCAGACTAAAAAAATTTCCTGTTAAAAGTATCCTTTTCAACTTTTATACTTCTGTGAACTGTTTTGGCCTCAGCACAGTGAAATCACATGAAAAATGTTTCAATCAGTTCTTTTCAGGAGCATTATGATGTAGTCTTTAATTATAAATGTTCTTTTTCTGTTCCCTGTAGTCCCAGCACAACTTGAAATTACTTGTATTTTATCCATATTTTTATTGTTAGTATGCTTTCCAGGCTGAAAAGCATCTTTTCAAAGAAAAACAATATAAATAAGGAGAAATGGCTGCTCTTTGTTTAATGCATTTTGCATAATAATGGTTGGTATCTTTCTAAATAAAAATAAAATACTGGCATTTTTCACACACACAGAATTACAGAAAAGTTGCAGGGTAACTTGGTGTATAGGCTTAAATTTGTTAAATAAAATAAAATTTACCCTTTTCCTTTTGTTTTTACAGGTAGAGGATGACAATAAATCAAAAATAATGGTTTATGATTATAAGTGTTTCTAGCAGCAACTTCATTAATCTGAAAGCCCTTGAATTTTTACTTTGTTGTAAGTATTTCTGTTGTGATTTTATATATATCAATAGCTATCCTTTGAGTAGGATAGGAAACATTTGACTAGGATAGTCCACTTTGTATTTGTATTGTGCACATAAACATGCGTGTGTGAACATATGTATACATCTGCCATAGTTAGGATAATATTAATCTATGTGCTCACCTACATTTATTCTTAAGCATTTATAATACATAGGTACACTTAGAATCTCCCCTGTATACACACAGGTATGTTATGTAATTATACCTCCAACCAAGATGCAAAACCCAAAAGCCATATTTTTCTTTAATGATGGTGAAAAAGACAAAGATGTAGCTATTATTATCATTTAAGACACACATACCCTTTCCTATAAAGCCTCACTGCTGATCAAGAATTTCAAGACATAGGTTCAATATTAAACAGATTTTGGTATGATGATGATGAGAGGAATGGAGCACCTCTTCTATGGAGACAGAAGGAGAGAGTCGGGGCTGTTTAGCCTGGAGAAGGCTCTGGGGAGACCTTACAGCACCTTCTAGTACCTCCAGCCTGCAAGAGGGCTGGAGAAGGACTTTTTACTGAGGCATGTAGTGATAGGACAAGGGGAAATGGCTTTAAGCTGAAAGAGACTAGGTTTAGGTTAGATAGTAGGAAGAAATTTTTTACTGTGAGGATGGCAAGGCAATGGAACAGATTTCCCAAAGAAGCCGCAGATTCCTCATCCTTGAAAGTGTTCAAGCCCAGGTTGGATGGGGCTTTGAGCGACCTGGTCTAGTGGAAGATGTCCCTGTCCATGGCAGGGCTGTTGAAATGAGATGATCTTTAAGGGTCCCTTCCAACCCAGCCCATTGTATGATTCTGTGATTCTATGGAAGTGTGTGCATTGACAGCAATCCTTTGCTAGTGTTAGATGTGGCTTCACACTGACAACCCCCGTTGAGTTTATGGGGCATGCTCTCAGATCCATGCCTTTAGTGCCACATCAGTTCCAGGGCAAACGGGTTCTGGACAGGGAGCTCCCATTCTGGCTCAAATGGATGGACAAACATCAGAGACTTGCTGGAGCTCCAAATACAGAGGCCTGGATTCATCTGTCTGAAATTGTTCACCACCAGGACTGAGGGATTTTAGAACCAGTTAGCCACATGGGAAAGAGCCAATGGAGCTGGAGTAGTAAAGCTGGCCAAAGAAATTGGGGGTAGCTCTTATTTTATTTTCCTGACAACTCTGGCTACTCACACTGGGTTTGAGGGACTGCTGACAATACAGCCCGCATCCTGACAGGCACCAGGGCTGTATTCACCTTCCTCCTTCTGCTTCCATGCCACTGGTCAGCCCATATGGAAAACTTTTTTGTTCCTGGGCTTTTCTATGCCAGGTGGGTGAAAAGTTCTCTGCTCCTCATGGTGTCAAGTAATTGATATTTAAGTCATCATATCCATGATACAAGAAAATTTCTATGTAGATATTACACATGGAGTTAAGGTTTCCTGAGATCTTCTAGAAGAAAGGTAGCACCATTGCTACAGCAATGATAGAATACAGAATGTCCAGAGAACCAGGGTGCTGTGGGAGGCTGGACCTATTGGTAGCAACACAAAGTAAGATGGTGACCTTGCAAATTCAGTAGACAAGATGGTCCTTATCAAAAGTATGCAACCAAGGAAAAGATGGCCCATGAGACCTTGAGAGATCATACATGAAATGTGATAGAAACAGGGCCCAGATTCTGACTACCCCAGTGCTTGATCACCCTTCGCAGTCACAATATATTTTTGCATTTATAATGGAAAAGAAAGGGATGAAACTGAGAAAGAAAGGATTCCAGAATAAATAAAACACCAAGAAGACACTTTAAAAGACCCTGGGGAAAGGATACCTTTTCTCTCCTTCCTTGCTCTTTTCTGTCAGAAAAACGTGTTTTCATGAATGACTTCATGCTGATCCTCTGCAAACTCTTATTTGTTTTGCATGCTCTGAGAGTGATGTACTTTCAGTCTGGGACCAGTGATCCCTTTGAACTCACTTGAAATAAGAGATGACAAATGGAGAAACAGATTTTAATTTTGGCATCTTGGCAGACGATGGTGATGATAATTCAAAAAATGAAAGATGAACTGTGAAAATGAGAATTGTGTTTTCTTTTGTCTGGAGCTCCTTGGTCCCCAAATTATTCATATTCTGAGGCTGATTCATCAGCTTCCTCCTTTTGTTTAATTTTCTTCTGACTGTCTGAATCCAGTGGGAAAGAGAAAGAACACCTTTAAAACTTTTCATCATTGATTAATTTTAACTTGAACGGGATAGAAAGAATGAGGCAGTTTTCCCAGGTGCCCTCATTTTGCATTCTTTCCCTGGGAGCAAAGACACACTGACAACACCTAGGCAAATTTTTTAGAATGAAAAAGGCAGGTGTGTGAGATGTTGATCTCTGGTGAGACTGGTCATCAGTGCCATGAAATCATTCTCTTGATACCTCTTGATCCTGCTGAAAGTTTTGCTTAATGCATCCTTGAAAAAACTGCAAAAAGTGTTGTGTCCCAAATGTTTCTTCAGAAAAGAAAGATAGATCTACTCAAAACCAACCCTACAATGCCCTCCCCATGTTCTCTAACTACAGTTTCCACTTTCCACCATTTCTACCATAATTTTGTCAACACATGCTCTTCAGGAGTTCTAAAATCCAGGTTAATTGAAGTGTGACTTACTGCCTTCTTATGCGCCATAGAGCAGAAAAAAATGGTCACATCCATCTCCATAGATTTTTTTGTATCTCCTTCATTCCAACATCTGGTTAAAATCTTCTCCAGTTAAACCATGCCTTCTATGGTTTACCTCTGCCTATTAGAAAACAACACCTCTGTAGAGCATCTTCCCAACACTTTTGAAAAAATCGGTAATTATCTTACTTTGATATATATGTGTGCTTACAAATGTATCCTGTGCACCCTGTGCTCTAAATATCTTCTCCTGTTTAAGTACTCTCTATAGAGTATCTTGGATATATTCTGCAGAAAGGTTGCTATCTGTACTGTCAGAAAAAAGGTATTTTCAGACACTAGCGCAAGTGTCTGAAGTAGATGATACCATTGGTAGATATTGTTACCTGTCTTTTGGGACAAAGCAGGATAGTGGAAAGGAATACACAGAGAAGTAATGCAAGTAAGACTATGAATTTGCAAAGATACAACCAGTTTAATCTATATGGTTTAATTTTTTTCACAATTGCAAATTTACATCAATCTTTGAAATACTCTAAATCTTTGTCCATATTATCCCTTTTCCTTGTTGGTACAAAATTCAAGGTCATTTAAAACAAAAGGGGAACACTGAAATGTCTGTCTAAGTGTCCCTCATTTCCTCTTCAAGGCTTCCTTGTCCATAGCACTGTCCATCCATCACCTCTGCTCTATGATATGGCACCTAGGGAGCAGCAGCACTTTCCCCACAAGAGGAGAAATAAACATTGTGTCTGTTTTCTTCAGAAGTCCATGGGGCATTTTTAACACTCACCATGTCTGACAGCCAGGAGCCTGCTTTGTGAGTGGCTGCACACAGCTGGCTCTGCTGCTCTCCATTATCATGCAATCACCTGTGCAAGACTTTAATACTGGGCAGACAGAAACTTGAGCAAGAACCATCTGTACATCACACCCCCACAGGTGGCTTTGTGCTGACCCTACACAAAGACATGATGGTAAAAGACACAGTCCAACACATTTGGTGCTAGGCAGCAGGCAACTACAACAACAGAAAAGGCACAGGAGCTTAAAGCAGATACCTAAAATTTTAAGTCTAACTTAGAGGCAACCAGTCTTCCAACATTTCCTTCAACATCCCTGAAAAGAAATAACCACTTCTGAAGTACTTTTTATCTGAAAGTAAACTGGCTAAGTAAGACAGATCACCTTCTTTGAGTTTCCCGTGTCCTCTTATTGACCGTAAGGTGATTGGCTTGGGCTGAAATGGCCAATCTGCCAATGTATAAGTGAAGGAAGATCACCCTAGCTCACACAGCCTGGAGGTAGCTGTACCCATATGCCCTGTCTATTTTACAAAGTGAACTTACCTTCACTAAAAGGAGATATTCAAGGTTTTGCCCTAAATTCTTGCAGGACTTGTGCTTTGGAAGTTTTTTAAAAGCAAACATGATTAAACTATTTCAAGTGGCCTGCCTGTACATAAACTGAACTGCAGAATTTCTACAGGGTGACATGCTTTACACACTTGTTGTTTTATATAGCCTAATAAAGTCCATGGTTAATTTAATGAATCATACACATAGTATCAAGCTTAGCACATTTAAAATTTTGTAAGTTGTGGCTTATAGTATTCTGTAATGTTAAAAGTTGTGACAAATCCAAGAAAATAGTTATTAGGAAAAGGCAAAGAGAAAGCACGTGGGAAAAACCCAAGCCAGTGCTCTCTCAGATAGCATGTTTAGATTTTGTTTGACATGTTCTTTGCTGCAGTATACCAGTGGGTGACAGATAGGGAGAAAATTTACAGAGATTTTACAGAAAACGGAAAAAATTTACATATCTTTTTTTGGATACCTAACTACAACTTTTTGCTGCATCTTCTCTCATGGTAAATTTAGACAGTTCTGTTATGAGGATATCCAACATGCTAACCTTGATCCTCCCAAGTCTCTGCCCTTCATCATGTTCATCAAATTGTTCTACCTGTTGTTCCAGTCAGTGCACATTTCAGTGTGCAAAGTTTTCCCTATTAGTACACGTATGGGAAAGAAATGCAAGAGACAAATATCTCAAAATCATTTCTGCACATGATATTATAGCTAAAAAGAAAACAATCTCACTACTGTATGGAGATGGACTCAGTGTTTCTGTTTCCAAGATTTTGTATGCTCTGCTGGGCATGAGACGTGCTTAAAAGGGCCCACCTAGAAACAGAGCACTACTGGTTGCTGATCCATGCACTGCAGGTCACCAGGAATTTTCACTGAAAACCCTAGAAGCAAAAACTGATTTTCTTCTCACTTACCAGCACATCAGAATGTTTGGGGCATATGAAAAGCATCTCAATTAAGTCAACAGCTTTTCTTGAGATTTTGGGCACATAGTTTAAGCAGATTGTAAAGCTGATTTGACAAGTGGCAGTACTAACATCAGTTTATTTTTTTTCTTCACTTGAATAAAATTCATGGGAAATTTTATGCATAACCTGTTGAAATCCAGTGGGAAAATAAATTTTCTCCATGGCTTCATATTTTTAAGTCTAACTCACCACTGCATGCTTCAATTTTGTATTTCAAAAGTCACCTATTTTCTTTATATGCAGTATTTTTGGGCAATGCATCAAAAGCTATAGATTTCGATAATTATGCACTTAATACCTGCTGCAGCTCCAAAAACCCATCCTGGTATCTCATCCTGTGGTCTTCCAAATCTGCCTTTAAAATCAGTGCCAACTCATCTACAAATTCTGTTCTCTCAAAACATTTTGTGTAGCTTTTTTTGGTAAGTCTAATTTTAAATCTTATGGTCTTTGATGGATGTACAAATTCATTTAATCAGTCAGTTATCCTGCAATATAGGCATCTGAGTCATATGCTCTCCACCAGCCTTTGCTTGGTTAAACACCAGATGGATGAAACAGCTGTATAAATCTTTAATCTCTGTGACAGCCTTCCTTTCATTTATTTTTTGACTTATGTGGTTAGTTTCACTTGTGTGTTCTTCCAATTAGGGAGTTAACCAATCTCTGTCATTCAGATCTATTTAACACAATTTGTCTTTATCTTAGGATTTTTCAATTTATACATTAAATATTTAGCCTGTGTTTGAAGTAATATTGATATCATTGATATTTCTGTTCATTATCTGTTAATCTATCAGTGCTACTGATATAATTAAAATCCCACATTATCATGACAGTTTGTAGTTACAGTCTCTTTCTTTGGAACAGTACTTTCTTGTAAGATAATCCTCTACCTCAAAACCATGAATTTTCTAATCAATTGCGCTTTTTTCACACCATACTGGTTTGCAGTTGCATTATTTCTGTAATCTCACTATTTTGACAAAACAATAGAAGTCTAAACTGAGAGACAGTGGAAGAACTATCTGTTGAAGTGCACATCTTTTTAAAGGGTTAAACTTATCTTTGTTCTGGGTTACTGTCCTTTATGAATATAAGTTTTGAAACACATTTGAGCTCTCTGTAAGAAACAAGACTTAAAATAATACTTTGTTACAATGATTAATGGAGATGATTGTGAGAAAGTATGTGTGGTACTAAACACTGAGGAGAATTCCTAAACAGATTTAAAGAGACACATAATGAATTTTGTCTCTGTGATTCAAAGACTGCAGCATGGGTAATTTTGTGCAAAGGCAGAGAATATTTTAATGCATTTGAATATTGAGAAGACATAGGAAGACGGTGTAAGATCCTTCAACCACACAGCTTAAATGAGCGATAGAAAAAATACACTGTAAGAATGATTTTTTTTTTTTAAGGAAAAAAGCATGTTTAGATGGTTGGTCTGGTTAGAGAACAATCAAGACTACTTTGTTTATTTCGCTCACCAAAGAATGTCTTGTCTTGTCAGGATCAGAGTAACACTGTAATCATTTTTCTACTTAAGCAAAAGAGGATGAGAGGCAAGTGGCGAATATCAATGCTGAGTTAGGAAAGGCTGTTGTGGCACCATCATTCTGTAGGGTCCACCAGCAACGCATTGGCTAATTTTACACTCCATGTAGTAATGCAATTTCTGAGTTCCAAAAAGATTCCAGACCAGATCACCCAGGGCACAATGTAAAAATCCTGGGAACTTAGAAAATAAATTTGCATAGGGAAAAGAGTGGGAGTAAATGGTGATAGGAAAATTAAAACTTTCATTACTTTTATGAAAAATATGCCTGTAGAATATATGAAATAAATCTAAAGCTCCAGGATATCACTAGAGTTTCTAAGAGGATAATGAGGCTCAATAAGCTATCTCATGACCCTGAAATTCTTTAATGTTACTAAGTCCTAAGAGATGCTTGAAACAATTCCATTCTTTAAATTTGCTCTTTTGTGTGTGTGTGTTCAAAGCCTGTGGAATAGGATAGGAGCTGGGAACAACCATTCATTACTAGACCTCTTCTGCATGTGAACAGTACACTGTCTAAGTGATGTAAAGTGAGTGAGGTTGTAAGGGCATGTGACATTTCTCCCTTCACCTTGGTATTTCAAGGATATTATTTATAATAACCTCATCATTTCAAGGTTGGAAGTTGACTTGAATTTATGCTCCCTTCTTAATAGCTTTCCAACCCTGTGTGCTTTTGTTACTGTCTTTCATATCCACACTCACTGGAGTTTTATCAAAGTGAAAGGAATCAGAGTGACCAGAGCATAAAGTAATTTTGTTCAGAGAAGAGACTCTTGGTGATTTCTTCTTTGCAAGGTAGCCCAAAATACAGAGTGGTTCATATCCCTGTGTAGAAATGCAATCTCACGTAACCAATGTTTTGATATGTTGGATGTGTTTCAACCATTTTGAAGTATTTCTAAGCATATTAGCTATGATATATGAATGTATTCTCAATATACAGAAATAACCTTGAACTTCAACTACGTTACTGCAAGAAAGTATTATTCTTCATTTCAAAGGGGTGTATAAGAGTTAGGTAAGGAGCATTTCTCATTTCAACCCTATGGAAATGTAAATTGCCTAGACCTGCATAGAAAGCCCCCCTTGAACTTCCAGCTTGATATCAATACTTATTTTGCTTGCAGTGGGATGCCAGCTGCATGTCCATTGTTTATTTTCCTCTCCATCTGCATACAAAAAAGTCCTTCCTATCAGTATCAGTTACCCATACGTACCCAGAAGAGATTGGATCTCACCCCATTCCAGCAACATTTTTCAAACTGTTGTAGATATGAGATGAAATCTCATTTATTTTACAGCCACAAATTCCAGCAGGGAATAAGAATAATTTCTTCTTCATGGAAAGAATTTCTAAGCCTCTGAGACCATGCAACACTGTCTTTCCCAAGGAAATTAGCTTAAAAATTCTTAAAGAACGTAATTTAAAAGAGATTTAAGTGTCTCATAAAATTGAATATATTGTTGATGGTAGATATCAACATGTCTGGTCTTCTGTTGCTATGGAACTAGGAAGAAACTTCAATCTTTATCTTTACTTGATTTCACTGATGTAAGACAGACAGTGACATACAGGAGCACACTTTCTGCATTAAGATTTCTAGAGTATCCTCATATTTTGTTTGTGTGGTTTGAACTGATTGCTGCTGTCCTGTCATTCTAAAATAGATAGAATGACAATTAAATATTTCATAAGATTTAGGGAATCCTAATTAAGAAAGACAAATATCTGTACTTCTGCTCCATATAAAAAGATGTACTTGATATTTAGTAATACTTTCTCTGCATATTTTCTGCTTTTAAATCTGATAGCTCTTGAAACCACAATGCAGGAATCAACATTAAATATATTTTTAATAATCCCATTGTGATTATCTTTGGGCAACATAATTTATATAGCAACTATATATCATTCTAGACTTTTTTCCCCTGGAGGTTTGGAGAGTTTCATTTCAAGAAAACCAAAAATCCAAGCCTCTGATATTATGTCCAAACAGACAGGAGACATAAAACCATTTTTTTTAGGGTTACATTTTGCAGGAGTCAATCATGTTTATTATTATCTACAGGCCGGTGGCAGGTGTCAAGAAATTGACAGTTTGTAATTTTTTAGTATGTATGTATCTATGTATATGTGTTTTAATTTGCATGTACATACACCTGCAGTGCATGTACCTAGAGGCTTTTGTGTGAAACCATTCATGACTATGATGACTTGCTGATTTTTTTCAAAGACAGTCTAAAACATCCACACCAATATTTTGTCATATTTTCCTGAACACATGCATTTGTGAAAAGTGTTGCTGATAGAGGTCTTGGAGAAAGCCTCTAAGCCACAGACATTTCAGTATGCCACAGCTCAAAGAATAGTTTCCATGGACTTTCAGCATTAAAATAAAACAAATTTATTTGGAAGATGGAATAAAGCATTGTACACTAAAGGAATTCCATGGAGAGGCACTTCATATTTTAGTTTCAAGGAAGTAAGCTAGCAGACAACAGCACATCTTATTTGATAATCTTGTGCATCTTCTCTATGAATCTGAGAGCACTGCATTTCAGTAGTGGGAGAGCAACTGTTTCATTTGCCATGAAATGTAAGGAGGATAATTCTATATTAGTGGGGGGGGGAAAAAAAGAAAAGTAAAGTTTCAGCATCAGTTTGGTCCTGGAGCTTTTGCTGTGATTGAGAGTAGGTTGAAATGAAACAACTTAGCAGCCCTAGGACAGCTTCAACACAGCCTGTTACCTAATTGTCTTCAACTGCTTATTAACAGAAAATCACATATTTATACACTGAACTCGTGTTTTGTGTGAAGGTCTGTCATTTTTTGCTTCCTCTGTTTCCCAGGGTTTCATGATCAACTGATCGAAGTCATTTAAGTTACTTGTATGCCAAAGGATTTCAGCCTCTAAATTCTTTGTTACACATGTAAAGATGTTAATATCCACCTATGTAAAAGTACCTGCCTTGTACGATTATTAATCATCCTGCTGCAGGAACACGATGTGATAAATATTAGTTTATCTACAAAAGACACTGTTTCCCTATGAAATCAATAGTCAATACATTGAATTTCTTGATACTTGTACAAATGGGAGCAAATTATTACTTGATAGACTATCCCTATTTGTTGCTTATTTTCTCTTCTGTTACTTAACATTTTGTTCTAATACAATCCTAAAACATATAACTTGCATCAACTTGATAAGTATTTTGAGAAAATGTATTTCAAGAGAAAGGTTGATTTGTGAAGGAATAATTCAGCTAGAACCACACATGTGATACGAGTACACAAAACACATGGAAAGGTGGCGGCAAACACTACCTGAAGTGCCTTTGTAGTACAGCCAAATGGAAGGACTACACATTGTTGTGAGACCACCTCACAGAGGCAGAATATGCATTTGAAGATAAACGTGACTGGCCCATATTTAGCAACAGGAATGTTATCCGTGGCCCCTTTACTACAGCCCCACCACACTTCTGCAGAGTTTACATTTGGTCTAGTCAGTGGTGGGCTTGACCATGTTACGGTACACCTGCCTTACTTTCACTCTGACCATGAAGATCTCTCAGTGAGGATAACGAAACTGAGAGTAATTTTTCAAAAAGAAAAATATTTGAAACATCTTTTAAAGAATTAATATTCTTAGCTACAGTGGTCAGGCTCGTCTTTCAAAAATATCTTGTTCTCAGTTACGGTTCCTCCGACCTGCTGAATCACCGCAGATAAATCTCTTCAATAATCAGGGTTTCCTGAAAATAAGGTAATGATGTTAATTTGGTTTGAGAGGTATTTTGTGATCTTCTGATGAAATGTATTCTGTAATAAGCAGAGTTTATTACTCAGAAAGAATAATATTCTTTCAATCTAGCAATATTCTTGAAAATTAAAGAAACTTTCAAGACCTGCCTTTCTACCAGTCAGGAATAGAAGGTGTTTCTCCTTTGCCTTGTTTCATCTTGTCTTTTTGAGCCTGTAAGAACCAAAACAAAAACAGGGTAGACCATGATATCCACAGATGCTGACAGGCCATTCACACAAGACAAAGCATGATGAAGAGGGGAGACAAAAGGACTCCTGGAGAAGCAAAGTCAAAAGTCAAAGAGATCAAATAAAAACAAACTGCTGCTCAGTTCAGCTAAATAAATAACAGCAATACATATGACAGATGATACCAGCCTGGATGAAACAAAGAGTGACATTTTTTCACACCTTGTTTTTTCAAAACTCACTTCTCAGCCAAAGCAGATAACACTCCAACTGAGAAAAATTTATTTGCCCTGAGTCTTGACAATATGGAAAGGGGATTTTACATTGAGAAATTCTTGTCAGAATCTCATATTTCAACCTAAGGAACATTACCTGGCTCTAGACTGAGATGATATGGGTGAGGGAAAGGTAATGAAACAGTAGATGATTTAGAGTGAAAAAGAGAAACAAACATTTTTAAAAATACAAAGGAATTTTAGTATTACCTATATGGTTGTAATTGTACAGGTTGTCTGCTCTGTAAGTAACACATATACATTAAGTACACTTTCTGTGTAAAGAAACTAACACTGATCCCCACTTTACCAAAAAAGATCTTCATGACTGTCCATTTTTAAAATGGAGGAAGTGTTAGTCTGTAAGGTCTTTAGGTCACAGGCTGGTCTCTCTGCCCTTGCTGCTCAGGGACAACCACACAAAACCCAAGCATTATTTACTGTGATGAAGTCTCTGAATGATACAGAAGAAATTGTTCACTCAAAAAGAAGCAAGCAGTTCATACACAGGATTATTTTGTTACCATTATTTAGGCTTCCAGTCAGCAAAGCACTTGAGTATGTGCTTTAAACCCATTAATTTCTGTTAATTAGTTGAGACCCTCTTGTAATATTGACAGCTTACCTTTGAAGATACACTATTCGAATTGTCCACAATGTACAATGAATAAGACTTTTTCATGGGCTTCATTTTCCATCTTCTCTGGCTTTTGTTCTTTCATGACCAGTGTGAAGACTGTTGCAGCATGCATTCACAAACTAGACGTAGAAAGAGTCCATAACCTGCACCTTTTAGCAATCACCTTCAGTTTTATTGTTGAATTTCTGGTTTTCAATTCTGTGAAGTGCCTGTGCTGGGCTAAAATTAATTGTGACTGAAAGAATGGCATTTTCAAAGTTGTTATGACAATCTGCTTCCTGCATTGAGATGCATAAGACCTAGATATTCCATTTTTTTCCAAGGCCACTTACGTAACTCTTAGCAAATATATTGGCTATGCGGTGGATGACTCAATTGTCCTGGAATAAAATACTGCATTGACAAATCTACTTGTACTTCTGAGTGCCACCGAGTAAGCGATGCTCATTCTTAAAGCAGGCATTTCCTGCCAAATCCTCAATTGAAATTATTAGTTATAGTTAATAAAAGCAGTTCTATGGAGACTTAATTACCATTCTCCATTTTCAAGTCCCCTGTTTCGAAAGACTTTGAGTTAAGAGATCAATTTTATGTATTCCTGGGCACCTACCACTGATAATTCAGATTAGCATACTGGTCACAATTTTCTAGCTCTTCTGACAGAAAAACAGCTCTTTCAAAGATCAGCTTTTCATTCAATTCACTTTTTTCTTTTATTCTTTGAAGGAAAGGAGCCCAAAGAAACTCTGTTAGTGATTTTTCTTGCTCCATTTTGAGCAAATGTGAACTGAAACCTTAAATCTGAAGTATCCACCATAAACAAAAAGGAATTTGCATCATTCCTCAGTGTTCTCTATTCAAATGTAAACTTGATTTCTACCAGCCACAGTTTTCTGGAGGGCACAGGCTTGTTCTCATCCTCTTTCCCTCCAGAAAAGGCATACCACAATAATTTCATAATTACTGTGTTTCTCCTAAAGCTAGAACGCAAAGCAGTGCTTCAATAGCTCTTGTGAAGATATAAACCTACTGTTTGTATATCGTTTGACTTACTTTTCCTTTTCTAATTTTTCCTTTTTAATTTCTCCTCCTTCATCAAAGCCATTTTTTCCCAGACAATAAAGTAGATGTGGGTAGATTTGGATTAAATGATGTCTACATTTAGTGTTTTAAATAGCAGTCAGATCTGGATCTATTGTCAGAGCCTATGGGAAAAGGCAGAAGGATGCAGAGGTTCACTAGGCTGCAGCAGCCAAGCTGAAGAGATGCATTAGGGAGAAAAAGGAGGGATAGACTGAACAAGAATAGCCAGATAAGGACCATGACAAAGCAGGCCACATTGTGAAGAATGAAAATGAGCACTGAAGGACTGCAGAAACATGGAGAACTTGAAGCTCTTAGGTGTTCAGGCACAGGGACATGGAAATTTGGATAAGGCTTGGAAGGAGCCATTTAGTGAGCTTTGGAGTTGTAGAGGTTGAGCTCCTGAGGATAATGGAGGGCTCAGAAGGGAAGGGATTTGGAACTGAATGCAGTATTTCTTGTCAGGGCAAGCCTAAAACCAGAATGCAATAGAGGATAAGAAATTTCTAACAGGCAATAATGTGACAAGCCTGCTAGCCAGTTTTATTAGGTTTCCTAATATGGCAACTGCTACCAAAGCCAAAATATTTACAGACTACAGTTGTCTTTGAAGAGATACAAGCATAATCATGACAGGTCTGAGATAAGAGGTTAAATGTTGGACGGATTGGTGAGCAGGTGCAACCATGTCCTGGGAAATGTGGAATCCTCTTTTTGTGGTTTAAAAACTAATGATAAAGCAGTGTCTAACTGAAACTGGATACAAAAATGACTTAACCACAGATAAATGCAATTTGACAAATTATTGTACTTGTCTGCTCTGCAAGTGGGATGGCACTGTCTAGGAGACAAGTTGGCTAAGTTAGGCTAGATTCTAGCCATGCTATGCACAGACCTTATTCAGGCTTGGAGTTCTTTGGATCCTCTCCTGATGATAACCTGATGACTATTAGTTATCCGATCTGATAGACAAAATCAAATTCTTGGTTGTCTCACTGAAATTCATGCAATGCCCAAAAACTGTCACCATTGCTTGGTGCTCACAACCTGCTTGTCTCAAAGACTACAAAACAAGCATTAGGATGCTTACACTCTTCTATCCTTAAAAGTAAGTTACTCCCTCATCCTGTTGAGTTATCTAAAGTCCATATGTTAATAGTACTGTCAACTGGATCTAACCCAAGTGAACTGCTACACAGCCCACTTTTTGTTCTGTTGACATGCCCATAAATATCCATACAGATTAGTTCCATGCGTTGCCATTTGCGAAACTATTTATACACGTTGAGACATCCGCCAGATTTTAATATCTTAACTGATTGTTAATGACAGTAATATGATAATTTTTCCAAGTAAAATTACTCATTACAAGTGTGGCATTATTCACATAGTCAATTGTCAAGTTACTTGAACCTCATTTATCATTCCCAGTGCTGTTGTGTACCAGAGACAAGATTAGGTCTTTCGTGGAAGACATTGCTTGCCATCTAGTGCCTTGCCTATAGGTTGTTATATGTGTATTTTTGTACACCTGCCCTACTGCAAATCTCCTCACCACTCATTTTCCAACAGTCTGTTGTGAGAGTCATGGTAGCAGAAGTGTTTGTGGGTGGATGGCATATGCTGGCACTACATGTAGCACATAGCAGTCCTCTAAGCACAGCAAAACAGATTTGGTATGTCATGATGTCTTTTTTTGACCTTGGTGGCCCAGATGGGTTACCCAAATATTTCCATCTGCGTTTTTTCCATTGTTTAATCCATTCCCACACAGCACTGGCTGGCATTCAGGAGCTGATATGGACATCCAGTGTTGTCCTCACAATTGGGGCAGTAACTAAAGTGGTTATTCTGCTCCTAGTATTTCAGTTGCTTTAGGGACTCCAGCACAGGTGTTGCAGATCTCTTTCCACTGTGTGGCTAGCTTCTCTTTCCCCATATTTGTGGCTTCAAAATCACAGTGATTTTCTTCAGATTCCATCAGCAACCTGCAGAATATTTTGTACTCTACCACCATTTCAGATATGGCACTGGGTCACTGCTGCAGTGCAACTTGTTTCACTTGTTGAAAGGCTTATTGTTATTCAACTTTGATTTTGTGTATGGGTCACTTAAGCTTGGGGTGATCCTCTCTTGTTACTTTCTTGTCCTTTGGGGATAACTAAAGGCCATATCCTAACACTTTTCAACTAGGCCTAATTTACTCCAACTGTTGTTTTGTTGAAAGCAAGAGTGACTTTCTGCTGCGTGCAAGGCTGAGGGTTCTTGAGGCATCTGTAAGGCAAAGAGAGGGTTTTGAGTTGAGAGGAGGTTAGATCAGGTGTAGGGCCTCAAAACAGGGGTATTTACAGTCACGACTGATTTCAAGGAAGTGGTGCAGAGAGAAATTCTCCCCTTCCATTCCTCCACACCATGCAGAAGAACTCCCAGTTCCTTCATCCTTTTGAAAATATAATTTTAACCCTGGAAATACAATAGCCTAATTACCATAAGGTATGGTACCTACCATATGTTAGGCATATAGCATATATTAGGCTATCTGGCAATTAAGCAAGTGCATTGAGGATGGTTGGGTATGGAAGAAGGCTTTGGTGGATCGATGCCGCGTTTGTCCCTACTGGGTCCCTCGTGGACACGCTTAGGTTGGCACTGTCCCTGAAACATAGATTTAGAAGAAACATAAAGATTTTAGTTATAGGCTAGCTGTGTTGAGATTAGTTGGAATAGGAAAGAACTTGGGCCCAGTAAGAGTTAATTAAAATAGTTAGGAAAGCTGGACCTGAAATGGGTTTTAAGATTCTAAGATTTAAGATTCTAAGATTTAAGAATCAGTTTGTAACTGATTGCCAAATAACTGATGATCTGTCATTTGCATGTTTGATTAGCTGTGCTTAGAATGAGGAGTAGAAACATTGATAAGTTGGTGTAGGGAACAAGGACAATTACCAATTTCGTCCCTTTGTGGGAACCTGTCCAAAAGTCATGCAAGAAGAAACTTACAGGTTACTAAAGTAATTAGGATTGTTAAAGTTCAGAGAAGCAAAAAGGTCAAAATGAGGAAGATGAGTTACTTCATCTTTTTTGGGACCACTGACCCAATTCAAGACCACTGACTCAATTCAGGACACACGCTACACATGCTTAATGACATGTGAGCTCATTTCCATACAAAGCAGAGAATGGGAAGTGTTAATGTTATGAATATACATTTGTATTTTGGATATTCATAATTTTTGTAAATAAAAAGCTTTGTGTTTGCTTGGATCAGGGCCTGTGTCTTAGGGAGCTATCCCACCCAGAGCCTGGCACCAAATAAAACATTCACTTTCTAACTCTAAACTGTTAGAGAGTTTTGTCGGTCTCAGTTGGATATCGATATTAGATCGATATTCATATTTTGGTAAATCATCCCAGCACCCACGCGTGCACACGATCCCACCTTCCCAGTGGTGGTGAACAGCCGCTCACACACAGTCTGTGCACGAACCGGAGACAGAGAGGCAACAGGGGCTCTCTGCATGCAATTCTGAGGCGTTTAATGGCAACACCCCCAAGGGAACAGAGGCAAGAAAGAACAACCAAACCAAAAGCCTGCACCAGTTTTATCCCGAAAACTCCCAAAGGCGGGCAGAGCATCCAAAACCAATAGTGTGAGGGCGAGGGGGCAGAGGCAAGGTTGAATGACACAATAGGGGCCAATGGGAAAAGGGATGGGAGAGGGAGAGGGCCAGTGACCAGCAGAATCTAGACAAAGAGAGAACTTTCTAGCACCATGTTGTAAGGAGAGATCACTTTTAGGGTAACTTGTGGGGTGTAAAGTGGACATAGCCACCGCAACAGTTGGGCACTGGAACAGGCTCTACAGGGAAGGGGTCACAGCACCAAGCCTGACAAAGTTCAAGAAGTGTTTGATCAATGCTCTCAGGCCCGTGGTGTGGTTCTTGGGGTTGTCTTGTCCTGGGCCAGGACTTGGACTTCAGTGATCCTTGTGGCTATTCTATGATTCCAATTAAAAATTGGTAGTATTACGTTGCATATTCTTTCCAGAAAATGTATTCTCACAGTTGAAATTGGCTGCAGATAAAGCATCGTATATGGATAGCAGAAACCTCAAACAACAAAAAAAGAGCTACTTTTAATCACCCACAGTGAATGCTACATCAAAGCTTAAGAAATTTTTCTTAAGAATTTCAGAGAGTAACCAAAGTTTTGGAAGAAGAAAAAACTGAAAAAAGTACTGTTCTCATCAGCTGAAATGAAAAAGACATTTTGCCTGGTGAATTTTTAGCATGTATGTAAAGAAAAGTCTTGCTCAGTTTTGGTTCCAGTATTTCCTCAAGTATTTGTGTGAGGGTTTTTTTGTAGTCCAAAATTTATTGAAAATACAGGCTCATGCCATTATCAGACAGCAGAAAAACAGGAGGTTTTGCTCTTCAATAAAACCGATGACAATTTAAATTAGATTTCTCAGGCTTTTCTTCCCAGAGTCACGGTATTGTAGTAAAAAAAATTGAATAGTTTATTGGATTCAGCTACCATATAGCTTTCAGTGTGTCACAGTAGATTTTTAATGGGCAGAAAATAGAGAAAACCTGATGAGAAAATGATGACATTTTCAGTATTATTCTTTGATGTTGTGAACCCATAGATTTGCCACATGTACGGTATAGCTTGTTCTAAAATGTGAGATACTTTCCCTGTGTGTAGGACTGACCAATTTATCATTGACCAAAGGCAAGTGCTTTTGACCCAATGTAGCAAATAAAATGTTATCACTCATTTAAATTATTAGGTGACATTTCAGTGTAGGAGTATCTTCACACAGAGCCCTTGTGAATTACTTGGTTTCTTCATATGTTGAAGGGAATATTCTTAAAAGCAGGCTGATGATTTACTTTGGCCAGTAATTATTGTCACTTCTTAGTGACCTTCAGCAAGGGCATGCCTAGTGGCAGGTGACAATTCTTAGTCGTGAAAAAACCACAGGTTTCAAAGTTCATTGTCAAATAAATGAATACTTTGTAACTGTAAAGGCCTGCTTGTTCCCATCAGACAAATTTTGATCTCTGAAAACTGGTAAGAATTCTGCAGCTCGAGAAATCGCTGCTGCTATGAAGCAGGTGCTGCACTCTCCGATCTCTGCTGGTGTTCACTGTTTTCCTGGAAGTCCAGTTTGGCTTCACAGGAACACCCAAGCATTTCACTTGTTTGTCTTCTCCAACTATATTCAAGTGAGGAAACATCCTTATGGCAGGCACTATAACAAAGTTAATGGAGATAAATTGAATTCCCTTGGCAGCCAGTTCTTCCTTATTCTATACATGGCACACTACAGGACTGCCTGTGTTCAAACTGGGAGGCAACAATGCACACTGAGCATGTGCAATAGCCAAGGGCTCACAAACAGCCCTCTGCAAAATATATCTGCACCTCGCTGCAAAACTCCCAGTGCATTGAACAACCACTAAAAATGGGGATGTTTATGCTGATCTTTTCTAGAAGATTCTCTAGTACTTCATCCTTCCTTTATAGGCCATTAAATAGGAAAAATATTTGAGATGAGAATGGAAGTTTTTATTTACATTATGTACTTACGTGTCTCCTTTTTTTACAATCTTGTATTGTCTTTGGAATAGAGAATATTTTTTCAATTTTTACAGTTTGTGTGGTCAAAAAGTACACTGTCTTCAGAGCAGTGTGTGAACAAATATGATGGTATGACACTGATGAAGGAATTTCATGCCTGTAGTTCATAAAAGGTCACCAAAACTGCTCTTAGTGATCAGCTGATTTTATTCAGTGATAGTTCTTTAGAATGGAAAATCAGCCATGGGTCAATATAACTCAGCTGCTAAACATCCCATAGTATAAATTGGAAATTAAGGACATTTCTCTTCCACAAGAACAAACATTCTTCAAAACTCTTTGCCCTAAGTAATTGCTGTGGTTTAACCCCAGCTGGCAATTAAGTACCATGCAGCTGCTCACTCATTCCCCCACCCGGGGACACTGGGGAATAGAATCAGAAAGAGAAGGTAATCCTTGCTGGTTGAGACCAGAACAATTTAATAATAGAAACTAGTTATTGTTGTTAATATTATTGTTGTTGTTGTTGTTGTTGTTGTGTATTTACTAATAGTAATTATAATAATTGTAATTGCAAGGAGAGGAAGAGAGAATAACAGAACCCAAGAGAAACAAGTGATGCACAACACAATTGGCTCACCACCCACTGACCAATACTTCTTCATTCCCATCTGCCCATCAATCCTTTTCCACATAACTCCCCCAACTTACTTACTTGGCACAACTTGCTGTGGTACGGAAAATTCCTTTAGCCAGTTCAGGTCACATGCCCTGGCCATGCTTCCTTGCATCCTTTTATGCAGGTCCTCACTGGAAGTGCAGGAGACACTTGAAAAGCCTTTGACTTCGGGCAAACTCTAGGCAACAGCTGAAACATTAATGTGTTATCAATATTATTCTCGTACTAATCCAAAACACAACACTGTACCAGCTACTAAGAAGAAAATGAACTCTGTCCCAGCCAAAACCAGAACACTAATCCATCTAACTGGAGCATACTTTTTTTACAAAGCATTCTACGGGGACATTTTGACTGAAAAGTTTTAGAGACTGATGAAGACTGTAAAAATTTATGACTGCTTTTGAAGGCCAAAACTAGTGAAGGAAGCATACGACACAGATCTACTTGAATCTGAGTTTTCACATGATACTATCACAAGTTTGTCATGTTACTCCCATTATGAAATACTTATTTTATTCCGTCATCTACCCAAAGACCAATTTCAGCCCTCCTGTTCTTGCCCACACAGTAATGTAAAAAACATCTCTGTGGGATTAAAATAATTATGTTTATGTGCAATCCTCTCATTATTCAGTTTTTAAGTTTTCTAAAACATAAAACAAGTTCACTAGATGGCACAAACCATTCTTCAATCATGGTAAGAAGTACTTATTAAATCCCTTACTGCAAATGAGCAGTATTTCATTGTCGTTGCAAATGTTACTGTTAGGAGTCCGTAACTGCAGTAGTCAAGATAGATGTTTCTGAGTCTTTCCTGGTATTTATAACTAGGCAGCCTGTGATCTTACTTTCCTCACAGCCTGTTATGAATGGATGATGGAGGTTTAAATCAGCTCTTGCCTTTTTCTCAGGCCTCTGGCAGCAGGCAGTCATGTTACTGAGGTGGCCAGCACCCCAAGACCCAGTCTCATTTGCAAGTTCTTCAATGATGGTTGATTCGGTCTATTATAAAATGAATTATTTATTAACAGACACAAAACTAACAGATATAAGACTTAAACCAGACTATTACTACACAGGGATAAGGCAAAAGGGAATACTAGTATTATACACGTGGAGTTAAAGGTACCATTAAATTTACAGCTAGCTAAGAAATAGTATAACTTAGGATCCAATGTTTCTTACCATCCAATATTGATGGAGTACACATCGAAAAATCCTCTCTCTCAATTCCTGGGAAAGTGACTTGGAGCTGTGTCCAAGCTCCAGGGAGAAATCCTCTCACACATTCCCAAGGAGTGTGCAGGAGACTTGTGCTCTGTGATAATTTGTGTGGACTTTTATAGGCATAAGAACCATGTCTTTTGGTCACCGATGTTTCTTTTCTTTTATCTCCTTCCACATCTGCTCTCATACCAAGATGTGTACTGGGGCTGTAGTTTCAGACTCTCAGGTGCCTGGGGGAGACCTCTTGCTGGGCTCTCTGACCCTTTGCTGGGCTATTAATCTCGCCTCAGTTATCTCTTCCAAATGCCTCAGTCATGAGAGAGAGAGGGGATGTCCTGCCACACAGCCTCCAAGATGAAATTATTTTTTGGTCATTATGACTCAAGGTGCATTACTCACCTGGAATTTAGAGTAATTTTTAAATATTGTTTAATGGGCCTATGGAAGAGCTTTGCATTTATTCTGTACTTTTATTTGGGTAAGTCTTAGAACCTTGGTTAAGATAAATGCTCCAGGTTCTAAAAATTGACCACTCATGTACAAATCTCTGGCAAAGTTTAAAATATCAAAGAAACTCAGACACTGATTATGGTCAACAGAGCAGAAGAATTTGCAGAAATTTTGATTCCCGTTTCCTGAACTCATACATTAAGATATAGACCAGCTAGATAGATAAATGAGAGCCTGTGACCCACACAACACCACTAACTTCACTCAACAGGTCCTTTTGCAAGAGGCTGAGCATTCAGGAATGATGTTTTAAAAATTTAGATGAACAGAACTTGCTTCATTGAATGCTCATTCATTCCACTGGCATCTTCATTAGAGAAATATATTCTGTTCCAGATTAAGTGGTTTTCCTTTCAATCTGAAGAGGGACTAAGAGGTGTGCAAAATTATTCCTTTTAATTGATCTTTTTCACAGTTAAACAACATTTTTTCATTCAGGATTTCTGAGATGGTTTGCATGAAAAAGAGCCTTCACAGTACTTACCACCTGGCAGATGTGCTTAACTTTTCAAATCTTTATTTTCTGTGTCACAAAGCTGTATATACTTGTAACCTGCACTTACAAGCACCTGATCTGAATGGAAAATAGTGTATTTTTTATTATTTTCTTGAAGCTAATATTCTGTGGCTGTGCTGACTATCAGGGTTTTTTCTGAAACTTTAGAAAAGGTAAACATGTTTAACTGATTATGGGGGTTTTGCTGAATGTCATGTGAAGGTTATTGCAAAAAGTGAAATATTTTCTTCATCTTAGAAACTCTTTGTTCAGCAGTACTTGAAATACCTTCTTTCTATTCATTAATTATTTGTCTCAACAGATAAAGCAGACAGATTGGACAAGATTGGTATCTGATCATAGGTTAGACTTCAAGAGTACTGGCAATCTGGATTCATATTTCTTTAGTTTAAAAGTGCACAATGACTTGAATTTTCCACAACTGTAAATTGACAGTCTTAATTTGGCCCTATTTATTTAAAACCTTTGGATATATAAAGAAATTTTAACTTTAGAAGCCATGTAATAAAAAAGCTTATCTTGATGCCAAGCCCTGAATGTATAACTCCTAAATTAAATATCCAGATTTGATATGCAGCCAAAAAAATGAATATTTCATCTGTAAAAATATACTGTATTCTACCCTTATCAAACATATAAATAATAACTCCAGAGAAAATAAGAGTTAAAATAGATTAAAATTGATGTGAGAAAAGACTTGAAATTACAAGTGTAACACTGCCATCCATATAGGTGTTTTCTTTTAATTTAATTAAATCCTATAATAGTGATCTCAGTATATATATCAAAAGTTTATCTAAACAGACTGAAAATATATGATAATGGTACACAAAAATAGTCTATGCATTTATGGAGAGTAATGATAAAGCTCATAAGTGAGGAAGCTGGAACACATGGAGCGAAAGATGTCCTCCCACTAAACAGAATTCAGATGCCCATTAAAATCTCAGCAGCACAGAGGAAACAAGAAGTGTTTTTCTTCCGCTGTTTTACTGTGACAGTTTGCAACAGCATGGAATATTCTGAAGTGTACATTATAGAATGAGTCATTCCCGTTGACAATTTTGGCCTGGTCTCCCTTTTGATGGCTTCACCACTCAGTATTTCATTTAAGATCTACCCATAAAGAGTTTGATTCATCCGTTCCAAGCTACTTGACCTTGGCTTCAAGCCATCAGGTATCATGCTTTGCCAGTACAGTTGAACAGCAAATAAAAGAACCCTAGGAAAGTCAACATTAAAGGGAGCTGAGGAAACAGTGATGAGATTAATTAAATGAAAAACTGTTTACAGTAAGAGAGATAAATTAAATTCTGGTCATTAATAAGAGATTTACAAGAAAATTTGGCATATTTAGAAAAATCCATAAAATAAAGGACAGAGCTATCTTTTCATCACCAGAGTAAAATGGAAAGCAATCAAACTATGAATACTACATGCTGTGGAATTAATTACCCACTTCTACCACCTTGTGGAGACACAATATTAAATAATATGACAGGTCTGTGTAGGAGAGAAGAGCCATCAAGTGACTATATAATAGGCTGACACCTGACAAACATGTTTTATGAGCTAT
Source organism: Aphelocoma coerulescens (assembly GCF_041296385.1). Lineage (NCBI taxonomy): Eukaryota > Metazoa > Chordata > Aves > Passeriformes > Corvidae > Aphelocoma > Aphelocoma coerulescens. The sequence goes on along the minus strand of NC_091015.1, from coordinate 117,915,855 downwards.
TATATCCTTCCTGTGAAGAAGGGACTCTTCAGGAGTTTCACCCTGAAGGGTAAATATGGACAGCTGTAGGATCTTTACACTGATCAAGTGCTGTGGATCATTCAGCATGCATTTTATTTTCTATAATACCACCTTTGCAATTAAATACAAAGATCTTTTAGGGCGTGTGGACACTTAATTCTCTCACATGGAATGAAGTATCTGCAATCACCTTAGCATCATGATTGTACCTGGAACAGGTAACTATTATGGGCACAGAGAGCAGGATTGCCTTTTGCTTGTACATTGTCAGCAGTCACAGACTATTAAGAATGAGGGGGATTAGCTCAAATGGTGGAGCACTCATTTAGCATGTGAGAGGTAGCAGGATCTATACCCACATTCTCCAGGGTTTTTCCCTGTGCTCAGCTTGGGTGAAGCTGCAGGTCTAATCCTGTTTTCAGCCCCTCAGTTCAAGAAAGACATTGAGGTTCTGGGGTGTGTCCAGGGCAGGACAACGGAGCTGGTGAAGAGTCTGGAGCACCCGTCCTAGGAGGAGCAGCTGAGGGAGCTGGGGTTGTTTAGCCTGGAGAAAAGGAGGCTGAGAGGGGACCTTGCTGCTCTCTACAAATACCTGAAAGCAGGCTGCGGCGAGGTGGGGTTGGCCTCTTCTCTCAGGTACCAAGTGACTGGACCAGTGGAAATGGCCTCAACTTGCACCAAAGGAAGTTTAGACTGGATATTAGGAAAACTTTTTCAGAGAAAAAGTGGTCAGGGAAGTGGTTGAGTTGACCATCCTTGGACATGTTTAAAAGGCTTTTGGATGTGGTGGACTTGGCAATGCTGGCTTAATGTTTGGACTCAATGATCTTGGAGGTCTTTTCCAATCTTAATGGCTCCACGTCTCAGTGAAAAGCTTGATGCCCATACCAGCAACAGTAAAGACAACAAAACAGTATGATTTTGCATTTTGAGAGTTTCTATTGACAAAGTGGGCTCTAAACTCTTGCCCTGAGCTTGTCAAATGACATTATGTAAATATGAAAGCTCAGAAACTGAATCAGTGGAAAGAGGAGGGAAAGCTGATTTCCCCTCCTCATTTCTGTCGTCTTATGTCTAGTCCACTACCCAGCATATGAAAAGGCCTCATGAGATTAATTCAAAGTTGTATCCAGTACACATCATACTTCCATGAATCTTTTCTGAGGTCAGTGTTGACTATCCCATTATGCAGAAAATTTTGACTATATTACAATAGAAAGCAGTGTTGATTTCAGGATGGGAAGGTGGGCGTTTTTGTTTAGTTGGTTTTTAACATTGGGCAAGATCTGGTGTGGTCTCAGGGAAAGAATGTGCCTTGGTGGCTGGCGTGCTCCTGGAAAGCATGCAGAATGAACCCAATCTGTGATATCTTAGAAAACACCATGCTGTGAACCACCGCATGGTGAGTGGGGACAGTCAGCTAAAGTGCACTGCAGAAGGGCATTTCTGGTAGAATAAAAACTGTAGGCAAGCCTCTAGATCAGTCTTCTGGATGCCAGGAAGTTTTCAACATCAGAGGAAGAATGTCATCACTACAGGGGCAGTTTCCACATGAAATTCAGTCTACCCCAAAATGCAAATACTCTAAGGGTGTTAAAGGAAACCTGAATATGTTACTCCAAGCTTCTAAATATCTCTAGAGCACTGGTACTGCAGCCTGCATTATGAGCTCTTATATCAGTCCCATTCCATCCACTTTTAGCTCAGTTGACACATTTTTAAAATCTACAGGTATTTCTCAATACCCTTTTCTTTCATGCTTATTATTAAGATTTTGCTACTGATATTTTGCCAAAAGTATTTCATAAAGCAACTGCACAATATGTTCGTGTTCCGTATCTCTCACAAGAGATCTCCCCCCTTGTGGCAGCTTTAATATTATTATGTCTTTTCTTAGATTAATTAATCTATCATCTAAGTCCAGCGTCATCTGCATGATGAAAGTCCTTTATGCTATCTGATCTTCATTCCTCAGCCGTGCTGTATTCCCGCACTGTAATTGGTTGTGAAAACATCCATCAAGGATTTAACCAGCTGGTGGTTATTTTTGTGTAATTCCTTTCAGTCTCCTTAGGGGCTGTTGGTCATGGTGGAAGAGCCTGATATTTTGCAATTACCTTCCTTCTGACTTCTTTTTTTTTTTTTTTGGCTTGGGGTTTTTTGCTGTTCCATGAAGTTTGCAACGATGTCATGCAAGAAGAATTCCTGAAAATCATAGTTTGTTCTTTTGTGCCTAGCTTCAATCTCTGTATAGAAGTCATATGAATAAGGGTCTATATTGGACATTGTTCTGACAGTAACTACGAAATCCCTACAGCAGTGTTAAAAGTATGTGATTCAGTGAAATTGCAAGGCTAAATCATTAAGGCACTGATCACAGCACTAAGCCTGCCTGAGTTCAAGAAACATTTGGACAATGCTTTCAGGCATATGGTGTGATTTTTGGTGCTGTCCTGTGCAGGGCCAGGAGCTGTACTTTGATGATTCTTGTGGGTCCCTTCCAACTTAGGATATTCTGTGACTCAGTGATTCTGTGATTTTAATCACACTTAGATCCTTTCAATTCCTTCATGTTCTGGGGTTGGAAAACCAGAATATATGAATATCTCTGGACCTCTGCACCGGAGAAGATACTGGAAAATGTAAGATGTTAAAGAAGAAAACAAAAGGGAATCTTTTATCCTTTTCTATGAAGCACTCATTAGATATAAATGTTTTGCATAACATGAGCTATTAAATTCAGATGAAAGTCCATATTGACACAAATTGAGATGTACCTGTATCTTTCGATGTCAGAAGCCAATTTATTTCCGTAAAACTGATATTCTACTTTGCTTAATGAGAATGCTCTTCTTGTGGATAACAGCTGAAAAGCTGGGCTAATTTAAAAATGCTTTAATGTACATCTATTTCAGTGAAATCTTCCTACCAGATATTCATCATGGAAACTATTGTAGAGAGAGCTGATAAAGTTTTAAATAATATTATACAACAAAATCACTTAGATCACTGTCATGAGGTAGCAAGCATAGTCCCGGAAGGGATGTCCTTGCTAAGGGGTGCTTACAGCTTCCTCAGTGACCTGACAGAACCTATCAGCTGGCCAGTTTGAATATGGACAATTCTTTAAGCCACTTAAAGTTGTGACCTCCTCTGTGATGCACACTTAAGAATAGACAATACCCCCACAGCTCTCTCTCGTTTCTGGCGCTGGGACAGGTGGCTGCGGGCCCCGTGCGGGGGCCAGTGGGCCCGGCCAGGCCCTGCTTGGGCCAGGTTGGGCCGGGCCACGGCCATCCTGGAGCCATGGGCCTGTTCCAGCCACGGAACCCCCTCCCAGCCCTGCTGTGGGCAGCCGGAGCAGCCCAGCTCCTCCTCTCCAGTGTGGCCAAGATTCAGCTGAAGCTGCCCGGCTGTGCAGCAAAAGATCATGTGACCAACAGCGATAAGCGACATTCCAGCTGCAAGGCCGAGGTGAGATTAACCCTTTTAGTGCTGTGATGATCTGAAAACCTGAGGGAGGAGAAAGAGGAGATGCTTAAAGCTGAAATTCTGTTGTAAATCTATGATGCATCCGAGTACCCGTTGTAATTTCATGAAGGCATGGGGGGTAAAGCGTTCAACTTGTACTTGTGAGCAAAAGCACCTGTGCTGAGACAGGCAGATGCTGAAGTAGCTGTAATTTGATGAGAAGTTTGAACAGGGAGAGATGGAAACGATGAGGACTCTTACTCCACGTGGAAAAGGAGAAAACCTCAGTTTCTAGAGATGCTCCCAGAGATAGTCCTAGAGATGAAGATAAGGAAGACCCTTTGCTCCCAGGGAAGGAGGAGGGCCTCTGTCCTTAGAGATGAAATGCTCCCAGAGATGGGTGAAGAGAACTTTTGTTTCTAAATGGCTCAACCTTAAAATTGTACCCCAGTAATTTCAAGAGTGGACCCTTGAAAGCTGTTGTGGGAAAAGCTGCAAGTCAGGGAAGGGGCCCAACATACGAGCAGAGAACCAACCTGGGCTGCTGTCTTGTTGTGATAATGTTTTCATAGCATGGGCAAGAGAGACTCCTCTTCTTAAATGGGCTGAACAAGGTTATTATGGAAGTGGTAAACTGACTGAACATCTCAAGGTTTGTCTTTTTACATTGTCAGTGAGAGAAGGGAGGAAGGTAGAGGGAGAAGAGTTCTGAAGGTGTGGTATGATTTTTTTTTTTTTTCTTTTTCCCTCTTTTAGGTCTGTTAATAAATTTCTTTATATTCTTTCAAGTTTGGTGCCTGCTTTGCGTTTCTCCTAATTCTTATCTCACAGAAGGTAAATAGTAATGAGTATTTTGGACCAAACCACTACAATCACCTTATGTCATTTCTTCATTTTAACATAGAAATGAAAGGAAAATTTAATATATTTTTCAACCTATTGATTTTACTACGATCACATATTTCAATTTAGCATTTTTCTTAGCAATAAAAAACTTGGAAATTTAGTTTTTTACAATCATAGTGGAGCAACTTTATTCTGCATTTGAATTGAATCATTGCATTGGTGTAATTGTCACTCTAGAAATTTTGAGAAGAGAATATATATACTTTTAGATATCTCTTTCAATAATCATATCCCAAAGATGTGATTAATCAGACTCAAAATAATTTTGATTTCATTTTTCATCAAGTACACAATGTACATCAATGTGGCAGCTATCCAGCAAATGAAAATGAAAATTTGTTTGGAGTATATCTACGTGGAATAGAGCTGTGAATAGCATCAGTTTTCCTAAGTGATTTCAAAGGGGGATTCTTACTATAAACTGAAAATTGCAAAAAAACTTAAAAACCTGGTTATAAACAATTTGTTTGCCATGGGGAGATTTTTGGTTTTTTTATTCCTGTTTGTGGCTTACAAACCAACTATATCCAGCCTTTATATATTGACTGAAAATTTAAGCAGCTGGTCTTAAAAAGATTAGTAATGAAAGTTGTTCTATTCCTATTTACTTCATCTTTTCACCAATTAGTCTTACATTCTGAATTATTCCTGATACTTGTAGAAATAAAACTTGAGTACCAGCATCATCATAACTTACTTTTCTCAAGTCAAGCAGCTGTGTATTTTACCTGTTGTGCTACAGTCTCAGGTGGCTTTTAAAAGTGCATGTCAACAAAACTACAAGCCAACAGTCTATCAGTGGCTATTTCATCAAAGACAGTGTGAAAATTGACTTTGATTTAAGAGTGAGTAATTAAGGAATGGAACAGGCAGAGATCAAACAATCTGCTTGCTTACAGAGTAGTGGACCCCAGAACAGCAAAACAATCACACAACAAAAAGATCTCTTACCTGTGTCTTCCTACATTTTAATTTCTAAGGTTTTCAGCCCTAAGCTCTTACCCCTGAAAAAAAGGGCTCCAGTCACATGTATTATTTTAGCCTGGTGCTCTGAAAACAGAGTTTTTAAACTTAAACTTTTAAAACTAGTAGATGCAAACTGAAGATAAATTAAAAATTACCTGCTAAAACCAGAAATGCCAACCAGGTAATAAGAGCATTTTAAAAAAGGTAACTGCTCTGACATGTGTGAATCAAGTCCTGCTGAAGTTTTGGTCATGAGTTCTTGCTACTCCCAGCCCAGTAAAATGCGTGAGTGGCTGAAAAAACTCCTATGTCCCATGGTCCAGTTCAGTAGTAATCATTCTGTCATTCTGTGATGGTTGAAGAGACCACTCAAGACCACAGAAACCATAGACAGACCACAGACATTATTAACTTCCTGAAGCTTTGGGGTTTATTAATGTGATAAACTCTATGGCGGTCTAAATAGTCATGGAAGGAATGTTTTAATGCAAGATCAGGGATCACAGAATCACAAAATAACAGAATATGCTGGAAGTAGCCCACAAGGATAATGGAATCTAAATTCCGCACAGGACCATCCCCAAGAGTCACACCATGTGCCTGAGAGTACTGAGATTTCACATATGAAAAAAACAAGGAAAAGAGTAGAGATGTTGACCAAGGAGATTCCTGCTTGAGAACCTTCATGGCTGTAGTGGTGAGACTCCTAAGGTATTCAAGGTATGTCACCTGTCATCTGACCTTACTAAAAAGTTCAAGAGAGTCATTTCCTCCTCATAGTGAAAAAGCAGCTTTCTTTGATAGATGTTACACTTCTGTTTTAGAAATACCCACTCTTGCCCTGTGCCTCACAGTGAAACTTCCTCTAACCTTCTCAGTGCAAGAGAAATGTTGATTGCTTATTTGAAGCACTAAGGAGACTACGTTACTTACATCTTTCCTCTGTGATGGGTAATTAAAGAAAATAGGGACTATTCCACTCACTGCTAAAAGTTGTTGATTTTAAAAACTGTTTAAAAGAATGTAATTAACTGTTTGAAATCTTGTACTGAGTCAGTAGGGAATTTTTCAGCTTTGATAAATTTAATTTTCATTCAAATTGAGCATATTTCCTTTTCTTTAATAGTTTTAGATAAGATGTGAAAACAAATGGTTATTTAAAAAAATGTAAAATGGCTTTAAAAGAATGTTTGGATTTTTATTTTATTTGAGATGATATTTTACCCAATTCCACATGTCTCTAATCACATTACACAACCAGGCTCATTGCTTTTCTCAGGATTATTCCAGTATATTAGAAAGTGAAATTATTTTGTCTTCAAAATAAGCTTGTGGGAAAAAATGAAATCCTGGGATGCCAGCAGAAATCAAGCAGGCATATTCAGCCTGAATGAGAACTGAATAGATTGTCCAATTATTTACAATTTGCATTAAGCAATGTACCCTGTAGACCTTCTAGTGAAACTAAACATTTGCACAGCTCAGATGATTATTTCATTAGAATTGGGGAGTATTTTTGGATGACTCAGTGTACCATGACTACCCATTGGAGGGCTGAAGCCTAAGAAGTTCCTTTCTGAAGAGTCAAATAATTCTCATCTGAAGCTGTGCACAGTTCAATATTTTTAATGTTAAGCAATTAATGTTAAGCTGCAGAGTATGGATGAGGGTTTGGTCATGGAAATTAACTTAGGCTTTGAACACTGATTTTTTTTTTCCTTGCTCTATGAAGGGATATGTCACAGAGATGCTTAACAGGTTTCTTATATTTCTCCAATATGGTCGGGATCTTGGTGAAGTCAGAATGCACAAAACACGAGAGTCTATGTGTGCAGACACGCAGAACCAAGCTGGGCACTACAGAACAAAGGTGAGACCAGTTCCTGCCCAAAGAACTGGCAATATAAATAAGATAGATAATACATTGTATTCTTGGTGTCATAAATATTCTTACTTATTGACTTCATCCCCAACCATGTAAATTTGATTAATGATCCTAACCACAAAAATACACTTTTGTACGTCAATAGTAGTGGGATAGCAAACTGGATAAAGGATAGAGGAATATGAGTTGCATCCCCACTGCATTTTACAATCCAGAGAAGCCAACACAGAAAAAAAAGGTATGCGATACAAATTATTTTGTGATGTCATAGAGATACAGTTTAACTTGAAGAAGATTGGCTTTTACTGCCACAGGTGCAAGTCACTATTTGCAGAAAGAACAAAGTTTTCTTGTGAAATTCTTACAAGTGTATTTTCCTCAGCCTTTCATAACATTGAGTTCTTAGGGAGTAAAGCTGTTTTTAAGGGTCACTACACTAGCTTCTGGGCATATGACAGACTTCACTGTCACAGTGAAAAGAAATAAACTCAGATAACCAAGGTTTAGATGTTGACGCACAACATGTCCTTGGGAAAATCAATGTTCAAAGTAAAAACTAACAGCTTTAAACCATCTTTTGTTGGAGTACTCCTTAGTTCCAACACCACTGTAGTTTTTGGGGGTTTTTTTGCATTAATCCACTCAGCTATTCAAAGTGCTAAGCAACAATGCCTCCGAGCAGGTTTTTGACTCTGTTGAATTTGGTTTAGTAACATACAGCAGAGTAAAATGATGTATTACAATGATTTATTTAATTTTTTTTTAATGGAGTAACTCACTGAGTGAAACTCTTTCGAACCTCTGCAAGATTTTTCATTTGAGTGAGGTGGTAGTACGTTCTTCAGCTGACCAGAGCCCTGAGTGACTCAACTGCTTGCACAAATTGTCAGATACAAAATTATGTGTCTTGTTTGTATTATCACGCACAGAGATGTTTACTACTTCACACTTGTTTTTCCTAAAAAAACTAATATACATAATATCAGCTGTGCTACCAACAAATGTCTCACCAAAAACAAAAGTTAAGACAAAACTACCACACAATATTTAAACTCTGTGCTTTTATATTTTTACTATTTCTAGCAAGATGTTTTTGAAACATTTTGTGCAAGTTAGACGTAAATGAGCAATAAAATCTTCTTGTTCTTGTGAAGAAATATCTCCTATGACACATGCATTTTCTCAATTGTGAAAACTTTTGCTTACTGTGAACAGTTCACATTTGCCAACTTCTGTAAGATTATAGATTACCCACATCAAGCCAAACCCTGGACTCTCTTTCATTGGGCTACGCTTTTCATTTACATCAGTAAAAATCTAGAGAAATTCCTTTACAGAAATTTACTCTGATGACAGCTTTACAGTGTTTCACTGTGAAAAAGATTTTTAAACCTTTCAAGCCTCTCTTCTAATCCCATTTCCAAAGCATTGCCAAGGTTCTGTTGCCCTCAGAGGGAAAAGAGTATAAAATTATAACAAATTGTAGGCATTCCACATAAAGATATTAAGCACGCTTATCACAAAAGTTGTGTGAAACAAACAGAGTTAGAATGGTTTACCTAGAAGATCCTGTTATTGACTAATTTATTTTCCCATTATGCTAGACAAAATGAAATACCACACTTTATTGATTTGTCTGTTTCTTTTTTTGAGGAAGACAAGCTGGCATTTTTTACAAGCAACCTGAAGTGGTTTGACCAGCAACCTAAGTGTAACATGAAATGGTTTTTCTACCTAGACACAGTGAAATGTTTGAATCTTATGGGGAAGAATTAGAAAAAGATCTTGAGCTGTTGGCACGTGATGACAAAGTATTAGCACCAAGCAGATCATGATTTAAAGGGAAGTCAATGGCTCACACTAGCTGTAATGGGCCAAATCTCTCCGTCCTGATTGTAATTGTCATCCCAGACCTGTCCCAGGTTCCCTGTGATCCTGACACTTCTTGGCATTTGTGACAGCCAAAGAGAGGACAGACTGGGGCAGTACCACGACCATCATGGCCATTCAGTATTCCCGGGACCATAGCAAGACAGAGACTGTCATGGCCAAATTCTCCATTTTGGGGACATCTCTATACAATGGGCTCTAAAGCCCATTTTCCTGTCTCTTCAGTTCTGACTGTAGTTTTAAAGCACCAGTTTGGGCTGGTGGCTGATTTAACTAGGTTTCAATGAAAACAGCAAAGTTAAGTCTAGATTGCAGGGGGTGTCAGCCCACAGGTGCCAAAGGCATTCCCTAGTTGCCAATGAAGAGAAGAGAAAGATCAGTCTGCTGGAGAACTGCAGGTGTTGTCACTGTGAATTTTCAGGAAAGCTCTGAGGAGTTGAAATGTCAGCACACGTCCTTACTCCATATTTTCCTTTTTTCTGTTGAACAAACTCTTAGGTTTCTTAAATAACAAGGTTTTGTACCAAGAGGGAAGGTCAGTGATGCAATTTGAGCACTGCAGGCATTTGCCATTTAAGGGGAAAGAACACAAATTAGAACATGACAGAAACAGAGACATAGAAAAAGTCAGATTATCACAAGGACAGGACAAACATACTGAAAGGACAATACCAGATGTAGAGGACAACTGTCACCCATACAAATATAAATAAAGAAAAAGCAGGAAATATTGGCAGGGTAGTGAGAAATTAGGGGAACTTTGAGCCTGATTCAGAAAACAATAAACAAGAAAGCTGAGAAACTCTTGTTGCTATTCTTCAGTTCAGAAAAATAAAATGAGAAAGACGATGGTATAGCATTTATATGTGTGTATTTGTTTACATTTAAACAAATTCACATAGAGGTGACCCTTTATTTTATTTTATTTGCAGTGACCCTTCATGGTCTGGGCTGATACAAATAACCACAATTGCATCCTGTCTTCTGGATTTTTCCATAAACAGCTCCTAAGAGAAAGCAAACTTTCTCCTGTCAGTTTTTGTGACCTGCTGTTGGCTTAACCGTAGGAATCATTACTTCAGATCAATTGATCTTGTATTAAATTTGTTATTTAGCATTAACAGCTTTTCTTCCTTCCTAATTTCTTTCTCCCCCTTTACTCCCAGCTCTTTGTATGCCTGTCTATATGTACACAAGTAAAGATTGTCTATCCTTTAGCCTTTCTTTTTAGGCTTTTCTCAAAAGACCAACCTTATTTACCTTGAAGGTTTCCTCCTATTCCTATTTGAATTTATCTCTTCTGAACACAAACATCCTTCAAATTAGGGACTTAGTTACAAATCTGAGTGTTTCCCTGACATTACTCCTATGTGATCGGTTCAAGGTGAGAGCAAAAACTTTTTATTAAACTGTGGCTGTAAAAGCTGTCTCTTGGGTCTCAGTCTAGTGCTTCAGCCTGGGTACTTTTACCCCAAATGCACAGTTGTGATCTCACTGTGCCCAAGAAGTACCCACAGATACTCATGGAAAACCATGAGCACAAAAAAAAAAAAAGAGTGAGAATGTAGTCAGACAAGCAGCAACTGCTTTAACTGTGGAGAACCATCTCATAATGTCTATAATCTATACTTTCTGAGTGAGATAAGCACATATTTGTAGGCAGCTTAGTGGCAGCTTAGCTTGTAGCATAGGACAAGTCATTTCTCTTTTGGCTTACATTTTGAGATATTTTATTGTGAGTCATCAGCCGGGATGTAATATAAGACTGAACAACTATATTTTATTATCATTTCCACATTATTCCCATCTCCTGAAGGTTTAAAATGATGTCTTTTTCCCAAAGGAAAAAAAAAAAAAAAGAGAGACATCACTTGCCAATGAATGGAGTGTGTGAATCAGGGGTCAGAATCAAAGGTTACAACTAGTACCTCTCTAATGGGGTGTGAATGATTCTCATTGGAAGAAGTGACTCAAACCGGGCTTCTGGTTTAATTCACTCAAAAAATAGTGAGGTTTCTCAATAAAATATCCTTTGTTCCTCACAGCTAGAAAAGAGTCAGAAAATCATCAGTGCAGAAGTAGCTTCTGAAAATAATTTTTAGGATTAATTCTAGCTGTACAGAACTGTAAATGCATTAAAGCCAGTTGAGTTATATGACTAAAGATCTGTAACAAATTAACTCACAAAGATCTCAGACAAACAGAAATATAAGCAGTTCCAAGAAATTTTGAAGAAGAGAGGGATGGGGGAAAAAAAGGCCATTCAGGAAATTAGCTTATTGAAACCTGTGTTTGTGGCTGGTATAGAGTGTAAAAAATACACATTCTGTATTTTACATTGTTTTCATTTAAGTTGGTTCATCATCTTTGCTAAGTTTTTTCCTTCCTTTCATCAATTTGGCCATGATTTCCCAATCAGGTACAAAAAAACTTCCCCCCTTATTAAGGTGCTTCACTAAAAGGGTTCAAGCAAGTGCTTGAGAAAGCTGGGCTGAAAGAAGAATGGTAGAAGGAGTAAAGGAGATGTAGGGTGACTTTAATTGATTTCTGGCATTGCCACCATTCTAAGACTAGAAATATACATAAGGTAATTAATAAAATGGTAAATTATTCTTCTTGATTAAGTAGTTTGATTTCTAATCGTAATCAAAGGCAAGTCAGAAGACAATTTTGTGCCCTTGCTTGGCTGAGCTTTTGTGACTTCAAGCTCAGAAAGAGACAGATAGAAAATACTCAGTGTATTCAAATGAAAAATGTCCAGTTCCAATGCTCAAACTTTCCTGAGACTTCAATGGTTTTAAATTTTAATAAGGGAAGGATTTTTATCACTTTGAGGACCACTCCCATGGCACTTCTAATGTTAGATCATATAAAGACTGTCTTCATAGGGAAATTGGGCAGCAGAACTCTAGTGGGAAAAGTATATCACGTAGCTATGGTGATGTAAATCCCCATGCAGGCACTTTCTGCATGAGTACCAGTGCTTTTTCAGTATAGTTCGTCACTTTACCAAGTAATACTGAAATTCTGCTAGCCTTGCTGTTGCAATACAGTAATGCCTTTGGAGTGCTGCTACCAATCTGTCCTTAAAAATAAGTCCAAAAGACTTATACTTGTTTGGTGATGCAGTTACATTGGGGGACCCTGATTCTGGCATCATTTGTACTACTCTACAATACAGAAATCAGTATAATGAAACTAATGAATGTAATGAATGTAGCTACTCTACATATAGGATCCCAACAACTCTCCTGTTTATTCCTTTATTTTGTATAAGTCATTTTTTGTTATGTATGTTTAAATATAGATGCTTAGAAAACCAAACTGTGCTGAAAAAATTAACATCTTCATGGATTAAAATAACTAAGCAGAATAATCCATACTTCAATCAGCTGGTTTGCTTAAAAACATGTCATTAAGCAATGAGCAAGATGAGATACAAAAGTATACATTCACACAATAATAAGTGATTTTGTGAAGTTGCTGTGAATGCTGGTGGAGGCAAATAATGAATATACAGATTAAGTCAAAAGAAAACAGTTGAAATACAGTTTGAGAATGTCTGGAAAAGGAAGTAGAAGTGCATAAGATGAAGAGCAGGAAAAGAATAATTGATCTAGTTAGCAAAGCAAAAGGAGAAGTGATAGTTCTGGACTAAGGGAGAATGAGAGCTGTCTCCTGCTGGGAGACACTGAAAGAGAGCAGGAGTGGGAGCTTTACTACAAATAGAAACGGAATTCACGTGAAAGCTCTTCAGACAACAAGAAACAGAAATTAATTTCTGCTTTGAAAACAGAAAACTGTAGAAATTTGAAAAATAAACCAACCGCAGGGGAAAAAAGCAATTGATATAGTCAGCAAAGGATCAAAAGTGTGACAGAAGAAGTAATTGACTAAGGGAATCATGTGAGTAATGCTCATTCTTGGAAAAGGATAACTACCTTCAGAAAATGGATCAAACTACACTTGCTTCTTCAATAACATTGATAGAACTGTGGTATTACTTCCTAGAATTGAAGAAACAATAGAAAAAACAAGTTGTCCCTCACTGACAGATTCTGATTATCTGTAGAACTTAACTACCACATAAATCAGCTAAAATTTGGGCAGCCACAGTAACATCCTAACATGCTAATTATTTGTACAGTTCATGGCAAGTGTACTCCATTGGGTGCAATTATGATTGTTTATTGAATAATTGCTGTCCTTGTCAAATGTTTGCTTGAATATTTGCCTGCACTGTATAACATTTTTACTAAGTAATTGTCTGCTGTGGATAATAGCTTCACTCAGTAATTGCCTACACTGAATAATGTTTTCACTGAATCATTTCCCATTCAATGTAATGTTTTATGCCATGGTTTTCTTTTCTGAGTCATGTTAATGTAAGTTAGTTGCTGAATTACATATAAAGTTACAGTTGGATCAAATCCAAGTTTGTCTAAGTGCAGTGCATTTCGAAAATTTCAAAGCCTTTGGTGGTGATGGTGTTATTTCCCTTTTAGATAAGGTAGAAAGGGGTAGCAGTTGGAATTCAGTATTAGAGAGGCTGGAGACATAATGTGCTAAGAGAAGGAGGTTGTCTTCAAAAAAAAGAGGGTAAGAAAAAGAGCAAAAGTGGGCAAAAAAAATAAGAACTACAGGGGAGGTAACTGAACTTTGAGAAAGGAATTCTAGGAGAAAGGAGAAGCAGACAAAAGAAAGTAATGAAACAGAGGGTAAATGAGTAGGCAAAGAACCAACCCCAGGGAACAGTAAAAAGCAGAATTAAATGAAAGTTATACATACCAATGATGCAGACATAATGGTCAGCCTGGTGTTCTCTCACATTGCCTCTGCATTAGAGTAACCTTATAAAATGAGCAGCTAATACTTTGCAGTGGAGAGAAGACTAAAGGTGTTACACACATCCTAAGGTACAAATGCCAGTGTTCCCATTGCAGGCTTCCTTCCTTTCCCTTTTTCTTTACTCAGCCTTGGGCTCCACCTCTGCAGCATAAAGAAACTGGACTGGAAAACAATTGGGCTACTGTGGAAATAGTTAACCTGCTGAGGAAATTTTCTCTCAGCTTGGGAAGACTGGGCTCTGACTTGTCTCTGCCATTTTGGTGGTCAGACTGGAGCCAAACAAGAACAGAAGTTAACATCTGAATATCCGTCCATCTAGACTGATGTGTGCTCACATCTGTAAATTCTACTAATTTGTTACACTTCATGTGTTTGAGCATTTATTCCCTTCTTCCCCTGTCATTTCTCATTAGACAAGAGTGGACTGAGTCAGCTTCCATAAAATATGTTATTCTTTCCTGTTCTTTTCAGAGTGGAAGCATATTCCCTTCTAATATATAAATATGCATTATTACAGTCCTTATTAGTTGGGATCTATTCCTGCTGTAGGTCAATTGACCTTACACGACCTTACATGAGATCAAAGATAAATTTGTTCATTTCCTATTCTGAACTTCTCTTTTGCATATGTTTTTTGTAAATGAAGTCTACTTGTTTCTTTGTTTCCTGTCCGCTTAGTTTAGTGCTCCACTTAGTTTTCTGATGCCTTAAGTCTATATTGCGAAATCACATGAAGAAATAACTAATATCTGAATGTCATTTTGAGAAACAGTCTAATAGTTATTTTCTTCTTTAGTTTCCATGTCTACACACTTTTATTATGGATGTTCTGTAAACACTTTTGCACAAGAGAATACTTTCATTGTATCACAGAATTTAAAGATGATGGCTGTATAAAACACTCAGAATTGGAGGTACCCAGGATGTCCAGTTCTTCCTCCACTGTTATCATATTGCTTTATAAATCACTTACATAACCCATATGAAAAGAAGACAATGGCAATGGTTCTGATGACAAAGGAGTAGCATTGATATTAGAACTCCTGCCTATTTCTACCTAATTCACATTTTACAGCATGAATTCAATGTGCTTATTATTTTTGAATGACATTAATAAGTTGTGAAAGCAGGTCTAACAAGACAAGCTCTGAGAGCTTTGAAACAGTAAGATTTAAGACAGAATATGCAATAAGTATCTCAGTATTTCCCACTTAATTATATGAGAACACCTGGTGCTGTATTCAATAAAAGAAATTACATCAGTCTTCTGTACATTGGTCTTCTGTGCCAAGGTGCACAAGAAACCTTCTGAAATATACATTATGAAGTTGATTATTATTTTGGTCTTGCTTAAAGCTGTTGGATAGTCATCAGCAAGTATAAGAAAAATGGTGCAAATTTCTTTGTTTTTTCTCTGCTTCCACCTCTTTGGGATAACTCAGTGGAAGTCAATCAGGTTTATATGCAGAGATTTCAACTGAATATTTCTTTGTGTTATGTCACTTTTTAAATAAATAGTGATGGCCATTGAACATTACCTTTATAAACCATGACTTAATAGCAAAACTGAACATTTAAAAACTTGTCACTCAAAATCATGACAAAACCTGCCCATTCTCATGAACTTGACCAGAGAGCTGTGGTCCGTGGACACCACATGCCCACCAGGGTGCTCTATCCTTCCCTTCCCCAAATTGCACAAGGGAGAGAAAAAAAAGATGGAAAATTACTCATAGGTTGAGATAAGGAAGTTTACTAAAGTACAGTGTTCCTTGTACCACAGCAGGCTCAATAGAATAGTGAAAATTGATGAACAGTGCTTCTCCAGAAAGGTTTGATTTCCACAGCAGGATGACATTAAAATAGCATTTTACATTGTTGAAAGGCAAGACTGGAAATAGAAAATGCCAGAATATTCCTTCAAATATTATATAATTCTCTACCTCTCACCTAATTCCGTCATCCTCCATGAAGTGAGGACATTAAATGAACTTTCTGCAGTGTTGAAAGGCAAGAATGGAAACAGAAATTTTAGAATGCTCCTTCAGATCTACTACAAGTCCCCACCCCTCATGCCATGCCCAGGTAATAATGCCCACTGAATTATTTCAATGCACAATTTCTTTTCTCCCAGAAACAGAGTTTAATTCCACTCACAAAGTACACCCTTTGGGGGGAGCCACCACTTCGACCTTGAATTTAAAAGAACAAGGAAAAATTCTACATTTAGCCTAATTATGTTTTTTCAGAACACCAAATAACCTAAAAGCGTATGTTTAGGACACGGAGGAATTGTATATGTAATGAACCCCTTACTAAGGGCATGGGACAGAAGAGGCATCTCCTCTACCTTGGGCACAAAGTCTTTACTTCTAGTTCAGGAAGTCCTTGACACAAAAGTCACTGAAAACTAGAAAGTAATCCCAGGCAAAGAACCATTGTATGGGTTTCTCAGCTCCTGTGTGCCTAAATCGAATTTGGCTTGGTAAAGCTATTCTGGCTAAACACTTTCAGACCTCCCTGTAGGACCAGAAAAGGACCACATTTCTTGGCTAATTCGTGCCAGAGGAATTGGTTTCATGTATATGCCAGATATGTTTAATTTGCACTTGAACAGGTAGTCTGGGTGTCCTGGATAACTCTGTGTCTATACAAATCAACTATTCACAAACTTCCTTCTCTGATTTTTATTTAAAGTAATAACTGTTGGATACCTATGTTGCACCCTGCAGAATAGAGAGTAATTTAAAAGATCCCACAGAGCACTGTTAGGTGCTTCTTTGATATTCAGGCTTTCAATGTCTGGCTAATGAATAAGACTTTTCCAAAAGTGTTGGTACCAAAGACTCGAATTCCAGCCTTTGGAGTCTACAGAATTGAGTTGAAGTCACAGTACTTTCTTCTCCTTCCCTTCCTTTCTGTAGAGTCTTCTCTGTTTCCCTGGAGATACAGGTGTGGTGCAACCAGATTTCTCTCATATGATTTCAGTGTGCTTTTGGTTCTAGTCAGAATTTGTATATGAGTGAACAAAATAAGAAAACTTGGCACTGATAGGATAGCCACATATTTCAAACTTCAGAACTTCAGTTAGTTTTTTTGAACCTTCTGATCCCTTAAGTTACTTATGAAAATAGCTTTCTGTTTTAGACTTGGGATATGTCCTGTGACACAAGGAACTCTATGGGTAATTAATGCACAATGTGACAATGACACTTTTGGGAAATTGCTTGCAAAACACCTGTTTGTTGACAGACAGTATTAGTTTAAGTGAGCTGGGTCTGCTCACTTAAAATCATTCTAGAGTGGAGCTTCAAGAATAGGTAAAGAATTAACAGGCGTGCCAGCTGATCATATAGCTAGGGCATTGGTGGATGTGGCAGCATGTCCAGCCATACAGCCACTCATCCAGGCCATGGCTGCATTCAACTTTGCATAGTCCTAAAGAGAAGAGAAGAGCTAAAAAGAGAAGATCTTTGTAGCCTTGGCCACCATTTCTCCTCTGATACCATGGCTCCAGGAGTTACTTCCACAGTTGTTTTGAAATACTCTCTTTCTAAAATTATCTGGTCTTCAGAAGTTCCTTTCTGATAAAAATAGATGGCAATGATTGTCAGTGGGCAAGTTCTGACTTCTATCACCATCTGTTAAAATAAAAACAAAAAAAATTCCTGCAGAGAAATTCCCTTCCTTTTTGTCTGGAGATTCAAGACCAATTTCCTCACCAACCTTGGAGGCCTGCTGTGCCACTCTAATAGTACAAGGAAACCATGGAGCTAGTGAATCCAGCTGGCAAAGGATTTTTCAGTCTAAGGAAATCTCTTGTTGGCTATCAGCCAGTGTACATGGAGCAGAAAGCAGCATTGGACTGAGAATGGTCGATTCACATAGGATTTCAGTATCTTGTGGCATTTCCGATTTGTAGTGCAAGACAGTATGAAATTCTCTGCCAAAGAAAAGAGTGCCCTGGGTCTAAGGCAGCCCATCAGAATCACTGGAGGGGAGCTGGGCCAAGTGCTTGATGATATTTGATTGGAACAGCATCAAGATTGCACTACCTCATTTCAAGTTTGATAAATTAAATTGATAAATCAACTGAGAGCAAGTTATTCTTGACTCTTGCCAAATACAGCAAACGTAGAGCTTCCCCTTCCTTCAGCAGAGTGGGATTGAGGAGTGAGATTGTAATTTGGTCTTTAGGGCATCATTTACACACAGTTATTAGGAAGCTTCTTGTGAAACTTTATTTGAAATGCTCAGTGTCCACTGACAGTGTCTTACTAATAGGTCTATTTAAGGTTAAGACTCTTCATGAGGTATTACATTTGTCTCAGTCAAGATCTTCTCCTTTGTATCCATCAACTTGGACTCATATTTAGAATTTATTAGTTTCACAACCTTGTCCACAATCTGTCCCCAAGGCATATATCTCCACTTCAGAGAAGACAGATTCAACAGCAGATGGTTATGTGTTATTGCCATCCAGCAAAATCACAGCCATGCAACACCCCCAAGAACCGACTGCTGATCCAAGGCTTTTTCCTAGGATACAGCTAATCTCTATATTGACATGTCTACAGCAGTAACCAGCTTTCCTGTGTGTTCATATAATCCCTAGCTCGACCAGCTCCTGATCCTGCCTGGAAGATCTCTAATCCCATTAGTAAATATGTAATGGGAGTAATTTGGAATTATATAGATTCAGTGAAGGGAGGAAAATAGTATAGATTTCCGACTCCACGTATCTACCCACATGTTCTAGGCAGAAAATTAATGGGTCTTAGTTTCTCCCACAAAAGTTTAGTTTCAATCAAATTAAAATTTTCTGTATGGCTCCTTATTGTTCATCAGTAAGAAAATTGTGCTGTTATTGCACTGCTACTTGAGGATAAAATGCATTGCAAATGGCCATCACCTTATTATGAGTGACAATAATGATGTTTCCTTGGCAAAGAAGACCTGCATTTAAATATGCAAGAGCTTGTGCCTCCTAAGGATATATTTAAATCTGAGCAGTCTCAAACAACTGGAATATTTATCAAACTGGCTACATGACCATTTTTCTTAGAGATTAAAATGGCATATTGATGATGATTACTGTAATCTCATTTTAAGTACCTCATAAAATGCTTGAGAGGTTTGAAGCAATCTTGACTTCAGAAGTTTTCTTCTAATTACAAGCCCTGTATACAATTTGCCAAAGATTATCTACTGTCATTTCACTCTGCCTGGGGAAGGATGATGTGAAGTAAGAAGGGCAAAGGATAAGCATCCACAGGCTGACCTGGATTCAGAAACAGAGCACCCATATTCATCTTTCACAGAATCTGATATGAACGGGGTAAAATCCTCCACTTTTCTAAGGTCTGGACAGCTCTTCCAAGATCAGTGGTCCAAGTCCCTTCTAAAGTTGTCTAAGATTCCCTGAACTTCTTCATGCAGCTCAGTGGAAAGATAACCGAATAGAATTCACTGGCCAGCATCCTTGCCACACATGGTGATTGTCATCATTTTTCCTTAGACTATCTGAGTTAGCAAACTGCTGCTCCATGACAGTTACCACTGGTTTTCCCGTATCCTTTAATTTCTGCTAGTCTCCCATGATAAGAAGCTGTTCATGTAAGTGGGTCAATTTTCCTTGATGGGCAAAAACTCTGGGAATGTGCATGGCCTGAAGAATATAACCTAGAAGATGCTAAGCAGCACAGATAAAACATGGTCTTTGCATAACACTACTGTATCAGTAAAGAGTGTTTAGACTTGTCCTTACATGGTTAAATTCAGAGAAGTTCAATTCAAATTGTAAATTTTCCAACTTCTTTATCCCCTGCCCACCACAAGACAGCCATTTGGTGATATGAAAGTCCCCTTTTGGATTCAGTAAAGTGGAGTATGTGATAAAACATCTGATTTCATTTCATTCCCTAGATAAAGGAATAACACTGATTTAGAATGGTATGGCTGTTAAAATATTCTGTTAAAAGAATAAGTTTGTGTTCCTTCTGCCAGCTTCCAATTAAGGCATTTCCAATGCTTTTAATAAAAACACTTAAGTTTGTGCTGTCAGTCTCCAAATAACTTTTGCTACATCTATTCTTCCAAACTACCAGTTTTTAATGTTTTATTCCTGTTTCATTTTGCGGGAGTGCGGAGGTCCTATCTCATAACTGCATTTTAATCTTCTAATTCCCAAATTATAAGTTTTTTCTGTTCTGGAAATATTTGAAAAAAATGCATGCACTGGAAACTTTCAAACAAACAATAACAGGATTCCAGGTTTGATAAAAAATATTCATTCTGGACACATTAGACCTTATAGCTTTTATTACTTTCAACTTAATCACTTCCTTTTTAGTTCAGCTGTTAAACTTGATCCTTTTCAAATTAAAACTTACCTTGAAATATATGAATAGGGGGAGTTTTGCTTGTTTTCAGTGGTCAGACTGTGTATGATTTACTTGAGCTTTTCCCAAGACAGACATTTTGAGGCAGATAGCAGACTTACAGACAGCAGGTCAGATGAAGACTGTCCAGATGTGAGTAGCATAGTTTCCAAATCCCTTTGATTTATGATGGAACGCTAGCCCATTTTTTCTCTCAGTTGTTTAGACTGCCTAGTTTTAGAATGAACTGTAGTTCTATCATAGCACAGAGGCATAGGCTCAGGTAACTTCAACATTGCAAGAGTGATGATTTTAGCTTTACTTGTCCAAATTTAATCAAGAAAGAAGAGAGCCAATTGGAATTATTATAAATATTGAAAATGGCATTCCTTTTATCCAGTTAGCTATTAAGTTGGTCTATCCAGTCGAAACTTCTCCTGTTGCAACTTTTGCCTGTTGTGTCTCATCCTCCCACCACATACCACTGTGAAGACCCTAGCTCCATCTTCTCCTTAACCCCACTGCAGGTACTAGGGGCTGCTGTTGGGGGGATGGCCCCCAAAGCCATCTTTTCTCCAGGCTAAGCTGGTCCTGAAACCATAGCCTCCCTTTACAGAGCAACTGTTCAAGCCCTTACTGAACTGGTGTCCTTCCACTGAACTTGCTCCAGTTAACTGATAGCTTTCTCATAATTGGTGTCCCAAATCTGGGTGCAGTACTTCAAATACAATTTAACAAATCTGGAAACATGTGAAAAACTTCAGTCATCTAGATAAAAAGCAGAAGAGAATGAGGGAATGTCAGTCTGTTCCTTTATCTGATTCAGTACCATTATAGTGTATAGTTATTGCTGCACCCAGCCCCCACTACAACTGCAATCAGTTGCTACATTCATCTTAGAATAATGACTTGGTCAAGATGCTACCATATTAGGATCAAAGACAAAGTAGAAATGTTAAAAGTCATTCAAAAACCCCTTCAAAATATTGCTCAGGGGTAAACAGAAGTTCTAGAAGTGTTATGACTTGAAATTGTAACCCTTTTCTTCCCTATCTTGCATCAGATTTTCACAGGTGACCTTGTGGGGGTCATCTCTGCAATAGATAGTAATCTTTGTAGCAAGACAGGTTGTTTTCATATTTCTTTAGAGCATCACATGCTCTTCAGGCTTGATGTCAAATCTCTGGACTTTTTGCACTGCTACTTTAATGAAAACAGCAATTATTTTTTCTGATGGAGCTCTAAATTCATGTAATGTATTTAAATTGTGAATAAACTGAATTCTGTTTTGACATTGCTGCATTGTAACCAATTTAGTTTGCTGTACATTTTCCATGACTGATAGCTTCAGAAAACTTTTTTGACATTTTGAGGGGTTTACTCTTTTATACATACAGCTTTATCACTTGGGAAAAAAAAAAAAAAAAACAACAAAGAAAAAGCCAAGGTCATAAATCTCTCTCTAAAATCAATAAAAGCAGAAGTAATGAATGATTCTGGATCTTCATTCATACTAACATGATTCTGTTTTCTAAAGAAAAGAAGTTTTAACTTTCCTTGGAATCCTGGCATGAAAGCCTCAACATCATGGACAGTATTAGAATAGTATAGAAAAGCTGAGACATAAACTGCAGGATATTTATTCAGCCTTTAGAATTATTATTCATTCAGGAACTAGATATGGAGTATTAACTCCTGCTGGGGAACCTCCTTAGTGCAAGCTGTCTCCATGGCTTTAGTAGGACCCTACTTGCATAGCTAACTTTTTAACTCATGAACAGAAAGTCCCCATTATGACTCTTCAAAACCAGAATTTTTTTTAATGCAGTAAAATCTCGTGAACACAGTATCATGAAAGACAAGAGACGTCATGAGTCAATGCCAGCTCCTGTGTATTTCCCTCCAAACTGGACTCTGGGCACTCTGTAATCTGACAGCCACTTCTGCCATTCAGCATTAAGCTCTGTTTCTTTGGTGTTTGCAGATTAGCTAGTGATACCCATCTCCCAACCCAACCATCCCAGCAGGTTTCTCCAACCAATGTTAGAGTGAGATATATATCTGAAAGTTATGTATATGCAGTTGAACTCTGTCGTCTACATGAGGACACAATAGTTAAAAGTACAGAGACTCAGGCATGAGCATCAAACAGATGAAAAATTCACTTGAAGTCATGGATGACTTCACAGCGTATCTGTTGCATTGTGAAGTCATCTGTCAAGTAGTTCTAAAAATAAAAGCCCAGGGACTTTAAAATTCCTCAAACATTGCAAAGCAAAGCTAAAAATATTCATCTTACTTAAATATGTTATCTAAAGCCTGACCATGGATATATTTCATTGCTACACAGCCTGATGTATAGACCTTAAAGGGATTGTTTGGCACAGAGCTTAAATGCCCCTGAGAGGAAATTTTCTTACCATTCTTGGTCATGAGAATGGAGCTGAGAACAGAGAAGGTAAAATAACTTGCAGAATTGATATTCTACACTGACTTCCCTGAGAAGGCATTTAGCTATACTGTATGTTATCCTTTGCTTGATCACTTTCAAATATATCTCTAATATCCCCAACAACAGCCAAGAGGATTTGTCATTCTCAAAGTTAGAAGAGGCTTTTGTAAGCTAAACCATATGCTGGTAGCTGCTAAAAGTGCCCCTGAGAAGGAAAATACCTGCCTTATCCTCAAATCTTCTTGTTTCTTTGTGGGTTTTGGTTTGGGGTGGGTTTTTGTTTGTTTTTGGTTGGTTGGTTTTGGGACATTTGTTTTGCTTTGGTTTGTTTTGTTTATGTTCAGCTGTGTGAGCTATCTGAATTGTGCATAAATCTGAAAGGTAATAGAGATGACTCTTTATAAATGTGATTGTTTTTGTATGGAGAAGCAAAAACATATGAGGAAAAGATTCTCAAAAATCTTACAATCTGAAGAAAGGACAATAAAAAATAATAACTCTCAAGGGCAGACAGGGTTGACAAGGAAGCTGAATGCAAGGTTAGGCTGACTTAGAATCTGATCCATGGAAAGTAACGTGAATTTAGCAATTACAGTTTTTTGTTTTCATTTTAAATATGGACTGAAAAATATAGCAATGGCCCACCCAAGCTTGTACAAACATACAATTTAGGACAGCGTCTCTGTGATCAAGTTCATCATCAGTTCACCAGTCTAATGTGTACTAAATTGCTTCCTCTTAAGATTAATCTCAATGAACTAATCCAGTTACAAGTTAAAAAATTAAATTTAAAATTATTAACCGTAGATTTCCCCTAATGAGACTAGAGGAGCAGTGGGGAATGCAGCTGTGAAGAGGACAAGAGAGAAAAGATTTGTCTTCCTATACTAAAAAATCAGAGAGAAGACAATATCCCAGATATCTGGGGTCATAGGGTGTTCAGAGTTGCATCAGTAAAGTGAAAGGTAAAATGAAATAGGTGTAGAAGAAACACAGTTTCCTCCCACCAAATCTGCACCTGAAGAGCTATACTGGAAACCTATCCATAACTGATTGCTTGCATGTGTGAGGAAATTTTAAAGGAGACAGAGACGATATTAGTCAGTAAGACATGGTGGGGTGGGGGAGCAGGATTCTGAGGAACTGTGTGTGATGGTGAGAGCACAGAGTCCTGCATTAATAGGGGGGTGATACAGTGAAATGTCCTAAGAAGGAGAGAAGGGCAGCAGTGTACTGGAAGATGGCTTTTGCCTTTGCATTTCTTCTTTCAGGGGAGGGATTTTTTTGACACCCATAGTTTCTGAATCATTCAGGATATTCTGAGGGAGGAAGAAAGACAAAACAGGACAGGACATGCCAATCACAACAAAAAAATGTCCTTTTCCATATTGTTCGCATGGTGTTGGTACTCGTTATTGCCATTACATATCTTTGCTAGAAGATATAGACCAGATCTAAGGAGTGTCAATAGATTGATCAATTATATGCCAAATGATCGACTGATTTGTATCTGTACTGTCACCAGTCATGAGTTAGGAAGGCACTGTTGCTAGGAAGCCAAGAGCAGTGAGATTTCAGCTGCAGCAGGAAAACCTGAATACACTGTGCTTCACTCTAAATCTCTGTTAAGTCCTCAAAGAAAACAAATTTGTTTTTCCAATCTATATATTTGTATTTTTCCTCTGACAGATATACAGAAAATCACCTAGGTTAATGCATGATTTTACAATATAATCTCAGCGTCAATTTTTAAAGATTATTTAAACTCCTTTGGAAAAGATCACTTGTACCCTCATTCCAAAGATGTGGTAAACCTTTTCAGCCCTACATCTGGCAATTATTTTAATAAGCAGATACGAGAAAGAAGAGAATAACCTGGGGTCTTAAACCTACCCTTACGATCTAAATTGGGGTCTAAATAAGCAGCTGCACTCTGGGTCAAAGAAAGAGCTCTGAAAATGAAACCATTCATGTCAGTACCTAAATACAAATCTGAGAGTCAATTCAATGTTTGAAAGTCCATGATAAGGACATTTTAAGTCCTTTTATGTTGGGGTCCCTTCCCCCCTGCCATGTGGTCCTGGGAGAGGGGCCCTGGGGGGAGGCACGGGGTTTCCCTGCCCCTGGTCAGCCTCGTTCCCCATTGGTTGTTTTGTGTTCCCCTGCACGGGCAAAGGACCCTCGGGTCCTGTGATTGAGCAGTTCCTCAGCAGAGCCCCGGCCACGTGGCTGGAGAAATAAACATCTCTGAAACATCTACCAAGAATCAGTCCATAGATATTTCTTTTCCATGGCCCTCCTTGTTTGATACATCGTGTTACAGAATCCCCACTGTAGCACTTTTAGCCTTAAATATTTAACCTTCAGTCCTTCCAGGTATACCCTGATTTTTTACAGGTCATATCTGAAAGACCTTGGTTTTTCAGAGCTTCTGAGCAGACAGTGATCCAGTCAGCCATGCTTTATTTCATGGACAGTCAGCTTTACTCAGCAGACGGCCAAAAGTGTCTCAGATCAGTGTCACAGAAAGACACTCTTATCCTGAGTTTTAAGAGGTTTTTACATTGACTTGGAAATTATGATTTTTCTTTTGGCCAAGACACCTCTGCTGCAGCACTGCCGTGGCAGTAAGTGGAACCTGATAATACCTAAAGAGAGTATGAATTCTTGCAGAGGAACCTGGACAAGGCTGCAAAGGTGCAGTACAAGCCCCACAGGGCAAAGCTGTAATTTCCTGCAGGAAGCATAGATTTTGGCCATTTCCAAAACCCATTTTCCATTGTAAAATCATTTTCACAGGCAAAGATTGACCAGTCATTAAATATTTTTCCAAATATTCTTTCATAATCACTGTCATTGCTCAAAAACTCCTGAAGATTATCTTTCACTTCTATTATCAAACTTTTAACTGGAAATTCTCTATAGTCTATGGGATTCTGCAGATTATCTTGGAAAGCATTAGTCTACATCTTGATAAGGGTTTCTTAATTTGCTCAGAGGCTCTAAATATCACCATTAAAAGAAACAAAGAAAGTGGCAGAGCAAAGTAATTGTCACTTTTGTTTTTATTGTTTATGTTGTGAGACACTGGGAGTATTGTAAAGAAGTGGGAAGGAAGGAGGTTTTGTATTAAAGCATAATTTTAAGGATATATTAATGTCAGAATTTTTTTTAAATTATGCAAGCATGTAAAGTTTGCTTTGAAGCACCTTTGGGAGAAAGTGCTATTGTATTTATTTCATTTATAAAAATTTCCAAACCT
This sequence comes from Aphelocoma coerulescens, assembly GCF_041296385.1. NCBI lineage: Eukaryota > Metazoa > Chordata > Aves > Passeriformes > Corvidae > Aphelocoma > Aphelocoma coerulescens. The sequence continues at coordinate 117,889,774 of NC_091015.1, read as the reverse complement.
TCAAGTCATCCTCGAAAACTAACAGAGACTGTCTAGATGTGCCTTTAAAAAGTTTCTCTGTAAAAGTTGAATGTTATTGCTGCATCATTTTTTAGAGCAAAATTATGAGAAACTAAAGCTAAGATAAAACAAATCATGTGTGACCTCCACAAAAGCTAAATTGGAGTCTGTACATTTATTTTTGAATGATATTTCGTTGACTCCTCTGATCCAGATGGGCCATAGGCCAAGCTAAATCCCTCAACCTTAACTGAAGCCCAATTAACTAAGATAAATTGTCAAATCACTCTGGAGAGGTGATCAGCATTATTTAATCTTCAAAGTTGATACTGTTGGCCAAAATAGGTGTTCCACTGAGTATAATAGAGCATTTGCTATCAAATCCAACACTTCTTTAGCTGAAGTATTTTGTGTCATGGATAGATCCCTAAAAGTTGGGAAACTTCAAAATTCCCAGAGCTCCTACTGTTTCAGAGCTAAACTAAACAGCCTGTGATGGCTCTATATACAACATGCTCTACTTTTTTCTATGAGAATTTATTCCTTCCAGCTAAATTTTTAGTCTTTCTTAGATATATTTAACAAAAACCTCAGTCCTTCATCATTCCTATTCCAGTCATTTGCTTCAGCTGCATCAGTGGAACTACACAGAGTTGGGTAAAACAGAGTTTTTATTTACTTTTCTATGCACAGTTTTTCATGTTTCCAGACTGAGGTGTTAAATACAGGCATTTTGTCAGCTGCACCTCTGGGCCCTGAGACTGCCTATCCAAGAGAAACTTTGAACCCAACTTTCTTGCCCAACCCAGGGGCTCAGGTCAATGCTGAGCTACACGAAACTGTGGGACTCCAACAAACTTTGCCATTCAAACCTCGATGGGCACTGAGGCACAGGCATTGCCTGTCTCCCATAGTACACTTGGGTATGTCCAAAGTTAATCACTGTTAATGGAAGGGGACTGAAGGATTTTAATTGTCCCAGTGCCTCTGCCTCTGGTTACATCACTTTTAAATATTAAATACTCCTAGCCAATTGTGAATAGAAGTACAAATTTCTCTGTGTTGTTTCTCAAAATCAAAGACTTAAATGTCAGCTTCTCAAAAGATAGAGAAACTTTAAAGATGGTTTATCTTTTGCTCTGTATCTCTGATTTACTACCTCCCTTTTAATTGTAGTTCTTGTCTCATATTCCCATTATAAACCCACAAAGTTATGAACATCAAATATTGTAATTGGGATTTGTTAGATAAGAGGAAGCTACTTTGATTCAAAGCTATCATGTTAGCTGCTTATTCTGCTTATCTCTCTATCTATCAGGGTGAGAAGCCTGTTAATCAGGATTACCTGTAGTATGGATGGTCTTGCAGCTGTCTCTCAGACATTTCAAATGCAGTCTTCTCAGCAGCAAAGTCAAAATTCTACAACGAGCACATGCAGAAAACAGTACAGAGCACCTCTGAATTTAATCCTTAAAAATCATATTTCACTAACAGTTACTTATGTGCAAATAACCTGCAGTATACTCCCTCTCATTATACAAATATTCACAGAAATTTTGTGTTCAAATTATTTTTCAGTAACGTATAACAGAAAAACCTACGGATGTTATGCTTTTTCAAAAATTGACAAAACCAAGTATACTTGAAATTTGTATTTGAATATATATATTTGAATATATTTGTCCTGTATACTGGACAGGATTTCAATAACTCCTCAATGTTAAAAAACCTGGGCCTACTTTCATGTATACATTCTGCTTTGCAAGGTCTGTCATGGATTTTTACGCAGAGTATTTGTTTATGAACATTCAAGAATGTTCAGGCTATAGAAAAGAAGGCTCTTGAACTCTTGGATGAGGCAGAAGGAATGCCAAGGACAATGTTTTTTCTATGAAGATAGAAAAATATTCTTAAACTTGAATACTGACTGTGTGTATGGAGAAAAAGAAACCCTTCAACAGTTCTGTTCATTTAGTAAGAATATTTGCTTTGTGTGGAGAAGGTGATAAATGACAGCTGAAGTACTGACATTAATATTGATTTGGGTATGCATGCCCTGATAGACAAGAAGAAATTCTGAAAGAGACAGAACAAAGTGTCAGCCTAGGTTAATAGCTATAATTAAGTGAAATATTTCCATTTTTCTATTTTTGTTGTTGTTCTGCTCCAGCAATGGGATTCCTTTCACTTAGTTTTGCTTACTAGGAAGTAAACAGCCCATTTCAGCTAAGCTCCCACATCTGATTAGAATCCTTTTCCTTCACTGGAGGAAAGAAGGCACGATTTCCTTCAGTTGCCATACATTTAGGATTGGAGCAGTCATCTTCTCCCTTTCATGGCCGCACATGAAGGTTAGATGACTGGCTTAATCTGGACACACAGCGTTTACATGAGATGAATCTTATTTTCAGTGCATAAATACCACAGCCCAGTATCTGAAGCCCAGAACTGTCACGGAGAGCAGAGTAAATTGCAGATGGCTTAGCACTTCTGAAGTGCTGAATGAGGCTGTACTGTTTAGATTCATTTTTTTCCTGAGAAGTAAGCATTTATACACCTGTTTTGAGACTCTAGTTCATCATATGATGCAAATAAAATGTCTAAATGCAAAAATAAGAATGTGCAAAACAAAAAATAATTTTACAAGAATTTCACCAATAAAAACTGTACATTAAGTTTTCAGAAGAAACCTAAATCTTAAATTTAAGGAAAAAAATAATGTTTTATTTAAAGAGAACAATTTAAAAGACCACAAGGTCATAAAGTCAATATGAAGAAGGAAGATGTTCAAGGCCTACAAGGTAGGAAAAAAGAGGGCTAAGGGTTGAAAGAGGAATAGAGTACTTTGAGTTAACAGAATACTTATGTGGACAGATTTAGGATAAGACTGGTGAGAAGAGCAGAGAGATTCACAGAACGTAAACTGTGGTGAAGGTAATTTGAGAGATCTGGGGAAGGGCAAGTCATAAAGGATGGTAATGAGAATGACATATGCAACAGATGTTGCACAATGCAGTACTGTATAGAGAATTCTAAAATTAAAAATTTCTCACCTTAATTACTATTCTATTAATAAGGAAAGACACATCTTAAACTGGTATATGATGTGGTAAAGGAATGAGCTGCTTCATTTAATATGACTTGCTCTTTGCAAAGAACAAAAGCCTTTTGCCTTTATGATTAAATAGTCTTTTTTTGACAAAAGCAGCCAATTAATTGCACGTATGTGATATCCTACTGACAAAACCCAAATAGCAAATGCTCTCTGGGCAGACACTTTTTGTAAGAGGAATAAAGGGTCTCTTACATATGTAAAGACAAATGACTTCAGTGTCAACTTCAATTCAAAACAATTCTTCCAGAGATTGAAGGCAATCATGACTCAGGAAATGGAAAGATCCAAACCCCGACAAAGAATCTTATTTGTCAAATGAGAGATGTGATACAAATCTCTGGAACTGAAACAAAAGACATCAGTGAAACTTGCCTTTTAAAAAGTAAATATCATAAAAAACTTGTAAATAACAAGTATTATTTTCTCCTTTTGTCCAGACTTTACATGAACATGGTCTGCTAACTCCCTCTCAGAAATATGAATGTCCACCCCTACTTTCTTCTGGACCTCATGTGGGTGAATACTGATTCAACTACTGAGAATAGCAAAAGGATTGTTTTAATTATCTCTTTTCTGCACCTGTTCAGGATATAATTCTTATTAAATATATGCATATTATTTATAATCTACTGAAGAAAAAAAGAGATTTAAAATCTGACTGAAATGAGAGGGAAGGGAATGGCATTTTCCTATGCCAGACTTGAATGATATGGAAGGAAATGCTATTCAAAATGCCAGCAGCATATGCCAGCTTCAATTAGAACATGAAAGGAAAATCTGTTGCTAAAATATAACAACACACTTTGAGGATCTTACATGTTCTTATTTAGAACTTATTGGGTTGAATATCCTTAAAAAATTCTAAATTTTGACATTTTGTTGAAGCTGTTCTTAAGTATTGGTCTGTAGGATTCTCTGAATGAAATATGGTGCCCTGTGCTTTGCAGAGTTTCAGAATAGATTATTGTAATGATCACTCCTGGCCTGAGAACCTTTCTGTCTGAGAAACTATTCATAAAAGTTATTGCATCTTGTCCTTCCATGTCACCTTTCCCAGATAATTGCCTGCAGTAGGAATGAGATAGCTGCTTTCCAAGTGACTGTATCAGCGGGCTATCATGCTCCCTCACATGCTGGAAGGACAGTGAAGTACAAAGAGCTTTGTTCCAGAGACCTTGAGGTCAATCCATATGATATGGCCTGAACTGCATCAGACAAAAATGGTTTCCTCTTTAGTTTCCAGTGCTGCTGGACAGACCCCATACTGTTGCTGAAACAGCCACACAGCACTGTATAATCCTGTCATGGTTTAACCCCAACCAGCAAGCAAGTACCAGGCAGCCACTCATTCATTCCCCTCCTCACCCCCTGGTGGGGAGGACAGTTGGAACAAAAGTAAAACTAGTGGGTTGAGATCAGAAAAGGTTAATGGTTGAAATAAAATAGAATAATATCATAATAGTAATTGCAATGAAGAGGGGAGAGAGAGAGAGATGAATAAAACCCAAGAGAAACCAGTGACGCACTATGCGATCACTCACCACCCACTGACTAACACCCAGCCCATCCCCGAGCAACAATCAGCAGCTCCTGGCCAACTTCCCCAGTTTATGTACTGAGCAGGAGCTCTGTGATGTGGAATATCCCTTTGGCTGGTTCTGGTCAGCTTTCCTGGCTAGGTTACCTGCCAGCTTCTTGTGCCACTCCTCACTGGCAGAGCATGGGAAACTGAAGAGTCCCTGACTTAGAGTAAGCACCACTTAGCAATAACTAAACCATCAGTGTGTTATTTTTATTCTTATGCTAAATCCAAAACACAGCACTGTACCAGCTACTAAAGTGAAAATTTACCCTATCCCAGATGATACAAGGACAAATCCACAGGGTAAACTGATGTATGACAATCTCAGGTGAAACCCTTGAGCTGTGTTTTCAGCCAGGGACAGCTCAGAAGTGCTTATTCCAGGAGTCTGGCACTTCTTTTGATGGTTTATTGCATTTATTGGAATTTGTCAGGAACCACAATCCATGTCTTTGAACATTTATTGTCTTAGATACCAAATGTATTTACCAAAGTGACTTTGGAATAGGTTCAAACTTCATACCTGCTATCAGTACCTGCTAGGATACTATCTAGGAAAAACTTTGGCTGATCTGCACAGCTTCCAGAAAGTTTGGTTAAAAGAGCTGACAACTGTCATGGACTGTGGCTTAATTTCAGCAGTCCAGTCCTTAACAGAATTTATAATACCAGTGGATTTTAATTACAGATCTTTTTCTATTATTTTTATGTAAAATGCACACTGGCCACTTTCCCTGTGGTGAACTAATGCTTTTTGATGATAAAATGCCATTTGTTTTTAAAATGCCCCAGAATAATAAAGTTGTCTTACTTATCCCCTTCTTGGTATTATTGGAAAATTTTCATAAAGTTACCATAAATTCCTTTTAATAGTCTAAAAATCTAGAAAAAAAGTAAAATTTGAAGTAATTCATCACATAATTTTTTCCAGAAGAAGTTCTTAAATATATCAAGCATGAGAAAAAGTTATTTCCAAGACTTTGGTTTAACACAACATTGCAGATGCCCTTCTGGCCCTAATAGGCAGAGCCTTATTCTTGTCTGCTAACCTCCAAGCACTCCTTTAAAAACCTGCTGGACAGTAAATATGAGGAAATACTACTGGGAATATAAACATAAACGAGATATTCCTGACTGTATACTTTTAGTCAACATTCAGATAAAACAAGCATTAAAAGATTTAGATTTTAAAATGAGGTGTAAAGCAATATCATTTCCAGACCTCTGGCAGACAAGACTTTTAAAATATTTGCCCTTTCACATAGGGGCATAACACCCCTTGAGCAGAAGCTGCCTGACCTGCTCTGTAATAGAAAAATATGTGTGGTCTCTCTCAATCTCTTTCTCTGTGTGACACTAGCAATAGTGCTTTTCCTCCTTTCAGTGGAATATTCCTTTTGACTGGTTTTATTTTATTTTCTGATTTGCAAGATGTGTGTGTCATGCTAAGGATTCAAAGCTCCTGCTTTTGCACCAGTGACATCAAATGCAAAAATTATAAATGAGGCTAATCAAAAATCATTCACAAGTCCTTTGCCTTCCCCAAAGAAAAAGGAGCTTTGAATATAATAGTCTGTAGAATCTGACTAATGTTGCAATTTTTCTTCTTTCCAATAGGAATGAAAAAAAAAAGAAGAATAACATTTGTGGGAGCATATTACCACCAAAATCTTATTTAAAATATTACTCCTGTGTTATATTGAGCTATCCAAATTGTTCAGGATCAGAATATTGTACTCAACTCCTGAGTTAGGATTCTGGCCTTGTAGTGCACTTTCTCATTACTGTAACCTGAGTGTGTCTGCTTGGGCAGTCTTGAGATTCTGTTCCCCAAACCTCTACAAGAACCCCTAGGAGAAAAGAAACAAGCTGAAACTTCAGCCAGAGGATCAGAAAGTCTTCAGCTTCAACTACATGTGATGTCCAACCATCATGTTCAAATTCAAAGTAAAACCAGTCAGGAAAACAAAAAACCGTCTTTTAGTGAACATACAGTCAGGTTCATTCAAATCAACATTCAAATCTAAGAGTGGGTGACACTCTGCTACATCCTCTGAGACAGAACCAGAAGAGAGCCAAAGAGATCAGCTTTGTAAGTTTGAGTAAACCAAGTTATTCTGCAATCAGTTTGGAAGTAAATGATTGTTTGTTACATACACAGTGAGGGGATGCCTCATGTGCAGAGGCACAAAGACACAAAAAAACCCCAGAGAAACAAAGGGAAATGAACTTAAATATAGTCAAGCCTAACTAACATCCAGGTAAAACACTCAGACAGGTCCCAGTCAGCAGAAGGATGGAGAGGATCATGAGATGGCAGCAGGAAAAGGGTGGCTCCTTCAAACTGCAGCAGTTCCATCACCAAGAGGGTCTCCTCTCCAAATGAAGGGCTGGTGCCTTGGGAAGCCAGTGAAGAAGTTGCAACAGATAGAAAAGCTACCCCAATGTCACTGATCAAAGCACAGAGTAAAATATTGCATCTTTCTTCAAGAAAATGCAAAATTTTAAATCCTTAAGAAAACCCATCCAAAAGTACACAATTGGGGAGTTTTTAGGGAACTCTATAATCAGCATTTTATTCAGCAGCAACTGTTTTGAATCATAAATTGGGATACCATAGGAACATATGGTGAAGGGTCTGGGGGTTTTATGTAGGAATCAGCAACACCTTGTCTATATTTGAAGGTATCTTTCAGCAACAATACTGCCAACATCCTAACATTCATCAGATTATAAGGGTGCTTCTTCCCTTTCCCTCTTCCCAATTTTCTCTTTGTCTGCCTCCAAATCCTTTAAATAATTATCTTATTCCTAAAATAGTTTGTGAGAGTTGATCCAGCTCTAAAAACCCAGAATTCATTGCATGCTCCATATCCTCTAAAAAGTGAAAAAGAAGACTTCAAGCTGTGCAAGGAGGTATGAGGATGGTTGTCATGGTTTAATCCCAGCCAGCAACAAAGTACCATGCAGCCACTTGCTCATCCCTCAACCAACAGGATCTGGGAGACAAGCTGAAGGGTAAAAGCCGGAAAACTCATGGGTTGAAAGAAAGACAGTTCCATAGGAAAAGCAAAAGCCATGCAGGCAAACAAAGCAAAACAAGGAATTCTTTCACTGCTTCCCATGGGCAGGCAGGTGTTCAGCCATCTCCAGGAGAGCAGGGCCCCACCATGCATAACAGTGACTTGGGAAGACAAACGCCATCACTCCAAAAACCCCCCTTTCCCCTTCTTCCCACCCTTTTATATGCTGAGTATGATGTCATATGGCCTGGAATATCCCTTTGGTCAATTTGGGTCACCGGGCCCAGCTGTGTCTCCTCCCAACCTCCCAGGCACCCCTGCCCTCCTTACCAGTGTGGAAGTACAAGAAGCAGAAAAGGCCTGTGCAAACCCTGCTCAGCAATAACATAAACATCTCAACCCCGTGTTCAGCCCAAAACCAAAACAAAGCCCTATACTAGTCACCGTGGAGACAATTAACTCTACCCCAGATAAAACCAGCACAGTGACATGTCAACATGGAATGTTTTCCTAACATTTTTTACTCTTTATCATTCATTCAGTCCATTTTACATGGCAAGGTATTGGACTTTTATACTGCACAAGAAAGATTAAAAAATATTGCAAAAATCAAATGGATGTCATCAAAAGTCATGCTGCTACACCCATGCTTCCCAGGGTTTAGGATGATTATTTTTATTCTGTGAGACTGTTCTGCAGCCAAGAGACATTATGTTGGGAAATGTTGAAGATGGACATCAATAAGCCAACAGAGCATGCATGTGTGTCACGCTATGTCCTAATACCACAAAATATTATGCCAAAATTAGATGCAATTAGAACAGAAATTCTGTAAGGATAGAAGACAGCACACTGAAGCAGTGTTGTGAAAGTTTGCAGATATCCTTGTAATTGTTTCGTGTGAATTAAAGCTGTTAGTCTTTCACTTTCAGGAACTTCCTATTTCCCCAGGAAAAAAAAATAAATGGATATGGACAAGAAACAGTCAGTCCTTTAATACGGAGTACTGAGCTGCATTGTCAAAAGGCTGCAATGACTTATTCTTTTCCAGAAGAAAAATATGTGGGATCAATTAAGACACTCCCTTGCTTCCAGGACAGAGCAGTTTCATGTCATTCATACTGAATATCAAGATGAAAACTTGCCTTACTCTTGTTGTCTTCCTTTAAATTTGTAGGAAAATTGTATGATGTTCTCAGTTGCTAGAAGAAAAATAAGCAATCCGGCAACACCCAATGAAGTGAAGGTTGACCCAAAACATCAGAATTCTCCCTATATTTACTCTACATTATTAGGAGAGGGGAATAAATTTGTAGTTCATTACCAGGCTTAACACTGTGAAGAGGAAGGTAACGGAACCCATAGACAGAAATGGTAGAAATAACCACAGAATAGACTAAAAAGAAGATATCAACCCAATAGAACTTTAGGGGGAAAAAAAAAAAAGTTGGTTTTCATGGAGTAGAACAGGAAATAATGGGAAGAAAACAGTACATATAGTTTTATTATTGAATTTTCAAGTAATAAAATAATTATGAAATACCAGAAAATGTATATGAATCACAGTTGATGTCCACAGCATAAATTTGACTCTGGAACTGGTACTAAAATAGTTTTCAGCGTAATGAAGCATTTTGCAATTTTAAGAAGAATTCATGCTGAGTAGAAACAAAAAAATCAAAGACAAAAAATTACACTAAACCAACTTGAGTATTTTATTATAATAATACTTAAAACCCCATAATTTCTTATTATCTTTGTATTTCAAAGTAAGAATACATTAAAACAAAAAAAAAAAAACCCTAGAAGTCATAAAAAAAAGTAATGATCAGGCATTGAAATATCACCATATAAATATAGCTCTCATCTGTCACCAAACAGTTTGGTTCCACATGCAAATGAAATAATATGAATCAGCCATGGCCTGTTTTTTTACAGATCAGATCGCATCCTATGCCATGAAGTAGAGGTCCAGAATACTCCTAGTGGAACGTCCTTGCATAACCAAAATTAGTTCCACAGATGGCACACTGAAATAGAAAGAGAGAAAGATGCTCTGTGAAGGTCATGGAGCATAGTGCTAACTCTTCTGAGGATGACTTTTTTCAGTAGAGAATGGAACCCATCAGAGGGAGCAGAAAAAATCTTGTGAAATAATTGTGCTGTAGTCCATTTCCACTGAAAATGTTCTACAGCAAAACATTCATTATAAGCTCCCCCCAAAATACAAGATGCATCTCAGAAATACTGAGATATCACATAAAAGAACCTTCTGAATTAGTGAAATGGGTAAAAACAGATATGGCCAGAATGTGTATACAGAAAACAAAGCAGTGGTGCCATAGATTTTTAGTGATCAAAGTAAAAATCGATGGATTAATGCATTTCAGTCTCAGTAAAAAACATTTTGTGAGTTTTTCATTTAATATATAGTACTCTAAAATCCAATGGTCCCCTCTCTAAGTGGTCTTTCATTTCCATAGGACTAATTAAAAATGTGTTTCTGCATTGTAAAGTGCATCTGTCTGAACTCCAAACTGCTTGATAGCATACTGACACATGCTATCCTGCACAGCAATTATGGTGGAAAACAACACATGAGGTGATCCATTTAGTTCTGCCCATGTTCAGCCTCGCATGGACAGAGTTAGGATGACTGGAGGATATTCATGAGGACTGGGGACTATTTTGCATAATCTAAGTGAAGAAGTCTTGTAAATATAGTCCAGCACTTTCATCATTCTACATTTCCTGAATCAGGAAAGAGATTCTTTCACCCATGTGATATGTTTTTCTAGTCATATTTCCTTTTATAAGCCTGTAAATCATAAATACAGGAGCATGCAAAGGAAGCAGTTATTTTTAAGTAAAGCTAAATAAATTGACAACTCTGGTTGGTGTCTCTTTTTTGGTACATCCTCGGTGGATCACAAATAGCACATAGAGTGTCTGATTTGGAAAATGCTTGAAAAAGGAGAAAAGGAAAAAAAGTAACATTGCATCATTTTGGGTCTGATGACTGTAAAAAATCAATTACTGCGTTGCTGATGTGTGCATCTAACGTCACGATTTTAGAGTTACATTTAGGAGATATTGAGACTAGGAAAGGACATCGAAACATAAGAAATAGGACATCCAGCAGGATTCTGATTTTGGAAGTAAACATTTTCTCCCTGTTCCTATGAAACAATGTATCCTTCCAACTAACACTCCATGAAGTTAATTATATTCCTCTTGAAATAATGATGTAAAGTATTGCAAGTAAATTCAAAAAATGACCAAAATATTGAAGAGTCATTAACTTTGTTTTCCACAGAGTACTGTATGCGCTGTCTGGTCTATTTTACATTATCTTCTCAGCTAAGAATCAGAAGAAAAATAAACCCTGTGAGTCACTAGAACCTCAAGTCAATAACACATAAAGGTCCATGACCAGAGAACAGAGTGAAGAAAAAGTATGTAGAAAGATAGAACTAACAGTATTAAAAGAATAAAACAGGTCATTTTCTCAGAATAGAAGGTCTTATTTGAAAAGCAAATCATTCCAGGTCTAGCGGACTCTAAGAAAAAAAAAAAAGATCTAATTTCTTTTGATGGAGCTTTTCAGTGGTAAGGAGACATATAGAAAATATTAAGACTGAAAAAAAGGTCATGAGAACAGCAGGGCATGGAATTACTCTTTAAAGAACCTGCGATGAAGTGCAATGTAATTCTGTATATCTTGGGGAAGGCCCTGCTGCCATGATCCCTGCTTGAAGCACTATGGAAGCTCATGATGACTGCAAAGTACCACAAAGGCACTGGCAAACAAACCAATTTCTCCCCTGCATTGTTAGTAATAATTAAAGTAAACATTAAGTCCAGGTACATGAATTGAATTGTGCAATGAAGGCTGGGAAGAGGACATGTAAGAGAAAGCAGAAGAAAGCAGCCCCTTGTAGTAAGTCCTCCAGCTACTGCCCTGGACAGGGTCCTCCTTTCTCTGGGGATCTTGAGCAATTTTATTTTCCCCTGATTTTGATTAGGTCAGTTTCTCCAACAGTGCAGCAGTTCACAATGAAGAAAAGTACCTTCCTGTTCCACTGACATTTTCATATCATTCAACTTTGTTCACCTTTTCCTGCTGCTGTCTTCAAAACAGGAGCCAAAATGAAGTTCTACCGTGTTCTCATTTGGAACAAGCTTCCATTTTATCTTCCTCCTTGCACATAAGATTCCCTCAAACGCCGGTCAGATGGGAGTGTGCTGGGTTGTGCTTTCATGCCTGCAAGGGAGGGGAGTAAGAAAGAACTGTTGGCTTCACTCATTAAGCTGTATCAGGATCTCAAATAACCAGCTGACTGAATGATCCATAGTTTTGGCCACTGAAAACAAGAGTGAACAGATCAATGGAAGATGGAGTTCCCAAAAATAGAAGGAGACTGTTACAATCATCTCTTCCTACCTTGGATTTCACCAAGGTTTTCTCTTCCAAACTGAAGTGGTGTGTAACTTCAAGATGACACTGCATTAAGATTTCAAATGCAGATCTTCAGTTTTGATGAGAAAATAATCTTATTTTTTGCCCACTCTTATTTGATGACTTAACAAATTTTATCACAGGAATAGTGGTGTGAATGATGGAGTACTTCAGTTTGCCAGTAATTCACAGAGTTTGAAATACAGCCTAGTTCCAGATGGAGAGGAAATTGAACTTTTTTAATTTACATCTGAAAATAAAAGGTCCAGGAGTGTTAGGCAGAAAAAGATTTTTTTTTCCTAGTAATTGAAACAATTTTATTTTACTGTTCAACTTTAAAATGTTAACTTGCTATGAAACAAAACAGAATTTTTAAATGAAAGCAGTTTTACCAAGCAACACTGAAAAACTTGCATCAAAAATGTCAAACTTAGTTATTTTGACATTGTTGAAACTTTTTCCCTGCTCTTTTAAAATTAAAGCCCAGCTAAAAATGCCTGATTTCATTAAATAATTGGATTTTAACAGAGTGACATAATATGATAGAATATGCTTGTGTCTAAGTCTCTCTCAGCTTGTCTTGTAAGTCCAGACTAATAGGATTCTCAAAGCAAATACTGAGAAACACCTTACAACAACCCTATGTAATTATCTGATGGCCACTTTGAAATTTACCTTCCTTACACATTTAAATCCTTCTTTTAATTTGGAGATTAAAAGGTGAAGGGTTGGAAATTTGATATCTGCATTGCTCAGTGATTTGAAATGAATATATTAAACTCTATCTGATTGCATTGTAGCATGCTCTAGTGGCAGTAATGTGAAAAATCAATAAAGCAAAAACATAAATGCAAGATCTAAACAGTAATATGAATTGTCGAATAATCCAGTGGTAACTTAACCCTCCCTGACACTACAAAAAGGAAATGTTTTTTCCAAGGGTAGAATTTAAAATTTGAAATATCTGGTAGCTCATTTAAAAGCAGTATATGCTACTGCACTTAAGTCTATGTTAAGATCTGCACTTACAACATCCGTGGTACATTTTAGGAATTAAACAGGGTCCTAAATTTGTCCCTGTAGATAAGGAAGAAGTCTATGTATAAACATACATAATATATATTACTGGTGCAGAGGAGTCTTTTTGAGTGTTTGCTTTTAATGTATTTTGCTTTATGAGTTTCAGTAACTTGGTCCCTCTCAATGTGCCATGAACCTCCTATAAAAAGTCTGCTGGCTTTTCCTCTCAGTCCTCCTTGTACATGTACAGATAGCAGGCATCTCCCCATAACTGTGGCAGTTTTTAGAAACTATATAACATTTCAGGACTGAAACACAGAGCATGTCCTATCCCCACCTACCCTGTATTTTTCACTCCTTTATCCATACAGAACACACTCCACTAGCAGTTGTGGACAGAGATGTTCTCCTCACAGCATCATCCCTCCCACTGTGTTGTATCCATTGCTGGAGAGAAGCAAGTTCTCCTATGCATTGATGGTTTTAGGGTAGGTGTCTCCAGAGTGTAGATGCATTGAAAATGGCTTTCATAGGTAGCTGAACCTGTCAACATATGCCATGCCAGTCACATAACTCAATTGCAGTCAGTCCCTCTCCGGCCTTTATTTATAGGCTGTAATTATTGATGTCTATTTGTGGTCTGCATCTGTCAGTGTGCTACATCATCTGGCTTTTGGTATAGTTAGACTTTGGAATTCCCTCTACTGGAAAGTTCTTCAAAAGAAACTCTTTTGTGGTTGTCTCTAAACTAAACCTACATAGGACTGTTCAAAAGAGCTTAATCAGTACCTCCAGGTAATTACATTTTGAAGACTTCTGTGCTTATTTGCTCTCACTTGCACTCACCAGAGCCTTCCACTCTGCTGCACTGTCCAAGACAGACCAAGTGGGATCACATTATAATTTTTGGAGATGGAGGTGTTGTAAAAGAAATACTCTTCATCCTGAAAGACTGATCTATACACCCACATGCCTCCCCTCCCCCACCAAAAAGAACCTAACAAACCAAAGGAGCACAAAGCAGTGACACTAGAAATCTCAAACAGTTAATGGCAGCATTTTAGCATGTTGATACTTCTTTTTACACTTCCTTTTCTAAAAAATTAAAAGCTCAGTATTTTCCATGCAGAAAAAAAAAAAAAAACAAACTGTGGCATTTCAGTATCATTCTAAGAAATACAGCAGCCAAAACTATCAGCATAGAAAGAGAACCTACTACAGACTTTGTTTTAGATGTTGAATTGTAGTGAACAAAGGTAAGATAAATTATTCTCTTGGGGTGAATATTACAATAGCTGTAGAATTACTTGAGCTTCCATGTTTATTCAGAAAAATATTCATGTATCAATGGTGATCTCTTCAAATTTAAAGTTTAAAAAGATCACTTTATGTTGTAATGCTTAAAAAAGTATGAAAGGTAACAAAATTTTAAATTTTTCATGGGTTGGGAAAAGTTAGTAAGGAATAAGTTAAATTGATGAATGGGCATTAAGGAATTTGGAAGTGACATTTACTGTGCTTTAGTCAGGGAAAAGTTGTTCAACGCTTCACAGTCTTGCTAATTACCCTTGTGAATTTTTTCTGGGAAAACAATTAATTAGTTTAATTTATTTCATTAAACTAAACTATGACACTAACACACTAATAAATAAAAATGAAATAAAGTCTTCAGTAGGTCTTCTGAAACATGAAATTAAACTAGCCCCTTGAAGTAATACTTGAGCATGCAATTCATAATTCAGTTGGCTCCCAGCATCTTCCTTAGGAGAAAAACAGTGATTTCATGCTATGCTGAGGAGAAAATTTGTCCTATAAATGGCTAAGATTTCTTTTTGCTTCACAGTCAGCCTGGGTCAACAGGCTCAACAGAGTCAGTTTTCCCTTTTCATTGATATGATCACTCTTTAGGTAATCCAGTAAAGGAAACAGGAAGACTAAGATATGGAAATAGTTATTGTTTCTTATCTGGCAGATTTGAATATAATTATTTTCAATTAAAAATATCACTAGTAAATCAAATCACTGATTTGATCACAGACAAATCACCGAAATAATTATGGAAATGTTATTGACACTTTCTGTTCATCAAAAACTGTGGTTTTGTGAATACCATTATTTTGGAGAGGCCTTTTTTTCATATAGAAGCTGGTTTTTGGAAAAACAAACTTCTGCCAGGGATGTGTATCAAAGACTTGGTTTTTTCAGTAAAAGGGTTGAGAGTCAGTAACCGACCCTCAATAAAACAGCTGAGCAAAGGATCTCAGAGGCTGGTGCCCCTATGACTGATGGTGGCTTCTCATTATGGATGATTTCACTTTATAAATTTGATAGATTTTTTTTAAGCCAATTCATTGGAATATTTTGCAATTACTGTTGCAAAATACTGATGATCATCATGGTAATAATGAATATTAATGTTATTATTATTTCAAGAAGAAGAAGAAAAAGATGTATACATTTCCAGTGTTTGAAAAAGCTGTCCAAAGACAGGATCTTGGGAAGCAGGAGTAACAGGATGTTCTGCCAGGGTGTCATGTTTTAATCCCAGCCATCAACCAAGCCCCAAGCAGCTGATTGCTCTGTCCACCAGTAGGACTGGGGAGACAAGCTGAAGGGTAAAAGCCGGAAAACTCATGAGTTGAAAGAAAGACAGTTCCATAGGAAAAGCAAAAGCCATGCAGGCAAACAAAGCAAAACAAGGAATTCTTTCACTGCTTCCCATGGGCAGGCAGGTGTTCAGCCATCTCCAGGAGAGCAGGGCCCCACCACGCATAACAGTGACTTGGGAAGACAAACACCATCACTCAAAAACCCCCCTTTCCCCTTCTTCCCACCCTTTTATATGCTGAGTATGATGTCATATGGCCTGGAATATCCCTTTGGTCAATTTGGGTCACCTGTCCCAGCTGTGTCTCCTCCCAACCTCCCAGGCACCCCTGCCCTCCTTGCCGGTGTAGCAGTGTGAAAAGCAGAAAAGGCCTTGGCTTTGTGTAAGCCCTGCTCAGCTATAAATAAAAGCAAAAAAAGAAAAAACATCTCTATATTATCAATCCCTTTGCTAGTCACTGTGAAAAAAAATAACTCTACCCTTGATCATCATGAAGAAAATGATCTCTGGAACAATGAGAAGGAAGTACATAATGACAAAATAAGCTCAACATACTTCCATCAACATTGTTTCATATTTAGGGAAATGCAATTGGTGGGATGCAGGGAATAGAAGACAGCAGCTTTCCATCCCAAAGCCCTTTAAAGTATTTGCTTATGACCAAGCAGCAGGCTGAATGGGAAGTCACAGATGAGCATCACTCTGCACAAAAATGAAGTAAACTGAAAGAATGCACTTTCAATTTTAGCTCTGTCATTATTGCCTGGAAGACCTCATCTGCTTAATTCAAAGTCTTTAAACACGCTAAGGAGAAAATACAAAGTATGTTGTTCCATAAACTTATCTTCATCTGCTAGTGCCTGCTGGGAACACCTTTCTATATTGCCAGATTATGTTGCCAGAAACAAAATCTTTTAAGCCTGTTTTACCTGACTTAATTTTCTCCTCAGTTATTGTCTTATAAATCAGGATTTATTATCAGGCATCTCACCTACAGAAATGCTAAAAATATGAGCTAGGCTTTAAAAAGTATTTCTGACTGAGTCTTCAGAAAGGCAGATGGGAATAGTTATTGGAGTGAAAGGCTTTTTGCTCATCCCTTCCCCTCCTTTGACGCTGCAGAGTTCTGTGTCACAACCCACTTGCTGTGTAAACTTCCAGCCACCACAGCCCCCACCTTGACTGTTCCAAACAGCACATTTACAGCATTTTCTTAATGATTTTTCTCTTCCTGCAACCATTCAGAAATTTTCCTCTCATCAAGCACTCATTCGGACTGTTTCTTTTTACTCTTTTTTACTTGCATTAGCTGTAAGCTTTTTCCTTTATGCTTCAGCTATCAGTATGCACATATACATGCACATGCATATATAAACATATACATGTACACAACTGTGTATCAAAAGGTATAGCTAAAAAGCAGAAATAGCTTGATGTGGGGAGGGAGGCTGCCCGAGTTCGCATCCGTAAATCCAAATATCCCTGCCCAAGCTATATGGTCAATATATAATAATCCAGATGAGCAAACTTAATTTTTACATTAAAACCAAATTCTGCCAAGGGAATCTGAAATAGTCATAAATGATGGGGGAGGAAGGGGGGGGGGGAAGGGGTGGAATTCTGGGAATGAGGTCCCAGCATTGTTATTTGTTTGTTATAATTTGTTTTCTGTGAATATCAAAATTTCACAGCAATCTGCTGAATTCAGTAAGTCTACTGTTGTGTAAGTACTGTGTGCATTAGGTGATGAGGGCACAGTTAAGATCCCACTTAATCTTTAGCATAATTAAGATTTTGCTTTTACAAAACATTCATGTATTACATTCACATCCTATGCATATGGACATTAAAAGCACAAATCAAACTTTAAAAATTGAATCCTGTGACGAAATACAACACCACCTTGATAGTTAAGGTAGATATATTTTTTTTAAAAAGCATCATTGCTCTTTCTGCTATGCTCACAGATATAGCAGTAAGTAAATATGATTTAGTCTGACCACTCCAAGGAACATTTTTCAGCTTTTTTATGAGGTGGAGTGGCATGATAGCAGGTGCCAAGAATAGGACACATCCTTGTGTCCTATCTTTTTCCACCACAGCTAATTAATAGACATAGACCATATTTCTTGTTTACATTATTTGGTTTAAGGTCCACATGAGAGAGCTAACAATAAATTAATTAATTGTGAATGATTAATGAAATAGTTATTGTAATTCATATTTTGTTCTGCCTTGTGATTTTTTTTTCAGATTTATAGCCCAGTGAAGACCAATCTAACTTCAGGTACCTTTCCTGAACTTAAAAATGCAATCAAATCAGAAGAAAACCAGCAGCTGCTCCCCACTGAACAGTAATCAGTTCATTAAAAATTAAGCTAAGCAATATTCCATTCCTGATATAAATATCAGTCATCTTCATCTCCCTTTCTCCCCCAAAACTCACTAAACAAGCAAGCCTTGCAGCAAACAGTGACGTGAAATCCCATCAGACTGAAATGAATAGAAAAATTCAAATTGCTAAAGCTTAATTAACAAAAAGGCAACAAGAAAACATGTTTTTCTCTACAAAAGACAACAAGACAAATAAGCCATGTGGTATAATGACAGTTATCTCAGACTAATTTCTTTAAAAGACCTACCTAAAAAAAGATTATCTGGGTTTTGCTTTCCCCAGGACATTAGGGGGACCAAAATGTCCCTGCTGGGTCCAAGCACTGGTAACCGAGGGATCCTGTTGCTGGTGTGCCACAGTGTCACCCATGACCCACTGTCTCTCATCATCTAGGGATGCTGAGTCTTGTAAAGCCAGAAACCAAGTCTCAGTGGTACTAGCTCTGCCCTGACTTTGTGGCCACAGTCTTTGCATCTCCAGCAAACTCATGACTTCCTTCCTCCTCCTGCCAGCCTCCTTCCCTCGCAGTCACTGATCCCTCACTCCACACTTGCTGTCCCTTCTGAGCTGATGTCTGCCAGCATATCACAGTGCTGTCCCTATTTCCCTCTACTGGTGCCACAATCCATGCATGAAATCCCACCTTATGCTGTTGCATATGGTTTCCATCAAGAGACTCTAATTATTTCTTGGGGAACATTATGAAACATTTCTCTTAGTTTAGCTATTTCATTATTGTGGCTGTAACCCTTTGGCCTTTATACACAGAACCTGTCATTCTTCAAAATGGGTAACAGACCTTTTGTTCTTTGTACAGATAGTGTTTTCCCAGAATGTACATGTTTTTTCTCAGTTTTCACAGCAGCCTCCAGTGTCCTGGGCAATGCACTATGTCTGTTACACACCAGTTCTCTCAATAAATGGCTGCATATAGACCAAACATTGAAATGTTGCCTTTAAAGGAGAGCCTGTTGGTGCTAATTCTATGATTTTTACACTCAGGTATCTGCTAGGAGGTTATTACCATTTGGGGACTTGCTTATTGCTCTTCCTAGGGTATGAGGTTTTATGGTAAATACAAGTTGGCTTTACTGATATCTTAAAAAACAATCAAAGAAAGGATGCTATATGCATATCAGGTAACAGCAATACAAACATTTAAAAAGTTAGTGAAATAAAGTTTTCTTGTATCAATTCTCTTATCATTCTTTTCACCCAGTTGTATAATTTCTAAAATTAAAATCGTTACTACTAATAATGTTTTAAGGGTTTGCATCATGTCTATTTCAACTATACTGATGATGTTTAACCACAATCAAAATAAGTGACTTGTACAAGCTTTCTTTCAGTTTACTTTTAAAGTCTTCATGGATCATACCATAAAAGTGATATATAACCAATCTTATTCTGTAAAGGTTCATGTGGAATATTTGCAACACTGGGAACATTCTACGAGCTACTAATTCATAGTCGTGTTGAGGAAGAAATAGCTGGCAAAACCAGGCATCCTTTTTTTTTTTTGTCAATATGGGTCTTAACAAGACTCCCAAATGGAAGTAAAGGTTTGTTGTTATTATGCAAATCTAATTTTTTCATTGTAGATATTTCCTACCGTAGTTCAAGCAAAAATTTCTTCTATTATATTTGTGTACCAGCCATCTCTTCCCTGGACCTTGCATCTGTAATATGCAGATGCAATTCTGATCCAGGCAAAATTCAGTATGTGATAGCTCCAGTGACATATTTTCTATTAAATAATCAGCAGGAATAGTCTTGTCAGTGGGCTTTCCCCTTTCTGGCTGAATGCCAGGTCTGAACCATATTTCCTCCTGTTTATCTTCAAAACAAAATGTACATAACAATCAAGAACAGTACAAGGAAAGGCCATAAGAATGGTAAAAATGCTGAAAAGTTTAGATGCAGGAAAAGATTAAAGAGTGATCTTCAGTCAGGATATAATGTCTATGATTAAAGCCTGTGTAATTACATCCGACATGGTGGAAAGAAGAACAGAATGGTTTCTCACTGTGTCAGATAACACCTTAAAACCACAGAACTGGAGAAGGTAGAAGGAAATGCTTAGGAAGCATCTTCATAATGAAAGGTGCTCTCTGTCACCATATCATGCTATCTCACTATTGAGCTTACTGCTACCAGGAATGTGGGATGTCCATGTTCATTCACATTCAAACAACATCAAGACAGATTCATGGAAGAAAGATCTATCAAATAGAAGTGCCAAATTTCTGTTTCAGGATGCCCTCCAAACCTATTTCTTGGCACTGAACAAAGATCCCAAGGAGTGGATGACCAGGCTACTTAGAGGTCCTTTGGGCTAATCTGCTTATCTGTTCTTGAAAGAAATATCACTACTGTTTCAGATGCCATACAGACTTTGGGAACTTTTGCAAGGGCAGAAGCAAGTTTTAGATATGGACATGCTTGATCACCTCCTTATGACAGTCAAGGGACCACTGTCTCAGAATAACCACCATCAGAACATCAAAGTCACAGAAAGAAATTCCAGCCACAAAAAAAGAACCTAAACCTGAAATAAACACTCCTGCCCATGCAGCATCAATGCCTGAACAAGAGAGTTATGGAGCTAACCTGTCACATAAGATGGATTCCTTCAGACACTGGGGATGAGCAATGGGCATTCTGTGACCAGTTATACACAGCCTGCAGCAAAAGGCTCCAAGGTATGGGTTTGCTTACAAAAGAAAAAACTCTGGGAAACACAAGGATCTTCCAGCATCTGAAAAAGATTCTAGAGAAAAGTAGGTGAGCTCTACCTCCACAACACCTAGTTGCAGGAGAGTAATTTATATTTCTCACTTTTATGAGAATCTCTGCAACTATGAGAGAAAGAGAAAAATATTTTTCCTCCCTCAGAGCCTTTTTGCTCTACTTCTTGCAAGAAAGTACCCTTGGGAATCTGTGCAATTGCTATTGTGAAACAGCCCATGCCAGAGAATGGTCTTGATAAACTCAGAACAACTGCACACACACTCTGTCTGGATGCCCAGTTTCTCAACACAGTCATCCATGTAAATTTGAGCCAGGAGTATTCCGGTGAAGATAATGAGTTAGCTGGCACACGCAGTCTGTAAATCAAGATTAGATCTTACCTAAGGAAGGCAGACAAGTAATTTCTTCAGAGACAGTAGAAGGGAAAGCCATAGTCTAGTCTGTATTTGGCCATGATCTGTGTAATTGTAGCAGTTCTTGTTTATTTTTAAAAGCTACAAAAAGCCAAGCTCTTTTAACCTGAGTATACAAGATCAACTGTTTTCCTGGCAGCTTTCTTGCTTGATTAAGAGACTAGAATCCTCTTTAATTTTGCTTGATGTTCTATAACTAATAGAAGAGACTAAGAGACTCTTTTTGTATCACTAGATATCAAGTGACACAGAAAATCAAAATATTCACCATGGGAATATTAAGTTTTCCATTTAAGTAAATATTCCAGCTCTGATGTGTCCAGATGCTTTTCCAGAAAAAAAGCCAGCATTTTGCTCAGAAAAGGTGAATCCAAGCTAGAAAATGTGCAGAAATGGTGACAAACATGGACATTGGGAAGGGAATCCCCCTTCAAATACAGAAACTTGGCTTTTTGAAAGAATATGACAGCATACCACAATGTATTAAGATTATGAATACAGGGGATAGGGAAGAACTGTTTGCATAAAAAGGGCAAATTATGTAGCAGTTTTATGATACTTATTTTCAACAATATGCTGGCAACATTAATGTAGTACACAGAAAGTGTTGTCCATATCAGGAAGGAGAAGAAATGAGATACATATCCATTGATAACAATTCAAAACAAAAGTTTGAGCTTGTTTGTAGGAAAAAATGTCAGAGATATATTCATTGTGGGTGAATTTTGGGCAATGAGATACACACTTACATGGGCTTCTGTTCTTTAAGGGCCTAATGGGGGGAAAAGGACTTTGTACACTGGCAAAAATGTATTTTAAGAGAGTAACTTTGATAACAGTGAGGTATTTGCATCAGCAGTGCCAAGGACTACATCTGAACTTGTTTCCCAGGGAGACAGGATGTTTTCCAAGAAGTGTATCATCACACCTTGAAATAGCAATAGACTCCCCTCGCAGAGTAAGAAAGAACAGCCAAGAACAGCTTGACCTTTATGGGGGTTGTGAGGCGATAGGGCAGCATTTATTTACCTACTGCTCTTGGTTGTGTAAGAGAAAGGGTGATCCCTTATTTGCAGAACTTTGCATATCCCCCAAACCACAGATACAAAACATCTGCTTGCCTTCAGACTTCAGCTGTAAACTCCAGCAAAGATTTCTCTTTGGTAACAAAGTGATTTGGCTTTTGCAGCTCTTCTTTAAGAGTACCAAGCCTTCCTGTTTGACAGCAGGCAGAGAAAGCACCGAGTCTTTGTGTGACTGCTGAGGGGAACACAGACTTTGCATCTCTCTTCTAATGGGGTTCCTGTGAAGTGAGGGACCTCACAAAGCAGGTAGCACTCTGAATGTAGCAAAGCATGATGTGATGCATCTTTACTTATCCTTAACAAAAGCCATCTCTGAAACTCCAAGGAGTTATAACCAGATCTAGCTAAATTAATTGTCTTTCCTTTATGTACTTGTATATAAAATAAAGGTACAATAATGTGTTGAAATCTAAGAATAACTTACAGTGAACTGCACCCCCTTGAATCCATGTTTAAAATGGGGCACAGTAGAAGCTACGGATTATCCCGGTTTCTCCAGCCTCTGCCAGCATTAGCAAGTGAGGGCTGAGTAGAAAAAAAGAGAGGGAGCAGCATTCTCCTTAAAAATTGTGGACTTAAAAAGAAACGGGGCTCTGGGGCAAAGCAAGTACAATGAAATGAAAGAGATTACTCAGTCCCTCTGTTCCAGGACAAAATGTGCTCTGTTCCTCTCTGGAAGAAATTTTTCTGACCTGGTTTAAAAATTCTCAGGGTAGAAGGTTTAGCATCTTCTGCAGGGAGGCTGTTTCAATGTTTCACCTCCTTAATAGATAAAAAGGTGTTTCTAGTCTGCAACTCACTTCATGGTTGAAACAGACAACTAGAAACAGCAGCATGAGAGGATGGATTCAGAGACACAACCTGAGCTTTTGTACAGACAGGATTTGAGGTATGAGACATCTGAAATGGAAGAACTACTCAAGAGTAAGAGCAAAGTGAACTGATTTCGTCTTGTCTTTTCCCTCTTTTATGTACCCCCAAAGTTCACATCTTCATGATCTGTGTGACAGACCCTATAAATTATAAGAATGTGAGAGTGAGCACATGGGGTCAGAGCTCCTTCAAGCCTTTTTCCTCTCCCCATCACCTGCAGCACTTTCCTTTTGAAGAATATACCACCAAGGCAAGTGCACACTGACATTTCCCCCAAGGAATCATTTCATTTTCCATCAATCTGTGTTTTAGTGAAAAAGGGTTTGGGCTTGTGGGGTTTTGTCACTGATGCATTTTTCTTCTATTAATTTAACTAACTGCTTTCAGAGTGTCTGTGCAACATCCTTGTAACAATGTGTTTCATGGTTTCATTGCCCAGCAAGTGAATAAATATCACAGATTCACAGAATCGTAGAATGGTTTGGAAGAGACTTTAAAGATCATCTGGCTCTAACCCCCCTGCCATAGACAGGGATGCCACTAGAACAGTTTGCTCAGGGCCCCATCCAACCTGGCCTTGAACTTCTATGGATGGGGCATCCACAATTCTCTGGACAGCCTGTTTCAGTCCCTTGCTACCCTCTAAGGAAATATCTCCTTTTTTTTTGTTCTGATTTTCCTTCCTGTTTCTTTCTTCCTTCCTCCTCTTTCCTACAGAGGACCTGCAGCTTCAGGAGGTTGACAGAAGAGAAAAGAGTCAAATCTAAAATAAGGTAGGTCTGTTTTCTTATGCTGAGCTATGCTACACAGAGATAATAATTCTCTTTTCATGCCACTTGCTCATATAAAAATTTCCATTAGCCACTTATTTGCAAATATAGGTATTTCCACCATGATATTTTTTGAGGGTGTATGACTGGGATATTTGTATTCTTTGCCTTAACAACAAAAAGAAAATATCTACGCTGTCTTTTTCATTGATGGCACTCTAAGTCATGATTTTGTAGTTTGGAAAGGCAAGAGTGTATCTGAGAGCCTTTTAAGCCTGTTTAGTTGTGGCACCACTGTAATCCATGCTTACAGTTTGTGGGAAGTGGCATGTGAAACTAACTAGACTTGCAAAGCAGAACGGGTACAGCTAAAAATAATCAGCTGTGATTAAGGGATGGACAAAGTTGTGACTGATCGCTCACAACCCTAAGAACATCTCCAGAAAGATGGGTTTCAGAAGACAGTGATTCATTGCACAGGAGGTCAACGAGAGTCTAAATACGTGGTAGTCAGTTCTGCCTATAAGATTGCCATGGCATGATTGGAAAACTGCCTTTTCATCCAACTCACCACTGACCATTATCAGAGAGGTTCAGCTACACACACACAGATACCTCGCTGTTGACTATGGCAGCTGTTGAATGGTAGCGACCACATTTAAGCAGCTAAATTTGGTATTTTGAGATTGGGAAGTTTTTTTGATGTTATTTTTTTTTTAAGTAGGACTTGGGTGTGCATCTAAAAGAGTGTGAGTTTTGTTTTTCTATTTGCAGAAGAAATCAAGTTTTTTGTATTCTCTTTTGGCTGTAAACTCATTGGAAGCTTGAACTCATGAATAATTTAAAGATAAAATTGCATCTGCTTTACTGTAAGTCTTTCTCTCTATGCACTTTATGACCCCATCCAGAATTAAGCTTGCTATGTGCAAGAAATAAAAAGAAACATAATAAAATTATGTAATTATCTCAAAAACTTTATAGATTTATCATAACTGTCTTGATATTTTCTATAAATATTAAAAATTCACAGGACTGCCTTTATGGTTTTGAATTCTTCTTGAAGTGCAAGACTACTACAGTACCTGTTGTTATCTATCATTAAAAAATGCCTTCATGTTAAATAACACTTTTCTTCTGTAATATATACAGATTCCATTCCAATATTTCTACTCAGAGGCACAAGCACATAATTAGCCGTGCCTGGTAGAGACATTGTGCTACTTTTAGGCTTTTTAAAATTAAATTTATACCATAAAATATGTGTAAGTATATCAGTCATCATCTCTGACATCAGGGGAAAAAAATCAGTTTCTAAACTATAAAACACTTTCTAAAAAGCATCACACAGATCTCATTAATTTTGAAGGGAACTAAACACCTCTATTTTTTTAAATCCAGCTATGAGTCAGTGCTTTGTGAAAGTCATTGCTGAATACTTTCTGCAAGTTGAAGTTTTTCTCAGATCCTTCACTCAGCCCATTCACTCCACATAGCCTCTAATTGTTCATTGAAATCACTGTAAGCTAAGTGAAGAGCACACTCCTAGTACAAATTATTAGAAAAATAATTACGGGCTTTTCAAGATTTTCAAATGTTTTTGAGACTAGCAAGAAAGTGGCCAGTTACTACTGTAGATAGTGGGACTGTGTATTTATCAGCAAAATGACTTATTTCATGAGTTGTCTGTCTCTCTTTTCTAATTACATAAGTATATACATACATAAGTGTATATTTACCAAAGATGTATAAGATACTAATATAAATTAATATCTACTGTAAATTTAAGTGTAGATTAGTGAAGTTCTACTCTTCTTTAAGGAAAATTCCACTGCTGCAAAAGTGATATTTATATCTCCATTTGCTCTAGGGTTATCAATAGAATACAAATTCACTCAGTGCTTCGAAATAATGGTTGAGTAGTCTTCTATGAAAATTCCTTCCATTGTTTTCAATGAAAAATGTCTTTCTTCCCATTGCCACTGAAATCAGGTAACCTACCAGAAAGCAATTTTGACCATCACAGATAGAAACCAGTTCAGGATCAGTCTTGGGTGAATAAGAGTGAAAAAGCTGAAAATATACCAGCTAGCTAAATTCTGTTTGGAGATTACTTATTCCGATAGAATGTGTAAATTTGAAGAGCACACTTCCAGCACAAATGAGGGATGTTAGTTTTCAGTGTTTGCAGTATCAATGGATTATTCTTTGTTCTGTTGTTGTGGTCATTTAATAGAGCAAGTATATTCATATTGTCATCAAGCCTCGTGCTCCTGACGCAATGCCTTCCTGTCAAATCAAAGTTCTTTAAAAAATGCAAATGATGGGCCTCTTAATATCATATTCTGAGAAACTTAGTTATGACAAACTACTAAATCCAATGCCATCCCTCATTTTAACTGCAGAAAATAGGACAGAATAGCACATTCTCAAAGGAAAGATTTCAAAGAGTAATCATCATATAACTGAGGAGGTAGTAGCACCTACACGCACTGCATCCCTTTCTTATTGTCCATATCTCTTGTACGCTGGACAGGTATTCCAGATGGGAAAGTGGAAAGAATTTTTCCACAGGAGAAACACAGAAAGGAGAGATGGCCTGGTGAAAAGCTGCATTAAGGTAACTTCTCTTTCATGCTTGAGATTGCTCTCATACAAGAAAAAGCTGTAAATGTTCTGTAGGTGTATTATCATTGCCACCACTGCCCAGGGGAAGATAATGGAGAATAGTGAAATTTAATTTTAAA
Organism: Aphelocoma coerulescens; assembly: GCF_041296385.1. Classification (NCBI taxonomy): domain Eukaryota; kingdom Metazoa; phylum Chordata; class Aves; order Passeriformes; family Corvidae; genus Aphelocoma; species Aphelocoma coerulescens. The sequence goes on along the minus strand of NC_091015.1, from coordinate 117,862,936 downwards.
AAACCAGACTTTTTGTCTTGAATTTTTTAAAAAAATCGAGAGGTAGGGTGTAATTTGAAACAATTAAACATCGGCAGTTTTCATTGCCTCTTCCTCTGTTTCAGTCAAACCATCAGACCTTTTCATTTCTTCATTTCTAGAAGCACAGCTTGCCATAGAGTTGGTGAAGAGGAAAGTGGGTTCTGTCCCCAGGAACAGAGGAATTGGTCCATGCAAAACTACACCACTGCAGTTTAATGCAGGTTATAATTCTGGGTTCTCAACATGGTGTATCTTGAACCATTAAAGAAAAAAGAGAAAATTTGATGTAAGGAATACAGCCTCTCTGGCAAGAAGGGCAGTTATCTGCACCAAGACATGCGGGCCTCTGAACACTCATAAGTCAGGGGTCTTCCCTTCCCTATCAGGCCCAGAGTAGCCAGGGGAGAATTCACACAGCACACCAGTGCCCCCAGCATGTGCGTCCGTGAGTGCGTATGTGTGGAAGGGGTGGTTTCTTTTGCTGTCCCTCGAGAGAGCACAACTCTGCCAGCAGTGTGTTATGACATCTGTTTTTACAAACTCAATAATGTTCAGCATGCTGAGAAGCCAGGGCAGTTTTGATGGATGAACCCACTATAGAAGCACGATAACATTCTGCAAGCATGCACAAGGGATTAAGCAAGACACCAGCCCACTTCGGCGAGGTCAGGCTGTGCTCAGAATCTGAAAGGATGTAATATTAATGTCTATCTAATTGGTGAATTTGTCAATGCAGTGTTGCCATTAAACAGCCAGCCATCTGGACCCCAAGGTTTATGTGATCACAGCTGATTGTCAAAACAATGGCATTTCACTGACCTTAAAAAATTTAATTAAACTGTTGTATTTCTTTCCATGCAGTAAAGGTACACAAACTGATAGCTAAGAATAAGGTTGTTGCAAGGGCTGCTGCTTCTGTTTTCTACAGTGTAAAATCATTTTCATATAGACACATCTTCCCAGTAAATCTAAAATAACATATGCAACTGCACTGACACTTTGAACAAGTCACGTTTCCTTGTATGTTCTAATGATTCAGCAACAGCCAGAGGAGATTTTTCCAGAAAATAGTACTCTTCAGTCCAATTCATCTTTTTGACTTAATAGCTTATTTAGAACATTCACTGTTTAAATTACAGCTCAAAAGCCGTTGTAGTAGCAACTCAGTAACTTTTGCCCTACCATTATTTAAACCAGTTTTATAGGCCGTGAAAAGAAAAAAGAGCTCTTCTTTTCCACGCACTGACCCCTAAGGTATAGAAATGTGGGACAAAAGAAGTTTCCTGGGTGACTTAGGCTCCCCCTCCATATTGCATAGATCTTTTCATAAATGTGTTGAACATCATCTTAAAACAACTTATTATTTCTCCTAGCCAGACTGGGAGGTTACTTGAGAACTTCAGCGTTCTCGTGGTTACAAACCTTCCTTTAATTTCCATCTTAAAGTTATTCATGGCTAGCTCATACCCCTTTGTTCTTATGCCAACATTGCCTTTTAGTTTAAACAGCTCTTCCCTAGTGTTTACCCTCCCTGTGAATTTATAGAATGCAATCACATTCTCTCAGCTTTCATTTGGCTAGAATGAAACCCACTTTTTCAAATCTCCTATAAAATATACTCGCTGTTCTCCTGGACATGTTTTCTCGTCTGCTCCTTTGACACCATGAGTTCATGTTTCTTGAATGGGGAAAGCAGGAATGCAAGCAGCATCCCACATTATCTCTAGCAGATACCCTAAGGAATGACAATGAAATTGTCTTTCTTTGCTGGAAATACTCCACATAAGAAGCTTTTTTGCTTCCTCATAGCAGCTTTACACAGCCATTTCCTCATCATGCTGACCAGCTGGAACACAAACACATCCTCTGTGGTCCAGTTTGTTTCTTTGGAAGGCCTGTAGCCCTTAGCAGGTTTTATAAGATTTCCAGTGCTTCACCTTGCACTTTTTACAGTGGGATTTTCTTTGCGTTAGTCTTTAAAGCCACTTAGACCTTTCTATATGGTATACTGTTTTTCTTTTTGCCAGTGACTTTCAAGTGGGGTACTCAAATTATATATTTTTATTATAATTATATACAAATTATATAGCAAATTCACCTTTTTTTGTGAAGGGCAGTAATGGATATAAGAGGGGTTCCTGAAATTTGCTTACAGTATATCTTCATGTTACCTGTTGTGTCTTCCCCTTGAGACCTCTTCTTACACAATTTATGTCTTTGCTAATAATTTTTCACACAATATCACATCAGCTATTTTGTTGAAAATAAATAAGATACACTATAAGTCAGGGGTTTAGCAAATGAAAGATTTTTGACTAGTTTAGAATTATAATTTATCGTTTTAGCCTTTTTATTTTATATTGCTTCTATTTCTTTCATAATTATTTATTTTTAAATATTTCTAAAAGCTTTATATGATACTGAAGTCTAAGTAGCAGACAGTGTCTCATATCTTTGTTGGTTTTTGAGGGGTTTTTTTTGACATAAAAATGATACAGTTACTACTGTTTGTTATAATAATAATAATTTGTTTTTTAATATTGCATTATCTGGAGTTCAGTTCCTTCCCATTACTCTGTCACCTTTTGGGAGGCTTACAAACTATTTCCCTTGAACTTACTGCATGTGGTGAGTGCATACCAATGGGAAATGTTCATCCTATGCAAGAACAAATACATTGAATTACTTCATCATTTTCTATTCCACCAAGAGGAGGTTAAAATAGCTATAAGCAAGAAGTTTCTAAAGTAACTCAACTGTAGACTGCATTAAGATGCAACAAAATAACGCTCCAGAACATGGAGGTATTTATAAAATGTGTCAAAAACATAACCCCACTGTGTGTTGCTTTTGCCATAGCATGTAAGATGGAGAGAGATGCTTTCAAATGCTCATTGGGCAGTCTGTATGGCAGGCTTATTGTTCTGTCACTTGTGAATAAAGCACCCACTGCAACTTCTGGTGACACGTTTGTTTCACTGACAGCTCATCTTTTAGTAGCAGAAGCTTCTATAAAGTGAAATTCCCATCCTGCACTTGCTACTGTGTCAGTGCAATATCAGTGCTTAAATCTACTGCACATACATGAGCATATCTTTCTTCAAACTGTATCATAGGAAGTTGTTGAGCTTGATGTTTCTATACCCTCTACTAGTTGCAAAGGACTGACATTGTTTCAGTCTGGTGGGTCAGTCCTGCACATTTGTACTGCATCATCGGTAGAGTGTGACAAAGCGATTAGAAATCAGACACTGATTAAAATGCCTGATCACATACTGGGAATATTGTTAGTTAGTTAGAACAAAGTTTCTCCTCTGTGAATCATTCTGCAAAACTGACTGTCTTGAAGGTTAGTTGTAGTACATTTTTTTAATCCCAGTCCACCAAAAATGAACTGCAGACACATTTCTCATCGGTGAATTAATTATCCTGTGGAGATCAGTCAGTGAGTGCTAGAACATGCTATTTAACAACCTTTGGGGAATTGAATCCTTTTTCAAATTCACATCGGCTCTTTATTAACATGGAATTTGGTGGTGGTAAGGGGGTTTGTGATAAAGGTCAGAGCTGCTCATTAGAAAGCTAAATGAAATGTGGTAATGCAGTTCATTCCTCTAAGATTACAGCTTATGCAAGTGAAAAAATACATAAACATATATCTACATGGTACTGCAAAAGGAGGGCAGTTGTACAGCATTGTATCTTTATGTTACTCTCAAGTGAATATTATCAAAATACTCGGCAACAGCCATTCTAGTAATACCCAATTACTTCAGGTAGGAGCTGCTCCATGCGCTAGCTGGGTTTTTCCCTCCAAGAAAAAGCATTTAGACTAAGTGTTTGAGTCAGTACAAACAGATGGGAAAATGCACTTTCTGCTCTCAGTGACAGAAGCAGAAAACCATTTGCTCCAAAACTTGTGTGCAGGACAAGAAGAAGTTGGTAATATTGGCATTGGGTTGTGTCACATAAACACTGAATTTCTCAGCCTCTGGGCTGTTGTAGCCCTGGAGGAAAGGTAGATGACAGCTGTCAGTGTCTTTAGCATTCACAGAAGTTAATATTCTTCTGTATTGAGTCAGTAGTCCATGAGGATCCAGGCCTGCTTTATTTGATTGCTGGCTGTCGTTAGTTAGGACTATCAGGTCCCTAATAAGAGCTTGACGTGCACCGTGGAGCCTGGATGGCTGCACAGGGGAGCTCTGATGCTTCTCAGAAAAACCTACTATAGCTTTTGACACTTGATCTGATCTCCTGCTGGTAAATATTGATACTGCTACTGACACTGGCTTATCTGTTGGGAAGAATGTTTTTTGAAGCAGGAGCCTTTATGGAGAACCATGTAAATGCTGCTCGGGAGTAGCCAACCTCATGTTATCATCCCAACTCTCCCATATCAGAAGCACAAACACTCTCGGCAAAAATATGAATAAAGAAATATAAAAATGTTACAAACATGGAAGGTGGCAACACACAAAAACAATGTATTTTTGTTTTCATACTGGGCCAAATCCCTGGAAGCCCTAATCATGGGAATAGGTTCTACCTGGAGGACTGACAGGGGTGATTGCAGCGGAACTACACCCTGAGAAAGATAAAGTCACTTGTGTGAGCTGTGAGAAATAGTCCATTTTACAGGGCTGATTCCAGTGCTTTATACCAACCCTTCCCTGTCTCCCCTCTCTAATTTGTATCAGTGTTTGACAGCTTGTTGACAGCTCATTAAGAAAAAAAACCCCACATGTGACCAAAGCACTCAGTGCAAGCAGAGATATCTGCTCTCTAATTGCGAGCTGTATTGAAATCTGAACCAGATGCAGCACTGCAGATCAGAAACCAGCCCAATTAGCATGTTTATAAAAATATTTTAAAATGTATTTAAATTATTAGCTAGTATAAAACATAATAGCAGTAGCAGCTCTTGTGGGAGTCTAAGTTGTCATAAATGGCAAACCCAAGGAAACCAGACAGGTTTTTGGATTTATTTTTTTCCTGAAAGAAGGTGTTGCGCAATATCAGTGGCTTTAAACCATGTCATCTCTGTCATTAAACAGGAACCATTTGTGGGCAGGTGCCTCTGGTCTCAGTCCAGACTGCCATCAGCACTAAATGAGAACGTGAGACTTACTGCAAAACCAGAGTTGTGGATAGCACTGTAAAATTCAGCCACATTTGGCTCTTAGGATTTTTTTCTTTTGACACTGGTTAAATTTAAATTAAGCATTTGGGCTTATATTTCTGGGTTAAGATTGCCAATTCTGTTCATTAGTCTCTGTTCTCAAAGAGAATTCTTGAATTAAGGGTGTCAGATTTTCCTAATGTAATGCAGAGATTACAAATCAAACTATTAGATTTGAGAATTCTCTGAGGAATTGCTGCCTCCTTAATCGGAAGGAAGTTTTTCTGAATTTTTTTTTGGTGTCTGAGAACTGGAAAGCCAGGCAGCTCTTCATGCAATGAAAAACTCTTCCTTTTTGTTACTGTATGTTATTTTTGAACTCTTGACACACTGAAACACCAAAGCAAACATTTAGGCTAGGAGGGATTCGATATACACATGCAAACAAAGGCACATAGCTTAGGTTCATTAGGAAATATTTGTAACTTCTGCTGTGCAAAGACAAGCTGGCTGAATGTTTTATGGACCCTTCTAGAGGATGTGTTTATGTCACAGAAATGGCAGTCACGGGGTAAGGTGCAGGTAGTATTTTCCAGTCCTGTACTCAACAAAAAAGGAAATGATTGCACAGGGCTGAACTAAATTACAACCTATGCATGCCATGGGGTAGACTCAACTATCTATCTCCCCCACAAGCTTCCCTCAGAGTCCCAGTAATGGGCTGACCATTTCTTTTTAAAAGTCTTTTAATTACTTTCAAAATACTTGGTGGAAGGCACGAGCAGAATTTTCTGTTTGAATAAATTTAGAAGTAAAGACCTCTGTGAGTAACAGCTAGTGGTTCATCTGAGGACATGAAGTGAGGCCTTTAGGGCTATAAAAGTGGGAAAAGTACATTTTGCAAAGCAAGCTCTGTAAAAAAAGATTATAATAAAACCATGGCCTTCAATTCTAAGTCCGTGAGAGTGACAATCTCAATAAAGTCACTCAGAACAGGTATATCTATTTAAATAAGATGCCATCAGGAGAATCATCTCACTATAAAGTATAACTTTTTAAACAAAACAGCTAACAGCTCTGTGTGTACACTGTTAGTTTACTGAATCCAAAATAATATGTTTGAAATTAGCATTAATGTCCTCTACACCTCATTCCTTTAACCTTTTCACTAGCTCTTGAATATTATTTTCTTCTTGCTAGTAGAATGAATGTAAATATTCTCATTTAGTGTCCTACAGCTAAATGAGCTACAAAAGCATAGTTTTGTTGCTTCCTGGGTAATTGATATGCATGATGCACATTTCATAGAATATTCTTCTTAAATCCTGCAGCAATTGCATTTATGTGACTGTCCCTGTGTTTGGCAGGGTAGGGAATTTTTGCACTTTATTGCTGGCACTGCAGGTTCAACTTTTAATTCTGTAGATCTGTCCCTGTCTGTCTGTCTGCCCGCAATGAGATGTGGTGTGTTGTTTCCCAGCAACACACACTCAGTGGTGTTTGAGTGTCTGGTGCTCTGAAGCTGCTGGATCACTCGCAGAAAAAGAAAAACCAAACCCCAAACAAAACTACCCTTTGGTACCCCTGGTTGCTAAAATGGAAACACCCACTATGTTTCACTGTCATTGAAGTGCTTGCTCTTTGGTTCCCTTTGGAAACATGGAAAAACCAACAATTTAGGAATAACTGAGATTCCTGCCATCAAGTTCTTGGAGTCTCTTGGTTGAGTTTGTCAGGTATCACCTCAATCCTATTTCAGAACTGCCTGAGCTTTCGCTAGGCTTTGGCAAGCCTTTCACTTCCCCTGCTTTCCCTCAGGTACCATTCCTTTACATTTTGAGCACTGCCATATCATCTATAAGATGACATTGAAGCGCTTCTATCATCAGCACTTGTGCAAATGGAACGGTACAGAGGCATCCATCTCATACCAGCATAAAATATGTCATCATTGTAACCACACAGGAGAAAACACTGAAAAAAAGGAGGAGTTGGAAAGATTTCTCCGATCTAATTTTTTTTAAAAAATTGGGTTAAAGACAGTTTTCTTCTCCTTCAGGAGAATTGATGAGGGTAGAACATGGTCTCCTTTCTTGCTCTTGGGAGGGTTTCACTTGCCTGCTGGTTATGGTCATTACCAGCCAGCCTTTTAAGCAGAGCTCTTATTCTCTTTATTTCATCAGTTGTAACAATTGCCTCGCTGCTTACCCAATTATTTTCTGTCACTATGAAAATCGTAGTTTTATATTAATTACTCAATTTAATGACAACTTTAAGATGTGCTAAAATCATACTCTGATTTACTCTAATAGGAACTGCAGGTATTAGACATGTTCAGGAAGTTGATTTAGTCTCCTGAGTTGAATGTTTTTGAAAATGAGTTAAATTATGTTCACTCCATTTTAGCAACTCCCAACTTTACAAGGTTTTTTCTGCTTTTTAACTAGTTTCGATCTTTCTTCACTATTTTGAATCCCAGCTTTCTGAAGTTTGTTCTAGTATTTCTTATACACATTGAGTCCCACATCAATAAGAGACATGAACGGTGGGTTGACCTGTAATCATATATATTAAGATAAGAAGCATTATTATGTGATGGAATTTTATGATTTTCAGGAATCACCCAAAGATTTTTCTTCTTGGCATCATAAAATTTTGGTCCTCTTAGTTTGTGACTAACACTCATGAGCTGATGTCATAGCCCTGGGTGGTTGCTTCTTTCTTTATTTTTTACATCCATAGCATTTTATGAAGGCTATCAATACACAAATCCACAGAAACAATTACACAATAAAATTGAAAAGTACCAGTCAGATGTTTGTACTCACAACCAATATTATGTATACATGCCCTATACTGTCTTAATGAGGAAGAGACTTAAGAAAGACCTAACTCAGCATGATGAAGGCCACATATTTTGTCCCCAGCTGCACTAAATTAGGGGCCCAAAATCTTCCCTGTAAGAAAAACAACTGTGCTTAGCTTGGGAGAAAAGCTGAATTCCCAAGGACTCTATCTGCCTATTCCCAACACAAAGTAGAGTTGTCAAGAAGGTGCTTAAATTTGCATTACATGTGTTTCATAGCATCCTCAAAAAACACTTCCTTCCAGCTAGACAGTTGAGCTTTCTCCCTTTGAAGCCCTGTCCTCCCACAGCTTCTTGGGATTGTTATTTTTGCTTCGTTCAATAACTTGTACCTAAATTGTTGGTTGTTCGAATGGGGTTTTTTTTGTTATCAGTGATGTTAAATCAAAGCACTCCATTTGGACTTTACTTAGGAGAAAAAAATAAAAGTAATGGGCCCTCCTGAGACTTTAACAAGCGTGTTGGAAAAGAGAGTGGAGGTGGAGCTGCTTGTAATCATCATCTTCTCTTTGAAATGTTCATGCCCAGAAAGCACGTTCCAGACCATTTTAGCGACAGCGGGGGCGCTTTCACATCTCAGTGTGTTCAAAAGTTCAATCAAAAACAATTTTGAAATTTTAATTGAAACTGAAAACAGAAAGGAGCCCAACTGCCCTCTGTTGATCACAGCAACAAGGAGGATAAAAGAGAAAAACTGCCACTATGAAACAAAAACAAGCACTGCAGGGATTTTCACTGAGGGTCTTGCTGTTGTTGCTGCTAAGTAATTTTTTCAGTGGTCTGTTGATATGGTCTAACAGGGAGTTTTAAAATTAAAATTCCCAGTATTTACCAGTGTTCCACCCCATCTTCAGATTTTGTGTGCATGAATTTTATTCAGTGAATAATATCCGGAGGTGAGGTTACCTATGTCACCTGGATACACAGAATATTGGTGGTACCAGAAGGGCTGAAAAACTGAGTAGCTAAGCTAAATCCCTTCAAGTCATAAAGGGACATAGCATTGCCAACAGGGAGGCAAATGCCACTTTATGAATGCAGCCAGGCTTTGAGCTCATAAAGGACATTCACTCTCATTACTCATTACAAGTTTTAACTTTGCCAAGTGATTTTGAAACTGCAGTTAGCCATCATCAAAATTAAGGCCACTTGACTAGATTCCACTTCTGGGAAAGGATGCCATGGCCGCAATTAGGTGATCCACCACCACACACACAAAATTTTAAGTAAAGCAAGTCTATTGAGAAGTATTTACTAAGAAAAAAAAATCTTATTAAACAGCCCCAAAATCTTTAATGCATCTCTGTGTTAGATGCAGTATTTTCAGCTCCTGTAAATATGTTACTAAAAAAGGACAATAACAAATGCTTCAAAAGGAAAAGTCTTGATTATAACAGACTTTGTTGACTGAGTGTTGAGATTAAGAACATATTAAGGTTAATAAGAAGTTTGTTGGAATATCATATATCATAGATAAGATAAATGAATATAAAAATGTGTGTTGATTGACACCAGCAGGTTATGTATTTGATATGAATGTAAGCACACTGACTCACAAAGATAAGCACCTTATTTGAGACTAATGCTAATTTTAAGTACAACACAGTCACCTCATTTTGCTCATCCCATCTGTTGCCAACAGCAAAATATAAATTATGAATGGCATTTTTTGCCTTTTATTCACTGCTTTGCAAATACAGCAGAAGTTTCATTGAAGAGTTTTGTGCCTTTGGTAGGTAAGGATCACTGTGCACAACAAATTATTTCTTTTTTTTTCTATCTTGGTGAAACATGGCAAACTACAGGCAAAATCTCTTCCATTCCTTTTTTTTTTCCTTTTTTTTTTTTATTAATAACCCACACTATTAGCACTATTAAATATAACACTTCATTTACTCTCTGGAGTAAAAAAGAAATCATGTCTTATATTTCCATTATGAAAAGTCACAATTCAAAATAGTCTGAGCTCCAATACTAGCGGGGACAGAGGCCAGTTTTGAATTTCCTCAGAATTTCTGGCACTTTTAGGGAGTTGTGCCTGCAGACTGCCCCCCTTGACAGCAGGAACTTAACAGCAACCACTTAGCTAAGCCATGCTCAAGGACAGGAGAGGACATAGGACTGAGGGCAGCACTAGCTGTTTGAATTATTATTTCCTCTCCTCTCAGAGGAATAAAAAATGGCAGAAGTTTGACAGAAATTGACATTCATCGAACACTGTCTGTTCAGTCAATGTTTTTTTCATGACATCATGGAGAATGATGTAATACTATCAAAGATGTCACATAGTTCTTTTGAGGCATAGACCAGTATTGTAGCTGGATGAAAACTGCACAGTGGTGATCTCCTGCACTCCCATTAGAGCCAGCTTCTTCACATCTGTTTAAAGAAATCTGAGCCAAACCATCTGAGCTGAGCTCAGGTAAACCTGATTAGCTCCAAACACTGTGAGCCAGAAACAGACAAGAACTTGGTGGTCCTCACAGCACAAATTCTTCACATAATGGTCATCGTGGAAACTTTTTGTTAAATTTTTCTAGTATGTCTCCAAACTGTTTAGCCAAAAAACCCAAAGGTTAACACTGGATCTGTTTAGACTGGATCCAGTTTTAGACGGGATCTGTATTTGTTTGATACAACAGCTTAGTGAATACATAAGTGATCTCATCTGTATTGGCCTTTTCTTATTTACCAGGTTACATTCATTTTCTCTAACAGGCTAACATCTAAAACAAAGCAATTTGCATGCACACTAATGCATACCGGTAAATCAAGAGGATTTCAGAATATCTCCTAGGCTGCTCAATGTTCTATGCTGGCTACAACCTAATAAGAAAAAAAAAATTTTTTACCTTCTGACACCTCATCTTACCAGTTCAGCCTGTTACCTCACTGGAAGAGCAGTGAGAAATTTTCACATTCTGTAATTTTAAATTACTGTGGGTTTTCTACCTCTGATTATTTTCACTGTGTGGGATCAATCTCTGACTGTGCCTTCTGTGCTGATGTGAGGTGTGCTGAAACAGTTTTCTGTCCCTTTCATCAGATCTGTTTGAGAAGAATGACAGCTGCAAACTGGCAACCTAATCTTCTGGCAATTGAAAAACATGTCAGTCAATATGTCTCTACAGTCAACTCAATACCACAAGTTTTTCTAGTTATTCATATTTGCTGTTTAATTAACATAGGTATAGCATAATTGAAGAGAGATGAATATTTGTCTGTTGGTGCAGCATCCAACTCTGCCTGGTACATGCCTGCCTTAATCACGTATCCCTGAAAAGGAACAAAGATTTATTCCATACAGGAGTCTTATTCGATAAAGTTTTCTGACTCCAGGCAAAAACCAGAGATGAAGGTTTTGCTGAATGACCCCTGAGATAATAGGGAAGCTTCCAAACCCTGGTCCATCAGGAACACAGAGCCTGACCCAAATACCTTCAGAATGAACAGAGGCTTTCCAGCACTTTCAACTCACTGAGAATCAAGCCTGCAAACTGCAAGATGCACTTCAGGGGCAGAAACACAAACTAAGTCAGGCAGTATAAATTCAATAAGTTTCTTTCAATATTTGTAGAAAAGTACAAGTTAAGTAATGTGCTCCAAAATTTAAAGCCAAAGGGAAGTATTCTTACTTTGTGTTTTTTCTTTTTAAAAATACAACAAATTCCATTTTAATAAGATTGATTATTATTATTATAATAATAATTAACTGATAATAATAATTAACTGATAATAAGATTAAGTAGTTGAGCCAAGAATATTTACGAGTGTTTCAATGTCTTTATGCTTTACAAAGGTAAAACACTTTTGATGAAATCTGTATTCTACTGTGATTTTAACCAAATAGGTTTACATATGTAAAATGTCTTAATGTCATGATATGTCATTCACAGTGAATTTCTGAGACTAGGCAGGCCTAGAAATAGCAGGATGCAGGACATGTTTCAGTAAACTAAATACCTACACTCTATGGAGTACATATGTGCAAGACACATAGTTCAGCCTAAGTCAAAAACAAAGAACTTCAGAGTCCAATTTTGAACATTTAATTAGATAACAGTCAGCATTTCAATTTGTAACTGTTATCTGGTTAAATTAAGTGAATTATTTTAGTTCAAATAAAATGGATTGAAATTACTGCTTTTGTAGGATATATTTTCAATATTCTGTATTGAATTTGTTCAAAGCAGAATTTAAGTACTATTTGAAACTCACAGGGATGACTTCTACATTTAAATCTTCATTTTTCTTTGAAAAATGCTGATGGTAGAGCTCTGGAATAAAAGGCCAAGTTACTGTTTTAATTCACACTGAGGATAACAAAGGAATCGTGTTTTAGCTGTGGTAGTTTATGATGCAATGATTCATGAGAGACACCAGATCAGAAACAATTTAATTTGGAAGAGCATTACACAGAAACATTATTATTATTAGCTTTTTTAATGTCTTTCTTTTTTTTTTTTCTTTCTTATTCCTTGTGCATGTAATCTATATATCACATTTATCTGCAGAATGTATGTTTTCTTTTCTGCATTAGCTCCTCATCCCAAATGATTACTGCATTGTTTTGTGTTTCTGAAAGTATTAGTCATGTAAAATGGCACTGAAATAATTTTGCTTTTCCTGTCAAAGGAAATGAAAGCAAAAAGATTATTACTTTTCCAAGTTACAAAATAGTATTGTTATTGACACAAAGCAAACTAAAGCAATAACTCCTGATGATGTGCTAATAAATAATATATGTTTATATATATTGGGCCTCTTTTATACCACTTCAGACCTGGAGTAACTTCACTATAGACAACATATTTATAAATAAGAGAATACTCAGAGCCACTACATGCCTATGAATTATGTATTACTGGCAAAACAAATTTAATTTATTGCATGCATGTCTTCACTGATGGGTGAAAATGAATAATGGTGAAATGGTAGAAAGTAAATAAATCTTAATCTTACAATAATGAAAGGACATTCCCTGTGTCAGCCTGAACTCATACAGTCAGGTCCTCCCCTGTCCCAGGAAGTGTTGGAGCCAGCAAAGTTTTAGCAGGCACGCCAGACAAGTATTCTCATCCATTTAAGAGATCTGTACAGCCTAGAAAAGCATCTAAATATTCTTTCCTCCAAGTCTTTCTGAAGCTAGGTAGTTAATGGAACAAACCTAATGAGGATTGTACTATGAACAGTAATAGGTTCAGGTCCTTTTGGTTGTCTGGCCTGGTGAAATCACCCACAGATACGTTACCTCAAATGCTGCTGGGTTCATGTTCAGAGTCAGGCTCAGACTCCCACTTTGGTTTCATGGTAAAACACCTCCATTGTTCCACTATGGCATTCAGGAGAAAGTATCTGACTCCTCAAATTATGCTGTTTTGAATGTTCTTCCCTGGTTGTTCAGGGTAAATAGACTGCTTCCAAACCTCACAGCAGGCAGATCTAAGTCTGGTCAACTGTTCTCACTACCTCAAGAGAAGTGACACAAGTGTGTCACCCCAGGATGAGTTCTGATGGTGGCTGCTGGAGGAATAAAGAATGCTAGGGCTGAAGGTTGGCAATCCTGAGAGCAAAAGAGGACATGCACAGCTTGGAAGAAGCCTTGGCATATGTACCAAAGTACCACCAGGTATTCTAGATGCCCCAGAGGGGCAGTAAATCTGTGCTAACCTGATAAAATGGTCAACAACAAGTTTAGCTGTTGTTCTGGAGACAAATCTATGTTTTCAGGGGAATCTTTGGGGGTTTGTGTTTAACAGCAGATAGTTAAAACAGTAAGTAAGGAAATACTGTGTGAAATGAACTACCTTTCATTCAGACAAAATGGATTTGTGAGCTGAAGGCTAAGGCAATGAACACAGTAATACTATCTAGTTCTATTTTTGTATTTCTTAAGACTTGTTTGTATGAAAAAGATAATTTCTATTAAGGTAAAGTATGGACTGAAAAATACAGCTGCTGAATTTCCCTTAAAAATATCTGTACATGGGCTTACAGATACAAGAGATCTCCAGAGATACAAACCAGAGTAGAGGGAAATCAAATGGAAGAAAAATTGCTTTTTGCTTACTTGCCTTTTCAATTTTGATCTTAAATAAATTACATGTTATGTAATTACTTGAAAGTCAAATCTTTGATTAACTTTCTTGCTTGTAGAGCATGGCAAAGAATATACCAGCTATTCCATTTGGAAACAGAATTATTTCAAGATATTTTAAACTCTTAAATTTGCCAATTTTTCTAAAACAGCTAATATGTATCCTGACATTGTCTGAAATGTACCAGTGACCAGTGCATGCTTATTTGTTAAACTAACATATCTTTGCAAAGAGGCAGTCTTACCAGGTTCCAGCTTGAAGTATGTAGCATAAACTTGGGCTTAATGTATCCTTTCAGAGATCCTCCACATTTACATACATTTAAATGCATTTAGTCAGCTGCTGCCCTGATTGCAGAGAGTATGGGTAACATGGAATTGAGTGCAGATGCCCAGGAATCTGCAGCAGTACTGTGGGAACCCAGAGTGCAGAGAATATTTCTCTGCCTGTTTTGAGGGGTTTCACCCCCCTGAACAACACAGCTTTTGACCTCCGCCCTTGGAAAAAACTGCCTACTCTTAGAGAAGAACTAGAAACTACACTGGTGTAAATTAGGTGATAGACTACTATGTAGGATTGTCACAGGGTGAAAAATTTAGAGGTTTTGGGTTTGTTAATGTAGTAAATAGATAAGAGCAAAAACATCAAAATGGAGGATTCTTCTTCTTCTACTACTCCATATTCTGCAGTAAAAGTTGTTTAGGATGACTGGTCAAAGAAGTCCTCAGTTCCTGTCTGTGTTACTCAATAATTGGCAGAAAAGTAAAAATAATGTACATTTTTAGTAACCATTGGTTGATTTACCTTTAAAAAGGCCATGTAATCTTGATAACTGGGTTTTCTCCTGCATTCTCTGCCTCGTGCTATGTCTGGATCATGCTAGTGACTCTTTTTCTCTGATAAGACTTAATAAATAACAATCAAGAAGCAGCGAAGGCTGAGAGTCCCCTTTGTCTCTGGAACTCCTAGCAAGGACTGTGAAGATCTCTCCCACCAGGAAAGGCATAATTATGGCACAATCAGTGTCCCAGTATATGGTGTCCTCTGTTGCTTAGATCAACAAGTTCTGTGTTCATCTTGCCTCTGCCACAGGATACTTTTAAAACCTGAATTTTGGGCCTTTCTTTCTTCAACACTTTCTTCCTGTTTACATAAATACACTCACTCTCGGTGTCCCCTCAACAACACTGAACAATTTTTGTGGTGACAGCTACAAAAGGAAATGTGCCCTGGCAGTCAGGATGTTCAAATGCTCATTGATTTTCTTCTTTGTAATAAGTAATTTCTCTAAGTTCCAGGTTAACTGATGTGTTTTGCTCATTAAAAGTTGCCCTATTTAGAAATGGCTTTATTACTATGAACTCATGTAAGATAAAATTTTCCAAGGCACAGAGTGAGCATTTCATCAGATCAGCACTTCCAATTCCTCACAACTTGTGCAGGACTCCACTTCTTGAATCCAATTAAGCGAATAAATATCTAAGAAAGAAAAGAAAAGGCATTGTTTTTACCATGAAACAGATGACAGAATAGGCACGGACAGATGTAGCATTTCCTCCTCTCAGATGTTGAGGAGGCTGAACTTGCAAAAATCCATGTGGAAAAATATATTTGTTGTGCACATAAATTTCACATTATCCATGTAAAGAGTTAAAAAAATGTTTAACTAGATTTTGGTGGCTTCCTATGGGCAAGATTGGAGTATCACTATCTACCTGTTAGTCAGGCATAGATCCTTACTTAACAGAGTTTTATGCGACTGTTTAGGGTCCAGCGCTATGACACCAGGTAGTAAATAAAAAGGAAGATCTGTTTTTAGAATATGGATCAAATTTTCGATCATGCCATAAGGTATGTTTCATGTATTACAAAGTAGCTCAGAACAGACAGTTTTTTACACGGAAATCTCTTATGCCATGAACCATTTGGCACACCTACCTGTGGAAAAATACAGGGTTTTAAAGAGCCACAGGTAGGACTGTAATATAATTGCAGGATCAATAGTAGTGCCCAAGTAGGGACGTAAAACTGATGAGATCCTGTGGTATGTTCATCTAACCTTCCAGGCAAGTTTTTCCCCAGTCACATATTTTAAGAGATAAAAAACCAACTAGAACATATTGTGGCTGCCAGCTCTTGTGATATTATTGCAGCTCACACAGTTTGGTCTTTTTTTCTTAGAGCACAGGCTCCTTGAAAGATTCAAGAGAATTTCAGTTTATAGCTCAGGAAAAAAATTAAAAACAACAAACACCCAGATCTGTGTGGCTGTCTAGATTCTCTGTTGCAATGATAAATTTGCAAATGCACTGTGTTTTACAGTCCTGGAAGCCAGAAAACAAAGGGACAGGTAGTGGCACTGGTAGAGGCAAAACTTTTAAGCTAAGAAACAAGAGACAAGTTAAAAACTATTTCTGACTCTTTGACAAATCCCATCACTTTTGCTGGCTTGGATCATGGACTTCTGAAAACTAGGAACTGATGACTTTGAGAGTTTGCTTTTTTTGCTTCCATTTTTCAATGTAAGCTCGAGGTTGTGGGGTCTGAAAGCAACATGACATGTTGTCACCGAGCTGGTGGAACTTCCCTGAGCCTTGGCCAGGGCTGCTGCCCTCCCTCCCGGGGCAGTCCCTGCCTGGCACACAGGGACACGCAGGAATCTGTGGGCAGCCCGGGCTGGCACTGCGGAGGCATTACAAGGTCTGGTGGGATAAGAAGAGAGAATGGACGGGTTTGGTCATAATCCCTCCTCCTTGACCCCTAGAGCCACTCCTACTTCATGTACAGAACAGTCTTTTATGCCAGTGTTTTGGTTTTCCTTCTGTTCAATTTTTTCAAAGCCTGAGGATACAGAATACACTCGCCTTTCGGAATAAGAGAAGAAAACCCCCCTTGTGGATTTTTCCAGCCCCCTGACCTTTAGAGCTGCTCACTCAGGCTCAGAGTCACCCCAGGCGAGTGGTTTCAGAGACAAACGAACTCCACAGAAACACCCAGACAGAAATTTCCTCCCAACTAATTTAGCCAGTGGGTCCCTGCTCACGCCCGAAGCTGCACAGCAGCCCAGCACCTGCCCTCTGTGCTCACAGCTGCCTGTGCCTAATAATCCCGGGAAAAAACACATAACCTCATTAACTATCCTTCAGCTTTTTCCCCAGTCAGAGTTCATTATCACGGTTTTCATCATTTAAGAGAAACAGGCTGCTCCAAGGCACCTTGCAGGGCAAGAAGCAATAGGTGAGGTGAGGCTGTGAATATGCTGCCAAAGGAGAGGCTTTTCCTTCCTGGAGATCTTTCTGTCTTTCTAGTTGAGTGTGGGAGAGCCGCTCCCATCACCTTAGTGACCAATAGGTTTGTGAGTAACCTTTTCCAGGTGGCTGACAGGAATCCTTCCCAGTGGACCGTTCTCCCTCTGTAATTCAGAATATTCCTCTGGTGCTTCCTCTCAGTCACAGGTACACACTGCCACCACCAGATCAAACGGATCCATATAACAAATTCATGGGGGCTTAGGTAGACCAAAACTGTCAGGTTCATCTGGCTTTTAACAAAATGACAGTTTTTAGGATGCTGAACTCTGCTGCTTGCAGACCTTTAACTTGGGCTGCCTGGGATTTTTCTGTCAAATTATTTTTTGAGCAACAATACAGATATTCACAGAAAGTTCTGGGTTTACTGTTCCCTGAATTTCTGCTGGGAAACAATTTAGATGCATTTTTGTTTACTTGCTTTTACTGTTGTTTTGTCAAGAATTTGAATTTTCATTTTGTTTCTTTTAATTCAATCCATTTGAAATTAAGTTTCATAATACACTGAACTGTTTTCTTTTGCCAGAGTAAAGTGTTGGAGAAATTTACTACCACCTCTGTTTGCGGCCAGTGTCTACTGTGGGAAATATCTCCTAACACATCCTAGCTTTTCACCTGATCAGGCTGTAACAGTGCAGCAGCAAACATGCAGTTCAGTCAGGAGGTCTGGCCATAGTGCAGAAAATAATCATCAGATCTCTAAGAAACATCTGCTCATGCTTTTGATCAGACTGTTACCTAGAAGTCCATGTCTGGTGCTATCTTAAATATTCAGATTCTGGGTATCAGAAAGCTATGAATTTCTTATATTTATCATGATTACTTACTGGCTTTACATGTTACAGGAAGCAGAAAGTCTGTTCATGATCTAAGTTCAGGTGTGCCAATTATTTGTGTACTCTAGCTGGCAGTTTGGGTTCTAATCATGGCTGCAGATGTGCTAAAATCACTGTCAAGCTACAACATACACTGAAAAAAAAAAGGGTTCTTGCTCTTTCCAGGATGCAACTATCATGGATCAGTAAAGAAAGCAATAGTGGCTTGGAGCTTGCTGTCATTTTCTGTTACTCAGGGATGAATGTCAGATATATGGCAGAATGAAAGCAGGGCAATTCATTAAAGGAATTGCACTCTGATTGCTAAAAACAGAATGCTCAAAACCTTTTGCTGATATGGAACTGTGAAAATATGGAAGAAATTAGACTTAGCAGCAAAATTGTACCATAATGTTATCCAAAACATTTATGGTAACAAATACTGTTGGTTTTCAACCTTCCATTGTAGTTACAATGATAATTCTTGATAGAATGAAAGAAAGAATTATGTATTGCAAAAAACATGCTAGAACTTCATTCAGCTGAGAAAACAATTAAAGGCTTGTTGGAAATAGGGATTTTTTTCAAGCCACACAAAGAACAAAGTATTTCTCACAGTTGTTAGCTGCTGTGCAGCTGAAGACAGAATAATTTATCATGTCCTTGATTATTTTCCAGAAAGCAAGGAGATTGCTGTAGGAATATTTAAAAGTAACTTACAAAGAAATTGTTTGAACTTTTGAGAACATATCATTAATCCCTGCTGGCAGCAATAACTTTAACAAGAGTAAATTGTACATCTACATAGATATTTGCTTTATTTGTTAGCAAGTTCATATTCTTCTTAATGTACCAAGCATGATAAAAGTTCTCATTTTATTTTAAAGGCTACAACATGAAAAGTTTGATCCTTTTCTTCAGAATTACAGAGGATATTACACTGTGTCAGCCCCAAACAGTCAGGAATGTTGAGGTATACTCTATACAAAAATACTGCTCAGGCTGACCCAGAAGGTGTATTTGACCATTTTTCAACTATTAACAGATCCTTTGTATGTTAGAAACTGACACCTAGATAAAAAGTTTAAGTTCTTTAAGGCTTGGAATGATGAAGACAACCACTTTTCAGTTACTGAATACTGTATCTATTTCACAATACACTAAAAGACATTTATGACAGTTTCAGAATAGAAACTCCTTCATATGGGGTGAAGTGAATGACATAAAGCATTCACTGATGGATAAACTACAACAAAGAATGGATGACAAATCATTTAGTCATGAATATGACTCTTATTTGAAAGCACACCTTGGCAAAGCAGAACAAACAGCAATGTCATTCAGTGTTGTGTGCTTTAGTTCTCAGATACCTAAGTTCAGGTCATTTCTACAAACAGAAATATTTCAGCCTGATTCACACACTTCACAAATTTAAAAAAAAAATTAAAAAAGGGAAAGTTTTTTTAGAGATCTAAGTCCTTTCTAGTGGGATGGAATTTGAGGAAAAAGTTCTGAATGTGAGCTGCATAATATTGCACTTTTAGATTGACAGATTGAGTAGTAACTAAGCAGATATTTAATAAATTAAGTAAAGGAATTATTTAATATTTTACTTTCAAGTCCTAGTTTTTTTGGTCTTCAGTTTTAGAAAATCAGTGTCCTATCTTGCCTCCCTCCAAACAGCTCCAAAAATAACGTTTTCTCTGTTCATACAGGACACCTCAACAGCTGGGCACAAATGGACTAATTATTGGTTCTGCCAAGGCTGAAACCCAAGCTGAAGTCAATTCCAGCTTGACAACACGTTCTATAACCATGAGGTCTCCTGCCCTCCAGAGTCAGTGGAGCTTGAAAATTCATCTTTCTAATCTTCTGCAGATAGTAAGGCTGCTAACTGGCAATAGTGTTCTTCATGTTCCTCTTCAGCAAACACTTCACACTATGGTGTCTAATATGCCAGGTATTAGAGTGCCCTCAGTCTCCTGTGTTTGGCAGCATCCTGTGTCCAGGGTACAGACATATTGGGATCTGTACATGCACTTTGCCTCATTCTTAGTTTCTGTTTTGGAAGGCAAGGAGCTCATTCCCAATGTTCCCACAGCCCTGGTCCTGATAGTTGGGAGCCTCCATTGCACTGCACTAGCTCACCACTGCTGACCTTTATGTACTGATGCAGGGCAGTTTCTGGTTTCTGCTGCTAATATTTACTACCTTAATTATATAAAATTGTACAAAATCTGTGCTCTGACCCTAGATATTATCATTAGTTTCAAACGCTAATGTGGGTTTTTTTTCCCATTTAGACTTTTGTATTTAAATCTCTGGCTTAATCAATGTGAGAAGAAAGCTATGGTTTCAAAGACAAGCGTTCCAGTGGTAGGGAATGTCAGATTTAATGCTATCTGTGCTGCATTAATTTACAGCCTTGTGCACTCTGATACAGCCTTCAATTATATAATCATTTGCTTCATGCAGTGCTCTAAATGAACAGTGAGAAGAAAGGAAGAACTGCAGGTAGGCTTGTTAAGTTGGTACTCAGGAGGTTTGAGACTAAGAATCATTACATGCTATAGTATAAACTCTGTATTAATTCATTCAAAAGGCCAAGTCTGGTTGGCAGGGGCCATCTTCATTTGATGTTTCTTAACTTTTACATCATTGGTCTTGCCCAAGACTTTTTTATTTTTCATTTGGTTGTGGTTTGGGTTGTTTGGGTTTTTTTGGGGGGAGGGGGTTGTTGGGGTGTAATTTATATCTTTCTTATACCTATTATAGCAGCATGCAGGAGGTTCATTGCTCTGGCATTATGCAAATCAAGTTTGCAGCCATCAGTTACTTTTATCTATTAGAGACAGTAAGACAGGCCTATAAAGTTAATATTCTTTTCCATTTAGTTGCCCTTTCCCTTTTTGTCTCTATGTGTCTTCCCTTACAGCTTTATCACCTATTTTTCTTATTCTGCATCTTAACCAGATGTTTCCCTCTGACAGCAAATCCCAGAGTTTCTTTGCAGCCAGAATTACATTTATCATTGTTGTATGATCACTGCTACCTCTCTTAGGACTGGTATACACTTGTTTTTAGTGAAACTACCTGCTTTAGGTTCCTCCCCAGTGATATGTATTATTGTAACTATTGAATTGCTTGCCTGTCTTCATTTTAATCATTATGCAAGTGGTTTCTTTTGGGGTTTTCTTTCTACAAGTTTCAGATCTTTACTACTGTTTATGCTTTCTCTATTCTGTTTTCCTATAGCTACATAAAAATGATCATGGAAAGTAAAGTCTGGAGTTCAGTATTAGGCATAGGCTTTCCTTTGGAGACTAAGGGGAGACCTCATCGAAATCTGCAGCATCCTCAGGAGAGGAAGCAGAGGGACAAGCACTGATCTCTTCTCTCTGGTGACCAGTGGTAGGACTCAAAGAACAGAATGAAGTTGTGTCAGGAGAGGTTTAGGTTGGATGTTAGGAAAAGGTTCTTCACCCAGAGGGTGGTCAAACCCTGGAACAAGCTCCTCAGGGAAGTGGTTACAGCATCAATCCTGCCAGAGTTCAACAAGCATTTGGAGAATGTTCTCAGGCACATACTGTAATTCCTGTGCAGAGCCAGGAGTTGGACTTTGATGATCCTTGTGGGTCCATTCCAACTCAGGATGTTCTATAATTCTTCCAAATAGATGCCAATACTTTAGCTGCACCTGACACATGCCACAGATTTAGAGTTCATTGTCCTGTTATTTGCCTTTTGAAAATATATGGTCAGGAGCATTTAACTTTCATGGGCTCTGGCTCACAAGACCATGATAGTTTCAGGTAATAGAAAGGGGTTGACTTTCTGGAAATAGATGGGAATTGATTCTATATTTGGGAACAGGAAATAGGTAGAGAGATTACTGAATCTGTATCTGGCCTCCAGGTTAATTATTATTGGAGGTACAGCTTGACAGGGGGAGGATAATTGTCCCATGGCACTTTTTTCTCATACTTGCTCCAATGTCTGCTAGTAGTCTCAGGTCTCCTTGTGCTTGAAAGTGAGGGGTGGGTTGCCTGCACTTAACCTGCTGCCATGTGGTTAATTTGCACTTGCACCGAACTGCCTCCTGTGGTCTATAGGGCAAAGCACGAAAGGAGGAAAGCTGTCTCTGAGTTTGTGCAGAACTGGTCCTACTGAACCTTTGATGAACTTGACTATTTCCAAAATGGGAGTTTAGAGAATTGTATTACACACCATATTCATATTGTGGGATTAGCAGTTACTAAAAGACTGGAAAGGACTATGCTGGATAGTATTTAGTATGAACCACTGTGCATGGTAAACAGTACAGTAAATCCTTTACAAACAGTCATTAAAATAGAGATCCTATTACCTCATCCTCCTGGATGAAGCAGTCCCAGCACTCTGCAGGGCTCTCTCATGCCTGCTCTGCAGGGACAGCAACAGGAACGAGCCAATTTTGTGTGGAGGAGGAAGCAAACATCTTAAAATACCTGGACTCAGGACTTCCACTGCTTATGTCAGTGAACTAAGAACATCAGACAAGCCGTGGGCTGCCTACATGAGCCCATGCTCCTAAAATACATTCCCTGGCAACTTCTGACGTAGCAAGGTTTATTAGATCACTGACTTTGTCTCTTTTATATCAGACTTGATATGTTCAGGTTGACATTGGAAAGGTAGCAATCACTTGACTCTAAATGGTGAACTGAAGTTCATTTGTCCTATGTTTTTTTTTCCCTGTCGAGACATTCAAGTATGAGTAGACTCATTATTTTACAGTAGAAGCCATTTCCCTGAGGATTTTCAGTGTCAGGATTTAATCCTCATTTGGCACTCTATGAGATAATAGAAACCTCTTACATGACTGCATGATATACTTGAAAACCACTGAGACCAGCGTATTCTCCAATCAACAGGGGTTTATCTTCACTCTTCTTGTCAGTGATAATGGGGTCCCTGCAGTTAAGAAACCCCATTCAACAAATGAGAATACTTCCCCACACATTATCCTGTTCATTATAATTTCCACACTTAAGAGATAAGATAATACTGGTCACTGAGAATAACATAAAGGAAAAAGCAGTGATGAAAAATCTCTCCTAGTCAATTCAAGTTGCCTGCCTTGGATTCCATGTGAAAAATGTTGCTACATTAACCTACACAAATACCACATCAACTTCAGTATTATCTTAATATCAACAAAAAAGTAATCCTGCTCAATGTCGTCATTTTTTCTTTCTATTTTGAAGTTTTATTAAGAGTTGTAAAAGATGTTGCAAGCTCTGAAGCATCCTTAAAGCTTTACTCTGTGCAATTTTCCTTGCAGATGTCTTTTATTTTTGATGCACCATCCTTCAAACTGAAATGTGGTAAAATGTGAGCAACTCAACATCATGGAAAACAGAGAACTTGAAAAATTGGGCTGAAAGGGACTTTTTATGCAAGGTGAGGTGAGAAGCTCTGAACCATCAAATTGCTCAGTTTCTACTGTGAAAGTCATTATAAAAGATATCTTTGGACTCAATGATCCTTATGGGTCCCTTCAAACATCATATATTCTACATCCAACGTTTTTTTAAATCTTAACAGTTATTTGCTGTCACTTCTTTGGCTCTTGTTTCCATTGTCAGATTGGTTGTTCACAACAAAATCTCTTGGAGAAACAAGGGTGTCGGGCCCCTTACTCTCTATCCTGTACAGCCTCATGTGCTTTTGGTTAATGTTGGGCAATATTAAGCACATCTTTCCCATAAATTACCATGGTACACAAGTTTTAAAGAGCACTACAGAGCTTAATGAAGCATCTTATTGTGTTTTAGGCTCATGGACACTGCTAGAATGATCAGATTCTTAGGTTTTAAGGATATGTCCCCTCAGTAGAAATGAAATGTCTCACTGTTTGATAGTGATCTTTAACACCAGGGTAAGGTAGAAATAGACAGAAACACATAATCTTCATCTAAGGGAGCCCTGAACCCAGTGTGAAGTTTTTCTTAGGAAGATACAACTGTACATTTATTTCTTTTTCTCACAGCCTTCCCTAGTATTCTGGTTTTGATCCCTGCGCCTATCTCACCCTTCAGAAAAAATGGGCAAAAAGAGACGTATTTTGGAGGAAAGATTTAAACAAAATGCAAACTTCTCCCAGGATAGGGTGTGAGCTTGCATAAACTTGTTTCAAAAAATGAAAAAAAATTATAATCAAAAGGAACAAAAGTGAAATCTTATTACTTTAAAAACCAAAATGAGTATGAGGAAGAGCCAACTCTCAGGCCTTTAATTTCTTTGAAGGTATGCACAGACCTAGTAGACTCCACTCAGTACTTTGTCCTCAGATATGAATGTACAAAGCAATCTTTCAAAAAGCTCCTTGCAAAGCTTGCTTCTGCTGTGGCTGTGAACAGCTAACTTCAGGAAGATGAGGAACAAGAGGTCTCAAGAATTCCCTGTGGCCTTGGTATGGATAAAAAGATGTGAAGGGAAGTGCAACCTGCATGAAATTATCTGGAAAAGCAGCATCAGCTGGAGCCCTTCAGGTGCAGAACCCCTCCTGCAGAAAGAACATGGATCAGAGGCACATACACCGTAACACTCCATGCCCATGTGTCCCTAAAGGGCTCCTCCTAATAATAACCTAGTCAGCCCATACCATTACAACACAACGGGGCTTAGCCTTGCCCCAATGCATTGAAAAGAGATCCCAGGATTATTTTGCCTAGAAAAGAGAAGAGGTGCATTGTTGTACTAGTTTGAAAATAAACCAGTGAGAGGCACCAAGTCAGAATAACAATTTAATGGAAATTAAAGAAAAGGAAAAGAAAGTAAAAGAAAACACTGACAGAGCCAAGATACAACCTGAATCCCTATTAGGCAGGGTAGTGGTAGCAGTCTGGTGGAATGGTGGCTGCAATCCTCTGAAGTGGTGATCCTGTAGTAGAAGGGGTCTGCTCTTCCTCAGAAAGTCCAGCGGTGGCTGTGTAGCTCCTGTCCTCTGGAAATCCAGTGGAGCCCGTCCCTTTGATGCTCAGAGTCCCAGTTATATCCATGATGGGATGCTTGGTTCCTCCCTCTGGGTGGAGCATCTCACAATGAGGTAATGAGTCATGAGGCCAGGTGTTGATTAGGCTCGTTAACAGAAGATAGTCCGGAGGGAGTTATCTCTGAGTCATGCAGCAGGACAATGATGGGCCATTAACAGAAAGATAGTCTGGGGGGAGGAGGCAAGGAAAACACTGCCCCACCTGATTTCAACAGCTCATGAGGATGGTAATAGAATACACCTCAACCCAGGACATTATCCACCCCTTATTCTATTACCATCTACATCATCCCAAATCAATACCTTCTTAAACTCTAAACACACATACATATATATATATATATACAATGAAACCCTACACACCGTTCTCACCTAAGATTAGGTCTCCCTGTGGTACACAACGGGTTTCCCCATCTTTTTGCATTACCCACCAAGTGCAACCAGGTCCTTGAGCAAAGACAATCCCACGGATGGGTTTGCCTTTGCCTGAGGTGGGATTAATCCAAACAGTCTTTCCTAAAATACCTCTCAGGTGTACCACAGGGACTCTATCTCCATCCACTGTGTGCAAGGGTTCAGACTCGGCAGGACCAGCTCGATTGATGGACCCTCGGGTATTGACCATCCAGGTAGCCTTCGCTAAGTTCGCTTCCCAATTTTTGAAGGTTCCCCCACCAAGTGCCTTTAGGGTGGTTTTAAGTAGTCCATTGCAGCGTTCAACTTTTCCGGCAGCTGGTGCATGATAAGGAATGTGATATATCCATTCGATACCGTGTTCTCTGGCCCAGGTGTTGATGAGGCTGTTCTTAAAATGAGTCCCGTTGTCTGACTCGATCCTGTCCGGGGTGCCATGTCTCCACAGGACTTGCTTTTCCAGGCCCAAGATGGTGTTCCGGGCTGTAGCATGAGGCACAGGGTAGGTCTCCAGCCATCCAGTGGTTGCTTCAACCATGGTCAACACGTAGCGCTTGCCTTGGCGAGTTTGGGGAAGGGTGATGTAATCAACTTGCCAGGCTTCCCCATACCTGTACTTTGACCATCGTCCACCGTACCACAGAGGCTTCACCCGCTTGGCCTGTTTGATTGCAGCACAGGTCTCACAACTGTGGATGACCTGTGAGATGCTGTCCATGGTAAGGTCCACCCCTCGGTCACGGGCCCATTGGTATGTTGCATCTCTCCCCTGATGACCAGAGGCATCATGGGCCCAACGAGCTAGGAATAATTCTCCCTTGTGCTGCCAGTCCAGATCCACCTGTGATACTTTCACCTTGGCAGCTCGGTCCACCTGCTCGTTGTTGCGATGTTCTTCATTAGCCCGACTCTTGGGTACGTGCGCATCCACGTGTCGAACCTTCACGGTCAGCTTCTCTACTCGGGCGGCGATGTCCTGCCAAATCTCAGCGGCCCAGATGGGTTTCCCTCTGCGCTGCCAGTTGGCTTTTCTCCAGCGAACCAGCCATCCCCACAGAGCGTTAGCTACCATCCACGAGTCGGTGTAGAGATAAAGCCTTGGCCACTTCTCTCGTTCAGCAATATCCAAAGCCAGCTGGACGGCTTTAAGCTCTGCAACCTGACTCGATCCACCTTGTCCCTCGGTAGCTTGTGCAACTTGCCGTGTGGGGCTCCATACTGCAGCTTTCCACTTCCTGTTAGTGCCTACAATTCGGCAGGAACCATCAGTGAAGAGGGCATAACGTCTTTCAGTCTCCGGTAGCTCATTATATGGTGGGGCTTCCTCAGCACGAGTCACTTGCTCTTCCTCTTCTTCAGAAGATAATCCAAAAGTCTCACCTTCAGGCCAGTTTGTTATAATTTCCAGAATCCCAGGGCGATTCGGGTTTCCAATACGGGCACGCTGTGTGATGAGAGCAATCCATTTGCTCCATGTGGTGTCGGTGGCGTGATGCATGGCAGGAACCTTTCCCTTGAACATCCACCCCAGCACTGGTAGTCGGGGTGCCAGGAGGAGTTGTGCCTCTGTGCCGATTACCTCTGAGGCAGCTTGGACTCCTTCATAGGCGGCCAAGATTTCCTTCTCTGTGGGAGTGTAGTTAGCTTCAGATCCTCTGTAGCTTCGGCTCCAGAATCCCAGTGGTCGGCCACGAGTCTCACCAGGCACCTTCTGCCAGAGGCTCCAGGACAGACCATGGCTCCCGGCTGCAGAGTAGAGCACATTCTTCACCTCTGGTCCTGTCCTGACTGGGCCAAGGGCTACCGCATGAGCGATTTCCTGTTTGATCTGGGCGAAGGCTTGCTGCTGTTCAGGGCCCCAGTGGAAATCGTTCTTCTTGCGGGTAACCAGGTAGAGAGGGCTCACAATCTGGCTGTACTCAGGAATGTGCATTCTCCAAAAACCTATGGCGCCTAGGAAAGCTTGTGTTTCCTTCTTACTGGTCGGTGGAGACATCGCAGTGATCTTGTTGACGACCTCGGTGGGAATCTGACGTCGTCCATCTTGCCACTTTACTCCCAGGAACTGGATCTCTTGGGCAGGTCCCTTGACTTTGCTCCTTTTGATGGCAAAGCCAGCTTCCAGGAGAATCTGGATGATTTTCTCTCCTTTCTCAAATACTTCCTTTGCTGTGTTTCCCCACACGATGATGTCGTCGATGTATTGCAGATGTTCTGGGGCCTCACCCTTTTCCAGTGCAGTCTGGATCAGTCCATGGCAAATGGTGGGACTGTGCTTCCACCCCTGGGGCAGTCGGTTCCAGGTGTATTGCACACCCCTCCAAGTGAAAGCAAACTGGGGCCTGCATTCTGCTGCCAAAGGAATGGAGAAGAAGGCGTTGGCAATGTCAATAGTGGAGTACCACTTCGCTGCTTTGGACTCCAGCTCGTACTGAAGTTCCAACATGTCTGGCACAGCAGCGCTCAATGGTGGTGTGACTTCATTCAGGCCACGGTAATCCACTGTCAGTCTCCATTCCCCGTTGGACTTACGCACTGGCCATATAGGGCTGTTGAAAGGTGAATGGGCCTTGCTGACCACCCCTTGGCTCTCCAGTTTACGAATCATCTCATGGACAGGAACCACAGAGTCTCTGTCGGTGCGGTATTGCCGACGGTGTACTGTTGCTGTGGCGATTGGTACCTGTTGTTCTTCAACTCTTAGCAGTCCCACGGCAGATGGGTCATCTGAGAGGCCAGGCAATGTACTCAGTTGTCTGATATCTTCTGTCTCCACAGCAGCTATCCCAAAAGCCCAACGATGTCCTTTTGGGTCCTTGAAATATCCATTTCTGAGATAGTCTATGCCGAGAATGCACGGGGCCTCCGGGCCAGTCACGATGGGGTGTTTCTGCCACTCGTTCCCAGTTAAACTCACTTCAGCTTCCAGTACAGTCAGCTGCTGGGATCCTCCTGTCACCCCACAAATAGAAATGGGTTCTGCTCCCACATACCTTGATGGCATCAGAGTACATTGAGCGCCTGTGTCAACCAAAGCCGTGTATTTTTGTGGGTCAGCTGTGCCAGGCCATCGGACCCACACAGTCCAAAAGACCCGATTATCCCTTTCCTCTACCTGGCTAGAGGCAGGGCCCCTCTATTCCTGGTTCTGGTGCATGTTGCTCCCTTCCGGTGAGTATGTTCCTGAGGTCCCTTCAAGAGGATCAGTCATACTATCATTCTGGTACCGTCTGGAGTTCTGTGTGCGAGAGACCGGAGCAATGTTGACTCTAGATGCGCTTCTTGTGGTAGTTGTCCCTCTTTTTAGTTCCCGTACCCTGGCTGCTAAGGAGGAGGTGGGTTTTCCATGCCACTTACTCATGTCTTCTCCATGTTCCTGAAGGAAAAACCAGAGATTACCTCGTGGCGTGTATCCTCTCTCCCTGGTTGGGGGGCGCCGGCTCCTAATGGCAGAGACTCTTGTTGGTTCTGGCGAGATGTGATAAATCTCTTCCTTAAGCTCCTTTTTCAATTTCTGATGGCCTTCTTCAACCAAGCTCCGGACTTGCTCAGCCAAAAGACTTGTTTCCACGGATGAGACATGGGTGCGAAATGGGGCTGTGACAGTGTCCTCGTAAATCCTCAGCTTGTTCACCAAGACGCCCACCCTGTCCTCGCCTTCCCTCCATTGCAGCGTTGCCAGGTAACGGGAGTATATCTCTGGTCCAAGGCGTGCGAACCTCAACCACATCTGTGATGTGCACTGGACACCATCTGGGCTCTTAGGAAATCTCTCATCTTCTGAGAAAATGATCTCCAGCACAGCCAATTCCCTCAGGCACCGGATACCTTGTTCCATTGTGCTCCATTTTCCTTGGTGTACCTGGAGGTCTTCTTTACAAAGGTACCTGTCCCTGACACTTGTAAGCAGTCGCCGCCAGAGGCTGAGGGTTTCTTGGGTTCTCCCGATCCCCTGGTCAATGACCACATCCCGGGACAGAGATCCCAGTTGCCTGGCCTCACTTCCGTCTAGAATAGTGTCATTGGCTGCAGCGTCCCAGATGCGGAGCAGCCAGGTCAGGATGGACTCATTCGTCTGGCGGGTGAATTCCCTCCGCAGGTCACGCAGCTCACCCAGGGATAGTGACCGAGTGATGATCTCTGGCTCTGCCTCTTCTGCTGGGTGCGAAGGTCCTGCTGCATCCTCGTCAGTCACTATGCGGACTGACTTGCTTTTTGATTTCTTCTTCTGCACGGGGGCAACTGCAATCGGTTTGGGCTGTTCTGGTTCAGTGATGGTTTGCGTGGGGATGCTGACAGTGCTTTTGGTTCCTTTCTCCTCTGTGTCAGTCTGCGTAGACATGGGCGCTGTTGTCTTGCGTCTGGCTTCTTTCTCCTCTGTGTCAGTCTGCGTAGACATGGATGCTGTCGTTTTGCATTTGGTTTCTTTCTCCTCTGTGCCAGTCTGCGTAGAGATGGACACTGTTGCTTTGCGTTTGGTTCCTTTTTCCTTTGTGTCAGTCTGCGTAGACATGGACGCTGTTGTTTTGCATTTGGTTTCTTTCTTCTCTGCGACAGTCTGTGCAGACATGGTGTTTGTTGCTCTGCTCTTCTTCCCTCCCTCATCCTGAGGATGCTGTGCCATAGCTCTGATTCTGAGCATGGTGTACATGGTGCAGGCTGTACAGAGAAGACAAAGCAGAACTGACAGCAAGTTTATGCTATCTTTGACATCCAGAGGGAGTTCAATATTTTCAAAAACTGCTGTGCCTGGCCTGAAAGGCTGGAAGAAACCACTCTCTACTCCTCCCACCAGGGGCTGGGTGCGATTGTTGAGGAGATCCCAGAAATAGGAGCCCAGACTAGGACAGCCAAACAAAATTGAGTATATTTTCCGAATGGCATTCATCGCCTCGCAGGTTATTATGCTATAGACATAATAAACCATTAAAGCAATTCTCATACCATTCCCTGGTTTTAACAGGAGTAATACTACAGGCAGGTAGTTCCCCATGTGAGGAAAGATATAGAGAGCAAGATACAGTACCCATGCAGACAAGCTGAGCACCATGGTGAATACAAAATTGTAATTCTGACTTTCTCTCAGAGCAGGCCCCACGTTGGGCGCCAAATTATGTACTAGTTTGAAAATAAACCAGTGAGAGGCACCAAGTCAGAATAACAATTTAATGGAAATTAAAGAAAAGGAAAAGAAAGTAAAAGAAAACACTGACAGAGCCAAGATACAACCTGAATCCCTATTAGGCAGGGTAGTGGTAGCAGTCTGGTGGAATGGTGGCTGCAATCCTCTGAAGTGGTGATCCTGTAGTAGAAGGGGTCTGCTCTTCCTCAGAAAGTCCAGCGGTGGCTGTGTAGCTCCTGTCCTCTGGAAATCCAGTGGAGCCCGTCCCTTTGATGCTCAGAGTCCCAGTTATATCCATGATGGGATGCTTGGTTCCTCCCTCTGGGTGGAGCATCTCACAATGAGGTAATGAGTCATGAGGCCAGGTGTTGATTAGGCTCGTTAACAGAAGATAGTCCGGAGGGAGTTATCTCTGAGTCATGCAGCAGGACAATGATGGGCCATTAACAGAAAGATAGTCTGGGGGGAGGAGGCAAGGAAAACACTGCCCCACCTGATTTCAACAGCTCATGAGGATGGTAATAGAATACACCTCAACCCAGGACAATTGTACATATCATTCAGACAAGACTGCAGAGAAAAGACCTGGAGAAGGAGCACTATAGGATCCAGAGAGGATGGAACTGCCTTTCCATATGCACTGTTTGTTAGTGCCTGATACATTCTAGGTGGAGTCCTTCATCCAGCCCTTTGAGGTTGAGAATTCTTGAGTTGTCATCTTAGGAAAATGGTGATACTCACACATGCCTTCTAAATATACAGTTACAATGCCTTCAGAGACAATTCTGTGCAGCAATAAAATCCCTTATAACAGCCCATGCTTACATCAGTTCCAAGAGGGTTCTCAGTCTCTGAATCAGTCAATTTTCAAGATGTCAGTACTGTTCCCCAAGGCTGGGGACAAATTCCTGGTTCAAGATCCCTCAGATTTGCCACCCTGGGGGACAATCTGGATATGGGGATTTATGTTCCCTCTCATAACCCAGAGTCTTTGGGTGCCAGTTCATGTTCACACTTCTCACAGCTTCTCTCTCCAAGGATTTCTTAACTGTTAAAGTAGTCAAATTATTAGGTTTTATCTCTATTCAGGGCACTGAATGTCTCCTTTTTTTTCCTTACGAACTCTCAGCATTTCAGATGCTGACTGAATAAAGTTGTTTTCTACTAAAACTGAAAATTTATCCTGTACTGACTGTGCCACTAGTTGAGTAAATGCAAAGAAATATAATCATATAATCACACACTATGTAACTGACTACTGGAGATCACCCAGCTCAACTCCCCACTCAAAATGGGGATAATTTTAAAGTAAGATTCAACTTCAGAGTTAAATTAGACCCTCGTCTAATTAAACTTTCAATAACTCAACAT
This sequence comes from Aphelocoma coerulescens, assembly GCF_041296385.1. Classification (NCBI taxonomy): domain Eukaryota; kingdom Metazoa; phylum Chordata; class Aves; order Passeriformes; family Corvidae; genus Aphelocoma; species Aphelocoma coerulescens. Next base: position 117,830,766 of record NC_091015.1, on the reverse strand, counting down.
AGACTTTCCATAACCCCTCTGAGCAGCTTGTTGCAGTGTTTGACTACCCTTATTGTGACATCCTTTCTAACAATTGACAGTTTCTACCCTACAGTTAGATCTGCTGCCTCTTTTCCTTTTACTCCATTTTCTTTAAACTCCAGCATTAGAGATGAAGGCAGTTCAAGGCAGTTCCAGATCCTTAGATATTTCCATTTCAGACTGCACAAACCCATTTCTGTGTGCCTTTCCTCATTCATCTTGTTCTCCAGTCCCCTTAGCATCTTGGTGTCCCTCCATTATACTTGAGTCAATATACGAGGATCTTTTCTGCCAGGGTCCCCAAAAAGGGATAGAGTACTTCAGAACTCTGTTCAGACTGCTGAACAGAGGAGAGTGGTCATCTGCCTCAACCTGACACCTGCAGTCCCAGTAGTTCACTTTGAGGTGTGGTTACCTTTGTCATGGCAAAGCCATGTTCCTGATTCCCATCCAGACTATAACATTGATTATTAGGACTCCGAGACTTTCTAGCCATTCTGCTCCACACCTGTCCTGTGCCATGAGGTTATTCCATCACTTGTGAAAGATTTTGCATTTTTATTCCCAAGATAAATCAATGTTGGCTATTCCAAGTCACTCACTTGTTCCCAGTCTTCTTCATAAGCCTGGGTATGATTTCCAGGGGGATTTGCTCTACATACTTCCCAGGAACCAAGATTAGTCTGACCAGTCTGTAATTCCCAAGTCTTTTGTGCCTTTCTTCCTGAAGAGGTGCATGACATTTTCCTTCCTCATCAGGGAGATTGCCCAGTTTCTGTGACCTTTCACAGGTGACACGAAGTGGCCTTGCAATGACATTGGCCGCTTCTCACAGGATCTTTGGAACACAGTTGATTTGCCAGGCAGTGACTAACCATCTTGTACTGTCTCCTTTTTAAGTGAAGGGCATCACAATTTATTTGGAAAAAATAAATATAACCACATGATCATGATCTCTGGCACTTAGTCAACTGCTAATTTTTAGGTGAGTGATTAATTAATTTCCTACAAGAAAGAATATCTGCCAATTTGTTGCTAAAATTTAGTTACCTCATACAGCCTACAGAACATGCTGTATTCAAAAATTACTGTTTAGGGGTGGTTTGTAATCAACAGATGCCCTGTAGGTTGCAGTCCATGATCAGTGATTTTTTTTTTCCCTACACATTACACATGATGACTTAGCTCTCTTGAGGGGTCAGACAGTCAGGAACAAATGTACTTAAAGTCTGACCTGTTTCAGTGATTATACTGTTAATCCTCAAAGTTTTGGAGTATTTATGGTCCTAAACCATCCAGGATTCTGTGAGAGAAAACAGTATCTCTGAAAAGGAAAAAAAATCCATCCAAATTTCTACTATTCTCCTTTTGGAACAAATTATCAACATTAAATTTTGAATTCTCATTGCATAACTTCCCAGCAAGCTTCTGTCAACAACAATTTCTCCTTTATTTCTCCTTTCTCACTTTGCATTTCTAAATCTTCTTGCAAATCACCTGGATTCTTACTTTGATACATAAAAAAAATAATTAAGAATAGTTTACTTGTATGTCCTTTTGTTCTTTTGAAGTGTGTTCTTAGTGAAGACTGTGAGTCTAGCTTGTTTTGGGTTTTTTTTCTGTCTTCTGCTTGCTAAAAGTTCTTGGCAGGTTTTAAATTTATTTTTTAGCTTATACAACACAATACTGCCTGGAAACACAGCTAGGAAATAAAAGTTGAAGAACCAACATTGTTGATAGTATTATTATTATTCCTTTGTGTTTTGAGAGAAATGGATTTTTTCATTGGTGATGAATAATGGAATATTCTACCCTAATACTTAATGTTCTCCTTTGTCACGTAAGCAGCATCCTTTGATTGCTTCTATATTAGAGTGTAATGTCCATGATCAGGTGTTTCTACTTGAGCATTTGATTTGATTTAGGTACTTTTCTCAAAAACCTGTGTTTTTTCATAGTTGTTGATTTCTTCACTGATAGCTGTATCATTAGCAATAAGAAACTATGCCCAGGTCCCCACACACTCTGTGTTAACACTCTGTACTGTGGTCTGCAGTCTCTCTGCCCCCTACCTTAGGCCAATTCTAGTACTTTAAATTAGGTATTGCAGAAAATGGACATAGGAAATTGTATTGCTAGCCTGTTATTCTTGCAGTAGCCCTGAGGACCAGTTTTGAGGAGGAGTACTTTTTTTTATGTAACTTTTAATGAAAAAAAAAGTACAGAGAATGTTTTCACACTGTACAAGTAGCACATAGAACTGGATCATATCTCTTGGGAGACCCTGTCGGGATCTGCAGAGGATCTTGTGTCTGAGCATCACAAGAAGAAGCAATGTCCCTTTAACACAGGATATGACAGGGTAAATCCATGTCTTTGCTGCAAAGGAGTGAATTAGCCTTTATCCATCCTTCAGAAGTCTCTGCCCTAGCTCAGAGGTGCAGTTATTATCAGTATTTTTCGCCCAAGCAACAGGAGAGTACTGGAATGCTAAAGGCCAGAGGCTGGCTAGTTTATCTGTCCTATTATTCCCTCTAACAGAAGGTCCAGACCTATCTGATTTCCATCTTCAAAAGCTGTAGTGTTTCAGATACTATCAATAGAATCAGACAGCATTGCTTCTTTTTACCTGTACTGTACACACTGATTTAGCTCTGAGCAACACATTTCTTCTTTAACTCCCCAAAGCCCCCTAGTTCTAGTCAGCTTTGGGCTTTTTTCTTTTCCCTTTCCTTTCCCTTTCCCTTTCCCTGTCCCTTTTCCTTTGTCTCCGTCCCTTTCCCTTTCCCTGTCCCTTTTCCTTTGTCTCCATCCCTTTTCCTTTGTCCCTGTCCCTTTTCCCTTCCTTTTCTCTCCCTTTCATTTCCCTTTCCTTCTCTGTGTCTTGCCCCAGGGATGAAAACTGCTGCTTCCATTCTGTGGTGCACCTCAGACATATAATCAGCATTTGTTCTGCATTAGATGTAGCCTGGCAGATGAACCTGTATTGAAATCCTGACATTCCACTGACTGCATTATAATTAAGTAAATATATTCGAGGTGATGCTGCATGCAGGTTCACAATGAAAACAACAGATGTAGCTTCAACAAGAAATTTTGAAGATGCTTATTTTTAACTTGCTGTTATATGGGAATATTATTAGTGTACTTTCTTTAGTGTGTTAAAGGTGAGCAGACTGCATTTTTATTTACAGAGCTGCTGAGAGTGAGACATCATGAGACAAATTGTCTCTGAAACATAAAATTTTAAATCACAAATAGAATCCATACAATCAAAAATATTTTTTAAAGGAAATGTCAAACTTGAAAAATTAATATTTAGACATCTGAATAGTCCAATTCATTACCCCAATTCTGAGATCTACCAAAAAATGCCAGGTAGAATTAGAAGCTAGAATTTTTTATTTCATGTCAGTCACTGGTGCAGCCTGCTGCCATAGTCTTTACCTCAGAGATGTAAAGCTCCCCCCTCCAAGAAGAAACTTATGCTGACATTTCTGTAAACGATGATCTCTCTCATACAAACATTCTCCTTCCACTAGTACTGATAGCCTATTTCTACAGCGCTCAGCCCAGTCTTTTCTTCATTAACATTTCATTGATAATGGTTTCATTGCAAACAACAGTAGGTGTCTACAGCCAGACCTTTCCTTCGTGTAACTTCACAGAAGGATTGAACCTGGAACTAAGTCTTTTTTTCCCTGATACCAGTAAAATCATACCAGGCATAAATCTAGACCATAACAACCAAAATATTTTTTATCATTTTTTTCCCAGTGATTATGAAGGGCAAATTTCAGTTAATTAATTTGGAGAGCAGCATGCCATGTATTATAACCTTTTCATTATTTCAGCATGGCTTATCCTACCTAATAGGATGACCTATCACAGGTCAGGAAATTTAAAGTTTTCATGAATGGAAGGTAGCCAACAAAATCTTCCTGATGAGAGAAAGATTTTTAACTAGCTGGCATCTCATTGTGATAACTTCTGGTTGTGACAGCTGTCCTTACACCTTGGTGTTTAAGCATGTCTGAGGGGGACAAAGCAAATAAGGAACATGAAAGTCATTTAGGGACTCAGTAGCCTAAGTCTGAAATCCTCTTTGGGACACAAAAGTTTCCCATTACAGGTATTTTCAGGTGCCATCATTCCCAGTGCCAAGTTTGCAGTTACGAGACATGCTAATACACAGTCTAGCACAGGGGTTTGAGGTGGGATGATTTATAATCATAACAGAAAATGTTTCTGAACATCACGAGTCCTTCTATACAGAAGTTATCGAGCAGTTGGACATGAAAAATATGTGGACTGAAATTTACTAACTTATTGTTTCTAGATGCTGTGAGGGTGAAAAACTCTTACTGGTCCCCTGTTTCTCACTAAAACTCCCCCAGTACATGAGAACACTCTGTGTATATTACTTTAATAGTTAAACTATAATGGAAAAAACAGCTGTTCTTTTCCCCTTCAAGTTCTCCAAATGGAAAAGGTCAGTATTGACTGCATGCAAAACAACGATTGCCCTAAGTCGATATTTGAATCACCTCAGGATTTCCTTATCTTCTTTTTGTTTGAATAGATGTCAGACAAGGATGAAATTACAGAGATTTGGGCAATACAGTAGAACTAAACTGTTTGTGGAATAACTACAACCAGTAACCCTGAAACATATATGTTTAACAGCAATGCAGAAGTGCACAGTAAGAGTGGAGCAGCTGGTAGGGTAACAGCTCATGGTTTCAACTTTTCTGCAGATTGCCAACATATGTATACACACTGTTAGAAAAGAGGGAAAACACACCCGAGAGTAAAGCCTGTGAAACATTTCTAGGTTGTGTACTTTTCCTTTTTTCCCCTTTCCCCTTCCCCTTCACTTTCCCTTTTGTGTCTCCTTCTCCAAATCAGAATCCCAGAATGGGTCAGGTTGGAAGGGACAACAGAGGGTCCTCTGGTTCAATCTCCCTGCTCAAGCAGGGTCATCCTAAAGCACATGGCACAGGATTGTGTCCAGACAGTTCTTGAGTATCTCCAGTACTCCAGGAGACTCCACAGCCTCTCTGGGCAATCTGTTCCTGTGCACAGTCACCCACACAGTAAAGAAGTTCTTCTTCATATTCAGGTGGAACTTCCTGAGCATCAGGTTCTGCCCATTGCCTCCTGTCCTTGTCCTTCTCCTTTCAGAAAACAATAAATATATAAATGAATGCATTCTAGGGAACAAAGACCCCAGCATTGCAATGAATGACCTAGGATCTTAATATCTTAATACTTCTCTTCTTCAGAATAATCACAATGTAGTCAGGAGGCTTGATTGCAGCACCTGGAGAAACACTAAATTGAATATAATTTATCTGTCTGCTTTACACTTGTTTTTCTTTTCCTAGGCACACTACAAAGCTACATCTCTGACTGTTGCAAGCCTGTATCTTTTAATTTCTTCGTTCATTTCCCTATACCTTCATACTTTACTTTTCGTCAGTGACATTTCCTGCCCAGATTACCTTTTTGCGTTTTTTACTTTATCTTTTGCTTATCGCCTGTGTCTTTTTCCTTCATTTCTTCTTTCCTCTCTCTCCTTCCTTAACACCTGCTTTCAAAAGTACATCTCATTTTCTGTTATCTGATATGACAATAACATTTCATTCAGTAGGATAGACTGTAGAAATAATCCTATATGCAACTCCGCAAAAAGGGAAAAGGACACTTTTTTGTTATTTTATCTGTCAAATTTGCAATCTAAAAGTTAAGAAAAAAAAACAAACAAAATCAGCTCTTCCTTGAAAAATTATTTTGTTCAAAATTTGAGGTAGTGCATTCTTTCTAAATGCCAATTTCAAAAGCCTGGAATAAAGTCATGTCCTGTGTCTGTAATTTCCTAAATATTTAATGGTCAATTCACTTCTCTTAAGAGATGTGTATCAGACCACAGACATTAAAAAAAAACAATCTTGAAGAATCTTCATATTAAATTAGTCAGGTTTTTGGTTTGGTTTTGTTTGGGTTTTTTTAATTAGGATTCTATGCCTTAAAGGGATGTGCAGAAAGTCAGTTCTGGAGCTGGTTCTTCCCACAGAAGTCTGGTTCCAAAGAACCTGGAGCAGAGGAATCTGGAAACTGACAGGGAGTAAAACACCTTCATATGGCCACTTCACACAAGGCACTGTGCTTTTCAGTGAGATCTGAAATGAACTACAGCACTGTAGAGAAGTATGGTGAAAAAAAAAAAAAAATAAAGTCGGTATCTGAAGGTGGATCCCATGAGGAAAAGACAAAAAGGGCATATTTTGCTCACTGCTACAGTGTAGGCTTCCCAGAAAAATACATGTGACCCAGACTCTGAGGTAAAACAACTCTTTGAAACTTAGCAGGCAAACACCTTCCACTGACAATCAGTCATGGCTTGTCAAGCTCTTCATCCCCATAGATTGTGTCAGCATTTCTGACAGTGTGCGATAGCAAAGGGAGATTGTATTTTTATATTAAATATGAGGTCAGGGTTTGTGGTTTTTCTCACTCTGGAAGACACCTGTTGGGGCCCTCCCCCTGCCATGTAGTCCTGGGAGAGGGGGCCCTGGGGGGGAGACACGGTCCCTAGACCCTGGTCAGCCTTGTTCCCCATTGGTTGTTTTGTGTTCCCCTGCACGGGCAAGGACCCTCGGGTCCCATGATTGCCTCAGTTCCTCGGCAGAGCCCCGGCCATGTGGCTGAAGAAATAAACATCTCTGAAACATCTACGAAGAATCCATAGATATTTCTTTCCACGGGCCTCGTTGTCTGATACGCGTGTTGCAGTATCCACACTGTAACAAATGGTAAAGAATTGTGGGCAGAACGATCCCCGATCCCTACAGCGACTGATTTGTGAGTAAACTCTGGATTCCTCTTCTTGTTTTTGTTTTGCTATTCCATATCTAAATTATGGAGGAACCATGGAAAGACTCTTGGCTCTCAGAGCCGCATATGGACATTTATCTTAAACTTGAAAAGATTCTTAAACAATGATTCGTAAATTTTAGCTTAATTCAAGCTCAAAAGGAGCTGAAACACTTCCTGGCATGGTTGTTTAAGAACTTTTTCTATGTTTCTTGGGATTTGTTTCTTACCAAAGACTTTTGGAAGACCATTTGGACACAGTTAATTTCTGAGTCAAAATATATGCCGATGGAAGAATATTTTCGTTACTATTATTTAATTACCGAGACTGTTGAACAATGTCAGCTGTGTCTTGGCGAAGGGAAGTGTGCCTCAGAGTCCGTGCGACCCAGGCCACATGGACCAAGCCCTCTCTGAGCAGCAGTGAGGCAGTTCCCGTGCGCGGGTGGAGCGACACGAGCTGCAGTGTTGGCAGAGAAGTGAAGCACAGTGGGAGCGGGGTGACCCGGCGGTGGCTGCCCGGCCCCTCGCAGAGCGTGGTGGAGCGAGCCCCGTGAACGCCCGACTGAGAGGGGCGGCGTGCGGGTGGCAGCCAGCAGCGGTGGCGGCGGAGCGGAGCCACACCCAGCCGAAACACACGCTGGAGCAGGGCGCGGGGAGGCCACTGCTTGAGGGCCCGGCCGACAATGGGTGCAGCGCCAGGCAGCGGCAACACAGCTGAGAGCAGAGGAGACAGCGCGCAGGGAGCTGAACGGCACAGCCTGGCCCAGCCCGCGTGGCCTCGAATGTGACCCCGGGAAGAGCGCGCAGGCACGAGCAGCCCCGACAATTCCAACACGGAGCAAAAGCGAAAGAGAAAGCAAAAACCCAGTGAGACAGAAAACAGCAGCCACTCAGAAAAAGGAAAAGATCACTGTAGCTAAGATTTTAGGAATAGTAAAATGGTATAATATTAAACAAAGTTATGGTTTTGTAACAAGATGTGACAGCCAGCAAGACATATTCGTTCATAGAACTGCTATTAAAAAGAATAACCCTGAGAACTGCATCCCAAGCTTGGGAGATGGAGAGGTGGTGGAATTCAAAATTGTACAAGGTAGAAAAGGGTTACAAGCAGCAAATGTAACTGGGCCTGGGGGTATTCCAGTCAAAGGCAGCCTTTATGCACAAAATTATAAACAATATCCATCCCAGAAGCTTCTCTACGCACAACCTACTTTCCCCTTTTACCCTATACCAAATATGAACCCTTTCCTAAGTTTACCCCATCCCCAGTTTATTCCTAATCCATTTTTCACCCCATGGCTTCCCTATACAATTCTCTTTCCCTACAACTCCTCTCCGATGCTGAGGGGGGATGAAAAGGGGGAGGGAAGAGATTAAACCCTCTCCTGCCTCAGTTTCCCCACAAAGCATGCTCAGAGAGTCCTGTCTCCCTTCTGTCAGCCTTAAGATGTTCCAGAAAATCTGTTTGGACATTTAAAGACTCAGGAGGGTGGCCTGTTTTGTTTTGAAACTGTTCTTGTTATGTTTATCCAGTTGTTTTCAACGTTAAGTTCTAAATCTCTTTTGTTAAAAATAAACGGGTGAAGTGTTGGGGCCCTCCCCCTGACATGGAGCCCTGGGAGAGGGGCCCTGGGCGGGAGACACGGGGTTTCCCTGCCCCTGGTCAGCCTCGTTCCCCATTGGTTGTTTTGTGTTCCCCTGCGCGGGTAAAGGACCCTCAGGTCCCGTGATTGCCTCAGTTCCTCGGCAGAGCCCCGGCCATGCGGCTGGGGAAATAAACATCTCTGAAACATCTATCAAGAATCAGTCCATAGATATTTCTTTCCACGGGCCTTGTTGTCTGATACGTGTGTTGCAGTATCCACACTGTAACAGGCACCCTACATGTGTTTTTCACAAATGTTGTCCAAATCCTCAGCCACAAATTCATCCAGTTTAACAGCCACCTCATCCCAACCTGCTTTACAAATGCATCCGTGTGCAGAGCTGTGTAAACAGCTACAGCTGCATCAAAAAATGGAAAACACTCATGTCACAGGATGTAGGAGGGGAAAGTAATTTCCAGCTTTCACAAAAAAAAAGCAGTTTTCAAAGGTGGAACAGTGTCATCTTTGCATTCAAATATTCTCAGAAAAGACATAAAATTCTGGAATATTCCTATTTTGTACACCTGACAGCTCTTTGCTACAACTCCTGAAGTATCTGTGGATCCAACATTCACACAGTGAAAAGTCCAGTTGAAAAGTCTCTATGCATTTGGATCAAAGGCTGAGTAGATTGAACTGACTTCAGAATAAAATTAAGGTCATAAACTTGGCATTGCAGAACTAAAACAAACAAGTAAAACACTAACTGGTATTCACTAGAGATATATTGATAGAAATGAATTTTGTGAATTATCAAATGCAGAGTAGGACTTCAGCAAGATCTCAGGCAAAATGACACAAGCAATAGCTGTGATGGCAAAATTTGCCACTCTTAACCACCCACACCTATAGCTCCATAAAGGGCAAAACAATAAAAGATAAATGCAAAACATAAATAATGTCTCATGAATACATATTTTGGCCAGCTACAGTTTCACCTGTACACAAATGGGACATTGCCTTGCCACCTTGTCACTCCAGTGCTGTCAGAGCAGAGTGTTTCCACAGAATGTCTTGGAATAAAAATCTGTCCTTCCTCGATGTCAAAGAAGGTGCAAGTTCATAGCTGGCTGTGTCCATTATGAAACAAGTTCAGCAGACTTTTTCTGAACTTCTTGCTATGCAGATATCCTGACAAAGACCAGAGTGATTGTTGTTAGTCTCTGTTGTTTTTTGGAGAACAGCTGACGTGGAGGGTGAAAGAATGAAATCTCAGTAGAAAGACTTCTTAAGTAATCCCAAGTAGTCATGTTTCTGTGTTGGGATCATCCTAGTACCTGTAGTGTCCATATAGAAAATAGCATTTATGGATGACAGCACATCTAACCAAGAGTAATTTGGATTAATGTACCACCATTGTGAATTAATTGTCCATATTATATGCAACAAGAAGGTGACAGTTTATCTTGCTGATAACCTCAAAATTGAGAAAGAATATTACTTTCAGACTCTATCTTTCCCTCTGTGGGTTCATTTACAATCTTCATATATGGACTTATACTGGGGAATTCTTTACAAAATAAGAGAAGACAATGTACATCTGTACATCAGTCTTTTTGGTTTTCTTCTTTGGTTTTTTTGTACATCTGAGAACTAATGAATCACTTTGGAGAAGCAGTGGGACTACTTCCCTTATTTGATCTTTAGGTAGTGAACTAACTTACTGCACATCTTTATCTCTAAAAATTATTGTTGAGTTTGCTTTTTAATGAATTTGTGGTCTTGGATTTATTTTCCGGTATTTGTTTGGAATTTGTGCTGTTCATAATGTGCTAGTCATTGATTCAGTTGTATTTATGTACCTCAGCCAACAGAATGACAAATCTTCTAACTGAATCTTTCCTTTTGAATATTTCAACATTTGATATTAAAACCTTGCTCAAAACTGTGAGGAAAATGAATGCAAAATATTAGTGAAAATATTTTGTAATATATTTATGCCATTTGCTTAATCCTGTACTTGGAATCCCTATTGCTGCTCAAGAGAAACTGGCAAAAATGGGTCTTAGATGAAATGAAAAAGAATCTGTTCAAGGAACTTTATGTAAAAATAGTAAAGGGAACTAAAATTTCTCTTCATAGGTAACAGCAGCCACATCATTCCATACAGGTTCAGACTTATGCTCATTGTGCCTCACCTTTCTCCAGAGGTACAGTTCCTTTGTTGGGCACCTCTCTAGTAAGAAAATTGTCACAGACACATTGCTCTGACCTGTGTTGATCCCCTTAGTCAAACATTGCTTAAGCACTCAGTACATCATAAAAGGAAAATCACTGTGTTGTTTCACAAATTGTCATTTGACATGTACTGAGGCTCTCACACTGGCAGTACTAAAATATTAACTGGATTTCCTGAAGATTCTGAATGAAACCTTTCACATTCAGGTATGTTGTATTTAATTTTGTGGACCTGTTGTGACAGGTCAGAAAAAAGAGAAAAAAGAGTTCATCATAGATCTGATTAAATCAGTGGTTACATTTATTACATCCCAAACAGAATATTGTGTCAGCCAGTAGCATAAACATTCAGTTCTTTAAAAATTGGGTTTGCAAAGCTAAAAATAGTTATAAGCCTAACCAGTTGTTATAAATATTAAAAGTAAACAACAAAAATTAAATATGTCAGAAAACTAAGAGTGTTTAATTTGATATTCAAAAAAGTCTATCCATGATCTAAATCTAGAATCCAGAGGTAATGTTACATTGGTTGAAAGAGAAACAAAGACCTGTTTTAGGGGAAAAGTGAAAGCAACCATGAAAATGCATATATATAAGACATGGAACCAAAGACAAAATTTTTAATACTATAGTATAGAAGCTAGAAAATTATTAGGGGAAGCCAATGAATGCATGAAGACCTACCTAACTCATAATTAAGACCAGTTAGTGGAGATCTGGGAACCTTGAGGCAGTTCCCAGTTGCTTTTTTTCTTGATCTTGCAAATATATTCAAGAAAAATCTAGTTCAGCAGGTTTTTGGGCAGCTGAGCTCATCTACACAAGTAGGAAAACTACACAAGTAATAAATAATTAGGCAGGAAAATGGGAGTGTTCAGCAAACATTTCTCTTTTGTAGGTATGGTAAAAGGCGATGGTTTTAATAACCCAGATCATGATGATGAAATAAATTTCTTTACAATAGTAACACCTTGAAATGTTAAATACATAATAAAGCTATGATATTCTGTCGAGTTTTTAAGTAAGTAGACATAGTTTGAAATTCTCTCTTTAAAATGCTGCTCAAGCTCTCTGGACCAGTAATGCCAACTTTCAAGAAGTCCAGGAACTCAGCAGATGTCCCAGAAAGCTGCAAGAAAAGAAACTTCACAACATTTTGAAAAGGATAAACAAGATGATCTATCCTGATGTTGATCAGCAGCTAAATAATGCAACAACCACTTGAGGAGAGTTAATGGATAGTAATATAATTAATATCAATCAACATGGCTTATGGAAATAAATCTTGTCATATTAACTTTCTTTTTGAAATTAAATTAGGCAGTTGACGTAGCACTAGCTGACATTTGCTGGTAAATAGAGCACTCTGAATGGATTAAAATCAGGCTAACTTCTCAGTCCCAAAACATCTTTATAAACAAGCAATTATCCCTGAATGGCCATGTTGCTATCAGAGTTCAACAAGAATTCACCTAATTAAAGAGGATTTACACTTCAGCATAGAAATTTCGTTCCTCCACTACCTGGGTAGCACAAACAAAACCCTTCAGCCTCTCCTCACAATATTCCAGCAACACAAACACAGCAATTTGCTACTGCCACACCAGCTACACCACGTACCATGCACAGCACACTAGACTGTGGATTGCTGGCAGTTTGTACCCAAACCTCCAGAGATGGCAGAAAAGGAGAGCATGGAGAGACACTTTTCCTACATTTCAAGAAATGCATTCCAAATTACAGATGAAATAAAGGATAAACAGAAATAAAGGATAAACAGTCTTTCACTTGACTAGAGAAAGTGGCTGACATGGACAAGAAAACATGTACTAGATAGTAATCAAGAAAGGAAGAAACACCTGTTTGCTGTTTGGGTGTACAAAATACAATTTAGAAGACAGTAGTACAAACAAAGGCATAAGTAGTATAGAAGAGAGGTATTTGGATGTATGAGCCAGGTGATGTATGTAGCAGTTCAAAAGAGATAACCTTATTCCCATCAATATGTGTGATTTTAGAGTATATTGTAGGACTGACATCCAAGCTTTCCCTCAAGAACAGAGATTTCAATCCTGAAATGCAGGTTAGCCAGTGAGTACAGCATTTAGGCAGAAATGAAAAATATGATTCAAAAGGGTTTGTCTGCTAATTCTAAAATAGAAAAGCGTAGTATAAAACTCTTTTGAAAAAGTGTTTTCTAAATGAATGTTAAGCTCCAAGGGGTTACCCAGGGAGCTATATATTACACTGACATTAACACCAAATGGGTTCATCTTGGTTAATGTTCTTACAGTGAATGCTAAAGTAATTCATCACTAGTGATTACATATGGTAAAGTATTAACACATTTCATCAGGCAAACATCCTTTGAATGTCATGGTTCCAGCACTTGGGACCTGAGAGTAGTTCAAGATGCATGACACAAACCACTATCACATTTTCAAATGCTGTCTTACAAGTTATAGATTAATCTGGTGTAGGTATGCAAATATTTGATTACTTGACAGCAGTTCACAGTCTACTGAGAGCAATAGCTCATAGGAAAATTAAAGGTGAGTACATTTTAATACAACATTTTTAAAAAATTAAAGACTACCTTTCCCCAAAAATCAGGTTTGGAAAGAAGTTTGTTTACCCCCACCAGATATTCTCAGACAGTCTAGATTTTATCACTGCCACCTAAAGTGGGAAGCAAACTCATTCCAGAAGCAAACTCATTCCAGAAGCAATAAATACACAATGGAAATGGGGATCTGCTGCTGTCTTACCCAGAAGCAAGGGAAAGATCATAACAGGGCTGCTGAGGAATTGTTCCCATACCTTCTGGAGCTGAGGGTATGGATGCCAGAGTTGGCCACCTGAGAGCAATTGGTCTGAGTCACCACTGACCGTGCAAGCCTGTAAACCTTCCTGTGAACAGACCAGTTTCACTTCATACTGAGTCCCTGGCCCAAACTACAGCGTTCTTACTGCACAGAATCAAATACATCCATGTATGTGTCAGGGCTGGCTGGTGGGGACTGTGGGAAGAAGCTAAATTTGAAGCCCATAGATAAAGGATGGAGAAACTATTAATGACTGTCCTGTTTGCTCAGGTTTTTCACTTTTCTATGTTATCTGTATATATGGAAACCTGTGAATTGTCTTCTCCCATTCACAATGGTGTTGATTGGAGTTGTGTAACTGGGGAAGAAATTAATCTTGTCATCTCAGGTTCTTGACATCGACTGCAATGACATTACTGAAGAGCTCAGTGTGGCAGAAAGGGATTTTAGATGTTGCAGATGCATCATTCTTTGATTTTTCTCTTTATTTACTGTACTTGAGCTGTTCTTTCACAGTATTTGACCCAATGCACAGGAATTTCTCTTTTCCCTGACAGGGGGTGAGGACAAGGGAAACAAATGTCACAACCAACACTTATGGATACAACCTTAAATAATAAAGCTGCATCAGGATAATAATAATAATTTGAATAACAACAAAAAACATCAGTATCAGGCTGGTGTTATTATTAGCAGCAGAAAACTATCCCCATGGTGCTTATTCCCTCACATAGTTTGCTCTCACTCAGTGCTGCCCAACTGGAGCAGCAGCTCAGGGGTCAGACCCAGCTGTTGACTTAGAGGCAGAGAGACAGCAAATCCCTCAAGGGGTCCCTTGTTTCATCAGCATATGTATAATCCCATATTCTTTCTCTAAGCAGAGCACATAAAATCCTTCTTGGATGTAGTTGGATTTATACAAGCTGTTGTTGATGGTGGGGTGTGCTGGTGGCCTTGTGCCGATCTGGACAGTTTGTGGTGTCCGGAGTTCATCAGCTCTGATGAATCCAATAAGACAACTAGTCTAAAAAGTTTATAAACTCTTAGCAGCTTTCATACAGTATCCCTGAGCATGTATTTTTTCTCTCTTTGACCAGCTATTTTTGGTAATTTTTCTCTGTACACACCCTGTATCAGTAGAGCTCAGTTACACAAATTGAGAAGGACGATTTTATGACACAAAGGTCTCACTTCAGACACCTAAAATGTTTACAATCAGCAGAGTGCATAGCAAGTCGTAGCAAGCACTCTCACTCAACACCTTTGTTAAGTTATTTTTACTGATAAATTAGTATTTCTACACACCTAAAAGTACAGAAGTCAACTGATATAACCAGTGAGCAAATTAAACACAGCGTGGGAGATTTCATCCATGCTGAAGGCGAAAACATTTCTTATAATATTCTTTTATTACAGAGATCACCTACCATGTTTAATTGGGGCCTGTCATGGTGATATTACCTTTATACAGGGAAGAGTGGGTGGGACATTAGAAGGGCAGAACGAAATAATGTAGAGAAAAGGCTGAAGGAAGGAAACTCCTGGAGATTTTCTGTCCCTTCTTGAGCTCAACTTATTATATTACTCCTTGTTTTTAGGACTTTTGAGCAAGTGTTTTCTGTCCCAGAGAAGGAAACTCTAAACCCCTAAACTCCCAAGCCCCAGAAAAGAAAAACTAGCCTCCTTTCAGAACTCTCTAGGGCATCATGCTGACCTTAGAAATGCAGCAACACCCATGCTTTTGAAGACAGAGTCATCCCTGAGTCTTCTCTTCCAACTTAGGGATTCCAACAGGTTATGGCCATGGTGCTGACAAAGGAGAAGCAGAATAGAGGTAGCTGTCATGTTTCATCCACATGTCTGAAGGAATGAACTGACACTGAAAGGCTCCTCCATATGCATAATTTTTTATATGCAAAATGTCCTTTTAGCTGTCCTTGGATAATAAAAGCACTTAGAGGAAGTTAGATGTGAAATGTACATTTTTTGTCTAACAGTCAAACAAGTGATATACAGCTTCTCCTGTCATGTCAGATTTGGAGGAGCAACGACAAAATCAAAAAAACTCCAAAATTTTCCTGTTACCTTTTAACTGTGGCAGGTTTGACTTGATGGCTTTGTAAATTATAAAACAAACAAGATACTAACTTGCCCCCAGTGTAGCCCTTGATTAAACCACTGCTTTTTTAGGTACTCAAGCTTGGCAGCACCCTCTGCAAAAGATGCCATATGCACCCTGCTCACAAATCTTCATGTGACTGCAATACATATTCATTAGCACCAACAGTTTGGAGGGCTGCTGTTCTCCATTTTGTCTTAAATCACTTTGAATGGTTGTGAGGAAAACTTGAATTTTCTTCTTTTCTATTCCTAGAGCATAACAGAGTGCCCATACCCCTGTCGGAAGTAGCAGTTCTCTCAGAATCTCCTTAGGACCTAGCACTTTTGTACCAGAAGCACAACAATGAAAAGCATAAATGCCACAAGCAGCACAAATTCAGGATTTAGAAAGAGTCTCAACTAGCTCCATCTGTGGACAAGTAGTTCCAGTGGTTTTTCTGGTGTGGAAACTCTAGCCACAATCAGGCATTCATTTCCTTTGCATTTAGTTTAAGATGTAGTAGGTAAAAAAATGGAAGGTTTCCTCATGCTCATTCCCAAACCTAACCTCTTCTCCTGTGGTCTCGTAGCTGTAACTGGGAAAAAGAGCCACAGGGAACACCTGTCATCCCAACTATGCTGGGAAAGGAAGGATGCACATGTCTGGAAAGAGCTGACGTGGCACTCTCATCTCCTCACTTTGTGACCCGCTTACTGCATCAGGAATACTCTGTATTTTGGCTGACAGGAACTGAGTGTTTACATCACACAGAGGTGCCAGAACCAGCTTTGTCCAGCCTGGTGTGTCTAGACAGGGCTGCGTCACACCAGGAGTTAGCTCAGGACACACAGTGCTGCAGCCTGGCACTGTGCCTGAGGCAATTAATCTTGCTTTGTAGTAGGACTAATTAGTCTGGGGGAAGCACGTGGCTGACCATTAGACCAGTGTTAGATTATTCAAGGCTTTTGCAGGTGCCACTGTACAGTGCAGTGCTGTGCAACATAAACATGCCTACAAGAAAAGTGCATGGCAAGTCCTCAAGGCATGAGGCTGTGGGCCTGAATTTCATCTTCATTAAGGTGCTGGAGTAAAGCAGCCTTAGAGCAAGCATGGGAGATGTCTTTGGGAGAGGATGCTAACAGCTGGGAACAGGAGGAGCCTTGGAGGCCCTTGTGCTTAAGGCCCTGGGATCTTTGCATATAGCATTTAGAGAGCTTAGCTCAGCTGAAGCTTTTGGACAATATGGACATAATGAACAGCAAACCAGAAAATTGGCTGTCCACTTCTGATACTGGGCATTTTGCAAAAGTTTGTCTGTCTGAATATTCATCCCACATTTTAAAAATATAGTAAAATCCCAATATTATTTTATCAGCCAGATGAGCAACCTGACCCAGCTGGCTGTCCAGATATCAGATTCTTTGTGCTGCCATAGGGGAATGAGCAGGACAGGGAGCAGGCAGGGAGGAAGAGCTGCCATTTGGAGGCAGCCTGCAGTGAGACAGAGCAATGTGATTTAAAGTCACGGTCATCTGCAAAGGATGGAAACAAACAAAAGTGAGCAAACTGTGGGTAAGCAACTTTATTTATAAGCCTCCTACAAGCTGAAAGGCAAGCAAGACTTTCTGACAGAAATCACCATCTCACCATTTAACAGTGACACATAGGACTTTTCTTCTTTCCCATTTGACTTTTATTTCCCTGTAACTAAATATGGATGTTTTTATTTCAAACACTGACCCCAAACTCCTTACCATTACTTTTTATTTTAAATGGAGAAGTGCAAGAGATACAAGAGTTCTTTTTTTTTGTTTATTTTAAGGAAAAAAAGAAGAAAGAAAAAAAGCAGAGATGTACAAAGGATCAAGGAAGGCCACTGCATGTTAGCTGAAAATAATGGATTCACTTAATCCTGCTGAGGTAAATGAAAGCTGACTGCTAAAGAGAGCCACTGAGTCATAATAAAGTTGAATGAACTTGGGTTTCAAGTCCTGGAGAGGTTTTGAGGTAAAACTGTGAGCCAAGAAGGGTTTATTTGAAAAACGGGAGTTGTAATGTGAGTCTACGTAGAAATAAATGGTGTCTCTCCCCTTTTAAGCATCATGCTTTATCTCATTTCTGGAAAAGTAATAGCTCAGAGGTGGCAGAGACACATGAAATTTCACAGATGTTAAATAAAAGACAATGCAAACTTTTATGGACTTGTCATCATATCGTTATATTATTTTCTTGCAGATAAGATAAATCAGTGTTCTAAGAAACAGAGCAGGGAAAATAAAGACATGGTGTGATCTGCAAATCCAGTAGATCTCTAAAATTTTCCAGTGGATCTCTATCAATTCTTCCAGGGTCCTCATAAACACCATATGGGTCACTCTTCACACTGGTGAACTAAATCCTGCTGCTTCTTACCCTTTATGTAAATTCTATCCGAATTTTAGATATTTTTTTTCTTCACTTTGCTTGAAAATAGTGGAGAAAGACCACAGCCAAAACAGTAAGTCATAGATGTAAACCATGTTTCTAATGACACTGACCTCTGCCAGGTGCCAGGGCAGCCCACATAATCAGGACAGAGCTGATCACCAGATTTGTGAGCAGCAAAATCAGAAGAACAGAAATAGCTGGCATTTTCTTATCTTTCCTGGTGGCAATGGGCAATATCCATTTTCTCTCACCACCTGGGACTTCCACCTCATAAATAAATCTCTTTCAGTCGCAAGGATATATGACTTTGGCAGTGATAGTCATTGTCACACCTTTCTGTGCTGCCTCACAGTCATGACCTTCAGGGCCCTTTGCAAAGTTGCAGCTTGTTAGAGTGTGCCTTATACAGTCATGAGTGAGGATTTAGTATTTTTACAGTGATTCTAGATCAAACATCTTTCACAAGATAGCCTGAAAGAGCAGACTCACTCTTTGTTTGTCCAGTCAGATCCTGTGTTCGCACAAAATGCAGTCAACAATGACAAAATACTTTTTATCTTACCTCTTCATCCTTCTTTATTGACCAAGCTGCTGTGTCACCCTGTATTTTCACAAGCTCTTGAAGAAGAATCCCAAGCAAGGAGTTTAGAAATTCTCACATCAAAATCCATGCCATGACTGTGTCTGTCCTGCAAAAGTGTATCAAAATCATCCCTGCCATCCCACCAGCCTCCCAGCCCAGCTGTTCTGCTGGCATCCGTGTGGACTCCCAGGGCTGGCACATGTGTGACTGAGCCAGTCTGCCTTGTGTTTTACAGTTAAACATTTGAAACTGTCATTGCAGGATATGGTAAGATCCAGAGCCTGTTCCAAACCAGTGGTATGTATGAGATCACACCAGGACAAGGATGGGAGGATTTATTCCTGCAAATGGGTGTTGCATACCCCTCATCCTCAGGGACAGGCAACATCCCCTGCCCCTTCAGTTGCCAGCAAAAGTGAAGGTAAACTGAATTCTGCTGTCTACAAGCTTTCAGAGGGAAGCCCAAACACCCATTCCTCAAAACTCTCAGAGGATATTGGAAGCACCTTAGCCTTCCTGCGTGGATGTAGGCTACTCTAGCTGTCCTCAAACACTGGGACTGTACTGCTGCCTCCCCTGGGAAGGAGGACCTGGGTGGTCTTTTCCTGTAGGAAGGAGAGGCAGTAGCACCAGTACTTCTTATGAAACTACAGCACTAATGTTCTTACAGATGCTCTTCCTTGGAAATTCAGCGTTGGTGCACACTGCTTGTACCCTCAGAACTGCAGAACTTCTAAAAAGCAGGACTAGAAGAGTAAGAATGGAGTGAATTGCAATGGCAAGTGTGACCCAGGGGGGTATGTGCTTCTATGCACATGAATTCCCACAAGACACCAAGGAGGATTTATCCTCTGTCTGAGTACCTGCAGAGCCACTGCTGGAAGATTTAGACTTGAATAGTGCAGCATGAATAGTTGGGGTGTCAGTAACCCAGTATTGTGTTGTCACTTGCTATGCTTTGGTTATTTGTGCAATAAAAAGAGATGTATCACAGTCAAGGAGCTAGAGCAGGGCAGAATGATTCTGGTTTTGTAACAGCAGACTTAGTGGTAATTAAGAAGAATACACAGGTGCTGAATGACTAAGGCAAGCCATTAAGAGTGTGTGACTGCACCATTGCCAGACCGTGTGCTGCTTTGTGTCAGCTTGTGAGCAAACGGTGCTCGGCCTCTGTGTAACTTTGACATGAGTTGTGAATGCCCTTTTTGAATCATAGGAAAGTAGTTTGATTTTGGAGATATATGCCTGTTTTGCAAGACAAAGTAAATAATAAATAATGATTTTTTGTAAGATAGAAATGGCACTGAGTAGTCCTAAGGAACAACAAAATCTGAGTTTTGCAAGTGCTATTAACTGCTTTCTAATAAAGAGGTACTGTAATATGGTAGATTAATATCACTATGACAAAACCAGGTAATCAACCCAGAAATATCCACTTAGCATGACAATTTGCTCCTGAACTACTTCTGGCATGTTTACTTGTTTCCTGGCAATACAGTTATGTTGTGTACTTTCCTACACAGCTGTTGGTACTTCTGCTTCTTTCAAGCACTTCTTCCTTCCACTTACAAGTTTCTCAGCTTTGGGGAGCTGAAGAGATCTGAACACATACTTTCACTTTTCCACTTATCCTCTTCATCAGCTCTTTCACAATTATGAAGGAAATGCCTTTCAAATGCTCAGGACACCACTAAAATTACTAAAGAAGCATTATTTTTTTTTCTTAGCCTTAAGACATATTAGACTTAGAGGATTTTTTTAAATTATGTATTAAAGCCCTTAATATATTTAAGGATTTATCATAACCCAGGTGTAGGTTCATAAGTCCGGATTTGCCTTTCAGATGACACTCAGAGAAATTCATCAGCTCCCAGCATGTTGAGGTGGTGAGGGCATTTATTTAAAATTTGCTCTCATGGTGACTATGCCAAAGAAGGGAAAGAGAAATGATCTTCAGGTAACATCAAAATATGACATTTAGCGACATCTCCTAGAGTTCATGTAGAAGGAGGTGATTCTAGCTCACATAACATTTCTGAAGGAGCCGGATGCTTAAGGGAAATAATTGCAATGGGGAGGATTCTATTTGTCTGTGAGCCAACATATGGTTGCCTTTCCCAAAAAAACAATGAAGCGCTTAAGGAAAGTTGTTCTTCCCGTACCAGGGGAAACAAAATAAGTTGGGTTGCCAAGCAAGTGTAGTAAGATTGTGTCTGACACCAGGAGGGTCCTTCACACCAGCGTCACTCTTATGGTCTCCAAATGGGAAATGGGCCATCACTACAGACTTCAGCAAAAGCAGCTCAGCAAGAAAATTCCATTTCTTCCAAAGGGCTTTGCTTAAAACTGATAAAATACCAATTTCATTCATTTTTCTTTTGAAATAAAAACTATGTTTTTTCTGTATGATCACTTGTTTGTAAAGTTCACTATAATTCTTCTGTGAATTTTGTTTAAATGTTGTGTGACATACGTCAGTGGAGGTCTCTTTCTACTCACACTGTCTTGGAGCATTCCTGTAGAAAATGTGCTTACTGGCTTGTCAAGAACATGTCATGTTTGTGTTCCCATTGTTTAAATTCACTCATCATTTATTTCAGCTGACTTCCAGAAAGCACTTTTGACATAAATAATGCAGTGTCCACATGAGAGTTGTTCCCATGCAAAATGCGTGGCAGAAGACTTTGACCTTTGAGCAGCAGGCTAATCTGAGTGATACTCACTCAAAAAAAAAAAAAAAAGAAAAGAAAAAAAAAAAGAATGTGTGCAAATGCATGCAAGGATGTGTGAACCTAGGTCAGACTTACAGGCAGCAGTGTGTAATGCAGAGATGTAAGCAGCTCAGGAGACAGGTGATTTCAGTAAATCATAAGACCTCTCACACTTTCTCAGTGGCAAACAACATGACTACAAGTATACTTTAAAGATCAGATTTTATAAAAAAACAAAACCTCTTCTCTGCAAATGTTATGTTCCCATCCATCTCTATGCTCCAGTACATAGAACAGTTATTACGTGTTTTCCATGGAACCAGCTTGCAACCATTTTGAAAAATTAGGCAAATCAGAAACAAATAATAGAGTAATTTTCCAGTGATTGAAATTGTTGTCATAGAATTAAGACATTAGCAGGATCCAACCATAATGATTTTGTAAGCATATTATCTTCACTGGACAGCTGATTTCACATAGTATGCATGACTTTATTCATCAGTTCCATCTCCTGCTTACGGAGACGAGCTTCCAAAAAAAATCCCTGTTCTTAAATCAGCATTATTCTTGCATTGCTTTTCAAATCCCCTAATCCATATTCAGCCTTTGCCCTTTTTTTACCCTGCTCTTTACCTTTAGGATAACTGTGCGTGTGTCAGCCTATTATAAATTTAACAATGTATCACAGTTGCAAATCTGATTCAGATCAATGGCTTGAAAGTGACAAACTCTAATGATCTAATCTCCTATTAAATATTCATGAAGGAAGCTTGGCGAATACCCACTCTCCTCCTTCCTAATGGGTGTAAAAGAACCAACTACATTTTACTGATTGATCATGTGCATTTTCTTATTACAGAAACCTCTACATTGTGAAACTCTTATTTCAATCTGCAGCATTCATTTACCATTAAAGAAAATAACAACACCATTCCTTTGATAGATAGATAGATAGATAGATAGATAGATAGATAGATAGATAGATCAGAAGTATATTTGTGCTAACATACCTATTCTTTATAGCAGATTTTCAGGTAAAATCCTTTGTGGGATATAAGCCATATAGGATTCACAAGGATCCAGAGACATAAAGCTCTGGCAGCCATGAACTCTGAAGCTCATGATGATTTCTGGGTACACAGCCAAGGACAACAAATGTATACAGAAATAATGCAAGTCCCTACCATGCCAAAATGCCCCAGGAAATGCATAAACCTCTAAGAAACTTCAGGTATTTGCTGATCTGAGTAAGGAAATGTGTATAGTAAGATATGCACTTTTGCCCACACCATTTTCTCTTCTCAGACAATTACATGGCCTTTTAGATTTTAAGCTGGAAGAAAAAAAATATCATTGCAAAGTACCTCCGATAATACTAGCAACTCTTCATGAAACACTCTTTGGATTATCTGCACCCCAGTCATGTCAGGAGGCTTCTGGTTCTCTGAAACACTGAGAAATGGAATTAAGTGAATGATCATCTTCTTCTGCCTTAATTTCTATGCCATTTTTTTTTTTACTTTGTTTTTAATTATCACTTTCTAAATGTTAGGGTGGGGAGAGGGACATCAAAAGCCACAACATTTACAAGCAAAAAAAAACCTTCCCACACTTTCCAAATTAACTGCTTGATAGAATAACTAAATTTGAGTCTTAGGCTGACTCAGCACTCAAAATGGGCCTGATTCGGAAGTTGTTATGCAAGCAATGATCTCTGCTGAGATCAATGAAAGTATTGCCTATGCACATCCTCTGAGATCAGGACTCATCTATGACTCAGATGACTTCCCCCTTTCTTCCCTTATCTCAAAAGATCCTAAATTTGTTCCAGCCATAATGTCATTAGATTTAATCTATTTTGGTAAAAAGAAACAAAATTTAACAGTTTTCCATGTATATTTCTGTGCTGTCCTGACTAGAAAGGTTTTACTGCAGCAACACTTATGTTTCCTCTTCATACTTAATTCGTAGAACAACACAAAAGGCTCACTCCTGCATTCCAGCCAAAGGGTAGTTTCTAACAAGGTGATATAAAAGTGTGTCCTTTTCTTTCCTGCAACACACCAGGTAGATGAATTGTGACTCCCACTGAAAACAGAGAAGGCATCTGCAGTGTTTTGCAGATCATGGTTTGACCTCTTTGCTCTTTTTGATTTGCAAATGTCAAACAGTTTAAGAGCATGAACCACAGACAGTGAGATTTCACAGGAAGGGATTTGTCTCAATATATGCAGGTAGAGTCTTCTCTCTGGACATGCTGGTGTTGAGCAAGAAGCTGGTGTTTTATAATCTAATAACAATGATATGCAATGATTTTATGAATAGCGGATGCAATCTAGTCAGGGAAGTGACGCTACTGAATAAGAAGTTAATAGTCTATTCAGCAAAAGTAGGGACTAGCTAAATACGGGATGACCAAAAAAAATAAGTGAGGATAACTCCTTTCACCTTGGCAATAGCATAAATGCCATCAAAATAAACAGGAAGGGAAAGAGCACTTGCATCAGAACAACCTACTTCCAAGCTGTGACACAGATGTTTGGCCACTGCAGACAACAGTGTCACTAAGCAGCTCAGGAGTGATTCGCACTCCTGAAGGGGAAGGAAGGTTATAAAAGGGTCCTGCACAGCAGAAAAACCTTTTCCTTGACACCGAACAAGACAGAAATTACTGGTGCAAATGAGACTGCTGCCTGCATCCCAGATGCTGTGCGAGTGCTTTAGGACACTGCGAACATGCGGGATCACCATATGGAAGACAGACAGATGCTGTACAGCCTACACATAGCTACAGTTTATTAATCCTTTTTTTCTTAAAGGCTTTTGCTCTCAATAAATTATACCTTACTTGTATCAGACTGTTTGTTCACACAGGGCCTGTGAACACCCGTTACCCCATATCTCCTGCTCATTTTCAAACTCTCATGTTATGGGTAGAGGTACATGGAGCTGAGTGAAGGCTAAGGAACCCACTTGAAAACACAGGTAGGTTTGGAGACTGGTAGCAGTCTGCAGGGTCCATGTCCCTGGAAATACATTCCTATCTTTGGTGCAGACATTTCTCAATAGACCATTTGCACAGGCTCAGCACCACTTCAGGCACTGCACTCACTAAGCCCCAGAGACAGCCCAAAGACCAGTTTGAAAGGGCATTACCAGTTACCCGCTTAGGAAGAGGTTAATTTGATGAAGGACACTACTGGAGGTGTTACTGACCTTTTTTGGGTCAACTTGCTATGGTGTCTTTAGCCAGGCACAAGTTTAGCCAGGATATATGCAAGTTAAAAGTAGAAACCAATTACCTGGTGGCTGGCTCACACAAAAGACAACTAGGATTCACCAGTCCATTGAGCTAAGCTTTAATTTGGTCCCCATCTATGACAAGGCACTGGAGTCTTTGTCAGGCAGGCAGGAGGGGAAGGGGCAGCTGCTACAGCCCCCAGGGACAGATGATCAGCACTTGGGAGTGTTGTGGTTTAATTCCATCCAGCAGCTAAGCAACACTCAGCCACTCAGTCTCTATTTTGCCAGCAGCATCAGGGAGAGGTTCAAAAAGAAAGATGTGAAAAAACTCTGGGTTGAGATAAAGACAGTTGAATAGGAAAAGCAAAAGCTTTGCACGCAAGAAAAGCAAAACAAGGAATTCCTCACCATTTCCCACGGCCATGCAGTGTTCAGCCACCCCCAGGAAGGCTAGGCTCCATCATGTGTAACAGTGACTTGGGAAAACAAATGTTGTCATTCCAAGTGTGCTCCCCTTTCTTCCTCTTCCCCCAGCTCTATACGCTGAGGATGATTCCATATGGTCTGGGATATTCCTTTGCTCAGCTGGGATCAGCTGTCCCAGCTGTGTCCTCTCCCAGCTTCCTGTGCACCCCCAGCCTCTTCGCCAGCATGGCAGTAAAAGAAACAGAAAAGGTCTGGATGCTGTGCAGCACTACTCTAAAGTGCACTGAACTAAAACATCTCTGTATTATCAACTCTGTGTTCAGCACAAATCCAAATCATAGCCCCATACCAGCCACTGTGAAGGAAATTAACTATCCCAGGAAAAACCAGCACACTGGGTCACCATCTTCATCCCCTCTGTTAATGTAGATGGTACCAATAGTTTGACTTGGCAACCTGATGATTCCCTCTTTTTTTCTCTTTAGGATTTCATACTTTTTCATATCAACCCTATCCCTTCTGGATGCTTGAGCTGCTAACAATCCCAAACCAAAATCCTAATTTTTACCTTCCTTTGTTCCATACTGACTTTGTCACAGGTCTTTCTGGATGCCCTTACTCAGCCGTCTGGGACAAGGTTGCACACTTGTGCTGTGTCACAGCTGGGTCCTGGACACTTGGTCATGAGGGAGCTAAAGCCCTTAGGGCACCAAAAGGCCTTTATAGACAAGGGTTGCAGAAGATGCAGACCTGAAACTGGCAAAGGGTTACCCCATGACACTAGCAGCATCCCCTGTGGCTTTGGAGGAACATTTTACCAACGCACACAGCTCTGCATCCTGCACTGTCTGGGCAGGGATGTTTCTGCACCGCCGGCAATCTATTAATACCTTAACCATTCCCTGCAATGCATTACACAGCTGGTGAGTGGGAGGGCATGTACGAGTTAGCATTCTTGTTACGGTGTCATTTCCAAGGTGTTCCTGCCTGCAGGGTTCCAGTCTACAGCTGAATCTCAGGGATAATGAGGAAGTGAGGAAAGCAGAGCAGAAAGTCAGTGGTCACAGCACTCATCCCTGAACAACCTAGGATTTTTATGATGTCACTAGTATTTTAGGAGATATTTTATTTTATTATAATTGCTATTTCTTTTATAACAGAAGTTTCTGATGTCACTGCATCATCATTTCAAGAGTCACATCAGCCTTCAGTGTTGTCAAATAGGTAAAAAAGCACAAAGCTTTGTATGAGCCTTTACCACAGCTGTAGCACTGGAATGTCTCCTCCAAAATTCCCCGGAACTGAAGAACATATAAGAATTTATTTATCAGTTTTAATCATCTCCCCTCCTTTAACTTGCCAAAGTCATTCCTGAGATCAGCATAATGGACCAAAAGAAAAGGACTTAGCTGTTTCGTGATTTGTACGAAATCTATTTTAGGTCCAAAAAAACCTTTTAGTAAAATAAGCAGTGGAGACTGTGATAATGAGTCACAAATAGGCTGGATGATTTAGTGAGGACTTGTCAAAGTGCCTTACTTGAAGAAAAATGCATATTTCCTAATACTCTAAATATATGAAATATTCAAGGACTTCTTATGTGAGTGGAAACCCCCAGAGATCAGTCTGAGGTTTAGACAGAGATCTTATCTATACATGTGCACAGACAAGAGCATGTCATGATATATTTTATGGAATATTGCTCCAAATCCCAAGTATTTGACCATGTCACTACAGATGAAGTGGCCAAACTTTTCCAGTGGCCTTCAATATGAACACACCTGTTTCATTCTAAATCTGCTTGCATCAGTGAAAGTTATTCCCATTTTGGCACTAGGAGTAAACCACTTCAGAATACCTTGTTCTCCTTTCTCACTTGAAAAAAAAAAACACTTTTCATAAACAAGCATACAAAGTTATGATTGAAATGAGCTCAAAATCCAAAATTTTGCTCATTTACCTATTCTTTCATGCAAAACCAAGGCAATAGCATTTTCATCCAGCTCAAATTAGAAATATTTTGGGTTATCATTTCATAGTAAATAGACAGTGAAAGAGTATTTGACAGGCCAGATAAAGTAAAAAATTAACTCCATTTATCTGCTTACATTACAAGTTCTTTTATGTGCTAAGGAGATTTTAACTAAAAAAAAAAAAAAAAAAAAAGGCAGCCCCAGAGCAGGTAAGACAATTCTAAAAAGAGACATAGTTATACAAAGATCATCTCAAATTAAAAAAAAAAAAGAAAGGAAGTTACACTGTTTTCCTGCAGGAATTTTTCTTTTTACCTGTGTTAAGATACCTATTTCTAGAATCTCAAAATAGAAGACAATTTTGAACAGGCAGAACCATAATAAAACAAGAAGGTTCAGCTAAGCTTCCTTGGTCTGTCAAACTGGAATGACTGAAGAGCCCCATGGCTGTAAGCAAAGGTGTGAAAGGAGTCTCCAGCATCACATTTGGACACAGATGCTCCCAGACCCCAAGAAGTTCACCCCAATTCATAGCTGGGCTAATGGAGAGAGGTCTTGGTTTGATTTTGATTTGAGGCTTTCTTTGGACCTTTGTAAGATTTCTAAGCTTTCCCATATGCCCTTTAAAACAGAAGTACGTATTTTTACTCAAAAGAGATTTTTGAGGAAAAGATATTCAGGTGATATAAATAAACACCTGTACAGCTCTATGGAAGACTGTGAACCCAGTGGTGTAGAGGAGCTAATAAAATGCCTTCAAGATGAGAAATGGGCTTATAAGAAACAAAAGAGAATAAGCTGAACAGTATGGCTATAACATATTAAAATAGTTACATAGCTTTACTTAGAGCTGGTGGAAGTTATGATGACTGGAAAAAGCTATAAACTGTATGTTAATATGTACATGTAGACTTTACTCAGTAATGGTAATACAATAGTCCATGTAGTTTCTGTAAGATATTGTTGGCTATCAGGAATGAGTAAAAAGGGCAAAAACACCCAACTTATTTCTCCTTCTAACTCTTTCTCATAAATGGGTTAAGGGAATTACTGACTGCAAAACCAATGTAAATATTTATTTGTGCTAAAAACTGTTGAACTTCTATTTCAATAATTATTTGCATTCTTGGAGTCATCCAGCCAAGTGAAGCAAAAAACATAAAAGCATTTAAGTGACCAAATAGCCAGTACAAGCAACAAATGAGGAATAGCAAATAGCCAATGTGGTAATGTCTCTACAACCTTACTGAACAATTTAAAAGCTGAAAACAACCCAGATAAATAATTTTTTGAATAGCTTAAAATAAGAACCCAATTTAAATGTAATGAAAAGTAGGCATATACAGCCAGTAAAAAGGGAAGATAATTCTGCATATGAGGTGTCCACTGCAAAGCCTGGGACCTAGCCTATTTATTGAGATTAACATCATTTTAGTGACAGTATCATTATTACAGGAAAGGTTGTGAAACTCACAGAGAGTTAGACATTGAATAATTGCCAGTGAGATGGCCTAATGGCGCAGAGAGCATCCAAAATGGTTGAAGCATTCCAAGCGGAGATAAGCAGCCCTTAGAGAGACTCTCAAGAGATTTTGATTAACAGTCTGAAGTAGGGGAAGCTCTTAACAACTAACTGACTTTGATATGTTTCTTTTAATCCCACTGCCTCTGTTTGACACAGGTACAAGACATACAATTAGAAGCCATGTTCCACCAAGAAATTTGTGCCAAATGACATTGGGCTCATTTATCAAGTCAGAGTCAACAGGCCATGCAGGTTCCTTCAACCATCTTTATCCTCATAAGAGTTAAGGCACAGCACAGTAACTGGTATTTGACATTAAGAATGCTTGGAGGTTTTCAAAGTAACTCATAAAGATTACATGGGAATATATGTTTTGAACCCCATATATTTAAAAAACAATAGGTATGTGGGAACTCACAGAGCCATTTCTTTCCAAAAAGAGACATAATTTCCTTTTATTCATTATTTTTTAGATATTTGTGATCAATAGTTCAACAAATTACATTTCTTTTTTTCAGACACATTTTGAGAAGGACTGTAGGAGAGAAAATGAAACTTTTTTAAATTAAAATGACATTGACATTTCATCCATACAGTTTTCCAGTAGACTGTAAAATGAATCATCTGTCTGCTGTCTTTCAGTATTAGGAACAACGTAATCCATTTTTGTATATTGGAAAGTAGCTGTGGGAAGGTCTCATGTTATTTTACCTTGTACCCAGGGCTTCATCCTGTTGTTCCAAAGACTAAAAAGCTTGTTGTTCAGAGTCAAAGCTTCTGTTGAGCTGTAGTAGAGCAGGACCAGAGCCTAGAATCATGAAAATCTGTGAAACCATGGATTTATCATACATATGATTAATCCCAGTAATTAGTCTTGCTCTTAGTAAATAATAAATACAGCAAATATTTTGCTGAATTGTCCACAAAAGAATATAGGGAACCAAAGACAGTTTGACTTTAATCTACATTTTTGCAGATTATTTGCTCTCTTTATATCATTATGTTTCCAAAATGCAATCAAGAATAAAGCATGCAGAGTAAAGCAACAAAAAAGTTAAATGCTCAGTGGATTATAGGGGATTTAATAGGATAACCTAGATATTTTTAGCTAACTATTTTTACTATTTTACTTTACCACACTGTTAAAGGCTCTCCTAATTCTTCATGTATTAGCCTGAAAGAATGCCTAACATCCTGTTACACCATTTTTAGAGACAATAATCAATATCACAATATAGATGAAAGAAAAAGCTATAAAATTTAAATTAACTTCTGTCCTCTTTGCCACATTGATCAATTGCCTTTGTGTTTTCAAATGCAACCCTCCTGTTATTCAGTTTGCAATTCAGACACTCCCTATTTTTCCTAAATATGTTAAAGAGCTATTTAAATATGAATTTCATAACTCAGCAGCTGTTGATGAATACACAAGCAACCTAGCTTGCTAATGTTCATAAAGAATTGGAGATAAAGTCAAGGAAAGTTGCAACCAGATAGTGTCAGAAGCAAGAAAAGATGCTACAGATATGCTGAGGTCCTTTATATTGCAGTCAATCAATGTAAGAAAGATTGATCTCAAAATATTAAGACTTTGATATTCAAAGAATTCCTGAAACATGTAAGACTACTGAAACTATCATGACTGACAGACCCAATAATCTATTCATCTTTCTGTGCAATTCTTTGGTCCTCAAGAGATAAGAATCTAAAATAAAACCAAAAGTTTTATTGTGAAGGTAAAACTGCTAAGTTAATGATCAAATAACTTGCAACAAGAGTGATAGAAACTTCCCAACAGGAATCCGTATCATCTTATTAATTTAAATTTGTGGTTTTTTCCAGAGAAAAGTAAAGTAAAACTGAACATTAACAAGAAAAAAAGGCCACATAAACACACAGCAGAGTAAAATAAAAATCTCAAAGAAGATTGAGTCTGACAGGTTCTTTTAAGAACCTAGATGTGCTGAGACTGAGTGTAATTATAGCTCAGCAAAATGAATGATCCCCTCAAAAGTGTATGCCTATTGTCAGAGCAAAAATACTTAATTGGGGTTCTAGCTCTCACTGCTTTGGAGGATGTAAGGAAAAATAACCAGGTTCAAAAATAATAAATTGCTACTGCTGACAGAGAAAGATTAATTAGAGGTGAAGGCTCTTAGGAAGAATATGAGGACAGAAGGTATTTCAAAAATAAATTTTAAAAGTCACAAAGGTGATTATTAGATCTGAAATATATCACCTTATAATGCACAAGATGGGCTGTGGATTTTTTGAATCACAGCCTAAAGAAGAACTTTCTGGTTTATTCTGAATCTCCCTCTACAAAAAAACTAACTCTAGGAAGGAGAAAAGTTTCAGGCTTGAAACAGTCTTTGATAAAACAACAATGATTTCAGTTACAGCAAGCTCTCCACTGATTTCTGAGGTGTGTTTATGCCCTAGATTCAGTGGGAAAGAAACTGGTGAGTTGGATACTCACAGATGAGGGAAGACCACAGTCTGATATTTCTGTCAAACAAAATGTCAGTCCCAGGTTCCCTTTCAGTGATTACTGGCACAGTTTGTAAACTAAAGTTTTTGCTTGGATGGTGGCTATTCCTCTTAAAACCACAGCAGTAAATGTCAGCCCAATGAATTTTAATTCAGAATAGGTCATAGGGCACTTTGCACAGAAAATTCCAAGGAAAAGAAAAATCAAACTATAGGATTTTAAAGTTCTAGAAACACATTCTTTTTAGGGTATAATTAGTTATGCCCCACTCTGCAAGATTTATGTCCTCGGTGTTTTCAGAAAGCTTTATGATCGAGGACAATGTTACACTACATGCTTTACCACAGCAATGATGATTTTGCAGTCTATGTGAAAAGAGCCACACAAGGTTTGCCCTACAGACACTTGTGTTTGGCACTGCAC
Organism: Aphelocoma coerulescens; assembly: GCF_041296385.1. Taxonomy (NCBI): domain Eukaryota; kingdom Metazoa; phylum Chordata; class Aves; order Passeriformes; family Corvidae; genus Aphelocoma; species Aphelocoma coerulescens. Next base: position 117,799,311 of record NC_091015.1, on the reverse strand, counting down.
ATCACTTTGAACACATTTTGACACTTTGCATCACTAGCCCATCTAATACAGACTTCTGCTTTTTGTTTCTGCTTGTGCTTAGAATACAAGCATGATCAATACCTTTTAATCACACATACATACATACAGTTGTTTATAAGTTGCTTCAGAGATAGATGATTTCCTGGACAACAGCTTCCTAAGTGGTGCACTGCTTCTCTGACCCTTCAAAACCTAAAAAGAAATTGCAATATGTGGGAAACCACCAACTCCTTCTCTGACAGGAAATAAGAAAATCCCTCCAGCCATCACTTAGGCTTCTACAACCATATCATTTTCACTCGCCACACTCAGTTTGGATGAGAGGAACCTTACTTTCAATAAGCAATAATATTTTTGAATCAAAAGTAGATAATTCAGTTCATTATCTGAACATACTGTGCATTCTCACCATTCATGGTACACCTTGCCATATGACATATATATAAATATATATTTATGGTATAGAATCCCATAGGTACCAAGGAAAAGCTCGACCTAGTGCTAGCTCCACTACTTACCAGTTTCAATACATAGCTCTCCAAGCTTTGTCAGAGACCCCACTTCCATGTGATTAGCTCTGAGACAACTTCAGTGGTGAAAACAACCTTCCCCATTTAAACATTGTCCCACTTCAAGCAGTCAGGGACAGCAGAACCAAGCTGTAAAGATCTGCCATTGAATTTTCTACCAATCAATTAGTTATATAATGAGATAAAGTCTGGTCCATCTGCAGAATTTTCACTTAATGCAACACATTAAAAAGTCATTTCACTGTAAACACTTTTTAGAAGAACATCACCAAACTACTTCCCTGTATGTTGAGATAAAGATTTTGAGAACACAAAATATTCCTTTTAAGTGAATCAGCACTTATTCAGGGAGACAAGAAACAAAAATTCAGAATGTCAACCAAAACATTCTGTCCAGTTTTGATGAGTTACTTTCACATTTGCCTTAAGTACAGGTAGAAATAGAAAAGCTGACTCTACCTTCAGGGTTTTGCTTTTGTTTTTTTTCCAGGTTATCTTCATTTGATTGGCAGATTTTCAAATGCACATAGGATGAGGATATAGGTAAGAGCCAAACTCTTGGAATACATTTTGGCAGGACTACTTTCTAATTTTTGTGTGGACTCATCCAATGCCCTATTTACTAATACCTGAAGAAACTTTTAAAATGCCACAGTCAGCTGGAATGAAATATTCTTTGTCTGTGTGTGTGTTTAGTACACAATGTAGTTAAAGCCAGCAGTGGCAAAAGATCCAGTTGCCAAACAGATTCAAACAGTCTCCTATACAGAATGAGATCCAGACAATAGGACAATTCCCACTTATGCAGTCAAAAAGTGTTCATGAAGGACTAGCATCATTTGTAGATGCTAAATCCATAAATTTAAAAACAAAGTGCATAGGTTTGTTTTGTAAGTAGAAGGGGAGATTTTCCACATTGCTACAAGCTGTGTTTCCTAACTGTAAAAAGCTAGAAAATAATAAAAATACAGCAGGGAAAGATGCTTTCCCATGTGTTGTGGTTTGACACTGGTCCAACCCCAGGCACCCACTTAAATATGTCATCACAGAGGCATTACCAACCTCCCTCATTGGCCCAGTTTTTGCCAGCAGCATGTCCGTCTTTCAGAGCCATCAGAGATTAGTTCTGCTGGACATGGTGGAAGCTTCCAGGAGCTTCTCACAGGAGCCAGCTCTGTGGCCCCCCCACTACCAAAAACCAGGCCATGCAAAACTAATACACCAGGTTTAAAATAGACTTCCATGTGGAAAGCTTGCTCTTGCACATGACAATATTTGCAAAGACACCGTCTCCTCATCACCTCTGCCTTTAACCTCTAACTTGGTGGCATAACAGGTGTTTAATCAGGAGTAGTGCCACAACTTATATATGTTAGCAATAGATTATAAATTGGTGTGGAGTTCATTTTCTTCCTTGCAGTGGCCCATGAATGTCGGAGTCTCCTCCCCCCGCCATGTAGCCCTGAGGGCACAGACACACGGGGTTTCCCTGCCCCTGGTCAGCCTCGTTCCCCATTGGTTGGTTTGTGTTTCCTGCGCGGGAAAAGGAGCTCGGGTCCTGTGACTGTAGCAGTTCCTCGGCAGAGCCCGGCCATGCGGCTGGGGAAATAAACATCTCTGAAACATCTAGCAAGAATCTGTCCGTATATATTTCTTTTCCATGGGACTCCTGGTTTGATATAGGCGTGTTACAGTATCCCCACTGTAACACATGAAGACTGAGGCCTCGCTGGAAACAGCTGCTCACTGGGAAAGCCATGCCATAAGCTCAGCCCAGCCCAGCCCAGAGTCATCCAGTCAGAAAGCCCAACAGTTAGGGCTGCTGTAAGGTTCCAGTCAAAGATGGCAGAATATATGCCATTTGCAGTAGTGAACCTCCTAGGAATTAATTATCCATACAAGGGGAATCTTTCTGAAAGTATTGACGTTCTGAATCTCATTGCCAATATAAGTGAAATCTCAGCTTGTTGATGTTTCCTTGGACTTGCTCCACTTCAGAAAGCTCCTTTAGGGTCACCTTTATGGTTTATTTGGTAGTTTTTTATCCCTGCTACTGGCACTATGCCAAGAAAGAAAAAATTTGGAGCAAAAAACCGTTTTCACTAGCACCTCAAGAAACTTAAAGCAGCCTTTAGGTGGACATGTCTAACAGGCACAAAGAGCCTGGATGAATTCTAATGTGTGCAACTGCAAAGGTAGTTCACAAGGCAGATTTGTGCCTTGTTTTTTAATTTTGCTTTGTAGTCTCACTAGCTTCACCCTGAATATCAGAAGAGGAGTAAAGTAGTTCAGGATTGTGATCCTGGATGTCCTGATGGTCCTGGTTCATTCTCCTAACTTAGGGACTCATGCCTTCTCTCTCTGAGAGGTTGTTTTGTGAAACAGAACAGGTTCTGGTCTTGAATGTTGTATAGAGTATATTAACGCTTGCTCACTTCAGTTCTTGTCATGCTATGCATTCATTTTTGTCATTGCAAACAGCTAAACCACCAGGAGTATGTGGGATATGTATGTAAGGCAGTGTTAGCTCAAATTTGTACTTGGGACTTTCTCCATCCTGTCCCTCTTTTAGCTCATCTGGAAGCAATTCCCACAGGCCTTGGTGGCAGTTGCCGTGCAGCACCTCAGGGAGCTTCTTCCCGCATCACTAGTGGGACAGGAGCTGCCCTTGCTGCCATAACCATGGCATTCAGCTGGCCCTGGATCCCAGCAGACAGCCCTCTGAGGGTATGGGTGGGATGTTCTCCAGGCCCTTGGAGTGGTTTGAAGGCCCTTTGCAAGGGAAAGCATCCAGAAGAGAAGATCTAGCTCATCAGGAGAGATGTGGGAGGAACTGTTGCTCTCAGGAAGGATGTGTGATGGAGAGAGACCAGCAAGCATTTGTTGGAAACCCTGCAAAGGCCAGAGATCACCTCCACAGCTGTGCAGGCCAGCCCTGCTGGCGGCATGAAGCACAGCAGGAAGGACTCCAAACACCCCAGCCCCGGGCAATGTGTGGAGAGCAGGGAGGCAGGGCAGGGAAGCACTGAGGTCCCCAGACACCACAGCTTCTTGCAGCACAGACATCTGCCCACAGCTGTGTTTACTATGCCCAATATACTTCAAGCATCAAAGGAAATAAATAATCTCCCTGCATCCAAGCCAAATGAGCTAACCTTGAAGCAGATCACTGTATTTCACCGACAGCATGGTGATGTCCACTGCATTCAGAATACCACTATATTTTCACTCATTTGGGTTGCTTTATACTTCTGAGTAGAACTGTAGCAGACTAAAGAATACATATGGGTTTCTCAACTCTTTGTATATCTCAATCTTTACACATTGAAAAAGACCATTTCACATGAAGTTCCTTGATAATATATCATGAAAATATATCAGCCAGCCATCATCCATACAGCTCCACCAATTTAATTTTTGAAGATCTGGTCCCTTTTATTTTCTTTAAGAAATAAAAATTATCATGAGGCTCCAGGTGTCTTGCAAATTTTCCAAGTTCTTGTGAAGCTCAAAGATCTTTAAATCCTCAGGATTTCCTAACTTACCAATGTTTGCTTCAGAAGTGAAGAAAAATCATTGCTATTTTGTTTGGCTTATGTAAGCCTAGTTTTGTTCAATATTAAAAAAAAAAAAAATTGGAAAATATCCAGAGACTGAATTGTTGTTTGAGAATTTAATATAAACTGGATTAGTTATGGGACTAATAAATATATGTATTCTGTGGCTGTATTGAATTTTAAGTAGATGATTCTAGGTCCTCTGAGATTCATTCTGAAAATACAGAATTATTTGTTAAGATTTATGTCAAGGTTGGAGAGGTTTGGGGTTAAAATGAATTTAGAGATTGATTATGCCAGCCATCACTGCTATGAAATTTTAATCTTAATGGCAGCGCCAGTGACTCTCTTTCAACTCTCTTCCACTGTTTCCAGTGCTTTGTGCTTTTGTTGAATTCCACTCTTACACAGTATCACAGAACTTTAGCAGGAGCTGACACAGTAATTTAAAAATGGTAAATTTTAGAATCAGAGACGTGTTCAGAAATTCACTAGAACTAAAGAGAATTGAGGTTTTACCTATAATTAAAATACAGAGTTAAACACAGAATTTAATGAGATATAAAGCTTGATGGTGTGTGAATATGTTGATAATTGTTCATGCTTTAAGGAAAATTTTCACCTTAAGCTTTGTTTAGGGAAATAGTCCGGTATGAGGGAGAGAAATAGGATAAAGAAAACTTCTTCTTTTTACTTCAACAGTGAACGTCCCTCACAGGAGATACAAGGGTGAAGTACTTTCAGCCCCTCAAATTTATGGGGTTTGAGCTGTATTGTTTCTACCTGCACATGCTCTCTAGGTGAGACTCATGCCATGCAATGTCCTGAGCCTATCTGTGGAGATCCAGTAGCCTTCCTGGTGTAACAGACCACCATCATTCTGTCCCATTCTAAACTGAGTGCAGCTCCTGTCCCCAAAGCATTGCAGAGGTGCCCCACACTAGATAATAGCTTTTAAACATTTTGCTCAGGTAAATGTGGCTTGTCCTTGGCTTGTCCTTAGCTGTCACATGAAGTTCCCTTCTCAAGCTGACAAGTAACATTCTCTAAGATTTCCTCTGATAAGAAGTGCACACGCATGGAGAAGGTATTTGAAATAAATGGCTGTACTCCTGTAAGAGCTCCTCAGAATGAGCAAGAGTGGTGAAATCTGCTACATTCAGAATCCAAATGAACAAAGCCATGAACACTATATCACATGAGGAGCCCTGAGACCATGTTTCCTTTTTCCATAAGGATTATAATTTTCCCCATCTTCCCATGGAAGGGGACAGAAGACTCAAGTGCTCTACAGTTTGCATACTGCATCCCCTACTGTAATGCCATTTGGCTCTTCCAGTTGTAGAGTTCACAGTTCACCGTAAAATCTACACTTTAGGACAGAAAACAATGGAAGAGGGGCATGTCTCCTCTCTTTCAGGAGCAATTCAAGGTAATATCCTCAACTGCCTCCATTGGACAATGTGCTAGATCATTGTATGCATGCATTCAGTTCCCTGTGTAATTAATGTGTCTACATGCACACAGAATTCAAGGTTAATGTAGAGTAAAAATTAAATGTGTGACATAAGATCACCTTGTGACAAAAAGAAAAGGAAGGCCAGGAATGTTCTGGTCACATTTTACTGTGATAAAAGAACCACACTGTTCAGATCATGAGGAACACAGATTAGAGTTCACAGTCCTCACAAGCACAGTTAAGCCATTGATGTTTTCCCTTGGTTCGGATACCAGCATTATCAGTTATAAAATAGGCATGAGTTGGAAGAGAATCGACATTCAGAGGAGTTCAGTAAAAGTACACCTTGAAATACCGTACCAGTTTATTTCTTTAAGCCAAGCAGCGGTGTGAAGTGAATTAAAGTAACTACCTTTTAAATCTTTAATTATGACAACAAAAATGAAAGCACTAAAGCAAAAGAAAGGCTTAAGATAAACTTAAACCTACAGTAAAGAACAGGTGAGCTGATTTAAACCTGATAAGGAAAGCTAAAGTTCATCTAGAGCAAAATCCATCAAGGAATATGAAGGGCAGCAAGGAAAGTTTCTACACCAGAAAAAGGATGACTATAGAAAATGTGAATTAGCTGCTGATGTCATTGGGAAGTCATTCTCTACTGTCTTGGAAAGGTCATGGTGATCAAGGCAAGTTCCTGAGGACTAGAACTAAGCAATGTCATTCGTTTTTTCAAGGGCAAAGGGGAAGAACAGGGATCTACAGGCTGCTTGGCTTTATTTCAATCTTTGGGAAAGCAGTAAACCAAATAATACTGAAAGCCATTTCCAAACATAAGAAAAGCAAGAAGATTTTTGGAATAAGCAGCACAGATTTGTAAAGGGGAGATCACACCTTACCAACCTCATACCCCTTTGTGAGGAGGCGATTGACAGGGTAGATGAGGGGGAGCAGGGGATGTTGTTTATCTAGCTGGAGGCTAGTCACTAGTGGTGCATCCCAGGGCTCCATAGATGTGTACTGATAAATAACCTGGCTCAAGTAAACACGTATATATGCAGATATAAATATAACCACATACTTATAGCGGTGTAAGAAATCCTCATGAGGCTTTATACATTGCACTGCTCAGCCTTGCTCAAGATTTCCCAGAAAAAGGAGCCACTCTGAAAACTGACTGACTGCAGCCAAAGGAAACTGGGCCCAAGGGGATGCTAGTATGAATTTTCTGTAGTGTTAAGCCATTGACCAATCAGCTAAAGTGTAAATGAAGATAAAGCAGAAAAATTATTTCTGCTAAAGATACAATGCATTATTTAAATTACTTATCTGCATCTTAAGATTGAAATCACTAAGTGCTTAAAATAAAAAAAGGACACTTCTGAATCTGTGACATACATTGAGAGAAATAAAACTTGAATTCTGCCAAATCGCTGACCCACAATTTTATTTAAGAAAACGTTGATTGATCTATGTTTGTGTAACTAACACCCTCTGATATGTACACAATTTTAAAGCTAAGAACATTTCAAAAGATGGCTGGAGGGGACAAATCCTACATTTCTTTTTAGAACAGCCTTCCCTTTCCCCCCTTGCAACTGTTATTTCCTTTATTGTTAACGAAGGCAGCTGCATGCTCCAGAGAATACAGCCATGATAGCCTACCAAAGCCTCGTGGAAATGTTTCTCTTTTGCCGGTGTCATAATTTACAAGAGGAAGAAAGGCTTTCCCCCTTTTTTAAAATCTGTTTTCATCTGAGACACTTTCACATAACAGAATCTCGGTTTATTGAGAAATTATCTGCTCCTATTGTTAGTACATGGTACTCACAATCCTTTCTCTGTGACCTCCAACTCCTGGCTACAGTCAGAGCTCATAGCTACAGCTAGTGTTAACAGCAAATAGTTAATTCCCTGAAGGAAAAGGCAGGAGGCAGGATGCCAGCCTTAGAAACAATATATATTTTCTTATCAGTGGTTTTCAATTCCTGGTATAATGTTGGTAACTTCACTGAGAAGTTGACCTCATTGGGTCTTGATGTGTCCAACAGGTAAGCTTCATCAGTACTTTATATGGTCACATTTGAAAAGCAATGTCAGCATTTCAGCCCCTCAGATTCTGTTAAATCTTTGGAGTCCTATCCCACCACTTCCATCCCTCTTGGACCTTCCCATCTGCCCTGCCACAGAGTTACTTGGGATTTCAGCCAGGGACAAGAAGGTGGAGCTGCCCCAAATGGTGCTTAATTGCTGGCCGGGGTCAAACCATGGCACATGCCACTATCTGAAATGGGTTGTTTCAGCTTGGAAGAACCAGCCTATGTGGAAAAACAGTGGAGCTGCAAGGCTGGTTTAGAGGGGCTTTTCAAGAAACACATATTGTGGTCACAGCTGGTAAACAGAATACTTGATATTTTTACATTTTTAGTACAGTTTGAAGATTTTGAGTGATTTATACGTTATGGGGTTGCTGATAGCCATTTTTACAGTATTTATTGTATTTTTTAAATATTAGTTTGTTTATAAAGGTGCTTTTTACTTTATGCTTCTAGAGAAACATCTCGGTTTGAGATAAATTAGGAGGAAACTTCCTGAGATGAATGTATTCTCTCATGGAAGGCAGGTTTTGGCAGCCCCTCCCCCACAGGTTCAAAAGGAATTTCTTGGAGGAAAGTGAAAAAAAGACTGTTTATTTAACAAGCAGGCTGCATGCAGGCACAAGAGGAAATAAAAATGAATAATGTTAGATAATAAACCTTCTCGTTGTGGAGAAAAATGGTAGATTCAGAGTCCTTTATGTAGGTGTGGCTCTGCTCTCTCTGAAGCTGGGGTGCGGCGTGGGCCCCTCCTGGCCACAGTGTGGGGCCTCCTGCTGCTGATGTTCCAGACCAGAGCAAAGCTGAATAGTTCCAGGAGGAGAAGAAGAAGCCACAGTCCCAAGGAAACTACTTGCCACAGCTAATGAACAACAAGCTAGATAAAAAGCAAAATAATACAACTCTGTTCTGTGCTGCAGAGCCAAGAGCTGGGGAGTGAGTGAGCGCGTTACCTGTGTTTTGAACACAGGCCTCAGAAAGAATTCCACCGGCTTCCCCGCCCTCTCCCTGACCTAGTTTAAAGATACAGAACTCATGTCTGGACAATAAGCAGATGGTAGGGAATACAGTATCATACAGTCACCCCTTATCCCATATCGCTGCCTTAATGCCCAAACAAATATATTCTAACTCTACACACACACATTTATACATACATATATATATAGACATATAAATATGTCTATATACAAATAACTGCATTGAAGATTTCTACTCTGCACCGTCTTGTATCATAAACCCACAAATTCTTCCAGAAACTGATCCTATCACCAACATTCCTTTCATTATTAAATTTTCATCTGCCTATGAACACATTTCCATCCTCTTCTTCCTTCTTATATTCCACTTTCATGATGCTCCACACTCTTATGCCATCTGAACTGCAGCAATAACCTCCTTCCTTTGCATCTTAATAGAGAAATAAATGCAAAGCATAAAAAGGCAGTTTTGAGGCCTGGCCTAGCACAGACAATTTAATCAGTGTCATGAATTAGCATTTTCTAGTTGCTAGGAAATGCCACCTTGGAACATCTGACAGGCAGATGCACTTAGGCTTGCTCTCCACGACAGGAGAGGTTAATTTGATTCCAACCACTTGCCAATAAAAAGGGAATCTATTTGTACTCCTATGGCCAGCAACAGCAACAAGACTTTTCTCATAGCATTTCTTCTCAGATGCAGGGCTTTATTTTCATGGATTGTCTATTAAATGCATGTATTACTTAGTATCCAAAATGCACAGCTACCATCTTTAAAATTAGGAGAGAGGAACCCTCACATCATATCACCATTTGTCAAAGGGAATAACCTCTCTACACCTACAAGCACTGTTCAGCTTTCCTTGGTATTTACTTAAAATAAATTTTTTTAAAACACCTTAAAAATAATCACCAGACTGGTCAGGGTGCATTTCCCGGTTAAACTGTATTTAATAAGTGTTAGTCTATTACAAAACTGCTTTGGAATATATCTTTCCTTTTATTAGAGTATTAAAGGAAATGAAGTTTGAGGCTTTTGAGAAATGAAATCCTGTTTAGGACTATCTAATGAATTTACCTGAGGCAGTAAAACTTCCCAAGAAATTATTAATCTTATTTTTAAAAAAATGATTCTAGGTGTTATTAAATCAAGAGCTGATGTAATAAAGTCACCTGCTATATTTTCTCAAGAGGAAAACTGTATATAACCTGTGTGAGAAATATTCTAAGAATTTCCTAGATGTGTGCTGAATATGTTTGCTGAAATCCATACAATTCCAATACTTTCCTTTACAAAAAAAATCTAGTCACTGAGAGCTAACACCAAAAACTTCTCAGGAAAAATAATTTGGATGCATGAATTAAATTGTTCAGAACTCAAGCTAACAAGCTGACTAGGAAAAATAGTGTATTTCAGACCTAAAGCTTGAAGTGCAAATGCACAAATATCAGATGGAAAGCTTTTAGGGCAAAGATTTATTAGTAGGATGACTGGATTTTGTCTTTGTACATCTCTGCTTGAAACTAACCTTTTTTTTACAAATGAGGGGTGATCTATAAATAATGTCCTATGGCTGCATTTTTATGCTCTTTTCATGGTTTAATTATATGGGTTGTCCTTTACCAATTACTCATCAGTACCAAAACACTGCTTTCTCATAAACATGAAGTGCAATGTCACAGGTGTGACTTTGGAAAATAAAAAACCTCAAACTTCAACTATCTTTTTCCAGTGAATTAAAACTCAGAAGTAAGCACGGTCCAGTCCCGCTGTAGTTAGTCAACCCCATTGATTGTTGACTTTAATAAATGCCATTTTGGACCATTAGTTGATTGGGGGGAAAATACAAGGTTTTGTTTCCATTGTGAAGAAAGAAACAGAGAGTAATATGGGGAGCAAGAGAAAGGGAGAGAGGAAGGGATAGATTGAAGAAGAAAGCAGCTGTAATGGACTTCTGGTGGCATCTATAGCAGCCTTCTGCTGAGAGCAGGGCCAGCTGCAAATCCAGGTTGTTCATGGTCTAGTCCTGCTGAGTTTTGTCTATCTATGTCCAGCACTGTGGAACCCACAGTGTGGCACCTGTCACAGTGCTCAAAGCTCTGAACCACCCCCAGAGAGAAGCATCCCATGGCTGCCCACATGGGGAGACCATATTCAGGGTGAATGTGGGTTTCTTCAAATGTCCCATCCCACACAGGCTCTTCAAGTGTCAGAGCAAGGACCAGTGGCCCCTGCATTCACTGAAGCCTGGTAAAAGTGGGTGCAAGTGCCAGGAACTGCCTTGGGAAAAGGTTAGAGATGAGCTTAGAGTTAATAAAGAATACAGAATAGAAAAAAGAAAGTTACAATTATGGGGAAAATTATAACATTTCCAGAGTAAAACAGTGTCGCAGGGTTTGTGCTAGTACCTAAGAAGAAAAGCACAGGCTCACCCAGCACCTGCTCATTCACCAGCAGAGCAAAATGGAGCTCATTTGGCTGTAGTTGTCACACCATCACTAATCTTGGGATTTATTTTAACTTTGAGGTTAATTTTAAAGCATCATTTAGCCAGGATTCATGTGCAAAATCCTGCCAAACTACAAGGACATGATCTTAAACCAATATAACCTGGTATAATTCCACTGAGGCCAGAGAATAGGTGGGGAACCAAAATCAAAAATAACCTGATGGAGACCATCGAAACCCAGTGTAAATGAATCATTGCATATTCCATTAACAAAAAATGACACAAGCTTAAAGCCTCTGGAAGGACATAACACTTTGAACGTCCTGGTCTGACCCATTCAGAAGATGTTTTTATATAGGGGACTGTAAAGATTTTTGTCAGTTTGTTCTGTCCAGGATAGTTGCTCAATAGGGATATGGAGCATGGAATATGAATTGGCTTTGCCATTCAGGATAATTTTCATTTTATCTTTACATATGACAATCTGAATATAGTCAAGAGGCTTGGAAAAAATATATTAATTTTGCATATTTTCCCAAGGAATTTCTGGCTTATAGTTTTGTGAAATTGCTCCCTGCTGTCTGTCAAGCTAGTGAAGTCTTTCTGAACCTATTAAGGCAGGTGCTGAATAGACATCCTGAATACCTATCACAAATAATTAATGTTTTAGTACCTGCATGTTCACTAGCATTCATTTACAGTTCCAATCCATTTCTTTGAAAAATTATTCCTAATGTAATCATGTGCCGTAAATCAACACTCTCCTCAGCAGATGCCACAGAAGCCTAATGCTCATATTATGCAAGCAGAGAGTTGCTAACACAAGAGGGAGCAGGTCAAATAATAGCAGAGAAAGTAATGCCTTGCTTCCTGCAAGTCCTATAGATGCTTGGAAAATCCAAATATAATGTTAAATACAATGAACATTTTCTAATCTTCAAAGCATAACTAGACCAGATTTAAAAGCATAAACAGAGGTGGTGAAACAAAGACAACTGTAAAATAAAAGTTACTTCCAAAAGTTACTTCCAAAGCAGAGTCTACAGAATGCAAATGGAGTGTCTTTGCCCTATGCAGGTAGCCTGGAAATAAACTGAGATGTGAGCAGCACAAGGCCTTTGCTTCCTGCTGTATTTTCAGGAAACAGAATGGTTTTATGGAAACAAAGGTAGATGAAAAGTTAATAAACCTGAAGAGAGCAAAGTTTTTATACAATTCTGGTAGTAGCAAAGAAGAGAATTTTCACAACCCACCTGTCAGGAAAAAAAATCAATTTATATCCAGACACTGAAATGACAGGGTGAACACTGAGGCACTTACTAAGCATCTGCTAGATGTGGGCCAGATAACTGTGATACTCAAAGTTACATTGAGAAAGAGAAAAGCTGGAATAAGAAACACTAAAAGAGAAAATGCAATGAGCTAAACTTTAAATGAGGCATTGAACAAACATTTATTCTGGGTATGTGTGAATGTGAGTCAGAGGTCAAGGAAAAGCCAAAATTATAGTTTGTCATTGTTACAAGGAACTGAGTATCTTCCAAGGGAATGAAAACATGCCACAGAAAGAGTGAGAAAAAGGGGAAAAGCAAGCTACAGAAAGAGCAAGGGGCCAGGGAAGGAGCCATGGACAGGTGAGAATACAAATTCCAGCAATGAAAAATTGGTAGTAATATTTATACTTTGTAAAGATAAGTCGCATAATGAAATAATGTCTACTAAACTAAGAATCAAGACCAGAACCTGATATCATTGATGTAAATAGTCTTGAGAAAAGATAAGATACCTAACAAAAACTCATCAGTTGTTGTTTATCCCAGGAAAAATAAAGCATACAACACAATATTTCAGTTGCTACTACGTAGTGCTTACACTAAGTTCAAGGGCTTTTCAGTTTCCCATGCACTGGCAATGAGAAGGTGCACAAGAAGCCAGGAGGGGGCATAACTGGGACAGCTGACCTGACCTAGTCAAAGGGTTATTCCATACTATGAAACGTCATGCTCAGCATATAAACTGGGTGGAAATGGGCTGTGAGACACCAGTGCTGCTTGGGGACAGGCTGGGCATTGGTCAGCAGGTGATGGGAAATTGTATTGTACATCACTTGTCTTTCTTGGGTTCTATTTCTCTCTCTCTCTTTTTGTTGTCTCCCTTTTCATTGCAATTTTTATTATTGTTGTTGTTGCTATATTTTATTTCAGTTACTAAACTGCTCTAATCTCACCCCATCAGGAAGGCTCAAGGGAGCAGCTGCATGGTACTTTGTTGCCGTCTAGGATTAAACCGTGACAGTCCTGTTTGGCACTCAGTGTGGGGCCTGAAGCTTTGAGACAGTGACAAACCTGACTAGAACATGCCAGAACAAATTTGGTATAAGCATTCTTTATATTAGTTAATAGTCACAGGTCACGATGTTGATTTATTTGCTCTCAAAGACAGCGTGATTGTTCTTAAAGTTGCCTTATGTAACACCTTACTTGAGTACCCTGTTGTGCTGTTTATCATCCATGAGAAGTGGGCTATGGTTATCATGTTGTACTTTGTAACACTGGTTAAAGATAGAATTGCTGATCATGGAGCTAATCTGGTATTTGTACTCAGCATTGCCATCCTCTCTGTACTTCAAGAGCCATCTATCGGAAACTATTAATAATTATATCTTTTACATTTTCTCCTTAGAATTCCAGTCTATGGGGAAGATAGCTCCCTTCATCCTTGCCTTCTCATCCAGGCTAATTCCAATAGCTCTTGAGAATTTTGAATGTCCTTAGGATGTACAAATCAACATGTTCCTATTACTTTGTCATCTGAATGTGTTCCAGGTCTTGCTTTTCAAGAATACCGCATAGAGGTCTGCACCACGGTTGGATAGCTGTAAGTGGTAGGGCGTGACAGATAGTATAGGCAAGTACATAGGGCAGTGGGCACATCCAGTGCTTCAGAACTTCATCCCTGAACAAGTGCAGAATCCAGAAAAACTAGCAAAATATTTTGAATAAGTATTCTGTCATTCTGGAAGTTCCAGAGTAACCCAAATCACGGCAAGGTCCTGGGGCCTGGCCCATGCCTACCAACCCCTGTTCAACTATTCAGTACCCCCAAAGGGAAAAACAGGCCTCTGGATCTGACAACAGAAAGACAGGCACTGGAGCTACTCCAACCCCTGCGACTGGCACTGTGTCTGAACTGGAGAAGCAATCCATGCTGGTATCTGTCACCCTTAGGCACAAGAGGAAATGGACACTAAAGTCAGTTCATTGAATATAGGAGGACGAAGCAAGGCCACCACAAGAACAGGAGGAAGAGGCAGAACAAGAGGTAACCACTTGATCTTTATCCCTGAGTGATTTGCAGGAGATGCAAAGAGATTTCAGCCGCTGTCTGGGGGAGCACATTTTCACCTGGCTGCTCTGATGCTGGAATGACATGGGTAATAGTTTGGAATTAGATGGTAGCAAAGCCAAGCAGCTGGGATACCTTTCTAGGCAAGGGAGTATGGACAGAAAAATTCTAAAAAAGACACAAGTCCTCAGCCTCTGTAGGTGATTTCTGTCAAGTGTGAAGGAAAAGTATCCCTTCAAAGAAGGTGTTATATCACCCATGTAAGTGGAGAGAGGTATGTAAGATCGAAGTCATCTTTACATACCTTAAAAGGTATGTAAGATCCCGAAGGATGTGATTAACAAAATAATAGTTCTGTCTCCACCAGCTAGTAAAAAGGAAACACAAACTTTTTTTAGGCATTGTGGGTTTTTGGAGAATGCACATTCCAAATTACAGTCTGTTTGTAAGCCCTCTATATCAAGTGACCCAGAATGATTTCAAATGAGTTCCTTTTGAAATGAGAAATGACAAATCTTTGCACAAATCAAACAGGATATAGTTTATGCAGTAGCCCTCAGAGCACTCTGGACAGGGTAAGATCAAAATAATGTGCTCTACACAGCAGCTGGGGTCCTACCTGAATGGTCCTACCTAATGTCTCAGGCAGAAAACACCAGGGGACAGTAAAGATTGACCCTTGGTTTTTGGAATTGATGATAAAGAGGCCCTCTATATTCCAACTGCAAAACTACTGGCAGCTTATGAAAGTTTGAGCTGCTTCAGAAGTAACTGGAACTGAAGCACAGCTCCTCCTGGCACAGCTGCCAGTGCTGGGCTGGATGTTCAAAGGAAGTGTCTCTCCTCTGCACATCATGTAACTGTTGCTACATGGAGGGTTATGTACTGATCACACAACGAGCTTGAACAGGAACTCTTAGTCATCCAGAAATATTGAAAGTGAACATTCAGAATGTCACCAGAGAAAGAGGTGACCTGTGTTTATTAATGGATCCTGCCATATTGTAGGAAAGCATCTGTAGCTGTATGGAAGCCGCTGAAGGACAAGCTGAACCAAGTCAGTTTGCAGAGGTGAAAGCCATCCAGCTGGATTTAGTCATTGCTGAATGAGGAAAATGGCCAATACGTAATCTCAATACTGACTCAGGGATGATGTCTAATGCCCTGTGGGGGTGGCTGCAGTGACAGAAAGAGCAACTGGCACCACAGAGATAAACCCATCTGGGCTGCCATACTGGGCCAAGATACTGCTGCCCAAGTGGGGAACCTGGTTGTGAAGGTTCATCTAGATGCTCATGCACCCAAAAGCAAGGCCATTGAAGAACATCAAAACAACCAGCAGATGGATTAGGCTGCTGATATTGAAGTGGTTCAAGTGGATCTGGATTGGCAACACAAGTTTGAATTATTATAGCTTGGTGGGCTCATTACACATTAAGGTCATCAAGGAAGAGATGGAACATGTAGCTGGGCTCATGACCAAGGGGTAGAATTGATGATGGATCACACAATCACACAGATTACTCATGGAAGTGAAATATGTAGTGCAATTTAGCAAGCCAAGTGGTCAAAGCCTCTTTGGTAGAGAGGACGCTGGCTGAAATATAAATATGGGGAGGAAATATAGCTAGATTGGCTATATGTCACTCCCACAAACCCACCAAGGCCAGCTTACAATGTGCTTACAATGGTGGAAACAACCACTGGATGGCTGGAAACACATCCTGTGCCCAGTGCCACCACCTGAAACAGTATCCTGGGCCTTGAAAAGCAAGTCATCTTAGAAAGAATTGAGTCAGTCACGTGACTCATTTCTAAAACAACCTCATAGAAAACGGGGCTAAGAAACATGGCATTGTGTCACATTCCTTATCATGCACTAGTATCCAGAAAAACTGAACGATACTGTCAATGGTCTGCTAAAGACTGAACTGAGAGCAATGCCAGGTGGGGCCTTCAGACATTGAGATTTAGATTTAGCAAAGGCCACCTAGCCAGTCAATACTTCCATTCACCCTGAAACACCATGAACTGTTAGATCTGTGCACCTGTTTTTCCCTCTCATGAAAGATTTTAATTGCTTATAAAAATAGCTTTTGTGACTTCTCATCTTTCATTTGAATAAATTGAAACTTTTCTTTATTTCTGCTTAATTTTGGCAGCTCATATTCCATGATCCATTCAATTTCTTTCACTGTCTTCTTTTGCAATCACTTTCCCTTGCTATGTAGAGTATAGATTAATAGCTTACTTCTGTCTAATAGAACACTTTTTCCCTGGGTTACAATAGCTGTAGATTGTAAAACTCAGCACTACTAAACTAAATGCCTCAAACTAGGTATTGTGGTTGGGTGGTTTTTGTTCTTAAAAGCAAGTTATTTTCTGGTTTGTTGCTAGTGAAGAGTTTCAATTCAAAATTATAACTGCTTTTAGGATTTTCCTCAGTCACCAAAGAAAAGAAGATTCCTTCACATTTTCGTCACTGCAACAAGCTAACTGGCACAGTCATTTTTGGGAGCCGGGATGTTGCCTTTTTTCAGAGTGTGATGTTGTAGCCTGCTACCCATGAGCATGGAACTCTTCCCATAAAAAGAATGTGTGATTCCTCCAACTCCATGGCCTTCCCCCTCAATACTTCGCTGTGACATCCCTCTGATGCCTCCAACCTCCCACAAGCTCTTGCTCACAGTGGTATCCCTCCAAAAGATTGCCAATAGTAAATGTCTCAAAAGTAATTGAGAGGTTAAGTTTTGCGAGTAAAACTGTGCAGTCCTGTGTCCACCTGTCACAAAGGAGGCACAAGCTTAGGAAATACGTTTTGTGGGATTTTGTGTGGTTTGCTCCTCGGGGGGTTGAAATTCAGAAAACCCAAATGTTGATGTCATCACCTTGGCTTCCGATGCCTTTTCTGATTTCCCGTGCAGAATCCCTCCAAGCTTATCAGTCCAGCCTGAGACAGAGCAAGGAGCTGCAGTGAGGCCAACATGAACCTAACTTAATTAGCTGCACTAAAACCACATCATATCTGCCTTGCAGCTTTTGGCCTGAGCTCTGGAAAGCAAATTAGAAAAGAAAACAGTAAAGGGAGGGACAATATTTATCCTCAAAAATAGAACCCAGGAGGTTTACCCCTACAAGAGCATCTTCCTCTGAGCTATGCTCCTTCTTCTGCCTTTCTTCATTAGCACGGTTACTAGGGGACAGAGTCCTGCTGGTAAAAGCAAGCGCTTCTGCTCAGTGGCCTAGAGGAGCCCACCAGGAGGTAAGGCATCAAAATCAATGTTCACTCAGATATAAAAAGCAGCAAAAAGTCCTGTCCTGTCAATATATGCTGGGGGAGGCCAGGCTCCCTGAGTTAATCTCCTGGGTTTTCTCATTTGTGTTTGCTCCTGAACATCTGAGATTTTAGAGATATATGTGGAAGCACAGCACTGACATATAGAAAAAGAAAACAATCAATACTGTGCTTAACCCGATCTGAAGAATATACAGCTCATTCACTTTCAGTCTCTTGGTTTATCTCACACTGTGGGAAAAAGTAGTACTTCATATTAATCCAGCAGCACGTCAACAGTATTGAGAACCAAAATGTTTTCAGTCAGAGCTTTTGGAGTTAGAGTAGATGGGGTTTTACCTGTGTTACAGATAAAAAACATGTTTTCCCCTCATAACAGCAAGTCCAATGTCAGAAATCTAGCAATGTGTTTGTAACACACACCTCACTAATACAAAAACCATGAGGGAACTGAACCCTTTTATATTATCTGTGATTTTTTTTAGTCTAACTAGGAAGTCTATGATATTAACAGTTCCTCCAAAAATGGAAATATCTGGATCGACAGCAAACCTCTGTGTTACATCTGCAATACTGTTTGCTACCAATGAAGGAAGGGAGAGGTTTATAGGCAGTGTCCCATGCCCGTAAAAATCTGACTACCATTAATAGCATGGTTCTCCTGATTTTAAGCAAATTCTGGATGTGATTGCAAAATGTCAGTGCAACAACCTTATCTTTTGGAGTACAAAGTGACTTGGATATATTCAACAGAAATGCATGACTTAAAGTCACTGATAGAAAGCCTTGAACAAGGAATCAAACCCAACAGTGCTACCAACAAATAGGATGGTTCAAAATAATGGAACAAAATGTTTTTCTTCATAAAATAAAATTTTATTTTTACATTAGAAAGAAAATGTGGCTTCTCACTTTCTATTTTCCATTAATGTGAAATGGGATAAAGAAGGAGTAAGCTGAAAATAAGAAAATTTTCTAACTGGAGTGGAATTAAAATTTCCAAACAAAAAAATTTTAAATTTATTCAAAACATTAAAGAAAAAGAAAAATTAGGTTGACAATGTATGAAACATTTTTCCTCTCTGTTCCACTGAGAGAAAGAATTGTGTTTGGAAAATATACCTAAGAAGGTTGTTACATATAGCAAAACATTCACAGAAATGAATACTCAAATTTTCAATGAAAGAGCGGCATCAAAAGCATTTTTTACTCATCACCATTTACTGCATGATAAACAGGTGTTACTTTAATTTGAAAGTCTGCAGAGCTAACCTCAAGTATTCAACTACGTGTGTACTAGAGCAAATAACACCTCAAACTTCTGCAGGAATAGAATGACTGACTGATGAAAGACTGTGTCGTCTTAATGACTTCATTCCCGTGAGCATGTCCAACCAATTTTCTAGGAATTTCAAAGGTAGATATTTTGTTGGTTTCTTCATTACTTTTCAAGGTCCTTGACTTCTATTGATCACTCCAGCTACTTCCTGATATTTCAACCAGACATTTTCCACAAAGTCAAAGTTGTAAAAAGTGAGCAATGACAAGGATATTTGAAATTATTTAAATCCTTCCCCACTCCATCATGTCAGAAGGCAAATCTTATTTACATAGCCTCCTTTGAAGGAATGCAATTATGTCATTAATCAAAAGCAAACCTTGAAGGCAAACCAGCTCCGTAAAAGATCCTTTTTTATCCTTCATATTTATAGCTCTCAAGAGAGAGCATATTGCCTAGGAATAGAGTGGGCTGATTAAAAATAAAGTCAAGGAACAAGCTACCATATTGCCATGGGACTGTGACTCATTTTACCATGTAGGACATTCCCTTACACACCCTTACAATGAATCCATTTTCTCAGCTATTCTGTTCTCCTCCTTTTCCCTGTGCAGTAACTGCACTTGACACACAGTGACTAATTTGAGGTCTGCCCCACTGCTGGCTTTTAGGGTATGCTTCCACTGTTAATGTTGTAATTAAAGAGGTCATGTCAGAATTTAGTGACTATGTGATACAATTCTGTCATTTTGGGGTTTAATGCTGCTAGAAAAAAAAATACTGGACATGTCATTTGTAACATTCACATGATAAAATCCCCTCAAATCTTCATATACCTCCTTCTGTTGATTATTTAGAAACAGTTCTGTAACAAGGGCTCCAGGTGTATAATCTTTGTTCTTGCAGGAAGACAAACAACAAAAGATAACAAAAGATTCCTCATTGGTTCTGTACAGTAAATTAAAGCACTTTGTTTTTTTTAGGAACTGAAGGACGTGAAAGGCACACTCATATTCATTGTTGTGGTAACTAACTTTGGTAAAGATGTTTTACTTTTGATTACTTCATCATACCAGTGAAAGTAAAATATTGCTCTAAAGGTAGCACAGTGTTCAGCAATATTATTTTTATTAAATACTAATACTAAGGAGCAGCAAAAATATTTTTAGGAAGTCTACCTAGGATTGATGCAAACAGTCTATGGAAATTCCAATTCTCTTCACAGATGTCGCCCACAGTTCCACTCTTTTCATGCTTTTTAATGGGTTCATGACAGTGAAATCATATAAGACTTCCATATGATTCTCAATATGAAAATCATTAATTCAACCAATTTTTTTCTCATTGTAACAGCAGTTTTCAATCTTTTTTTTTTTTAAGTTTTGCAGCCAAAACACGGGCACTCTGGAATAAGGCACAAAGAAAGCAATTACTAAAATGAAGATTGACTCTTCCAGTGCAAGTTAATTTGTTTTCAACAAACCTTTGGAAAAAGTGCAAGACAAGATGCATTGGATTTGTCTGAGCTTTGCACTGTGCTTATAATAAGTTTACAGTCTTTAGGTAGGAATTTTCTTTTTTTGGGTGCTTATAATAGCAAACAGCACAACACCACACTGCTCTACAAAATAAGGCTCATAAACAGAATAATAATAGCAATGTGCCCCCTCTGAAGAGGTCTAGCACAAGGCTGAAACAATACTTCTAAACTTCATTCCCTGGCAACGCTTCTAGGGAAAAAGGAATACGAAGGTTACCCTACACTAATTTTTTGTGATCCTAATGTTTGCTGAATACCATTTCTTGAAGATTTAAAGAAGCAGCTACAAGCAAAAACAATTCTCTGCTTTAATTCATGAAGCTCTAAGAATAGTACACAGGTACAAAGCTGACTTGAACGTGTAGTTATTGAGTTTTTCCAGATTTTAGATATCTTGATAATCAAAAAACCAACCTTGCACTTTGCATCATTTCCAAAAGAATGTCAACACCTCTTTACCTGCTACATGCTACAAGCTGACTAGAAAGGCTGATAACGTTTTTCTCCATATCTGCCTGTGAAAGTTGGTTTAGCTGAACAGAACACCCCTCCTCTCTCCACAGCTGGAAATGCACGGAAATGTATGTACATGTATGTGTGTGCTGATGGTGGTGATGATGACAAAGACCAGAGTTCCCCAATAAATACTGCCCCCATTGAAAAGTTTACGTGAGTTGAGGTTCCCTGTTGAATATGCAGCAGTAATTCAAGGAGTGTTCCAGGATCTCTGCATTGGGGGTAATTCAATTTCTCATAATATAACTATGTCAACTCAATGTGTCCCCTGTAGAGTGATCACAAGACCTAACTATGTCCAAGATGGCATGACTGCATCATCATTTATTCAATTATTATTATTATTCAGCTGTATTATCAGAGCCAAAGCAGGCTTTTTGACCAGAACAGCTATTTCTAGCCTCTCATATAGTTGCCACTCCCTGCTGTGCTAGCTTTCAGCAGGGCACAGCAAATAAGGCAACTGAGGGCTATTAGCCTTCTCAATCTCTTTTTCAATATCAGGTTACGCTTACAGATAGCTGCTGGGCCTTTTTGAGTAGGTATTGTGTTTTCCACTGACATAGCTGGTATTTGACAGAGCTGTTGAAATTGAAACCCCGGCACTGGCATTTTGTTGTTTTTCAGTTCTGAAGCGTGTTTGTAATACATGGTCCATCTCTGTTAAGGTAACAGCTTGGAAATGCAATAAAATACACAATTCTTCCAGACTGTGTTTCTGTGGATTTCTGTCAGTCATGGATGCCTATTAAGTGGCATTTCAACAGGTGACAACCGTGCAGTGTCTTTCAGAAAATCGAAATGACAAGTATGCACTTTGAACTCAACCACTGTGAGACAGCTGCTGCTAAAGAAAGATGCTGTACTTAGGCTTGACTTTGTGAGAGCATTTTCACCATCCAGTTTCTTCTTGCAGTGATATTTCACTACCTCACTTTCATATCATTCAAAGTAGTGGGTAGTTGCATAGCACTATCATGTCCTTCAGGCATTCTACAGTCACACCTCACTCTGTGTGCTAGGAAGTCAAATCACTGTGAGAAACCAGTCTTATAATGTACTGAAACTTCTGAGATGCTAAACAATGTTCAGATGCTCTTCTAGAAATGCTTACCTCTGATAGCAATGCTTTGCTTTGGACTGGGGTTGAACAGCCGTAACTGTGGTCTCTGTTTATCAGATAGTGCCATCAACCAAGGTACCCAACATTCACATTCTAAGCTAACACTGCAATTTCTTGTAAGATAACCTTTAAATTCAGAGGAATTTCTAAATATGGTTTTGGCAGACCCTAATTTCTCATATAAAAGTTATTCATGACCTTTATATGTGAACAGAATCCTGCTATTTCTTGTTTGTTTGTTTGTTTGTTTGTTTGTTACCATCTTGTTTTGACACAGATGTTGACAATCTCTTAACAAAAATCCTTGGGTACCCTTCAAGGCCGTACTATGTGAAACAGCCAGCAGTGGTCATCTCCTTACTTTACCAATTGCAGCAGTTCTTCTGTGGGGAAGCTTTGCATGTTGGATAAGGTTGCCTATATGCCATATGCATCTTTCATGGTGAAATTCAGACACAGTTTTTTTAATTCTAATCTCTGCTGACCCTATTTAACCTTCTTTTGGTGTTACAGGAACCTAAAGCTATGTTCTGTTTTCCTCAGACCTTTTATTTTTAATTTGCTCAGGAGGTGCAATATCCAAGCCCAGAACAGGCCACCAGACAGAGCAGACCGGAACCTCCAGCTTGTTCATTCTTTAGTCTGACACAGGGAAGAAAAGAAAGTGGGAGAGCTCTGGTAAGTACATTCACTTTGTCTCCAAAGGACACTTCTTGGCAAGCAGTGCTGTATCCAGGAGAAGGGAAGTGGGATGTGGGAAGATGCTGATAGCCTGCATTAAAATGTAGTAGGAGAAAGTCTTCCTTGTTAGCAGACTGCCAATGTTTGCACAGCTGAGCTGCATGAAAGATATTTCACCTACAGGTCTCACGCATCAAGAAACAGAGCATATGTAGTGCAAGACAGTTGTGTTCAGCTCTAGTGCGTTGGAAGCACATTTATCAGGAATACTTGCCTGTTTGACAAGAGGAACGCTTCAGTGAATAAAACACCAGCCAAAACAAAGCCAGGTTAGAAACCTAAAGTAAAAATCTCATTAGTGAGGTGTTTAAAGAATGAACAATGACTATGTCAAACTGGTGATGCCCTTCTGGCCCAATGAGAAATGCACACGATGCTAGAGTTAGTTCCTACAACCAGATTAGAAAATTTATTCTAAAAGGCAAAGTACTATGTGAATAATCACATAACTATATTGCTGAGTGAGGGAAAGACTAAATACTTCCGTAGAAAAAGGGAAAAAAGTCGAGTAAAATAAGCCCCATTTCCCTAACTACTACTTTTACACATCATTCTGAAAATAATTTTAAATAATACTGTACCCCTTGAAAGAAATCTATTATGAAAACACACTCATTTTGAGAACAGAACTTGTATTTTGTCAAAAAACAACTTCAGAGACAGGTTTGTTAAAGAAGGCTATTTACCTGAAAAATCACATTGATCTGCTTTCATCAAACTGCTGTCCTATAGTTGGCTACTACTGGTTTGGACTCATCTGTATTGCCTTCTTTATGCTTTCACATGAGATCTGCATGAGCTTTCCTTGTATATCCTACCTGCTAGCTTTGATTACCCTGGCTGCTGGGAGACTTTTAAGAGAAAGTTAGCTCATCCTCCAAAATTTATGGGATCTGAGTGGAAAGAGCAGCTAAGGAAGCTGATGTAGGTTCAGATATTTGCTCCCAGGACTCTTTCTCCACTCTAGTGGAAGGAATCATTAGAGATATGATTGATAGATAGATAGATAGATAGATAGATAGATAGATAGATATAGAAAAAGGGGAAACGGCATTAATCTGAATGAGGAGAGATTTAGGTTAGATCTTAGCAAGAAGACGTTTTCTCAGAAGCTGGTAAAACCCTGGAACATGTTGGCCAGAGCAGCTGTCAATGCCCCATCACTGGAAGTATTCAAGGCCAGGTCAGATTGGGCTTTGAGTAACCTGGTCTAATGGATGGTGTCCCTGTCCCTGGCAAAGGGTTTGGAACTAGATGATCCATAAGGTTTTTCCCAATCCAAACCACTCAGTGATTCTATGAAAATGCATAGAGTGATGGGAAAAAAAATATTGGTACACCAGCAATGTCACCCTGTCAAGTGTGTTACAGAATTTCTTGGTGTCCTAGAGCCGTGTTTTGATTCAGGTGTGCACCTGAATTTGTTCATTCCAGGGAGCAGCATTTGTTGCAGAAGATCATCCATGTGGTAGGACAAAGTATCTCTTTCATCAGCCAGTCACTAGGACTAGGATGTTTTGGAAAGCAACCCAAGAGAGTAGGTGCTGATCATACCATACAGCTTCAGCTGTGATTTGTGCTGTGAAAGGACTCCTTTTCAGAATAAATCACCATTTATTCTTACTTAGAAAGGGATAAAATAGAAAGGGCAATAGGAGATGGCACTAAATAAAATTCTGCATTCACCTCAGGCCAGTAAACAAACTAACAAAAAGATCTCTTGACCATGATGAATCTGGATTTTTTTGCACCAATTTTAGAATACTTGGGTGGGTGGGAAGATGTTCCACTGAATGGTATTGGTCTTCCTGGCAGCTGTCTTTCCTTTAATTAAGATGTTCCATTGAGCACTGTGAAGCATGGAATTCAATCAACTGCTTTAAAAGGGAACAAAATGGAGCATGAAACAACCATGTAGAGTTAGCTTGTGATTCCAGCTTGAGAGAAAATGATAGGGGTGGTAATTTGTGGGGGAAAAAAAAAAAAGCTGCCATTACAGCCAGAATTTAGCAGTCAGGAGGCACAGGCTACCCAAGCAGCCTGAGGGCATGGAAAATTAGGGAAAATGTTCCTTGGAGCTAAAATTAATTACCACTCCATAACAATTTTCTGAGGCTCTATTCTCAGATAGCCATTTCTCAGAGATGTAACAAATAAGCATTATTCTCATCCACAGTTGCGTTTGTACCTGTTTTATAGGTGCATGTGGGCTACAGCAGCTAAAACTGTTTCTTTCTGAATATTACATTAACCTTTTGCCTGAGAGTTTAAACTGTCTTGTTTTCCTTAAATTCAACCTGCCTTTCACTGAATTTGTGAATATATTTAGTGTTGGGTTTATGGTGTTTTGTAATTTATTGTGGTACCACGTACAATGAAATATCAAAGATCTGTGACTGTATGTTTACTGATCTGTCTACTGTTTGGGTCTCAAATAGAATTAGGTCCCATGGCATTTCTAAATATTAGGCAAACTATCAAATTTAGACTTGCAGAACATTCTTAAAATGCTGTAATATATTTACCAGCTTGAAGATCTCAATCCTTTTGGTAAGGCTACATCAACATAATAAATTCTGAAGAAAAAGAAAGGCAAGAATGTATTTTTCATGCTGATGAAAGTGGTAAAAGTAACCTTCTTGTAGACAAAACATTACCCTAAAAAATTATTAGTGAAAGAAAAAAGTACCTGTAGATTTTAAGCATCCACCATTGATCAACATTATCATAAACTGTTAGGTTAACATTATCACTGACTAGTGACATCACTAATTCATCTTCACACTTCAGTTTTGTCACAGGTTCATTTTTTTTGCTAAAGAATGTGGCGGATCACAATGTTGTACAAAGAGAGAAGTAGAAAATCTAAGCCAAACCTAAAAGGAGACAAAGTCAGTGCCCAGGGGGAAATTGAATGAAATCCTTTTACTGTTTTGAAATATGGAACAGGCCTGTAACATAGCAATATATTCATTTTCTTTAGGGTGGGGGAAGGGAAGGAGATGCAAAGAAAATATTCATGAGCTCAATCACTCACAGACACATCCAGATTAAAAAAAGATAGATTTCGCCTAGGAGTTTTAATTAACAAGGCACTCACATTTTGCCTTCAAATCAACAAGCTTAGGTTTTCATATTGAAGCTTGAGAACCTTTTTACATTTTCTTCCTGTTACACTCATTTGAAGGATCTACACTTTCTTCAAATAGTTCATGGAGGGGAAAAAAAAAGGATTCTAATATAAAAGGGGAAAAGCACCTTATTAAACCTCCTACTTCACACACTAAGATAATAAATATCCCACGGAATGAGAAGACTGTTCTGGATTCTGGATTAGACACTTGTACAGTGTCAGAGTCCTGAAATGGAGTCTGCCAATGTAGGGGTCACACCAGGTCACTGCACTAGCACGTTCACACCTAGAAGGATGCTTCAATCAAACACAAGCCCAAATGACTAAAGGGAAAATTCTAAATTGATAGCTCTAAAGGTCATGAGGAACAAATTCAGGTTGGGAAGGAAAGTAATCAAAAAGGCTCAGTACAGAAACATTGTCATTCCTCAGCTTAATGAGTCCTGTACAAGAGTAAATGAGGGGAGAAGGATGAAAGTAATTGCTAGTTATGTGTTGTGCTCCCTGTGGTTTTGGTGCCTCCTAGGATGGCATTTGGTAGAATGGCTGTGATCTGGAGAAAGTTGTTATTGGTGATTTTCATTTTGAGTAATCCTTCCCTGGCTTCAGCCACAGAACATGACCTCTTTGGTGAGCTATAACATCAGTATCATTTTACTCAAGTCAAAAAGAGGAACAGTGCCCATTTTCCATCCTTTCCTCCTCACCCCTGCTCCTTTTCTTTTGTTTGTTTGGGGTTTTTTTATTGCTTGGATTTTCATGTGCATTAAAAAGGGTAGAAAATACAAAAGAGATTGGAAATAACCTCACATGAACCTCACATAGATAAATAACAGTGATTTGTTACAATTCTTGGGCTTAGTCCTTTTCTGTTTAGACCGAAAGAGATAGTTTGTCCCTACATACAAGTAAATACCTTCTATCCCTTCTCATTTGGTTTGACATTATGCTGTTCTTACTTTGTCAAGACTGCTCAAGACCAAGAATAAAATGAGGCAAGAGAACCACAAACTATTTTAGCTTCCTGAGTAAAGATGATCTATCAAGCATTGAGGTACATAGGTATTTCTCTTTTCTCATGCTTCTGTTGACAGATAAAATTTATTTGGTTTAGCTATTTTCATTTATTCAGAGAAGCATCTAATGTTGAATGCAATAGCTGAGAAATGCTTGACAGCACTGAAGTTCTTTGTCAGAGGTAAATCTTCAACTGGTATAAGCTGGCAAAGCAATAACAAAATAGTGGAGCAAGACCAGCTTTTGCCAACAGAATGGCCATAATATCTACAGATAGAAAAGCCTTATAGTTGACTCAGGTTTTCCTGCCTGAAGGTGGTACCACTTCTGTGTACTCTGTAGCACTGCGTACTATATGATGTGGGTTAATGACTGCACAGGGTGTAGTCAGGCAACAGGTAACAGGCAACAGAAAAGTTGCCTGGAAGCAAGTCCCTGATGAACTTTGAGTGAACACTATGCTTGCTTTCCAATCTAAGGGTCAAAAATTACAATTTAAATAATAAAAAGTGCTCACAGTGGTGGGCACATCTGCCCTGTTTCTGAATTAAACTCTGGTGCAGAGCAATATTTTCTTTTGCCTTAATTACAAGTTGCACCATCTTCTTTCTGAGCAGGTACACACAGATGAACCTTCTCCAATGGCATCATAAATTTTTTGACATGTAAAAATGACCTTTAAAGGTGAAAAAAAAAAAAAGAGAAACCTGACAAGCCCTGCAAGCTGCACACCATTTACACAAGAACTCTGTAGAATTTACTCTACCTGTGCCATCTGCTTATGCTGGTATCTAGAGGGCTGTGTTCGTCGAAGAAAGGGCAGAGTTGAAAGAAAATGGCTTTCGTCATTTCAGAAGAAGATTCAAAGAAAATAGTTGGGACTTTTTCAATCCTAAGTCATACAGCTTCTCTTCTTGGATAAGGTCAGAATGACACCTAATGGAAAAAAGAAGTGGCATTTCATGAGATCCCAGTACTAGAAAAGTCGCTCTCCATATCAATTTACAATGACAATTCAAACACTACTGTGAAGCCTGGTTTCTGAAATAGTTCAGTGCTAGCTCATCAAAAGAAATTCAGTTGACAAGGCTTTTAGTTATTGTCCTGAATTTCACAAAAAATATGCAGAGATGCTTAGTTACCATGACATAAACATTGCCATATCAAAGCCCAAAGTGAAAAGGGGCAAAACAACATTTTTGGACATTATCAGCTTAGACATTTTGACACTTTTGAAACAGATGCATCCATGGGTGCTGAGAGAGCTGGTGGACACCATAGAGAGGCTCCTCATAATCATTTTTGAAAGGCTGTGGATATCAAGAGAGGTGGATATCAAGAGAGGTGCCTGAGGACTGAAAGGAAGCAAATGTCACCCCAGTCTTCAAAAAAAGGCAAGAAGGAGGACCCAGGAAACTACTGACCCATCAGCCTCACCTCAATACCTGGGAATGTGATGGAGTGCCTTATTCTGGAGGCCACATCTATCCACAGGGATGACGAGAAGGTGATCAGGAGTAGTCAGCATGGATTCACTAAACGCAAATCCTACTTGACCAACCTGATTGCCTTCCAGAATGAGGCAGCGACCTGGATAGATGAGGGGAGAGCAGTGGCTGGTGTCTATTTCAGCTTCAGCAAGGCTTTCAACACTGTCTCACAACATCCTTATAGGTAATTCAGGAAGTGTGGGTTGGATGAGTGGACAGTGGGGTGGACTGAGAACTGGTTGAGTGACAGATCCCAGAAGGTCATAATCAGTGGCACAGGGTCTTGTTGGAGGCCTGGCACAACCCATGGTGCTTCAGAAGCACTTAATTATGGGCACAGGAGGAGAGTCCTCTGAGTGAGTTGATTACCTTGAAGACAGTGTTAGTTAAAACAGGTGTCTTGGGGTGACTTTATGATGTGTATCCCATATCACTGTTCTATGCCCAGAAATTAATTTTTTGCCTTTTCTGTGCCTTTAAAAACTGAGCCTGAGAGGGGGGAGAGAAAAAAAACCCGAGCAAACATTTCAAAACAGTTTTGCAGTTTGTTTTCATGTTTCGAGGACATCTATTCCTCTTGCTTCTAACAGCTGCGGAGAGGGGAGCAGGAGGAAGCAGCTTGCTTTTCAGCCAGCTTTCGGCTACTTTTTCTCCAGAGAGAGACAGAGAGTTGAACTTTTGCTTTCCTGGGACTTCACTTTTTTTCCCTTTTTCTCTGCTGGACTGTTTCAACATCAGAATACATCGGGAGGACCTTCCACCCAGGCCTTGGCCCTGGAGGTGGGTCCACCACCCTGTCCCAGCTCCAAAGGGGGTGAAGAGAGATCTACAGAATGACTCTGAAATTTCCCCAGGTTTCTCTTCCACAGCAAGAGGTTTTATTATTCAGCGTTATTATTCTTTTCCTGTGTGTATGTTAAAAAAATAGTTTTTATCTCTTTCACTTTCTTTTGAGGAAAAGTCATTTTTTCCTGAACCTGGTGGAGGGAGGAGTGGTTGTAACCTGCCTTCTCTCAGAGGATATATTTCCAAATTTGCCCAAACCAGCACAACAGGTAAAACACCAGACCTGACCTGCACAACATGCTCGGTTTCCTGGCACTTGTTTGGTTTCGCACCCAAAAACCCCATCTGAATAACGTGAAGTAAGGGTCTTCCTCACCTCAGCTGTGTTAATATCCTTAGTACACTCATTTCCTTCTTTCACTTCCTGGCCTGAGTTTTTCACTCTTACCTATCTTGTGTACATTTTCACAGCACAATCATTTTATTCAGATCCCTACTAAAACTCACTGTTATCCATGATGCAATGATCACAAACCATGACTGAGTATCAACATGTTTTCTTTTCATACCACTTCTAAGAGTGGGATTAAGAAAATGGAAAACAGAAAAGGTAACACAAAGCTACAAAAACCTCTGTATTAATTCCTTCCTCAAGCTTTCCCAGGGCACCTTATTTTATCTGTGTGGGTTTTTATGATTAATTCTCTCCACATCACTCAAAATCTTTACTCATATTGAGTGCAGTCTGAATATCTCACTGAAGTTTAACAATATATAATAATAAGTCTGTAAACAGAGACAGCAGGAATTTTGAAATATCAGCAAGCTCCCTGATTCCCAGGATTTTGTTGCTGCCCCCAGATATGCCAAAACAGAAATTACTTTTTCAAACTAGAAAAAAACATTACAATCATAGTTCACTGTTTTAGATGCTTATCACTCTAATACATCAGAAGTGTCATGAAAGATATGTCTGGAAGGCCAATACCAACTAAACTTAAAGGTAAAGGATTTGAAACTTTTTGTCCAAGAAGTTTCTAAATTATATCAGTTTCTAGAGGACATTTTCTCTGGACCTGAGCAAATCTAGCGTTCAATAAATGAAATAATTCAGCTCTGTTCTGTTTTTTTCTTTCTTGGTTAATTACTCAGCTATGGTGGGCCAGTCAAATTTGGGTTGTGACTTCATCTGACCAGACACACAGGTTGCAGAGCTTTTCTATCTGGCATGAGATTGGGAGTTTCATTTCTTTTGGGGTGAGACCTCTTGTGAGCTGCTGATTGTTTAATTTCTGTGATTTTTCTGTAGCTTCCCATGAATTGTCTGGTTTCATCTCCCCCCGTGGGTGCTGGGCTGGATGGGGCTGGGAGCTCCTGGCATCAGGAATTCAGGTTGTACTAGGTGAATGCACATGACTTTGAATTTTAAAGTGTATGTATTTTTTAAGCGTAGGCTGGACCACACTAATATGCTGAATACAATTAAAAAGAAAAGGTCTGGCTTTTGTTTTACATAGTGTCAGCCAGACAGATAGAGAAGGAGCAATAGCTATATACCACATCAAGACTCCCCATCCTCCTCTTACAGCAATCACATCTGGTCAATGGGAAAACAATGTTCCTCTGATGTAATCACAATAAATGTTGCAGAGTTCAATAACTTGATTGCTGACATAAGAGCTGATGTGGAAATGATGTGGTAGTCAGGAATGACATCCTAGACTGAGCAAACCTGAGTAGATAGTCTTGTAGGGGTGCCCAGTAACCCCATGCTGAGTCAGAGCACAAAGCCACTCATGCAAGTTGAGTCTTTCTGCAAATGGCTTGACTTGTTCTCACCTAAACTTGTTATCAGACTCTAGAAGGTGCAGCCCGAGGTCAAGAGCATCTAGAGTTGGATTCAATGAGCCTTAAGGTCTTTTCCAGCCTAGCTGGTTCTATTGCTCTATGAATATCCTCGTACAAATGCCATCAGAGCCAACAAGATTAAGGCTGTATTTGACCTGTTATTCACATACAAGGAAGAAGTGATGGCAAATGTGGCTATAAATAAAGGCTGGGGTTGCAGTGACAATGAAATTTTTAACTTCAGGATCCAGAGGATGTCTGGGAATAATAACTGCAGAGTTAGGAGCATGAACTTGCAAACAATTTTTTAGGGAATTTCTGAGTAGAATTCCCTGGAAGGGAGCCATGAAGGAGATAGGTGCCTTGGCCCATTGGGGGGATTTCATAAAGAAACTTACTGAGAGTGCAGGAAAAAACTATTCTGTTAGACAGAAATACTGGGAATCTCAGTCCATGTGTCTGAGTACAGAGCCCCTCCATGAAATAATACCCAAAAAAGAATCATACAAGAAGTGGAAATGAGGATGAGGAAAGAGGAGGATGCAAAAGCATTGTTCCAACACTTGTGGATGACATCAGAAACGACAGTGCTCATATTAAGGTAAAAATAGGGATATATTTTGTAACAGGAAAAGATTTCACAAGATTGCTCAGAACAAAAGATTGCAGAAGATATTTTGCCATTGACAAATGGGAAAAAAACAGACTCATAATGGCTGATACAGAAATTGCTGCAGCCAAAACCTACTCCCAAACAACTCAAATATCAGCCCAGTCAGGGAAACAGAGGGGCAACCAGTAGTGGAGGGCAACATCTGAGCAACTGTTTAAAGAAGATATATGCATTCAAATCCATGGGGCCAAGTAGAATCCAGCCAAGGGTATTAAAAGTGAGGACTGGTACACTGCCTACCACCTCTGAAAAAAATGGGTATTGGGGGAGGTCTCTGATGATTGGAAAAAAGGTAACAATATGCCCATATTTAAGAAAAATTAAAATCCAGGAAACTACAGACTCATCCTCCTTACCTGCAGTCCCACAAACACACAGAGGACAAAAAGGCAATCAGAAATGGTCAGGGTGGGTTTACCTAAGGTAAATTATGGTTGGTAAGCTCAGCCCCGCTGACTTCTGCAGTTAAATGGCTGTCTCTGTGGACACGGAGAGAGCTGTGCATGTCATACAGCTCAAATATCATAACATTTCTGACATCAGCAAGAGCCTCCTAAGCAGGAAGCAGTAATCTTGGGCTGAACAAAGTGCTACGTGGCCTGCAAGTTTGGCCAGACAATCAAGTACAAAGAGGGCAACATCCATTTTGTGGCTGGTGACCAGAAATATACTTCAGATACCAAAACTGAGGCCAGTGTCGTTCATTTTATTTGTTGATGATGTACACAATGACACAGAAAGGAGGTCCCAGAAAATGGCATCCTTAATGAGAAGGAGTGGCTGACAGCCCAAAGCCCAGAGCATCAGTCCAGAGGAAACTTGCAAGGCAACGGAACCTCACAAAACCATGTTGACATTTTATGATTAGACTCATATATTGATTTTTGGAATGTTAGGAAACTGTTGTTATTATTTCAATTCTGCTGCAATATGTTACCAGCTTTAATATAAGTGATCATTTCATTTATTGGTCTTTTTTTCAGTTTAGATTGGACTTCTGAAAAAAATATAACTCTTTAACCATTTTTTGACCAAAATTAGACAGTCCTTTCTGAGTTTTCATGTATTTGGGTTTGTATAAAGAAGTGCTTTGTGAGTATGTTTTTTCTTGCTTGTAGTACCATCATGAAACATGGCATTTTTAAATTCTATGCATCACGCTTGCTCTTTTCAGAAACACCCAGTTTGGTCCATCTCCTCATGTAGCTGTCTATTGCCACGTGTCTAATTGGCTCCCAGTTTGTCTAGGTGAACTTTTACAATGTCAAGCTAATTTTTGAAAATGTGTGTTCCCTTTAGCAGTGTCTGCAGCCTTGAGAGAGTGGACTGAATCCTGTATCAGCTGTTGATGTTTTTCTGCATAAAAGAATAATCAACAAGTCCAGCAGTTTGAATGGATTGGTTTCCTGACCACATTAACTTGCCTTGTGGCTTGAAGCCAACAAAGCATTTAAGCATGAATATAAATTTAAACGTGTAAGACTCATTCAGTAAGAGCTATAATCACATATTTATACATTTTGTCTTTATGACTTTAAGTATGTTCTGTCAGCAAAGAAAAAGTCTAGGATTAAAAGTAAACAAGTATATGGGAGACAAAAACATTATCAAACAAACACTGTAGAGAGTTTTTAAGTGTTTTGTTATCACTTGTGGACAGAGTTCCCCAATTTTCTTCTAACACATCTGCATCTAAGAAGATGAAAATTTTTTCAATTTGTGAAGCATACCTTGTCTGAGGCATTAATTTCAGTGTCAACATCAATTACAGGATGTTACTCAAAGTGTTTTGTAATCACTGTTATCCTCTAATTAGATCTCTTAATTTTCTTTCTTGTTTTTCTGTTAGAAATTATAACAATAAACACAATGGTTTTTCAATTATATTGTCACAAATTTCTTGGATAACATTAATCACAACCAAACTGTTAAGGAATTTCCTTCATGTCAGTTTCAATAAATTGCTTTTCACCTTTGTTACAGGATCAAACCCATCTTGCCTGCACCTCATTTTACAACAGCTGTAACTCATGACATTTTTACACTACTGAGAGGAGCAGTCATTACTCCTCAGAGCTTGCTTTGTACTCTGAAAGAGTTTTCTCTTTTATATTTTTTTGTTATAAATGCCATTACTACTTCCTCGAGGTGGTGGTTCAAATATTGTGAAATATATTGGCTCAGAGCACCACAGTTGCAGTAAAGAAGAATTCATCAGATCATGGAGTAAACTGGTATAAGGAAAAAAAAGCTGTTATGCTTCTGTAATGGCATTCTGTATTCCAGTAGAGAGACAAACATTTCTTTTTCATACTTGAAGTGTCTAAATCATGTGTGTCTGTGTGCATGCAGAGCAACACAGAAAAAGACAGTGAGATTTAAAGCCATAACTTACCCTTCTCATGATGTATGCATTTATGTCATCACTGAAAGTATTGTACTATTTCAAAATTGTAAGAAAACACTCTAGGGAAAATCTTCACAGAAACCAAAACTTTCTGTGGATCTAAATAGCAGCAGAATATTTTCTTAAGTAGCAGATTATGCTTTACATAAAAAGTAGAGAGAGCTATCAACAGTAGCATTGACTCA
Organism: Aphelocoma coerulescens; assembly: GCF_041296385.1. Lineage (NCBI taxonomy): Eukaryota > Metazoa > Chordata > Aves > Passeriformes > Corvidae > Aphelocoma > Aphelocoma coerulescens. The sequence goes on along the minus strand of NC_091015.1, from coordinate 117,764,843 downwards.
CAGAAATTACATACAGCTTAAAGACATGAAAGACATCAAAGAAGATTAGGAGATAACACGGACAGCCTTGTAGGGCAAGCACCTTTCTCCCCTTCTGAATAGAAGAAAACCAGGAAATTCCCCTAAAATAACCTTTCACTGATCCCAGCATAACATTGGCATCAACCCTCCAAAAATTATGTACTGTTATCAAAATGGCAATGCTGCCCCTTTAGAAATTTGCGTTTATAATGTCAAAATCTTCTTAAGAACAAGTAAAAAGAAATTAAATAATAACAAAATAAACAAGAATAAAAGAAATCAATGTTGACTAACCAAGACAATTGGCTACCTAGGCTGTTTGATACAGTAAGGCTTAATCAGTGGGACTTCAGTCATATCTAGCACAGATCTTTGAAGTACTTTCTGGTATTTCGCCGTAGCATGAGCATCACAATGTATATGAAATATGTTTTTTCTTGTGCCTGCAGGACAAAACTAAACTCTGCTTTTGTTACAGAAGAATGACACTGAGATGCAGAAAACGAACTCAGGATGTGTCTCGAAAATACCTACCTAGGAAGATTATCTCTTGGACATCAGTAGGATTATAATGGGCCTTATTATGTACTTGAAACAGATTAAAAACCAAGGGAAGTATAATTCTGACTTATACACCGAATCATCTCAGAAAGGCCCAGGGTTCTACACATATCAAGATGCTGTCACATCAGGATGCCCTGCTTTACCTTTTACTGCAAAACAGACCAGGCTGGGAGGCCTGATCCTCTGGGGAATTCTGTGGATTATATAGCAAATACTCAGGCCCAAGAAGCTCCCACAAAGACTTTTTGGTGAAAAGAGAGAATTCAATAAATATTGAAATATAAAACATTGTTAGGAGTTATATAAATTTGAACTCATACATAATTTCTGCACCTCTTACTGAAAAACCATGTTGTTCCCACATTTTTAGGAAGCATGCTGAAAAAAACCCCAGAGCATTCAGAGAAAACTATGTCACTCTGTAACACAAAAGTCTGAAACCCTGCTCTATTTACTGTTTGAAGAAAGTGATTAGGTTATGCCCCAGACTCACCAAAAATGACATGTTCAGCCGCAGAAGTTTCAAGATAAAAGGCCGAAGGCAGGATGTGTCATGTTGTTATCAGAGGTCTATCTGCTGGGTATCAGGAAATCAGGCAGATTTCTACTGCTCAAAGGGGCTGTTGACACAATTGTCTAGATGAATCAAATGGCAGTATTAATTGCAGTGTTAAGATGGAGCCTTTCCTATCACTCTAGTTTTCAGGATAGTACTGTAGTGGGTATCACATCCCCCAGTCCCAGGATGTGTGTGTTTCACCTGTCAGTTCAAGAAGAGGTGGTGAACATTGTGTTCTCTTCCCTTGTGTGCTCACTGGGCATATGACATGAAAATAGCAGGACCACAAACACGCTGGGAGGTTATAAATCTCACGACTTCTGTTGTCAGAGCATATTTTTGTAAGTATTCTCAGCAGTTTGTATCTGTTTTCAACAGATACATTTCATCTTCTGAAAGTCCTGGCACTTCTTTTTACTAGTTAGAAGTGCAGCCTGGCTTCCGTAACTGTTGAACAACACGTGTTTGTCAAATGACTGCTGGCAGTGCAGGCAATTAAAACTAGGACCTGAAGAGTATTTCTAATTCAAGCTACTAGAGAGAGGCTAGAGATTTATGATAACAGAATGTGGCAGAAGATCTATTTAAGTTTAGCAGACACCTCAGCTGAAAAGAATATACGCATGGGTGCTCACTTCAAGGCACAGATTGATCTGTTTTGTGGCAGCATAACAAACCAGCACCTCTCTCAAGCTGTTATTTTGTTCTGATTTCTCAGCTTTTGATATTTTTTATTTCTTTCTGGGCATTTTTTCCCTATTTTTTTTCCTTTTTTTTCAATGCATAGCCCTAGTTCTGGTTGTCAAAGAAAATGTTCAAATTTTTGCCAATGCAAAGTTTGCTATGTGAGTTTTCAGGTATATCAGAAGAACACTGACAAGTAAAGCTGAAGAGCCCAGAGAAACCAGAGGAGCCCGTACCACCATTCCTTCACAGTTAGAACCATCTGTCTTGAAGGATGCCTTACTGGCACAAAAAAACCCAAAGTGTATTCTGATTAAAAGTTGAGACCATTCCTCTGTTTACTCTTCCTTGATTTGACCTCTGGTTCACTGTGGATCATTTTAAACCAATTGAAGCCAAAGACAAAATTCTGTTCACTACTGAGCTGAGGTCTTATTATCTTGAGACAGAAAAAATCTTTTCGAGTCTGGTGGTTGCTGATTTATTTTCTCTTTGACCTCTTCACAGATTTTTTTTCTAGCAGTGTGTCAGAGCAGATGCAGATGTATTCATAACTCTTTCTATTAAGAGGTGACAGAATTAGATACCTAAGTACTCTCCAGATTACCCTGTTACAGGGCCAGGCATTGAAGAGCAGCTGAGCCTGGATTTCAGAGGCACTCCAAACTCCTCCAACAAACTCCAGAGCTGTCAGACCTGAGACCACCATGCTGAGAATATAACCTCCAAGCAACAGAAATGAGAAGCCTGGACAGGCCCAGGGCAAAACCATTGGCAATTCTCTCTAGTTTTATGAAAACAGGTGGATTTCCTTGAAACACTTCTTTTTTGATGAATCAGCACTTTCTAGGGACAATTCCTGACAAGCTCTCACCTCAGTCTTTGTTAGTGCTTCCAGGATCAGTTTTAATACCAGATAATACCACTAGAAAAGGAGTTTTCTCATTGCTGTTCTATGAGATTGTCTACTCCCACAGAAATTACCATTTAACAAACAAAATACATATCAGTCATGCATGAATCCAAGCCAGTAGGCCCTTTTCTGAATTAAAACTGCATGAGGTAAAAATGTGTGATTATGTGGGATATAGAAGTTGAATGGGTGAAACATAAGAATTATCATCCATTCTTCTTCCGCAGAATTTGATCTGTTAAGGAAATTAACTGTACTCTAACGTTAGTCTAGCTGTAAATCATATTTGGCTATTTCCAAGCCAAGGTACAAGGTTCTTATTCAAGGTACACACAATGCACAGAACACACTTTTCTTTTATAATACTCATTATGCCAAAATATGGCAGCATATTTTAATTTATGCTCTTAGCTCTCTTTTTTAACCCTTGATGACATTCCAAGTTCCAGCGACTGAGAAAAAGCAATTCATTTGAAGATGAATGAATTTCCTCTTTCTGAAAGTTTTCTTGTTAAACTGTAGCCATGAAGTTCTTGAATAGCTACCTGAATCTCCGCACTGCAAGTGAAGGATGAATTATTATTCTGTTTGGCAAATCAAGGGCATTTGAAGCATTAGTAACTACTGTCAAGAGTTTGTGTTCAGGATGATGAAGTCATAAGACATAAACATTACAGTCTCAGTACTGTCGTGCAAAGGCGAATTTAGGAAATGCTTATTTTGCTATGCCTGTAATGCTTTTCCTGGAGTATTTCGAAGAACATGGAAAAAATAAGAAATATTAACTTCTGCTCTGAATGGAAAATTTGAATTAAATCAGAAGAACAGAATCCTGGCTAAACCCCTTCTCAGTCAGGCTTTTTCTATCCCCAAGCTGCAGGTGAAAGACGGAAAGTATTTAAGGTAGCATTTCAAAAAATGCCTTATATACAACCAGACATCCAGTGCTAACTGAAACTGGGGGTCCACTGAGATTTTTTTCTTTTCCCACAACAAAACACTATGAAACCATTGCCTAAAGTGAAAGATAATAAATGTATACACATCATCAAGAAACGTTCCCATTAAAATGCGTGACTGAACTGTCAAACTCATTTAACACAAGATTTTACTTAGCCCAGGCACAGCAGCCTTCTAAAAGATTTAGAGGGCTCAGGCCATTTTGGTGATGTATACACACACTGCTTCAGTGAAATAATAACAAATAATATAGCAGACAACAACATTTTTATTTTCAGTGCATAAAATAAGGCGCTCCAGGAAAGCTCCTCTGAACAACATTCCCTTATAATTTATTTTATTTTGCCCTCTGAAAAATCTGAGCACTCAGCACAAGCAGGAAGAAGCCACTGAATTAAAGACCACTCACTCAAATCAGTCTGGTGTTTCTCATATTGCTTTTTTATGTCTTTCTTGTCAATTCATTCATCATTGTTACTGGTATTTCTATCTTACTTTGTGGTTTTCAGCTTATGATAGGTGGACTCCTGGGGTCCACATACTGCTTTCTGTGGCATCTCAGATGTTACCCACCACAGTGGGATTGATTTTTTTTTTTCCTTACTGTTTTTTGATTTATTTATATTACTGATGAAAATAAACACATTTGACTACTTGACAGATGGCAATCAATTCCAGAGCTGAGGAAGCCAGGAAACTGAATGTATTCTGTATTTCAGGAAATAATAGAGCAACAAGAAGTCTGGCAGTCTTGGAATAATGTAACTTGGAGAAGGCGGCTCTGGACAGATAAAATTGGCCTAAGCAAGTATATTTAGCTAGAGAGAGGGAGTCTGAGGGGAAGCCTTGTGCATTTGGCTCTTGCCATTTGCTGTGTCTGTAAAAAACTGCCAGACTTGACAGTCTTTGGGTGCAAGAATATAATTCATGTGAGGAGAATAACAGTTTTCAGTGAAGAATGGGCACAAGTGAACTAGAAAGACACCTTGAATACTGACAGAATTTTAGCCTGGTCACTTGAGTGCAGGAGACAGCCTTACACAGACTGGTAGTATCTTCGCCTGAGATTCAGAACCTGTGCTCCCTTCAATGTGAGAATTTTAATTTAGGCATCAGCGGCAGTTCAGGACTCAGAAAAAGCCACACAGCCAGAAGAGAAAGGAAACAGAAGTTCAGGTTGGAATTCAGCTGACCAGCTGAAGGACTCAGAAACTACAGCTTTGCCTTTATTCAGGGTCCTAATTCAGAATTAGGTTTTTTCCCTTTTCTATATTCTTCCCTTTGATTTCCCTATGGAAAAAAAAAAAAAAAAAAAGAAGATCATCAGTCTGCAAATAATCAGTTATTGAAAAGGAAAAATTGTTTCGCTTTTTCTTGAAAATATGTGGGGTTGTCAGTAAGCACACAAAACTGATTTTCACCCCCTTTCACCATTACTCCCGTTATAAATGATGGATATTTTGCATTTGCAACAATGTCTGTTGACTGTGTTGAAAGCGCAGTCAGGCCCATTCGGTTCTAAGTTATTTCAGTGGGTCTGAGGGTCTTATGAAAAACAATAACCTTTGTAATAATAGAATATGAGCTCTACTTAGTGTAATTCATCAGGACTCAAATTAAATCATTGCAGCCATATGTATTTACGCTAGGGGATTTGGTGCAAACATAGTTCCAATACATGCTAATACAAAGCTTTTAGAGCTTTTTCTCTAATTTTATCTTTATTCTAAACTAAATAAGGAAATTGTACACCAATTAAATGGCAACTGTGCACTGCATTGCTGTCTCTCTCTAATAATTTTTAGTAGAACCCCAGCTGCAGAGTCAGTTCCTTTGCAATCAAGGAGATGATGTGGTGAAACTCACAAATTCAAGGGTCTTTCTCCTTTACCAGCAGTGAAACACAGCATTCAATATGAATGGTAAATAAATATATCTGAGTCTCCAGGCACACTGAGGATGTTAGGAACAAGAAAATGAAACTTTAGACAGAATGTTGAGGATAAAATATTTTCTGTTTAGAAGAGTAATTATATGGCAGTGTCGCCCAAGATGACTGGATTTAATGAAAAACATGGAGAAATTTTGGTTTTCTGGAGCACCATTGTTTGCTAGGATATGAGTGTCCATGTACCCTTTGTAGACATGTCCATTAACCTGAGAAAGGCTTAAGACCTATATTTGTTTCTACTTTCTTCACAGAATCAAAGAATGGGTAAAGCTGGAAGGGACCACAGTGGGTCATCTGTTCCAACCTTCCTGCTCAAGCAGGAACATCCTTGGACAGATCTCCCACAGCTGTAATAAGAAGGTGTTGTTGAATACATATATGTATATTAGCATATATTGAAAAATTTTTATCTTATCACAGTCTCAGAAAAGCTTATCATATTGTCTCTGCTGTCAGAAGGGAAAGAAGAGCACACAAGTATAAATATTTTATTCTTCTGGTGCACCTGCAATTAAAATAAAACACAGATTGCTATTGTGTGCTTTAAGCCACCATCATTAAGAAAACATGATCTGGGGTTTGGGGAACGTTTTTTGTTTGGGCTTATTTTTTGTGGATGTGGGCATTTTTTTATGAAGTTACTCGATTTGTTATACTAAAAAAGGAAAAAGTTGGATTGCTAAGAAAATTAGATACTTTCCTAAAAAGCTGTGACTTCAAATGCAAAGGGTTATGAACTCAGAAGTGGCTCTAAATAAATGAAAAAATTACTTAGGGGAAAAGAATTTAAAAAAAAAAAATATATATATATATATAAGCAAATAAGCTTTAGGATCTCACTAACGAAATTCTCACATGAAGGTAGTCATGAGAACCTCAGGTTCAAGTGGCAGGTCTGAATCAGATACAGTGATGAACTAGCTACTCCACCAGAGAGGGTTTTTTTTCCCAAAAAGAAATATATTTTGTCACAATGATCTTCTGAACTTTACATTGCAGGGTGTCAGTGGACTTCAATTGACTACCAGTGAGGTTTTCCCAGCCTGCCAAGTGTCACAGGGCTTATCAAGGAGTTTGGACAGGCTTCTGGGTGCATTATATCAGGATCTTCAGCAGACATTTGCAGGATTCATGTCACATGCTGTGTGATATTGTATCCAAAACATAAAATAACTGCCTACACGGTTTTCCTCTAATGGATCTTTAGCTTGCTTTTCAGTCTCCCCTAGAAACTCAGAGACCATCTATGAAAGAAATACCCCTGAGGTTTTGTTCCTAAAGCTTCACCAGAAGGTTTCTGAAGCTACTATGTCTCCATATGACACCCTGAGGAGCTAGGGCTCTGGACAAGCATGTGCTAAATAGATTTGAAGCCAACCAGCTGCTGAGCCGACACATCCTCCATGTACTGTGTTGTTGCAAGGAGAAGCACCAGTGTCTCAGGCAGTGGCAGAGACCATGTCATGCTTGTGCCTGCACCAGTGTTTCCCTTCCTGCCCCATAGAAGTAAATGTTCTCATGGTGTTCAGACTATGAGCCAAGTGACACCTTTAAAAGCCAGAGAAGAGCATGATGCTGCTGATGTGGAAGCAGGGGATGGAAAGCAGACTCACCGTCGCATTCCCCACACAGGATCCTCCTCCCTGACATCCAGCACAGGGGACAAGTAATGTGAGTGCCTGTCACACCTGACCCAGTGAGGATAAATGTGGTGGCAAGCCTTCCAGAGAGTCACTCAGGATGCTGTTTGTTATGTTCTCCCTGCTCGCAACCAAATTCATCAGAAACCTTGTTCACATAAGCATCTTCTCTCTTGCCACCTGTGCAGCTACACAGTTTATCCAGCCCACTCCTGTTTACAGATTTCTGTGTTTTAAACCTCAAGGAAGAATCAGCCGACTGAAGACTGTGCCAAAATTACAAAAGCAGAGGCAAAATAAATATTTTGAGTAACTGCTTTGTCAGCTGTGATGCCTCCATATCTCCTTTCTTCACAAGAGAAAAGCCACTGAGCTCCAACACTTACAGCAGGGATGATGTTTAGGAAATGTTCAGAAATGCCCCTTGGGCAGCGATCACTGAAGCCACAGCCCGGAGCAATCCTAAGGACTCTGTGCAAGCTCTCTATGCTCACTTATTCATCATCTTCTTGTCTTATGTAAGTGCCCAGACTGGCCTCTCCTAATGACCCAAGACTGACCCTTCAAATATTCTTTATTTAGCCTTGCTGAAGTCTTTGCCTGATTGCAAAATGTTATAGGCTGATTCATTAATGCCTGTGAGATTCATTTTTATGGCAGGGATAACAGAACTACGTAAGGGTTCTTGTCCTTTATTAGCTACTTTTACTCTCAGTCTCGAGCAGCTCAATTCTCCCCATAGCAAGAACTCTCAGAAGTTGATCAGGACATAACCTGCAGTGAGGTGGGGTTTTTTCCCAGCTCCTGTAACAAAAAATGTGAGTGTGGTCAGATAGGACTTTTCCTTGCCCTCTCAGCTCAGCAGCTTCATCGGCTCAGACTGCAGAAGTATCTGCCACCAAGCAAAGGCTCGGCTGCAGCAAAGACATGCATTTCAGGTTCAGCCAAGACCAGAGGGTCTATCAGCTTATGCAATAATATTTTATGGTGACTGTTGTTACCCCATCCTGTCCAGAGGCCTTTTAGCAGTGTTTCCTCCTGGAAATTCTGGAGACAAGGCTGGGGCAGCCATCAATTCCTGCCTGGCCTCGGCCTCACTTTAACATCACTGAGGTAACTATGCTGAGGTAGTGGCTGTCATGCCTTGTGAACTAAATTCAGATTTCCCAGCCCATCACTCTTCTCAGCAAAAAGGATGACCCTCATCCTCATAAAGCAGTTATAAAAATCCACTGCAACCTAACAGCACGATTGAACCCAGAGCTAAACTAACAGAGAAAAGGCATGGGCAGGAAGCAAGTGATAATTTGTCCAAAACATAAGTCAAACAAACCAGACCATAGACATTGCTGACCCCGCTGAAACAGCATCAAAACACAGGGGAGTTTCCAAGCACGGCAAAAGGCCTGGATGGCATAAGAAGTCTCCTGTGACTTATATCTTCTGCACCCACCAGAGTGACTCCAAAACAGGTAGGAACTGCTTCTCTGCAGCTCCTTCAGTCCTCATAGCTCACTGCCACTGTAAGCAGACAGCCTACTGTCGGGGTTCGTCCCCCTGCCATGTAGCCCTGGGAGAGGGGCCCTGGGGAGGAGACATGGGGTTTCCCTGCCCCTGGTCAGCCTCGTTCCCCATTGGTTGTTTTGTGTTCCCCTGCACGGGCAAGGACTTGCTGGTCCCATGACTGTGAGAGTTCCTTGGCAGAACCTCCGACTGCAGCTGGAGAAATAAACATCTCTGAAACATCTACCAAGAATCAGTCCATATATATATTTCTTTTCCACAGCCCTCCTGGTTTGATACATCGTGTTACAAAATCCCCACTGTAACAAATGGTAAAGAATTGCGGGCAGAACGATCCCCGATCCCTAAGCGACTGATTTGTGAGTAAAGAAACTTTGGATTCCTCTTCTTGTTTTTGTTTTGCTATTCCATATCTAAATTATGGAGGAACCATGGAAAGACTCTTGGCTCTCAGAGCCACATATGGACATTTATCTTAAACTTGAAAAGATTCTTGAACAACGATTTGTAAATTTTAGCTTAATTCAAGCTCAAACGGAACTGAAACATTTCCTGGCATGGTTGTTTAAGAACTTTTTCTACATTTCTTGGGATTTAATTCTTAGCAAAGACTTTTAGAAGACGGTTTGGACACAGTTAATTTCTGAGTCAAAATATATGCCGATGGAAGAATATTTTCGTGAATATTATTTAATTACCGAGACTGTTGAGCAATGTCAGCTGTGTCCTTGCGAAGGGAAGCCTGGCTCAGGGACCATGTGACCTAGGCCACGTGGACCGAGCGCTCTCCGAGAAGCAGCGAGGCAATTCCCGCACGTGGGTGGAGCGACGTGAGCCGCAGTGTCGGCAGCAGAGCGGGGCACGGCGGGAGCGGGGCGACCCTGTGGTGCCTGCCTGGCCCCACACAGAGCGTGGTGGAGTGAGCCCCATGAACGCCAGACCGAGAGGGGCGGCGCGCGGGTGGCGGCTGGTGGTGGTGGTGGTGGAGCGGAGCTGCACCCAGCCGAAACGTGCACTGGAGCAGGGCACGGGGGGGTCATTGCTTGAGGGCCTGGCTGAGACATGGGTGCAGCGCCAGGCAGTGGCAGCGAAGCTGCAACCAGAGGAGGCGACGCACAGAGAACTGAGCGGGGCGGCCCGGCCCACGCGGCCCCGAATGTGACCCCAGGAAGAGCGCACAGGCACGAGCAGCCCCGAAAATTCCAACACGGGAGCAAGTGAAAGTGAAAGAGAAAGCAAAAACGCAGCGAGACAGAAAACAGCAGCCACTTGGAAAAAGGGAAAGATCACCGTAGCTAAGATTTTAGGAATAGTAAAATGGTATAATGTTAAACAAAATTATGGTTTTATAACATGATGTGACAACCAGCAAGACATATTCGTTCACAGAACTGCTATTAAAAAGAATAACCCTGAAAAATGCATCCCAAGTTTGGGAGATGGAGAGGTGGTGGAATTCAAAATTGTACAAGGTAGAAAAGGGTTACAAGCAGCAGAGGTCACTGGGCCTGATGGTGTTCCTGTAAAAGGCAGTATATATGCTAAAAATCGTAGTCCTGTTATACAATATCTCCATTGTAAGCCCCCCCTACAGTCTCCCTTTCCTAATCCCACCTTTCCCTTTTACCCTATATCCTATTACCCCCAGTGTATTCCCAATCCGTTTTTCCACCCATGGTTTCCCTCACAAAACCATGCCTTTGCCAATTGTTTCCCCAAAAATCCGTTTCCAATGCCAAGTGGGGGATGAAAAAGGGGAGGGAAGAAAATAAACCCTCTCCTGCCTCAGTTTCCCCACAAAGCATGCTCAGAGAGTCCTGTCTCCCTTCTGTCAGCCTTAAGATGTTCCAGAGAATCTGTTTGGACATTTAAACACTCTGGAGGGTGGCTTATTTTGTTTTAAAACTGTTCCTGCTATGTTTATCCAGTTGTTTTCAAAGTTAAATTTTAAATCTCTTTTTGTTAAAAATAAACAGGTGAAGTGTTGGGGTCCCACCCCCTGCCATGGAGCCCTGGGAGAGGGGCCCTGGGTGGGAGACAAGGGGTTTCCCTGCCCCTGGTCAGTCTCGTTCCCCATTGGTTGTTTTGTGTTCCCCTGCGCGGGCAAGGACCCGCTGGTCCCGTGACTGTGAGAGTTCCTCAGCAGAGCCCCGGCCATGCGGCTGGAGAAATAAACATCTCTGAAACATCTATCAAGAATCAGTCCATAGATATTTCTTTTCCACAGCCCTCCTTGTTTGATACATCATGTTACAGAATCCCCACTGTAACAGCCTACCATGGAAGAGCACTGATACATATCAAGGAACTGGAGCTAATGCTTGTGAGATATGGGAAATCAGGCACAGTATAGAACAAGAATACCCATGCAATTCCATGGTTTCTATAGTGTTTCATGAAGGGATAATGATCCCAGAGTAGATGTCATCAGGAAATCCCATGGAGAATGGAGAGCATTTGCTCCCCTCAACAACAAAGCTCCCTCGTTGAGTATCTGCACTGTCCATGTCATGGGCCAGTGGGTCCTGCTCAAGCAACGCAGGATATGAACCCACACTGCAGTCTGAATGCTTGTCACCTAAAACCAAAAAATTAATGGTGGGTAAAACGACCAAATTAATTCCAGATGAACCATCAAATACTCTTCAGCTTTGTCAGAGCTCCCTCCCTGCCTTGCCATGGATTTCAGTGGGGTTTGGAACTGGAATAAGAAGAGAAATTACAGGTTGGACTTGGAGGGGTTTTCAGCCACTGGGAGCTGGCAGAAAGGGGTTTTACCCCTCACGTGCCGACACAAAGAAGCCTGGAAGTCAACGCTGAAACCCCTCTGGAAGGCGGCACTCAGTGCCCAACACACAATGAAAACGGGGCAGAGCTCCTCACCCAAAGGGGCTGGATCCTTCTGTCGCTGTTATGCAGGCACGCAGGCGAAGGCAAAGAAGAAAGAGAGGGGAGTCTCCGTAGGTGCCCCACACAGACTTACTCCTGTGAAAAGACAGGGACGAAGAGGCCAATTGGTGGGAGGGTCCAGGGATCTTATACTGGGTACAGAATAGGCGGGGAAAGGGATCCCAGCCAATGGGATAGAGACAAGCAGGTGGAATTGACAGGAAGGGAACCAATGGGAACAACACATAGGAGGGACTCAGGGAAGGATCCAATGGGGGCATCGAGAAACAAGGAACTTTCTAGAACTAATACATATTAAAGAAGGACAATGAATATACATAACTTCATACGTAACACAGGAAGACAAAATATTAACCAATCAGGGGAAAACATGCCAAAGGCAGAACAAGGCACTCATGGGTTCTCAAAGTTAGATGCTAAACCTGGGTTGCTAACCACCACGGCTAGTTGTCTGAGTTCTCTTCAGGAGGCAGAGTAGCTGGACCAGCTGCACTGCCACATGGACTGGCTCTGAATTAAGAGCTCAGCACGGAAACAAATCTCCAGAGCAGACTTTTACCCATTTTCATGTACCAGGCTATGGGATGTAGTTTTCTTTGGTTTATTTTTTCATACTAAAATTCTAGACTTACACCACTGTGCCAGTTTGGCCAAATTTAGAAATATATCCTCTGAGAGAAGGCAGGTTACAACCAACCTCCCCTCCCCCCCCAAGTCTGAGAAAAAAATAAATTTTCCTCAAAGAAAAGTGAAAGAGATAAAAACTGTTTATTTAACAAACACATGGGGAAAGGATAATAATACTAAATAATAAAATCTCTCCCTGTAGAGAAAAAATCTGGGAAAATATTAGGGTCCTCCCTTTTGGTCTCCCTTCTCCTCGGAGCTGGGACTTGGCCCAGGGCCAGGCCCTCTGTGCTCAGTGGAAAGTCCTCCAGATGTGTTCTGATGTTGAAGAAGCCTAGCAGAGAAGAAAGGAAAAAATCAGAGTCCCAGGAAAACAAAGTTCAACTCTCTGGAGGAAAAGGAGCTGAAAAAAAGCTGGCTGAAAATCTGGCTGGAAAAGAGAATAAGCCAGGTGTTTCCCTCCGCTCTCTCTCTCCTGCCACTGCTGAAATGCAGACCACTTTTTATCCCTGTGTCCTTGGAACATGATAACAAACTGCAAACTGCTTTGAAGAAGTTTTTCTCAGTTTAAAAGCATGGAAAGGCACAAAATTAATTCCTGGGCATAGGGCAGCGACATGGGATACCCATCATAAAGTCACCCCAAGACAACCACGAAGTAAAATACATTTAGGAGCACATGAGAGTAGCATGAATAGAAGCAGCATAAGGAGGAAACAACTTCCAGAGAATAACATAATGTGTTGGTTTTGTCTGGGGTAGAGTTACTTTTCTGCACAGAGGCTGGAATGGGGCTGTGTTTTGGATTAGTGCTGAACACTGGGTTTATAATATAGTGATGTTTTTGTTACTGCTGAGCAGGGTTTACACAGAGACAAGGCCTTTTTTTGCTCCTGGTATTGTCATGCTGGTGAAGAAGCATGGGGTGCATGAGAGGTTGGGAGGAGACACAACCAGGACAGGTGACCCCAACTGACCAAAGGGATATTCCACATCATATGACGTCATGCTCAGTATATAAAGTGGGGAGAAGATGAAGGCAGTGGCACATTTGGAGTGATGGCATTTGTATTCCAAAGTAAACATGGCATGTGACAGGGCCCTGCCCTCCTGGAGATGGCTGAACAGCTGCCTCTCCAAGGGAAGCAGTGAATTAATTCCTTGTTTGGCTTTGCTTCCGTGCACAACTTGATTTTCTTATAAATGTGTCTTTCTCTCAACCCACAAGTTTTCTGGCTTTTGCCCTTCTGATTCTTTCCCAAATCTTGTGGGGGAGTGAGTGGGTGGCTGCATGGTACTTGGTATCTGGCTGAGGTTAAACCATGACATATGACTGCTTAAATATTTTTTTCTTTGGAGTTTTTATGAATCAATAATTTCATTATTTACTTTATATTTTAGAGTGACTTTTTATGCTTGCTTATTGCATCCTTTTAATGGCCCCAGGATGACTCGCTGAAACTTCTGCTCAGAAATTTTGATCTTAAGGATTTCTCATTCACAGCTCAACAGTGACTTTAGTTACCTGCTGTAATGTGATTCGCAGCTAAATCCTTCTAAAAGGAGGGCTTAGACAGATGGATCCACCTTGTGCAGCAGCTCTTGAGACAGAAAGGTGAAAAGCCCAGCAGCTGCAGTGACTGTGTTGCAGCTTTGCAGTGCAATGCCCTGGGCAGAAGTCCTGTTAGAAGAACTCCATCAGCACAACTGCAAAGTCATAGAATCATAGAAAGGCTTAGGTTGGAAGGCACCTTAAAGATCACCCAGTTCCAACCCCCCTGCCATGGGGAGGGACACCTTCCACCAGACCAGTCTGCTTAAACCCCACCCAACCTGGCCCTGAACACTGCCAGGGATGGGACATTCACAACTTCTCTGGACAACTTGTTCCACTGCCCCGCCACCCTCACAGTGAAGAAGGTTTTCCTAAAATCTAATCTAAAACTCTCCTCTTTCAGTTTAAAATCTTTCCCCCTTGTCCTATCACTATATGCCCCGGCAAAAAGTGTCTCAATGTGCTCAGGTACAAGCTGAGCCATGGGGCTCTGCAGCTTGCATGAACAGGGGTAGTGCTGGCCAGGACAGCAGCTGTCATTGCATGGCCAAGCCATTCCAGTGGCTGCTGGAACCTGCTTCCAGCTGTGGAACAAACCCCTCCAAGAGCTGCCTTTCTTGAAGCTGCTTTAACCAGCAGATGTGCATGTCATGGAACTGCTGGTTTTTGGTGCTTTTCTTGCAATGGAAATATATACAAATGGTGCCAAAGGACAGACCAGCCAAGCAGCTCCTAGAGAGGAGATACTGTTTCCTAGCACCTGGCTTCTCCACAAGATTCACGTTTTGCTTGTGTTTTGGGGGAGTTAAGTCTTCTAAGGCCCAACTATCCCAGGCTAACCTGGGCTGTCAGAGGGAATTTTAATGTTCTTGGTCAGACTTGCCTTAAGAAGGTGAAACATGGCATCCTTTTCTCCAGGCCTTTATAAACCTAGTTTAGCTAAAGGCAAAATCTTCCTTTCTCACCTTTCTTGCCTGTGGCTGTCTGAACTTGATATTATTTCATTTTTAGCAAAGATATAGATATAGATAGATATAGATAAAATGTAAGCAGAAAGACCAAAATGATGGAAAACATGAGATCTGTAGTATTTGTAGTCAGATAGCACATAGGCATCCAAAGACATGTCATAAAACACAGTTGCCCAAGGCAAGCTCCTGTACCACTTGAGCTGTTTCCATTTCTATTTCTCTTTTGTACACAGGAATACACACCTCTTGCCCAGGGCATTAGCCATGTTACTGTCATTATTGAGTGGGAACCACAAATACACTTAAAAAATATCTGTGTTCAAAAAATTCTTCTTTTTCCTTGTCTGATTCTTTGCTCCACAGGATGTACAGCAACTACAGGGGAAGCAGTAAGTTAACTCCATTTGTCGTCATTCCCAGACAGTATCTCTCACACATCCATTCTTTCTTGAGTCTATAATACCATGTAGTATTTCCCAAAAACATAGTTTTATGTCAGCAGAATAAATACCAACCTAAAAAATCTTTACATCAGATGGGTTTTGCATCCTGTTTGATTCAAAGAGCCTGTATGTATGAAACGTTCAGGCACAAACTCATGGGCAGAGGTAAGATTGAGTCAGCACTGAGTTTAAACTGTGTCAAAGTTTGAGTCACGTACACCACACAAACCTGCACTTAATCAGAGGCTTCCTGCCCTTATGTTCATCCCCTTGTACTTAATAACAGAGCAGCAGGAATATTTTACACAGCTGCAGCTCTCTCTTTTATTTGCATTTTGGGGATCATTAAGTGCTACCAAAAGCAGGAATGTGGTTGCGTCCCTATTTAACTCTTCAGGTGAGCACTGGAAATGGAAAATTCTTTCACAGAAACCTGCCACAACTCACAGAGGGAACCCACCCACCCCTGCTGTGAGGGGAGCAGCCCAGCCCCTGGCTGAGTCACTGGTGGCTCACCTCTGATCAGAGGCTGCCAGTGGGGAAAAATGCCTCTCCTGCACTCACTTCACTCTCCCAGTGGGTGAACGCATATCCCGCTTCCAGGATCATGGCTTTCTAGAGGGACATTAAAGAGCCCTCACACCATCCTCCCCAAAGTGAACATGCCACCCCTCTCTCCATCCCACTCTCCACGTGCCATGACAAATATCCTGGACCATTGCTGCTGTCAGCACAGGTCCCACTAATGCCAGGAGTTCAACTTCGATGCAGAGCTCAGGCGCCACCTGCAATTTGTGTGTATTTGTCACTGAAATTGGTTTCACAAGGTCTTTTTTTTTTCTTTTGTATTGCTCTGCATTTTTGTATGGTTGATGGATTGAAAAAAAAGCTAGCAGAAGAAAAAAACCCAGAAGCAAAAAAATAAAATCAAACTGCCAAAGTTACTTTTAAATTTTTGTAACACTGCATCCACGAGGGCATTTAACCACAATGATGACAAACTCAAAATCTCTCAACTTGAAAAAGATGGATTCATTACTTACAAATTACTTTATCATTCAAGTATTTTTCTTTTTTTCTTTTGTTTTTGGGGGGTTTTTGGTTTTCTTTCGGGGTATTTTTTTGTTGAGGGTTGTGTTACAGCCTTTATATGGGTAGAAGCAACTCTTAAGACATACCTTACTACCTCTGCTTTTTTGTCTTTCTTCACATCATCTTTAGTTGCAATGGGTGCTGTAACAAGAGCAGAATTTTGCTTCTTTTCATTTTTGAGCTGCAATCAAATTGGTTTGGGTTCTTTGTTTTTGTGTCTGTGCATGGCTACTGTTCTTTTCTTTTTCTTCTTTTTTTAAGTAGACTACCTACCTCTGTATCCAAAGCAACCAACCTCTGGTTAATGATTCTCTACAAATTCACTGCAGAAGGTTTATTAGTTTTTCCAAGAACTCATGAAAGAAGCTTTTTAAAATTAAAGGAAAGATACACCCTAAACGTATGAGCGAAGCAACCCAAGGAAAGCCCACAACTGAACAATTTGAAGTGGGGTTTTAGGGAGGTTCGGTTTAGGCTTCCTCTTAAGGGAAGGAGGAGTTAAAAATGTTAAAAATGTTTTAAAAAGTCAATATCAATACTTGCTAGAATTGCTTTAGAATTTGACCAGCTGGCAGAAAATAACGAGTGAGAATAAATAGACATCATCAGAAGAAGAGAGTGTTTTAAGATATTGGCTTTATTTAATATATTTACAGTGCTCCAGAAAAATAAAAGGAATGTTGTCACAGCAGCATGACAACCTTATAAGATTATTTAGGTTAATCATGCCAAAGTAGCTCTGTCTAGTTTTTCACTCCAACATAGACAGCTCTCCACTATAGGGCTTGAGGGAAGAGAAGGGCCAGTTCATAAGAACACCAGACAGTCTGGTCTCTGCAACAACTAATATTCACATCTTTTCTCTCAGAGGGCTATCATTTGCCTAAAATTGAGCCACGCTGATCCAAGAAAAACCCCCTACCAACATAAGTTTTAATTACTTGTGGCAAAGTATAGGGCTTCTAGAACTCTAGGAAAGAGGATGTTAAAAATTAGAATGGAGATTTTTTTTTCCTCTTCTCTCAGCAAAAAAATATTACAGCTCAAATTTTCCAGAATGCTGTTGCCTCAGGTACATAACCAGCATGAAGAAATTCAGTTCAGAGATGTAGAATTTGCCTAAGATAAAAACAGCTGTACACATCATTTGATAATTGGACACGTGATAATTGCAAGTATTGCAAGTAATTACAGAACAGGTGTAATCAATTTCCCCAATGTAACAGGGATGTGATGCAATTATAGCAGAGGAAGGGAGAAAGCTCCTTTTGCTGATACAAGTTGCTTCTCTTCTGCTTAGTGTTGACTGTATAACCATCGCTTTAGTTTTTCCCTGAAAGTTTCCTTATATTTCAATAGCTCAGTAGAGGCACTTAATCCAGGAGGAAAAATTTACATCTCACTCACCTTATGCATCATTAGAATCCTGAATGACTTCTGAAAGCCTTTGCCCAAGGATTTTTGGAAGGTTAATTCTCCATTCTTCATTATTTTGCTAAGCAGTTCTGAAGAATTAAAAGATGTCAACCAGGCATAAATTTCTACCATGGAAATCCTGCTGATATCCTCAAAGATAACATGCTCTTTAGTAATTTTATTCTTAATTATAATTTCTCCTAATTTACTTGGTACTAACGGAACACTCCCCAACACATTATTCCTAGTATATTTTGAAGGGAAATATGTTTCCCTTGCCCTTTTTGCTATTATTAGCTCATTTAATGACCATTTCCTTGATCACTAAGACAGCTGCACAGTCTGACATAGCTCAACCTTCACAAAACAAATAATTCCTTGCATTTAAGTCAGAGTTTCAACTGTGGCTTATTCCAGATTTAATTACTCCTTTAATTTCTAAAGCTAGGGAGATATTGTCCTATGTTTGTTATAATTCATTAGAACTAATTGCAGAAGCCTGTTTTCCCCCACTGCCAAACTAACCCTCAGTCTGAACTTCCCTCTGCTCCCTTTCAAAGCCATTTTCTTTTAGAGCCTCTCTGAGCTCAATCACTGCAAAACCCATTGTTCCTATTAACTTCACTGGAGTTTATTCCACTCTTGGCTGGGAGCACATGAAGAACAAACACTACCATGACAGGCACTGATCTATCACTAAAGCCACCAAAAAAGCTAATCCTGAGACAACTTAAAACTGATGCAGAGTTGATGGACATGCGATAGGTGAAAAGCAAACCATGTCCTGTCTGATGGCAGCAGATGGGGGCAGGGAGTACTGCCTGCTCTCAGCACACCTGGGTCAAGCCTGCTCCCCAAGGTGACCTGCTCCTGAGGATCGGGTTCAAGCACACACCACCTGCTACTGCTGGTTACAGCCTCCTCCTGGATTCTGTTCCTCCATGCTGACATATGAGTACTCATAGGCCAATTTGGTTCAGGGAAGTTCAAACCACTGCTGAATAACACAATTCTTATTACTCACAGCAGCACATCTGCAGTTCAGGCCTCTTCCTGGCTTTGCTTTTTTTTGCAACTTGTTTACTACAAAATGAAGCGGGCTGTTAGGAGGTTTGTTATCATATCTCCTTGATATTCTCCTTGTTGGTGCTCTTTAGGTGTGTGCATACCTTGATTATAATTCTTTTTCTTGACATCCACAAGCCCTGAACAGATGCCTACAAATTAAAAAATTAGCTTGACAACTTTTTCAGTTGTAACAAAGTGCATATTCAGAACAGTGTGAACTTGTCTTCTCCCCAACTCTGGTTTTCATACTACATATTTCAGCTCTACTGAGAATATCACTATGTTCTGTAAAGATGCTGAAAACAGTAAACAAATAATTTCCCTGAGATTTTTGTTTGTGCAATGAATCTTACCTAGTTCCTAATTGCTCTGCTTCATGCGATCAGCCAACTGAAGAAGCTGTTTAATAAAATTGCCATTAGTGTCTGAAGGGATAATAAAGGCTATCACTACCAGTTTACACTTTTAGTGTTCATAGATTTTTCTCTTATTTTAGTGCCATATTTCTACAGCTGCTTGATGCAACGAAAAACATTTCTTCTATTCAGCAAGGATCACCATAACAGCCATCATTCACTTCAGCAAAGCCAGGCATCTGTTATGTGGTAAAGGGAATAAATCAGCCCGAAAGGCCTGCCCAGCTATCCAAGTCCAGGCAGACCATCCCACTCTGAGACTGTCAAGGAAACCAAAATCATGGAGGTTTGTTTGGGCTCAAAACAGCCCCGAGGAAATGGTGATGTTTGTTTCTCAGAACTGTTACTGCTTCATGGATCCACTGCTAGATCTCAAAACACAGGAGGATTACACAGACAGCTCTGCTATTCTTGAACTGAACACCTCTGGTCTGGCACAGGGAAGTTGCAGTACCACATGATGTTGGGACAAAATGTACTTTCGTAAGCATGGAGCAATCAATGCCAGCTTGAGACTGCTGAAAGATGCTGAGAGCTCCATACTTCTAGAAATTAGTTAGTACAGTATATTAAAATAGCACCTATTTCTCTAGATAGCTTTTCCTGAAGCAGAACACAGGCATCCACTCCTGTACCTATACAACACAGGTTCTCTTTGAGACAAAATATATCTTTTATTCTACACAACACAGAGCAGTTTCATTACCTGCAGCCTTGTCCATAGCTGATTTCAGACCACCTGGGCCAGAGGAGAGCTGATAGAATTTCTCTGAATTTGGATGGAAAGCACTACTACCCAAACCAGCAGCAATTTCCGCATAGGGTGCCCAGCCACTGATGGCTTCTCAAGGATGCAACAGGGATTCACAAGCTTTCCCTGCTGCCCACATTATGACCAAATCCCTCTAGCTGGGAGTCAATATTGTCAAAGAAAAATGAGCCAATAAAGTTTTCATCTTGCCTTTCAAAACACTGTTGATTAAACAATACTATCACCTTATAAAGTAGTAGGATCTGGGTAACATAATTCATGATGAGTAGAGATAGCTGAGCTTCATTTGAAATTATCTCATTTCTAGACAATCAGGTTTTTGATTACAGCTATGCCTGAAGCTGTCCATTCTCTTTCCTCTGGATGCTTGGCCACCTAAAACAATCATTTACTCTTGATCATGTTTCTGTTGCTGAACAAACACTAGTGTGGTGTTTAATTTATGAGCAAAAACGCTGCAGGATGTGAAGATGCATGAAATAGGAAAGTGAAAATCAACAAGATATCATTTCCCCGATAATATGTGGTCCTGCAGGTGAAAACTTGCATCAATTAGGCCCCAAATTTAGCTGCACTAACTTGTCTCAGAAGCATTTCATAACTCTGCATTACAAAAAATTAACAGGAAGACTGGTTTTAGTGGTGTCTCCTACTCCACAATTAAAATACATTTTCCCTTTCTATGTTCCAGAACACTAACAGTCTTTTTCCATGTTATACAAAATTCTTCTGCAAGTCCTTGAAATAAAAATCAAAATTAGATCTTCTAGAACATTACAAAATTGTAGCTCCTTCACTCTTGCTATAAGACCCCTACTCATGGTCTGGTCAAGCCGTTAACACACTATAAGCATTTACCACGCATATGGAGATGTGGTCAAATCTTCTAAAAGAAGCAAAAGGAGAACTCTGTGGAAATTTATGAGATTGAAGGGGATCCAAGTGCAACAAAATTTGAGGGGTATGTGGGATTTTTATCCTAAAGTTTGCAACTGTATCTTGAAAGTGGAAGTAATGCATAACAAAGGAAGTTAAATTCAGTTGAGGACCCCAGGATATGTTGTTCCCTTTGCAGCTTGGCTTTAGTAGCCCCACAACACAAATAACCTTTCTTCTGCAAAAGGAAGGGCTGAAACAAAAGGCAGAGACTTCTTCTCTTCTTTTCCCAAATGCCAATTATTGACTTTAAACAAACAATACCAGCCAGAGAGGAGTTGGTCCATGTGCAACTTTCTTATGTCAGATGTAGTGGCCGTAGTTTCTCCATACTATAGCTGCAAATACAGGCCTGACAAAAGCACCCACCCCAGACCCTCCTTACAAATATTGTGTGAAAACCAAAGAAAATAATGTGTGAAAAACAAACTGAGGTTTCAGAAGGGAATTTCAGAAGGGAATTAGGATTCAGACACAAATTTCCATGACCAGACCTGGGAGTAGTGGGAACTGGAAAGAAGTATCTGTTTCATTTCTGTGCTTTCAGAATAAATTGGAAGTGCAAATAAGGTGATGATATAACTGAAATTCTGTGTCTGTTATTGTCTCCTCTGACTATTCATCCTTCCTCCGGACAACATATATATTTTCTTTATCTCCTATGATTATCATTTAAAATAATGCAACATAAAATTTTGTTTCTTGTGCTTTATTACCACTAGTATCAAATGACCTGGCCTAAGCAGTTCTTTCTTTTAAAATCCTTGTCTCCTGCATTCAGATTACCTTCTTTTTCTTTCTTTTTAAGTATTATCCTACAGTTTCAATTTTGCATTCAAGCTTCCTTCTAAGTACATTTCATCAGACTGCTCAAACAGATTTGCCTCTTAAATCAAATAGGAAGATGTATTAATACTCGGGCAATACAGTGCTATTTCATCTAATATGTAAACTTGTTCAGATTGATTTCCCAAGCTAAGAAAATAGATGTTCAGAAATTGATAACAGTGAGGAAGAAGTGCAAAGATGTGGCAGCCAGGGGCCTCACAGGTGGCGTACCAGTGAGATGCTAAAGTGGTGTATGAAGAAAGTCTGTGAAGCACAAGCTGCAGGGAAAGGCAGCCCCACTGTAGCCTGGCAAAGTCTGTAGTGGGACAGGGAAAGCGTTGGGAAAGAGAGATGTGGAAGATGAGCAAAGCCAAATCCATGGAAGATTTTAAAACTGGGAAACTGTCTCAGATTTGCACTGCTAATAAGCAGCATGGGAAGCGTTCATGACACTGGTTGCTAAACACTTACCTGAAGTGCTCAGAAAGTTGGTTTCCCTAATCTTTCTCTGGGTAAAGAAAAAAAGGCTTCCCCAGAGAAAAGGGACCCCATGTAGGCACAGAAGTCTCTGGTGTGCCCTAAAGAAGAGACTGTTTCCCTCCCTCTGTTGCCTCAAGTGTCCAGAGACAACTCGTCTCCAAACTGGAACACCCAGGTAAGACACTCAAAGTTAGGACAGAGAAATTCCCTGTCTTGAATAACTGAACATCTGAAGAGCTGGGTCTCACAGACTGCTGTGGAGAGGGAGGTATCTTCAACAGAAAGATTAAACAGTGTCACAATGTGGAAATGTCACATTGACTCCAAATCTATCTTGTTTTGAGTCTATTTACTTTAATAGTCTCCAGTCCATGGCTCACAATGTAATGTCCATTCCCAGAGCAGGCTCAGACCAAAGACCCCACTCTGACATGGTTCAGACCTTGCTTCAATACATGTTGCTACAAGGGGTTTTTCCACAGGATGTGTCCTATATTTTTGGCTGAATTTCACAATGAAGAGTAAATTTTTCTGAAAATTTGACAGTATGAACCATCTTGTCAAAAAATTTATTTCAAGTTGAATGTTAATTTATTTAATTTGTTGAATATTTCATGAGTTTCTTTTCTGATTTTGGGAGGTTTAGCAAACATCAGAGCATTTTTCATTTAGACAAAGATAAGGATATTTGGTTTGGCTACTTCTCCCCCCACTTTTTCTCTTACAGTTTGAAGGTTTTTCAGGGAAGTAAGTGAGAAATAATCCTGTAATTTTCAGCAATACATTTCTGTAACTGATTATCTGTAACTGATGGGAAACAGGTTGGAAATAGGTGTGGGAAAAATGGAAGAAGAAAACAGCACGCAGTTGTTCCCTTTAGCAGGAAGCAACACTGATAGGAGCTGATGCTTCTTTATTTCCTGCTCATCCTCTGTTAAATTTTGTCTGAGCTTTTACCGTTATTAAGTCCCCCTCTGGAGCAAATACTGGGTTGACCTGCATGAGGAACTTTAGACAATTGCCTCTTTTCATGACACTGATATATCTGGTTGAAAGCTCAAAGAGGTCTGTAAGTCTTCTTCAAATAAAGTCAATAGATTTTGCATCAGTCCAAAATGTTGTTCTAGTTCAAAACAAATGACTGAAAATAGCCCCAAGAGCATCTATGTTTTTTGCCTGTCAATGATTCCCACATGAAATATGCTCAAATTACAAGTAAAACAATATAGCCCGGCCTTCCTTCCTTTCTGACATAAAATCTCTGCCTGTCATCTGAAGTAATTTTGTGTACTTTCTATAACCATTTTGAAAGTTTAGGAGATCAAATTGGGTCATGCTGGTAAAAACATGAAGTTTCATCACCAGCGTGGTATTTCTGCAATATTCAGCTCTTGAAGGAAGGAAAGGAAGAAATACATATTACAGTCCTCCCTTTCATCTGTTGTCATGAAATCTCTGCATGAATGACTGAACACGTGATTGTGAGTGTCTTACATCCTACACAGACACCAGGGAAGTGTGAGACCAACAGAGATGAGGAGGCCTGCAGTGAGTGCAGCAAAGAGTACTCACCAAACCTAGCTCTGTCTCCTGGCCTAGGAGCAGTGAAATAAGATATAAGATGACCCATTCCATCACCATGTTTGTGCTTGCAAAATTAAGGCTCTGCAAACTGCAGCAGCAATCTGTGAGGCACTATGAGTTTAGTCCTTTCAGCAAAGATTTATCAGAATGCCATACATCCAATGACTTGGGGAAATTAGGTGATGGTAAATGAAAATTAAAGAGAGGAGATGGAAAGAAATATGGGAACAGAGAAGTGGAGTTCAAAGAAAAGTTAATCATCCCATGATTAACAAGTTCTGCTGGTTTCAGTTGTCAGCACATACTACACAGAAATCTCTCTTTAGCAAAGAATTATGAGCAGCTGTAACTGAAGTAATGTTGTCTTTGCCAGGCTGATGGCCTTGGAAGGGTGCTCCCCTAGGAAACAGCATATATTAGCAGAGATTTTATTTTGAAAGAGCATAAAGAGTAAACCTTTTTCCTTCCCCTCTTACGTTTTAGCTACCTCCCAACAAAGATTTCCGCAGGATTATAAATTTTATCCTAAGAGAGCTTTATAAAGAGCTTGTAGCAGCCCATTTCCATGTGTGACCAGCCTTTGATGTCTAAAGGTTACACAAAAAGTGCCAGTGAAAGATATCTGTGAAGACAGCATCAATCAATAATGTTACCATGATTGATTTTCACTTGCCTTTGATCCCATGTGTAAGTAGCCTATACCCATTCACCTGGGTTCTTGTGAAAGACAAACCAAGTGCTGCAACCTCTTCTCCCTATGATTATTGTTACACTGGAGATTTGATACCTCAGGTAGTCAGCATGACCAGCATTCTGTGTTTTGCTGAGCAGTGAGCTGATGCATTCCTCTCTCCCAGGGCTGAGCAGCAGGTTCCTAACCTCATGCTGCTGGAAGATATACTGAAACAAAAGGCTTTTCTGTCTTTGCTGACTTTCCTGTATTGCAGATAACTCACTGGAGGAAAGAAGAAAGGGATGTGGAATTAAGCATATAGGCTGAACGGAGAGGAATTTTTGTATCTGACAAACCTTTATCTTTGATAAGTGCAGATATTTTTAATCCTGGAGTTCAAAACAGACCTAGAACTTTCATAGATTAAAGTAATCAATTAAAATAGATGTGCAGTACGTAATGTATTTCTCTTTGCCTCAGATGAAAGGTCTTAGTCTTATCCTTTGTACAGTGCTCAGGGCACTTCAGGGTCTTTGAAAGTTCTCCATCAATCTTCTCTGACAGGTCCCACGGCTGTTGGTGAATCATCCTTGTTAGATAAGACCAGAATCTTTATATGAATTTTAATTATTTCTTTTGGCATTTAGGCATTGCACAAATAACTAAATCAGGAATACAGTCAGGATACCTACATGCTGGGGTACCAAACCCATTGTGTTAGGTCACAGACATTTTCATTTAACCTTCAAGGAATCTGTATTTTTTCCACTTAAATTATATTTCTATACCTTCTCTCCAGATAGTTCTGATCATTCACCCATCCCTCTTCACTACTCCCTGCCCCACAGTCAGGGATAAACTGAAATTCTCACAGGCAGAAGTAGAGTGGCAAGCGCTACGGTGGCAAGAAAGGCAGTTTTCTCAGTAGTTTGCACTGTGATCATGTACAGTGCAAAGGTATATTTTGTGGCAACTGAAAGGCAACTCATCCAGTTCATTGTAAATTAATGTGCTAGTCTGGCTTGAAATAGCTTTTGTTTCTTCTCTTTCAGTCTGCAGAAAAAATACCAAAAAAATAGCGTGAAGTTTTCATAGGTACTCATTTTGATTAATGTCTTTAGGTGGGGGGAAAAGGAATCATTTGTCTCACTCTGCATTATTTTCAGATTGACTTGCTATGAAAAAGAGGCTTAAGCTGTAACACTTACTGTCCATCTGCCCATTCATCTGTTGAGCTGTCTATCAGTCCCTCCTTCTCAGTGGTTTTTGAGCTCACTAGCCACTTTCAGTCAAATTTGACAAATGGCATCATAAAATCAGTAGTAGGTACCAAATTAGAGTGCCCACTGATGAGGGGATGGTAGCAGCCAGCTGGCCAACAAGCATGTGATTGCTGCATGGCCAGCCAGTGAGCAAGGGACACTTTACAGGCCAACAAGCAGTAGAGAATGGGGACATTGCTCTGGTGATGTGTAAGGCATCTGTGCCACTTCAGCCACTAATGTTAGCATGACAAATCAATTCTGTAACTGGTTACTTGGTACATAGCTGTACACAACACCTGCCTTGCTATGAGCATGAGAGATTTGCTCCTGGGGACGAGGGAGAGTGTCTGCTCTATGTCCTGCACTCAGTTAAGCTTAGGAGAGCATCTGCTCTGCACCTGTTCTGCCAAAATGCTGTGCATGGGAAGACCAGAGGAAAGCTGCCTTTGCCTCAAAAGACAGGAGAGATTCCTCTGTCCCTGGAAACAACAAAGCTCCCTTCTGGTGGAGGACCCCCCCACACACACAGGGATGAAGCAGCAGGGAGAGCAAGCCAGAGAGAGGCAGAGGCAGGAACTGAAAGAGTCCTAGGCAGAGCAGGGAGACAGTAAACAGGCAGGTACTATACATGGGGAGAAAGGCATGTCCTCAGGACCCAGAGTAAGAACTCTGTGTCATTTGTTGCACCAAACAGCTGCTGCATCAGTCATTCAGCCTCTGGCCCAGGAACAACCTGGAGGTGAGGATCTATCTCACAAAGGCACAGCAGTACTTGACTGTGCTTCCCCCTCTTATTCATATTCTGATTCAGCCTCAGCTTTCCCTAGTTTAAAATGTTCCATGTTGCACTGTGTGTTCCAGTAAAACCCTTTTCCTGTTGTTCAAAGGCCATCTGGTGCTGCTAACATGCTTGGTTTAAATTAATTGCTTAGGCAGAGTCACCTCAAGGCTCTGGCTGGCTCTGAGTGCCATGACTTTGTCCAGCTTTTTCTGATGTTAATTCCTACCTTCCTCATGCATCACCCTACCTGCTGGTCAGGGTTTGAAACATCAGATAGGATCCTTGCTTTCTCCTGGATGGAGCAGAAGATATGGGGAGAGGAATTGGAGAAGCATTCAAGGATTCCTGGCATTGGCTTCTCTCATTTTTTATGTCATCTTCCCCTTTGCATCCTCTTGAGTCCCAACTGCCTTGCAAGTCAAAATGCCAGCCTGCACAATGATTCCAGATATTCCAACCTGGTTATCAAAACTCCCAGAAATGTCTGGAAGCATTTAAACAATAGATGCACATTGTCAGCAGAGACCCTTGTAACCACAAAGAATTTGGAAACTAAAAGAAAATAAAAATTTAAGGCAGAAATTATATGGGGTACAGCTGCACAGATTTATAGGTGGGAGGGCTGTATTATATTTTATTTATAGTTATGTATTGTTTTATATTATTTTAGTGATTTTATATATTTATATTTGTGGTTATTTATGTATTTATTTTAATTGAGAAATAACAACTTGGTTTTGCTGTTCCTGTTCTCTTGACACAAAAATTATTGGCAAGATGTTGCAAGTAGCCAGGGTGGGGAGAGGGTGCTGCATTCTATAAAAAAAGCTGAATATAGGAAGAAGTCAGAATAGGAAACTAAAATAGTAGGCCATCAATCAAAAAGGAGAATTCAACAACTGAAGGAACAGGAAGAGATGGAAAGACAACCTGAGGGAACAACAAATCCAAGGAACTGGCAAATTGAAAAAAAATAACTACGATATAAGTATAATGTTATATCATTCCATTGGGGAGAGAAAAGATGGAAATCATAATAGGAGATCAAAATAGCTGTACTAGGAACTTTCTAAGCATCTGAAAATATTGATTGGCTCATATAAAAGAGGAAATAAGAATAAATAACTTGCTGAAAAGGTTAAGGAGACATAGATCGTATCATCTTTTCTTCTGTATTCATAATAAATAGGGGTTGTGAATGCAGTTGATTTGGATAGGAGAGTAGGCATCCACAGTAAAACAAGTTTTGGAATGGTTTTGAAAATATTAAGAAAACAAACCAGAGTTTTTCAACATGGCACAGGCTGTTCAAATCCACTCCTGTTTGAAGTGCTACCCAAACTGACTTAACAGATCTGCTACAGAAAATGTGGGAGCTGCAGTAAGCACTGATTTGGGGTTTTCTTTCACAGTACAATGGTCCCATCAAAGCATCAGGAGCCCTGTAGTATTAACAGGACTGACACACCCAACCATAGTGGAAATGATTGTTTTGCCCTACTCGGTGCTATTTAGGTCACATGTCTGGAGCTTGTTTTCTAGGAGAGAAGGAAAAACGATAACAGACTTGGAAAATACAGCTTGGGAGGAAAGGTTGGAGGAGCTTCCTCAGCCTAGGAAAGAGAAGGGGAAGGAAAGCACACTGATTTGCTTCTAATGTTTGAAAAGCTTCTGTGAAGAAAACTCTTACAGTTTCTTTTAAATTTACTGGGGATATGACAGGAAGAAACTAATTGGATTTAAACATAGGATATTATGGTTAGCTGCTGCAAAACTGTTTTTAATGATAAATACAGTTTTATACTGGACTACACACACCAAAAATATGTAGATACACATGCATACATATATATATATACAGCAGCATTGAGGAATTTTCTCCTTTGGAGATTTTAAGATTGATTAGATTAAAACTTGTTAGGGACAGTGTCTGTATTTTTTTGACCTCATTTTTGAAATGGCATGGACTAAATGACCTCTTAAACCGTTCAACCCCATGACTTTTTTATTTCCATGCAATGATTATGTACAGAATTTTTCTTGAGAATAAAATTGTGGCATTTTCACTGACTTTATTTAAACTGGGATAGGTTTATACACTGTATGACACCCACACTTCAACGACTCTCTCAAGAGCTGAAATTAAGCAGGTTATGCTAACAAGGTGTCCATCTGAATCACTGAGTTTTTTTTAACAAGGTCTTGACATCTGCCAATACTCAGCAGAAAGAAAAGAAAAGCTTTGAAGAAGTCTGGCTTTAAGGTGAGGTTTAGCAATAGTGAAGTACTTTGTGCACTGATTCAGGCATGCATCCCCTTGGAAATGACATTTTGGACTCAAATCCCAAATTGCAAATTTTATGGTAAAGGAAGACCCACGACACTGTTTTACAGCAGTTCTGTGAGTATTACTTCTCTGAGGGAGTTTGTTTATTCATTATCTTTCGTGTGCTGGCCTGGTAAAGATCATGTAAAGCTGATTGTTCTTGATGGAAAAGCAAAAACTCCCTCGGATACAGACAGTTCTCTCTAATGTCTTCTCTACTGACAGTTAAATAGAGTAACTGGGTCTTCAGATTCAGGGCTCTTAATTTCCCAGGCTGCAGCACACCGGGTCTAATTGTATTAGTCACAAGGCAGGAGGTTCCCTGGTAGAAGGCAACTCAATGTGACCTACAAAAGCAGCTTGGATGTGGGCGTGCACCCCTCAAACATGCCTTGCTATCAGGCACATCGACCATTTCAGCCCAAAGCTTCCTTCCATCCTGTGCAGTGCTGGTGTTGTGTTCTCTTCAGCCCTAGGAACTGAATTAGCGATTGCTGGAGGCTCAGGCTACAACAGTTTATACTCACAAAAGGAACCAACCTCTACACTGAGATTTCTCTTCTGGTATTTTTGGTTGCATCTCCTCTCTAATGCTCCCTTATCAACCTTTTGGGCTTGTCATAGGTTGATGGTTGCACAATCTATATCATACTAGTGTCAGAAATAAAGTGCAGTGATTATCTTTGTTCCTCAAAAAAAGGGAATCTAGTTGGGAAATGGAGGAAATGGGTTATTTATTAAAAAACAAACAAATAAAAATGAAAAAAAAAGAAAGAAAACAGTAAAGTTGGGATCTGGGTTTCCTAAAGTTTTGAAGTTGGTCTGAAATATTGCTCTGGCACAATCTCCAAATGCCATAAAACATTGAAGAACTAGAGACAGATTAAATTAAGGAGATTATGTTCTCAGAAATATACAGTCTATTCATTTCAATGTGCTGGGACAAACTGAATGAGCAGACAGAGCACTCACTGAAGAATGTGTTCTGCTTTTGCTTATTTGCTTATTTTCTTGTGTATTTCATTGTTTTAAATTACTGAAGTTGTTGGCTCTTCATGTTTTACTTTCCTAGAAAACCATAAATTAGCCTAGAAAATGCATTTCCTTCAACTTTAGTTTTGGTACATTAACCAGTGCAACCCTTTCAATGTTTTCTAATCTTCACTGTTAAATACATGTAAAGCCATGCACAGCAGTCCATAAAATATTGGGTTGAGTTCTCAACACAGTGAAGCATAAGTCACAATTCCCAGAAGGATGGAATCAGTAATACAAGCAAGAGAAAAATAGTCCCTATTAAAACACAGACTGCGTGTACCAGTAGTTTAGAGGAAACTGTGGAACAGGCTTCCATCATCAGCATCACTGCATCTTCAGTCAGCCATGTCTTTTGTGGGCTAAGTGCTCACTGAATATTTAAAAGTTATGCTAAAACATTTAATAAATAATGCACTAAAGATCTGATGATCTGTCAATGCCAACTACATCGGAAAATGTTAAGAAAAGGTAAGTGCTTTTACCACAGATTGCGCTCTCCACCAGTTTGTTATTTGCACTCCATGAATAATTTGTGATTCTAAAAGTAATATTAAAATCCTTTTCCCAAGGGTGTCTACACATATTGCACTCTACTGCTGGGTTCTACAACATGAAATATTTAAATAATTTTAATATTTTCTGTGAGACGGGAGAAGAGGCATTAGCAGTGGGGAAAGTACAGAATGTGTAAAATATGTCATAGCTCTCTAAGACTGTGCAAAGTACAGCAAACAGAATGATGTAACATTAATACTGAAGTATAAAGGTAACTTACT
This sequence comes from Aphelocoma coerulescens, assembly GCF_041296385.1. Lineage (NCBI taxonomy): Eukaryota > Metazoa > Chordata > Aves > Passeriformes > Corvidae > Aphelocoma > Aphelocoma coerulescens. Next base: position 117,734,070 of record NC_091015.1, on the reverse strand, counting down.
AAAAGGCCATTTCCTTGTGCTCTCAGTGGATTTGTTGCTCTTTTTTTCTTTCTCAAGTTTTTTTCTGGTTTTATTCTTAAAAATTCTCTGTCTACAGATCTAATTCTTTCATATAATAGGCTGCACTGCTCAAGATGAAAATGCATCACTCAACAGAGAAGTTGCCACTGGTTTCAGTGGAGATGTCATGTTTCACCGACTCTGCACAAAGATTTACAAGACTAATTATCTTCCAGCAGCATTGATTTTTGCTGAACAGCCACTACTGAGGAAGGGCATTGGTTCTCCCACTTGGAAACCAAATGACACTTTGTATTTTTTTTTTTTTTTAATATATTTCAGTGTGAAAAATCCCACAGTTTTCAAAACATCTTCTCCTTAAGTACTTTGGCTCTAAAGACCTTGTACCACCTTGAGTCCTGGCATGGTCAGTTGAAATTTGGCAATGTTGCAAGGTTTAGCAGTTTGGATTACTTAACACCAGAAGCTTCCTGTAGAGTGATGAAACATTATGGAGAACTGATAACCCCTAGATAACCTCTTCATTAGGCTTCCAAGGGATGATTGTAAAACTCTCAAAACTACAAGATGTCATACCGCAGATGATGTAGATGCATCTTCACAGGTGCTACTCAGTCACAAAAATCTGGTCCAGTCTAGTGAAGGATTTCTGTCTTCCAATGACCAGAAGCCAACATACTAACCAGTCTTTCCAAACACACCTGCCAGAAGTTCACCACTTTGTAACAGGACACTTCCTCATCCTTCTGAATGAATTGATGTGGGAAATGAGAAAGATGGAGAAGCTCATTAGCAACTCAGATAAAAGGCTTGGATCAGAGACATTTTTGCTTTTCCATTTAAACACTTATTTCCCTTCTGCAGCTCTTTGTTTGGCTCTGTAGGCAGTAAAGTCCTCAGGGCAGATCAGCAACGCTGTTTTATGATACACATTTACAATGCTTCACACAATGGGACCTTAATCTACTAATAAAGGACACCCAAATAGTAAACCTGTCACCTTTCTGAAACTACATTGTTCATTAAAAATAATACAGAAAAAATCATTGCACACATGATACATGCTTGACTTCTGAATTGAGCTGGTGCTTGGGTCTACTCCTAATGTTTTCATGAGGTGAGGGCTCTTCTATTTCTCCCTCCTGTTCCCTCCCTTATGAGAACAGAGATAATATTCTGATTAGGGACATTGTTTCCCTCCTAGGCCTGTGTTTAGTGCTTAACCACATATTCTTTTGTGATTTTATTAATAAGACATTGGGGGATACTTATCAAAACCTTAAATTTGTGTGTGTGTCTGTGTGCGCACATACACACGTTTACACATTAAAAAGGTGGATCTGCAGAGTGCTTTGTTCTGACAGCTGTGTTGTCAAGCTGCTGAAGAAATGCCAAAGAAAGATGTAAGCTGTGCTGAATGAATGAGATCATGCTGTAAGACATCTCCAGGAGCTTTTAAAGAACACAGCTGACAGAATACATAAAAAAAATTGTGATGAGCTAAAATAAAAGGGAGAGCAAGGCTACACAAAGCAGCAGCAATCCCCAAGGATGAAGGCCCTTCTGAGAGGCATTTGTCACCCAGTTTAGACACTAGAAATGGCTGCTGTCCCATGGGACTCTGTTCAAGGCTAGGCCTTCCACTCTTCCCTTCTGCACAGTGAGCTTTCCCATTGAAGCTGCATTGATTCAGTGCTTATCTCTTACTGCGTGTAAGGTCATGTGCTGAGACTTGTGCTCCTCTTACATTTTCCAGCCCAAGTTTTCCTTCTTGCTCAACATTATTAGTGACAGTGGTAATTGAACAGAAGATGCTCAAACTGAAAGAGTAAAGAACAGAGGGAAAGCAGGAGATTAACTCTCCCGAAAATGTACAAACATTTTCAGACAAAAATCTGGGGTCATTGTAAGACAAACAAGAGGTCAAATCTACATAAAGTTTCCAAATGGACAACTATAAAGACCCCTTCAGGAAAAGAGAGGTTAAGTGGCTAGCAGCTGCCACAGCACCCGAGATGTGACAGGAGAGGCAGCAAGCACTGGCCACAAGTGCCCAATTAAGATTAGCTTTGCCACAATCTGTAGTTCAGCCATTCTCTTTACTGGAAGAGAGGAATTGAAGAAGGAGCTTTGCAGCTAAAATTGCAGCCAATGGTATTTGGTAAGACAGCACACTCAATACAGCAGAGAGAGCAAAGGCATTTTGGGGACAGTGACATTTAAGAGTAGCAAAGAGATGATGGCAGCAACAGCAAGTATAGGTAGACTATTAAAGGATCATTGTCAGATTAAATATCATACTTTCTAAAAAATTGCTCTGCCATTATTATAAAGAGATTATTAAAATCAAAATAGTTTAAAGAACCTAATTTGCTCTCCTCAGTCTAAGGTGTTTACTTCCTGCATTGCTCCCAGCTTGCACTATTAAACTAGTTAACCCATTTCACTTTAAAGGCTAGTTTCTTGCTGATTTTATTTTGGACTCTAATTCTATCTTATTACAAATTGCAATAAAGCCTCAAGGCTTCCCAACACATCATGGGAGTCTTGTACAGAGCACTATACAGATGTAATAAAGAGCAACCTACAAGTACAGACAAAACCAGGTTTCTACAGAAGAAACATTGGCAAGAGAAAGACTGGGACTGCAGGAAGGCATTGGTGATAATAATATAAATATTACATTATATATAACCATACATATTGTATTTACCTTATATTGTGATTATTGTATTGTCATGGTTTAGAATAGCTTGAGTTTTAGTTAAGGAGGGCTCCATCAGCTACGAAGTGATTCTTTTGCAAAGAGGTGCTTACAACTTCCTCTGGACCTGACGGAACCAATCAACCAGCTAGTTTGAATATTGGCAACTTTGTTAAGCCACTTAAGAAGCTTGACACCCCTCTGTGGTCCACATTTAAGAATGAACAAACCCTGGGAAAACTCTCTTCCTTCCGGTTTTTGGACAGGTAACTCGGGGGCCCGCGTGGCCCAGCGGGGCCAGGCCAGGCCCTGCTTGGCACGGCCCTGTTCCATCCGCAGCCCTTCTCCGTGCAGGCGGCCCCGCGGCGTGGCCAGGCCAGGCCGGCCCTCACCCAGTGCAGCTGAAATTCATCTGAGGCCACTGCCCAGCAAAAATCATGTGACCAACAGTGATAAGCGAATTCCAGCTGTGGGGCTCTGGTGAGATTAACTCTCTTAGTGCTGTAAGATTCCTCCAGAACAGGTGAAGCCTGCAGACATCAATCCTCTCCCAAGTCAAAGGAAAGGGAAAGGTGAAGACAAGTGAAGAAAACACCATAAAGACACCAAATTCAGTGAAGAAGGAAGAGCTGAAACCCTAAGGGAGGAGAAAGAGGAGATGCTTCAAGCGTAGAAGCTGAAATTCTGTTGTAAATCTATGGTGATGGACTATGACACATCAGAGTACCTGTTGTAATTTCATGAAAACATGGGGGGTGGAGCATTCAAACTGCAATTCCGAGCAAAGGTACCTGTGATGAAACAAGCAAATGTTGAAGTAGTTGTGATTTGATGAGCAGCTTGAACAGAGAGAGATGAAAGTGATGAAGACCCTTGCTCCCAGGGAAGAAGAAGACCTCTGTTCCTAGAGATGAAGATGATCCCAGAGACAGATGAAGAGAACCTTTTGTTTCTGAACAGCTCAACCTTAAAATGGTACCCCATTAGCTCAAGATTGGACACTCAAAAACAGTTGTGGGGAAAGCTGTAAGATGAGGGAAGGGACTCTCACATGTGAGCAGAGAACCATCCTGGGCAGCTGTCTCGTTGTGACATTGAAAGCATGAGAGAACCTCTTGTGGAGATGACTCCATAGCATGAGCAAGAGAGACTCCTCTCCCTAAGTGAACTGAAAAAGGTTATTATAGAGGTGGTAAACTGACTGAAAATCTCAAGGGTTGTCTTTTTATGTTTTCGGTGGGAGAAGGGAGAAAGGTGGGGGGAAGAGAAATGCTCTGAAGGTTTAATCTGACTCTTACTATTTTTTTTCTTTTATTTCTGTTAATAAACTTCGTTATATTCTTTTAAATTTTGTGCCTGCTTTCCTTTCTCCTAATTCCTATCTCACAGAAGCAAAATAAGTAATGGATTTTGAACCAAACCTCTACACTTAATTGGTGTTTCTGCCCAGCTTACAAACTGAACCCACTACATGTATATTTATTAAAAATTTTTTTGCCTGTTTATCACATCTAGCTTATTGTTAGTCATAATTAAAATCCACTGTTTCCTTTTTTCAGCTGTCAGTCACAAGACTCTACCTCCAAGTTGTATTTGATCTTAGAATGTAGTAACACCAGGAAGGCTCCAGAGGTAGACCCTTTACACTAGTTGCTTCTCCAGGATAAGTCCCATGTTACAAAAATGCTTTATAACTTGCACTAAGGAGAGCTATTTCTTTTTGCTTCTCTTTTCAAAACAATTTATGTTTTATTTTTATGAGATTTAGGATTGGACACTTAAGGTACAAAAACACTTCTCCAGCACTAGATCTCATCCTCTCAGTGGTACTTTCTTACTCAATACACAGAACTGGCGTTCTCCTTTTGACCACTGAGATACAAATATGTAGATCCTACTATACTCCTGAAAGCCTTTATTGCTTCAAAATTGGCATAAAAGGACTCTGATTCAACTGACATGTGACATGCCCCTTGGTTTCTGCTGCTGCACTGCATCTTCTGTCATCATATCTGCTACCATTTCCCCTTTCAAGACTTCCAGGAAGGGTTGGACCAGTTCTTTTTCTAATCCTAAAACTCTTTTCTGTTCTGTTAAACAAGAAAAACATTTCATCCATCATCTTAATGAAAGGCTTTCTCTTACTTATGGATGTGAAAGTCTCAGTTGGACTTGCAGCCATTTTCCATACCTAACTTGTTCATAAATGATTGCATAAGATGTTAAAGTCTCCTGTCAGCTTCTGATGCCTACTTGTCATTCTTCAGTGCAGCAAGCATCTTTATTGGAGTTTGTATCAATTTACAGATCAAAATAATACAGCATAAAAACAACTAAAAATACTTATATGTCACACATTTCTGGCTGTTGATTGAAGCCAGACTAACAGTGATAAAATTTTAGGTCTACTGATCCCTAACTTCTACCTGCAAGGCATATTCCATAATCATGTTTTTATAATATCAAGAGTATTAATGAATCTGTTTAGAAAGTTTAAAGCAGGGATGTGAGTGACAGGTAAGATAAGAAAGGATGAATACTAGAGACGAACACTGAAAGTAAAAATCCTGACACAACTGAGGTGCCATAAAAGTTAGCAGTACTTTTACAACAGTATACTTAAAGCAACACAAAAAATAATTTTAGTAACCATATGGGAAGGATTTCAGGTTTTATGAAAAACAGCACATGTTGCTGCCTGTTCCAAGCTTCCCCTCCCCAAGCTGAACCCCTTTGTTCCAAAGCATGGGCAAAACCAAATGTAACTCAAACTCTTCAGCAGTGTCTGATTGGCCGCTCACCCTGGGTCCGCCCCCCGTCCGCCCCTTTCCCCTTCTCCGAATAAAAGAAAGGACCAAGGGGGGGCCTGCCCTCTTTGGGCTTTGCAGCTCTTTCTGTGAGCGTCTGTGTGCTTCTGTTTCTTTGAAAGCTTCTAATTGTGGGAAATTAGGCAGACTAAGAGCTATATTTCTCCCTCTTTGCCTCTGCTGGTGGTATTAGATTTGCAGCTACCATTTTGCTGCTTTTAGAGCTACTGAAATGCTGGATTACCTGTGCTACCTCTCTAGGCTGCCTGAGGCTTTCTAAGGCATTGAACTACTAGCCTAGCCGGTAAGAAACTGTAAGTATACCTCCTCAAGCACACACCTGGACAAATTGGATTCTCAGACTTTGGCAGCACTGACATTTCATATGTGCATAATCTAGAGCAGCACCAAGTTTTCACAGAACTCTCCCTAGAATAATTAATTAATTACCATCTCTGAGTTTATCATATTGATGTGTTTCACAATTTTTCTCCTTTTAACATCAGTAGATTATGCATTAAATCCAGAAAATTTTGACCAGGGTTCAAATCTTCTCTGCTTCCTCTCCACACAGTTACGAATAAGTTAGGGAACACAAGTCCAATTATTCTACTGCATGAGAGAGTAAGCCTAGAAAAAATTTACTGAAAATAAGAGCTCCAGCTGTGGCTTCAAAGAAGAATAAAAAGCAACAAAGTACCATAACAAGTTGCCTATTTTTCTAAAGCACACAGTAATTTCTATCTCTCCAGATTTCAACCATCAGTATGAGCTAAAAGAATTTCTCACTGATGCTTCTGTTGTTTCTCCACCTTCACAAATAGGTTAGCTTGAGAGGGAATGAAGAGTTGACTAGCTTCCATTCAAAGGTTAGAAGGTAATGTGTTACAGAAAATGTACTTTGGCTGAGTGCCTGTGGTAATACTCTCACGGTACTGTGTTCCATAAAGTGATGCTGCTCCTTGAACGTGCCTGCAGCATGAATAAATGGAAGAGGCAGAAAAACTTGGGAACATGGTTTAGCGGTCAATTTGGCAGTGCTGGACTTGATGATCTTAGAGGCCTTTTCCAACCTTAACAATTCTATGGTTCTATGGGAGGCTTGGAGGAAATCATAGAAGTATAATTAATACATTTTTCTGCTTGGCACCTGTCAAATAGAAGATTTGACAGTGTTGCTATTGGGACAATAGCTCATAACATACATTGGTGTATGTGGTAATAGCACAGAAAATATTTTGCTGTGCCAAACTTCTAGACTAGCTAAAACTACAATGAGGAGAAACAACCTGATTAGGCATGAACTCCTTGCAGTATTGGGAAACACTGCAAAATGCTAGGTACCAATAAAATATTTATTTAGGCGAAAATATATTGCTGGCAATAGGAAAGTGAACTGGCTCACTTAGGTCAATAGTGATAGGTATGATTAGAGCAGGTTTGCTTGGCTAGGTCCACAACACCTGGCACAAAGTAAAAGTAATGATATTACAGTTGTTCTCACAAGTAGATGTTTAATAAACTGTGTCATGTAGGTAGTTTCGAACTATACACAGGAGAAAGATTCAAATAAAAAATAGGTATTGTCTGCTACCAGTGTTTTAAATGCTTTGAAATTCACAGCATTTACTCTGACTGCAGGTGTAACAACCACCTATTACAATTTGCTGAAGTATTTGACTGGTCGCAAAAAAAAATCCTGAAAGAAGATCCAGCCCTGAAGTATCTCATGCTGAGGCCACTTCATACTGAAGGGTTTTTAACTGCTGGTTTTTTCTCCCCCCAGCATCACCTTCGTGAGTTAGAGGAATACATAAACCTCAGTGACTGACTTTTTGTAGCAGATTAACCTTGGCTAAGGTCCAAATGCCCACCTAGCCACTCACTCAGCCCCTACCTCAGTGGGACAAGGAAGCAATAGTATGTGAAAATTTGGGGTTGGAGACAGGGAGATTGCTTAACTGTAATCTCATCAGTTCTTAAATAAGCTGCAGTATCCAGTGCAGGTTGTCATCTTACTCTACTACTCTCTTGATGTCCTGACATCATCTGCTGATGTGAACATGCACTATCTGCAATTCCCTTCAGCCTGCCATCACAGCTGTGGGCAGGCAGAGCCCCAGAACAGAAGAGCAGGCATGAGACTAATGCCTGATTTCCACACAGACATACTTTCATTTTACTTTTCTACACCATCTCCTGACAGGAGATCAGCACCCACAGACCTGCCTTCCCATTGCTGTCTTCCCAGAGCCACGTCATCCCTAGAGCTCCGCCATTTGCGCTGGACTCTCCTGATTCCCTCTCTTCACAGAGTTCCTCAGCATTATTTTTAAGCTCTTCAATTTAGCAGAAAAGCCCTCTATTGGAGGAGTTCAAGAGCATCACAAGACCCTTGACCATTAATGCTGACTATCCCACAAAAGTACCAATTCAATTCACACTCTTCCCTTTTACTTGCACTGACAAGTCACTGCCCAGTAATGGCTTCAATCAGCTTCAGAGCACACATCAATAAGGATTTAGGAGACACAGTGTTTGAGCTCATCCTTGATCTTTTCTCTATCAGCACAAAGAGTGTTTGCATTGCTTTTTCTATGACCAACTTGTAAATATCACAGGTGATACAGGGAGGATGGAGAGATTATTAAAGTGTTGGAGAGAAGAAAAATAGGGGTGGAAAGAGGAAAACCGACCTCCTAACATCTTTTTAAATGGGCATAAAGATACAAGACTGAATGCTCCTGGTCTTAATCTTAGAATCCAGACCACAGAAACACAAACTAAGGCATCGTGGCTGAAGAGCTGGCAATTAGCAGGCCACAGAAAGCAAATACATCAGAGGATTTTGTTCCAGTCTGTTGTTGCTGCTGCAGTGATACATATGGGAAAAGGAAGAGAGGATTAGTTAATTGCTGACGTCAGTACTCACTCAGTTGTATAGTGGATTGGAAACCTACCCACCAAAATTTTTTCTTTTGCAAATGCAAATGTGTCAACCCAAAATTGCCGGGGGCAGACTGACATCTCTAGCTTAAAAGAAAATTTAAGAACAATTATAAGCTTTAAATATTTTTCTCTCAGATTTGTAATAAACACTAAAATGTTCATGGTTTACATTCAAATTGAAATAGTTTCAGTTTATCAAATGAAATGTTTTCATTGTCTGATTTACAGAATATTATTTTGTTCCACTTCACAAATGAGTTATTTGTTTTCCACACCAGATGAACATTTTACTAAACAAAAATATTCTTTATTCAATAAAAAGGGGGAATTTTAAGGATTTATCCTAATTATCATTCTGTTTTTCTCCTTTACTTTTCTAATTCTCAATGCTCTTGCTAGAGTAATATGCAGACAAATCTACACTGGTTTGCTTTCATCTCTCTGGATTGTTGTCAGAGCCTGCTTGCTTATTTCTAAGCTGCTGTGATAGTTTTGCGGTGGAGGAAGGAAGAGCAGGACAAAATTTATAACAACATTCTCTTTGGGATGCTGTTCTCATAATGAACACAAATTGCTCTCATTTATCATCTTGTGATGTAATCATATAAAAGCCTTTCCCATCCCCATCCCTATAAGGTAACTGTTTTGCTGTATTGGATTATAATGACAAATGACAAAATCTTTTGCATGACTTCAACCGTTCAAGTCTGAAGGGATTGTTGCTCTGTAATGCCACTGTGCACTTCCAATGGATGCAGCCCATGCTGAAAGCTGCAGGTGGAAGTGTCCAGTGCACCGATAACTTGACTATGCAATGCTGGCTCTTAGGGGGAGAAACAAGAAAAACAAACCAACCACAAACACACAAACAACCAAACAAACCCAGCAGTGGTCTTTAAGACAACCCAAAACATTTAAACGCCACAGGGAGTAAATTGTGGTTACATGTTACATCCAAATGGGGCATAAATCCAGGGATTCCACTTTTGGATGTTTTATTCAATAAACAAAACCAGTTGGATTTCTCAAGATATCAACATTCATAGGGTATTAAAAAAACATGGTGTTATCTGCAGGATTCATTTGCCTCTTTTCTTTTGGAACTTGATAAATCCATTCCATTCAGGGCTGCCAAAACACGCAGAGTTCCAGTAACAAGTGATGGAAGGAAAGGGTGTTCAGCAGTGCAATGTCATGTTTACCATTTCTCAGGAACTGTGTTGTGGTTTTGAGTAGAAGAGACAGAAATATTCCCCAGAGTTCCAGGAGAAAACTTCACAGTTTCATGTTTCCTCAGAGTATGCCAGCAATTTAAAATTCGTGATGGACTGTTTGCAAATAGTTAAGTACATAATTAATACACACTTTGAACTTAGAACATTTGATCTGCTGAGCACAAAATTTGACACATGAATGAACTTCCCCTTTGGGAAAATCAAGGACAGCCATTTCCATAAAATATAAGTATCTGCACAAGTGCTCAACAAGCACCACAGAGAAGTGGAGCTTTTTCTTCTGTCTTCCACATGTTTTTTTCTGGAGATGTTGATTGAGTACCATGGACTCTTACCTCCTTACACATCAAGTGTAGAAGAGTTGAGTCAGCTTTCTAGTATCATTGTTTTCTTCATTTATACTGCCAATGTTCTGTACATGATTATCCAAATTACTCATTGACTGTATTGTTTTCTTTATAATGAATACCAATACATTTGGAATATATTTAATCTAAATCACATTGTAACACATACCTCCCATTGAAATAATTGAAATATGTTGCAAAATTTATGCATTTCTACTCTGCATTTCATTAAAGAATTTTGCAGGCTTAATCAACTTTGAATATACCTTTGCTTCAGCTCTCCACAAGGTTAAAATAAAAAGGTACCATACTACACTAATTCTAATATTGACCTAAAATCAGCCATCAGCTCTACTGAATTCAGTGAATGTAATGGTGAGGGTATTGTGATTTTTTTTTTTATATTACTAGCTGGGGAGAGAAGTAGTTCACACAAAGAAAGTTGTTCTCTTTTCACCCAAGGAAGAAATGCTATGTTTTCTGCACTTCCCCCCTGAATAAACATAACAGCAAAACTCTTGCTTATAATTTAGATGCTTCTCTTTCTATTAAAATGATGGTCCATCCCCTGCCCCAGTCCAAGTCATCTACAGAAGTCTTGACAATTTGTGTCTAAATAATTCCTTAAATCCCCAAATTGAGCTTTTCCAGCTCAGCTAAGCATTTTATTGTTGAGGTTAAATATACTTAATAAATATGTCTTATCAATGCTCAAACTGGACCACCATGGCCATTGTTTAAATTCAGTACCAGAAAATGCTCCTCCTCTTAGCAGACTCTTTTAATATACTTGAAGATTGCCACAATCTCCATCCCAGTCTTCTCTGCAAATCAACCAAGTTTATTCCATTTTTCTGCTGAAGTTACATTTTCTACATGTCCTGTTTCTCTCTGCAGGGTCTCTCCTAAAAGCCCATGAGTCCACAATGACAACCTGTAACAAACTGTCAACAAATATTTGTCACATCACAAAAATGCATAAAAAATCACTGTGGAAATAATATCTGGTTCAGCTATTCTTGCCCATAAGGGACAGATACAAAACCCTGCATAGAGGAGTATGTGAAGCACTTTACCAGCATTAATTTTTAACTTACTTTTATTAATTCACTTTGATGGCAAATATTTAATTAGCTACTAGGAAGTAAAGGAGAGTTGGGATCCAAGAAGCATGTTTTTGGATGACTTTCCATTTCAGGGAGTTCACATTCTGCCTACTCCAGCTGTTGGCACTGCCAGGTATTTGTCAGGGATTCCAGGCTGTTCTCAGTATTGTACAGGGCTCTCAGTGGGTATGAAGGGTTGGAAACAACTTACACATAAATAGAATCCACAAAATCCTTTCAGATTTTCAGAACTCCACAGTGCCTGTGGTGACAATGTCATGTTATTCTCTTGAAGCCATACACTTCTGTAAGAAATAAAAAATGTGTTTTAGCTATTACTCAAGGTCCTAATCAAATATTTGGAACCCAAGACATTTGGAATTATTTTGCTAGTTGAGTTATGAAGGTACACTTAGCTGTGGATAAACCCTTTATCTTTGGCTGAAAGCTTTGTATAACAAATTATGCCCAAACTAATATATTTTCTTAAAATACATCTACTTTTTCAACAACTGACTTTAAGGCTGCCACTTTTTCCTAGTAAGTGATTATCTGACCTTCTTGTAGAGTTTTTCTTTTATTATAAGCAGGTTTTATGGTGCTTTTTATGATTATAATATATTCGTACCATAACATTCAGGCAAATCATTGTCATTTTGTAGCATAAGTACCCAATATTGAAATTAACTGGAGAATGACAAAATAGGTATTTTTACAAATCCCTCTATGGCCTGTGCAAAGCATCACAGTCATTTCTCAGATTCTGCCCATCTTCCTTCCTGCTTGGGGAAGATTGAGAGATGGAGGTTTTGCAGAGTATCTCAGTTTTTGAGTCACAGCCACCCTGAGATTTGCATTGATGATCCTTGTAAGAGATCACTAGCCCTGTCCTGGTCTTTTATTTCAGTGTCAATTGGTCTTCAGCCACCAGCCAGATCTGATGCAAAGCGTGGTAAGGGTAACTAACAAAAAAACCCCCATTTTTTAAAACCTGATACTGCTTCTTCTTCATCATCTGGGAGACATGGACAGCCAAATTCTCATGTTTGCACAGTTCAGGTGCTCTCACTCCCTACAGCTTTAATCCCTTTTGCCTTCTTAACTCTCTGGAGAAGGTTAAAATGAATGGTCTTGACCCCAGGCATGCAAAATTTCAAAATCTCATTAGCTTCATTGTTTCAGCACTTGGAGATTTTCATTAATTACCCTTTTGTGCCTCTGGTGTCAGCAAGAAGTGTCCTGTGGGTTGCTCACAGCTTCAGGAGCTGACAGATCATCAAAGACATCCTTATAAAGCTAATACTGTGGAATAATTGTGGCTCCCACACCTCAAGTCATGTCTCAGTACAGCAGTTTTCAAATGTTCCATTATTCCAGTGTGCTGGAACTACCACAACAATATTTTCAGTTTCAGTGCAAGCAGTTCCTATGGCAGTTGATTTAGGTTTATATTTTGTAGTTTTATATTCATGATTCCTTGCTAGTACCTGATTTTTCAAATACTCTGCCCAGCACCTTTGAAAGTCAGTTCCTGTTTCTTTCATAGAACATCATCTGCTCTTATGATGATGGAACACATGAATATGACTTCTTAGGCTACATGTCAAAGGAACCAAAAACCAGGATGTTTCTTATGTGAATAAATAAAACAGTGCAAAGTTATCTTGTAGTGCAAAGCAAAAACAGCTATTGGCTGAACTAATTAAGGAAGTTGGAAATATGAAAATACCTTTCCTCATTTCTTCTCAGCAAGCTACTCGGTTCTGCTCAGCAATTCAAACAGCCACAGCATTATCTCATGAAATCAACAGCTTGGCCTTTCATACCATTGCATGTAATCACTTGATGATGTGAAGCAGTTCCCAGGCAGAAGCACACAAAACTTAAATTTTTCATTATTTGCCTACAGGATAAAAAAAGAGACTGATAAATTATACAATTTGAAAAAAATGATTCTGTCTTTGCTGTTTTTCAGGAACATGGATCTTGTTTTGACATTTTAAGTTCAATATGTGTGAGATATCATACGAGTTGGCTGACTCAGTATTTTGGAGCTGCTTTGAAAAAGCAGTCCCAAGTAGGAGAAAAGTACTTAAGAAGCAGGATTAACATCAGAACTTTTAGGACGATTACAATCTTTTAGAAAAATCAGATTATATAAATGTTTTTCAGGCTTTTGGGAAAAGTTGTTCTAAAATGGCATCCTTATTTTTACAAGGAAAGACAATTTTGAGATCTAGTTCTAAATTTTGTTATTTATGGTTTAAAAAAAAAGGAAAACCTAAAAAGAAGACATTCTTTACTATTAAGCACTGGGAATAATGAACAAGTCCATTTTAATCCCTTTTTAAACAGGGTGATCAGTGACAGAATCCAGATCAGAACAGCATGAAGCTGAGTCAGGGGAGGTTTAGGTTAGATATTCGAAAAAGGTTTTCCACTCAGAGGTTGGTGGGGCACTGGAACAGCTCCCCAAGGAAGTGGTCACAGCACCAGCCTGACAGAGGTCAAAAAGTGTTTGGACAATGCTCTCAGGCACAAGGTGTGATTCCTGGGCCAGGAGGAGGGCCAGGACTGAACCTGATGATCCTTGTGGGTCCCTTCCAACTCAGTTTATTCTGTGATTCTATGATAACTCAAGAATAAGCTCTGTATGCACTCTTTTTTCAGGTAACAGGATGATCTGGATTTCCTGTTCACTGTAGAACAGATCTGTATCACCATTTTTAAATTGTGTCTTACTAGTATTTTCATAGTAAGCAATATTTCCACATGATCTGCATTGAGGTGAACCAAGTTTCCATAAAATCATGTATTTATATCATTTCACTGACAAAAAATATTGAAACCCATTCAAGTTAAGCTAGGAAAAAAAGCTTTGTCATAGGAATTGAAAGCTGTGGTCTGAATTTCCTAGGATTTTATTAAATACCAGGAGGTAATGAAAAAAAGAACAGAAAAGTGAAAAGAGAAAAAATATAAATAATGTTTAGTATAGAGATACGAATCAAACCAGAAAGATTATCTTCATGAAAATACAAACACCAAGTTGAACTGAAGTACCTCTGCAGATAAAAAGAGAGGTGGAGAGGAAAAACAGGTAACAGATAAATGAAAAATAGGTAAAGAAAACAGAAAGAGCTTCAGCCAGATACAGGCACATCTATGCCCTCTTTGCCCTCCAAGAAAGGGCCAAGTCCTTGGGGGTGGTCCTCATCACACTCCCACTGTGTATGAGCAAAGCTCTGCTTTGGAAGGGAGCTCTCACTTGATGCCATAACCACCTTGTAGATACCTAAAGGATTGTCATTGACAGCCCAGGAAATCAGCTGTCTGCCATCCTCTACAGTTATCTGTGTAGCCCATGAACATGTGGCTGAAGCCAAGCAGGCAAGCCAATGCCTGAGCCTTGCCCAGAGGGACCTTGGTGTCATATCCTGTGCACAGACACGTCCTATACCTGCCACAGCTCTCTATGGGCATTCACTTGTTCCCTAGCCCTGAAAAGTGGAGGTCAACTCACTGCTTTTGCATTGCACCTCATTTCACACATTCCAAGGATGATGGTGAAAGTGCTTTTTCTGCTGCAAAAAATTATCAGTATCTGGTACTCCAGTTACTGCCAAAGTGCATGTTTTCAATACCTGCCCAAATCACTGAAGAACTACTTGACAAAGAAGTGCTACTACTAAAATGAATGGTGTGAAAGAGATTAATTGGTCACCAAATAGAGTGAGTGAAGCATTCACTAAATGATACAGAGGGCTGGCCCTATCTGAGAGGCACTGTAGACGAAATTGAAATAAGGTATTTCCACTCATCTTAAGGACCTTTTACAGCACATCTTCAGCACCCTAGAGAAACCCCTATTACAGTTGACTGTTTCAGCTGTAGGATGGGATTTTGTGTGTTTATTCATGCCTAATTACTAAGAAAGGTGGAGTCTTTAAATTAACCAAAACCCACTTGCCTAATGTCTTCATTTGGGTAGCTAAGGTTCCATAGATTAAAGCTAGTATGTCTGTGTATTGGAATATTTTGTTCCAGTTCTATAGCATCACCTCATTGCAAAGTCTTAGTGTCATTTAATGAGTGCATTTTTTTCAAACATCCTTTTTTTGAAATATTCGCTTACCCCATCTCCTGGAATACCAGCTACAGGATCTACTAGCTGTTCCTGAACATTCACAAATAAAGGAAGGTGTAAGAAAATCAAAACACACAGACCTGGTTAGCTTTGTACAGGCCATGAGTGGTATTGTGTTGTAAGTCAAAACAGCACACCACAATACACAGAGAAATCTATAAAACAGAGCCAAAGAGATTATTTATGTTATTTCTTCACCCTAAGGATCAACTCTCTTTCCTGACAGATTTCCCTCCAGCCTGTTCTTAAAGGCAATCTGACAGATTCCAGCATTCTCCCGGCAATTTATTTTGGCACTTCGTTGCTTTGTTAAAAGGATATTCCTCATCCTGAAGTCAATTCCTCAACTTAGTATTCCCTGTCTTAGAAAAGAAAGAGATGTGGAAAAGAATTGATCTTCCTTCTTGTATTTTCTTTTTTTTTTTTTTTGCAGTTTTGAATTGGAAACCTGTGAGAAGAGATTTAAAAAAAAAGAAGAAGATTGTAGAAAAGGAGAAAAATGCAGCAAATTCTATTACCTTATGTGGTCAATCTTACATCTTACATGATTCCATGGTTTATTTATATCATTTTTAATTTTTTTTGTCATTCATACACTTATTAAATTCAATACCCATACAAGCCACAGCTCTGCAGTGGATGCTATGCCACCACAGGATGTTATTACTTCATATATCTAAGGAGTAGTGCATTAATTTATACTAACCATAATGTGATATTTGCTTTACCACAACACCATGACTCATGTTCATCTTGTGAACTTTAGTAACTAATAACCTCCTCTGCAGCGTTCCTGTGTTGCTCTTACTCTCCATTCTGCACCTGTATATGACTATTCCAACCTACATTTGCATTTCCCTTTGTTAAAATGCATTCTACTTTTTTCTAAATCAAAGAAAAGAAAAGAAAAGAAAAGAAAAGAAAAGAAAAGAAAAGAAAAGAAAAGAAAAGAAAAGAAAAGAAAAGAAAAGAAAAGAAAAGAAAAGAAAAGAAAAGAAAAGAAAAGAAAAGAAAAGAAAAGAAAAGAAAAGAAAAAAGAAAAGAGAAAAAAACTGTACTCCCATCCTTCAACAAGTTTGAAAGCCTTAGGAACTCCAGCTTTAGTAACTTCTATGTTTAAGGACTCTTCCTCCAAAGACAAAGCTTTGCAATCCTTTCATATCTTAGTGTCACATTCCAAAGAGTCTTCCTTCAAAAAAGTCTGGGAAGGAGGAAAAAAAATCCCAAACTGATGAAGTTTCATGTGTATATCAGATGACATTCATATCATATGAGGTACAAAATTAATTATTCAGGCATGCTAGAGCAATACTTACTAATTCAGTCCTGAGAACTAAACTAAAACAAGATTTTGTAGACAAAGGCATATTTTGTTCTACCCACAAACTACATATAAAGTCTTTCCTGGTATTTCTCAATCAAACAATCCATCCCTTGAAGATAATGAGAAAATGGTTATTTTTAAAGCAGTGAATATGCTAATGTAGTATTTGTTTGAAAGTATAAGGAAAATAAAACCTCCAATTATAAATCCATGTAATGGACCTTTTTCATTCTGATGATGATTTTTCTTATTTTGTAAAAGCAATCTCATCCAATTCAAGGGTAATGCTTTTCTTTAGATGCAGAAGGAGTGTGAGTACTGAGTATGACCTCACTTTCAAACAGGGGAGGAGGGGACAGAAAAGCTGATTAAGGGTGTTAAACAAAGCACAGTCCACTTATGGTCAAATTCTACATAAAAATGCCTTTTTTCTTTTCATTAAAATTTATTCAAATAACAGATGGGTATGGGTTTTTTTAACATTTAAAATGGTCTCTTAGAAGCAATGATATATGGAAGCTTGTAAACAAATGGCCTAAGGGGTAAAGAAGTTTGACAGTAATAGAGGACCAAATATTCTTTCAAATACTTTCAGAAACAAGCAAAACAATTTTTTAGATGCATAAGACACATAAAAGCAAACTATACATTGTATTTTTTTATAATTTAAATGCGTGGCTTCCTTAACAGTGAGGACAAGTGGATTCTTCTTGAATTCTATGTCTGGTTTTATCTACAGATAACTTATATTTGTGCTATTCTTCCACAACTCCTTTTCAGGTATTAGCTACATCAGTAGAAAGGAGAACTACTGAGCTGAAACGTTCGTTCCTCAGGCTGCCAGTAGAGGAGCCCGGCATTCAGTGCAGACCAAAAACATGTGCTCCTGAGTGTGAACGGAATACACTCCAGAATAAAGTCTCAGAAACTGACTCCAGAAGTATCCTAAACATGCCTAGTTTATTTAAAGCTACTCATGATTTCTCGTTAGTATAGTCTATCTCATCCAAAGGAATAAAATTGTCCTGGTCAACAACAGCCATGGGATGGTCTGGTTAAGCGGATGATTTGGATGTATTGAGGGCAACCAGGTCTAAGAGACACCTTAGGAGTGAAATATTTGGATATTTCTGCTTCATACATGAGTAGTGACAAATGTAAGTTATGTGTGAATGCAATTCCTGCTCTCTCTCCATTGAAGAAGGCAAAAATCCTCCTTCATTTGGAAGAAAGTCTCTCTTTGCACTCCTGCAGTATCATCAGGACTTTTGGTGAGCAGTGGTCATGAGCAGGTGCACATGCTGGCAGGCTGAAGTGAAGAATAAATCTCAAATCAAATCAAATTTTTCCTGCAGGGATATCTAGGAAAGTCACGAGGATCACTGAAGTTCCATTGCTTCCTGAACTTCCCAGAAACCACCCAAAAATCTATTACCTTCAAGGTTAACTGAAAGTTACTGCAACATCAGTATTAATTTTGGGAACGCCTAGGAATCCTTCCAGCACTTTGGCTACACTTAAGACTATCACACTGTGAGAAACATACTCATTTAAAAAATAGTAAAAAGTAATCACCGTGGGGATGGAAAAAGCAATAATCTTGAGGCACAATGAAAGTTGTTATTTGTTTGATGTATGCACCTTCTTAAAGATCCTTTTTATTTTTACATACTCAAGAAAAGCATACCGAAGTTACCACAGAGCCAAGAAAATATTTCAATACTTTAAGGGGTTAATGGAAGGCAAAACAAAGCAGCTGTAACTTTAAATCCTGATAATTTAAAAGATGTTGCTCTGTCATTATTACAACTCATAAAAAATGTATTGTTGCCATAACAACCACCTCATCACATGTGAGACTGCCTGAAAAACTCAAGCTTTCTTTAATCAGACAGATACATGGGCCCAAACCTGAAAATATTTCACCAATATATTCATGACATTTACTCTCTTGTAAAATTGACTTTAATGCACACAATTATTTTTTAACAGTCATTATTATAAGAAAAAAAACCACTATTACCAGAAGACTCTAACAGATTCTTCTTCTCCTCCTAGGCAGAAAATTTGTGTCAAGGAATGATTGCATTTCTTCAGATGGAATAGGGTCGATGAATGCATTCAATGTACATTCTCTTCACTGCCATCATTTTCCTGGGGCTGCACCATATATCATTTGAGTAACACTCCACATAAATCCCACATGGTGACAGGACTTGCAAATGATCTAATGTGGCAGTCCCTGCCTACATGCGAGGATTCATTGAAGAGAATTGCATTTTAATGGCAGTAGAATGTATGCCACCTGGCTCCATCTGATAAAAAGCCTACAAAAAAGGGCAACCACATTTTCCACCCTATGGGCCTGACACCGATGGCTGAGTATGGGACCTGCTGCTCAAGTTGCATAGTTCAAGCAGAAACAGAGCTGGTCGGAAGGATGGCCATACAGAAGGATGGGCAGCATGTCCCCGTGCCCTATGGCAGGCCATTCCACAGCTGCTGCACAGCACAGGTGTCTGGTGAGATGGACAGCAGTGCAGTCACACTGCTCTTGGCTGCCCAGAAGTTATCTCTGCAGCAGTGGCCACTTCATTCCTGTCCCAGACCTCCACAGGAACAGTTTCCTCAGACAGTCACACACTTGGGCTGAAGCCCCCAGCCTGAGGGAGGCAGCAGAAGGACTTACATCTGCAGTCCCGTTCCCGGGGTAGCCTAATCACCAAATTAGTAGGTATCTGGGGAGATTGGCTGGGCTTGGAACAAAAATTTTGGCTTTGATGAAGCAGGGCCTTAAGTTACACCCTCCAAAGTTAAGTTTTCACAAACTGAAGTTTTCCAGCAAAGTCTTATTTTCTTGGATTTTTTTCTGTCAACTCTCCTCTGCAACACAAATGAAGTTTAATGTGCTACGTTTGATAATAAATATAATATATCCTTTCTTTCTATAAGGGTATTTTCTTCAAGTTTTGCTCATTTTCAGTCTTAATTCTTCTTAAGTGACATTCAACAAGTAACTGCATTTCTTTCTCACATATTATCCTCTTGTTTGATCATGGTTTATCTGATTTTCAGCTTTGGATTTCATGGGTCAAAGTTCTTGCCTCAAATCCTATAGCAATCTTGCTTTCTGTGCTTCCTTTGCTTTGTGTTTCCAGATTTTTTTTTTTCCAGGATGTCCCAAAACATCCTAAATGTGCTCACACAGTCACTGGTGCTAAGTGCCCAAGCTAGATGTAAAAGTGGAAAGAGTGTTGTGCACTTGTCATTATACCGTTCAGGCTTCAACAAAAATCCCTTATGAAAATGGAACAGCCCAGAAATTTGTTTCTCCTTCAACTGAAATCCTATTGTATTCTGCTACTACATCTTTTTTTTTTTTCCCATACTTCCACAGACCGTGCTAAATTTACCTCTAAAAAGGAGGAGGAAACAAGAAACCAGCACAGAAAATTCATATGATTCAGAGGAATATGTATCTAATGTCAGGGAGTGGTGGTTTAGAGAAATCACAGGTCTGATTCATTCTGGCAGTTCCTGACTTTCCTCTGTTTTTCTACTGAAATGCACAAACAATTGGTAAAATGCCAGTCCTTGGCATACACCTGCCTCACTGATAGCTCCCCCACACAGAGGGGAGGTGGGGATTACTTTGGGAAAGCTTTAAGGAAAAGAAGAAGACAAAAAAGAGGACGATAGGACAAAATTATGAGTGAATTCAACCCACAGGTTCAGGGAACAGTTAAAGGCAGATTAAAGAAGAAAGATGCAATCCTCAGCCACCAATAAATCATTTCTCTCACGAGTCACTGCTAGAAAACACATGCTGAGTCACGGGCACTATAAGCAGTAATTTTAGGAGGGATGATGTTTTGCTAGTTGGAGTACAATGTGAAAGGTCCCTTAAAACACTAACTTGCTTTGGAAATATTTTAGGTCATTCGAGAAATACACAAAACAATCTTCCCTAAAACCCATCTGTCTGTCCAGACAGTTCTGGATCACAAAGAATTAGCTGTTTATTTTGCTCATATTTCTATTAAAAGTTTATATGTTAAAACTTAGTACTAATGAGAGGAAAAATAATGGCATTCAACCTCCATCCCCAAATGAATCCCTCCTAGAAGTGTTTCATGTTAAATGTCAAGATCATTACACAATTATATTTCAAATTCACACACAGACGTACTGTGCTTGAATATTTAACTATGTTTTCCTATACAAGACCTGCTTTCTGTCTTACAGACTGAATCACTAGCTGCAATGTCCCTCCTGGCCACATTTAAAATCTTGATTATAATCCTTGATGAAACAGGGAAGTGAACAATCCTTGTATTTAATCATAATAAATTAAACTAATGAGCTTTCCTGGCAGATTTATTGCTTTTCCTATGGATGAAATTCCACTGGCTGATCATATGCAAGCCAAAAAAAGTATTATATAAGGGGATGGGGTGGGGGAAGGATTGCATAACATTTTACTTGAAAACCGTACATTCCTGACATGTTCCTAAGAACAACAAGGTTTGTGCTTTTCCTTCATGCTTGTATGAGAACCAGAGAGGAAGAGTCAAAGGCAAAGTTCAGAGACTCAGCAGTGAGGTGGAGAGATGCAGGATAGTGCCAGGAATGGTTTTAGCCAATTGCAGTCCTATCTGACACAAGGAGATAGGCTTTAGTTCTTTGCCATTGCATTCACTTAGTGCAATACAGTGACTCTTTTGGCAGCACTCTAAAATATATACTCAAAACTGCATGCACTTATTTAAGACTATACATGAAAAAATGTAATATTGTCCACTTAAATCCAAGGAGCTGTTGAAGCATTTTTCCATTTTTGTCAGGAAAAGCAGCTTAGGATGGGGTTTGATCTTGACCCTGCCGAGTTTTTTCTCTGTACTATGGAGACAAAGCCTGGGTTCTGAGCTGCAAGCAGAATCAGACAGGAGGGCTTTACTCCTTGAGATTCCTGGCCCCTTTCAAAAGTAGAAACAAAACCAAAAGTGTGCCCTCTCTTCACATTTGTCTCAGGGCTGTACTAATGTTGGCTGATAGCAAACCAGAAGAAGGCATCCCCCAGTGTGAGGAGACATACTGTCCAAGAAAGCTGTGCCCATGCATGAACTTTGATGGGCAATTATTAGCAACAGGATCACAGATGGTGTAGCAATAAGCAAAGTACAATGCATGAAAGGACACAAAAATCTCCATATCCAAGTAATAGTAATTTGCCCTTGCAATTCTTTCTCTTCTTTTTCTCCTGACAATCAGATAAAGTGTGGGAGGCCATCTGTCTGCAAGAAGAGGACAATCACTGCTCTGCAGTCCCCGATAGGGTGATCTTAGTCACTGCTGAAGGAGAATCACAGGTCTGAGTCAACTACTGCAGACTTTCTACACACAACACACTTGCTTCTTTACTCCACTCAGAAAGAAAACTATTTTTAAATGCAATCCTATGACTTTGTTTTCAGACCTCTTGTAATAAAACAGAAGAAGGGAAGTGCTTCATGTTTCTGCTTCTGAAATTTTGCTCATTCACAGTCAGTCATTTTAGACCACATAGTGCTGGTCCAAGGACGTGGCTAAAATTTGTTGACTTGCCTTTCAAAGACCAGTCAGTTTGCAAGCATCTTGTTAAAAGAAATGAGTAACATTGTCTTCTACTGCAGGTAGAAGTTGTTCCAGACACTAGAGCAGCAAACCCGGGCATAAAAGAATTTCTGGTCCAGTGGAGCCCTCACAAGCCTGATCGATACATCAACTGGATACTGCCTGGCAGGGCACTATCTCTGTAATAATTTTCTTTTGACTTTCTTCTCACTGTGAAATAACAGGTGAGAAAAATCTCCAATCCAGAAGCAAACCAAGACACAGAGATATATAGCAAAAGCAACAGTGAGAGAGCTGGGCAGCTGCTTCATTACAGGGTTACAGGCTACTGACATTTGACTGACATTTCCACAGCAAAAAACAAGCAAGCTCTGGCTACTACCATTCATTTTTCTCCCTCCTGCATACCTCTGTCAGCAGTGGTAACCCTCTGATAATTGCTGCTGGATTTTCCCTAAGAAATGTGTAAGATGGAGCTCCAAGCACACTGCAACAGCAAGCACAACAGAAAGAGGAGAAATGATATTAAATTCCAGTGTTCTTACTTTCTTCTTGTCTAGGTTTGCTACTTCAGGGTGGCTGTGGTTTCAGCATAGTATACATGGAGAATTTAATTAAGGAAGGCCAATGAAAGCAAACCTTTCCCTGCCCAGCATGCGTACTCTGATTTCAGTTTTAGAAGCTTGCGTGATTACTGCAGGAAGCAGTTATACAGAAAAGAAAAATCTTGATTGTTCTTCATTCTTAAACTCTGTTTGATTATATCTGGTAAATATTGTGCCCTAAAGTCATTTAAATATTCAGCTTTTCCACTTTGAAATAATGTTAGTACTGTATGAAAGGTTTCCTGGAGGGCCAATTTTAATGGCTGAATACATCTTGAATAAAAATATTCAAAATTATTTCCAAATGTTTACCAACCCCAGCTTTAATAACATTCCTTTACAAGGATAGTTAAATTTCAGTGTGCCCATCTAACTTCATTTATTTTTCTGATTTTACTGCTGGGCTACTCCAGTTGTGGATTTCTGGATATTTTGGAAACAGGTGGCTGTTAAACTAAGTTCTGGTTGAGAGGATAGTATTAATCAGTATATTGCAATTTGCAAGACACTAAAGACTTGAATCCCCCATTAAATCCAAATCTACCCTCACAAGACACTAATTATGGAAATGCATTCATATGTATTTCAGTGATATTAGTTACACATCAACATCTGCCTCAGATAGACAAATGAAAAAATACTGCTGCAAGTTAAGCATGGGGCTGTTAGACACATGAGAAGGGAGATGCAGCACCAGGCTACCACCCATTACAATAGAATTTCATTTCTATACATTTATAATTGTTCCATGGATGATAGATAATTTCCAAATACAATCACGGAACAGAAAGAGACAAAAATCAGAAGTTAGTTGAAACCTTTCAGTATAAAAACCTCATATTTTTACATGGATTAAAGTCCCAGACTGAGCAAATATTCATTTGGAGTCACTAGACTATACACTCCATCATTTTACATGCTGCTATTTTGTGCAATAAAAAGTATAGGAAGCACAGCAGTATCTGTCAGAAGTATTGACAAAAATAAGGCACTCAATTTCAATGATTTTGCTAGTTGTATTATAAAAAATTGTCCTATTACCCTACCTATAATAAATAATAATCTTCACAAGGGCTTGAAAAAAATGATATTACAGTCGTGTGGATTCATAACTCTTGGGGTATCTAAATGGGGGAATAATATCTAAGGTAAGCAAAGCCTTCTGGAGCCTTTCCTTACAAACTGCAGTCATACAGTAAAGACAGTGCAAAGTTCAGCAAAGCCAGCTGGAAGGCTTCTGTGAGCCTCAGGAAGGATTGATCAGACCACGACAAAAGCACTTCAGTCAAACATAAATAGAACTCACATTCATTCAATAATGGTATATCACTAGTTTAAAAGATAAAGACCTTTTCTCTCTTCTAAAAAAGAACATCTGAGTTGAAAGTGTGATGTAAAAACCCTTACAAGTAGATGCATCAAAATGGATTTTCACCATCTATTGGGTCACACATCCATAACACAAACCCCCTTGGTTCCCACCAGATTTAGTGTCTGTTGCAAATCATAAAGCACTTTCCTGTTTAAATTGCTAAGGCTTTACTTTTAGCACTGCAACAATATGAGTGGTTTAGGCAGAGGTAAATTTCCTCACAGGAAAGAAGATCTGGTACAGCTTGAACCCCTTGCCAAAAGACAAAGACAAAGAAAAAGGAAAAGGAAAAGGAAAAGGAAAAAACTGAAAAGAGAAAGGGAAAGGAAAAAGGGAAAGGAAAAAGGGAAAGGGAAAGGGAAAGGGAAAGGGAAAGGGAAAGGAAAAGGAAAAGGAAAAGGAAAAGGAAAAGGAAAAGGAAAAGGAAAAGGAAAAGGAAAAGGAAAAGGAAAAGGAAAAGGAAAAGGAAAAGGAAAAGGAAAAGGAAAAAAGAAAAGAAAGAAAAAGAAAAAGAAAAAGAAAAAGAAAAAGAAAAAGAAAAAGAAAAAGAAAAAGAAAAAGAAAAAGAAAAAGAAAAAGAAAAAGAAAAAGAAAAAGAAAAAGAAAAAGAAAAAGAAAAAGAGAAAAAAAGAAAAAGAGACTTTGATTGACAACAGCCATGGAATTTTTCAAAGTGAAAGGCAAATATTTGACAAGGTTATAACTCAGATAGACTTCCCCAAAGGAGTACCATGTGCAGCCTTACTGGCAGCAAGACTTTGCTGTGATGAATATATCTATTTCTTCAGGCCTCATGAGTATGGTGGGCCTGGGGTTGGGGGTGCTGGTCTCAAGCTGAGGTCTCACCTGGGCTGGAGATCTGGTTTACAACCACACAAAACCAATCAATCAAAACCAATCCAGACAAAAGGGACATGTCTACATTTTTTGTCTCTGAATTCTCTGAAGTGATTTGATGTTGTTGAGCTTCCTGGTCAAAGAATGGACTCTCCCTGGAGTATCCCTAGTGCCCATTCTGAACCCCACAAGAGATGCTACAGGGAAACAGGAAGTTCTCTATGCAAATCTTTGCAGAAGCCCCAGGTGACCCGAACACAATGTGAAATGGTCACAGCCATTTCTTCCTCAACACATCTCTCATACCACCCTCTCCAAAGTAAGGGGGGAGAAGGGGGAAAATCCTCGGCCACCAGGAACTTCTGATGGAAAGTCCATCTGGTTTTGAAGGCATGAGAGAAGCCAAAACTTGGATCACCTGAGTCTCATCACTGTTTGGAAACTACACACCAAAGTCTTCACTGCATTAACACTTCATTTCAGGAAATAAAAAATAATAGGGAATGAGTGTAAATGCTGCATTTCACTGGCTGAGCAGTCTTGGAAGAGATTCCAAGAACTCCTTCCTTACTTGAAAGTGCTGCTGGCACCAAAATCATCTTGTTTTACTGGGATGTTGCTTTCACCTAGGTGGGTAAATGTTCAGCTTTCAGCTTCCAAACAAATATCATCTCACTTGTGAGGTTCTTTGTCTTCCAAACAAAGCCTTAGCTTTTTTTTTTCCCCGAAGAATTTCAGACTGATGGATATTGGCAGTGGAAGACATGTTAAATAATGCATGAAGAGAAGGATGGACACAAGAAGTGTCAGCTTCCCATTTTATACCCTTTTCCCCTGCAGCCTTTGAAACATATTTTATGCAGTTTCTTTATAATTCATACAAATATATAAAGGCTAACCCTTCACATTAGGCTCTCATGAATATACTGTGCAAATTCATATGCAAAGCAGATGTAACCCTCAGGCCACTGGCACATGCCCAGCCGCAAAAGAGGTACCACTGTGTCAGGCAGCATTTTGTTGTTTCTGGCAATCCCTCTGAATTTAAGTCAGGAATGAAACAAAATGGAACAGACAAAGGCAGTATATTTTACACTCCTTTACGCCAAAAGTACAAGTACAGATCAACACACTGTCTCTAACCTTGTGGGATTTTTAGCTGTCTCCAGGGTAAATAAATCAGCCTCTACTTTTTTCCTTCTCTTAAAAAATACCCACAGTTCTGTCAATGATTTGAAAGCAGTGGTGTAGTAAGATATTATCTCAAAAACTGACTCCATATGTACAACAAACATCCTTTATTTCAAACACACATATGTTTGCACTGCTTGCTCAGAGCTAGACTATGACAAAACTAACGGATGATCTCATTCAAGAACATCTCCTTTCTAATGATATGTGTTGGCATCATATATTTTGACAAAGAAAATACCTTAGCTTACTAACAACCTGCTATTACACTGGTGTCCCTATGGAACTGGAGAAAAGTATCTGAAAATGTTTGCTTCAGCATGATCCAAAACCAACTGAAACCACTGGAAAGACTTTCAGAGTCTTTCCTGAACTTAGTCTTAATCCCTTCCAGGCATCACACTCTATCCTGCATTGATACTCCCACCTAAATAAAGCTGAAATATTTCCGCATCAAAGAACAATTAGTCTGATAAAAGCGAGAACAAAAAATACTTTCAAAGAACAGTTTCTACTAAAAATTTAATATTAGTCTTTTACCACTAGGCTAGAACACGAGAGAAAACAGCATATTACAACCATGAATGTTGACATAAGACATCCATTAAAATCTTAATTAAAGTGCATTCTGCATTACAGCAAGTCTTGGCAGTGCAAGTAATCTACAAAACACTATGAAGTGCATTTGAAATTTCAAAGGAGCATGTACAATTCTTTTTTAAAAAATACATCATTTATCTCAAGAGACAAGGAAGTTTAATAGCATTCAAATTGCCCAGCACTTTAGGTTTGCCTGAAATTACACACACATCATATAATTTGGTCCTTACAAATGTTATTATTTATCCTACCCAAAGCTATCATGCTGTCTAGGTTGAGGTCCCAGTAAACTGGTGTTTTTGCAGAAGGGCTTAACAATTGTAGCTCTGATCCAACAAATTCTCTCCACCATAATCTCATTGGAATTAATAATTTATTATACTTAATGAGACTTCTAACATGCAGAAAATTAGACAAGTTGTTATGTCTTCAAAGGATCATTTCCTGCCAGGCAAAAGGAAGAAAGCAGCAGACACACAGTAGAGGGATGATCGTTCTGGCTTAGACAAACAGCTCACTAATTCTTTTTTTTAAGGTGTGAATTAATAATCTCCATTTACCTCTTATGAAACCATTGCTGCTTAGTTTTTATATATAACTGTATGCCTCAAATGTTTATATTCAAGTGTTGGATATTTGTCAATTAGCAGTATTGTGATACAAGGCTCTGTTTGTTAGGCTTTATGAGAGCTTAAAGTAGCCAATATCCTCTCAGACTGCTCCTAAGCATTGAGCTTAACTTCAAAACAGTAAAATCTCTCTTTCCTCTCTTAAAACATCCTTCATTCATCGTTTTGGCAGCAGAAATTCTATTTCTTTTAAACCAATAGTGTTGTTTATTGACACCGTGACAGCCAATTTGCATAGCAGTAAAAACATGGTCCTTGTCCTCCACTGCTTCCTCCCTTCCTTTGGATCTCATGGATCTCACTGGATCTAGACTTAAACGGTCTTCACCAAAAGAGACCCCAGACATCTTTTCCTGGGTAGGGCCAACTGGTTCAGATTAAAACCTCAGATCCAGACACACCTGGAAAAATGCTCTTGCTTGAGCCAACTCATCTCCTTAACACATGGTCAGAGGAGGAAATGGCCCTTGCCATGTAAGAAGAGCTATTGCACCTTTGTGAAGAAGTCATTGTGTTGTCTGCTTGGTTATAGTTTTATTTTAGGGTGAGGCCTGCTCAGTAAACCAGGTAAAAGGAAGCCATGAGAGAAATCAGAAGATGCTAAACCAGGGTTGTTGCAGTCTGAGTGGCTGTAGCAAGCATGACCTCAGAGAGAAGAACAGCATCTGAGACCTGGAGGTCAGGCACTGATGTCTGAGATAACTGGTTAGGGTGAGTTCCCATAGCACTTCACTTCTTTAATTTGGTTGTCAAGAGTTGATTGGTTATTGTTCTTCCCTCCTAGTTTCAAGTATAAGTAAATATTTATCTCTTTTGTTGAATATGTATTAGTTCTAGAACGTTCTGTGTTACTCAATGCCCCATTGGTAGACTGCTCCTGACTCCTCCTATGAGTTACCCCCACTGGTTACCTCCTGGTTAATCCCTCCCCCATCACCCTACCCGATTGGCTGTTACCATTATCCCCGCCTTTCTTTCCCTGAGTATAAAATCCCTGGACCCTCTTGTGAAATTGGGTTTTCTGTCCCGGGACCCTTCGCCTGCAATAAACCTGCTTGGGGAACCCATATGGAGAGTCCCTCCTGCTTCTTCACCTCTGCTGACACTTCTACCACCTAAGCCTAGGGCTTGCTCCTCAGAGTGAGGGGTTCTCCCTTGAAGCTGCTGTGACTCGCCTGCCAAGGGCTGTCAGCAACCAGAGGCTGTGCCACCCTCCGAGCTATCCCTAAGCTCATCGTCTCACAGGGTTGAGGTCAGCAAAGAGCAGATGCCAATGTAAGAAGGTGGGCCAGATTTAAAATAATAGGATATGGATTTACACTGGAGAAACCACGTATGGGAGGATTAAATAATGCAGGTGGAGATAAGACTCTAGTGTGAGAATCTTAGATTTTCAGTCCTTTCTTTTCTCCAGAAGAGATTAATTTTCAGGGTCTGGTCTGGTTTCCACTTTTCCATTCATATATGGCAGATCCTGGTTTCACTTCCTTAGGCTGTCAATGTGAAAGGAGAAATCCGGGAGACCAATGTGGGACTAGTCACTGTGAAAGGAGAAAAGTGGGAGATGAAAATGGTCTTTACCCACTGTAGAGGCTAAGTATTTGCTCAGAACTGGCCATTCTTTCCTTAAGGGACTTTGGAGGAAGAGACTGCAATCAAGATACAAGACTCATCTTGTTTGTTTCAGCCTCAGCCTCAGCCTCTTACACTGCTCCAAGATAGGAAAAGCATGTGCAGAATTAGGGAAGACCCATTGAGTCACCAAACTTTGTGACCAGCATGGAATCAGTGTTAGCTGCTTTTTTTCTTCGGGGCTGAAGGATAGGATTTAGCATCTGGGATGATTTTCTTGTGCTATGATTTCTTTAACTACTGCCTTTGCAATGTACCAAAAATAACACGGGTGCCAACACTTCCTGAGATTTCCTCTGCATTTACCTTTTCTCATTAGAATTTATTTTAATAATCACACATTACTCCAAAAACGCGCCCTTGTTTCTGTCAGAAATATTGTACTTGGTACACAAAGTTGTTTTTAATCTTCAGATTGGTCTGCATACGTATAGATAGCACCTTACAGCATTGTTTTTGCAGCCTTATTGGGGAAAATGTACGCACTGGGGCAAAGTAATTGGATTTCGGCTGAGAAGCAGCATTTGAATGAAATCAATAAAGATTCTGTCATCTAATATTTTAAGTTTGGTACAATGTGTATACTGCAGGTCAGTGTAAATTCATTAAAAAGATCAATGCAATGAAATTTGTCTTGGGTGCCTTGAAATATCCTAGGGTGACTTGAGAGGAAGTTGCCAAGGAAACAAGAGATGCAACTCAGAGAAACATTTAGGTGTTTTAAGCTGATGTCTGTATTCTACTGAGTTTCTGAGATAGTATAATATAGGAAGTTGTCATGGAAACAAAATTCAACAAATGGTTAATGAATAGCCAGGCTGGGCAATTACTGCAGGTGGCTGTGTCAAACAATTTGGACCAGAACACCCTTAAAAAATGAGAACTCTCCACAGGTCCTTGGTTGTTGTCTTTTACACCAGATAAAAAGAGAAAATTATGCTTAGGCACCAAAATGGTAGATGCATTCTCAAAACTGCTAACAGATAGACATCTTTATAGTTGTGTTAATTTTGGATAATATAAATTATAATTCCTTAACCAGCATCTAGAAGCTCTCCTGCTTTGAAGTTCAGATATAATTCTCTTGTATTATTGTTCATATTAAATGAAACATTTTAATTAAAAATACTTTTAAAACTGAATTTGTATCTTTATTGGTGTCTCTTCTCTTCCAAAGGCTTTTTGTTTGACATGATGTTTTGGTTTTGCTCTTTTACCCTAGGTTTAGTCCCATGTCTACTTTTCTTCAGTAGTCAATCCTTGCCAAAGTTATTTTAATTTCTGTAACCAGGATCAGGCAAGCATCAGTGTTTTTCTTCCTTTATTGTTCCGTTTCAGCTTCTCAATTTCCTGTCTCATTAGGTCTGAGGCATTTTTCAGCATGTGTACAGTGCTTTAGGGTCCCAGCACTAATGTGAAAACCCATAACTTCCTATCAAATTCAAAGGAGAAATCTAAGAACACATACAGTGGCATGCAATCTGTATTCTTTTTTAATGCATTGAGGAAACCATGGCACTGGCACTCTCAGGGAGATTAGCTGATACAGGCTCCATAACTGAACATGCAGAAGGCATTTCATTCTGGTATATACAGAAATATATATGCATCTCTATAAATACATCTATACACATTCTGTTCTATGCAGACAGAATACATCTAATGAATAGATAAGATAGATAGGGTAATTGAAATTCTTCTGCCTGGAAATTCCTTTCACAAAGCTACTCAAAATTCACAATAATTTTACTTCCCCAATGGGATACCCTCAAATAGTTGTTCCTGGGAAGTATTTCCTATCTAACACGCACACTAAGAACAGCATGTTATTTATTTTGCTACAAAGCTCCTGGCCATTATGTTTTAGCTTCAGCCTATCACTTGTTAAAAATAATGGCTTTTTGAGACATTTCACAAACATTTTTGTCTGCCTTAAATAGCAAGGGATTAAGATGCCAAATACTGGATGACAATATTTGTAGCTACCTCACCATTTTAGGCTATAGCTGCAATTATAAAATTTACATTATGTCATTTCCCCCAGCTACACACACACACAAATTGGACATTTTGAGGCATATCTGTGCTTGCACAGGAATGAGGGTAAAGCAAGCTTATGTCATTTGCTTGGCTACTAGAAATGCCATATGCCTTTAATGAGGTTTAGCTTTTTCATGAACATACAAAAATCTTCCCTTTGATCCCTTCATCCCCTCCTCCCCACTGTACCACAAGGGTGACAGAGGTTGGTAGAGTATCCACACACCCTGTGGTCCTGTCTGTCCTCTGCCTGCTGCCTCAGGTTGCTCCTCATTTAGTGCAGCTGCAAGGATGGTGAACAGGAGAAAAAACAGGAAATCCAATCCAAAAAAATACAGTATTTCTAGCCCAGCAAGACCCCTCCAATTTGTTGTGAGGTTTTTATGGGTTTTTTTGACCTAAATAAAGGAAACGTAAGATGTTACTTTCAAATCTATCTTCACATGAGCTTCACAAGGTCCAGATGGATGCTTGGACAGAAGAAAAAAGAGAATCCAACTCTGATAATCTCATTAAAATTCTGGAAATGTCAGCACTTAGCCAGACCTTTAATAATGATTTCCAGGAGAATTTCAGCTTTTATGTAAGTTTCTAGACTTCATGGTCATGTAGAAAAGGTGCTTGAAAGGTTTAGAAAGAGAGGACAGAAATGCTTAAGCCCTGTATAGGATTCTTGTATGCTTTTTTTAACATCTACATATTATTGAGAGGCTTAAAGCATAATACATGAATGATTGGAACTGGTCAAGAATCAAGACTCTAAACGTGAAACATATTTAAAATGAATGCATGCCCTTGGAAACCACACACAATTTCTTTTATCATCAATCCTCCTAGCAGAAAATCTGAATAGAACTAGGATTTCACCAAGTACCAGATGATGTCCCTGAGCTGTGAAGGGTACAGTAGGATAAAGAGAGGAAAAATAATTCATTGTCATTTCTGACATAGTAGTTAAGCCTATTCTCCCTTTAAATGTATTTTGCAACCTGTATGATTTTGTAATTGTACAGCTTTGTACTAAAGATAATACAACAACCTTGAATTGTGCTTCATAGCAGCACAATCAATTAACTACTTACATATGGACAAACACTTGAATATATTGTATTGTGTCTGGATGCTACCTTACACTTCTCTCATACACTGCATTCAATTAACTCAAGGCTGTTGCAAGTTCCTGAGCATGCTTCAGAATAAAGTCCTTCAGAGAAAGGGCATTTGTCTCTTGTGTGTCAAGATATTCAAACTTTAAACTTGAATGAATACTCTGAAAGTTTAATTTCAACACTGCTAGTGCTAGAAAGTCTCTTTTTAAGGCCTGTTGCAGTTTAAGGCAGCTCTGAGGAAGCGAATCAGACTCTGGCTCACTGCTCATTGCCCAAAGATGGTGTAGTCAGCTGGATAACGGCAAAAATCCATCTTTGTTTGCTATGCAATCAAATACCATATGATCACTGGATTTTTTTATAGCGTTTATTAGAAGTTATTAACTTATTGAAATCATAAGTAAAGGGGTATGGGAAAAAGAAACCTCAAAGTTAGGGGGTTTTCTCTTCTCTATTTATCTGTATTGGCTAACAAGAAAAAAAAAGTGCTCCATTGTAACAGCATTATTTGCCCAGAAACTGATTTTGCTTGGTGTTCTGCAAATACAAGCTGAAGAGATATTGAAGCTATGAGAATCCTGGGATACACAGTTACGCTGCTTCATTAATCATCTGTCCTTCTTAAATACTCACATAGGTTAGCATTTATGTAAGAATCATTGGCATCACTGGGTTTCTTGCATATTTTGTAATGACCAGTGCTACTATATTCACTCAGGGGTAACAAATTATACTTTACCTAACTAATACAATCATCATTTCAGATTTTGACTACTCACAAATAGACATTTGCATCCCATACACAAATTTAATGCTTGTACCTGTGAAATTGGCAGCAGTTCTATAAATAAAAATGATTCCTTATGAATGAGCTTTCAAACTGTAAATGTGAAAACTCAACCTTAAAAAAAAATCAACAGTCCTTTTTCCATTAATATAACTTTCAAAATGAATAGGTTTGTGAGCTTTTTATTCTTGAAAAACATAGTGGAGAGAGGTCAGAGCTGTTTTTCCAGATGAAGTCTGTTAAATAATAAATATAAACTCCAATAACTTTCAGGCACTTCAAATCAGGCACAAAATACAGAAAACTCACAGCAGTTAGTCAGTATATCAGAACCAGGGATTCAAGTAATTTTTATTCACTTGTGCAACTCAGGGCAGTTTGTCTATCACTGAAATGCTGTTTACACAAAGCATCCACAGCAGAAAAACATTTTAAACATCTTGTGTATGGAACTTCCCACTAGGAAACACAGCTTGAGATATGGCAATTCAACAAAAATAAATTAAATCTATACATGATCCTCTCAAAGGCAGAGCAAAGGAAGGTCTGCCAGTGCTTTGGGGAAAATTCTCCCATTGCTTACATCCTCTTTCAGAAGTTTTCAGGTCTCTTCTGATCTGCAGACCCTCCCCGTGTCTTCACTGTATGGACTCATGGGTAAATTTAAGCCTATGGCCACAAGACCTAGCAGTGACTGAGCAAGAAAACACACATCAAAGGGTGCTGGTTGGACAGGGAATCCAGTCAGCCCCCTGTCTAGCATCATGGCAGCAGTCGTGTGCTGTAGGATGTGAGGGTGCACACCTGTGAGCTGAGTCTCTTGCACAGTTGGTGTGGTCTGGTTTCGGTGAACAGTGAGGGGAAGGGACACAGAGATAAGGCTGCTAAATGCCAGCTGCCACTTGCTGGGGGGCTGCAGCATCTGTTGTGGACACCTCCAGCAGTGACACTTGCTTCTCCTCCAGCTGAGAAACAAGACCACCTGGTCTTAAAGATATATGGTGCAGGGTCTGCTAACCCTGACTGTGGCATCCTTCATTCCAGGTGGAGAAATCCTGATGTCTTTCTTTCTTTCTTGCCCAGCACTTTTCAGCCATTCCCTGCATTGGACAGGCTGCATTGCTGAGTTGGGTCACCTTTCAGCAGAGACCTTGACTTTAGAGTGTGCCCCTCACTGGGCCAGCAAACATTTGTTCAGAGCTCACATAAGCCCAGGTGAAACTTTTATGTGTGCTGCTGACAGAGAGATTTGTACTAAAATGTAGGTGGGAGCCTGAGTTAAGCCTGTGGTGAAGACATGCTCTCAGTCTAGATATTCCATTACAAGACCCAACATGCATCAATGCACTGTCCTAAATCACACTGTTGCTAGTGTCAGGAAAGAAAAGCAAATAAAGCAGAGGTAAGGACAAAATATGATGAATGGAAATACATATGTGCATCCATAAGCACATGCGCCCATCCCACACTCACACTACATAATGTAATTGCATTTCCCATGATAACATCTTCATGGCAATAGTTAAATTTCTGCCATGAAATATAGCTCCATTTTTTGGGGTATGTCATAGATTTCAACTGGCAGTTTACCAGTTGATAGTTCGAGGCTGAAGGAAACACTTCCATTCATTTCACTGAGGGTAGTCATGGTGTGCAAAGCCACTGATTAAAATGACAATCTGAAAGAGGGCCAGAAGTGAGAGAAAACCTCTCTGCTCCCTCCTGCCTCTACTCGCTTCCCACTGCTCGGCGCTGGATTCCTTAACCTTTGCCACAACTTGCTGGTAAATAGTCTGGGCTAAAATTAGGTGCATAGCAAAGGGTAGGTGTTACCATCTGCTGCATGTTGTTAATTCTTGATGGCCTGATAACATCTAATTTTGATGTTCTTTATTAGCTTCCTGGGGAGGAGAATAGAGGGATAGGGCTCTAGTGCCACCATCAGTGGTTTGCAGAATTTGCTGCTTTTCTTCAGGTAACAGCCACCCCTGCCACAAAAAAAAGGGTTTTAGAAGAACATGCTAGGTAAGATAGGAGATCATGACATTATTTTAGATATTATTCTTCTTCATTGCCGTGCTTTGAAATAGTTGCTGCTTTTTCTCATCTGGTTCTGAACTCTCCATTTTCATTCTTCACCTACAATCATGCTCCCAAAGATGGAGTAAACAAGCCAGAAAAGTGACTTAGCACACATGACTCTCAGTCCCTTACTATGTAATAAACATGTAAAAGGTGGTTCTTTAAAAACAACAGCTAAAGGCCTGAATTGCCTTTCTGATCTTTTACATTATACATGGCTAAGCATTTTGCATCATGCTCGGCTAAGCATACTGTCAACAAAAACTGGGAAGAGAAAATAACTCAGAAATTAGATCAGGCCTCTCAAACTAAAGAGAATCTTCATCGTTGGTCAAATTTTCAAGTTAAAAGTTCATGAAATATCTTAAAGGTTAGTAGTGGAGCCTACCTTTTTGAAATAAGCTTGGCATGCATTACAGGTTTTCACCTGGAATCCTAAGCTTTATACTGACCCATTATTTTGGAATTCCAACTTTATGTAGACTTTTTACTCTTATCTTAGATATCCTCGTAAAAGCTCCTTCATTGCATGCTACCAGTCATCTCTTCCTAGAGTCCATGTTGGTCATACTCAACAATTCTCTTTCTTCTCCAAGGTGCCAGAGATTCCCTATGACACCAGCTGTGATAATTAAATGCTTCATCCTCTAATGAACCAGATGATGCAGCAGCACAGAGCTCACTCCCATTGAGCTTCTGTCCTGGCTGGGTGCCTCTGCCATCTTGACCTGTCTGCCCAAAGCCCTTCCTGAAAAGGCTTGGCTGTGTTCTTCCAACTGCATGAAACAGCCAACAAGCCAAGCACCACTATCAGGACTGGCAAGTATATTTGTTTTCAGCATCTCTGTGGTGAGTCAGTGAGACAGATGTACTCTTGAGGACTAGCAAAGTCACATTGCCTTTTTATGAATAGCTGAGATATTCAAAACTGCAGAACAGCTTCCCAGAGGAGGCAAATGTGCCCCCAGCCTGAGTCGGCTTAGGCCCTCCTGGAAGGCTGTGTCTGGAAACATTAGGAGGTAAGAAATATCAACAGCAACTGTAAATGTCAGCAAAGAGAGTTACTACTCACAAGTGATACATTAAAGATCCCCATCCAGTGGGAAAACTGTATCTGATATTAAGCTTTCCCCAGACATAGAGCTCTGCTACGTAGAGATGGAATACTTGCAACTGAGGTAGATAAATGCTCTGGCTGCTTTTAGAAAGCCACCTGATTTATTTGCCTTTTTCAATCTAAAGAGATTTATATCTCAACATGAGCATGCTATACTAGGACAAGCAGGAAAAAAGGGAACATCTGCAGGTGAAAGTGCTACCAAACTCCAACAGACCATGTGACCTAGAAGTAAGAATTGTTAGATACTTCGCTCAATATTTCTAAAATTGTGGTCTGTGATGTTTCTAGGGGTCAATAAAAGATACAAAAGAAGTTAAAAATGTTAGATGTCAAGAGCAGCTGTAGTTCATTTCTAAAGGAGGTGGGTTATCAATGTGGATTATAACACGAGGCCACAATGTTCACAAGACAAGGAACTCAAATACCCTTAGCTGATATCAGCAGCTCAGTTCCTTCAAGGCAAGGAGTTAATTAAAAAACACATGTAGCTGGCAATTATGGTTTGGTTTGATACCCCTGTAAGACATGGAAGGAGCCCTGTCTGATGCAGTGAGGAGAAATGCTGGGATTACATGGAAAAAATGAGTCAAAAAATAGTCACAGATGGTTTAGAAAATACTACGCCTGCCTTATAGGGAGCTATCTGTTGTTTTCTACAATCTGAATAAGCTGAGAAATTCACAGAATGGATGATCAGTGATGAGAAAAGTGGACACCAGAAGCTGTAAGGCAAAGGCTTTGTTTGTGTAATCTAGCACCACCATTTCATCAACTTCCAAGAAAATTCACAAGCTCATACTAGCTGAGGACCATCACATGTACTCCTGCTATGAAGAAATGGAAGAAAGAATAAAGGTCTTGCAAAAATGAAATAATCACCTATAGTACCCACTCAGAGAAATAAAACTAAATACTTTTATCTCTAAATCTCACCCACATACTCCTTTCTCTCACAAACACATAGAGTATGCGGAAGAATAAGGACTGCTTGCTAATCCCTGGCTATTGCAAAGGAAGATAAGTAATCCTCTGTAATC
The DNA here is from genome assembly GCF_041296385.1 of Aphelocoma coerulescens. NCBI lineage: Eukaryota > Metazoa > Chordata > Aves > Passeriformes > Corvidae > Aphelocoma > Aphelocoma coerulescens. Next base: position 117,696,776 of record NC_091015.1, on the reverse strand, counting down.
AAATCTGTATGAAGCTTTCATTTTTTCATAATAAAGCATTCGTATTACAGATGCCCTGCCAGATTTTACCATCTTGCCATTATATTGATTCTTAAATAGGAAAGCTATCATACTTCTGACTGCTTCTCATGAGGAGACTAATTAGATTATTTCATCATCTGGTTCATCAAAGCAGGAAATACTTAAGTGTCACAGCTGGTCTCAAACTAAATATCTAGTACCAAGATTTTAAATGAAAACTATTACATCTTCAGTGGGTAAGCATTTCATAAAGGGCTAGACAGTAAAAAATGATGAAGATAACAGATATCATCTCACATCTTTGGGCTGAAAAGGGAGTCTTACTCTACCAGTGCATTTGGATTTATTTTCTCTTGCTTTTGCTAATACTATCATCAAAGAGGTTTTGCATAATGAACAGATCTGAAAAACTGAGAGAGCTATTTAGATTTCTGGAAAAGATTTATGACTGAGAATTAAAAACTCTGAGGCAACATCTTCATTTTAAATGAATCTCCTGTTATTGATGCAACCTTTCCAATCAGAGTACTCACCACTATGGAGAGATCAACTACAAGGAAGGGCATCCCCCTTTCAAAGGAACCATCCCACTGTCCGATCACTATTCACTGCCCATGACTCCTTTCAGGATTTGTAAGAGATCTTCCTCTTTTGCACACACTGTGTACATTAAGCAAATCCTCCTATAAAGAAAGATATGTGACAAAGCCACATACTCAATTTTGTTGTGCTTCATCTCCTCCTAAATATACACAGAGGAGAGGAATAGACAAGCTACTCATGTGAAAGAAGAGTTTGTTCACCACAGTGGCTTGGAGTGAAATTGCTGCCTATCACCAGCAGTCAGGAAAAGGCCTAGGCTGTGCAGGTCTACTTAAGACCTTAAAAAGAGCAGCATGATAATGGGTAAATAATTTCCTTTAAAGAACATTGATTTTCATATGTAAAAGCAGAGTCTTCGTATTATAACAAAACCTCAGTAACTTTGTTATGGGATAATATAATCCTACTTCTCTTACAGACCTATAATGTCATTATGTAAATGGCTATACAAAGCCACGATTATATCAACAAAATGAAATTGTTGTGTAAGACAGTTCCCAGTCTCTGTAAATGAGGCTTTTCAGCACTGTACAACCAGAAAGTTTCCTCCTCTAATGCTAGAGGTAATGTTAGCATTGTTGATTCCTGTGGCATTTTTTACTTTGAGGGTTATCCCAATTAACCTTGAAGAGCACAGGACCAAAAAAATAATATATATGTGGGTTGCATCATGCAGTGAAAATCGTAATTATATTTAGACTCCTCTTATGTTCTGCACTTCCTTGACCTTATTAGAAATTTAGAAATCCTCATAACTTTGCCTGCCAGTTTACTTGGTCAAAAATAGCTCTTTGTAATGTAAACTCTCTTGGTTTTTTTTAATAAGTTAGGCTGTAGGCCTCATAAAGTTTTCAACAGAAGTTTTGACGGGTCACTTTGATGTGGAAAAATGTAATTTTTATGTCATAACTATCCTTTTGCAGTTATATGAACCAATAGATGAACCATGAACCTCAGAAAAGGACACATACTTTCTTTCTGAACTCAACTAACTTTTGGAGTGCACAGAGTAATGAAAGATAAAAATTGTTTAAAACACACACGGAATAGTGTGAGGGCAGTAACGGTGTCATAAAAATATTTCCAATAAGTTGTTTCCTGAATTAATAGCATATAGCTGTTACAAGACAATGCTATTAAATAAACTGGTAAAATTTAGCTACAAACTTCAGTTAATGATCCTGGTAAAATCATCACCCATGATGCCGATATTTTTAGCCTATTACACAATTAGCTTTTCTTAAATTTCTGACTTATTTCTGCCTTTGTGCTGGTTTTAACTTGGATGCAGTTCATTTTCCACATAGTAGCCAGTGTGTGGCTATGCTTTGTATTTGTGCTGAAAAAAAGACCAGAAATTAAATTCAGATGTTTGTACAATTCTGCAATTGACCTGTAACCAGCAGTGTGCAATGTCTGCTGTGCTAAAAATGCTGACCAGGGAAACTGCACCCACTCTTCTGAGTTGAAAAATATCTCCATCTCCAAAAAGGAGAAGAGATGGATCTTTACAGATTGTAAAGTCTCAAACGTGTGTATGAGCTGGTCCATAGCAATGGTTTCGAGAACCATGAGCACTGCAGTGGCACTAGCTGTGAAGTGTACAATCCTCATCATTCCACTGCATTTTGGGCACTGTTTTCCACTTTGTCTGTTACTTCCTCTTTGCAGACCCTCATTTTATTACACAGTACATGTTAAAGAAATACTCTTTAAGGAAGGGCAGAGAAGGGAATAAAGAGGATGTCTAAGACAGGCCAAAGTAAGGAGTATTCCACTGATCCCAGGTGCTTAGAGGACTGTAGGCTCCACAATATGAGGCAAATGGAGGCAGTGTTACAGACAAAATGAGAATGTCTGACCTCCCTCTCCCTCAGCAGAAGTTATTGTTTGGGTTTTACACAAGAAAAGGAAAATTGAATAAGGGTGCCAAATATTCCCACTAGTGATAAGCAATAATGCTACTTTATTTTAAGACAATTTACTTACTGACATGGGAGAAAAGAAGACATGCCACTGCATATTGAACATCGGGGGGAAAAATCTTTCTCAAATATTTGCCTTCACAGCATTTTAGTAGTAGTATTTTAAATATTAATACTATCTCCCTAGCTGATCTGAAAAAAGGCTCCTGTACTCAGTCAGAGCTATCCTTTCCATTAAGGTCATCCAACGAGGCCTCATTCTGTTGTTTTCTTATCAAACAGGTAGCACCAGAGAACTGATAAAAATAATTCCCCTTATGGAAAGTAGTCTTGCTATGGTCCTGTTGTCCTATTTAACTTTTTTACTTGCAAATTAGGCAACATAACAGAGAAATCACACCTTTCTCTCACATTTTCATGTTCTCGTGGCAGCAGCGAATTTCGCTATTGCCACAATTTCCCATCTTCCTGCTGACATTTACGAAGCAGCCCCTCTTTCCTCCCTAACCTCCAGATCCAATCCCATGCCACACTCTGTTATGCACAGTTTTTTGTGGGAACGGGTAACAAGTTCAAACCATGCAATTTTACAGCCAAGCCTTCCCAACAGTTAAAAGAAATCTAAAGGCATCTCCAATAACAAATAAATAACAAAATAAAGTTACTAATGTATAAATGGATATTAGATTGAAGCAAACCAGTTGAGAAATAAAAAAGGAGGAAGGAAGAAGAACTAAGCAGCAAAAACCAGAGCTTATGGAAAGTCAGACCTACTTTGTTGTAAGTAAATGCAAACTAACTGAAATATAAAAATGCTCTGAAATGAGTAATAGAAATTTCAGATTTTCTCATCACAGGGAAAAGATGAAAAATACCACATTTCTTAAGAAAACACAGTGATTTCAGTGTCAAAACCCCAGTGTCAACAGTGTCTCCTAGCCCTTCTTTTCGTAAGACTGACAGGTAGCTAAAAAGCCAAAAAGCAGGAAGGGAGGACCACTACAGAGCTCTGCCTGCAGTTTGGCAGCCACAGTGCTTCCAAGAATGCCTGGATGTCTCAATACCAGAAGCATTTTGAATCTCAGCCCTCAAGAGCACAGCCCGTAACTCTTTAATCCCAAGACAGCCCATCTGGCAGGCTCAGGCCCAGAGCTGAAAGTCCAGGCTCTGCAGCACACCAGGAGTGTTCAGCAAGTTGAGTAAAAAATGTTTGCAAGTAAAAAGCAACTTTCTTTAGAAAATTTTCAGTCTACTCGAAGAACAACCCTGACAAGGTGATAACCTCAACTCCTTTATGCCAGCAATGAAAGTCCTCATAGCTAGGCCCAGGAAGGTGACCCAGCCTCATCAGAGCAGCTTTGATGACATTTTAGTGATGTCGAGGCACACTGAAGCTGCCAAAGAACCCGTGGAACCATGCACCTGCCCAACCCTCTGCGTGCTTCCCATGCTTTTGAGATGTGGCCAAGGTCATGGGAACACACCTTGGCAGCTGCTATGCTGTTCACTCATCAGTGTCAATGTTGTGCTTTCAGAAGAATACCAAGCAAAAGCATATCTATCACACAACCCCAGGCAAGCTTTCCAACCAGGTATGGTACTGGGGCATCTCTAACCAAATAATGAGTACATTTTTCCCATAAACTGGTAACATTAGGACACTGACAAGTAAAAATATGGTGATATTAACTTCTAGCAATGCACATATCACTGTTATTCAAAGCACTGTATACCACTGATTTACACTACTCCAACAGCTCAGCTTTGTGTGCACACACATGCACATACAGAATTCTCTCTACAAAAAACTGGGAGACCCAGCCCTGGAAACATTCAAGGTCAGGTAGGATAGGGCTCTTGGCAACCTGAACCAGATGAAGATGTCCCTGCTCATTGCAGGGAGGCTGGACAAGATGACCTGGAAATGTCCCTTCCAAATCAAACTATTCTATGATTCTATGAAAAAACCTGCCAGCTGGGACACCACAAGGCTTCTTTCAGCAACTGTAACATACCTCATCCCTTGGCTATTCTCTAGCCACCTTCCATTCTCTTCCTGTTATGTCCAACCCAAAACAAGCACAGGCCAAGTCTTAAATGGTATGTTGAGGCTAATGAATGCAATTATCAAGGCAGAGTAGCATTTATCTCCTGTAACTTTGCAGTTGTTTATGTAGTTTGGAAATCTATTTTAAAAAGTCAACCCTTTACTGCTGCTGACACCTTTCCAAGCTGAATGCTATGAAGAGGTATGACCTACTCACTTACTTCTTTAATAATGTTTAATCTTGCAAAAGAAGTTTTGCTGTTTCCACAGGAGTACATGCCTAGCAATCATTATTCCAAAAACATATCTTGCTGGTATAATTCTTTTTACTTCACAGAAGTTTAAAAATACAAGTAAAGGTCATATGCTAATTTGACATTTCAAAATCATACTCAAACCTGAAGATTCATAAAAGTAAGTTTGATTATGACACTTGATGTACTCTACGTATAGAAAAAGCTTAAAATTACTTATTTTTGTAATGTAACTGAGTTTTTTTGAAATACGACATAATTTTAAAAGGCGCTAAGTAGTAGAGAACACCTAGGCAAAGAAACTTTTATCATTGTCCTGCTAAAATAACAATAGATGTACCAAATAACATACTTTCTGAAAATTCTTGAGTAATCACAGTTGTCACTGCTTCAAGTTGCCACAAGAATAATCCTTCTACAATAATCCTTCCACAAGAAAAAATCCTTCTATTTTGTTAATGTTGTAAGTAAAATACACACTCCATCTATTTTTTTCTTTGAATGTGTGATACCAGAATACAAAAGAAGAAAATCCCTTTTAAAATAGGGAAAACAACCTTATAATTTCTTAGGAACACTGAAGATGTGCATAATAGCTAGGCTGATACTTATCAAATATACATTTGGCATCTCATTACTATCCTGTCTTCCTCCATCCTTATCTTCTCCATTTTTCTTTCATTTCTTACCGACTTTGTAAACTCTTCAGAGCAAGTTTTCTTTTTAATACAAGGCTTGACACAACAGAGGGTATTTTTCCACTGCAAAAGTAATATAGAGCAATTGACATATATAATATAAAAGGAAACTGGATCTTAAATTGCCCTGTTATATTAGCTGGTTTCACTCATCACTGATTTTTCAGAATGCTGCAGATTGTGCCTCAGAAGAAACTTTTGACAGACACTGAACAATCTGATGGCTGGTTAGGAACAGCTGGGGTCTTGGACAGCTGGAAAAGTATAAGAGGCTATTTAAATTATGAATTAAGCATAGCAGGTGAATAATTATGTTTAAAAGATGACCCTATCAAATGAAACTATCAACTGCTAATACCACCATGAGATTTTCAAGCTAGCAACAGGTTTTCTCCACCTCAGAAAACACAATGGTTCCAAGTTGGCTGCAGATGTGCACCACTTCTTGTCATATTCACAAGGTTTTCTTCATGGCCAGAGCAGTGGAAAAACAGCAAACAGATGTCCGAGGCACAATTTTGTAACTATTTATGACAGGATCAGGTATGACATAAGTTCCAATCTTCAACTTTTGACTTACCCTGAGAAGCTTAGAGTCTGCCTGCACAAGTCCTCTACAGACAAGCCATACTTAGGAGGCTGGATTCCCAGGTGCTGGAAGTAGCTGCTTAGACACTTCAGTTGAGTGGTGAACACAGTGATGTTAGGTTAACAGCTGGACTTGATCTTAGAAGTCTTTTCCAACCTTAATGATTCTAGGTCTAGAAAGCCACTATTTGCAAAGGGTTTCCACAGAAAAGACAAATTAATAAGGTCATCAATTCTTAAACAGCCTAAAGAAGGTCATTCCCTTAGAAGGGTTCTGCTGCTTAGCTCAAAGGAGAAAGGTGGTTTCCTGATCTCTGGGATTGTTCATCTTTCTTTTAGTTGTAATTACACAGATAATCTGGAGTTGTCCATAGCAGCGGATGTGGAACAGACAATATTGTCATTTCTTGTGCTGTTTTGTAGAGTACAAAGGGAAAACAAGATAGGGACAGCAGCTATGATTTATTCTCCACCTGAGTCTCATACATCATTTAGTACTAGATGAGAGCATCTTTGGAGGGCAGGGGAATTCTGACTGGGACTGCAGAAGCCCCAGGTAGGGAATGTCTTATAAAACTAAAAGCAAATAAAGAACCTTCTAGCCCTTGTAGCTGTAGGCAAGATTGCTTCAGTACTGACAGTTTAAAATGCAGACTAAATACAATCATGCAGCAAGAAATGTTTTCCTGGGTAACTACTTTCACTGTTACATTATTTACTTGAGTATATGTTTAACTGTTGGGGGAGGGAGAAAAAAGCATTTTCTTTGTTTTATTAACTGCTTGTTTTATTTGCTGCTCCAATAGGCAAAACATGAAATTGAACAGTAATATAGAAACTGGGTCTGAAAATAAGACACAAGTTTTTATTATAATTTTTTTACAAAATTATCAAAAAATCATCTGCTAACATTTACAGCTTAATTTTAAAAAATCTTCTCAGCTCACCAGGCTACCAAAATGGAAATGACAGTAAAGAAGTAATGCAATGTATTTTGTTCTCCATTATAAACAGTCAGAACTCAGGAGTCTGCCATCAGGAAAATCAGTTCGTCCAGCACCTCTGCCTCTGCTGCTGCAAGTAAGTAAGTGGCAGAGGCCTCATTACGTTTTCTTTGTATTTTTCAAAGTCAATCTAAGCACAGCAAAGGGTACACAAAGTGTACCATTCTTAAAAAAAAAAAAAATTTAAAAGGGATCGTTTTTATCTTAGCTGAAAAATACAGCTCACTGGCATGACTTTATAATGTTCCAAGAACATAAGGAAAGAAAATTTTAAAAATACATATAATCTGTTAGAGTTTGTAAGATGTTGAGACTGATCATTTACAATGTATTCAAAGAATTAACACCATATACACAAAGATAGAATTGCCAACTGTTTTAAAAGTATAATTTTACATAGAATGTGGTCAGTCAAGAATTCATGTGCCAATAAACATAAGCACTGCTCCTTTTATTTTCTCTGAGGTAGACAGACAGATACAAACATGTAGGAAGATACACTCCCTTCATAACTATTTTAATTCAAAATCCATTGTTTTGCAAAAAGAAAATCTTTAACAAAACATGCATAATTTCAGAACTGTTTACTTCCATTGACACTCTTTAAAAACAATACATTATAATTCTTTAAAAATAACACAAGAGCTACAATGTAGCAGTTGGGATGTGCTAGTAGCTCAGATTTGATAGCTGCAGTGAGAATACTTTAAAATATCTTTCTTTTCTTGAGGTCTAAAAAAGAACAGGGATGAACTTACACTCTAACATGGCTGGCAGATGAAGAACTGACTGCACCTGGTTGGTTAATATGATTATTCTTCAAAAACCACAATCCTATAGAACCACATAATGCTTATTCTCTAGGATCATGTTACACATTGACCAAGAAGAAAAATTGCAGAGTAACCAGCCCAGTTATGCCAACTTTTTACCAGTTCACTGGATGGTCAAGTATGATTTTGGAGTGGCTGACCACCAGGGACCACCAAAGAAACCCCTGGGACAGAAGAACACGTGTGCAAAGAGGAGGGCATATATATTAATGATTTGGGGGAAATTATTATCATCTATATGTTTATTCAGAAAGGTCAATGAATATGTATGTAAAATACAGTATATAAATAGGAGCTTTCTCTGTAATCAGCATGCACAGTATTTCAGAGGAGATACTCCCTCATGCATCCAGCCAAATAAAGAATGCCTGCTTCTTAATGCTTCACTGCTGTTAAGGAGTTTTAGATTTTGGTAACAACATCAGTATTTAAATATGTTCACATCATCAAAATAAGGGACCACCTTGCACAAAAGGAAGACAGCATTGAACAGATATCCTGTCATTTAAAGAATTTTAACTAAAATGCAATTGGTTTTATTTCTGTTACCTTTAGGTGCACCATCAGTAATAGTTAAGTTCAAGAGCACCTTGGGAAGGTGTGGAATTTCAGAAGATATAGATATCTAAGACCCAGCTCAGTTTTCATTCTGCAGAAGAGTGAAATAATCAATGTGCTGAAACTTCAAGACCTCATTTCCCCAGCTGGTCCAGCCAGGCTGTAGGTTGCGAGCAAACAACTCCAAGCATTCCACATCTGGCTTGATAAACTCTGCCAGAACTGCTGTGCAAGAGAAAAAAAAAAAAAAGAAGACAACAACAATGACAATGGTACAAATAAGAATAGTAAACAAGTAAAACCTCCCCTGTGATGCTAGCAGATGAAAAAATGAATGTTTCATTAAAAAAGGAAGAGAGAGCAAATTAATTTCAGAGGTTTCATCAAACAGCTGGACTATTTATAGTGAGAAAGTAATTTTAAATAAGTGCCCTTGAGATTCTGAACAATACTGTCAAGGCCTTCAATAGCCTTGATTTATTAGTTTTCATTTAGAGAAAGGGAAGGAGGATTTATTTCAGCTTCTACATAGATGAGTTCTGAATTTTTTACTAATATCAACCAAACACCTCCTAAAGCCTCACTTAGCTCCAGTAACATGGGGGCAACACTTCTAAAAATAAATAAATAAATAAACCCTTTTCTTAATTAAGACCACACTCTTTTCCTCTGTACCTTAAAGGAGTAATGACAACTGTTAAAAGATAAAATAACAAACACCAGTTAAATAAGCATAGCACTAAAAGGGCTATAAAAGGCAGGAACTACTTTTTCCCTCAATATCAACTTGGCAGCTAAAGAGATATTTCTATAACTCTGTTACTATTATTCAGCAACATAAATCTCAATTTTCTTTTACAGTTAGGCATTTTTACTGCCTAAATCTAAAGATGCCTGTCATTAACATCAACTGTGTCACTGATCATGACTGGTATTCTTGGAGTGACAGAAAAAGATCTTGCATTTTGCTTGAAAAGTATTATTGCAAAGAGTTTATTGTTAAATGTGTTACTTGTCATACAGAGTCATTTAGTCTGTGCCTGGTTCAAGCAACTCCTTAACTAGGTTTCATGAAATAGCTACAAAGTTATTGTGTACAAAATCATGCAGGAAAAAAGCAAAGTTTTAAGGAGCAACACACAGTTCCAACACAGAGAAGGTAGAAAGACTGAAAAACTTATCTATACTAAAAGTTGCATGTTAAGTTTTTGGTTTTGTTGCTGAAGATAAAAGAAGAAAAATTATGGAAACATTTCCCTTTACAAAGGATATCTTGGTCATTTTTAGATCAGATATGCCAGTGATTTCTGAATCTCTGACACTTAAAAACACAGCTCATAAATCTGACATTTTGCTGCTTCACTCAAGTCCCTTCAGATATGATCACTGCAGAAAGCAAAACCACATCCAGTCAGCATACACCAAAGTATGAGAGGAAATGCTTTTTCTTATTTTTTTGGTGCAATCCAAGTACTGACTTTTTGCATCAAGTTTGCCAGTCACAGACTCCCTGTAAGACTCCAGCTGATCAGGTCATGGATTGCTCCCATTGCAGAAAGATGAGCATCCACTTTACTTTCTAGTGTTTGCCAGCCCCAAATGCATTTCCTACCTACCTGATCACCTTTCCCAAAGCTCCAATATACTAAAAACTTTTCTGTAAATATTTTGTGATGGGTGTTTCCAGGCTTTATTGTATTTTGGCATGTCATAAAAATCTGTTCTCCTTCTTCCAATCTTTAACAAATGTCACATGAATGTCTCAGATGGGTTATCATCAAGGCAGCTTTTAATCTAAAAAATACTGCTACCAGAAGGAATGTTATTCCAAAAACCTGATTCTTTTAGAGGCAAGATAAAATGTTTAAGCAAACCTAGCATTTGCAGAGAAGAGTCTGGGAAGTTTAGAGGAAAATGTACATTCTGACAGAAAACTCACACACTGTTTGGTGTCATGGGAGTTCATCTAATTAGACACCACTTAAGAGTAGCTGCTTAATACCATTTTGCAAACCCATCACAATAAAAAAAGTGGTAAAATTTATTTTCTTTTTCCAGCTCCATTAAGATAAGGATTTCTTGTGCATAATTTGCTGCCAATTTGATCAGAGGGCTGAAGCACCCCTCTCAGGAGGACAAGCTGTGGGTTGGGTTGTTCATCTTGGAGAAGAGAAGGCTCCAAGGAGACCTTATTGTAGCCTTTCAATGCTTAAATGGGGCCTATAAGAAAGAAGGGAACAAACTTATTTTAGCAGGGCCTGCAGCTGTAGGACAAGGGATAAAGGTTTTAAACTAAAATAGGATCAATTCAGACTAGATATAAGGAAACAATTGTTTACAATGAGGGTGCTGAACACCGAACACATTGCCCAGAGGGGTGGTAGACCTTAAAATGCATAGGTTAAAAATATCATCATAGCACTAGGTTCAGTAATCCAAAGCAGTTTTAACAGGCACCAAAAACTTTCATGCCTAAAAGAACAGATTTAAAATGCACACTTCAGTGATTCAACCAACCTCAAAGACTGGTTCACTAGAAAGCAAAAAAGGGGTAGCCAAGAAACGGATCAATTCAGCAGAAGCAGGAAATGTGTGCCAGTCTTTCTATCAATTTGGTTATAGAATTTAAAAAGGAAGTCCCAGGAATCTCCCCCTCTCCTTCTGCCAGAGGGACCATCTTTTTAAACCTAGAGGGCTTTTTTTAAAAAAAAAGACACATATAATTCAAGATCACATTATATATGTGATTCTTCATTGCTAGGTTGTAGGCATTTACATAATCACATCAGGCAGTAACTTGCACTGCAACAAAAATTACCATATCAAGAGAACTGAATTTTTGGCTTAAAATCTCATTACATTGGTTTCCTGAAAATAGGAAAAATCAGTGTTCAAGTTACAAATTATAGGTTCTTTGTTAGACCCTTACATCCCCACTAGGCTATCTTAACACACATGGATCTGATTTGCAGGCCTCAAGCAAACCCTTGTGGTTTTTTCCTCTGAAAACAGCTTAGAGGAGCTACATCAGTAGAAAAATAAAATACTGAGTTTTTCTACCACAGGAATAGATTGCAAAACAAAACCCAGCACACAATTACTTCTATCCACTTACAGATACCACGGAGAGGAAACAGGTTAAATAGATGATAAACAGCCTGTTCTTTATCACTTGCAGGTGTCACGAACACTATGATAGCAACTCAGGTACTTATATTTGAGCACCTAATGCTCCAGGACACGTGAAGCCAGCACAAAGCCAGCTGGCAGACATAACACTTCCAGAAAACCCATTTCATTCCAAAGCATGATCCAGTGGTCAAGCAGGAGACTTGCCATACTTGTGTACTCTTAATCCCAAACACGTACTGAAGATGCATGATCCTAAAAATGTTTAAATGAGCATAAAAAATAATTATCTTTGAAACAAGCAACACTTTCTCCTTATCTTTTGAACTTCCACTGCCTAAAAAGCAGGTTCTGCATTGACAAATTGGATATATAAAGTGAAAATGACTGTCTGCTTTTTCACTGCCTGATCGGTGAGCCATGCAAAGCACAAAGCACACAGTTGCTTCAGTTTAAAATAACCCTTCAAAAGAGTTTGCAATGTAGAGGTCCTTGTTGCCCAATTTGTCTAAACCCTGAAAAGAGTAGGACCAGAAAACTGCAATCCAGCTCAAAGATGGCTTTACAGCACTGCATCTTTCCCGGGCTTCAAGTTCAACCTAGATGCTGATGTACCTATCAATTAGTCTTACAGTAAGGGCTCACAAGGCACATAAGGAAACAAAAGGCATTTCCTTTTTTAGTTCCAAGAAAACCTTTCATAACATGGCCTAAACAAGTCATCATTGCTACAGGAGGAGGGAGTACCCATGACTTCTCATTGCAGTGTTCTGCTGGAGATATGCAAATTGGTTAGAACATAGCCAAGAATTAATTCCAGTGCTTTTAGGCAAACTCCTACACAACAGTATTATTTTCTAACAATAAATGCATATACTTAAAAACTGGAAGAGCAATGGCTATAACAAGAACAATCTATAATACAGGAAAAGGAGAAAAGGTGATGTGAAGTTTTGTAGAACTTCATACATCTCCGTAACAGAACATCTTTTGTGTTCCCTAAGACCAACATTGAATTGAATTATGAAGAAAACCTGCTGTTTGTTTGAATCAAAACATGGAGTAATAAAATTTGATTTTAACACATTTGCATAAAGCAGCTTAAGTACATTTACAATGACATATTAGAGCTCTAAGCACCGAACACAGCACATGCATCACCAAAAACCCCTACAGTTGCAATTTCATGGTTAAATGCACTGTAGGAACAAAAACATCTCTTTTTGATGGCTTACTTTAATTTACATCTTTCTCTTCCCCCAGAGACATAAACTGTTATAATCAGTCATTAAGCGGCTACATATGTACCAACATACAACCTTTATTGTTATAATAAGAAACAAAGTGCCAGACAGCATCAGTAAATATTAATATTTTTGGCTTTGTTACTACTTAAACAAAGCATAAAGAATGTGTGTGACTCATCAATTGTCCTTCTCCCCCCTTGCCAAATCTCTGCTTCTGTACAAATTTCTTCTGAACCCCTCCAGGATGTAACTCAGCTGCTCTCTACTGGCTGCTTGAGAATATTGCCTGGTCGTGAAAGCAACACCTTGTACAGCACAGAAGTCAAAGCATCAGCAATCAGCTTTTACCTTGTGGTCTACCTTTTCATTACATAACCATATTCTACCCAGATCTGCCAAAAAACTGTAGGGTAGACACGGATTTCCACAAAAACCTTTTAAATCATTGATGCTGCTCCACAGCAAGTTCATTTTTTCAAAGACAAACATAAATGCTGCACAATGGTATCAAATCCCATCATACAAGTGAAGACTCAAGAAATACACACAAGAAATTAGCAAGGACAATTTCTTTCCAAGTCCACTCGGGGTTATAATTTATAAAGCATTCTCCAATGTGGTTTCTAGATTCTGCCCTACAAAAGAATTGTTCCAAGGACCATTGTTGCACTAGAATTTTCTGTAATACATACAAACTGCTGTGTTGCACCCTTGGCTACCTCAAAGTCTCCTGTTTGTGTCCAAGTTTGCTGCTAAGTATTGACTTGCTAAAGAGGCCCTAGGTGACTGCCTCATAAATTACCACCCCAGTGTTCATTAGCTTAAATCAACACATATACCTTGTGCTGTAGCCCTAATTCATAAAGATGTGGCTTCAGGATGGCAAGAAAATCCTCCTAGAATTGACTTTCTTTTTCTTCTATTTTTAGGTAACCAAAGCATGTCCCTTCTACTAGTTTTTTGACAGGAGGGTGCGTGTTCATATATATATATATATATATATATATATATACATATATGTAAATTTAATAAATACAAGCTCCCGAACACAAATTTTAGAGCATCCCTGAATGTACAATAATTGTTCAGATAGAAGTTGTTCTACCCCTTGGGAAGAGAAAAAGAAAAGCATACCAGTGAAGCAAAGTGTGACATCTCTCCTCTCCAAGAGCATTAAATATTTCTTCTACCTGCTTTTCCGGATGTGATTACAAAACACCTGCAATATTTGCAGGCTCATCATGAGCTTCCCCCCACGAGGAGGATGAAATCATTTTTGTGAGAGGTATTAAATATATTTCTTACCATGGCTTTGTAATGTTCTAAGGTGCTATAATGATGAAGTATCACTTCCTATTGAGGAAATTAGTCAAAGTGCTCCAGAACAATTCTTTGGAGTAACTCTAAAAAGCTGAATTTATATCCACACTAGCTGGCTGGCTGGAATTAATGCATCAATTTCAGTGAGTGAAATACAACTCCACAGAAACAAGCAGGGCATGCCCTATTTGTTGCCTCTTTTTAGCTGTCTTAAAATAATTAAGTTTTTGGATTTAAAGGTATAATTGTACTGCAGGCATGTAATCAATTCATGGACATATGTAAACATTTATTTCAGGATGACATAATAAAGAAAGAGATTTTTGCTTTCCTCTTTTATGTATTCCCAAAGTTCTCTCCATCACAAGGTACTTTAGGTCATTTGTTCTCACTTCATATGTGAAGTATCTGTAAAACTGTTTGTGCAGTATTTAAAAGATAAATTTTGAAAAAGGCAACAAGATTTTTTCCACATATCTACCCAAAAGGTTCACACAGTAATACTTGAAGTTCTAGTTTTAACGTTCATTTGTAGAGGCCAAGACTACGTGCTTCAGAAAGCTTTTAGAAATGCTGAGGAACCCTAAGTTCTGTTGAGTAAAATTGCTTGGCAAATGGGAAATGAAGGCATTTCTAGGTACATCCCAGAATGAGATGTTCAAGTCCACTGCGCTACAGAAACATTAGGCAAAAAAACCAAAACGTACCAGCAAGAGGAGGTTTATGTGAATGCAGACTGCAGGGTATGCTGACAATTAACTGATGCTCTGGAATTGGAAGAAGACCTTCCGATTTCCTGTCATACAAATCAGAAAAGAAACATGAGAATGAATGCTTCCCAATGTGATGCTGTAGCTCTTGCAGAGCTACTTCAGATGGGAGATAACACAGAATATTCATTCACAAACTTCAGGGAAGTCCAAGGGACGTTAAATGTTGCTCAGACGTCATATATAAAATGAGAGTTTATGAAATCATTGAGGCTTTAGGCAAAACATGGTTAACAATAGCAATACAAAGCCACTAAGAACAAACAATGCAGTTCTGTATGTTTTCATGTGTGGAACAACAGCAGCATCCCAAAAATGGCATCAGCCTGCGCCAAGGACTCATGGCCCAAGAGTACCTGTCAGCAAAGGAAGCCCTGTCCACAAGGCTTTTGTCCAAGCCAGTTTCTCAACATAGCAGATGTAAGGAACAGACAGGGGGTTCCATTCTTAAATCTCACTAAGGCACTCTCTTATTCCAAAGCTAGTAAAGCTATCTTTTGTGGATACAGAAATGCTGCTAGCAAGGATTTTCTTGCTATTTTCTGGGCCCATGGGAGACTTTTCTCTCTCACAGAAGAGGTAGCGGAGTTATGTAAACAATGAAACACCTGCAGCCTTGAAAAGTCTTGTTTGTGGTATGGTAGAAAAATATTTTGACAATGGATGTTTTAGGATTTTAGCCAATCACCCCCAAGGGGTGGCTGATCCTCGTCCAATTAGACTATGAAGAAAAAAGTCTATAAAAGAGTTTGTAAAATAATTAAATAAATCAATCTTGCTGCACAATTTCTGCCTGCTGGATCTTCTCTCCTCCCCCCTACAGCTGTGGGACACGGTAATATACCCTAGGGATTTTTTTAATAATTTTTAGGTCCGCAGTCAGCCAAGAGATTTTGGGACATTATACTGCATTATGAGTAAGTGATACATACAAAGGGAATCCTAGCACTGGCAAGAAAGACATTTACCATAAATATTCTGACATACCTTAAGGATTCCTTTACATCTCCTTGAATTCTCCCCAGTACAAGAACTTCATATGGTTTTTTGTGCAAAGAATCCAAAGGCAACACAAATTCTCCAGCTCTAGTAATCTGACACAAAAGAGTTAAAAATACACAGTAGAAGATTTTAATATCCCATATTTTTCCCAGACCTTTTCTTTTATAAAATGGAGGAGACTGATGATATCATAGCTTTCAAATACAGAAGCACATGGTAGTAAACAGACAAATTACAAGAGTAGAAAGTGTCATAGCGCAAGTCTGCTCAGTCTCCAAGAAAACAACAAAACAAACTGAGAACTTACTTTTACCCAGTGCCACTCAGCAAGCGGCTTCACTGACCAATGAGGATAAAGTTCATCCTTAACAAAACGTAAGTGCTTCTGTCTATTAGTCACCCACGTGACTACAAGACAATTTGGAGCAGCTAGTGCTGGTACAGGAATCTGCTTGATTTGCCATGAAGACAAGTGGCTGTACCTATGCCAATATAGTGAGAAAGCAAATTAGCATATACCAACTATAAAAATTGCAAAGCAACACAAATGGATAAAGAAATTACACAGACCAGTCACTTCAAGAATTATCTCCTGACAACCTAAGTCATAAAAATAGTTCAAGACTGACACCCAGTGGACAAATCTGATGGATTTTATATAAAATCATTAGAGTATGTACTTAAGTTTTACTGAGCAGAACCTTTAACTATGTATTTCCACTATCCCTCGAAATAAAGCATTATGAGTTGTGACTCTGAAGAAGTTTAAAGGCTCATGTTTCATTTAAGAACTATCATATGTAATTCAATATTCTCATCTTTGTGCCAGAACAAAGCTATTTAGTGAACAGTAGCTTCTTAGGCAATGTAATATTATTCACTTCTCATAATAAACTCTCTACAGAATGACAAGTGAGTCACTTGCAAGAGCAACACTACTTTGAATGGCAAGTTAAGAGGTCATAAAAGATAATAATTCCTCCAATTATTTTCAGAAGTTGTTCATTTTTTTAAATTATCAGCCATGGTAGAAGTTCTCTTGTTACTCAAAACCATTCTGCACTTTTCTGAGCTAACTGAATGCTACACCAGTGAATCCAGGATGCTTTCCAGATCCCATCCTGTTCTACAATTTCTTTTCATGATGCAATTCTAGGCTATTAATAAACAGTAGCTCGTGAAATCTACACATTGCAGCACCAAATATATTGGCACAGTGCCTAATGAAAATCCACAGCCACCATGTGGGTACCCAGGATCCTACACAATACTACAGTGAGAAACAGTAAACAAGGATAAAATCCAAAATACCTCCTGGACTAGACTGTCCAGAGGAAATAAGATTCACCCAGATGAGAAATGCTGCACAACAATTAGCTGCCAACAAGATAATTAGGAGCAGTGATAGCTCCTCCATTTTTTCCCTTTATTTTATAAGGGAGAGAGGATCTTGGTGGCTAATTTATGCTTGTAACTACAATTCTTCTCTGAGTACCTTATATACTTAAGAAAACACATTTGAATGAATTCAACTCAAGAGTTTCTAGAGGTTTCTGGAGGGCTTTCAAAGGAAAGCCTACTAATCAGTCTCTGCATCTTCAAACTATGTCTTCATAACAAGCTTCAAAAACTGCAGTGAACTTTATTCTCGAAAGCTGTAAGGCTGTATTTCCTGTCTACCTTCTTTCACATGGATACAATTCTGTGGTAATCAAGAGGACTCCACTGGCATAAACATGATGGTACTCAGCAGTGAAGGAAGCCCATAAAAATGTAAGTTAATAAATTCACAAACTACAGCACTCAAGAGTTCCTATTGCACTAGAGGATTTTACTGCGGCATTATCACGTTCTTCTAAACATTAGACTGAAGCTTAAGCTACAGATCAAATTAAATAAAAACTCACTCAAAGTTCTGAGCAAGATTTCAGTCCTGGAAATACTTACACATTTATCTACCTTTTTGCCCACTGAAGCAACCCTATTAATTACAAACTAGTATCTGCATGATCTGGGCCCTACAAAGCAGCTGAATCCATACTTCCTTTGTAAGTCTCAAGGACTAACATTCTCTCACTAGCTAGCTAATTTAAGATCTACTCTTGCAAATATTTTGTATGCCAAGTATCCAAGACATTTCAGTGAAATACCTAAGACATTACACAGACTTGAAGGTAAGCATGTGTCAAAATACTTAAAAGTTTAAGCTACAGTCTCACAGTTATATTGGTCTTGGATTGCATCAATACATTAAAATGTTAATTGCCCCTTGTAAGCTATAATGACAAAATTTGTTTGATTTTACTGTAAAACATACCTGTTACTCCTTTTAACAGACTTGTTCTCCCATGGTGGATCGATCACAATTACATCGTATTTCTTCTTGTCTGGCAAGTGAAATTTAAAAAAAAAAAAAAAAAAAAAGAAAAACCAGTAAATTAGCTTTAAAAATATCTATGAGATAAAACAGATAAACAGCAAAACTGCAAATTTCTTCAGTTCTTTCCAATAAGAAGTTAAAAGACTGTTTGACATGCTTGTTTTAATTCAGATAATCACATCCAGAAAATTCAGATATTTTTAGGTTGATTACCTAAGGAAAGGACTTTTATGTGATCTGTGTCAGATCCCTCCAAGAAATTTTGACTATCTTTAGGACTTTCAGGAAAAAAAGGATAGCAGAGTGCGAGTTTTAAAAAATAAAAATTTCCCCAAGTTTCCCAACAGAAGCTACATAATGAGGTACCCAGCTGAGTGAAAAGCTGCAGCCCTGAATCTAAGATTCCTGTCCTGCTTGATCTTTCATCAGGTGAACAGGGACATGCAGAGCTTCAAGCCAGCCCTAGAAAAATGGTTTTGCACTACTGGAGGTAAAGAGAGACAGACAACTAGCAGCTGAAAAGTCAAGTCATGCTTGCTACTTGTGGCCTTGCTAAAGTGGTGCTCCCCTCCAGCTGGGTGCAACAGTCTCTCAAACTGGTACCTTTCATGGCAGGTACTGGGCTTTGTTCCACAACCAGTTTATTCCAATCTAAAAAGACCCTGAACAAGATGAGTCTGTAAGTGAACATTTGGTTTAGGGTGCATTATCTCATCCCTCTCCCATGGTCTAATCTAGAAAAAAATCAAGACAGCAGGACCACCACTTCAGCAGCAACATGGACTTACCTGTGCTAAAGCCTGCTCCTGTAGATAGGGACCCAGCAGCACAGCTAGTCCCAGCTTAACTACGTGACTTCTATGCTGACAGTGGCTCAGAACACACCCACAAACTCTTGTACTTTGGCTGAGGTTTTTAAAGGAGCCTCCTGGAGACAAATAATCCCCTCAAGACATGATCTCCTAACCATTCAAGATTCCTTTGAAAGTCCTTACCTATTTGCACAAAGTTAGAACTATCACTTTAAAAGCCTGCAGCAGCATTTGCTACCAGTGAAATGCTGTATGTTAAAACCTGTTCATTGAGGCATCTTGACATTAACTGCCCTTGTTAGGCAGGAGAAAAGGCTGTATGTTAAAACCTGTTCATTGAGGCATCCTGACATTAACTGCCCTTGTTAGGCAGGAGAAAAGGTAAAACCTAAGGATACTTACAGTTCAGCAGGGGCTGCAAACATGAAATATCAGATAAGAGGAAACTGCTTCTTGGTGGTACCAAGTATTTCTGCCCCATTAACACAATTATTTTTGCACAGTTTGAGCTGTTTTTCATAACACATGAGAGCAGGTCCTGCTCTGGATGGAAGGTTTCATCCTCTAGCACATGTACAGCTTGATGGTCACTTTCATTCACAGCTGGAAACTGTTTTGCCATTTCACATAATTCAGCCAACCCACAGACAATGTGTTGAGGAACATTATTCTTCCTGCAATTGAGTTTTGCGGTAGTGTGATGAAGAAAACCACTTTTGAGTCCTTCTTGGACTAAATGCAAAGTGCCTTCCCAAATGAGCTTCCTGACCTGTGTGGTCACAAAAACACAAAGGAAAAAAGATCTTTCAAGTATCTACTTGACCAGGGAATGCAACTAAAATCAAAACATTTTCAAGCTGCAGGAAGGGAAAAGGATCCTTGCCAGTTACTGAGATCATTGGCTCAAAGCGAAAAGGCATGACAAGAAGGTGTGTATCTTGGTCTAACGCCAGCTGGCAACCAAGTACCACACAGCCATTCTTTCACACCCCATGCCTCCCAGTCCCTGATGGGGAGAAGAATCTAAGAAAAAAAGCAAACCTCATGGGCTGAGGTAAGAACAGTTTAAAAATTAAAACAAAATGAATTATTACCATTATTTTTATTATTAGGAGAGGAGAGAGAAGTACCACCCAAGAGAAACAACTGACACACAATACGATCACTGATGTCCAGCCCCTCCCTTAGTAGCAAATCCATGGTTCCTGACCACCTCTCATCATTTATATAGTGAGCA
Source organism: Aphelocoma coerulescens (assembly GCF_041296385.1). Taxonomy (NCBI): domain Eukaryota; kingdom Metazoa; phylum Chordata; class Aves; order Passeriformes; family Corvidae; genus Aphelocoma; species Aphelocoma coerulescens. Next base: position 117,676,348 of record NC_091015.1, on the reverse strand, counting down.
TGACATCCTAGGGCATGGAATAGCCCTTTGGCCAATTCGGGTCACCTGTTCTGGCCACGTTCCCTCCCAGCTTCCTTTGTGCACCTGCTCACTGGCAGAGTGGCAAACTGAAAACTCCTTGACTTAGGGTAAGCGCTACTTAACACACTGATGCTTCAGTTGTTATCCTCATACTAAATCCAAAATGAGAATCTTTGATGTTTTCTGAGCTATCCTGACCAGACTGGGAGACACAAACCAGCTGCAGCTGGGTGCAGACATTTGGGCAACGTGTTTACCTTTAGCTGTTAATATATTGACTCTGAGGCTTTTTTAAAAATTTGGGTTTATTTTTTATTTAAGCATTTCCACTCCATCATAGATAGATTTCTATGTTAGCTGTCCAGATCCCAAGCAGAAAACTAACTCTCTCCAAGCCAAAACCAGGACACCATGCTAACTTCTGTTGTTGGTTTTTGGTAAAGTTACAATAATTAGAAGGCTGGAGAAGGAAAGAGTAAGAAAGTACTCAATAAAACATTTCAGACAACAGAGGTGGAATATTATTGTTTCAACCAAATACAAATTTCAAAGCAATTATCTGAAGTTTAATTTAAAATTCTAATCTAATTTCAAATTACTATGCCCATGAACATATTTTTATTTGAGATGTATACTGGGATCTAAAAATCAGTCATTTTCCACATTTCAATTCACTTCATAAAACAACAGTTTATGCATTTCACAGTAATACATAAGTACAATCAATAAATTAAAGTATCAGAATTTTATTTTTCCAACTTTTCTAAGTGGCAAACCTCTCGAATAGCCTGTTAGTCCAGGATGACAAGATTCTTGGATCTATATACACTGTCATTCACTTCAGCACCTTCCCTTCACAAAATTTAGTGACCCATTTTATTTCCAAATCGTGAAGCCTTTAAGAGTTCTGATTGTCAGTGAGGTGGGTTTGTCCATTTAGAATAACAATATAGTCAGTTACAGTGGCTTTAATAAAGGTTTCAAATACATATTATGGTTTCAAAAGCTTCTGATTATGAAATCTTCAAGATTACAAGACGGTTTTTCAAAATACTCTTTATTACAATTGCCAGATTAGTGACAGGGGAAGAAAAAAATTTTTTTAATAATTCAATAGTGCCACCTCTAGATATCAGAGAGTACAGAGTCATACATTTTTAGTACCTAGGTTTATAATAAGAGAAGTTCATACTGCTTCTAAAGATATGATTATTAATTCTGTAGAAATTATACCTTCTTACGTGCATGTGTTAACTCACAGGTGGACAAAGTCTCTTGACTATCAAGCAATCGAAGCAGTAGTTTACCAAATGGCTGCTGAAGGAATTTAGCATATTTTGTATTGTTCCCTATGTTGACACTGACAGAAATTCATAAATGGATTCACTTGCAGAAACAAAATTGGGGTTGTTTGGGGTTTTTTTTGACAATGAGTCTAAGATAGAAGTAAGTGCCAAAATACTCTGGGTTGACTTGCAGAGCCATAATCTTTAGCAACACAAATACAGTGAAAACCCAACACTTTCTAATCTGTGAGTGATATAACAGGCTAACTGGGGTCACAGATTTTTCCAAACTCTGTCTTTTCCACGTATTCACCAAAAATCATTTGAAGTTACACAAGCCTCCAAGACATCAAACTTCTTCTCTTCAATTCTTTCCTTATTTCTACTGTTGAATGATTTTATTTTAGCTTAAACATTTTCACACTCATATTGATGCTGAGCTTCCAAAATTCTCTGCTTTAAGGTGATTCTGCATACACATAGCTTATTCACAAAAATAACACAGGACCTCTACAGTGTATCAGCAAACTGGACATGTTTACTACAAGATTGTTGCCATGTAAAAGAAAAAAGTGTAGTCATCTAAATGTAGCTCAAGAGGAGCAGAATTAAGCAAAAGAGCCCAATATGACTAACACCTTTGTTGCAGGAAGGAAAGCAAGTGTAGATCCTAGTTCAGGTTCACACCACTATTTGGGAAAGCAGTAAGAATACATCAAACATTACCTACAGTTTGCATTTCTGTGATTTACTAATATGCTTCAGTGTAATTCAATTGTATTTTCACCAGTACATCACTGACATAAGCATACAGACTTGAATTCCAGGTCATTCATAACGCTTTATTATGAGAATATAAAGTGTTAGAGAAAGATTAATTTTTTTTCTCAGTTCCAGAATAAGATATTTTGAAGCACAGTTGGTCACAAAAGCTTTGAATAACTTCAGCACTTCAGTGTCCTGAAAAACTAAAGATGAGCTGATCTTCAGAACAGGTTACGTTGCCAATTTCCAATCAATCACTTCCCAATATTCAACTCATCACAATATAACATTCAGTTATCTATAACAGTCAAAGTGACTTTGTGAATGCAGCTTCCAGCTCTTTGTAATGTCTCAGATGCAATTTCACATGTAACTACACAGAAGATCTACTCTGTAAACACTTATTCACCTCAGGACTGGAGAGATTGATCTTCCCTTCCCTTTCCTTCTTTGCACCAGTGGAACAAGCTGCAAGAACAGAACTTGTTTGCAACCATGCCCTCCACTCTGCACATGCCCAAAGTCAGGTATCATGTACTTGCAAAATATACATTTTTTCCAACTTACCTTTGAATGGTATTCCAAAGCATCCAGTTCACCTTGGTTAAACACACATTTCCTTTTACGCTTCTGCAGAATTACCAAACAAAAACAACAAAAATAATCCATATCCTTCCATGTTGAAATAAAAGGAAAATAACCCCAAACATACCTGAATTACAAATTAACCCTTTTAAAAGCAGAAGAAAATTTCCATCTCTTTTTCTATCACAAGTACAAGTCAAACAGCAAGCAAAAAGATCTGAAAATACCTAAGCTGCTGCAGGCATTCCAAAGGTTCATAGGCTTAAAGCTGTGTTAAGTTATTCATGGCCCTGGGATCTGAAGGTACCTAGTACATGTCATAGTTTGTACTCGTGACTCCTTTGGGCCCATACTAAAAGTTTCAGGTGTCAAGTGCAGTTTACCAATAAAAGAAAAAAATTAACTATGTCTTCATGATTACATTTATTGGTTTAGACCTGTGACTCTTACTTTCTTTTATCCACGTGGAACAGTACTGAACAACACTGAAGGTAAATTCATACTGTCCTTCCCAACTCACTAATCTGCACAATCTCAACAGCTACCAGTTTCAGGCTGTGTACCTGACCACAACCAGCGTCAGGACATTTTGGGAGCAATCCACGGCTTATGAGACACAGAAAGCACATTACTGACAAAAGGGACACAAGAAGATCCTCAGAAGTTCCTGCGCTTCTACACTACCTCAGAAGACTCAGGTATGCAAAACAATGTTAGCAGTGTATTATTTATCAAGGGATTACTGTAATTTACTGTGTTATAGAGAACATACCTTCCTAGCAGTGGCAACAGAATCTCCAGTGTCACTCTTTGCTCCTTCTTGGTATTCCTCTCTGTTGCTGTCAGCCTTTATTTCTGTCAGACTCACCTCAGGGCATCCCTGACACAGCTGCTCCTCAGGAGCTGCAGCTATATGGGGCTTAGAAATATCAAAGAATTCCTCCCGAAACACGTATCTCATTTTTGCTGGTTTACCTTCTGTTTCTATGGCATCTCCAGGACCATAAGTAGGACTATCACTTGACGAGAGGGTGGGAGCAAAAGTAGAAGTACTGTGACAGTCTTCAGTAGATGTGACAGAAGAACTGCAAGTGACACCACCAGGGTGTGCAAAGGAGTCACAGATCTCATAGCCACACTGGTTGATGAAAGAGAGATGATCCACGAGCCATCCTGCTGTCAGACGATGTACCACGGACATCATAAGTCCCCTTTTCAAGAAGAAAAATCAACTCCCTGATACTGTAGCTTTCACCAACCATATGCACTTCCTGGAGCAACCTCCTCCTGTGGGAATTTTTATAAGAATTCACTTTACAGAATTATCGCTGTTTCATAAATTAGCACCTACCTTCTGACAGACATTTCCATGCACATGCAGGACACACTGTTGAAACTTCTGACTTCAGCTGGTTTCCCCATTAGGTTCATCCCTATAACATTTCTTTTTCTATAGTAAGCGAATTTTGTATAACTTTTTAATATACTTTTATACAGTATGGACTTGCTCAGGCTCTTTTTAGCAAATTAGAAAACAGCACTACGACACACCGATTATGTCTATGACTATACGACTAGTACATATGCATATATACATACACACTGTATATACACCACATATATATGCATATATACTACGTGTATATTCTAGATATGTTGCACACATGCTATATGAACTCCATGTACGTACTATACATGTGCACACACAATATATACGCACATATACATACTACATACACATGCATACACCGTATCTACCCACACACCCGTATATATACCATATATGCATATAGAGACATGGATGATGATGACGGCGCCCAGGAGCAGTAACACAGGCACAGGGGCAGCCGCGGCCCCAGCGCTGCTGAGGCCAGGCGCCGACTCCCAGCGCCGCGGGCACACAGTGACCGAGAGCTCGGGCTTTTCCCCAGAAAAACTCTGGGCGGCCGCAGAAAAAGCCCGGGGCTCGCCATGGCACGGCAGCGCCTAGAACACACTCACCCCGAGCGCCGCCATGTCTCCGTACGGCCATGGCCCTCCCCCGAGCCCTTCCGGGGGTTGGGATCCGCCTCCCCTCACTTCCTCTCACTTCCCTTCCTCTCACTTCCCTTCCCCTCACTTCCCTGCCCTGCCCTGCCCTGCCCTGCCCTGCCCTGCCCTGCCCCGCCCCGCCCCGCCCCGCCTCCGCTCTCCTCCCCGCGCCTCCCGAGCCCGCGGCCCCGCCGTGACGCAGTTCCGCGTGACGCAGTTCCGCGTGACGCATTCCGTGTGACGCAGTTCCGCGTGACGCTCTGGGCGGGCGGATTTGAAATTGCGAGGCGGCGGCGGCGCCGGCGGTAACGGCCGGGCGGGGACAGCGACAGCGCGGGGGCTCTGCGGGGAGCGGCAGGGCAGCAGCACCAGCGCCCCACCCCTCAGCCACCGGTGTCCGTGAGGCGGCGGTGAGTCCCGGGCTGGTCTCGCTGCTGAGTGCCCTGGTCGCCTTCGGTGGGGTTTAGACGCGCTGTCAGGGCGAGTGGGTGGAGCTGCGCCCAGCTCTGCCGCGCTCCTACCCTTTCTTTTTCTTGCTGGCATTTTGGCTCTGGCAAACTCTGCTGTTAAATCTCTGTTTGAACTCTGTTCTTGCAGCGTCCTGGCTTATATCAGCAATAGCGTGGCCAGCAGGACCAGGGCAGTGATTGTCCCCCTGTACTCGGCACTGGTGAGGCCACACCTTGAGTGCTGTGTCCAGTTCAGGGCTCCTCAATTCAGGAAGGACACTGAGGTGCTGGAGCATGTCCAGGGAAGGGCAATGGAGCTGGGGAAGGCTCTGGAGCACAAGTCCTATAAGAAGCGGCTGAGGGAGCTGGGGTTGTTTAGCCTGGAGAAAAGGAGGCTCTGGAAAACCTTATCACTCTGGAACCACCTGAAAGGAAGGTGTAGCCAGCTGGGGGTCGGTCTCTTCTCCCAGGCAACCAGCGACAGGACACAGTCTCAAACTACGCCAAGCTTAGGTGGGACAGTTGGAGAAATTCCTCCACAGAAAGGGTAACTATACACTGGAATGGACTGCTATCGTGAATGAGTGTGTTAGGGCTGCTTACAGAACCACCACACCTGCCCAGCATGGTGGTGGAGTCAGTGTCCCTGGAGGTGTTTAAGGAAAGGCTGGATGTAGCACTTAGTGCCATGGTCTAACTTACAAGGTGGTGTTTGGTCGTAAGTTGGACTTGATGATCTCTCAGGTCTTTTCCAACCTAATTGATTCTGTGATTCTAGAGGCTAATCACTTGCTATGTTTGTGAAAATTCAGTCTCTCTGTGGTTGGTCCTAGTTAAAGTAATGTAATAATGCGGCTTCTTCCCTAGACACAGTGAGGTCATGAATACACTGCCCTATGAATTGAGCTTGAGCTAAATTTCTGTTGTCATTCGTGAGCAGTGGAACTGGAAGCAAAATGAAACACAGTTTGTATTAATAATGTGTTTTGGTAATATTTGTAGTAGAGGAGGTTTTTATTAGTTATAATTCAGTCATTTAAGCCCATCCCACAAATAAAATATAACCTTTGTAGAGGGCAGAAGCTGGCATTTTTTTTCCTGAATTAATTCTTTTTACTTCAAATTCCCCTCTAATGCCACTGTGGGGACAATGGTATTCATATTCCAGTTTGATTTATATTCTGCATGCATAGTCTGAAGAGAGCCATATTATTATCTCAGATTAGGCTTTCCAGTTATTATGCTGTGATACTGGGAGATCATTTGCAAATGAATGGGTAGGCTCAGAATTAGCGGCTCGGGAGCTGATGTATGGCTGAAGTGCTGTAAACAGTATTCGTGGTAGTCTGGCCTTCTTCCCAGTGGACTGAGCTGAAAAATTTCTCAAGCTCTTTTGCTTTTGCAACCTGTAGGCTTGAAGTGACCAAATATAAAGAAAGGCAAAACAGTAGGTTTGGAATAAGCACTGACATTTTCATCAATAAAACAGTTGATTTAAAAGACTGTGGCTGCTCCTTTATATTTCTGGAGTATAACATAATAAATCTTTTTTCTTTCTTCTCTTTTTCTTTTCTTTTTTTTTGATCTAATGTACAGGTCTACTTGTTTATTCTGAGCCTTTGGAAAATCATTGTGGCTTTTAGAAAATAAAATATCCTTAGATCCTGGATTTTCCAGTACTGAGGGATTGTGATTTACAGCTCAGTCACAATGAGGCGAAGCTCAAGTATTGCTGGAAACAGCGGTCGGCAATCTATGATGGCACTGAGAGTGCAGGACAACAACAAGATGGGTCTTCAGACACCTCAGATGTAAGTCTTGCTGGTCAGGTTGCTAAAAATAAGTATATAAAACTAATTCTGAAGAGATTTATCATAGTGTGTTTGAGTGTGTGAATAGGAAAGGAGGGAAAAAATGGAAAGAGTGAAAAGAAGGCTCCTTGCAAGCCAAGGATGTTTGCACAAGTGCTCCAGTTTTGCAAAAATACTTCCTTTAACCTTTTTGTGTGCCTGTGTCATATTTCAAACAGTAACACTTTTTTACATGTTTCTAGGAGGTGGCTGAGTGCATCAGTTGACCTTTCTAGGATATTGCTGTGATGAAGGTGCTTAGGAATATATGAGTGCGTGTATAGCTCTTGTATGAGCAAAACATGAATTGGTAGAAATAGTCACTTGAATCCTTCTCTCTATTCCTCAGGAAGGACAGAAGCACCTTTGGGAAGCTGAGCATGAGCAAACCTACATCTGGAGCTTCAGAAAGAAAAGTCAGCTGTTTTGGGAAGGGGTATGGATAGCTTTCGTTCTCAGCACTGTAAATTAAAACAAAAATGGTCCTGTGTAATTTTGGTATTTTTCTTTCTTGGCAGATTTTTATTATAGGGAATAATGGAGCTGAGGCAAGCAGACCTTCAGGTCTGCCTTCCTCCAGTCCTTGATCACTAAACAATAATGCTGTGGAGTAGGAATTGCTTTGGGAGCTGTTTTTTTTTCTCTTGGGAACGATGTGCACTGCAGACCGCAAGAGTATCTCAATACATTTTCCTGTTTAAGGAAGAACAACATCTGTAGTACACTCTGCCTTAGTTTCTTCTCTCTAAGATACAAACCTTCCAAAAATCTATAATCTTTCTTAGTTCATGACTTTCTGTGTTGTAGGTATCTTCTTTCATAGGACCCCAATGTTGCAGGGGTCTATTCCTTTTAAGTATTCCTTAAATATTTTAGTCTTTATTTACAGTCACCGACATGATTTTTTTCTTCATCTTTGGGGTATTTTTCTGCTCTCTAAAAGTTTCTTTCTTTGAATAAAATGAAGAAAGTATTCATCTATGATTCAGTAATCCCTTTATGGTACATGTGACTTATGGCTTCTGGGTTGATTGGAAAAACAATCACCTTAAATTAAGAGACCTTCAACAAAACTTCATTTGTATAACAAATGAAAACATAAAAATAGCAGTTGTTGTGACTTAAACGTTAAGAGAGTTCTTCTTTATATGTATTGTCACAAGACCTGTATTTATTGTCTGGTCTTAGAGCGAGTGGGGCTGGAGGGTCACGCAACAGCCAGTACAATGTGTTCGGGACAGAAAAGATAAAGGATCCCAGGCCCCTTCATGACAAGGCATTCATCCAACAATGTATCAAGAAGCTTTGTGAGGTAACACATTAACCTATTCTGCACCTATGTTACAAGGTGTAAAATGTACTAAGCAAAATGTTTATTTCTCTTGGTTTCAACTCCTAAGTTTTCTTTAGTGATTGGTATTCCATGTTTCTTTCCTACAGTTCCTCGTCGAGAATGCTTATGCCCCTAATGTTTCCATGAAATCGCTACAATCTCCATCAGTTAAGGACTTTTTAAAAATCTTCATCTTCATGTATAGATTCCTATGCCCTTCTTATGAACTGCCTGACTCAAAATTTGAAGAGGAAATTCCCAAAGTTTTTAAAGAGCTTGGGTGAGATGATTATTGTTAATCTCCTGGGCTAAATAGATATGCTATGGCTGGAAATTTAAAAGCTAAGAATTCTGCATTGATAGTTGGGGAGAATGGAGAGGTTTCTTCACTCAGATGAGACTCTGAAAGTACAATGTTGTGATTGTTTTGTTTCACTTTTGTTTAGCTCTAGGTTTACTCTCTGACTTTGTGAGTCTACTATACATTTTATATTTGAACTTGCAGAACTATTAGCTCTTGAAATCTTGCTTTGTAATGTAAAATTTAATTGGTTACTTGTATAAAAATTTGAGAGACAAGACACAATTTTCTTTTACAGACCTTTCTTTTCATTCAGTTAGAATCTAAGAACTAAAATTTCCAGAATTTTGGATCAAGTTAATTTAGTTTAAAATATGTTTTCCTGCAATTTTTCTCATTCTGCTTTCAAAGCAGAGTGTGGAAATAACAAAAATGACTGTTGACGTGAAAAAAACAAGTAAGCAGCCAAGTGATTTATTGCTGAATTTGTTCGGTGTTTGAAATCATTAACACCCCAACATTTTCCAAGAAAGAAAATCCTCTGCCTGTTGATAATTGTGAATTTTCAGTCTCATTTAAAAAAAAAAAAAAACAAAAAAAAAAACCCAAAGGAGTGTATTTTACTCCTGTAGATTTGAACCCATGATGGTGTGAAAGTGCTGGGGCTCCATAAATGTAGGTGTAAATCTCTTTTGCTCACTTCACTTTGTTCTCAGCACTTCAATAAAATTTTGTTTTAATCTGTAACATCTGAAACTGCTGACCTAGCTTGAAATGTTGAAAAGGATTATACTCTGCTGTGCCAAGAGTGTAATTCTGGATAAAATGACTAATTCTGACAACTCACTTTAAGTTGTCTTTTGAGAGTTCAAGGAACATCTGGATGACATTCTTAATCATATGGTTGAGTTGTAGGCAGTGCTATGAGAAGCAGGAGTTGGACTTGTTGATCTTTAAGGGTCCCTTTCAAATCAAGATATTCTATGAATCACAAAATGAGAAACCCATGACAATTGAATAAAATAGTGCTGTAAGAACTCAACTTACTTCCTTTGATGTACAGTATAAAGTACAATTGAGTTTGCTCTTCCTTTTGTGCCTTCTTCTACATTGTGCTTCTTTATTCTCAAAATGTACTAGTTTGTTTTCATCACTGTTTGCCACAGCTATTAAAAATGTATTTTCTTTGGCCTTATAGGTACCCCTTTCCTCTGTCAAAAAGCTCCATGTACACTGTGGGAGCACCACACACCTGGCCTCAGATTGTGGCAGCTCTGGTTTGGTTAATTGATTGTGTCAAGGTAACATTTGTCTTAAGATAAATATTTCCCTTTGCAGGCTGGAATGTTAGTTTCAATACAGATGTAGTAAATATTTTCTGCAGATCTCCTTGTTTAACATATATGTAAAGAAAAAGGTAGGTGTTCTTAGCTGTCATCTGGGAGCTGACCCTTAGCCTTATATTTTAGTAACTTTTAAAATAAGCTTTTCATGTTATATTATGATAATTCTTTTCTTTAAATGTATGCACTGGACAAATTAATGTATAAAAAAAGGTGGGGAAGTGCTGACATATATACATTAAATGTGAGAAGTTAATGGGTATAATCACTGAATAGAACTGGTATCTTCAGTGCAAATGTTGTGACATCTGCCATTCTCCCCTAAATTTAAAGTTGAAGGATGGAATTTTCAATTGAAATTATTCAGATGTCCTGTAATTCTTATACAGAGTGGCAAGTTTTGTGTTTGGGTGGGGTGTTTTTATTTAATTTTGGTTTTGTTTGGTTTGGGCTTTTTTTTTTTTTTAGTAGTGGTAACTGTCATTGCTGCCAGCTTAGGTCTGAGCAAAATTTGGGATCTGTGACAGAAGTTCACCAGTGCTGAATTGAGCACCCATGAAAATCCTGTCCTTTTTTGCTGAAAAGACACAAGACAATTTGGCAGTGTTCGCTGTCCAGTTCATGCCTCCTTACCTGTGTGTTTAGTCAACTAAGCACAAGCTCATTACAACCTGCTTGCTGAAATCCTAATCCAGTGTTACTCTGCTTCTTATCATGAAACCAATATGAAAACTAATGGATGTCTTCACATTTGCTCTTTGTGTGTCCCCCTCTGCTTTTCAGCTGTACACTGCCATGAGGGAAAATGCGCCACCGTTTGATGAAGGACAGAACTGGGGAGGAGAGACAGATGATGGAATTGTACATAATAAGGTACCATAAAAAGTAAATGAGAATCAGAATTGCTCAATTGAACTTTGCCATGTGCTGTAATGACACAATTTAAATACAGTTTAGATTGTTGTGTCATGTATTTATAGATTCTGTTCCCTTTTATATTCACAGCGCTTTCTAGGAAGTAGAGTAGCATTTTATAAAAAGCCTGATGAACTATTTCCTGAGCAGGCATCATGGCCTGTCTGTTGATGAAGACAGAGTATTAAACAGAAATGCCTCATTCTCCAGTTCTCCTTTGTGGAGAAAGGGAATCATTATGCTGCTTATTGTTTTAGTAGAGTTTCTGGTATATTTTGCTTTAGCGCTCAAGACTTTGGAGGTTAATAGCAGTGCAGTGTAAAGACAGTGACTTCTAAATATAGTTGTTTCTGCCAATATCCACTCAGTTTATTATGTAAAAATTGGTTGTAAAATTTTATTTCTGAGACACAAAATAGGGTGGCAATGTAATTCAGGCACTTAAAAATCCAATAGCTTGCTTTTTTTTTAATTTATCATAGATTATTAGTACTACTCAGATTTAACTCAGTGTTAACTCACAACAGGTGTTTGGAAGGGGTTGCATTATAAGCTAAAACATTTAATTAGAGAATTTCAAAAATCAAGTTAAATCATAATTTTGGACTAAGGTTACAACCTGATGGCTGGCAAGTAAAAATGTTTTTAAACTAAATATGTTCTTCTACACTGACACTTATATGTTGATACAAAATTCACAGTACTGGTGTAATTGCTTCTGAAACATCTGTAACTTAGTGTCTAGCAAATTCTTTTTAGGTAACCTTTCTTTAATTCTAGATTAGTTCTTTGACATCTGCAGATTGAAATTTTAATGGTCATATTTCCTGAAGAGGTCTGTTAAACAGATCTACGTTTTCCATAAACTAGCCTGAGAGAATCATATGCGTCAAGATAAAAAATTCTTTAATATTGTACCTACAATCCTTGTAAAATATCCCAGAAAAATAGAGCATTTCCAGACCTTTCTTAATGTGAATTATAGGTGCCTCCTTCTGCCTGAATATAATCTTTTGACATTCTGTGTTCAAAGGGAGGAAAAAAGTTGACTTTTACAGAAGTACAATCAAAAGAGTGAAAGGTATTTTTGGTGTCTTAAATTCCACTGATTGAATAGCTTTAGACTATCCAGATATTTTACAGGCCTTGGAATTGTTGAAATGAAAGATTTTTAAATTGTTTGCAGCTTTTCATGGATTACTCTGTGAAATGCTACGAGCTTTTCATGAAAGGGAGAGATACTTTTGAAGAATTGGATGCCGAAGTGCAGTCAAAATTAAGTAAGTTTTCAAGTTTTAATTAATATTCAATTGTGTTACTGGTTTCTTTTCTCCTAGCATCAGTTTGTTCAGTTTACAAGTGAAAGTGATCTGAGATAAGGGAACTCTAAATTCCTAAGTACCTTTCAGTTACTTCAACTTTTTACCAGTACAGATGGATGGGTCATGATCTGCTATCAGCTGTAGCTGTGTCACCTGGTTTTTTAATGGCTTTTTGGCAGAAAACCAGTATACAATTCTTCAGATGCAAATTCCATCTGTGCAGATGACTCTTGTTTCTGTCTGACAAAGTTAACAAGTTAAAAAAAAAAGAAAAATATTGTCAGAGGATGCACACCTAATAAGAAAGAAAGTAAGTTCAGCTTTTAAAGCTCTAAAACAGTCTGCAAGAGTTCCAAACTGTGTTGTGAGGGTTCCTGTTAACTGTTAGGTTTTTTTGACTCACTCATTCCACCACCTATAGAAATACAAACAGAATTTGAGAACATGGAAGAAAAACATTTCTTGCTTTCTTTGCTCTCCTATGAAAAGCCAGAATAAGGACACTTTGTTTGCAAACTAGAGTCATCAGTTGGAGAGGGAACAAGCTACCACAATGCTACTGGATATTAGTAGGAAAAAATAATCACCCCATTGTTTGGCAAAGGCTAAGTGAAGTTAGGGAGAAGATTTCTCAAGAGGCAAGGAAGTATATGGATAAGAAAGAGGTTGTTAAATAAGTTTGATCACAAGGTAGTCTGACTTGTATACTATCCTGTGGTGTGGGCTGTATGAGAGTTTGGAAACTCTTAACTCACAGGAGTGACTTTGGAGTCTTTTTGACATAAGGACTGAGAAATCCATTTCTCTTGTTTGTTTTGGGGTTTTTGCCTGGTTGGATTTTAATGAAGGGTTTTTCTGATGGGTTTCTTGGTTGTTTTTAGTTATTTCTTTAGTGTAAAAGAATTGTCCAGATAATGGGTATTTACTGTGCTGAAGCTAATGTTCAGATACTCGGGTGGTGATATTAAGTGAGATTAATTTGTAACCCCACTCTCTTTTCTCCTCTCCCCCAGAGGATTTATTTAATATAGATGAATTCCAGATAGAAAGTTTAGCAGCTGAAAACAAAAGACTTCAAGAAGAGATTGCAAGACTAGAAAAAGAAAAGGAAAGTGAGCCGGTTAGTAAATTATATCTCTGTTTTTATGGTGGAGTTGAATTTTATGTTATTGACCATTTCTGAATGAAGATACTTATGATACATAACACATGGAAAATTATTTTCAGTGCTTTGAGATTTTAATTAGGACAGGTTTAATTAGGACAGACTCTATACCATTGTAGGACAAGGCATTTTCTGTGGAGTCTTCAGTCAATATTTGTTTAATAATATGCAGATATTTCCAGGTAATAAGGTTTTGTATTGACTGAAATATTAATAAAATACTTGAACCACTTTTTTTTTTAATATAAATCTCAAAATTATTTTTTCTAAATGTGTTGGTATGAGGCATGGGATTCAGTGGTAACAATATACTTTAGGGAAAATGTTTTGCTTGAAAAGCTGGATTCTGCTTTTAATGCATCATGAGTTTAAAAATGGGTTAGTGGCTGTGCAGGTGGCAAACTGAGACTCCTGCCAACTGAGCAAAATGTGTGCTGGGTTTATTCCCAGATTTCCATGCCCTAGTTTTATCTGCCCTCTGTATATTATTATACTTAAGTTGTGAACTACCTGTAATAAGAATTTTCTAAATGCAGGGTCTAATGCAAATGAGAGACTTAATGCTGAAATGCAAGAATCTTTTTAACCTCTATGCTGTTATTTTAAAGGTGCTTGACTTGACTCAGCTGTCACAGAGATAAAAAATTATTAAAGTTCTTTAGTTTTATATTTGTGCTATTGATATTGACCAATTACTCTACTGTCTTGTCTGGAAAGTGAAGTCATTAGCTTATATTAATCTAAGAGTGGTTGTTCTTTTCACTCACTTCCTAGGATCGTAGAGTAACGCTACGAAACGTGAAATCATCTCTTCAAGCTGATGTCCAGAAATACCAGGCTTATTTGGCTAATCTGGAATCTCATATAGCCATCCTTGATCAAAAAATGGAAAGTGTTAATGATGAAGTTGAGACAACAGGTAAGAAGGCCTTGATCACAGTCAGGACAGTGAAGCTAGAAATAGTCCTAAAATAATTGTAATTCTTAGCTTGAGGACAGAGCGAGATACTTGGGGTGTGATCATGCTACAAATAAACTTTCCAGAATGAATTGCTAATAAAGATTTTTCTTGTCTAATAGCTGTTAGTACACTAGAGTAGTGAAATGATAATGATATGTAATAAATAATTACATTATTTACTCATAAAATACGGAGGTTAGGTTGAAGTATATAGGCTGGCATTTTATGTCCATTTCACAAATGTTTTGTGAACTTAGAAATGGAAGTAGAAGCAATGAAGCAGGAGAATGCCCGGCTCCAGCACATCTTTGATAACCAAAAGTACTCCGTTGCGGACATTCAGAGAATAAATCATGAGAGAAATGAGTTGCAGCAAACCATTAACAAGCTGACTAAGGAAGTGGAAGCAGAAGAACATCAGCTGTGGAATGAAGAGCTAAAATATGCTAGGAATAAAGAAGCGGTATGTGAAAACCCCACTACACTGAGGTGGCTGTCAGTTTTCATCATGAAAGCTTAAAATTGGAGTATTGCTAACTTCTTTCCTAAATAATCTAACAACACCATACATGTATCTAACCAGGCAAAACTGGCAAGAATGGCCTCTGTTTATAATATCTCTAAAAAATGTTGGTTTGTTTTTTTGTTTTTTTTCCCCTTTTTCTGTTTTGTGCTTACTGGAAATGTATTCTTTTCTTTTCTGGATCATAAGAGATGTAGCTAGAATATGCAGCACTGTCATCTCTCACTGCTA
This sequence comes from Aphelocoma coerulescens, assembly GCF_041296385.1. Lineage (NCBI taxonomy): Eukaryota > Metazoa > Chordata > Aves > Passeriformes > Corvidae > Aphelocoma > Aphelocoma coerulescens. The sequence goes on along the minus strand of NC_091015.1, from coordinate 117,661,267 downwards.
TAGCATTAAGGGCTTTGATAACATTAGCATGCCAATGCTTTGATAACACAAGAAATTTCAGGCTGATGTTAATATTTCATAGCGAGGAAGTATGGCAAAACTAGTGACTTTGAATCAATTGCTTTGCATGCATTTAGGGCCAGAGTAGTCATTTATGTAGAAGTGGTAACATCTTTCAAGGTCCAAGTTCAATTGCTTCAAACAGAACAATAAGATATAGTCCTGTAAGTGATGGGATTTAAAAGCTGATGCTTTGCCAGATGGAGAACTAAAGAAAAATACTCTCAAATTTATTTGGTATTTGGCAAAGTTACCCTTTATCAAGCACTTGTATTAACTTAAATTCCTCATGTTCAAGTAAGAAGCACATAAAACTGGAAAAAAACCTAGGGTTCTTTAGTGTTTGCATATAAATAGCACTCATGAATTAGAAATCAGAGCATTTAATAAGCTTTGTTTAGAGGCATGCTCAAGTTAGTTTGCTATAAGGATATGTGGCTGTGTGGCGTTTCCTGTCAAAACTAATGAGAGAAGGCATATTGACATGATGGTTGGTTTAGTATTGGTTTAGTTGGATGATTGTTTTAGTATTATTGTCCAGCATGTTTTTACTTTCCTATCAGCTAAATCTCAGAAAGTTGAGGCAGGTAAAATTATGGCAGATGAATATGGAAAACCACAGGTGAAAGCATCCAGTGTCAGCCGTATACACTGAGAAACTTTGCTGAGCAAACTCTGAAAGAATCATAAAACAGTATCCAATCCAGCAAACTGCTGGAATGGCATTACATACAGCTCTTGAATACTGTGGTGTAACTAGGAATCACGTCTATACAGAGCAACTCAGGAACTTGTTTAAAGTACTGTATGAATACTTTTTGCAAAGCTTTCCACTCGTAACTCTTCTATGATTTCTGCCCTCTTCTCCACTGAGCAGATTGAAATGCAACTGGCAGAGTATCATAAACTGGCGCGAAAGCTGAAATTAATTCCAGTAAGTGCTGAGAATTCCAGAGGCCACGACTTTGAGATTCAGTTTAATCCTGAGGCAGGACCAAATTGCCTAGTCAAATACAGAACTCAGATCAAGGTAAGTAAAGTCAACACTAAAGGCTTTGGTTACCAGTCACAAAAAAAAATGTGTTTCTTTGGAAATGCTGGAAAGGTCTCTCAATCTCACAATGAAATGTCATCGAAAAGCTTGTGTGATGAGTCACCATAATGACATTTTAGTATATGAAAGAAATTTGGTATTGGAGAATACAGTAGCCTAAATAAAAATAGAAGGAAAAGATGTACTGGGGTGTATCTTGGTTCAAATAAGCAAATTGCATTAACCAGGTCTTCTTGTATGCATATTACAGGCTCCCCTCATGGAGATCATCAACCAGACTGAGGAAGAAATTAGTAAAGCCACTCAACGGAAAATTACTTTGGAAGATACTTTGGAACAGGTGTGTTGGTTAATGAAGATTAGGGCTACGATAACAACCCTAAAACCTGATGTGCTGCTTTCATTCAACCTTTTTCAGGGGTGAAGAGTGGTGTGGTGGGCTGGTTTTTGTTTGGGTTGGTTTGTTGGATTGGTTGGGGTTTTTCTGAGGACAAGTAGAGGGGGAGAAACTGTGAGAAAACTGCTTTAATTGTGATGAGACCTAGAAGTTTTTCAAAGAATTGGTGTCTTTGTTGGTTTTAATATTGTGTATTCCGTGAATTAAAGTTTATGTAGCTTACATATAATTGACCATGAACATGGGAAATACTTGTTTTTCATAAGTTGCCCATTCCAGTCGATTGTGTGGCTTACCATCACTGACAAATTGTCGTCAGGAAGATTTTTAGCAATATTGGGTTCGGGATGGATTGAAAGAGGGAGAATTTTATTTCCCCATTCTTCTATCTTTACCTTGGATTTTATTGCCGTGCATGATGTTATGTGGTATGGAATGTCCTTTTGGCTGGCTGGCCCGGCTGTGCGCCTTCCCAATTTCTTGCCTATCCCTGCGCTACTCAGTGAGGGGCCCTGGGAGGGATAGAAAGCCTTGGAATGCTGTGCAAGCACTATTCAGCAACAGCCAAAACACTGGTGTTGCCAACACTGTTTTAGCCCCTTACCCAAAACAAAGAACAATACAGACTGCTATGAAGACAGTTAATGCCATCCCAGCCTAGCCTTGTGGCGGCTGGTTGTGGGGTCTGTAGCTCAGACCCAGGAAGCTGTAACCGGTCCAGAGAGATGGCCCTGCGAGGAGCTGTCTTCCCGAGGCCTGTGCAGCTTTCCCTCAGCCACTGGAGTGCCTTTGCAGAGAGGCTAACAGCTCTTTAGTGATTTTCAGCTGGTGATTTCAGCTCCTGCTCTGCCAGGCAGTCTCCAGGCCAGACCAGGAGGAGAGAGACGAGAGGGCCGTGTGATATTCCCGCATAGGTGGCTTTATTGTCTTGCACCCGTGACAGGTGGCCAGTGACAGGCTCACTCTCCCGACTGAGCTAGCCAGGCTTCTTTTATGGGGATACAGAGGTGGGTGTGAGAGGGTAAAAGCCAATGGGTTACAAAGGATCTACATAGGGTCTCCCAGAGGATCGTGGGTCTGTGTCCTCTCTTGCCGTAACTGAAGAGTGCTGCTTTTTCCAAGGGGATTCTGCTGGGAGGTTGTGCAACCTCATTATCAGCAGGCCTCTCTCCAGGGCAGGGGCTGGGCATATCCCACATAGCCTGGTTTAATTTTTTTTCTGAGCTACCAGGTTTTGTTTCTGATGGCATGGATTTGTATGTTAGAATTCTTTTTGAACTATATTTCCTTGTATATGTTTTCATCCTAGGTGAATGTAATGGTAGAGGACAAGAAACGCAGTGTGAAAATGCTGACAGAAGAAGCTGAAAAGCTGGATGATCTTTATCATCAGAAGCTTAAGGTAGAATTTCTTACAGGTTGATGACAGCTTATCTTTAGTGATATCCTTATCCTTAATCTTTGTATTTATAGGTAAGTTTTTGGTTTGCATGTTTGGGCCTCTGCCTTTGCCTTCTTCCCTTCCTCTTACAGGATTTTTTCATTCTTTTCAGGAAACCAATTTGACTGCTACCTTAATTGAATCAGTTTTCACTTTCTTGTAAGAGAATCTGGCATCATACTGTAGCAGATCCTGTAAATCATAAATTACTGCATCTAGTAATAAAAGAAGCAGCAATCATCTGACCTCAGGATATCTCAGAGCATGTGCTTGAAGGAGATTTTAGGATTAACAGAATCTGCCTTGTCTAATCAATTTATATATAATAAATACATTTACAGTTTTTAGTAAACATGTTTAATCAGCTTCTGTAAAAACTAAGGAAAATATTGATTGACCAAAAGCATGTTAAATATTTTAACGTTCTGAAACTGTTGGCTTGCTTTAGATTCCTTTCCTAGCACAGGAGTAGTCCCTATCATTTTCCTCACTTGTAGTTCAGCAACAAAACATAGCCCTCTCTGTTAAAAACTGAGTGGCTATTTTGGTACCTCCAAACTTCTCTGACAGCACAGCTTTGGTGGGGCTGTGGTGCCTCCAGAAAAATGTTCTTTGAACTAAGATAGCATTTACCATAAATGCTCTTGTAAATCCAAAATCCTGTGCTATAGCCATGAAACAGGGTTATTTCACTGCTAATACCTGCTGGGTTGGCTAAAGGCAATTAATTTAGTTTAGTTTTTTCAAACCACATGAAATTTAGCTTTTGATCTGTGCTCTTGCATGTACCTTTCTCTAAAAGTAAGCTTGTAAAATACACAGTTGCCACTGGATGTTTATAATAAGACACAGTCGTGTAATTCCTCTTGTAATTTTTAAAATGCTGTTTGTAAGCCTTAAGTATTAAAGTTACTTTTGAAGGATGATGTTTCAGTAATCTTCCAGAATTGCATATTGAATTGATGGCAGAATTTTGTTTGGTTTTGTGGATTGTATAGCGTCAACAGTGTCATTCTCCTTGAAGAGATAATTACTTAGAATTTTACTCTCTCTGACACAAAAAGGAAAAGCCATGTTCTTACTCAAATGGGATTTTATTTTTTTAATCTAGAAACAGTTGTTCATGATGTGCCATTTCTAAGCTATTTAGATTATCTAAACAATACTTCCTGAGTTTAACTTTGAAGGGAAAATACCTGCAACATAGGCCTTTAAATATGGTTAAAGGCATAAAGAGAAGGTTAGGCTTATTCAGGAAGGGAGATGATATAGAAAATACCTTAAACTTTAGGTTTGGGAGGGATGTCCTTGGGGATTTTTTATTCAGTTCTGAACTTGGAGTTACTTGTGTTAATTTTGAATTCAAGCATTAGGATGTAATCGGGTAATAGAAAGAAGAAAAAAAATCCAAACTATTCATGAGCTATGCAACTTTTCCCCTCTCTTTCCTTGTGACTATAGGAGACAGAAGAGGAAGAGCAAAAATGTGCAAATGAACTGGAATCCTTAAAAAGGCATAAACAATTACTTGAGAGTGGTGTCAATGAAGGTCTCAGTGAAGCCACAAATGAATTACATGATCTCCAACGACAGTAAGACTCGTAACTTCAATGTTTGCCCTGTTGATTTTGGTTTTTAAAGATATTCTCTTGAACCTAACATAGAATTGTTTCAGCATGTATCCATCTCAGCATATTAATTTCACAAGTTAACAACTGAAAGATGTTTTTCCTCAACAGTATTTTGCTAGAATATTTGTCTGCTATATCAGAACTCCTGTTTTCCATGTAATTTTTTTTTATATATATATATGGTTGTAGCAAGAAAATTAGTTTGTTTCCAACTTACATGACAACTGCATTTTATACCTCAAAGTCTGGAAAGAGTATTCTGACTCTAAGATGCATTGTTTCTTATCAGTTAGCACAACACAGTCTTTTTTTTTTTTAAGTTGAATATTAATATACTTTAACTTGGTTCAAATTAATACTTATAGAGAAAAAAGTATGGCAAACGCGATGATAAATTAGACTTGAGGTGATTGTTTTAAATGCCAGGAATTCTCTAATTATGGATATCATCTTCTGAGTATCTTTACCTTTTAGATATCAAGTTGTTTTGCAAGCAACAACAGAAGAGAACAGAAAAGTTGGTGGTAACTTGAGTCGTCTTATAGAAACAATTGCTACTCATGTAGCATCCATAGCGGTAAGCTAAAATTTCATATTCAGAGTTAAATCTCTCTAGAGACATTTGCAGTTGGAAATTAGAACTTAACTGATACTTCGTTAGAAAGAGTATTTAGCTGCTGCACTGAGTCCATAGATTCTAGTTAAATTTGTTGACAAAACCTTTGGTATAAATAATCAGAACTGATCATTAAGTTTCAGCAGTAACATCCTGTCAGGTTAAACCTGCTTCTGGTAGATGTCTTTCAGAAAAGTGTTTAACTGAAATCAGTTAACCTGTGCAATGACTATTTAAAATGCTTTAGCAGAATCAGTACAATACAGACCATGATAGAGCTAATAAAGCTTTCTGTACCTATTTTCTAGAAATACCTTGATGAACAGAATGTGAAAATTTACAGAGACTATGAAGAATTCATGTCTGAAGATCTATTGTCAGACTTGACCAGCATCCTAGACAGTTATAAAAAGAAGGCTGAAAGTCTCTAATTACTAGAAAGGTGAAGATGAAAATTTTGCATTTCGGAAGCTCTGGTATGGTGCCTTCTAAAAGGATGGGTACTACCTGTGTTTAGCACTGAAACTGGTTTTAAGTGTAAGGAAGTATTTATGAACATTCTTTGTTTTGTTGATACAAATACGTTAAAGAATTAAGCAATATATTTGCATTTTCTTAAAAAAAGGCTTTGCTTACATTCATACTTTCAATATCTTATACATGCTTACAAAAAAGTGTGACAGGACGACTGTGGAACAACTGCATTTTGTTCCTTCTGTATAATCAAATCACTTTCCAGGAACATCAGTCAAACAGGCACACAGTTAAACTGCTAAAATAAGGCAGAGTGAACACCAAGATGGAACAGCAAGTGATAACACAAATGCAGAGCTTACTGACAACTGAAATACTGCTATGGTTTTTGTAAATATGCAAGATTCCTAAATGATAACAGCTATGCTTTCATTTCTAGAGTATAGATTGTGCATTTCATAGTATATGTATGCATTTAGGGCACATGCATAACAGACAGTTCACATCCTCCCCAAGCCTTTGTTTTACTAGCAAGACTAAATGTGAATGTCTGTCTCCTGCTTGTTTAGTTACCTATGAAACTGCCTAGAGACCCCTCTCACATAAGTAAGCAATTCTTTTTAAAATTAAAACCTCTTTGAAAAGATGATTAGTCCTTAGAGAGCAGTCTTGTAAATAGTCCAGAAAAAGAAAGATAGTAGTTTGAAAAAAAGTTTTGCCTTTAGGTGCTCATAATCCCAGATGAAGCTTCACTGAACTTCTTGAATATGTGTGCCAGAGAAAGCTCTAAGTAGGACATCAGATGAATACTGGCTGTGTATATAATCAGTTGTAGGTTTGGTTTATGTTAGATACATCAAAATGGTCTAAAATGTCTGTATTGTTCTTGATAGGCCAGTTGGACAGACGCTGTTTTATTTTTCTTCCTCAGGAAAGTAACAGTAAAATTAGTATATGGGGAGCTCTGATCCAAATACTTTGAAGAAAGGTTTTCAATGCTATGTGAAAGTAGTATCTTGTTATCTACTCTGTCTATAATTTTGTGTTTAAAAAAATAAATAAATAAAACCCAGCATTTGTTTCTTGGATAGTTTATGATGGTGTATCCTAATAAAAGCATTGAAGTATTTGAGGGTTGTTTTTAGAGTTCAGACATTTAAATATATAAAGAGAAACAATTTTGCAGTTGCTTAGATTTTAAGAGCTGATAACGGAAGTTGCTCCTTAATTCTACAATATTTGAATTTAAAAACTGAATTGTCTAATTCTAGGCTATTTTTGCAGAATGAGTTTAAAACTCAGTTGTCCTTAATATAGTGTGTGAATCTTCTGGCTCTGGTTATGAGTATTTTGTTCCAGATATTATGATAATGATGACATTATTTAAGCTTCTAGTTTTCTGTTCTTTTTTCATACTCCAGAATTTTGATTTGACAGCTAGAAAAGTTTTCTGACAGGTGGGAAGTTTTTATGCTTTCTTTTGTTGTCCTCTTTTATCTTTACAGACTCTTCCTTTTGTTTTCTGTAACAAACTAGTCTTTACTACATTCCTTCTCTTCAGAAGTTTTTTGCTTTTGTGATCTCTTTAACATTTTTGTTACCTAAAGCAATGTTCTTTTAATGTAGCAAAACTATGACCCATATAGGAGAACCACATTCCTTTAAAGTATGTGCTTATTTAGGGGCTATGCTCTCTCTTGGCTCCCCCATACCTGTTTGTCTTTGCTTCTATAACTGATCTTGTATTTCTTAACAGCTGTAGGTTCCTTGCCATGTGCAATATTCAGTTGATTAAATGAAAGTAAAATAAATGGCATTTCCAAGGACTTAATATTAACCCTAATGAAAATGGGTTAAAGAATCAAAGTCACAATGCCTTCCCTTAATGCACTGGCCAATGTAACATTCTGAAGTTAAAGTAGTCCCAAAAAATTCCATGTTTGTAACATTGGCAACATGTTTTTGTTATTGGTCTGTATGTTGGTGAAGCTAAACTGCCTTTAGAACCACTGCAGGCTTGGGCCTAGGTTCTGTAAAATACTATAGGGATGTCTGTTTTAATCTAACAGATCAACATCAGCCAATGTTTACTAGGTAGTGTGTTTTCACAATTTAAAAATGGAGGGAATTTTTTAATCCTTGTTGAATATGTGTCCTCTGTTGGAAGTTATTTTTGGAAGTTATTTTTGATTTGTATTCTGGAATACAGCTTTTAAATTTAGGCAGTAGGCACTAGAACATAATTACTGCTTTTGGTTCTGTTTCTTTATCGGAATATAAATCTGAATGAGAATGTACCATGGCACCTGTACATTTCAGTAGTATGAGTCATTTGTAAATTTTGGCTTTTGTACGGATACAGTCACCTCATTTAGTGCTAGTGTACCTTTTGTACAGTTTCATGTGTCAAGGTTTTGTATTTTTATACTCAATAAAATTTCTTATGCATTTTTCTATGATTCTTACTGAAGTGTAGAAATTTGACATAAGAACCCAATTAATCTGACTTTCCTCGAGGAAATAAATAATAAACGTTGAACATGCATTGTGTAGAGGAAAAATAAAATACAGAAACATCTTCTTCCTGCAAGTTTTAGAGGAATAAAAATTGCTTTAACCTTTTTAAAAATAGATGGCTTTTTAAAAATTCTTAGGAACATAGTGCCAAGCTGTTTTGACAATGTTTGATGTGGTATTCTTTTGGCAATAATCTCACCAACCAACATTTTGTTATCTTAATATTAAATTACTATTTCCTTTACATGACCACTCTTGCATCTACTTTTTTTTTTTTTTTTTAATTTAGCTACAAAAAATAACACTTGATGCTGTAGAAGCATGCTGGAACTCTGTCTATAGCTTTCTTCTTTTCCCTGGGGTATGTTGTTTTTTCTTATTATGTTGTCAGAAACTCTCACCACTGTCAAGAACTTGATAGTTCTTTTTCGGAGTATTTCTTGAGTGCATCATGTAGATTCATTCAGGATGGAAAAGGCTTCCAAGTTCATTGAGTCCAACTATTAACCCAACACTGCCAAGTCCACCACAACACCATCTCCCTGAGTGCCACATCCTCATGACTTATAAATGCTTCCAGGGCCGGTGATTCAACTACTTCCTTGAGCAGCCTGTTCCAATGCTTGACAACCCCTTCTGTGAATAAACTTTTCCTAACAGCCAATTTAAACCTTCCCTGGGGCAACCTGAGTGTGCTAAGGCTTTAACTTTGCGGTGTCTGTTCAGCTTACTTGTATGAGGCTTTTGGAACCCTTCTCATTGGTTTTGCCAATGTACAGCAGTGCATGCCTATGCAAGCCTTTAGTTCTGAGCTGGATAACAATTTGTGCTCTGTGGTTCTGTAACACTTCCAATAGTTTGCCGACTTTGGCCTTTAATGGGAGTTCTCATCCCAGCTCCAACTTCAGTGGCAGAATTAAAAAACCATATATTTTTTTTTTATATTCTTTTTTGGAAGAGTAAGAAAGAAGAAAAGGCCAATAGCTGTAGACATTCCCTTTTCACTAACAGGGGCAGTTCCCTCAGTGCAATGCTCTAGTAAAAAAGGAAGACTGGGGTATCTCATGCTAAGTGACTACAAAGCAGTGGAGAGTTTGTGAACAAGGGTATTGTCTAGTCATTCCTTATCTATAGGTTATTTGGTATGCAAGTATTTTGAGCACTGCAAACAATCTGAAGAGATTACTTATATAATCTTTCTACTCTTCTCTAGGCTGCACTGTTTTGCTTTAATACTGGAAACCTTAATGTGTCCTTTAGAGCCAGTCAACCGTCCTCTTTTGGCAGTAATACAAAAGAGGGAATGTACCTGTTTTTTCAATACTTGCTGTCTACAAATTTTTGGCTGTGAAAGGGTCCTGGTATAATGAAATCATGTATTGTTGAGTCTTTTTTTGCTTGCAAAGTTGACCACCATACAGGGCTATTGTATCTTCGTTGGGATTTTACATTTTAGGTGCTTGTTGAAAGTTTTGATGGTATTCATTTGTTTTTAAGAAATGGAAGAAGCACAGAAGACACACAACCCTCACTGTCCCCACTGGATGAGGGGATACCAATGCCTTAGCCAATGTCATATCTACGGGAAGTGCACTGACATCTTCAGTTCTGTGTCAGGGCCCTTTTATTTTTTTTCTTTTTTTTTCTTTTTTTTTTTTTTTTGTTACCTTGATCTGTTTACAGGATTTTTCTAGACATGACAAATGCCAGGTCTGTTGTGCACTTCTGCCCACTGGAGAGTGGACCTGTCGTGAACCCCAGTTCATAAAGTCCCAGAATTTGCCTGAGGTAGACAGGATCACATCCACCTACAGGATGATTGGCTGTACTCCCTCCATTCCAGAGGTTCTTATCAACAGCTTCATGATAACAAGGAGCTTTTGTGATGTGCGGTCTGTATGGTGTTTTCCCTAGCACCTCATGCATGAGACCACAGTTTTCACTGGCAGTGACCTGATAAGCATTTTAGTCTCAAGAACCCTTTGCACAAGGCAAAGATTTAAAAGGCATATAAAATTGTCTGTTACTCCAATTTCACCTCTAAAGAAACATTTATCAGTTTGACAAGACTCCAAAGCAGAAGGAAAGACAGGTGGTGATAGAATGTGTATAAATATTTTGAAACAAGCAAGATGCATGTAATTTTATTTCACTTTTCCTACAAGGATTCAGAATAGTGAATGCCTTTGTGTTGGTAGAAATCACGTGGTTCTTCTGAGAACACTGAACACTAGCACAGTCATGCATGACAACTGGCATGCCCAGCTGAAAAGAAAGGCATTCACTATTCTGCCTGGAAAAGAATATCTGGCGTAATGAGTTGTAATTATCTGGAAGGTCTTGATTAGCAATGGACATTACATTACATTTGAAATGCAGAGTGGACACCAAATAATGGGGTCTGCTTGACTACTGCTGCATAGTGACTTATTGTCCTCTTCCCCCTTCCAAGGGTTAGGCCATCACTTGTAAGAAAGTCATAAGGAAAGCTGCAGCGTTGAGTCACACAAGACAAGAAAGCGAAAACCACAGTCAGAGGTTGCACTGTTCAGACAAGTTTAGGTGTTTTGAGAGGAAAACCGCTAACTTGAAAGATATAGAATTTTAAAAGTATAAAGAAAAAGATCAACGAATGACAATTCAGCATTAATGGGGATCTCTTCCAGCAACTGCTGGATGATTTGATTCCTCAGAAGCTGTTCCTCAGGTGTTTTATTAGGGGTGCTGACAACACAAATGCTTAGCCTAGAAGATCCTTAAATCACATCTGTCTTTTGTATGTGCTTGTATTGTGTTTGCATGGTGAGGTTTTGGTAGCAGGGGGACTACAGGTGTGGCTTCTGTGAGAAGCTGCTGGAGGATTCCTCCATGTCCGGCAGAGCCAATACTTGGCAGCTCCAAAGATGGATGTGCTGCTGGCCAAGGCTGGACTAATCAGAAATGGTGGCAACACCTCTGTGATAACACATTTAAGAAGGAAAAATAAAGGTCATTGTGCAGATGAAATTGTGGCCAGAGAAGAGCAAAGTGAGAATATGGGGGAGGAACAACTCTGTTAACACCAAGGTCAGTGCAAAAGGAGGGGAAGGACGTGCTCCAAGGTCCGAGATTCCTCTGCAGCCCATGGTGAGAACCATGGTGAAGCAGGCTGTCCTCCTGCAGCCCATGGAGGTACACTGTGATGCTGAGATCCACCTGCAGCCCATGGAAGAGACCAACACCAGAACAGGAGGATACCCAAGACAAGACTGTGAACCCATGGGAACCCCATGCTGGAGTAGGCTCCTGCCAGGGACCTGTGGAGAGAGGAGCCCACACTGGAGGACTTTGTGGTAGGACTTGTGACCCTGTGGGGAACCCACATTGGAGTAGGCTGTGCCTGAAGGACTGCACACTGTGAAAAAGTGACCCACATTCCAGCAATTTGCAGAGAACTGTTTCCTGTAGAAGGGACCCCATGTTGGAGCAGGGGAAGGACTCCTCTCCTGAGCAGCATCGGGAACAGTGTGTGATGAATTGACCACAAACCCCATTCCCTGTCTCCCTGTGCCATTGAGGGGAGGAGGTAGAACTGGGAAGGAGGAAGGAGTGAGGAGAAGGTGTTTTTAAGATTTTACTTCTCCTTTTACTTCTTACCTGCTCTGATTTTGTTAGTAATAAATTCAGTTAATATCCCCAGTTTGAGTCTGTTTTACCTGTGACGGTATTTGGTGAGCAATCTCTCCCAGTCCTTATCCCAGCCCATTAATTAGTTGTATTTTCTCTCTCCTGCCCATCTGCAGAGGGGAGTGAGAGACTGGCTTTGGTGGGTGCCTGGCATCCAGCCAGCATCAACCCGCTACGGTGCTACAACAAAAACCCTGTGATACATGCTTGAAGAATCTCTGCATGGCAAAACAGTGACAAAGACAGGGCAATGGTTACTGTGTCATCATCCCAAAATCCGGAGTATGGGGCAATGCCATGCAGAGTCATATAACAAATAACTAAGCAGTCAACCGGGCTTGCCTGGGCTTGCTTGGAGTCCATGGTGCCACTACTACTGGAGCTGGTGATAAAATCACTCCTTGAAGGTTCAGGAGAAAGAACCCAGGGAAAGAGTCAAAAAAGAGTGTCAAAAGCAAGGCAATAGGAAGAGAAAAGGGAACAAGCAGCCTTCCAGAAAAAAAAAAAAAAAGGCAGCCTTCCAGAAGAAAAGCAAACACTAATGATGCTCAGCTACAAAAAGCCTGGAAGACACTCAGCTAAGACAACAGAAGAGCAGCAGCAATTTGAATGGAAAAGCATAGGGTCTTACACATGTGATAGGACCTTTTCTGTGACAATGTATTTATCAAGTTTTCCTATTTCTTACACATTTTACAGGAGAGAGTGATGTATTTGATCCCATCTTTTAAGATTGTGATTGGAGGGACTTCTTCAGACATGATCTTAAAATTTGCAATCATAGCATCAACAGTTTTATTAGAATAGTAATGCTTGGAGACATAAATCTTATACTCTAACAGCCTTTCCACAAATTAAAAACTGTTTTCTCCCAATGTGCATTTGCCAGATACATGTTCTCATGTATTTGTTCAAGAATCATTCATGTTTCTTTGTCTATAGAGGTAGAAAGTTTTTAAGGTTTGGTACATCCTTATTAATTTTCCATGAGAGAGTTGACTCTGGGACTCAGAAGGTGCAGCGGATTGCCATCAAACTTATTTCATGACCACTGAATATCTGGCTGCATTCATTTGCCCTTGCCAAAGGTGAATGACAAGAGCTTCTTGCTGGGGTTCCCTTTTCAGAGAAGTTCCCTGCTATTGCCATGGTTTCCCTCAAATAGTTCCATGACAATCCTACAAGAGCAGACAGGCTAAATCCTACAAGTATCCATCTAGTCTGGTGTCCTCCTTCCAAATATTTCCAAAATTTTGGAAAACAGTGCAAAAAACTACAATGATCAGATATGGAATAACTTGTTTTCCAACTTAAACTCTTCCTACTCAGTAATATTTGGATATTTTATTCTAAGGCTAAAGTATACAATTTTCTGTCTCCTGGGAATAATTTCATTCTTCATTTTTCCAGTCCTTAATCTCCTTTCTATTCATATGAAGAAAAAATTGTTTTAAACCTCTAAATTATTCATTCTCATTACATATTTCGAAGTTCAATCAAATGTTTTATGAAAATTAGATCTGTCAGTTCTGCATGTTCCTTACTATAACTCCATGTTTCTTCTTGCTTTGTGAGATATACTATAAGGTCCTGATTATCTTTCCTATTTTTATACTTTCAACTGTAATGCTTTCTTAGTTTGGAAATCCCAGTTGTCTTAGGCATGCTTTCCACAACTATTTATAGCCTATCTGTAATCATCAGAGCCTTTGTTTCCATTGGATTTTAAACTAGCATGTCACTCTGTATTTTTGTTAAATACAAAAAGTGAACAGTGACAATTTACATGAGTTTTAGCCACAAAGCCCAGCTGACAGAGGTAATTTGGACAACATCAGGTTGAACTAATGGTTTGTTGTCCCTCCCCCTTCTTTACCATCTCTCTCTGTTGCCTTCAATTTTTAAAAGTTTCATTTAACCTCTTATCACATCAGTCCGGTATTTCAGAACCATGGACTGTGTTGACAGTCCTCTCAACTCGACTAAGTGGATTGTGTTTCATGAATTTTGTCACTTCGTTTGCTCACTGGTTTTTGTCAAGTTACTGAGAAGCGAATGCAAAACAAATTACTAGATAGCACTTCAGTAACCCACTTCCCCACATCTATCTTAGTTTTCATGCTATGATGATAAATCATTGATTAATTCTATGATTTGGGTTCTGTCTCTCAGATGCCTTGGTTTTCTGAATAGTGGTGCTGTTGTTTCACACCTCAGTGGCTCAGGTAACGATGTTCTTTTGATTCACACCTCAGGGGTTCTCACTAAGGTACTTTTTCTAACAGGCTGGGTAAAAGGTCCATAGAGTTCTAAATCCAAGATGCCACAGGCTCCTCTTCCTACATATAAAACCTTTGTTACCTTAAGGAGGAACAGCACTATTTCTTGGATCATTTGGAATTTGTAGCATTGTACCTACAAAGTGTATGTAGGCAGTAGCATCCAGTATCACTAAATAGACTGTGTCACTGCAACAAGCTACTAGAGAGGCTGTGCCTTTTCTTCTAGTGAAGACACAACAATTTTCATTATGTGAATACAAAATATTTACTATCTAAAAATGTCCAGTGATGGAATTAGTTAATATTTGCCCTCAATAAAAAAAATAAATCAGATATTTAACTTATTCCTTGAATGAAAAAAATTAAATACATGCAGGATATAACAATAAATAAATCCTTGCACACACACACAAAAAACCACTTTCCTGAGCATCATCTGAAATATCAAATGGCAAGATGAACAAATTATTGTTACTCTACTGTTACTATTAATTTTGAAAAGTAACATGGTATCTCACTTTAAAATACAGTAGATAAATATAAACAATCTTCCTTTTTCCAGAAAAGAAATTCTTTTCCACAAGGACTGAAAATGATTACTCATACAAAATACTTCATAGTGCAAAATGAAAACTCTGCAACTGCAGGCGTACTTTAAATCAGCTTGCAGATAGGCCGAAAGATGAGGAACTTATTTTTATGTAAATTAAGTGCTTGCATTTCAGGTAGAACCATCCCTTCCTCCTCGCCATATTAATTTTGAAATTAGATTAAATAGGTCATCAAATGTTTTTCCCAAAGCAGTTAGCATTCTAAAATGGAAGTGTTGTCTCAAGGCTAGAAACACAAGTACACTGTAAAACAAAATTTTGTTTAATGAATTCATAAAGTAACAAGGTTTGAGACACGCTTCCAAATTTCATCAAGTCATCATTTAGAGGGGCTCTGAGTCACAGCCTGTATAAAAACTACTAAGAGACCTCTCTTAACTGGGTAGTACAAATGCTCTTTATTCTCACAAAACTCCACACTGCTCAGTTCCACTACTCAATTTGCTTTCTTGTAGTCTAACTGGGCCCAGACAATGGTGGCGTTATGTCCAGAGGATGGCCAGTCACAAGCAGTGTTCCACAGGGCTCGGCATTGGGGCCTGTCCTGTTTAATATCTTCACTGACAGCCCAGGTGATCAAGCAAACCCTCAGTCACTTTGCACCAAGTTGTGCAGAAGTGTTGATCTGCTGGAGGGCAAGAAGACTGCAAAGAGATCTGGACAGGGTGGATCGATGGGCTGAGGTCAGTGGTCTGAGGTTCAACAAGGCCAAGTGCCAGACCCTGCACTTGGGTCAATAACCCCAGGCAGTGCTACAGGCTTTGGGAAGAGTCACTGGAAAGCTGCCCAGCAGAAAAAGACCTGAGGGTGCTATTAGACAGCAGCTGAACATGAGCCAGCATGTGCCCAGGTGGCCAAGAAGGCAAATGGCATCCTGGCCTGGATCAGTAACAGTGTGGCCAGCAGGACAGTCTACCCTGTACTCAGCACTGGTGAGGCCACACTTCAAATCTTGTGTACAGTTTGGGCCCCTTGCTACAAGAAGACCATTGAGGTCCTGGAAAACATCCAGAGAAGGGCAATGGAGCTGGTGAAGGATCTGGCACACAAGTCCTATAAGGAACAACTGAGGGTCCTGGGGGTGTTTAGCCTGGAGAAAAGGAGGCTCAGGGGAGGCCTTATCGCTCTCTACAACTCCCTGAAAGGAAGGTGTAGCCAGCTGGGGGTCGGCCTCTTCTCCCAGGCAACCAGTGGTGGGACAAGAGGACATAGTCTCAAGCTGTGCCAGGAGAGGTTCAGGTTGGACATCAGGACAACTTTCTTCACTGAAGGGGTGATTAAGCACTGGAAAAAGCTGCCTAGGGAAGTGGTGGAATCCCAGTCCTTGGAAGTATTCAAAAGGCATGTGACAAGAATTTTTTGTTACTCATTTGTCACCTCTACTGTTTTACAAACCTCCCCTATATGCCATCACAATCCTTTCCTCAAAACTAAGACTCCTTAAAATAGAAGCAGCTATACTTTTGTGAGGGTTGAATGAGTGGACAGTGGGGTGGATTGAGAACTGGGTGAATGGCAGATCCCAGAAGGTCATGATCAGTGGCACAGGGTCTAGTTGGAGACCCGTCATTAGTGTTGTCTCCCAATACTCAACACTGGGTCCAGTATTGTTTAACTTGTTCAATGACTTGGATGAAGGGACAGAGGCCTCCTCAGCAAGTTAACTGATGACACAAAGCTGGGAGGAATGGCTGATACCCCAGAGGGCTGTGCAGGCCTTCAGAAGGACCTCAACAGGGTGGAGAGATGGACACAGAAGAACTTTCTGCAATTCTACCAAGGTATACACAGGTTCTGGCACCTGGGGAAGAATAATCCCCTGTACTGGGGGTTGACCTGATGGAAAGCATCTCTGCAGAGAAGGACCTGGTAGTCCTGGTGGGCAAGCATCTGTCCATGAGCCAGCAGTGTTCTTGTACCCAAGAAGGCCAGTGGGATGCTAGAGTACATGAGGAAGAGAGCACCACTAGCAAGTCAAGGAAGGTGATCCTGCCCATCTATTCAGCCCAAATGGGGCCATATCTGGCATTCTATGCCCAGTTCTGGGCTCCTCAGATCCAGTGGAGGGCAACAAAGATGATTAAGGGACTGGAACATCTATCTTATCAGGACAGGCTGCAAGATTTGGGCCAGTTCAGCCTAGAGAAGAGACAACTGAGAGGTGACCTTATCCATGCGTACACGTTTTTAAAGGGGGCTGCCATGAGGATGGAGCCAGGCTCTCCTTTGTGGTCCCAAGTAATATGACACGAGGCAATGGGCAGAAACTGATACACAGGAAATTCCACCTGAACACAAGGAAGAACTTTACTGTGCGGGTGACTGTCCACTGGAAGAGATTGTCCAGAGAGGCTGTGGAGTCTCCCCTACTAGACATACTCAAGAACCATCTCAGCACAATTCTGTGCCATGTACTCTGGGATGACCCTGTTTGAGCAGAGATTTGACCAGGTGACCCACTGTGGTCCCTTCCAACCGGACCGTTTCTGACATTCTGTGATTGTGTTAAACAACAGCGTTGGAATCTGGATTGGCCGCTTTGTTTTAAGGCAGACGAAGCGGGGCTTCACACCTCTGGTCCCTCCCTGGCCGCTGCCCGGCCTGTGGCGCGGACGCGCCCGTCGGTGCCAGGAGCGCGCCCGTCGGTGCCAGGAGCGCGCCAGCCGGTGCCAGGAGCGCGCCCGCGGCCCCGTTCGCGCCGCGCTTCCCGCGCCGCCGCCCGCACCGCGCGCGAGAGCCGGCGGGCGGCGGCCGCGGGCGCAGCACGCGCTCCCATCGCCCAGCCCGCCTGCGCCTCCCGTGGCGACGATCCCGATCCCGATCCCGCTCCGGCCCCACCCGGCGGCGGAAGTGGCTCGAGGCGGAGGGCGCCAGCTCCTTCCGAGGTCGCAGGGCCGAAACGGCGCTTTCGCCTGCAGGCCGTTGCCGCCCACCTGCCCGGCGCCACCCCGCATCGCCCCGCACAGCCAGCAGAACCGTCGCCGCCATCGCCCTCCTTCCCTCCCCCCTCCTCTTCCGGGCCTCCACGGCGTCTCCTTCCCCGGCTTCCGCACTGGCTCCGCCTCCTCCTTCCCCGGCCGGGACGTATTTTGCCGGGCGGGGGCGCTGGCAGTCCCGGCAGCAGGAGCTGTCGCTGCCGCCATCGCTGCGGGACGGTTTCCGTCTCTTCAGCTCCCCAACATGGCAGCAGCGGCGGGAGGCGGCCGCGCACCTCGCAGGCCGGCGCTGCTGACCCCTCGCGGCAACGGGGACCGCACCGTGTTCCTCTTCGATCGGCGCCGGGAGCAGGCGGACCCGGACGAGAAAGTGCTCCGCTACGGCAAGGATAACTACCGCGCTTTCCGCAGCGCCGTCTGCCAGGTACGCGGCAGGGTGGGCGGCGTCGGGCGCGGCGGTGCCCCTGCTCCATGTGTGAGGGACCGTCCCCGCGGCGCTGGGGTTGGGGGGCGGGCGGGGCGGGGCAGGGGTGTAACAGCGTGCTCGGGGGTCGGACTTTGTTGCCGGGACAGGTGGGTGGCCACGGAGGAGAGACCGCGGTCGCCCCGTCGGCGTCGCCTTTCTCCCGCACACCGAGAGGCCGGTGCGGGGCGGCGGCGGGCGGCGCGGTGGGAGCAGCCCCTGGCGGCGGGCGGGAAGGCAGCGGGCGGCCCCCGAGCGCCCCCGCGCGGGGAGCGGCGGCGGCGGGCGTGGTGCCGCGCTCCGGAGGGTGTTCGTAGCTGACCCGGTGGTTCGTATTCGGTCGCAGCGCGGGCTCGGGCGTCTCTGAGGTCTCTTCCAGCCTAAGTGGCTCTGTGGCTCTGTGGCTCTGTTTCTGCTATCCAAGGTGTTGGTGATACGCGCCGGTCGCTTCCCGTCCTCGGCGATGGCTGCCATTTAAATACCGCGTCTGGCGGCGCCTTTGCCGTGTTCGTGTCCTTTCGCTTCTTTTTCCCTGTCGTGACGCGAAACGAAACTCGCTTCGTCTTCACAGCTCGGGGAGGTGGAGATTGTTTTCTGCGTACGGGCTGTTTGCTGTAGTTTGCTGGTGCCACCAGTGGGCATCGCCCATTTCCGTTATGGTTTCGTTTTCCGAGCGAGTGACAAATGCCATAAACCTGTTAACTGCCTGCATGTTTTACCATGTGAAATGCGCAGGAAAATCAGCTCTAGATTTTGTACTAATTTAGTCTGATAAAAAAATTAATTTTAGTTTCTTTATCCAATATAATTTTCACTTAGTTTTCTAGCTTGTAAATTCTGTATTTTATATATAGATGGGATATAATAAATACCTATTTTTACATTTGAATAAATAGAATTATTTCTAAATTTTATGAAATTTATCGATTACTTATAAGCAATATAAATACTACATAATCTATCATATTTATATGTAATATAACTATATCATGATGAAATATGTAATTAATATAATTATGTGTAATAATAAATATGTATATAATATTGATAAAATATTTATTGAGAAAAAATAAATATAATATAAACTGTTCTGTGTCTGGACAGTGTTTAATGTAATGGCTTCCTACTGTGATGGAAGCTTTGAGTTACCAATATCAGCAGGAATAGCTGTCACCTGCAATTGCCTCCTCCTTGTACAGTTCTGTTTCAGTATGCAAAATAGCATATCCGTGATCCGGTAGAGGCACTGAATCTTAAGGCGGAGTCACCTTCCCTAGAAGTGTCCAGAAAAGGAGTAGCGGTGGCACTTTGGGATATGGTTTAGAGAGTCTGATGTTGCTCAGTCAGGGTTGGACTTAGAGGTCTTTTCCAGCTTTTTGATTCTGTGATTCTGTACTCAGAAGTAAAGTGGTTATGGAGTGTTAGCGCAGCCCTTGGTCTGATCAGTGCCCCTAAAGACTGAAAGGAACAAGTAAATGAATGCAGTAAAGACATGAGTGCACTTTATGCAGTGTAACATCTGGAGAAGTAGACAGTGGAGTGGGTTCATGACCTTCCATGGGTTTGTATTTCCTGTGAGTAATTAGGAGTATTACATAATTTTCCCCAAGAGTTTTCTTAATGGATCCTGTCCCAACTGTACCTAGCAGATGAATTGCAAGAATACTTCATATTTTCAATAGTCGAGCAAATATGTGGATGATGAACCCACCCCTCTTTTCTCTTAGATTTTGTAATTAATTGATGGGCTGAGTTTAACAGTAATTTACAATTTGTTCTAGAACAGAGTCTTGTCTTTTCATGTTTTTTTTTAATATATACTGCACACTCCAGTGACTTAATGTTTCCATGCATCCTCATGGTGTTCAGTAGTTCATAGAAGTTTTGGCATATTTGCAGTTTTATAAAGAAATAAGCCATCATCACCAGCTGTGACACATCTCCGGTGCAAACAGCTTCGGGGGTTTCTTAACCTGAGATGAAATTTTGAAGTCACTACTTTAATGCTTTTAGGCAGACTTCTTGCATGGGCAGCAGAGCGTTTGAGAAGCCTGGTGCTGCAAAGCAGACCTTGCTGTGTTTGAATATGGTGCCTGTGAAAGTAAAACTTTCAAATGTGTTTTTTTTAATATGTTTAATATCACAAGCCTTATCACCAGTTCTGGTGGCTGTTTTGGGTGTTAAGGATAATAGGGTCTGTGCTCTTACAAACTTAGGCAGCAAGAACCTCAGCTGATCATTCCCTTAGAGAAAGACCTTCTCCAATAATGTGTTGACTGTGAGTGCAGTCAGAGGTGCCTCTGTCACTACTAGTTTCAGTGTGATGACTCTTTGCGCTTTGGGGCTTTCATCATCTGACATGTGGGACATCTGACTATGAAAGGATGCTGAGGTGAGTGGATTGACACGACCAGTAAATGCTGGTACAGTGAAAACTGGACAGGAGGAGGGTTGAGATGTTTGATATCTCATGTCTCCCACACCAACAGTATACAAATTCTAGTTGGACTTCTGGAAGAACATTCTGGCTTCTCAGTGCCCCAAGAGCTTTGTAAATTGTGCTTCTCTGAGTGTTGTACTCCAAAATTCCCAATTTCTGACATTTTGAAAGTTGCAACTAACTACTTTCAGGAAAAAGTGATGAATGGGTTCAGCGGCTTGGGACAGACTTTCCTAGCTTCGTGGTGCTGAAAACGCTGCAGGGAATTGATGAAAGCTCAGGAAGAACAATTCTTTTGTTACGCAGATTTTGAGTTGGTTCAGACTAAGGTGAAGTGGAATGTTGTATTCACTTTTCGACAATTAAAGCTGTTAGATACTGTCAGACTGCTTGATTGGGCAATTACCGTGTATGCAGTAGTGTTGTTTTCACGGGTCTCCTGTCTGGTGGCTCAGCTTTCAATGGACTTTCATTGGCAATTTGTCATGCAACTGAATGATGTTACTGTGGCAGCAAAGGTGCTCCCACGTTTTCCAGTCTGCCAGCCTGGGCTGTGAACGTGGTCATGGCTGACAAGGATGCCAGAAATATTAAGCTGTTGGAACTATTTATGTTGTGAACATTTTCCTGTGGCACAAGAGAGTTCTTTTGGATAGAATTGGATGTGTACGAGTCAAATCCTGCAAAAAAAAATGAAATTAAACCTGACTGCAGTGTGTAATGTTCCTGAGTTGAAAATACTTGAGTACCTGAAGGCATGGTCTTAGGCTACTACTTCTGAGGCTTAGGGGTTTTTTTCATAATGCAGAGAGAAGGTATTTCAAAATAACTGATTCAGCCACTTCAGAGGTTGATTTAGGAGCTGATGCATGTCCTCTCTGTCTGTTGTCATATAGAATATTCCTCTGTTATTACTAAAATATTCTTTACTAATTTTTGAAATTCTGGAGGTTTTTTTGAAGCAAATATTTTTTTACTGTCCCCTAAGCAGTTAATACATGTCTGTGTAGTTGGAAGTGTCTTTATATACTGATAAATTAGTCTTTCATTCTCTGTGTTGCAGGAGGGAAGATTTAGGAAAAAAATCTTATAAGAGGGTGGAGCATAGTTAGTCTTCATTCTTCGTCCTTGTAGTGATAATTAAGAGGTTTCTGCTTTAGGATTTAAGAATAGTGCTAGCTTGAGGATTCTGTTTGTCCACTCTTGAGCTTATGTGGATCAGTCATATAATTTCAGTCTACAGAACCATGAAGTTTTGAGGTGAATAAGTGGGTTAAATACTGTGTTTTGCTTCTTCTTGCCAGTACTGTTTCTTGTGCACCTTCTTGTTGTCTTCCATTAGGTCTATGCCCCACTGCTTGTCCTGATCTTTAGGGTAGTATTCAAAAATACTTACTGGCGATAAGCAGAATGGAGCTAAACTGTTGACACCTAATCTGAGATTCCTTGCTCATGTTATCCAGGTACACAGTAAAGCTGAAAAGCTTCAGTTTGTTGCTGAGATGGCAGAAATCCTTCAGGCACTTAGAGAGGTCACACTCCTTTTAGGGTGGAAGGGTGTCTGTGCTGGAAACTGTAAAGAAGTTTTGCCAATGTGTGAAGGGATTTTTGAGAGGCTTTGACGTGAACTACCAATGTGAAGAGAGTTAATGGTACTAAGATAGTGTTACTGCTTATATAGGAACCAAACTCATTGGTAAATGCTTCCTTAGTTCTTCTGAAACTTCTTGTTGTTGTGATCTCCTTGTTTAAAAAAAATATAGATCTGTAATCTGTATAAAAAGCAAATATCTAATTTAAGTAAATATTCAAAAAACAAATATCACAACAAACCAAAATATTTTGCTTTTAATCTTTTGCCATATGCTTTTGTTGAGGTTCCCATTGTATCGTAACCTATTTACTATTTAAATAGATTCTTTTACCAGTCATATAAATTCTGGTGTCTCAATGAGCCAAGAGGCAAAAAAGGATATTCATTAAGATGGTGTATGGAAAATAAGCATAAGTGTAATAGAAAATCAAGACAAGAAATAAGTGGATTTTTTGGTGAATATTTGCTTGCCAACGCCTAATAATTAAAGTATAATCAAATTATTTGCAATCAAAGCAAAAATATTAGCAACTTTGGCAAGTTTGGATCACCAAAACATTATTCTGATAAATGCTCAATAGAGATACTTCCATTAATGATGAAATCAGTCCATCTTGTAATAATTATATTTTTGTATTTTAAGTCCTATGTTTGTTTACACAATTTTAGCATTTTGTATAACCAGAAACTAAACATAGATATATTTGAAATATGCTATGCATATGCAAAGCAGGTTTTTTCCTTGATTTTTAAATATGCTGTTGGAAGTACTGTAAGATCTGTATAAGATGCGGCAATGCTGTAAGTTTTTAGCAAAAGTATCACACTGTATTTCAGACTTCACTGAAAATCTTGTGTATAGGATCTTTGTTACTGATGTTTTGGTGGGAAGAAGGATGCAGTTTGCATATCTTTGTGCACTTGGGTACAGCCTTATGGCGTGTCAATTGATTTGGAAAGCTGAGTGGCTTGTAGGTTCCTGGTCAAATTCAAGTGTTGGCAACACAGTCAGATGCAGAGTATCTGCAATCTTTAGGATAAGTTATCCAGTGCAGTTTTTAGATGTGACCAAGTATTTTTTGTTTTTGAAGAGAGGTTTCTGAATTCTTGTTCCTTTAACAAGTGGTATCATACAAAGTATTTTGATACGAGAAGCTGGCACAAAGTTAATGTTAAAATTTTGGCTGGTAACTGCTCTGAGTATTTGTGATTGTGATTTTAGACACAGTGGTTTGTGAAGGCCTTGTGGAAGTTACTGTGAGTTACTACTGACCGAGACTAAGTCAAGTCATGACAGTGTGCTCTTCATAGAAATTCTGGGGTTCTAAGCTTCTTTCCGCTTGGTAAAAGTTGCAAATCTTGCAAAGATGTCTGAGTTAACACATCATTCTGGACAAATACGCTTGTGACTTCTGTAGAGATCTTGTGTCATACAGCTTGCCTCTCTTTCTCTCCATTTTTCCATCAAAATTATGATAAAACTTTTAGAAACCTCAAAAATGTATTCTCTTACTGGGTCTTGTGATACATAGTAATGTTCTAAGTGTTTCTGTTGAACTCTCAATTCCCTGCTTAACATCTTTTATTGATTACTTTTTGTAAATATTTAGAAGTGTGTCAACTGAACTTCTGGAAGTAGTGACACTTTTAAGGAGGACAGAGGACAAGGACCTTCAGGTTCTGCAAATGTTATCCTCTGTAGTTTGTTCTTTAGGTGGAGATGGTGCTGTCAATAAAGGATGGTTGAAAAATGTTTTAGAACATTAGTGTTCAATGCTAGTTTTTGTCTGTAGATAGTCTCTAAAAACTATTTGACCCAAAGGTACAGGCTTCTGTGTATCCCTGTATTTCTGTAATATACAAATTTTTGCTTTGAATTCTAAGAATGCTTAGAAATAATTTCTAGCTTTTTTTTTTTTTAACGGCAGCTACTTTTATAGAGACTTTTGGATTCTTCTTTCTGTTGGTGTCCAAAGATGTTATATAAGAGTTTGTGTTCTGATATTAGGGAAGCTCATTGGGATTATGATTAGAGATGATTGTTATCATACTTACCCTGCTACTATGAGTGCTTAGTCCCAGATTCTCACTAACAGATCCTCAGCAAGTTGTCATCACGGTGAGAGCTGACTTAACAGTGCATTGGAAGACTTTCTTTGATTAGCCTTCTTACGAGTCACATACAGTTGTTCTCATTTCCTTCCAGCAAGGTTTCTACTTAATCTTTTTATATCTTAGTTTTTGTATCTGCTACTTCTATTAATTACGGTAATATTATGTAGTCATATGGATAATTGAGAGACATGATACAAAAGACAGTTCTTAGCTTGAAAATCTGTCATTTGAGAATAAAATTGTTTCCCTTAAATGTGTACTATCATTTCATTAATTTGTTGATGTAAGAAATTTCTCTCAATTTGGACTGATAGTTCTTCGTTAAGTGGGATAGCTAACTGATAAATGTATGTCTTTCAGATGATAAATTGGCAAATAGCATGGGATATTCAGTTAATCACATGCAAAATTACAGAAGGATACAGGCTTCTCAGTGTTTGGATGTGGCTCTTAGCTTCATTTTTTCAGCTTCCTGAACAAGTTTCTGCAATGGAGCTGCTGGATCAATTTGAAATACTAAAAAAACTGTATTGCTTTTTGCCATCTTGGGTAGCTAAGTAAAATTGAAAATTACATTGCCAGGTGTCTTTACATTTAACTGATACAGTTTAGATCCCCTTTAAGAGGTTTGCATTGGCAATACAGTTCCAGTAGTCAGAAAAATACTTCTGGGCTGTGGAAGGTTGCTCTGTGGGTGTTCTGTCTCTGTTATCCTTTGGCTGCATCACTAAGCTCTGAGTCTGTTTATTCTCATCATTCTCACGCGCTGCCTACTTGGATTGGTTACGGTAGGAGGAGACGGGATTTTAAGGGTCCAGAAGTTGCATATTATAGGGAACTGTTTGTGTTGGAAAGGTTTGGTTTCCAAGGGGTTAAATGTCTTTTCTAAAGATATTGTAGTTTTGGTTTCACTGTTCTACCTTTGTCACATTGGAGAGTGTTCCATTCCTTCGGTTTTAAAAGTCAGCACCAGAAATTCTTCTTTTATGGTAATAGGCTGAAGGACCAGAGGAAGCAGGCCAGTGACTTTGTGCTTACAGCAAGGTATTTCTCCTTCACTTACCACCTCAAGCCTATTCATGTGACTGCAAGCTGTGGTGGTACACGTAAAAAGTTAAATATTTGTTTGTTGAACACCTTTTCCAAGGCAGGTAGTAAATCCAGAGGCAAAATCAATGTTGACTTCATGCTGAGTGTTTTAGTTGGCTCAGTAGCCAGGTAAGCCTCGCTGTGCATGTGCAGATCAAGTAGTAGTAAAACTTCTGAGATTTTGTGCTGATATGTGAAAGAGAAAAGAAACAGAGGCATATTTGAAGGAGTGTAAACTGCTGAGGAGTTATCTGTGATTTGTGGGGTTGTGTTTTGTTTTGAGGTTTGTGGGGTTTTTTCGTCTATAAAGAAAACCTGTGACTGGAGCTAGTATATAAACTGAACCTTGCTTCTTGATTCAGATTTAAAGGTTAAAGGTATCACAGTTGATTCACACTTTCATGTATCATAACTGTAAAGTGCTCTGCTGAAAGCTTCTTGGGCATGTGACATTGTCTCAAACTCCTTTAGCATTATATTAATCTCATGTCATAAACACCTACCAACAAATTGAGAGCTATTAACTTTATTTATCATGAAGCATAGGTGGTGCTCCAGACTGATCCTCCAGTTTATAAAAGAGGGTATTCTCTTGTTTGTACAGACAGCTTTTTGCTTCTGTATCATTCCATGGGTTTAAGGACTGATATCCTGCTGTGTGCAAAACAGGCTCAACTCCGGGATTTTTTTTTTTCTTAATTTTAACACAATTAACACAAACTTCTGATGATGATTGGGGGGAAATTAATCTTTTAGAGAAATGCCTTTCTTTCCCCTTTTCCAAACTCATCTTCTATCATACGGCTTTATTTCCCCATTCCTAGTCTAATCTATCGTTTTCCCAATGCACATTGCATGGTCGATCACAATTGCTTTCGTTAGACAACAGGTGGTGTGAGACATCAGGGCATGTACAGGGCTTTATTCTGCTGCTCTTACTGGTTTTTTTCTGCTATGATGAATTGGCCATAGGTCACAGCTCCATAGGAGCAGGAGGACAGAGAGGGGAAATTCTGTGCCCTGACATGGGTCCTCTCCATGGGCCTCAGCACCTTTGGGACCATCCCTGCTCTGGTGTGGAGAAGTCAGTGTTTCCTCTGATGCATCTTCTCCATTGTTTCTCATTTGTCTCTTCTATTTCTTCCCTAATAAGTTTGAGCAGAATCCATGTGCCCTTCTGGTTGAAATTTTGGTGAGGAGTGAGTTGTTTCCATGGGTTTGAGAGCCATCTGGAACTGGCTATGGCTGTCTCAGGGCAATTGATTGCTTTTTCTCACACTGAAGGTCACCCCTACAGCTCTCTGTCAAAGCCCGGTAGCATACACTCAGCACGCTTCCAAGTGTGGTTTAGCAGCAAATTTGGTTTTCAATCAACAGCTATGGTTGTTTTCCCAGAATATTCAAAATTTGGTTTGTTGACATAATCTATACTTTTCAGGCTTGAGGTGTCATTTTTCTCTACTGTATGCACATAACTGTTCATCTTTGTACCATTTTAACTCTTGCATTTGCATGTAATGATAATAAGTAACCAATAGTTTAGGTATCCATGCCTTTCCACACCTTTCTTAGCTTGTGGATTTATTTGAAGCTTGTCTCTGTTTTTCCCCCAACATCTCTCCTTGTGTATACAAAAAGATAAAAATTTTCCACTTTCCACTGAGTTGTTTTAACACAATAACCTCCAAACATGCTTTCACTGTGAGTGTGCAGAGGCATTTCTGAGCAAAGTGATTGTATTGTACTCTTGAAGATTTTGATGACGTGACAAGCTGGATCATGGTTGTGTGTCTGGATTATCATAAAATAACTCACAGATTTATTGTATGAATGTGCTGCTGGGTTGTCTCATGAATCTTACCAAATTGAGCTGTGTGCCTCTTCAGTACTTACTTGGGAAAGGGCACAGTGCTGGGCTGAAAAAGACATGGCAGTGAAACCTGAACTTTTTATCAACAGAAGATACCATATCTCTTACATGCACAAATCTTCTGAGAAATGAAACATTTGACCAAACACTGTCTATCAGAACTGAATGAAAATCACCAACTGTGCAAGTAAATTGCCCAGTAGGTTCACTTTAATTCAGGAATGACCAGCGGCTTCTCTTTCTGGAGATTACATCCACATGCTGGGATAGCAGCCCCATCACTGCTACCTGGAATAGTGGGAAGAGACGGGAACTAGGATAACCAAGAATGTAGGACAGAGGGAGCGGGGAAGTAGAACAAGTAGGTCTTATATAGAAGTGAAGCACTGAAACTGAGAAATCCCCGAAGCTGGCCAAAGTTTACAAAGGATATGGCCTCTTAAACTATGGCCTGGCCAAGAAAAAAGTTATCTGTAGTTTGGACTGCCAAACTTGGTCCGTGTACCTGCCTAGTAACTTGTGAAGTGGAAAGGACCTGCTGCCAGCAGATAGACAAATGCTGGGTTCACCCAGGAAATCAAAGCTTAGCCTGCCAGGCTGTTGGAGTTGTTTTAGTTGAGGCTCACCCGTGGAATGGGGGAGAGGACCAGAAGGAGGAGGCTGCCCCTGCTCCAGTAGCAGGGTGCTGTCTTGTACGTGCACTAGCTGATCCTAACTTCTTGCTACCTTAAAGTAAATACTAAACTCTTCATAAGGTTTTAAGAGCAGAAGAGCCTTTGGGAAATCAAGAAAACAGGGGAGCTGTGATTATAGCTGGAGGGAAAGATGCTTATCCGTGCTTTCAAATGTAAAACTCTACAGTTACTCTGTATTAACCACTGACCTCGAATGGCGCAGTAGAATGTTAGCTTTCTTACTTTTCTTGCTCTGAGCGATTTTGTATTTTTTCCTGCACAGATTTGCTATGTGAATATTTGTGTAATGTGAGAAGTAAAATTGAAGTGATCTGAATGTAGAAGAGTTAAAAAGTATTGCTCCAGGTTCTTAAGTCTGAATATCAGTGTCTGTGTCATCTTCTTTTGTTTCACTTGCACCAAGTGCTGTGAGAAATTCAACAATTTTTCTAATTTTGCTGATGGATGATAACTGTAACTTTAATATAGTCACAGGGAGAAAATAATGGAAATATGGAAAGTAGGCTTCTAACGAAACCATAAGCAGTGTTTTAAAAATATTTTCATGAGTCTGAGTAATAGGGAGGGAAAAGAGAGATGTGGGAAACTGTGAGGGCAAGCTGCTGCAGAGAATGCTAGAGCTTCCTTCAGGGGAGAATCTGGCTAAAAGTGCATAAAGCACCTGTCTGAGTTGTCACTGCAAGACTGAGTGGGTTGATGGAGTTTGATGAGACCAGAGTGGACTTTTACTTGAGTTTCAAAGTCCTGGAAAGGCAGGAGAAAATACAGATATTTATTTTATTATTTTGGGAAATAAATTAGTGTTGGATGTCACAGTGCAAAAATGAGGGCAAAAGCAGAGGCATTTAAATGCGTATAGAAAGCAGGATAAAAAGTCCAAAGCTACAGCAAACACATTCAAAAGAAGGCATCAGAGTGGCAAAGGTTGTTTGGGTTCAAAAAAATAAACTTCAGTGTTTTAACAGTGAAGAATTTTTCCAAAAGAAATCCTAATTATTTTTTTATGTTTGATACAATTGAAGAACAAAGACTTTAATATCCAACATTAAGAAATACTAGGTTGGTTTGATGCCTCAAGAGTGTAGTTAAATATGGGACACCCTCTAGATCATAACTATTGCTGTTGTAGTCTTGTAGTCAGAAGTAGAACTGTTCAATCTCATTCCTCTGCCCTCATGGTGATTATCTGTAAGACAGTTCCTCCTCCTTAAAATTCACTAGAGCATATTTTATGCAGGTAAAAAAAAAACCCCACCCAAGTATGGACAGATTTGGCTAAATTGAGAAAACAAGTGATCTTAAGTTCAACTGTGTTCCAAGAGATGATGTCTGATTACTCATCAATAGCTTGTGGCAAAGTAAATAGACCATGCCTTTTTTGTTGTTGTTGTTTCAATGTATCTGAATAGTTTTTGGACTACTTAGTTATCATAACTAAATAACCTTCAATTTTTGTAGGCATTTGGCATAGCTTCTGATGAAAAGTTTGTTATCACCACGACAAATAGGAAGGAAATTACAGAAGATAACTTCAGTAAGTATCTTAGATGGCAAAATATTTATAGCTGTTTCTTATATTGATCATAAAGGTCACATGATAATTGTTTGTGCTCTGTGACATGCAATAATTAACTGAAAGTACAAATCCTGTAATAGTTTGCCAAGAACTGTTAAAAAATTATTTTCATAAACATGTTTTTGACAAGTTTGATGGCAATTATACTAAGTATCTTCCATCACAAATTCTGTAAAGGATAGGAAAAAATGGTATGTACATAGCTGTCACCTGAGAAAACTTGCATTATTAAGCTTGGAAATGTGAAAAGATACTAATTTAAATGTTGTTGTTAAATGCTGAGCAGGCAACGCCTAAGAAAATACAGGATTACCTGCTGCTATGCTTGTGCTTGTTTTGAGAGCAGAAGCTGCGTGATGCAGTGCTCTTCAATGTACTTCGTGTTTCATCTTCACTGCAGGCGACCTTGTTCAAGATGGAGTTACTTTGTATCTGCTGCAGTCAGTTGATCAAATGTTGCTTTTGGCAACCAAGGAACGAATCGACTTTCTGCCTCACTACGATACACTTGTCAAAAGTGGCATGTACGAGTACTATGCCAGCGAGGGCCAAAATCCTTTGCGTAAGTACCTGCAGAAGTAATCTTGTGTAAATGATATTTCTATGAATATAATGTGATTATGAGCAATTCAATTTAAAGTTATAGCTGCTAAAAAATAGTCTTAGCTGTAAAAGAAAAATTAACTATGTTCTTCATACAGATTTTTCTTCTAAAAATTTTTAAAAGTAGCTACCTAAGAATCCAGATTTATAGAGGTACCTCCTCCAATACTTCTTCAAGAAGTTTGACTATTTTAGAAGTAAAATAACTTTGGCCTGAATAATCTTGTGCACGTCATTCAGACAGATCAGGATGTGTGTTACTAGGTTTTTGTCTTCTGTACTAAACCAGTAGACTTTGTGTTTGAATTTCATGAACAGTTTTTGTATGAGCTACTGTAGAATTTTGTGTGCCCTCCCATCTGGGGTTCTACAAGGTTTAACTTACCAACAAGAGCAAGTACTTCTTTAAAAAGATGCTGCTTTAATTAGTTTTTGTCTAAGTGATGTATGAAATATGTAACCAGCATTTTGTATCGTTTTAGTGAATAAATTAATTTCTGTTTATGACTTCTCTGAAAATTCTGTCTGTGGCTGTGATTACTTTCTAAGTATGTTCTCCTTGGGTACAGCAGGTTCAAAATTGCACAGAAAAAGAATGAAAAAAAAAAAATCAAGACTCAAGCATGATACCATTCCCATTGTTTTAAAACAATATAAAAAATGTCCAAAAATAGCAGATGCATTTTTAAGGACCAGCCTTTCCCCTTTCCTTCTTGTGCACATCATTTGTTCCCTGGCCCAGCAAAGGCACTTTTTTGGTGCGGGTTTGGGGTACTGTGCTCTAAGTGCACTAATAGTTGAGTCAATGGTACACCTATCCCTGTGCACAGGAATTGTTGTGTAAGGCCACACAAAGCATTCTGTGGAGATCTGTGCTTTCTTCCTGCCAGCAGCTATTAGTGGACTTGTTGCTCCCCAACACAGATGAACTTATGGGAAAGGCCAAGGTGGGCTTGGTCTGTAGTGACCATGCCCTGGTGAATTCGATTAAATAGGCAAGGTATAAAGTATTGTAAGGACTCTAAACCTTAGGAAATCGACTTTTCAGTTGTTTAAGGACATGGTGGATGGGACGGTGTGGGAAACACCCTTAGAGATAAAGGAGTAGAAGAGTGCTTGCAGTTAGTGAAAGACTGGGTGTGGAAGGCAGGAGAATAGCATGGCTGAGTAAAGACCCTCTGGTCAAACTAAAACACAAGAGGGAATTGCATAGGTGGTGGAAGCAGGGGCATGAATACTAAGAATACTATAGGGATGCTGCCTGGGAAGGTACGGATGAGATCAGGAAGGCTAAGGCACAGCTAGAGCTAAATTTGGCCAGGGATGTGAAGATGAATAATAAGAGTTTCTACAGATACATTAGAAAAGGATGACAAAAGAAGTTGCACCCTAAATAAATGAAATGTAGGGTGAGGGGGTCCAGTGGCAGCCAGCATGGAGAAGACTGAAGGACTAAGCAGTTTTTTGCCTAAGTTTTCACTGGCAGCAAATTGCAGTTTTGAGCCTATGTAAGTGTAATGCAGCTGATGCTTCTTATTTACAACATCTCTAAGGGCAATACCTAACAATTTCCAAATGCTGATGACGGGCCGTTGTTCTTTGGTATGGAGTAGTAAGTATGGATCACATAAGTGATGCTCAACTACTCATGTTTGCAACGAGGAAAGCTGTAAAAAAGTGCAGAACTGTTTTTATGCTTAGATAACTTGAGGGAAAACGGCAAATGCTTCAGTGTTGCTGCATTATGCTATAGTACTCAAGGATTCTCTTTTACATGTCTGAAGTGCATGGCCAGCGTAATTTGCACTATAGCATTCTGAAGAACTCTGCAAACTGTAGGAAATAAGGTTTCCTTTTTAGAGAGACTGAATGGAAATGTCTGTTCTCTGAGGCTGATCAGGCAGATTAATTCAATCCGAACTTGATGTATTTTTTTTCAGATTGATTCTGTTGTCTAAATTAAATGCAGTTTTCCAGTAAACTTAGGTAGTTTAATTAGGTAAGAGCTCCAAGCATTAATGGTTAGAAACAACAAATTTGTGCAAACAGTTTGCCTGACTATTTCTGCTGTGTATTGCCATGGATCTGACAGAACTTTGGTTGTATTTACCATTCACTGAAATCCTTCAACAATTTCTACAATTTTCTTTGTGTTTTTTGTAAGCAATTAACATTCTAGTTTTAGATGTTTTACAGAATTTCAATTCAGGTTTCTTCAGTTAATACATTCTTCCCTCAATATTTTAACAAGTCAAAGTCCGCTTTTTACGTACTTTGGACTCTCATATGAATCATAAAAGTTCATTCCTAATCATGGAAAGGACAAATCTGTTTTGGTAAGGAAACTGTTAGTTCATCATTGTTCTTTCCAATAATTGTGTTCTTACCGTTAGGAGAGATGTGAGATTCAGTGATGAAACAAATCACAAAGTACATGTACAAAAGCTTTTTTCTTTTTTAAACAAGATGTTATGTGATTTTGATTGTTCTGACAGGTATTAGGTCTTGCTTGTGTTCAGATAATGTGTTATCCTAATTGCTCAGAAGAAACTACTGTGAGTGTCTGTTTTCTGAGCGTTAATAGGGTTATTTTTCTTCAATTTCTTTAGCATTTGCCCTTGCTGAGTTGATTGACAATTCTCTGTCAGCTACATCCCGAAATACTGGTATTCGGAGTATACAGATAAAATTGGTAAGATGGAGAAACTTTAATTTTTTCAGATGTAGTTTGCATTATCCTTTTTTTTTTCCTGTTGCTCCTTGTTGATCTGTTTGTTTGTTTTTCCCCAGTTATTTGATGATTCCCAAGGAAAACCAGCTGTTGCTGTGATCGATAATGGAAGTGGAATGACTTCTAAACAGCTTAACAACTGGGCTGTATATAGATTGTCAAAGTTTACAAGACAAGGTGACTTTGAAAGGTTAGCAAGTTCTAAATATTTCTACAACAGTCAGCAAGCTCTGCGAAGGTCCACAAAATACGCTTTTAAGACGTAGCTGTATACCAACACTTGGCTAAACCCTGTCATTTTATGATTACATAAATAGACCCATACTTTTTCTAGGTAGGAGATAGAGAAGCTTCATAACACAAAACTGCTCTTCTATTATTATGACACACTGAATACTTTTTTATTTTTGAATTTTATTTTTGAATACCTTTTCTAAACTGTCTTTTGCTTGCCTGTATACAGTTAGGGGCATGCTATGTCTTGCAGAGGATTTTTGTACTGTGTTCCTCTGTTACCTGAAAGCCTTTCAGTAGTGCATTAAATGATGCAGTCAATATCTGTTATGCTATTGGAATAACAGATAAACAGAAACATGGTTTTAATTCAAGTTTTCTTTTAATTTAAATCTTAATTCTGTATAATGTATTATAAAGTATACCTGAAGATGTCTATTTTTTGTTGCAGGCTAGGCAAAATACGTTTTTTTGTTTTAAAGAAGAGAAAGTAGAGGGTTTGTAGTGGGTTTTGCTACTTACATGAATTAACTTTATGGTTTTGAATCTGTTCTCAAGAGATCTTCCACCTACACAGCCAGGTTTAAACCTAGTATATAAAATTCCACAGAATTAGTTATGTACAGTTTTTGAGCTTCAGTTACATTTTAAGTACCTTAAGCCTGGGATTGTAAATGTGAAGATGAGAATTACAGCCTCAGTCATAACTAATTTGTCATATGAGCAGGTAGTGTAAAAAGTAGTGGGACGGTGGGAAGGTATAATATAGCCGGGGGAAGTTTTTTTGCATTGAAAGCATCTCCAAATAGAAAGTCAATGTCTTTTAAACGTCTGGAGATAAGTGCATAAAAAGTGATTCTGGGTCATTTGTAAAGAAATTGACTGCTTTTTGAAATTGCTGTAGGCTAGTTTAGTAATGGAAATGCAGAGTATTCTTAAACTGCAGGTTTAAATTGTGGATTACTACCACTTAATGGGAGCATAGGTGTAAATTATAGCAGGATACAATCTACACCTTATTTTCTTTTTGGGATTGCTATGATTGAAAAATAAATGTTTGTCTTAAACTAGGTAAGACTGTTCAAGCTGACTTAAAAGACATGGAATTTCACTACCGGTAGCATATGTCATCTCTCCAAGTCTTCATTTAATAGTTGGTGGCATTATTTCCCACTTCGACTTAGAAGTGTTTTTATGAAAGGGTGCTGTCAGAAAGATCAGGCTTGCTTTGTAAGCCATTTTCATTTGAATAATATTTGGTTTGTGAGAAGGGACAGAAATATTTTATAAGATCACTTAGGAAAATACTTACTCTGTCATCATCCTTTTAAAAAGTGTACGTCAAGAATTTCAGGCACATACCTTTTGATGTTGCAATTTTAAAAGGTATAAAGTGAAGAATTTTTTAACAAAATGCCAGGAGAAAGAATTTAATAGAAGCTTTAGATCAGAAGTATCTTTGGGTTTTTTTAATTACTTTTGTCTTGAAAAAATTTATTAAAGACCCTTTTATTCTCAGTGATCATTCAGGATATGTACGCCCTTTGCCAGTGCCTCGTAGTTTAAATAGTGATATCTCGTATTTTGGAGTTGGAGGCAAACAAGCAGTGTTCTTCGTTGGACAGTCTGCCAGAGTAAGTCAATGTCAGACTTTAATTTTGTTTTAGAACACTGGCACACAATCAGATTGTTATTTCCTAATTTTTAATCACACCATTGAAGTGTTTTATGATGTTAATTTTAAGTCTTATTTTGATTTTAAATGCTGTTTCTTTAATAAAATCAGATGATAAGCAAACCTGCAGCATCTCAGGATGTTCATGAGCTTGTCCTTTCTAAAGAGGATTTTGAAAAGAAGGAGAAAAATAAAGAAGCAATATATACTGGATTCATTCAAAACAGAAAGGTAAATAGCCTTAAGATTCTCATATTTTTAATTGAAAGCCTTTTCCAGGTTAGTGTGATTTAACTGTGTAATATTCTTGTAATACTTACCTGGGGATATCTTCATCTTATTGAATGATTTGCACCATGGAGTGTGAAAGGACATAACCAAAAGCTTAAAGACACTGTATCATAACACTTTATTTGTATGTGATGCTTTTTCCTCTTTTCAGTTAAGGTTAAATGACAGAAATACTTTACAGTTTTACTTGTCAGGTTAAGAAAAATATTTTAAAATACTTTTCTAAGCACAGCATATTTTTTTGTTGTGTATGAAACAAAGAAAAAAGAATTTTCTCTAAAGCAGTAAGTAACAATTAGGGAACCAAATTGTACTTATTTAGAAATATGTGAAACTAACCTGCATATGAGAGAAAAGTTCAGCCAACTCAACAAAACCCAGTGGTTTTACAAATATTCATAATTTTGTAAAATAGATGAGCTATTTAGCTGAAAACTAAACTCAGCAGTCCTGATGCTTTTCATGAAGAAAAAGAGCTTAAGTTAAAAGCTGTAAGATAAGGAGGAAAACAGAAAAGAACTGTTCTTTGGACATTTTTGAGCAAGCAGGGAAAAGCAAAGATGTATCTAAGGGTGCAGATGGGAGGAAAAATGTGTGCTGTGTATGATAAGGTAGTCAGATCCGGAACCCATATCTAGTGAGGTTTATATCAGTGTTCTGGGGGTTTTGTGGGTGAGAAAGGAACAGGAGGTAAATAAGGTTTTTATAATGCCAGTCTTGGGTTAGTGACTTGTAACAAAAAGTGAATTGTCAGAGTTTTGTTTTTGTTCTCTGTGCAATGTCATTAAGAAGGTAGACTCACAAAAATAGAAAGTGAAAATAAAAGAGGACAAAACCTGCTTTATTGTAAAGGATACAAATGCTTTCCCTCCCTGTTTGATATTAAAGAAAGAGGGTGGGTGATACAAAGGTAGATACAAAGTAGAAGGTAAGCTAACAGGCACAAGTTGCAGGAAAGTATCTGAATGAGGTGCATAGATACCACCAAAGAATTCAATAAGGTGTTGCAGTCAACTGTTTGAAAAGTTGTGGTAATAATATAAAATTTAAAGTTAAGCTGACACTGTTCTAAAAATGCAAGTAAAGCTCTATTAGAGTTAAAAAGTAACTTTTAACTATCCAAGAGGGAAGAGATTATGTGAAGAACTCAAGTAATAGAAGTGAAGTGTGAAGATAATGGATAAATAACTTGGGTTCAGGAATTTTTTTGAAAATCATTGAAATACCTAGGCCAGTTCGTTATGTGTGAATTTGTCTCTTTAATGACTTGAAAAATGGTCTGCACTGCACATATGTGAGCAAGAGAATACTGTGGCAGAAATAGAAATTGTAATAGATTACTAGTGTGAGAAGAATAATTGAGCCTTTGAGCCATTTAGTTGGTGAAGGAAGTTACTTTTGCAAAGAAATCAAGATGTAGTTAACAAAAGGGACTCCAGAACAAGGCCATAACACTGAAGAGAAGTCACATTGATGGCATCCCTACTGGTGGTCTTTCCTTGATGGATAACAGGCACCTGTCTCCACTGCAGTCACTTCTCTGGACCATTTAATATTGCAAACAAGTAAATAATAATTTTCTAGTTGAGTTGGATGCTAGGAATGTAGGGGAAGGTGCCATGGTATTTTGTCATCTGTTGTGGGAAGGCAACCAGAGAATTTGGGAATGACATTTTGGAGATGCTTTCACTCTGTAAACTGTATAGAATGGTGTTTGTTCAGCATCAGTGTGCAGTTTCTAAGTTTGTCAAATCACATGGAGATGATGACCAAGCAGCTCTGGCTTTTCTTTATTATCACTGATCCCATCACTAGCATAAAATAGTCCTTTGTTTGCATGAAATCAGGCAAGCCTGTTAGGTTTAAAAGAGACTACACTGTGGGCAGAAAAAAGAGATGTAGTCTTTTTTGATAGGAGGTCTCAAAACTGCTTAAATTATCCTCTTGGTTAAGGAGAGCTCTTTGATTCCCTGAGGAAAATAAGTCTTAGTAGAACACCCTTGATCAACTATTTCACCTAAGTATGGCTAGGTAGGACATGTCTCCTTTCATTCCTTAGTAATGTGGGGCTTGTCTGCTTTCCTGCAAAATAAGGCATGCAGCTGCATTTACTACAACATATCTTCTCAGCTGTAGCAGTTGTTTTCATTCACTATAAAGATCTTAACCTTTGTTTTAAAAAGATCTTTCTTCCTGGATGTACCAAATGTGAGGGATTAATCACTGGTCCAGTGTGAAGCATGATATCAACCACTGTCTCTCTGCAGTTTAGAAACCTGTCATAAGAGCAAAGTGCATCCATCCAGGAAGAGATGTAGTAGTAGATCAGTAGTTTCCGGAATCAGGAATCTCTTTCTGTTAGACTACTTGACATTTCATCTGGAATTGAAGATTCACCTTTTTGTTGTTTTTGTTTTAATAGCAAAAGTATGGTTCTTCCACTTGAGTTTCTGATATAGAAAGCAGCCTATCCATTTAAAAGCAAATAATTTTTTTTGGCTTTGTTTTCTTAAAGAGGACTTAATGTCTTGCACACTTAATGCTCCCACTTGATGGGTGAGAACATGGCTATCACACAGTGCTATATTAAACATGATTAAATGCATTTCTAGACTGCACACTTCGAGTGCTGTGATGCAAGTGAGTTGAAAATAAACTGAATCAGTGATGTCACATTCTCAGCTTGTTGACTTTAATTTGAAACTTTTATTTTAAGCTTTAATCCTTTGTGGTACTTAGCATCATGTGTTCTGTATTACTTTTCTGTTATGTTTTTTATCCCTTTCAAGTTGATGGGAGTTCAGAAATTCAATTTACATCCCTGCTCTTATTATTTTACTCTTTTTGTAGCCATCTGACTCTACTCACATCACAAGTGATGATGAAAGATTTCTTCATAATCTAATATTAGAAGAAAGGGATAAAGAGAGTTTCACAGCAGTTGTCATTACAGGTGTACAACCAGATCACATGCAGTACTTGAAAAACTACTTTCATCTTTGGACAAGGCAGCTGGCGTAAGTTGGCGATTTAAAAGATTTAAACAGTGGGATACTAACAAAGTCAGATAATTATGAACTGCTTTCTTTTTGTTCCTTGACATTGGCCTTATTCCTGTTAAGGCTGTTGATACTACAATTAGTCTTCTTACGTAACCAGTTTTACAGAAGCTAACACAACTGAGTGGGCCCCCCCAACCAAAGATGTGACTTGATGATTGATACATAATTACCCACTATAATTTTTAGTAGCCTATTCAAGTTAATGTTGTATTACTAATGTAATAATTTGTTAATCTAATTACTAATAACTGCATCAGTTACTTTGCTCAGGGCTGTGCTCTAGTTGGTACCTAGCTTTGTATTTGCAGTCTTAGGGGGATCTTTTCGTTGGTTGACTTTTTTAAACAACAACGGAAAGTACTGCTGCTTCATCCCAGTTTAGGAGGGAGAAGGATATATGATATTGTCCACTCTGTACTACAGTAATGTCATCAGTGGGCCTGCAGAGCCTGGAGATACCTGTGAATAGTTTTTGGGCTTACCTGTTAAGATGATGGATCCATCTGTGAATGTAAACTGAAATACAAAGTCATAGACCAATTTTGAAATCTGGCGAACTATAGAACTTTGTTTTCAAACTATGATTTTGTTTTTGTGATACCTATAATCTGATAATAATAGATATGCTTAAAAAAAGGATTAATATAAGAATCAAATAATATCTTATTATGTGAAATATCTTTCAGTGTTGCACATAAAAACTTGTTGCTGAAACTATTTTTAACCTCATGAAAATGTAGGGTACATCTACATGCAGAGAATAACTTAGGTCCCTCATTAGCTTCCAGGTGCTCGTCAAGTGAACACTCACACTTACGTGTGTGTTAGTTCTTTCCAGCCATCTCTTGAAGTGAAAGACCTGCCTCTGTTTGAGATGGAACCCAGGTGGAATTACTCAAATACATGCCCTGTAGCTGTTACAGTAAAACCAATCAGATTTAGCCTTCCAGTGCTACACAGTCCTGCATCACTATTTCAGCTGTAATGGCCCTTTACCCCTTGAACACCTCCCCATTCCCTTCTGCCATGCATTTTGCCACACATGCATGATACCAGTTTCATTCTGCTTTAATGGGCTGCAGCACAGCCCTCATTATTTTGGGTGCTTTGAAGTGGAGATGAACCTCTAAAATAACTATGTCTTAAGGCCATGAGACTACCTTTTGAAGAAATGCAGACAAAATACTAAGCAATTTGGACATACCATAAAGTCCTGAGCAATGAGACTATGAGGAGCTGTTTTCTGGAAACTAAGATTTCTCTTTGGGGAACATTTAGTGCAGTGGATGTCAGAAGCAAAGCAATTATAAACTTGCAGGTGCATTTAACTTTTGTCATGCACTCAGTCCCATTGACTCGTATAATCTCATTTTTGTCCACATGATCTCCCAGAGGCTTAAGGATTCAGTCTTTGAAGTTGGAAGAACTAGCTAGCTTGCTGAAAAGTTGAAGTAAATAGAGTTAAGTTCCTCAGTTTTCTCAAATTGCATATGTCTATGAAATTAATTAATCTATCTGACCATGTGGATTTTTGAAGTTTCTTAAATGAGGAAAAACGCCCATTAAAAAACAATGTTTACAACAGAAAAATTATTTCTAATATACAGATCACATTCATGACTCCTACCTACATTCAAATTTGTATAAATAACTTAAAGATAATCATTGTTTGTTACATGTTTCTATTACTATGAGATGATTGATACAAAACTGGTATCAGAAACAAAGTGTGGAAAGATTTGTGGCTCTAGTTCTTTCTGATCTCCAGAGTGCAGAACAATTTACAGTAGTTTTATTAGTTTACCCTGTGATGTGAAGGATCTGTAGCCATGTAACAGTTCTATTTTTTTGCACTTCTGCATTTTTTTAAAATTTGTTCCAATTATTTTACCCAAAAATTGGTCCTAATGTGATTGTGCATGACAGAGGTGAATGAAAAGCAGTCACTCCCTTTAGTGAATCTTCTGTACCAGATATATGTTGTCAAGGAGTTGATTTATAACAGTGCAACAAACCAGTTATATTTTAATAAAAATACGAGCTTATTTAGATTTTTGAAAACATTATGATGTGCAATTTTTAAATTTCACTTGCTGGTTTGTGTTTTTTTCTGAAATGTATTTCAGACATATTTATCACTATTATATCCATGGACCCAAAGGAAATGAAGCTAATGCTGTAACAAAAGACATGAGCCCTTTCAACAACATCGACATTCAGGTAAAAGATTTTATACATGTTAGTCAAAAGTCCTCTTTGATGGCAACTTATTTCATGTTGTGCTTGTTCCTCTGTAATCATGCATTTTAAAATACAGCATTCAAGATCTTATGTTGTTTGATTTTTTGAAGTCATTTTATTTAGCATTACAATGTAGGAACTAATCCATTTGCTAACAGTTAATTGTCAAAATGCTTGTTACTCTAAGTCTTTTGCTCTAAGGAAATTCACCTTGTTTTCCTTTTTTTCCAGATTTCAATGTTTGAAAAAGGAAAAGTACCAAAGATTGTCAATCTGAGGGAGATCAAAGATGACATGCAGACATTGTATATAAATACTGCAGCAGATAGTTTTGAGTTTAAGGCACATGTTGAAGAAGAAGGTATAGTTGAAGGTATCATCCGATACCATCCCTTCCTGTATGATAAAGAAACATACCCTGATGATCCATGTTTTCCATCAAGTAAGTGAAGTGTTTTGCTGCTTGTCAGTCCTGTCACATAGAGTCCTACTACTCTAAATGTTTTAATGAAATAAAAACTAGAACAATTTAAGTTGAAGTGCACATTGTTACCTGATTTAGGTTGTGTTGGAACAGAAATTCTTTTGGATGCCTTTTTTTGGATGAACAGATCCTGTGAATAAATTGGCTGTTGTGGTAACTCATTCCAGTAAACCTGATCTTTGACGTAACACCATCTGATTTCAAACTATAAAATCTTTCCAAACGTAGTCCAACTGAAACTTTGCACTTTTCTGACTGCATCTTTGCTCCAACAAAGTGGTAAAATATGAGCAGTTAGATTGAAGAGATTCTAGTATCAGAATACTGCAAAGGACAACATGTAGTCTGAAGTTCTTCATTTAAAATGTTTTATTCGGTCTTGGTGAGTTTTCAAATGCTGGGGGTTTTAAAATATTTAGTGCTGGTGTTTTGTTTTTTTTTTTTTTTTTTGGACAAAGCAAATCTTGAGTTAATTGGGACAAGATTTTATGATACTACAAGAACATCAGTTGAAACTAAAGAAAATGTAACACTCAAATTTTAAATATTCAAATTTGGTAGATTTGGTAATATTTGACTTCCATTTAGAATTTTTGTTCAGCTTTCTTAGTTTTTCTGCTTGGTATTTCTAAAACAGGAAAAACCCCCTAATATAATATATGATGAGCTTGATATCATGTGCATTGCTACTGTGCTCAAGTTAATAACAATAGTACTTCTTAATTTAGAGTGCTCTGGTTTTTTATATATTAGTTTTTTAAGGAAGTATATTCAAGGAGACTCTTTTCTTTTTTATCAAGGGTTAAATGATGATGATGATGATGACTGCTTTATAGTAGAAAAAGGTGCCAGAGGAAAAAGGCCTATTTTTGAATGTTTTTGGAATGGAAGATTAATACCATACACAACTGTGGAAGAGTAAGTGGTAATCTGTTTCTACAGTCTGTTTCTATAATGTAAACGTCTCTTTATAAAAAAGAATTTCAATGTCTTTCTCCTTTTAAGTTTTGACTGGTGTGCTCCTCCAAAGAAGAGAGGATTGGCACCAATTGAATGCTACAACAGAATTTCTGGTGCATTGTTTACCAATGATAAGTTCCAGGTCAGCACAAACAAACTCACTTTCATGGATCTGGAGCTGAAGCTAAAGGATAAGAATACTCTGTTCACGAGAATCTTCAATGGACAGGTAATTGTTGCATTCTGTTAAGTGTTTCTTCTTGGTGAAGTTCAATGTGTGTGATACAGAAATGTTTTGCTCACTTGTTATTTGTTCATGTCTCTGGTTTAGTGAGCAGTGAAGCTGAATCTTGAAATCTGAAAAATTAAGACTCAGTATTTTTCCTTTTATTTTCTTAATTACTGTATTTAGTTGTTACATGACAGTTTTTGTGGAAAGACCTAAGGTTATGACCTAAAGGAATATGGCTGCTCGGGGAAGCACTTTTTTTTTTGTCTTGAAATGTAATTTTCCTAGAATTTTTTAGTGTTTTCAGATTGAAGAATCCTTTTTTTCTTTGTGTCTTTGTTTCTGTTTCTTTGTTTCTTTCTTTTTCTTTTTTGTTTCTTCTTTTGTACTTTTGTTCTTTTTGTGTGTGTGTCTTTTTGATGTTTAGCTTTTTTTTGTTTGAGTACAGTATCTCTGTACTGTTGCAATTGTACAGACTTCTGATGTGGTCAGATACAAATTCTGTAATACATTGTTAATATGTCCTTATTTTGTAATCTCTTTATAGGAGCAGCGAATGAAAATTGACAGAGAATTTGCTCTGTGGCTCAAAGAGTGTCATGAAAAATATGACAAACAGATAAAATTCACAGTCTTTAAAGGAATAACTGTACGTAGTGATATACCATCCAAAAGAATGCAGAGCCCTTGGACAACGTATGCTGCAATAGAGTGGGATGGAAAAACATACAAAACTGGGCAGCTGGTAAGTTAGTTGAACCCTCTAAAAGGCAAATACTGTACATTTGATGCAGGAGTAATGTATTAATTGGTCTCTTCTGCTTACAGGTAAAAACCACTAAGACTCATCCAATATTCTATGGAAGTATTGAGAAATTTTTTTTGTATGGAGACCATGATGGGGATATATTTGCCACTGGGGGAGAGGTTCAAATTGCTTTGGTAAGAACAAATACAGAAAGGATTCACCCAGCTAGTATGGATATTAAATCTTTAAACATGTTGTCAGACTTCATTAAGTTACCTTTAAATAACAGTTGGAAATGATGTAATATTTGACAATCAGCAGTCTAGAAATGCTCAACTTTAATGTGAATATGTTAAAATTATTTTTCATTATCGGCCATCTGACTCGTTAAAATTTGCATATGAAATAGTGTCACAGTTGGCATCAAGAGTATGTTGTGCATCCATTTGTAATCCTTGTGATTTCAGCAAATTTTAAAACATAGTCTTGTGGTGTCACCAGGTAGTATTTATTAGCATATTGCATTATGTCTATGCTGAGTTGTCTCTAGTCCCCTGACTGGGATGTCTTTCTTCTCTGACATATTGTAAAGTCTGACCATTTATAACTGCACTGAATTTTTATTTCAGGAACCACAAGCATTGTATGCTGAAACGAAAATTATTCCAATCTCAAAACTTGACAGAACAGTGTCTGACAAAGTTGTTAAAAAATACATAGAGGATGAAATGGCAAGGTAAGCACTAAGTAACAATTACATAATTGTGGAGGTCCTAATTACAGTTTTTGTATTTAATCAGGAACTAAACAGAGTTCAGTTTTGTTCCCAAATGGGAAAACAGTCATCTGTTTCAGTAGAAACAAAAAAAAATTATAAACCAAGAAGAAATAGCTTGGAATTTGTTGTTTTTTTTTTTTTCCCCTACCCCAAAAATAGCTTCATGTCTATTTAACTTAAGATAAATTGCCCTTTATTTTAACTTACTGAAAAAGTGTTCACCCTTTCTTTTTTTGTTAGACTTCCTGACAAATTATCAGTCACATGGCCTGAAGGAGATGAGTTGTTACCAAATGATACAAGATTTGCTGGTACACCAATAGGTATATTTTTTTCTTCCAAATACTAAAACATTAAATGCCAGTTTAAAAATACATCACGCACTCTTGTTAAAAAGACAAGCATACAGAAATCTCTGATCACTTTTAATCCACAGCATGTTTTAAAAGTCTGTTATTTTTCATTTTAAATACAGGAGCGTTAAGAATAGAAATTTTGAATAAAAAAGGAGAAGCAATGCAAAAACTTCCAGGTACAAGCCACGGAGGTTCAAAGAAACTTCTTGTTGAACTCAAGGTTATTTTGCATTGTGAGTATTTCATTATAT
Source organism: Aphelocoma coerulescens (assembly GCF_041296385.1). Lineage (NCBI taxonomy): Eukaryota > Metazoa > Chordata > Aves > Passeriformes > Corvidae > Aphelocoma > Aphelocoma coerulescens. The sequence continues at coordinate 117,617,097 of NC_091015.1, read as the reverse complement.
TCAATTGTATCTTTATTATTTTTAAAGTGCATAATGGATAAGGTATTTCACTTTGTAATATGTATATATCTAAAATACATATTAGAATTTGATAAATGGATGTGGAAGTTAGACAATACTCCACCAGTTCGTGTAGCATTTCAAAGCCACTTTTCATGAAATGACAAGTGCCTCAGTGCCATGTATTTAATGTCTTAATGCTGTACTTTGATTACATCTTCTGTCACAAGTAAGGAGGGCCTATCAATTCCAGCCTATCTACTTAACATGCATACATGAGTAAAATGGATAATGTTTCTGTAATTAGCATGGCAATTTACGTGAGCTGCATAAAAGTAGGGATCAGGCTTGTTTAGTATCTAACATAAAGTCACTTCAGAATTTTTAAAAAAACAAGTTTTTTTGATTTACTGTTTAGTGGTTTCCATTTTGTGGGTGCTTCACTTGATGTTCTCACATTGCATTGTTAAGAATTGCATTCTGTTCAAGGCAGCTGAAATCACTGTTTTATTTTGAACACAGAATTAGAACACTAAATTCTCTGAAAACTTAAATTTTGCACATATTAAATGTATTTGAAACTTGTAGAAACTTAAAATCTTGTTTATCTTGTTTCTTTCCATACACCATAGGTAAATGAATTCCTTTATCTGTTAAGAGTTATAAAAATACCTATCTGAAGCACTGAGGTTATTGTAGTGATACACATCAAAGGAAAACAAATGGAAGTATACGTATCACAACAAATGGAAGTAAACAATTTAGTATGTGTGTCATGAGACTACACATGGTATTTTAATGGCACTCATTTATGGGAGCTGGCTGCTGTGCATGACCATTGTCCAGCGTAGTGTCCTGAGGCATAAAGAGGTTGGAGTTGAAAAAGCGGTGTTCGTTTAATATAGATTATCAAATTGTCTCCTATCAGCATGAGTGACAAACCAGTGTTTCGCAAACTTAGTACGGTACAGCACCCTGACTTCAGAAAGTATGAACTTGAGAGAGACCTGGTGTTTCTATTGCTCTGTTTTGTCAGGGTTGTTCCTAGGATTACTGAAAAGTCTGCCTCCAGACCTTTCATGTCTCCTGACCCATTAATTGATTGATGGAAATTTGTACTTTTAACTGTTTCTACTTCCTGTATTAGCTTTTTTCTCTACTCAGTTGAAGAATCAGTAGTGTAATCCTCATGTTCTTCGCCAGAACAATGAACAAGGTCCTATAAGTGATGATTTGGGCATGGCATACCTGTCAAACTCAAACCCCTAATTGTATGAATGAGAGAAATGTAGTTATACCCATACAAAGGCCAAGAGCAAATATCATGTGCAAGAAGTTCTTTTGAAGAATGGAATACTTGGCAGACTGTACTATGGACTACCAAGAGAGCTGAGCTATGAGAAACCTGCTCTATTACTGGAGAGTCTTATTATTCAAGCTTTGATTCAAAATTAGGGTTTGAATCAGGGTTAAGAGAATGATAAAAGTCTAGTTGACAGCTCTTATTTTATCTCATATATGCCATTTGGTGCAAGAACAGGGTCTTGAAACAGTTTTGCTAAGCTGTAAAACTATTTGTTTTTCTACTGCATTTCTTTTTGTTCTGTGTAGTCTTATTACAGTCACATTCTATATTCTAAAGTGTATTTTGGGAATAAAAAAGTATTAATGCCTCTTGACACTTCCAATAATAAATCTTACTTCTGTATTTATCTTAGGTTAGAGAACCAGTCAGTAAAACTGCCTCAGAGTTTCAGTTGTTCTGTTTTTGTATGTGTTTTAATTCTGCAGAGGTTTATAAAGACAAATAAAACAATTAGGAGCAAAACAGGAATGTTCTTTATCTTAGTTATGTGTTCTGTCAACTGCACATTTTTACCATTGCTTCGATTTAAACAATTTTGCTGCGGTCATATGTAAAGTTGATCCATTGCCAGCACGGAGTGCAGAGTGTTCTTACTTAATAGGGAACATACAACAAAAGAGTTAATAAAATTCAGCTTTACAAACCTTCTACTTTCAGTGCAATGTGCTTGAGGCTAGCAATTTTTAATTAAGATGGGATTAGACAGGGAACTCATATTTTTTAGCTGTGATCAATGTATTTAGTTGTGAAGCTGAATTGATGTTTATTAGGTCCAGAAACGATAGTGATACGTCATAATAGTAATACCAATGCTTGAAAAAGTTAAGAATTACAGTGTAAAATTTAAATACATGTAGCTGAGTGTTTGTTTTGCAGCACCTACTGAGAATAAAGAAATAATTTCCCATATCAGTCAGCATGGAGGCAAGTGGCCATACTGGTTTAAAAAAATGGGTAAGTTTGCATATTCAATATCTTCAGTTTGTGTATAATTTTTTTTTCTATCTAATTGTACTTTTATTTCTGTTTAGAAAATCTTCAGAAACTTGGTAACTACTCCTTGAAACTGCAAGTAGTATTGAATGAAAGTAATGCAGACACTTACGCAGGAAGGCCTCTACCATCTAAAGTATTTAAATTTACTATTGTAGGTAAGAATTCCAATCTTACTTTCTCCTACTTCTAGTGTTTCTGTTTGATTCATAGTATATCAAAATTTGTCATGTTCTAGTTGAGAGGTGATTTTCATCACTGAAAAGTAGTATTTGCACGTCAAATTTGAAGCATTTCCAGGAAACATGTTTTTTGTAGTAGGTTTTGATCTCACATGTAATGTGTTGGCTCTGCAGCAGGCAGTATACAGAAAAAATAAAGTTTTGATGGAATCTAAAGCTCCCTGATGTGAACTTTCCCAAATGTACTTAAAAAAATAAACTTACACTTCATTAGAATCACCCTCTTTCCTCATGCCATTGACACAAAGATTCTTTCATAAAACGAGTATTCATTAGCCCAACTTTCATGCATAAACCACAGAAACTCATTAAGAAACAGGTTATACATTTAAAATAAATATGTTGAGATTGAAGTATTTTTTTAATTAATTAAGGAAGAACCCTATGCAAAACTAAATTCTCATTTGGTTGTAATGGATATGTCTCTCTGGATTAACCATCATAAAATACTTACCACAATGCTTACTAGAATACTCACTTAAGAAAGGATCGGCATGGAAGGAGAGGTGGTAGGATAGCCCAGGGGTGTTTAGGCTTTCTGGAGCTTGATGATGGTGAGAATTAATGTTGATTGTGGCTAAGAGAGCTGAGAAGGCCAACAAGGCAGATACTTAGGTGGGAGTCTGTTACAGACCACCCAACCAGGATGCAGAGGCAGATTAAATACATAAACAGCTGGGAGAAGCGTCACAATCACTAGTCCTTGTTCTTGTGGGGGACTTTACCGTACCAGATGTCTGCTGGAAATATAACACAGCAGAGAGGAAATGGTCTAGGAGGTTCCTGGAGTGTGTGGAACAGAACTTGCTGACACAACTGGTGAGGGAGCCAGCTAGGGAAGGAGCCCTATCGGACTTTCTCTTTGTGAGCAGAGAAGTGGTGCCACTGGTGGGTGGTCAGAGGCTGTCTCAAGCATGTCAATCACAAAATGGTAGTTTACTCTGTTTACTATTAGTGAAGAAGGAAGGAGAATGGTTAGCAGAACTGCCACCTTGGACGTCCCAAGGGCAGAATTTGGCCTGTTTAGGTGAATGTTTGACAGAGTCCCTTGGGGGGTAGTCCTGATGGGCAGAGGAATCCAGAAAGGCTGGAGAAGAAGAGCAAAAAGGAAGCCTCATGACCTGGTCTTTGGAAGACTTTGGCCTCTTCAAAGATCTGCCTGGTAGAGTTCTACGGAAAGAGGCCCTGTATAGACAGGGGGCACAAGCAAGCTTGTTAGTATTCACAGGTCACCTCCAAGCTCAAGTCTGGTTCATCCCACTGAATAGGAAGTCAGACAAAAATACCTGGGGGCCTGCATGGATGAACAAGGAGCTACTGCCAAAACTCAACACAAAGAAGTATACAGAAGGTGGAAATAGGAACAGGTAACCAGGGAGGAATACAGAGACGCTATCCAAGCACAGAGGCATGGGGTTGGGAAAGCCAAAGTCCAGTTGGAATTGAAAGTGGAATCACTGGCAAGTGATATATCAAAGCCAACAAGGTGGGTGTCTTTAAATGTATGGGTGACAAAAGGATGGCTGAAATAAACATGGGCCCACTGCTGAATGGGGCAGGGAACACAGGATGTGGAAAAGGCTGAGATATTGAAATAGTCTTTGCCTTAATACTTACTAGTAAGACAGACCTCAGGAATCCCAGGCCCCAAATACTGGTGGAAGGTCTGGGGCAAGAAAGATACACCCTTGGTGGAAGATGATCAGGCTAGGGAATACCTAAGCAAACTGGTGATATATAAATCCATGGGCCATGAGGGGATGCACTCATGAAGCAGAGAGCTGGCTGGCATCGTTATGAGGCCACTCACACTAGTTGAATAATCATGGCAATTGAGAGAGCTGCCTGATGTTTTGAGGAAACCATCACTCCCATCTACAAAAAGCGCAAAGAGGACACAGAGAGCTACAGGCCAGTCAGTTTCATCTCAATCCGTGGGAAGATGATGGAACAGCTAGTCCTGAAAACCATTTCCAGGTACATGAAGGGCAAGAAGATCATCAGGAGTAGTTAGCGTGAATTTGCGTTCTATGATGAAAGGACTAGCTTAGTAGATGTTGTCTACCTAGACTTCAGCAAGATTCTCATCAGTAAGATCCCATAAAATCCTCACAGAGAAGCTGATGAAAGTTGAGCTGGATGAACAGACTGAGGTGAATTAACAAATAGCAGAACAGCTGAGCCCGGAGAGTGATGATCTGTGGTTCTAAGTTTAGTTGGAGGACAGTAAGTAGTGGTTACCCCATGGGTCAGTACAGGGTTTGATTGTGCTTTATGTCTTCATTCATGATCTGGATGATGAGACAGAATGTACCTTCAGCAAGTTTGCTGATAACACAAAACTGGGAAGAGTGGCTGATACACTTGAGAATTTGACACCTCTTGAGGTACCTCAACAGGCTGCCAAAGTTGGCTCTCAGGAACCTTATGAAATTCAACATGAAGGGCAAAGTCCTGCCCTTGCAGAAGGACAACCCCCAAGTTGCCACCCAAGTGTCTGGAAAGCAGCTTTGCAGGAAAGGACCTGGGTGTCCTGGTGGGCAGCAGGTGAACACGAACCAACAATGTGTCCTCACTGCAACAAGCATCAACAGCCTCTTGGGCTGCATTAGAAGCAGGCTGAGGGAGGTAATACTCTCACTCCACTCAGAGTTGGTGAGGCCACACCTGGAGTACTGTGCCCAGAACTGGACACATTATATTACGACACAGAGACATGGACATACTGGAGAGAGTCCAGCACAGGGCCATGAAGATGATGAACGGACTGGAGGGTGGTGAGGCCCTGGAACAATTTGCCCAGAGAAATTGTGGATGCCCCATCCCTGGAAGTGTTCAAGGACAGGCTCGATGCAGCTCTGAGCAACCTGGTCTAGTGGAAGGTGTCCCTGTCCATAGCAGAGGGGTTTGGAACTGGATAATCTTTACAGTCCCGTCCAACTCAAAACCATTCTATGATTCCATGATTTCTTACCTGAAGAAAGTCTGTGGGATCAGTGACTGTTTTGCCTGGAGAAGAGAATACTCATGGGGATCTTATCAATGTCTGTAAACAACTGAATGGAGTGTAAAGAAGGTGGAGCCAGGCTCTTTCCAGTGGTGCTCAGTTGGCAGGACCAGAGGCAGTGGGCACACACTGAAACACAGGAGGTTCTCTCCAAGCATCAGGAAACAGGTTTTCTTCACTATTAAGGTGACCCAGTGGTGGCACAAGTTGCCTGAGAAGTTGTGGAGTTTCCTTTCTTGGGGATAGTAAAAATTTGTCTAAATACGTTCCTGGGCAACTGACTCTAGGTGGCCCCACTTGGGCCAGGGACATTGGATAAAATAACCTCCAGAAAACCCTTCTGAACTCAGCCATTCTGTGAACTTTATCTACAAGGGGGACAGGAAGAAGGAAAGTTTAAAAAACCTCTAATTTCTTTGCATTTAATGTTAAAATGCATATTTTTGTCACAATTTTGGGAGATACAGCTAACATCTATTTTCAGAAGATCAAGAAAAAAAAAAATCAGTGTTTTCTGTAGCCTACTGGTTCTTTCACAAAATGACAGGCTTTGAATGCAAATTCTTGAGGAAGAAAAGAGTTCTTTGTATGTAGCATATTCTTCTAAAAGCTGCTTATTGGCAGAGTAGAAAGAGGTATTCGTGTATGATAATACAGGAAAAAAATGTTTGGCATTACTTGAAAAGAGTAGCTATTTGAACATATGTCTGAAAACATGCCATTGAAGGCTCAAGATATTTCTGTGAACTTGCAAGAAAAGAAAAGAAAAAATCTCATTTTCTGAACAAAAATGAACCTTGTCTGCTCTTTTATCTCTTTATCAAAGTGAAAAGAGAATCTTTTCAGTAGTAGTGTGGCTTCCCCCAGTATGGCAGCATTCAATTAAAAATTCCTTCAGCTATAACAATTGAAATAAACAAATCTCCTTGGAAAGGAATAAAACTTTGAAAAATCTATTTACCTAATATTTTGGTACTTCTAACTCAAGGGATACCAAAATCAACTTTAGCTATCTATTGCTGCTTTTGTATTTAATCAGAAGATAGTTCAACATTTTTAGCACTGTCAGTTTTTTAAGGTAAATATTTCAAGTTTTTATTTTTGCAATTGTTTTGTGTTGTCTCAGAGGCAGCCATAAAGCTTCATGCTTATTATTCCAAAATATTAACATTTGTGTTACTTTTTATGTATGTTGATTCTAAAAATCCAGAAAAGAACAGTCTACACTGAAAAAGCATTTTTGGCCGAGTAACAAATTATTCTATTTCACTAACAGCGGGTTGTTACTGAGTGTTTATACTTCTTGATAAGCTAAAAAATTGTCATAAATGCTGGTTAAAACTGAGCTTCCTAAGTCAATCTACAAGGTTTGTGGTTTTAGTTCAGACATGTTCTTTTAGTAGTTGCTTACTTTAATATTGCAGGAGTTATTTTATTGTTACTTTCTCAAATCATTTTACAGTTTTAGCATTCACTTATAATGATAAATAAAGTTGTAGACATTATAAAGTTGAGGTCTTTTTCTTGTTATAACCAGTGACTAATTTTGGCCAATACAAGGTATCTGTCATCTCTTGTGCAAAGGAAGCTCCCTGATAATGACACCCCTAGGTGTTGAAAGCAGTTGTTAATTTGAGTTTGAAATTGTTTGGTAGGATATTTATTTACCATTTAGCTCAGCAGGGCATTTCTTCTTTTTTCAAAGGCCACTTGGTCAACACAGTCTAATTCCACAAAATACGATTCTTGATTTACATGCTCCCACTTGTGGCCGCTGTTTGGTCTTGTTTGTTAGTGCCTAACTGGAGGCAGTCTAATGGGGCCAGGTTTCACAGGATAGATACACTCACATTTCTTTTTCTAGTACTTGTCATCCCATATCTTTATCTCTCAAATTTGGGGTAGTTGTAGAACAAAAATGTTTAGTTGCATGAATGATTTATTTTACCAGAATTAAAGCAATTAAACCTTTAAGAAAAGCTGTCCACACAGAATTGTTCACTTTCAGGTGCTGTATTGGTGTTGTGAATACTTTGGGAATTTTGACTATCCTGTTATGTTTCTTATACTGTAGTCTACTGCTGTTATATTTTTAACTATTCTTTTTATTTTAGTATAAGTTAAAAAAAGGAACATCAATAAACCATAACTTTGGTTATAATTGTATTCTGAACAGCCTGTTTACTTTGCATCTGAAAACTACTTCACTTAATTGCAGCCTTAATCAAGAAAAAGCCAATGAACACACATAATTCTTTCTAAAAATGTATTATTCTTTTCTCTTAGAGGGCAAACCAGAGAAATTTTTGGTGGGTCTTTTGGAGCTTCCTTTTCGAATTGGAGTACCTTTTAATATTCCTTTGGAATTGCAGGATGAATTTGGTCATCCAACGCACTTGACAACTCGCCTTAGACCAATTCTGGAAGCTAGGTAATACAGATACAGCCATCTCTCTCTTTTTTTTTTTTTTTCCCCTTTCTTCACGTTACAATAATATAATAATACTTCAGGATTTATCTGAATGATATACTGGGAATTTCTCACATAAATTAACTGACATTTTTGCTTTTATTTTCATAAGAGTATCTGAAAATATCTTGTCTATTAAAACTCTGTGTTTGTTTCTAAATTCTCTTATGTTTCTATATATTTTTCTAGTGGATTAACATTGAAGCATGAAGACATACCTGTGGCAACAAAGTGTATCATTAAGGGTGTTACTGCTAAAGGCTGTATAAATAGTTGCCAGGGCAAGGTAGGCTAATAAATTTAAACTTGAAGTAACATATTAAAAAAAAAAGATACAGAGAAAATAAGTTTTGTGTAAAATGACTTGTCACATAGTGTTGGCTAAGTTTGGTCTACATTAGTGACTACAGGTATTTCTTGGGATATTTCCAAATTATCTCTTAGAGCTCTACGTGTGGAGCAATTTATATTTCCCATACCTGCACTCTTTTCAGCTGATGGAACTGGAAGGGCTGAGCAACACATGGGTGTGTGGTAGAGTGCACCCAGCACACCAAATCAGCTGTCTTAGTTTGAACTGGTGCTGAGATTGGTTTAAGCCTGACCCTGAACCGTGCCATAAATCAAGTCCCTCCTGATGGGAGAGAATTTTCGAAAAGTCCTTGCAAGGAGTTTCAAAGATAAACCAAGACTTTTCTTTGAGTTTCAATGCTTCCAGATAGTTGTTTATTAAGTCTTATCAGAGGAACAGAGCCACTAGTGTGACCCAGGTACAGCATAGAGCACAGAAAAGCAGGAGTGGAGGCTCTCTATCAAGATTTACACAGCCTTTTAAAGATATTTTAACCAATAGTTATTAAAAACATATATTATTTTCACTTTCCTACCAATTATTCAGTAACATGGGCAGGAACTGTGGAATTCTCTATCCAGTCATTCCAAACTACTTTTACTGCAGAACATGGAGTAGTAGAAGAAGGAGAAGAAGGTTTAGAGAACAACAACAATCCTCCATTTTGACATTTTTTACTCTTATCTATTTACTACAAAGAGAAGCCCAAAACCTCTAAATTTTTCACCCTGTGACAATCTTACATAGTAGTCTATCACCTAATTCACACCACTGTATTTTCTAGTTCTTGTCTGATCGTTGGTAATTTTTTCCAAGGTTGGAGGCTAAAACAGTGTTGTTCAGGGGGGTAAGAACCCTTAAAAACAGGCAGAGAAATATTCTTGGCACTCTGGGTTCCTACATAAGCCAAATCATCCTGGTGACTTCTGCATTGAAAGATGATAGGGAGCACTGAAATCTTCCATTCTTAGTTGAGATGATGAGTAGTAATAGCTAATATGCAGGATGTCTGCTTGAGCTTATTTAAATGTTTCCACTATTCTGGTTGCACTTCAGTAGTGAATATGTTATCCAAATCTAGCCTGTTACTGATGGATTCTCAGCACCTTGTCAAGCTGCTGCTTTACTGTAAAAACCAAAACCTACATTACATGTTAAAGATATTTCTTTCATAAAACAGGTATTAATGCTTCTGATAAATATAGACTTAAAGGTTTTTTAAAAATAATTTAAACATTATTTATATGGCATATTTACACAGTATTTTAGCCAGGTCCGTATCCCTTCATTTAGTCTTGTAGTCTAGCATAGTAAAGATAAAGCTAGGAGCTGAGTTACCCCAGTTACACTGTTGATATTATTGCTTAAAAAATAGTGACTAGTGTTGCTGCAAGAAGGATTTCTAAATAGGAGAAAGAGCATATACCTGCTTATTGAAAATTAAATTAATTAATTTCAGTGTAGTAAATTTTGTAGGCAATGTTCAGAATTTAAGGTAAAGGGCAAGAATAATGCTGTAAGATGGAGTGGATTATGAGAAGTAAAGTGTAGAGGAGCAAAAATGCCAGACTTTAGCAAGAGATAAATTTGGTGAGGGGCAAGACCAAGAATCATTTAAGGAACTTGCAGTACTGAAATAACATCATACCATAATAATTAAAAAAGAAGGGGTGTTACTTTCTTCTTATTATTCTTCATTCTCTCATTTTAATACAAAAATTGGTTTTAGTGATGCAGTTTACAGGAGTTATTTTTCTTAAATCCTCAATCAAAGATGAGATGGACAGTGGTAGTGGTGCCTTGCTGAGGAACAACAAACACAGAACTTGCAGACCCTTTCTTTAAAACTACTTTTCTTTTGAACTGCTATATTTTTCCCTATTAAAACAGCTTCTAAGCAGGAAACCACAAGTTATGATAGCTACTTTTCATGGTTTCAGAAGCATGTAGTTTAACATAAAAATCCTGAATTGAATGTCTCTGGTTATAATAGCATGGAAAAGACAGATTTTAGTACAGGGGGAAAAAATTTTTGGTTTGTTGTAGCAGTGCAAGAAAATGTCTAGGAACTTCTGAAATTAACATATGTACAAATTGACATGTTTATGTGAGACTATTATATGGTTTTGTTTAAGTTAATATTTAAAATATTCTTTTCATTAGAATTTTAATCTGAAGATTACTCTTCCTGGTTTAAAAGAAGATACACAAGTCATTAAAATAAGATTGCAGCCTGGTAAGTATCCCTAAAATATTTAGTGAAATTCTCTTAAATATTATTCTGACACTATTAATGAAAGCTTCTCTCAAGAAAGTAAAATATTTAGTGAGGCATAAAAAAGGATCCAAGTTATGACTAGGAAAGAAATAAAGCCAGGAGCATCTCGTTCTTGGCAGGAATATCATTGTGCTCACAGCCCAATTTTATCTACTAGTCCAGGAGCTGGAATTTTTCTCTGCTTATTTGAGATGCATTTTCCTCTTTTAATTACTTTAAATCCTTTTCTTATCGAATACCTCTGAATGAATGAATGTCTTATCTTCTCATTTTTCTGTAGCATTAAGATTTATAATCTGTGCTAATCTGCATTGACCTGTTTTCCCTGCGGAAAACATTTTATGAATGAGTACGTGCTCATTCAGTTTCTTACCCCAGCAAAGGGGGATGCTTTGGCAATTGAATTATGTCTGAAATTTTAATGTTACATTGTTGAATGTATCATAATGCAGGAGAGGATCATAGAGGTCTGTAAGGATACTGCCCTTACCAGACTTTTATGTTTTGTGGATGTCTTGATTCTGAAGGCTCTCTTACATGAGATTTGTTATCCCTTGTTACCTGGCTTCTTCTGGTTTTGGGATATAAGGTAGTATGGCTAAATTTTAGCCTCCCAGATTACCAAACATCAGTCTTGCCCATCTAAGACCAACAGTGCACAGTGTAGTGCATTATTCTTTTGAGGAGTTAAGGTTTTATGTAGAAAACAGCAAAATGATTGGACTTGAGACAGACTGTGTTGTGTGTTACTGATATTTACCTTGGTCTGAAGGCAGCTTCATCCTTCATAGTGATTTTGACAATGTAAAGATCCTTCACTACCTCTTTCTTCTCACTTGAGGTATTGGCCTTGAAAGCTCTTTTTTGACAAAGTAATTATAAAAGCTATTTCAGTCTCGTTCTTCAACCAGTGAGTTTGAAATAGAAGTTTTAATAAATCATGCATAAAGGATGCTTCTGAAAAATTGCCATCTTTGTTCCTTCAGAGCCTGTCTTTTAATAGTAATCTATTACTTAATCTCTTTTTAAAAACTCATAAAATCATTATGTGTTCCAGGGGATAGACTCACTTGAATAGCTTCACTTCATTATCCAACTAATGACAACAAAATTTTCTTTTGCATTTCTTTGCGTGCAGATTGTAGCTGTGATAGCTTTGGCAATTAATTGGATATCTCAATATTAATATTTTTGCGTTTAACATGTCAGAAGAAAGTTCCAAGTTTCTTTTTGATGAATGTGAATCCATGTAATATGTAAACAGAACTATATCATGTGTTTACACCTCGTACATTCTGAATTTCATCAGAATGATGGAGTCCCCCCATGTTTGTCTAACTGTTCTCTACTAAATTAATTCAAAACATTGGCAGATGATATGTATTGAAGGACAGAAACATTTCAGTACAAACCAATATACCTGAATTGTTTGAATTATTTGTTACCACAAACATCTTGGTAGCTTGGCTTTGAAAACTCTTTGAGACAGCAAAAATTGAAATTCAATGTCTCACAAGTTATCTAAAATATAACTATTGTTCTGCAATTGTGCATTTTTTTACAGGCCCTCCTCGTCAGTTGAAAGTAAAACCAGATTCAGAAATTCTGAAGATTGAAAATGGTACAGCTTTTCCCTTTCAGGTTGAAGTGCTGGATGAATCAGGAAATATAACAGCACAGCCAGAGTTGATTGTTCATTGTAAGGTAAACTGCATTTCATTGAGTGCCATAAGGATTTTGATTCATGCTTGTTAAAGGGCTGGAAAGAATCTTGTTTGGAATCTGTAGAATTTAGTATCTTTAGCAATGCTTTTGAAGTTTCTACAGCTTGCTATCCATAACTGTGACTCTCTTACCTCTCATCTATTATGAGCCATTCAGTAAGTTTAAGAATCAGTGGAACCTGGCCTTAGAAATGGAAGAGAAAATTATGTGAGGGTATTTTGGTTCAATTTTAAGGTATTCTACGCCGTATTTGTCATATACAATGCTAAAATTTATTCAGAAAAATAACTTCATACAGCTTTTTATATTTTTTAAGTTGAAAATTCGAGTCTAGTGCCTGAAAATAATATTAGACTATTATCATAAGCACTAATATAAGCTCAGAAGGGAATGTGTATCTTGCTCCGACTTTAGGAAGTAAAAAAACTTCCCCTTTTGGCCCTCTTTTTTGACTCAAGAAAGTGACTTTTCCGTTTCTAGTGAAATCCAGCAAGGATATGTAAAAATGTTTTCCTGCTGCAAAAGTCTGCATTCCATTTGTACTTTGTGTACTCTCTCTTCATGTAGACTGGGTCTGCAGTGATATGATGATGTGTTAAACTTGGTGTTTAAATTTCTGTAATGTGTGATGTTTAGTAAATTAATGAAAAGGAAGTTTACTTCACAAGTTAATTGAATTTATTGCATAATGGCAGAAGAGTCTAATTAATGTGTGTAAATAAAGCAAGCTAATAGATAGTATGTTTTATTTCTGTAACTTACTCCTTTCTCCCACACATCTCTTACCACCTGCAGAAAAATACAGGTGTTGATTTTTACAGTTGTTGGAAAACTGAAACATATTAATTTTTTCTGTATATAATTATATATATGTTTGGACTTGTGCAAATAATCATTTCTGAAATAATCATGGTAGTTCTGTAAAAGAAATTTGCTGTTTAATCTTACATTTTAAACAGTTTTTAGGTGCTTCAGACCTTCCTGTGTATTCTGTGGACTGCAGTAATGGAGGAACAAACATTTTAACTGGTCCAGTTATACATGTACAGAATATCAAGAAAGACCAGATACTGAAAGCAAGGATTGAAGTACTTGTGAGTATTGTTTGGAATGTTTGGATGAACAAAAGATTGAAAGCAGTTTATTGTCCTGTCTTGCTAGCATTCGTTATGAATAAGCTTAGCCCCCCAAAAGTTACTGGTTTAAGTATCATAAACCTCAAAATCAGATGGCTACATTTTTTCATCTCTAGAAAATCATAAGGCAAAGAGTTTTTTCCATTTTTCTTCACCTCTTACTCTATTTCTTAAATCCCTGAGGTGTTTCAGAAATATTCATGTTTCCTGGGATTTTTCTTCTCCTTTTTAATTCCTGGATTGTTTTGGCAAATTGCCCTCATTGCATAAACATTTAGTGTAAGAATCGGTATGGCAATCAATAGTTTTTTGTAGCATTTCAGTTTCAAAGCTCATGAAGTATGAATTTTTTTAAATACTATTGAACATTCCAGTTCCCTGGTAGTCAGGAGAGTCACACTGCTGGAGAAAATAAGACCTGTGTGTGTTTTACCCTGGAAAAATGTGCAAATAAGTACTAATATGGCAAGGTGAATTATATGAAAGGATACTTAGGGTTACTCTTAGAAAGTATTTTGTAAATTTTATAACCTACTACTTCTGGAATAGAAAAAAATCTAAATAGCTACTATCAATTCTAGTATCTCTTTAAAGTTGTAAGTGTACTGGCATATCTTTTTGATTTACTTTTGAAAGTCAAGCTGATTTCATGTTTGGACACCTGGTCATACCTGGTAATTCTGAGTAGAGCTGTAGGCTATTATGGAGTTATGTGTATGCATGTCTAAATTTAGTACCTTAATTATATGTCTTTTCTTTTCACCTATGTATAGAATTGCAAAGATGTGCCACCAGTGGAAAAGATCATAAAGCTTCTTCCTAGCAGTCATGTTGCAAGACTACAGGTCTTAAGTATGAACGGACAAAAAGCTCTTCAGATTAAACATCAGGATGAAATCACTTGTGTTGCTGGCCATGTCATGAACAAACTTATATTTCAGATGTATGATGAAGCAGAAAGGGAAATACCCATAACTGCAGCTGCTGCAGAAAAAATCAAGGCAAGTACTTTGGAGTAAACAGCAGCATAATGTGGGGGAGCGACACAAAGCTGATACCCTTAAAAATCCATAAATGTCAGGCTATGAAATAATATTCCTCAAAACTGTACTAATAAACATGGAAACTTAACTCTTCTCTTAATTAATTTTTTAAATATTTTTATTCATTAAATATTAAGTTATGCTTCAGGGTAGTATTATGAAAAGCAGGTTAGTATTTCCAGTGCTTCTGCTAAACACATAAAATAATTACGATGTGGTTACGATTCCTCAGATCTGTGGCCTTCCCTGTATTTAGGAGCTCTGAGTAGGCATGTTCCTCATGAAGGCTTGCTTGCCTGTCTTATCCCTGTCTGTGTACTTATGTGGAGCCTAAGACAAACAGAGATTCACCAAATATATCACACTTGTATTTTTCCTAACTTAAGTTCAGTGAGGGAAACCTAATGTATGTTTTGATGTGCTTGGGGTTTTTTTTCAAATAGTTGGCTGTATTTCAGCAGGTAGCATTGGTTAGTGCTGGGAAATGCACAGGCTTTCCATTGAAAGCTGCTATTGCCTGTATGTTACATGAGCATATTTTAAATGGCTATAAGATGTATCATGTAGCTAATCATTTATAATTCAGCTTTTGATTAATTTATAAAATGATAATTTTAGGTTAACTGGACACCCAAAATTGACAGAGAGCTGTTGATGCAGGGATTATTACCTGATGTAAAAGTACCGACCTCAGTAAAAGATGTACGTTACTGTCTAATTACTTACCTTGATGAGCACGTGTCTTTGGAGAGTGCATTCACAGTCAGGTTTGTTCATTTGAAATATTTTGTTATTAATTATGTTATTGGCATAGAATTGGAGATCTCATTACTTCGGGGTAAAACAGAAGTCTTTCTACAGAAGCTGAAATAATGAAAGTGGTTGGCAAATTAACAGGAGAATGTAAGCTTGGGAGGTGGGGAGAGTTTGTGTAAATTTATTACATGAGAACATTACTTATGTGAAAGACTCCATCGTGATATGTTTGCATACAGCTCTGTAATCACTGGTGTAAGTATACATACAATGAAGAAGATTATTGCTGTTTTTGTAAACTTGAAGTAAACATCAGCTTACAGAATAACTAGTTTTACTGAAGAGTTAGGCAACTGGTGACTGAGGAGAAAAATGTCACTGCAAAGTTCGTTCTCATCTGGTTTCTCAGTCAAAACTGACAGGCTGTAAATTGAACTTTGAAATTACCTGTTTATCACTCTTATTAAGACTTGTATTTTTATTAAATTTATTAAGATGAATCTGATTCTAAATTACTTTAGTGTATTTCATGTGTTTTTAATAGGTTGAAATGAACTAATTAATTCACAGCACTCTGATGCCAGGGTAAATTTGCAGCAATTAGTCATTTCACAGATCTGCAGTAGGAAAATAAAATATATTACATGACCAAGCATTAAGATTCTTTAAGATATTTGCCATGCCTGCTATTATGTTATGTTTACCTTGATGAGAGAAATAAGTCAGTTTTCATGTGCCAACTCAGACCAGTTCCTGATGAACCCAAACACATTAAATGTAAACTAAAAGGATCAAACACACTGCAGATGGGTGAAGAACTGCAGAGTGAAATTGGTGAGTGCATATTCTTCATTTTCTTCTACAGTATATTTCTTTTTCTTGTCAGTTTAAGACTTCTATATTTACCAATGTCATCAAGAGTAAATTACCTTCAACTACTTTAATATAAAATACAGGTTTACATTGTCATTCACAGAAAGATGATCAGACTTCTGAATTGCCATTTTGCAATTCTGGAGTTACTCTCTGATAAGATTTGTCTTGTACTTTGTACATTGGGTCATTCATCGCTCTGAGTTCAAATGAATTCAAATAAATTTTTGTTTAGTTCATGTATTCTGAAGTCTGAAAGGCCATAAGAGCATTCAGACTATTGCTAAGGCATGGACTTCAAAGTGACACATTTTAATAGTTGCTTTAACCTAAGAGGAAGGCATGTTAGGCATCAGTCTTCTCATTCTCCTTTGGTTTCTGTGTGCAGTTGCCACATGACATAGTGAAAAATTAAAAATTCTTACAGTATTTTGGGACATTAAAAACTTGTGTGTGACTGAAGAAAGCGCATGGAACAAACTAAGAGGTTGAAAAACAGCTTTCAGTTTTAAGATTTTTTTTTAACTTTTGGGTAAGAAAAAATCTTTTTATTCAAAAAAGTGGGAAGCACAAATATGGGATATAGATACATTTGGTTTATACCCACAAGGTTGGGAGTTTTTATCAATGTATATAAAAACCTGAAGAGAATGTAAAGAAGTTGGAGCCAGGCTTTTCCTATGTGTGTTCAGAGACAGTAAATAGAGGCAATGGATACCAACTGAAACACAGAATGTTCCCCCTGAACATCAGGAAACACTTTTTTCACTGTGAGGGTGACCAAGCACTGGCACAGATTGCCCAGAGTTTGTGGAGTCCCCCTCCTTGGGGGATACCCTGAAGCTGCCTGTCTGCAGCTGGGTCAAGGTCACCCTACTAGAGCAGGGGGTTTGAACCAGGTGACATCCAGAGATGCCTCCCAACCTCAGCCTCTCTGTGATTTAGTGATAGTTATGTAAATTTTCTCTATATTGTGTCTGTGTTGTATACATTTATATTCCATGTGTTGTATGTTTCATTAAAGCAGCTGCTGAGGTAATCATCCTAATAATCATTTTAATTATCATTGTCTTTTTTAACAGATGTAATGATTACAGATCAGTTTGGAAATCAGGTTCAGACAGTGACATCTGCATGTGTAAATTCCCTAGGAGTTTCTGGGCCTGGACTTGATAAATCAAATTTGAAAGTAACTTGGCAGGTATTTATAAGATGTCATATAGTTTATTTCTTTGTGGCATTTGTGTCGTAATTGTCTTAATTCTGTTACACAGAATTGAACCAAAATTGTGGAAATTAGTCAAATTACACACTAGTTGGTCACTTAAAGCATTAAAATTGCATGATCCTGTTCTAAGGAACACAGCAGCATCTGTTAAAAACCTTATCATTGCTGCAGTTACACAATGTGAAGGCCAGTTCACTTCCTGCTTGAGTCAGGTTTGCTTTGTTTCTAGTTCATTGTTCTATATGTTTTCTTCTATCTTGCTTTTAAAAAGTCTTTTCTTTGTATTTATGTTGGTACAGTTGATGTTAAGATCCTTTGAAGAACCTTGTAGAATGGACTAGTGTCTATACCTTTTCAAATATGCTGGGTATAACCTGAAAAACAGGTTTCTGAGAAATTCTTGAGTTTGAAATGGGTCACTTCTTACTCATGAAGCTCATTTGAATTTAACAGAAGGAATAGAACTTGTCGTTTAATTTTTAGTCCACTGTCTCACAGTAAAAACACCAAATAGTGTTCAGAGAGCATAAATACTAAATGCTATATTTTAAAAATATTAATAAATTTTACTTTATTTGTTCTTGGTAAAATCTTCTCTTTATTTCTCAATAGGAAAGTACTCAAACAATGAAAGTAAAAGGTATTAGATATAAACCCTGTTTACTTGGAAGCAAAGAATTGTGCTTCGCTTGGCGTGAATTTTCTGACTTTATCAGAGTGAATTTAGTAGCAGGATCCCCTGCTAAATTGCAGTTTGTGGATTGGCCAGAGTTAGAAAAGGTAAGTTCAACAGTTTTGGTTTGAAAAAAAGCAACATGGTCTCTAGTCAGGTATTTTAATTCCCTTTTTCAGGAAATAGCTAACTGCATTAGATTTTTAAAAGCAAACTTATTTTGGAATAATCTAACTCATATGTGTTTACAACCTTAAATATTGTAAACTGTTTATTCTGCCCCATTTGCCTTTCTACAGATAGTGTAACTTTTGTGTAGTAATTTTACTGTGGGCTGGATCCTGACACCTGTCTTTCACTGCTGTTTTCCAAAGATACAGTCCTTACTGGTAGTAATGGCTGGCAGCTCATCTCTCCATCTCTTACTGGGGTTTTTTGATGTTCAGGATGCCAGATGGCAGTCCCAAATTTACTTCAGTTTACAAGTGTTTACTGTCAGAAAGTAAACACTTAAAGAGAATGGAGTATAGGACTTAAAAGAAATGGCTGGAGAAATTTGGTGCTGTATATCTATTTGCCTTGGGTTTTTAAAATTACTTTTCAGTGTTTACTTTGGCTATTCAAATAATAGTGCTTAACTTGCTGCAGAAACCAGAACAGAAAATTGAAAGCAGAAAAAAGAAAATCGTATCTCTGAGTAGAGGACAGGAATCAAGATTGGTGTTTTGGGAAAGTTACTGAAGAAAATAAAACAAAAGGTTCAGGGAGTTGCATAACTTATTTTTTTTCTCTAGACAGCTGTTTAAGTATATCAGAAAATAAAATTTTTGGGCCATAGCTCTTCTTACAAGGGCAGTGATAAGCCCCTTCAGAATCATATCCTTCCTTTAGGCATGTCAATGTGAGTAACCCATGCCATTCAATTCAAGTAGTGCATTTTATTCTAACAAGTGAATATAAATAAACTCTAAAAATACATACCAGCATACCATTTGATCATGGTCTAGCTGTTGTGGGAGCCAAATAGTATGGGAAAGGTGGATACTGTTGCTCTGGGGATTCCTGAACTGCTGTAAATGGCCAAGATATCTAGAATTGAATAGTATCATGCATTTGTATCTCTTCCAGCCTGTTGCAGTGATTAATGGTAGAGAATTGCAGAGGCCCCTTATTGTTCAGTTGTGTGATCAGTGGGGAAATCCAACTCCTGAGCCTAATGTCAAAATCAGCCTTACAAAGAGTAACAACTTAAAGGTAAGCATAGACCTCATTAGGTGAACTTTGTTTAACACAAGTTTTGTTGTCGTGTCTACATTATCTTCATTTTCAGGACATTTTTGGAAAAGTTAATAAAACATTGTAAGACCATAAAAGAATGATTAATCTAATATAAGAATAGTGGCAACAAATAACATAAATAGGTCCCAGGACAACAACCACAAATATAACAGAATTCCTATAGGACAGTGTCCACGTGTAATTTGAATACATTCCAGATCTTCTGCAGAATCTTCTTCCAAATTTTGCATGCACATCACACCATCCCATCCCCACATGTTATAAGAGGTAATTTACTGAATGATAGTAATTACAATGATAGTCTCAAATAGCAACCAAATAACTTCTATCTGGTGGTTCTTTGATTTTGATTCCTGAATTTTGACTTGCTGGTCTGTATGTAAAGCTGGTCAGCAGGTTTGGGCCCTACTTGAGTATCCTGTGAAAAGCATTGTCAGAATAAATGAAATTAAAACAGTGAGGATGCAAATCTAGGCCAAATTTAAGTGGTTACTGTCCTTTCCATAAGTGAGGTATGAGTGTCAGATGGTTTTTACGTTGGTCTGTACAAAGGAAGGACTTTGAGAGAATACTTCATTCATTAAAATGTTTGTCCTTGTTTTTGAACAAAAAGTGGAAAGTCAAGCTGTCAAACATTCCTACCTGTCAGTACAGAGGCTGTTATATTGAATATATATATTATCAACACAGGATAGATTCATCCACTTCTGGACATAACATTTTTTCATTCAGGGCTGGTTCTGTTCCCTTTTTGTTCCTGCTTGCTATGTATTTGTGTTCCTCAGTTTTTTCACAATATGCAGCAGCCATGAACCTTCTTTTGCTCACTCCTCCAGAGCTGTGCCACAACCTTAGCTTTTGCCCAATTTAACTATGCTATTATTACTTTTTTTTAATTGGATATTTTTAAGTAGATTTTTTGATGTTTTGAATATTTTTCTGCTGGCTTTTTTGACTCTCTTGCCATAGAAACCTGCCTCACAGTTTGGGGATATTTTATTTGCCCCAACTACTGCCTTTATGAGCTGAAGGTCACTGTGGGTTCTAGTTATGTTGTTCTTGAGAGAAGACACAACCTTGGCAGTAACTCTGCATGGTTGTGCTGCCTGATCAAAGCGATGCTGTGGTGGCATGCTATGTCTTTTCAGATTTTATGCCTTCTTCCAGGGAGGACCAGGAGCATGTCCTAGAGTCCATATGTTCTTTATCTAAGATGGATGTGTCCAGGAGAAAGTGTTGGGTTATGAAAGCCGAGGTGAATCATTGTTATAAAGTGTTTATTACAGCATGCTCTGCCTTGGCATTTCCAATAGGTTGTATGCACAGTCTCCCAAAATAAATTGGAAGATTTTGGGAACGGAAATTCTCAAATAAGGTGTTTTCTATATTTCACATTCCACCCTCTAAGTTTCCAAAGCCTGATATTATGCAGTTGCAGCATGTGTTTCCTGTACTCCTATATCTTACTGGTCCAAAACTAAATGAGGACTGGAAGAACACTGTAACAGGCATGAAATTGTTTGTAGAAGGTTTTTGATCTGAAAATACACTCAGATTAACATCTGCTATGGATGATATGATACCGTCAGTAGCAATTTAAAAAATAGCATTTATAAAATATTTGAACATATTCATGAAGAAAAATATCCTAGTTCAGATGAAGTGATTGTTTTCGAAAACTGGCAAAGAATTTGAAACCTCTTCATTAATATTGTCTTCATAACAGTATATCTTACCCTAATTTAGAGTGCAAAATTTCAGCTACAGCTCAAATCAATAGACAGTATTCAGGCAAATGAGATGAACATTTTTTTCTAAGACGTGATACTATTTCTGTATCATTGAAAGAATAACTTTTTTTTTTTTTTGACAGATTGTTCCTTCAAACTTGCAACATAAAACAGATGACACTGGTAGGGCTAACCTGGGAGTTTTTAGTATTCATGCACCTAGGTAAGTAGTGAAAACCAGATGGATTTCATAAAGTACTACCAAGTATTAATCTAGAGCCAAGATCAAACATTTATTATTTATATACAGGTGGATGGCCAGATAGTAAGTTCTAAAAAATTAAGTGCTTAACTAAATAAAATTCAGTAGCTGCTTCTCTTGATCTACTGAGAAGCTCCTGCTGTAATTTTCTGAATCCTGTTTTTTTCTGGTGATGGTAAACCTCAGCTTATACTTGTCAACCTGCGCCAAGTCCAAGTTGTATTATAAACCACTTAAAAGATTTGAAATGTACAGTCTTTAGGTGGCCAGTTGCTTTTAAAGTAGGAACACATTCTGAGAGTGTTTAAACCCCACTTTCTTTTCCTTTGTTTTAAAGGAAAGACATTGTTTTAAAGGACTAGGTAGAGTGTCCTAAGGAATTTTAAATAGATACATTTCATTTTTCCTATTTGCAATTGAACTGCTGAAGTCTCATTTCCAGCAGATGTGTGTCCTGTGGCTCCTGCTTGTTCATGTTGTGCTTCTTCATGCTCACTTCATGTATAGCTTCCCTTACACACTTATGTCCCATATGGCTTTTCAAATTTATCATTTCTGTATCCTCCTCATATTCACAGTTTTGCAACCCACTCCCTGTATCCCTTGAGTTTTCTGAGCAAGACTGGATTAGCTTTAGGTTATTTTGAAACTAGCAATAGGTGCTTGTTCTTTGCACTCAAGTCTGCAGGATTTGACCCATAATACTTTTCTGCATTTGGAAGAAAATTGTTTTAATGTTGTTGAGGGTGCTCAGTGTATATATAATGCCTTTGACTTGGTAGAAGCATGATGAATATTAGTTATCAGTTTACTTCTGGAGGTTAGAAACAGGTGTGACATCATACTATTTAACAGCATAATCAAAACTGGCTGGGAAGTACAGCCTCTGTGCAGTTAAACACTATATTCCCAGTTATGTCTGAGAACTTAAATTTCAAGTTTTTAATACTGTAAAGAAAATGAGTTATATGATAGCATCAAAGACATTATATACTTTCAGTGTACTTTGCTAGATGTGGATGGTACTCATCTTCACTCTTCGGAAACTTTTGTCAAAGCAGAATGCTCCTCAGCATTTTAATTGCTTTCTGCTTTACTGTCTTCTGCTACTTGAAGCTCTAGTTGCTAGTGTCCTACAGGCAATGAAACATGATCAAACTAATGAAATATTACCACAAATTTAAATTTAATAAGCTAATATCTTAAGAATAACTTAGACTCATGATATTACTTGTCTGACATTGTCTTAACACTTCAATTTTTTCTTCTCTTTACTACTACATTACTAGATATTGTTTAGCATGCTTTCATGTACATTATTCAGACTTGAAGCCTGTTGAAAATTGTCTTTTCAGAAGAGATTTTACATCTGTTTTTATGATTTCTGTATATTGCAGGGGAGAGCACATTTTACAGCTTAAAGCCTCATACAACAAGACCATATTAGATTGTCTTGTAATCACAATAAAAGTCCTGCCTGATCCTGAGAAACCTGTCTGCTTGAATGTTAAATATGACAAAAGTCCTTCTTTCCCAGCAGGAGGTACCTTCCCTGGTAAGTATATGGATCTTTGGTGGAAACCAGTCACTCAAGAACCTTAAAAACCTGTGAAAAACTATTTTGGTGATTCTACTGTATTTTTTTGCTTTTTCTGGTCTGTTTTCTCAGTTCTTTGTAACAGCTATATCTGAGATGTAACACTTGGACAGAAGAGATATCTAGGTCATCTTTGGAAAGCATTTCAAAAGACCTCTTATTTATTTGTTCCAAACTACTGCTTTTATCCATCTATAAAGGGTAAAACTACAGAATCTCTTTTCTGTCTTAATAAAATATGATCTGAGCTAGTTCATGTATGTTTTCCCTCATCTCTTTCTGTGGAACAGTAACAAAGGAAGTAGCTGTGTAATTCTAGGCCAACTGTGAGCCAAGACAAACCAAAAAGTAATCAGCAGGAGGACAGCACAAAATACTCTTTTCTCCCGCTGTATTCCCTCACAAAAGGGTTTGTTTCCTGGCCATCAGAACTTGATCAGCCAACATTTTTTTTGGCAAGAGGTTTTTGTTTTTTAAAATACTCCATACAGTGTTATGACCTTGATTAAATTCACAAGGTATTTTAGTTTTGCCTAGAAGATCATAGAATGACAGAGTGGTTTGGGTTGGAAGGGAAGTGTAAAGACCATCTACCTCCAACCCCCCTGCCAAACAGACCTTTTCAAATGTAGTGTGTAGTGTAAATCAACCAGGTTTTGAGATAGGAAGAGAATTAAACAGCTTCTTCAGGACAATATAATACATATAATATATATGACATTAAATTGAAATACTTTAACATCCTAGTTATTTAATTTACTGGTGATCTCAGGTATACCCGAGGGCAGGCACTGTAGTCTTGGAGAGGGTCATGCCTGAATTTTTCATGCACATCAAAGCATAATCCTTCCTTAAAGTGCAAAATTCAGTCCTGCATGAGCAGTGCAAGTTCATTTACGTGCATGAAGTCCACCTGTAACCATAGTGTCAAAGTGCTTTGTTCACATTTTGAACTAGAAGGGTAGCTTTGTTCTAGTTTGGATTCCATTTTCCATTTTGGATTCCATTCAGACCACTGCACTTCCTGTGGGACATACAGGAAAAGTGACATTTTTCAGATTGGGATATAAAATGGCAAGTATTTTGACTGCAGAACCAGTCAACAGAGTGAAATGTCTCCCTGTAGCCTATTTCTAACAGATACAACTGTGTGATCCTAGTCTGTAAGAAGTAGCCAAACTCAGCTTCAGATTCATAGTCTGATCCCTTGGGAAAATGGTAGTGGTGTTGGTACTGTCTTTTTACAGCTTCTCTGCCTTTTTATCCAATAGCTCAATGGCTAAAGCACTTGTGAAGGAAGAGGGAGATTTGGATTTCCCGTCCTTGAAGGAAGGAATCAGCTACTTAACTAGCTAATGGTATTCATTCCTGAGAGCAAGAGGCAGCCTGGTGTGCTGTTTTGATAAGAATTTGAGAAAGGCAGACTTGAAATTTTAGGGTTTTTTTAAAGCTGTCACTGGATAAAGTAGGTGTTTGGTTTTTCCCTAAGGATTGTTACCTGGTCTAGTTACAGGGATAAGGAGAGAAGGTTTTTCATATCTGGTTTGAAATTTTTAGTGGTTTTGGCTCTTTTTGGAATGCTTGTGTTGTAATTTTTTTTCTCTTAAGTGTGAAGGAGACACAGAAATTCATGACGTTTGAGCTTTTTAATTCTGAATAAAAATAATGTTCAAAACATGTTGTCTTTGATCCTACAGATTTTATGGTTAGTGTTCTTTCTGAAGATGACACCATTATTAAAAATATTAATCCAGCACGGATTTCTATGAAAATGTGGGAAGCACAGAACAGCCGGGCTAGGGCACCAATTGATGTAAGTCATCAAAATGCATTTTCAAAATGGGTATCAAAATGCCAGCACAGGGCAAACATATTTAAAATATATATTTGTAAAACCTTTCCTTCATTTGACTTAGATCCATATAGTTCTTCTACATTTTAAATAACAAATATTGCAGATCAACCCTATATGTTTATCACTGTCTGTCCTTTTACAAGTTGTCAGACTGGCCAAGCGTCAATACTACAGTAATGACAAAAATGTTGCTGTTCTGCAGAAGCTAACTCATAACAGGGAGAGTATTAGAAGTAGCCACACTGAAAGGACTGTGAGAATTAGAACATGAAACTAATGTGTAGAATATAGGCAGTCTCATTGACTTACTGTGAGCTATCAGTACTGCAAATCATTAAGTCTTGGTAGCATATTACAAGTTAAGTACGTTCAGTATATCGCATTAAATTTTTTGCATCTTTCTTTACAGGTTACAACATTTAGCTGTAGTAAAGTGAAGGATGACAAGGAAGATGGCTTCTTCTACTTCAGGTATAATACCATTTATTTTATAATTACTGATGGAACTTACTATACAAAATACATAGTTTTGAAATAGAAAGAAGAGTTTCATGTTTTGCTAATAACAGTCCGTCATAGAATTACTATGATACAGAAAAGGTGAAAGATACTAGCAAGATGCAATAAGATGAAGGCTGAATTCTTTCCTAGATACTTTTGACATCTCTATAATCTGAGAGTAGAGAAGAGTCTAAGATAATATATTAGAATACATTTTGAAAAATGCTAGCAGTGAGGGAACTACATTATCACTTTGTCACTTATATAGTAACATTCCTTAATTCTTTTCAATAATGTTTCAACTACTGTAGAATTGCAGGCTGGACAAAGCAGACTTAACTCTTTACTTAATACCTTCTGTAGCTGTGCATCAGTCCTGAGCAATGACCTTGGTCCTGTCAGTTTAGTAATCATTCCTTGGGCTGCTTATTCAGAAATAGTGTCTTAGATGACTGGTGGCAGAACTGGAGCTCATTGTAAGCTGGTGCCTGACTGCCACGTTCTTTCTACATCTATTTCTAGTAGACAGTCTATGGGATTAGCTAGTTATGGTACTGGCTGTGGATTCAAGCTTTTGCCTCCTGGGAGTGGGCTTTTCTTGACATAGGTACCTGTAGTTTACTAGTTATCCACAAATGTCCAGAATTAAAACTGCCAACCGTGTTGAAAAATTTGAAAGGGGAGTGGACACTCTCCATTAGCAGCCATTGTAGAAAAGTATGTTTTACTTGTTGCTGCCAGTGTCTATGGCATCACTGTCTGCCACCTGGTTTCTCTCAGGTTTCCCTGTTCTTGGCACGCTCTCAGATGGTTTTCATCAATT
Source organism: Aphelocoma coerulescens (assembly GCF_041296385.1). NCBI lineage: Eukaryota > Metazoa > Chordata > Aves > Passeriformes > Corvidae > Aphelocoma > Aphelocoma coerulescens. The sequence continues at coordinate 117,590,888 of NC_091015.1, read as the reverse complement.
TATCACCAGTCAGTAACATGGATGCTGTTATGCAGTTTTAAACAACTTCCATAGCAACTGTGTCATTTCTTTTTTTTTCTAAAGCCTATGTCTGTCCAGCTGTGAGATCCTCAGCTGATTATTTGCTAATTAGTGTTTTAATGTATCCTGACAAGGCAAATGCTACTGTCAATCTTAAGCTAGATAAAATGCAGGAGAAGGAGATAAAATTGTTACTTCTGTATGTGAAATATAAAAAAGGAAAAGTCCTGGCCTGTTCTGGAAATAGTAAAGCTTTGGGATTTTGTTTATTCCAAGTTAAGCATTCCAAGGAATCTTGCGTATTCCTCCTTCCCAAGCAAAATCAGAAGGAACAAATTACTTGATATCACTGACAAAACAGTTAAAATGCTGTATGTTTAAAAAAAAGAATCTCATTAATCAATTCAAGAGTGCCATATGTTGTCTTTGGAGAAATACCTGGATCTTGGCTGTTTGCATCTCCTCAAAAGTTTCTAAGAATTTGTAAGCCACTGCTATCCCTTGCTAAACACTGCAGAGGTCCTCTGGATGCCAATGTGGCCTTCCTTGCTGGGTGAAGTTACAGCAGCAGAACCTCAGGTGTCTGGGCTTTTCTTTGTGTTTGGATGGTAGGGGTTCTTTGCCAGTAGTCTACACTCTGGAATGCCGTAAAGTAGAATGAAAACTCTCTTTTTCTCTTACTATATTCAACCTTGACCAGTGGTCCAAATTACCCAACTTTGTACAGCCTGACTAAGGAAGGAATTAGCTACTCTGATTTTACACAAGTTTTATTAAATTTGGAGAGAAATTGTTGTTCCAGATCTAAACATGTCTGTGTTTTGTTCCAGTAGCTTTATGAAAATTCTGAATAGGAAGTGAAATGATGTAGACTTGCAGATTTCTGAGCAATAGGACCATGACAAACTTCCTGTCATCTACAAGAGACAAACTCTTGAAGGAGACTTGCCTCATTTAAGCTTCCAAAGCTTTATTCTAATTCTCGAGGAATTTTGATGTCCTTCTTGCTGAAGGAGGAGTATTATGCCTTAGTAGGGCTTTCTAAGTAGTTTGGAGGACTACCCTGAGTTTGAATTGCTTGCATACTTAGGTACTTGTGACTTCGATACTGACTCATGTTTGCTTGGGTTTTATTTTTGGGTTTTTTAGGGATAAAGTGGTTCCGGAGAGAGTGGGCACTTACATTGTCCAGTTTACCTTTGCAATGGATAAGACAAATATGCTCAACAGTGAACAGGTTTGAATCTCTAATTAATTGCATGTAGCCAAAAACGTGTTAGTACAGAATCATCTGGGAGAAGTGTCATGATACTTTGTCGATTGAGAATGCAAATACTTTCACTCACAAGTTTTGCAAAAAACTGTATTTTAATTTTGATAGTTACTGATTTCAAACTGTTGATTATCAAAATAGTTTTCATTAACTTTTATAGCTAACAATTTGACGGCCTAACAGAGCTGCATAATTTGCAACCTAGCAGAACTGCTTTATGATTGTGCTGATTTATTTCAAGACTGTCTGAAAATTTCAAATGTATTTGTTTCAGTGTATTTTGAGCAACCCAAGTGTGCAGGTGATTTGCAGTTAATTATATCAGTCTTTATTTTATTTTGTTTTATTTTATTCTTCCTCCTTTTTCTGCTAGATTATAGTTGAAGTTGTACCTAATGACCCTGTACGCTTGTTACCTGATTCTTTACCAGCTACTCCAGCAGTTTCCAATGTTCGAGCTCTTACCAGCCGTACACTGGTCAAGGATTTATACCTCCATTTAATGGTAACTATACTTCCATACAAAATCATAGCTAGGGAAATATGTAAGACTGCTAAAACTATGTTGAATTTTGCTGTAAGGCATTGCTCGTGTTTCTTTGCAGATTCTCTTCATTAAAAAATATGTAAATCAGTGATTTTTCAGCATATGATGGGTCCATCTTGCTTCATTTACCTACAAATTACCAAAACTGAAATGTTTGGTCCTTGCTGTCAGGTATCTCAGTTGAAATCCATGTCTTGTTGCCACATGAATAAGTTGTTTCAAGAACAGATTCTAGTGGGAAAACAGTTAGATGTACAGCAAATGTTTCTCTCCATGATTTTTCTTCCTAGAGACAGATTCTCTTAGAAATCTTCTATTACAAAAAATAACATTTCTTAAACTTTGAGTGTTCACAGGGATAAAATAAAATCACTTACCAGCTACCATAATAGCAAAGCAGACTCAGCTTGTGGAAAGTAATTTAATTTAATCACCAGTTTAGAAAGATTTGTGTAATTAGAAACAAAGACCAAAAAACTAAAGCAACACATTCTGCCCCACCCTTTCCTAGGCTCAGCTTTGTTCCAGACCCCTGTACCCTTCCCCAAGCAATGCAGGGGGATGGGGAATGGGGGTCACAGTTAACCCATAAAAGCTCCTCAGCTCTTTTCTGCCTGTGCTTTTTCCTCACAATTTCCCTGTTCTAGTGTGGGTCCCTTCGTGCACCGCAGTCCTTCACGAACTGCTCCAGTGTGAGTCATTGCCACAGGCTGCAGTCCAGGAATTATCCACCTGCTTTAGTATGGAGTTCTCCATGGGCTTCCATGTGGGTCTCTGCTCCACCGTGGTCCTTCATGGGCTACAGGGAAGTACCTGCTCCAGTGTAGTTTCCCCGTGTGCTGCAGGACAGTTTCTGCTCTGGTGCCTGGAGCACCTCCTTGCCCTGTTCCTTCTCTCACCCTCTGCTGTTCTCTCTTTTTTTTTTCCCCTTCTCAGCTGCCTGTGCATTTTTGCCCATTCTTAAATATAAAGAAATACCATTTCAGCTGAGGGGCTCAACTGTCCCTGCAGTTGATCAGCTGGAGCACTATGCAGATCCCCTATGCAGAGGCTGCTAGCTCTTTGCCATATAAATCCAGGACAGTACAGAAATTGATTACTGAGTTCAGTTATGTCCCAAACTAACTTTAATTTCTTTTTGACTTACAGGATGAATACAACAACCACACTGGACTTGATCTAGTTGGCAGAATAATAGCAAAAATCAAAAGCCCCAATGAAGAAGATATAGAGATCCCACAGTTTCAGGGGAAGGTCAATACAGTAGAGTTTCCATTGGAGAGTGGATCAGCTGAAATTGTAAGTGTGACTGAAATACACAGCTCCATTAACAGTGGATCTAATGAGGCTTATTTTCCTGCAGTTTTAAAGTTATCTTACACCTCGTTGTGTTCTGTGGAGATTTAGTTTATGTTGAAGCTTTCCCTTAGAGATAAGTAGATAAATTATTTCTTCTTTGTTCGACTACTGATTTTCAGAAAACCTGAAGGAAGGACATTCTTTAAACTGTTTATCCTTGCCAAGTGAGGGAAGTGTGCAGGTACTTTCAGTTAGGGACCAGGACATTCAGGAAGATCCAGTAACAGTATTTTCTTCACTTAAATTTCACACGTGAATAACACTTAACCAATTTGTAGTTAAACCATTACTATTACCATTATTTTACATTTTTATTTATAATACTCTCAGGCTGTGATATTTTAAGATCATTTAGACTGACTTCTTCATGTATTTGTGATTAAATTTTGCCAGGCTCTCTTGATATTTTGTCAAGCTAAGTGGGCCTATATATACTTTGCAGAAAGGCATCCTACCCTCATTTGAATAAGATAAAATTACCATTTCTATTTATGCTTTGTTTCACTCATTAATATACTTGGCTGTTAAAAATGCTTTCCTTATTTTGGTTTGAATCTCTGGCATCATGCATACTCTGAGAGTACTGCATATTGTAGTTGCATCACTGCAGTCACTTTTTCTTCAACAAATACAGATTGAACTTTTAAAACCTGTAAGTTCCATCTGTCACAGTTGTTACAAAATATAATACAAAAGACACAATGTAAAATGTGCACATGCACAAATCCAGGAACTGTTCAAAGCACACCAAAAAAAAAATCCATCTGAATGTGAAGTTTCTTCTGAGTGGAATGGTCACAATCTCTTTCTTAAAAGCCTACACAATTTCAGTCAATAGTATTCCTGTGGTGAAAGAGTTGTATATTGATTTTTGTTTTGAACTTGAAGTATCATATAAGAATGGCAGAGCAAAATTATACTCTTACTTCATTTGGTTGTCACATATTTTACTAGTCTGACAGAAGTCTTCAATTAGAAGATGTACTAAAGGAGGATCCAACTTTTCAAAGACACTTTCTCAGCTACCTTTTCTAGCTCACTCATTGGAAGCAGCTTTATGACAGACCAGCATCAGTGTGTGCCAAGTGGAGGCAGACACTGCATAGCAATAAATACAAATTCTCCCAAATGCATCTTGGAAATCACCACCATAAGACCCCAGCAGAATCCTAAAATCTACAGATCCTACATACAAACTTCTTCATAATATATTCTATTCAATACATTGGCTTCTTTTATGGAGCTCCATATGTGAAAATGAATAACACAGCATAAATAATTCTCTGTCAATAACTGTTAAGGCCAGAAACATCTAGTTAACGTGGACAAATGTTGTTAATCTGCCAGACTCTGGTCTACTCTAATCTATACAGAAAAGTGATGAAATATGTATGAAAAACAAAGCTAGAAAAATTAAATACAGGGACTGGATAGAGGTATCAGATAATATACTAATTGATTGATGGTACACTCTTGCATTTCTCTGTTTTTCCTACCATGTTATCAGGAGTAGTAAATTAACTGGTTTGTGAACACATTCTCAGGTGGGTGGGGTTAAGAAAAGGGGCAAAAGTGTAGCTAAAGGGTCAGCTGTAACCACTGGTCTAACAAAACACTGTGAATCTTGCATTTACACCTGTGGTAACATGGTGTAAATTGAACACCTTTATATGGGTAATAATAAGCCCATTTACTGTCCTCTGACAGTTCAGATAAAATTACTGGGTAATTTCTAAAGACTCCTTGCTGATGCAGAAGTAAAAATTTTTTGGTTTACCTCCATGTAGTAGTAACCTGGTGTTGCATAACTGTGACCTAAATTCTCCACTCTTCCTTCAGTGACAAAGCTACCAACCTATGTAATGGAGGGAAGAATACTGGGATTTTGGGGGGTTCCATTTGTTTGGCTTGTTTTGCCTTTTTTTTTTTTTTTTGGAGGCAGATGTGAAGGTTTTTCTACTCATGTATTCCTGGTTTGGTGGGAGGTGGGGAGTCTTGCATGCTTCTTCCTCTCAATTCTGTGATCTCAAGAGATCCTGCTTCTTTTGACAGTAACTTGTGTTCCCCAGTCATCCATGGGGACTAACTGCATTTCAGTGAACCCAGTATCTCTTCCCCTGTTCAGGCAGTTTTCAGGCATCTGATTTATACTGAATTCACTGACTTCAGACTACTCACAAAACCTGTGTGGAAAGGATTTGTTGGCTGTGACGTACTGTACTTTTCATATGACTTGTAATGGGGAGGGGAAGGGACGTACTAGTGTTCTTCAAGTATTTTGAAATTGTTCCATCTTGTTTATAAAGACAGTTGTGTGCATTTAGCATGAATATAATGAAACTGATAATCTGACATGTTTACCCATAGTCACAAGTTCAGGAATACTGAGCTTGTTTAATGAAGAAAAATGTTTAGATTTTTGTTAGCATATATTTTCTAAGAAAAAGATATTTCTACTACAGACTTCTCCTGATAAAATATATAGCTGCAATATTTTTGAAAGCCATGAAGACTATCTTTGAAGGTTATATATCTATCTCTTCTTTTAGGCTTCAACCACCTCTCTCTTGATTTGGCCAGTTGAGTAGCAATTTCTACATGTTAAAGGTGGAAACAGTATGAGTTTTACTATAAGCATTATTCATTTTGTGCATGATACCTTTCCCAAAGTAACAACGCATTTAGATATTACCTTTACTAATTTTATTTCTGTTTACCTTTATGGTTTCATAATATTTCTCATGTTTATAAAGAAAAGCAAAGGATTTAGTTTGCCTTTTCAATAAGGAATTGATAAGAAGTTAAATTTTTATGATAGTGTTTGGACATATATTGTTTATTCATTTGGGATCTGCTGTCTACTTCCATGGTAACAACAGTAACTTTAACTAAGCACTGGGAATAATTTGTTTTTCCTCTCTGCGTTCATGCATTGGGTCTTTCTTTTTAATGATCTGTTTGCATTTCACATACTGAATGAAGTACACCCAAGGAAATCTTGCTTATGAGACAACGCAGAGGATATTTTTTTCTGAGCATGTGCCTCTAAAATAAAATATATAGCCAAAAATAATAAGACATTTAAACAGGTAAAATGATAATTCTTAAATAATAAAATTGCTATTGCTATATCTTTGTTTTTTACTTTTGTTTAACAGTTATAAAAGGCATTTCCAAGCCAATACTTAAAAGTGTTGTAATACTGTATAGACATGATATGTTAGGTAGCTTAGAAGATTTAGTATCTGAAGAATGCTTGTTTTGTGTGTAACCTCAAGCATGAGCAAAAACTTACATTTGTTTATTTGTTTTAATAGAATTTAGTGCTGGCTGAAGACAGTCCTGGAAGAGATAGCACTGAATATATTCTTGTCTTTGAGCCACACCTGCCGGCTTTGAAAACACCTTTGGAACCATATTGTCTCTCATTTATGTTTTACAATGGTATGTTTCAGTTACTCTAAAATATTTGCTTTTCCTTAGAATCAGCTATTTTTAGATCCATAATACATTTTCAGAACTATGTGATAGCTTAATAGATTTTTGCTAATGCTTAAACTAGCTAAGCATGTTATCCTGTTTTCTTCTAAAAGTATATATATGCTTATTTCTGTAGATTCCAAGAAGCAGCAGCTGATGGCAACACTGACAAGGGAGAAAGACCAATTATCTAAGTCAATAGATCTTTACAGAAAGATGTTTGATACTACCAACCAGCTCGTAGCTGAAATGAAATGTAAGTTCAATCAAATATGTAAGTTTTTCTGGGAATTAACGTTTTTTTCCTGTAATAATTTTGAGAGTATAGAGAAGGGAAGAAAAATCAGTATTGAAATAATGAGAGATGGTAATTAGAGGAGAGCAGAAGGTGTGTGTATCTTGCAGGGAAGCATCTAATTACTTGGATGTACCTGCCTAAAAAGGGTCTTGATTTGAGGTAGAATGTCTTATGTCAGAATTATCAAAAGGAGAAAAGAAAGATTGAAGTTGGTGATCTGATTGCTTTTATCTGTGACTGCCTTTTACTCCCATCTTTGCATGCTCATACATCTGGAAATTCAACATTTGCCTAAAAACAATTTGAGGAGAATGAGCTATAGATAATCCTCTTTAAAAAAGTTAGTCTTATGTTTTCAAAATGTTACTTTAGCCCTTCATGTTTGACCCTGTATACGTGATTCAGAAGTGTTGTGTAGCTATTTGTTGTTTATGTTCTTCAGAAAATGTAATCCTGTATGAAGTTCTGTTAAATTGCAGAGTAGTGTGAGGGCACTGGTTTATGGGAATGGGAGAAATGAATGAAATATTTTCTTTGCTTTTTTTTTGTTTGAATCATCCTGCCTGTTGATTGTAAGGGTTTTTTTAACAATTGCATTTTGAATTTTTATTTTAAGTAATCATTAAGTGTAAATAAAGCAGACTGGCATTAGAAGATACTGCTGTTTCTTGTAATTTTAATACTGCATATTTCCATTATGAATGGAAAGTCCTGAATTCCAGTGTGAAAGGCATAAAAGTTTGTTTCGTATTTGCACATCTGTAGAGAGTGAGTTAGAGTACAGCATTATACTTTATGCTTAAGTAACATTTTCAAATATAAACGTTTTGAATAGAGAGTAGAAAGCAACTCACCCGTTTACTCATTTTTTTTTTAAATCAGTTCAGATATGAGAGCTGAGGAAATAGTGTCCAGAAAGTGGTGTGCCATATAACAGACAAAAGAAGGTAGTGCCAGCCACCACTCTTCTGTCTTGCCATTTCACCTGTTGGAGAGCCATTTAGAATGATAATAGAGGATGAAAAGTAAACCAGCTGACATTCTCAGACTGATGTAAAGTCTAGCCCCTTTGCTTTTTGAAGCTGAAGGCGTGGTGCCAGCTGAAATTGCTTAGAAATGGGACAAATCACAAGATCTTTGTGGAAAAATTCTGATATTATGTGCTGAAATTAAGAAGTAGATAGGATCAGTTGCAGCTGGCATAATTCTGAAAAGTTGTAAGAAATTCTGTAAGTGTTCCATTGCTTTCTGTTATTTCCTCACTCTCTTTTGATTTTATTTGTTTCAGGTCAGGTTAAAGAAGCTGAAACAAGAGAAGCTCTCTTGAGGAGCGAATTGAAGAAGCACCAAATTGAGTTACCACAGACGAACATAGTATGGCTTATTTCTTACTGAAGTCCATCAAAGTCTCTAAAATTGATATCAGTAATATATAAATAATAATATTGCTGAATTATACCTGTTACCAAACAGTGAAAATTTAAACTGTAGGAAAATTTGTGGATCGATGTCAAACTTAAGATTTTTTTTTAATTCTTTTTCTGTTAGTGTGAGGCTATCTTAAAAACTCCTAGAGAAATAACAAAAACCTTCTCTTTTATATCCTGGTCTTATTTTTGTGTTTCTGCTAAGGTTACTAGTGTTACTACTACTGCTAGATTTTATAGCAGGTTTTTGCAGGCTGATCAATATACATTGGATGTATTCTGGCATAAGTAGGACAAAGGAAAACACTTCATTTCAGAGAATCAAACAATTGCATATGTTACTGCCAAAGTTAATGTAAAAATAAGTTCTGAAATATTCAGGGCAATGTACCCCATTGCTAATTTCCCATAAAGATCCAATTAAAGAAACTTTTTAAAGGTTTTCAAACTAGTAACATTTGGCAAAAAAAAACCCCTATGTAAACAATTATATTTAGATCATATAAAATCAAGTTACAGTCATTAATCACAAATCAGTAAAATTAAGTTGCATAGTACTGAAGTTGCCCCTGCTGGCTAAATTTTTTGAGCCTGGACATAGTCCCCTTCTGAAATGGCTTCTTTTTGTACATTCATGATTGTCTCTTCCTGCTGTTTTAAACTTTTGTCTCTAATCGAGCACTGATAGTTTTTGGTGAAATGTTCCTTGAAGTCTAAAAACTAAAAAAAGAAAATAAGGAGTAATTAAAAAGCTCAGTCACAATTGCAATGAGCTTTCCCTTTGCTCTTCTCTGGGATTGTGCACAGTGGTCCCTTATACATTAAAAGTCTGTTTCAGATTATTGAATGTTTATTGTTAGAAAGTTAATTGATGACATGTGAGATAACTACTCTGGCTGCTCAGTCCAATGGTAGATGCTTGCTGATTTTAAATTTTCATTCTCAGCTTCAGTATGTGGATTCTCTTCTTAAAAAAAAGATGTTGGAACAAGAAGGAGTAATGAAGCAGCCAAGGAGAACTTGTACCCTCCCAAACTATCCAAAAGGCAACCAGGATATTCTAGGCAAGGTGAGTTTTCTCACAGGGAGCCTTCTAATGAGTTTTGTTGGTTCCAGAAAGTGGGAGTGATGAACAATTAGCCAACTGACTAGGCAAATAATTTTTGAGTAGCATTAAAACAGAGATAGCATTTTCAAATCAGATGACCAGCTCCTCTAACAGAGCCATCAGCAGAAGAATTTAATGTCTGTCTGAAGTTGCAGGATTATTGTGATTATGAAAAGGGGAGGTGCTCTTGGTTTCTGTTTTGACTGTTGTAACTTCTGTGGTACAGATTGCACATTTAGCTCAAATCGAGGATAACGAGGCAGCAAAAGTTATCTCTTGGCACCTGGCAAGTGACATGGACTGTGTAGTCACACTGACCACGGAAGCCGCTCGTTCTATCTTTGATGAAACTCAAGGTCGACAGCAAGTGTTACCCCTTGATTCTATTTACAAGAAGACACTCCCAGATTGGAGCAGGTAGAGAAAAAATAATCCAAGTTCTGCATTTGTCTTAAATACTTCTTCAACTTCTTTTTTTGTCTAATTTGACTTTTAAACTTTACTCCGTTTAAAGAGTTGAGGTATACAATTTCTGGGTTTGTTATTATAGCAACAGTAATGTCACTTGAAACGTTAGCTGAAAGCTTTGTCTTTAACCACTGTGTGATGTTCTTTATTTAATAAGGTATTTCTAGTAAATAAAGAACACAGTGCATTAAAACTTGTGCATGAAATTAGTCATATGAATTTGTTGGAAATAATGTCTCATAACAAATCAGCATTTCACTAAAAAATCTTTACTATAACTGGCATTTCAGATAATGGTGGGATCATTTACCTAAGGTGGAAGTGTTAAGATGCATTCAATTCAGTTGGAGATTTGACTAGAATAAGGACAAATTGCTTTCTTCTTTTCTTTTCCCTCACTCTCCCCTTTCTTTAACCAGACCTTTACCTCACTTAAGAAATGGAAGAACCTTCTTCAGACCTGTTGGAAATCCAGTGTTTGCCAGAGATCTGTTAACATTTCCAGATAACATAGAGCATTGTCAAACAGGTAAATTATATGAAAGAAATCATTAATAACTTCCTTCTTTTAAAAAATAAAATACAGAAACATCACAAGTTATAATCCATTCAATAGTCTTCATTGGTATGTTTGCAAATACCAGTGGACATGCCTCCTGAGTTTTGTTGGTAAAAATAGGAGAGCATTAGCAGTAATTATTTTTAAACAGAAGTTTTTAAAATTTCAACAACGACCACTTTCTTCTGCTTGTTGTCTTACTTTCATTTTCTGTACTTAGATGTACTACAGGTTTTTTCTTTTTTAAATTCCTGCAGCATTATCCTATTCCCAAGCTCTTTAAAGCAGAAACTGACCATCACAGGATTAATTTTATACGTACTGCAGAAGTTACTCCTTTTGTTAGGCTGTGTTTCCAGTTCTGTTCCTCTCAGAAATGTGTAATGTATAGATTTAAGTACATGCAGACTGAACTGTACGTGACTATGTGTGTTATGCTTAAATAGTTTAATAGTTTTAAGAAATATTTCAATTTTTATGTAGATTTCAGTTTAGGGAACTATCATCCTCTCACTCTTTCTAACAACGTAGCAATCCCTACCTTTTTTTTATACTTTTTTTTTTTTAAGTAAGTAGACCTGCTCCTTTATATGGACAGTTGGAATCTGTAATTACTTCAGTAATTTTTGCATTTTATCTCACAACTTCCACTATTGAAGGATTCCTCTCTACTGTTAATAAAGACCAATTTTTGGTCCTGTGTGTTTTCTGAAAGTTAGATACTGAGAGACTTTTAACTATAAATTCTTCTTTGAGTCCCTTGGGGGTATTGAAAAACCACATTGCTTGACATATCTCATGCATGACTACATTGTTAGATTTTGAATGGAGCAGACCTTCATTAGCAGGAGAGTCTTAAGCTCAGTTGGATCATTGGCCTGTGATGAATGTTTTTTTCTTTGATAAGCCATTGAATAGGAAATAACACATTAAGAAACTGAGAACAAAATTCAACATTCCAAGAAGATTTTTTTAAGAGGTTATCATTTATATAATTTCATGAAACTTGGGATTTTATTATGTGTGTCTTGATAAATGTAAAGTATCAAGAGAGAATTTTATTGGAAAATACAGTCAATTATGCCAAAAGGCAATTAAACATACTAATTTTTTTTCATGAATTCTCTGATGAAAGCAGAAGATTGCATGTCTATCTCAACCTCAGAATAGTATTTTTTTGAAACAAAAATGATACACATGCTATTTCCCTTGCACTTAAAAGATTTAATAAGGATGCCTCAGAACTGACTTTTCAAACTTCAAGTTATTTTGCTCTGGAGAAATTTCATAGTTCAAAAATTTTTATTTTTCAGTGTTTGGTATGCTCTTGGGTGACACTATCATTATAGATAACTTGGATGCTGCCAACCACTACAGAAAAGAGGTATGTTTCAATTATTCTTTAAATTTTATGATACAGATATATTGTATAGCTCCATATTTAATACATTACAAACTTAGAGTAATTGCCAAGTTCAATGCTGTGTTAGCTGTAAGTGTGCTTACTGCCTGCGGGTCTCAAAGCACTTAACAGTGAACGAAATCTCTGTTATTGGCACTGACAAAAATATCTCCATTCAACAAATTCCATTATGAGAATGTTGCCATGGCACATGGGACCATGTTTCCAAAGATAAGCATTTTCAGTTTTGCTGTTAGTATTAAATGCAAGTTCTTCTGTACTTTCCTATTCATTCTATGTGTAATAAAACACAGGAGTCTAAGGCACATGATGAAATTTCAGGTCCACTTCACTAAAAACTTGATGGGAAACTTGCTAGATCTCTTGGAACCCATTTTATTTAGGTTTAATGGTACACGTTTTAGCAGGCAAGAGTCTCTAAGGAAATCCTGACACTGGGCACTTTTCCTTTCAGCTTAGGACTTTTCTAGAATCAAAATAATGATTGAGCATAAGAATGTAGAACTGTACTGATAGCCTTGCTTCCTAATGTATGTTGATAATCAGCTTTTTTCGGGTATAGACCTAAATTCTGCCTTCAGAGTTCTGGTAAAATGTGAGAACACAAACCCAAAAAACCTGGTCTTCATAATTCTTGACAATACTGCTTAATTTTAATTATGCATTCTGTTGCTTGAAAGCAAGGTCATGATGTAATTTCATAAAATATGTTTTCGTTAAGAGCAAGCTGCACTGCAGTTGAAAAATACAAAGCTTCACAACAGCATTGCTGAAAACCTAGGTTTTCTGTGGAGTTACTAATTTGTTATCAATTTTTATACCTTTGTAGGTTGTAAAAATTACACACTGCCCTACCTTGCTGACTAGGGAAGGAGACAGGATTCGCAGCAATGGAAAATTTGGAGGCCTGCAGAATAAAGCTCCTCCAATGGACAAACTCAGAGGAATGGTATTTGGAGCACCAATGCCAAAACTTTACTCTACTTTTTCTGGACAGATAGGTGGGTTAATGAAGTCATAAAAATACAAAACTTACAAAATTATAATTACAAAATTAAATTATAATTACAAAATATATTGCTTATCTATGTTTTTTATTCTCTTATGTAATATAGAAAGGAAACCTTCAATTTAGCATGAAGTTATTATAAGAAATAGAAGCTGTACAGTGTTCTGTTTATAAATGGCCTTTATTAAAAGCTTACAGCTATTACATTTCCTGAAATAAAAAAAATAATAATAATAATGAGATAATCCCCTTTTTTCTTAGTCTTATTAAAGAAGGAGTATGAGCAGTAATAATCATTCAAACAGCAAGCATGGGAAGCTTGAGCTGATTGAATTCCAGCATCACTGAAAATTTAAGTTTTAGGTCTTTCTACTCTGGAAACACCATAATTCAGAATTTCTTACTGTACAAGTGAGCTCTATGAAACAGTGGTAGAAAAATTCATGTTCTCAAGAGAGAACTTCTCATAAGCTATCCTGTGGGATCACTTCCATTTCTTTATGTGCTTGGATTCTTCATTTCAGAATAAAGGTTATAAATTAAGTTAGAAGATGCAGTTTCTGACTTGTAACAACTGACTTGACTGATGGGTAAAACACTGAAAAATATTATTTACAAACAAGATTTTTCTTAAATACTTAATTTTAAGAAGAAAGGACATGAATTTTATCCACGACAGTGCAATGGAAAGGTGTGGGGAGAGAGCACATGTACCTATTGGAGTAGCCATATAGATGAGCAAACTACTTACCACTGACCAATTGAGTAAGGAAAAAAATAAGGATTAAAAAGATCTTTTCTTGGCATTTTAATAAAAATATATTACATGTAGGAAAAACATGTAAGCATGTCAGTCACAGACTGAAATACACTGGGTTTAGCACACTTTGTCTATCAGCTTGTTTTCAATTCTTGAACTCAGTTGTTACCCAGTACAAATTATATTGGAATTTTCTGTAATTTCTGTAATTTAGTACTGGAGCAATCATGGTAGAAGAAAAGGGCATGGTTCAATTTCACTTAGATAAATACTAGACATTTAAAGGAAAATCATAGTAAAATTCCATTTTACTTATATACTTGTAGCATAGAAGTTGCTTAATCAGTTATTACACTGGCAAGGTACCTGTAAAATTAGCTGTACTAAGAATTTGCAGTGCCTTTTGTCAGTCTGCAGCAGCTCTCTGTGTGAGAGCTTTCACCCCATGGCAAACTTAAGGTCTTTTAGTGTTCAGTTAAGCTTTGTGCAACATACCTCATATTCACCTCAAAGTAAAATGAATGAGCCCAGGCTAACCTGCTTGAACCTTTTCTTTATAACTTGACATATTTATTCAGTGCCTGGACATGGAAAATTTTTTTGTCTCATACATTTAAAGAGGAAAAAACATCATCAACAAAATTCACCCTTGTTTATCTGAGTCTGCTTGATTAGATTGCCATAGTGGGACAGAGTGAAACTCTGTAAATGTTCACTTGGTCCACAAGGTGGAATACAATTCAAGTCAGTAATACAACCTTCTGCTTTGTAGCACTGAAAGCACAACATGCTACAAGCACTTAATGTCATCTGCAGTTGAGAATTTCACTTGGAGCACACAGACAACAAGCTGTGTAAAGTGATACCAGTTTCCCACATAATTTTCAGAGTTTGTGGGTCCTTTACTGTCATCTAAGATACGGACTCAGAAAAGAGGAATCAAAATATTGGATATGATTTTTTTTTTTCCCAGGCACCATTTACAGTCATTTTAAGAGCAGCTACCAATCCACTATAAGTTTGGATGTTTTTTTAAGTAGTGCTTTTGAAAGATAGGTTTTCTTGTGGAGTTATACATTGCATATCTTGTATTTGGTAGCATTCTTAATCAAAGTGGTCATTTACTTACTGTTTCATGGCTTATCGTTTTATTCCTCAATTAGATCTTCTTCAGCAATACCGTGCAGCAGTGGTTAAACTTGATAATGTGAATAAGGACCTTGACTTACATTTGCAGTCACTGAACACTCCAGAAATGCAAAAGAAAAAACAAGAACTTGCTGAACAAGAGAAAAGCCTCAAGCTAGTAAAACAAAAATTGGGTAGGTTATTGTATTATAATTTTGGTGTCCTAAAGGAGGAGAACAGTTAACTGCAACCAGATGTATTCTGCTCTTACAAACGAAGAAGTTCAAACTATAAATGAAGATTGAATATTAATTAGTAGCTTAAAGATGTCACATTTTAAGGAAAGAATAGAAAAACTGTATGTAGTAGTATGATGCTGTGGATATTGCCTAGGGCAGCACTGCCCTGTATTGTGTTCAGATAATAAGAATGTGGTCAGTCAGTGTCTTGTGAACATGAAACTATGATCTCACTAATAAGAGATTATATAACTATTAGTGTGGCTGGCCCTGTGCCACAGAACATTGGCATGCTTGTTGAAATCACTGCGAAGTAAAGAGCTGAATTGCTTTTGCTAAGGAAACACAATCAAAACTTTGTGCTATAAAAAGATACACCCCTAAGTTTGCAAGGATTGTCTTGAGTTACAATTTTTTTTATGTCAATATCAAAGACTTTATGATATTTCAAAATATATTTTTAAAAAATCAACATTTACTCTATGACAGTTATAAATAAAGCAAATAGTTTTAGCTGTCATCTTTGAACTCTGTTTCAGATATAAGGTAACTATAAAATTTATGACATTTCTAAAGTCTTACTTCAAAGGTTTAACTCTGATTATAGAGCCCATTTATAACCAGCAGGTTTAATTTTTCTTTTATTGGTTCTTGCAACGTTTTCATAGGTATGACTCCTGCTTTATCAGATAAAGGTGCTGAATCATTACTTCAACCTATAATGTTAGATATATCTGACACCCCCATTCCTCCCAAAAGAATGCGAAGAGACACAGTGAAAAAATTGTATAGGTAAGTATTTTCTGAATCTAGTCAATATTTTCCCATAATCTGAATTCAAAATAAAAACTAGTTTATTCTGCATATTTTTCAATTAATGTTTGTATCTAGTAAGCCACAATGAACAGAGTTTGCATAAAGCTGATTTTCAAGATAATTTTTAATTTCTTCAAAGTTTCTGCTGCTATTTAAGCCTCATATAAAAGATTTGCTAATTCTAATTCTGTTTCTCTTTACAAACTGATTGATTGGCATCTTTGTGCATCACATTCCCCTTGTTTCCTGGTATATTCCACACTATTACACCCCAGAACTATTTGAGATGGCTTGGTCTGTAAACTCTTTTAAGATCTGCTGTCAAATACTGGACAGATGAACACAGGTGGTTTTTTTTTTCTTACAGAATAGAATCATTCTTACACTACTTTTTCTAAGTAACTGTCTGAGGTGAACTGGTGGTAAAGTGTTTAATGCAGTTGTCTCTTTACCCATGTATCTGTTCTCATTCCCTCTGTGCTAATGAGCATTTGAACACGCACACACACACACACACAAATTTGGGTAATCTGTATAGTCTGTATCTTTAAAGTGACATGGAACTGACTTTGCCATTTCTCATGTCTCTCCTCATGACTACATTACTGTCTTTGCTGAACTGTGGTCATCTTTCTGAGATTATTTAAATCTTATCCAGTAGGGTTCTATGACTCCCCAAACAGGCGTTCACTATATTACTATGTCTCTTTATTTTTTGCATTTGTTAGTATTTTAATTTTTATCTACATATAGAATGGAAGTGGTTATGTAATTAAATTAATATTAGCCTGATGATATTCTTCATTTTAACAAAATAAATACAGTAATAAGAATCTGTGTACAAATATGGGGTTTATATTGTTTACACTTGTGGGAGCTCTGTGCTATATATATTATATATATGTATATGTATATGTATGTACATACATATATACACACACACACACACACATATACATATATATAAAAAAGAAAAGCTTTGCTTATAAGCCACTATGCTATGTTTTGTTTAGCTCAGAAGAATGGATCTCTTCTCCTGGAAAGCAGCAGCAGCAGCAAGTGCTACAAATGGCCCCTTCAGAACTTAATGGAACTCCACGAAAAAGAAAGGCATAGACTGATCAGACTTGCTGGGAAAAGCTGTGTATTGAAAATGTGAATACATTCAGTTAAAGGAAATACTCATGTTGTATTACCATTACTCTCAAGATTTTTTATACTGATAGAAGATATAAATGTATTTCAGTTAGTAGTAACAGAAGTTTAAGTATTTAACATTGATAGCCCAATTTTTGTATAGGTAATTTTCATTTCTAAAAGCTTTCAGAGTTTTTATGTTCGTGTGTGAAAAAAAAAAGTTTAAAATATATTCTTTTTTATTTATGAAAAAAATGATCTTTTCAATAAAATTGCTTCAGTACAAAGCACTGACAATACAATCACTTGTATTGAATAGATTGTGTGATGAAAGGAGATTTTAATTTAAAAAGCATCCCAAGCTGTCTTGAGGAAGATAGTCAAAGGTCACCTTTAGTGATCTGCATCACAAAGATTTTAGTGATAAACAGGGCAGAAAAGGATAGGTGTGATTAAAGATAACATTTCAGCCAGGGTCAGAGCAAGCAGCTGGAAACAGACTTGATTGAAAGAAAAAGGGCAAGAGTAGGAAACTAAACTTGAGAAAGTACAGAACGAAGCTGTGTAAATAAAGAACATAGGAGACAGTGTTCAGGGGTGTGGACATGTTGGTTCACATCTACCTCAAAGAATTCTGCCTCAGAGTGAATGTTGACCCCAAATCTACTGACCTGTACTCTCAGCAACATGCATTTTATATACATATTCCTTTTCTGAAAAATGACTTTGAACTTAAAAAGACATGGTGGCATCCTGCTAGAAGTTTTAGAATGCTGATCGCTGGTGCACATCTCTATGACAGTTCTAATAAAATGAAATTTCTCCAAAGTAAGGGGAAATAAAGCAGTGCAACTTGTGGTGGAAGGTTCTCCAAAGCTTCATGTCTCAAAGATAGGCTAAGCATTAAATTGGCATACTCTTGCTGTATCTTGAATACTTTAATAAATGTATTCAAGTATAACATCTAACACCAGCAAGAAACTAAACTAGCCCTGCCTTAACCCTTTTTTTTTTCTCTCTAAATTTAGACATCAAGACTTGAACCAGGCAGCCGTAGTGAAGGGTTTGCCATGTAATAATTTGTCCCATCACACCAAGTTACTTGATAATATGTCTTTTAAATACATTTATTTTAATTCTGACATCTGCCTAGCCTTAGCCTCCAACCTTGAATCTTGTTGGATTAAATACATATTCTAGCAGAAATGTTTCCTTCTGGAATTAGTATTTTGCTTTTGGTAGTCAGTGTAGGCTCTACCAGCATCATGTGATGTATGTCCCTGCTGAAAGAGGCAAACAGAAAATTAAGGATGGTTTCCAGGGTAGTGCAATAGCTATCAGAGATTTCAGGAAATTTCACCAGGGAACTTGGAGGATTTTCCAGCAGAGTGATGGCAAGTTATTACAGTGCAAGTTACTACTTTGCAGCTGATTTGGTCATAACAGAATGGAGCTCTGAAGGTAAGTGTCAATTTTTTTCCTTTACCCACTCTTTACTTTGTAACAGAGCAGAGCAGAGACCTCAGCCTTGCTGGGCAATGTGTAATGTCCTCCCTGATTTCATGAGGAGCTGGTGGAATACCATGCAGGAAAACTGGGAGAAAGTGGTTGCAGTTCTGGTCTGAGCCTACTTTTCAACTAGCATCCAGGGATGCAGAGACTGCCTGTCAGGTGAGTGGGGATGGATACCCCATGTAGCCCAGTGATTTAGGTTGGATGACAAGTCCTTTCTGCCAAACCACACTTGCAGTGTTACAGTCCCACCATCAGTATCATGGCCCTGACTCTACATCTCTACAATCCCATTATCACCAGTACTTCTCTGCCCAGGTGTATCTCATCTGGGACTTCCTCTGCCTCCTCCAGGGCCCAAGTCCCCTTGTCAGCCAGAGCTCCAGTTCAGGGAAAGAGCAGTGAGAGTGGAGGAGGAAACGATGGTGCCCAGGGGAGCAAAAGGAAGGCAGAGCAGCAAGCAAGGCAGGGAACCACTGCAGGATGTTGCTATGTTACCTGCTACATCAGCAACATTAATGAAAAACACACACATTCCAAATGTCCATTGAGACACCCTGTGAGACTATAGCAGTGTAATTACTGGAAGTTTTCTGCTGAAGCCTCCAGAGGAGGTGCATATTTGATTAAGTTAGCTTTTTATTGCTATTCTGAACTCCATTTCCACTAAGCCTTTAAAGAGACTTGCAATCACCATTGGTGAGTGGTTCATACTTCAGTTGGTCACAATGGGAAGAGAGAGAGGGAAGTTGCTTGCTTTTTAACAGCAAAGATATCAATTGTTCTTAAAGACTTTGATGCTTATAGTACATTGCTGGGGTAGTGTTAGTGTCATTTTGTGGATATTTAATAAAGCATTAGTAAGGAGCTGTTATCTGCCTTCATGCACCAACATTTTCTCCCAATAAATTCTGTTCCCAAGTTGTTTGGTTTAGGGTTTTTTAAATATTTAGGAAACAAAGCCCGTTTAAGTTACATTTCATGATCACACAGCAAGGATAGGCAACCATCACAGACCAGATCTGCAGTAAATTCCTTTTCACCTGCCAGAATGCAGTACGGCATAGGAGAAGCCCAAATTAGTTTTAATATCTTCTTTTTTAGAAGTCCATTTGCTTATTATCTAGGAACTAGAACATGTCTTACTGATGGTAGCAGTATCAATAAGAAGCAGCTGTTCGCCTCCTTTTCTGCCTGTTTCTGGACAGGGTGTAGGGATTTTGACATTCCTGCCACACCAGATCATCTCCCCACAGGAACAGACATCATTTCAGGTTCATAAAAAGTATAGACATGTGTATGTGCATACACACACCAAGTTATAATGTACATGCATACATATAGTTCTTCTATTACCCCATATTTCCATAAATAAGCTCTTCCACACCCACTGTGACTGTGGAAAAATTTCAAGAGTGCTACTGTGGTGACTGGGATGTGCTTTAGCTGCTTACATCCCCTATCTCTGCCTGTGTGGCCTGTCTTCTCTGCTGTGAAATGGTTCCAAGAGCAGAGCAGCCCCAGCTTTAGCAAACAAAACTGATTTAAAAGAGGGATGTATGTAAACTGATTGAATGCAACTTTATTTTAAATCAGCCTATATATAAAAATAAGGAAAATTTCCAGTTATTAGAGGCAAAAAAAATTAGTGCCTTCAGTTTGTAAATACATAAATTCCAGAAGTTTTACAATATATGTTAATAGGTTCTTACAATTCTAGTTTTTATAGGACTTAGTGTTTATGAGGGCTCTAAAGAAATCCCCACTCATTACTTTGTAGGTAATTATTTTCCAGTAGCCTAGCTCTTTATGACTACACTATTTAGGTCCTGTTTGTATGCACACCATCAAGCACACATGGACTTTGCAAGCGAAATGTGCCACAAAGACCTGCCTTCAAGTTGCCAAAATTGAAAATATTCTATACAACAGCAGAACTATGTGTTTCACAGTCTTACCTAGGAACAAATTAGGAAAGAATTTTTTTCATCTAATAACACAGTCCAAGAATCTTTGCCTAAAGTATATAATGTTCACCCTTTTTAGCAAATGAGTGTTACTTTCTAGTTACTTAAAGGACATTTAGTGGTCTCTCATTTCTTACTATCCACTCCCTCTTTATCCCTCAGCCTGTAACTTTGGTAATTAAACCATATCATGCAACAAATATTTCATTCAAGCCTAATTTCAAGAATGGAAAAATTATTTTCCCCCAGTGTACTTAGAAATTTGGAAGAATGCTGAACAGCTAACTCACTGCAGCAACCACTGATTCATCATTTTTCACCAAAAAAAAAAAAAAAAAAAAAAAATTAAAAAGTTACTGAATAAAAACCTGAGCTATTGAATTAAAAGTTGCTGCTACTTTGTTTAATGGAAAATGGGAATGATCCCAAAAAAACTAGAAGTTAACTTTCACCAGTAAACAGCTTGTGAAAACGAATGTTTTGTATTAAATACCGCTCCTGCTTTTAGCGTGTTCTTATAAACAAAATATAGTAGAGAAATGAAATGGCAATGTCATAAAATTAGTAGCTAAAGACTGCCTTGTAAGAAAAGGGCAAGCTGTCCTGTCATGAAGTCGTGCCTGTCTTTGTAACTCCAAGGGTCTCTCAGCACGTGCATGCTCCCGTGTGCTGGTATCGTATCAGCCTAAACAACCGATTCAGAAGATGATTCAGAAGATACAGATCGAAGGTCCAGCTCTGCTCAAGCTGGAAGAGCTGGTTGAGCAAGAGGAAGATTCATGACAGCCTGAGGAATTCGGTGAAAAGAATTCTTCCGAAACAATGGAGGAGGCTATTCTACAAGTCGCTCAAGAGTTTCTTTTCTTCAGCAGAGTCCCCGGGGCAATTCTGGGACAGAGAATGTCCTGTGAAAAGTGAGAAGGGATGGTTAGAAGTCCTCTTAATAACAAGGACTTCTGGCAGAAGCAGTCATGAGAGTAGATTTGGTAATGCATGGCAGAGCTAACTCAGCAGTGAAGGGAAGTCAAAGCAGAGCTGCTGAAGTGGAAGCACACTGAGGGCTGGGTCACACGTGAGAGGCCTCACATGCTGAAATTGAGCTTGCGTCTGTTGCCAGTGGTAATTTTGGCAGATAAATAGGTTACAGAGAGCTGTCTTCAGTATAGCAACTTCATCTTGCATCATCCACACCTGAACTGACCTAAAGCATACAACGTGGCCGCTTGAGTCAAACTGCTGCAGCAGCACGGTAAAAATGGGGGGAAAGAATAGCACCTTCAGTTTGTAAATACATAAATTCCACAAGTTTTACAATATATGTTAATGGGTTCTTACAACTCTCGATAGATCAGTTAGTGAGTTACAGTGTGTTGCTGTTGCAGTGTGGTGTTGCACGGACACGGGCAAGCTTGCAACTAATCATGTCCTTCACTGGCATTTTAACCACTGTTTTGAATTTTGTAAGTACAGTCCGAGTGGAGAGCCTTTGGATGCCAAGGGCAGTTTGTTGTCATGCAGAGCTTGAAAGGAAGAAGTCCCTCTGAAAGTGGGTGGGTCAGACTGAGACAGGCTTACCCAGCTGCACTCTGAGTGGAGATTATATCTACCTGCAGAACTCAGCTCATCCAGGAATCCGTCAGAGCATCTGACCTGTGTACAAGATCTAACCATTCTTGTCCTCTTCCTTACTCTGGAAACAAACACTAGCAGGCCAGCAGGAGTGCTGGTAGAGCACTGTACTTGTCTCATGCTGCACAAAGCCAAAAGGGCCTTTACTTTTTCCTCTTAACTGTTACTGGAATAAGCTTGTGATGCTGATAGAGTCTCCCTCCCCTCCTAATCTTTGCCACCATCGTGTGCCAAGATATTTCAAAGATGAACAAGTGTCCTCAGAGAAGTCTGAATGGAGGAGTGTGTGTAGGGGAGGTGGAAGTGTGGAAGCGATAAGAGCATAAGGAATCAGACATCACTGGCTTTGAAATTTGGGTCTGAAGTTCCACATCTCCCAAGAGGAGACCTGAGAGCTTGTTAGGCCTCTGTTGCTGGATGCTCCCAAGACTGAAGCAGTTTAGGATTAGACATGAACCAGTCATGACACAAGACTTGAGAGAGTGTCCCCCAGGAGACTCAGAAGTGTGATAAGAGTTCCCTAAAAATGGATGCTGATGGCACAGGGAAGATGAGCAGAAAAACAGAAACTGCTGGAGTTCCCAAAAGTAGAATACCAGGTAAGTATGCAAGGAGTAGCAGGAAAGCTGACCCAAGAGATGGACACATCTACCAGCATGAGAGAGAGAGGTTTATGGCAGATTTATGGACGGCCTCACCAGTGCAACTCCTAAAGCCTGTTTCTGTTTCCACATTGGCAGATAGGCATGGATTCAGGATTCTAGTGAATGTACATTGCAAAACCTCTTTGCAGTAGACTTGGAACTTATGCCAAATACCCTGTTCCAAAAGATTTTATGGGCCATTTTCCCTCACCATTGTGATCCTGAGTTGCTGAAAGGTCAAGGAAACAGAATTAACTTTTTAAAAAAGGTTTGGTGGTAGAATAAACTACTTTTTTAATGAGAAAGAAAGCACTCTGAATTTTTTAGATTTTGTATCATCCTTGTGAGGTATTTTGTGGCCCCCAGAGCGATCTAATTCCCAGTTACTCAACCGCCCACTGGATCACAGCATGGGAACGTGTGTTCTAGGCTATGCAGGCCCAAGTCATTTCTGATGTTAATGTTTCTTAAGTGTATTTTCTAGAAAAATAAGCAGGTTTGGATATACACCGATATACTTCATAAGCTTTACATATAAAATGCCAAGTATTCTGGAGAGTAGTTGTTCCTTATATATTGATACATTGATTCTTAAATGCCATAAATACACGTAAAATGTTTGTGTTGATTTTTTTCCCTGAACTGCTCTAGTATCTCTTACCTTAGAATTGTAATATATACCACTTCTGGTGTTAAGAAAGATTGGAAACATTATTTTAACCAAATGTGTTGAAGTGCAAATAACAAGTGAACTTCTGAACTCTTGCATTCTCTGAGGATTTGGAGGGGTTTCTGCCAGGTTTGGAGAAAGAGCTGAACATGGATGCTTTTGTTAGAATTTTGGCAAATAGAATTATTTGTACTTAGCATGGTTTATTCAGATTCCAGTTTATCACTTCAAACTACATTTCTCTTCAATAAGAGTTACTCAGTTTCTCTTATGAAGGTTTCCTGTATGTAAGAGGGTAATAGTGACCCTGAGTCAAATGCATGATAGCATTATCAAAATAGAGGAATTTGGGGTCAAAGAGTTTGCTGTTAGCTCTGTTGCCAAGACTGACTGTTCCAGATCCTTATAAAGACATGCTGACACATCTGTGTGATGTGTCAAGGACCTGATGATATGGAACATTTTCCATAACACCACTTCAAATGTGAGCCTTTCCTTTGTTGAAAAACTCTCCTGCATGCACAGAGATTGTATGCAAAAAATAATAATGACAAATATGCCATCAGGGGGCAGGGGAGAGGGGACAAGAACTGGAAAGAAATTTGGGCTCTTTTTCCTGAGTTGGAAAAGCACAAAGCATTCAGTGTTCTGCATTAAAATGTATTTTTTGCAATGCATTTATAATACAGGTAGAACTTTGGGAATCAGAAAGTTTAATAATTGTTATTGTTCTCTTGTTCTCAGTTTTCATATGTTTCAAAATCGTAGCTATCTCTTTTAAGTCTGCTCTGTCTTTGGAATGCATTTGCCATATTTTGCATGGACACTTAACTGTATATCTCACTCCACTCTTTCCAGTTCTCCTGATTCCTGGGAAAGAGGGAAATTTGTGGGAACATTCCTCAGGTTTTAGGCAATGCCAGTTATTGCTC
The DNA here is from genome assembly GCF_041296385.1 of Aphelocoma coerulescens. Taxonomy (NCBI): domain Eukaryota; kingdom Metazoa; phylum Chordata; class Aves; order Passeriformes; family Corvidae; genus Aphelocoma; species Aphelocoma coerulescens. Next base: position 117,566,482 of record NC_091015.1, on the reverse strand, counting down.
TTGGAACACTTTGACAAAGCAACTACACTGAGAGATACAGAAGTAGTCAAATCCTGTTCAAATTTTCACTTAGGTGAAGAATAAATAATGCCATCTTAGAATCCATAACAACTAGAGCTTTCATCTGTATTATTTCCTCTGTCAGCTTACCTTTTCAAAAGCAACTGTCTTCTATATATATTATATATATTTAGTAAAGATTGAGAAAGATTTCTGAGTAGTAAATGTAAGCTTCTTCTCAAAAGAAAAAGGAAAACCAGAATCTTTAGTATGAAAAAAGAGGGCTATCAGATTATCTTTGCCAAAGGATCTGAAACTCTTTGAAGATGAAATGCTGGATGTCGCTTCATAAGATTTTTTTTCCTTCCTAAAATTCCAGTTAAGTCAGCTGGTATAAATTTCTCTGGGATAGAAAATAAAAATGATTAAATAGGATTCATTCCTGAAGGCAGAGAAGCAGTAAACTTCTGTGGAAGCTGCTGGCTATTTTGTACTAGACATCAAGCCATTAGATTTCCACCCTCAGAACACAACATTGTGGCTCTTTCAGTATCCATTTGTGTCCATGATGGTGATGGCAAGTACATTTGATCTGCTTGTCACTGACTTAGATCTGCCAAATCTGACTCATTTGGATGGTATAAATGTCATTTAGTAACCTGCACTCAGAGTTAAGTTTTGATAACCAAATGCTTTCTCCCTTTGTTTAAAATATCAGCAGAAGATCCAAGGTTCCAATAATGACTAGAGAGCAGCTGCAGATGGGTCTTATGTTTTTTAATAGTCTGATCCTCTACTGCACTGGATAAAAGTCTTACTCACAGGCAGAAGCCATCATTCATTTAAATGTGTACGATTTTGAATGCTGCACACGTCTGTGTTTGCAGCAGCAGCAGGATCCTGCAGAGGCCCCTCACCTTCAAAAGGCCCAAGCCAACCTTGTCCTTAACAGCAGTGAGGTTTTGCTGTCAGTGTAAAATGTTTTGTAACCACTTTTTGCCAACTTAAAAACAGGACCAGACCCTAGAGACAGTCTGTAGAAAAGGATTGATTTGTTCCCACCCCTGGATGTGTATCCAACCTATGTTGCAATGTTTGGCTATGGACTTCTGCTTTCTTTTTTTTGCCTTTTTTTTTGTTGTTGTTAACTGCCTGAAAACAAAAGAGTATATCCTTGCAAAGGATCTAGGCCTGAATTTTAAGCTAGCTCCTCACACTTAAATGGCTAAAGCCTGGAAAAAATTATCAACACTTACATGTCTCAGAAGAGTTTTGCAAGTCACCGAGAAATGAGTCACGCATGAAGTGCTGTCTGTAGGTTTAGGGGGTGACTGAAATGCAAATACCCAGTTACCACAGACAGAATTGAGGGGAAAGAAGGGAAGAGTCTCACACCAGTAACTCAATCCAGATATATGACCCTTACCACAGAAAGCTTACACACAAGGAAAATGAAATAAAGTAATTGGTTAATAAAGCAAGGTTGATAAAAGAGTGAAGAGCTCTGATTCCATAACTGGATAAAGAATCTAAAAATAAATATATTAAAGTCATTGTTGCCTTTCAATATGCCACACAGCAAATAGTGCTTTAAGATAATCTGTGTTTCCAGCTTCAGACAGCAACTCCAGAGGACTGCTGAAAGTCAGAAGCAGTTGGATAAAGACAGTGAATTACTGCAAAGCTCTAACAGTAAAAAAACCCAAAAACAAAAACAATTCAGGAGACTGGCTTAAAAGTCAGATATTAAAATGATACCATTATATGTACTTTCCTTTTTGTTTCTGAGTCTGTAGGATGGATTTGAGTCAAATTTTCAAATTGCTCTCTGCAAAGGAATGCCAGAACTAACTTTCTCTTGCAATCCAATCTGAAGTGCTCAAATCACGCTGGAATTCCAGGAACTGGAACTTAAATGAAAAAGCAAAATGTGGATGCTGCAATACTAAAAAAAATGTAAGGACAAATGAAGCACAGTAGGTAGAGAAATTATTTTCTCTGCCTCAATTTTTAAAGAGAACACTGATGTAACAAAATACATCCTGTAATCTAACAATGATAAGTCATTCCTTCCCCGTCGAGATTTCCCTGTTGCAACTTGTAAAGTCCATTGAACTGAGCAGACCTCTCTAGGAATAAAGGTCTTGGGAGCATTCCCATTTTGCAAGGGAAAAAGGACAACTCATGCATGAGGCAGTGAAGTTTTGGCTGTCTCAGGATACACTCAGTGAAGTGGCTCTTTGTGAGTTATCTAAATCTCTCCAGTTATACACAATTGATATTTCTAGATGTTTGGCCTAATGTTTCTGCTCTGGCTATGGATGTCGTCTCTGTAAAGAAGAACTGTCCCCATAATTTGTGTTAATCTTCTGCAGTACACTATTTGCAGTGAAAATACAGTGTAATAATTTCCAGTAACTTCCCTGACCTCCAATTAGGAAATGTCCTACTGTGCTTCAGGCAATTTATTTCCCCTAGTGTAGTTTAAAAACATGTCTACAGTCACAGCTTCTGTGATATTATTTCTCTATCAATGGAAAACTTCAGGGAACAGTAGGAATGAACTGCTGTGATTTACTAATTGAATGTTTGCCTTCAAGTGGCCTATTGTTGGTAATGCTGGAAAACTGTTCAAACTGATTGTGTAGGCTGGCAAGAAGCAAGGCAGTTTCTTACAGTAAAGATTGTACTATTTCTCCAAAATCAAAACTGAAAGGAGCAAAACAGTAGCCAATGTATTTCTAAGCAGCAATAACAAATATAATTTTTATTTCTTTCAGAAAGAGAAACACAAAGCAAAAGAAAAGACCAAAAATCCCCTGCTCCTCTTCTGCTTTCTTCCCACTCCCTCAGCCTCCATCCTAACCTCAGCTGCCCTACAACACTTAGTGTGGGTGGTGTTATTACTGGAATACAGGGATTTTCATCTGGCACAGTTTAATCACTTCCCAAATTAAAATAGGCTATCTCAGCATATGCACAATAACCACACCTGTACCTACAGACCTTTTTCTGGCTTTAACACTGCTGGTGTAACTGGAGTGGCAAAATTCCCTGTAGAGACCAGGCCTCGGCACAAAACTTGAGACAGTGTAACAATGAAGACAACAGAGCTCTGATTTTGTTCATATTCTCTAGCATCACTGACAGGTACCTATAAAAGAACAGGATTCCTTCCTTAATCATTTCTCATCCTAGAGCAGTAATGACTCCACCGTGTTGTTCTGTAAATGGCTAAAGGGAAGAGAAAGAAAAGCCCAACACCAACAGGAGCAGAGAGTACTAACAGCTCCTGATAGAGTTCATCCTAAAGTTTAGATTTAATTTTAAATGTCATAAAAAAAATATTTTAAACAACATTCTATAAGCCTGAAATTCTGTGCTTGTTAAAGCGAATGCTGTAAATAATGCCAGATGCCCTGAACTGAGTCCATGACTGAGTTCATTCTTGAACACATGCTCCTATACATAAATTCTTCATATCTTATGTTCACTGAAGAAAATTCTAAAACCATGAACTCATTTTACCACTATTGCATACAGTCTTGTCCAATAGAAGTATTACTGTCATTTGATCCGCCAGTTCCCAGTCCATCACACAGGAAACACACCAGCAACATTCGTCTTTAACTTCTTCTCCCCTGACCATCATCCCTGTAGCCATTGCTCTTCCAAGTCAATATAAAACCACACCCTCTTTTGGCAACAGATATTTCCTTTTAACAATAAAAGACAAATTAAAGAGGATACAAGTCCGTGGCTGATCAAGAACAGTCGTCTGTACAGCCTGCAACAGGAAGGATGCTGAAGTGTAAGATGTGTCTGAAAGAATCAGAGGAAATGGTGTCGCCATCCTCACCAGGAGGTTTTGATCTCAGGTGGGAAAGAGGAAATTCAAGACTAATCTGGACTCATCTCATAGACAGCTTAAGGATAATGCTGAAATCTCTGAGGTGTTCTAAAATCAAAATATCAGCAAGATATATAAACACTCGGTTAACTGAAGGATATTATGATACAAAATGGAGATGTCATGGTGAGTGAATTTGAATACATATTTAAATATTCCTCACTGTCTACCAATTGTAATTAACTACATGGCTATTGCTTGTTAGGAGGCATGTATTTAAACCCACCCAGTCTCTCCCAGTACTGGAAAGAAACAATCAACTAGGCCATTGTCTGTGGAAAACACTTCTGTACTTCCCTGAACTCCAAGGACTTTGCTGCCCAAGTCATGGAATTACTTTAAACCAGCACGTCCAAACAACAGAATATTTGGTGGTTTTAAATAAACTACTGATTCTTGCCTGAGATTTTCAAGACAAGGTGGCAGAATGAGGCAGAAAATCCACAGAGATGGTATCCAGTGATGTTATCCAGCAGAAGTTGGACTGAAACAAATCTTGGGTGCTTAATCCCTAGTTTTCACAGAGATGAGGGCTGTTAATTCCCACTGACATTGGTGGGAGTGAATTACTTGCCTACTTTGAGGATGCTGGCCTCAGCTCATTTGGACTGCTTAACTGATCAAACCAGAGCACTGCTATCACCAGTTTATTTATTTGCAGCCCTGAGAAGTCCAATACACGTGGTTTGCACAGTCTGATTAATACACAGTTGGACACACTATTAGGATACAATGCAAAACATTTATCAAGAATAATTTATTGAAAAATCTATAGAATAAACACAGGTAATTATTAAGTAAACTTTTTTGAATGCAAAATAGATAAGAATCGGAAGAAAAGTAGAGAAGGTTTCCTTCTTTTTTTTCATTGGGAAATAATTAGGCCAGGAGCTATTTTTTTCCAAGGAAGCAAGACTGATGTTGTGAATCACAGTATGAGGTCTTACTGACGTAAAGAATTTCCACCTCTTGTTTTCAGGAGGACCTTATTTTAAGTGGACTGACTGCATTTTTAATAAATTCCTTTAAATAAATCAACATCAATTATGCCTAAAATGAGATTATAATGTGTGCATAGAAACTTTCACCTCTTATAGTTAGACTCACATAACTTTCCTGCTTAGTTCAAACTTCAGGAGCTTCAGCAAGACACTGACTGGACAAACTGATGAACAAGGAATTCAAGCTTCAAAATAATGTGATTTTCTATCAAGAGCAATGTAACTGTTTAAAAATCTGCTGACAGCTTTGTCTCAAACACTAGAGGTAAGGACTGCAGAGTAATTAATGCCCTTGGATTTATGCTTTTTCTGAAATATTGCACTACTATCAAAAGTGAAATATCAAAACAAGTATGACAAGTCTTCATTTCATAAGAAGCAAGATTCAAATAAACACATTACAGCAATGGTAAAGAGTGCATACAGTTTCAGGCTCAGCCTGATAAATATGTTTCAGCAATTTGCCTGCAAGTCTTTGAAGAGCCTGTGCACAGGCAGCAACTAGAGTTTTGTACAAACCATCTTTGTCCTACTGTATGTGCAGGTTAGAGAAGCAGTAGCTGTGGAAAGAAGAAAAGAACATTGTGCATCTTCTCCCTTGAAGTCACCTGGCAATTTCACCAAATCAAAGATAAGCAGACACAAAAGAAACCTCCCTATCTTCTCTACCCTCCCACCAACATCCTATCTGCCAAGAACTGCCAATCTCCTCTGATTTTATTCCAGTACTCATTAACTTCTTCCACCTTTGCATGTGTCAGCCAGCCTCAGACTTCCACTGAAAGATCTTTTGGAGCAATAAAATGTTTTCGTCTGATTGTCATCCCATATTGGACGTCCAGACTTGCTGTGCTCAGAAAACCAAGGTAACAGTGGATGATGTGTCAGTCGGTCCTCCCACATTAAATAATAAGTAATATAAGAGAGCGCTTAACTTTTGTATGGGAGGAGTGTAGAGCTTAATCCCACTCCTTCTTTAGTGTCACAACCACTCACTATAAAGTAGATAGGGTGTTCCACAGGTGTGGCATACTTGTGGCTACCATGCTCCAGCACTCCGGCAGATCATTCTTCCAGGTGAATAATGTATCTTGAACTCTGCTGTCCTGCCTCAAGGCCTTGTACAGATTGTAAACTGAGAGCTGCTCCCAGGGAAAAGCCTTTGTTTGTTTTGTTCTCCAGCCAAAACCATACCTGTGACAATAAAGAGCATCAGCTTCAACACAAACACTAGGCAATGTTTGGGCTCTTTGTAATACACCGATTTGTTTCTCTGTTTAAATAAATAAAATCAGCACAAATGTTTTTCCCCAAAAAGGAAATAACACCCAGGAAGAAAGGCTGGACTTGCCAGGTTGCCCACCCATATACTGAAACATCCCAAACACCACACTGTCAGTGCCTAGATAGGCAAACACAGCGCTTCAGTGAGGAGAGGCAGCCAAGCACTGGTCGGAACCACATGGGCTATTTCTCTGCATACTCCAGAGCTCCTAGAATGGTCTCTGCTGCAGACCTTTTGTTGTGGAATTAACAAAATGCTTTGTGGTTGTGTAACTGCTATGGCCCTCCAAGGTGGCTCTCCAGTAAAGACAAAACCAAAATACTCTGCTCTCCCTTCTCTCATTTGTTTATTGATTGATCCCTGACTAGTGCTTGGATTTTTAATACAAGTTAACCTATTTATAAATAGTAATTTTATTAACATCTGTTATTTACTTTTCATTCAGTCATTAATTTTCATTAAACATTCACTAATGTGTATCTGGCAGACTTTAGTGAGGTGATTACACATAAAAATTTAAAAATTGAAACCTGCTTCTTGCAACGGGGAACAATTTTTTAGAAGATATTGCAAACAAAGCTCACACTCTGATCCGAGAGTGGAAAAGTTGAAAAACACCTGTCCTAGACTCAAATTGAATTTTTATGTTAATGTTAAGATTACTATGTGGTGACATATAGGTCAAGTGAATGGGACAGGGCTGTATCATGTCCCTGCAAAACAGAATTCAAACCCCTCTTTCCCCATAGAGTGCTTTTCCTGGTATATCCAAGCCAGTGTGAGTCATACACCTCCATCCAAGCTTTCCTCTTTTAGCCTGCAGTTCCCTACAGCTTCCTTTCAAACTTTTCTTTGTTCCCTAATACTAGTTCCATCTTTCCAGAGGGACACTGTGACCTGCTTTGACTCATGGACAGAGTTAACACAGCACCAAATGTGAACCCGGACTACTCACAGCTGTAGGCCGGCTCCTCACATCTGATGGCTGCTGAGAACTACCTGAAAGACCTTCTGTGCCACAGACAATATTTCCTGAAGAGAGAGAGAGTCTTTTTCATTAAAGAGAAGCATCAAGGCAGTACAAACACCTCTCTGAGAACCATTCACCTCAGGTTATTTTGGCAATGTGAACCTGAAGAAAAGGAGCCCAGAATTCACAAAGCAAATTGTTCCTGAAATGTACAGAAAAAAAACCCCAAACTGATAGATAAGGGAGGTAAATTGCGGGGAAAACACCATTTCCACCCCATGCACCATACCACTACAGACACATTTCTCTCTTGGAGCTCTGCAAAAAATACTCCAGTAATATTTTTGCTATTTATTCTGCCCACCTGCTCTGTGCACTTTTCTCTCTCTGGCAGGCCCTTGCACATGGCCCTTTTTTCCCCATCATTATCCTGTTATGAAGTAATAAAGTGTGGTTGATCTTGGTGCTGGAAACACAGCCAGACTGCTCAGTAAAGAAACAAGAACTTTAAAATATTTCAAAGGATTTATGGACTCACGTTGGTGAACTCCGTCTTCCAAGGACTTGTGTACTGAGCTCGCCAGCCACTGAAGCTCTCCTCTCTGCACTCACAGACTACATGCTCCATTCGTAGGGAGGGGTGGAGGGATGCTTTCCATGTACTGTAAGAATCATCTGTCTTGGGATTTCTGTGAATTTTAGAGATGAGAGGACATAGCACAGAAATACGAAATGTGAACATTTCTGTCTCCTTGAGAACACAATTAACCCTCATACTTACACTGTGAAATAAAACTAGTTACACCCACAGAAAAAATGCAGCCATGCACAGAGCTTGGACCACATCTTCAGCATGCACCTGAGCTGAAGATTCTCCTGGCAAAGCCCAGTTTCTGTACTGGTTACTGTTGAACCAGCTGGTATTGTAGGCCCAGTGTGACTATCAGAGGAGCTGAGGTCAGATCTATGCATCTGCCCAAGTTCATCCATTTCTATTCAGCTCAATACTTCTAACACAAGTCATTCTCTGCTGATCCTCCTTACTGAGCCACCATGAAGCCACACTAAAACTTCGCTCTCTGCAGCACCACTTGTATTCAAGTTCCCATAGATCTCTAGTTTCAGGGAGAAGATGGGAATGGTCCTGCATGACTTTGTTTTTCATTCTTATGGTTTATTTTACATGAAACAAGCTCCAAAATGCACTGTGCTTTGCAATGGTAGAAGTCTTACATAGCCTTTTAGAGAAATGGCAGCCAACGCTGTCAAAGCCTTGTTTCATAGTATCTACAGAGCTGTCGATCCGGACAGAAAAGGGACAACTACGTGTCAGAAATCAGGAGAGATTTTCTTGCATAGTTCTTGAGTGAACAAACATAGACTGAGTCCTGAAGTTGTAGGAAGCTCCTGACTCATTATCTGTCATATCCATGGGGCAAGCAGGGGCTCTAACAACTCTCCTCCTAGTGGTGCCCCCATGTTATGTTTGGTCAGGCAATCGACTCTCAGGTTCACAGGTAAGTAGGGTGCCCTCATGGCAAATCAGGTAACATCTGCTTTGTCTTCCTTCACCAAAATATAAGCTCAGTGTTCAGCATACAGAAATATACTGTTGCTTCATGCTCATTTTGTTTAAATCAGTCTATTAATTTTTGTACTATGCAGTCATTCTCAAGACAGGCATGACCTCAACCTTTCAGTATTTAATGACTTTCCCTTTGTGGGACAACGTACAGCTCTTCCATGTTGCTCATCACTTTTGGAAAAGGACCAACTTTTTGAATTCCTCGGCTGAGTGAGGAGGGGGAAAAGGAAGAAAAATCCTTCTTCATTGCTTTTTAGGGACTGAACTCTAGTCTTGCTTTCTACAGGCTTGGGAAACTCCAGATAATTTCTGCCAGCACAAGTAATGAAACCTGAATTACATGCTTCTGTGAATGCAAACAGTGTCAGAGGAAATTGTTTAACCCTTGAGAAGGTTAAAGCATAATTTCTTAAGACAGTGAAGTGTTAACCTCTTCAAAGCATCTGCAGAGCATTAGAAGGGTTTCAAGTGAAATGGGACAGATGGAAGCAACATCTCATCCTTTTCCATTGCTATTTATTGCCAGTGAAGTGTTCCTATGCATCTCTAATGGCACACATTTCTCTTGGGGACAGGAAGCTTTGGTGTATATTTCCAATGAAACAGCTTCTAAAAACCAGTCTGAATGCGTGATTTTGACCTCAGCATTCAGAGCTTGTTTCTCTGCAGACTGGGAAGAAGAGTGAAGTTGTTGGGCGAGACTCACAGTAAGACTGGCAGATGAAATTTGCCTGTTTCAGCAGATCGGGGCAAATGATGAAGTCAGCAGGCTGCTGCCTACAGCAGAAGGAAGAGCCCTGCCCTGCTGCTGGCTCTGCCTGCATGTGAGACCTAGGAAAGCCTGAGCAGCTGCTGTTGGCCATGGGAGGCCTTGGGAAAGCATGAGCAGAGCTGGAGCTGGTCAGGCTCAGCAGGAGTGGCAGGCACGGCTCCCAAATCTCCCACCCAAACTCTTCTCCACCCAAACATCGCTCTCTCCGTTCCCCTCCTTCCCACTCATGGGAGCAGCCTGCCCAGATCCAGCCTCGATGCTTTGTTTTCAGTGTCGCTTCGGCCCAAAAATCCAACTCCCAAAAGAGCAGGAGCTGAGAAGGGTAGAGGGACATCCCTGTGCTCCTGCCCTCGGTGGGACGGCCTCACACGGGCAGACCACTCAGTCAAGGTGCTTGAGCTGGATTTTAACAGCCAGGTGAAGCTGAATGCCCATTTCTCTCTCTGCCCAGTGAACACCTCTCCTTACGAATAAAGGCTCATTGTACGCTCCTCGCTGAGGTAGCCGCCAGCAGCCTTCCCATGACAGTGGGCGAAATGAGCCGTCGTCGGGCCACGCAAGGGAACACTGGCCACCCCATGGCACCGGTGTCAGGCGGGACCACAGGGCTGCCACAAGGCAGCGAACCAGCCTCAGCCTCCCCCGCACGCACCGGGAGCTCACCACGTCTGCACCGGCCCCAGCTGAAGAACGCAGTGCCCCCTGCCCCAGGAACCCGGGCCCGCGGGGGCGGGGGGCTCTTCCCCAGCGGCCCGGCCGCCTCCTCCCATCAGCTTTCCAGTGGGGAAAAACTGGTTCGGGGACTGTCGCCGGCCAGCTCGGGCAGGGGCCGGGGAGCGGGTCTGCCCCGAAGGGACCCGCTGATGGCGGCCGAGCACCACATGGGGCCGGGGGCTGCCTCACCGCTCCTGCCCGGTCGGGGGGCTGGAGCAGGGCGGGGGGCCGGGGCCGGCCGGGCGGGCGGGTGGAGGGGAGCGGCGCCTTGGCCGGAGGGGGGTGCGGAGCCGCCGTGGAGGGCGGAAACGGGGTGGGGGGATTTGCGTCAGTGAGGGAGCTGGGAGCGGGCGAGGGCGGGCGGGACGGACGGAGGGACAGACGGACGGAGGTAGCCCGCGGAGAGGCACCGGCCCGCTGCGCTCGCCCGCCGCCGCTGCCCATCGCCCCATGGAGCTGTGCCCGGGGCCCGCGCCGCCCTCGGGATGGGCGCTGCCGCTCCTGCTCGCCCTGGGCGCCGCCGGGCTCAGCCACGGCACCCCGCACCTGCCGTACTCCCGGCCGGGCTCCCGCAGCAAGTGAGTACCGCCCGCCCCGGGCGCGCTGCGGGACCCGCCGGGCCGGGCGGGCTGCGGAGCCCGGGGTGCCTGACCGACACTGTCCTTCTCCCCCAGGAACTGGTGCGCCTACATAGTGAACAAGAACGTCAGCTGCTCGGTGCTGGACGGGACGGAGAGCTACGTCCAGGCCCAGTACAAGTGTGCCTGGAACCAGTTCCCCTGCGAGCCCACCCTGGTGTAAGTAGCGCCGGGGGCGACCTCGGCAGGGACAGCGCTTGGCCACCCGCTGCCGGCGGGGAAGCGGCCGCTGCCGCGGCGCTCGGTGATTCCCGGCACCCCGAAAAGCTCAGGGCCGGGGCAGCGGGGCGCGGACCGCCCTCGGTCGGTCCCCAGCGCGCCCCAAACAAAGCGCTCGCTTGGTGCGGACATCAGGCTGCTGGAGCTAATTAGAGCCAGACTGAGTTGCTGGTCCGTGCAGCCGGGAGGGAGCTGCGCTGGCACACCTCGTCGGCATGGAGAGGCGTGCAGGCGGGCGGAAAGCACGCGGGCTGCTTTCCATGGGCGGCGGGAGCGCCGGCAGCAGGACCGCACCTATGCGCTGCTGGGAGCGCACCTGGGCCGGAGCTGCCAGCGTACAGCCGCGCTCAAAACCGGTTTTATGGCTGCTCTGTGGTGCTGGATCGGCGCGTAAAGGGAGAACCAGGAACGTGAGCCAGCCCCTTTACAGTCTGTGTATCCCCTGTCTGTTATCCAGCAAGGGGAGCACCCAGTGCAGAGATGTTTACGGGGGATAATGCAAAGTTGCTTATTTGATTTTAATCTTCGTGCGTGTGACCACGTGGTGATCAGTGGAGCGGCCTCCTAGGGCAAGGTGTGCTGCAGCAGGTACAGCAGGCATCAGGGAACAGATGGATCTCACTCACCTGCTGGCTAATGGCAGGCAAATCTCCTTTCCTCCCTTTTCCACTTGAAAAACAGTAATTATACATTTCTCTTTGAAAGCTCTAGGCAATACACACTCTGTGAAGCCACTTCAGCATCGCCAGAAAGTCACTGAAAAGACACCCACAGATTTTCATAGGCTCAGACTTGGGCTGAGGTGATGATGAAGATTGTTTTACGATAAACCTACAGTAACTAGTTTTTATTTTGACATGAAACAGTGAGGATGAGACAGATACTGCTAGATCCTGGGTATTACTGAAATAGAACTTCAGACACGGATGGCGCTGTCACCCTGGGGCCCATGACAATAGGTGTTCGATGTTTGGTATTCAAATGTGCTGCTTTCTGTTTGTTTGGGTTGTTATTTTTGTTAAAAACCCATCTTTTCTCTCTATAAACACTAGAATTTGAGGGGAAAAAACAAAGCAGATGGCTGAGCAACACTGTCTTGTGTAACTTCCCTTGTTTCTCTTTGGAGTCTTGAACTGGTGATTTTGGACTTCTGGCTGAGTTTATGGATGTGTAATGGGGTGTGCCCTCTGTCCTGAGAAGTCTCTGTAATGGAGCTACAGAGGCAAGAGGAGGGGTTGAAACTGAGCTCTTTAAACACATAAATCACCAAGTATTAAGATAAAGAATTTCAGAGGCAGTAAATTAGGACTTTCATGGGCTATCTGCTGGTAGATAGTGAAGAAAGTGCAAAGGCATTGCTTCTAGCTCAGGAAATTCTTGCACTGAGAGTGTGAGATTGTTGTCAGGAGTAAGAAGGGGAAGCCCAGTTTGAGCAGGGGCCTGGACTGCACGACCTCCAGCAGTCCCATCCCTTCCAGATTTCTCTGTGGTTCTCTGAAATGGCATTGTCTGTCCTTGTGCTTCTAAACATCTGGAGTTGGCTGCTGTCAGAGAGAGAATATGGGACTGAACAGACATTTGGTCTCACCAGCCGTGTCCAGTCTCATGGGGTTTTTTTGTTCTTTTGAGAATGGAATTAGATACTTATCATAAAACTTTGTTTCCTCTGTCTGGCTTTCTTTGGTGAACATCACTGTTTTCTTCATAACCATAATGGCAACTGCAAAACAATTCCTTGTTCTTAACATAAAATATTCCTTATTCTTACCATAAAATATTTTTCTCTTGTCACAGCACCAGTTGATTAACACTGAGAGAAGGTGGAATATCAAAATCTTGAAATTTTATTGTGTTCAAAACTGTTTATAGGTTGTCATTTTATTTTTGTGTCTGTTGCATATACACTGTCTCTTAGTGGCAGAGTAAGAAAAGGGCTAATCCAAAAAGGTCTGAATTGCATGCTTCAAATCCTGCAAACCCCTAACTTGTTTCCTGTGAAAAATATTGTTTAATTCAGGAGTAGCGGTCTGAATAACAAAATGTGTTTTTATAGGTTTACTGGCCAATCTTCACAAAAATAGGATAGGAAAGAGCTATAAAACAACAAAGAAATGACTGTGAGGACTTCGTGGAAATTATTCTCTTTTTTACTCCTTTATACACTTGAACAGAGAACTTAAAATGAGCTAAATAGCAGATATTCATGGGAATAAAGTACAGTCCCTGTGTAGTCTCCTCTTGATACCCATGGTTTATCTAAGAGCTCATTCAGCTGCAGACAGTGGGGACAGTGAGATCCAAATCAAACAAAGAGTTCCTTAACTGTATCATGGATGTGTGTGTTTTATTAGTACTTAAGTACTATTAGGTCTATTTTTAAATCAGTCAGTGGATTTACTGTTGGTTTATATTAGTTTAAGACTAGATTTAAAGAGCCCTTCTAGTGTTTAGGTACAGTCTAGGTTATGCCTAACAATTACTTAGGCTGCAGTGTATAGGGGAGCATTTCACTGCCTTAAACTTGCAGTGTACTCCTGAACTCCTTATGCTCTTTACAGACAAGAGCGTGTGTGCTGCACATATGGATTATAGTCAGCACTGATTTGCCTTCAAAATACAAAGCTCTGGTGATTAAGCCTAAAATTATATGCATGCATGAACCCTTTTTATCTACCCTTTAGGCCTATTAAAATATAATTTGTCTGAAGACAAAAACCCCAAAGACCCTTGTTGGAATGACTACACTTCTAGGATTGTTAACTGTAAATTCACTTTGGCTGCAGGGTGTTTTTCCTGAAAGCTTAAGCTGAAATTCAGGAAATTATTACACTTCATTGTTTAACTGTTTTATAGGTACTTGAGCTCGATAGTGCATTTCCTTGCTGAAAAGTTGGTGAATGCTTTGGCTGATTAAGGTGTCAGGGATGAATGTGAGTTGAAGTGGGGCTGCTTGAGAGATAGGAAGAGAGAGAGTAGAAAGAAAGAGCAGAAATGCCCTTTGAAGTATGTTCCCTTTGAAGTGTTGGGGGCTCCTGATTTATTTTTCTTAAAACTGTGACTAGCAAAGGAAGGAGGAACTTTGTTATTAGTGGGTCATTGGGCTGAAAGGTACAAAAATATTAGTGTTTATACTCACTAAAAGGAACTTGGTTGTTTTGAAATTTAATATTGCTTCATAAATAACCGACCCCTCACCGCTTCTTTTGTCGTGAATTTCCATTCCTAGCTTTCTTATGAATGGTTTGGTTACTTACTTAGCAATAATAGCAATTTGTAACTAGTAGCATTATCTATTTCTAAAAGAAAAAACATATTGCCTGTCTGGTTAGATCCTACACACTCTTTAGGATTGTGACTTGTTTGGGACATCCTCTGGTCGCTATAGCTGGTTCAGGGTAGGATGTTATCATAGCAGTTGTTTGTGTAGAGTGTGTGAGTACACCTGGCTGTACCAGAGGTGCACCAATTTATGGCCCAGCACTTTTGGGAAACGCTGCTTTCACTAGTAAGGTTTTGATTTTGAAGTCTGAAGTGAACTGGAGTGGCTGGGGCAGAGGGATGTTTTCTGGGTTTCTGCCTTTGCTACAGAACTGCAAGCAGGACTTCTCCCTACGAGGTAGTAAATCAAATAGAAAAACATTTAGATTGGTAGGGACCTCAGGAGGTCATGCAGTCTCCTCAAAGCCCCCAGCTAACAGCAGAACCAGCTTCAAATTTTGATAAGGTTGCTCAGGGACTTGAAGAAAGGAGGTTTTATCAGATCTGCTAATTCATGTACCAGCCCCCATTAATTATGCTCACGTGAGGAAAGATATCTGTGTGCTCAAGTCAGGTCATCTTTCTTTAGCTTGTGAGGAGTGAATTTCATGATTTAGTGTAAGTTTCTCATCTTAACACTAATGATACATTAAGCCCATTATTTCATTTATAAAATGACCAAGAAAATGATGAATGAATCAATAGCTAAATTAGCAAGCCTCTCCAAATTTCTAATTGAGCAATACTTTCTGACTTCTTGTCATTTTATACTTTCAGATGATCATAAGTAAGCCCAGTGCCAAACTAATCACAACTTTATTCATGGCCCAGAAGAAGATTCAAAGCACAAGACTGAAATAATTTTAGAGAATGTTACTACAAGTTTTCTGCATTCATAAATATCGGAACAGATTACTGCTTATGAGTAAAACACTGCTTTTAGTAAGCATTTATTAACAATATATTATTGGGTAAAAGTGGAAATTTTATAACTGAAAACCCTCATATGAGACCTCCAGTTCAAGTTGAATGTCTTCATCCATCTGGCAACCCCAGAACGACCTGGGTGGAGCACATCAGCCCCAGTCTAGGAATATATAGGAAATCCCCATGTAATTTTCAACCTTCTAACAGTCCCAAAGTAGTTTTCTCTGAGACTGTTCTGTTGCTAGAATTAAGCATGCAGATCAGTGTCAGAGTTCTCAGCACCAGGCAGGATCAAACCTCTGATACACAAGTCAGCACAGACTGAGCTTGTGTTTGCTACTGGCCTCCAGCAATACATATCTCATAAGAAAAACTTTTCAGGATGCATGAAGACTTGAAGGGAAAGCAAGAGCTGTTTAATGTTTCCCCTCCAAGTATCTATAAAGGTCTTCAGGACTTTCTTTCCAACTTTGTGTATTTTGTATGAAGCAGAATCTCTTTGTACAGGCTCCAGCTAGCTGACTACATAGAGAGGTTAGCCTAGGGGCTTGTGCATTGAAAACTGTAAGGAAGCTTAAAAAACTTCTGTCTCCTGGAGTGCTTGTTTGAAAATCTTTGAGATCCTGCTGGGTGTGGTAAGTTTTCCTGGCTGCCTCCCTAAGCCTGAAATTGTGCATCTCTCTTCACGCACTGAACGCAGCAGAGTCTTTTTTCTCTGTGAACTGGACAGGGAATTTTCATTTCATGCATCATTTGAGTTTGTTGCAATAATGTTAAAAAAAAAAAAATCCTATATTACTACTCCTCACTTCACATTAATGTAAATACTTAGTATTTCGTGCTCTTCTGGTTTGAGAAATGTGTGACCTGGAGGTCTGGGGCCTCTTCTGTTAAGCACCAAACTGTTGCCAAAGAAATAAGTTTTTATTTTCAGGGTGCTGCTGACCAGTTAAGGTGTATTTCATCATAAATACCCAAATAACCAAGGAACATTCTGTACCATTAGACCATTAGTGGGCAGTGCCAGTTTTACACATTGGGGATATTGTGACTCCCATCTGACTTCAGTTTTGCATTCACATCTCATCTTTCCTTTGCCTTCTGGTTCACTTTTAACTTGGTGTCTTGGAAAGTAACTGCTCTCAAAACAATGCTCCATTTTATTCTTGAAGTTGGGGTCCCACTTAATCCCACAGGTTAGCTCTTGTCTTCATGAAAGAAAGCATCGCTTGTTTGTTTCATCTGGGTATATTTTCAAATAATCTCCAGCAATAGCTCTTTCTAGAGCATTCTAGAATTTCATGGGCAGAGAAGCAGAAGAGATACTGAGCAGGAGCTCAGTTTGTCAGGCAGCTTTATCAGTAGCAGTGCTCTGCATCCTCACTTCATCTTTCCACTCATGTAAAGTGAGAAACTTGGTCCCTACTGCTGGGAGAGGCAGGTGATGATGTTGTTAACATATAACCTGTTGCAAAGTTGTTCCTGTTCCATCACTGTTAAGAGTACATCACATTGCGGCTCTGCAAAACTTTCCTGAAATCCTTTTGAAAGGACTGTATTTTCAGGGTTCTCCTATCCCATTCTATTTAGGTGGGATTTAATAGCTTCCTGTTGCTCTGTTACCATGTGTTTGACTGGCATTTCAACATTGTAAATCCCAAGACTGAAGTTCTGCTCTGAGCTTTGCCACAGGCTGCCTGTGGCTCCAAATTACTTAAATGCATCCTATGTCTTGGTTTTGCTGTTCATAAGAAGAGGATGCCTACCTAGTGGTAATTTATGAACATTAAGCATAATAACATCTTAAAGTTCTAGGCATTTCCTGATGGACTTTAATGGTCAGCTTTTTGAAAATAAGACCCTTGGCAGCCAAGAGAGAGCTAGACAGGGTAGGTATTTGTGTATGTGTGTGTGAAGATGTATATACAACAAGAAGAAATACCTAATATGTGACATGAGCTGACACTTCAGAATGTGCTTGGTTCTTTCTTCCCACAAAGAAACGTTTCTCTCCCAAGAGAGAAAATTGTAGTTTGAACCTCATCTTTTTTTGATAGAAGAATTCCAGCTGAGTGGCATAAAATCCACTGTAAAAGTAATAAACAATGGCACTTCTGGAGACTTTGAAATGAAACCATGTGGTTTTGCCTGAGAATAGTTGAATGTTTTTGTCTTCTACCAGTTCCTGTAATCTTCTGTCCTTCTTACTGAACAAAACATGAACTTTGCAGTAAAATTCAGCCAGATTCTCTGAGATGCATTGAAATAGTGTTCAGTATTGAAGACAACTAAGTGCCAGCGACCAGGCTGTAGTGAGCTAATTGGAGCACCTTGATTCTCAGCTTCTTCCCTGGCACCAGTAGATGAGATGACTGTTTTATTTAGGGATAGAGAAAAACAACTTTTTCCTTCCTTGTATGAAGGAGTAATACAATCACCTGTGCCAGGTCTCTGCCCACTTAGCAATTTCTTCCAGATGGAAGGCCATCCTCTCCCATCATGCTTTCCAGGTAGCGTGAAGACACCAAGTAAAAATAATCAACGGAAAAAAGTACTGAGTCTCTCAATGCTCATTCCTATTCTATGAAACATTCAGTAAAATTACAGTGCTTCTGTAGTCAGATACTAAAGCACTCTTTGCAGTGACCTGGATGGGTGATTTCTTGGGTGTGCACACAGCAGGCAGTGTGGAACACAACTCAGTGTTTTGACTCATTCCCTTGCTTTCCTTCAGTTTGTGTCCCTGTTAATGCTCTCAGCCAGCAGCAGTTTTTTGTTCAGGATTTAGCTCAGAACAGATCAGGTACAAATGTTGGCCATGCTATACATGAGGGCAAACTTTATTAAGAACTCCCTTGTGTGCCTGTGCGAGCCTGGAGAAGCTGAGTCTCCTTGGTCATATGCCCTAGTGATGCTTGTCATAACTTTATATTTTCTGCAGGAGTGCCTCAAAACTTTGTTTCTCCCAGCACAAAAAATTTTGAAACACTCTCTTCCTGCTTTCACTGAACACTTAGACTTCTGTAGGTTCATCTGTTCCTGTCAAAACATCTTTTCGCTGCTTGCTATAAATGCCTTAGGACAAATTCTTAGTTAAGACACATTTTTCTCAAATTAAGCTCGTCTGTGGGCTGGAACACAAGCTAGCTGCCAGTGTTGCTGTGTAGTAGCAAGATAATAAAAGAATGAAAAACAAAGGTGGGATTTGATTCACCCTGACCTAAATTGTCTGCCCTGTATGCAGAGAGATGAAACTGAGTGTGGGAGCTTAGACGTGCAGTGATGGTGACTCAAATGCAAGTCAGCGGTGTCCAGCACACTCTGTAGGTAATAGGATGTAAATAATGACTTTAGGGTGAGATGCAGCCCTGCTTTGACTCTGCTGGCTGTGTTGACTATTTCTGTTTGCCTTCATGGAAATACAGACCCTTAAAGCCTGTCCTTACCTACACAGGAGGCACCTGAAATCCCTGTGTGCTGAAACTCACAACGGAGTTACTGACAACTGCTAAAATCTCCAAAGATTTCAGTGGAACTAGGATTTCTACCACCATTTGCAGGGCTTACAATTAGGCCTGCATTCTTGGGAAGCAGAAAACTTAGGATCAACTGGTTCTAGTTCAGTGTTTGTGTAGTATAAACAGCCAGTAAGGTGTATTTTCAGCCTACAAAATAAAAAAATGCTTGGTCAAAATATGATTGCATTTAATTACATCTTCTAGGTAGTGTTTTTGAGTGGTGTCTCTATGCCACTTAAGTGCTCCCTTTGCAATATACTGAAGATTTAGATGACTGGGACTATATAACTATAGTATAACTGTATAAATATAACTACCAGACTATGCAATTTACAAAGAATGTGTCTACATGCAATAAAAGTGTTAAAGAGTGTAGATTTTGTATGATCTATTTTTGTAAAGACAGAAATTTGCAGGCTGCTGAAATCATGGGACTTGTTCCAATCACTACAGAATTTTGGACCAACCCTGAGGCTTTGTGCTCAGGGTAAACATTTTTTACGCTGCTTATGTAGAAACATGCTGATTCTGTGGTCCCTTCCTCACAGTGAGGATGTGGTGGCACTTATCTCATTGCATTTCCCAGAAGGTTGAATGCTAATATCTAGTTACAGAGCTGAGCCATATGTTTTCCCACCAATTTCATCCAAGTGTTTCTGATTTGTTTTATCGCTATTAGGTGACATTCCAAATATCAGCGTTAACTGTTTCCTTCTGTGGCTTAGCACCATGAGAATATTATAGCTCATTCCCTAGTCAAAATGTCTAACATTTACAGCAAACATGTATTTTTAATTAAGCATTTTCCTGTGGAAGTACTTCTCTCTCAAAGAGGAGGAATATTTGAATGCTATTGTCACCCTGTACAACTTGATTTCAACTGTGAAACACTGAAGATATTAAAAGTGGAGGTTTGTGTTAGTGGTCTGGGTATGTTTTCTCATTTGATCAGCATGTTGAGTTCATGGTGAAGGTAGTAGGCGTGGGTAGTTACAAGCCTGTTGTGGAAAATCTCCTGTGAAACAGCTGTTCTTATGTTCTCTGTTGCAATGAAAGATTAGAGACAGTTGATATTAACTTTTATTCATGCTTTAGAAAAGAATGATTTCAGTATTTAGCTCAGTTCATCAAGAGATTATGACCACCATCTTGGACTTGAAGTCCACAGGAGAATGGAGTGACTAGGCACAGTAATTGCTGGTGTGTTATATGTAATTTCTAACCACATAAGAAATTACTATTTTTTAAAATAGTTTTGAAGTATACTTGTAAAAATAATTGTGTTTGTTAACACTTATCTGAATAGCAGAAATCCAAGTCAAACAGAGGAAGATTTGATGTTTTACTGTTTTTAGTTGCATTGCAGCATATATAGGTGTAAAAGCGGAGCCTCAATTTTTAAGAGACTTAGGAAACTTTTGTGGACCCTTTTGACAAAATTGCTTCACTAGATAACTCTGTAAAGATTCACACCTGCCAGATAAACAGTGTGAAACTTGATGTTATATTCCAACCATTTATTTTTATCCAGCTTCACAGAGAAGCAAGATTTTGTTCTCTCTGAGTACCCTGAGTGCATTTTATGTTTTGTGTGCTTGTGATTGTATATATGTTTACTATGACTATGAGTGAGTAGTTAGATTCAGAATACTGCAGATTTAAAGACATTACTAATTTGTATATTTTGATAGTTCCCAGTCCTATGTCTTTCACATACATAGAATCCCAAATTATTCTCAGGATGCAGTCCCTAGAAGAAAATTATGGTTTGTTTTGTTAGAACTGTAAGCAACAACAGAATTGTGTTCAGTGCTGTTAGGCTGCTATATCCTAGCAAAATCATGGGAATCTCCAGCTCCTCCTCTGAAATTCACTGAGTGAGCAAAGTTCTGACTTTAAAAAGCATCTTGTATGATTGAGAATCTCCCTGGGGCTGGATGCATGCTGGTGCCAGTGCACCGTGACACCTTTTCTTGCATGGGCAGCTTGCACAGCAGCTGTGCATGAAGAGTGTCATTGGTAGAGAAGCTGTAGCAGTGAAGCTGTGATTTTAAAGAAATTTTTATGTGACTGGATTCAAATTAGAGAAGTGCTAGTGTAAGTTCCTGTTTCCCAGCCTTACATGACTGGCCTTCCTTGAGGAAATGGGACTAGCTCCGTGATTCATTCGGCTGGACTGGCAGTATAGAGAAGTAGTTCTTGGTAAGTAAATCCCAACTGAATTTTTGAGCTCTCCATGAGTATAACTGTCTTGTTACCACAGTTCAAAGTCTGAAATATGAAAGCTGTTCTAGATTCAGATTTTGAAACGTTCTGATTCTAGCTTATTTTGGCTCTAGGAGAATTGTGATTTAGGACTCAGGTTAATCTGTATTTGATGTACTATATCTGAAAACAAAACAGATCCAATTTGTGTATTTGCTTGAGTTCTCAAACTTGCAAGAATTTGTAAGAAGTGGACTGCATTTCAAATATTTTTTAAAATTTAATAGTATTTGACATTTTATGCCTATTAGGATCAGGAAACAATAAAACAAAAAAGAGTAAGAAAGTCAAGTATGCCTGTTTTTTATTTTTAAGATGGAGTTTGGAAAAGTTTTAAATTTTTGACACTGGAAAAATATTAAGCTTGATTTCTTTTTATTTGTTTATATTCTTCTTTTGCATTTGGTTGTCTTATGATTTTTCTGACTGTTGAAGTCATCTCAAAGCGTCTGTGTTGATGAATATGACTACAGACAAGATGTTCAAAGAGAAAATTGTCAGAAATGTGATGGAAAATCCTTGTTCTGTCGTTTGAGTGAAGAAGTGCACCATTTGCATATAAATAGTTCTTATTCATTTTATGAAATTAATTTCAGCTATATTCTTAAAACTTTGTTAGAGAAAAAGAGAGATGTGGCATTTGAAAATAACAAAAATACTGTAATTTTCAGGAAGGGCTTTGGCCCTAGAAATAAAGAGGAACACACACGAAGTTAGAAGCAGTTAAGTGTTTTATGGAAATCATACAGAAATATGTACAACCATTTCCGGCATGTGAAAACTGATCTGGAAGTTCCAAGTTTGCACTTCAGTAATGTGGTGGTGGTTGTGAGAGAGGTTGTAATGACTCTCAAAACCACTTCAAAACACTAAAGCATCTAGCTAATCCTGTGCTCCTGACTCTGGCAGCTAGCTGGAAGGAAAGGCTTCAAACCCAAATTATCTACACAAGATGTAGTTTAATGCTTTAGATAAGAGAGAAGGAAAAGGAAGTTCCTGGGTGGCCGCGATATTGTTCTTCCCAGTGGTGCCCTCTACGTTGCACTCCTCTATTTAATTTTTAAAGCACTTGACCTTGGGGGATTTCTGTACTTTGTAAACAGGATTCAGCAGATGTTTAAGTGAAAATTGTAGAAGAAATGATGAGCCTGGAGTGCAGTCTACAGCTGTTTCATATATGGTGTTCAGAAGGTATAAAAGGGTTGGAAACCCTCTCTGAGTTTACGTGCTCCAAGTCAGAGTATGAAAAGCTGACAGCCACAGCAAACCACTGCAGTTATGAGCAGCTCATAGACAGAGATACAGCACAGCCTGCCCCTGCCCTCCTATGCAGATTCACAGAAGAAGGGAGAGGCCTCCAGAGAGGCTTATTAGTATAAACTACTCTTGGCCCAGAAACAGTTGCAAAAAAATCTGATTGTCTCTAGTGAAAGCAGCTTTTTCCCCTTAAATGAGAAGTCGTAGACAAAGTAATAATGTGAAACAACACTGAGTATTTCCCGAGTGCAGAAATTAGACTACATTGTGGCAGAATTGGGAAAGATACAGTTGGAAAAGAAACCAGGTCCTAATTAGCAGTTAGTATTTTAAGCACACCACTGCAAGTTTGTTAACCAGCTTACCAAAAAGGGACAGCAAATGGCTGTCAGATGGGGGACATTATATTAAAGTTATGTATCTGAAATATGCTGAATAAAAAAATATTAGAACTATTTCAGCAACTATTTGCACGTGTGGCAGGAGAAGCCTTGAAGGGTAACAGTAAGTTAAGTCCCTCTCTGTGACTTTCAGCAGGAAATGTTTCACAGTCTGTGTAAGATTTACTTCTTTCCATTTGGTAGTTGATTACTGATTTTTTTTTTTTTTTTTTTTTTTGACCAGTAAGGAATTTTGCATATTAATACAAGGCCACGTTCAATGAAATATGTGATTTTTGTGGGATAGCACGGCTGCTTCTGGTGCTGTTCTGTACTGTATTCTCTCTGTCCCAGGATACAGCCCCTGTGAGCCCAGCCAGGCTGTGGCTGAAATCTACTGCAGAGCTCCTGTAGCTTCCTTTGCTGCTGTTCTGCATTTATTCTGCTGGTGTTACCGTTCAGGGGCACCTCAGCTGTGAAGTGAGCCTGTCTTTCATTTATGGATGCAAACTGTTCTAATCTGAAATAATCTTAAGGAAAAAAGATCTGAAAAAGCCATAGGGAAGTTAGTAACATGGTGCTAGTTTTACTCAGAGAAAAGAGTTCACTTGAGAAATTGGGATAAATTTTTTTGTTTGTATGTGTTCCAAGAATACCATTTTATAGAGCTCAGGTGGCAAATCCCTGTTTTGCTCATTTTCCTCATCTCTCAACCCAAAATGAGCTGTACCTTAAATTGATGTAGTTTTTATCCAATAGCATAGGGGATGTGTTTGAAGGGAAGTTATGGAAGAAGTCTTTGGTTAAAGAAAGTTGCACAACCAGAATCAGTTTGTCATTTATTAACTTCTGAGTTATTAATCAGGGAAGCTCAAGGTTGTATGTACAAGGTTGTATGTGCATAGGTTTGTCTGCCAAACCCTCTTCAGCTTAACTGATGAAGTAGGAAAGAGTTGATTTCTTTGTTGGTTGTAGTGTTCCATCTGACTCCTCCTTTCATGTCCTCGTCTGAACTCACACTTTCATCATTTTGTCCTTCACTGGAATATCCCTCCCAGCTTTGACTGCTCTGTTCATATGTGTTCTGAGGAATGGTTTAAGTGGAGACTGTGGAAAGACAAGTGGGACAAAGCAGGCAGAAGCATTTTTATGATGTTCAGAAGAGCCCTGGGGGGAGGGTTGCAGTGAGAAGTTAGAGGAAAAACATTTTGAATTTACAGAGTAATACACTGATGGTCACTGCTACTCTCAGTGGTGTCTGATGAGTTGTACCTCAACTTGCCACAACATTTTATCCCTCTGCTCATACATGAAAGCCCCTATTCCGTGGCTCCCTATCACGACTGTGTTGAGTGGAGGCAGCTTTAAAACCTAGACAGAAACATTTGTTCGTTTGATGTTTAAAGCAGAAAAATGAATCATATCTGTGTTTGATTTTCATTATAAAACCCCCTGAAACCTGTATTAATTTTAACTTTAATCTAAATAGCAGCTTAAGTTACGGATTGTTTAAAACACTTTCTGTTTTCGCAGATACCGAACGAGTTTCAGACCTCGGTACACAGTTGCCTATAAGACAGTGACAGAGCTGGAATGGAGGTGTTGTCCTGGCTACAAAGGGGAGGACTGCAGGGAAGGACCAGCAGAAAAGCCAAACACTGCTCGTCGTCCCACAACACCAGCAAAAGCTGTTGTGAAGAAAGGCACAGGTAACTTCTTGTTTGAATTTTGGTATGCACAATCATGTCTGGTTTCTTGTTTTGTCTTCTAAGGATAAGAATCATTATGGTTTCTATTAAACTCAACTACTGCCAAGTACAAAAGCCATATGAAAGACTCTGTGTGGTGGGAAAATAATAGCCAGGCCATAGCAGTCTTGATATGGAGAATTTTCTGAAGAGTAACAGAGGAATGGGCTGTGGAACACTGGCTGGAAATGCCAGCTGCCTACTCATGGTTCCAGAAAATCTTTGTGTTAAGACTGTGGGTTTTGTAATTTTACAGGGGTTTTTTTTGTGGTTTCTCCAGTGCTCAGAAAAAAAAAATTAAAAAAGCAGAACTGTTATTAAAACAAAAGAGAAACCCAGGTACTAATTTTAATCATATATAAGGGTTCCTAGCAGTTTCGCAATGTTTTATTCAAGATTGTGAAGGTTTTACAGATTCATATTAGACTACCTGCCTTAATAATAAGGAGTAAGGGAATAAGTAAGGATAAGCCTCAACTTCTCAAAAAGTATCTTAAGGAATGAATGATGTTTGTTTGTGTAGGATACTGTCTTCTGAAAGGGCAAGAATGCTGTTACTGCCATATTATACCTTTTCTCCATTAAGAAAAAAATGATAAACAGATGTTTTCTTCTGAAGGACTTTTTCCGACATAATTGGAGATTAGTGTCACATATAGCACTTAGTCAGATCTCCACATGTGTTTTCTGTGTAGTGGAATGTATTGAACGACTGAATACGTGGTTTCAGACTAGTCCCATAGATTATATACCTGCTTTAAAAACAAGCTTTTAAAATATTTTGTTAGCTGACCTAAAATATTAATTCCAAATGATGATAATAAAACATCGTGGTATCTGTACCCTTCTCCCCTCTTCTAGACAAAATTAAAATTTACTTTGCCTTTTCCTTCAGTTTATCCTTTCTTGACCTCTGATAATGTTTATTTTTTATTTTGTGGTTCTGGATTTTCTGCAATTGTTACATATTTTGCTTGAAACTGAACATCCACATTTGTACGTGGCTCTGTAACTGTGGTGCTACTAATGACAATATTCAGATTCATTAATTGATTTCTCATAGGTAAAAAGCAGATTGCAGCTAAAAGTCTTCTCTTTCTGATTTTCATTCAATGAGGATGTTATTTTTATCTAACAGTTTTGAATGTGTAGAACTTACGCTTTTATGCATGGTTTTATTGCCTGCTTAAATATATGTCAAATAATTAGGTATTTGTGAAGCAAGTATGGTAAGTGGAATGTCTTGCAGAACCTCATGTCATATATGGGATGTATATTTGGACTGCAGTTCAGTAAAACACTGAAGCACAAACCCACTTCAGGCACATAAATGACTGCCACTGAAGTTTTCAGTGGGAATTCAGGGGCAAATTATTGTTATAGGAGATGTAGTGATTCTAAGGTGATTGGGCTGTGATGTGTGTGGATCTGTAATGGTCTGTTATATATGCTGCAGCTCAGATCCATTGCTGAACAAAAGGGATGATTCTGCTTGCCAGTTTATGTATGGCCACTGTATCTTGGAAGGAATTGGTCACTGTGCTCTGAGGGTTTTGATAACGTATTAATTATAAACAACTGAAAATAAGGACAGAAAAGGCAACAAGCATTAGGCAGTTTAAATCATTGTTTCATTGTAGAGAAAAGTGAAGTTAACTGCAGCTGATTAAAACAGATACCACTGGGAATATTTACATCCACATTTTGTTATTTCTGGGAAACAGATGCAGAACCAACAGAAACACCAGAGCCTCCACCATATGAGAAGAGAATGCAGTTTCTTGAGGACGAATTGTTTAGACTTACACGGTCTGTGATTGAACTTCAGTCCTCTGTGGCAGGTGTGAATGAAAACCTGAAGCTGACTGTACAAGAAGATGCTAGCAAGATGTTGGTCACTTGGCTGAACAACCTTTACGACCGCCCAGAGCCTGACAGTGCAGTTGGTGGTGCAACAGACACTATTCAGCTGCCAGGACTCTTCAACAATAAAGATCAAAAAGACCCTTTTATTGATTTTGAAATGGAAGATATAAAGTCTGAGCTAGCTGAGGTCAAAGAAGCCTTGAAGATGAGGAATGATGAGCTGGAGGAACTGAATGGAAAGGTAAAAGGTTATGAAGGACAATTGAAACAACTGCAGGAGGTAGCACGAGGACCTACAATAACAATGCCCCATGACAATATATATCAGGAATATATAGACTCAAAATTTGAGTCCCTCAGGCAAGAAATAATGGAAGCACTTGAAAAGGAAGTGGCTGATCTGAAGAACTCCTGTGAGGATATTCAGCAGCAGTATGATGACAATAACTGTGTAGGGATAATCGATGTTATAAGAGGAAAAGAGAATGACTTGAGAAAAGAAATAAATACGCTCCGCACTCAGATTCCATCAAATGACTCCAGTTGTTGCAAGAAGGGCGAGGGAAATGACTTTGACCAACAGATGAAAGACTTAGATAAGAAGATTGACAGAATTGTGGAAGCACAGAGGATGCTGAATGTCAGAATAGATAATGAAATCATTCGATTGTCAACTCCAGATCTAGAAGATGTGTTTGGTGAGAGGCTGGAGGAGCTGGATGCGAGGATGAATATTACGGAACGAAATGCTGAAGAGCATTGTTTTTATGTCGAGGAGACTCTCCGCAGTGCTATCGCTGCTGAGGTGGATGAACTGAGAGACTTGTTCGACCAAAAGCTGCGGGCACTGGAGGTTAGGCTGGGTGGCACTATTTTAGAGATTGCCAACACCACAGACCCAGATGGAGTGTTTGTTAATCCTGGGCCCATCTTGCCCAGCGATGCAGGATTTGCAAATGAGCAGTTTACAGCAGAGATGAATTTCCTGAAGGACAAACTGCTGTCACTTGAACAGGTCTGTGGGCAGAAATGTCAGTCTGCACCACAAGGTATGGAGGGCCTTCAGAAAGAGCTAGAAAATTGTAATGACAAGTACAATCACTTGCTTTTGAAAACAGAGAATAATTCTGTTCTCCTGCAGTCTCTAAATAGCTCTCTTAATGAGAAACTCAGATTAATTAAGAGTAACCAACGTGACGTGCAGAAAATGCAGAGAGATGTACGTGTATTCCGATACAATCTAAATGCCATTGATAAAGATATGAAAAATCTTCAAGATGGCCTGAGTAGCTGCAGGGAGCAGCTTCTGGGTGTCAATTCGACATGCAGAAAAACACAGCGAGGTGTCTTCCGAAAAATTGATCAAATGCAGAGGACATTTGCAAATCAAACTGCTCATTCCAATGAGAACTGCTGTGGTGAAGTGAAAGACAGACTAGAACAATTGAATGACCATATCCTGAATGATCTTAGCAAGTGCAAAGAAAAGACCCAAGGTGTCCAGGAAGATGTTTCAGATGTTGAGAGCAGAGTCTCACATGTTGAAAAAGTCTGTGGCAAGCTGGACTCTGTTTCAGACAGCTTGCAGAATATAAAAGACGGTCTGAATAAGCACGTGAGCAGCTTATGGAACTGCATCCGTGAAATGAATGGAACTATAGCATCTCATTCTACTGATATTTCTGGCCTCAAAAAGTCTGTACAACAGTTTCATAGTCAGGTTTCCAAAATCACCACAGACATTGAAGGCGTGCTGAAATCACAGTCTGACACAAGTAAGTTCCTTGCTTTATTTTTTTTTAACTTTTGTTTGTTTGTTTGTTTTTCAACTGGCTTTCCTTTCTGAAACTCTTAGAAAAGAACTAAATAAGGGAGGAAAAACTTAATATTACACAATATCTACTTTGTTTTTACAGTGACTCTAATTTTGGCTCTTTGCTCCAGAACACCACAGAGTACTTTGAGTGCTTTTAAAAGTACCCTCCAAAAAAATAAAAAAGAAGTCTTACATGTTTTTATGTTACTTTGAGCTGGAATAAAGAGAGTGGGAAAAAGTAGTGGTTTTGAATAGTGATTTTAAAGTGAGTTTTTATGTAATAATTGTCTGTATTATTCCAGTTCATTTGATTTCATTTTTGTTTTGTTTAATTTTGTTGTTGAAGATTATTCTGTATTTCTCAGGGAAAATTGAACAGTAAATAGAGAAAACTGAAGTCAAATGAATTCAAATTGATGATAAGAAAGATTTCCTCTAAGTTGTGTTTTTAGCATGAGTTGATGATTATAATTCAGCACCAACTCTTTGATCTAGAAGTTTCACAAGTGAGCTCTGGCATTTTTTGGCATGGCAATATAAGACTAGTGCTTCATCTCTCCCCCAGAAGCTTCCATTCCCACAAGGTTGTTGGCAGTAGTTGGCACATTCCAGCTGGCAGTGTTCTAACACCTCAGCTGGTTCTGTTAGTCCAACATGTTGGTGCAAATCTACCTCCACAGGTGGTTTAAAGTTTGCATCAGAGCAGATGAGAAGCCAGGGCACATTCCCTTTGGCTCAAAATGCTGGGAAATGGTAACCTCAGCATGTTGGTGAGCCTTGCCTTGAAGGTTTAGAGACCTTGCCCAATGCCATCCAGTTCCCTCTACAGTTCTTGCTCAAAATTTCAGCAATGGGTTGTTTTACTGAGACTTGAAGTTTACAGGAGGAAGCTGAGTTCCTCTTTTCCCGTTTCTGTTAACATGACACAAAATCATAGGAATTTGAGACTGTTTTGAAGCTGCACTCCCCAGGTGGTTGATGCTTCTGGTTCTAATTCTGTGCATGTATGAGATAAATAAGAGGCCAATTTCTTTGACTGGCCTAAAATTAGAAGAGGTGCTGAAGGAAGAGCCTGTGGGCTGTTGCAACTGATGGTGGTTGGGAGAGATCAGATGCAAGACTCTTGAGTGTTCTTTCTTGAATGGACAAGTTGTGTTTCTTGAAGGGTCTGAAATTAATTTCTGTAGGGAAGAATATCGTCCTCACCCTGAGGCAGAGACTTGAAAACCTGTGATAGATGTGTTTCTTTTGTTTAGTTGTTTAAAACCAAATGCATAGCAGCACTTGACACAAAAATCCTTCTGAGGTGAGAAGCTTTTGTGTGAATTAAAAAAAAAGTTTCTTTTCCTTTAAAGGAGGAAATGGAGTGAAGAGGGACTGTAAATTTCAGGTAATTCTTTTACTGTAATTTTGACTTAAATTCAACAGGGTTAGGACCTCTATCCCTAAACCTTGCAGAAGCAGACCCAGTCTCCATTAAAATGGAACATGATGTATCTGTATAATCCTGTTTCTCATCCATCCTGCCCAAAATTAACTAGCACTAGGGACCAACATTGGCGAAAGGTCCAAGATACACACAGCTAGTAATCTTTCTTCTGCTATTTGAAGCAGGTGTTCAAGTAACCTCATGGGTTGCACTTATCAGCCCTTGTTAAAATGTATTAAAGCATTAAAAAGCCTCAGCACTCCTGGGTCTCCATAAAATAATACCTTTTCAGGGCAGACTGCTCCATCCACCACTGTGTGATAAAAGGCTATGGAAGGATGCTGCTGCTGGGGTGCAGGAACTCTGAGCATCCCTTGCTGCTCTGGGGTGCCCCTGGCCTCTGCAGGATTTGTGAAGCATACACTGCAGTTCCCAAATGTTTTCAATTACAATAACACTGTCTGGCACAGCAGCCTAAGTAAGTTTTGATGGCTGGAGTTGCAGAAAGATTTTGGCAGAAGAGCCTTTTTTGGAAGTGATTTTGGGAACCCTGTTACATGAGTTGGGGTATGGCTTTAACTATTTTTACATCTGTGATCTGCAGCATTGTCTCCCATACCAATGTTATTTGGCAGGAAGACCTGGACTTGGATCAGTGGAGAGTTTCTTAGGCACAATTTGCCAGCATATCGTAGCACTCAAATGATGTCATCTGACTTCAGAGGGGCCGAAACAGAAACAAGTTGTTACTAATAAAGTTGTTTAAGGGCAGTAAGGCAAGGATGCGTTGCAAGAAATAAAATGTAAAATCTTACCAAGCAGTGTAAAGCCCAGCAAAGTCAAATGACCCTCATCTTAAAAATGTGGCTGCATTTTCTCCCATATTTTTTATTAAGAGGTTTAAAACACCTCAATCCTCAAACTAACTTAGTGAATGACTGTGCATCAGATACGAACCCAGAGACCAGAAATGTATTTTATTTGTTGCAACTCCTGGCGAAGGTAGTGAAATGTCCTACAGCACGCAAGGCAGTGGTGACAGCAGGCAGTAGTCTGCTCAAAGCATTTAGGGAACCATACATGATGTGCTCTCCAAGGTAAAGCAATCCAGCAGCTTTCCATTCCCATTAAATGGTGCCTTGCCCCAGCTCCATGTCTCATAGTCCAAGTTGCTCTCATTGCACTCTGGTCCTCTCTGTGGGTATGTTTGCTCTTCACATGGCACGGAACTGAAAGACATGTTAAAGTTGGTGGTCTCTTTTAACTTACTGCCTACTCATATATAGGCATGATTCATAGATCCATGAAGTTTTCCAGGAACCAAAAGTGTGGTCTTGTAGCCAGATACCGTGCTGGGAGTGCAGTTTGCTTTGGTTACGGTTATTTGATCTGACCTGCCATTCCTATGGTAGTTGGCTGTGTAGCAGGGTTTTGAAACCAACAGCAAAATGTTGTCTGATGAAGTTGTGGCCTAAGAAACCAAATGTGTGCTCTGCATTACAGCATCGATAAAATGCACCATAAAATTTTAATGTGGTAGTGTGAATAGTCATATAGTCAGTTCCTCTGGGTTCCCTGTGAGCTTGTGCACAATGCTGCTTTCTAACAGAATTGTGAAATCCCCTTGGTGTCTGTAACAAAACTCAAGTGAGGTCTTTTTGGCTACTTGTGAGAGCAGGCACAGATTCCTTTACTTGCTAGTTAGCGTTATGCACTTTGTTTCTGTGTGATTTGGGGGCTGAGGAGAGCATGAGAAGATGGTGGTACGTGATATGGTAACCACATTGTCACTCACAACAGTGATGACAAGCAGAGCAGCAAGGCTGCTGCTGCAGAGAACAGTGTTACTGTTCCTGGCTGTGTAATGATCTCAGCTCTATTCTTTGCCTTCCCAGATAGATGGGAAGAGGATGGGAAGATTTTGTTCATGGCCTGCTCAGCAAAGTTAAAGCAGATCTCTACTCACACGTATCTGATTGCTTCCACTTGAAGTTGAGCTTTAGGCAAGTGATTCTGGATTTAGTGTTGTGGAGATGGGACAATTCTGAATATTGCAGTATTTATGTTGCATGCAAGGAAGCAGTTTCCTCAGGATATGGGACTTCAGCAGTTGATGGTTATTTAAAGGTCCAGAAAAGCAAGCAGAGAAATATATTCATTTTTCCAGTGTCATTTCAAATAATTGTCTTAATAAAGCTTAGCATAACTGACTCAAGAAATGACAAGTCCGTGCATCCCAAGGTGAAGTATTTTGTCAATTTGTTTTTTCAGTGAGGTTAATCTGAAGATTTTAGTTGAAGGTCTAAATCAGTACCTCTGTGGACAGAAGTTGTCTCACTAAGTTAACAATTCTGTTAAACAATTCGCCTCAATACTTAAAGACTTTTTTTGAAAGTTTTTATAAGATTTTTTTAATCTTAGGGTTTTAATGAAAATAATTTTAATCTGTATAAAGTGACCATTTCACTCTCTAGACCTCTGCCCTGTGGGCTGAGTGAGCTTCAGCCCAGCTTTGTGGTGCATTGCTTGTATGAGTTTCAATTCTCCTGACAGTTAAAAGTCAGCCAGCAAAGCTCAGGGAGGTTTTTTTCTAGCAGCCATATCTAGCAAATGAATGCAGGTGGTGCGAGACTATGACTTCAGACAGGCTCCCAGTACTCTGGAAGGCTTATGTGGGCTTTTAAAGCTTTTATGAGACTGAAAACAAGAAATGAGATTCACAAGGGTAAAGTGCAGGTGTCGAGTTGTCACAAAACAGCACATGGGTTGCCAGTGACACTGTCTGGACCCCAGCCATGCGTTTGGGACAATACCTGCACAACTTTGTTGTATGCTCTTCCCCAAAGGCGCAGAGTAAGGCTCTCCTGGGGTCCCCAGACACACAGCCGAGCCAGGGGAAGCCTCACACCACATCTGCTTCTCGGCACAGCCAGCTGGCTTAGCCCTAGCCACTGGTGAATTTGCCTTGGCTGATTTTGGATGGTACTGAAGGGAAGTGCTTCATTCTGAACCACTCAGAGAGGTGGTCTCCACCGTGGACCATGGCAAGTATGTCTGGTGTGCAATGGGTTGTGACAGATAAATTTGCAACGGGATGTTTGCCCATTTCCACAGAAACTCACATCCATCCCTGTGCCTAAAGACGTTTTGGTCTCAAAATGCAACCAAAGCAACCTATGCTGAAGTTTAATTTAGCATGAAATTGTATTTATTCTGTGTAAAAGCTGTCATTGCATCTGCTAAAATCTACACAATTGTAAATTTCTGTTCTTAGTGTAGATGTAATTCAGCTTTACTCTTGGGAGGACACTGCATCCTTAAGTGTCATCTAGGACTTCATTTTTATGAATAAACCAGAATTCCTATAAAGGGCTTAGAACTTGACCAGATACACAAATGTAACCATGTCAGCGCTGTTCAACTCTGATGTCATGTGGGTTGGCTGCCCTAGTGGAAAAGTCTTTTAATGGTATCTCTTCTATTTAAACAATAAAGAATTTTGTGATAGATTATATCCTGGGCTTCTGCCTTCATTGTCAGAAAATATTAGTAATGGAGGTACTTGGAAATTTAAGTCCATCGCTTTTAAAAGTAAGGGAGAAAAAACACTTAAGTCATGTTCATTTACTGATGTTTTTTGCTGTGGATAATTTTCGTTATGATTGTGCTAAAGGTCCAGCCTTGTGCTAGGAGTTGAGTGAGTACAGAGTCAAAAGCAAACACGATGGGTGTGAGGGGTTGAGGAGAACTGAAGTGAAAGCAGAGAGAGAGAGCATGCTCTGGAATGAAGGTACCAGTGGGAATAAATTTGACACTCAGCCTGTTTGGTGCAGAAAGGCCAAGCTGGCCTAGCAATTGAATGAATGCTCATGGGTTATTTGACTGCTGCTTGCCCTGTCTCCAGGCTGTCTTCATTCCTTTTCCTCTATCACACAGGCTGTAAAGAGTGGAGTCTGTAATACTTCAGGAGTGGAATGGCGTTTAGCCAGCACAGTCTTGGGTCTGAGAGAACAGGTGGCCTCCAACTGAGTCCTGTTTTATTTTGAAGTATTTATTATGCAAAATTATGCAATCTTATGTTCTATTTTAGGCAAATAATTTTGTATTTTTCCTCTTCTTTCATCATGTCAAAGGTCGACCAGAAGTACCACAGCAGCCCTTGCCACCAAGGCCACCTGTGCAGCCCCAGCCTGGCATATCCCTGCTGCCATCAAGGCCCAGGGTACAGCCCCCACGGCAGAGGATCCCCCTCCTGCCACCACAGCTGAGACCTCCTCCACGTCCAGCTCTGCCAGGGTCAGCAGTTGTGCCGCTTCTGCCTGGAACAACCGGCATCATCTTGGAGACAGGGGAGGCAGGGCCTCCTGGCACGGTTTTAATGTCTGGGAGAGGGCGTCTTAGAAGTGCAGATGGTCAGGCTGGCCAAAGTACCATGCCCATTGCTGAAGGGTACGCTGGAGCACCAGGTGAGAGAGTCAAACTGGTAGTGAATCCCTCCTGACTAAGTGTAAGGGATATGTCAGGTCTTGCTGGAGAGGTGTCACTGGTATCTGTCGTGCTTTACCAGCCCCCTTTCGGCCTTTAATGGACACCCACTGAGGCTGTTGCTGTTGGGAGTGGGTTTACAGCAGAGTTGATTTGTGAATGGGCCTCTGCAGCCTCCAGCTGGCTGCAGAAGCAGGGGAAACACATTCAGTGCCAGTTTTGTTGCCTTTCCAAGGCTGCACAAAGCATGAGGTCAACAGAGATGATGTAAAATCCCTGGTAACTACAGCAGTCTTTGCCACTAGGGAAACTTAAATAATTTTTTTTCTTTCCATAATGCTTGCATTGAATTTAGTACATTGGAGTAATAACTTGGTTCTCTTTGCCATGAGCACCCCAGTTTAACAATAATTGAGCATCCCATAGGAGACACTATTTAGTAGCTATTTTGGTAGGTAGCTGTTCAGTAACCAGGGATGCTTTTTAGAGGACTGCAGTGATCTTTGGTCATAATGTACTCTGCTATGTACTGAGTCACACATACTACTTTTTCTTTGTAGGATATCCAAAGTCATCTCCTTCTACCATGGATTCACAAGGTAAGGCCGTTGTTTCCTAGAAACTTTTCATACAGGTACTTAATGTTCATTTCAGTCCCTGGAAGGTCATGGCTGAGAGAAAAAAATGTGTTGATTTTTAGTATTTAAGTTTAGCATTGAGGAAAATCTGACCAATTTTTGCTATACCTAAGCATTAAAACGTAATCTGTATCTTTTGAAAATATGGAAGTGGGGAGAAGAGTTAGGTTTTGAAAATAATTTTGGGTTCTTGCTACTGAATTCACTGTGTGTTTTTTAAATACAGAGAGTTTGTATTTTCTAGCTAATGTCAGTATGGACCTTTCTATTTGCCTTCTAAATGAGAAAATAAATAGATATTTATGGTTATTTTATTATTTCTTTAATAAAATATGAATAAGGCCAAGACTAGGACCTTGAAGAACTGCTGGTGTCTTAGCCTAGTGCATGAGGTTGTTCTCCTCTTGGGAGGACTTCTGGCTTTGTTATCATCACCTGGGCTTGTGTTCCTGACTTCAGTGAAAGCAGAAGTGCTGCCACTGACAGCCACTGATTAAAACAATTCAAAATGCAGTTCTCTGGTTTGCTGGGGGTTTTAAAAACATTTTTATAA
This sequence comes from Aphelocoma coerulescens, assembly GCF_041296385.1. Classification (NCBI taxonomy): domain Eukaryota; kingdom Metazoa; phylum Chordata; class Aves; order Passeriformes; family Corvidae; genus Aphelocoma; species Aphelocoma coerulescens. Next base: position 117,531,248 of record NC_091015.1, on the reverse strand, counting down.
TTGTTAGTATTACAATTTATTTACGAATTTGTATGATAAACAGGTATAAAACTTATGTAGGACATGCTAGCTGGCCTAGATAAATATGTTGATTGGGTGCTGCCAGCCCTGCAGCCTCATACTCAAGATATTATCGAACCCTGGGGAATAGTATCCACAATCAAAGTAAATATTTCCACACCCTCTTCAAAAAGAGCTATTTCATCTAAATTTGTTTGAGGAAATATGGGCAATAGATGGAAGTAAAACTTTAGGGCTTTATGAAATCCAAAATCCTATGCCCCCAGGACTTAGTTTGATGGCCATAACAAAATCACAAATACACTTCGTGAATACTGGTCTGGGGACTGACAAAGAATTGTAAAGAATTCATGCTCTAATTCTGATATTTATACCTTCTAATTAAAATTCCATCATAGCCTTAAAGCAATCTTTTTGCATTTGAGGATTATAGGGGTAAGAACAGACAGCAATAGATGAGGTTTCTGGAAGAGGATAAGAAGTAAAGAAACATTCATTTATCTTGATGCCAGCAAAGCCAATACAGATGTCTAGATTTCTGTGATAAATGTATTTCCTGGGGGTTTTCTTCCCATCACAATTTATAGATAGCAGTATTTTAATCAGTTTATGATAAAACTGTGTGAAACACTAGGTAGATGTTAAAAGTGTTGAAAAGGCAGGGTACAGCAGGAGTGTGCCTGTGTGCTGCTTGGTGGAACGTGTTGGTGGAACAGTGTGCCAGTTACCACCCTGGGATCCTGAGGGAGGAGGGCTGGACCGAGGAGTTCATTTTCCTGATCCATGCCCCTGAATACCTATCTAAATACAAGATATACCTGCTGATTTGTCCTTGAAGTTCTCACAGTGTGCCTTGCCAACCTCAACGCCAGATAGTCAGAAAACAGAGAGATAAGGATGGTACAAAAAGCTGTTAAGACTTCTGTGGAGCTGGAGCATTTACATCCACTGTCCCTAATCTGGACTGGCTGGATTGATGGGCTGAGGACAACTGGATGAAGTTCAACATGACCAAGTACCAGGTCTTCCACTTTGGTCACAATAACCTGCTGCAGTGCTACAGGCTGGGGCAGAGTGGCTGGAAAGCTGCCCAGAGGAAAAAGACCTTGGGGTGCTGGTCAACAGCAGCTGAACATGAGGCAGCTGTGCCCAGGTGGCCAAGAAGGCCAATGGCACCCTGGCCTCTATCACAAATAGTGTGTCCAGCAGGAGTGGGGAAGTGATTCTTCCCCTGTATTTGGCATTGGTGAGGCCACACCTCAAGTGCTGTGTCCGGTTCTGGGCCATTCAATTCAGGAAGGACACTGAGGTGCTGAACAGAGTCCAGAGAAGGGCATTGAAGCTGGTGAAGGGTCTGGAGCACAAATCTGATGAGGAGTGGCTGAGGGTGCTGGGGGTGTTTAGCCTGGAGAAAAGGAGGCCTCAGGGGTGACCTTATCACTCTCTACAACTCCCTGAAAGGAAGGTGTAGCCAGCTGGGGGTCGGCCTCTTCTCCCAGGCAACAAGTGACAGGACAAGAGGACATGGCCTTCAGCTGCACCAGGGGAGGATTAGGCTGGACATGAGGAAGAATTTCTTCACAGAAAGGGTGATCAGACTTTGGAATGGATGCCCAGGGGGTTGGTGGAGCCACCGTCCCTGGAGGTGTTTAAGGAATAACTGGACGTGGCACTCAGTGCTATGGTCTGGTTGACATGGTCGTGTTTGGTCACAGGTTGGACTCAATCTCAGAGGTCTTTTCCAGTCTAATTGAGTCTGTGATTCTGTGATTCTAATTGTCAGTGTCTGGTGAAGAGAGCATTCTGGGACAGCATTCAGCAGTTAACAGTGTTGTGGAAATTAACAACTGGGGAAGGGAAGATTTGTGGCTTATTGGAGGAGGAACTTAATGCATAAATAAGGCATGAAGGAATCCTTACTGTCTAATTAGTTCAGGACAACTGTTTATGATATCCTTGGCAGTCTTCACCTAGTACGTTTTGTGGTACTCAAATTCAAATTTAAAAGATGATCAGATGTTCTTGTACTATAATTCCTAATATAAAAATCTTGTACTATCAGGATGGCCTTCTGAGTACTCTCTTTCTGTTTCCGAAAATCTTCTGTGACATAAAAGGACTGTTCAGGAAGAAGTCGAGGGCTCCAGTTCTGTCTCCTGGGACTAAAGTAGCCCACTTTCATGCTTTTCTTGAATGCTGAGGCATGATTTGCATATTTTCAGTACCAGAGTTTTTCTTGATTTTTTTCAGATTCCTTAAATATGGGCAGGCGTCCCACAATATTAAGTTGTAGGTGAAGATCTTTGAGGACTCACAAGTGTTAATGAGAGAGTACAAGATACAATATTACATAGTAGCTCATACAGGCAAGGAGTTCACAGCGAAGGTGAGTGTGAGTCAAGTGTCAGGACCTGAGTACATCCATTTAATCCTTTTTAATACAGCAAGAGTTGGATATTTGTATAAGGAGCAGTAGGTAAGTGCTGAAGCAAATCTTCCCTTGCTGCAGTGTGAAAGGATGAAGTTGTAAGAGCAGACACAGAGGTGTTACTAACAGACTCAGGAGAAAAGTGTGTGTGCCTTCATAGCACACCGAGTTATCATCCACATTAGAATCACTGTGACTCAGAAGAGCAGCTTCATTGAGCACTGGCTCATGGAAATCAGTGGGGTGCTGTGCTGTATGGCCAACCCATAGACAGGAGGAATGTTTCTGAAAATGAGATGTTAAGGTCAAATTGGAGAGTTTAAAGGAGAAAAAAAAAAGGCAGGGCAGTGATAAATTGCTGGTATTTTTGTCCCATTTGCTCTAACTGAAATTACACACTTTGCCCTCATTTAGACTGAGGAGTATTAACCATTTGTCAGAGGAAATCTGACAAATCCTCCTTACTCCTGCTATATCCAAGGGAATCATAAGTGCCTCCTGACAAATGAATTATGTACTTACAGTTTCTCTTCTGTGTTGGTTCTTCCTCATTCCAGTTGCTGAGCAGTTGTCAGCAGCACTGTCACACTGTTGGTTTTTTCTCTTTTCATCTTGATAGCAAATGCCTATGCTGTGTGCTTTTTTGTTTTGCTTAGTGATATTTTTTCTTTTCCTTCCTTCTGGCCCTTGGGCTCTGTGGGAGGCATGAACTGTGCTTGGAAGTCAAAAGAGAGGTGGAGAACCAGAGACACAACTAGCAGATGGGTGGAAGTAGCCATAACCTAACAAGGGCCACCCGTGCATCTTCTGTGGTTTTTTGACTCCCCAGAATGCATTACAGTAGCTTTGATTGCCAAGAACAGACTTACCTGCTCCTGCTTACATCTATGTGTAATATCTCAAGGGAAACCTTCCTGAATGCATCTGAAGCCAAAAGAGCTTCTTCCTGCCCCAAAAGGGGGAGTAAAACTGTGGTCAAATCTTTTGTGAAAGTTTTTGTCTGCCTAGCAGTTTCTTCATCAGAGCTGTGCCTGTGGTTCACAGTTTTAAAATGCTTTAATTTTTTTTTTCTGATGTTTATACTTCCATAATACTGACTGCTCAAATGACAGTAGTGTCCAAGCCTGGACCTTCCCTCGAGAAGCTGAACTTTGATCTTTGCATGAAGAAAAGTGTTTGCAAGAGGGGACATGTAAGAGAAGGTGGTGCAGCCCTCTGTAAAGTTCTGCAAAAGCACTGCTGAGCTGTTGGTAGGAATTGTGAACACTTCAAACAGGCACAACTCCAGCTGGAAGCTGGGAAGAGGGGAAGAGAGCACAGACACACTGCATCTTTACTGTGCATCTTCTATCGACCCCTGAACTGATCTAGAGGATAGTCAGACAGGTTTAAGATCTAGAGGATCTGAACTGATCTAGAGGATAGTCAGACAGGTTTAAGACTTCTCCTTTGAATAGATATATATGGTATGCTAAACTAGGCTGCAGATCTGAAGCAATTTCATCAGCATAGCAACAAATAGTTATTTCTAGTAACTATTCTAGCAATTAGTGAAGGAAAATCTTGAAGGAAGCCATGGAGAGCCAGGGCAGGAGTCACTCCTTTATTCAGATGACACCAACCCAAACAGGACTGTAGCTGCTCCAAAGCTGGCAGTGTTTCTGGGCAGGCAACACATGGTTTGTTCCACTTGTGCAATGTGACTGCAGGGGATAGACACCTTCTGAGTGAGCCAACAAGTTGAGGTGTGTTTTCAATTAATCTGAGTCTCAAGATAAGCTGAGAGGAGCTTTCTGTAAGTAGCGTTGTGTTAAGGTGGTGGAGCTCTACAGAAGCTGTTTAAGTAAGTAGACTTCTAATTAATTAGACTTCCAACTAATTTTGGTCCTTTCAAATAACATCATTTTAGCTTACAGGAGCACCTGCAGGCACACTGGCAGGTAGGAGTAATGAAAAAGGGCTTCTGTCTATCTGCTGAGCATGAGACCAAATGCTAAATAGGAAGATTTCCAAAGATAATGAGGCAGCTGGTTACCAGCCCCTGAGGGAAATCAGCATAGTTATTTGCCAGTTCTGAAGTTGCAGGCATGTCTTCCCCTTTGCCTTCTCCTCCCCCCTGCCCCAGCTGAGTTATTCTGAAAAACGATGGATAGCAGAACACTTGTATATCCACATTTTAGATTATGTGACTTTTTAAACTTTTAATCAATATCATCTGAATTGGATTGGATTTCAGGAAAAGGTTCTTCACCCAGAGGGTGGTTGGGTGCTGGAACAGGCTCCCCAGGGAAGTGGGAACAGCACCAAGCCTGACAGAGTTCAAGAAGTGTTTGGACAATGCCCTCAGACATAAGGTGTGATTGCTAGGGTGTCCTGTGCAGGGCCAGGAGTTGGACTTAAATGATCCTTGTGAGTCTCTTTAAATTTGAGATGCTCAATAATTTGATGAATGTTGCATTTGTTGCTGATTGGCATCTCTGAGAGGGAGAGGCCAAACATTAGTTTTAAGGAAGGCAGAAGGAGCAGGGTGAAACAGCAGCTGTGGATGACTTCAGGGCATTTGTTGTTTAGCTACTTGCCCAGACAAAGCAGCAAGAATTGACTACTTCTAGCAGTGTGTACTGCCTTAAGGAAAATGTTTAAAGGGAATGTAACTAGAATGGGACTAGTAAGCGGTTGAGCACTGAACACTTGCCATTAAGTGAGTCTGTTAAAAGTAAAAATTTGTCTTAATTATCCAAATTATATTTCATCCAGCCCAGTCTAACAGCAGTGTTTATCTAGTAACTGGATAGCCACTATAAAATACCTGTCTGTTTGATCTGATGAGAAAGGAAGAAAAAATAGTGAAGTGAAAAGTGCCCCAAAAGAGAAGTGCTGGAGAGAGACAAAAGGTTCTCTTTGCATTAATACTGAAGTGCTGTATATTCTTATAGCCATTTTCACTATACTTTGGCAGAGAAAGTGGGAAATCTAAGCCGTGCACAGCTTCTCAACATGACAAGGAAAGCTGGCACGAGCTATAATCTTTAGCATTCCTATGGCCATTGTGATAGTGATGGAGAGTGGAGATTTTGGAAGTCAGCCTCCGCCCTGAAGAAAGTCTTTGGCAGAAGCATTGTTGAATTGAAAGGCGGTAGGATTTCCACTGCCGGCATTTACAAGCCATTCCTTAGAAGGGAAAAAAAACCCAAAAAAACCTGTGGCCAAGGCAGGAACTTTATGGTGCTCAGTAAATTTTATGGTGAGACACCTGGGGCCTGGGCCAGCAATACTGGTTCTGCTAATTCTGGCATCCGGCAAGTGGCAGGATTAGTCCAAGTGGAGTATGTGCAGGAACAGAGACATTGGATTATAAAGCATCATAGGGAAAAGGCTGTGTTGTCATCCTGATGTGACTCTGACTTGTGTTGTTATCCATTTCAGGACCTGCCTCTGCTGCTGTGCCCTCTCTGGTGTCATTTTCTGCTGGGCTCACACAAAAGCCTTTCTCCAGCGATGTTGGCGTGGTTCACTTCAACAAAGTGCTTGTGAATGATGGGGACTACTATAACCCCAATACAGGTAACAGCCAAAGAATGGAGCCACAGACATGCTAGACAGGCAGTAGCATGGGTTACCAGTGTTCCATGATACCTCAGGCCTTGCTGGCACACTGAACAAAGTCCATCTAAGCCAGACACACTGGGGTAAAAGCTTCCTGTGAGTGTGGACAGGCAGACGCTTTGCCATGGCTGGTTTTCCATGACTGCCCAGTACTACTGAGGCCCAGCTCACCACTACACAGCTGCTTGTGCATCCTCAGCCCACCTGAGGCCAGCTGGGCCCAGGTAGCAGAGGTGAGGTTCCTTACTAATCCACTTCACTGTGGCTGGGTCACCGAGAGGAGAGGAGAGGAGAGGAGAGGAGAGGAGAGGAGAGGAGAGGAGAGGAGAGGAGAGGAGAGGAGAGGAGAGGAGAGGAGAGGAGAGGAGAGGAGAGGAGAGGAGAGGAGAGGAGAGGAGAGGAGAGGAGAGGAGAGGAGAGGAGAGGAGAGGAGAGGAGAGGAGAGGAGAGGAGAGGAGAGGAGAGGAGAGGAGAGGAGAGGGGAGGAGAGGAGAGGGGAGGGGAGGGGAGGGGAGGGGAGGAGTTAGGTGGGCCTTCTCCTCCATGACTTCAACCAGTTGGTCACCTGCCCAGGCTGACCTTGTTGCAGTTATGTGTACGTAGCAGCGGGTGACCCATGTGGCTTTATGTTTGTCATTGTGCTGAGAGCAGTCAGGTGTCCCCACTGTGAGTAACTGCTGAGCCCAGTCTGTCTCTCTTCCACAGGCATTTTCACATCACCATATGAAGGGCGCTACCTGATCACGGCCGTGCTGGCCCCGGAGAGGGATGAGTACGTAGAAGCGGTGCTGTCCGTCTCCAATGCCAGCGTGGCTCAGCTCCACACTGCTGGGTACAGAAGGGAACTGCTGGAGTATCACAAACCCTACTCGGGGAAACAGACCTGTGGTGGTCCTGGGACGTTCCACCTTGTTCTTCACCTCAAAGCAGGAGATGAAGTAAATGTTGTTGTAACGGGAGGCAAGCTGGCCTACACAGACTCTGACGAAATGTACTCCACATTTAGTGGAGTTCTCCTTTATCCTTCCATTTCTCATGTTTAGGTTTATCTTGAACAGGGCAGAAGGGTAAGATATTCAGATGAACTTAAGTGTAATAAAATTCAAAGCTTTAATATATTCAGTTTATATATTTGATTTCAGTGATGGGTTTATAGTCTATACAGAAACCTTTTCCTTGTCCCTTGTTTCCAGAGATAGCTACAAAAGTCACATTTTTGTAGCTAAATGAACTCCTTCCCAAGCCCTTGCTTACCTGTACAAGCAGAACAACTGTTTAAACAAGTATGTTCTCAATAGATACTTCTCCATTGTGCTCCTGCTGTTCCCCATTAAATTGCCTTTGCAATATTTTCCCTAGTTTTTCAAACTGCCCCTAGTGTATCAAAGTTTACATCTTCACTCAAGTTTACAGTTGTGGTCAGCTATTTTCATGTTTTGAGTAAAGCAGAGCCAAGAAAGTGAAACTGTAGTGGATATGGTTGATGACTTTTTACTCCTTGTATTATTTAATAACGTGTGTTGGCATAATCAGTTTGTTCAGTGTAATTGCAAACCATTGTGGTGCAAAGCAAAATTATATTCATCTGCATCAGTTTTCTTTTTTGCCTTTAAGAGCCAAACACAATGCTAGGAGACAAGCTGAGTGATTCAGTCAGGTGGAAGCAGCAGCACAGGGAGGAACTTGCCTCAGCTTTCCACTGGGCAGATGTGAACTCAAGGTGCAGTTGCTACTACTCAAAGATTTAGAACAGTTATTGTCTATTTATAGAGTAAAAAAGATGATTGGTTATTCATGATGGTCTTGAGATTAGAGCTTGCTGCTGGTAATTAACAAAACAGGTCAGATAAACCAGAATCATCATTGCTTAGCCAGGAAAATGGTGATTTTGAAAAGTTTAAAAAATTTTATAGAGTTTGTTTCTGGTACTCCAGCAGTACTTGCATTAGAAGGGAAGTTTTTGCCTTCAGTGCATGGTAGAAGACAAATCAGAGAAAAAATGGTTGATAAAGGAAAATAGTGTTTTTAGTCAATATTGTCAAATGCACAAACCAACTGTCTGCCAGAGTCCTTGTGACAACCTCCTGCATTGGTGCTTTTGAGTGAGGTTTAACACTCAGCATCTGTTAATATGGATAGAGCAGCTTCCTTAGATTAAACAGATAAATACAATTTAGGCAGCAGTATTTTGCTTCTCACACTAGCCACTTCTCAGTGGAGGTAATAAAAACGATGCTTTGGCTCTTAGGAGTTAGCATTTTGATCACTTTTGTGGCTGAAAACAAATCCAGCCACGTTTAACTGAGAGCAGGACTGTACATTCATTTTTCACATGTACATACATTTGTCACCTGTACATTCTTTATATCAACTGATCTTTTCAATAGTCTGTTCATGCCACACAGAGTTGTATTTATCATAGTGGTTTGTGTAGTGTATTTTCCTTATTACAAAGGCAGAACAGCTGTTTGTAGCCTCAGAACAAACAATTTTTTTAGGTGAGGGAAGAACTCCCTGTGCTGTAGAGCAGCACAGTGTATTTAGCTGAAGCCCTTCCCATCTGAGAAGATCAGAGGAAGACTTGTGCTTTTGTTACTTAGTTTTGGAACAGATACTCCCTAACAATTGTGTTTCCAGGCAATGAGATGGGGCCTTCCCACAACAAACTATCACATCCTGGAAGCTGAACTGCTTTTAAAAAAAGCAGGCAGAAAAAACTTTCTGTCCACAGAGGACCTCTGAGTCAGTCCTAGGGCAGCTAGGGTTGCACCGGGGGAGTTGTGGGCACAGGAAGGAAATGGTGAGTGGAGTTTTAAAGCACCTGCCTGGTTTGGGAAGATCTCTTGGCACTTGATTTTCAAAATGACGGTGTTAGAGATAAGCAGAAGCTAGGGCTGGCTGTGTTTGTAGCAGGAAGGCTGTTTCTGTCAGAGCAGCTGGCAGGCAGTAGCCAAAGATGTACAGTGAACTTGCACTCCTGATAGAAGGAGCCGCCTCCGCCTCATTTCCCTGCATTTTCCTGGACCTGTGCATTTTCATGCAGTCAGAAAATGCACGCTTCTTCAAGGGGGGCTTAGCTTTCTTTTGTCCTTTCTGTCCCATGCCTTTCTAGGTCTCAGAATTGTAGGGACAGAGAGGAAGGGTTGTTTTCTGTGTTTCCAAAAGCCAAGCATATAATACGCTTTTTTTGTTTGTTTGTTTTAAAAACTTAATTTCTTGTTACGAACAAAAGCCAGAGAAGCACTTTTCCTTTCAGGATATTTTTCACTCTCCTCAAGAAAGCTGTGTTGTCTAAGAAGTTGGCTCCAGACTATGTGTGACTCAAGATTATTGTTGCCTGTTCTAAAAATGACTCATGGAAACAAACAAAATGAGCTGAGTGCTTAGGGAGACCTAGCTGGCAAACACAATTTTTTTGTCCCACCTCCCTCCAAGTGAGAAATTTTTAAGAATCAGCAGAGCAAGTTTAGTGCTAAGAGTTGCAAAAGTTGTATCAATCATGCAATTATTACCTAACTGCTCCAGATTTCAAAATCCAACCCACAAATCTTCACAAGCCTAGTTCTGCTGATGGGACAGGGCCATCTTCTACCAGAAAGTTTCCCTTTAGACCCAGGATCTGCTGCTGCAGTGCTGGGATGGTTTAAGCCCTCATAATGCAGTATAACTGATATTTGTACCCTGCTATGGAGCATTCCCTAAACTGTGTCACAGCAGGGCACAATCCCAGCAGCTTATTTTGAGGACACCTTTAGACCTTTCAGGGGTAGCTTCCCATTCATGTCTGGTAGTGTGGGTGGCTAAAGCTATGACCTTTTACAAGGAACCTCTGTCTAAGATTCCTGCCTTTGTTGAGGAGGACTTGACCCTTAATTTGCACTTCCTTGGTAATTGCTGTAATCAGAGTAGGTGGCTCGGTTCTTCCTAATGAGGTTATTTTCCTGGAGCTTACCAGGTGGAATATTGACCCAGCTGGGAAGACCACAGGGATGTATAGATATTTCCCATGAATAGGGAGAGGGAGGACGGAACCTGAGTTGGTCTCTGCTCCAGTCAGTGCTTGTATAAAATATTAATAATGCAGAAACTGGAAGAGATTCAAGCACAAATGCATGCAAAGGCCTGACAAGGGTTGGCTCCACACAGAACAGCCCAGCTTCAAAGGAAAGAGAAGAGCCCTGCTCCAGAATACCCTGAGCCTGCTGATGAAGCATTTACATCTTTCGTGAGAATCAGCAGCAGAACACAGAAATACCTGCACTGAAAGGAACATTTCTCACTGTGGGTTTATGATTTGACTGCCACATCCAGGAGCATCCACAAGCTCAAATGGGAAGCATCTGTTAACTGAGGAAGCCTTAAAAAAAATCCAGTAGGTGGGAGCTCTAAGAACAGGACTGGTGCCTGTTTCATAGATCACAGTGCTACCTTTTAGACTTTGTAGGTAGTTTAGTAAGGCATTATGTGAGAATTGCAAGACACTTCGACAATACAGTATCTGTTGGGCCAGGTGCTCTAATTTGACATCAAAACAGGAAGAAACCCAAACCCTACCAGGTGAAGCTGTGCAGGCAGATGAGTGTCTGACAGTCCCTCAGCCAGGCACGAAGCACTGTGGTTCCCCAGGGACTGCAAATATCCAAACCAGGTTGAGTCCCCAGGGCAGTATCACTTGTGAGACAGGTGAATTCCCAGAGGCAGGGCTTTAGCAGCAGAACATCTGAAGCCAAGCCAGCATGTTGACAGCCAGAGAGACTTGGCTCTGGCCAAATGTGGCAAGCATATCCTAGAGCTCCAATGTGACATAAAAATCAGTCATATCCCCAGGAAAGACTGCAGCAAAGCAGGAATGCCAATTTTCACTGCAAAAAGTATTAAAAAATTCTACCTCATTACTTTGCCATTAAGGCCTCTGAGACAGCAAAGACATTTCTGCTGTCCACTTTGAGAACACTCAAAGCAATGAGGATTTTCTGTGGTATTCTATCACATTTCCTTTCAGTGCACATCAGGTTAGTTGCAGCAACTTTGTGCAGTGTCACTGAGACTCTAGTTGGTTTGGTGTAGCCAACTAGCCCAAAGAAAAATTGCAAACAGTCAAGCAAGCTGTAGGTGGAAAGCATAAGAAAGCAACTTGAAACAACATGCCCATCACCACCCCATGCAGCTTTATAATGCACTGGGAATGCAAGGTAAAGGGCCCCCCAACTGCAATTGGGAGATTCAAATCAGGATTGAACTGTTTCCTGAGTATATAGCATGCATTTGGAAGTGATTGCTGATTAGGTAAGTCCTTGCATTACAGCCCACTAGTGGTTATGGGTCTGTTTCACTAAAACCAGAAATGCATTTATGGTCTCAGCTTGGAGATGAGAGGAACGTGCACTCCACTGAGACTTGCTCAGCAGGTTGCTGGTTGCTTCTGGATAATGGCACAGAGTTCAAATCATTCAGCTACCAGGAATACCTGGGGGCAGTCTCCTGCCATCACAAGACAGACTTGTGCTCCAGCCAACACAACCTTTTCGCAATGTACCCGGCAGACTTGAGATGCAGAACAGCAGCTCTGCCAATTCTTTGGGTATATGGGAGACTTCAAACATCTTGTAACGTTACTGCATAAGCAGGTTTTGGCATTTATTTTGCTGTTTCAATTGTGAAAAAAGGAACATTACTAAAATTTTTCAGCAAAAGGAACAGTGCATTTCAAATTATGCTTTGGTGTGCATGTCTATACATATATTCATGCATATATATATATAAAAATAATCTCAAATGGGGAGAGAAATACCCAGCAACATAAAGAGAACTGTGTGACAGAAAACAACTGCAGATATGTCCAAATAAAGCCTACCTCTTGTGTCATGCTTCAATGCTCTTTTGCTTTCCAGGAAATACAGCAGCACTGTAAGCCAAAATTTTTGCTCTCTTCTCCACTGCCTTTAGAACTGCAATTTCTGGCTTCTCAGTCAAGCTTGCATGTATATTTTAAATGTTTATTCAGTGTCAAGCACTGTTACATAGGTTTTGTAGTACATAGAAATTCTGCCAACACAGTTCTTGTCCATCTTAGTGGTTCAGTCACTGCCCTGATTCCTGGCAAAGATAACATTTCAGTTGCAAGGGACCTACAACAAGTAGTGCCTGACCAGTTCAGGGCCGGACAAAAGCTAAAGCATGTTGTCAGGGGAATTGGCCAAATGCCTCTTAAACACTGACAGGCTTGGGGATCCTGAGATGGCCCCTCCACTCCCCCAGCATGGCAGTGGCAGAGCTCACAGGCTCAGGACCTGGCATCTGCAGGGCTCAGCTGGCCACTGCACCAAGTCTGTGCCTGCTTCACAAGCAGAAGGAGCACGGGCTGTCCATGCCCAGGAGTGCTGAGCAGCTGCACAGACCACCCCGGGGCTGCATTCCCCTCTGTCCCTTCTGCTGGCACATAGTATATTTCCCAGTGACTGAGACTGGGCAGCCAGCCATTCCTAAGGCCCTGGTGGGACACCGTTCTTTCTGGTCTATCAAAGCAGCTTGAAGTTTAAGAGCATGGGGAAACCAGGGTGGGTTCCAGAGAAAAGGAAGTGTCCAATGGCATGTGGGGAGTACACTTGGCTGCCTTACACACAAGAGATTCCAGAAACACTTTGGGGATTTTTGAGGGTTGTTGGTTGGTTGGTTGGATGCTTTTATTGTTTGTTTGTTCATTTTTACCAATCACTGGCCTTTGCATGTGTCCTGGTTCTGGTAGGGACAGGGTTAAGTGTTGCAGCAGAGGTGAGCAAGCACATGTGAATTGTACACTCTGCTGGTCATTTTGCTGTTGTTACTGTTTCTTATTTCATTGCTGTTTCTAGTAAACTGTTCTTATCTCAACCTGTGATCTCTATCTCTGTGTGCCTCCAGCTCTCATTTCCAGCCCTCCACAAGGGAAGGGAAGGAGCTGGAGGAGGGGTGAGAAAGCTCAGTGGTCTGGGGTATTGCAGTGGGAACATGAAATTGGGGAATACCATTCCCAAACCACAACAGCATTGCAAGCAGGTGTGCCCAAAGCTCCAATCCATCTAGATCTCTCTGCAAGGCCTTGTCCCTCCAGAGTGAGCAGCACCTCCCCGTTTGGCATAATCAGCAAACTTGCAAATGGTGCATTTGGCTCCTGCAGCCAGAATGATAAATATATTGATAGATATATTGATAAATATATTGAACAGAACTGGCCCTAGAATTGAGCCCAGAGGAGCACCACTGGTCACGCAGCAGCAGCCAGCAGCAGTCCCTTTTGCCACAACCCTTTGAGCCCTGCCCTTCAGCCAGTTCTAGGCTGAGCAGTTCAGGCTGTTGCTTGTCACCACTAGAGCACAGACACATGAAGTATCATCAGAGGTGGGGAATTTAAGATTAGAGACCGGCAAGGTAGGAAGATAAATTAAAAAGAGAAGGCAAAGAAAGGTTGACTGAAAGACATGACCAGAAAGAAAACAGGAGGTGCACCAGCTCTCAAGTGGGACAGAAACACCAGTACAGGTTTGATTAATTTAAGGGAAAGGAGGAAAAGCAGCACGGAACTGCTTAGGAAACACACTGCACAGAAGTGGCCACCCCTGCCAGGCAGAAGACCCTGACAAACCCTTGCTGTGCCCAACAGTGAAACCTGCAAAGCTCTGAATGCATGCAGCATGTGGGACATCTGCTCAGAAAACACTTCTGATTCCCTGCTCACCTCACCACTGGTACGAGAGCTCAGCTGGCAGCAAGTGGGAGCACACATGTATTTCCCACCAAAACAGTGCAGGCCTGCAGGCCCACAGTGCACCAATTGTATGACATAACTCCAGGCAGTGTCCTGCACAGAGGGAAGTGCCTGTTCCTGGAAACCGTGGTTCTGCTCTTTACACATCTAAGCCAGTTGCTCCAAGACAGAAAATCCATCCACCAAAAACAAGACCACCCTAGTAGGAGTGCATTAGGGTAAGATGGACACAGGAGAAACAAGGGCAGCTCAGAAATGTTTTTACAACAGGTCCAAACATTTGGCATACACAGGACACACCGCCCTTCTCTGGCTTGCACTGGCACAGTCAGTCACTCACTGCAGCACCAAGGAAGCAGTGAGACCGAGGTGTGAAAATGGGCAGTGAGGAGAGTGTGGTGTGAGGAGTGAGTGCAGTGTGTGAGCACAGTCATGGGGGAAACCCAGCAGGAACACAGGAGCTGATAAAACACCAATAACACCACAGAAGGACCAAAAGGCACAGCATCACTGACCTTTTCATGCAGATGTGTCACAATGTGACTGAACACTCAGGTTCTCTAGAGAGGTTGCTAGTTGGTTGCATTTACCACAAGCACCAAGAGACCAGGAAAATCAATTTCTACTGAAAGCTTGAGGCCCCTTTTCCAAGACAGCCTCACAATATTAGCCTCTAACTATTTAACAACTGCTGTGGAAGACAATACTCTTTCGCTTGAAAGGGAAAAGTTAACTTTGATGGAAATAGGATAAATCTCCAAATTAGGGCAGATTTACAAGAGCTCAAACTGCAGTTACAACATTTTCTTCAAGGCAGCTCGTACATTCCCAGGTTGTGCCTCTGTTACCTGATATTTTATATTACCAAGTGCATGTTTGCTTTTCACTATAGTTGTAACCCAGTATTGGTACTGGCACACAAGTTAATCTTGATGACAGCAATTTTTTATCAGCTGTATAAATACTCTGAAAAAAAGTAAATCAAGTGTGAAAGAATGCAAATGTACTGTAGTCCTTAGAAGACCAACTTGAATTCCATGTTAAATATAAATGCAATTTTAATAGCCCCACATTTACTCGATCAGCACTACAATAAAGGTATTACCAAACACAAAGGAAAGAGAAATTTCATTTTAAGTCTGTTTTTATTGTGATAATATTGTTCCGAACACCAATAAACATTGCACTGAAGTGTGGGTTGCTGTACCCAAGACAGTCCAGTCTTAACAAAAACCACTGTATTGGTATGATCACAGATTTGACATTTTAAACACACTACCTTATTAGTGATTGGGTTGCTTAACAATCAAGTATTCCACATCTTCAAGATAAAAATGAAACAAATGACTGAAGAGAGTTTTCCCACCCTCAAAATAAACAACATTTTAACTTTCATCTGGAAGGAATTAACACTGTAAAAAAAGTCCCAAATAATTCCATTCTATTTAGCAAATTTTAACTCTGGAAACTAAAATTTCTTCAGGCAACAGTGACACTTTAAAGGCATCTCAAATTCACTATCTATCTGTGATGTTTCATTAGGAATTTGCATTACAGTCATTTAAACTCATTCATATGACAGCATTTCTAAAATACTTGCATGAAACATTAACATGAAAGCTCATCTCTTTTGCGTTTACCATAAATGGATTCAGAGTTTGCTTCAGAAGTTGCATAACAGAGTTGACACAAGTGTTAAACTTTTCCAGTTGAAAAGAAAAAAAAAAGGGTTTTGGAAGGCATATACTGATGACAGAAAGGTAATAAGACATGAGCCAAGATTGCACATGCACTTGTATACTGTTGGGAATGAAAGCCCAATCTTTTGAAGTACAAACATGCTTGGTACAGTAAATTAAAAAAAAAAAAAAATCCAGAAATGCGTACCCTTTAAACTGCTGATCTTTGAATCACTATAGAAATGGGTAATGTCCAAGTCACTAACAAGTCTTGAATTGCAATGTTCCTTATTTACTCCCAGACAGGTGTCATTGACTCAGCCTTTGAGGGGTTCCAACGCTAAGAGGATCTGCATCTTCAACAACACAGTCTCAACAGGGGTGTGCGTGTGCCCACAGCCAGGCACACTTAGAAGTTCCTCTTTCACAGAAAGAATGATGTAGCTTGCGCTAATTTTACATCAGTACAGCACAACTTGTTCTCAAACATTAGTTTCAGGCCACTTCTCTCCACTAAGGTAACAAAAGGACAGGCTAATGCATAATTCTTATTTACCCCACTCCACACAGATACTGCGGCACAAGCCCAGTTTGACAGCAATGAGATGTCTGCTCTAGAGTCAGTAAAGTGCCCAGCAGCCCCAAGAACACAGGTACGCAACGACAGGCCCCATATTCTGTCCCAAAACAGGGTTAACAAACAATCTGAGAAGCTTCAAATACAAGCTAGATTTAGAAAAACCAAGCTCCCTGCCCTATTCCTGTCAGAAAGACTCGACATTTACATTTTATCAAAAAAAAATTTAAACTGTAGCTGTTACAGAGAAAAAAAAAAATCAATTCTTTTTAATTAAGCAACCTTTTGGACACTCCTACAATGCAAAATGACATGTCAGCAGAATGAGGAGCTCTCTACACAACTCACACAACCCCCGTTTTCATACCAGCTGAAAGTACACGTATTTGGAGGTACACCCAATACTATTTCTCCATGCTTCCCATTTACTCAAGTCTCCACTTTGAAATCCACATTTTATCTTTATGACAGTCTAAAAGATGAAGGGAGTTCAAGAAAAAAAAATAAAACTAGTGGAAAAGAAGTATTAACCAAAAAAAACACAGCCAAACCTTGGTAACAATCTGTTCCACTTGGGAACTCATCATAATTTCATGAAGTGCTTTTATCTTTAGAAAAGCTGTGTAATACCAGGGCTACCAAGAGTAGACTTAAGCATAGTAAAGAAAATTTTGACATCCACAAAAGGAATGTTTTAGGAAAGGCTGCTTCACTCCCTTTCTGCAAAATAGAATCTTTAGATAGAATATTTAATCTTGTAATTAAAATACTTTATTATGTTGGATTCTTATTTATTAATTTTTAAGTATTTAAGTGACTTAAAAGCTCAAATCACATTGATATTCAAAGCACTTGGTGATCATGAAAATTTTAGTTTCTAATGAAACCTATTGAATAAAAGGTAAGAAAAGCAAAAAAAAATACATGGAATGATGTTTGCAAGCTTTTGACATTAAAAAAAATACAAGAAAAAAAGCAATAAAATATCCTTTGAATTGAATCCTGTGAAATCCACTTAAACACTGAGTAGATTAGTAACCAAGAACCACAGAAAGTATTTTTCTCACAGTATAAAAATGAGGATGCCTTTCAGTTCACTGACATGCATGACACACCGTGACAGGTATTTTTTTTATCCCACTCTCCTTCTCCTGTTCTGAAAGAGATTCCAGATTGATTTTGCTTGCTTCCACTCTTTATCCAGTGTTTTATAAATACAGGAATACACTAGAATTTTATAATGGGGGAAAAAAATAGTTTCCTTTATATAGTGATTTTAAAATGCTCCCCCCAGAGCAGCACACCAATTGTCCAGAGTTAGCTGGTGTTACATCAGAACTGTGGGTTAAAACTCTCAGCCTGACAATGGAGAAAAAAATACTCCTAGAGGGCTGTAAAATCCTCTAAATGTACTCTTTTGCAGGTAGCAAAACCAAGTGAGCTCCCTGCCTGCGTGCAGCACACGTGAGCTGAAGCAGGAGGGTCTGCCCCAGCTGTTCCCAGAGGAGCAGCCCAGTGCAGGACTGCAGCAGGCAGCCAGAGAGACGCCTGCCAGAGAGCCCTCGCTCTCCCCTGCTCCACTGGGAGCTGAGTACAGGGAAGAACTTGCCCCAGAGTCCATGCAAATTCTGGATGGTGCCCCTGGAAGGATCTTTAATACATGGCCCCAGGAACTCACTAAAGGAGTGAGTGACAGGAAAGGCTTTGCCCAGAAAGCCCAGCACTGGTGTTTAAATGATGTTTAAATATGACTGTAGTCCTTAAGCCCTCTGGGCTGGTGAAATGATACATTCTCACCATAGTTTTGTCCAAAAGAAGTTAAATGTACTAATTCAACTTAAAAAGCAGCCACCTTTGCCTTCAAGTACTTTTGGAGAAAGAACAATTAGCTGCTTTTATAGCTGATAAACACCAGAATTGGAACGTAATTTGTTCACAGGCTCTGACTGGAACCTGAGGAATGACCAGCATGATGTTTGTGAATAACCCAAAACTTAAAAAAAAAAAAAAAAAAAAAAAGGAAAAAAAAGGAGAAAAAAAAAAAAAGGTTTTATTCTGCTCTACAGCATTTAACCATTCTGACAGCTGGAATCTCACTACTGAGTTGTATTTTGTTCCAGCTACTGAAAACCTGCAATACAGAACTCTGGAAAGACCTGCAGTAGACAATTAAAAAATTAAATACATAATTTTTTTTAGTATTACAATTCCCTGAATATAATCTGTACATACATTTTACTGGCCTACACAGCATACACACACATACACATTATCTCTGTGCGGAAAAAGGAAATAAAAATGCCAGTTCCCCAGCTCTTACAGAAACGTTCCAAGATTTTTCTTGATGAAAATTTAACATGATGCAGCACAGCCTGAAAACAACAAAAGCCATACAAGTGTCTGAAGACAACTTTCATTTTAACAAGCTCATGAAATAGTTTAAGCGTTGTGTGTAAAAAAACCCAAAAAGTAATAAGCAGAGTTAGTTTGAGTGTGATTTGTACAAGCCCAGTCTTGTACATGTAACAAAAGGCATATTAACATTTAAAGAGGAATTTTATGTCTTCAGAATCTGTCAGGCTAGTAAGGGCTATACATTTTCTGTATTCTAGCTGAAAAAGAGCACAGTGGTCTTAGGCTCTGGCTCCTTTCAAAAATGGCCTAATTGCCCATTTGAACATTAAACCACGTTTTTCATTAATAGGTCTGACATTCTATTTGGCAGTTTCCATACACTTTTTGGCTTCATTTTAGAAAATATACTTAGGACAACTTAAAAAAGAATAATCTATGTTTACAGTAAGGTCTGTAACGATGAAAATGCAAAGTCATATTTTACCTCAGCATTTAGTTGCCCAGAAGCACTTGGGTACCATGACCATCAATGACAGGTCAATCTCAAGTGCCTTAGAACAGGTATATAATAATAAGCAATAAACAAACAAACACAAAAATCCACACACCCTCCCACAAAAAATAAGACAGTAGCTTTGCATTTTCTTTGTTTTAAACCAATGAAATTAAAGTGATTTCTTTAGTAAGACTTACGGTACCAATATATAAATTAACATCTTCATTAAGAAAGTTCTTCACATTTAAACTGAAGCTGAGTAGCTGAATATGAAATTCCTTCTTCTGGTGAGAAGTACTTTTCAGGCCAGGTCATCCATGTTAAGTTCAGGAAGAGGCTCTCTCCAGTAGCAAAAAGAGCTGAATTCTGGGCATGGAAATGCAGAACTCTGTTCTTTATTAATCAATGGGAACACATATTCCACAAGCTCACTTAGTCTGTAATACCTGTATTAAAGAAGAAGAAAGACCATTATTTAGCAGTCTAGCTACTGTTCAGCTGTAGCCAAAAGCAGCTTTAGAAATCTAGACCAGAAAGTTCTAGTCAAATAAAGCCCCATGACTGCAGAAGCTATTTTCAACTTTATTTTGCCAGTTTTCATCTTGAAAAGTTTCAGTCAAGTACCCAAAGCTGTAAGTCCCTGGCAAGTAAGGCTTTGCACATGTCATATGTAACAGGGGATGATGGTCATAAATGCAATTATTTCATAATCTCATTCCTAAACACTGTCTTTGGCTGAAATAACAAAAATGGGCTTACGAAGATTTGTTTCCCTTAGTCTGTTCTTGGATCAGTTCACCCTTTGGATTCACAGTAAATATTCTGCAGTCTGGAACTCCCACTTGCATGTAGGCATATACATCCTGCAAAAAGCACCAACACAAGTACATGCTTCAACATTTCCTTATTGAATGTAATCTAACAAGCAATTTATCGAAAGAATGACAAAAGCTGATCCAAAAAAGCTACAGTAAATCTGCTTCTTAAAAAAATGGTCCCTGAACAACAGTAAAAAAAAAAAACCCCACCCCCAAAACATACACATGCACACTTTAACAAAATATTCCCCCTGCCTCCAAACACTTAATTCCTGTTCCCAAGCCTGGGACCACAAACGTACACGAAGTCTATACCACACAACACCACTCCTTGTGACAATATTCTTCTTACAATACTCCTCTTTCTCTCACTCAATTACAGAAGTATTGAGCTGCAGAGAAAATACAGGAACGATACGTAAAAGGGATTCAAGACCATGAAGCACTGAATTAATGCCCTCAGGTCATAAAGCAGCTAAAATACTTTAAAAGAATTTGGAAAGGTGACACATACCTAATAAAACACTGAGAATACTAATGCATCTTTGTAACCTTTGTCATATAAGCAGTTGTAGCAACTTTTATTTAAGGTATCTGCATGTGGTTTTTCCCATCAAACCCATAAAAGCAGCAGTGTCCTGCTTCCATATTCAAATTTTCATAAACACAAAAAGAACAGCTTTTTCGTTTTGCTTCTCAAGTACATACATTTTAACCCTTCAGTTAGAAAGGAGCACTTACATTGGGCCTGTTTCCAAAAGCAGCATAGAAAGGCTGTTTACTGGGAGCAAACAAATTCTTGATATCATTCAAACATTCGATTTTGAACTTTTCAGGCTTCTTTTCTATTACTTCCCTAAAATAAAATTTCAACAGTCAAATTCTAAATCATGATTTGATAGAAGGTATCCTCCTTACCCCATTTATCTGATATTTATATTCTCATTGCTTCCTGTTGCTAGCACTGGTAGTTGTATAGACAGTGCTAAGTAGCTCTCCAAGAACAATACAAGAAACAATCAAACATGCCCTCTTTTCCAACACCCACAGTAAAAAGAAACAGGTGAATACTGTGCATAGGCTAAGGAGAAATGGGATGGAATTCCCAGCTGTGAATGCAGTTGTGAACTGCTCTTTTATAGCTGACTATCTGAATCAGAAGATCTAATCAAGTACACATAAGCTTGTTACAACTCCCGTCTTACAAAAGTAAGGCCCATGACATTAATGGAAGCTGCTGTCATTGCTATCCATGACAAAATAAAAACCAAATAAACAAAAAACCCCAACAAACAAAACCTCCTTCACAAACAAACAAAAAACCCCCAACACTTTTCCATCATTAGCTCCTCCCATCAAGAACAGGTAGACTATGGCTGGTCCAAAAGATCAACTGAGTTGAACCATATCTACACTCCCATCCTGTTTTTTAAGTAGCTGTACATGGAGCACTCCCACAGCCACAAGATCATTTCATGACAGTCTGTACTGCCCAGCTTTGTTTTCTTTTCTCTCTACCATGTAGTAGCACTGCACTGCAACCCTTGCAGGTATACTTGAAAAGACAGAAGTGTACTAATATAAACAGAACCTAATAGTCATCAGTCATGGACTAGATGAATGAAGAGAAGGGAAAACAAGTTCCTCTTGGACTGATATGTTGTGTTTTGTAGCCACTTCCAACGTGCCCACAGGAACAGAAGTATACAAGTGAAAATCAGACGAAACAGAGTTTTTAAATGATCACTAGAAGGACATCAAGTCTCAGTAGCAAATACAGTCCAGAATGGAATGTTTCATTATAGCTGTAATGCCAAATATTTTTAACTTTCTCTTTCTCTGAAATGAGGAGGGAACTGATACAAGAAATCCCACGTGCTTACCTATGAAAGGCAGAAAACAAACTGCTGGGGGACAACATGAGAGGGCCCCTGGGGAGAATTGTTCCTTTGTCATTCACCCAGTGCAGGTATCCTCTGGTGATATCTGCCATCCCAATGGCACGGGCAGAACAGTACAGGAACTTGTAGCCATTTCTAGAAAAAAAATTACCAACTTAGTCCGTATTCCCACCGAAGTTTCTTTGTAAACGTAAGACCATGATTATAGCAATGTCCAGAGGCACCAGTTTAGGTACTGAATTGATGCAGAGCTCTGCACACACACAAGGAAAGACTTTTCTATTCTTAAAAGAATCTGCAAGGCATGTAGCAGTTTAAATACACAACTTAACCAAAACTGAGGAACAGGAAGTGCAAACAGAATAGGGATAGTAATACTCAGATGACACAATTAGACGGACTAGACTGTGTTTCAGTAAGTGCCACATTGGTTTTATTCAGCTTCTTTCAGCTCAGCTGTAGGATGACAGCAATTATTTAAATTATCTGCATCACAAAATAATGGGTGCCAGATCGCCTGTCTCTTTCAGGTTGTTGGCAGATTTGCAGTGCAGAGTGAAGGATGGATAACAACAAGCATTCATTAAGCCCCTAAATTCTTCCTGCAGACTCTGTATGTTCATCTGTCACATGGATTTGTCTACAGTTACTGCATGCACAAAAGGCTTGAGTGTTTATGTGCATTTTCAAAGACTTGACTGAGTTTGGCAAACAATTCCAAAACTGCTCTATTATGCACTGAATAAACAAAAAAACCCACCCCAAGCCACCCAAACAAAACAAAACCATTCATATAATCTTCCATGAATCACAAGGGGCCACATAAAGGCCAACAATATAGACCCCAAAATATTTTTGTGGAAAGAAAGACTACTAAAAAAAAAAAAAAGATAGAAGTTGATTATTTTAAGTTGATCCTAAAGTTTCTAAGTTGATTGTCCTCAAACAGTATTATTTCTGGAATCACTGCGTTTTTGAAAAAAGTTTGCTACA
Source organism: Aphelocoma coerulescens (assembly GCF_041296385.1). NCBI lineage: Eukaryota > Metazoa > Chordata > Aves > Passeriformes > Corvidae > Aphelocoma > Aphelocoma coerulescens. The sequence continues at coordinate 117,508,630 of NC_091015.1, read as the reverse complement.
CAAAGGACCACATCTGAAAGGCAAGGAAGTATGTAGGTTTATTCTGCCCTAAGTTATTGGACACAAATATTATAGGGCTATGTACCTCTTAGAGGAACAGTACATTTATAAAGGCGCGGTTTACGACACTTTTGAAGAAAGCAAACACCTCACTGTAGCTGCAAGGGGAAGGACACATGGGCTGCATCTGCAGGTCCTTGCAGATGACAAGGTGAACACACTCATTTGACTAATCCAGAGAGGGGAAGGGGAAATTGCTGATTTGCTGAATTACTTTTCTGTTGTTCTACTGTACTTGGCTTATGTCAGAAATGCAACAAAATGACAGAAAACTTGACCCTGGTCACCAACCTACCCTTTGTGCCAGTAATAAATTGTTCCAGAACATAAAATCTAACCTATGGAGCATTCACCTGGCTTTGGGAGCAAACTCATTAAACCAGAAAACACTTATACACTGGAAGGACATTATTTAGGTTTTAAATTTATGCCATACCATGTTTCTGAAAGGCTTTGTGACCAACCTGAGTTGGTGGAAAACAGGCGCGCATGTTTGAGAAATTATATCTATTATGGTTCTCTTTTGTATTCATGAAAATATTATGCACAGCTTCTAAAAGCTAAAATGCAGAACAAAATGAGAAGGGAACTAGTAAAAGTGATGGCTTGCATTCCTGTGAAAGTGTATATCTGTGGAAAGAACTTAGTTTCATTTGTGTATGAGAGAAGTAGCTCACTTGCAGCATTTCGACCAATACATTTTAATACACTGTGTAATTTTTAACAACTATCCAATTACCTGTACATTAATTCCCATATTCCAGAAAATCCTAATTGCTTCATAGATTGCATACTCACTCGTTTATGGAATGATAGAGTTTTGCAATGCCCTGATGAGTCCAGTCTTTGCCAAACTGAGGGAGGATATGTCCCAAAGCATCAGACCTAAAAGGAGAATCAAAGGTACCTGACACATGGTATACAAGTTTTGTTAAAGACAATCACTAATGAACATACAATTTATAAAGAGTATTTATAGAAATATTTGTGTAGAAGGTCCAAACTATTTAAAAAGAGAGTTAATAACTAGTCCAGACAGAGCAATTAGTGAGGTCATACAACACAAGTCAGTTCCAAGTTAACCTATGGGTGCTAAACCTGGAGAAGTCTAATGAGGGAACAATCACATGGTAAACGTTATCATCTTGGCATTATTCTTTTAAAATACATTTTCTAGTTTGCTTTAAAGGCAAGTACAAATTAAAATCAAAGTAAGATTGTTAATGAACTTCCTTTAGTAGTTGTCTTAAATAAAGTTCCTTTACCTTGTTTTGAAAAGCAGGATAGGATCAGTAAAGCAAGATTAGGAAAAAAAAAAAAACAAACAACAAAGAAAAGAAAGAAAATCCCCTAAGATACCTACTTGGTTATTGTTCCATCAATGTCTGATATTATGATTTTATCATTCCAGTTCCAGAGGTATATTGTTCCTGCACAACGGCAAGTCCCTTGATACTGGGTTGTAATACTAAATACAACATCATTAGGGCCATCTCTGAGCTTCAACTTTGCCTGCAGAAAAAATAAAAATAATTGAAAATATAAGTTGCCCTCCCTCTAAAATTTTTATGTTTTGATTTTAGAATCACAAATGAGCTGCACAAAATGGCTCATATACCCTTCCTTGTCTATTTTGATAAAAACTGAACCATGGTTTAACACTGGCACAAGTGTTAAAGTCTGTTGCAGGCTGGGTTCACGTGCATGTCCACAGTTCTTGTACTGACTACAGCAGCAGCAATTTCACACTCTGCCACTTTAATTCTTGCTATTACAGTAGAACTGCAGCATTCTGAAATTGAACTCCCAGTTTACCATAGGATACAACAGTATCTTCTGCTCAGTGGATGCCTTCATCAAAATTCTTCCTGATGAAAATCATACGTTTAGACAGTAGCAGAACTAACTTGTAAGTTAGACCACAGTGCACACCAATTTAAAATGTATGTTGTTACACAGATGTGCAGATCCCAGGATATCCAAATTGCAGAAGCAAACAATGTCACTTTTTTGGCAACATCTTAATATAACTGATTACAGAATTTTGTAAGAAATTACTGGTTTTTAATCTAATCAGATTCTTAAAAAAACACAGCAGAAGAAAAAATTATCAAAAATTCCCTGCAGCTGCCTACTCTTTTCACAGAAATACACTTTAAATTTCTTTTTGAAGATTTTTTTTTTTTAAAGGTTATGAAGCATCCAAAGCACAAGACAGGCATGTCACTTACTATTTGGTCCGAAGACAGTCTAAGTGACTTCTTATAAGATGTAACATTCCCATGGGGTGGATGCTCTGCTGGGGCAGAATCCATTTTCAGGGATTCCTTCAACTCCTGGGATGCTTCATCACTAGAAGAATCATCCTCTGGAGGCCTAACATGACATCAACCAGAATAAATGTAAGCTACATAAAGTCCTTCAACAGAGTAAGATGCTTATGCCAGAGTAATTTCTGCTTACGTTGAGGATTTGCCACTACCTGATAGCACAGATTAAGGAAGTCCACGGCCTAGTGAATGCCCAGATAAAAGCCAGTACAAGCCAGTAAGCAAGTAAGACTTGCCATGCCAGTACTGGTGGAGCTCTAAACATGACTATTCCTAGCTGGCTCCACACACGATGGGTTTAGTAAAGACACAGTGTCAAGTGGTCACTAATACTGTGCTGATGAATTAGGTAAACTGCAGATGAAAAGGGACACTGAATGGGTAGCAGTGCTTTGTTTTTAAAAAAGCTGCCTCAGTTACTATGTCATTTAAACTGTGGGTGATAAGTTAGTGAAGTTGCTCACCTTTTAAGCTTATTCACAGACTTATTTTCCTGTTCATTAGAGATTTGAAGATTAAAAGCAGCATTAAGTTTCTCTTAAGTATTACATCACAATATATTTAGTTCTTTAAATCTTTAAGACACCAGTGTTCACAAGTATCTTTGCAAAACCATGGGAGAATATGAATATGCATAATAAATACCTCAGAATGGGAGTTTTGTGCAAAGCACTGACAGCTGTCTATGACAACTTGGGCAACATGTGCACTGTGATTAATATTATTTTATTGTTTCAATTATGTAATGTTACAAAAATTCCACATGGTTAAAATTATTCATACAATATTAGGCCTTCACAAAAGAAAAAAAGTATTACAAAGTGTATCAGAAACAGTATCACTGTATTTACAGAGCAGGGGCCTATTGATAAAGGTTACCAGGTATGTATTTGTTCTGTCAGTTATGTTATGATTTAAGAAGTAAACACAATAGGATTTAGGAAATAATTGTAGTGTATTTGTAGTTCCTACAATGTTTGCTGCCACATTATTTTGCTGAATTGTTTGCTATACACAGCTGGTTCCTCTTCAGTAGCTTACAGGAAAATGTTTTGTCCCACAGTACATTAATACTGAATTCTTCATTCCAAAAGAAAAGAAAAAAAAAAGGAAAAGAAGATACAATTCGGTCCACAAATAAGTCTTCAGACAGGAACACACCTACTATTAACTTGCTCTTTTATAGTTGCTGGCAGTTCATTTGCTCTTTGCGTCTCAGTTTTCCCCTCTTTTGCCTCTGGTATCTAAAGCAACACGATAATAAAGAACATATTGACATTTTAAGCATTTTAAACCAATCCAAGTGAAAAACAGCTACCAAAGTAGTACATAAACTATATTAAGTCTCAGAACCATCCATTCTACATAATAAGTTTTAAAAATTATTTAACAAAAGGATGTGTGCGAAGAAATTATCTATTAAAGCTTTTCATTATTTCAGGAAACAAAACTCTGTGTGCCAGAAATTGAGAACTGCTAGATTAACACAATGAATTTAGCATTAAAGGAGCTGTCAATCTTTTAAGCTTATAAATCGCTTTTTTGTGGGCAAGTTTAAGGCCCATACTCAAGGTGTAGAAAGCTTGATTTAGTCTAAAGTGGGATGTCTCAGCTTAACTATTATGCAGTACAGCACATACATATTTATTTGTGTGTACATTCCTAAAACATACTGCAGTGATTGAAGAGTAGCTCTGATAACTGCTTATGGCTTAGAAGAAAGAATTTAAAGAATAATGTACAACAGCTGAATACAGTAAATTTTGTTGAAGAAACTAGTAACACCAGACAATGATGCAGTCTGAATCTAAATGAACAGATGCAGCTACAGCTACTGCAACTCTCAGCTGGCCATCAGTGACACTGAGCTGTATGAGTGCTGTTTTGAGGTACTGCTGACAAATTATAGTTTTTTTCATCTTTTAACACCTAACAGAAAAAAAAAAATCCCAGTAGGTGTCAGTCACCTGCTTAGTCATGCTTTCTTTCTTGCGCCAGAACCACCACCGTCCAGACTTCTTTGGCATCTTTTCTTTGACCCAAGACTCAACAGTGGCCTGAAAAATTAGACATGTTTTTAATTTGTAAAGAAAAACAAAGAGATAATCAGGTGTTACTACATACAAAATTTTCAAAGAAAGTACGCATTTATCTATTTACCTTAGGCAAACTCTTCTGGAACACCTGCAAACTCAGAATCATCGGAGCAGCCAATGCCCAGTTATAATACCTGTTTTAAAACATGTTTTTGGTAAGATATTACAAAATCTGACTACAGATCAATAAACACCAGCATGAAAACTTGCCCTTGTGTTGATGAAAATATGTATTTGCTGCTAAACCACTAATATTAACATTTTCTGCAAGCAGAGTCATTTTAATATATACAATTCAACACCAGTGGCAATTGCAGAAAAAAAATCTCACTTAAGCTAAAGCTAAATTTAATGCAAATCTTTGGTTCAAACAGATTTACACACAAATTGCAGTAGAAGCTGAGAAATGTGCTCACTTCAGAGACAAGATCTGAAATGGGATTTTCTATGACCTAGTTACATGACACAGAGAATTTACCTGTTATAAATCCGTATTACCAAATTAGGATTGTCTATGAGTCCAGGGTTTTCAGCAAATTCATGATAAGTAATAATATGCTCCATGAATTTTTCTGCAATACAAAGAGATTTTAATTAGAAAATAATAATAAAAAATCCCAAGATGTCTGATTAGTCTATATCTAGGAAAACCCTTTCATCATTTCAGAGTCTCTGCTGATCTTGCAGCATCACTGAAGATGGGCTAATGTGGCCTACCTGCCAAGGATCCCGTGACTGCCTCCTCCCAACAGAAAAAGCCTTGCACCACTTCAACAGTCACAGTAAAGAGCATTAGGAAATTAGAAGAGGAAGGATAAGGAGGAACTAATTCAGTCCAAAGGTTGGAAAAAGAAAGCCATGCTTGTCTAGACAAGTTTTCTTCAAAAATTGTGATGGCAGGTAAGGGGCCTACATTCTACACTAAAAGGCTGATATCAGCTTTTCAGGTTTGAAAAACTACTATCACTAACTACCATTTTCATAACTAGTTTCTATACATGTTTGCAGAAATCCATGACTTAGTGTAAGACTCTGCAATCAAGACATCCTTTTTTTCTAATCAAATCCAGTATTACTACCACGTTACCACGAGAACAGTCCTGAGTTTTTATTAATAAGCACCTATATTTTGCCAAATGTATTAGAGACTGGATGACCACTTAAAAAAATAATATGAAAACACTGCAGTACATGTCCATGAAGATTTTATGCTCCTAAAAGCTCCCTCAAAAATACATATGACTTCAATATTAAACAAACTAAAGCATTAAAAGAGAACAGTCAGCTGATAAAAATCTAGATGCTAACAATCATTTAGGACAGAAGAAGCAGAGCAGAAAAAAAAGTCCAACACGGGGGTTTTTTTATCACTTGAAAAAAACTGAAAAAGAAGAAAAATCAGGCAATTGGAAAGATTTGTTAAGATTTATATAGAACTAAGCAAGGACTTGCAGCCGGAAATCAATGTAGTTGGTCAGATAAACAATATATAGTACAAAAAAGGAGACAGAAAGCTTCTCAAGACATCAAGTGTTCTTGATTTATCTGAGGTTAAATTCTGCTATCTCTGCTTGGCAAATGTTTGTGAATTTTAGAAAAACAAAGATTTTCTATCCCCTTTTCTCAAAGTGAGCATAGTAACAAGCTAAAGTTTTTTGAGGAGGAAATCAGAGCATTCAAGCCACTTCATTTGTTTAGCTGCCTGAGCTCTATTCCTCTTTATGCTTTAGTCTTTCACATACCTTTAGAAATCTCTCCATTTTCATTGAGACCTCCACAAAGTGAAAGTGTAACATCAGGCAAGTCCATAGCAGAATCAGACATGCACTCTGTACCACTATCAGCAGCAGCACTTCCCACTGACTGGGGTGACTGGGAACCAGAAAGGGTATCTGACTCTGTCCAGTGCCTGAAGCCAGGATCAGAATCACTAAAGGAAAGTGAAAAGTATTTTACTTCAAAAAAAAATGTAGAGATCTTAGGTTACAGAACACACTACATGATTACTCAAAAAAAAAAATCTTGTTTTTGCATTTTTACAGCATTTCATAACATAAATTTAAACCCAACCAAACAAAAAACCCAGACACACACCCACACCAACCCTTCAAAATATTGGCAGACTCTTTCCAGTTCTCCTAACACTCCCCTAAACTGGGCAATAATTACATTTCTTGCCTAAATTGAATTTAAATGAAGAAAACATCCTCTACATTCAGCTTCTGCAGAATACTGTGCTCCTCAATCTTTACCAGAAAGTTGTAAAGTAAGAAAAAGGAAAAATAGGGCACTGTTTTTGGTGTTTTCAGAACACTGTCTGTTGGAAAAAGTACAACAGAAAAGAAAAATGACACTAAAAAAAAGTCACACTGTCATTTAAGGCTAGAGTTACTACTTTGATCCACTGCAAAGTCCACAATATGGCTAAACAAGAGTACTGACACAAGTGCAGTTTCAATGCACTCCCCTCTGTGTCTGCAGAACACAGAGGTTCCACAAACAGGTAACTCTCAGTAGTCACCTCCCAATGTCATCTTTCAATGTGTTTCTTGTCAAACTAGAATTTTCACAATGAGGTTAGTACTGATTACTTCACAAAAGCCTAAAAACCTGAAGTGCGATTCTTTTTATCGGAACTGGTGCATAAATAATAAATGTAATAACTCAGGTAATGCAACTGCAGAATTACCCCAGATTTACAGCATTTTACTTCAAAATTACCTTTTGGGAAAGTAGAGTGCTGCAACTTCTGGTTCCAAAGCCTTTAGGTCATCCAAGTAAATATCATCAGGGCCTTGATGATGACTTCGCTTGTGCACCCCTGTAATTTTAAAAATTAAGATTATTAAAATGAAGTTACCCAGACACGTTAAATACAAACATAATCATGGAAGATTCAGACTTATTTGTATGATTTGTAAGTTCCAGAGTTTCATGATAATTTTAGTCAGATAAAATTTTAAATAGGAAAAACTGAAAAGGCACATTTATACTTTTTCCACTATGACCTCAAGTTTGGTAGATCACACTGAGGGCAAGAATCAAGAGCTTTATTCCATACCTTTCTTTTTTGAAGGAGAGTCAGTTTTGGCTGTTGGCTTTGTTTCTGGTAAAGGATCCACCAATATTCTGGAATGATGATCACCATCCAATGGCAATGGAACTTGTGGTTCTACGATTGCAGAAGCAAGAGAGTCTTTAACATCCATCTGCTTAAGCAGAGGATGAGTTCTTGGCTCAGGTTTCAGTACTGTACAGACAGAATCTTTCACATCATCATCGTCTTCAACTTCATCAGAGCTGAGGATGACCCTAAAATGAGTCTTCTCTGATGGAGTAATGGTAGCTGTTCTGCAGTGCTCCAGTTTTTCTTTCTTACTTATCTGGAAAGTAAAAGTCTAGTCAATCCTTTCACTTCACCTGTTTGTTTTATTCTGTTCTAAACACTAAGTTTGTACTTGTGGTACAAGTTCTGGTCACAAGTAAACCGGTAAATAATTTTAACAAGTATTTCAGCAACGTAAAACATGTCCCACCATATTAGCAAAGTTCCCTGCAAAAGAATTTTCATGAGCTAATTTACAAGTTCACTAAAGAAACTGGCATAGAGGAAGTGTTGACTTTACCAAACCATAGCAAGGACAAAGCTTAAGTGCAGATGTCTCAGGGCCTCTGTTAGATACCAAATTTACTCTTACCAAGGCTACAGTTCCTCTGGAATGAACTAGAACATACTCTACAGTAAAGAAAATTAATTTCTAAAGTTGTTTCCTTCAGGTTTTAACTAAAAATTAAGAAAAATTCAGACTTTCACTGCTAGGTTTTTGGGGATTACTTTGCTGAGCAGGTTTTGAACTCAACAAAGCTGACTCCCTCTGCCTGCCACAAGGGGCTGCTACTTCCCCATTTCAGCCGTATCTTTCTGAACAACAGCAGCAGGTTTTCAATCCTCTCCTAGGGCAGTCTTAAATATGCCAAAACTCAGTTACAAAGCTAGAGACATTAAAGAAATTTACCTTGGTTGATTCTGGGAATCCTCCCCATGTCCATTCCATGTGAGATTCAGATCTGAGCAGGCTCTCAGCAGGCTTAACTTCTAGTTCTGAATCACTTTTAGGGCAGACTTGCTCAGAGAAAGCGCTACCAAATCAATAAGAATTTAAAAAAAAAAAAGAAGAAAAAAGAAAGCCAGTGTTTAAAATGCATTAATGCATTTGTTGTGCAGCTACTGTTGGTAGAGTTTTCAACAGCTTAACAGAGCTTCAATTATTTGGCAACATGGCAAGGAGCCCAGCAGGGTTTTCAAACGGTGAGAAATTAGGTTAAAACCAAAATCACATTAAAGACATTAAAGGACGTACATAGTGATCACACTAAACAGATTCCTCCACTGTATCTGCAGTACAGAAATAGCTCTCCCCTCAGCCAATGTTCCATTTTTTCAAACAAAACAAGAACAAAACTAAAAAGTTTATTTGAAAGTAAGACAGAAAATAGTTTTAAGCTCCTTACCTCTGTAAAAATATAGCATTTCAGCTTGCTATACAGAGACTTCAGTAATAAAAGTCTTGCAAACCTAACTCACAAGTCCACAAAACAACATCAATTCCCAGTGCAAAGAAAAAAAAATTCAGAAGATAACTTAGGAGAGGGACAGGAGATTACTTGAAAACTTCTTTCAGATGTGTTTGGACTACATGACCTTTAAAATCCATCCTATTTTTTCCTACAGTGGTTATTATCCATAAATCAGAAACAGACTTCTGAAATCTAATTTAGCCAGGATTACTTTTAAGCCAGAAGAACACTCTACAAAATGCTAGAAAGAAGTGATTTCAAAATCATTTTGCACTTAAGATCTCAGAGATTAAAGGAAACACAAGGTTTTGTCTACCTTTCCTTGAACAGGGCAATTATATCGCACATTACAGAAAGGCTGTTCTTTTTACACTTTGACATTCACAACATATTATGGTTTGAGTTTATATAAACAAACCTCAGTAACTGAATCTAAAATGTAGGGACCAGAACTGGACACAGCCCTCCCTCCATGTGTGGCCTGACCAGCACTGAGTGGAGAGGGAGAATCACATCTGTCTCTGTCACTAATGCCCCAGTGGGTGCAGCCCAGGATCCAGTTTGCCTTTGTTGCTGCAGCCGTGCTCTGCTGACTCATGCTCAGCTTGTTGTCTCCCAGGTCAGCAAGGCAGCTCCCAACCACAGAGATCCCAGCCTGTACTGGGCTCTTTAGCTGTGTCATCCCAGTACAGGATTTCACACTTATCTTTGCACTTGTTGCACTTGTAATTTGTGACTGGTCTGGGTGATAGACCATCTCTTTGAGGCTCCCCCTCCCATAAAAGGTTAGGTCAGATGAACTTTTGAGCTCACTCTGAACTTGGCTTGTTCAATGATTTAATGAAAATTTTAAAGAACTCCCTACAGGTATTTAATTTATGGATTTTTTTTCCATACAAAATTCCTGCAAAGATTAGTTACCTAATTCAGTACTACACATCAAAATTTCTGAAGGTTTGAGGAACTCAGGCTTTGTAACTAACTACAGGACTAAACTGTGATCACAATTCAGACTGCAAAAATAGACACTACACAGATCACAACCCAGACAGTAAGAATCCCTCATGGTGCTCTGAGATGACACCTCAAAAATCCAAGACAGCAGGACATTTAAACATCTCTACAGTAGTAATTCATAATTTCAGTCAACTTCCAGCCTTCATGACCCATGGACATAAAAAGAAATCTGCTATTTCCCCCCTCAGTACTCCATTAACAATGTCACACAGAAATCACATTTTCTGTACTGTTAAAAGGGCAGTGTAACACACTGATGAAAATACATGTACATCTTTGTTTTCAAGAAGAATATGAACTAACTTTCCCTACATGTCAAATAACTTATTTCACCTACACCACAAGTCAACTGGAAGCCATGCAGAATATTAACCTGTTTCTAAGCCTAATTCTTAATACTCAGCAGTACCCGCAAAAGATTGAGTATTTCAGGGCTTTGGGACCCTAGGTCTGTTCCACTTCCCCCAAAATATGTTCTCCACTGTCACTCTTGGGCGGAAATCTTTAGCCAAAAGGCCCATACTTGTAACAGTGCCCTAGTCATGCCAACATTGCTTGTTAAAATAGGAGGAACACTGATGGCATCAGGTATAACATCTTATTATAGTGAGTAGGACAAACAGAAGTGTCCTTATGGAAAGGACTTGGTCTGTTTTCTTTCTTAAGCTCCTTGCAAGGGTTCTGGAGAGCAAGACAACCAACTGAACTACAAGTTAGTTAGCTTTTTCAGATCTCCAAAAGGAGGTTATTAAAACCTCCCATTTCTCTTCCGCTATACAATAGCCACACGATAAAATCTTTCTTTGATGGCTTAGGAGAAAGCAAAATTTCTCTTCTTCTAGATGGCTCTTGTGAGAGAATCCCCTACCCAATGCCCTCCTCAAAGACAGAAAGGAAAATTGCCAATTCCTCTGTTGAACTGCAAGCTGGACTGGGTAGCTTTTTTGTTAAAAAGCAACCCCCAAACTGAAAAACCTAGGTACCTCACATGAGGCACAAACAAGTTCTTGCAGCAGACTCGCCCCTAAACACATAAATGAAAAGAGATGCATGAATCATCTCTCCCAAATATAATCTACTAATCTATGCTAACTCAGAGTTTTATAAACTGAAAACAAGAATCAGCCTCCATGCTACAGTCATCTAGGTGATACAATCCACGCAGCAATGTACCAATGCTTAGGGTCAAACACTGTGACTGCTTTTCAGTCACAAACCACAAACCTTTGGGGAACATTTGAAGACTACATCTCATTAAGTGTAACTGAGGATGTGGTTGTCAGCCCAAAACATGAAAAGGAATGATAATGGCATTTCCTGTCCAACAGCTTCTGTTCATTAACCAGCTATGCACTGCGGGAATTAGCAGGCACCAAACATGGCGTGGTACATTCTGACTCCACTGAGGCCACAGCCCTGCAAACACCTCAAGCAGAGAGGTCGTACACACTTCAAAAAATATTGGCTGAAGGTTGAGCTCTTCTACTCTGCACCACCTGTTGATACAGAAGAACGTGCACCTGTGCACTGAGAAGGTAACAAGCAACAATGGCCATCACAAAAGGCTGACCAGTAATCCTCACTGACCTTGTGAATGTATCTATCTGCTATGAGGCAGATTCCTCCATCAAACTGAAAAGCAGTAAAACTAGACACTTGCCAAAGAGTTCAGATGAATCAAGGTACTACTTAGCATGCTATATGAGACATATATGCTCTCTCCTGCATGTCCAAGATTCAGGGAAAGTATGAAATTTACCATAAATACTACCACAGATGCACAGAGTGCTTTCTTATGCATACAGAGATTGAGGTCAGAGAGGTGAAACCCAAAGTGTGAGCCTTGAAAAATCTACAAACTGAATGCAAGAGGAATAGCATGAACATCAGAAACTGAAGAATGCACTTGAACGTACAAACAGAAGTGCCCTGGTCACAGCGAAAGCTGACTAGCAAGCTGTATTATGCCATTTTAAAGAATCCACTGTCAACTGATGCTGATTTCAGTATCTCTGGACAATGAAAGATACCAGAACTCCAGCAAATCCCCTGTTCTGAAGTGGAATATGATTCAAGTTTAGGATCTAGCTTTACCTTGAGTAATGCAGATTACTTTGCATAGTAAGATGTACCTTACATACTCAACACTTCTGTGTTCTGGCAGATCAAGTATTGCATATGATAGGGTGAATCATACTCATTTTCCATACCCTTCTCAACCTGAGGAAAGCTTATTAACTGTATTTCCTCTGTTTAACAGTAAAATAATACATTTAGTAAAGTTCCTGAAGTTTCAAATTAGTATCAAATGCTGTATTTGATATCACAGAAGTTGTGTAAGTTTAATAGTTTTACAGATCAGGAGGAAAATGAACAAAAAAGCACAGTAAATTTTTTTACAATTATTCATCACTATACAGACAATGACATTACAAAGTGACTTACTTCTCCAGAGGGGACCAGTCTCCATCAGATAAGGGGTAATGATCCTTCGAATGATAAATCAAAGATTCTTTCTGCTCTTCACCCTTTGGTGATGAATTTGAGGATCCTCTGTAGAGACACATAAGACAAAGTCAGCTATAAGAAATTTGCATTACTAATTCAGTAAAAAAAATTACATAGATGTTATTAAAAAATCTAAGAACAAAAGTAAGGACTTGGTGTTTGAAAGACACCTTTATGTAACTTAAAATGTATTTTAAAACTATTATTAATACTTGAAAATATTGCACATTTAAAAATCTACTACTCCTACAGGTTAATACTGAAGAAATCACAATAGCATAAATGATACTACTCTATGTGAGTAGTGGTAAATTACTCTACAGAGACAAATAATATTACCAAAACACAAAGATGAACATAAATTTTTTACACATAAACTTTACTATGTGCATCTTACAATCACAGGGAAAGTTAAATTAGAAAGCGTACTTCTGACAATGTACATTTGACAGATTAAAACAGTAAGAAACCAGGTGTAGGTACTAGCATCACAATTTACCCAAGAGCTTACAAATTAACATCATCTACAACAAGGACATAAAATACTGCACTTTTCTGAACAGTGGGGTTTGTTTTGCAGTGGGAAGTCTACTCAGTATCTACATCAAAGACCCAAACCCAACCAACAGTAAGACCCACTGAACAGGCATACACCCTATTTTACACAGAAGTCACCTTGAAATATTATCATCATAGAGTACCTTCAGATCTTTTTACAGCTTTCTGAATTTAACTGAATAAATACCTATTCTCAGGATACAACTAACTTGTTTTGAGGTTAGATCAAGGGCATCATGGCTCTACAGTAGATAAGAATACAAGGAAGACACGCCTGGAATTTGTGTGCAAAAATGCAATAGAAATTATTTTAAGCCATTATTATGAAAAAACCATTACTTTTATTCCAGTGCACAGTTGCACTGGATTTGTTTTGGAATGGTGATGTTCATTTCTCTTATGGAGGGAGGAATGAAATTATTTGCTATCATCAAATGTGTAAATATTTAGAATTTACATGCTTACTCAATTAGACACTAAGCAGCGACAGTGATCTACCTCATTTGCACAAGTCTTTCATTTGGAAGACAGTCTAGATTATGGTAAATGCTGAACTCTAAAAATGTCTTTGTAGCTCCACTTCTTATTCTGCAGTAGCATTCTTATGAAACCTGATGATGCCGCCTGACTTGAGAATTGCAGAGACTGTACATTGTTTGTATTCATAAACTAAGCTAAGCATGACAGAAATATGTTTCATACTATCTTTGCAGGCAGTACTAAGTATCTTCAAAAGAGGAAAAAAGTATGATTGAACAACTAAGTAAACACAAAAAAAATTAGAGGTCCTCAATATTTTCACTTCAGTGGGGAGGGAGGCAAGATGACACATGGGTGGAAATGAACAGATTTTATTCACTGGAAATCGGCAACAAAAAGGGTTCATACAAAGGATCCAAAAAATCAAATTTAACTGATAAGTGGATAAACACAAAAGTTAAAAATCCAAACTCAGTCGAAGATTATTGAAAATACAAGGGGAAAATCAGTATGCATCAGCTTGTAACTTCAAGCTGCACTACCAATTCTAAGCTATTTATTTTGCAAAATTTATAAACAGTACTTCCACTTCTCATTGTTGTCCACTTTATATATAGTCTAAATAAATATATGAGATTTCAGAGACAGATAACTACTTCAACCATTTAAAACCCTTAGCACTGGAGAAATAATACCCTCTATTTCCGAGTTATACATACTGTAATCTTAGTCTTCCTGGTACTATTTTATATAAGTCCAGCACTACTAACGTATCTAAATCACAGCTGGAAAAGACAAAGGACATATTTTGAAAAAAGCTGATAAACAGTTGGTAATAGATTTTCCCAAGAAACAGGAAACAGCTTGCTTTCTGCTTTATAAAAAACCAAAGAGATAAGACATTACATACTGGCACCTCTGACTGAATTTTTGACCTTCCTGTTAAAACATCAGCCTCCCTTTTCCTTTCCTAGTTTCACTTTGAAATCTGAAGCTATGTCAAATAACAATTAAGTTTCTAGTTTCTTATCTTTCTTCCTCCTTTTCAGAGCCACACATTTTTAACTAAAAAAAAACCCAAAAAGCAAGCAACCAAAACACCACAATCTCAAACAAACCTACTGATACCAACTTACATTACATCCCCACGGGGTTTGAAAAGAAAACTTATGAACACTTTTTCACAACCATATTTTTAGCTGGGAAGAGAACAAGTGCATGCCTATTGCAAGGCATTTTATTTCCTGCCCTGGTAGCCCACTGGAATGAGAGTATATAAACTTCACTAAGTGACACAGAGCCACAAACCTACTGTCTGTGGGCCTTCACCATTACAATGTATTTTTGTTTCAGTCCTGCATTTACTTGCAGTTCACAAGGAAACACATTCTTTTACAAAATCATCTTCCTTTCACTTTACAACACTGTCTGATGATGTATTTCTACTGCTGTTTCTGCTTATTCATGTTGAAAAAAAAAGTTTACAAATAAAAAACCTCGCCAAATTTTCATTCTAAAAGGTACAAAAAATAAAACCAGAGTAAACTTGATGAAAACACCATGGCCTGTTCAGTTATGACTAAACATTCAACATTTCCATCAAACACACCATTTTCTATTCCTCTCTAGTCAAAGTAAGATGATTGCTAGAACAGCAATTTGAATCCTAAACACTGGATGAAAGCAGCCCTTATTAACATGACATTTCTAAATACTTCATGCCTTTGTAATGAGACATTAAATAAAGAATAAACAATTATTGGGTTATATTTTCTCTTCCTGTACTTGATGGTTGTTTTTATTTTTGATGGTTTCACTATGACAAGTTTATTGTTGTCTTAATAACTGCACACTAAAGACTGAGTAAAAGTCTTCCTTTTATTAAACTGAAAAAAAAGATAAAAATCGCAAACCAAACAACATGCCAATTCCCAGACTTAAACAGAGCAGTGAATACCTAAATGACAATTCATTGACATAAATATAACACTAATAAAATAAAGCATATGAACTAAGAAAGCCACAGACACTCTAAAAAACACTTTAAAATCCAAATTTTGTTTGTTGTGTTTGACTGATCATAGGTATAATAACAGATTCATGTTTTTCTGTTGCACTAACTTTTTTGGCTGGTACTTACTAAATTTGAGACTCCTTTGAAGATCCATACTGAGGGAGTTTTTTCAGTTATATTTTATTCTCTTACACCAAAACATTCTTGCAATTCCCAGAGCTGAACTTGAATTTATTCAGACAGTATTGTATTTAATAACAATGCTGTCCAGTGAAACACCTAGCTTTCTTTGAAAGCTAAGTCCTGACAGGTAGGTTTTTCCTGGATTTTAAGCACTCATATGCATGATAGCTTTCATCTATAACCTTAATCTTTCCTGCTACCCTATAGATCTCTTCAGTGTGTTAGTATGTGCTACCACTTTAGCACAAACTTTGCTAAGAATTTATTTACTTCAAAAATACAGGACTAATTATTTTTCCTCTGTTTTCTTTTTTTTTTTTCTTTTCTTCATATACTTATAAAGAATTCTCTTCACTAATGTGAAGGGACATTCATTTATATAGTTTTCAGTTGCCAAAGTAAACGTCAGGTTACAGAGAAGCCAAATTCAGATGTGGTGTACTAACACACATTCCACACTGCAGCCTACCTAGAAGTTACCAAACACACCAGAAGATCACTCTGCCTCATCAGAGAAATTACACTGAAACTTTCTCAGTCACACAACAGATCACAACAACACTTCTTCACTACAATGGGCTTAACCACATTTCTTGTTCATTAAAAAAGGCCCAGCTTTAAGGTGAATCTGTGAAGATTTGGAAGATATCAGTTTGGAGTTTTGTTTGTTTGCTTGAGGAAAGGCCTAGGCAGAGCCTACCAACACTTATGCAATACCTGCATACAGGAAATAAACATATCACCTTTTAAATGTTCAGTGGTAACAGGGAAAACAGCAACTACCTAAGAGCTTACCTAAGGGGCTGTACACTTTTCTCATCATCTGAGCTTATTTCCATTTCAAAAATCTCTTCAGTCCCAGCAGAAGAGATTTGATCTTCTTTCCTGCTATCTTGTTTGTATTTCTTTCTTCTTCTTTTTTTCTTTTTCACAGAACCTGGGGTAAATACAGTCTCTGTATCTGCAGAGTGTGGGATTTCTGAGTTTGCACACGTCCTCTCATTTTCACCTGATTTCAAATGATTGTCAGTGTCTTTAAAAAACTGATCTTCAGTGGGTATTGGAGATGTTGCCAAATAAGCAGGAACTTTTTCCTAAGGAAAAAAAAATTAAAAAAGAAAAAGCTATTTTTTCCACTTTGTTTTGTGCACACAGTATAGTTGTCAGCTACAGATTAACCCTTGTACCTATGTTTAGACACAAAGCCATACAGAAGCCCAATGGTATGAAGCTGATATCCAGAAAGGAACCAAGTTCACTAGAGTGATTACAAGAAGTTCAGAAAAATGCATGTTAGTACTCTTACAGTTTCAGACACAAACAACTGATTTTGCCAGCAAAGCAAATACCCAGTCAGTGGAATGTTTTTAGAGTTATCTGCCCGGAGCATGCCAGTTCCATGCTTATTACATGTGTTAATAAAAAAAGGCTAATTAAATCCCCTTCTGTTTATTTTGAAACAGATTCATGGGAAGGCAAAAGTTGAAAGGGACATCTGGACACCATCTGGTTCAATCTTCTGTCAAAAGCAGGGCCTCGGGTTAGGTCATCCAGGGCCTTGTCAAGCCAAAGGTTGAGTATTTCTAGTGAGGGAGTCTGTCACTTCTCTAGGCAACCTATTCTGTCCTATATTGCTTTTGTACAGAAGGATTTTCCTTACATCTAGCTGATATTTTCCCCTGTGCCCTTCACCCCATTTTATCATTAGGCAGCCTTGTGAAGAAAGACTCTGTCTGTTCTACAACAAATTCTACTGCAAGACTGTGGTTAGATTCCCCTGAATCCTCTCTAGGCTCAACAGAACAAGTTCCAGCAACTGTTCTTCGTATTTCAATTTCTCCAGCCCTCTACCAGGCTCTCTCCAATTTTCCACGTCTCTCCTGAACTGGGGAGACCAGAACTGTGTTCCAGATTTGATCTAACATACACCAGGCTGAGCAGGACAACCCCACATCCCTCCATCTGCTGGCTGTGCTACTGCTGATGCTGCCTGGGACACATTTGCCTTGACTGCAGCCAGGGCACGCTGCTGGCCAGGTGATGCAGAGATGCATCTCATGCAGTCAGATCCCAGCCTGCACTGCTGTGTGTGCCACCCTGTGCTTCCAACCCTTATGAGACACTGCACGTGTACCTTGGTTAAACCTTGTGCAGATCTTGTTGGTCCAGTCTCCCAGCCTGCCAAGCTGCCTCTCTGTGGTGCCTCTTTTTCTGACCTGCCCACCTCTCCTCTCAGTTCACTGTTACCCACAAAATTGGTGAAGGTGCCTTCAGTCATGTCATACATGTCAGACATTATTTATCTAAAGTATCTTTCAAAAAGAAAAACTCAACTATAATTTACTCACATTAAAACCAACATACAAACAACCAACCCTCAACTAATTACAACCCACTGTCCCTTAAGGGAAAAGCTTTAGCTATGGACTGCCTGAGGTTTATTTACATCATAACAAGAAAGTGAAAAGACATTGACACCTAGTCTGAAAGAAACACACTGTGAAGGGACAAAGACAAGGTGGAACAAAAGCAGAAGAATTTGCATAATGAAGAGAAAAAGTTATGGAACTCAATTTTATGGTAGAGAATAGAAGTAATTAAAAGATGTCTGTTATTTTACTGGACTATTGTGCAGAAGATTAGTCAGGAACACTGATGAGTCAGAGCACTGATATTACTTTTGATGTGTGCAAAGTCTTATCCGCTATATAATACTAAATTCAATTTTTCATTGAGTTAAGAGTTACAGAACAGATTTTGTTCCACTGGTTGTAAAGTAGAGTGAAGTAGAGAAAGGAGAACAAAATACTGCCTCATACAACGGTGATGATACACAGATTTTGCATTGTGAAAAACCTTGAAATAAAATGCTAGCACCTAAACTAAAGTTAATATTCTACACCATTAGTGATAAAAATCAAGAACAAACAAACAAACAAATCATGTAAAAAAGTTTAAAGAAAACTGGCTGAAAATTTGTCTTGATTTACACTTTTGAGGTGAGTGGTATTCCTTGTGAATGTCAAGATGTGAAAAATGCAAAGACTGATCCCTTAAAGGACCTTTCTGAATCCCCCCAAAGGAAAAAAAAGAAAAATCAATGAGAGATTTATGACTTATCCCTTAATCATAGCTTCAAGAGGCAAACAAACAGGTGTTGGTCAGTTGCAGGAAAAGAAAAATGCCTAAAAGTAGTAAAAATAGCTCAGTTTTGCTTTGTAGCAAACTTGATCTATATTTTCAGCATGAACTACCAGCTTTCAAGAACACGTTAGACACAGACAAGGCACTCTTGTTATAAATCAAAATGTACTATGCAAGTGCAATAGCTCCCTTAAAATGTTGTACTGGGGACAAAGGCAGTGGTTATCACCCCTGCTTTCCGAAAGTCATAGGACTGATCAGTTCCCATCAATGTCTGACACAGTCTAGATCTATAAAAAACTGCTTTCAGTTTTTATTTTAATCATGGTGTATACTGACACAGAACCCAACCTTCCTTCTGCTTAGGTGTTATGAATCCTGACTCCAAGTTATCATTTGGGGTCTTAATGCTTATTTTCGCCTTCCACTTTTATTAACTCCTTTCAAGATGAGAGCTTCCTCTAATCCCTCACAGTAAACAAGCAGCACCCTAAACTAAAAACTGGATCAATCTCATTTCCCTGAAAGACTGATTCCAAGAGGCAATTAACACTTTATCTTTTACTTCACTGAGACCATTTTTTTCCTCTCTCTTCTGACTATTTTCATTAAACCTTTTGGAAGGTTGTACTGAGATCTTCTTTCCTCCAGACTTGCTGAAAAATGCCAACAGATTCAAAAGTGATCAGAAGCAATGCTCAGGACTGACCAATGCTGTGATTACATAGCTCCCATATCCTTAGGAAATCAGAGTAAAAATGAACCATTATTCCTGTTTTTCAGAGGCTCATCAGCTTCCAGTTGCAAGAGATTCTTGGGAAATAAATTCTCAAGTCAAAGAAGTTACAGTTACCTGGTGAAAGTTTCATAAATAAAATTATGAAAAACTGGGCTAAAATTTTTAAGGCAATTTAAAAATATGCCCCAAAAATAGACTACCTTTATTACTACAGGCACAACCTATACGGACGCAAGGCAAAAATTATCGTAAGACACCACAACCAGTGTAACTGCATTCAACAAGAATGAATTAACTAAAACAAAATAAAAAATACTTCAACACACTTTCCAAATAATGCTCTAATTAATAAAAGTAATTAGTTACTTTATTATTACTGGCAGCAAAATTGTACAAAGCATCAAACATCTTGGCAACATATGAAAGAGACATTAAGATTCAGTTACAGAAAATCTAGCTTTCACAGAAGTGAGGACATTGACAACACTGTATGAAGCATTCTTAACCCATTACTCTGTTAATATTACATTGTAGCCATCAAGAAGCACAAAGCCCTTACATTTTCCTCCTCGGTTTCTTGCACAAAGAAAGCTTCTCCATTGTCACCCAGTTTCATATGAAGATCAACAGCATCGCCATTAATTTCTATATCAATCTATGGAAAGAGACAATTTATTGTAAATAATTCATCATGGGGAAAGCGCTGACCTCACGGTCCACTTAGCTCTGAGTGTAAACTTTGTTTCACCGTATAATGGCGTCCCTCTCTCCTCTCTCCTTCTGATGCAAGTCTGTCATAATGGTCTTTAGTTTGTTCACCTGCAAAATACGTCATGCTCCTGGCAGAGAGCCTAACACCCATAAGAAAAATAAGAAAAAAATAAACTTATATAAAGACTGAATCTTGTTCAAAGAATTATTGATCTAGTCTTTATTTCATGGAAGAATGACTGAGACTGATCAGATGTTTAAATCTCAGTCTGAACTGGAGCGTTGTATGAATCTGAATCCTGAATACCAGAATTTTCACCTGGAAGCCTCCTGGAGGCAGGCTTTGTCTGAAAGTGCTAAGAGACTTGCCACAATTATTTCTGTGACTCAAGTTAGTGTTGCAGAATGCTCATGAGTTTAGGGGGTATGACATAGGACCACAACCCTTCCACAACCATAGTGTTTTTTTCAGAGAATAATGTTTTTATTATCCTAAAAAAGTACTTTTTAGCCAAGAAAACCCAGTCATAAGAGATGATAAATTAGGTAAATAACCAAACATGCACAGGGACTATACCCAAATGCTTGAGATAACCACTTTTCTTTTTCCCCACAATAACTGATCTGAAAATCATATATATTTCACTACTGCTTATTTTTAAAATAATTTCTTGTATTTCTAATTCAGCAACATGAGTTTATAAAACCTCACCTTTTCTATGTACTAGTTTAGACATACAAACATCTCTATTTTTAGCACCTATATCTCACACTGGTTTCTGGACACCTCAATATATACGTGAAGTTGAAGCACAGATATGCATACTTTGTGTTCCTACACATCTTGGGACTAACCAATTGATCTTGGCCTCATAACATGCCAGAGAAAAATGCATCCACAATGCAGTAACAAACACTCAACTGACTGTTCAGAGAACTGTGTGAACAGTAACTTCCAGGATGGAAGAAACAAGGAGCAGCAGTCATCCACACAAGCAAAAGCTGAGAATTATGCTGACAGTCTAGTACAACAGGTATCAAGAGTAGATGTTTTCACTATTCAACAGCTTTTTAGAGGTACCTAGAAACTGAAAACCTCTCAAATTTGGTTCAGCTACTCAGAAGTGTAATTAAAGACATTTAACAAACTCAAGTTTCAGACCACTCCTGTTGTAAGCCTATCTCGCTTGCCTAGAGGTCAGAAAAAGTACAGCTGTACCACCTCTTCTGTACCCTGTTGAAAACTGTAATGTAATCTGTTACAAAACTGTTAAGGTTAAAAATTCTTTGTCATCAGCATGCTTGTTAAAATAAACACATATGAGAAATCAAACAAAAAATAAACTCAACACAAAACCTACTACTCACCTGTGTCACTATGACAAACATACAACTCTAATGCATGTAACTCTAACTACTGACTTTAAAAAAAAAAATTACAGGACCTAACTGCTCTTTTAGTTTCACTTTACTCTCTTTTCACAATGAAAATATGAAGAGAGGCGTAGCTTCCTGCAATAACCATTACCTCCTTAAAAAAGCAGAATATAATCCTGAGGCTTTATTACTGTTTAAAACAATCCATATTTTGGTAGCACACCAACAGGCCATACACAGTATTCCTTACTGACAGTAAAGTCCCCCCCACAACAGCTCCATTTTCCAGCCAACCCAACCCAACTCACTTTCTGAACACAATTAACAAAGCCTATGGGAAGGGGATGGCAGGACAATCTGCTCGGGTAGCACCACCATCTCAGAATGGCTGGACAGGAAATTGTACCAGGTTCTCTTTCAAACACACCCACACAGAAATGAAGCTTCAGTCTCAGTTTTCATTTGCTTGTGGATATTAATAACTGCATTTTCTACTGCAAATCAGCCTTGAACACAGCTAACAAGCAGCAGTATTTGTAACAGGTCACCAACACTTAACATACGCTCTGTCTGTCCTTCACACATTCCAAAAAGAGTTGCTTACATCTGGGATCAGTTAAATAGCATCAAGCATTTCTTCCCCAGCCTACTTGGATAAGTAAATAAATAGCCTCATGTAAAAATTTTAAAACTGTGAAGTCTATACATTTGTATTAGTCCTTTTGCATAGGTCCAGAGCTGTCAAAGTTCTTCTTTCACAGTATTTTTGCAGAGTCCTTAGATTACCACAAGAAGTTCTGTTTTGCATTCCAAATCTACCACCCTGTACAGCATTTATGAGCAACTGCTCTGGACTAAACCAGCCTGCTAACTGGGAATGTGGGGAGCTATGGAAGGAAGGAAGAGGGGAAAAAAGGAATGCACTGGTACTCAAAACTTTGTTTTGACCCACTTTCTGAACTTACCACTTTTTCTTTAGAGCGCAATACACCGAGCTTCCCAAATCGGACATGGAAAGGGGAACATTGGTATGTCCCATCCTGCTGCCGGACCACAATGACATCGATGCATCCCGAAAGGGTTGCCTGATTAATGCCTTTGTACAGCTCCTTCACAGTAACCAGGACTTGTCCTGCAAGTTGCCCTACGTAGTTCATAGTCTGAGACTAAGGGAGAGAAAGAAAGAAAGAAAAAAAAAAAAGTAAATTTAAAACACATGAAAGGTTTTTTGAAATGAATTTTTAAAAAACATTTAAACAGATGTGCAATGTCATTTATCAATTACTCAGACTATTGTAATAAGATTTACACAAATATTTTTAAGAATCAACAGAACTTTGAGGCAATCCTTTTATCATAAAAGTCTCTGGAGTTATAATGCTTTATCAACTTGAATCTATGACTAAATACTTTAAAGAAAATTTTGAAGCATGTCATTTTTAGACCTCAAAGCCTAGATTCAAGTGATACTTAGTAACTCGGATAAGCTAAAAAGAAAAATTCATTCTCTGGAGGACTGCCTGTTTAATGCAACTGATCCTCTATTGAAAATGAAGATAACTGTACATAACAATGGAAAAAAAATCTTAGAAGTGGGGAGAAGCTATGTAGAGCATACTGCATGGAACTCTTCCTTTACACATCTGTATTTCAAAAATGGCTGAGTCATCTTAAAGAAATTACCCAAGTATGCAATGGAAGGAAAGAGATACATTAAGAAGATTATGCTACAGTCAAACAGGATAAACAAGAGCACAGAATCACTTATCCAAAATTCTGTCCAATTTATTAAAAATACTTAAGTAAATGAATGAATTCTGAATGACTGCAAGTCTTTCAGACTAAGAATACAATTTGAACTATGACTGCAAATAAGAAATGAAAGTCCAAAGATTTCTCAGAACATCTGAGCTTTAACAGAAAGAGGAGGGAAAACTGCGAAAATGTTCTGATAGAAACCTAAGTTCAACCCTTCCTCGTTCTACCATCTCCAGCCTCCCACCCAGAAGTCTGCTTGCTACAAGCTCATTTCAAAAACATCCAAGCAACTGTAGCCTCTGAAGTTAAGGATATTTAGGAGAACAAAGAGCCATGGCCAACAAGCAAAACCCCCAACACTGAACACATAAAAGAGCCTAAATTGTGTAAAAAAAAAAAAAAAAAAAAAAAAAAAAAAAAAAAAAAAAAATTTGGGGGGGGATATTATTTCTAGAAAAAATCTACAATGAATTTTTTTTCTATTTGCATTTCTGTTGTTATTAGTTGTTGAACAAGGTTTAGGACTTTTCTTAATACCTCTAAACAAAACTGTACTGCACTACAAGAGTTCTTCCTACGGATACTGCTTTCACTGTCTAGATAATTAATCAATTATTTCTCTTTTAAGCCTCCAAAGTCTTCCTTACAGTAACACAGGGTATCTCACACTCACTCAAAAGGGGGCTACCTTTGTGGCATCTATATATCGATATAATTGTAAACAGGCAAATCTGAAACTACTTTCACACTTAGAGCAACTATGAAAATATTTTTCTCCATCTCAGGCTTCTCATACATTACCAAATCATATTAACATTTTTTTAAAATAATTCCTTCCTCATCACAAGTACAAAGGAAGGTGGGGGGTTTCCAATACAGATTTAAAACTGTCGTGAAATTATCCACAGAATTACTACGCTAGGTAACATGCTAGAGAATTTTTTCCTGTAGCCTTTGTACAACATGGTTGATGAAGACAAAAAGAACAGACTGTCACTGAGTGAGTAATGAGATCAGGAGGATGGACTCCTCTAACATTAGTCATTAACTCAATTTCATCTGTAAGTAGCTTCACACATAACTATAAAACTGACTGCTTGATAGTGAAGCAATTAGCTCACTTTTGCTAAAGAGAGGAAGTCTCACTTCAACCTTTCCTCATCTGACCCTCTTAATGAGCCAATTTTAGCTCACTGACACAGGTGGCAAAACTACCATTTCTTCTTGTTGTTTGTTTCAGTGGGTTGCTGGTGAGTTAGATTAGCTCACTAAGCAGAACATGACAAACACCTGAGTCATGAGGCACTGAGCAGCACCAGAGAGCTAGGAAAAAAAAAAAAAAAAGAGGCAGGGAATTGAACATCTTCCTTTTGACAAGTAGGTAATTGCTGCATCTCATGGAACTGTAACTCAAGACAGAGAGGTTACAGTATCTCTGCTTTCCTGTTGAAGCAATTAGTCTTCCCCTAATATGACAGTCATGTTTAAACTCAATCTCATGAAAGAAAAAAATCTTTAACACATGATCATTATCATTCATGGCTCTACCTTGGTCACTTCCAAGGGCAGTCTATGGTATCAGCTTAGAAAGAAAAGCTGACTTTGTGTCACCAAGGAGATTGCATTTGTTACAAGAAACGTTTGACACAATCAGGAACAAAAATCTTTAATAGGGTCTCCATTCCACGTATTCCATTTCAGTGAAAAGGACTTGAGAAGTGGTTATTACCAAGGAATTCTAAGTAGCGACTTCTTAAAAGATCAAAATTTCCCAGCTTCTGCTAAGAACTGAGTTCAGACAATAAATAATTTAATTTTTCTCACACACATGCTAACTTGACCATATAAATTCATCACACAACCCACACAAGACCAAAGCATTCACTCATCTTACATACACTCTTACTTTCCTGTAGCAAGAATATCCTGTAGCAATGTTATCTCTTCTACAGGTATCGGTTTCACTTCTGTAGCTCACAGCACAGCCACTTTTATGAACATATATAAACTGAATAACCTCTTAGATTTGAAAGTTCATAGCTGGTTCACCCTAACATGTGAAAAAGTTATGAACTTTTGTACCTACTGAGTATTAAAAACATTGCTTATAAGCAAAGTAGCTTTTTATGATCCAATCTTAATGTAAATGTTGTTTTGCACATTGCAAGTAAGCCAAACTAGATCAAGGTAATAAACTAATGCAGTTTATTGCTTACCAGGCTGCAGCTCAGCTTTTAACATAATGGTTGACTTTGCAAGATAAACATGTTATATAAAAAGGTTCAAACATTAGCAAGAAAATGATCAAATAGAAATGAAGTGTCACTATATACCTGAGAAACATGTCATTTTATCTCAAATGTCAGTAGAACCCCAGCTGGGAGATTTTAAAATCTGGGGGTTAGGATTGGGTTTGGGTTTTGCTTGGTGTTTTTGTTTGTTTTTCTTAAATTTTACTGTGTATTGTTGGAAAACTTGTGGCAGACAGTAAAGACAGAGAAGCACAGTATGAAATGTCATTGTGTTAATTCTTGCAAATGCAACAGAAATATCCCAATCACAGAACAACCAGTAAGACAAAGTATTTCCTTAATAACACGCTCTATTTCATGCTTAGTAAATATTTATTAAACATCATTGCCTTGAAAGCAGAGAGCAGTATGCCTTCATAACCTCCTATAAGAGCCTAAAAGCATGCTGATTTCCAGTTTTGCAATTCAGGACAAAAGCTGGATGGATGGAAAAGACAAGCTAAGAAAGGCAATGCAGTAATATTTCACGATACTGCTTAGCTTCTATTTCTTTTGATATCCAGAATCTATACATTGCCTGATGCAGTGAAACTCTGGAACTGCATAAAAACTGAGGTTAATGCAACTCATTACTGCTTACTCTTCTCAGCATATTCAAAGGCTATGAATACCTGAGGTATCAAAGTAGAAACATTTTTTGTGACTTCTGAGGCTGCAGAGAGACTGATTTTTGAATATTGATGCAATACTACCTAGTTTGCAAAAATTTTTACAGCTGAATATATTACTACCACTAAGCTAAGTGCAACCGTAATTGGAATGAGAGAAAGAATATCTCTGTCATATCATGAAAATAATTTTTTTTCTGGCAAGAAGCCATTGCACTGCCAAAAGCAGAAACTGAAACTGCTTTGGTTTTTGAACTTTCTTTTTGTGAGAGGACACAAAAGTAAAAACAAAATAGGAAAAATATCTACTTCAGAAGTTCAGTAACTAAAATTCTATGCCTCCACTTCTAAAATACTCAAATCAGTTCAACTAAAATTAACCCTGAATATGCTGTTTGTCTTCCTCATGTTACAGCAATGGCTCTCAGAAATTATGATTAAACAGTGCTCCACCTCAGAGTAACTAATATGCTCAATATGACAGACAGACAAACTTTCAAAACTCATTACCAGAAAATGCTTACATTTGCATAACCTGAGCAGGAGGTTTTGTGGGTAGGAATTATATCTCTGTACCATTAACAAAGATGTTATTTTGGCTGCCACTAGACCAACATGCTTTAACTTTTTTTTTTTGTTATCCAGTAATATCCATATACAGGTGCACGATATAATCAAAAGTCTGTCCACAAGAGGTGTTTTCTGTGCACATGGAGAACCACTTTACTAATGGTAAACTGCATTTTTTTTGTTCTTAAAGCAAACACCTTTTATACAAGTGGACTCATATGAACATGCATACTACAAGTGTCTAGTTCAACAAGAGAAAAAGAAAAGTGCAAGTTTCTCAAAGGCAAGCTATCAGATTGCTCTAGAGAGCTACAGCTTTAGAGGTCATGAATTTTAACTGTCACTGCAAAAAAAGTTACTTAAAAGTAGATTTTAGCTTACAGGAGAGTAGATATTCATACATCCCATTTCTTTTGAGATACATTTGGAGGATTAAAATATGTCTAATGCCACATGATGTAAACAGCAAAGACACTGTACTTGTTTCAAGAGATTAGGTAGAACAAAATAAAAAAAACATGCAGAGCAGCAGTTTACCTCAATTTATCTCATTTTGCCTATATTTGCATACATCTAAATTTATGAGGCAGAAGCTTTCCTTAAGCAGAGAAAATCTTTAGCAAGTGTATTGCTAGTTTCTGTTTTGTACCCTGAGAAAACTGGGGGGAAAAATGATCCTGCCAAACAGGAGCAATGTAGCATCAACAAAAACATCTTTGTTCCCAAGTAAAGATTTTAATTAGGGGTTTAGGATTGCTCCTAGTACTGCACAGAGCAGCTATGGAACAATAACGGGAAACACAGTAAGTCTGCTGAATGCCTAATTAAAGTATTCCACATACTATTAAATATAGGCAGCCAATTTTTATATATTTAGCAATAAGTCTGTCAAACTCACCAAGATTCCAGAAGGAACCTTTTCATGGGCAGCAACATCACTTCTATTTGAGTCATCTTCAAGAACATCCTTTTCTGAGTTATGCATCTCAGAAAGCAGAAACCTAACTTTACACAATACAGGTAGATGCAAAAATTACAGCCATAACAGAATGTTGTAGCAGCATTTCTTCTCATAGAAGCAGAACAACTATGTAAACCTTCTGGTCTCTTAGAGGAAACTGCTTGGTATACATTCCCACGCAGAATTACTGGTAAAAAGGAAGTGCTTCTTTAAGAAAGCTCACACAGAAACTCCCTCACCAATAGGCTTTGCTTGAAATGTCCCAGCCCCACTGCACGCCCTGAGATAAGTAACAACATGGGCAGACTTTGCCATATGTTTGCACTGATAGGTGATGATCTTGGTTTGCATCACATCACGTGACTCCAGCTGAAGCTTCCACGAAAACAGGGATTTAGTTAATGATTCTTAAGCAAAGTCTACATTAGCTTGCTTGGAGACTTTTCACCCACTGTTGCAACTCCACCACTGGCAGCAGCACTCCAAGTCCTGGTTCAGCCTAAGCCAACCCTGCCTGCTGACACTGCGCACGATGCTCCCTCTGCTGATGGCGTCACCGGGACAGCCAGTCATGTTTGATACAGCCAATTTCACAACACTTCGGGGTCTGGTATTTGTGGGCTTTTTTCCCTCCTTCTTGAAATTGAAATTACATAACAATAGTAAAGAGACAACTGACCTGGTGTCAAGTTTATATTAAACCATGCAAAACCAATGCACACCAAGATGAACATTTGTTTTCTTGGGGAAATTGTCTTGCTTTCTTCAAACTGAATTATAAAGCAGTATAATTTGAGTGTGTTGACAAAACATACAAGGTTTTTAAACAACTAGCTCCATGACTCAGAATAAGAATTAATTTTTGATCTGAGGAATTCGGAAATGTCATTACTCATCTAAATAATATAACAGGTGAAATAACTGGAGGAAGAGTATAAGGAAGCAATTCTGTCCCAGAATGCGAGACCTCTGAGGACCATCAATATTCCCTCGACACAGACAAAGTCTCATTACCCTAAACCCATGCATCTCCTTCCCACACTCATGGGGTTACAATGTGTCTGCTCAGAAGATTGTCAAAGATTGCTTCTTGATTTACAAACTTTAAAAAAAATTAATCTAGGATCCTACTACTATTCCTCCTCTAAGTTTTGTAAATTCATGTAGTAGCCTTTGATGCAAGGACAGTGAACCACATTATAGCATGCAGCCAAATAGCTTCTAGGTTTCCAGAATAATTAATGAACTACACTCAAGGCCAAAATGAACTACACTCAAAATGAACTGCACTCTCACTGCATCAGTGTCAATGACAAAATCCTAAACTGAGTGTTGGGACTGCTATGCCTGCAGTAAGGTTGTAATAAACTGCTACTATCTCTGAGCCCTTCTCTAAACATTGAATAAGTTCACATTGCATCTGGCTCGTCACAGGAAAAACAAATGGGTTTTTCAGCAAACATGACAAGTATTTTCATAGAATATTAAGAATTACTAGAAACACTCAATTTCCCCTTCCTGTTCATCATTCCTTTATCTTGTATGTTCCATTAAAATACAGACTAAAACACACAGTATTTATGAGCAAAATGAAGCAAAACTCACAAGCCAGTGCTTCTTTTCAAATACTATTGACTTCATTTTATGTTGGGGTGATACCTATGCTATTTCAATATCGTTTCGTATTTCAGACTGACATAATTTTCTTCAAAGCTTATAAAAGTGTTTTAGACAACAGCCTTTCTAGAATACAGATAAAATTGTTATCACTGCAGTAAGGTAAGATTTAGACAGGTAAGCTGTCTAAGCTTTGCACATTTAGCTTCACTCTCTCTTGTCTTTTATTTCTCAATATTAATAAGCTAAGTAAAATGTAATTCCTGCTGAGTAAGTTTAAGCACTATGTTATTTACCTACAATTTGCAAGGGAAAATTAGCTTGCATTTTGAAAAGCAAATACCTCGAATTTGGAAGTCTTAGAAGCAATGTTTTCCATGCAACCTTAATGAAGCTCTGTGGTGCAGGTAGGTTTTCCTGTGGTTCAGTCTCAGAAAGCACACATGAGTTTTTTCACTAGACTCACACAAGTTAATAACACTGACAAAGATCATTCACCATCCCGTGTTCTTTCTTTGATCTGCTCTTTGTGGGTCTACACATTTTATCCTCTCGCTCATTAGTCAAAATCCCTGATGGGAAGTATGATTCCATTTTTAAAGCATAGTTTTCTGCAGCAATCTTCATAATATATTCAATTGCATTTCATTCAGTTCTACAGCATCTCAGAGATGCAGTATTTCTTTCACCTATGCAATGAAAAATTCAGGCCAGATTAGGAATTAAACATGCAGAGGGGTTGAGCACATTTAGAACTTGATTTTTCAGATTTTCCCTCCTTTTTTTACATCTTTGCATATTCAAAACATTGCCTCAATAGGCTACATTTGTAGTTGCAGATCAGATTTCTTTTTAATGACCATCTGGGATATGTCAAAGTCTGATTGCCTGTGAAAATGACATTTAAGTGATTATTGGAGTGTACTGTATAGGAACTATAGAACAAACGTCACCAGGAAACCGCTACAGGACGTTTCCCCAGCTTTCATCAGTGCACACCGTTCTGAGTTCTGGAAGGAAGGAAGCACAAATCCTATAGACAGCTTCCATCAGCACACTATCCCAATTCACTCAGAGATCAGAATAAATATGCCAAGACAAATG
This sequence comes from Aphelocoma coerulescens, assembly GCF_041296385.1. Taxonomy (NCBI): domain Eukaryota; kingdom Metazoa; phylum Chordata; class Aves; order Passeriformes; family Corvidae; genus Aphelocoma; species Aphelocoma coerulescens. The sequence continues at coordinate 117,477,905 of NC_091015.1, read as the reverse complement.
AATGGACCAAATCCTTCTCTATTTAACATATCCTTCTATATTTAACACAGATACGCCAAGTATGGGACAGCCTTTGTTCATGTTCCAATTGTCTCCTTCACCCCATCCTGTCACATATAATTTTACTTACTATTCACCAAGAATTAAACACTGCAGTTCCTAATGTCAGGATGGGGTGTGACCGTTCCTAGTCTCACAGCCCATCCTGACACTGAAAAAGATCCTTTCTCCACAAGGCTCAACTCCAGTTCCAAAATTCCAACACCTCTCTATTTTCATGCACTTTTACACTTTGCTTATTAGGTGCAGAAAAAAAAGTGGACAAGTTGCCAATTCTCCTACACAGATTGCAAAAACCAGACTGGGGCTGAAAATGCTTTTCTGTGCCCAAGTTCTTGGTCCCAGCCCTGGTCTGAAGCATCTGCTTACTGAGACTGGAAAAAAAGCTCTGCTCATTCCAGACTGTGCTAAAACACATTCAGTACAACATCTCTGATACTTTTAAGTGTGAAAGTCTATCCATTCTCTATATGAACCTTTAAACCTAATTCAAAGGTTATTAACTTTGCTAAAATAAAATAAACCTTGACATGACTAACAGAAGACATACTGAATGAAGATTATCTGCCTCAGATCCCTTCTGAAAGGGACACATGAATTTTACTAAAAGAAAGCAGCTAGAATTTTTCCTCTAGTAGAGTGGAAAAACACCATCAAGGGTCACTTCTTATTAAAAAAAAAATAATATGCTTGCAAAGAGTTTCCACATAAAAGCTGAAGGTAGCTAAAATATAACTTGGAATTAAATTTTCCATTTTAGCAAATTACATGCAACTAAAAATGCAATTCTGTTCAACAATGTTGAAAAATACTAATAGGCAGTACTACCTGCTTTTACCTGCAATTCCCAGCTGTCCAAAAAATTAAGAAAAAGCCCTATCACAAGTAATTAGAGCAGGTACAAGAATTCAAGCAGTTAATAGACGTTAGAGAAACACTACTGATACAAAAGTAATTTATTGTTCACTAAACTGGTAGTTGAATAAAATCAAATTCGTTTCCCACCTATGATGCAACATGGTAAATTCAATGCTTTCAAGATCTCCTGTCACATGGAATCAAGAGCCATTCAAATCAAAATACTTTTCAGTGAAACTTAAGTACTTTTTTATCACAAGGGGAAAAAAAACAGCAGGAAAGAAAATCCACAGTTTATTTGGAGTTGGTGCTTTTGTAACTGTGTCAACAGTTATATCAGTATGATCTGCTATGAATCAGCTGATTTCAGTGTTACAGTATCTGTCCTTGTATTCATTTGAGCATTTTCTTTTTTTTTTAAGTTACCCTTTTTTTCTGTTTATGAAGGAACATCAGTGAAGACAAAGAATACTTTAAGAATTCCTAAACTGAGTTTTACTGGTAAAATGATCAGTTCAATCAAAAACTTAGGTTACACATACACAAAATATTCTTATGCACGTGGAGACCTTAACTTCTTTCAAGGTACTGGAAAAAGTAACTGGCTAATCCAAGAGTGCAGCCCTTTGGAATCTGTATAGGCATATCCCACCACCACCTGCCAACCCTGACATGCATTTCTAACAACACAGACTCTTCTACAGCCACATCATCCTTGGCTGAACTTATTCCCAGACACGTAACACAGGAACCAATGCTTCTGAATAGAAATTCTACCAATCTCACTTTTGCATGAGATGAGAGAAAGCAGATTGAAGCTTTTCCTGTATGTTTCTAGAAAGCACTAAGCATTTCCTTAATAAGCAGTCCCTTATCTTTGTTTTCTCCTTTTAACAACATTTCCTTCCAGGTGCTGATTTGCCTCAGGTGTATTTAAATTTTCTTGCAGCCTACCAGGGTTTAGGAAGTCAAAGCAAAAGAATACAGCCACATGTGCATGCATGAAATCTATCTATATCTACTCTATTAGTGGCAAATAATTCGGTTACATTTAGAATGGACACATGAATATAAGATTTGAGACTAATACAAACCTTCAGGTTGGCAAGAACAGAAATAATACTTATTCTGAGAAATACATATATGGAATATCTAAAAATCTCTAAATATTCCATATATAAACAAGATACATCTCCATATTGTTGAACTAATGAGCATATACCAAAATAAAGCAATATCCCTAAATTTAATCAGCATATAAAACTTGGCTATACTATTAACAAATTGGATAAAAATGCCAGTCTTACAGAATTCCCACACAGAGGTATTTACATGAGACGTTGGGAAGAGAAAAATTAGATACAGCTGAGCAAAGTGGCATATGCTTACTCTTTCAGCAAACCCAATCCACCTGCATTATTGAGTTGTAATGACCACAGAGGTCACATCTGGCTGAGGGATCTGTTTGCCCCTAGCACACAGCAGTGTGTCTGCACTGTCTATACAGGACACAACACACCTCTGAAGTGGCCTCACAGATTTCCTGTTTGTGTTAACATGCACACTTTTTCCTTCGGGGAATGGATGGCTTTAAGTCACCACCAAGTACTTTTCTTCTTTAAATCACTGTATTTCGGTTCACATCACAAACTGAATTCTAGTTAGCCCAGTGAGAGTCAATTACTTCCATTTCTAATGGAATCGCAGCTACAATTCATTATCCAAAGCACTTATCTGAAAGAATTTTGAAACGAATCCTTTACACATTTCCTTTAAAAGGCTTTTCATAACCATCAATTTAGAAGTGTATTTCCTGAGGAGACAGTTATGCAATCTAAAAAAAGACAAGTAAACCTAGAGACACAGCCTAAGACCAGCTTAGCTGGCTTCAGCCACATATACCAAGAGAAACATACCACAGAGTACACTGCAGAGTTTTCTATTATTACTCTGCATATTTACATTTCTGGTATTGAACTGAAGCACTTTGGATAAAGAAATGGGCCAATTCATCAGCTAAAAATCTCATCTGTTCACTCAGTGCATACAGAAGCAATGAGGAAGTGTCCCTCAGTCTTGGGAAAATGAGTGAGTCAGGACAACTTCTGACAACTAATGTCAAATTATGTTAGTGCAAAGGTGAAAGAAACTGGTAAAAATAAAATATTCAGCTAGGTAGGGGAAGCTAGCACTCTTTCTTTGATAATTCCCTTGTAAATGGGAATGATAATTCCCTTGTAAATGCTTGTAAAGTACAATAAAAAAAACCTCCAAGAAGTGTGCTTAAGCTTTGTCCTCAAGCAGAAAGACAATCTGACTTGACTTAGCATGACAGTTTCATATTAAATCAGTCTGCCTGCTCAAACTGAAATGCAAGCACTAATGTAACAACCAAGATGAGAGAGCAGCTAGGCAGATTAAATTCATTTTTAAGTGCCACATTCTTTGCAAAAGCAGCAACATTTTTTACTATGCTTAAAGTGGGTTATTCTATTTACAATTAAAAAACCCCGCTCTGCTTGCCTATGTAACAGTGAGATACGTCCAGAGATGGCATCTTTGTGTAACTGTAAAACCTTAAATTGTAAGTTCAACAAGATCATAAAGAACATACTTCAGATACAAAAATCACTGGGATATAGTATGCCTCTGTGCTGTGTTCTCAGAATGTGCCCAGTATGGGATGAAGAAATCTAGTACATGCGCTTTAGACTTCTATTTGATCACAAACGTATCACATACTGTTGTGTATAAGCCTGAAAGCTTTTTCACTGTGGAGATCTGTAACATACAGCACTGAATCTCACACCAGAAAGTGTCCTTTCATCCCTTTTCAGACAGTTACATAGAACGTATTGCTAAATCATGATATAACCAATGATTAAAAGTTATTTCATACATAATCCAAAGCTATTTTACAAAAAAAAAATTCCAATTTGTTAGAAATTCTAACTTAAGCACAGAGATTCAGTGTTCACACAGGCCATGAGAAACTATTTTCCTGTGTGCTGTGATCTCGCACTTAAGATGCAAGACTGGAAAACAAGAAAATTGTGAACTAGACTATTAACCATGTGACCATCTTCCAGAAAGAGAAGCAACAAATGCAACTAATTTAACCTCTGGCTTTGACAAAGGCTCCCAAAGTGGCTTTGAACAAAATCCTTTCACCTCTATCTGATCTCTGAGGCAGAGACCAAGTCATAAAGCATGCAATGCAAAAACGGGCTGCTCAGGAGCCTCAAGGTACATAAAGGAGGTGTCAAGTGCCCTAAGTGCAGTTTGGATTTCCCCTTAACTGATCAAGACTTCATGAGAGTGGAAGGAAACACTGGAAGTAGGACAAAAAAGATATAAAATTCACTGCACTGCAAACCTGAAACATTTTAAGTGGATGTCTTCCAAGTAAACAATAGCAAAGAATTATACTTACTTTTGTAACAACCCAAAATATTAAATACCAAGAATAAGATGAAGTATTAAGTACCAAGAGTAAGTTCAAACACTATCTCTGTTACAGGCCACTAAAAAATTCAAACGTTTTGATATGCTTAACTAGAAAGTTATGATACAAGCTTAAAGTCAATACTGTAATTGCTGACGAGAGCCATTCAGCACTATCCTAGTTATTCCTACTGCAACTAAGAGTAATACCAGATAATACAGCATTTCAGTCAAAGTTCCTGGCATCCTGAGATCATTTAGGAACCTTTTAACTTTAGCTTATCAGTTTAATAGTCTATTATATAATAGAGACATGTTTTTACAGAGCACCTCACTTTACACCACTCCAGTAAAGAGACCTTCCTTGATTTTTGTAAGAGATGGCAAAACTCTTTACATTCCTGTATGTTCTGGGATGCAAAGAAACTATAGCAGGGGCTAGGAGAGAAGGCACAACTGTTGGCCCTGGCTGGAGCTAGCTGCCTAGTATGTATACAAAAAAAAATTGATTATGTATCCACAAAGTGATTGACATTCCTACACTTTTAAAACAAACAAACAAAAAAGACATTTTGTGACTTACAACTTTTCATTACAGCTAGTGTATACCCGTACATTTTTAAAATGTACATAACACTATAAATTTTTTTCTATTTTGCAAACATTAAGTGCTCGGTATGCAAATGAAAGGCATAGTCTTCTTATCCCAAGAAATGCTTGTAAAGTACAAAAAAAACCCCAACTAACTAAAGAAAACCAAAATAGACCCCAAGGAGTTGTACTTCAGTGATTCTTGTGGGTTCCTTACAACCTGGGATATTCTATGATTCTAAGGACTAAATTTTGTAAGGTTGTCTGTCATCTTCTCTGACAGTATCCTGAATAATACCACATACCATTATGGTATACGGCTAACAAACTATTTCTTGTAACAACAATGGAATTTCGGTTGGGGGAAAAAAAGAAGTAACCAGATGATGTGCACGTACAAAGTGCAGCCACAACACAGGTATATTTATGACATCATTTTGCTGGATGAAAATACACAGCTTTACCCAGCATACTGCCCTGCTCCATCAAAAATCACTTATATACTCAGTATCCACTTCAGAAGAAGAAAAACGCAGTTCACACATATTAAACCAGACGCACACTTGGCAAGAACCCAAAGAGAAGCACACAAAAAAATGCGGGCAGTGTAGTTCCACTTCAGACTCCCCACACCAGAGGGACAAACACGGGAGGCAGAGGCGGAGCGCCCCGCCGGAGCGAGAGTCCCCTGCCCGAGTGTGAGGGGAAGGCGCCGGGCGGCGAGGCGAGGCAGGGCACGTATCCCGGTGTGCCAGAGCGGCACCGCCAAGCCGTGCCGGGAACTCCGGCGCTCCCGGGCGGTCCCGCCGCCCCCGTGTCGCGGAGGGGCGGCAGCGCCGGGCGCCACCCCCACGCCCGGGCTGCCCAGCCGCACACCGGGCAGCCGCGGCACGGCAGGGGATGTTTCCCCTTCGTCCCGCCGGCCTGGGGCAGCGTCTGGAGCGCTGGCAGTGCCGGCCGGGCGGCCCCGCTTCCCAGCGACGGTTCTGGGGAGCTTCTCACGGTTCTCTGCGGGGAGCGAGCCCGAGCTGGCAGCCGGGGCAGGGCCTGCGCCGCCCTCCCTTCCTCTCTCTCTCTCCCCCCTTCCCTCCCTGCCCGGCGGCCGCCCGGGCTCGCTCGGCGCCGCCGCCGCCGCCTGTACCCCGCACGCAGGCAGGGACACCTCGCGCCGAGCCGACCCGGCGACAGCGGCCCCTTCCCGCTTACCTCGAGCGAGGCCCGGCGGGAGCCGGCGCCAGCCGAGGAGGGACGGACGGTGGCTGCACGGATGGATGCAGGGAGGGAGGGAAGGGAGCGGGGAGCCGAGGGAGCCGCGCCCGGGCGGGTGCGAACTGCGCCAAGCGGCGGCCGTTGGTGCAGCGCGTGCACGCCCGCGCGCGCTCCCGCTGGCGGCGGGGGCGCGCCTGGCCCCGGGCGCCACGTGACCTTGGAGCGGCGCCGGGTAGGACAGGGAGGGAGGTGCGTGGCGCGCGCGCGTGCGCGGCCCCGGGAGCACGTACCGCATCCCGGAGCCTCCCGCCGGGAGCCGGGCGCGGGGATCAGCTGCGGAGCCCTCTCGGGAGCAGCTGTTTATAGCCGCGGTCTGAGCCGGGGCTCAGGATTAGCACCTCGTGACAGCGGGGCGGAAAAGACGCGCTGCCTTCGCGGTGTTTGCCGCTTCGTACGTCTGTCCCTGCGTCCTTCTTCTGAAAGTTACCAGCCTACCCGCAGGAGGAGGGAAAATACTTTTTTTCATGTACATATACATACATACACATATATGTTATATCTGTATTACGCCGTAGTCTTTCTATATCTATGTACCATAGTCTCAAGATGCGCCAGAGGAGGTTTCGGATGGACGTTTGAGGAATTTTCTCACAGAAAGGGTGATTAGACATTGGAATGGGCTGCCCCGGAAGGTGGTGGAGTCACCATCCCTGGAGGTGTTTAAGGAAAAGACTGGACAGTGGCAGTCGCTGCCATCCGTGATCTAGTTGACACGATGATATTTGGTTGTAGGTTGTACTCGATGATCTCAGAGGTCGGTTTGGTGATGTGTTATTCTTTACCTGAGTCACACTATTGCCCAGAGGCCCCAGATGATACTGTGACATAATATGTACTAAACCAGGGTAATAGTCTCACCTCAAACAACTTGTAGCATAAAATAGGGAAAAGAAAAGGAGAAGTAGCATAATTGGAAATACAATTTGGGTTTCACAAATGTGAATTAAGTGTGTTATCACTACCCATGTTGCTTCTTTATTTTATTGTACTTCTATTTGTCTTCTATTTCATCCGCCAATCTGTTGACAAAAGTTTTGTTAAAAGCTGGCTTTGTCCCACTTGGTGTTAGAGGCATTTTAGGTTTTCACATAGGTTTCCTGTAGTTGTCACATAATGAGAAATCAGGCTGGTCAGCAGAGCATTCAGGGCAACTGACAAAAAGACGTCCTAGCATGCAAAGTAATATATAGACAAAATTTATTGTGGTAGTCTATGTTTCTCTAAAAAGATGCTTGACAATCTTTTTTTACCAGTCCTACAAAGAGATAAGATCTGTTTATTCATCTGTACCTCCTGGAACAAGCTGCCTAAAAGATTATAGCCAGTGAGTTTGCTTATTTGCAGATAATATATTTAAATCCCTTTGAGCATGGAACTAAACAAATCTATCCCTGCGTAAAATGCAGACTGGGTTTTTGAGGAAAGTGGTCCGTGGAAGGAGTCACAAACACTGAATTACATGGATAGAATGACTGTATTATGCATATGTAAAGAGGAAGGTCAGATTTCACGCCTGCCCATTTTGATGATGTTATCATCATGTCAGGAATTCTGAGTCAATCTTGGAACACTTTCCAGGACTCAGGATACATGGAAGCACCAAAGAGTAATGGAGCAATTTGCCACCCTTCCGTGCAACCATTTTCCAGTTGCAGCAGTTTTCTGAAGAGGGCTCCTGTTCGAGTATAACATTGCAATAATAATTACCTAGCCACATTAGCATAACATGTGTTGCAAACACACAGTCTGCAGATCATTTCCCTTCTTTGCTGAGTTCCTTATTTGGCATCTTAGTCTCTCAGTTTGTGAGGGACACCACTTCAGCAATTGCTCTAACAAGAGTATTTTCATTTGTGTTTCTGTGATCTTATCTTTGCTGGTTGTAACAAGAAGTTATTTTTTTGGTTGAGGGGATTCTCCTTTTCAACACCAGACAGCCCTGTTCACAGGGAGATAAGAGGTGGGGGCTAAATCTGTCATATGTCCTCAAATATTGACATTATGCTAAATCCTATTATAAAAATAAACCAGAAAAATCTTTACTTGGAAAGGGGCTTTCTGTTTCAAACCTGGAACAGGTGCTTCTGAGGAAAGAGCCTTTATTTGAAAACACGTCTTCCCTTTAGGTAACATTTACCATTCCAAAATTATCATCTTCAGACAATCAAGGCTACACAAGTAGACATCTCTGAGTATTCTCCTTTTGTATTCTTTACTCTTTTGCACTTACACATAGAAGATTACAATCAAGCTGTAAAATGGCTTCCATTTTCCACAGCTATCCCAATCAAGTGGGATTGTTTCTGTTTTGAGTGTGTGGAGTGGTGTAGATAGGAGCTCTCTACACTGATGCACCATTTGTGGTCCTTGTTGAACAACAACTCACCCACCAGTGGTTGATCCAGGGCCTCCAGGGCACAGGTAACCTGCTACCTCATTTACGCACATTTTGCCTTTTCACCACAAATGTCACTATTGCTTCCCCCACCAGGGAGAGGAGAGGTGTGATGAGAGCAGCTGCTTACTGGTGTGGTTATTTTGGTGGAGAGGAAGCAATTTGAAAGTGTGTTACCCACTGCCATATGTAAATCAGTGGCTCTCTGGCTCTTCGACTGCAGATCGTGTCTGGCAGCAGCAGTGTGTGAGAGAAGTAGCCTGCTTGGGGCTACCTGCACACAAGGCAAAAAAAAGCTGACATTAGTGATGAGGTATTGTTCTGTCATTTTGCCTGTTTGTATGCATACAGCACTCAGAAAGAAACCACTCTCTGGAGCAGTCATTTATTCCATACCCAGCATCACCCCTGCTCATACTACAGCAGATAGGATATTCTTTTTGGTTTTTTCTACTTTACTGTTGTTTAGACTCTTATATCTTACCCTGTAAACCTGTGAGACTCCCTATCTCTGCCTCTTAGTTGTGACTAACACATGTCCCTCAGAAGCATTTTCCATAACTTCTCTGAGATCAAAACGACATTATGACAGGATGTTATGATTTAGTTTAGTTTATCTTTTTATTTCCATTTAAGAGTCAAAAAAAAAAAAAACCAAAACAAAAAGAGGGAAGTTAATAGCAAGGGTTCAGGGCGGTAAGGAGCTGTACCCTGATCCACCAAAATTTTTAAGCACACCAATAGTCCCAAAAGTTAATGGGCTTGTGTCTAGAGTTAACATATTTGGTTAAGCCAGCACTTACTTAACTCAGATCAAGTCTCATGTGAGCAGTATTTCTCCATTCTTTGTCAATCAGTAGCAGGTGTTTCACAAACCATTTTCTGATAATAGATATGATAGGATTTCAGGCCTCTTGTTAAGAAGTCCCTTATCCTTGCCAAAATCACAGCCTAATTAAGCAGGAGGTTTTATTCTGGTCCTGTTAGTGCAAGTGATGAAATGGTAAATGGAAATAACTGTGTCAAATTGGATGGTAGAAGATGCAAGATTGGGAAAGAAGGAAGGAATGGTATTTCGTTTGAAAATTTGCAGAAGGAGATTGCAGGAAAGAACTCTTGCATATTGAAATGGGAAGTGAGACAAGGGCAAAAGCTGGCAGAAGATTGCACCCAAATCTGGGGCCTTCCTTCCTCTCCATCAGCCCCTCACTGTCTCTCTCATAGTACCTTCATCTCTAGAAGCCCTTGTGAAATGGAGCAGGTTTTTCTAACATTTTTCTCTTTACAGCTTCTGTTGCTCTTTTCCATGGACAACATTTTGCTTCACTTCTTAAAACTTAATGTCCTTTTAGCAAGACAAAAACAAACAAACGGTGGGGAAAGACTTGTTGCAGGTGTCTGTCTGATCTGTGTAAGTGCAGATTAAATGGGATCTCATTTGTGCATTCACCTTATAGTTGCTGTTCAAGGACAAAGAGCAGAAGTGCACTCTATGCTAGTTTAAGGATGATCTCAGTTTGCAACTAGCTGCTTCAAAGATTATGGCTTAATGTATTACCAAATTATGTCTGTCAGTCTCAGAGCACAGACAGATCTTGCTCAATAATTGGCTAACAAATCCAGAAGAATTCAAGGACAGCTGGATTCACAGTGCCTTTAATACAGTGGAAGCCAAAGCCTATTTTTCTCATCCCTTTTCATCTTCAAAAATCATCCTTTCTGGTTTTAGAAGGTGATTAGATAATATAGCTTATTGCAACACTTTCCCTTACTGTTAAATACAGTTGTTATAACACGAGAACATGAATTTCTAGAAGAGTTATAAATTTGAATATAAAGAGTAATATGTGCTGAAATGGAACATGTAGGTGAGAAATAAGAAAATAAAGAGAAGTGGTGCTTCAGGTAAACATTGCGTCCAGTGCCTGAATTTAAATATAGTCAAATGATTCTGTGTGTTTGATAGGAGATCCTGTTGCTACAGAAGTAATTTGCATTCTATCATTATGTAATGCACAGAGACTGAAACAATTTTTCATACTTATAATGGAGAATAGAATATAAATACTACATTTAAAATGCAAGAAAGAAATTATTCCACCATGGTAATCATAAGCTTTAGTGTACTCAACAATTCTGTTAAAATTAACTTTGGACATTTTGTTATACATTTGTGAACCACTACAGCTTAAATAATCAAAATAAGAACAGAGGGGTAATCTTTGATATGTTTATCTCATTATTGTGCATATTACACTATACTTCTGGATAGCAAATACAGTCCTGTAGAACAATACTGATATGCCTCCATTTCCAGCTTTATGAGGAACCATCCAAATATAACAAAAAAATCCCCAAATTCTAATGCATTTTAGTTTAAAATTTTAAAGCTATTTCCAGTCAGTTTTAATTGAAATATCAGGAAAATAGTGATTTTTTCTTGCAGCAAAAAGCTCAGACCTGATTCTGCTACAATGACACAAAAGAGAGACCTGCTATTGGCTTCACAGTGAGAAAAATGTGCTTTGTAATCTGAGACTTGGGACATTTTTAGAACGTTCTTCTGAGATCTAGCTTGATTTCTATTAAAGCTAATGAAAAGACCCCTGTGGCATTTTGCAGGAATTGGATCAGGCTCTCAGTGGTACAGTCCGTTCTATATATAACTTACTCGCTGCTGTTGGTGCTTGTGGCAGACAGGCTCCCAACGCGAAGGAGCTCTGAGGGGCGATGGATCTTTACAGATGTAAGGCAGCTTGAAATAATTGCCATAGCAAGGGAGAGTTGTGGGAAACAACCTGCAGCTTTGTACTGCTTTTGGAGGGCCACGCTCTGTAACTCTGGCAGAGTGATAGAATTGCACATCTCTTAGATACTTATCATTTTCAGTAGTAGTTGCATGAGAAACGACATGCGTTGGGGTGTCCTACCATGGAAATGCTCCTTACTGCATTTCTCTGTGGCACCTATGCTTACATCCTTCACTGCTGGGCTGTAATATGTAGGTTTAGAAAAAGATGTGGTGCAGAACTGAGTCAAGCTCAATGTCAAACAGTACCTAAGTGTAGTTGGATGATTTTAGTTGTAGTTCAGTCTGCATTTAAGTTTCTCCCAACACCATTTTGTGTAGAACTCAGTATTTTGATTTCTACAATTTTTTCTCTGTTGCATCCTACGTCCTTCTGTCACTCACTATGGACCATCCAAGTTGTTTAAATCCTTTACATTGTTTACAGAAACATTATTACTCTACTTGCCTACATATAAGTGTTCTATCCAGTATTTCATCCAGCAGGAAAATTTCTGTTGATTTTAAAAAGAGTTGAATAGAATCCTGTTGGAACTCTACTGGAATGAAATTAATTTCTTCTCATCAGGGATATCAGTGTCTTGACTTCTACACATTCATATGCTATTGAGACTTTTTGCTTTCTCATGCTAACAGTTCTATAAGGATGGATTGGAAACTCGTATTTCTTGTGTTTTCAGTATTTCCACATTCGTCATAGATCCAACACCTAGAAATACCAGTGGAATTCAGTAACCTTTCATCAATAATCTATCTGGAAAAAGACAATGCAATACGATTGAGCCTTCTTAGAGTTGAAATCAATAAGAATATTTTCCGAGTAATTAAAATATCTTATTTTAATTTCTTATGTCTTATAACTTCTGGTCACTTTAAAGTTGAACTCAGCTTGCACAGCAACAAAATAAATTCTGACCTTTATTTTAATTGGGTTTTTTTCAGCTTGAACTCTGCTTCTTCCATGGTATCTAAGCATTTGCAAATGAGTCATATTTTCCTATATCCTCGGTACATAAACATGTGAGTGAACACAGTAATAAACGTGAATGAGCACAGCAATGATTTAATGCAGAGATTCTTGGCTTGCATTTATTCCTTGCTTACATGACCATGAAGCTACAGGCTCTTATAAGAAACCAGTGGATATGATGCTAGTGAGTGGAAGAAGGGAGTCTTGGACTGAGCCGCTGAGGAAGAAGAGCAGTGGGTTTATCAGAAATTTGAGTGCTGTAGCAAAAATTGGGGAGGAAAATGAGCAGGTGAGGCAGCTGATACTTCATGGGTTAATGCTATATACACAGTAACTCATGAAGGCTTTAAGGGAATTAATGAAGTGGAGAGGACTGAAAAGAAGTCAAGTGACTCTTGGTGGTAAGAAATGGCTGGATGTCATCCTGGTTCACCTGATGAAACAGGTTTGCATGAAAGAAACTTGGATCAAAAGAAAACCATTTATGCTCCCCCTGCATCCATAGGAGATGGTTCTGTTTCTGGAGATCTTCCACTGCGGCCAAACTGGTCATGGTGAAAAGTAGAGCCCACATGGCATGAAGAGGGCTGTATATATAATTTCCTTGAAAAAGTAAGGCAGCATCTGCCTCAAGCTGTGATGGCCTAGAAATATTGATTAACATATCCATGTAACTGATACCAACATTCCTTTACACTGCAGTAAATATGTCAGTTCTGGACAAGATTTGCTCTAATGAACTCTGCTTATAATGGACTTACTTTAGTAATTAAATTCACATTGAGAGTACATGTATCATTATTCAGACACTTAGAAATTCCTGCAGTGCAATTATCTGGTACTGAGACATAAGTGCCCATCTACTATGCATTTAAATTTAAAGTTAGGAAGTATTACAAATGTTACAGAAAAACCACCACTAATAAACTTTTGTGTTAAAATATTATGATTAATGTATTGCTTATGAAATCTCAGGTTGAATTTATTATTCTGTTCGTTACAGGATCACGTTCTTCATTGAAGTTCAGTGGGGTTTACCCAAGGCTGCTTTTTCTGGTGGTTTCTTTCCCTGCCTATCCAAGCCTTCTGTGGGTTGAGGAACCTTTTCTGCTACTCCTGCCTTTCCATCAGTCTTCTTTGCTGCTTGCTGGTTGCTTTTTGTATCCTTTTCCTTTTCCACAGGGGGCATTTCATTTGGATCAGGTGTCTCTTCTGTAGCAATAATTTCTTCTACGTGTGGCTTAATAAAATCTGATTTAGGAGAAGTAATAAAATTTCTGAGTAATCTTAAGTAACAGTATTTACTGTGCTCAGCAACATTTCTTTCACATTAGTTATGACCTTATCATGTTCTTTTCCTCTTTCCCTACCCATATAAAGAGATTCAGTATCACATATAACATTACTACTTCTTATGGAACCGAAACCAAGCCCAAGTCTTTATGGTCTCTAATTAAAATGATTAAGAGGTAGATACTGGAAAACATTTACAGGTACAGAAATAATTGTTTCCCACTTAAGTCACCTAATTTACAAGATTGCTCAGAAAAGTCTACCGTACCAGAAAGGCAAGAGATGAAGGAAATGCTGTAAAATATTTCTTCTTGCCTTACGAGCAAAAAGGTGTGTGTGTGGGGGGGGGGAATAAAAGTATAAAATGTTCTGTCAGAAATGATATAACATGTACACAAAGAAAAAGTACTTAACAAAAATATGTAAAACATGTTCTGATATTGTTGGAATTAAAGACTAATTTGGAGTTTAAATGCTCTATATGAGAGAGTTGTAATTGGGAAGAGTAAATTAGTGTCGAAGTAGTAATATAGTAAGAGTCCAAAAGAACAGTAAAATAATATACAGGTAATATACAAGAAAGCTGAATCACCAGAGAGCTTTTAATTTTCTACCCTTTCTCTAAATGAGACAAAAAATGGTCACTTATAATTCCAACCTTACCATTCCATGTGGACATAAAACTAAGAGAGAATAATTGACGAATCTCAAGTAGTGGCTAAACAGTCAGGGTTTTCTAAAACCCTTAGGCATTTAGGGTCCCTGAATCAGCAAGGCCTTATTTTTGGTGAAATATCAAACATCTAGCTGCTGAAATGAGTCTCACTTTGGAAAATAACACCATCTATGTATGTACACATGCTTACAAGTCTTTCCTCTGCATTCAGAAATTTAGAAGGATTTATTATGACTTAAAAAACTTTCATCAGCCAGGTTAGTCAAGGTGACAACTTGCCGTGGAAGTAGAAAAGGTGGTTTAAAAATATTCATTTAAGTCTCTCTCACTTAGGCCTAACCTGGTAATTCATACTTTGCATCTGTTGTTGATTGAAAGCGTGCTTACTATAAACTTGATTGATTGGGACCTATGAAATCTTGATTGGCACAGACAATTAACTCCATAACAATTTAACAATTTTTTCATTGGAATAGAAGACTGTACAACTGAAAGCACTCACCTTTCTTTTCCCCTTCCTTCTGTTTGCTTGCTGTCATTGCTTTTTTCTTTTTAGATACAGTTTTATTATTTTGATTGTGTCCTTGGACTGTATCAGTCTGCCCTGACACAGGCATCACAATCACCTGAAGCAAAGCAAGAACAAAACGTGCACAAGCAAGGCATGTGGATGCATCAAAAAGTCAGGCTGAAATCACCATAACTGAATCCCTGGAAGCAGCACCTTTTGAAGCAGCTATTACTCTAACTTTCAGGGACACATACATCTGCCAAAGCAAAGCAAAGTAGAATCCAGCCTGGGAGGTGAGCCACGTGTATTCCTTGGCAGTTCTGCCAAAAGGAGGGAGGCAGGAGGACAGATTTTTCAAAATAAAGTGGTAGAAATAAACTGTTGCCAAAATGCAATCATTATTAAAAATAATACTAAGTAATAAACATCAGTTATTGCAAAGAGCAAGTCATATTCTTGTTTGCACTCTGGAGGATGGAAGAGCTGTGACACTGTTATTTGTAAGTTATATGTCGTGGGACAAATACTTATCATCCTTGAATTGGCTTCATGTTCTACTAAGCAAAATTATAAAATAATTTTGCATTAGTTCTTTGAACTCGGGAAGCTTGCTGTATCTCAAATTTCAGATCTTCTCATGATTATATTTTGAAATTCAAAAATTAGGCCTTGTTACTTTGTTTTACTCAGCTGCTGTGATAATAAATAATAAATAATCTGAACCTTTTTTTTGGTAACAGATACTGATTCATTAAAGGACATAATTACACACTTAGGCCTTAAAAATGCAATAATGTCATCAATTTTGATACTTGAGTGTTAAATATTTTAGGAGATAACACTGTGAGCACATATGCTGTTCATGTGAAACACCAAAACCACATTGGTTTTGCATAATTTCATGTTAAAAATCCCTGTGATGTGAAATCTCTTCAGGAAGAAAGAGACATTTATACCAGATAAACGTAACATGTTCCTTGAAACTAGTGGTACTATTAGTGCAGGCATATGCAGTAAAGTTAGGCACATGCTAACATGTTTTGGTAGTTCATAAAACTGATCTAAATATGGATTATTTTTATAAGATTAAGATAATAATCATTAGCCCTTTCTAGAAACTGATTTTAAAAAAAGAAATTGCTAAAATCGGCATTTTCACCATTGGTAACTGTGTTGAATCTATTTTTACCTGAACCATTAAGAATTCCCTCATGCTTCCATTTCTCCTTTAACATCAGCTGGCAGTAAACCTCATATGGCAAGGGTTTAAGTGAGTGTTAACTGTACAACACTTAGTAGTGGCATCCTCACAGAAATGCCAGTACTGCACCAAAGTGAGTGCCTGGGACTGCAGCACTCTTTCTGCAGTCACAGTAGCTAGAAAAGACAAGAAAGAGTACGTGAAAGGTACACACAAATCATGCTTAGACTGAAAATATATGTGTTAGTTCTTCAGATTTTGATGTGAAGAATTGTGGTGTTGGGAGACTAGTAATGAAAACATTTATTGACATGGAACATTGCTCTCCTAAGTAGCAATTGGGCTGATAAGTGCTTCTGATCCTGTCCTATACGTATAGCATCACATGTATATATCATACATATGTCCAGCATGTTCTGTTGCTTTTCCTCAGCTGATATAATCAGTGGCATTGTAAAATGGCAGACATGGAGTTTTTAATCTATGTAAAGTGCATTCAAAGATCTGGACAAATGTTTCTTTGTTACATTTTTGTGTAACCAAAAAAAAACCCCTTTTTTCTTCTGTGTTACAGTGAAGATTCTTTTTGTAGCTTTAAAAGATCTTGATAAAATATGTTATTTTGGAATCTCCAGTGTTAAGTTTGGATGAAATTCACTGACTTTTCTATCTAACAAAATATTTACATATCACCCTTAAATCACAATTCATGCCCAGGTGCATTGAAAAGCATAAGACTACTTCTGTGACAGAATTTGCATAAATACCTTGTTGAGTTGAGAGGTGAAGTAGTGAAGGTCTGGACAGAGAGGTGTGAGGAGATGCCATTGTGTTTTTGTTGCAAACAGCAAAGTGAAGATTAACAGGGATCTAAAGGGAAGCTGGAGGTAATTACAGTGGTGAAAGCTTGAAGACACTAAGACACTGTGCACAACTACTGGAGCTGTGACTAATAAAACAAGACACAGTGAAACAAGCTTGTGATGAAAGGAAAGAAGTGAATTCAGTTTATTTGTGAACATAGAGCAGAGTTCATACACTTTTACAGACACACACAATTATTAGTGTCCTGGCCTCCTAAGCCTTATTTTCATTTGTGTTACAGTACTGTTACCCTGTTTGGGCAGATTAAACAATATTTAGGGATGTAAATGACACCCATATTAAGGCCTCACTAAATTAACACAGCAATAAAAAGGGGCCTTAACACAGACAAAAATCAGCAATGATTTCTCTGTGATCTAACACATTCCATCTATGCTACTTTACCAAAGCTGGAACAAATCCTAACTGCTGCTCAAAAACGCCCCAATCATTTTTGATCTTTCCATCTACCTCATTAGTTGCTTCTAATGAAACAATTTTTGACCCTTTCCTTCCATATGCTCCAGGAAGAGGGTGAAATGGTGTGTTTACAGACAGCAAGCACTTGGCCTTGCTTAAGATGCTACAGTTAGTTTCTGTGAAGTTAGCAGTAAGAGAACGTTTAGGAAAGGCCCTGTTTACCCTGGCATACATAAGTATATTAGAAGAAAACGTGAAGTAAATGGAAAAATCCAAGGCTGCCTGCTAAAGCAGAAAGCCATTTACACACATGGATTATGTCAGCCTAACATCCAAAATCTCCTCTGTACTTCTGCCTTCTAGTCTTAAATTCACACTTTCATTTTATCTTACTGCTTTTTCTCTTGCTCAGACTCTCTCTTCCTCAGGTATGTACACACTTACAGTGACATCACTGGTCTCTGTACCGTACTTGTTCTTCACCACAATGCTGTATTTCCCAGAGTCTTGTGTGGACACAGCAGAAATGGAAAAGCTGACATTTTTTCCAGATTCAAACTTCAGGATGCAATTGGCATCTGATACAAATGATTTTTCATTCTTCAGCCACGAGACCTCTGGGGTGGGATCTCCCCAGACAGTGCAAGAAAGATTAAGTGCCTACAGAAAAAGTACAAAGGGATTATGAGTCAGTAAATATTTACTGTGTTTTCTGATGCCTGACTCTCCAAATATTCCAGCTCCCCATTTAGCTTCCTGCTTTAATAAAAGGATGCATACCATCATGAGTAATCAATAATTTATGTCACTCTTCTCTATCATAAAGGAAAAGAAGGAACTCGGTTAATTAAAAAATGCCATTAAAACCTTTCAATATTTTATGGACCTTCTTCTCTCATAATCATTAGTAGAGGTTTCTCCATGCATACTTCTTAATATAAAATTAGATACTATCCGCTTTTGTGTGTTAGACCTGAAATGAGATTTTAATGAACTGTCAGATGGTTTTGTTCACATTAAACTCACTATATATATGTATGTCCCATAAGTAAAGAAAGTGTGCCTGCTTTTTTAAATAACTAGGAACAAAGTGGCCCTGGAATATTTTGTTTAATTTGGAATCCTTTTAAACTATGCCCTGACAGCTCTTCTAACAGACTTGAAGCATTTTATGCACTCCTGTAAAACTATTTTTAACTGAAATCAATACAGGCTTTACTCATTCTTTGGTGTTCATGTATTTCCCTTTGATGTTAGTACTGTTCCTAAGGACTGAATTCAGTCTCATCAGACTGCAAGAAGTATCTTCACTCTTAGAGAATCATATTGATGGAGACGTCACTGGCAGCTTTTTCTACCTTCAGTGGGCTGGTGAATCTCTTGGGTACACTTTGTACAGGCCTTCTTTTTTTGTTTTCAGCTAAGAAATTAATTTTTGGGAGATACTGATACATAAAAATGATCCCCTCCTCCAGTCACTGTGGCATGGCAATCTTCTCAAAAGTGTTTGCAAAAGTGAGTATCACGTAGAGAGTCAAATGTGAAAAAAGTCCACATGACAATTCAGTGGTACATAGGCCTTTCTCTGGAGATTTATTTGGGAAGAAATTTATTTATATGTAAGTACTGGATAGTACACTGGTCTAAATTTAAAATGCTATTCAAAGGGGAATCTAACTGAACTGGAAATTGACGAACTTTTACTGCAAAGAAGATGGTCTTCAGTGGTTCATTAGGAATAGTGATAAATAAGTGATAAATAAGGCATAGACAAACTTTCACTTGACAGGAATCAAGTATCTTTTCCATTTTGTTTAAAGACTCTTTCTAAAAATGTGACAAAAATAGGGGCAACTGAAAAGCACTCACATGGTTAGCCCTATAGGCTGTCAAGATAAATATCCACAGTGAGAAATCTGTTTAACTGGCTACCTTCCCTTCAACTCACTGCTTCTTATCTGGTAGTGTGATAGTGGAAGATGGGACAGAAGAGAGATGCCTGGAAGGCTGTTGAAATGAGCAGATGGAAAAATTGATACCTCTATAAAAGTGAAAGGTGTTGATATCTGTGAGAACAAAATAAAAATCAAATAAACCCCACGTGCCCAACCTGAGGACCAAAATGAGAACAAAAGGGAAGGGGAAGTTTTTCCTCCATCAGGAACACATAATTCTTAGTACTGAAGGAAGGGCAGATTCCTGTGCAAGGTGGTTATGACATGGTGGAAATAGCCTCCATCTGATTTCCTGCAGCCACCTACAGCTGGTGACCATGTGGGGCTGTTGACTTCCTTCTGTCATAGCCCACTGGTGTCAATGTGGTTTTGATTTCCATATCAGTCCATCATTTTGAAAAACAAGTGGAAAACAAGAGGTTTTACATTTCCCCCTCCTCCTTATCCCTCTGATACAAGCATGCTCTCAGCCTTAGCCAGGCAATGCGTGTGGGCCCCTTCAGGTGCTTGGTATTTCTTTATTGTCTTCGGATTCTCTAGCAACCAAGAGATCAGCACCAAGTGGCCCCAGCTGCCACTCCACCACAGTGCTCATGAGCTGATGTCCATGTCCAAACAGCTCCATTAGTGGCATTATTCAAAGCTGGGGTGTTTGAAGTTGTGTCATACTCCATAATTCAAAGACACTCAGGCAGCAGTGATGATTCTTTTCTTTTTCTAAAGCATTCCTTAAAATAGCTACATTTTCCCTAACCTTGTAGCACTAGCTCCTGTTTGACATGAGTGATTCTCTTGATGTTCCCAACTCCTTCTATTTGTTTTCCAGCTACTAATGTGCAGAGATGTGTCTTATTATTCACTATCAGATGGCAGTATCTTTGGTTTTCTAGAAGGTAATTCCATAGCCAAGGAGAAGTGGTTGCTCACTGTGACTGCTCCTATCTGTTTCGGATTTCTGTCCTTTGGGCAAGAGATTGTCTTTGCTCATGTATGTATTTATTACTCACTGAAACCCTTGATTATAATACTGTGTTCAACTGGAAATCCTTATGGTAAAAAAATGGGTCCTGTACTCCTGGGCCCAGGGCACTGGGGCATGTGCACTTGGAGCAACCAGCAGCTGCAAGTACAGACCCTTTGTGCCCCTCACTATCTCTTCTGCCTTTTACTGCAGATTATCACGAGTAGGGTAGTACAGGTGGCAGAGATAAATGTGTCATTGTTTTTTGAGTATTGCCATTCCTCTTTCGTATTAGCACAGAGTCACAGTCGTGGATGGCTTGATGAGTGGATTGAAGCAGCTCAGTCAAGGAAACCTGTTCCCTTCTTCCAGCCTATCTGTGAGGATCTACACCCCTGGCAGAAGGGTAGAATAGTGAGTTGGTGGGAAGAAGGATGTTACATGTTGCTTCTGTGCCTGAAAGTGCCTGTCAGAATCCTAAGCCTCTTCACTCATTTACAGGCCTTTGTTAAAACAGCCACTTAGGTTAAGTTGGCCAGCTGGACATGAAACTTGTGCTAGCATTCTCTGTCAGGTCAGATTCCTCCCTAATGTGAACTGACACTTAGCCTTTTCCAATTATACCACACTGCTGAGGAGCATTTATGTCTATCAGTGGAAGCCTCTTAGGCCATCTGGAATGCTATTTGATTAATACTCAGTAAACACTGGTTCATTCGTTCTCACCCATACCCTTCAGCTCACACGTAAAAAACTAATAAATAGCATCACAGTCACAATGTTAAGTTTAAATTTGAGATATGCATACACTTGGAAGTTCAGTCTCAGGATACCAATCTGTTCATGTAAGTCTGTGGTTATGGTGGCACCAGTATTCACAATCAAAGCTTGCAATTGCCAGACCTCTGCTACCTCATTTGCTGTTTTACAAAATCCTCAATGACTGTGCAATTTGCATGAGTTACACAACAGAGAATTGCATTCTCCTCTGTCCAGCATATATGCAAACAATAGACAGATGAGCCAACACCACCCAAACCAGCTCTGTTTTCCCCAGTAACTCTCTGTCCTACTCAAAATGATCCTCTACTGAATCAAGAAACGTAAGGTCAAGGATATTTGTCTCGAGTTCTGGGAGTATTTCAGTCATTTATTCAAACATTACAATGTCCTTGCTCTCAAGGACAACATGTGTCTGGGTAAGATTTTGCAACTCATTTTTTACAAACTCTTTTTTATAAACACTACACATTTTGCTTCAGTGAACTCATACACAAGTTCATATCAACTCTCTTTTGGCTGAAAGCTTAAAACTGGTAATCATTTACACCCAAGTTTACACCCTGCCAAAACATTCTGAGAATCAAGCCTCCAAGCACTGATTAGCTGAGAATCTGCTAATTCATTCTGTTCCTTGGTGTCTTCTATCTACACTTACAATGCTCACAGGAGTGCTTCTTACTTTATAGCATTTCTCAAACTGCTAAATCTGTTAAAGAATTTTATTTTGTAATGTCAAGATACTTGATTTTCCCAGAACTGCTGCAGTCTACTATCTGTTGGCTATATCTCACATTGTTAAGCATTTCAGAACAAGACTTTAGATTCTTAACACTTCTGCTGAGCTTATAATCAAATTATTTTAACCCAGCTGACCTAGTGCCAGATAAAGCCAGAAATACCAGGAAGCTGCCTTACTGTAGTTGTCACATTACAGGATTTCAGTGACATTCACATGCCCTATTTCACTGTTCACACACACTGTGAAGAGGACCTGCCTCGTGGCAGAGCAGCAGGAAGAGCAGGCACTTCTTGGTCTCAGTACTATTAAACAGCAAGTTGTAGAAGCAATGTGCTGGGAAAGGGTTGTGAAATTGAGAGCTGACTTTCTGGTCATCTGTTCCGTGCTCAAGCATTGATGTCTCTCTGGGAGTGCCTTACCATAATCTTTCAGCTAAACTCTCCTAATATAACCCACTATAACACCAGTGACTTATTTTGACTTCCTTCTCCTTTACCCTGATGAAGTAGAGGAATTTTTCTCCCATTGTCTGGATGAGAATTGAGTTATTGTAGTTTACTACTTTTTCACCATTTAAAAGCCAGCCTCTGCAGATATGACTACCATGACACATTGCAAGGAAGTTAACTGTAAAAGGCCTAGAAAGACTGGCCCTCATGTAAAAAAAAAAAAAAAAGAATTACACTTCCCTGATGCCCTGTTACAAGAAAAAAATCTGTGAAACCTGTGCATGAATTTTTAAAGAGCTGGTTATATAAGGAGTTTTAGTCCCGACTCACATTGTCATCTCACTTTTATCTAATTCTTTAGAAGAGACACTGCCCTGAATATATAAACCCATCTGTGCAAGTCCATTGAATTATGTACAGAAGGCAGGGGATGAATAAATAATGTAGCAGATTTTAAAGATGGCATCTTAAAAAAAAAAAAAGGTGAATGTTTTCCCATCATTGAAAGGCATTCAAGCTGTTGGGATGTTGTGTAAAGCTTCAGTTAATTTACTGTACCTTGCCCTCTTGGATGGTGACAACATCGGGCAAACCTCCAAGTACCCGTGCACGATCTGGAAATAAAAAGAGTAATTTTCTTTAGTGTCTCAAAATCAACTGTGTGCCGGATTCAGATTCTCTTCTAGTTCTTTCCTTGTTTTTTATTTATGTACAACTTGTCTCTGATATCTGTGCTAGCAGAGAACTATCCAGCATTTTTAGCACACCATTTGGACTTAAAAAAAATGTTGCGTTCACAGCAAAATATGTGTTAATAGCTGGTGTCAATCACTTGCAGAGAGGAATTAAAAGTACATGTGCTGTGTCCTGCGGATTTAGACATCAATTCAGTTTTAATTCTGAGTGCATGAAAAATATTTACATTTTTGAGATCTGGTGTTCAATTTTTTTACTGTGATAAACGAAAAACATTGGGTGTCCAAAGGGAAATGAATGACACCTGGTAAAATGCTGGAGATTGGCTTTTGATCTAGATACAAAGACAGACTTCAGTCTCAGTGGCAACAGTGAAGTTCCACCACTTATATGTATCTATGTGTAAATGAGAATGATAGCTGCTTGATCTAGTTTTAAACTCAAGAGTCCCGTAGAAATCTTAGACAAATACAAATAAGCCAATCACATGCAGGCTTTAGTGCACTTAATCTGGAATATGGATTTTGTTCGTTACATGTCTGGGTGGAGCCTGGCAGAGGAAGGAAATGACTGTACAGAATGTTCCCCTCTTATGTGTTCTGTAAAAGATGTGCTCTGGAGCACAGAAATAACAACCTTAGGAGACCAGGAAAGGGACTGTGTTATGTCAGTTAACATGCCAGTGCCTTATGGATAGTCCAGGGTCAGAAATTAAAGGTCAGGGCAATCGCTGACCCCTTTGTGCTGTCTCAGCTGGGACTTGTTTGGGTTACCGTTCATATCCAAGCCCTGCTCTACCTCTCCACACATTTTTCTCAAATAACTTTTCAAATGCCAGTTCTGCCCTCATTCTTATACAGGTCTGAAAGTCATTTGCAGTGGAACAATTCATTTTTTCCATGGATTCTTTTGTAAATAGGGAGGATCATGAGTTTAATAATTCAAGTTGAAGTCTAATAACTTGCTCCTGAAGTAGTTAATACATATTTCTGTCTTAGTTGCTCTGTTGGAATTGACATACAGGCAAAAGTATGAGGAGATTCTAAGCAATTCAAAAGCTACTGTTGCTTTCTTACCCATTTCTGTAAGTAATGCAGAGTCATTTGACATTTTAGAGCATTCAAATCTAGCCAAATTATTTTCTCCATCTTTGAAAACAAAGAGACTTTTGTGCAGAGAACATGCATGAGAGATCCCAGAAATAAAGTTAATTTTTAGAGAAGGCTAACTGGTATTGAGAACAGGAGCTTAGATGAGAAAAATCAACCCAACCTGTGAGAATAATATGATTAGCTGTGAAGTGCACTAATGTTAAATCAACAAAGGGTCACTTATTTCTCCTTGGTGTAAGGACAAACTCATTTTAGGATGACTACATGCATATATACATGCATACATGCTCTCTCTCTCCCAACACACAACCTTCCTGGAGAGGAAGAAAAGCTTCATAAACATTTTATTGCAACCATTGTCAAAGAAGGCCCACTTACTTTTCTCTGCAATCGCAGCTTGTCTGGAGTTGAAAGAAACAAAGGGAAAGTC
The DNA here is from genome assembly GCF_041296385.1 of Aphelocoma coerulescens. NCBI lineage: Eukaryota > Metazoa > Chordata > Aves > Passeriformes > Corvidae > Aphelocoma > Aphelocoma coerulescens. The sequence continues at coordinate 117,453,419 of NC_091015.1, read as the reverse complement.
CAATTTCAGTTAAGGTTTACTTACAGTGATTGAAAAATATGTTATCTTTTTAACTGCCTTTAATCCACTGAGGAAAATCTCTCTCATTGCTAGGCAGTACTGCTTTTTCTTTGCTACCTGAATGTTACATAAGAGTTGCACCAAAGTAGTCACATGCAAAACTCCTACGGGCTTCTGTATGACTAGGACTTGTTTCATAAGATATAGTTATCTCCAGCACAAAACAAACAAATACTGTTGTTATTTTATGGCTGCAATTATTGTATTTAGATGACATAATACTTACTTTAGTCTCTGGAACTCAGCAAAGGCCTCATCAAATGCTTTGTAAAGAGGAAAAAAGTAGGTTTAGAGATAAATAATCACACAAGTTTAAATTTAAAATGAGTAAGTAAATTTAAAATGTAGATGTAATAAATTTAAATTGTAAGATTTAAAATGGCTGCATGCATGTGTATTGTACAAACTCTAAAATGCTGAATGGTTCAACTGATAAAGGCCATCTGGTATATGGCAGCTATCATATATACATATGAATGCATAAACACACTTTTTTTCTTCTAGATGTCAGGCTTTAAGACAAAGAGAGAGCAAGAAAGTAGCAGGCTGAAGTAATTTCACAAAATAGAGGAAGAAATGCACAATACATCACCTAAATGAGAGATTATGGCAGTGACCTCCCAAGCTTTTAATATTATACATCCCTATCTAAAATTTTTTTGAGCATGCACAGCCAATATATGTATATTTATTTATAGATTATGTACATGGACAAGTGAAGTTCTCCTGTATTCTTCCTGCTGCCCCAGCAAAGCACACTGGGTCACCTTGCACACCCCCCTACTTCTGAGACCACTGGTTTATGGAATACAAGAGATATGGTTTTCCAAGCATTTTGCACATCCGCTTGAAGCACTACACTGATGGCTACAAGCAAACTGAACAACAAATTGCTGTCTCCTTTGTAAATTCAGGCTAAGCTGCCATCATGGGGGAGGCCAACCTCTCCTGCTTTGAAAGGGAAGAAGAAATGTCTTTTCCTAGAAAGTGGAGATAGAGTACAGAAGGAGCAGCGTGGAGATGATTATGTTATCTGCCTTATACTGAGCTTGCAAAAAAAGAGTGAAGCTTTAGGAATGGGAACAGCTGGGAATGGAAAGAGCAGTTTGGAAGGAGTTAATCTGTTCTCTAGGATCTGAAAGGTCTCTCAGAGTAAAAGCTTCCAACGGTCAATCCAAATTGTTCCCCTAACAGTCCTTCCTCATGCTGATGAAAAGTCTTGGCATCTCTGAAGAATAAGTTTTATTACACCCATCAAAGAATGTGGTAGGAAAGTATCAGAACAAACTCGTCCCTCACTTCCTCCTTCAAATATTCCTTGGAAGAGAGACACAGAGAAGGCATTCAGTGCTACAACTCATTTAAAACTAGCAATCAATGCCAGCAACACAAGGGGTTTTGTAAAATAGCTCAGAAACTGGGCTGGCATCTCAGTAGGCAGACAATAAGTGGGTATTTGGAATAGGAAAAAGCTGTTTGTATCTTATGACCTGAGAGCACACATTGGGGAAAACAAATGGCATGGATTGGGGAAAACCAATCAGAGAATCAGAGAGTACACTGAGTTGGAAGGTACCCACAAGGATCATCGGGTCCAACTCCTGATCCCACACAGCACCATCCCCAAGAGTTACACTGTGTGCCTGAGAGTATTGTCCAAAAATGCTTCTTAACTCTATCAGGCTTGGTGGACGCAGTCCCTACAAAAAATGCCAGACTGGTGGGTGCACACACAGACCCCAACAGGTGACAGGTTTGTATCAAGATCCTGCTGTGGATGCTCCTACGCTACCCCAGCACACTGCCCACATGGCGATGATGTTAGCAGAGGGAATGGCCTACCTTGTCCAGAAAGATCCACTGTCTTCTTGTGTGTTGTGTTGCCATCAAAGAGTTCCATTATGTATCTGCCTTTGTCCTGTGGAGTTGGCTCATTGATCTGCAACCAGATCTGTTCCCCGGTGACACCAGTCCTCATTCGGTCTGTGAACTTAATCTGGGTATCACTGAAAAGTACAAAACAATGTTACCTTTTCATTTTACTGGAGTATAAAAAGGATTTGCTCACGTTGAGTCACTGAGCACATCTGGAGTTAGTAAATGATTTCCAAGATGCTATGGTATGCCACCATATTGTGAAACCTTTGAAGTCAAATCCTTGCAAGAGCTGTGAGCCAGATGCCAGAATCGGTGGGACAGCCTTTCCCTGTTCAAGGGCTGGCTATCCTCAGAGCTTGCAGAAAAATTACGCATCTCAGTCTACGACCTGAGCCATGGAAAAGCTGTACAAGTTTAAAAGCCACATCTCTGAAGGGTAGCCCAGGCATCCACAAATGTTGCTTTTCTCTTTTTAGCATAGGTTTATTTCTGCTTGGGCAAAACAAAACCATACAGGGCTGTAGATACAGATCTACAAAAAACCCCCACATTTGATACAAATGGTATTTGCCCAGCTGGAATGATTTCTGATGCTCTGCTATGTTTGGAATTTAAAAACACTTTGACATAAGTATATTTCCTTCCATAAAAAAATCCAAAAAACCAAACAAAAAAAACCCCCAAACCGAAAAAACAAAAACGGAAAAATCAATTTCTTAGCTTCCTAGCTAAGCAGTTAATTTCCCTGGATGAGGCAAAAGATATTTGTCAAAAACCTACTCATTTCCGTGTTATCTTTAAACTGATAACTTTGAATGCACTGGAGGGAAAAAATCTATTTTTTTTCCAGATTAATTTGACATGCTTCAAGATGAAACAGGTTTCTAAAAATGAAATGGAGAAAAGAGAGATAGAAAGGGGGAAAACCCCCCCAGAATACTTCATATTCTCTTGCACTTATTTGAAATACTTAGGACTTTTGATGATACCAGGTCAAAATAGGTCGCAATAAACAAGAACGCCTCAAGCTGCTTTCTTTTCTCTGACAGGGTGCTGCTTAACATTACTGTCAGTAATTACAGCAAGCCTGGTACAGCACGTCCTGGGTATTCTGTGCCTCAATTACATGAGTTTTATTGAGAGATCAGTAATTCAGATTCCATCATATGGACTAACTACTACCATGTCCACAGGAAGTGAAACAGCAGGGATAGAAATAATAGATTTGAGGTGATCTAAGTTGTTTACTTCTCTTGTTTACTTCTCTGGATTTTCCAGTGCAAGCTGTTTGTGCTGGCTGAGAACTCAAAGCTGTCTCGTGGATTTGGATGTGCAAGTACAATTAATTTTATGGGGAGCTGGATATTCAAATTCTTTTTATAAATCTCAGTTCTTCTGTCTGTCTTGGTTAGGTTTGTAGTGCTTGCAGCAGGGGTTGTCTGGATTTTACTGCCCTGGGCACACGCTGGAATTTGCTTTGCCTCCTAAAAATGAAGCCATGCATTAAGAGGATATGCCTGCTTGCTCCAGTTCCACTGAATTGTGGCTTCTAGACAAGCAGACCTCCAGGGTAGGTATCTCTGAACCCATGGTGCTGGCCTCTTTTGAAGCTTGACAGTCTCTTGGGTTATATTTGCATCACTCCTTAAAACTGAGTCAGGAAAAGATGCAGCTCCTACTGGGGAGGTGGGAAGTGCTCTGAAGCAGTACAATCCTGCTGGCATCCTGTGGCATGGGACTGTCTTTCATGAGAGAAACTACAGGAGGGCCTGGATCCACCACACCTGACTCTTGTACTGGATTCATGTGAATGTAATTGACTGAAACAAACCCATATGAGATAAGGACTCATGAGAAAGGAGAGGAAACCTGGGGTTCACCTCTCTCACATATCCGGGTTCTTTCTGAATCTACAAAAACAAAATTGCACTGGGTTTTGCAAAGCTCTTGTGTACTTACTTGTGCACCCAGCCTACTCTCAAATCTTCCACATAATAAGTAACATAGGAGTACAGTCTGATACCCTCAGCTGTGCTCTGGATTTTCAGGTCTGTTGCAGATAAAGCTGAAAGAAGAGCACATGGTTTTATGCAGCCATACAGCCATTCATTGAGTGCCACAATGAGTCATTCATTTGAAAAAAGAATTAAGTGCTTACCAATCCTTCTGCATACTTCATTCATCAGATCTGCAAAAGCTGTAGAAATAAAATCCAGAGACTAAGACTCTGTGTCTGCAGTTCAAGCACAATCAGTAGTAGGACAAGTACTGGCTCTGAAATATTCTCCCCAGAAGGTTTGAAAAACCAATCTCTGAAAAAGCTACCTTTTCAAGCATACTAGAAATCTGAGTAATGCAGAAATGTAGCCTGTTATTTCACAGTTTCCAGACTTTAAGTGCAGCCTTGAATACTGCTGCAGCTGAACAAAACTATATTTTTTTTTGGTAAATGACTCTATTCAGCTGGAATGTTAACCAGTCTATATACATTCTAATGGATATGAGTGAAATGTTAAGAATATAGTAATCACAGTAAGTGGAAAGGCCCCTAAGTAATTGGCAAAAGATAATAAAAATCTTTTAAAATTATCTAGTTCTGTAATGTTTTTCTGTAATATAGCCTTATTGATGGCCCCCTGAGGAAATCTGTTATCATTTTTAGCATTAGTCACTGTATGCTCCCAAAATAATACAGAATCCAGATGCAATAAGCTGTATTCAAATGTTATTTGAACTGAATAATCTCAGTTTTTCTAATCATATGATCTTGTATGCATGAGGAACAAAGCCACAGGAAGGCAATGTGTGCAGATGCCTGTATTACCCTGAACCAACTTCAGTCAGGCTATCTGCTGGTGTGGCTGACCGCAGCCAGACTCTGACCTGTGTCCTTGAGCTTTAGCTCACTGGAATCCTTTCCTCTGTCGTCCTTCAGTATGACTTCATAAGTGCCAGCATCTTTCTTAGAAAACTGCAATATTGTAACAATAAAACCAATTTTCAGAACAGGTCCTGTAGAAAAATCTAGATTTTACTTCTGATCCCAGCTGATATCCCGTCCCTGTCCCCAGGGAGGCACCCGGTGCCGGGGGCTGCCCCGGTGCCCCCCAGCTGCCCTGCTCCTGACTGGGGTGGTGGGATGGGCTTTGGCAGGAGGTCCTACCCCAAATTTGCTGCAAGGCTGGATATGGACCAGGCCCCTCTGGTGACTCTGAGACCCTGGTGACTCTGAAAGCCTGAGTGACAAGCATTTTCCAAATGCTATTCAGAATGGAAATGTGGTCTCAATCTGTTGCTAAACTGACATGCAAAGGAAGTGACAAGCTTATTATCTCTTCTATCATCATTTCCTGAAAATCTGAACAAGCAGCTACAGAGAGACATTTGCTTCAGCTAAAACACAGACGCCTTGTGAGCTTTTCCATTTTTAAAACCCACTTCCTTTTTCAATTGTTCTGCTGGAGTACCAGATTAGATCATATAATTAATCTGAACACTAACTTCAGCTGAGGGCTAGTGAAGACAGTCACTCACCTCTGAGATCAGCAGAGTACACACGCCATCCTTAAAGTCATGTTCTTCATCTACCATTATCTCCCTGTCATCTTTGTACCACACAATGTGTGTTTCCTTCTTAATATTAGCCACCTAAGATGGATGAAAACCACATTGCAATTATTCTCTTCATCTGAGCAGGGGAACTCGGTGTTGCATGGGTTAGCTTGTTCTTTGGGTTAGCACGTTCAGGTCTCTCACAAAAGAACAGCAAGCTTTACAACCTGATGGCAGTGAGCAACTGCAGGCCTCCATTTTAAAATGAGGGAGGCAAGAGGGGAAAACAACAGGGATGCAAACAGAGAGAAAAGGAGGGCTCGGAATGAGTTGATCCTGCCCAGGGAATTTCTATGTGCATAAACAGGCCAAAAATGAGTAAATCCCTGGATTTACAAAGACTTGTCATTCCTTTTCAAGTGCCATTCTCTGAGTGGGTGGCTGATAGACCTGAAGAAAGAACTCAAGCTATTTTCCAACATATTTTGTTACACGCAGTGAGCTGCCGCCTCAGCAGGATTAACCTTCAGAGGCTCTGTCACTGTCCAACATGCAGCTGGGAGTACAAAAGCAAAGGGTATGTTTTTAGTCCCTTCCCATCCTCACCATCAAGGTAGTGTACTCTGAACATTATACTCAGTGCTTTCCTTGCCCCTTACCTTACATTTCAACATCACATTACACTCATCGGTAACTTCCCATCCCAGTTTATCCACGAAATGAGGACCTGTTTGAAATTACAGGTATGTTTTTAAAGGTCACATCAATGGTATTCGTGATGCAAAATGAAAGACAGATGTGTTTTACTTGACAAGAATACTGTTATATTTTAATGTGATTTTATTTTTTCCTATTTCTGCTTCAGAAGTAACCATGTAACACAACAAAACCCATGTATTTCAAATTAACATATATAAATATAAACAAACTCTTAACAGCCTAACACATATGTGATTCTTATAAGTATCCATATTATCACCTTGTTTCCTGTGCCACTCTTTTCTCTGGAAATCTGCTTCATCCCGTAGCTTCTTGAATACTAGGAATTAAAACCAGTAAGAAATACAAGGTTAAACTTCATGTGCTGTTTGTACAGTGCTGAATGTAACTGTAACAGTTCAGTCTAACGCTGTCCCTTGGATGTCAGTGAGAATCTGGCCATAGGATCAGGTTTTCACTGAACATTCCAGAGTGTCAGAAGCTGATTATGGCTAACTCGGCTTGCCTAGCTGCTTGCAGTCACCAGAAGTTTAATGTGTCCTGTTTGATGATGTGCAATCCCCAATCATACAGCTCCTGGTAGGAAGGCAAATGAGAGGCAGCAGTCAGCAGCTGCTGGAGCTCTAACAGGTGCAGCTACTTGTTCCCAGATGAATGGGCATTTTATATGGGAAATTTTCATTCCACCCATTGGAAAGCAAACTACGACATGCTGCAGTATTTTACATTTCTGTAACAATTCCCCTTCCTCCCATCACTTTAAAAATTTCAGTTCACACACATGCCCTGTCCTGTAGGAGGCAGGCAAAACTGTGAGATAAAAAACCTGGAATGTCTATTGGTGTTGAAAACAGTGAAAAGTGAAGATGACAACTGAGGTAACCTTGGTATAATTTTTCCAGCCCACTGCATAATACAGGTTAGCCTACCATCACCAATGAGGACAAGACTAGATTGATTGGTTGCTTTTCCATCCTGCAGCTGGAACGTGTAAGTGCCTTCATCCTTCTCCTCAAGTTTATCCATAATCATTTCAACGAGTCCAGTCTTCTGGTCCACCTTCATTTTATATTTCTTCAGGAGTGGGAAGTAAAGCAACAATTAATACATATCAGAGACAGAAAATATTTTTGAAGTGTTATAATGGTCTCTTCAGGAGAAGTTATGTTTTCTTTATTTGGATTCCCACTTACTTAGGTTCCCATTTGTTCAGATCCCTATCCTCTTCTAGATTCACTATCTCTAGCTCCAGCTCCAAATGTACAACCAAATAAATAAATCTGTTTATTTACTGATGCTGTACAAGCACATGACGTGCCTGTTGCACAGTGAGTACTATGTTCTTTTTCATTAGAAGGGTTTAGGTTTGCATCTCTTCAGAATAATGCTTTCTTTGAAGGTGATTATATTTTAGAAGGTTGTGACTAGAATGCTCCATCTCTGCCTTCTCTCTGATATCAGTGTTGCAACAAAATCATGCCATGCCCCATCTTTGGGAGTAACAAGTTCTGCAGCTGGAAACAACCACTTGGGACTTTTTCTGTAATGTAATAAATTCCTTCAAACCAGAAAGAGAGGTAGGAGGAGTCTGCTCTATTGCAGTGATTCCTTGAAGACCACTGTTAATAGAACACATGGTATTCACAAAAGTGCCAAGAAGGCATATAACTTTCCTTTATAAAATGCATCCAGTAGAATTCATCTGAAGCTCAGAACTATGGATAAAATCTTTCTAATTATGCTTTCCATGACATATGTGATTTCTCATGAAAATGCACCTGAGTGGAGCATTAGTTGGAAGTATATTGAAGATAGAGACGCTAATCCTCATTGATACTCATGAAAATGCAAACACATGTCAGCAGTGAAAAGCCTTACCTCTCCATTGAAAATCTCCTTATCATTAAATACAAAGTTGGCCTTTGCATTGCCAGACAGTTTTTCAGCTTGCAGCCAGAATCTCACTTCTCCTTTTTCTAAGATTTCCACTGCCAACTCAGAGACAAGTGGGACAGCTACAAAGAGGGAAGAAAAGAATGATGCATGTATTTTGCCTGTGCCCCAACAGCTATTGTCTTCTACAACCAGAAAGCCACTTAATCCTTCCATACTTGAATACTGTCTGCAAGGTAACTAGCTCATAACAGCTCTTCATATAGACAGAATGCCTCTCCACCCACATACACATAGGGTCGAGATTTCATCTTTTGATCCTTCAATCACAAGGTCTGGTCAAACTAAAAGTGTTCAAGATTTGAGTTATGCTCCATTACAAAAGAAGGCTATTTCAAAGGCAAACTGCAAGTATCTGTGCAGCATTATGTGAGTCTGTATGGTGCAGACCCATGTTTAATGAGTTGTCTAATAATATTACTGTAAGACAGTGACCTGATTCAGAGGGGGAAAACCAAAACAAAACACAAAAATACTCCAAGCACAAAGCCGGATCAGAAAGTCAGCTGCTGAGCTGTAGGTTGGGAGATTTTTGTCAACACTCTGATCCTCTACTGAGTGGAACCTCCACCACCAGTATTCACCAAGAATCAACAAGATCTCAACACATCCTCAATCTTCCCAGTACATTTTGTTTTCCTATAAATGACTGAAACCCCCACATATAAACCAATTCAATATGTCAACAGGGAAAAAAAAAGTAAAACCCACGTACTATACCATAGATAATATTAGTCTCTCTTTTTTAGTTAGCTGGGTCCTGTTAGTAACAGTCCTCAGCTTGCTTTCGCTCTAACTTTTCTTTAGGACACCATAATCAGCAACATTAAGCATGAGTAGTTAGAGTCTGATATTGGGGCATATTGCTCATCTTATTGACTTCCGTCATGTTATCTGTCTTAGTGGATGCACAGATTCTCAACAAAAATCATACTCTCAGGATTACGTGTGCTGCTGTGTGTGAACTCTCCCCCGGGCTCTACTTTCTCAGTAGTCTAAAGTCTGCATTGCTAGGGTGTAGCATGGAACAGCTGAGGAAAGTGCACAAACACGTTGCAAAACACATGATGATCTAGTCTGGTGATAGTGTAAAGACACACCTTCCAGGGCAGGCTGGTTTCTTAGCTCGGTGTATGCAGAGGCTCAGCTACAGCAAGAGAGGACTGGGACCAAAGCAGTGTCTGATTTCCCTCATCTTTTGATTTGCACCCTTCTAAATGACTGGGGTGCCTTCTGGGCCACAGCTGCCCTCTCACCCCACTGCCAAACAGACTTAGGGGGTGAGGACCCCTCAGCTCTTCCTCTATCAGGCTCACTCCTTCTCCCTCTCATACCCCACATCCACATGTGTGCTTTTGGTGCCTGAGTGGCACAGGGTCTGTCTCTGGTAAAAATAAAGCTCCTGGGAGGTGAGGCAGCAGTCACAGGGAAACAAAGAGAATTATGGAAAAGACACATGCTTAGCCAGAGAGGGAAGATCCTGGAGCCTGGAGGGGCAGCACTGCCATGAGGGAGTGGGGCAAAGACAACCCCCTGGAAGTGTGTCCCTGCTGTGTAAATGGTCCATGTGAGCCTTCCTCACCCAGCACATCACTTTGTGTGTAAGAAACAGAAGGAATCTCAGGGCTTGCATAATTTCTTAAAACAAAGCAACTGAAATGCTACAGGAAGCAAGTGGGAGTGTGAATAGACATCAGGCTGCACTGCTTTTGTCTCACTGTCAGCTCTACAGCAATTTTAAACCCCCACTTGGCTTGCCTGTTATTAACTAAGAATATCTTAGTCTAACATGGAAGAGAGCAAAGAATCTCAGCAGCTGTTAAATAAAGGGCTGGAAGGATGCAAAAGGATTCTTTTTTGGAGAAAAGTGTGACCACTCCTCAGCCCAAAGAAAGTGGACTAATCTGTGTTACAGCCTGCCATGAGCAAAAGTCTTATTTTAAAATATTTCCATAAGCACTGACAGCTATTTTAGCCATTTTCCAGTGGTTTTACATCCTATTTGTTTAGCATCACAATCTACTGGCAGTGCTTGACAGGCAGTCCTCAGGCAGTTGCTAAATTGAGGAGTTGGAAGAGTTTCTTTTTACCTCGCACCACCACACTGTCGTACCCATACGTAGTTGTGCTCCATAAGGCTGTTATTCAAGCAATCCGTTTTCCCATGGAGTTACTGGCTGTGTGTGTTCCTAAGCAGAAGTTCCATTAATTGCTGCTCACAAGTACAGACAGCTGAATCTCAACCCCTAGCTGTGATATATAGTTTTCTTGAAGTGTACACAGGGCCTGGAGTGGCCAAAGCATATAAGACAGTTTCCTCCTTAAGGATACTTTCTGCTGTGATCTCCCTTTTCTGCCTGTGCCTTCTGGAAGCTCACACACAACTGTGTGTGTGTGCTGTTACCTAATACAGTGCAAAAAAGATGCCACGATCTGTGTCCCGAGGAGCTTATTTTGTGACGTTGGTAGTGAACACAACGTGTGGAAGAGTCCTCAGAAGGCAAGGGTCAGGGCAATTAGGGTCATGCAACAGCAGTAAGGTTTTGTGATGACTGACTTTCAGTGTGAAAAAATAATTAGGAGAAGATCATTGGGAGGAGCAGAAGTAAGCAAGGGTTTGGGCTGTCATTAAGCTATCAAAAGGTGATACGGTGTGTTGAGAAGAGTAGAGCTGATGAGAAAAAGATGAAGAAGGAAATGAGAAAGAGAGATGATATAGGCAAAAAGGCCATTTCTGTGGCCAAGTATTGGCTGAGAGGTGCAACGTGGGCTGAGTTGGAAGAGGTGCCAGCAGTGCATGCACTAAGCTGAAGATTTTAAAATGCAGGCAAGAGTTTTAGTGCCTGGAATGAAAAAGAAGAGAATGTAGTGGGAGAAGATGAGACCAGGTTTAGGTCTCATCTTGTTGTGTATATTAAGATTCATTATGCAATGCAATATCATTTTTCCCCCATTTATTCAAGTAATATTCCAATAAAAATTACAAAATCATGCTACTGCCACGGTATCATAAATGTCTGTGGAATTGACAAAAATACCCTCCCAAGAGCAGAAAGCATGTTCCAATTTTGTCAAATATTCCAGGAAAGAGGGAGAGAATGAATTTCAGCAGGAAAATTCTGTGTGTATAGATCATTACAGCTGAATTTACTACACTTGTCAACTTTGTTAACCTTAAATTTAACTTATGTTAACTTCTGTTAGAGTAAAATTAGAGAATCTTTTGAATTCTGGTTTTCAAATCAGATTAGGCTGAGTAAGTATTAAAGCCTGTTCTGCAGAAGAAGCAAAGCCAATATGATACTTATTTTCCAGCTGTTATATAGACTTATGATATAGACCAGTAGCCTGCAATAGTTTGGGAAGAACATCAGTAATATACAAATGTACTGAAAAAGAGAGAGAAAAAAAAAAGAATCTTAAATTTTTCAATCCAAACCCACTTTCACTTGAAATTACTATAGTGACCTCCCTACCTGATGGTGGCAGGAGCTTTGTGATCATAGAATCATAGAATGGTTTGAATCAGAAGGAACCTTCAAAGGTCATCCAGTCCAACACCCCTGCTCTGAGCAGGGACATCTCCAACTAGATCAGGCATGCAAAGCTCTTCCCTACCAACATTAGTGATTCACTTACTTGGGAATTGGCGTTCATGGCTCAGAGCAAGCAGACGTTTCATCTCTGGAAAAGACATAAAAGAGGTAATATGAGGTGTGTGCATGCCTTTTGGATCTGAGAGACACAGCAGCAGGGAAAAACAGATGTGGAAGCAAACTAGACATGCTTAGTAGGCATTGTGTCTACCTTCCTCATCAATTGTGTAGCTTGATGAAACTCCATCAGTGTCTGTAACAATACAAGAGTAAATTCCCAAATCATCTTCTCCAAGATCCTTAAAGGACAGTTTTGACCTGTATGGGGAAAAAAGCACATTTTGGTGAAAAGGTAAAATCCATCTGAACCAAACCTCTCCTTTCTGTCTATAATAGCAGATATAAATAGCCTCGTGTTAGCTTTTGCTCTGACTGGACAGACAAAGGTACAGCTTTGATGACTATAAACCGGGGTGAGTCCTACCATGTGTGGTACAAATGGTGATGGCACCAAATTAAAAAGGCATGTTTTCAAGTCTTTGATGACCCTGGAAGGATACTATAAGTACAGGCCCACTCAGTTTCCATATGGCAGCACCATGACTGTGGTGGGCCACTGTTTCTTTTGATATGACTTCTATCACTAGGAGAGCACATAGGCCCTTCATGGGCTGAACCTGTGCATTCACCTTGTCCCCCTCTGGGAAAAGCCTGAAGAAACAGAGTAGGCTTGGAGACCGTTATATAAGTTACTAAATCAGGCCATGGTGATGCTATCCTAAGAAAGCCTTGCTTACTGCAGCAGTTCCAAAGATTACAGCGGCGTTACAGGGCAAAAGCATTTTGCAAGCAGCCAGATAATTTTATTATTTGAAGATTTTAAATAATAGGAATAGGAATAGGAATAGGAATAGGAATAATAATAATGCTACTACTACTACTACTACTACTACTACTACTACTACTACTACTACTACTACTACTACTAATCTGCCTTGACTGACAGGTTATAAGGTGACAGGACACAGATTTTCTCTCCCCATGCCTAAACATCACTAAATTGCCTACAGAGGAGGTCTGACTCATTCTGTGCAAGCTGCAGTTTCCAAATGGTCTGTGTATGGATTTACTGGAGAACAGTATTCTCAGGAAGTAGCCTTCAAGTAACTGAGGTAGGTTTAACTCTTCCTGAGGTCATACATCAAAAGGATCTCTGTGACAGTCTAGATCTCACAAACACGAGGCTATTGCAATCCCTGAGGGTCTTACTTTCCGCCTTTGGTATTGATGTTCAGTCGAGAGTCATCCTCAATTGGTTCATAATTCTTGGACCAAATGAACTTAGAGTCTGGAGACATCTGATCACATTCAAAGTTCAAGGAAATCACTCCATTGTCATCTACATCAACCACCACTTCCTTGGTTCCTTAAAGAGCAGAACAAGGCAATTCCAGTTTCTCAGGAAAGTAAGCAAACAAATTTCTATAGACATCATTTAGAGAGTGGATTAAGCAGATCCTTGCCATTTTCTCAGCTGGAACATAAATTGCTGCACTCATTGATATCCCGGGTCTTTGATTCACAAGAACAGTTCTTTTTCTAATCCACAGGTTAAAAAGCATCATAAATCAACTGATTTTTCTAAGATGAATCTAAGCATCTAAGCATACATGAAGGTTACAATATTTGCTATGAAAAAGTCTGAAGGGGTGAAAAAAAGTGAGCCTCTAAATCCCCTAAATGTTTGAAATATTAAATAGTCATATTTTCCATGGTAAGGAGTAGTTAGAGCTTTCATTATGCAGCATGCATTTCCTATTGTCTAATAAGGTAAGAGCTATACAGAGAATAATGTGCAAATGTGGGCATTTGAAGAGGTGAAGAAGAGGAAGCAGTCAAGTTGTCCAGCAGTGCACACTTGTGACTGAGGCACATTTTTGGTGACACTGGCTTCACTCAGGGAGGTTGGTTTAATTGCTGTGCTTGGCATCCAGCCCTGCTGCTGTCTGGACCATTAATCCTGGGCCCACAAAGGGAGTGAATATTTGCAATTAGCTGCTTAAGTCACCCACCCAGTCTTGCCAGCACCCTCAGTCCTTGAGCTGGATAGGGTGACCTAGTTCATCCTGTAAAAGGCCTTGGGGGTGAATCCCAGGTCAGCAATCTGAAGGCGCCTCTGTTCTGCTCCCTCACACCCCAGTGGAGCTAAGGGAATTTCATCAGGGATTTGGGCAACTCAGTGAACTTGTCATCTGTGGCATTAATGTTCATTTCAACAACTTGTCTGAGAATGTCAGGGAGAGCATGTGCACTGAGAGGTGCTGGAGAACATCCAGCCTTCTTTTCTGAACAGCTCTGAGCTGGATCTTGCATCTGAATAGGGCACTCATGTCCTATTACTTGGGCTAAGACAATTCTGGGCTGCCCAGAATACTAATGACACACTTTCTCCACAAAGTATTGTTCTTTAAAGACAAGAGCCTTATTCCTGACACTGAGATTAAATGCTTTATTTTCAGCATAACTCTTAGTGACCCTCAAGCATAGAAGGAGATTTTTCCAGCACTGCGGGCAGCTCCTGTCATGATGATCTGTGTACACACAGCTTTCTTAGCCTTCACACTTTGCCATAAGCATTTAAAGAAAGATGAGATTAATATTCCCATTTTGGTACTGTTATGTACCAGCCCTTGCAGCAGTGAAGCACGTTAAGTACCAATATGTGATAAATGAAGTCTGAGGCCTACAAATATTTTACTAAGCAGCAGTATATTTGCAATTTTTTGTTATAATTTAATTTATTGTAAGCAAAATTCACCACTTGCAATTTCATTAGTGTTTAGTTTCCTGTGGGTCATTAGTCCATGAATCTTTTGATAGCACTTTATGTGACGTGGAAAGAATTACAGCCATAAGGTTAATTTGAACAATATAACCTTTTACATTTGTTTTAAAGTATTCTTATTATGGTGTCAATGTGTGGCATTTATTTCCAGAAGCGATGATGGAATTTACCACTAATATTTATATGAGTAAAAAAAAAAATTGTCTAAATTACTGACTGCATTTGAAGACCTCACTCCACCTATCCTGCAAAGTGGAGCCAAAGAAGCTGCCATAGTACTAGAAGTCTTAATTTCCCTCCTCTAGATAGCTTGGCGGTTTCAACATGTCATCCAGAGCTTCTCTTAGAGTCACAGTAAGAAATAAAATGCTTAGATGTCATATCACATCTCCATTTATCTGAGCATTTTATTGCATTGAAAGGAAAGAAATAACAGAACATAAAGAAGACATTTTCCATAAACTAGAGGTAATGGCATCATTTTGAATACAGCCAGTCAGAAAAGTTGAATGGGACAGAGTTTCATAAATTTCTGAGGCTCAAGCCTTTCTCAAGTGGCTGATGCAGGCTCATAATCTAGTTTTGCTTTGTATCAAGACAAACAAGGACTAAGGGCAGCAATGTGGAAGAGCTGCAGTCAGCTCTTGGATTTCTCTTGTTTCCTGTGGGATCCACATATGCCAAAGTGCTTTTGTCAAAAGCCAAAGTTACAGCTCAAAAGTAGCATGGATTGGTATTTGTTTATGTGATTGGGTTTTAAATTTAATTTTAGAAGATAACTGTACAAATTAAACATGGTTTTCAAAGAAAAGAAGGTGCATGCAAAGTATTGAATCATTATATTTACACATTTCTTTGCATAAAGACAACTGGCACCCTTTGTATGAAATCATGTATTTTCATTCAGGATATTATTTGCTTACATTCTTTGATTAGAAATCTTGGTCTTCTTGTGATTTTACACATTCACCAAAAGTAGCATTCCAGCAGGAACTGTGTAGAGAGACCTGACAATATTTTGTCTCCATCCAAGATGGTAATAAAGGCTTGATTCATTGGGCAGCACCAAAAGATTTGTGGTAATTTTTTAAAAATGGTGTGATTGTTCTTGACATTTTTGTGGTTTGAGTGAGAAAAGTGGAAGCCTGCTCAAGAGGCTGTTTTATGAAACAATTGTTTTTAATAAGTCCTTGTCTTTTCTTAATACCTTTAAGAAGCTTAGTTTGGTGGATTCTGTATCAGCAGATCTCAGCTCAAAATATGGGCCAAGTAGATTTGTACACATAAGCAATTTTCAGTTCCCTGAGTTTTGACTGGGCTAAATCCTCACTTTCTGGTGATCCTTCATACCTATGAACCCTCCTTCTCTAATGGTGAGGTCTATAAACCAAATGTTCAGCTCAAGTTCACCTCGTTTGAGTGAACACTGAAAAGAGTATCCAGGTTTTTTTGGTCATGTCATCTTCAAAAGGGTTTATGTTTCTATTTTTTTTCAATTGTAGTAACATGGCCAATCCTTTATTTAGGACACTTGAAGAGTGTTATCACCACAACGTTTCATCAGAAGTATGACATGCAGATATTAACCCTCAATGAAAACAGATTAGTACAGCCAAAAGTTTGGTATTAATAGTGACTTAATTCTCTTTGTAGAAGTGGTTGCTGTATATAAGCTCTTTGCAAGAATAAATTTTTAAGTTTTGCCTTATTCCAGTTGCAGGTGATAGAAATAGCCGTGGTGCTTCAGCAGCTTATAGATCTGAAGTTAGAATTCCCATCTTTTTCAAAGATCCTGTTTCAAACCCTTTTTCTTTTTTCCCATCCTGGCCTCACTAGCAGTCACCCCAGTCTCCCTACTCTGAGTTTTCCAGTTCTTTTACACCCCCAGCTTCAGACCTCTTCTTTCAGGCTTTCGTGACTTGCAGCCTCACTAAGGTCTAACTCAATACTAGTTAGAATTTTTGCTGCCCTGGTCATAAGGATCAGGCATCTATGAGAGCTGAACAAGAGGAAGTAAAAATGAACCTGGGGGTCAGAAACAGGGAAATGAAGTCTGCCAGTGTAGGAAGGGAACTTGTCAGAGGACAAGAGGGTGTGTGATGGATCCAGTTTGAGTTGTACCCCTGTACCTTCTTACATCATACTGACCTTATACCAGATTTGTTTAAAATATCTTTTTTTGGTTTTGTGCCTTGTAGGACACTGCACTTCTAAAATAGTCTATAGACGAGTAAGCCACAAGCCCATGCTTGTGTTTTCTGTTAGGGGCTGCCAAAAAGTTGTTGTCTCTGACCAGTCACCTATTTTACTTGTATAGCTAAATAAACCCCAGGGAGTTCCTAAAGTTCCAGGTATGGAATACGCTGCCTCTGTTCTGTGTTCCTGTGTTTCTTGCTGGTCTTACACTGGAGCCAGCCTTCAAGGATGACTCCAACAAAGAGTTGCACTTGAATTCCTACCAAAAATGGTCTCCAAAATTACTTCAGTATGCTTTTAAAGTATTTCTTTTAAAAAGAGAAAAAAAGTAGTTTCTTTTACCCTTTCCTGAGGCACATTAGATAAGAAAAGGAAAATGATAAAGCATGAACAACTGGCTTAATACAGGAAGAGCAAAATTTACATCTGTAATATTATTTGGTGGAGCTGATCTTACTCAGTCCTCTACTTATTCATCTACCGGTAGAGACATGCAAATCTTACAACTTTATTGTATCTTTATATTCCCAAATCTGTAGTTACGATAAGAAAATCTGTTCTGACCTTAAAATATACCAGACAAGGAACTTAAGATATGGCCCTCAACTCATATCTTGCTTCATAAACAAGCTTGACTTGAGAGGGATCTGATTCTTGGCACGTAGCCTGCAGGTAAACACATTGCACAAACAAGAACCTGTGTAAACATGACGACAAAGAGGAAGTATTTCTAACAAACCTGGTCGTGTTTCAGCTACAACAGCATCTGTGACATCTGATGGTTTCCCAACACCAGCCTGGTTTGTTGCCCGCACACGAAATACGTAGCTCACACCTTGCGTTAGGCCACCAATCTGGAGGAACCAAATACACATAGATGATGTGGTGCAAAACACTGATTTTTATTTCACACTTATACCACACCAGTCTGGGTATTTGACAATTCTATTTCCTTCCTTGTTTTGTTTTGTTTCTCTCCTAGTTCTCTTTTTTTTTAAAATTCAATTCCAGAGTGACATGACTCATCTGTGTGACTTGCTCCTTCCTTGTGTGCATAGTTAATGTTCAGGCAGTGTCATTGCTGTCACTGATTTCTTTGCAGAAGGAGTAATGTTTTTGTAACAGGATGTTTTTAACATGTACATTGACCTCTGAAACACCATAGTCTTTTACTGCAGCTAAATGCTGGCTTTGAAAAATTAAATTATCAGGGTAATAAATGCCAGCTACACCTATTTAGAAACAAGAGGGAATTAATAGTACAGATTTAATTGCAGTGACTTGAGGAATTATACTGACATATCACTTGTTGATACTCCTTTAAAACATATATGAAAAGATCACACTTAAAAGTGAGTTGCCTTTCAAATATTCTGAAAAGCATAAAAATAGCAAACCTACTTCAGAAGTAGCTCCAGAACTGAGATACTGCTGAGCACTTATTTAGAAGTTATTCCACAAAATTATGTATCATAACAGTGCAAGAAGCTTGGGTTTAACTTGCTGTGAAATGTGAGGAGAGGCTACTGAGTATTAGAAAAATCACTTGCCACATTATCATATCTGGGTTTGTGCCGTCTGTTTTCCTACAGTGTTACCCTTTAAGCCAAAAAATGCTAGGGATGCTTGCTGTTACAAGAATGGTATTTGGGTTTAGCAGTGCTTTCTTTTATTTTTAGGCTTGTCAGTTTGTCTTCTGAGTTACTGTCTTGTCTGACTATACAGGTATCCTTGGCACAGCATGGCCTACTGAGTATTCCATTAAGTGGAGCTATGATCAGCACAGGATGATGCTATCAAAGACTGACTTCCCCAAGGTTATGCTGCTATGCCAGTAGTTGAATCTTCAGCTATTTACCTTCAAGAATTTATTTTGAAGTGGCTTCTCATTGACACTTCTCCAGTGTTCCTCCTTTGCTTCAGTTTCCTTCATATCAACATAATAACCAACTATGGGACTACGACCAGAATAAACTGGTTCCTTCCACAGTAAAACCAGAGAGTCCTTCCTAACTTCTGTGCATTTGACATCATGGGGTGGCCCTGAAAGGTAAAAATTGGACTTGTGGTATCAAAAATAAATCCCAAAGGGGCCCATGCATAAGACTCCAGAACCAAAACCAGACAGAACCCATAACTGTACACAGAACTTACATAACATTTAGCTCCTCTGTGTCATATCTAGATCCAATGTAAATACAACCCATGCCAATTAAAAATACTAACCCAAAACACAATCTAATTCATTGGACTTGGTATCTTGATTAAATATTCATGAGCTTACAAAATGGACAAATAATCCCCAAACTCGGGGAAATAAGTTAATTATTAAGCTAATATGCTGCTTCAAGGACTGCTCTAAAGTCCACTAAAGTCAGTGGAGGTTGTTTTCATTCATTTCAATGAATGTTAAAAGGTCAGGGATCTGGCCTCGTAGTGATACATTTAGACAAGGGTTACAATTCTTCTCTGCCTTGTACCTTAGACAGGTATTTATGTCTAGTATTTAAACTAGAAAGCGAAGTGCCAGACACAGTAGAGGAGCCAAGCAGGAAAGATAAAAAAACCCAGACAGGCTGCTTGTTTGGATCACTGTAATGGTACTAAATCAAAGTGCTGAAGATTCAAGCCTGGCATGAACTTCAGTGCCCAGTTGACTCCCCTGAAAAATGCCCACATTAGATATCAGTCCCAGAGCATTCCTGGGCTGTGTCCCACTCAGGATCCTACCAGGCACAGCAATGGTCCACTCTTCACATTTGAAGGGCTTGCTGGGTTTGGAGGGTGTCCCAACCCCCGCCAGGTTAGCAGCAGCCACCTGGAACTGGTACACCATGTTTTCCTTCAGGTTTTGGATCTGCAGGATCAATAAGATGGTACTTATTAACTTTGGATTAGGACTTCAGAAAAAAGTCACAATGACAATTGTTGAAAGCATGAGCTTGCTTTTAAGTGTGCCAGAAGATGGAAGCATTATTGACATCTTAACATGATAATTATCTTGGCTTTTCCTCTGATCAGTGATGCAGCACACATGAGTGATCTTAGCACACTCAAACTGGAAACCCCCTTTCCTACTGATAGACACTTTGGTAGTCAGGGATATTGCTCAACAATCATCTTAATCTGTCCCGTGGTATGGAGCAAGTTCACTTAAGGCAAGAGTTGTCCTCCTGGTGGGGTGAAACTCAGGCCTGGCATTGCATTTCATTTCTAAAGCAGCTCAACGAGGCTGTCTCTAAATTGGGTCAAGAACTGATCACAAAAAGTAGCTGGCACAGAGCTGGTTTCAGCACCAGCAAGCACTGGGATATGTCCACCAAACCAGTAGGAATTCCATTCATTGTGAGGGCCTGACTTACAAAATATCAGACCATATCAGTGAATTTACAGATGACAGTTGGTGCCAGATAACAAATAAGTGTACAAACAATTTTGCAGAGAAGTTTAATAGAGCTAAATAAATTTACCATCATGGATTTAAAACCCTCTGAACAGCTATCTGTACACTGAATCATAATTCATCCCAACCTATCTTTGAGATTTGATTTGAAAATCATGTCTTCTCCCCCAGCAAGAACTGGAGTTAACCTCTTACCCTGTATGCCCTCTCAGTAACAGCCTTAATGTTGGCCTCCTTCCATTTCCCAGGAACTCCATCAATCACTTCCCGGTAGTTCACGTAGTAGCCGGTAATTTCAGCTCCACCAATGGCTTCAGGTTGTTTCCATCCCAGTACCATCGAGTCACGAACACTCTCGAGTACCACGATGTCGTAAGGTGGAGATGGAGCAGCTGTTTCAACATGAATAACACGTAAGTAGGAAGTAATATTTCATGCTGCCTTACACTTACCGTATTCAGGTGGCTCCTACCCTGTGTTTCCTCATTAGGACAATATTTATGTGCAAGGGACGTTTCTCAAGCTGGAATAAGAAATGCAGGATAAAAGCTTCCACAAACCAAATGCAGAAGCCCAAACTGCATACGAATTAGTTTTCAGGATCCCTTGTTTTTGAAAAGCAAGCTGATACATAGCAAAAGAATGTGTTGCAATTGCAGCTCTGATGCAAGTGATCGGGACTCACTTTACTCTGTGAAAAATGAGGAGCTAAAACTAGCATTGCAGGAAAAGCAAAAAAATTGGAGATGCAATGATTTGTTTTCTTTTGCAGAAACCAAACCCCTTCTTACACATACAATATTCATTGCAGTTCCTTTTTTTTAGAAAAATAGTCTCACATTCTTTCCTCCAAAGAATTGCCTTTATTTGTTTCTTTTTTTCTTTTAAATGTATGCACTGTGCAAATTTTATCATTGCACCCATCATATGATCTTACCTTAATGGAAGGCAGAGTGATCATAGGCACTGCAGACTGACCAGAAACGGAACGTGTCTGTTACTGGAACTTACATTAAAAAATATGTGGCATAATCCTCCTTCTTCAATTTTTTTTTTTTTTTTTTAACAATACAGAAATCATTAACTTCATCCCAATGCACTTTGTTATATTTCTTCAGTATCTAGTAGGGAAATGCTTGCCCACACCCAATATGTAACATCCCAGTGAAAAGCCCTACTTGTGCCCTGGAAGTCATACTTTGGATGGAAATCCCACGTCATAGATGTTCCCTTTTGTGTGTAATGTTTTATATTGGTGTCAACTAGACTCAGGTACCTCTACTTTGTTTTCTGTTCAGCATTTTGTGTCTCACTTCAGAAGCCTAGGGAGGAGTTTAGTTCCCTGGCCAGGTACCAGGACTTAAATGAAATTCAAGCCCCATGTCTCTTGGGCACAATGGGTGTTTAGGCTCTGAAAACTTAAAACTTGATTTTGTGCATGTGCCTATGCCATGATAGGTTTTTCTCCTTACATATCACTATTAGTCAGAGAGAGAACACAACATTTATTAGCACAGTGTGCCGGAGGATAAGATGCAGCTTAGGCTAAAATCCACAAAGAATCTTCCTATATCCTAACAGAACACAGATTTTCATGCTTACCATCATTATCAGATTTTGTTTCCTTCCCACGAAATGATGCCTTAGGTTTTAACTTTTATATTTTTCAAATTCTGTACTACTTAGTGTGTAACTCTGAAAGTTTCTTGTAGCCTGTTAATTTCTGCTCTCATGCTAGGTAGACATAACAAAGCTTCTCTGGGTCTGCTCTTCAAGGACACTTAGGCTGTCCTAAGCCGAAAAGTATAAACCAAAGAGCCGCTAAAGCGGGGGTAAGCTGAGGGGAAAACTGAAGCTTTAACTGGAAAATTAACCCTGCTATGCAAATGAACCAAACCTATAAAAGTGTGAAGAACTCGTGATCTGTTGTCCATCTTGGGGTCCATCTTGTCAATAGCCTCTGGCTCCCCAGGGGGTACCTTTGAAGGCCTTTCAAATAAAAACCTACTTTTATTCCCTTACTAGTCTAGTCTCTGTTTCTAGGAAGCCTCTTAAGGCACCAGTTCTTTAGCACCCCAGATGGGACTCAAACCCACAAATCCTGGTTTAGGAAGCCAATGCCTTATCCATTATCCCTGGTGAGACCAGAGGGGAGGGGGGAGAGGGAGAGCCGGGCAGCTTCTGGGCAGAAGCCACTGAAGACACAAAAGCCTTCCAGAGCTGCCACTGCAAATTTTCATCCTCTTTTAGATGTGGCCCTGCCAGAGCCTGAGTTGCGGCCGGGAAGTCTCCTGGGTCCGCAGGAGGTGGCGGGGGCGGCCAGTCCTCCTCCCCCTTCTCCTTTTTCACGGGCTGGAACCCATCTAAAGCTGCCTCTCCTCCCCCGCCACACCAGGGACCCACATCAGCTGAGAAGGAGGGGAGGCTGGGGGGGGGAGAAGGAGGAGGGGGAGGAGGGCCCAATCTTAAGGCAGGAACTATTAAATCCATCTCCACGTCTTCCCCTTTTGTCGGGTCCCCCATAGACTTCTTAACCTTTTTCTCTTTTTTCCTTATAAACAGTATATGCTCTCTTTTAGATATTTGTAACTTAGATGCAGCCAAGAAGAGCTTTGCATACTCTAGTTCTAAGAAACAGTGATCTCTTCGGTGATACAATATTAAACTCAATATTAATTCTTCATCTAAGCTTCCAAATTGCGGCCACTTTTGCCAGTTATCTAACCTATAAGCTGGCTAAATCAGTGTGGAAAGCCTAATTAATTCTGCTTTTGTAAGGGTTTTATCTTTACCAGCTAATTTTCCTCAGTTATCTAAGTTTAAAGGTGAGTTCTGTGGTATTTCACTCCCCATACGAGAAATATTACCACCCATGGTTTTATGCTTATAAACCAAAAATTCACAAAAACAAAACAACAAGATCTAAAATACTCTATAAAGCAAAGAGAGACAAATAGAGAAGGTAGGATTTGGAACCACAAGCCCAGGACTTAAACTGTGGCTGGAAACACATTCCAAGTCTCTGAGCTGCTGCACCACCTGGCTGGATGCTGAAGGGTGGAGGCTGGACACAAACTAGCAACAAACCAACAGAGGGAAAATTAAATTCCCTGGGACTCTCACACGAGTTCCCTGACAGCTCTCATGAGCTGACAAGCTAACAAAAGGGGGAAACACCAAATGAAACCCCCCCAGACTCTTCTGAGTCCCTAAACAAACTGTAAGAGATCTCTTGATTGCAGCTAATACCAGAGATGACTGCATCCAATTCACTGTAAGCTTGTTAAACTTTTTGGGACAGAGTGGGTACAGAGTTTCCAAAGACAAGGCACAGATTGCCAAGGAAGCAGTAGCTTACTTGGGGCTTGAGATCTTCCGTGGACACTGACAGCTCAGCAAGGAATGGAAAGAAGCCATTTGCTGACTTCCAGAGCCCCACACCATGAGAGAGATGTAGGCTTTTCTGGGAATGGTAGGTTGGTGTCGGTTGTGGATAGCAAATTATGGGTTGTTGGTGAAACGCTTATATGGAGCAATAAAAGCAGCTGAAAATGGCATTATAATTTGGACTGAAAGCACAAGGGCTGCATTTAAACAGCTGAAACACTCTCTAATGTCAGCTCCAGCACTGAGCTTACCAGACTTGACTAAACCTTTTGAACTTTTTACACATGAGAGACTGAATGTGGCACTGGCATACTAGCACAGCACCTCGGAAGCCAACGGAGGGCTGTGGCCTACTTTTCCAAACAGCTAGACAATGTTAGCCAAGGGTAGCCTGGGTGTTTGAAAGCCATGGCAGATATGGTCATCCTGATTCAAGAGGCCCAGAAACTCACCCTTGGACAACACATTGTAGTGTATGTGCCACATGCAGTAGCAGCAGTACTGGAACAGAAAGGAGGACATTGGCTGTCCAGCAATCAGATGCTTAGATATCAGTCACTGCTGTTAGAACAGGATGATGTTACCCTGAAAACAACTTCTGTTGTTAACCCTGCTGTGTTTCTGTCCTCTACCTTAACTGACGATGTGCCTGAGCATGACTGTTTGCAGACAATCGAGGAGGTCTATTCCAGCAGACCAGACCTGAAGGACGTGCCCCTAGAAAATCCAGACTGGGAGCTGTTTACAGATGGGAGTAGCTTCATGAGAAATGGTAAACAAATGACAGGTTATGCAGTAACCACCAGGACAAGGTGATCAAGGCGAAGGCCCTGCCGGCAGAGGTGTCATCGCAGAAAGCTGAACTGATTGCACTGACAAGGGCCCTAGACCTGAGCAAAGGAAAGAAGGTAAATATATGGACTGACTCTAAATACGCATTTCGTGTTGTCCACGCCCATGGAGCCAACTGGAAGGAGAGAGGAATGTTGAACGCTCAAGGTAACCAGATCAAACATGCTGAACAAATCCTTGCCCTCTTAGAGAGCATTGGAAAACCCACAGAGGAGCTATCACGCAGTAGAGGTCACCAGAAAGGGAAAACCACTCCAGAATTGGGAAATCGCTTTGCTGATGAATCAGCAAGAAGGGCTGCAGAGAAAGGTATTCTTGCAGTAATTCCACAAAAAAAGAATGATTTGTCAGGGTTCACCCCAAAATATGATCAGGCAGACCACAAGTTAATTAAGAAACTTAAGTCTGAGATCACAGAAAATGGATGGGCTGTTACACCTGCAAATCAGGTTGTAGTCCCACCTCTAATTCTTCGAGAGCTAGCTTGAAGAGAACATGAAAGCACACATTTCAGGGTTGAAAATGTTCTGAAACATCTGAAAAAGGTAGTAATAGGAAAGGGAATGACAGATATTGTACAATCAATAGTGAGTAAGTGTGAAATCTGCTGCAAACACAATCCTGGTACGAGGGAAAGAGTTGTGTTACGAGTAACAAAGGCAGGGGATCCTCCTGGAGATTACTGGCAAATAGACTTTGCTGAGTTACCACACAAAGAAGGATACAGGTGCATACTGGTATTGGTTGACACCTTCAGTGGATGGCCTAAAGCTTACCCCTGTCACACTAACACAGCCAAGGAGGTGGTGAAAGTTTTGCTTAATCATATAATACCAAGGTTTGGGGTTCCTTTAGGTATGTCCTCGGATAAGGGACCACATTTTGTTGCAAATGTGATTCAAGAAGTTAGCCAGAATTTGGGAATTGCTTGGGATCTGCACACACCTTACAGACCCCAAGCAAGCGGTAAGGTGGAACTCATGAATGGGACCCTTAAGGCACAAATTAGCAAAATTTGTCGAGACATCCATGACGTGGGTTCAGGCCTTGCCTATAGCTTTACTGAGGATCCTCATACAGCTGAGGTGGAGGGATAACATCAGTCCCTATGAAGTATTGTATGGCAGGCCATATCAAATTCCACATGTTCCAGGTGAAATTCACATGAGGGGAAAACTTGATTTGCAGAGATATCTAATGGCTTTAGGTTCTACTTTGCAGAAGCTCCAGAATTACATCATGTTATCCAGACCCATAGGACTGGAGACTGCGTCTATGTCAAGTGGTGGGACAGTGATCCTCTACAGGCCAAGTGGAGAGGACCATTCCAGATTTTGCTGACCATGCTCTGGGTATATAACCCAGAGAACTAGGTAACCAGACTCCTAACGAATTACTGAAGTGATTTAGAAATAATATATTAGCTTGGATACATTAATATGTAGTCAAACAAGCCATTAAATTACTAACCATATTTATATGTTTGACTTTCAGTAACCACTAAGTTTGTAAAGTGGTCTCCAATACCATTACATGCATAATGATCTTAATGGAGGGTTGAGCACATAATTAATGGGTTTGATAGAAGATGCATCACTGTAGAGCACGTTCACTTGTGGCACAGTTGAACAGAAGTTACAGCAGTCTGAAGTGGACCTACCAAAGCAGCAAAATCTATTTATTTCATTAATTCTCACCTGTATCTTTCTTCTTTGTAACTTTTTCCACTGTCAAAAGATCCCTGGGTCGAGACTTACTTGCCTGCTTAGCAGCAACTTTTTGTGGTGCAGACCTGACAGCGTCTTTAACCATTTCTCTCATGTTACTGTCTCCTGTACTCCCCAGTTTGCCACAGCTACTGGGCAGTGTCTCTCTATTAAATTTAGCATTGCATTTTAGCAAAGCATCTGTGTCAAAGATAGGCTGGGAGGCCCCATGCATGCCTTCCCAGCTGGTAGTGCGGTCTGTTAGTCCAGCAGCTTTACCACTCAGTTCAGGACACACACCATGAAGCAATCCTCCCCCTGTAATTGCCAGAAAACAGCAAAGACATTTGGATTTAGAATACATTCTTTTTTCTTCATTCAGGCAAAAGAATTAAGAAATGCATGCAGTGAACAATACAGCTAGAGTATAACAAGTCACTGGGCTTACACACAAAATGTTAAGCTTGAATTCAAGAAAACTTGAAATGCATAGAATACCTCTCAGCCTGCTCACAAATAATGCTTTTTTAAATAGTGTCTAGTATTCAGAGCAGAAACAAAGATGTGAAGTTAATAGTATTCTTACTTTGCTACAATTATTTTAGTATTAGATCTTCCAGGTCACATTTCCAGTCCTATCAAGCTGATCTCACAAAACTGCCCTAGGCCACATGTCTCTGTTCTAAGGCTGAGAGGTATGCAGCTTTAATACAAATGAGAGTGAGGGTGTTGCAAACATACAATTTATTCTGGTGCAATGATCTCATTAATCTTTATGGATTAGTTCAGGCAGTGACCAGCAGAAACAATCCATCAGCAAAGAAAGAACACACAGGGTTATAGAAGGTTTACAAAAGACACGTTGCACTATTAGGTTTAGTCATGGAAACAAATTCCTTAGGAACTGACTGTGTATAGGATGGTGTGCATTAGATGTGATACAGCAGATTACAGAATCAGAATGACATTCCCATTTTCTAGGATACCTATTAAGTGAACTTGGCAGTGCTCTCATACAGTGGCTCACAAGAAACACCTGAAGAAAACTGGATGGTGAAGCTGAACAGTTTACAAGAGTGCAGTGATTGTGAATCCATGGCTGTGAGACTATAGGATCTTTGGATAAATTATTATTTGTGGACAACATTGTGAAACAAAGCAAATAATTGCTGAGAACTTATTTGCTTCATTAATTACAATTGAAAAGGGCAATGGAAAATAGCTTACCAATGGCTGCTTTCACCTCTATAGGCTCTGATTCCTGTGAAAATTCACTGAGCCCTGCTGCATTAACAGCTCTGACTCTGAAAATGTACTTCTCACCATTCTTGAGCCCATGGCAAATGAATCTAAAACAAACCAGTCAAGAAATACTTAGAAAGTATTATAACGAAAATAAAAAATTTAAGGGGGAAAAGAAAGCATTTCTTCAATAATATTTATTCTGGTTTCTGAAAACCAAGGACAAACCATGACCCCAGTCACTTATATGAAGATCAGAGAACACAGAATGTATCTGGGCACCTCATTCACACAACAAAGACAGTGTCTAAACTCATCTCTTTTAAGTCATACTATTTCAAGACTCTTTCCTTCTTGAGGCTACACAAGTTTCTGTGTTACCACAGCATCTACCTTAATTCTGCCAGTATATAAAAGCCATACTTCCTAATAGAAAAATATGAAAATCTGCACAGGTAAGGTCTATATTTGCTTCTTGGGGGATATTTCCGTGACACAAGTAAAAGACACATGTAACGCAGGTTCCCATAAATCCCTTCCAATCATAAATGAAAAACTGCAGAGTTCAAAAAAATTACAGGGCATTTTACAGGAGCTAAATGATTTTTGTACTTCGCTTTCTTGCTTCTATACATGGCAGTAATCCAAGTCAGAAAAATTCTTTTATTTGAAGAAGTTTACTTGATAATCTAATTGTCACATAAGAAAAACCCTCATAAATTTTCTCTGGTGTCCACCCTGAAAACACAAAATTTACGAAGACAGGAATCATTTATTTAGGAATAGACTGTAGTTTGGAAATTCAATTGTTTTGTTTAAAACCACATTTATTTTTTCAGTGGGTATTTTAGGTGTATTTTATTCCATGTTACTTTGATTTTTTTCTACTTCATAATGTAGTTATAATTGCACTATCGACGCTGATGTAATGCAATGGCATATGAAGCCACTATAATGTGGAAAACAAAATCAAAGTTTTATTTTGGGAAAGAAAATAAAACCTGAATCAAAATTTCCAAAACAGAATTTTCCCTACCCATTTTTCCAGACTTTTCCAAATCATTTGCTTTCACCAGGATATGTGCAGAATTTCAAAAGATCAAAATATACTGCATAAGGCAAACTGTGAACTACAGCTAATGCTTTAAGATTGACTCAACCAGAAAAACCAAGAGTTGACAGCCTGTGCCTGACTGCATCATACATTATATCACATTGACTAAAACTGCAGAGATAGAGACCTATGCAGTGTACTTGTATCACAATGTATAGTAACTCAGAACAGTATTTTTATTTCTACAGGGAACAAAGGTTCACATT
Organism: Aphelocoma coerulescens; assembly: GCF_041296385.1. Lineage (NCBI taxonomy): Eukaryota > Metazoa > Chordata > Aves > Passeriformes > Corvidae > Aphelocoma > Aphelocoma coerulescens. Next base: position 117,424,709 of record NC_091015.1, on the reverse strand, counting down.
TCATATTTTAAAATAAGCAAAGAGCATGAAACTTCACCAACACTCGATATAACTACAATATAACTCACAGAAATACATATGAAAGGATGTAATACTGGCACACATAAATATAAATGCAATATAAATGCAGAAAAGAATACATAAAGGAAATTGTTGTGCCTGTATTCAACCAAGTGAGGCTTGAAGTACTTCCAATATACTAGGCATTTACAATACCCTTCTAAACAACAAAGCTGGTCCAGGAGTATTTAGCAGACACTAATTTCTTGTAATAAAGGTTGTCATGGATAGCAAGTACAAATAAGCAGAATCAGTCATAACAAGCAGGGACTACTTCTGTATTGACACCAATCCACTTGAGAAAAACTTCTGCGCTTACTCCTTCAGACTCTGAAGATTACATACTTATTCAAACAAAACCAAATCTGATTTATCTCAGGAAGTTTTAAGTCTTGATTATTTTTCTGACTGGAGACCAAGCTTCGTATCGGTAAGAAATGTGAGTTTGTACCTAGTATTTAAGAGTGTTCATTAATTTCTTGATGATTACAAGTGAAAGAGCAGTCAGAAAGTAATATTTTTAGTGGGATATAGTCCACATGTCCTTCTGACAGTCTAGATATACAGTCCAGAAATGTTTAGAGCAGTCTTCCAAAACAAAGCACTTTGCTTCCAAACATTATGCAGTTTAGTTTTCCACATTTGTAACTTCAGTCATTCCTCAATGTTCTGCTTTTCATCAAACTGATAGGCTGTACAATAGCTAGAAGTAGCAAGCTGCTTCCTTTTGCTTCACTAGCAATGTCCATGTTTCTTCTCCCTTGACTAATTTGTTTCTAATATAAGGTTGATTATAATATCTCTTTGGACAAGACTTCCTGTTTGAAATATGTTTTTATAACTTCTTATGAGCTTTGCATACAAGAGGGATTCCAGCCTGCTGGCTACCACAGAGAGATCAGCTCCACTACTACTAATGGCTGGAAAGCACATATATCCAGTAAATCAGAAATTGGTGACCATAATTTCCATGCTTTAAAATTAATTACCTTGTGCCTTTCACTGGATTGTTGTTGCATGGTTCCCAACGACCAGATCCTTCCACACTTGACTCAATGTAGTACCCAACCAGCTCCTTGGCATCTGGGGGCTCTGTCCAAGTGACAAGAACTGAAGTATCTGTATTCCTAGTTGGCAGAATACGGCCAGGAGCTTTGGGAATATCTGTGGGAGAGAAGCAAAAATAAATTAGTGGCCTGCCAGTTAAAACATACAAATAAATTAAGCATGAAATTCTATTCTTGATTATTCTAGCATGACTAGTACAGATTTAACCTTCAAAAAACTTCTCTTATTTAAATTAAATAATCTGTCAGGACTGGACAGGATCAGTAGGCTCAAGACTTTGGTGGTGATGTTCCTCACTTCTCTAGTGCCTATGATTCAGTGCATTTCCTTAAAATTATGTTTAGTTATCCCCTTGTGCTGAGTATCTGCACCAGAGATGTGATTTGGAGCTTTCTAAAAGGGAAAGTGTGCTAGGTGCACATTGAAGATCTTGTGCAGCCTGCAGGATAAGCCAGAAACCAAGGCTCCTGTTAAGTAGCAAAGTGTATCTACAGTGTTTTTTGAGAAGAGATGTTTTACTCTTCTTAAAAAATGTAGTTCATGTGCATCCAAGTGCTCTGGGAAGTTGATATGAAATGAACAGAGATAATTTGGGAATTGGATTGAAATCTGCATTGCTGTTTGGAAACAAATTGGTAATGTAGGGGTAGCTACTGATGACTTACTGTATTGAACATCTTAGCTTCTCTTCCAGTGAAAATAGTCTCTGCTTTCACGTAAGTATTAAATTCTTCACTTTTGTTTAATTTGGCAAACAAGGAAGGTTAGACTCTGCTGATGTCTGGGCTTATTTTCAATAAAGACTCCAAGTAAAACAAAACATTTTTGTACTTCCTTGAGTTTTCATTTTCTTTTGCTATTTGCAGTCTTTGCAGTTCTTGGCATTGTTATTTGCAGCTTAATTTCTTTGGTCTGCATCTGTCATTTGACTGTACATTAATGGTTGAACAACCCAAACTAAAATTATTTTAGCTGAAGAGAATAAATCACTGACTACTTTTCATACTTGAATTATTTTCTGGGCAGCTACCTGCCTGCAGACAAAACAATTAGATCATAAACTGAAAAGTTACCATGGAGGCAATTTAATACACGTAACCACACACTTACCGAGTTTGTCATCCACTACAGTGGCTTCAGTTGCTTCTGAGGGTTCGCCAATTCCAGCTGAATTGCAGCAGCGAACTCGGAAGCAATAGGATTTGCCTTCAGACAGATCAAAAACTGCAAAGCGAGGGGATTTCACAGGGATCTCGGTGTTCACCCTTTGCCAGTCCTCTGTGCCAGCAACGCACTGCAGTCAAACCCAGAAACGACGTTTAGAACACAAGTAGCTGAAGGCTGAGTATCTAACAGGACAAGGCCTTCTCCCTGGACCACTGAATTCATGTCTGCTCTGGAGAATAGGGAGACACATCACTTCTTTGGGCCTTTCCACAGAATGAGCATCTTTCAAAGTTTATGAATCTGCCAGAGGTCCACTTACTCCAGGAAACATATATAAAAGTTTACTGGTTTTAGTATACCAAAGCTAAACCCTCTCCACTGCAAGGAAGCGATGTTATTAACTGCACCCAGTCTGGACCATTTTCAAAATAAGTTCTGCAGATATTCAGCATTATGTTGAGAGCAAAACCCTAACATTACCACTTTGCTTCTAGATGCTCTTGTGGCATTCTTAGTGGTTTTGGGGTGGCTTTCAGAATTAATCAGGATTTGACCTTCATTTTCCAGAAAAGAATTCACATATGAAATTAATTTGTGAATTGTTTTTACTTCTGTGGCTAGAAATTTTACATACCATGATCGCTTATACCACTAATATTCGTGATTCATTTTTTGCTTTGATTTACATTAAGTATAATTTCAAGTGATAGTTCTGGATTCTGAGGGATTCAAATTCTCAGGAGGATGTTATCAGACTGTGTGACATTAGTGCTGAGTACTCAGCATGCAATTGGTTATTAAAAAGCTTTCTTATATGGGAACTCAAAATTCATATATTCATCCTCTCTACGGCTGTTGCTAAGTGAAACTCATTTATTTGGACCAGATTTTGTATGAGAGATGGAAAACATAATGGGAAGATATTTATGTCTCCCTTGATGACACCTCTAGACTGATAGAAAAAAACATTGATAAAAAAGTTTGAGCCAAGAGATGCAAGTAGAAAGGGTGATGGTGTGAAGAATTTTCTAGGCTAGCAGCCATGCAAAAACACCTCAGAAAAGCAGAACAGTGAAATTAAAACTGATTCTGTCCTAGGAACTCAGAAAAGAAATTTTGTGATCTTTGTTGAGTTGGTGGAGCAAATGGAAAGCTAATGTAGAGGATAAACATGAAAAGGCAGCTGGAATAGAAAGTGCTGATGCCAAGAAACTCCTGTAAAATGCAGCCATCCAAAATGTTAACAATCTGTCCTGCCAGACAAGCTTCATTTATACAAATTATATATATATATATATATAACATCATACACGTATGAGATGCATATATAAAAAATAAACATGTATCATATATATACATAAGAGATATCTATATATATAAGCATGTGACTTTGCTCTGTGCTTTCACATTATAGAGGGAGTTTTGTTCTGTCTACTCTAGGTAGGTCACTGACACAATTCAAGAAGAATTTTACTGGGTGTGACACATTCTTCATCTACTTTCCTATTTCCCATCTTTTTTTTATTCCTAGTTTGGCTTAATCTACAGTTTGACCGTTATCTTGACAAACTTCTAATCCTTGCCCTAATTTGAAAGTCTCAGACAGAAATGAAAGTTAACCAGAGGTCCAGAAGAGATGACTAAAGAAACGGCAAATATTGCCAGAGCATGATTCTGATTCTGTCCAATTTTACCTTTTCCACAAAGTACATGATACCCTCATGGCCCCGCTGTCCAGGAGGTTTCCAGCTAAGCACAACATAGTTCTTGGTGGCCTCAATAACTTGGAGGTCTGTGGGGGGACCAGGAACAACACCCTCTGAAGGACAGGGAAAAACAATAGGAAAAAAATTCAATTATTTTGGTTTTGTATCAGAATTAGCATCATAATTAAAAAGTAAGAGTATCAATATACCTCAGATTTTTTAAAATGTAGAGTTAAAAGTCTTATAAATATTTGGTTTAAATTTCGTTCTTTTAATTCTAAGTATTATTTTGTTAGGTCCTGAATAATGAAACCTCACCTCAACAACCAAGTTGTTGAATTATTCAAGGTCAAGTGACTCTCAGAACAACAAACTTTGGGTGAGTGCCAAAGTCCACTGAACTCAGAGTTTCCCTAATTACTCAGCCAGCTTCACATCAGACTTTTGTAGGCAAAAGGGTTGTGTTTACCTGCAGGTTCTTCCTCAGTCACAATAATCTGTCCAGTCCAAGGAGCAGAAGGGTGACCTGAAACAAATGTCAGAGATAACAGAGAAGTAGGAGACCAGGAAATTTTCAAACAAAGAAAACTGACTCTTCCGTGGTTCAAAACTAATGTTTGCAAGATCCCAATGAGCTCCATTTCTGGTTAATGCTGTGACTGTTGCTCATGTAGCAAGCTAGTTACCCAAGCTAGTTTTAGGCTTACCAGCTTGAATATTGAGAGAAGCTCAGCATTTAACATAGCTAGAAAACTTAATCCACTGAAACATCTATTCCTTCCTGAAATGTCACTGAAGTCTCCTAGGTGACAAGCAGAGGTATTTGGTTCACTCAGCTCATCATTTTCAGAGAATTAGTTTCAGCTTTATTTTCCATCCTCTACTGCTTTGGTTTAACAGCTCACTTATTAAAGGAACAGCCACATTCCTGCAGGCTGCATCTTGTCTCTTTTTAACCACTTTCCCTCACATTACCAGCTTTTAAGTCATGGGTCACAGTCACAAACAGGCTCAGCTTGACTCAACATGTCCACTTGATAAATTTGGGTGGCTCTCTGAGCAACCAATATTTTATCACACTATTGCAGTTATGCATTCAGCTTTCAACCAGGTCAGTGTACTTTCAGAGATAATTTTTGCAAGCGCTGTTCTCCGCTTCCACATTGTTCACCTTACATTGGTTGACTGGAGATGAAAGAAGAGAGGGAGCAGGTGGGGAGAAAAGATTATAAGGGATGAGAGGAGATATAATAGGAGTAGGCCACCAAACCCAGACTTCACCCCCTGTGACAGCTTCCATGCTGCCCACTGAGAAGAAGAGCTGCCCCTCCTCCCAGAGTTAGGGTTTCACATGTCTGACTGAGTGCAGTGTTTCTTGGCAATGCCAAATCTCCTTCCTCTGGCCTTTTGTTTTATCTTGAATGGGAATCTAGCTCATCTGGCTGCAGCATTATACACCGTAGCTCATACCAGCTGGGACCATGGGAGCACCGTAATTTTGTGTACGATACCCCTTCATATTGGACCATTTTTAATAGTAAAACTTCTTCAGAAACATGTAGAAATAGATTTTGAATAGAAGTAGAAATTTATTTTAGGAAAATAATTATGCCATATGGGTAGAGAGGTAGGTTTGGAAGCAAAATGGCTGAGACATTGTGAGGCCACAGGAGAAATATCCTTGACTTGTAAAATGCTAACCTTAAAGCAGAGAGGGTGGGATCTGTTGGGCTGTCCTGGTGTTGTTCTGATGTTATTGCAAGATTTGGATTGTCACATGAGCACAGAGTCAGCCACCCTTGTCTGTGGCTCAGAGAGAGACTATTCACAGGATTCGTTCAGCTATTTTGTTGGCTGAACAAAAGCAAGTCTCTCTAGGCAACTAAACTCTCCTGTGCCTTTTTCCGCACTTCCTGCAAGTTTGGAGCATAGCATTGCAGTCAGCCAAAGCCATTTCAGCAGATAGAACCCGTAGTGCAAAGAGCGCTGGGATAATTTCTTCCCGCAAAGCTGTCTCCAAAGAATATTTTGGCTTTGCATTGCTCCCTCTAGTGGGATTTCGAAGGCTTGTGAGTTGATAGTCATACTTTTTTTTTTTTTTTAATGAGTTGTGACTTCTTAAACCTCTCAATGCAACCTGTAAAAAGCACATCTTACTTCTAAGCCTGGCTCTGTCTGCAGGGTCCAGAGCAGCCACAGGCTCTGACACCCGGGATGGCAGGCTGACACCTGCTTTGTTCACCGCTCGGACTCGGAAAATGTAGGAACGGCCTTCAATCAGACCAGTGACAGGGAAACGAGCAAACTTCACGGGATTCTCATTGCACTGGGTCCAGTGGGAGGTGCCAACCTCACACCTGAAAAATAAAAACAGCAAGAGCAGTGCTGGGAAGGGAAAAACATGAACTCAGGGCACCCACACGCCTTTGCAGCTTCACCATCTGTTTGTGTTCATTGGCTGGTCTGTACCAGTTTCCTCAGCAGAATTATAAACTGGTGACATCAAAGCAGCTGCACCAAGGCGTCAGGCTGAAGTACCAGCTGGGCATGCACTAAATCCCCCACAGCTGCACCCCTTCTATCCTGAACTGAAAAAGGGATAAGAGCAGACTCACTCTACTGTTTAAACCCTTCAAAGTATGCTTAGGGAGTGTCAGCTTTAGCATACTTGAAGGGACAGGAACTATGCCTCTCTTGTGGTTGCCAGAAGGGCACTACTTCATCTTTCCTGCACAATGCTGCACTGTACACCCCACAAGACACTAGGCTTCATGGGGTGCAGAGACCCCCACTGTGAGTTCTGGGACCAGCCCAGCACAGAGATGGCTGTGAATGGGGTTAAAGTAGGGCACTTAGTCAGACCCTGCTGCAGAGACCAGACCACTGGGGCTGCCAAGGGAGCCTGTGGTGTGCTGGCTGCAGTCCCTGCAATGACAAGGCCCCGTGTGGTGATGCTGGTCCCACAAGTGTGAAGCCTCACACATATCAGGAAGCTGTTTTCTGTCAGAAGGAAGAGATGACAAGCAGCCACTTCCAATCAGGGAGCCAGGAGAAGCCTGTGGTGATGGCTTCCCTGTGTCCAGCAACATGGTCAACAGGAACGTGACCTTGCAGCTTAGAAAAGACTTTTTATTGCGGGTGAGATATCTGCCAAAGAGAATGTTACAGGTCCTACCCAGATTTCTTGGTACATGCAAGAATCCCTCTTGAGAATTTTTACCATCCCACTCAGGGTGGTTTTGTGGTTCTTGTGCCTGCTTGGGGTGAGGGACACCCAAGCTTTCCTTCTACCATTAGCACAGACCAGTCCTGCTGGCTCAAGCCACTCCCTCACTCCACAAGGCAGCTAGGGGCTACCCTGGCTGAACATGTGGGTCCCTAAGTCCCTTAGGTGGGATCCAACATTGGAGAGCAGTTACACAGCTTTGAATTTGGGAGCAAATGCAGAATAAAGGAGGTGAACACAAAAGAAAAAAAGAAATGCCATTTCTCTTGCAGTTACTCTCAGTGCTAACATCCCTCAACAGCCTCATTTTAAAATGAGATATTGTTGTTCAGAGTCCAGTCCTGTCTTTTGTTTAGGATCGATGAATGTTAAAGAGCCATAGCTTAGACCTAGCAGAGCATAATTACAGCAGTGACTGACACTCAAAAGTTATCAAAACTGTAAAGTTATATTTGAGTGTTAGATTATTTCACAAAGCAATACCCTCTTTTTACAGATATATACTTTATGTATATCCAAAGGCATAATATAATGGCATAATTCACATATATATATATATATATATATATATACACACACACATACACACATAAATGTTTGGGTGTTTTTTACACATCTTTAAATAAGCCCAGAGGAACCTCATATTACTCTATTACTGAAATTCAGAAAAATATTACCAGCACTGAAGATAATTGTCACTCTCAAAATACTGACTTAATTTCTTAAATCACAGGCTTCTAGGATCCCGCCACTGTGTGTAACACATGGAGGTTTCATATTTTAAAAATTATTTCCATGAAGCTTTTGAACCTAACAGCTGGAATAATAACAGCATATGGGAAAGAAACCCAAGTCATTTTAAAATAATATTTTGCTTCCTGGTACATAGTAACTATTAGGAGAGAGGCAAGAGAGCCCTGGTACTGAAGGAGCACAGCTGTCTGATGCAGAACTACCAAACACCACAAAATCCTGAGGCCTCTCAAGTCTCAGAGGAAGCAGCAAGGGCTGAGCTGTGCAGATCTTGCAGAACCCTTTCTATTCAATTAAATGAATGAAGATGAGATTATTTCCATGAAAGATTAGGCCCAGCCAATCCAAGACAAAAAAAAAATCAATTTTCTTCTGGCCAGAAAGAAGAATGAAAATAACAAATGACTATTTTATCTCATGTTTTTCAGTGTGCTTTTATTTTTTGAGTTAGAATGAGCAGCAATATGAATTCTCCAGTCCAGCACACTCACTGACCTGTCAATGAAATATCCAAGGATGGGGTTTCCTCCATCGACAGCGGGTTGCTTCCAGGAGACAATGACATAATCTTTGTTGGCATCTAAGCACTGCACATCCAGTGGTGCACCAGGGGCTCCAGGGATTTCAGCATCAGCATCTGTGAGGATGGAGAAATATGTTTGCAAATGTGAACCACAGTTCTTTCACAATTATTAATCTTTAAGGACCAAATTGTGTTCCTATTGGCTTCAAAAAAGTGTTTGCTTTTATATTGCCAGTGTTTTTCTACACTTCTGGCTTTTCTTTGTAACCTTTACAAATATTTAATATTTTACAGCATACTGTAAATGTAATTCACCTAGACATTTTAAATGGCATTAGTACCCTGCATTCTGGTTAGGGAGCTGCGAGAGACACCATTGAACTGACAACTTGGCAGCCAGGCAATAGTTGAATCAAAAATATTCACCCACTGGATACAACAATACTGAATTAAATATCTTATCTCCACTCACAGTCCTTCATTGTTTGATTTTGGTTGGGGCTGTGAACTGCAAAGGTATCAAAACCTTTTGAAGTTTAATTATATTACACATACATTATCACTGTGGAATATAATCTTCATATCGATGAGTATATTTCTCCTTTGAAGTGTTTACCACAAATCTGGGACTGCTGGTGTCAAAGGGCCTTGACTCCAGCATCAGCTTCTGGACATGTATTATCTAAAGCTTTGAAAAATAGAGCATAGTGCTGGGCACTGGGGAATTTTACTGTCTACACACAGTCTGATTTGTGAGACGGTTTAATTTTCATGTAGAGAAAAACAACCTTTGCAGGAAGAATCTGTGAAAGACTTTCAAATTAGAGATGTTGCTTCTCTGCAGAATAGCATTGATTTGTACCATTCTGAGCTACTTCAAAAGAATACCTAAGATGTATATACCTGAATAAAAATATTTTGCTAATAAATATTATTCAGATATTCTATACAAACCCCCAGAATTCTTAAAAAGGTTTAATGTTTCGGGGCATTATAGGTTTTTGTTTTACACTACACAGTAATCTCTATTTTTCATGATTTTGACTTTCAGGAAAAAAATGCCTTATTAGAGTATTTAATATGCTTCATTACGTAAAACAGAAGTCTTCCAAAAAAATATATCCCAGCCACACTTTACAGAGTCTTCTCTTATTGGCAGCGCAGCATCCCACAGAGCTTTTGAAGCTGTGCCAAAGTCGCCGAGTCCAGGTTCTAATTACAGGTAACTCAATGCATTTTAAGAAATGGTAACACAGAGAGTAAACCAGTTAACATCACAAAATACTAAGAACATTAAGAGTAATGACAACAATATGTCTTCAGTGATCTCTTTGTGAAAGGTTTTAATTGTCCATAGTTACCACTTGACAGAACATGAGGTAACACAGTTTCTTTCCAAGACACTCTGGGAAACAGCTGGGAGAACCAGCACTGCTAATCAGCCTCTAGGAGGCTAGGATTTCATCCATGCTAGCCTGCTGACAAATGATGACCTGTAACCATGGCAGAGGAGTCGCATATGCTCCCGAAGCCCATCTGAACATGTAACATTATGAGCCTCTCTTCCATTGATACACTGTGATTTCTGTGTGTGACACAAAAAGACAACTGCTCCAGCTAAAACACCAGAGCTGCCATTTAACACAAATCTGGCTACAGTTTGGGAGGAGCAATGAGGAATACAGTAGCCAATCAAGATTGTGGGGGCCATTTAAATAGGAATGTAGAATATAATTAATGTAATTAGAATTTGGTAAACACACCCATTGGCTAGGAAGATACTCTGCTGAAAGGGATGGTGGGTTCAGTCAGGTCACACCTGTGTTGCCAGAAGATGTAACAGGATTGAGGGTGATCATTTATTTATATGGCAGCACAATGTAAAGCAAATAAAGAAAGACAAGTCCTATTTCTTGTCAGGAAGCTCATTTCAATAGGTTCTTTCTTCAGGTGATGAAAACATCTGCTTCAGTTGTATTTTCTGAGCAGGTTGTTATCTCACACAGCTCTGCTGAACTTGGCAACAAGGAGCCATTCTGGGCATGGCCTCAGAGCCAAGAATTTCCAGAGCCTTTTGAATTAGCATTACACACTTCAGCTGCTTTTAGCAGCTGGGACAGATATAGAATCAGCACACAATGTGATAGCCATGGCTCCTTTTAAAGAAATAATTCTCAATGGATAGTCAATGAAGGTTTTGATGGTACAAGCAAACAACATTTACAAAAATTACATTTTAATTCTAATCTTTGCTTCATTATTTCAGAGAATCACACAATGGTTGAGATTGGCAGACAGCTACAGATATTGCCTAGTTTAGCCCCTGGCTCAAAGCAGAGTCAGCCGGAGCTGGTTGCCCAGGGCCATGCCAAATCAGGGTTTGGGTAACTCCAAGGACTGAGACTCCACAGCCTGTCTGGGTAACCTGTTCCAATGTTATTTTACTCCCCTCCATCAAGTACACATGGATAAACTCCTCCCATGATCTCTCTTTTCCAGGTTGAACAGTCCCAGCTCTCTCAGCCTTTCCTCATATTGAGAGATGCTCCAAGCTCTAAATCACCTTCACATCCCTTCAGTGGCCTCACTCCAGTGAGCCCATGTCTCTTTTGTGGGGGATCCCAGAATTGGATCTAGCATTCTAGATGAGCCCCACCAGTTTTGAGTAGATGGGAAGGGTCACCTCCTCAGCCTGCTCGCAATGCTTTTCCTAATGCAGCCCAAGATGCCACTATCTTTCTTTGTGACAAGGATATATGTTCACCTTGGTGTCCACCAGGACCCTTCCTGAAAAGCAGCTCTCCAGACAGACACCAACACATACTGCTGCATGAGATTATGCTTCTCCAGGTGCAGATCTTTGTGTTTCCCTTCCACTGTAGTGTTTCCCGCAACGTACATTAGAGAGAATGCCTCAAATGGCACACAAGATCTTGATAAAAATAGTGCAGTTTAGCTAGCAGTGGGATGGTTATAAAAATACATTTTTAAGTTATTATGTGGATTTTTCCTCCTTATGACTTATGTTCAGAGTACTGAACATAATACCCTAAATTTCCTCCTCAGGATGTCAATGGAGTTTAGAAGTCTTCGGGCACGTGACACCAACGCCTGACACATGCATCGATTTTTTTCCAGAGACATTGACTGGAATCTATATTGTTAGCATCTATTAATAGGAAATGATTATTCCATTTTTATTGTTGGGAGTGGGGAAAAAAAACCTCAAATATCTGAGACTGATTTTGCCAACATGTTTTCCTCAGCTCTGTAGTGAGTCTTGTGCACAAGGCAGTATCCTACCTCGAACAAAGACATAACCGCTGTACTCCTCGTAGTACTCTCCCATCGCCACGCGGAGCGTGTAGAGACCTTCGTCTTCCTTGTTTGCATGAGTCAGTGTTAAAGAAGCTCGCTCCCCACTCCACTGCATCTGGACCCATTTGGATGGTGTGATAAGAACACCTAGGAATTAGGGAGTTTCACCATGAGAACCAGCTGGATCTTCTGAGGAATAGATTCTGAATGTGGAGAATATATTGGAATAGCTTGGGAATACGGAAGAGACCATTCTTATTAGACAACATTCCCTCTTTGAAAACAGTCATAAATAACGTCTAATTCTGCTCCTTTGACAACTTTGCCTTTGATTTCAAAGTGTTACTTCAGAAAGCAATACTTTTTTATCAGCTGTTACACAACACTGTGCAACTACTTAAAAAATATCTCGGTGTAGAAATAAAATAGTAAAAGCTATATGAGCTCTATAAATGGGCCACAGAGATGCTGGATCTGATAAAAATGCTTCTAATTTAAATTATTTTTAAGAAATAAAAAATCCCTAGAAGACATCTTCACAATGCTTTGTCAGTTTTCTGTATTTTCACATCAAAATTCTAAATTTTGAAACAATTCTAGTTGAAAAAGAGTAAATATTACCATTGGAAAACCTGAGAAAATGATGACCAAATCATAACGTTGACATGAGCTGAAATAAGTAAAGATTTACATGATGAAGTTTGTATTTCTTCTTGTCAAACATTCTCACCATTTCTGTACCACTCAATATCTGGTTTGAAGCGTTTGATATCAGGATTGATGACAACTGTGCAGCCCAGACTCATTGTCTCGCCTTCTCTCCCAAAGGCTACATCAAACTTGTCGACAAAGCTGATTTCAAACCTGGAAGCATAGCCATGAGGGGTAACAGCAACTGTATAAAAGAAAAAAAAATCTGGTTTTCTTTCCTTCTGTGAGAAGAGTAGGAAGAAAAAGTATTCAGTGATTATGAATATGGTCCCACGTAAAGTTCAAGGTATAAAGAGGAACAATATGCATATTAAGTCATCATCTTCAGAGGTAATTGCAGTGTTGGATAATACAAGCCCTTTCTATCACAGAGAATCACCTATTTCTTTATTCATACAATTCTAGTTCTTACATTGATTTCATTTTAGCAGGGAGAGGCTTCTGCAGAATTTAATTTCAGAATTTTCAAAATTTTAAATCTGGTGTTTTATCATAAGGTTTGATTTATACACTTAAAAAAATTTCTATTTGTGATTAATTATTTATTCAGGTCAAGTTGATCTTTAGCTTATATGGTTCTTCTCTTTTTCCATTTAAACTCCTTGCTCTATCTCAGAGCAGTCATGTGTCCACTCAGCCTTTGTTTTTGTAGGCTAGTAAGCCTTTGTGGGGACTACTATCAATATAAAATGAGGTCTCCAATCCCCCAGGCATTCAGGTAGCCTGTGTCTATACTTGTTCCTGAATTTACCTCTCCTAATGCTGTGTGTCCCAAGTTATGCAGTTTTCCAGACAGAATACCTAAGTGCTTTTCATTTGTACCTCACATACATGGCAGAGGGGCTTCCGTGTTTGTTTTGAAAGCAGCTCAGCTGATAAAACCTAAGGTCAGACTTTCCTTTTATGCAACTAGCCTACACTGATAACTCTCCCTGTGATCAATGAATATATGCAAATTGTGATCTTTCTTTCTCATAACCGAGTGATAGATCCCAGATTTTATTGGAAAAATATGTCCTTGCATTATGCAATGCTGTACATAATCTTGTATCTATAATTTCAGAGCTTTGGTATATGAATGCCAGCTAGTAATGCCTTTGTAGAATATCTGGGATCCTAAGTCTAGAAGTCTCATCTGTCAAACCTTTCATGGGGTTCCTAGGGAACCTTCACCCCCTTGGCATACATGGGTGGATTTTCTTATCACCATGGAAGCATGGATGCAATATTGTTAAAATGTGAGGTTCTCAGGTAAAATGCACTACAGTTTTTACCTTGATATATCCCAAATAGTCTCACTGGGTTCTGCATATTTAATCTTTTCTATGCATTTTCTGTGCATTTTCACAGCTTATGAAATCAGATAAGCAGCAGACAACAATGAAGTCACCTACTCTATGTAGGCTCATGCTTCCCCATGCCATGTTTTACATACTGCAAAAGAGGAAGTGTCTCTCTCTCTGACAGATTCTATTTCATAATGAAGTACAATATTAACAGGATGTTTCTTATATAAGCCAACAGACCTAGAAGGAAATGCCATTTTCCCCTGCTAGTGAGGCTAACACCATGTGAAATTGTAGAGCTCCACACCGTTGTAAATCAGACCTGCTTCTCTTTAAAATAATGTTACTAAATATTCTGCTTAGTCATGTGTCATGATGTCACAACTATAAATGGAAGTGTCAAAGAAACATATTGTAACTTACATGGAGAGAGGGAAAGATTTCTAGAATGCAAAAGACTTGCATCAATTTCTCCCTTGTACCCTACACAGAAAGAGACAAAATTGGTCACTATCACCAAGAGGTAAAGGCTCTGTGAGCCACAAAAGCAAAACTGGTAATGTGCATCTTAACAAAAAAAAAAAACCTTGAAGAAAATATTTTGCAACCTACTCTTTACCACGAGGGAAGCATAAACTGAAACTTCTCCTTTAACATTCATAGCAGAGGCATGATACTGGGCAGTGTCATCAAATTCACACCTGAAATTATAGAAATGATTAGGCAGAGCACCCATTTACTCCTTGGCATAGCCTCTCCAATGTTTTAGATTAAGGAAACCCTCAGAAATCTGGGTAAAATCTATAAAGTAAAAGCCTGTGAGACAGACATACTGGACACTGAACACCGGATGGATTGTAACCATTACGTTTTTCTTAATGTTAAACCTCAGTGTTTAAAATAAATGTCTCTTTTCAAATATCACAGATTTGAAATTGGGAATGCAGTATAAGTGGGAAAAACTCTCTGATAATATTAATGTCTAATTTACTGTCTTCTATGAAGAGATGCCTAACACGGAACTTGTAGAAATGGTAGATTTCAAACAGTATTTTCAAAGGGCACCTGGCAGTATATCAGTTGGCAAATCCAGGTTGTTGTTGATTAGGCCTCATGTTTGCAATGTTTTTAATGCAAAGTGAGTGCAAAAATTTCCCATCTGGAAGATGAGTACTGTTAAATATCTTTCTTGTGTGTAAGTGAGGATATCTCAGGTCTGTTCCTCATGTCAGTAAGAATTGTGAGTTTTGCTATACTTGAAAAACAGTTAACTCACATGTTTTTACACGTTTAACTGTACTCATCACCAGACAGATGGAAAAAGTAATCATAAATGTCCCACGTTGCTGACTCAGCCATAAATAGAATATCCAGATAAATAATCCAGATAAATAGCTCAGGTAAATTTCATGTCCTCTACTGAGGTAAACTAGAACTGATTCAACATTTAGTAGACAGCATTCACCACAGCTGATATCACCTGACTTGATATCTCTTACATCCCCAAGAGGTATGTTCACATTTTGCAGGTCTCATTCTACAGCAACATTTCAGACCAAGCTTTTTGTTAAATTATTAAATATTTCCTTACTCGGTAATCTCCAGGGAGTGCAGCCCATATCGACTTTGAATGATATACTTGCCAGGGTGAGCCTGTACATCAATGGGCACATTATTTTTGTACCTATGGAAAAGCAAAGAAGCAGTATGTCACAAAGAGAAGTCATTCTATGCTTTAAAAGGTCAAGTGCTTGATATTTGAAGTAGAACATCAGCTTCTGTGTGTTTCTCCTAGATAAACTGTATTCTAACTCCCTGGGAAGACATTAAATATCTTTGGAAGTGTAACCTTTCTCTCTTTCTCTTTGACCTGCCCCAGGTAGATTTTATTCTCAAATTAAAAGGAGAAAATAGTCTTGAGTGGGATGAAAATCAGTTCATGTTACCATGAACTTCACGTTAGTACTTGTAAAGGAAAGGAGGAGTCTCATGAGCAACATCTCAGAGTTTTGTAAATTGCAAATAAAATTGCCTCCTTTCTTACTATCTATCATAAACATTTTGTTTGGTTTGCATATTTGACCTACTTTTAAAACCTTCATATACACAAAAAATGTTAGGTAGAAATTTAACTTATTTGCTTACTTGCAACTTAACAGTTAGACTGGCATACACTTTGACTGTTTTCTGGCACAGATAGGAGAAGTTTACTGTTCAAAATTCCCAGTACATCATTTGAAGGAATGAATGAACCAGTATGAATGATCAGTAGTGAGCTGGTACTGTTAATTTCAGAATTTATGTAGACAGCTTGAAACTCACATAGTGGAAGAACAGTGGTGCATGAGAAATTCTTCCTCTTCAATTGTTGCATAAAATATCACTCATTCTGGACAATACATGGTGCAATCAAGTAAATGTTTGAGTGAATCCTGTCTTAAGCAGGCATTGGAAATACGGAAAAAACTGGCAATAGAAGTCTAATAAAGAAATTGCCCTCTGAATTGTATTCAGTACATTTGGCATTGATTTCAGGTCCATAAAGAAAAAATGTTTCCTAAGAGAGTGTCCTACTTTAGCATAGCTTTCCTTGTTCTCCATGAGGTATATATATATAAAGGAAGTGGAATGATAAGGGATGATAGATAAAAGTATCTTCACCTTTTACTCTGACGTAGCTTAAACAAATCTTTCTCCTCACAACAGATAACTAGACAAAGAGGTTTGCTTCTTAATTTCAGATTTTATATTTTAAACCTTTCGTGATTTTTGGTCAGGAAAGGGAACTAGTCTGGTGCCAGTGGCTTGCCCCACTTCACCAAACAAATCAGTAATTAATGATTTTATTTTCACCAAGAATATTATTAGTTGAATATATCTCAAGATGAAGCTATATCCACAATAAATCTGAAAACTGTCTTTCAGCACCATCAGCGTTGTACAGTAAAGAATATTTTTCTGGCTACAAATATTTGGGCATAGTAATACACTGGGAGTTTTCCAAGCATTTAAGTAAGGACCATAAACCCCAATGCTTTTCATCCTGATCTTCCTCTCAGCAAAATGTCTGTGAAAAGGGGCTCAGTGCAGGGCAGTACTCTCTATTTTGCACATCAATCATTTGCAGAGATGCCTGACCTCATTAATCTATTATCCTGGCTTAGGCAAAGAATAATACATGAGCCCAGCAAGAGTAATACATTCACCACCACTCTTCACCTCATCTGTGAGCTGGTGCCCCCCAGACCAATCTGCCTGGGAACATCAGGGCATCTTTATATTACATCCAGTGTGTCAAATATTTTAGAAAAATCAAATAATGCCATCAGTTTGTAATATTTTCCAGGGAATATGAAATCCTGTAAACAGGACTTAACTCCACAGTACCTTTACATTTCCTCCAAAGGGCTGGGCAACCCTTGGATCCTATGGCAGCCAAGTTGTTTGGCAGCACGGGGTGCTGTGTAGAAACAAGCTTTAACTGAGTCATGACAGTAGCAAGAAGACTTTCACTTCTTTTGTCTTCATTATCAGGTTAGTAAAAATTAATTGATTCAATTTTTGCTTAATTATATTCATCTGTAGAAAGAATAGGGCTCATATTAGAAGGACCACTTGTTATTTCTGGAAATGCAAATTCCAGAGCAGCCAAGTCATTAGCTAATATGGGAGTGCGACCTCCCACTGTCATTAGGCACTGATAGTTTATGCTTTCTGCTACTGGTTTCAAATGTCCTGGGTTTTCCATGTGCTTTTTTTCTCCAAGGGAGTCAGAACAGCTGCATCAGGCAGTAAGCTTTTCTTAAGAGAATGTTCATAAAGCTTTGTAGTTTTTCAGGCACAGCATGAAAAGGTCTTCATTGCTTATACAAAGAATGACTGCTTGCAATATTCTACTGACATTTTGTTTGTAGGGCTGAATGAAAGCTGACAGATCCAGGTCAGCACTGTTCTATATCTTAGAGCAAAGACACCTGCTGAAATGGATGTGAACTCTTCTTTTTATTTTTCCATTAGTAGCCTGTGGCAAACTGAAATCCCTTTGGAACTCAGATGTACAGTAAAATGATGTATTAATTTCCACCATCCACATTTAGCACTTAGCTGAAAGGCTGTTTCACAGTGAGAGCAACAGCAGACAGCTGAAGGCTCAGTTTAACCATGTCAGGTTTTGGGGATAAGGTGAATCTCAACCAAAGTGAAAATGACCCAGCTCTTGAATTCTTGGGTAGGACTCAGGTTACAGAGCTGGATTACAGCCATGAGCGTAGCTGACCATCGCTTATATCCAGCTGAGACCGGATCTGAAGGGTTTGTTTGGAATCCTCTCCAGGAGGAACGTGAACACAGGGCACTTGCAACCCTTACAGGATGGGAAAACTGTGCCCATGCAGAGCCTGGCTATCAGTTGTCAGAGTCTAAGGAGAGAGATCAGTGACTTTGTGGACTCAGCTCTGGCCTGTTAACACGCCTCTTAGTAGCAATTTTTGACAGGCCCTGAGATTAAGGTTCTTAAGACCTAAATAAATGCAGAATCCCTTAAGCAATTCAAGTAGCAAATTGCAATATACGATTATCACGTAACATCTTGATATACTAGATGTTTTCCTTCCAATTCAGCATATTCTGGGATTCTGTAAAATTTTCCAAGAGACTGCAAAGCTTTCAGCTTATTTGGATGGTTCCAGATCTACTTGACATCATTGATTTCAAACACTTACAATGTGTCTGCTATGACTACATCATCATTATTGAGATTACACAGCATTGCCAGGGGATTTCAGCTTCATGGAGATTCAGTACTATAACTGCTCAGCTGCCAAGAAGTTTGCTAGTGACCAAAGCCTGCTTTAATGCTTCAGGGACATTAGTGTCATTTGTAGACTAAACACAACTATTTGGAAAACATTACTAGAGATAGTATGATAGATTAAACTGCTATTTTTCCCTAATCATTGACAGAAGGAATATATTTGATGTCTCTACTAAATAAAAAAAAAAATCTATGTATTCCTAGTGCTGTTACAAAAATATTTAAAATATTATTATATTAATTAATTTACTATAATAACAATATATAATTTTTTGTTATTATTATTACTTCATTTTAATTTTTTGTTCTTTTCCTGTACAATGTGACTTGAAAGGTGTTAGACAGGCCTGTCATCAGTGCCTGATTATTTTTTTTAATTTAACTTATATCTTCTCAGCAAAATGACTACATTCACTAAGATGACTTCAGATTCTGGTAAGTGGTGCCTTTCAGTGCCAGGGATACAAACTTACCATGTAACACGGGGTGCTGGCCAGCCAGCCACGGAACAATTGAATTTAACATTTTCCTTTTCCCAGATAGTGTGGGAACGAGGCTCAATGATAAACTCAGGAGCATGTAAGAGTTTATCTTGATTCAACTTTTTATGGAATGCCTGAGTGTCTTCTAGCTGGAAAAGAAACATTTTATTATAAATTTGATTATAACAGCAATTAGAAGTGGAAATTATTAACACCTTCTGCCCCCCCAAAAAAGTGCAAAAACCCCTGCAATTTTTATTTAAAAGTCAAACAGACATACTTAATGTATTTATCTCACCTGGACACAGAAAACAAAGTTTTCATTTTCCAGAAGTTCTCCTTCCAAAATAACTAGACTTGATTTTAGAGAGCTTTTCCCCTCAAAACTATTCTAAGTAAACTAATTTTCCACATTTAATTACCTCTTTATTATTTTAAATACAGAGTGAAGGTGAAATAGGCCTGAAACTCAGATGTCTTCCATACTTTTGCTGTAATACAAGACTGTCCATGCCTAGATCATCTCTGACAGAACTACTCTCAAACTTTTCCTCTTTCATCCTCCCAGGTAACTGGTTCAACTGCTTGACTAGCCACAGAGCTGGAAAAAACTCCCAATATGAATCTTACTTTCTGCAAACTAAACTATTTATTTTCTGCCTTAACTTTTGCAAATATGGAGAATTATAGGTCCCTGTATTCAGATTATTAAAAGAGGACTTTTATAAAATGAGCAAGACCAGTTTTCTTTACAATGGTTTCTCAGTCCTGGACAGGTTTTATTTGTCTTCAACATTCATCAGGCAGTGACTGTTCCTTATCATAGGTCCAACAGACTCCAACACAATTAAATAACTGCTCCTTATGTGTTACTGAAAATACTCTAGATTGGCATTTGTTTTACAACATTAAATTATAACATTTACTGACATTAAATCGACTGGTGTTAAATTTGTGACCTTTTATAACTCTCAGATCCTGAGGGACTTCTACCTAGCCAGGCACTGGTCATTTACTTGATCTTTTCCTTCTGTGTGCAGTAATTTCCATTGGTTCTTATCAAATTTCACCCTCACTGTTTCTCAATTTTTGAGATGACGTTGCATTTTTTACCTTGTCCTTGCAAGTGTTTATACCCTTTCCAACCTTATGTCATAAGGATATTTTATAAGCATATCACCAATTCTTCTGCTTAAAACAATAAATAATAAAATATAGTAATAGTATAGCATAGTAATATAAGTAGCATAGCAATAGAAATAAAGAAATACATTTGCACTTACATGTCCTGGCAGTCTGGTCACAACATATTTGTAACTGTGCTCTGAGTATTATTTTTTAAGAAGTTGGACAATAATGCACACAATTAGAGATCCAGTTCCAGATGTTCCTCCCTAATTTACACCTAATTTACACCCAATGATTAAAACTCCAGAGTGGACACTTTGTACAAGCTTGTTCTCAGGCCATAAAAGTCCAGAAATTACCCATTCACCTACTTACGACCAAAATATATAGATAGATGGATATAGATATAGGCACCTTTACTCTTTGCCCAGCAGCTGCCTTATCCTCCAGCTGAAGGATGCTGTGCCATTTAAATAGGTGTGGGCATGATCAAAGAGCCTTCCCTGGTCCCCTACTCTGTCCTTTTCTCTCAGCACAACAGAAACATTCCTGGTGTCTGCCTCAGGCATAGTGCCTCTTTCCTTATCCATTTGATACCTAGATAACAAGGCTTTTAAGTAATTCAAAAGATTTCCATTGAAAGTACTTTGGTTAATTACTACCATTATTGCAATTGCCTGTGGAGTAAGTCAGGGCCCTGGTGTGCTAGGCACTTTACAAACAGCAAACAAAAAAAGACTCCTTTTCTTTTCCAGCTTAAGTGTTCATTGCTACTCTTTTACCGTTTTCTTCATGGCCACACGTTCAGCAGACTCCCGGATCGCCACTTTCCTTGACTTTTTTTCATGATGCTCCTCTTCAGAAGTTGTCTTGGCCACCTTGCTGACGCTAACTCCTTCACCTGTGGCAAAAAGGTTCCTCTTGGCAACATATGCAGCACTTTCTTTAATTCTCTCTTCTTCAGTGTCTGTGATACCACTGATATTCACTTCTCTGAAAGAGTTTTTAAAAAGCAGAATCCCATTGGTAAATGCTGAGAACATGTTCCATTTGTACTTGCTACCAAATTAGCCACTACAGAGGCCAACACTCTTCTGCTACTACAGTCTCATATGTATTCAAAGCAGAAACATGGAGGGGCTCTGCAGAAAGACTGAGTATTTCACTGTCAAAAGTCTCGGCCATTTTCAGTGCCTCTCCCTCTAAACATGCCATACACATTTTCAGTTTAACCATTATCCTACTGTGTTTTTTCATCTCCATCACTATAAAGATGAGTGTAAGGCATAACCACAGATCTTCAGTTATTAACTTACAGCTGCAGTGTTCATACCAAGACTGCCAAAGGGGCAGGAGATAATTGTAGCTGTAAAACAATGTCCTCATTCGGGATTTATAAACCCCCCCATATCACTGTAGATAACAAAAAGTTCTCTTCTTTCATAGAAAATTCAATCCTATATTGCTTTCAGGAAGATAATTAAGGATTTTCTTGAAGCCTTCTCTTCAGGCTTTGTACAGAGGTGAGACACAAAGAACTCCCAGTGGGTGCAATCTTGTTTCCATACTCACATGTGGATGTACCATTAAAACCATATTGTTTTGGCACTGTCAGGACATTACAGCTGTTGTAGTAGTACATATACAGTGAGAGTTCCTTTGTGAGAAACAGGGGAGTAGAAACTTCCACAGGCATTAATGAGTTTGATTTACAGCCCTGGAAAGAGCTTGGGTTGATGTAATGATAAAGGTATACAGATGTAAAGCAGAAGGATTATAAACTTATGTTTCTATAGTTATAAGTAAGAATATGTACTGGGTGATATGGTGAAGGGTTTTTAAGTATAGTAATGTGATTTTATAGTTTAAGTTAAGAATTTAGATGTTATAATAGAAGTATATGTGTGTATGTGAGCTAGCAAGTTATTGGTTGTGGAACAGACGCAATGCAGTAAAAAGAACCAAAGGTGACAGGTTATAAAGTCAAAACAAAGCTTTGTGTTAATTGCTTATTGGACCAAAAAGTTATAAATTGCCATGTAACTTTGAAAGTTGTGACTGTCTTCAGTTAGGGCGACTTGTTACTAAATACACGGCCTCTGAGACTGATGCCTTGTTTGATTTCTCAAGTAATAAATCGTGATAACCATGACTGTCCCATCTCTATAATAAGGCACTGACGTTCCTTGACTTAAGAAGAAGCATTAATATCCTCCTGCTGAATTTAGTAACTTTAAGGGAATATTAGATAGCACACTGAAATCAAATTCTGTTTAAATTCTCATTAAGTGCCCGTCTTGCAAGCACTATAGAAACATCACCTCTGTTTCTAGAGTGCACTCAAGCACAGCCTCTCTTTTATCATAAAACACTTACTACTACTACAAAGCAAAAATATTAGGAAGAATGATGTTTTTTCTGTTTTCTTTAAGATTGCATTTGATAGCAGATCCCAATACTCAAAAAATTTGGATTAAGCTCAGAATTAACTGTCCAGCCCTTTATCTATGAAGTCAATTCAGTGAGATGCAAGACAGTCAAGCAGTGGAATGTGCTGTAAACTTAATTACATTTAAAAACTGCTGAAAAGACTAAAAATCTTACTTAAGAGTATAGAGCTTTGACCACCTTCAAACTCAACTTCCTGTGTTTCAGTCTCCTTTAAGAGGATGATCCTTAAAAATCAGTGGAATGATAGATTCCTTCCACTTAGGCACATGCCCCCATAAATATCACCTGAAGCTGCAGATATATGGAGGAGGATTTTGAAAAATCAGTTTAATGAATATGGATATGAATATAGCTATCTATATTCATTTTAAATTAATCCATGGCATTTTTCTTCAAAGGCAAACTGATACTATTTCCTCCTTAATTACAGTAGTTAAGATATCAGCAACTTCACAGTATGGACTGGTTTCTCAAGGCATTAAGCATCTTTTGGGAACTGATGAATATCCTCTGACTAATATAGAACTCATCCTAGTCATCTGCAGTTGTAATCCCCAGATGCTTTTGATCAACAGTATTAAATATTTAGATTTTCTAATAATTTCTCCCTGTTATACTCTTCCCAGATCAAAGAGAAACATGTTCCCTGAAGTGACAAATGCACTAAACCAGCAAACCATACCATTTAAGAATTGATTTTACAGTCAGGTCTCGAGAGTTTCAGTAGAAACCCCTTTTCAAACAGTTGCAACCCAATGCAACCCTGAATGGCACACACAAAATATAATTTTAAGGGTATCTGC
The DNA here is from genome assembly GCF_041296385.1 of Aphelocoma coerulescens. Taxonomy (NCBI): domain Eukaryota; kingdom Metazoa; phylum Chordata; class Aves; order Passeriformes; family Corvidae; genus Aphelocoma; species Aphelocoma coerulescens. The sequence goes on along the minus strand of NC_091015.1, from coordinate 117,401,214 downwards.
CAACTACAGTCCTTTGGCATAGGCTTAGTGATTGCAAATAGTTCCATGAGCCACATTCAGTGGCTCAGACCACATTAAGGTCTGGGTGTTTTATTGTCTAGAATACTGTCTGGCTGTCCATAATTTTCTCTTGCAAGGATTAGCCCAGGTGTTTAAGAGGATCAGTTGCAAAGTGAATAATCTGAGAAAAGTAGCTTTTCTACAGCAGAACCTGAGGGTTCTGAAGTAGAACTAAATAATGGAAATGGTGACACATCGCTGAAGGTCACCCAGCTCCAACCAACTCATGGAGAGATGATCTTTATAAATAACTATTCCTTTTAACAGCTATCTTCCCATGGGAAACAACACATCAGTTTCACTGGCGAATTTGGGAATGACATATAGCATGCACATGGTTCAATGGGCTTCAGCTGTTATCCTTCAAACAAAAATAAATATCTGACAGGAATGTGGCATGCAACTTCTGCAGTCTTGGCATGTCATGAGCATGATACCAACAGAGGAAAGCCTAAAACAGATACCATCCCATGCCATGTTGGGTTGAGCACTCTGACAATCATCATATGCTCTTTTTAACTAATTTTTTTAAAAATTTTTTTAAAAATCCCAAAACAAAAATAAAACTTTTTGGATCATTTCAGTGGTAGAAAAGCACACACGACTTTCTGAATTGCCATATGCAAAAGGTAAGATTGATACCAACAAAAAAAAAAAAAAAAAAAAAAAAAAAAAAAAAAAAAGAATAACAGTGATGCAAGAATCTGACATATCTTCATATCTTTTAATGTATGATCCCAAAATATTGCACAGACACAAATAAATGAAACTATGCACCATCACATGGAGTTAGATATTATTGTATGCATTAAAAAATAAAATTAAATTATTTCTTAAGATTTGTTAAGATGTTAACATGATGTTTCTAAGATCTCAGAGGCCTGTAAAAAAGCTAAGTACTAATCAACAGTTGTGCTTTTCAACTATTGCCCAACACTATACATTTTACTTGTGTAGACTCAAGATACAATGAAAAGGAATGATATTTGTGCTTGAGGGCATGGGAGACAGATGATGGTGAGCTGCTACATAAGTATAAACACTGGCTGAGATGCAAAAGTAGTGAAGAGCCTTGAGAATATGTTATCTCAAGTTTTGTGTGACTGTCACATTTTTATGCGTTTCTGTCACAGAAGATACAGATGAAACTCCAAAACAATTTTTTAAAAAGGCAACAGTGTGTTTCTTAATGTTGGTTTGATCAAAGAGCAGTGAATCCAACACAGGAGTGTACAAGGGATGAGAAAAATTTACTCAAAGATAGTGGGAGGGAGTTAATAAAAACCAAAACTACTGGTCTCATCATAAAAGCATCACAAATGCTCAAAAGGCCAGAGCAATAACATCCTCCACTGACAAGTTGGAACTCAGTTCACATGAAACCACAAGTTTGGATATAAAGCAGAAGTGCCATTGGGTGTTGGTTAAGCAGTAGACAGAAAAGCACTGGCTCCCAGAAACAACTTGGAAGTGTCCCTTGAAAAATGCCGTGCTGCAGAGGAAAGACAAGTTGAAGGGAGGTTTCTGTTCAGCTGCAGGTAGACAAGAAAATTTTCTCCTGGCCTCTAACCAGGAAACAGTTTTCCACACTACACCCCAATATTTATTAATCTGAGCAAGTGACTATGCTGGAACTGCTGGAGACTCGTACTAAAATCACTATGCCATACCCCAAAAAGGGCAGGGGACCTCTTTGCTAATGTTGGTTCTGGCTTCCACATAAAGTTCGCGTTCAGCTTTACTGAGAACACTTCTGCAATAAGGTGTATTACATCAGTAGTAACCATGCAATAAATACCACCAACACGTGAGATCAGTATGAATCATTACAATGGATTTGAGAAAGCATTTGGTTTTATTCCAGGTTTTCCCTGTGCCAAGGCAAGATATTAGCACGTTGTTTCATTGTTTCTATGTTTAATGCTTGGTCAGAGACATTTGATTACGGAACAAGCCTTCAAACAAAAATAATAAGCTAAATAATGTGGACAACATGCTTGCCAGGTTCCATATAAGCAGAGTTATAATTATATTTTCATTTCATAGAAAGTGTCTCTGACAATGTGTTGTAAACAAAGTCCAGACCCATGGGTTCATTTGTCCTGGCTCTGGACGATCAATGTCGGATTTTCTGCCAGTCAGTTGACTTCTCTTTGTCTTTTTATCACTCATGTGAAGTGCAAACTATCACCATAAGATCCACGAGTATAAAGACAGATTAATGGATTTGTTATTTTATAATTTGTTAATAAAATGTCAGAAATAAGATACCAAACAAAATGAAAATTAACATACCGTCCTGTGAATATGGGCACTGAGTAGTCTATGGCTTCATTCTCTTTGTCCTCTGATATCAAACTCTGTTTTGCTCTCTTTGCTTTGGGACTCATCTTATAGGATTGATCTTCTATCATTAAGTTGGAATTTTTCAGTCTGAAATAAAAATTATATTATTAAATACAGGAAATAAGCTGTTAAGAAGCACTCCAAAACACAATTAAAGTACTAAAATTTTTTTGCTGTCTTATTTTGTAATCAAGAATTTACATTTTTAATAGCTATAGTTTCAGAGTTATTAAACACATAACTAAGTGTACTTTTCACAATCTCATCATTACAAACTTACCACTGATGCCCCTTGATATTAAATCTAAATAGATAAACAACATACCCAGTAGCAATGTACTTTTAATAGCTTTTGGTTTGGGACTTGGGGAGTTTGTAATACCCAGTTTTGATAGATCCTGAAGTCACTGAGACCACTGGGTAATTCTAGAGATTGTATCTGAACTCATAACCTCTACTTTTCCAAAATTTACCGTCCTGAAATTGTGTGGTCCTGAAACAAAATGGTGGTGTGCAAATATATTCAAAGTAATTATGTGTTCAAGTCTCTCTACAGAAATTGTAGGGCAGTGCACTGCTCAGAAACCAGTGCTGTCATTCCCACTGCTCTCCCACATCACTCCAATCCATTGGAAGAGAAGGGTTGAGCGAAGTAACACTGTTTAACATAGCACAGATAAATGGAGGATGATGGGAAAGGAGGACGAGCTTCCCCCTGTCCTCACCAGCCTGGGAGGGATTCTGAAGAGTATGAAATGTATTTGAGGCAATCATTTTAGGTTAATTTTTAAAATAGTTACAAACTGTGTAAACAAAGCTCCAAACACCTGGTCCTCCTTTGCCAAAGCAGCACATCTTTAATTCCCATATCTATGGAGTATGCTAATTATTTGTCAGCCTTATAAATCCCCAAAGTGTCTATTCACCTGTCTTGCAACATCACCACAGAAAATCACATGTGAGTCTGCTTTGGTCTGGGGATTTGTCTACACAGTATGAGCTCCCTGCTTGCATGTGCTGATAGAGGAGCAGAATTATGGTTTCTCAGCAAGGCTCATTAGCCCTGACATGTGCCTGTACCAGGGATAACCTGCTTCCCACACCCTGGATAGCTTACACTGGTGTCTCTACACAGCATGCTGCACACATATATCAAACCTCGTGCTAACACTGGGCCCCTGGGAATGTTACACATGCATAATGTAATATAATATTATATCCTTGGGCTAATGTTTTCCTTAGGCTGTATCCCTGCAAAAGTACCACCACCAACACACGAAGAGTGCTTAGTTTCCAAAATATGTGCCAGTAATCTATCCACTGAGACTGTGTGCGAGAAGGCACAGGTCCACTTTCATTCTCCCATCTTTCCTTCCTTCATTGCTCTGTGTCCATCCCTTTGCCCAGAATGAGTTCTCTCCCTACCCAGTTCCTGTTAAATCAGTCTCCCATTCTCTAGCTCTCTTGCTGTCTTTCTTAATGTAATTGCTCTGTGCTCCCCAGGTGCCACCATGGCCAAGCCTACAGCACTACTGCCAAGAGATGCTCAGTACAGGGGGTGAAAGCAACCATACACTGCTTCTCCTTCCTTCCTTCTCTCTCTGTAACCTGGTTTCCATGCAAAAGAAGGCACAGCCAGTGAGGGCACACCACAGGACTCAGGCCAAGGGTTTTCCATGTCAGGCACCACTGGGTCAGCCAAGGCACAGACCACATCCACAGGAGAGAGTTGCTGTGGGCTCTGGTCTCCGACACCAGGCACTGCCCAGGACAGCCAGGGATGGAGGGCAAGACAGGCAGATCCAGCTTTAGGGACAGAAATCCAAGCAGAGAACACTGGGGAGCAGGCCAGGCAGAGTACAGTAAAAACAAAGAGACACACTGAAACAGGGTGTGCAAAGGCCTCACTCTTGGCTTGGAGAATGATGTGGTGCAATCACTACAGCAAGCCACAAATGCACTAGGAGAACTCATCAAATAAGTGATGAGAAACATCACAGGCAAACTATTTTCATTATTTTTCTTAATTGAACTAGAGCCTGTAAGGAGCTGCAGATCTTTACTTAGCAAGTGACTTTTATTTTTGTCCTATTTTAAAATGGGTCAAACCTGGAATTTTGACTCTGACTGCCATTAGATTTCCTCAGAGCTTTAGGCTGAACCTGTTAGGAGGCCACTTGATTCCTGGTTGTTTCTAGATCAAGAAGGATCACAGTACCAATTGAACTTAAGTTAAAATGTCAAAAAGTTTCTATTTTCATAAAAGTAGTTGAAATGTGGTGAAAATTTCAGCTCAGGCATTTACAGCACTGTTAATTCCAGACCAACACATTAGTCCTAAAGGAGAGTTTGGCCTTGCTGTCAGTTTAGTTTTCATTTAAGGTCCAGATTACACACTCATGTAGGGAATTAATAGTTAGCATATATATCAGTTCCCATCACTCCCTGCTAGGCATTTTATTGATGTCTTTCCTGTATGGTAGTGGGGGTTTCCTATCTTTCACTTACAACTCTCTAAAATTATTTGAAAAGGTAAGAATAAATTGTTATAGGTTCTGTTTGTTTGATGGCTGTTATTTTACTCAAACACTCTAAGTGTTTGAAGTTGAATGTCTCACCTTCATGACCATATCAGAGCACCCAGCTGGTGTTTTCAGAGAGATAGCCAAAGTCACTCCAAAATGTTCTTTAGAATTGCACTGCATAAACCAAGAGATGAGTTCAATAAATTTGAAGCAGCAGAAAACATTTCTCTTTTCCAAATCTTATCATTTGTTTCTGTTCTGGCCGAGCTACATGGAGGCTAGTAGAAACACATATTCAAATGGAGCTCTGAGAAAACAAGTTGAACACTATTCTATCATGAGGTTAATTTCCCTGTTTTCCTTTTGTGTTCTTACTATTTCTTCCTGTGCAACACAAAAAAACAAATCCTGCTTAAAAACCATTATTTAGGTGGCCCAAAGGAGGACTCTGCTTCTTGAACCAGATTCTAAAATCTTGCCCTTTATTTTAAAACGTTCCAACCTTTTACCTGATATGTGGAACAGAATCTCCCCAGAGGAGAAGGAGCAGGGTATCAGTGCTCTCTAGTTTCATAGGAAGGAACAGTACCATGACCTTTTAACATCTTTCAGCCTCATTTGATATGCCCAGCTAGCATATGTATATTTTTTTCCAGGTCAGATACTATCTGTACTGGCTTATCAAGGTTGGTGACCCAAGCCTACTGTCCTCACTTTAGGTTGGTTTTCAGCATGTTAAAATATCAACACCAGCATTTTTCTAGTTTCTCAGTAGAGTCACTGAGTTGTAAAAGTCACAGGCATTGTCCTGTAGAGATTTAAAAAACAGATGCTATTAACTTTTCCCTCTAGCCCAACAGAGGAACTAAAGAAAACACTGTGCAGGGCATCTGAAAATCCCAAAGAGGTGTTTTGTTCTGTTCTGATGTCTTATTCTTAGACAGAGAATATGTTGGCACTGCCCTTGTTTCTGTGCCTGAAGGGACAGGTTTCCCATGCTGCACAAAGAGAGTCTGCACCCAGTGGATGTAGAAATGTGTTCTGGGATCAGACCACAACACCCTATTCCTTAGTTATTTCACTCCTGAATGAAAAGGAACAATGTAAGCTCTTTTATACCTCTACAAAATCATGTATCTTGTCCTAAGCAGAAAGAGATGATGGTATACACAATGGTTGCACCAGTTGTACTTGCTGGAGAAGCTCCATTAGCCACAAGGCATTTTCCTGGCTCTCTTTTAGCAGCTGCTTCTTTCCTAATATGCACTATTTTAACTTACTGTAAATAGGAGATAGTGGATTGGCAAACCCAGTTACAGGAAAGGAAAAAAAAATATTTTCAGAACAGAACTCTTTAAATTCAGCCTTTAAAAATGAGAAGTACTTTCTTGTGACTATATTCATTTTGAGTTGCTGACAGGTTTGTCACAAGCCCAGGCAATATTGCTGGCAATATTCCCTAACACAGCTTCCACAACAATTTTATTTGAAGGGGAATTGTTTCCACATAGCAGGTCTCATTAAAACAATTTCCAAGCTTGGGGATGACATCTGGAAGCCAGCTTCTTAACTCTCACCTATAATAAACCAAAGGATAAGCAGTGCCAAGACCATGGTCTTCTCATATTTCTGGAAGTGTATTATTTACTCAGCCTTGTCCCGATCCTGGTTACAATGTTGCTCAGAAGAGCATTGGCTCTCACTGGCAGCCTAATTAATTGCAATTTAGAAGGTCATCTCTCCTTCCTTTTCTTGGTACACCTGAATTACACCATGTCTTCTTCGCTGTTTTGCTTGACCTGCAAAATACACGCAAATGCCTGAGCCACACCAGTAACTTCTGTTTTCCCTCCAAGCAGGTGTCTGGCCCTTTGGGTGACAGATAATCTGTCTGTGACACAATGGGATTATCTGATACTGCTAGACAGGAAAATAACACATGGAAAAACAGTGAAAGTTTGAGCAAAGGCAAATCACTGAGCTCCCACAAAAAAAGATTTAAATGAGTTTAATCCAGCAGTCCGGTTTGACAGGCCTGTTGTGCTATAAGCAGCTTTGGCAGATCGGACTGAAAGCTTCTCAGAAGCACACGGAGGATGGAGCGCTGCTGTGGAAGGTTTTCCCACAGAAGCCAGCTTTCCCATGCTGGCAGCCCCCAAGGATTGGATGGGGAAGAGGATGGATGGCCACAACATCAGCTTGTGGGAGATATACATCCCTCACCTGTACAGAGCCTCACGGGAAGCAGCACACGTCGCTTTTCCTGCCTCTGCTGAGGCCAAAGAAAAAGTGCTTGGCTAGAGACAGCCCCATGAGCTGGTGGGGAGGGCTGGGTGTGAAGAGGCAACCTCTACGTGGTGAGATGCTCTTCCTTTTGGGAGCCCAGATGTCTGCACCTTTGCCCAACTGCAAAGCTTCCGTACTTGCTCTTGATTTTGCCAGTTTTCGTTTCTTTCCTTGTACTTCTCAAGCTGTTGTGGTGTGAAGAAGATGTGGAATGTGGGGGACAGGCCACTTGCACATGGAAAATTTTTTGTCCTCCTGAAAAATCAAGCTGTGGCTCCTTCAAACTGCCTGTGTCCACACTCCGGCAACGTTTTTCACTCAAGTGAGGCTTCAACATCAGAGAACTGGGTCTGGGTCAAGGTCTTGCAGGTCACTCAGTTCCTAGTCCTTCTCCACTGCTCTCCCCATGATAAATTCCTCACATAGCACTACTGCATGCCAGCACTCTTGCTTCATGAACACTTTTTTGTACTGTGACTACAGAAAAGGATGAGACTTAAATTTTGCAAGAACAATAAGTTTAACAGAAGCTACTTTAGATAAAAATAAGAAGTGTCCTGAATAGAAATTTAGTATTTGAGTTTTTCTGTTGGGATTTAGGGTGTTTTTCTGCAAAACTATATCCGTTATGCAAAAAAGTATATTTGATGGTCATATTCACTGATATGCAATCATCAGTTGTTAGCTGAAAAATTTTGTTTGGATTTGGATTTCTGTGTCGATTCTGGTTTCAAGCAAACACTACTGTTGGGGTCATTTAGGTACAGCATTTCAATTCAAGGTCTTTTCTACTTCTAGAAAATTAGAAGAGTTTGAAGACTCTTTTTTTTTTTTTTTCCCTACACCAATCTTTTCATATGGATGAAAACAGAAAATCTGATTTTCCTAATATGTTTGAGTAACACTTTTTGTCTCCACATTATCCCTTGAAGGGTTTTGGGTTATCTGGGAAAGCCAGCACAAATTTGGCAAGAAGTCCTTCAAATTTGAGCTAAATTTAACCATAGAATTGCATTATTTTTCCACTTTAGCTCTTGCAAATTGCAGAAATATGGGCTGCAAAAAAAGAAATAAATACCAACATAGAGGCTGTATTAACCATAAACCCTAGTTAAATATTGAGATTTTCATTCAGAAATATTGTCTCCTGTGTTAATTAAGTTTTGTGTAAGACAGATTGGAATCACATCTGTCTAATCTTTAGAGTCTTAGGTAGCAGCACTGAATTTCTCAAACTTCCAACACAATGACAGGATCACAGAAATAAAGACGTTGCAGCTGAGACATTCTTATCTCTGATCAATCTATTGGCAACTCTTGTACAGAGCATTATATATGCAAATATGCTCTTTTAAACCAAAAGCTTTTATCTCAAGCAAAACCTCAGGAAACCTGGAAATATTTTAGGTTCTCTCTCAACTAAGCAATTTAATTTCCTTCAATATTACACTTCTTATATTAGAGTTCTTCTTAATGAAAATATACAGGTTTTAGAAGAAACTCATATGACAACTGAAGTGCTTGTGACTGGGACTCAGAAAAGGGTTTGTTTAAACAATAATTTTTCACATCTTGAAGTTCCTTTTTTTATGGGAACCTTTTCTCTAAGAAGAAGGAGGCTTTGGCTTGGGGTCAGCTATAGAGTGCAGGCACAGTTGCATCACTGCAGAAATTTGGGATATCTTCCCCTACCCAGCTCCCTTTGGAAGCAAAACCCTCAGTCCCAGCACCTCCAGTTTCCTATTTTTTCATTATAAATGAGATTCTCACTGCTTCGTTCAGTGGTTAATTATCTGCACAAGTAAAATTCTTTCAACAGCAAAGCCTGGATATGACCCAGCCTAAGACAATCAACTACAGAATCATAGACTCATTAAAACCTCTAAGATCATCAGGTTCAACCAGTAACCCAGCACTGCCAAGCCCACACTTAAACCATGTCCCTAAGTGCCACATCCACACATTTTTTAACACTTCCAAGGATGGTAATCCCACTATGTCCCTGGTCAGGCTATTCCAATACCTGACCACCCTTTCAGTGAAAAAATGTTTCCTAATTTCCAATCTAAACCTCCCCTAGTGCAACTTGAGGCCATTTCCTCTCATCCTGTCTCGTTACCTGGGAGAAGAGACTGAATCCCACCTGGCTACACTCCTTTCAGGCAGTTGTAGAGAGTGATAAAGACTCCTCTGAGTGTCCTTTTCTCCAGGATAAAAAACTGTAGTTCCCTCAGCTCCTCCCCATAAAACTTGTGCTCCAGAGCCTTCATCAGCTTTGCTGCCCTTCTTTGGACACGTTCCAGCAACTCAATGTCTATCTTGCAGTGAGGAGTTAAATAAAGTCATTCACCTGGGCTGTAACAGCCTGAGGTTCAGATTCCTGAACAAACCCTGGCAAAGAGATTGGACCCTGAACCTCCTGAAAGCCAAGGGAAGGCTGAAATCACAAGGTATTGTTTACTGTGGTACATGTAGTCTTTCCTTCATTGGTTTTGGCCAAGATTTCACCATTATCCACAATCCTGGGAGGATATTAAGTTTTCAAAATTTAAATTTTCTGGTGGACAAGTTTTGGTAAGTTCTGCTAATGATACTCTTAATTTTACATTAATACAACAGCGAGCAGATGTTTAGGGCTGTAATTTGTTGATCATTTGTTCCATTGCTAACAGCTGCCCTAATCTGACTTTAATATTTCCCTAATTTCTGTAAATCTCTGAGATATATGCATACAAATAATATGAGACTATTATATCAAAAAATATTCTGCTAATGTAATTTCTTGAGCAATATTTATTATCTTAAATTTAAAAAAACCCCATGGCAGCTAAGCATAGCTGCTCTTCTCATGCAAGATGGACACTTAAGGTTATTTCTACTTTGGAAATAGTATGCCTCAACCAACACACAGTGTGAAAATTTCAGTTTCTTGAATCACTCAGCACAAAAGTGAAACTATTAGGCCAAAGAAGAATTAATCATGTATGGACACATCAGCTCAAACTTGCATGAAGATCTTTGAGTTCTTTTACTCCTCCAACCTGGCCAGATAAGAGACAGCCTCAATCCAAAAGCTGTCTCAACTCTTCATATTAAATTCAGCTGTATTAATATGGCTAAACAACTTGGAAGGACAGGTAGCTCATGCCTAAGCAGTTTGGAGCATGAATGTCACCATTCAGCCACATCAGCACTGCCAGTGCTATTCTTATGACAGTCCAACCTTCACACATGGATTTGTCCAACAAACTAAGCTGACCACAGCCCTTCCCATTGCCAAAGCCAAGGGAAAACACCAGACCAGGAAAACAGATTAACACCAAGTTATAGAGAAACTTTATGTGGACAAGGAGGAGAGTTTTGCCATTGTTTTCAATGGGAAGTGGTTGGACATACTTGCACCAGAATGCTGTTTTGAAGACGGATATTCTTACCCAAAATTGTAGGCTTCAGATCCCAGCCGGTAGGCTGCAGCCAGCTTGTTGATGGATTCAGATCCATGGCTGTAGGCAGCTGAGCTGGTGCTGAGGGACTGAGAGTCGAGGCTGTAGGCAGCAGATCTCTTACTTTGCATGGCAGAGTGGTCATAGGCTGTGGATCCATGACTGTAAGCTGCTGAGGAGTCAAGGCTGAAGCCTGCTGCAGACGAGTGGCGATAGGCCGCGGAGCCCCTGGCGTAAGCTGCAGATCCTTGAGCATAGACGGCAGATTTGCTCTTTGTCTCCTTTTGGTACTGGCTCACAGTGGACGACAGCGCTTTGTGGCGGTACGCACGGTCATAGTGCTCGTGGTGTCTTTGGTAGAAAGGTAAAGACATCATGGGTGCCTTTGAATTTTGGGTTTCACTGCACTTTTCTGAATGTAAATAAATAGGATGACGTCTGAAAAAGAACAGGCCAAACATAAGGACTATTGCAATGAAAACGCCTGAGTTAGCATACAAATAATACACAGCTTCACACAAACTAACACTGAACTTGAAAAATCAACTGCGATGAATTTAGAGCTATCTCCTTATTATGTGATTTAGACTTTCAGACAGATTCATATTCAGGTTTGAAGATGCTCACATATCACCTGTCATGACCAGAAACCTTTGCACTGTTGTGTCTGTTCATTTGTAGTTGGCCTCCCTGCTACTGCAAACTATTCAAGTTTTATGTGCTCACGTATTACTGCAAACTAATGAAACTCTGTGTGTCTGGCTTCTTCAGAGGTAGTGTAAATAATTCTGTTCAATTACAATAGAGATAATAAAGTAATAATTTTTTTTAAAGGCGTGAGTAAATCCAACAAGGCTATAAAGGCTGAAACAAAAATATATGAACATTTAATTTGTTTTTGTAATTAAATTTTCAGATTGAATTTAATGTTCCATTTATTATTACAACAGTGAATTAAAACACGAAGATTGAGAAGGATGTCAGTTTTTCTCTAAATGTGCATTACAGTGATTGTTTTGTATGTGATACCAGGGTTCAATTTAACAGGGCTTATTGCTTTTTATACTTTTACAGTTTAAACAGGGATACAGTCTGTATGCAATGGGTAAAATAATACCATGCTCCTCAATCCAAATCCTTTTTTTTAAACCTAAAATACTATGTTCAAGACTGCCAAAACCCTTCCTCCAGACAATAGGCCCATTTAAGTTTTATTTTGCATGACATCGGTAGGTGGTCTTGTGGTCACTTGTAGTACAAAATCTGATCAGGTGAGAAGTAGTTCCCCTCTCAAAATGGAATGAGAGTTGAGTACAGAAAGAATTTCCCTTGTTTGTTTGTTTGCTTGTTTTAAAACCAGCAATTCAGTCATTATTTTGCTTTTGTTTAATTTTGCTGTGGTTATAACTGACTTTTCTACTTTGACATGCAAGCTTGCCTCAAGTAATCCATACGATAACCTTTCTTTCTCTTTATTTTAGGCTTACATGGCTACTAGGATTGACCCTGTAAAAGCAGCTGACTAGTAACAGAACTTAGCTACAATGAGGAAATATTAAGGATTTAAAGAAGATCCAAAAACAATGGTGAGAGCTGTTTGTTATTGTTTTGGGGTTTTTTTAATATCAATCACAACAGTGGGAAAATTGTTCTGCTTCTTGTTTTCCTCATATTAATGAAAAACAATGTAATGTTTGGATGTAAAATACACTTGCAGAACTGGAGAGCAATCATGACTTCATGAAAATCTAGATATGTGATTTGGGTTGTCCTGTGCAGGGGCAGGAGCTGGTCTTTGATGATCCTTGGGGGTCCCTTGCAACACAGAATATTCTATGATTCTGTAATTTTTTCCCTGGTCTTTAAGCTTCCTAGATTTCAGTCCTTGGATTTTTCTCTAGTATTTGGTTCTGATAGCAAGTCAACAAATTTCAAACTATTCTCTTTGACAACTGCTGAGGTATTCACCCTAACCTAGGCAAATTATGAAAAAAAAAACCAAAACCACAACCTACCAAACCAAACAAAACCAAAAACGAAGAGGAAAACTTTCTTATATTTTAGGGCTCTCACAAGGAAGATGCTCTTTGTAGGACAACTGAATAGATCATTTAGTCGAAGGATGTCAACAAGGAAGACACTCATTCAGAAATTCTTTATGTAAAAGAAATTGCTGATATCTTGACCACAGTGAAACTATGACTTCAAGGAGACCAGATTATGCGTTTACTTTATTTTTATCTGAGGAAGAAGGAGAAATGGGAGTGTTAGTCCATTGCTCCCTAAGGCAAAAACTGATGTTCCTTTTTAACTCCCTTATTCCTCATGCTGGCTATTTTTTCATGTCAGTCTAAAAGAATGCAATTATTCTGTCTAGCATCCTTGTTTCTGATACCTGTCAGTATTTTGTGTTGTTACTTATTTCACTGTTAGCTACCAGTAATATGTAGTTCCTCTTAATTTCCCTAGTTTCAGAAGATTTTTTTCTTCATTTTTCTTCATTGCCTTCCTCTTTAAGCTCTGCAGAGATAGGTTTAGGATTTATAAGTGTTGTGGTCACTGCTTAGGAAGATTAAGGCATACAGAAGAATACTGTCTTGCACACTGAAAGGGAAGGAACATGAGAACATCCTGTTTTCCTTCTGCAGAGTACTACAGTTTGTCTTCACCAGCTTTATTTGAAGTGTTGGCTGGCTTCATCATTCATACAACAGCCACAATGCTAACAGCCATTCAGCTCAGGCATTCCCACAGCCTTCCAGGCTTCAGTGTACGAAAGGTGATCCAAAAGTATAAAGCGCTGCATGTGTTGTCCATTAAGAAGTTAAGTGAGGCATTTCATTTACATTTTATCAGACTAAAAGAACAACTTAAAATGTACAAATGAAACATTTTTCTTCCAAACATAAAAGGTCGGCATTTCACTGTCCTCAAGAGTAAAAGTCTATGATAGGAGTGAGGATAGCAAGGCAGGCACTGAGCACAAAGTCAGCTCTCCTGGTTAAAATCAAAGACCAACACTGACTCACACCATGTAAAAGGAAACTCCTTTCATAGGTATTTTATCACACTATGAGTTATGTTTTATATTTCCTTTGAAACATCACGGATTGCTCACAGGCCAGGATGAGCTAGTTACATTAGTCTGATCAGATACAGTAGTGTGATGCTATCGGAGATGACAAGTAATGCAGAAAATTCTAAGGACTTTGCTCCTCCTTGGAGCACTGCCTGATTATCAGATTGACTCCCATCTCGTAAGTTTTATCCATACTACCTGCACCCACTTAGACTGCATCCACTAACCAGCCCCCTTCAGTGTGAGGGCAACACTCCCTCCCAAGATCTGTGTAGCACTTCATAACTTCTGAGCTTGGCCAAAAAATATTAGTGGCCATAGTTAGATGAATTTGCAGTTTTTGGAGCTATATTTTAGCAGCTGTTGAAATGAGTATTTAAAATTACTACTGAGCAGACAGATAGTTCTGTACTTGTCCATAGTTCATAGCTACACATTAAGGGAAGAGATTTTGCTGGCATTACCTCTTGTGCTGTTTATCAGTCTGTGTAATTCTTTAAAGATCTACTTCACCAACCAATGAAAACAGTGAAATAGATTAAAAAAAAGAAACTCTTGTAAGCACAGAAAAGATAACATCTTATGCAACAAGAAAATATTTATGTTATTTAAACATTCTGTAAGCCCACAGGAGATTACCTGACAAACTCCTCCTGTATCTCAGTAACCCATGCTTCATTTGAGAGTACTGTGACAATATGCAAAGATAGCTGAGTGAAAATAAAAGAGCCCTGCACTTCTTTCTTTTGTTTCACAGCTGAACCTTCAGATGTCTTCAGTTCACATCCATAAATCCCTCAACTGCTGAGCTAAGACGAATAAAGGGAGCTACTATCAACTTCGCATTACAGATTCAGATTAAAAATAATTGAAGCCTTCCAGCATAAAAAAACCCCACTTACCAGGATCCAAATGAATGGCAGCAAATGGAAAAGCCCCAAGTGGATGAATAGCACAAAAATATAGCAACAATGAAGCCAGCAAAGAAAGAGGCAGTTAGGACGAGGGGTAAGGACTGGACTTCAAGGTCCAGAACAAAAATAATGCCTGCAGTCAGTGGAATGTCAGAGCCCCAGTCCATACCTTTTATGGCCAGGGGGATGCTATAAATATACCATCGAAGAGGGAGAGAGACAGAGACAGATACCGATACCCTGTACTATCTCTGTGCAAAGACATGATGACGGCAGCTTCAAACTAAAGCAGATACAGAGTTCTCCCTTTAAAATATCCTCACTAAATTCTGCATAAAATCAGCATTCCAATTGAAAATTATTTCTAGGATTTTTTTTTTCCTCAGTTATATCAGATTTAGGAGAAGAGAAAAAAAAATTTGTGTCATGAACCAGAAACTAGGAAAGACCAATCCCTGTATTGACCTTTGCTATGGTACAAGAATATGAACATTTTATTGGTTCCTTTTTTTTTAATGCCAAGCCACAGTACTTGTAATATAGATATTTCAACTTAATGACAGACAATCTACCAAGACTCTCTAAAGTCATACAATGACTTACATTTCAATAGAAATGTATTTTCTTTGTTCTGTTGACAGTGTTACTTTTTTATCATTTTCTTTAAGATAAAATACTAAATTAAGAACATGACCTCATGAGGCATTTAAATAGATATAAACAATGCAGCTTTAAAATCTAACTTTTTGTTTCTAAATTAAACAGTATTCCCTCTAGGAATAATTAAATGAGCTTGTCCTCTTTCATTTTGGTCACAGCATTCTGGCACAAAAATGAGTAATCAGTGTGGCTGAATATTACATCAGAACAACTTCTGTCGTCCAAGATCTAATAGGTGGAATGCAGTGTGCCTTCATTGTAAATACAATTTTCCTCTGCACTGTAAAAACAGCTTTCAATAAAGGTGATTTGTGCATTTTATTTCATGCATTTGCATTGCCAGAAATATTAACCCTCTCAGTTCTGCTATAGCCTCTTTTCACACTTGCAATGCAACACAACTGAGAACTTTCCAGATCCTCCTGCTCTGCTGACACTGTCCCCTTTATGGGTGCAACAACCAGAAGAAGGTCTGGACAAGGCTAGAGGATCCCAGGCTTTTCTCTACAGTAGCTCATCAGTATCTTCTTCTTCACCTCACTACCTTGATTCTACCTGAAATCCCTTTGTTGTCCCCACTAGCTACTTGTTCTCTGGGGAGCCACTGCCTCCTGCCTGATGCTCCACCATGCAGTAAGTTCAGAAGCCTCCTCATCTCCCACACCAGGAGCTGCTCAGCTACACCAAATCTATGGGCTTTTGGTTTTTGCTCATGAGGACAGAAACTATGGCCAGCAAAAATGTGTGCAGTCATAGAAATTGTACTGTGACTCAGGCCAAATCTGCAACAGGCAGAACAAAAAATGGGAACCCTAATATAATCTTTTCTTCCTCCAGAACACTGTGCCAATGGCAGTGCCACTGAACTATAGGTTCTGGGCTATAGTGTATATTTTTAGATAGAGTAGATGGGGCCTCACTGGACAGACTCCTGGATTCCATTACAGACTCCTGATGCACTCCTTCACCATGGGTCATTTGCACTGACATCGTAAAAGTCTTAAAGACATGTAAATTGTTTTTTAAGAATTCAGGAAGATGCAGAGGAATGAAAACAATTAAACATCACATTGCTCTCATTGCAAGACAATCTGTATAGCTCACAGGTGGGGGATAAAAATCTAAGCAACATTTTCAGTGTTTTTACAGGTTTAATGGCACTATGAAGTTCAATACAGTTTTCAAATTCTGTGCTGCCTCTGTTCATTCCATAAATAAAATGGAGAAACAGTGTAACTGCAAAATCTTTTGTATTATTTTGCCCCTTAAATTTACACACTTTCAGATCTAGCTTTATTATAATATTCACAGCTAATATCAAATCTCTTAGCTCCTATTTGAATATCAAAGTACGTATTTTAAATCACTTGGAGCTCTGCAAGCCTCAGAATCCCTGCAGCACTCTGCATCCACATGTATTTAGTCACATTAGTCTTGGGAGAAACACCCCTAGGAAATGTTAGTTCTGTCTTCTCCTAATGAGAACTACATAGTGCTAGAGACCAGTTTGCTTTTCTGAATGGGAAAGCTGGAATCTTAATTTAGAACCTGACATGATAGAAAAAAAATGCTTTCTGGATTGTCCATTGAAGTTTTGAGAATTACAGCATCCTGTAGCTGGGGGCATAATTCAAATTCCACAGCATTCCAGGCCACCTCTTGAGTATAACCTTAAATAAATCTAGCTAAACAATTTTTGGAGAACAGAGGCTTTGAGCATGTGTGTTGTCTTCTGGAGTTTGCTTTCAAACTTGGGTCCAGTTTTCTGAATTGATTTTTCTCCAGAAAAAAATCACTTTAGGAAGATGTGCTATTGTCCATTATACCCCAACTAGCCATCTTCATAACTCGCTGAAGAGAAGGGAGGTGTGTGTTCCTTGCCTTCACCCATAAGAAGGTATTAATCTCCAGGTTTCTGTTTATTTTCTGCATCACTCAGTTCATATATTTAACAAGGAATCAACCTTTTAACAGAAGGGTCTGGGTGCAGCCTACAACAGCTTGAGTGTCTGACCTCACACCTGAAGAACCAAGTACAAGACCACTATCTCCATGATACGGATAGAAATTTTTCCAAAAGCCTCTCAAGCTGTTGACTGTTGGTGCCTAGATCAATTTTTCATCATATGGACATATTTGCCTTTCCATTATTAGCAACATTTATTCTGCAGCATCTCTCTGGAAGTGGAAATGTCACATAAAAATGTTGTTGCTGACAGCATTTATTTCCTTTGTAATATTATAAAGGTTTCTGTTCATAATAAAATCTTACCCCAAGAGCATATAGCAGATTCCTGGAGCTATTCCAAGAGAAAATTCTTATCATTTCTTTAAGTAAGTGCTTTTGGCACTTAGATGTTTTTTCAATCCAGAGTATCTGCTGTCATTTTAATTTACCTATTGAAACAGATGGTTGTTAAGTGCTGTCCCATAACTTATCATTCTTTCCTAAACACCACAGATTTTTCAATACCTGTATAGCAATAATGATGAATATTTTCTAATACCATCACTCAGTTTAGTTTTGTATCTTGGAAAGACTGGCTGGAACACCTTGACACACGATTGCTGAAGGACCAGAGTTGTACCAACTGCAGATAACCCGAAACCAGAAAACTTGACTGAGGTATAATATCTGAGCTCTTGCCATTTAGGTGTGCAGCTTTTAGAAACAGGCAATATACTTGAAAATATGAGTTAAATAGTTTAGGGAGGATATTGGCAAAACAGAGGTGCCCAGTGTCTGGGACTGTGGCAGTGAGATGACACTGGCTGCCAGGTCCTGATAGAGCTTGTGGGGGAACTCCTATGGCCCCACGGGAGTACTAAAAACAGTGACTTTTCAGTGATTGTCACCCCCTTTTCTGTTATCCATAGCCTGTGTAACCGAACAATTTCATTACAAAGAAAACAAACTACAGATATCATCTTACTGAAGTGCAAGATACTATTGCAATAGTACAAAGCAATTGCCTCAGGTATTACAATAATAATTTCCACAATCATTCAGGCACAGCTAACACAAATTTACCACCCAGTATACAAGAACATCTTTCATTTTCGTTGTCCTCACAATGATTGATGAAATACTTCTGAATCAATCAAAGGTTTCTTTTAAAATAAAGGATAGTAGCCATGTCTTAATAGAAGAAACAAAAATGTTTTTAGCTCTTTAGCCATCACCCTTGGAAATTATGTCTAATATAACAATTAGGCTGAACAAAGCTTTGAGGAAAATTTGCATCAGAAATGTATAGATTGCTTTATTCAACACTCCCTGCAGGACAGGCCCTCAAATTTCAAACATCAATTATGAGTTTAAAAAGTCTTCCAGAAGTTGAGGGTGAATGCAAAGAGATCTGGTGAAGACAAAGGGGGAAAACTAGACTGTTTAGTATTTGAAGAAGAGAACGAGATACACTGAAGAACAGAAGGAACTGAGATTAGAAGGATCTGATTGGTGAAAGTCAAAGATAATTTTGGTGATTATTTCCCAGGTATGATTTAACTTTAAATGAAGTAGCTCAAACTTCAACAGCCTAAGCTGCAGCGCCAAATGATTATGAGACAATTGCCAAACCCACCAGGACATTTTATAAATATCCAGAGAGTTAATCAAATGATTTGAATAGTTTTTTTCAGTAACTTAAAATATCTGCTATAGCTGGTGACTTCAGGCTCCAGTGCAGTTATACTCCACAAAGGCAGCAGTATGTTTAACTCTGAAATGGATTAATCCTGATTTTTATGTGACAGGCCAATATTCTGTTTCTCCATCCATGCTGTAGGACAAGTTTTTTCATTTCTGAGCAACTTCAAGTTTGGAGACTCAAAAAAAGGGGCTAGCATGAACTAAAATAAGATACTTCAAAGACTGGAGAACGTATGAACTTGCAGGTCAAGATCAATTTTCTGACTGACAGTGGTCAGTATTGGATGGCTCAAGAAAACATGTAAGAAATCAAAGTGGACAGGTTTGCAATATCCCTTCCAGGGGATGTTTCACCTTAACATTTTTTGCTTAATTTGTTTATGATCTTATAGCTCTAATGACTTACAGAAGAAGTTGTGGTGGCTTAACAAACCCCTTTATTTAAATAAAGTATATTTTGAATAGCAGTTTATAGTAAAACTCTAGAATTCAGTATAACACTAGTCCTACAGATGAGAGCTCAGCCTTTACTGAGTCTCTGAAAATCAACTGGGATTTGGTTATTTTATAAGCTGTTGAATGTTTCTAGTTGCCCATGTGTCTTTTTCTTGCTGTAGCTTGTTCCTGGCTTTCTAGCAGAAGCTCTCAATGTCTTGTTAGCACATCCTTGCCTCTTCCTCTGAACACTTCAGCTGGACACAGCAAGGTGGCAGCAGTCTTCTCCCCTCAGTGACTGGAAAGGCGTAGAGGACCCCTGCCTCATTTCTAATGACTGCCATTCACAACCCAGCATCTTTATACCCAAAGCAATCCTCATAATGCAGTGTAAGGTTAAACAACAGCAGCAAAATGCAACCAGCAAATCCATCTCCTCCATGTCATTTAGCCACAATAAATTTTAGAAGTACTCCTCCAAAATACTGTGCCTGTGTATTCCCCCAATGAAAAGCAATGACTTCTGGGTGAGTGATTTACACCTCCTTTCAGTACTTCCACTAAGCAATCTGCAGTGACACTGAGAGGAACACATATACCAAATGGGCACCAGGTGTGCCCAAAACCCCACTGGCTGCTGGGGCTCCCAAGGAAAAGCAACCGTGGGTCCACTGCCAGAGTGAGAAATCTCTGTGACTGTAGGTGGTGGAACCAGAAAGAGGTAACAAGAGCAACTTACAGCGCAGGGAAGGGACAAGCAGGGAGTGGCTGTCAGCTATTAAAATAATCTCCTCTACCTACTCAATCAGCTGGCTTAGAAAGCAGAACATCTTTTCTTTCCCTGATAACAGGTATAGGAGACAGATTTATCCATGAGAGATTTAATTAACTAAATCCAGCATCAGTGATGGTGTAGCTCTGGCAATACAAATTCTCAGCACAGGAATTTTTCCACCTGCTATTTACTGAGCTAATCAGTTTGGGGTGAGTTTTTCAGCCAGCCCTGATGCTGGCACTAAACAGCTAGTCCAAATGAGCTAGTTAATTTAAATCTCCTCCAGATATATCTCTAGACAATGTCTGTGTGAGCATAACATTAATTATTTTTTCATCACAAGAGCTTGAGGTCATCAAGGCTCTGTTAAAACAGAGATGATGTTATAAAATGAGGGATAATGTTCATAACGAGAAAGCCCAGCATCCTAATGAACTTATGCAGCACATAGGGCATTATTAAGTCAAGTCTGTGCTTATGCAGCCTTAATTCTGTCCCTGTGTCTGATTATTTCTCTTATTTGTGTTTGCATTTCTACCACTTCTCACAGTAAAGAGCATGACCACATCACTTTGATGTGGAGGCACATTGATCACCTGCTCCCTCACTCCTGTGCTATTCTTAAAAATTCTCCTATGGCTTACTTTTCCTCTACAAACTTTCAGTTCAAAAAGACATGCTGCATGCTGATGTTGCTCACCAGTATCTGAGAAAAAATACATGGAAAAAGTAACCATGATATTTGGCATGTCTTATATGGTCTTACAAATATATCTATGAAGTTAATATTCTCTGCTCTGGTAAGACCCCACCTGGAATGCTGCATCTGGCTGTAAGGCCCCAAACACAAGAAGGACATGGACCTGATAGAGCAACTTCAGAGCAAGGCCACAAGATGATCAGAGGGCTGGAGCACCTCTCCTATGAAGACAGGCTGAGAGAGCTGGTGTTGTTCAGCCTGGAGAGGAGAAGGCTCTGGGGAGACCTTAGAGCACCTTCCAGTACCTAAAGGGAGTCTACAGGTGAGCTGGAGAGGAACTTTTTACCAGGGCTTGTACTGACAGGACAAGGGGGAATGGCTTTGAAGTCAGAGAGGGCAGATTTAAATTGGGAATTAGGAAGAAATTCTTCACTGTGAGGGTGGTGAGGCACTGGAACAGGCTGCACAGAGAAATTGTGGCTGCCCCATCCATGGGAGTGTTTAAGGCCAGGTTGGATGGGACTTTGAGTAACCTGGTCTAGTGGGAGGTGTCCCTGTCCATGGCAAGAGGGTTGGAATGAGATGATCTCTAAGGTCCCTTCCAGCCCAAGCCATTCTATGATTCTATCCCAGGAGCTCAGTTTCTGAGGCCTTACATAAGAATTTAAAAGGCTGATATGACATAATATGGTAGAAACAAGGACTATTTTGGTGTGGGAAGCTGAGACTGTAGCACTGCTGAGTGTTGAGCTTTTGATGGGATACCTTCCCTTTTCAGTTGAGGGTAAAAGAGCAGAGGAGGCTGCTGTCCAGCTAAAGTTCTTTATTTCATAGTCTCTTAGTTTTCTGAAGGCAGAGTTCAAAGGGGTTACATGATAAGGCAGTAACAGCAGCAGGCAAACAGCAAGTAGAAAACATCTTCTTCTTCTTCTCCTCTAAACTTACAGAAGTGTGGATTATATTTGCTAATTGACCAATAAAATTGACACACGATTCTAGTTTTTCTTTTCTTAACCTATCCTGGTCTAATTCTAACAGTTGTTAAGTCTCACACAAGTGTTACATAGGTATCACACAGATTTACGTATACAGTTTCTATCAACTCTTATTTTTTATGTGAACACTCTATCTAAAAAATGCGAACAGTATAGTTCCATCTATGTTTTGTCTAAAGTAAAGAAATTCTGTGAAAAGGTAACACTGCTGCAGTAAGAACTGTGTTTAAGATCTCTTTGGTGCAGCTTTTCAATATTTAAAGCACTTAGCATATATTTCTACTAAAAGTTAAAAATATGTATTTCTATTTCGCTTTGGTGTGACTTCATGTATCTCAGCTTATCCGAAGGTTTTAATTCAACCCCTGTGCTTTGGCTTTCCTCTGGGCCTGGGTCCAGAGGAGCTCTCACTCCCACAGCTGAGTATACAGCCTGGCCTGTTCTGCATACTCAGCTTCTCATCTACAGTATTTTTCATTTGGCATTTGATTTAGTAATTGTAAATGGATGTTGAAAACAAATAATTGCCCAGTTGAACTAAAAATCCTTCTATTAAAAATCTTTGTAGTGTTTCACACCAGCTACTTTGAATCTCTTCCACACTTTGTCACTGCTCGATCTCTGTGTAAACTGCACAAAGATTTTATATGTGCTTGTAAATTTGATAGGGATATGTACCAGAAATTTATTCAGAATATGCAAATCAATAGGGGAAAATATTCCCTCGCTCTCTTTTTTCCCCTGGCTCTGGTGATGGTTACTGTTGCTTTGCATAAATCATAGCAGAGCTGTGGGAGCTGGAGAGATACAAGATTCAAGCTTCCTGTCTGAAGTAATTTGTCAAAAATCTTCCACACATTGATGTGCTTTCAAAGGAACTAAAAGATTGTCTCTCATATCTTCCAGTTGTTTTATATTTTAAACATTAGTTTATTTTTTACTTATAACCCTGGATTTTTCATCAAGTCTTATTTTCTTGTGTCAAAACTTTTCTATGTGTTACCTGTCATGGCCATCTCAACTGAATTGTATTTCCTTACATGTTTTAAATTGGACCCCTTTCCATTTGAAAGAAGGGTTGTTGGGTTTTTTAGCCATGTTATGCATATTTAAAGAAAAAATTTCTTGATTTTGCCCCATAAAGAATTATTTTCTTACCATATTGAGAAAAAGGCAGGAAGACTGCAAATAAAAATTAAATTTATTTTAAATAAATAGTTCTTTCTTCAGAGCCATCAAAGATCAGTCTAGCAGACAAAGAATTTCATGTGGAATCTTAACAGAAACCCATCTGCAATATAATGGTTTACAAAAGGAAAATTGCTTTTCTCCATGCGTGTGGGTCCTGTTCTTGCAGCCACTGGCTTTTCTGAAGTACTAAGTAAACATGAACTGGAAAAACCCTGCTGGAGGCTCTCATAGATGAGTAATTGTCAAGCATTGCAAATAGGTAGAGACAAGAACATTCTCCACATTAAAAAGAAGTTAACCTTGAGAATGCGATTAACTTCCTGTTCTTTTCTGGTTTCTAAGGAAAACCTTCACCCAATGTTTGTGGCAAAACACTCCCATTTTGCTGACCAGCTTGGTATTTTGGTACTGCTCCCTTTATAAGCCATAGGAATCTGGGAAATTTTCCCAGTCTGTAACCACCACAGCTGCATGGTACTCATGGCATAAGAATCAGAAGGTTTTGGTTCATCTTTCTCCTCTTTTATATAACTTTTGGTCTTGTTATTATGTGTTCTTCCATTCCTTTTTTCTCTTTTTCTTCTCTTTTCCAAGAGTGTTGTGCTCTTCAAGGGATCTTGCTTGATTGTACGAAGCACAGATTACTAAATTTTCTTTGCACCACGGGGAATTACTATTTAAAACAGTGCAACACCAGCAGAATTTCTAAATCTAGCTATACTTCAATTGTGATTTATATTCACACTTCTCTCCAATGAGTCTGCATTGTGTGCAGCAGTACAAGACCAGTCTTTAAAGCTACTCTAGTTAGCACGTCTGAAGTAAAATAAAAGAGTGGTTATTAATTTTATTGGATTGCATTTATGCACTTGGAACAATTTCCAGTTGCCAAGAAAGTCATTACTGATCTTAAGCAGAAAAAATCCCTCTAGGAAAATGATTAAGCAATTAAGCCTCTGCTTAAGTGAAAGACTTGAGAAACTGGCTAAAGATAGGACTGCTGGTGACAGAGAACAAGTCTCCCATCATTATGGCTCTATTTGCCATTTTTTCTGTCTAAATAGCCTTTCATTTGTAGAAATTTGCATACTGTTTTACATCTCCATTTTCATACTGCTAGTCCAGCTACCAATTTCTAGTAATTCCTATCAACAGACAGTACAGCATATCTAAAAGGCAATTTGGATCTACAACGAGAATCACAAAAATCACAAAATAATTCAGGTTGGAAGGGAGGTGATCTCTTGTTGATCCTCCAGTCAAATGCAGAGTCAGCCGTGAGACTGAGTAAGCTGGGTCTTGGAAACCTTCAGCAATGGAGAGTGCCCAACCTCCCTGAGCAACCTGTGCTAGCCCTTGCCTAGTTTACCATCTGAGAGACAGGAGTATCATCCATACATCCTCACAAATTTGGGGGTTCTCCTCCAGAATCCTACTTTGATTTTTCATTTGTCATTTTAAAAAAACCGTGACATGTTTGTGCTCTACAATCTGGTGTTTGACCTCCTCCCAATGTCCCAATGCCCACAGGTTGTCAGTACTCTGAAAGTTGTGGAACAGTAACAACAATTTGGAGATCTGATGACAGATTTGTTATAAAAATCTCTGCAGTTTAAGCAGTGCAGTTTAAGCTGTATTTTACTATTCTCTTTACTGTTTCAGAACTGTTAGCATCAAACCCAGCCCTGGAGCCAGTAGTTTATCAATGACACAAAGCAAAACTATTTTGCTCTGTTGCACAAGTTTCCAGTGTCTAACTGTGGTTGCAAAGCTTTCCTTCAATTCAAGGGCTGATTTTTGACAGCGACAGGCTCTAAAGGTGACTTAAAGAATATTCTGACATTGCAATCTACTTGCTCTATCTTCCATCTCCTGTTCTATGTCCCTACGTCTTGCTTTTCAAACTTTGCCTTACCCTGGAAAATATGGACTGAACTCAAATCAATGGGCTGGCAGAATTTAAAGGAATGCAGCTGGTGAAAGCTGCTGAGGAGAACACGTTTCCTCATAGTCAGTTGTGTGCTGTCACCAAAGAGGAGGTTTTTCCTAAGAAGGCAAACCTTGACATCTGGATGATCTCTGAACATAGCTCATAGAAGGATTAGTGCTACATCACTGCTGGATTGTCATGAGGGCTCACAGGGTTACAAACATTTGATATGATCAAGAATATGATGTCCAGAAAGATGATTAGGTCTTCAGCTGCACGTCCAGATAAAAGATGTGGGCCTCAGAACGAAATCATCTTTCCAAAGGTTCTGAAAGAGCTGCATATGAATCTATAGAAGCTGAAGTGGTTTCAGAAGTTTAATGACCCACATGAAAGAAGATGACCTTCTTCACACTGGACAGTGGCAAGGAAAAGCCACGGACAACACCTGTCAATGTTAGAGACATCTGTATTTGCCTTATTCAACACGGAAAGCACTGAGCTGTACAGATATTGCAAACATGCGGAGCTGTTGCAAAATCAGGCATTTTAAAATTTAAATCTGTTCAGTAAAATTCTTGAAGAACATTAATTTTCAGAGCACTGCATCTCTGAATTATGTGTATAACTAACAGATCATAGTTCAGTATTCTGAATGCAAGCTCAGACTAGCTAATCAACCACATGGTTATTTGCATAGATCAGTGAAAACTGCTGAGAGCAATATTGATATTCACAATCTCCAGCAAACATGGTAATGCTTTATTTGTTTTTAGCTTTTCTGTCTAGGTGTTAGATACAAGCATAATATTATTTCACTAAAAAATAATTTTTAAGTAGTGAGCTGAAACCAGCTGTACAATTCACAAAGCTCCCTAGTTTCAATCCGTTTTCAGCACAAGTTCTAAAAACAAGCTTGTAATAACAAATTGATTCTGGATTTCAAATAATTTTACTTAGGAAAAGTGATTGCCTGGGAAAGACACATCTTGAGAATCCCAAAATATACTTCAATGAAGAAAGACTACATATTAGGGCATTACTGTTCCAGATACAGTACTCAGGGTGTTTGGGAACTGCACTCACTGGGTGAGCTGCACATACACCTCATTAACAGCTACCTTTTAATAATGGTGGACTTAAGTTCATGGGAAACGAAAGGTTCATTCACAGTGTCCCAACTTGGACAGGCAGATGGAGGGCTGACAAATCTGAATAGTCTCAAGGAATGGTCTGGCACTGACACCAGTCTGAGCACAGGAGGAGTTGCCTTTTTTTATGCTATGATGACACCCCAGCTTTTCAGTCTGTCCATAGAGGTGGAGCAACAAGGAGATACAACGTAAGAACCAAATATGTGCAAGACTGACCAGAGAATATAGTACTGGAAATGTGTTTCAGACTACAGTCATCTAAGTCAAATTTCCAAATGTTGAAATCCTGCTGCATAATTGCCCTTGCATTTTCTTTTGTAACTGGCTCCTACTTTCTCTGTATCACAATGAATAGATATCTATTTCCAAAGCACACTTGCAAACTAATTGGTACTTAAAGTCTTTGAGTCACGATCACTTTGCTGCTACATGCCTATGTCTTATTTTGAAAATGGTTTCTCTCAGAGTTTGCTCAGTAGAGCAGGTACCACCCATACGAAGTGCCAGTATTGACTATGCGGGCCAAGGAAGATGTTGCAACCTAATTCTCTGCAATAACTGGAAAGCTAGTGCTCACAAGCTTTGGGTTTCTCCTGCTCACCTTGTAAAGGTAGCAGCCATTTGACACCTGCCTGGCATCTGGCATTAATAATTCCACACTTCTGTCCCAGAATGTCTTTGGTTCCAGTGTCCTCAAACGCAAATAATCCTGTGATTAACATTAGCTACTCCAGTTCAAGAAGGCACAGTAATACTGGCCTCTTGGGTTTTATCTTTCCAGGAGTCTCTGAATTGTTCTGAAGAATGTACTATAAAAATCTTTGTAAACATGTGCCCTTACTAGCTGATCTCACTGTTGCTGGTAGCAAGCTGACAGTGGAGAAGAAAGTCTCTTCTGCCCAGATATTTTCTGCTTCTGAACTGTTTGCAATCATGGTTCCTCCAGCATCCATTCTCTGTGAGTTAAAGTGGGCTATATGAGTTATTCAGAGAACTATACACAGAGAGCTGCACTCCTTATGGATAGGCACAAAGGGTACATGATCCTAAAATTCCTGCTATTATAATGGCAAAACAGTCTCTTTATCACAAGAGGTGCTGCTCTGCATGGCCCATGACACTGCTAACCCCAGCGGATAAGATTCCCAATCCTTACCAAGAGAAAAAGTGCCAGGGAGATAGCCTCTAGAATGATCATCTCTACAAACACACACACACTTTGGATTAATTAGAAACATTCCTATAGATAACAGCATAATCTTTGTAGGAATAATTAGAACAGTGATACGGACCAACAGCACTCAGAGTTATTAGATAAAGTTAAAAGCACGTGGAGCCTGGAGTTCACGTGATTCACTGTCTTATAAAGCTGATACCAACCCAAGGACTAAATGTGCACAGCAGAAAATATGAGACATATCTGTTTAGTATTTACAGCCACATACAAAAACAGAGGGGAGGCATTTGTTTACTAGATGGGTCTTATTTTCTACAAGATGGTCCCAATTGGAGCCCATGTGATGTCCATTTATCACCTCCTGGCAGTTCTTTGAAGTTTAGCTGCAATTCTGTTGCAGAAAAGAAGATTTATTTAAACATCACTTTTCCTCTGGCCAAAGCCCAATGAAAACTAATGTTAGCTTCCTGGGAGAGATCAAATTGAATAGTTCAAGTACATTTTCACATTCTGTTGTTTCATGAATTAAATTTTTAGGTTACTTAGCTTGCAGAGGCTGAACTTCCTGAAAGCTCCAGACTCCAATGGGATTTTGTGAAAAATCTTGGTGATTTCCACACCGAGGGGAAATGGCAATAAATTGACACTGGAAACATATAATTCCTAAAGATTTTGCTAGTATTTTATTGTACTTTTTTACATATGATGGAGAAACAGTTTTCATCAAACCAGCCAGAGACACCTTGAAACTTTTAATATATGTATTTGTCTTTACTTCTGCAAGTCCAAAGTGTCATTAAAACAAAATACATTATGGACATTTTTTTCATCTGATATCTTACTTCTCTCATTTTGCTTGTAAAAAATAATGTTAACTTATTAACTGTACCACAGTACTTTACACTTCCCATGGATGAAAACGTCCTGTGTTCCAGGTTTTGGAGGGGAAGGGTGTGTTCTGCTCTGACATCCATGGTGGGCATCCTCAGCCAGTGGCTGGAAGCACATTTGAGTACAATCCTGAAAAATGTATTACTGGTTTCCTGAAGAAGTGTTGATTTCCTGCTGACTCATCTGTAAATTCTTACTCTTTCATTAGAGTTCTCCAGAGGCTGTTACAGTAGCTGGCAGGGTAAACAGAGGGAATCTGTCCCTTCCCTCTGCTAATGCCAGCAGGGACTCGTGACCAAGCGCAGCTGCATAATGACTGCTAGAGGCTTAAAAACAGCTGCTGATCAGCTCCAGAAATTGCTGGTGGAGCAATTAGGGTTTTCTTTTGCTGCTGGGTTGCTCACCAAGAGAGGAAGAAGTCTGATTGCTGGAAAAGCTCAAGTGAGCAGCATCTGGCCCCCTGTTCATGGGCTTTCTGTGTTTAGCAAGGGGGTAACCTTCCAGGAGGGTGTGATGCCATGAAGATTTTTGCCTTTTCTTTTATACCCCTGTTATACCTTTTTACAACTTCTGTATTCCTAGTGCTTTTTGCCTACGTTCTTGGACTTGTTTGTTAAGCTAAGAGACTAAACATTTTAGAAGCTTCGTAGCTAGAGATCAGTGTGCCCCAGACCCCAAGGTCCTCTCCAGAACACATTCTGTAAACCAAGATAGAACCATCCAGGGGAAGGTTCCCTGGGGAGGGGGGCTCACTTGAGCCTCTCATTGGGGAATCTTTGATAGATATGCTAATTAGTAAAACCTATAATGTTATACCCAACGTTGGGGACACATGCACACACGCACACACACACACACACACACACACTTGGTGGGGTGCATCTTGATGCACATGACCTGGATGTGTGCACCTAAGGGTCCTTAAAATAAATACCAAGGTAAAATCCCTTTTCCCCTTCTAAGCGTGTATGACTCTTGATTTTAAGACCAAGAAAAGGCATCAGGTGCAGGAGCATGGGAAACCCAACCAGCAGCAAGGAAGCCAGGGTCCCATGTTCCCCACTACAGCAGCTCCAGAGAAAGCAGGGAGGGCTGGACAAGCAGGATCTGGTGGGAGGAGGGCTGGACAAAGGCTTCAGAACCTCCAGTTGGAAAAGTGGGAGCTTGTCCTTTTCCTTCCTTGAAAATGTTACAAGGGGAGAGGAAGGGGAAAAAGGATTTTATTACATCAGTCAGATACCCCAAGGAAGCCTTTCTGGGGTGCAGCCACAGGGCAGTGCGGTCTGTCAGCAGCTATTCTGCAGTATGAGATGCAAGGAGCCTACCTTTACAATGGGAGTACTTAGAGGGACTGAAAGCCAGTTTTTTCAATTTCCCCTATATTTTGCAATCAGCTCCTGTACACTATTACCACAAAGCCGTGGGTCAGACTGTAGTTTTGGGTGGAGCATTTGGAAAATGATTATGCTCTCCCTTATCCCCAGGTAAGTCAAGTTACACATGCCATTTCACATTACTATATGGTTTCTGGTCTCAAGGCTGCTTTAATGTGTAAAATGGCCAGAGTCTTAATACTTTTCTTTCTAATGTGAGATTTCCTTTTAAAAAGCACAAAATCTTTCTCTCTAAAAAATGGGTTTTGAGATGTCTTCCCAGCTCATCAACAGAATAAAATCATATATCCTTCCATAGCTGCCAAAAGGGAGTCAGTGGAATACTGGGTGCAAACAGACCAGTTAGACAATGTTCAGATAATGGGAGAGGCTTATAGATAGGAAAAATTCCAAGTATTTGATTTTAAAAGCATTTATGCCTTTCATCAATTTTTTTGCAGCCCTCATTACTTTTCCTTTACTACACAAAGAAGCAAACATGTTCTAAACATTAACATCAAAATTAACATGTTCCTGTGGGATATGCAGGCGTACTTGAACCAGAAAGCATGGCTAGAGAAGGAAGGGGTATCAGAGCTTTGTGAAGCTGAGTTTAATTTCCTGTGTTAATTAACTCATTTTTCCATTGCAATTTGTTTTTTTCACTGCTGTAGTGAGCTCATTTCATTAATTCTCAACAAAAGGGGCTCATAAACTATGAGTTCTCCACTGCCTTCCAGGTTTGAAGGAAACTCATTCCAAATCTGGTTTTTTTTCCAGCTCCTGACCTACTTTAGAATATTTGTTTTCATATACTTTCCAAGCACTTGTATATGTTATTTAATTCATATTTATTCAAAATTTCCTTCTAAATTCAGCCCAGATCCAGAGGAAGATTTTCAAACCTTGTTCAAGTGGTAAGTCAGCTCTGGCTCATCACACTCAAGCAGAATGTTTCTCTGCTGCAAACAAGGAGATTCATTTTGTTATACAAATGGAAAACGTATTTGCCATAAGTGGTGTTGGTCACTATGATCTGTTAGTGCATTTGTAACTGTGATTGGAACAAAATGCTTTCCATCCTAGAAAAACGATATTTGAGCTTTCCATAAAATGAACACACTGATTCCCAGCCTGTACCAAAACCAGAGAGACTGCTTAGGGTTTCATCACATGTGAAACTGCAATGTCAGGTTTCATAAAATTTTAACAGCTGTGATACACCCAGCTCACAGGAAAGCTTCTGAAGCAACCAGAGCTTGGGGACACTTCTCTTCAGTTTCCAGTGACTGGGAAAAATTAACAGGAGTAAAGCAGAGCAAAGAGGGGCAGCTATATCAAGGCAGGCCCTCACTTTGTAAAATGTCAAGCAATTTCTCTTGGTAGAAGCAGGCAGATGCTTGCTACTGGCACTGCTCTACGGCCCTCAGCACAGCAAAGATGTGGACATGCTGCAGTGGATCCAGAGGTCCTCAAAAAATGATCTGAGGGCTGGAGCACCTCTCCTTTGAAGATAGGCTGACAGAGTTGGAGCTGGTCAGCCTGGAGAAGAGAAGGCTCTGGGGACACCTTATAGCAGCCTTCCAGTTTCTAGAGGGGGAAGAGAGAACTGGAGAGGAACCTTTTGCATGGGTATGCGGTGATAGGACAAGGGGGAATGGCTTCAAACTGAAAGAGGGCAGATAATAGGAAGATATTAGATATTGGGAATAAATTCTTTACTGTGAGGGTGGTGAGGCACTGGAACAGGTTGCCTAGAGAATCTGTGGATACCCCACCCCTGCAAGTGTTCAACGCCAGGCTGGACAGGGCTTTGAGCAACCTGGTCTAGTAGGAGGTGTCCCTGCCCATGGTAAGAGGGTTGGAACTAGATGATTAACTTTAAAGGTGCCTTCCAACCCAAATCATTCTATAATTCAATAATTCTATTCTCTGATTTGCGGAGCTCAGAAGTGCCCTAAGTGTCACCCCAGAGCCCGCGGCACTTGTCAGGTGCCCCTTCCTTCCGCAGCCCACAGCAGGGCTTAGCCCCACATCGATTTGGTCTAATTTCACAGCGTCCTCCCTCTTCTGTCCGTGGCGGTAGCGGAGCCGGGCTGTCTCTCGGGTCCTACCCAAATGCGGAGCTCCCCTTGCTGGTGACAGCCGGTATGGGACCGGCTCCCGGCTCCGAGCGCCGTGCAGCGACACAAGCGTGCCCCGGTCAAGGTGGGAATCCGAAATCGAGGTGAGGGAATCATCCTCTGCCTCCCCAGAACCTGTAAGCAGGCGGCTGCCAGGCTCCGGTGCGGGTGCAAGTACGAGCGCCTCTGGCTTCTCTCCAGGCACATCGTGACCCGTCAGTGAGGTTTAGGGGCGTATCCCCACCCTAGGAATGCCCTAGGAACGGCACCACCAGGCCCACGATGTGGCACCCACCTTCCACATGCTGGAATCAGCTGGAATTGCACTGTTTAAATAAACTCATATTATTTACTGTAGTGTGGAATTCATGTGTTGCTTGCTGGAGCTGGTAACTAGTCAAAGCCTATTGCTTCTTTTCTGACTCAGTAGTGATAATTCCCAGAATGTAACTGTAGTCTGGCTTCTTTGGTTTATTTAACAGTCTGACTATCCTATTGGTTACATAACTGAATAACATAAAATAATATATTCCCCTGAGCTTTGTTGCAAATGTATTGAGTAGTTGTCATTATTATTGTTATTATATTATTGTTGTTGATATCGTTGTTATAGTTTGTTATTGTTATTTGGTAATCATTTCACTTCTAGGAAAAACCAATAATTTAAAAAGCATTACACAAATTGCTAAATTTGACTTATCATTAGAGTAGGTAAATCATCCATTTGAGTACGGTGCTTTGCTTTTGTTTCCTTGAATACCCTAGGTCCCACTGAGTTGTCTGGGGATTTGTATGACACAAGAACTTCATTGAAGTGTGCAGTTCACTAAAGGATCCTTCTCCTGCAAAATGCATCCTCACAGAGGAGACACACTGATGAAGAGGTGTGACATCATGGCTCTTTACTTCCATATGGCCAGGATTTTGGTGGCTGCAGACTCTTAGTAAATTCATATAACACACTTTAGGCTGCCCCTGACAGCCTGAATTACAATATTATCATTTCCACAGAGGGAAATTATATTCGATGTATGTGGGAAATAACAATCTACACACAGAATAAGGTTTTGAGACTGAGCAGTGTATAGAACAGAGAAGTGGAGAGCCCTATAATGACAGAGCATGAAAAGACATGGAAGATGCAAAATGCAGAGAGACCAGGAGAGCCCAGAAGTCAGATCCTTCCCCAGACAGTGCTGGGCAGAATGCCTGCTAGGCAAGAGAAGAGCCTGGCTGCTCCATTAATACTGTATTTACTGCAGTGAGACTATCCACACAAAAAAGGAGTCACCAACCCAGAAGTATTAGCCTAAGTCTAGATATAGTCAAGACTGAGTTTAAAAGCAGCCTTGCAATACTTCTTTTTTCAGGGACCTCTGGCCTCTGAGGAAGTAGCAGGTAAGTCACTTCAAGGTAGATTCTACAGTTGCTTAGGTGTGCAAATATTGGAAGCTCATAGGAGTTTTAGAAGTGTGCAAACTTTCAAATTCCATTGAAAGTAGACTCCAAAACTACCTAACCTACAGACAATCCCTTTACATTCCCAAACCTCATCTTTAGCATTTATGGTCTAGCTCACTTGTGTTCAGTTTCACCATCTGTAAAGTGAACTCATGACACTTTTATACAGTAGAAGGAAGTTTAATGAGAAGAATGTTACAAATGAATCATGTATTTTTTTACAACTGGTTAATTGTTTTTTTCTGGAAACAGAGTTGCTCTTCATGAATCAATATTACTGCTGTATTTCTTAAAGATGCCTGAAATCTACTGCGTTTCTCCCTACTTCTCAAAATAAAAGGTTCCTCAGCTTTTCCCACTACGAAATTATTCAGAAAAATAATTGTGAAAGGTTAATCAACTATGGTGATTTAGAGTGTAGGCCAAAGTCCTCTGTAGTTAGTCAATATATTAAGTATTACTCATTATGTTTAATATTAAACCTGACAGCACTCATATCCAGGACTCTCCAGACACAGATCCCAAGTACAAAGGATTATTCTGACAAGTCTTCCTACATATTCCTTACTGGCATTTTAGCCTTTGCTTGTTATTTCCATTTTTCCAATTTCACATAAGCTAAAATATTCTTTTAGTATAGGTCATAAAAATGAACATTGAGCTAGTATTGTACCAATTTTTGAAGGAAAATATTAAGAAATCATTGTCATTGTATTATTTATTAACGTTTGGATTAAAAAACCTTTAAATAGATAAATATTCTGATTTCTGCTCATATCAAGGCCAACTCGCATAAATTACACATCAGTTTCACCACTGACTCCAGCTGTGGAAGCCCTGGACTCTAAAAACATAAGAAACAAAGATGGGAAAAAGTGATTCAGAGCATGCATGAGTTTTGTACGTGGCATAAGAAATGACCCATTTCTGGATCATGAGAGGAAAGGTTGTCTCAGCTTCCATGTTATTTCAGCTACTCTGCAACAGAAACTCAAGTGTTCGGAGTCAGGAGCTGCCTGTTATGACACAATAGGCTCATCCCAAGTGGGCCACCTGCAGCATCCTGCCAGTGCCCAGGGAAAGGTGGGAGATGTGACAGCAACCACCACAATTCCCTAGAAGTAAAAAACACTGCTGGCAGTAGAAGGGACAGGGAAAACTGCAAGTGTCTTTTTTTTTGACTCTGCAGGTGCTGAGCTGAGCTATTCCCCCAGGACTGTGCTCTCTGCACTGGTCAGGGGACCCCATGGTGGGTCACACCTCCTGGACACTCAGTTAAGTTTATTTCCTTCAAAAAAGTCAGAAATGTGAGTAATCTCTTACTGCTTTCACAAACTACGTGACTTTATATACAGTCGCAAACACTGTAAAAATTAAGTAGGTAGAACTAGATGCAAAGTTATAAATTAGGCCACATACTCAGTGGTTATGTCTATTTGTTATAGGATGTTGTTTTTATCTTTGAGCAGTGGTCATTGTTTTTTGGATGATATTTCTGTTCATACCATATTCCTCTTCATCTCAGCTTAAAACCAGTATTATTTACTGGGAAAAGGTTCTTCTTCCAGAGGATGGTTGGGCTCCCCAGGGAAGTGGTCACAGCACCAAGCCTTACAGAGTTCAAGGAGAGTTTGCATAATGCTCTCAGGCACATGGTGTGACTCTTGGTGTGTCCTGTGCAGGGCCAGGAGCTGGGCTTTCATGATCCCTGTAGGTCCCTTCCAAGTCAGGGGATTCTGTGATTCTGTGAATCTTCCAGGAACACCAGCACCAGCTGAGCATGCAGGACAGTGCCATACCATGTGTTGGGCTGTTTAGAGCTGCAAAGTTCATCAAGGGACTGGAGCATCTCTCCTATGAGGAAAGGCTGAGGGAGTTGGGCCTGTTCAGCTTCGACAAGAAATAACTGAGAGAGGACCTTACCAATGTCTGTAAGTATCTGAAGGGAGAGTGTCAAGAGAACGGAGCCGGCTCTTGTCGGTGCTGCCGAGGAATAAGATGTACAGGAAGTGCCGCCTGAATGAGGAAGAACTTCTTTACTGTGTGAGTGACCACACACTGAAACAGGCAGCCCAGACAAGGCGTGCAGTCTCCCTCACTGGAGATATTCAAAGAGCTGTCTGGATGCAATCCTGTGCCATGTGCTTGAGCGGACAGGTCAGACCAGATCTCCCACTGTGGTCCCTCCCAACCTGACCCATCCTGTGGCTCAGTGATTCTGTTACCGGCTCCCGCCCCGCCCCGCGCTGCCCCGAACAGTCACAAGCAGCTGGGAACGGGACTTGTTCTTCTGCCAGAAAGCGGGAACGGGGCACCGGCAGCCCCCACTGCACAGAGCCCCTCGGGAATGCGGCGCAGGAGGCTGAAACACGGCTCTGGCGGCGGCGGAGGCCTGAGGGACGCGCACCCACCGCCGAGCGCCGAGCGCCGAGCCGGAGCGGGGCGGGGCGGGGCGGGGCGAGCGAGTGAGGCCCCGCCCACCTGCGCGAGCAGGAAACTCCCGCCGTTGCCTTACAAGGGCAGGCGCGCGGCTCCCTCCGCCCCTCGCCCTAGGAATGCGGTGACCACACCGCGCTGCACCAACGCGTAAGCGGGACAGGGGGGACGACACGTACAGGGTAGAGGGGCTGAGCTCGGGACTCTGACTTTCTCCTGCAAGGAAGGCAAAGACCCCAGGGAAGGAACGCGAAGCACGCGCGCCACCGCGGGTCCTCTCCTCGACACGGCTTGTGGCGCCTGGGCGCCGAAGCGATGAGCCAAGCCGCCACCTCCTCCTCGTGCGCGGATGGTCTCGCCCACAGCTTCCTTCCTGCTCGGCGGGGCGGTGGCCGCTCCGCTCTCCGGAAGTGTCTCTCCAGCCGCTCCCCGACCGGGACCGTCTCCCGCCGCCGGGTGAGTCGGGGGGCTTCGCCCGCTGCCCGCGGGGCCTGGGGCCGGAGGGTGGTGGGGTGGGGGCGGCCCCGGGCCGCGGGTCGCCTGCGGAGCCGGAGTCGCTTGCGGCGTCGCCCGCCGCGGGGGCAGCTCCCCTCGGGCCTCGTCCCGGTGCTGCTGCTCTTGACGGGGATCCGCCCCGCGGGCTGGGGCTGGGGGAGACCCCGGCTCCGGGCCCCCCGACCCCGTCCTGTGAGCCGGGCAGGGCGCGGTGCGACGGGGATGATGCCCGCGGGGACGAGCTCCATTTCATGCATCATTTCAGGGAATTGTCTTAAAAGATACTATTTGTCTCCCTTGCTCGGAAGGGCTCGGCTGCCTCCCGGCCACATCGAGCCTCTGTGGGTGTTTCCTCGGCTTTGTTAGAGCACGGGAAGGGTAGGGCTAGGAGGTGCTGCGGTCGGAAGAGGGTGAGGTAGTGGGACTGGGTCTGTCTCTTCCTGCGCGTGTTTTGGAATACCCACAGCCGCACAGGGGACTGCGTGCAGTGGTTCCCGGGCTCTCAGAATCACAGAATCAATCAGTTGGAAAACACCTCTGAAATCATCGAGTCCAGCCTGTGACCGACCGCCATGTGAACTGGACCATGGCACTGAGTGCACGTCCGGTCTTCACTTAAACACCTCCGGGGACGGTGACTCCACCACCTCCCTGGGCAGCCCAGTCCAATGTCTAGTCACCCTTTCTGCGAAGAAATTCTTCCTAATGTCCAGCCTAAACCCGGCGCAGTTTAAGACTGTCCTCTCATCCTATCGCTTGCTGCTTGGGAAAAGAGGCCGATCCCCACTAGGCTACACCCTCCTTTCAGTTGTTTGTAGAGAGCGATAAGGTCACCTCTGAGCCTCCTTTTCTTCTTTGCAGACAGGCTCTGTTGACTCACTGGCGCTGGATTTTGAGGTGAGTGGTTTTGAGAAACTTACTAGTGAGGAGTGTGTTAGAGTGGCTTTTAGGACTGGGTGTGACAGCGTAGGGTTTGGTTTTTGCTCGTTTGCTATTATGAAGTGTAATCTGCTCTTTATTGAGCCTTGACACAGATCTGCTGGAGAGCACCTTGCTCTTATCTCTTCCTGTTACCACCCAGATTGTGATGGATGTGTGACTGTATGTGATGCTGTAATTGACTATGTGGACAGAATATGGGATTTAGCTTTGAGGTTGACTTTTGAGTTTGATGTTCTGTCTCAGTTCATTTAGAGACTTTCTTGGCTATGGGTTGTGGGGATTTATTGTGTGGTGGTTTGGTTTTTTTGAGTGATAGAGATTGCAATTATTACAATATTCACAATTGTAGGGGTTTGGTCCAAAATACTCATTACTGTTTATCTTCTGTGAGATAAGAATTAGGAGAAATGCAAAGCAGGCACTAAATTTGAAAGAATATAAAGAAGTTTATGAACAGACCTAAAAGAAGGAAAAGGGGGAAAAAAATTATACCATACCTTCAGAACTCTCCTCCTCCCCCCACCTTCCTCCCTTCTCCCACTGACAATGTAAAGACAACCCTTAAGATGTTCAGTCTGTTTACCACTTCCATAATAACCTTGTTCAGTCCATTTAGAAAGAGAAGTCTCTTCTTGCTCGTGCTATGAAAACAGTATCACAACGAGACAGCCGCCCACTTCCAAATATTGTTCAGTCCATTTAGGAAGAGGAGTCTCTCTGCTTGTGATGTGAGTCCCTTCCCCTGACTTGCAGCTTTTCCTGCAACTGCTTTCGAGGGTCCACTCTTGAAGGTTTTTGGGGTACAATTTTAAGGTTGAGCCGTTCAGAAACAAAAAACAGAGGCCCTTCTCCTTCCCTGGGAGCAAAGGGTCTTCCTCATCTTCATCGTTAGGACTATCTCTGGGAGCATCTCTAGGAACTGAGGTTTTCTCCTTTCCCATTTGGAGCAAAAGTCCTCATCTGGTTCATCTCTCCCTGTCCAAGCTTCTCATGAAATTACAGCTGCGTCAGCATCTGCCTATCTCAGCGCAGGTGCTTTTGCTTACGAGTTGAACACTCCACCCCCCATATCTTCATGAAATTACAACGGGATACTCTGATATATCATAGCTTCACAACAGAATTTCAGCTTAAAGCATCTCCTCTCTCTCTTCCCTCAGGTTTTCAGCTCTTCACAGCAATAAAAGGGTTAATCTCACCTCGGCCTTGCAGCTGGGGGGGGGGGGGGTGTGTTTCGAGCCGCTCTGGCTGCCCACAGCCCTGCTGGGGGGGGTCGTCCTGGAGTGTGGCCCGGCCCAGCCTGGCCCAAGCAGGGCCTGGCCGGGCCCACTGGCCCCCACACGGCCCTGCAGCCACCTGTCCCAGCACCGGAAATGAGACAGCGTTTGGGGGGGAGTTTGTCTATTCTTAAGTGTGTATCACAGAGGCGGTCACAACTTCAAGTGGCTTAAAGAATTGTCCATATTCAAACTGGCCAGCTGATAGGTTCTATCAGGTCACTGAGGAAGCTGTAAGCACCCCTTAGCAAGGACATCCCTTCCGGGACTATGCTTGCTAACCTATGACAACAATGTTGAAACATGAGAGTGTTTTCCAAAGCATAACTTTTGGTCACTGCTTCTGAACAGGTCCAGCTTAAACCACTGTTAGAGGGTTGTAAATTTTCACAGCTTATTGCCTGCCTCAAAATTTTTAGTTGCTCAGGTTTCTTATCTCCCAAGGGTTTATCATTTTCCCAGAGGAAGGGACCAAAGGATGACTCTCTGTGCTTCTGTAGTTTGATATTCACTGTTGTTGCTTGACTGAGCAAATGACAATACAGGCAGCACTACTACCTATTTATTATTTTTTAATATGTGAAAATCTTCCTAAAGAAAGGTTATATTTTCAGAAATATCTTATGGTGTGTCTCACAGGTAAGGTCCTACATTTGAAGTTTCTTGGACAGCTTCCAAAACAAGGCCCAGACCATTCAGTGTATCAGCATAGTATTAAACAACAGGGACTAAACCTGCATGTCATGACTTGCACTACCCAATGTGAAGTATTCCCACTTTTTATCTACTGAAATTCTATTTGCAGCCTCTACTAACCCTATTTCAATTATAAAAGTGTTCGCTTAGGTGTGGGTCTTTTTGTTGGGTCTTGGTTTGTTGGTTGGTTTGGGGGTCTTTTTTGGTGGTGGGTTGTTTTTTGTTTTTTTGGTTTTTTTTGTTTGTTTGTTTGTTTAATGACTTGGTGAATTTATCAGGTTAAATTCTACTTTCTCTAAAATTAGGGGGTCTGTGCTTGACTCAAATGAGCTTAGCTCTGGCTCGTTACATCATTCACTGTTACACACAGAGGTAACACAAAGTGCAAACACTTTTGGAACTTTTAAGTCATAAATTGATCTCTTTGGCTAACTGTATTGATGACTGGTTTTCTGAACACGTTCCAAAATGTACCACCCTCTTTCTAGCAGAGATTCCTGGAGCTGAGTGCAGTGTTTCAGGCATAGCTGCACCAAACCTGCGCTGAAAGGCACTGCAGTCCTGTGAGATCTGATGTTTCTCTGTAGCTAGGCTGACAGCTCTTTGGGACTGGAGGAGTTCCCAAGCCTGGTTCAGAGAAATTTAGAAAATAGTAATGCAAGCATTGGCACTTTTTTCATTTTTTCTAGTAAAATATACTCTGACAGGTCAATCTTCTGAACAGAGTTAAAAAGAGTGTGTTGGCAGTCTGCTTTTACCTCCTCTTGCTTAGGATTGAGTTTAGGGGAGAGAATTGCAGGTAGTGACTTGCTGGGAGCGCTACCTTTGCAACATTGATGCCTTTTCATTGGTCCTAAAATTACAAGCCAGACACAGTTAGATGATAAAAAGGGATTGCCTTTATTAGGATCCTTACGGTGCACAGCACACTGGATGAAAAAGCGCCGAAGATGCCCGCTGTAACATAAAGGGAGTACAGTTTTATATGTTCAGCAAATTAGCATAAGTGACAAGAATCCCCAGTTAGAGACATAGGTGATGAGGTAATTCCCCCCTGGTTCTACCCTCTTCTGAACCCCCTCCCCCTTTAGACAGGAACTAAACTTTGTTTATGAAAAAGTGTCTCGGGAAGCTGTTTTGACCTCAGTTCCCTGAAGAATCCAGCCTTGGACCCCCAGGTCTTGGAGCTGCTGGGGAATGTATTTTGTAAAATGTTAGCTACGAATAGGCTATGGAGCTACAAATATATATGTAAAGAATATAGGGAATATATAAAAGCAAAAAGGCAAAAATCAATTCGCTTGGCATCAGCACATGCAAAGTAAACTTTTTTGTTTACTTTGAATGGGTCATATTCTGAAAACTGCATTATTTCAGAGAAGAGTTATTAAAAGATACTGTTTGGCTCTATTTTGAGTAGTGGAACTTTTTAATCAATAATCCAGAGTTAAGCAGAAGCTTGCCTGAGGGTTTTTACAGAGGTAAGAAAACCACGGAAGTTATGCACAACCTTTGGCTGCAGCTTGAAAGCAAACTACCTTTGTTGTCAGCTGTCTACATAAATATCTTGATGTCAAGAGTTCACATTTATTTGTTGCAGTGTTGTGGAGGCCAGACATCTCGGGTAGCTCGTGGTTAGTGAGTGCAATGAAGAGAACGTCTGCGTTGCTGAGCGATGCGCAGTTGCATTTCAGGGCTATTTTTAGTTCGAGACATAATGGTTTGTTTTTTACGTCAGAAGAACGTTGTAGATGCACGATTTAAAAGTGTGGAATTAGCAAGGGAAGTCAGTAGCTGTCTGTGTGGACAGACTGAGAGGGACGTAACCATGGAATTTCCTTTTATGCTCCAGATGCTTGGTACACCCTGTCAGGTATCTAATACAAAGCAAGGTAAAATGGCTTTCCTTTTAGTTAAACAAACCAAATAATAACAACTGCTTTTTGCCTGCATACTGGGTTGGTTGTGTAAGGGAGTTACTTCGCTTAATTTTGCTCCCTTTTTTTTTTTAATGGGTGAATCCCAGTTAGTGACTTCAGTCTTACTTTTTGGGAGTCTAAACATACTCTATATTTGAGCAAACTCTCTGAGAAACAGAACTGTGCTATGACTGATTAGCATTGCATTTCTGACCAGATAATTTGTTTCTAAGTTATAAAACTAATACTTAGTGTAAATTTCAGAATATTGATACTCTTGCAATTACAGGTGAAGCTTAAATATGTCTTCTGTCAAGAGACATTTGCTACAGGTGCTTTCAGTAAAAATTCAGAATCAAGGGTGGAAGGAATCTGGTTTGCATAACACTTTGAGCATAATAAAGGATTATAGCAGTATGGATTACACTTCAGTTTTAGCTAATGCAAGCAGAGGTTGTGAGACTTTCGGAAACAACATTAACGAGGGTCTAACTTTGATCCAAAAGCAATATTGAGGGCTTTGTGTTTGCCTTTCAGTGAATGACTCAGCTTTTCGAGTTTGTACTGTCATACATTTAGTTAGAACACTACATGTATCTTCCCAGCTAAATAGATTCAGTTAACTTAAAAGCTTCATTTCTACCCTGAGTGTGTTAGTGTTATAACTTACAATCTACCATGTTTATTTCTTCATTTGACAGCTTCAGGGGAAGCAATGACATTGGTATACGTGTGATACGTGAAAATGTATAAAAATATATAAATGTTTCTAAGGGTCGGTACTTTAAAAGAAACAGTCTTCACATTTTTGTAGCTATTATGCCAGTAATTAATTTAAAAGAGAGTATGCTGGCATTTGCATGTGTTGTGTAGTACTTACACTGTGTAGGGAATAGCAATGTGAAGCTTCTGAACCAAGTCAGTGTTCTCTGTTTCTCAAAGGCAGCTATTCTAACAAAATGCTATTCAGAGCCTAAAACACGTTTTTTCCCTTCCAAAATGTTAGTTTAGCATACTGTCTGATCTATTTAACCACTGTGCTAGTTTAGCAGCACATATCCTTATATGTGGTAGGTCAAAAGTGCCTCCCAAACTCCCCAGTATATAGTCTTAATTTGTGGAAGATGCAGGTGGAGTGTTGAATTAGCAATGCAAACACTTTGTGAGTTTCATTTCAAGAACTATGATTTGATTTTGGTTTTTTAATGTAGTGTGCTATTGGCCTACAGTGCCAACAGACCCCTGAATGAGGTCCCTGAATCCTCAAAGACAGTATGCTTTAATAGCAAGTGAAGTCTGAATGAAAGAAAATGGAGCAGGAGATACCGAAATCAATGTGTACTTTGGGGTATATGCCGATAACATGAAACTTGATGTCCCTATACCCATCCTTCCCCCAAGGACTTGTAATGTGCTTTAATAAGGCTAAATCTTGGATATGTTTCTGTCTCCTTAGAACCAACAGCCACCATGTCTAGCAAAAGGGCAAAGACAAAGACCACCAAGAAGCGCCCTCAGCGTGCCACTTCCAATGTATTTGCCATGTTCGATCAGTCGCAGATCCAGGAATTCAAGGAGGCCTTCAACATGATCGACCAGAACAGGGACGGCTTCATTGACAAAGAGGACTTGCACGACATGCTCGCCTCCCTTGGTAATGTCCCTTTGCTCTGTATGCTTGCCAAGCGGATTTGTGGTGTAAAAATCAAAATGCTGAGTTTGGCATATGAGAGGTGTCTCAGGTTGTATTAACACTCAGTTTGTATTGACATTACTTTTTCAATTGGAAAGCTAACCCAAGTATGAATCCCTTTATTTGTAGGAAAGAATCCAACGGATGAATACCTGGATGCCATGATGAATGAGGCTCCAGGCCCCATCAACTTCACGATGTTCCTCACGATGTTTGGTGAGAAGTTAAATGGCACCGACCCAGAGGATGTAATCAGGAATGCTTTTGCTTGCTTTGATGAAGAAGCAACAGGTACATGGATGAAACAACAGAGTATATGTATTATTTCTACTTACTTTTATAACAATAAATTCTTGTGTTCATAGAAGCAGTGATGAATGTTTTGACTTGAAACATTTTAATTTCTGCAGACTAAAAATCATGCCTGTATCCTCACTTGCTAAATTTACCTTTTCAATCTCTGTAAAAATTTCAAATTTCTGGCAGTTCAGTTCTGTTGTTCAAGACAGTATAAAAGATGCTGATC
The DNA here is from genome assembly GCF_041296385.1 of Aphelocoma coerulescens. NCBI lineage: Eukaryota > Metazoa > Chordata > Aves > Passeriformes > Corvidae > Aphelocoma > Aphelocoma coerulescens. Next base: position 117,358,060 of record NC_091015.1, on the reverse strand, counting down.
AGGGACCAGGGCCTTAATTTATTTCTAACTTAAAATTTGCCTCTGAGGCCACTTTATGAGGGGAATCACTGTTTTCAAAGCTGTTGTGCTTTTATGAAGAACTTGTGAGCTGTTACACTTTTATGAAGAACTTGTTTTCTGTCAGCAACTTGTATCCACCTTTCCTCTGTTAAGCTGCACTAAAAGGAGAGGAAAATGAATGCAGGAAAATCCTTGTGTGACTCACAGTGCTGATAGAAGCAACCACAAGTTAGACAAGCCCTTTTGTTTAATAAACAATGCCAAAAATTTATTCTTTGCAGCCCGGCTAGTAAATCTATGTTTTACCCTGATTTAAGATCAATTTGAAATGTAAACTTTCCTGTGTTTCATGCCCTTGTTGAGTGTTAGTAGTCAAGTTCCATGACTTTTTTTTTTTTTTGTGGTTTTCAATAGGAATGCTCAAGGCAAACTGTTCCCCTTTGTGATTTTTTTAAATGCAGAGTTGCTAGAAGGCTCTTTGTACTACTGGGAGTGTAGCCCTGCTGTTGGGAAGGATGTCCAATATGAATACTTAGAAATTTTTATATTTGGAACAGCAGAGGCAAATCATAAAATGGTCTTCACTTGAAGTAGTGGGACCTTTCAAACTAAGATGCCTGGTTTGATTGAATCCTTGTAATTGGCAGTTTTAGTAATAGTCTTTAATGGCGTTGTTTTCATTTGGCAGACAAGGGCTGTAGGTATCTTTAATTGAGGGAAAGAACTCAAAGAAATGATCACCCATATATTAGCAGATAAATGTAAAAACTCCTCTTCTGCCCTCCTACACTGTGCTCCAGGGTTCATCCAGGAAGACTACCTGCGGGAGCTGCTGACCACAATGGGAGACAGGTTCACGGATGAGGAGGTGGATGAGCTGTACAGAGAGGCCCCCATCGACAAAAAGGGCAACTTCAACTACATCGAATTCACGCGCATCCTGAAACACGGAGCGAAAGACAAGGATGACTGAGCACATGCCTGGATACCTGCAGATTGTCTTTACACTTATGTTTCTTTTTAATGGTTTCTTCCTGATAGAACTTGTTGCATGCATTTAGCTCCAAAGCTTTTGTCTTTTTCAATATATTTATCTATTCCAGGCCGTTTAGGCACATTGGCACCTGTAATCAGACTGGAAGCGGGGAAAATATTGTGAGGGAAAGGCTACAGGACAAACATTCCCTGGAGTTGATAGTCCAGGAAAATAATCTCAATGTTTCTGGTTTAGCTGGATTTTTACATTTTTGTAATAAATGCCATTTTGAAATAAAGATTGCTATATAGATAAAATACCTCAAAATGTTTTCTGAAGAATGACATTTCTATTACACATTTACAAAAGCAGGTGTGTTCACTGTATTTTTCTTGCAGTTGCAAGTCAAGCTAGAAAATTCATTTTTGTAGTGTTTTGTTCAGTGTCACAGGATTCTGAAATGCTCCTAGCAGCATCTGCTGGCATCTTTAAAAATGCAGCTGCAGAAGTCTTTCATCTCAGGTTTTTGAAGTGGGATCTGACTACTGTGTAAGTAGTTAACCAAAGAAGTCGATAGGGAAGACTGTTAAAACTGCCTCATGGCCAGCAAGGAACATCTGATTCTTAAGCAGATACCATGCCCAGCTTTTGCATCCTTTTAATACTGATGGGTTTTCTAGCAGTACTTTCATGTCAAAACTGTGCATTCTTTCTTAGCTAAGTCTTTATGCTGGCAGTAAATGGGAATTAGGCATATTTTTTCCCTTCTGCTGAAGGCTTGTGCAAAGGAATCTGTGCTGGCACTAATTAACAGCAATACATGGCCAGAAAACTTAAAGCTTTATTTTTCTACACCTAATTAATTTGCATGTGAAAATGTGAGTCAAGTCGTTCTGAGAATTAAGTTGGTAAAACCCTACAGGTGCTGAAGTTGCTCTCACTTTTTAAAATACATCTTCCTCAGCTATTTTGGTAAGATGGCTTTTAACCAGGCACAGTCATTCAGAACCAGTTGTGCTGATGTTGTTGTCTCAAATACAAAGAAAAGAGGAAGATTGTTCTGTTAGTTCGATGATGCTCTTCTGTGTGCCTCATTCTCTTGGCTACTGCAAGTTAGAAAGCAGAAGGGGAATTTACTTTGCCTATGTATTTATCAATTAAAATAATGACCTCTTACCCAGAAAGCTTGCTCTCAGCTATATCACATGACTTAAGACCCCAAGGAGTAGGAATTGAGCACAAAGGATTGTAAAGGCTCTGACAGCTTATTCTGCGAGGTGGGTTTGTCTCATTTTGTGTGTGGTAGCATGAAGGCTTGGTTATTTAATATTGCTTGTGTTCCCCTATGGCAACTCTGAAAAATACTCTGGCTTTAGGTTTGTAAATAACTTGACAACGTATGCTCAGTTGGCGTACTTGGACTATTTTTTTATTTTTTTATTTTTTTATTCCACAGTGGTTTTTTCCACTTATGGGCTTAATTAAAATTGAGTTTTTAACCATTCTTTTCCCTGTTCTGTGTTTTAGCTGCTAACAAACTTAGCCTCAGTTTTTCTTTTTCTCCTACCCACATTATGTTCTACACTACTTCTGGTTGCCACAGCTGCTCGTTTTTTTGAAAGTTTTGTTTTTAACTATCTTGGTGCTCTTCAGTAATGGCTGCTGATGTATTTCTCCATATGACACCTGCAAGGTTCTAGTAAGCAGTTTATGAGTATGCATGGAAGTTTTCACCAGCAGTGCCCATGTGCCAAAGACAAGAGACTGGAGATTTAGGAAACACTGTCTTGTTGAAATGTTGCTATGAAACATTAGGCTGGAGAACAAGTTATGCTGTCACTTCTTTAGACTAATCTTGTCACCTCTGTGCAATTCAATACTGTGTGCATACATGCAAGCAGCCTGCACAAAGGACAGATGTAAGATATTGATTATTTTTTCCCTTTGAGTGTCTAAATGGTGTTAACATTCAGAGATCAGTTTACTTCTGTTAGGAACACTGGATCCCTAAACCCTTCTTTTCCTAATCCTGTTTTCTCTGTGAATGTTAGGTGCTGTTATGTTACACTGAGTAATTGGCAGGTGTGCCAGCTGGATTTTTCTTGCTGGAAGTAGTGATCTAAAAATCGTAAATATGAGCTACATAGAAGTGAACCTGGCATCCTCCTTGAGAGGAAATTGTCCACTTCAAAAATACTCTCTACTGCTGCTCTTGCTTTCTGAGCAGCCAGCTGAAATGTGGGGTGTAGCTGTTTTTTTCCTTGTCGGCCTTGGATGCTCCCTCTGAGTAGAGAGTGAGATGGAACTGTACTCATATAAAGATACCTACCCAGGAAGATGTGTTACTGAGAAAGAATATCCAAGAATGTTTGAGTATAATGACAACCTTTCAAGTTCCAGTTTCCCTGGTTTTTTTTTACTGTAGGACACAAGTTAACCTGCAAGTGGGGATAAACCTCTTAACCACTGAGAGGCTACAAAGCCAACAGCCCCAGCCAGGAGACCATATAAGAGCATCAGATGTGTTTTGTAGCTAGCCAGTGAGGAATGTGACAGCTGAGGTTGCGCGCCGAGGGCTGTAGGGATGTGTCATCAATAATTCACTTCTAAAAATAAAAATAACTTTGGTCACTGAAACAGCTTAAAATTCTGATGACTTAGCCTTAGCCTTTTGCAGCCAAAATCTTGGAACCTAATCTTCTCTCCCTCGGGGTTCATATATAACAGTCTCCAAGATCTACACCAGATTAAGCTTATGATTAAAAACTATTTTCATAGGCTCATGCACACATTTAATAGTCTTACAGGCACAGGGATCTGTAATGCCCCGTGAAGCACTACTAAAAAGCAGTGATTTATTTTACATGACCCACTTACCCTGTTCTAAGGCTACAAATGCAGAGGTCAAAATGAAGCCAAAGAGCTACTGAGGCTGCACAAGAAACCTCCAAAGAGGACCATGTTTGTGTCGAGTGCTGCCAGGGGATGTCTGCCTGCTGCCTTTTCTCCTCCCCTCTATTGCTGGCGATAAAGGTGACGTGCAACGTTTTACACTTGTTTCTGCTTGTTGTTTAAGCAAACCCATCTTTATGGCACAGTGATCAGATGACCAAAGCATTTCACACCATGAAAGCAGCTTGTTACACTAGCTCAGCAGCTAAGGGATGTCACAGAGGTGGTGTCCCTACACTCTGGAGCAAGGATCTGTTTCACCACTGACCTAGGGACTATCTTTAGATCGCTTGTTTCTAGGATCACTGTCGTATCTGGAGAAACGAATCCAGCACGGCAGCCCCATCCTGGCACAGGGCATCAGTAACAGCATGCCTTTGTCTCCTGACACCTGCATTTGATCCAAAGGCTGGAAAATATCTGAAATCTTGTCATCACATGTTTCTCATGGTCTTTTCTTGTCTGACGTGTTATTAATCTATTATTTGGGATGTTCCTGGGGATTTTCAAACTACAACAAATGCAAAGGCATTCAGACAATATAAATCCAAATAACCGGTGAGTAACAATCAAAGTATAGTCAAGAACATTTTAGATATCAGCAGTTAATCCTCCACTGGTACTGCTTGTGCACCCATGCTCCTATTTTGGTTTCTTACTTAATTTTTCAAAACCCTACTGTCATTTTTAGATAACTTCCTCCTTTGGAAAAATGATTTAGGATTACAGTAACTCAGAAACATTATTGCAGAAACTAGGAACAATACAGAGGCAAAAAACTCAGTAAATGCCTCTCAAAATGCAGCTTAAAATTATCATGAAATACTGAAAAGTAATACTGGGGGGGAAAAAACCCCTCCACACAGCTCTTTTTTGTTTTTGTGCTCTGAGCAGCAACTCCTCAGAGATCACTGTTTTCCCAAATCTTTGATATACTAGATAGCAAACTTTCCACCTTAAAAAAAAAAAAAAGAAAAAAAACAAAGGTGGCAGCACATGGTTGCTTTTCCTACTTTTCTCTGCAGCCCATGGGTAAAACACTGCCAAGGAATGTTTTCAGCCCAGAAGTGTGATATTCCCTGGAGATCATACATAATAGGCCCTGCATCACAGGACTTCAGGGGTCAGGCAGTTTGTATCGATGTAATAAATCTGACGGAAGATGTTTACATGTTTCTCAGCAGCATGCACTTAACAGGAGAGCAGGAAATCAAACTGGCCTCCTGGAAAATCCCAACTGCTTGCTGCGTGCAGACTCCCCTGCCATGCAGCTGTGATTCAGTCCCTTAGTAAAGCAGCCTTGCACTTTGATAAAGCTTGACAGTCAGTTACAAATACTACAGGATTAGGCAGGTCGAGACTGACTTTAATAGGGGTGCCTAAAGGAGGAGATGATGGCAGCAGCAGTCATTTTAGCATCCTTGTAAATTGCTCAGTTTTGCAAGGTTTATTTAATCCTTAATCCTCACTCTGACTATTTTAGGGTATCACTAAATATTGAACTAGGCTTTGGTTTGCTTTTTAATTATGAATAATGGGGAGTTAAAAGACAGCATTTCACAACAATTTCCAGCCTGTGCCAAGCATATTCAAGTGAGTGGGTGTAAACTGAGGCCTGCAAGACCTGTCTTAGTATGTGCTAAAGCAGAGCTGGCATCAGACACGAGTTGCTCGAACCTTGACTTAGCCTTGTATCTCACAGACACTGGGGTTTTTCCCTCTTTTGAGTTCTTCCTTAATTGTGAGCTAACCATCTCTAATGCAAAAGGTTTAATAGTGGTAACATATTCCCATCCCATGAGAATTATGTTGATTTTGAAATTGCTTCACCAGCCAACCAAACTGGCACAGGCATCAGCTGATAAGAAAACTGATAACAGCTTAATTTTCATGCCAAACAACTGACTAAATGTGCTGCTTCTTGTTTTCTGGGTATGTTTTAAAACACTATTTTAGACCTTCAGCCAAGCATTGAGTACATTTCATTTTCTTCCATATTTGTACATACACATTGTCAGATAGATACAAACTCTAACAAAAGGAGAGGGCACATATGTACATCCTTAGGTTCAGCAGAATTAATTACATTTGTTTGAAAAATTGGAAGCCTTCAGCTCTCCTTATTAAGAATACCCATCAACATTTATTTTTGCATTTCAGTTTTTGACTTTATGGAATCACAGTGTCTGGCAATACTCCTGATTAAAACTAGTGCAAAAAGAGCTGAAAACTCCACAAAGACTTGGCTAGAACTGTTGCAACTTAGCAACTATGATAAAAAACAAGGGAAGGACATACAGCACAAGTGGCAGTACAGTGACTTTGATCATAGAAAACAGGGAACAAAAACCCAGCAGAAATCAACAGTCCAACAGCCAAAAATGTACTTTTCAAAGCTTAGTTGGAGTTTTTAATTTGTGTTCTTCAAGTATAAAGCACTTTGGACCTGGGAATGCAAGGAGTACTGTGTCTGCTGAGTAAAGTCCCTCAGTACTCTCTCAAACACGTGTCAGTGCCCACTCATAGTGAGTGAGATGCAGTTTTAAATAAATATATTGAGGTTTGTTTTCTTGTGTTTATAACATTTCACAGACTGACTGCATTTTATTTATGTCCCATTAAATTTCTCTGCGTTATCCTTTGACCTGCTATTATTGTCTTACAATGCTCTAGAGAACTCATGTTTTTGCCTCTTCCTCAGCCATGGACACTGGAAGTTGCTAGAAAGTCAAAACACTGCTAATTTTAAATTTCAGTATGGAGAAAGGACATCTTTTTCTTCTATAGGCTCCACTACGTTCTCTGAGAGCCTTTATTTTTCACGCTTCAGCATCTACCGTGTGGCAGGGACCACCTGGGAAAGCAGTAACCATTTTTATTCATGAGGTCATTGAATGCAAACAGGGAATAACTTGCAGTCTGAAGCCCTCCAAGAGACCCAAGTGAAGACACATGTTCAGAATCCCTTCTTTAACTCATGACTCCTCAAATGTTTTCCCCTTGGATCACAGCACTGGAGTTATTTTTGGAGAAATTCCAGAAAACTTTGTGACACTCTCAGCATCTCAAAAAGAGTGACTGTCACTCTGACTGATACTGCACTGCACTTGGTATAGCTTGACAGAGGCAACAGATGCCAGCTGGAATCAGGGACGAAGAGGTGGAAAGGCAGAAGGATGAGCCAAAATACCAGGTGAAGCAGCTGACTGACAAAATGCTTCCATGAAATGATAGTTTAGACCTAGAACTTAGATGGATATATTTGCCTCTGCTATCAATACTTAATCTCTGTAATTAACATTTGTTGAACAGCGATAATATGCTCCGAAAAAAAATCTCCTAACTGCAAAACCTTCCACTTAACTTTCACACAATTTTAATTCTTAATGTGGAAATCACACATCTGCTTTTTCATCTAGTCTCTCTTTTCAGACCCTTTTGTTTCTTATGCACATCCTCAGCCTTCTATGATGACCAAGGGTATGAAATGGCTTCTGGAAAAGAAAAATTACCTAAGTGGGACTCTCTGCTACAGCTGGTGGAACACACAAGAGCTTCCTAGAAGCAAAAGTAACACAAAGAGGTGGACACACCATTCAGCCTTAGTATCTCTTCTAATACAAAGTCTAGAGCATAGAATAAACATTGGATTAGGTCAAGATTAGTAAGGTGCAGTTGTTCATGTAACAAATAGCAACCTTGCAAAGGGCTCTGAAAACACCAGCAGAGCATACTGTGGATGCTGAATGCGCACCAAGTCAAGCATTACATATTAAGCAAGTTCGTGAAAGAAGCTCATTGTGGGTTACTAAATACCACATCTGGCTCAGGGTAGCTTATCCCTCCATGAACTAAAATAGTAGATATTGGGAGAGCATTCTGGGTAGATATCATAGGCTACCCTGATTCTTATTCTTCCCTAAATACCAGCACAGGCCATTGCTGCTGCTCGCCCCTCAAGAACAGGCTAAAAGCACCCAGCATGCTTTCCTCCAAAAAGAACAGGAAGTAGAGAGAGAGATGATTTTTTTTTAATACAATTCCAAGTTTTGGGTAAAAAAATCCAGAACAGTAAAACTCTCCAGTGACCTGGTAGGGAAGACCTCATAGCATTTATTATTTCTTGAAGGCATCCAAAAACCCAGTAGACACATCCTGGTGGTGCTCCAACCCAGAAATGGAAAGAGCATCTGCTGGGCTTCCCCATCCCCAGTCTCAAGAATTTTTTTTGCCAAGACTTTGCTCCCTGCCTTCCACATCCAGAATCCACATCTCTTTGCAGCTGGGGTGCACTGGTCTAGGCAGACTTTTACAGTGAGCCAGTGCAGCCATTCCTGTAAAGTTAATTAGATTCACAAAGAAACATCATATGACACAGACTGATTCTGCTTCATTAAGCAAGCAAGTTAATCACAAATATTTGCACTGTCATTGTAACTCAGCAGAGGTGGGGAAATAGAATCATAGAATTGCTGAAGTTGGAAAATACCTCTATGATCATCGAGTTCAACTGTTCATGGAGAGAGTTAAATGAAAGGAGGGAAAAGGTTTGCTGTAACTTGCTTACTGTCTGTAGCAGCCATAAAAAGTATGAAACATAATTTTGAAGGTTTTTTGACAAATCAAAGAAAACAAGCATTTCAATGGCACCAAAGTATTTGAGTATTTTAGACAGAAAGGATAGGAACAATTCATACATTTTACTTAAAAAGGTTTTTTCTTAAACAAGACTGACATAAATGAGAAAGGAGAAGGGAGTAATGAATGAAAGAAGAAGAAAGAAGAAAAAATGAAGAGTTAAGAGCTCAGCATTTTTTATACCATCTTTTCAGAAAGGATCATTTCTATTCTGAATGTTTGATGCACAGCTCTCAGGAAGCACCACACTCACAAAAAAGACCCTTATTTTTTTTCCTTTTCAACATTTATGTCAATGAGTTAAAGAAATATCCTCCAAATATTATAGAAGGCAAAACAAATCTCTTTTTTTTCCCCTTTAAATTTCTTTTATTGCTGTGATGAATGCTGTAATCAAATAAATTACTTAGATTTACATTGAAGAGAAAATAGTCTGCCTGTAGGAACTGCTTCTCATTTCACCATGATGCAACAAATTGGAGACCAAAGGTTAAGAGAGAGACACACAGTGACATGCAATTTTGTCATTAAGAACTGATCTCATACTGGGCAAGTAATATTAGTGTACCTATCCCCATATCTGCATTAGTTAAACGCTGAGAACAACATCCATGGTGACAGGTATCATGTAACACCCTTCTAATAGCATGGAAAACAATACAAGACAGACTAGCATGTTTGCAGTAGTTCAATTTAAAGTAACTGATGAAACAAGTTTAAATCAAGAGATCAGATAATGTTTCATAATTAAATTTCAACACACAGTTCAGTTGTTCAACATTATCATGAAGTATTTTATTAACTCTCTTAATGTCTTGATATTTCTGCTGCTTTTCTGCCCACTCATACTTTGCATGTAATTATCTTGAAACTATGTGCCATGTCTAGTAAGAAGAGAATTTTTTATGCAAAACTTTTTCCATTAATAGGCTTTCACTTTAGCAAAGTTTAATCTTAGTTTCTATTTCACTTTGAGACAAACTTTAGAAGAGTGATATTAAAATTCATTGGGGAAGCATTATAAGCTAATTAGGCCAAATTCTCAGCCCTCATGAAATAACTTCTGATTTGAGAAGAGAGCAGGGAAAGAGAGTTGGGCCTCTTGGCAATTAAAACGTCTCCCTTCAATTTTGACACTGCAACCTCTGGATTACATATTAGATTACATGTTAATTTCAGTAGGTCCAGTGCCTAAATGTAGTTCATTTACATTTATAAATATAATTAATAATTTCAGCAAAAGCCTATATGTCTTATTTTTTCCTTTGACAGAATGACCAAGGTTGGAAGGGGCCTTTAAGATCATCTAGTCCAACCATCAACTCAGCACCACCACAATCCCCAAGTGCCACATCCAGACAGCTCTTGAACACCTCCAGAGATGGTGACTCCACCACAGTCCTCCTTGGGTGACTTACTCCGATGCCTGGCCAATGCCTTTCCTCCTCAAGAGCTCTTGTTTTCCAAGACACAGCCGGTACACCAACAGAGCTGGCAGCAGTAAGGAGGGGGATTCAAGGAATGATGATCTGGAAGTGGAGCTTTCCCATCTGACTGCTTCAGGACCTTTTTGTGCACTAAACAACAGTTTTCTTGAAGCCCAAGCTATTTATGTGGGATTTCAACAAGCCAAATGGGAATAAGTATTCCCTTCAGAAAATTTCAAAAATGTACAAGTGGGCTAAAGCCGAACTGCTTCTCAAGCAATTTCAGACCCCATCCCCCTCGACTAAAACCAGCTTGTACCCGAATTTATTTGAGATCCTGCATCAAATGACGAATGGAAAAATAAGTGTCATCCTTTTTCATTAAGAAAATATATGCCAAAAAAAAAAAAAAAAAAATCCTCCCAGGAGCCTTACAGTGTACGGCTGCGACAGGCATTAAGCCTTGCTCCTGAGGGAGCACTCACTTAGAAGACTTTACGATGCAATCTGGAATTCTTCTGAGCCCTCAAGCGAAACAGGAGGAAGACTAAAGGTAAGGATAACACCTCACACCTGCTAATCCGGGCAGGACATCCCCGCAGGATGAGGAGGCTTCGTTCACCTCCCCGATGCGGCACCACCATGTGAACCTGGGGACGCACCGGCTCCAGGAGCACGGAACGGAGCTCCACCTTCGGCGTGCAGAGTTTTTAGGTGTACAAAAGCAGAACCCCGCGGGAAGCTCTCGGTGACCCGCAGAACCCCCCCGAGCTCCGCTCCCACAGGCTGTCTCCATCCCTGCCCTGCAGGCGGCGCCCGGGCCCCAGCGCCGGCGGCAGCGAGTTCCCCCGGGATGCGCCAACGCGGCCGAGGCGGGGGCGCACGGAAGCGGCCGAGGGGCCGTGCCGAGCCGGCCGCCGCCCGGGGCAGCCGGAGCGGGCGGCGATCCCTAAGGAAAATCCCCGGCTGCCGTCTCGCTGCCCTCCCGCCGCCTCTCCTGGCGCTTGTCCCCACCCGCGGCCCGGGAGCGCGATGGTTTCTCCAGGAAGCGCTGGAGCATCCGCCGGGGCCGCTTCCTCCCTTCCGCGTCTGTTCCTTACCGGGTCCCCGCAGCCACCGCCGGGGTAAGAGACCTTTGAAGGCTAAAATTTAAGTTAATTTACGTCTTGTAATAATGACTTTTTTTTTTTTTGTTTGTTTATGAGTTTGTCTTTCATTTATCCATATTCTCTTCTTCTCTTTTTCCCTTCTTGAAAATACTAGGGAGCTGCGTTCTGATGAGAGGAAATGGGAGTGCGTTAGAGGCGTACTTTACCATTAAACCATAGTACTTTTTCCTTTAAGTCCTAACTCTGATCTTATTGCATTTACTGTACTTCCTTCTCTCTCTAGTGTCCAAAAATCAACATGTCTAGCAAAAAGGCAAAGACAAAGACCACCAAGAAGCGCCCTCAGCGCGCCACTTCCAATGTATTTGCCATGTTCGATCAGTCGCAGATCCAGGAATTCAAGGAGGCTTTCAACATGATCGACCAGAACAGGGACGGCTTCATTGACAAAGAGGACTTGCACGACATGCTCGCCTCCCTTGGTAATGTCCCTTTGCTCTGTATGCTTGCCAAGCGGATTTGTGGTGTAAAAATCAAAATGCTGAGTTTGGCATATGAGAGGTGTCTCCGTTTGTATTAACACTCAGTTTGTATTGACATTACTTTTTCAATTGGAAAGCTAACCCAAGTATGAATCCCTTTATTTGTAGGAAAGAATCCAACGGATGAATACCTGGATGCCATGATGAATGAGGCTCCAGGCCCCATCAACTTCACGATGTTCCTCACGATGTTTGGTGAGAAGTTAAATGGCACCGACCCGGAGGATGTAATCAGGAATGCTTTTGCTTGCTTTGATGAAGAAGCAACAGGTACATGGGTGCAACTCAGCTGCTTGGCAGGGATATGGCTGGGGTTTTGTTGTTTATTTCGGTTTCTAAACAGTATGCTGATTTTTGCACCTTTATAAATTAAGTATGGAATGGTAATCCTAGATGGCAAATTCTACTAAGTAATGTGAATTTGGCTTATTACTGGGTGAGAGTAAAACCTGTCTGGCTGTTCTGTGTCAGTATGGAGGACTAGTAGGACTGTTCTTCTGTGAGGCTTTGAAGAAGAGTGTTTTAACTGGGCAGTGTGTATGTTCCCCAAAATGTTAAACAAAATGTATTTGCTCTAAGATAAGGAATTCACATCAGTAATGTGTGATTTTCTGTGTTGTTGAAAAGGTAATGATGGGAAATCTGTTATACAATTGGGTTTGTCTCCCTTCTGCAGTAGGTCTGAGATGCATCTGAATTCTTCAGATGTTTAATATTTCAAGACAGGCTGTCCAGATTCCATAAACTCTTTCAAACCCTTATCTGGCTGAGTGTTCTTTATGGTTCTGGGGACAAATGTTGTGCCCTCACCTGCAGCTCAGTTTGCTTTCAGATTGCAGGAGGGGCTGCAGCCTTAGTGGTCTAAGGGTAAAAGCCAGGTGGGGTGTAGAAGACAGAAATGACAGATTGGACTGACTTGCAAAGCAAAATGAAGGGAAAGAGTAAAACACAAGAGCTCAGCTTTACTATATCAGACTTCCAAGGCTGTGCCTGTAATCTTGAGGTTAGAGTTTATGCTTTTATTTATTCACCTAGGCTAAGATTCCTGAGAAGTGTGTAGTAAGTGGGGACGAATCCATAGGGCAGTCCTGTGGAATTACAGAGTATCGGTGCTTTGATATGTTGTGAACTTGTCTTACTAGCTCACATTGAAATTATGTAGCCTCTGTACTAGAGACGACACTGCATCTGTATCTTTTCCTCACAACTATCCACCGCAATATTTTTATTTAACCAGTCGATATATTCTCTGAATCTTTCAAAGGATATTGTTCCGTCTCATCAGCTATTTTCAGTCTGTGTATTTTTAGCACCTTTTGCCTTTTCAAAGAGCATCCCCTTCCTGCTGAGGTGTAGGTAAACAGGCTTTCTGTTGGTAAGGCCTTTTCAAATGTTAATCGACTTCCTCCCTCTCAAGGGAAATCTCTTTACCATCTCCTAGAGAAGGAAGTTTTGTTAGTGGGTTAATTATTTTCTCTCCACAGGTAGTCTGACTCACTATGCTACAGGGTTGTTTTCATGTGCACCAAAACAAGAGTCTGTGAATTACAATATAGAGAAAATGGTTGTGCTACCAGTTCTTTAGAACAAAAACCTTCTGTGTAGGTGTAAACAATAAGTGACTAGTTTGGGCACCCATATACTGATAAGATTGATTTTAATATCTTTTAGCTCTGTGTGGTAAATGTTTTAGTCTAGTCCTACAATGATTTGAGGATAATAGTTTGTTGTGCATGCAGTCTGTTTTGTGTCTTATGCCACCCTCAAATTTTAACCAGGAAACGTGTGAGATAGTTATGCTGTTTTATTGAGTTTTGATTCATAATAGTCAAAATGAAGTCTTCCAAAAAGTGTCTGATGTATTTGTACAACCCATGTTATGTTAATCCTTTATTAATTTTATCCTCTGATTTGGTTTCTGATCCATTTGTTCCTTTTAAAAACATACAAGACCATATCCAGCTATGTCAAACTACTTTTTTTTTTTTCATTTCATGGTCCCCACATGTGTTTGTTATGGGCCTGATTTTCTAGCTCTACATCAGTGTAGGTCTTTTAAAAGGGAGTAACACAAATCAGATACTATAGATGAGGATAAGGTAGCCACACTCATTGGGTTTTCCTTACATTTCCTATATTGCCAGCCTGGTTGGATATGTTGCTTCAGCATTACTATCACATGTAGTACTATGGAATTGGTATAAAAGTTGGATCTGTCTGCATTTGGAGTATTTTTTATTTGCTTTTTGATCCTGCCTTGTCATCTGCTTTGTGCTGCCTGCAACAGGCTGAATCTTAAGTTTTGCTTCATTTATTTGTTACTCCCCATCCACACTGAAGCTGTGTGGAAGGGAGAGGAGCCCTGTTTGCTTTACAGTTCGTTGCTGATAAAACTTGTGGTGTATCCCTAGTCTGGCAGCTCAGTTCAGTGTTTAAACACCTCGCTATTCAGACAGGAGCAATTAAGTCCTTGAGGCTAAACTTGCAGCACCAAAGGCCTTGCATTCTTTGAATACTAATCCTTGTGTCATCTCTCATCACTGCTTGGTCTCTGTAGGACAGCAGAAATTGAGTCTAATCTGTTTAGCTGCCTTTTTCCTCTTCTTTACACCCATCTGGAAAGAGAGAACTCCAAGGGTTGACCCGATAAGGATGCGCCTGGCTAACTGAACATTCTCCCTACTTTTGAAGTAGAAGATTGCTGCTAGCCTTCTTCATCTGGAGTCAGTAGCCAAGGGCTGGTCTACCCTGGGATATGATGCTGTTTTCATTAGCATATGTTGTCCCTTCCCCCAGCATACACCAACCCTCGTGCTAATTTGTCATGCTCATTGACTGCTTTTTGGTTCCCTGTTTCCCTGTTTGGTTTTGTCTCACTAATGAGCTCTGTTTGCTTAAGTTATTCAACTCTCTTTCCAAAGCAGAATTTTTTTTTTTATCACATTCTAATTGAATCTACATCAGTTGATGTGGGTGTCTACGTATGATTTCCAGCTGCTCCACAGAGTTTATGCATCTTCTTTTTGGAGCTTACTTCTACCTAATGTGTTCTGTTATTGATACTTCTCCAGCTAAAGTCCAATAACCAATTTCTTTCTCAAATTAAGCAACTATTGTGCTGCTCAAGGAATGGCTGGTCTTATTTCAGCATTTAGCAGTTTCTGTATTCTACTGTCTACCTTTTGTTATGTATGTTCCTTTTTTCATGTCTAAATTTTCCTGGAATTATTTGGCAACCGGTGGTTCTGCCCATCTCTTGAAATGGAATTAGCAAAAGATACCTAGAAACTGCTCCTTTTTATATCTTTGTTAACTTCCTCAAAAGTCTTCTGCTCTTATAGCATAAAATAAATAATACATCCTTCTCTTTTTTCTGGGTTCTCCACCTTTACCTCTCCACCATAAACATTCTTCCTGCCTCCTGAGGTAACTTGCTCAGTCCTGCCTGAAAGTCTCTTCTGTTATAAACTCCTTCCCTGGACACTTGCCAGGAGTTCACTGTATCTACATAAACTGCCTCCAGCAACAGTGTTGTGCAGCACTGAAGAGCCAGAGTGGTTATTTAGTCCCCAGGGGAAAGCAGTTTAGAGAGGATGTGCAAATATATCTAATTAAGTCAAGAAAAATATAGTTCATTTAAGAGAATTGCTTGTATAATGAAGACTAGCAGTGACAGGAACTTGTTTTTCCACTTTGAGCCGTTGAAGATCAGTAGATGGAAGTAAGTGTTAAAGCACAGCAGGTCAGGCCCTGCCTTCAAAAATCTGTATGAAATGCATTAAACTTCCTGTCCCTCTGCACTCAAGGAATTTCTTTAGAATTCAGTTAAGGAAGTTGTTTGGGGCTTTCTGTGCAAATGCAAGTGTAATATATTACATGCTGCACTGGTTAATTGCCTGTCAGTTGGCATGTCTGTGCTGCTGCTTTAGGAGTCCTGGCTAAGAGGCTCAGCCTCCCTTTTGCGTTTCTCCATGTCTCATTCCAGGGTTCATCCAGGAAGACTACCTGCGGGAGCTGCTGACCACGATGGGAGACAGGTTCACGGATGAGGAGGTGGATGAGCTGTACAGAGAGGCCCCCATCGACAAAAAGGGCAACTTCAACTACATCGAATTCACGCGCATCCTGAAACACGGAGCGAAAGA
The DNA here is from genome assembly GCF_041296385.1 of Aphelocoma coerulescens. NCBI lineage: Eukaryota > Metazoa > Chordata > Aves > Passeriformes > Corvidae > Aphelocoma > Aphelocoma coerulescens. Next base: position 117,342,250 of record NC_091015.1, on the reverse strand, counting down.
CAAGGATGACTGAGCACATCCCTGGATACCTGCAGATAGCGCCTGTAATTTGTTTTTTCTTCTCACTAATTTTATTTCTCAGGATCTGTTTTTTTCATTTTTTCTTGTTGGGACCTTTTGCATACATTTTTAGCACTACACCTTCTTCCTCTGTGGATCCTAAGGCTGCTCAGGCACACCTGCACCTTTGTAATAAGACTGGAAAGTGGCAGGGGGAGAGAGGACAGCTTACAGTGATAGAGGTTGAGGGACAAAGATCAGAGAGTGTGGAGGCCCGGGTAAAAATGTCAGTGCTACTCATCCTAGCTAGATTAATTTTACATTTTTAATGATCATTTTTCAAGTAAATCACTGTTCTGCTAAGTGCATAATTAAAATTTTCATGCTAGAAGTATAGTGTTTCTCTGATGATATCTGTAAATATTTTTGCAACTGTACACAGTCGTGTTGTTACCTATTTTTGCCTTAAAAAGGATGCATAAGTCACTTAAGCATACTGATGTTTGTACTTCATCAACTGAGGATTTCACCTGCTACTGTGAGCACACAAAATGAAGAAGAAATTCCCATCCTTCAAATTTTAGTGTATTGTAAATTAATCATTTCTGTCCAAGACTTGCACATTAAACATTTTAAATCTTATGGATGTAGTTGAGCATGTATTTTAGCACCTCAGTGCCTCCATTTCTGGACACTGAGTACTATATTAGTAGTACTTTTAAAAAACTTATAATGTGAATCCTAGTGTTTTCTTTAAAACAGGATGTCATATATGGGTAGAGTTGCTTCTTACCAGATCTGTGAGGCTGCCAATATTGAATTATTGACATTTCATTGCAACCATTTATTTATTTATTTTACCTTTCTATCTTTTTTTCCAAAACACAGTAAGAACAGGGCTGGATGAAGAAGGAAGGTGTGCTGTCTCTGTCCTTTTGTTTTTCTGTCTGAAAATGTTATTCTTGGTTTTTAAATGAAACAATATACACTATACTTTTAAGACCTCCTGCTGAGAGTGGTGCTTTGGATGTGTGAGGCTAAGGCATTCCTTTTTGTTCCATTTCTCATAGTGGTATCTGCTGTAGTTTTTGTGGTATTAAAGGCATGGCAGATTTGCTACAGCGTTCTGAAGCAATTTTGCCATAATCAGACCACAAGCATTTGTGGTCCTGGGGTTTTTTTTGTCTTGAGAGGAAGGATGATCAGGGCTGCTTCTGACGCTTCTAGGAATTACACTGTTAATCCCTTCAGAATTTACGTTACAAAATTAAGAAAAGTCATTTGGCTGGAGCATTTTGCTGTTTCTTGGTGGGCTGCTATTGTGAACGGAACTTTTAAGAAATGTCACTAGAGGACAGTGATTAAAGCTCTGAAGCTCCTGCTCTACCTCAGTCCCAGTGAGCTTTGCCAAGGCGTGGGAGCTGTGTACACAGGGAATGGCCTGATCCTGCTGACTGTGGGCCTGTACAAAGAGCTTGGAAAAGCAGAGAGGGGGGGAAAGGTGCTGAATGGAATCAGAAGAAATCCAAACTCTTCACAAATCTTTTGCCTTTTTTTTTTTTTTTTTTTTTAAATACTTACATTTGCGGAAGGCAGCGATTAAAATCTCGAACGAGAACTTTTGTAAGCTATCGGTGAAACTAAGTACCGGTTTTCATGCTTCTGGAAGGGGCAGAGTCCTCCGGCCACCACCGGCTGGGGCCATCCGCGGAGCCGCCAGGAGGTGGCAGCACAGCTCCCGGCACCAACGCGGCTGTGACGGGCAAGCGGCTCCCGACCCAAATTTTTGTTGGTTTTGGTTTGGGTTTTTGGTTTGTTTGTTGTTTTTTAGGTTGTTTTTTTTTTAGTCCCAAAGAGCTCATTTGGTGCATCGTGCATAGGGGAAAATACTCTCCGTTCCCACAGAAGTCCTGCTCCTCCCACAGCAAGGGCTAATGCTGCCAGGATTTTTCACATTGCAGCTCTTGCATGCGCCAAATTTTTGGCGCTTTAATCAAATTCATTCATTACAGAAAAAACGAGGCCTCTGCAAGCCGTTGTTACAAGGCTACATGCACAAACACACATGTGGTGTATGTTTGGCAAAGATTGGGTTTCAAAAGGACTTACAGCCTTCCTTGTAACTCAAACCAGAGACACTGCTCCTGCGTTTCACTTCTCAGTATCTCAGTGAGTGCTCTGCTTCTTTTGTTAAGATTACCTTTGAAAAAAGCTACTTCCAAATTTAAATGTATATGTTTGTATAACTTTGTTTACATACGAAAGACTAAAACCTGTGATACAAACTAAACTGCTGGGGCTTAGAGTGAGGCAGCTGGTATTTACCTACAGCAATAAATGCCAATTGTTAAACCCCAGTGCTTGCCTACGGGGCCAGGGCTGCGTTGCTGTATAGCAACACCTATATGCCATTTGGCCTTGTGATGACGAATTGTAGTTCACTAACACTATTGTTCTTAGCCTTGCCTTCAGCAGAATCTTGGTTCTACTCTCGAGTTTAATGGCATTTATTGTTCTCATAAAAGCGTGTCAGAGAGAATGATAAAAATGGATTTTTGGTGTGTAATTCAGAGGCCTGGGATTTCTCTTGCAAAGAAATTTTAAACCCCTGCTCAGCTCTGATGCAGAGGGTGCCTTAAAGTCTGTGTGTGTCTGGAACCAGTAACACTGGTTTTATAGACTAATTGCATTCTTAGTCCTGGCAAAATAATTCTCAGTAAGAGCCACAAAATTTTCAAGTGTTGTCACTGAAGTGGGTCAGCAGAACATGAAGGCGTTTGTCGTGGGATGTCTTTCTCCTTTTATTTTTATTATTAATTCAGCTGTTTTGTAGCTAGGTCACTTGAGTGGAGGGCAGGAACAATGTGGCCTTGAATCCTCTCAGCCAGAAGAGAGAATTAAAAGTAGGTCTGCAACATTCAGGCTGAATGTTAAACCACTAAACAATTGAGTAAGGGAGGGTGGAACCATCACAAGCAGCTGTGTTTCTTATTGTGCCTTCTTTTTTCTTTGGTTTTTTTTTTTTTTTTTTTTTTTTTTTTTTTTTTGGCAAATGAAGGAGCTTAGGCAGTGATCCCAGGAGAAGGAATAAAAGAGATCCATTCTACCTTGAGAGGACTCTTCCCTGCTCTTCAAGGTGAAGTTCCCGAAAGCTATGACTCACAAGTGGGGCTGGGATACTTGTTTCCTGTGGTTGCAGAGGCAACAGAGCTGAACCCCGAATGAGTTTTAGCTTATAAACCGTTTCCTCTCCAGGACTGTTTGTGAGAAGTAGTGGCTTGCCAGGGAACTGTCTCACACATCCTGTATCTGGCTTAACACCCCCCACACTAACTCCTGCCAGTGTAGGTAATAACTTGTAAAGGTTCTCACTGTCTTTACTCTGTTAGAACACCGTGCTTCGTAAGCTGCTGTGGCTCAGCACCTGATTATCCTTAAGCAACTCTGCTTTCTCCATACTGGGGCAGTCGATTCGAGAGCTGTGCTGTCCCTACACGTGAATTACAGCTCCTGTAGAAAGGGCAGTGGTGACTCCTTACCTCCTCTTCAGTACTTCTTGTTGATGAGATTCAGCGGATCCTTACCCAATACCCTTGTTTTAATAGTTACTAATTTTAGCTCGTAACTCCCCTGTCTGGGGAGAGAGCAGCGTCTGTCAGTGTGGCAGACACGCCTCACTGTGGATAGTAGCAGTGGTGTCGAGCATTCTTCATTTACATACGAAGTAGCCGGTATTTAATACAGCAACCTCCAAATGTCACATAGAACGGTGCTTGTTCTAAAAACCACCAAGGTCTGGAGAGAATTCCTGTCACCAGGGTGGTGGTGTCTAAATCCTAAGCACTTGGTCTGACCTTTGTGGACGGTCTCCTAGCGGCAGTCAGGGCTCGTTCTGCTATTCAAATAACCCCAGCTAGCTGCTGACTCATCTCTAGTTCCACTCGGCACATCCCAGTGCTTAAATATAAAAATTGTTTCAGTAGCACTCTGTGGCTGTGAAAGGCAAACCTAACCAGAGTCCCTATGTAATCATCATGAGATCAGAAGTGTCATGTAACCGGCGTAATTAAAAACATTAAAAAGCGTTCACATGACTTTAATAGGGATGCATACCAGTCCCAGCAGGCTTCTTTCACTGAGTAGGTAAGACTTGCAAATTAAAGATACTTGCAGCTGGAAACTTCCCTTTCAAATAACTGCAGGTCACTGTGACATTGGAAATGGTTGCAAAAAGCTACAGTGAGACCACAGTCATGGCACGCTGCCCCCTCCCACACACATGCACACGATTTCCTGGGAAATTTGCTCAGCTCCATGCCCCACAACCCTAGCAAGCTTCAAAGCTACAGGGCTGGAGTTAGTTAAAAGGAGAGTTGACAAGACTCATGTTAGTAAGATAAGCTCATGAACTTTGTGATTCATTTTTGGAAGAGAAATAAATGGAACAAAATTACTTGCCGCTAGTGCTTGCCTTTTTATTTCTTTCACTAATTCAGGGGATAAGGTATTGTATCTTTATAAGAACCTCAGCTATATGTTGTGCAAAACACAAGTTATAACACTATTATTGCTATCCTGTTAGCAAAGAGGGAAACTTGGTCATGAATCTAAATCATCCCACTTTGCCTGCCCTTCATATTTGCTAATTAAAAAAATAATAAAAATGCAATTTTCAATTGTCAGAAGGCAGCATTTCTTTCAGACTTTGAATTTTTGGTAACCTAATTGAACACAACCTTATAACTTAACCAACAATAACTAGTTTTTCTGCTGTAGAAAGTCTAGATATGCAAACTGATGTTATTGGTGTTTTTTAGCATCTATTCCATGGCCACTTTGCCCAGGTGGGGCACAGAACAGCAGCACTGTTACAACTGTATGAGGGGGTGCTCTGCTACATGAAGACCTAGAAGGAAGAAGGAGTCATCAAACTTGTACAAATGATGAGTAAGGAATACACTGCAAAAATGCAGAACTCTGATTCATTTGCTGGAAGATGACATGGAGCTATCTGAATCCCAAAGAGGAGGATGAGCTGTTGCCATGAAGTGCTAGTTACAACTGCATGATAAGCAGAAAACCTACCTGATAACAGCTGCAGCTGAATTTGGAAGCAAGTTGCAATGTGGATGGGACAGCAATCAGAAGACAGTGATGACACTTGTTAGAAGTATTTGGTTTTACTCTGTTCCTGATGCAAAGAATGCAGCCTGCTGCCCCTAAAATTTTCTGCCCCAAGCTCTGGACGCAGATTTTGGGTATCTGAGTAGCCATCTAAACTAATGAAGATTAAAATACCAGAAAAGAAGATAGGGGCCGAGGCACTCAAGTATTTCCTGATGCAGCTGATCAGACATACTACCCTCTAGCTGAGCTTCCAGTAGTCAGACTTCTCCAGAGGCTGGAAACCAGTGTCCAGCCAACCGTTTTTGTAGCCCCATGCTTTGGCAGCTGACAGCAGCTTTTCCAGGGTTCTGTTTTCCATTTGATGTTTGACTCCTCTCCTCCCTTCCCCTCCCCTCCCATCCTTTGTGCGAGCACTTAAATGCCTTCCACATGTCAGGGGCCCGCATCTACCCTTTCTATTACAAGCCTTACATATGCTGAAGGGTTAAGACCTTCAAGCAGGAAAGGCATTCCCTTCTCTACTTTGTGTACCACACCTTGGGCCTCACTTTGAGATAAGATTCAAAGCAGCTAACAAGCTGTAAGGCAGGCTTTGCAAATTTTGATGAGCAAAACTTCACCTCCAGGATTAAAGAGTATTTCAGTGGCAGCTTTTAAAACGCTGGCAAGTATCTAAAGGGGATGGCAGTACCTCAGACATTTCAGGCTCTGGGGTGAAAGTGCAGATCAGACTCCTCTGCACATCTCTGGGTGCACAACACCTGACAGAACTGTCCTCTGAGGGCAGTGGGTGAATGGAGGAGACTTTTGGCTGATGCTCTTACTAGTGAGGCCTGGAAGATCTTACCCTATGCCAGGTTTTCAGGGCTGGTAATTATGCCTCTTTCACTGTTCGTCTCAAGGACTGCTATGAAAGAGCGAGTATCAAACAAAAGGGTGCTGGCTGCCTATTTTCACAACACTTTCCCATCTCAAAGTGCTCTTTACGCCTCTGTGATTGACTGGATTATTCCTAGCCAGGACAGATTTTGTGCTCACACACACCCTTTGCAGGAATGCTTTTGCTACCTCCCGGTGGTTTGTAAAGTGACTATAAAATCAAGGAAAGCATTTGGGAGATGCTGTTATTATGAACAGGTTAGGGTGTGTTTATTTTAGTTATTTATTCTCCTTCCAATCCCTCCATGCCTCCCTCAAGCTTATTAACAGACAATGCTTCTACAAGCAAAGTATACTGAAATCATTGGGGCTCACCTAAAAAGGCCATTTCAGCAACATTATTCAAGTTTCCAATATTTATCTTTACCTACCAATATGTATTTCTGGCTCATTTCTTGACTTTGCTGTTTTTAACCTTGGGGCATGAGGAGGGGTGTTTTGTTGTTTTTTTTTTAAGGTATAATCTGCTTCAGTTTTAGCCTCTAATCACTATTTCATTAATGACTTGCCTGTACAGCTTGCCCCATTTTATCTCTGTTGCAGTCGAAATTTTCATTTTGTGAATTTCCTTGCATTTCTCAGCTATACCCTGCTGAATGTCAGACACCTGTGACATCTGGGCATGTTCTTACATGGTCCACAAAAGTTCACTCTGAGCTTTTTTTCCCAAAAGCTACGGAGAAAAGCACTGTATAAAATCTGTTTAGAACAGAAGTTCGTTGGGGGTGGGAGGTGAGAAGTTTTATCTCTGGAAATAAAAGCAATGTGGCATGAAGGTATTTGTAATGTGGGTTCCTTTTAACGAATCTTAGCCACTTAGTTGACTGAAGACATTAAATTGGTGTTTCCCTAAAGTAAGTAATTAACTTTCAACACTGAAAATTAAATTGCCTAAGATTATTACACAGCTATCTGAACAATACTTCTAGTGTCTTGTTGCTTTTATTGCTTTTTTGCCCCTGGCATTTTGTGTGTAATCATCCAGACACCATGAGACGTATTGATTAAAAATTTGGGGCACTTTGCACAGTACAGTCTTGTTTTATACAACCTTATGCTATTATGTTATTACTCTAGCCAAATACTAAGTAAGAGCAGAGTTAAGAGAGAAACTTTGGGCAGTGCCAGTCTGTCCTGTCCTGTCCATAGTCAGAAGTAGTTTGGACTCCTGAAACAAGCTACATCTTCACTGGGAGAAAGACAGATAGACTCCTGAGCTGACTAGTAGATATTTTTATATTAGGCTGAGAATATTTCCTCTTAATACACTGAGAAAAACTGTTTGAAAAGCAACTTCTGTGCCAATGCTCCCAGAGCTCCGGAGATGTGAGCAGTCCTTCGTGTTTGTACAGTGTCAAGCACAATGCAGATTGGAGTGTGAGTGGGACAATAAATGTCTTATGGCATTTTCATTATAAAAGCACTTTTTTGGTAGATGTGACAAAAGCTATGTTTAAAGAGCACTGGGCCCTCTCTAACTCATTGCAACATCAGTTTCACCTCTGGCTTGGCTGGGCTGATTTAGCAGCTTTCTGCTAGCAAGGCTCTGGATAGCAAGTGGCAACCAAAATATTTCAAGGCTGCCTTATCCTCTCTTATCCCACAGCCTAATGACAAAAGGAGACAATTGTACCTTGTTTGCTAACTACATGTTGTGCTTTAATCTTGCATTTTGGCTAATGTTGTCATGAAGTTGCTAATCATCATTCTGTGACGCTGTCTGCACAGCCACTCCACAGAGCTCTGGGCTGCATTGCATGGGGCACGGTGTCACAAAAGAGCAAACACAAGCACTGGCACCTGTTGATAACTGTTGTTTAGAGGGAAGTTGTTCCTTTTGCCAGCCAGTGAAACATCAGAACTCCAGGCCACTGAATAAATGCTATTATACATCATCTGGGCACCATATGATCTGCGTGCTCTGAGTGTAGCTGAGCCACAGCCCTCCAAGCAGTCAGGTGAGAGATCTGGCTTCAGCCTCAGTAGCTGTCTGCTTTAGCAGCAGTAAGGCTTCCACACTGGTGTGCTCTGAAGAGAATCAGGGAAAGCCTCTCATAAAGTACCAGAAGGATTCTGTTCCCCTGTACAAGTGCTGGAGTTTCTGCTGACCCTTCCAAGCATACCTTCCAGGGTACAGCTCTGCACCCTGGGGTATCTGCTGCTTTGATGCCCCCTCAGAGAACTCATCTTCTACTCTGGTAACCAAAACTGTGGATCTCATCTCATCTCATCTCATCTCATCTCATCTCATCTCATCTCATCTCATCTCATCTCATCTCATCTCATCTCATCTCATCTCATCTCATCTCATCTCATCTCATGCAGCTTTTATTATATCTTACAAAAGAAGTCCACTCTGCACTGAAGTCTTGCTTTGGCACCAAGCTTGAATGGACAGAACTGGCACACATGCATAGTTGGAGGTAACTGGGTTAAATATGTCAGCAGGCTGAGCCCTTCCATGGAGGGAAAGAGGAAATGAGGTCTGAACCAGTTCCTAGCGTAGCACAAATTAGTGAGCTACTAAGAGCCCTCAGAGAGGTTCCCAGAGGATCCAGGTAATTGTGGCTGCAGGTGGCTACAACCATGAATCACATAGGTGAAAGTCGTGCTGAAGCCTCAGCAAGACTGGTTTTATAAGCCCAGGAGCTCAGCCCAACCACTAGTCCACTATTTTATCTACCTGACTGCCAAACACCCTCAGTTCCTGCACTAACAGCTAGCCAGAGTAAAGCATCCTATTGCCATTTGAAACACTGGGACTGAGACAAGCTATGTTGGCCAAACCCTAGCCTACATCCATACAAGTAAATCCAGTATGTGTACAAGTTTGACAGGGAAATTTATCTTTGTGTCTGAAATTCACTTTTTAATAAGTGAAGATCTGTTTCCATCCCAAAGTGTTTGAAAGGTACTTCTGTTTTTGAGAACATTAGATAATTACAGTAAAAAATGACTTCATCATCTACCAATAATGTCTTGTAAGTATGAATATATAGATTTTGCAAAGGAACTTAAAACTTTCCGGTTTCATAGTGAACTTAGCCTTCAAACTCTTAACAGAGTAAACTGTATTTTCCTTGTCCTAACTGCTTACATGCCTGATTGTCTGGAGTGGTCTTTTAGTTTTTTTTTTCTAGAAGACTCACAACATATCTAATGTCCTAGGCTGAGACAAACAGCTTGATTGCTATTTCCAACCTAAAGTCATGTTTGTTCTACAATGTGATGATATCTTTGAACCTAACTTGTGTCTAGCTCCTTCAGAGCCTGAGTCCAGCCATAGTCTGAATGTGTTTAGCAAGGATAGACAGCATGGAGTTAAGCACAAGCTCAGTGGTATCTCACACAAAATCACAGCTGATGAGATTCATGCCTTTTGCATCTCAGCTCAGTATCTAGAGGTTGCATATGGCAAGTCAAGACCTGACTACAATTTCCTTTTGAGCCTGAGACGGTTCAAGGATCTTATAGCAGAAAGTCTTTTACAATGAGGGCTTTTTCTACTGTTCCTGTTGAAGCTGGACTTTTAAAAGAGGGTCGAATTCATGGGAGAACAAGGAAAGGCAGAAAGAGACAGTATACAGTGCCTGTTCCTGGAGCACTTGGGCTCCTTCACTGTGAGGCTGAGAGACAGAACTAAGGGGTAATGACTCAAAACATTCCCCTATTTGTGGAGATGCCAGAGTGCTTTGTTGAAATGGAGGAGGTGAGCTTTTGTGTGTCTAATGGGTAACCTCTGATCTGATAAGACAGAGGGTGAGTGATGGGCTATGAGTGTGACAGGAGAAGATCCTGTGGAGATGATGGTGCCTCTTGTCATGGTAACTTGTTCTCCTTTGCACAAACCACTAGGTTGTGGGGCTCCCCCTCCTCCTCCTCCTCCTCCCTGGGAACATTCATGTGTGGCCTGGGATGTTCATCTCTGCTGATGGGCCATAATGGGCCATAATTGACTCAACTGCTTGGTGTGATGCACAGCTGTGTTGTCTTAGAAAGTGTGAAGGACTCCCAAAGGCTCCCATGATCCACATTAATACATCATCCAGTGTGAACCTCCCCACCCTGCCCCGGGGGAGGTGCTTGGGCATTCCCACCTGAGCAGGAATATAAACCCAATAGATTTTGTGTTCTGTAGTTGTCTCCACCACCTGATGGATTCAGTCTGCAGCCATCGCTTTGACCAAGACTGTGACTATCACACATCAAAATTGCAACAACTGAGTCTCTTCGTGAGGCCTATGGTGGTGAGATTTCTACTTTTATCCTTTCCTTCTTTTTCTTATATATTTTCTGAAGCGATATTTTCATATTGTCATATCACTATAGACAATAGCAACCCAAATGGCTGCCTACCTGTTTCCCTTTGCAATCAAATTGTTCTAAAATAAACCCTATATATGTATATTTGCAAGCACCAATGACTCAGCATCATTTCACTCTAATCTACCTCAAGGGATCTATTACCAAGAACCTTGGCTACCTGTGCTTTCAGGGACGGGTCATAGCAGAGGCCCAACTCAGTTTCACATTTTGTTCAAGCAAAAAATTCCTCATCAGAAGCTAGGCCTACCTTCTCTCCTAGGAAATGCCCTTACTAAACTGTAAAAGTGGGTCCAGAATTACTTTTTCTTTTCCACTTTCTTTTCTGCTTTGTACAAACTGTTATTATTGGCATTTCTTTTTGTCCAATTAAGATATTTCTTTTCCTGGTATGATGGTTGACACCAGTCTCATTTTTGCATGTAAAATTTTATCTTTCTATGGCTAGAAAGGTGAAATAGTGAACTGCAGATGCAAACTTCATAATGATTCATTAGTCATTATAGTAGTTCCTAACACAGGTCTGAGTTATTCAGGATTATTGCATTTAAATACATCCTGCTTCAAGGAATACATTATTCTCATTTGTGGAGGTCTGGTGTACGAATAGATGTTATGATGGATTCTGCCTGGAGAAGAGAAGGCTCTGGGGAGATATTACAGCACCTTCCAGTACCCAAAGGGGGTCTGCAACACAATTGGACAGGGCCTTTTTACAAGGGCATGTAGTGATAGGACAAGGGGGAACAGCTTGAAACTGAAGGGAGAGTAGGTTTAGATGAGATATTAGGTAGAAATTCTTTACTGTGAGGGTGGTGATGCACTGGACCATGTTGCCCAGAGAAGGCCCATCTCTGAAAGTGTTCAGGCTGGATGGGCTCTGAGCAGCCTGGTATCGTGAAACATGTCCTTGCCCATGGCAGGGAGGTTGGAACTGGATGATCTTTAAGCTTTCTTCCAACCCAGACCAGTCTATAGATTTATAATTGGGGAAGCAAATTTACATCAAAATTTCCCCCACTGGGCCAGGGTCACAAGGCAAATCTGGACCTGCAATTCCTGGTGAAACTCCAGTAAAGTACAGTTCTTACACATTCTCTGTCTTGACCTGCTCCTTCTTCAAACAGTCCTTAAACGTTCAACAGAAAGATGGGCAAAGTCCTATACAGCAGATACAGCCTAGGCCTGTGATGTGGAAAGTTGTGGATGAGCTCCTCAGACTCCTAGAATGGTCTGCAATGCCTAAGCACCTGAAGGAATGTTTTAATCCCAATTTAGAGGATTAGCATTTGTCAAGCCTAAATGACTGAAAAAAACTGGGGGAGAGGAGGTGGTAATAGGAGCATACCAAATCTGTGCTACACATTGTACCTGTTTCTGCTCAGGTTCCTGCCTGACCTCAACCTCAGACACCATTATTGTCATTTTTTTTTATCAGTCTAGTCTCTCTCAGGAGAGCTGTTATGCCACAGCCCAAGTGTACCAACACACAGCACTCCATACCTTTAAGTAACGTGGCTTTTCCGTGCATGGGTTTTCCCTGCCCTCACCTCCCCAGCCAGACTGTGTCTGGTACAGCACTAGTTTGAGAGAGGGATACTTTCAATAGACTCCCATTGTATCAGCTTACCATAAGAAAGAATGACAGGACAGTGGCCAAGCACTGCAGGGAAAGGGGTTTACAAGTGCCTGAGTGAAGTCATGCATTGACCCTGTTCCATTTTTTCCAGATGTGGTGCTCAGGGTTTGTAACATTGCAGTAGGCTGTGTAGGTCCTCTGTCAATGTTTTTACAGTGTACTGTGGGAGAATTCATCTGTCCCACCCCAGATCCTGGCAGAAGTAGCATGGGTATGGCAAGTCATGAAAGTGAATTGGCTCTGGCTCCACATTTGTGGTTCCACTGGTGGCAAGGCATTGATCCAGTGGTTCACTCTCCAGTGTATAAGTTATGCAACAAGCCTGCTTGTCTGCAATTCTCCTTCTTTTAAACTGTCTAGAATCAAACATTGAGCCTATTTTGCACTCTACCTTCAGCTGTCTGAACCAGGCAGCCCTTTCCATATCTGCTGCATCCCAATACATCCTGCTCTTAGCTTTGGTGCTATGCAAGTCAGCACATTCCCATTCCCCTTCCCCTGGCACACTTCTGCACAAGTCTGCCTCTGCTCAGCTTTCTAAGCCAATTTCAGCGGTGTCAGCCTGTGGCTTTCTAGGCCTGGTTTTTATCTAAGCTCTGTGAATCTACAGACATGCTCAAGACAATCTGTTCACTGATCCAGTCCAAGCAGTCAGAATATACCCAGCTGAAACACTTTTTGATGCAAGCTGACATAGAACTGTTGAATTGTTAGTGTTGGAAGAGACCTCTAAGATGCTCAAATTCAATTGCTAACTCAGCCACTGTCATATTTTAAACCCTGTCCCCAAATACCATGCTCACAGGTTTTTGAGCACTTCCAGGGATGGGGATTCCACCACTTCTTTGGGCAGCCTATTCCAATGCCTGACTACCTTTTCAGTGAAGAATTTCTTCCTAATATCCAACCTAAATCTCCCCTGGTGCAACTTGAGGCTATGCCCTCTTGTCCTATGTTATTACCTTGGAGAAAAGGCTGACCTCCACCTGGCTACAACCTCCTTTCAGGCAGTTGTAAAGAGCAATGAAGTCACCCCTGAGCCTCCTTTTCATGACTGCAGAGGAGAAAGGTTTAGGACCAAACATCACAGTCTGATATGACATTTCTGGGCTGCCATGGAAAAGAAGTTATGGTACTAAAAGGGAATCACTATGAACAAACAATAGTGATGTCTGCATAACTAGTACATAAGCAGCAACCAGTACACAAGGCAATGCCAAGTTCAAGAACACATAAAAACTGTCAGAAGGCAAGCAGTATTAATGGGCTATTAATTACCCACTGTGAAATATTAATAAAAGTTAAAATTAGTTTCAACTGTATTTGGTGAAAACCCTAAAAAGATGAAACAAAGGTGCTTTCATGATTTGCTTGCTGAAAAGGGAGCTTTTGAGATTCAACAGCAAGCAGTTGGACTGTCAACATGAAAGGAGCGATTGATCAGAGCAAAGTGCAGAGGGGTTCCCACTACAGCTAGCTCAGGAATTCTGTGCAATGGCAATAATAGTGATGATGGAGAGCCCAGACCAAATGTTAGAGGAGGGGTTATTAAGTGACAGGAAGGCATAAGGTCTACTGGGATGAGCCAGGAGGCAAAGTAGTAGTGGTAGAAGTTGAGGGGGAGGGGTTAAAGGAAGGAGAGAATTTAATGAAGTGATACAAAATTCTTTGCATGTGGCTCAGGGAAAAGGCCAAATGGGGAAGATGGGCTGAGTAGAGTGCTGGAAGTTACTGGTATTGGAAAGGGAGTTGGAATTATTAGTGTCTTCGGATAGCTGTGCATGACAGAAATTAGTGGGCTGGCTGGGAGCAGCAGAGAGTAATGTGGCATATGTGACAGATGAGGAAAGCTATTATCTTCATATTTTCTACAACTGTTCAGGTTCATAATGGCTACAGAAGAAAGGTTGGCAAGGGACTGAGCAAGATGGTGCAATCTGGCTGAAATAGGAACAGTGTGTTCAGAAAGGCACTGACCTGCCTCTTTCTGAGTGTGAGACTATGGAAAAACATCCAGAACACAGGAACCTCAGGTAGGTGAGCCCAAGAGTGGTTTTGGGAGACAAGCAATAGAATCATTCCACGCAAGGGCAAGAACAGAACTAACTGTATTGGAGTGTAATCAGACTGAGGCAAAAAAACCCACAAAGGAAAATAAGACCTTCAAGTTAAAATTTTGTTGTCTTCTGTGCCCTGCTGCTTTTTCTGCCTAGAAAATAGGTGTAGACATCAAGCCTCCTCTTTTCCCTCTAATGAGCACTGTCCTTGTGTGCTGCCCCTGGGACAGAAGATGAAGGCAAGGAGAGCTAAAGGCAGAGGTGTGTGGGAGAAGAAGGCATGATCAACTGAAGGGTGCCAGCAGATAAGAAGAGGAAGGGAGGAACATCTCATGGAGCTCATAGTTTGGCAGTGCTGCACAGGGCACATGTCCAGGGGAGGGACCAGGTAAGCACACATGGGCTGTGGCCAGGGCAGCTGGGTTGGGAAGCAGCCACAAACTCCTGCAGCTGGTGAGAGAAGGTGACAGACTCCCCTGCCAGGGATGGCGCTTCCCTGTTTCTAATTTTTTCTCACTTTGCCTCTTGAATTTTTTGAGGCGGTATGTCATCCTTACTCAGGCCAGATTCATTCTTACCCTGGAAGTGACTCCAGGGATTTCAGTTCAGATGTTAACTGTTTGGACACAAATGTGTCATGCAGAGCATGGAAAGGTAAAATTGTGACCTAAAAGAGGCAGGATAAATGTTTTGAACACCAAAGTTTCCTGTGTATAAGTTTTATTGAGGAAGGCTGTGTGGCAACATCATGACATGACCAGGGCTTTGGGTGCTGATTAGGTTAGCACTATGTTGGTATCCTGCTTGGGCTTTCAGAGGAAGAGAGATCAATACCACCAGTAAGGTCCTACAGCAGCTATTCACAAAATAAAAATCCAAGTCCAGGAACAGTAGTTCTGATGTGGCACTCACATCTGGATCAGGAACTGCCTGTCAGCATCTGTGCCCAGAGGACCTAGCACAGTGGGACTTCAACAGAATTCCTCCTCCTTCCTGAATGGCTGAAAATATTGGACCCCATGGGCTCTGCTGGCTCCCTGCTCCCTTCCACATTCCAAATAAGAATAGGAATCATCCTGAGAGAAAATTAGTTATGTAGGCTGCTATTGCTGTCCTTCAGAGAAGGGAAACAAGCTAAAAAGCCACGTAGAAGCTGAAATTAAAACTGAGGAGTTTCTGGCTGGGTGCCCTTTGGAGTTTGTATCACTCATTCTGATTAGAAAGAAAAACATTTAATATACATTGAAATATTTTTGGCAAGAACAGGGAAAAATATGCTATATGATGGATATGGTTTTAATTACACTTTGAAAGTTTGGCTAAGTGGAACAGTAGCAGCAAAAGAGTTTGCTGTTTAAGCTATTCCCCTCACAAACTTAAAATGAGCCTTTTCTGCTTAGCTAAATAGTAAGATGACATTTCTCTCCAAGTTCAATTAACTCCCAAAGTTGATCTCTCTTTACTAAGAAAACTTTTGACTTGCATATTAAAACAATGATGGGTAAAAATAATCTTGATCAGTCACTCATGGATCATCTCCTCCTGTTTATTCAGATGTTAGCCCAGTATCTTTTCCTTTCCTCATTACAACCATCACTTTAACGTAGGAGCTCTTTAGTGGTGACTGATAAATGTGAACAGAGAAAGAAAAGGTATTTTTCCAAGGAATTACTGCACAGCACTGGCACTGCAGCAAGCACTTTGTGTTATAACAAGTGCAGCAAAAGCCATATATCTGAAATTATTTGCATATCTCTATTTTAAATTCCAATTTCACATACTTGAGATGTCCCATTTCTGGTCTGAGTCTAAAGGAGAAATATTTTTCTTCCTTTAGTTTAAAAATTATTTCTATCTCAGACTGGAAGTATTTTGTTTTTGCCAGAGTTCCTGCTGTTCTTTAATCTATGGATGTTGTGCATAACAGGCTGGACAGTACTGTAGAATACCATTTATTCTGGTGAAGATGTCTGAACTTTAGAAAAAGGGCTGGCAAAAGGGGGATCCAAATATTGGATCTGGACTGTTCCCATTTGGTCAGGATATGAGCAGTAGTCCCTTTTTATTTGCATACTCACCCTGGGGGTTGGGTTTCTTAGTCATTCTTTTATACATGCAGCATGAAAAACATGTTACTTACCAAATCACTCTGACTCACTAGATCCCGTCAGTTCAAGGGCTCATCTATTATACATCTGACCAATCTCTCTGGAGTCCTATTTCATGGCATAGCTAAAAGCTCCTCTTTCATTATAACTCACGACCATGGCAAGAATCCAGTTGCATGATTTGACAGACTGGATCTCCTGACAAAATTAACATGATCTTATAGCTATGAGTACATATTTGCATCTCCAAAGCAGAGAAAACAATGTACAAGGTAAATATTAATGTTGCTGGATGCATTGTACAGCAAAAGCCAGGGTACTGAATGCAGAATTTGCTCTCCCTTTCCACAGACACCTAGTTTAAGAACTTACAGTACCAAGGTAATCTTTAATGCATTCCCTACTCCTGGGCAAAATGTCTTTAATATATTACACTGCCATTCTACTAAACTACCATTCTGAACCTAGGCAAACACTTCTACAACCTTTATTCAGAAATTTTCCATCAAAATCCTGGGTAGCTAATTATCTTTTTAAGGAGATTAGGGTTCTTTAATAAACCCAAAGATTTTTTCACATAGAATTGAAAACAGCCATATCAAACCTGGTACTTGGGAAACACACTTGATTAAACAGGAATCTGTATTTTGTGAGTGCTTCTTTCATGGAATCATAGGACCATGGAATGATTTGAGTGGATTGGGACCTTTGAAGGTAGAATCATAGTGCTGTTAAGCTTGGAAAAGACCTTTAAGACCATCAAGTCCAACCATCAACCCAGTACCATCACAATGTTCACCATTAAAGAGTCCTCAAATGCCAAATCCATGCATTTTTTGAACACTTCAGGGATGGTGACTCCACTACTTCCCTGGCCAGGCTGTTCCAGTGCTTTACAACTTGGTCCATGAAAACATGTTTTTCTAATATCTAATCTAAACCTCTCCAGGTCATCTAGTCCAACATCTTCAACTTTCTGATCTGAGAAAGCCCTGCACCCAGGATATCAGGACACACTAAATCAGAAGTCCTCTTCTGTGGGGATCTTGAGCTTCCCTCTGGCATTGCCTCATGGTTCTGCTGGCATAGTCCTCACGTTGCCTCAGCCACCCTCCCTCCTATGGCCAGATGAGGCACAGTGGTCACAAGCTTCACCTTGCACCCTGAAGGTCAATACTGGGGAAGACCTGAGTATAGAGCAGGGAACTCAAGGAAACTGAGGTCTTGAATCAGTTGCAATGCCACGGGACTGGACTCATCTCACAAACTACTGATGAGGTTGCTGGTGAAGCTGGGTGTGCTGGGAAAAGGGGACACACATCTCAAATGGGGTGCTGCTGAATTTGTTGCTCTGTCTGCTGCAGTAGAACCTCCTACATCACCACTGCATGTGAAGCACCCCACCAAGGAATGTAAGAACTTTCACACTCACCAGGCCAAACACCCAGTGTAGGTCTGTAGAGAAGAGCCATATGCCTGTGAGGCCCTTCATGCTTACATGGAATCAACAGTTCAGGCCCCTGGGGCAAGCAGAGAAAATTCCCCCTATTGAGATGCCACTGTTGCTTTGCCCTTCTCACAGGGGAAAAACCACCAACAAGATCATTCCTTCTGTGGAGGAGATCCCAGCGTGCCCAGTGAAGGGGAAGCCCTGGCTAGGTAGGTTTCCCCCAGACCTGCTCTCTCCACCATGCAGTACAGACCCTCCTTCAGCCAGGCTGCACGTGAGGTGTTCCCAGGAGGCTGCCGTGGCTCTCGCTGAGCCACAGACCTCTCCCCAGGGCAGAGCAGGAGGGAACACTGCTTGTAAGGTTTTGCCTTGCATGCAAAAGGTTTGCTGTTAGTTTATGATAGTTTCAGTCCCCTTTCCCCAAACATTTTCCCAAGCAACACCCAACCTCCTGCCCACCCTCCATAAACCTGTCCCTGCTCAGGGATACTGAGACCCTCCCAAAGACTGTCCTAACTCTACTCTGCTGTTGGCAAGACAAGGAAGAAAACTCAAATTCAAATCATGAAATCAGGCCTAAAATTCAACCATACTTATTTTAAAACATTTATAGAAAAAAGACAAGTAGAGAAAGTGTGCAATATTTGTCAGCATAAACTGAAATAAGCAATGAAAAGAGAATTGTGGAAAAATACATTGTATTTGCTGTGGTTTAGGCCACATCCTGATTTAATTCAACACATCTGAAACAATGCCACTAAATCCACTTTGCATTTACCCCAAATAACTGAGCAAATGAAGACCTGGAATGAAGTTGAACTAGATTTTAAATTAATTGTTAGGCTTAGTAGCACAGATGAAAGTATAATCCTAAAACCTTCTTCCCCTTCCTTCATGTCACACTGCATTTTAAACATGCCAAGACAATGAAACTATTGCAGAGCTGGGCACTTCCTTAGTTACATAAACATAGTTTTCAGAGGCATCAGTTCGTGCTTTGATTCTTCAGGAGTCACTTATTTAGTAGCAGTCTGAATTGTAGCAGCTGGCTTTTCTCTGGAGAGCTCTGTGCAGCCCTCATCAGAATCCATCAGGTGATACTGCTCTGGGTAGTAAGTACTGCCTGGTGGTTTTCTCCAAAAGGTTGCTCAGCTTCCCACTGCCTGCCAAGACTTGAATAAAACAATTACTTTACTGAGCTTCTATCCATGCTGCAAAGCCTCTACATCTTCCTGACTTCCAGAGACTATGAAAAATGCTCCTGGAAGCAAAACCCCGCAGCTGTTAAATCCTTCCTTTTGGAGAGGAAGGGGTATGGTGATAGCCACCAAGCTTACTGTGATTATATCTATAGTTGAAACAAACTCAGGCTTTTTTCTTGTCACACTTGCAAGAAGCATCTAGGAACAAGACTAAGTGTATCTTTCTTAGGAACAAGAACCTAAACATCTACAAACAGTTATTTAGATCTGTTTATTCCCTGAGAAACTGAGGTACTTTCATGACTGTTTCAAGCACCATTTTACCTTTTTTTTGGTTTGTTTTCATTCTAAAATCACACTACTGGGGCATATATAACTAATCTATTCCTGTATCACTAACTCCAACTCAACATACAAACACCGAAAAAAAGACACAACGTCAAGTGATACTTGATGACTAAGCACAATGGATTTCTGCAAAAGCTGCTGTTTAACACTGCATGTAGGTACACTTTCATGATCTGATGTCCTCAAACCTATCCTAGGATCACTCCATAGGTATACCACTGACTGAAGCAAACTCCTGAAGTCCCAAAGCAGAAATCTTCAACCAGGTTCTTCCTCCATCACATTCACCAGGATAAATGGACCCTGCAGGTCAGCTCTGAGCCATCCCTAAGATATACATAGTGTTCACAAAAGCCAAACCAAGATTTTTCTGCCTGTATGTTTAGCACTTAGCTTCTCATATTAGTTTAGTGGTTAGAGTATTTCCAGCTACCATGGAAGATCATGTTTCAGGCCCTTAAAATGGAATTTAACCCAGGAGTCTGTAACTCTGTGTAACACAGTGTTGGGTAAGTCTCTATTAGGTAAACTGTTTAAATAACTTTATATAGTTTTGTATAAATAACTACACAACCGTTAAAGCAAAGAAATGAACCACACTCAGCGACAATGCAGCTGAGTGAGAGAGGAAGTAATTCTCTCTCTCTGACTTGATAAATATTTAGTTAAAAGAGACTGGAAGAGATCTCTTACAGAGCATGCAGGAATCCAGTAACGGGAACATTCCCTTGGGATGTGTGTCACTTCATGACTAAGCAGCATATGTTTGTTCTAGTTAATGACTGGCATTACCTCTCAATGACTCTCCTGATTTAAAGATCACATCTTTTAAATAAAGAAAAAAGTTTCCACAGTGTGGTAGGGCAAGAACTCCAGAAGAGAATGATGACAGAGAGGGAAGGATTACAGCCTTAAGTGTCATGCAGGACTTGAACAGTCCTCATCATACTGGAAATCACAGCTGTTCCTGTTCCCTCCTGATTGCACAGCCGGCTGAATATAGTGACTTGGAAAATCAGTAATCCTTCCAAAACGGTTTTTAAATGCAAGGGCAAGCCTAGATACCTACTTACTGGTGGAGGGACCCAATGGTCTGAATTGAAACTGAAAAAACATAGAGTGTCTGAAGACAAGGAACAGGTTTCTTAGCAGTCACCAAGACGCACTTGTGAAACTGAATCCTTGACAAAGAGGTGGTGAAGGTGAAATCTTCAAAAATGAAACCCCCTAGAATCCTACAGTGTTTGAATTTGAGCAGAAGGACTAGCAAAGATGGTCTGAAAACATAAAAGTTTCTAACAACCACCTTAATTTTCCTTTCTCCTGCCATGTTGGAGATAAACTCATGAAACAATTCTTCCTCTGGAAAATATTAAAATCAATTTCACCCAAGTTTAGGTCTTCTAAATCATGGTGTTTTCAGTATTATCTCTAGGTCACAGATCAAGGAGAAAATGCCACACAAAGGCATATTTGACCCAGGCCTCTGGATCACTGATTTTTATCAAATGACCTGTGGGTGAGACTTGATCACAAGGCATCCGAAATGGTACTAAGCACAATGTAAACAACTTTCTGTAAACAAACACATGCAGATACAAATAAACATGAGGGGTAGGGAGAATAGAGGTCTGTTTAGAGGTATTTTAATTTGGTTGCAAAGGACCAATCCATTCCAGCAACATTACACAAAACCTGTGTCCCACCAGGGTGAGATCTGACATGACTCAGCATTCCTTAGGCTGTTCCTTCCATGTGGGACAGCCAGACAGGAGCTGGTGTACACACTGTTCAGTTTCCCACTTGGCATGAATGAAGAAACAGGACGTAGAGTGCAAGCATATCATCGTGTGTATTCATTCCTTAAAGTAAATTCAGCCCAAGCCTTCCTTGGACAGAGTCAGGGTTAGGGATTACGCCAGGGCTGACTGCCCAGTCAAACAAATACCATTTACAAAGCTAGACTTTGCACTTCAGTGAATGCAGGGATGACCAGAACTAAGAACTCTGGTCCCAAAATACTTTTAAAATTGCATAATCACTCTTTCTAATGGGATAACTAGATCTAACCAAAACTTTCCTCATTTAATCCACTGTTTTGAAAACAAACAATACTGGCACCAAAGAAGAAATATTACAGATCCAGTGTTTAATTCCTTTAGCAGGGCAGTTCCACCTCAGGATCCTGGCTGAATTATGACACTTACCAGAGTGCTGCTGTAACATGGTATGTGGTTGCTTTTAGCTTATCAAAAGGAGACAGAATGATTTAGCTTAAACCTTTTTCCTGGAGGTTCATGCTAACACATTTTACCTTACACTTCCTATAGCCCAAAAGCACATATGCAGTGGCAGTTACCCACACCACAGCCAACATGCAGGAACTCTTTGAGCAAAGAAATTCAAGTGTGTTGCCTCTACCCAGATCTCTGAACTCCAGTCTCTTACAAAGAACACTTCACAGAAAAACTAATGTAATTATTTTCAGTAAAAATATTCCTTTTTTTATCCTCTCCTCCTACCTCCTTTTTTTTTTTTCCTGAAATAAAAATAAAAGTTCATGAAGGAAGAAGTACTGATCTGTTGCAAATTGGTGCATGATCATTATGGCCTTATCATAATGCTTTAGCACTGAGTTTATACGTCTGTGCCTGTGAAGGCATTCAGTTAATTATGGAGAAAGGGAGTGATTCTCAACAAACCTGAACTTTGGCAGCTAATTCACTATCTTAGTAGCAGATATTGAAAGGACTGCTTTATAATTTAGCTCCAGCAGTATCTCAGTACTATCACTGAGAAGTGAAGCTACACAGGACAAGGGAAGACTTCAACCAATGTCAAGGACTTCCCACATGCAAGAACCTAATTCTTCTGTTTCAAAGCAGAAGAATAAAAATTTTAAGCAATAATTTCACTGATATCAAAGCTGACCTCATGATAAAATACCATCAGATTGGGAACAGGTCCAAAGCATTCCTCAGAACTCATTATACAGGACATATATGTCGCCTCTTAGTAAGGCACTAATTAAGAACATGCAGTACCCAGAATATACAGTACCTAAATATAGGCTCTGTAACATTGAGTTTTGGATTCAACTTCCCCTTTAGCATCTCCATTTTCCATTCTTAAAGGAGGATCACGACTTGCCCACAGTAACATGGCAAATGGGAACTCACAATGAACAACAGTGTCACGTTCACCATTCAGCCACAGCTCACATTGCAGAAATGCAGCCAGACTAGAAGTGCCCAAAAGTTGCTGTGGAAGGCAACACAACTTTTGCTCTTCTGAAAATCAAGATTATTGGCACCATTAAGAGCTGCAGAGTCAAAGATTGCTACAACTCTTCAATGATATCTAAGGCTGAGCCCCCAGGCCTGGGATAACAGCCTTGCACTTCAAAGGTATAGTTCAGCAGCTCTGAGATTGACCAAAAATTGTCCCCACCATGGCTGTTCTCTAAGGTGTCTAAACATTTTTTTCTGGGAAGACAGCAGCTCATAATTCAAAATGAATGTTCTAATGCACACTTCATTTTGGAGAGTGCAAAATTCTCTAGAAGAATGATGATAGAAATCTGTCAAACATTATGATGTTGATGCAGAAAACAAAAATCTTTACAAAATATATAAAGATAATTTGGTATCTATACCACTTTTTTTACCCCACTGCATATAACCATATGTAAAGACACAGACGTACTATAAAGATTAGACTCTCTGGGGGTAAAAAGGAAATTCCAGGACATAAGGTTACATCATTTGCAATCATGAGTGAAGAAGTGTTAATTAAGGAACTGTTCTCACTGAACAGGCAGCTTTCAAGGGTCCTGTTTTCATACCCATAAATCAGGTTTTGTTAGAAAACAAACTGACAGGTGACAGTTGCAGCAAAATCCAACAATAGGTTTTTTCCCTAAAATACATTCTTCCAAAGTCTATGCAATGCCAGATGCTGGTCTCCTATTTTTCATTAAAACCAAATCACTCGGTACCTCTAATAATTTTGGTACAGAACATGAAGAGCTAAATTAAAGCTGAACAGAAATGTAAGCTTTCAGGATCTAAAGGACAAGCTGGGGTTATCACGTCAGATGCTTTAAAAGATGAATGTACAACTTGACCTGAACCAAACTTCAAAGTCATTGAAGGCCAAGGGAAGATAAAAAGAAAAATAAAAAGGCTTCAGTAATTACTTAGCACTGATATTTGAATAGTAGAGAAATGATGTGTACTTAGCTTAGAAGAAGCCTCCATGCCTCTGATTAAATAACCTGAAACTTAAAAAATCCTCAACAATAAGCCCCCAAACTATGAAATATAATATTACTTTACACTCAAATTCATTCTTTTCATGTTACAGGATAAATAGCAGTAACAACTATACTTCTTATAACATAGAGGTTCTTCAAATAAATACTAGCAAGAGGGAAATCATAGCAAGGGAAGAAATAGTAAGAAGGGCAGAAAAGGGGGAAAAAAGAGGAAAAAAAATTTTTCACCCTACTACTAACCTAGAGACCCACTGAGCTATATAAACACAGGGTGGGGAGAGGAAGAGAGGCAATTTCTTTTCTAAATCTATGAAATTCACAATAATCTGTATGGACTCACATCCATCTCTGCAGAATTCTACTACTTCAAAATAGCATAATATTTCCTAAAAGGAGAATTACCCAAGCTACTCATGAAAGGCCAGAGAATTCTGAGGCCTCACAAGCCTATTATTCACAGTAACAGCTAGAAGAACTTGGAAAGTACAACTAAAGATTTAAGTAGCACATGGGAATCCTTGCCAAAACTCCCTTCCTATCAGCTTACTGCCTCCCACTCCTTTCTCCTGCTGCAATCTTTACATCTGCACTGGGTTTTCAGATGATCATTCCACAGATGATTAAAAATGACTTTGAGATTAGATACCACCAGCAGCATGATCAAAACATCTGATTTGCTGTTTTTGGCCCAACAAAGGCTCTACCAGCAAGAGCTGCCCTAATCTCCTTACCTGGCTCAAGGGATTAGTTAATTAGTTAACTAACAAATCTGTTGGTGGAATAGTAATGGCAGAGAACTATTTCAAACTGTTCATTAGAAGTGAGATCATGATCTTGGGATGGTTCTGGCTGTAAGGTGGCATTACATCATTCCCCCTCAGTGTTGACACTGGGGCTTTGGGTACACATTAGGCAGACAGCACCTGCCTCACTAGAATTCAGATACATAAGTCATTACTAATTCAGCTCCCCTGATATACCAATCAAGGAAGCCACAGCTCAGCTAAGAATAAGCTTTTTTTTTTGTCTAGGGCATCCATATCTGACTCAGAGGAGGACCAGGTAGCACAATTACTAAAAGAAGTTCAAATTTTGTCTCTGCACCAGGTTCTCCATTCGCTAGCACTTGCAGAACCATTGCAGAAACCATACCTCAGTCATACTAGAGCAGGTATGCCAGCAGAGAGGTCACTGACCCACAACTGACAACAGGCCTGAACTCAGAGTCACATGCACACTCACATTGTCTGACCATCTAAACTAAACCCCTATTCTCATTTCCTAGGAGAATTAAAACCTGCACCCACAAAGTGTCTGATGCATCCAAATACATTTTCGCTTCTGATGCCAATTTTCTTGGTAGCCAATCTGCAAACCACACAGCCCAAAAGCAGGGACCCTCATCACTCTCTGCTCTTGTCTCAAAGATTTCTGCTCACCATCTCCTTCCTCTGTTCCTCAGAGGCCAGGTTGTCCTTTATAGCTTTTCAGCCTTTAACCCTGTCTAAGGCCCAAGTGACAAGCACAGGTGTCACCATTAATCTCTGTTTATCCAACGAAGCACTTTCTTATGAGAACCTACTGACCACTTGTATGTCTGCAGGTAACACATGGGGCACCATTTCATTGCTTTGGCCTGACTTCAGAGCTGCCTGGATGGCTGCCACCTTGCCAGACAGCAATACCCAGAAAACATTAGGCATATACAACAACTTCACATGAAGTCACAGTATGCATAACAAAACAGCTCAAAGCAAACTTGTGAGCTTGGTCATATATGTGGCTATACAAATGGCATTATGTTAACTGGAGAGAACCTTTTCCCCAGCATTTGCCCTGCAGTAAGAGCCCTCCTGGTTTTACAGATATGGAAAGACAACTGCTCGTTCCTGTGCAGAATCCTTCAGTATCAGATGGGGAAATCAAGTCCCTTGACTTTTAATCTGCATATTCTAATGACAGCTATTCTCATACTTTGGATGTATTTCAAGTGTTCTGTAAATTATTAAGTGCAAGTATTGCAATGACACTGACACTGCAAATACCAGACAACACCTAAAACCAGGTTAAAATCTTAGGTCTGGACATGTTATGTTATGTCTGCATGGGTGGTTATGTTGTGTCTGCATGGCTGGATGTAATTTTTCTCAAGCTGTTATTGCTGCAATCATTGCTATCAACAAAAAAAAAACCAAAACAGGATCATCAACTCTACAAGCTTTGATAGCCATGAAAGAACATGTTAATAAACTGGGAGTTCTGTGCTGTCCTCTGAGTAAGTATGTGGAAATCATGATATCACTGAACTAAGTAAGGATATCTAAAAGAAATTCTTGTGTTTTGTAAAGAAATATTAGAGGCTGATATTCCTTGCAAATATTCCCTCCTGTTAATTTTAAAATCCATCACAATTGTCACCTTGGTACTCCAAAGAGAAGAGGGATTTCCTTCATGCTCAGTGCCAAAGCAAGAGGCAAAATCCCACACAGCCCCGGGAGCTCCTGAATTGCCAGCACCAGAGGTTCATTGATAATCTCTGACTTGCATATTATGGTTAATTTTAATGTTTCATAACCATATCCTCTTTGATCTGCACATCTTCCATAGGCAGTTCTGTGCTTTGAGTTTATAGGAACAGCCACTGCTTCAAGTAGTATAAGATTAAAATAAATATTTCCAGCAATATCAGTCATTGAAATAAAAGCCTGGTCATCCTTTACCCATTGTTTAAATTCCACAGGTGATCTACTACAAAAAGAAGAGGAAGACAACTAACTTATCTCTTTTTTTGTGCTGGACCCTAGAAATTGAACTCTAATTAGGGACAGACAAACCAAGCTATTGGTTTAGCATTTTTCACAAAACTAACTTCACCACGAAAAATATTTGTTGGTGTGGTGGATTTTTATTGTTGTTGCTGTTGGTTGGTTGGTTTAGGTTTAGGATTGATTGTTTTCAGAGAGAAATCAAGGAGACATCAGATTTGGTGTTACTAAGTCACTCATCATCTGTGCAATCACTGTAGTTATGCACGTGGATTTATAACTGCAAGCATCCCTACTGTTTTTAAAAACACATGATTCATCAAACACCATTTAAAAGGCCTAAATAATTCCACAGGGAGTGAAATATTCTTCATGTTTACTTGCTGCTTTGTGTCTCATGTTTTTATTACCCCATTTCAACTAGGATACAAACTCACACCACTTTTTCTCTTATGCTTGGGGCATTCAAAATTTCCCCCTTATGGGTTTGTCACTAAGAACATAACTGAACTCCTGGCACTGACTTTCCTTCTGCGGAGACATTCTTTTGAATTCTGTAAAATTTATCGGAAACTGTCCTACAACTTCTAAACTTACTGAGGAACCCAGGCAGACCAACAGACAAGGGCAACACAGTTGTGTAAACCTCCTTTTCCCAGGAAGCCTGTCTAAAATTCCTGACCTTGTTCTCCTATAATGTTATGGCTGTAACATTTCAAGGTTCACTCAGTGCCAACGGCTACCCTTTGCTGCCTGCTCCTTAGAGGGGAAGCATTTCTTTGTTCCTAGGAGGAAACTCCACGCTAAAGCAGCACCTGGCAGCACCACCCCTGACCTGGCCCTCTGAAGCCTTTGCCCTGTTTTCTGACAAAGTCTGACGGGTACAACTTCCCTGAGACAGGCCATGGAGATAGACCACACTAAGCTTTTTGGTTTCATCTCTATTCAACTTCCACGAAGCTCATGGCTGCTGCTGCTGCATTCTCAGCTCTGAACAAGGGCAGCACACTATGTTAAAGAACACCAACAATGAAGCAGCTCTGACTGATCCCATCTGTAGGGGCAGGTTTTCCTTATCCCTCTGCCCCACTTTTACTGAAATTCCCAAGTTCCAGTGCCATTAGGTGCTGTTTCAAAACAGCATTAGGCACACTCAAGGCCCATCCAAACAAAAAAAATGTACTGCCGTGATTTACAATGCATCAGGCATCGACTCAACTCGTGTAACTGGCTCCCCTGAGAGCTCTTTTGAAGTGTGCATGAGTCAACAGACTGACAGCAAAGCACAATATGCCATCACCCGGCATTCATGGGCAGCCTCACTGTTTCTTCTGCTGCACATCTCATTCTTCTGTCTCCGGTATATCTCTTTTATATCTCCTTCTGGCTCTGTCAAAGCAAGTTACACTTTATTAATTTGCTGGTCAGGTCCTTTCATATTGCAGAAATTAAATTAATGAGAAGTGTAGCATCTTTGAATGCAGAACTACAAGTTATAGCACCTTGCCTCACGGAAGTCCATGGAAGTTTTTCCATAAATCTGAGTTAGGCCAAAGTCTCACTTCAAAATCCCTAAGACCATCTAAACCCCAGCTGTGGCCACTTGAGTAATGCTGAGTCCCCCATTTGTTCAGAGTCCCAGGTGGTCTTTTGTTTATCTGTCTTCACCAACACCTGCTTGCCTCGCTGCTGCCTTAAACTGCTCCTGACACTGGGCCACCAACAAGTCTTATCTTGTACTGAACTTTATACTTTTGAAGGATAATGGACATTTCTGTCAGGGACACTGTATTTCTGAAGCAGCAGTTAATATATCGTTTAGCCACTTAACAGAAGGTGCTATTGCTGAAAATAATCATCAGCATGACTTTCTTAGCAGTTGTCATGTGTAACATGATGGTATGTGGACATGAAAGTCTAAAGTTGGTTTGAGAGTGAAAAGAAGTATGGCTGTATTAGTGTGGTGTTTCATCAACACTAAGCCTTACATCTTGCTAGTTAGTGAAGCAGGAATGCCACAATGACAAGATCATACTGTTACCAGTGCTCAGAGTTAATTTAGCATGGCATGTGTCACTTGGACAGGACTTAAATTTTGGCCAGTCTACAGAGAACTTTTACAGAGGCTTATCATTTCCCAGCAGACATTGGCACAACACACACACCAGAGTGATCATTTCTGCTAGGCATTCCATTCATTAAGCCTTCCAAAAATAATACTATTGTTACCAAATTTGCAGAATAATATCTTCCATCTGGACGTGCATTATTATCATTATTAGTGTAGTAAGACAACAAGGAACATAAATAAAATAAATAACAGCATTGCATGCATATTTATACAGGTGTATGCAAACAGTGCTTAATGTCATCTGCTTTGTATTTTCTTCAAAGATTTACGCCAACAGTGAAGCTTGGGAGAGGTTATTGTATTGCATATATATACATTCAGAAGCACATGCATATTTGTTAGCTCAGAACATATTCATACAAATAGAGTAGTGTCAGTGTGAAGTGCTGAGTATATTAAGGCAGCAAAGAATATGAGATTAATACATTCCACGTTATTCTTTTCGTTTGGTAGGATCAATTATCATGTTTTCATACCAAGACACTATATAAATTAACGTTGTTACTATGAAGTAAAGCAAGAAACAGTACAGCACTATAAGAAAGTTTTCAACTTAACAGCAGTCTTCTCACAGTATTTCATCTCTAGAGCATAGAACAAGCTTTAAACTTTTGCATTAAAAAAAAATACTGAGTAACAAAGTCATTCAGCACTCTTATCCGGAATGCAAAATAGCTGTTAGAGTTTTAATCTTTATTCAATGTAAAGCTATTCCACTTCTAAACACCAAACAATTTGAAAAATCACATTTTGGCAGATGATGCTTACTACCACCAGATTAATCACCAAGCCAAGAGTACTGTCATTTACATAATGTGACAGCGATAATCCTTATCTTTGTCTCTCTCAAATACGTGGTTTGTGTTAAAGAATCAGATAAAAAACTTCAGTTCAAAGCAGGAAACTAAAAAAATGCCCTGCTCATGGCACATGGCTCCTGTTACCCACACGACAATCACTCACAGGTGGGCACTTCTGTATTTTAGCATGACTTGGGCACATTATGGTAACAATGACTAGGTAGATGTAGGTTAACAATTTGACAGTATACAGCTATATAGTGCTTTGTGTCCACTATAGTTTACTGTAGGCATACATGATTTATCTAATACTGAACCAGGAAGCAGTTTTTCCTAGTGAAATGAGTGAGAACACACACACTGGTACAATATCAATTACTTTTCAGCCAATAAGTTAAAAATATGTAAGGGGTTTTTTAAACTTTAAACATTTTTGTTTTACATTTAAGGCTAAAAGGTTCTGTCTTCGAAGGAGAAGTTAGTCAGTCTTAAACTAGCATGAATTTAAGAATACAAATGCTAGCCAGAACCTTGCTACATGCAGCTTTCCTAGATTTTGTGGCTGCAGGCACATTTGCAAGAGACTGAAATAGATGGCACAGGTAAGACAATTAGCACCTTGCAAAATTGCAAACAACAGAAAGACTGAAAGGCATTCGAAAGGCTGTTGCCTTTTGTTACACTCTTCAGGATTAACCAGTTAATCAAACAGTTCCACATTTGAGGTTTATCTCTGAACAGCTCAAGTCAGGCAAGTCATAAGACTGTTAGCATTCAGGTGATTCAATTCCAGCTCCTCAGGAGGCAAATAACCCTACTTGGACTGATCACATTTTGTTACACTTCACGAGGGGTACAGAGGTGGAGTAAGTATAACAGATTCTAATATTTGATTGTAGTAGGATGGTAGCTCTTACTACACCTCTTAACTGCAATGGGAAGCAGAAAAACATAGATTTTAGTGTCTTAGTAGTTAATATACACAGAGAGCAGAAAGCTCCATGCAGGCTCAAAATGTCAGCACCACCAAAAAACAGCATGCATTCCCATTTCTCTCCGCTGCCCAAACCTCCTTTGTCTGCAAACATTCATGTTTGGGGTTTCAAAATCAAGCACTGACAACTGACATTCTCCTTAGGAGAAAAAGTACTGAGGGTGAAGGAGCAGAAGCCCCCATCCAACTGATGTGATCCACTACAAAAAAACCAACAAAACCTTGATGAAATTACTTTCATTAGACTGTCTCTCAATCTCTCAGTGTGTTACCTCGTAATGTTCGCTCTTGTATGGGCCACATGCAGGTTTAGTGATCTTCCTTGGTGCCCTAAATCACAGCTGCAGGCAGGCAGTCAGTCCTAAACCATCACAACATGCATTTGCCTGAAGGAGACTAAGGCCTCAGGCTGTGTCTAGGATTTTATAGAAAGGTAGTGGATGCCACACCCAGTACCTGTCACTTGAAAAACCTTACACAACTTCTTCCGGCAGTGAAAACTTAACTCCTGTCTTTTGTCATCAAACACCCTTTTCACCCAGCTGAAAAGATCAGCTCACTACTACCACTCACAAGACAGACACAGTAATCCCTAACTCCACAAACGTGCTCCTTTAAGCTGAGCCTCTCAAGCAGGCACTGAAACTTTTCAATGGACAGAAACGCTCAGTAAATTATAACATTAACAGCTTATTTATATGTTCAATTGAAGAAGCTGTCCCATAAGGCTGTAAATTTGACTGGTCAGTCAATCTCACTAACACATCCATAATTCTGCAAGAATATTCTGTTTGCATTTAAAACCACAGAATGGCTTGGGTTGAAAGGGACCTTAGATATCATCTAGTTTCAATCCCCATGCCATGCACAGGAACATCTTTCATGAAGCCAGATTGCTCAACACCCCATTTAACCTGGCTTTGAGCACTTCCAGGGATGAGGTTTCCACAGCTTCTCTGGGCAACCTGTTCCACGTCTCACCACAGGCGTACTGAAGAACTTCTTCCTAATATCTAATCGAACTTGCTCTTTTTTCAGTTGAAAGCCATTCCCCCTTGTCCTATCACTACAAGCCCTTGTAAAAAGTTAATCTCCAACTCTACAGTTACACTAATTTTAAACTGTGTAACACTGAAGATTAACAAAACAATAACAGCAGCAAAAACAATCAAGTGGATACAAAACCTATAGGTGTACAAATCAGACAGCTTTGAAAACAAAGCTCCCAGAATATATTCAGAGCAGGTACAGCAGAGACAGCAGTGAAAGCTTTTTAAAATTCAGTATATATATTTTAAATTCAATTTAACAGTGACCTGTCATAAAATCCTACTGTTTTTAATTAGTATGAATCCCTTTCAATCTTTGTTGAAGAAGAGGTTATGTACCTGAACAGTTTTTTCTGTACTATTATACCTCATAAATAACACCCACATTTACATTCTGCTAAAAAGGCATGGAAATTCTGCAGTCCCAGAAGGCACTCTTATTTCCTACATAAACCTTTCACCCCAATGACAGGAAATGGTGACAGTGTGTCTTTAGCAAAAACTTGCTATTTCCCAAAGTATTAAGATGTGATACCACTACTTCCTTTGGGTTCACAGGTATAACAAATATTCCAAGTTAGGTTTTTCTTCTAAACTAGTGATATAATTTATTCTTCTACCAGGCAATTAGTGTATATTTCATTCACTACCATTACATTTTTTATCCTTCTGGAAGTCAAATTTAACCTTGTCTTGTAAGGACAGAAATAACTTCAGAGACAATGTTCCTGAAATACAATTCTTAAAAAACAAAACAAACTTTAAGTGTAGACTCAACCAAGCAAATATTTGGCAAGCCATGATGTTATTTCCTTTAGAGTAGGCTACGCTAAACAGAATAAAAGTGCCCAGATGCAGCTATTATTCTTTTAAAAGAGTTGTTTTGTTCAAAATTAATATTCTACCTCCAAAAAAATATTAGCTAGCAAGTGCAGATAACCTTTAGGATTTGTTTTTGTTACTTTATACAGTGATTTTTGTACAGTTAGATATAGTTTGCTGATGCACAGCCCCAAGTGGAGATTGTCCAACTAAATACTAGACTAAGTCAGCTAAGCAAGGTCACTCTTGTTTTGGGTATCTTGCAGTAAACCTCCTGCCTTGTCTTCCTTCAGTATGCACCACCAGTTTATGGTAAAAGCAAGTTAGGCATCCCACAATTAAAACAAAACAACTTAAAACTACTTTTTTTTTTGGTCAGCTGTACCTGATTTACCTGCTTGCCTTCTTACAGATAAGCAACACCCGATTGCATAAATTGCATCCACAGTTTCAAATTTCAGGAAAGAGGGATCTGTTTCCTTGCATGCCCCAAGTTTTTGAGCTAAGCCAAGACTGTCAAGGATCATGCCATTTGTCATGCTGATCTTGTTATACTCACTTGTGTACTACAAAAGAAAACAGAGCCAGAGCACCCCTCTTAGACAAGAGGACAAAGCAATTATGAGATGTGCCTGTGGTAGACAGAAATTATCATTTCTGCATCACTGAAAGGAGTACATGAGGTCTGTTCCTGTACTTTTAAGCTCAAACCTGAAAGGGAAGACTCTAACTCCAAGCAAGATTAAACTTACAACTCACTTTTTTGGTTTTTAATCTTTAATTTTACACAGGGATTTGTCTTCAAACTATGAAAACAAAACTTAATTTACATTAAAGCAAGTTTCACAAATCACTTCCCAGAGGAAGCTACACAAATTTTAGTCTCAGAGTAGAAGTGGTTACACCACTTAGGAAGTTTCTGCACTGTCTTATAATCATAACTAACATCACCGAATATACTTATACTTGTCTCTACAGTAATACTACTATTCTATTTCCATATGCTTATGTACTAAATGCAGACATAGGGGAGGGCCCTGTGTAGATGAGGGAGCAAAGGGCTGGCACAGGGAATTGTTGAAGGAGGCCCCAGAGAGAGACAGCACTACAATATACCAGAGCAGCCATTGCTCCTGTTTGCCAGTAAATGTCTGAAAACCCCAGTGGCAAGCACAGATCACTCCAGCTGCTGATCCTCATCAGGGATCCTAAGTGCTACCCCTTACCTTGAGTGCATCCTAGAGTCCTTGCTGAGAACCAAAAGCTTGCAAACATGATGCTGTACCAGTCAGGAATCATTATGAGTCTATGTAAAGAATTCCTGAGGTTTTTGCTCTTGTTTGATCTTTGATAACCACAAGAATGCACACAGAAAACAAGTAAAAAGTGTGTTCAGGTTGCAGAGTCTATTATGCAGAAATTCTGAAATCTTAGAATTGTCTTCATGACTTAGATTTACCCTTTCTGCCCTTGCACAAAGGTGGCAAAGGGAGCTCTAATTGTGAAAGCACAGACGGTTGATATAATTTATTCAGATTTTAAAAAGATTTTTGACTGGGTTCCATGCAAGGAGCTACTGGAGAAACTAAGATATTGCTAGGGAAAAAAGGCAAACAAGTGTCATGGATGAATATCTGGTTGGAGTAAGTGAATCCAAACTGTAAGATTAAATTTTATTTTGTTTTATTATGACAAAAGGTTGACAGCAGGGTACTTCTGCATCCTCTACTTAGTCCAGTGTTTTTTAACATAATAACTCTGACTAGTGAGAGAGGGAGAAATGGGGACAGATAAAGAATAGTGATGGAGTCTGCAGATACAAAAAATGTATTTGGGGAAAGGGAGATCTGTGAGTAAGTTCAGCATGACTTCTGTTACATGAGTGAACAATGCAATGACAAAAGATTCAGCACCGATATGAAATCATGCAGAAGAGAAACTTCAAACAAGCTATATAACCTCCAAAGCTGGTAGAACCCCCCACTCAGTGCACAGCAGCAGCCAAAGATAAAGCCTAACATGCTGGATTCCATAAAAAATAGGTCAGGGAGTAAGTAATATCAAATACATATATATTCTAATCAGAGGCATAAGCTTGTTTGAAATACTGTAAGCAGCATAAGTTGCCTTTACTGAAAAGCCAAATACTGTAGGATTAAATACACTTGGGACAAAACCAAGGCAATGAGCAAAAGTTGGGAGTAATTCTCATAGGAAAAGAGTGAGAAATTTTCTGTCAAAAGAGTGTCATGCTGAAAGTATATAAAATAATGAATGGTACCAAAACATGAATTTTTGTAGGAGTTTTTTTTTCAAATCACAAGAGGATATTAAATGAAATAGGTAAGAAAAAAATGAAAAGAAATGCATTTTTATGTAGTTCACAACTCAGCATGCTACTCTGCCACCAAATGCCATTACAAAGTTTTAATCCTATGAAGATATTAAACTTTTATACCAGTATAAAGACTATATGGCTAGGTCAGTAATAAAATCTGAAGTTCTATTAAACTGTTCCTCCAGTGCTTATATGGAACTATTAAAAACTTGGATGGGACATTTTTTGGAAGACATTACCTCACATCTCTCTTCTGTAGCCTCTCCTTTTCCTCTGATACATTGAAACTAGTCAACATCATGGATTAGAAATGGTGAAGAATAGCTGTGACCTACAGCAGTGATTTCTGTTTTTCCATGCACAGATTTATTCACCTGTTGCATTGTTTTACTCTTACTGTCATAGGCATGACATGCTTAACTCTGTGCTACTTAATTCTGTTCTGACTACAATTTAATAAATGTTATCACAAACATTTAAATGGCATCTGAGTGTCAATGGATTTATTTTCATAACAACCTCAGGTCCGGGGGGGGGAGGGGGGGAGTAAAATGTTATCTAGTTTATAAATGGGAAACTGAAATAAAAAGACCAAGATAACAAACATCCACAAGCCTGATTTGCCTAGGTCCTGATTTCCCAGAGTACTTCCTTTAATAGTTTCTATGCTCAAAACATTGCCTTGGAGACTTCAGCAGTTAGGCAAACATAGTCCCAGCACCTCAAAACAAAGCACTGGCAAAGTAAGAAACATACAACGAGTTGTGCAAGGTATCGCACGTGGCAGTGTGACAGGACAGAAACATGTGCACACCACCACTGAAAACAGATAAACTTATGACACTGGACAATCACAGAGTAATTAAAAATCTAGCCCCTCCAGTTTAAATTCTCTCCCTTTTGGAATCCAGTTTTACAAACACTTACAGCATGTCTGTGCAGATGGGTCCAGACAGAGCTGAACTTGCTCCAGCTAAACCAAGCTGTTCCAACCTGTTGGCACAGACATATCTTGATGCACATGTACACCACTACCTACCCAAGGAGCTGCACAGATGCCAAAGTTGCTCAGTGTGAAGCAGTTTGAACTGCTTGTGAGATACAATTAACAGTGCTGATGCAGCTCCAGCACATTAAGTAACTAAAAACACAGCCTCACGAACACACGAAGGGAAAATAAAAACTACTAAGTTACATATTGTCTTCCATACTTTCTACTTCTGCTTGCAAGCAGCAGCCAGTACTTAGACACATGATCATCTTACAGGCCACCAGGTCATTTGCTATAAAATCAAATTGAGCTATCCATTAGATTTGAGCTGAGGCAAATCACCTGCCCTCCTTTTAGGTACAGCCTTGTTTCAGGTGTGTTGAAGCTTTACTGGCAGAGAAAGTTGTGGGGGTTTTCTTCCACTGCACCACTTTCTTGCAAACTTTAACCCACTACCACCTGGAACATGTATCAAGAGTTTTCAGGTGGTAAAGGCAGCCAAAATTTGTGGACAAACCTGAGATATTGCCCCAGGCAACAACCTCAACGTGAACTGCACAAACCCACTTTCAGTCTTTCCCATCGGTCCCAGCTATGGGTATACTCCTCCATACTCGCATCCATGGAGTAGCTTGTTTCAAAACAATGCCTCTCCACACATTTTCTACTACGGGAGCTAGGAAAGAACACCCACTGGTCCACTGCCTACTCCTACTGGCTTTTTAAAAAGCTGCCACGCAAAGTCGAAATTTATCTTTTCCTAGAAAGACTGTATCTAAAGCTCTTAAAAAGAAAAAAAAATATAACTTGAGCTCAGTGTGAAAATAAATATTTATTATTTTTCTCCTTATAAAAATGACCTTGCCAAAGAAGAAGGAAAAAACCCAAACAACTCAAGCAAACCTCTAAGAAAAAAAAAGAGAAAAATAAGGAGAGGGAAGAGCTAGTTTCACAGATTTGCCGGCGGTCCCAAGGACAATGAGCAGGCGTGAGGCGGCTCTGGCGGCACGGAGAGAGGGAAATCTCTTCGAATCCTTGACGTGTCTTTTGTTAACTTCCCATAATTGCTTTTTTGGCATGACCATTGCCCGGACGCTCGGAACAAGCAGTTCGAAGAGCCAGCCCTCACAGCTGGGAAGCAGAGCTTTTCCACAACAAAAACAAAACAGTAAAAGCCAAAATAAAGCCATACAGCGGCGTGCGCGCACAACCCCCGCCCCTGAGCCACCAGTCCCTCGGGGGCACGGCTCGGGTGAAAACACCGGCCCCGAGCGAGCCTCGTCCTCCCGGGCTGACACCACGCGGGGCAG
Source organism: Aphelocoma coerulescens (assembly GCF_041296385.1). Classification (NCBI taxonomy): domain Eukaryota; kingdom Metazoa; phylum Chordata; class Aves; order Passeriformes; family Corvidae; genus Aphelocoma; species Aphelocoma coerulescens. The sequence goes on along the minus strand of NC_091015.1, from coordinate 117,305,581 downwards.
CAGCACCGAGTTCTCGCACCCCCTGGACTCAGCCGGGGGTGACACGGCGGGAAGGAGGGGGAAGGCGGCGGGAAGGGCGGGCGGAGGGCACGCGGTCGGCGGGCAATGGCCCGGATTGCGCCGCCGCCGGCGGGACCTCGGACCGCGCCGCACAAGCTCCCGCCTGGCGCGGCGCTGGCCCGCGGCGCCGTCCGTCCGTCTGTCCGTCCGTCCGTCAGTGTGCCGCGCCCGGCCCGCCTCGCTGACCGACAGCCGGACACGCCGCCCAGCAGCCGCTCAAGGGTCACCCATCCCGGAGCGAACCTCCGGCCCCGCAGAGCAGCCGACACTGAGTCCTTGTTAAGTGGCGTGACTCACCAGCTGCCCTCCCCCATCACACATCCCCCGTTCGCGATGTAACAGCTGTTTTATCTCCCGCTGTAATTACGCCACATAAAAATAGTTACAAGGTACTCGGGGAGGGCTTTCTGTTAAAACGCTGTTGCTTCTCTTGTGCAATGAATGCGGATTCGTGCGGATGCCTGCGCCGCCGGGGGGGGGTGTAGGGCGGTGGGGAGGGAATGATCCCTGCTCTGCCGTAGGAATCCATTATTTCATCAGCCGTTTAAGGCGCCTGCTGCTCACCCCCGCGTCTGCCCGGCCGGGAACAGCCCCGCACGTGCCGGTGCGGGAGTGACACAAACACGCTCCCGTGGAATAAATGCACTCCGCACCCGCACGCCTGTTCTGCGGCCAGGCAGCTTGTTTTACTTTCCACGCCGAAACCTTTGCCCGTGACACTTCAGACCGCGGTTGGGCGTTCTGCACTTTTGATTTTTTTTTTTTTTTTTCAACCTGGTTTTGTCAGGGAGGCGGCGGGGGAGTGCCGGGACCCGCCGCTAAGGCCGCCTGTGCCGGGGGAGTGCTCTCCACCCCGTCAGGCTTGCAGGGAAGTTGGAGCGAGCTGCTGGTGGGTCCCACGTTTCCCATCCCAGAGGAAAAGAAACTGTTGCTGCTGCAGAGCGTGCTCGCCCGAGAGGGATGAGTCAAGCTGTGAGACTTCTCTCTTTTACAGCTGCGATCATGTGCCGCAGCAAAATCTACCGGGCTGGGGAGGGGGGGAACCGAAGGGGAGAAAAACAACCTTTTACGAACTGATGTAAAAATAACCGCAGAAACGGGGCTCGCCTTCCCCGCGGGGGTGGGTGGGGGGTGTGTGTGGCCAGCACCGGCCAGGCGGGGCTCCTTCAGCACGACAGGGGATGGGGGGAACAGCCCCCGCCGACCGGGTCGCTCGGCTGTCGAGAGGGGGGCGCCGGTCTTTGGAAGGCTCCTTTCCTTCCCCTGCCGTACGTACTCTCCTTTCTTCTCCTCTATTCACGCGAAGGAGTGGGTGGTTCGTCCGGCAGCAACAGGAGGAGGCTAGTCAAGGGCAGCTGTCAAAATCTCCCCCCCACCCCCGCCTCTTCCTTCTCCTCCTTCCAGTTTAATGATCAAACGTCTGCCTGGAAGAAAGGCGAGGGAGCGGGAGGCACGGAGAGCTCCCCCCGCCGCTGCTGTTGTGTGTGCATGAGCGAGCGGGTACGGGCGGACACCCCCCCGTTCCGGCCGATCCCTCCCCTCCCGTCTGACAGAGCCTCAACACCCGGGAGGGGAGGGAGGAGAGAGGAGGAGGAGGAGGCAGCCGCCGCCGCGAGTGCCAGTGCAGCGCACGGTTACTCTCCCGTACTCACTGCGGGGAGGTGGGGGAGGGCGGGCGCTGTGTACCTTTCTCTCCCGTGCATTTCCTCACTTTAACAGGCCGGGGCCAATCGCCAGCAGAAGGGAACAAAGGGAAGGGGGGAGGGAAGCCCACCCCGGCCGCACCAGAAAGCCCCTGGGGAGGCAGAGCCCTGCGGCTCCCGCTGACAGCAGCGCGGCCGCGGACCGGGCGCCTGGCTCCGCGGCGGTGTTTCTTCTTTCTTCATCGACCTTCTCCTCCTCCTCCTCCTCGCCGAGCTTAAAGGGGGAAAGCAGCGTCCGGCGAAGGGAGAAAAACTTGGGTCGGTGCGTGGGGTGTCCGGCGATCGGCTCGGTCCTCGCGATCAAGATGAAAAGTAAAAAAGGTAGTTGTGATGGGTGCCGGGACAAAGCGGGGTGCCCCGCGCCCCTACCCGGGGTGGAAGGGGGAAGGGGGGGCTGTCGCTAAGCCAGCCGGAGTCCCTTTGCCTTCTCGGCCGTTTTGTCCCCCGTGTGTCCCCCCTCCCTCCCCACACCCCCTGGCCTGTATCCCGTGGAAGATTGCAGTGGATGCTCTGCTCCCAGACAAAACATGCGGGGCTGTTGTTTGGAGGCGGCCGTCTCTCTGCGCCGCTGGCTCCCTGTCAAAAACATGTCCAGCCGTTCGCCTCGTGTCCTCCGCCAACTTTTGTTCTCGCCCCCTCCGTCGAGCCTCTTCCCCCTGCCCTCCCGTAAAACACTTTTCAACTCTTTTCCACACCGAACCCCACCGTTCCCGCGAGGGGAACGAGGGTGCGGGTGGTTTTCCCAACTTGGGGCGAGGAAAGCGGGGCCGTCCGGCAACTCTTTGTTCGCGGGGACGGCAGCGTGGGGCTAAGGCGTGGGGGGGCATCGGCGGGAGGGCTTCAAACGCCTTCCACGCCCTCGACCGCCTTGTTTTGCTGAAAGTTGAAGCCTTTTCTTCCTTATATCCCTTAAAACAGGGGAACGAAACAAGAAGTACAAAAGTTTTGACGCAGGGTTAAAGGGAGGGAGACTTCCCCCCCGTAACCATAAGGCCGTTTAAGTTTTCTTTGTGTTCACTTCCCAACAGAAAAACTTTGCAGTTAGAGGATCGTTACTCATCGCGCTCGTGGTGCTTTAAGTGCCTTTAAATTAGTGCTTGGCCACAAAGACGCGGAGCGTGCTTTCGGATCTAACGCTCCTGCGCTGGCTGGGAAGAAGTTCATAGCAAAGCAGTGTCTGTTCAGTTGCGATTTGCCAGTCGGCGGTGTGGCTGAAGGGTGTTTTGCATTCAAAGACCATTAAATGCTCCGAAGTGGAGGGTTAGAGGGGAGCAGTGCGCATGTTCAGTACTCCAGAGTTGTGCTGTTTTCCCCCTATTATGCATTCCTGCGGCTCTGTAGTAAAGCAGCCTATCTCATTGTTAATATCCTTGGAGCAATTAATGCATATGTAGTTCGTGAAATCATTGGGCTGTTGCAGCCATGGTGTGTGCTAATATGGTTTGTAGCCCTCGTCAGAAGTTTTTTTTTGACATGCCACTCGGCTAAGAGGAGCGCACACAAAGGGAACTGAGCTATAAAGGCGAAGTTTAAAGAGCAGGCAGGGTGGTGTTGAGGAGCGCAGCGTCCTGCGGGAGCGGAGTGGGGCTTGATCCCAGTCACAGCCGGAGCTGCGCGCCGAGCTCAGCCCCTGTGCCCAGAGACAGCAGCAGCGCTGGCTTTTAAATGTTTCAGCCGTCTTAGGTAGGTCGAGAGTCTTCACCCTATTGGGAGCAGTTTGTGGTTTGTTCCCCCCCCCCCCCTTTTTTTTTTTTTTAATACAGTTTCGCTGAATTAATTTAGCCCAGTTATTTTTAGGACATTCCTATGCTGCCTATTTGCTCAGCAGTGGTGAGCTGGTTTCCTGTCTGCTGTTGCTTCCATTGTTCAGACTTCTCTCCCCGAGGGCAGCTGCTGGTTGGTGAAATACCAAACTCCCTGCACTTTCAACTGTTGTTCTTGCCACCCCCGAAATAAATGCGTGTGGAAAACGCTGACGTAGTTTCTAGGTATGCATGTGTAGGGCTTTGTGTGTGAGAGAGTGTGTGTAAGCTCTGCTTTGAGGATTGCAAATCCTGGGCTGAAACAATGGAAACAATGAAAGGTGACAGGCGGGAGGGAGAACTTTTGAGAGGGGCCATGGGCCTGGGGTTTGCGTGGCACAAATTAAAAGGTGAGGAGACAAAGGCGGAAACTTTTAAAAAGATGTTAGGGCTAGGGTGCCTTTGTTTTAATAAAGGTTGGGCTTGTACTTATTTGTGACCTCCTGGCATTTGAAGCTCATTCAAGAAGTTTCAAAGAGTGACTTTGTTACAGATTTCTTGCTTGCACTCCTAGAAAAATCGCGTTTAGACGAAAAAAAGTATAGTACAGCCAAGTCTAGTTGCTTTAGAAGTAATAGAGTGCAAGCTGCAAAGTACAGAGGAAAACAAATAGGCTGGTTCCTCAATTATGAAACTCATTCAGAAGAAAGAGGTGTTTTTTTTACTGTGGAAATTCCCTTCTGTATCCTTGTAGTTCTTTGCTACTTATGAGTAAGTTGAAACTAATTTATTTTTTGTTGTTGTTGTTTTTAAAATTTGCATTATATTTTAGGTTTTTTTTGTATGTGTCTCGAGTTTTAAATTTTTTGTGTGATGCTGTGTTTTTGTTGTTGGTTAGTTTTGTTGAGGGTTTTTTTTTGGGGGGGGGGTTTCGCTTTTTTTTAAGCTAGCAGACTGTGGATTTAAACCTCAAGACTCTTCTATAGATAGTTTCATTTACAAATAATAACGTGATAGCAATCACATGGAACCTATTTGGCTTGTTAATGAGCTGATTTAGAACACAGTCTCGCAAAGGCACAGGCATGTGCTCAAGTTTATACATGTGAAGAATCTTACTGAACTTGGTTACAACAAGATCGGGGCCTTAAATAGGAACTGGTTCTGTTTATCAGTGCTCATTAAAAAAAAAAATCTCACTTAAGAAATTCAGAGAACCCTAAGAGGTGGGAGGTTTTCTTTAAGGTGATTTTTGTCCATCCCCTCTCTGGAGGGCAGAGATTGTTCCTTGTGGTATACTTTGTCCTCTTTTGAATAACAATTGGCTTCTGCCACTTCCTCTGTGAAGCTCTTCCTCGACACAGTGGGATAGTTGGGTTTTTTTGTGCCTTTTTTTCCCCCCCTCATAGCCTAAATTTTTCATTTGCTTAACTATTTGTCTCAGCCTCTCCAAGTATTATCTCCCCTTCAAAGTATTTTAGCACGCCTTTTTAAGCGGCAGTAGTTTGTTTTGATATCAGCTTTAGTCATCACTGTACTTTTACTCACGTTGTTTCAAGCTGTCAACTAACGGTTGGGTGTTGAGCCTAGGCTCCACATCCTAGGTGTAATCTTCCCTGAGCTGATTACGGAGGACCTGTAAAGTCTTTGGGCTGTGATACAATGCAACAGTGCAATCAATCATGTATATGACTTCAGCTGGGAAGCCAGGAGGATAAAGTAATTTATAAAGAAGGGATGCTGATCATGTAGTCCTTAGGTCATTAATAGCGTGGACCACTCTTTTAAGTGGCGATGTGGAAGTGAAGGATTGGGATTTTGTGTTGTTTCTCAGACCTCTCTGCAAATGAACTTGTGCTGCTTTAATTTTAGTTCTATAAAAGCAGGGTTTTTTTGTTTGGATTAAATGTATTTAGGAGGAGACGTAAAATAGCCTGGCCCTAGCCTGCTTTTAATACAAAATAAATTAGTAGGTCAGCTGGGGCTACTCATCGTGTCCACAGGCCTTTATTCTGGGTGTAAATAACAGTAAGCCAATGGTCCAGTCATGGAGCGTGGCCAGGAGCCTTTTCAGTTGGGCCCTGTTAAAACAGGAAACCAGCAGCGAATAGGCTGATTACTAACAAGACGGAAAAACAAAGCTGGGTTGTAATCAGCAGGAATGCTTTAATGAAAACAGAGCCTTGACAGCAACAATGTGGCTCCTGCTCTAGTAAAAAATATCAGCTGGGGTAGTGCGAGATTTCTAGCCATGACTTCCTGTTGCTGCTAGCTCTGTGCTGCGCTGGAGAGATCTGCCACGAGTTCAGAGGGCTGATCAGCTATTTAAATGAGCTCATTTAAATGAGCACAAGTCGTACTATACTGGGTTTCCTGCTTAACCAAAACCTGCTTTGTGTCACTAACTTAGTGTGTCAATTAATATGACACACTAAGCCAGTGGGTCAAAGGGCTGGCTCTGCTGGTGACTCATTTCTTGCTAGGTAGGTTACGGTTAGTCAGATGGCAACTTTTACTTTAGCAAAAGATCTTGCTTGAAAAGGGAGAAATGTTTTTATACTGCCGGCTTGCAGACAGTATCTTGTAACTTTTCTTTTTCTTCAGGTGAAAAAAAGTAGCAGTTCTAGGAGAGGTTTTGCAGTCAAGTCAGTTTTCACCTTCAGAGAGGTGTCCATGGAGTCTTTTATAGTTGTGTGGTAGATCCTGGGAAGGTTACCTCCGATTGGGTGGTGCGTATCTGGAGTCGTTTTTGTTATGGCATGTAAATGCTGCTTGCAAAACATTAGACATCTAACTTTTTCATAGGAGTAGTTTCTCCTTCCCTCTTGTTTCCAGCCCTTGCTATTTGCCTCTCACTCTTTTCCAAGGTCTTGCCTTACTGCCCATTATATTTAAAAACAAACAAAAAACCCATCCCAGTGAAGTGCTGCAACAGTTCTGGTTTCTGACAAACAAGAACAGCGCACCTCAAAACATTGTCTGAATAGCATGGGCTAGTTTTAGCTAGTTTTAAAATTCAATTTAAAAGGGCTGAGCTGCTTTGCAGAGCTGTCCTGTTGTCTGTGCAGGATCTTTGTTTTCAGAAGTGTTCCTTATGGCTCCAGGAGCCCATGGTGCAAGGCATGTTCTCAGGTCAGGTTGCAAGCATGATAGCACTTTCCATGAAGCTATGACAAAGTGGTTTCCTTGGAATAATTTTAAAGCAAACTTTTGACATACTTTCTACATGAATTAAGAAACTGTTTAAATCATTTGGAGTTTATCTTGTGTTGGTTATTTAAATATTGTCCTATTGTTCCTGTTCCATGACTGGATAATTTATGTAGCTAATCATCAGATGAAAAATTTGGTATGTTAGTTTGGTGTTTGTCAGTTACATAAATCAGCAATTGGGAGAATGAAAACAATACCAAGTAAGTTACTGAAGTAACTATGCCAGACAGATTGCAGATTGATCATGCTGTTGGGAATGCTTGCATATCAAAACTGCATTTCAAATTGGATAACTTAAACTAAGGATGATAACTTAAACTAAGGATAATTTACCATGTCAGCTTTGGCTGAAGTTTGGAAGTGTGAGGAAAGGTCCTTCTCTGTTTCTCTCCCTACCCTCCTGCCAAGTATTAAGGAAAATTTGCACATACATACCTTCTATCTTTCTTTGTGTGATGGTGGGGGCTTTGGTGGCTGGTTGGTTTTTTTAAAGGGCTTTACTTTCTTCTGTGCCTTTACTTATGGATATAACATAGTTTTATATAGTTTAGTATTTTCACAGGTACACTTCTTGTTGTTTAGGGCTTACTTTGTTTCCTTAAATAGAATTTTTAAATTATGGGTGGTTGCCCACATAAAATTTTACTTTTGACATTTAGTTGGCTTTTACTATCAAGGTTTTTTGTTTTGATGTTAAGAATGAGAAAGTTTCTTCCTTTCCACTCCGTCACCCACCTGATCTAAGTTCAAAAGACAAAAAGATTAGGGGCTTGTTTTCCTTCTAGTATAGTTTCTAAAACTGCTTCTGAAAGCCAGTGTGAGTGCACTTGAAATGACTATTAATTTGTACAAGCTGAACATGGGTAGTATCTTATTTGGACTTGTATACAGCTTGTAAGATTCCTAAAATTCCTGGTGAGTTTAACCTGGTGAGTACTTACAGCATGGTTTTCTTTGTGTTTTACAGAACTAGTGACTTGTGTATCCTACCAAAGGAGTAGAATTGTAGCCTTCCTAACTATTGAGTACTTGCTCGTTTGTTTGATTTACCTACCATAGCTTCATGTTACTAGTAGTGTGGTATACATATATAAAGGGATAGTCAGATTTTGAAATCTGTTCCTTGCTTTGTGTTGGAGGGAAAAAGTATGCAGTTAACTCGTACATTTGGAGCCCTTATAATAAGCATAGCACAGAACACGTTTCCACGGATAAAAATATGAGATGAAAACCATGAAGTTGGAAAAATAGGATAAAAACTGGTACATTTCAGTGATCACAGTTCTTTGATACACAATGCAATTAAATGAGAGTCCGTTTCCTGATAAACCGGTGGACTCTTAGGCACCTGGTTCTTCCTTCTTTCTGCACTTTCTTTTCCTTCATAAGTGAAAATCTCCTTAGGGGTGGGGACAAACAGTTTTTCCCTTTCTTCTTTCCTTCTTCCATTCATTTTTCTTAATAGATATAATTATTCATTTCAAAATCTACAACCTGTCCCTCCCAGTAGGAAAGAATTCAGCATGTTAAGAAGTAATTAAATAACTTATTGCTTGCGTTAGGTGTTTTAAGTTCTTGCTTATTGACCTTTTTGCCCAGCCACTGGATAGTTATCCTTGAAAAAAAAGCTCTGGATGCATACCATAGCAAGCAAACTTGGACAATATTCTCATTAGATAGAAGCTATCTGATAACGTGCAGCAGATAAAAGGTTGCCAGGGGAACAAGAAAATGAAGGTTTGCAGAGAAGAATTCTTTTAGGAACGGATCATTGGTGCTACTTTTTGTTCAGCTGACAGAAAAGCTGCAGCATGACAAGTTAACGCTGCAGGACGAACCTCCTGTTCAAGAGACTGTAACAGTAAAGACAGTTAATGTGATATAAAATGTCTGTGCCATACAGTGCTGGAGCCGAGTAGTTTGTGGATTTAGGAGGCTGATTGTTCTTGTCTTACAATTGTAGGTGTAGTTGCAATATCAGGCAGTGAAACAGAGGATGATGACACTATGGATGTCCCACTGGATCTTTCCTCATCTGCTGGCTCAGGCAAACGGCGGAGACGTGGCAACCTGCCCAAGGAATCTGTGCAGATTCTTCGGGACTGGCTCTATGAGCACCGATACAATGCTTATCCTTCAGAGCAAGAAAAAGCGCTGCTATCCCGACAAACACACCTTTCCACACTACAGGTATTTAAAAAAGTCATTCTCCCTTCTAAAGGAGCCGTTCTCTGTTTTGATTCACCTGTGGTTTAGTCATGGATACAAATGTTTACACTGCATGTGAGATTTCCTTTTTTATTGCTCCTCTCTCGCTGACGGCACTTGTAAGGAGAGATAGAGATTGATGATGTGTTACAATGATCTTTGTTTATTGGGAATGAAATTATTTTTCTGGGAGAACAGACAGTCACGAATCGGAGTATGCATGCTAATTTTTTGCAGAATCGTGCCCCAAAAGACATAAAGTGTCTGTACAAGGTAATTTATTGTGAGAAGAATGTATTTATTTTTCAACAGAGGTTTTATGGTGATAGATGCACAACTTAACATGTAATTCTTCACTTCTAAAATCAGCAGCTTGAGGCTCATTCCAGTAGAACATGCACATATATGATTATATGTATGATCACTGCCATTAAGATCAGTGGAACAACCTATACGGGATAGAGCTACTCAAGGGTGTTAGTACAGGTATGGTGAGGCTTTTGTGTGATTAGTTTGGATTCTCATCCTGGGATATCACTGGCATCTGTGAGGTCCCTTGGACACATCATTCTCATCTTCTGTGATCATCTTTGGTGTAATAGCTTTTGACCATTGCTGCTTCCCATGTTGTTGGAAGGTGGCTGCATGAGAATTTGGGTAAACCAGGGTTTGGTTTTGGGAGCTGCTAAATAGAGAGCACTCCTGTTGACTCCTGGGCTTTATTTTTCCATATTAATTCATTACTGCAAATTTCATAATTGGCTATAAAGTAAAATTTTCTTAATGCAATATCATCAAGAAAACTTCGTTTAAGTAGTAAACAGAAAAAAGACGTTAAACTATAAACTATCTTGTATCGCCCAGGAAACTGGTTGATATTTAAACAAGGACAAACTTAAATGAGGTAATTCATGTTATGTCTGTCGACACAGTCAGTTGAACAAGGAAAATCAGTAACTATTTGTGGGAGGAGTGGCTCTCTTCAGAGAGAAAAGGTTTTCCTGTTGTTAATTAACCTAAGCTAGGGAACAATAGCCAATAGGTTAATGTGTGTGCACAGAGTTAAAAGCTAAACCCCTAGTTTGGACTTCAGATGTCCCAGGGCTTTCTGTAACAGGAGCAGGGAGTTGGTGCTAGAGCACTGGGACAAGGGAAGGGCCTTTGCCAGGCGTGTCAGAACTTGTCAGTAGGTCTCTATTTTGTTGTGCAGTGAAGGAAACTGCTTGGAGGGATTCATTAATCTAGCCATCCGCTCTAGTGACACATAGTTGGGAATGAATGAAGGTATAAATTAAGATGTCATTGCGTTCCCAGGTCTGCAACTGGTTTATCAATGCACGCCGCAGGCTGTTACCTGACATGCTGAGGAAGGATGGCAAAGACCCAAATCAGTTCACTATCTCGCGGCGAGGGACCAAGCTTCCCGAGGGCGGCCTGGTGGAGTCTGCCATCAGCACAAAGAACTACATTCCCTTGCTGGAGGAGACTGCCTTCCTTCCCGCTGCCGCACCGCTTGGCAAGACTGTGTCCTCTTCCAAGTCGGCTTCCCCGGGATCAGTCCTGGCTCGGCCGTCGGTGATTTGCCACACGACTGTGACTGCGTTGAAAGATGCCCCTTTCCACTTTTGCCAGCCAGCTGATGTAGGCCAGACCACGGACCTGCAGCAGCCCCCGGCCGGTGGCTTCACAGATAACGCCCTCTCCTGCCATGAGGACGCATCTAAACTGGGACCTGGTGCAAACACACAAAGTGGGCTCTTTAACACTCCTCCTCCAACACCACCAGACCTTAACCAGGATTTTAGTGGATTTCAGCTACTGGTGGATGTTGCACTCAAAAGGGCGGCAGAGATGGAGTTGCAGGCGAAACTTATGGCCTAAATCCCCTTCCTTCTCCTTCCCCGTTTTGTTTTACCAGGCAGGGATCTAACAGCTGTGTGGTTATTGTCACCCACACGATATCAAAAGACTTCACTGCATTATTATTATTTTTTTTTATTAATCTTATTTGCACAAGGGGATTGCTGAAATGAAGCTTCCTGTCACTGAGATGGTCTTCAGTGGAATACGGTCATTCCAAGAATTATAAACTTAAAGCTACTGTAGAAAGAAAGGATTGTGTGTTTTGTTGGGGTTTTTTTTAATGTTTTCTTTGTAGATTTTTCATAATGTGAGATGTTTCCCAAGATCATGTGATTTGTTTTGTTTCTTTCAGACTGTGCAATATCTAGTAATGATATAGAGTCTTCTTATCATTCCCATGTGGAACGGAATATACCAACACGCTGTCTAAATTTTCAATTTTTTTAACAATACAAACTTTGGATGATCATGCTTTTTTCCCATAATATAATAAAATATTTTCTTTAAAAGTGATGCATACAGAGTATTTTGTTGAATGCAAGCTTTGCAAAAAACACCAACTACCCTTGAAATAAATCGAAGTGAGAAATATTTTTGAGCTCATACTGACTTTGGTTGGTTTAGAGAGCTATGCTAGCAGTTGTTGTTAACCAGATGTTTAAAAGAATGCTGAAAAGTGGGCCAGAAGTTACCTGATTGTGTTCTGCTATGGTGAAATTTTTTTCAGGGGCCAAGAGGAGCTATGTAGACAACTCTGACTAAATTTCAGAGGAAAACCTCGGGCCCTTCTAAGAGTTCCAGCTTTTGGCTCCTTGAAATATTTTAGGGCTGGGAAATGTGATGGCCCATGGGGAAGATCTGAAGATAAAAGGAAGAGGCCACAAGTGGGGCTGGGACAAGTGTTCTTTGCAGATCTTTGTGATGCAGGTCCTAGACATGACTGGTGACAAATTTTGACGGGGGAGGGCAGGGGCTTCTACCCTTACTTGGACTAGCAGTGACAAGGTTTTTCCTCAGTAATTCTAGTAGAGTGAAATAAAGTAGGCTGTATTGCATTGAAATCTGAGTTCTGGGAGCCAGATCTTTGTGAGATACTTTAACAGGTGGTTGGCTAAGATTTAGAAGAGATCCCTGTTGTATTGGGGTGTATTTTTGCCAACAGAATCTAAGTTACCTTTCAGAAGATGACTTTACTATCAAAATGACTTATTACTGAAAAATGTGAAGACTTGCAGCTCACATTTCAACTTACTTGAATGTCAGTCGCCCACCCTTATCCTTCCAACAACAGTGAAATAAGAAACCTCCAGGGTAAAAAATTGGTTCCGGCTAATCCTTAAAAACAAACCAGTTGTCTGTTTGGGATGTTGGGGGAGGGCTTTGAGAGCAGGAGAGTTGGTGAATTTAAGGATATCATTATGAGTAGAAAGAAGACTGCAATATTCCGACCACTCTGTGTATGCGTTCTGTTTTGCTGTGGCCTTTATTGTTTTCTTGTGTCCGAAATACTCTGTTTGTTCTCTGGAGTACTCTTCTGAATTATTTTGAACTTCTGCCTTTCTTGAACATTCATGTTTAAAATCAAAATGGCAAACAGTAAACACTGGCTTACTTATGACTGGATCAGCTTTGTTAACACAGTTATCCTAATATACTGTATGAATATTGAATTATTTTTTAAAATACTTTGAAAATAAAGCTGGAAAATAATTTTGAACATAGAGATGGCTGTATACTCTGTCTTCAAGGAATTGCAGGTGAGTACAGAAGAGCTTTGTGTAGTGTCTCTCTGGACACACTGTACTTGATACTTCTGAGCTATTTTTCCTGGGATAACTGTGTATGTATTTTTTGGTTAGGCTTTTTTAATGACTAATTGTAAAACGGAAGTGTACTTTTTTGTAACTGTGAGGTTCATGTTGAGGGAAAAGTTGGTTAACAGATATGGGTTTGTGGAGTAGGTGATTTATCTTAAGGGGTGCTACACACCCAAAGTGGAGTGTCATCTTTGATAAAGCTTTGGAAGATGCCTTGTCCTTTCCTGTTCTTGCAGGAAGGAATGTTCTTGCAACACTCCTTACCCCCATGCTTCAAGCACTGATGAAAGAAAAACAGCCTCACAAATATGTTTACATTGTTTGATTTGAATTGCTCGACACTTTCCTCTTTTGTTTCCTTATTTCAAAGTAGTTTATTGGTGTTCTGTGGGGTAAAGAAAAAGTAGGGCACTCAGATCATTAAAGGGCATTTTCAGAGATCTTTACTCTTCATTACTTTGCTCTTTAAAATAAAAAATGTCAGCAAGTTTAGAAAGAAAAAACTTTGCTGGTTGAGCTGACCAGTTCTGTAATTTCACTATAGCAGCTGCAGTATTGAAAATGAAAATAGAATGCAGAAGAAAGCTGTTGCTATTCAGATTAACAGTTTTCATTGAAAGTAAAAGCCTGTGTTCTTTCTGCTGTTTTCATTTACCATTATGCCACACAAAGTGGCATTAATGTAAATGACCACCAAAGTCCTGCTTGTGTGATGAGCACTGCATTTCCATTTTGCTGACTGACTTACCCTGGGAGCTTCACTGGTGACCACTTTTGCTTGAAGCCAATTATATACTTCTTAAATTATTACTTGTGTTAAGGTTACACTAGAAGTTCGGCTGTAGTCGTAAGTCAAACGCCTGTGGCTGAGTAGCACCTGACACCACACCATGTAAAAGCTTTTCCCTACCCTGAGGTGTTATTTAACTTGGAGGAAGAAAATGACTCATATTGCGTACCCACTAAAATGTCTCAAAAGGGAGTTTCTGCTTTCCTCTAATCTAGCACTGATAGTTTTGGTGCAGGCTACTGAAGTGTACCTAAATCTATTCTGAGCATAAACCTGAAGTAACTTTAGATAAAGTTATCAAAGGTAGGTAGATGTAGGGCAGTGGGTGGAGCTAGGATCCAGAACTGAGTAGGAGTCCTAGTAACAAACCAAAGGATTCACGTGCTGGCCACACATCCCTGGTAAAGCAAACAAAAAATTTTGTTTGTGAAACTTGTTTTGCCATGAAAAAAAAAAGAAACAATGAGACAGCATGGGTGGTTTTGCTGTTCTTGCAGCAGTGATAAAGCTAATTGTGAAGCAGTTTTGTCAAAAGCCAATCTCTGACTGAAAACACACACACTTTGGCTACTCCAAAGCTGAAGGGAAGGCACTGCCGTGTGTTATTGGAGACCGTGTGGCCAGCCAGGGCGTCAGCGAGCTAAGAGGTACGACAAATTCATGCCAGGGAAAACAGCTCACTCACAGGCTTCGTCAACCTTGTTTTCATGGCTTTTGTGTCTTGTAAACAAGTTGTGGCAGCTGCATGTGATAAATCTCTGCGCCAAGCAAAAATAATTACAATAGGGAGGGAATCTTGAGCCTGGCGTCGCTGCCTGCGTGCATGGAGGGGGTGGTGTCTCGCTGCCTGGTGTGGGGGGGGGCTTGTGGTATCCCACATGTCTCCCAGCTTGTGCCATGAGGTCAGCGTGCATGGCTGTAAAACCGTTGGAGCTGCAACAGCTGGCCTCGTGCTATGGGGGAGGGAATGGGGCAAGGAGAGCTGGAAGCTGGGCTAGCTTGCAGGGCTGCACCCTCCCGGGCGATGCTGGTTCTGCTAACCGTGGGATCCTGCTGCCCAGGCAGAGCGGGGGGCATGTGATAACTTCACTGGAAAAGGGGAAGCAGGAGAAAGTAAGCAGCAACCAGGGAGGGACAGTGTGTGTGGTGGGGAATAATCAGTTTCCCCTTGGAGATGAGGTAAGGCTGCAGTGGGAAGCCCAGCCCACAGAAGGTGCAGTGCAGTTGGGAGTCCAGGTGCACCATGACCCTGTTTAGTGTCACTTTTACACCTATGGTATTTAGGCCACTTGCAGTTAACTGTGTCCTGCCTGTCAAAGTCTCTTTTCATTTGCCATTTTTCTTGCAGCGCTCATGCAGGTATTTTTAAGAACCCTTGGAGTACTTTGTACTTCTCTTTAAAAGTGATTTAGTGTTTTTTTTTTCCCTTTCTCTACTTGGCATCTTGCAATTGTCAACTTCCTGCCTGGCTTTTTCCCAGTAGGGATTACTGGCACAAATACAGCTCATGTTCACTTTTCAGGACATTACTTGTTTTAAGTCTCCTGTTCATCAACTGCTGGCGTTGTTACTACGTCTCTATCCTGTTTCACTGGTTCAGCGGGTTCTTCTCCCATGAGTTCCAGTGTTCAGACTGCAGGAGAAGAGATTAGATTAGCCACTCACTCTAGCAAAATGTCACTTAGAGCTGTTGCTGTTCCAGACATGATAATTGTACCCATGTGTGCTGTATGCGGTTCAGTGTCTATTCCAGTCCCTGTCACGACAATGAGTGCCTGCAGTTCTGCACACACAGAAAATCACATAAACCTGCGCTAGCTACGCTACAAAGTAAAAACTCAGGCTGCTTTCTCCATTTACATTTTGCATGCACTCCTACTGACAGCTCAAAGCCATTTTGCTCACCCTTCCTTTCATTGAAAGTGGCTTTACTTGCCTTTAGACTCCTTTTTCTTTCGAAAGCTGAGGCGTCAGGTAGGGGACTACAGCTGGCAGGAATCTCAAGTCCTGCTACACAGATTTGCAGAGCAGGCAGGCTTTCTCCAACAGGCCGACTTCACAGCTTTGTAGCGCTGCAGTGCTGCTTCATTGTGCAACATGAATCACAGTCCCTGAAGCTGACGCAGCCATGAATAAGTTGCATCTGTCTCCCAGCTAATCTGTGTCCCACTGGATAGCAGGGTTTCTGCCAAATTCCATGTGTTTCTACTGACAAACAAGGTGTTGATCTTTCAGCTGTTTACACAATGTGTAATAAACCTGTAAAAACGCACAGAGGTAGCAGTGCTTTGAATTGGTTAACTGGGGGGATGAAGGGGGGGGTTGGGCACAGGTGGCAGATTGTGAGTTGAATGAGTGCAGCTGACAACCATCTAACCCTCTCTATTCTTGAACAGATTCTCTGGGACCACAGACCAGAGCTGTGTCTGCTTTCTTTAATTGCAGCCTATGCAGTGTCTGCCTTGGGCACCAAGCCCTATCTCTAGTTGTGTGACCCTCTCAGAGTGAAGAACCCTTGTCTGGGCATATATAAACCCTGCATGTGGTTTTTGTTATGAGTCTTTCATCACATCATTTAGCTGATGATGAAGAGGATTGACCTGACTACGACGAGCACGGGTCAGTCCCAGAGCTGTGGGTTTTGCAGTAGGTATATCTATGTGTGCATGGCTTCTCAGAGTCTTTCCATCCCTGCAGTGTTGCCACATTGATGGGGAAATAATGCCCTGGAGCTCCTCCATCAGTGACATTTCACAAGTTGGCAGGACTCACTTTCTTTTTGGGAATACTCATTTTTATATGTAGTAGTACAGAAATAATTCTCAACTGTGGGGCCAGTAGCTTTACTAGTATGGTATTCAGTAAGTATACAGAGAATGTTTGATCCTGCCTCTGAAGTCCCTACAGCCTGATAGCTCTGTGGGAAATCATGTGTCACACACTCCATACTTGCTTCTGCTTCCTCCCCAAAACCAAACAGTTAGGGCCTGAGTGGCTTCCATTAGGGATAAAGTATTTGGTTTCTTTAACTGGTGTGTCCTATCTAGTTTTAGCATAAACCAAGTGTTCTTCCCTATCTCAACTTTCCCTCTGGTGTTCTAGCTCATTTGCAGGAGAAAAATTGTTTTTTTGTTGATTGGCAAATAGATTTTAGTGCTTCGCTGGAGGCCTTTGGCCTTTAGAAGCCTCTCCTCTAGAAGCTGTTGATGGAGAAGACAGTCTTGATCATAATTTGCCATCAGCTTATAGAGTTTATCAAAACACAATTTGTGTGTATATATTTATATCTATGCCCTATATATATATATATATATACTAGAAAGGATACTATACATGTATTGGTCCTGGTATTTACATAAAAAAAATAAAGAACATCACTTGACCAATGTGAGAAGAATGTGATGTCCCCTGGCTTGCTTTTATGAATTTGTCTTGGAAATTGTTCTGGATAGCAGACACATAACTGATGGTAAGGATCACAAGAGTTTTGTAATTTTCATGAGTAAGCATTCAGCTGTTCTGCCAGAGCCTGTAATTTCACTTCCTTTTCTAGTCTGCAATGTTCTGATTGCTTGACCTTATATCCAATGTTTTATTTTGCTTTCCATTGTACTTCTAGTTTGATTCCTTGTTTGAACTCTCCCTCTATCATTTCTCTCCCTGTTTGAGAGTGCTTACACAATATCATGCATAGTCCATTTAACCAGGTTAGAGATATTTTGACTAGTTTTGTACTGTTTTGAAAGGCATCTGATCTCTGCTACTTCACTACACTAACCACAACAGCAAATCTTGCTCTGATGCAAACAGATCAACTTCAGTTCATGAGAGAAAGCACATTTTCCCTGCGTAGATAGCTCAGCTTTTTTCTAACTTCTGCTTTTTTTGTTGTGACAGGGGTAAGCCAAAGAGAGAAGCAATTAATAATAAAATCAAATGGGCATTTTCAAAAATGGAGGGATTATTTTTAGTTTTGAGTAGCTGGTGTTGCTGGTTTCAGCATGCTTTCAGAGTCCTGGCTCTTCTGCCATGAGACTTCTCCTGGTGAGGTGTGAAGCAGACATTCCTCTGCCAACCTGAACTAAAAGGTTAGTTTAGGTTATCGTATTAAACACTGCTTAGGCAGTTGCTTCATTCTTCATGTTAAATTCAGCTGGCTTGTGTTCAGCCAAGGTATTTCCAGTGATGTGCTGCCAGCTTTCTCCAAAGGCCTCCTCAAAAGTCTTTCTTCCTTTGCTGGTGGTACATGGAAAACACCTCCTGTAAATATCTTGGTTTAGTGTATAGATTTGCATCTGCAAAGCACATTTTGTGTGTTGTAAAGCAATCAGTCCCTCCACCTCCCTTCCCCTACCAAACATACCTTGACCCCTGCTACGGTGTCCATGACACCTGGGGCAGAGGGGAATGTCCCAGTCACCCTCTGAAGGGAGAGTGACACCCCTTACCATCTCCTTGGATCCTAGGAGAAGGTGATGGGACATTCAGGTCTTTCCATGGGAGAGTTCGCACTTGGTCCTGCAGCACCTTACTCCTTCACCTGCATGTGATCACGGAGTGCTGGTGGTCTTGGGGAGGGCAGCATGTGAAGCCCAGCTGGGTATTGTGCCAACACCCAGCAGCACTCTCTGAGTTTCCTCGGATGTAGCAGTGTGAGTTTAAATAAGCAGAAGGCATGGAAGGAGGTATGGGGGGCTGCAGTAATTTCTCTCATATTTACACTGATAAGCAACAGGTATTTCCGCTGTGAAAATTTTAGTTTCCTTTGCTTTTGAAATGCAGTGATGCAGAAGCTCAGGTTTCCTTCCACGGGGTCAGAAGAGCAAGGAGGGCTGCATGGACCAGCTGATGCTTGTGTTGGCCAGACTCTCCCCATCTGGCAGAAATGACTCATCTGTGGCATGACCCAGCCGCTCCGTGAGGCTTGTTGAGTTCAGGGGGAGTTTGACTTTAGATCCACTATTTCCTTGAAGATTTGCCTTTAGTCCTTGCCTTACCCCAGCCCTCATCTGCATTTGCTGTCCAGCCTGGGCTGAAGTGGGCTGCCCCAGATGCCTGCCTTCCCGGCGCCGGTGGTTCCCTTGTTTTAGGGTGTGGGGAGCTGCCATTCAGAGCTGAAACTGCTCCCTCTACCTAGGGCTCATTACATGCCGCTTCCTCTCCTGCTGCCAGGGGCCTGGACAGAGAGCAGGGAAATCACATGCAAGGCGCTTGTAAAACCCTCAGCCCGGTCTGCCACTGAAGGAAGAACTGGCTGAGCCTCCCTCTCTGCAGGATGGACTTCCTGCCCTAGGAAATCCCCTGCTGTAAGGCAGCCCAGGAGATCCACCTTGGGGGATCTGAAACTGCAGCCAGTCAGCACTGGCTGGGTACAGAATGAGAGCTATGGGTTTTTAGAAAACCCTAATAAAACCTTTTGGTTATACATAAGAAAAAAAACAAGTGATCCTGCCTGCTCCTAAACTCTGTGGTTTGCCTAAACTTACTTCCCTGGGATACATTGGAGTTTGATCTTTGAGAAATGATATCTATAAAGCCCACATGTAAAAACTTAACTGTTCCAGCGTTAGGATCATGATTTGCCTTTGATCCTGTAAATTGTTGAACCACAACCCTAGTCGTTGCCCAAGGACTGCAGGAAATGTGCACAGGGTTATGCAAATCTCTAGGAGAGGGAATGTTCTGCAGGGGTGGGGGGAAGATGGCTCTTGCCGCAACTGTCAGTCTCTGGATTGCAGCTGAATAGTTTGGCAGTCCCTGCGCTGTCCCGTGTCACCCCACTGCCAGTTCCCACGGCTCCTACCCCTCTCTGCTCACCGTCCAGTTGTGCAAGTCTGGAGCGGCGAGCTTTTTTCAGATCTCCCCCTGTGTGCGCTGGTGGCATTTACAGGCAGAGTCTGCAAGCTCGGTCCTCCGTCTGCATTTTTCTCCAAACCACCACTGCGAGTGCAGTGTTCATGTTTTGCCTCTAAATCCCCAAGACTTTTGCCGGCTGGGGATATTTGCATGGGGTGGATCAATCTGAAAGACACAAAACAATTTCTTTGGGAACCTTGAGGGGAGCTAAGCCTGCACTAGAGACCAACCAAGGCAGGACAACAGCAACAACACAGCAGGGACATGGCCAGCAGATGGGGAGCTGTCAGGCAGGACTTCAATTTTGTGTAAAATGTGAATTTTCCTCTTTCCCAGATTTGCAGAGGAATACTCAAACCCTTGTAAAGCGGCAGGTTGGGTGTAATGTGGAACACTACATCAACACCACATTCAAAACAAGAGTGCTTGACATCCTAACTATGGCTCAGGGTAACAGATCCTGATAAAAAATAAAAGTAGAGGTTCTTTGATACCTTCTCTGTTCTTTTTTTTTTTTTTTTTTCTTTCTTTCTTTTTTTTTTCTTTGGGTGTGTAAGCTAAGTGGCATGACACTGGACTCTGGTACTTCACAAAATTTACTTTTTTACTTTACGCATCAAAAGGGTGGGATGAGCCCATCATTGCCCAGCTGCCCTGGCAGGGCTCCCCTGGCAGCCGTGCTGTGGTGTGCTGTGCCGGGGCAGGCTGTGCTGCATCCAGAGCACAGCCCAGCCTTTTCCATAAGCTGTGTATGCTGCACAGGTACAGGGGCTGTGCACGCCAGAATGTGGGGCAGTACTGCATCAGCTGGGCAGGAGTTTGTTTTGCTGTTTCTGTTTGGTTTTTTCACTTCGGTGATAATTCTTACCCAATGCACGATCTCTGCTCTATGTACTTTACTACTCCTTGTGATAATCAAAATCCGGCCCTGAACTTTTTCACTACAAAGGAAACAAGAACTTTGCCCCGTTGGCTGTTAACAGGGCATTTAGTGATGCCGCAGCCTCTTCTCACGTGCAAAACCCCCAAAAGTCTGTGGAAATCAAGGTTATGCTGATGACAGAACGCTTATTGTTTTTTTCACCAGTGTGGGTGGAGATCAGGTGCTTTGACAAGACATGAAATTTCTGGTGTCAGGCACCCGACAGGTCGGTGGAAAAAACCCTTTAAACACCAGGACCGCCAATAACATGCTGTGTACGGCTCAAAGTGCAACCTGTGATGGGCTCAAAGCGCTGAAACATTAACCAGACCTTGGGCCACCATCTGTAGTTGCCGCTCGGTGCCCACACCATCGCTCCCGGGAGCGGGAAATGAGGGCGGCACTGTTATTATCCGTGTGGAGAAAGGGCGCAGCGGTGTTTGCACAGCGCGGACGGAAGCGCTGGCGGCGGCCCCGAGGCGCTGGGCGTGCGGCGGTGGGGCAGCAGAAACAAGGTACGAGCTTCCCCGTGCGGGCAGCAGGGAGAGGCCGAGCGCTTAAATCGCAGCCTCCGGCTCTGGTTGAGGTGCTCTGATGAGCACTGCCGCGGTGGTGGTGGCGGCGGGAGGCTGTCCTTCCATGTCCACGCTCTTGTTTGCAGGTATAACCTGCCTCTGGCGAAACCCCTGACTCTAAGCCTCCCCCGACTCCAAATGAGGTAAGGCTTGTGGGAAGAATAAATATCATTTATGAAATTGCAGGCTGCACTAGCAGGGGAAAAGGAGAGTGCTAGAGCTGCTTCTGGGCCCACACCTCAGATGGTTTGGAGCTGGGTGGTGCTGTGGTGGTGTTTTCTTTTTAACAGTGGTGAGGTGTCCTGGAGATCAGATGAGGAGATATGAGGAGCCAGAAAGCATTTCTGAGCATTCAAGTGTTGTAATCACGTTACTGCTCCCTGAGCTCAGCTGACACAGGAGACAGGTAAACATCTCCCACTGCCCAGGTAGATGACGGTACATAAATCTCCAGAACACCCTGAGGAATAACAAGTCTTTTGCAACTTTGCCTTTGAACTCTGAAGAAGTTATGCTTGCATGATGGATGGCAGCAGCGCCCAGCTGTATTCTGAGGCATAGCACAGCTCCCAACTCCCTTGCAGAGGTTTTATCCTCAGCTGGAGTAAGTGTACAGCAAGCTGTGCGTCAGTGCTGACTCTTGCAGCTGTAGAAACTTGTCATTTCATTTCCAAACACCAGCACCCTCAGCAAGGCGCTTGGCCTTGGGCCAAAAGCCATTCCTGTAGTGTCTCTTCCAGCTATATACATGTGTGATGTTTACTTACCTGATTCCTGGTGTGGGTTTCTCTACAACCACTGCCACATATCTGTGTCTTGTCAGTGTGGCAGCATTGGGAGCAGCCTCTTCCATTACCAGGTCTTAGAGTGAGTTTACCTGAGAGCATGTCCCTGTTCAGCGGAGCAAAGTGATGCTTTGCCCTGCTTGTGCTGAATCGTTGTTACCTGGCAAGGGTTTGGGAACTGCGAGATCATATTTTATTGTAGCATGTTACAGCTGCAGAAAAGGTATTGGATTCTGGGTTTATATCAAAAGACTAATTCTTGATTAGGATGATAAAATATTTAGGTCTAGAACTTTTCCTTCACAGCAAAGTAAAGTAAATTGCTCTACTAGTAGTGGCAAAAGAAAGGACATGCTCATTTATGATGCTTTAAATCAGACAAATCATTTCTGAAGACAAATAACAGAACTATAGCAGAGAGCTCTGGTGCAGGGCTCCTTCTTAGATTGTAAACACCGCAAGATAGAAACCATCAATATTTACACCGTGCTCAGCCCAGCACAGTGCAGCTTCTCTTGCTGGGCCTTTGGAGGCACTAATAGGAATATTAAATCACGCTGAATACCTTCTTGCAATATTTACAGTTTAACGATAACGAAGCGTGTGTGTGCCAAATACTGTGGATTGTGACCATGCACCAGAACCAGAAAACCTGTGATGAGGCCAAGCCTTGTGATATGACCCCCAGCTCTTCCCCCTGCTTATCACACATGCACTGCAGTGGTTGGGACCCTTTCTGGTGCTCCCAATATTCATCAGAAGCAACTTAGAAGGAACGATGCGAGAGTAAGTGTGTTACTATGTGAGCTGTCACTAGTCGTGCCAAGAACTGTGGATTGAAAAGTCAGGGCGGAAAAAAGGCATTAAAAATACCACTGCTATGTTGCCCTTTGGGCTCACAGAAACGTGACACAGAGAAGAGTTAGCCTTTTGCGGTTTCATGTTTCCCTGACCTTTTAAGAGAGGAAGGAAAAAAACAGATCCAACTTCTGCTCCCAGTTACAATGTTGGAAGTCCAGAGCAAATACACTGCCTCCTGAGGTGCTAGAGGAGAGTTTCATGTTGCCTATTTAAAAATCAGAGAGACAGAGAGAGAGGTGAGGTGTAAAGATAATTTAACAAAAGCTGTGTGAGTTGAAAGATAAGCCTCCATCCCAGGCAAGTGTAATTATTGGTGTTTGAGTGTAATTTTGGTGTTTAAGGAGAGCCATTCAACCTGCTCTGGTGGGATTTCTGTCTTGGCCTCAGTGCGAGTAAAGCAGAAAACACGTGGCTCCTAGAACACAATGCCCTTGTACCGTGTGAGTGAGGGATGTGCCACAAGGGAGGCCTCCTGGCCACCAGCACTGCAGCTGACAGCCCCTGGCAGTGGCAACTACTGCTGATGCATGTGGCAGGGATGCTGTGACAGCACCTGCAATCACACCACTCGACACTTGGGACGGCCTCGAACCATTAGCGTTAAGCTCACACATGCTACTTGACATGAAAACAATTCCAGTTAAAAATAATTTCCGAATTGTTATTTTGGCTTATGCAACTGTTGGCCTTTTTTTTTGTTGTTGTTGACAAACAAAATCTGCTTGGATTATACTTTAATGACAAACTCTGCATGCTTCACCAGGTTTTCTTTGTTTTGGCTTGGTTTCCTGGTTTTATTTCCCACCTTCCACTAAAGAAATTTTTATCTCAGAGAGAAAATACAGGAGGTGGGCTGCTTCCTACCTGAAATCCCAGCCTTGACTGGCAGATGCTGATAGACATGAATCATCACAATGAATGCAGTACAGCACACAAGTAGCTTTTTTTACAAGCACAGGGTTGTTAAGCAAAGGATGAGAAACACGTGGAGTACACTGCAGTTTGCTAATGTATGGCTGGGTTCCCAGGTCCATGTACATTCTTGCAGACAGGTTGCAGTTGTCACGATGCTATTGCCAGGAAAGATGTAAACAAAAGGAAACCTCTTGTCAGTTGAAGCATTAGGTTAGTAATACAAAAGAGTACTTAATGGAGTCTTTCAGATCGATACATGCCCTCTGTTTGTCAAAGATGTTCTTTTATGTGTAGTCATACAGCCTCTTTGATGTAAGTCACCAGTTTTTACATTTTTTAAGTAACAGCAATATTTACTATGTGGTGAATCAGAGCGGCGAGCAAGATCATAGGATCCTCTTGCAGAGGATCACGACTTAAAATTCGTGTGCTTTAGGCAAAGCTCTTCTGGATTCACTTGAAGACTGACACATGGACATGTTTCCATTGAAGTTGCTACAGGTTTGTCTTTATGTATGCCTCTACTAAATTTTATAGCTGGCAATTAGTCTGGGATGAAGTCTGGTTTCTCTCCCAACACTGCAAATGCAATTGTGTAACTTCATTAAAATTCAAAGCCTGGTTCTTATGCTGGATTAAAACAGTAGATAGCAAGATGTAAAGAAAAGTCACCCTTTAAAACTCTTCTTTCCCACTATGACAGTTTACCTCATGGAAGCAGCAGCCATATGACCTGGATTACTTTTGGGTTGTGTTTAATCCACACCACATTCCCCTAGAGTTGCCACTGTTTCAATAGCAATGCCCCGCCCTGTGCAAGGCCTGCTGTCACCCAGGGGCTTGTATCTCCCTGCCCTCAGCTGGCACCATGATACTGCCCTGGGGCTGATGCTACCTCTGGGGTTTGTGGAAATGGTGGAATTGTGGTCATGGTGGTACTGATGCACTAGGAAGGGATGTCACATATTTAAAAGCTGTTTACTGAAACATTGCTCCAAGGTGGGAAGGGATTTCCCCCTTCAGCTGTTGCTACAGGTGTGATTGTCCCACAGCATAGCAAAATGCCATCTCAGCTTTAGTGCATCATCTGTGAGCTGCCTGACCCGTATGATTTTTTTTTCCCTTTTGTTGTCAATTATTGACTGGAGAGATGAGGAATGACACATGATTAAGTGCATCAGTTATCTCAATTTCCTTCCCCTTAGGCCTAGCTTAGCCAAGATTTACCAGAACAATCTACAAAATGAAGACGTTTCAGTATTTTTTTTTTTCAGGTGATAGGAGTTTTCTTCTGAAGACTGACAAAAGGGCTGGAGCACAGTGAGTTATTATTACAACCACTTATTAAAAAAAATAGAAAAAAGGACATGCTGTAAGATAACAAATAATATAGCCCAACTGGTGCAATGCAGTAAATTTTCAGTGCTACAAAAATATCAGGGATGATCACAGTCCTGAACACACACTCACAAAGCCATTCCAGATTGCAATTGTGAGCACCCATAGTCAGTACAACAGGAGAAAGTAAGATATAGCATTTTAGGGACATGACTTTGATAATTCTCTAGTTTGAAGCCAGGGATAAGTGATAGGTTGGACATTCCCACTGGGGAAATAGGCTAGTTACATCGGAATGGGTTATCTTTTGCTATTCAACATCTCAGCACCCTAGTTACCATCTCCAAAGTAAGGTGTTTGCCGCAGCACATGGTTGTTTACACAGCGACTTATCTTACCTTGGTGAGATATTTGATACCCATAAAACATCCGTCACACTCTGTCCTACTGCTTTTGTTTAACTCAAGGCAAGGCCCATCCCTCTCCCAAAACCTTTGACAGCTTTGAAATATGGCAGTGTCACCGTCCATGTAGCTCAGGGGCTGTGCAGTTGTTGCCTTCTCCAGAGGCTCTGCAACAGTATTTCCCTCAGTATTTCCCTGTCTTTGAACAGAGGTGGCAAAATCCGTAAATGTTTCCATTCTGCTTGGCTGAAAATGAGGAAAAGCTCGTCACTCTGTCACAAATAGTTAAGTGAAGAATTAATATGATATTAAGGCCTCTGCACCAGGAGTAGCCCGTAATAGGTGGAGGCAGTGTCACAACTCAGCTTGTTTTTTAATACAGCCCTTTTTTCCCCAGTTCTTTAGTGTGTGTTTTTTTTCCGCTCTGGGTGGAGCGGAGCTGGGGAGGTGATGACTTACCTGCCACAGCTCAGTAGATCGCAATCTGGAACTGGCAGAGTGTTAACACAATGCCCCAGCAGAGCTTTTCTGTCTCTAATTTCAATGATTATGTTGTTACTGGATCAGTGAAGAGAACCATGAAAAACACAATTACCAGGAAGCCCTGTTCCTTTTCTTGCCCCTTTGTCTCACTGCGAGTGGGACATGTGACTCACGGAGCAATAGAGGACCGGCTGTAATCACACGCACTACCGAGAAGGGTGCTGTCCGCTGATGGGACCCAAGCGTGGGAAAGCCTGGCTGCTGGCTGGAAGGGCCAGTCACGTCATGTTTTGCAGCTGGCATCAAAATGCGTCCTGATGAATCAAGTGAGAGCAGCTACCTTCTTCTGCCACAACGGTGGCCAAGCAGCCGTGCAGAAGAGGGGCTGTAAAAACCTCCCCACGTGCAAAAGCACAGGGAAGGGATGATGTTGTGAATAAGCTTACTGTGACAGCAGAGCAATGTTTTATAGGTCACTGGCATAGCAGCAGACTATAGGGAAAGGGGATGAGTATCTTTCAGCTGTGAGCGCTGGTCTCAGGTTTGCTCGGTGCAGGACCATGGCTAAGTGGGACTGACCCGACCCTGTTACGTGATGCATAGTGGGAAAAGAGAAATTCACTTGCTCTCTGCACTCCAAATCATGTATAAACCTATGACCTCAAAAACAAATACCAGTAGCAGCAGAGCAGCCAATATTTTTATCATTAATTGCTATCAAAAATGTCAGCTCAAAGTCATCAGATTTGATAGGCGAGCATGCTCCAAACTGACGGCTGAAGTGAATTATTTGCCTATTGCGTGATGCAAAAACAATGTCTTGCAGGAGAGACAGACATTGGCAAACAAACTGGCAACAAGATATGCTTCTGGGGAAGGCTTCTGATTTGATCTGGAAGGAAACATTGAGTAGAAATAGGGATAAAGTTTACCTGCATGAAAGACGGGGTTGCGCCATGCCTTGGACTTCATAATTCTGCTGGAGAACAGTGAGAAACATACCTGCTGTTTTACTCCCTCTGAGCTATCCTCATTACAAAAAGGTACCAGACACCTCAGAAAGGTTTTTAAGTAATAAAGCATTTTTTCCACCCCATCCCTGGTGCATTCATTTATCAGTCACTAACGAGCACATAAATTTCAGCATGTGAAGAAAAATCCCTTCATCTTGGGATTTTTCCCCAGAATTTTCCCTGCCCATGGATCTGTAGCATAAATCTTTCTGGCGTTTCTGTGCTGAGGGTCTAAGCATGGGCAGAGTACATGGTGCAGCACTGGCACACTAGGTACTACAAAGTGAATCAGGACCTGTTCAAGTACCGGTATAACCATGAACAACATCATCCAGGACATGTTTCTGTGGGATTTGGTGGCTGTCTTTATTTCACACAGTGGGAAAAAACCCCATCTGGAAGCAGGATTCCAGTGAAGGGAAAGTTAGCTATGCCTGCCAGGGATCTCTTTTGCCCCTCAAAATTCAGACATCATGGGACATAAGTAGAAAATGAAAGGGAAGGAGAGAGGGGAAAACCAATCAGGCTGGGGTCTTCTTGCCACTTCTTTTGAAGTCCCCAGCGTAAGTCCTGGCATCTTCAGTGGGGTTTGGCTGGGCTCCGTGCAGAAGTGCCTTTCAAGATTTTGCTAAGGCTCAAGGCCTTGATCACGACAACTTTTATGCCTATGAGCAACTCTGTGCAGATGAACACTTCCAGGGTGCTCAGCAGGATGCTTCGGATGAGACTTTGCAGGGCTGGTCTTAAGCAATGAGAGCTTAAGAGAAACATTCTGCTTGTCGTGCTTTTATCCTTGACCACATCAAATGAAATGCCTCGGCAGTTCTGGAAGAACGAATTTGCATTGAAAACCCACAGCTCTTACAAGCAGTGCATTAATTATTTTATTAATTTGCTCTTTTTACATTATGGGAAACATTCATCTATTTACATTTTCCTGTCCACACACAAACCAGATAGATAATCCTATGGAAACCCAAATCGTTAAGCCATAAAAACACTCTCCTCTGTCTAAAGGCTTTCAAATTTGTGTCTTTTGTTTCAAATCAAAAACATTTTAAAATCACATTTGGGAATGCAGGTAGGCCAGTGATTTACATT
This sequence comes from Aphelocoma coerulescens, assembly GCF_041296385.1. Taxonomy (NCBI): domain Eukaryota; kingdom Metazoa; phylum Chordata; class Aves; order Passeriformes; family Corvidae; genus Aphelocoma; species Aphelocoma coerulescens. The sequence continues at coordinate 117,277,932 of NC_091015.1, read as the reverse complement.
CTACTTAAAATATGCATTTGATCATTTTCCTTAAAAAAAAAAAAACTGAACAAAAAAACTAAAAACCCCAATAAATTCACAAAGATACAGTTTAAATTAAAGTGATAGTGCACATCAAAGCATTAAGGGAACACCAATAAATAAACAAATATATTACAAATAAATTATTTCTATTTACCTTTTCAAATATTAAAAATCTTTAATCCATTTCTTCATCTTTCTTTACAAAAAGATTATGAGAATTTTATGGAAACATCTGCAAAAAATATAATAAATACCTCTTTTTTTTTTTTTTTTGATTTTTGAAGCAGGAGACAAAACCAACCTTTTCTAAAATTTCCCCCAAGAAAAAAAAAAACAACAATAGTTTAGTCCCAAAGTGAAACAGAATATAGGCATTTTTAACATACACTGGGCAGTTTAGACTAAAAACAAATAGTTACAAATTATACTAAAACAGATGATGGAGCAGATATATTAGCATTAGTGTTGGTAAATGAGTCAAGTGGTTAACTAGTGGCATTCTAGGGGCAGAATTATTTTATTTTATATTTTCTGGTATTGGCTGTATTTTTAATATTTTGCTAAAAAACTAGGCAAACATTATAATAACCTCTCCAGTGCCAAATGAATTAATAAGCATTCAGCTAAGAATAAAGTCATTTAAAATAGATACAAAAAATATTCTATGATATACAAATACAGTAATTTGTAATGTACAAGACTAGGTAGTCTTCACTTTTCTGCTTTTTTAGGGGGGAACTTGCTGGATATAAATTTCTGTAGCCACTTGTCAACCAAAGTCTTAACTCATCTCTCATAAAACGTTCACAAAACGAAGTAAGTCTGAGACACAGCTGTGAATGTGGACTCTCACCTAGGTACTGCTTTGAATACTTCAGTACAAATGAGTTCCAAATAAGTAATACTTCCTATGACTATATATGCTCAAAAGTGGCAGTTGGCACTATTACATACTGCAAACACGGTGATGTTTTGTTGCTGCTAAAAGTTAAATGCAGTGTTTCAAAACTAGCAAATACACTGGTATTCAAACGCTTAGAGGGTCAAACCTTTTGAAGCTCCTGTAACACCAAGCACTCTAGAGTTACACTGGATTTCTGATTACTCTAGTTAAAAGTCTTTTATATATTAAATTATTAGCCCTTATCTTGTAAACCACAGCAGTAAATATTTGTGCCCTGTTTATAAAGACATAGCTCAGATATCGATGGCTTTGAGAGGTAGCAAATTCTCTAGTGGTTTTAGTATGCTCTCATGAAAATACTTGGTGCCAGAACCTATTACCTCTCCTATTTTCTCGAATAAAATTAAATTAGCACCTGGCTATGATGTCATAGGAAAAGAAGCTGTCTGGCATGGTCTCGATGAAGAGTTTTAGCAAGAGCTTAACTTTTCGATGACGATTTTCAACGCTTTTTAAGTGCAAGCTGCAGAATTACGCCACATGTGCAGTGGGATTTTTCACTGCTTGGACTGTCCATACAGGTCGAGCAGCCATGGGCACAGCCAGCCAGCACTGGCACGCAGCAAGGGCTGCCACCCGTGCCCCTCCATGGTGGGGCTGTCCTGTGCCTGTGCTCACTGGGAGCAGAAAGCAGCCTGCCTTCCCCTCCTGCATACCCCTGCCCTGGCAGATGGGGTGAAGAGCACGCAGGGAGCAGCAGAGGAGTCTGGAAGACGTCGCTGCAGGACTGCACACGCGCTGAGGACTGCACAGTGCTCCGCTGCCCACACCAGTCCTGTCACCCAAAGCAGCCCTGTCACCCAAAGCAGCTCACGCTAATTCTGCTGGCAGCAGCACGTGCCAGCTAGGCACGCGTGTGCGCACTCACACACGCTCACACGCACGCACACAACTCGCTTTCAGCAACATGCCTGACATAGCTTTCCTAATGTTGGCACAAGAGATTCCAGTAGCAGCGTGGTCGGCATCGTTCCTCATCAGAGGAGCTGGAGGACAAGATCCTGCCCCAGCCAGAGGTGGCTGGAGGGAACAGACACACAGGAGTTGACCTCTCAGGCTCCTCTCTGGCCCTATTATCTGCCATTTCCGCCCACTATTAATGAGCTACTTAGGATGCATATTTTTAGTGATTGCAAAACAATGGCAGAAGCCAGGGTAGGAAGGCTTGTCGTGAAAAATATTAAGTTCATATTGATCCCATAACTTGTGAAAAATAGTCTATTGTTCTTGTTCAAGTGAGTACTTTATACTATTAAGAGGAGGCTGAATCAGAAATTTACTCCTAAATATGGACGGTTTGGTGATAAGCAGTCTGAACTGTAGCATACAACCAGCTGTGGATAGAGCAAAGCAAGCCTGGCCTGGAAAAGCATCAGAGGCTCCATGTACAGTAATTCACCTACAGGTGTCCGTGTGTGGCTGCATGGACGTATGAGATTGGATGGTCCCACCGAGATTAAGACATCAACAAAACCAAGCTTTTTTCTTTTTTTTCTTTTTTTTTTTTAACCAATATAATCCATACAATACAATACAAGAGGAATTGACAATACAGTACAATTTTAAAAATTCTTAATACTTGGACAAGAAAATCCTTCTTTTATATTATCTCTTCAACTGTCATTGCTTCTTATCTCCTTCCTTTTTACTCTTTTATTGCCTTTCAAAATAGATTATTTCCCTGGAAGATCGAATTTACAATCTTCTGCTGATTGAAATGTTTAAGTAGTGATTGATGAAATAAAAATGAGGCAGTTTGTGCAGCTGTGAGTGTGCAGGTATCATTCCACAGGATCTTTTATATCCCTCGCCATCTCACCTGCGGGATATACTTCCCACTTTTTCACCTGCCAGAGCTGTGGGGTTTTTTTTTCTTCCCCCCCTCCCCACTCCCACCCCAGCTCCCTCCCCTTGTGTGACTCCTTAATTCAGGTGAAGATGTGATTCGGAGGTTTAGAATAAAGTGCGCCATCTGCTTTAAAAAAAACAGTAATAAAAAGAGGGGAATCCGAGTCATAGCTCCTTTCATCTTTTGTGAGGAAGACGGCAGAGTCCAAAAGGATCACCCTGCATGACTGAAAATACCAAAGTCCCCTACAGTTTGATATTGCTGTACACTGGGTAACAGACTAGCTTTAGGTCAACTAAAGATCATGAGTAAGTTAAATGGAGCATCTACTGTACAGGTGCGTGGGTGTGTGGAAGTCTGAGCGCTGCATTTATTTGTTTCAAACAGAAAAGAAAAAAGGATCGTACTCGTTTACATGAGGCGAAGTGGCAGCATCAGTACATGTGACAAAGCATCGTGATGACATGGGCGAACCTTCAGAAAGCAAGGGTGATTAGAGGACATCTCTCGGAGGACCGACAACTACGCCACGGCAGTGGAGTTCACTGGGAGCATCGGGGCAGCTGTGTACAGAGAGAGGGGAGGGGGAGAGGAGGGTAGAGAGAGCGAGAGAGAGAGGAGGAGGTACAAATACTTCGTGGTGACCTTGAGCAGGAGCCTAGAGGGGCAGATTATACATGAGGCTTGTCTTGCCAGAGAGAGTCCTCCGGTTGGATCCCTTCATAGCCTGGTCTGGGCTTCGGGGATGTATATCTCAATGCTTTCGGCGCTCTCGGTAGCTGAGTTCTGGCGGACCGATGCAGCGCGCTTGGCAGCCATCAGCCGTTTCCGGGCCTCTTGACGCTGCGAGCTTTCCAGAGAGCGTTCTCGTATGAGTGGCACCTGACCTTTCGATGGCTTCTTTGGCACTGGAGGAGGGACCCTTCTCTCCTGATCAAAGCAGAAGGTTAATGGCATTATACAGCTTCTCAGGGAAAGGTGGGAAAAACTAGGATATGTCAGTAGTTAGAACACACATTTTACCTAAGGTTTGTTAGTTCTTATCTGCCTTTCTGTCTTCAGTCAACTGGCTTTTGTGCTCAAGGGTTCATAAACATAGGGCAAGGGCAAAGGGGAGGGGAGGGCCGGCCGCCGTGCTACTTCTCCTCGGGGATGGTGCTGCCAGGGCTGAGGCCCCCACTGCTACCTGCTTAGTGCCAGGGACTAGGAAAGAGACCGAGCTCTCGCCACTGGCGTAGCCAGGAGGGAACGCTGCTCTCAGCAGAGGAACTCTGGAGAGCCCCAGCTCCTGGGCCACCCTCTTCTATCCGTGCATAGCGCTAGATGCTGCTGCAACACGGAGATGCCATGGCTTTGGTGTTCCCAAATGCAGATGGGAGCTAGCTGTCTGCAGCTGGTGCGTCAGAATAAGGAGTTTTTAAAAAACACCATATATTTATGTATCTATTTCGTAGCAGTTTAGTGTCTGCTCAAAAATCCCATACTCTGGGTCTCTCTGCCCAAGCTCACACACTCTGGCCTCGTGCTAAATAGGCATGAAGCTACATTCAGCTAGAAATAGAAAACTATAGGAAATAGGAAAAACTTAAAAACAGTTAAGAGAACATGCATTAATCATCATGGTGGCAGCTAGCTCCAGATATGTGACCAACAAGGAGGACTTTTATGTATATCCTGGTGCATGTACACACACATACATACACAAGAAAAGAAAAAAAGCCAACAAAAAAAAACCCTCAGAGAGGGATCTCTCCCGCAAAAGAAAAGTGTATTCAGAACTGAATTTCAGGCGTCCACAAAGACTTTGTCAAGTTAATTAGATTGTCTTTTAAGTTACATCCCCTTCCAACTGTGAACACGGTCTCTGAGCGAAGGGATTTTACCACACTACAAAGGTCCCATTCTGCCCTTTCGTTTTCTCTCATGCTGCTCACAACAGATTCCATGGCTCAAAATATAAAGGTGCTTAGTTACACTTATTCATACTTTGCTTTTTCTCTCCGTCCAAGGATTAATCTATGCTGCTTAAAAGGGCCCAGTGGCAAAGGCCAAAGGCAAATATCAATTCGCAGAAAGTTTTTTCTTCCTTTTTTTTTTAAATCCTTTTTAAGAAAAGAGATGATCTGTTCCATCTAAAATCATAGACAAATGCTGTTGAAACAGGAACACAGTGTAATTCTTTAAAATCTTTACCTTCCTACTGTAGGTCCCTTTCTTCAGCACTACTTAACTTCCTTTAAACCGTTATAGTCTTCTTTTTGTTGGAAACTCTTTGAAATGTTTTTCAGAAGCAAAGAAAAGGCACATTTTTTTTGAGGAAAGCTCTCATTTCTTACTGCTGCAATTGCAAACAGCCTACCCGCTTTACTGTAAAAGCTAATGAAAGACCATATACCAGCATTTCTGTGCATGCATGTTTGGCATTTTAAACTTCCTTTTCTGATAGATACTGGAAAAAAAAAGAAGATAAGAAAATGACTTGCCTTCAGTACCTTGGGCTAGGAAAACACATTCCCATTCATTCCCCTACAAAACACACTAGGTTTGCACAAATGGTGTGAACATGGCACTCCTAAGTCAGGAATGAGTATTTAGTCTTGATTGGAGGAGGAGGAATAGTGCTACCAGCACTGCCTGTACAAGCTTCCTGCTGCAAGATTAACGGGGTTTGATATTATTATGGTTATTTGTCCAAAAGAAAACACCACTTTGGTCATCGGCAGCCAGCTGACCGTAAGCTGGGGTAGCCAGGACTCCTGTCTGAGCCACTGTACCTGTAAGTCATGCTCCCCCTCCTTCTGGTGACCCTACCTGTTGGCTGTATTCATTGCTATCAGACCAGTCACAGCAGAAATTCAGCCACCAAATTACATACCTATAGGAGTGTGACATTAGACCGTTGATTCCTCTAGGAATGGGTCTGTGTTCTAAGCATTTTCTGAAACATTTGTGTATTTTGGCTCACCCAAGTGCTGTTTGTCTTGAGGTGGATAGTGAGGAGAAAAAAAAAGGTGATGGTGCCAAATGAGAATGTAAAGTGAAATGTGACTCACACTTGGAGATGTGGTAGCTTTTTATGGTGACAGAAGAAGACTACATTTACCAAAAAAAAAAAAAAAAAAAAAAAGGAAAAAAAAAAAAGACCAAAGCTCCAGATGATTTTTATGTTACCTCGGGTAAACAACACTACTAGCAAAGTGAATGTGTTTGTGAAATCACCCATTTAAAAAAAGCCCCCCCCTAAAAAAAAAACCAAACAAATGGACAAAAAAATGTAGTTCCTTCATGTAAGATTTTGGAAGGCATATTTTTGATATTGCTGTTTGTAATCTGGCTACCAAAGTCAGCGATGGTTACAGTGCTTCCCTAGTTTTTTCAGTAACACAACCTAGAACTCTTGCTGTATGCAATAATATGAACCGTAAATGTGATTTATTTAATTTTAAGAATCAATATATAAGGCAGTTCCTTCCAACGATTGATCGTCTAATATGATTAAATGTAAAGCTTAACAAAGTACCACATTCCCATTATCCGATTCACAAAGACAGATTTGGTTTAAAAATATGCCTGAAACATATTACAGATAATATCCCAGATGATTATTATGTAAACATTGTTATTACAATGAAATTAATTTGATATGAGCTTCATTTCACATTTTTAACGTCAGCGCTGTAACACAGAGGCCTATTTAATCTGTCCAGTATTTGTGCAGGGTTTTAAATGAAGCATACAAAATCTACAGTGTTCTACCTTCTTGTCATGAGGATCCATCTGTTTCCAATTATTGGCCTTTAACTGATGAAGTTCATCAAATTTCATACTAATATTTTCTATGGACAACTGCAGCATATCCCAAAACCCTGCTAAATCCTGGGAGGTCGGCCGTGGATGTGCATTAGGATTCTGTGCAACAGAAGAAAAAAACATGTTGGCTTTAGTACTTCTTAATGTAAAGCATTTGTGCAAATGGTTACGAATCTCGCTAGCAAAGCAGTTTGAGCAGATCCAAGTGATGGATAAGACCCAGAGAGAGGAGCAAAGCAAAGCATTACTTACTGGCGGGTTTTATTTCGAGGAGTCTGGCTCGGTGTTGAGCTGCTGTGCCCTGCAAACCCCCACTCACCAAAGGCAGCGGGTACCCCCCGCAGACTAAGGGTAAAGGGTCCCTGCGGCAGGAGCTGCCTAGGGATGCTCCTGGGCACAACTGGTGGCAATCCTATCTGCACTGAAATGAATTGCCAGCCTCCTCTTCACTCTCATGAGGAAGGATTCGCCCCCATGCTTACGCTTGTAAAAAAGTGATATCTGTGCAAATGGACATTTCCTGCATATGCAAATAGTGATAGACCAATGTGTGAACACTTTTTCTACACTCTGAGAATGTAAGCTTTACAAAAATACACCATTTCAAGTAAAATTGTCTCTTATACACCTCAGGCCAAATTATTCTTTTTTTTTGTTGTTGTTTGTTTGTTTGTTTGTTTGTCAAGAATAACCTGTGCAGGGTGACAAGCTCAGAAGACTACATGCAGAAGCACAGTAAACCCTTTTTTTTTGGAAGAATGAAACTGGGACACAGGTGGGGAGCATTGCTTTGTGTGTGCAAACTCATCAGCCCAACAGCATTGCTCAGAGGAGCACATCTGGACAGTCAGCATCTTCAGCACAGCTTGGGCCAGAGGCTGGTGACCCAAGAAATCCTGTCCTTCCTTCTGTCCCTTCAGTGCACCACGACTCTGAACGCTTTTTGCATGCAGTGGGTGTACACGAAACTGTCCCTGCTCCACTGGCAAGGTTAGTATGAGGGAAGGCTTTCTACAGTTTCCAGCTGAAACTCTTTAATTAAAATGAGATGTTGCATACACTCACTTCAACCCTGCTTTTCATAAATGCTGAGGAGTCTCTACACCAGTCAGCAAGGTGTCGTGTGTGCCACGGCCTTGTCAGACTACATTGATATACTGTTATTAATTTTGTTGTTAATAAATAAATAAATTACTAGTAGCACCTTGCATGATGTTTTACATGGCTCAAGTTTTACTTTGCCTTTAGTTTTCTTCCTCTTCAGAAGCAATAAACCCAAAAGACTCAGTTGCTTGCCTCATAAAATTTCTATTTGCACTTTTCACAGTCACACTGACAACAGATTTTGATAGGATGATTATACCATGAAAGGTGCAATTATTGAAAACAATAAAGTATATATTTTTAGAATCATAAGGAGACCAGAGATTACACTTTGATTCCTAGTTTTTCAGTGCTTGACACTAGCAGGTTGCCCAGTTGTAGGCTGTTACTTGCAAAGATGTGCAGTCAGAAGGCTTTTTCAATTTTTATGTTATGAATTGGAAGTCTTATGAATACAGAGCCAATTTCTGTTGCATTTGTCCACTGAGGCAGGTTTTAGTCTGGAGCTTGTTTCCCAGGAACACATGGGAAAGCCCAACTGAAGAGATTTCTGGTCTACCCTCAAAGACCTTAAGATGCTGTACCCATCTGTGTGCCCATGAACTCGAGGGTCAAGGGACAGACCCTTGCTCTTCTGGGGTCAGTAGCAGAGCCTCCTGATAGTTCACCCAAAGCTTTTTGCCTTTATTTTAAGAATCTCAAGCTATTGTGAAACTCATGATGACTCTGACAAGTTTGAGTTACTCCCAAATTTATATCAAGGCCTTTACTGGAAAAGCTGCTGCGTTGGTCAGAAAATCAGTTTAGTTTATGTAGGATTATTCACAGGGTTAGTAAAAGGCACACAGTAGTATCTAGCAGAAAAATTACATACCAGGTTTTCTTCACAAAGTTCTCTGAACTGGTAAAATTTCTGGGCCATGAGAAGCTGGGCACTGCCCACTGCAGTTCGAATTTTCCCTAGAACTGAGAGAAAAAGAAGAGTAAGTCACAATGCTTTCTTAGCTGTAGGCAACTAAAAGCCTATAAAAAGAGAGGAGAAAGCTGTGTTGCAGTCAGCTCTGGCTTTCAAAAGGCATGTTATCTTTCAGTCACAAAAAGAGAAATGCTGATAACCTAAGGTCAGATCTCCACTAGGCAAAAATATGTAAAAAAATGCTGCATCTTAATCTCATTCCTCCAGTGAGACCAGTTGTAACCGGTTGTAATGACAGTGTAAATATGGCTAACCAAAAGCTTTTGCATGCTGTATAGAAAGCTCACCAGAGATGTCACCACTCATATCACTATGACCCAGGCTCAGGCTTTGAATGAAAACCCAGCTCCCTGCACAAGGACATGCAGCTCTCAAACCCTGTTTGCTTCTCCACCTCCCTTAGCAACTCAGGCCTTATTGTCAGGTATAGCTGGGTGTTGCTCGATCAGAGCCTCAGAAAGGGGATGATTGTTTTAGTGCATGCCAATTAATCTCTTTTGGACCCTCTGAATACTTTCCATGAGCACAATCCAAGGCCGCTTCTGCCTTTGAATTCAAATGCCCGGGAGTACTTCAGGGAGCAATCACACCCCGACCTCTCCTCCTCGCTGGTGACTTGGAGGGAGGTGTCAAAGAGTCCTAGCACAGCTCCTGCTCTGTCTGAGGACTCCTTTGTACAGACAGCTGGGTACTTACTGCCCCTTTGGACTGACCGAATGCTGTGAAGGGCTGCAGTGAACCAGAAGACAGCCCGTAGTAAATGCCTCTGAATAAAGCAGGAGCTCATACTGTTTTGGTTGCATTCAACCTCACTCAGACACAGAGGTTTTTCTGCTGCCAGGGGTAGTCGGCAATACACTGCCCAAACCCAAGGCATAGACTGGTGCATTCAGGGTTTGCTGAGTTCTGGTCCAGGGGGAGACTGTGTGTGTGTACTTGTACATGTGTATGTACACGTGTGTATGTGTGTACCTCTGTGTGTGTGAAAAAAGAAGCAAGAATGCAGAAACACTGTGGAAAGGCAGACACAGCCTCAGCTGGCAGGAAGACAGTGAATCCAGAAAAGAGAGTGTGAATTTAGGAACTGCTGAGTGAAAGAATTGATGCTGTGAGCAAGAAAGCAGCTACCGATTTGTTTGACACTTTCAATGCTCAGGAAAAAAACCAAAACTGCCTTTAAAAAACCGGCTTGGCATCACAGATTTATCTGGCTCCTTCATTGATTTTCCCTCTCAGCTGAAGCAACTTACTATCCCCAATTCTCTGGTTAACAAGTGATTAAAAATTAATTTAATCTAATTTTTAAATATTACCACTTCCTTAATGAAAAACATGAATGGCAGGCGCTGTGTCACAGTTGTCACTATCATTTCTACTCAGAGATATTTGTATTGTTCCAGCCCTCAAACAGACACAGCAACTTTTCCGTGACAAATTTACAGCCTGGATGTATGAGAAAGGTGAAGGAGGAACAGGAAAAACAAGCAGATGAAGTGGACTGCTCAAGGGGACTGAATTGCTGGCAGAGCCTAGAAGACATACTAGTCCTAAGCTGCCATCTTCTGCACCATCCCTTGAGCACTTTTTGCATAAAAGCTAAGACAGCGTTAACAGAGCTCCTCTGGGAAAATACTGCTAGTTATTTTGACTTACCACAATGAAAAAAAACAAACAACCAAAACCATACATACATAAATACATGTAACAAGATTTTTTGCGCTTCATCAGTCCAGTGACTGGCTGCAGTGCTGGCTACCAGAATGCCACCATTCAGCGCTTGGGAAGAGAAAGGCCTCTCCAAGGGATTGAGTAGCCACACACTAAGCAGACTGGCACAAATACTCATGATAAACTGAAACTCGATCCACAGTAACGTGAAATCTGTGCTCTCCTCCATCAAGGCAAATGGCTTTTCCTCAAGCAGCCTTAAAGCTCACTTCTTAAGGCTGTTGAAGGAAAAGTGGGATGTGGAGTTCATTTATACTTCAGACATACAAAGGGGGGTAAAAAAAGGGGGAGGGAAGAGAGAGGCTTTTCACATTTTTTCAGAACCTATAGGAGAGAGCTCTGTGAACACACACAGAGTCCAGACCTTCATTTTGTTCCCAGAACTCGGCTCAGCACTGCCAGGAAACAGCCGTGAGCTGGAAGATTCACTAAGCAGAATATTTTCAGCATATTGCGCAGGGAGTTCTGCACACAACTCTCATTATTGTTAGCAAGGCTTGCGTGTCTAATTCTATGCGCACAGTGCTGAAAATGGACCCCTTGGTGTGTCTAGCCGTTTATGCAACCCAATATGCAAACCACTCAACTGAAAGGACTTTTCAATAGTAGGAGGAGCTACTCCGAGAGCTTTCATGTGGTTCCCATTGTTATGAAAACTCTTCCCACTGAGTATATTTGGGAACAGCTGCCTCATCTGGAGCTCGGCCACTCTGACACTTCCCAAGACTTGAGAAGGGGAAAAACAGTCTCGACTTCTTGGGATAAAAAACCCAAAAGAGATGAGGTGGGCTTTTCTTGGAAATATGCACAAAATAAGTTGGAAATCACATCCCAAAATGAAGAAATGTAAATACAACTTGTTGGTGATGGATGGGAATGTGTCCCTTTCTTCTGGGGAAGAAGAGCTTAATATTCAGAGATCTCAGCAGAGGGAAAAGGAAGTCCTTGTCCTTGGCTGCCTAGTGACTGGCTATTTGCCTAAAAACCATCATCCCAGCTGACTGCGGGATGCATGCTGATGCTGTTCTCTATTGTTGCCACTTCTGCTGTAGCTGCGGCTGTATCTAGTCAAGTGTCACTGATTCCTCGCCCCTCAAAAGCAAAAGCAAGGGGTCTGTTAATGTGCAACTCGTCAACAACCAACTCTGTCACGGAAGTTAGGGGGGAAAAAAGGACAAAAAACAAAGCATGCAAAAACCTGAAAGGAATCTCTCCAGAAGGCACAAAGCCTTATCAATAGCCTAAGTTTTGTTTCCAAACCCACGTGGCTTTTAGAGTTTCAAGGCAAAGTGCTCATTTTGCTTACTCAGTCAAAATCTCTGGTGCCCAACAGAAAGGCCAAGGTGTAGTGAAAAACCAAAGGCAAAAACAGACCAACAGACTTTCTTAGAAGAAAAGCCTGCAAGGTTTGAAGCCAAATACCAAGAAAATAAATGGAATTGCAAAGATGATACTCAAAACACATCAGAAAAGAATCAGAAAAATCTTTAACAGCAAGGGACATGGGGTACAGGAGGAAAAACACATAAACATTTAAATTGATGTGTTCAGCTAATAGGATACAAAGAAAACATATAAAACCGAGCAACAAAAAATCCCAGCCCATCAAGATGCAATCATAATGGATTTAAACACCTGTATAATGTTATTCATGTCTGCTTTCTGTTCCATACAGGGCTATACAGCACAGTCAGCACTGCTGGATCTGAATGCCTTCCAGTAATGCATTAAGCAACATTATTAACATCCATCATGTGCTTTGCTGTCACCCCTTTCCCAGAGGGAGAAGTGTGTGTACTGCAGTGTTTTGTTTTTATAGTTTGAATTTTTCCTTTTTTTTTTTCCCCTCCCTTCTTGCTTTGACCTCCCTTCCTTCTAAATCCAGTTCTCTCATGTAACATTTTTTACGAGATAGACAATTATGTCTATTCTTGAAGAACTGCTTCAGTACAGCTATTTTGATGTTATTCAGCTACTGTGGGATGCTTCCTCACTATTACTGTTCTTAACTAGGAGTCACAGAATATTATTTTAGGACACATTTCTGTGAATATCCTTGTGTCTCTAATGCCCCAACATGTTCTTCTTTTAAAACATTCTTGAAAATAGACTTGGACTATGTGCTGTTCAAGCAGTAAGTTCTTGCTTCTCTTGTTTCTAAGAATTGCATAGGACCTGTTTTGAAATTGTAGAGCTCTATGTATCTCCCCCCTCCATGTTTTCATCAGAAAAGAAACAGGAAAACAACAAAATAAAAGAATTGTGAACCCAAGCAAAAAAAAATAGTTGTCATCTGCTCTGTCTGGGAAGGTGACTGTGTGTATATCAAGGATAACAAAATACAAGAAAAGAACAGAACCCACCTGAAGTGATGTGAAAAGTAATCATGTAGAAGCCTGGGGGTTTTGAGAAGGGGCAGCTTTATTTGGCCTTAAAACCCCAACTGATGTATTTGCATTTCAACTTTGACAGGCCCCAGGGTCTAACAAGTGACAAAGGAGGCACTTTAGGATTGTGACTATCAAATGCCCTTAATGTGAAAACACCTGGTTGATAGGCGGGGCCCAAGCTAGGGAACAGAATACCAGAGACTTGCTCATTGCCCCAGGAGGAAGTGGCAGGAACAATGGCTGAAATTACAGGGACACAGCCCGACATTTGCGACATTTGCGTTGCAGATGTCGGCTGGGCACTATGAATATGAAGCAATCCTGCCACAGAGCTGTCACAATCCATTTCCAAGCCAGGATGGACCAGGATTTTAGCCTATTCCTGTTGACAGACCTACATTTAAATAACACCAAGCATGACAAAAGCCAGGAAATTCAAAGTTAAAGCTACTGCTCAGGTCTTAAGCTCAGCTATTAAGGAGAAAACAGCCAAATGGAACAAACTAGGGAAGGAGCAATCCTTGCTTTGAGTAATATATACTTACAGGAGCGATCTTATTGAAATTAATAGGGCTGTCTGCATGAGCAAATGCTGTTCATTTGGATTAAAGCAGTTTCCATGTGTTGTCTGACTTACTTGGATTTTATTAGCACATTTAATGTTTTTTTCCCTAACTAGATCGGTTCCTTGTTTATGGAATTCACTTTTTGCCTAGATAGCCTCTGGGCACTGGTAGAGCTTTCCTTAATCGCTTTCCTTTGAGAAACCCTCGTGTATGGAGAAGTCCCTTCTGGGGAGAAAAGAAAACCAGAACAAGAAAAGGATGAGTTGGGCATACGGCCAGAGGCATGTAGCCGGAGGGATTCCAGCAGGACTCGGCCACATAGTCAGGCTGGTGACCATCCCTCTGCACGGCTTCTCCAGCCCACTGCAGGATGAGGCTGGCTCACTCCTCAGAACGGCAAAGACCAGGATTGCTTGGAGAAGCCTCGCAGAGGAATGGCAAATGGTTTTCCTTGCTCCTGGCTGAGACTGAACTCTTCTTCTTTTGCCATGCACAGCTATTATGAAAAATGTACCTTTTCCTAAACTTTCTTCTCTCGTGTCTAGCCTTTACTCATGTTTTCTTTTGAAACAATCGAAACAAACCAAGATAGCAGAGAGTGTGTAAGCATTGCATAATTTGCCAGAACTGGATGAATTTGCAAAGGCTCTGGTCCTAAGCAGTGAGGTTCCTGCAGATTTGAGGTCAGCCTTTATTTACAGACTAGCCCAGAGGCTTTATTCACAGATTAGCCCATATACACTCAAGAGTTAAAATGACATGTCTTGTAAGAGCCTTGGTTTTCTGTTTTTAGTTTTTACTTGATTGGCCTGGCTTGTTTCGCCACTAAACCCACATTACACCTGACTTGTGGTGAATCAGGCCTGCTGTTTGCTTCCGATGGTTATCTTTACACCAAGGCCCCAGTACAACCCCATGTGAAAGAGAAACTCCTGGAGGGGGTGCAGGGAGAGGCAAAATGAAGATTTGTGGTTCTTCCAAGAAGGTCAGTGCTCCATGTGAAATACAAACAACAGAAAAAAAAAACAAACCTCTAAAGACAGGCCAAGGCCATAGGATCATGTTCCTGTGCCCACTGCTGCTGGGGAAAAAAGTGGTCAGAGATGTGCAGGGAGCCAGGTCTGATGCTGTGGATTTTGTGTGTAAATGGTGACAATAGAGGCCTGAGCCAAAACAACAACTGTAGTGAGGTCATCAACCAACAACTGTAGTGAGGCCCTGCCTATTTGAAATTTTGCAGGGGAGAGGTAGGAGGAGTAAGCAGATGGTTGAGGAAAAAACAAAAAAAGTCAACTGTTGATTTCACTTGAGGCCTGATCCAAAGTGTCAATCAATTCTCACAAGGTGTTTAGCCTCAGATGTGTAACATCTTTTTTTTTTTTTTTATGAGAGGCCTAGAGTTTGTAGCCAACCTCCCTGTAACTGCAAAATACACTGAAATCATATCAAGTATGTTAGCTTAAAGTGTGAGTGGTGTTCATCTGCCTGTCACACATGTTGCGGCTTTATCAGAAAATGATTTCAGCTAAAACCAGAATATACTATACAATAAATAATTCATGGCGGAAGGGAAGCCACATTTCTCTCTATATTGGCATTTCATCGTGCAGCCGCTGAACCACAGCTTGTTTTTATACAGAGCAGCAGACTCCATTTCCCAGCTAGAAACATTCAATCCCATCTGGTAGATTCATTCCCAGCTAGATAATACCCAACGTATCTATGTAACATACAAGCTACTGTCAAACAGCAGCGAGCCGTCTCCCCGAGACAGCTGTTCCGCACAAGGGCCGCATTGTCTGAGGGAAGCGCGGATCGTTTTACGTGGAGCGCCGGGGGGATGAGCCCTCTGTCAGCTGCCATGGCATCGAGAAAACCTCGCTCATCACACGTTCTTGTTATTTTGTTATCTGGCCAAACACATGCTGGGGATGTCAGGTTGGAAACAAAGGATGCATTCCCTGCTCTGGTTATATTTCATTAGGGAAAGCAAAGCAAACACACCTCTTCTCCTCCTTTCCCCTCTCTCTTTAAAGTTTATAGATGTCTGAAAAAGACGTTTTTCGGGGCAGGGTTTGTAACAACCAGGCTTTTGTTTCTGGCACTGCTGAGCGGGCAGAGCAGCCCCGGCCATATGCTTTTCCTTGGCACCAGGTAGAGTGGGACGTGCTGAGCTGCAGCAGAAAGCCCTGTGCAGCCTCTGTGGGAGGCAACTGACACGTGCCAGAGCAGCTGACAGCGTCACACTGGAATAAGTACTGCAACAGCGGCTACCAGACCCAGGTGACCCTTTTCCTCCTGCCATTTCCAGTGATCACAAGAAGTGCCAGGATACTTGCCATATGTGCTGTAAGGAGGCATTGGGAATAGCCAACCTAACCATTCCTTTATCTTCCCCATAACTGACTCCTCCACCTGATAGCTCATAGGGCCCTTTAAAACTGCCTTATATCAAAGACACCAAGACATTGAGAGAAAATTCAATGTAGATACGCAGTTTCTGCATCTATCAGCCTCATAAAAGTCACTTGATGTTCTTTTCCTACTACTTTATTTGTGCACCAACTACCTTGGTGCACAAATAAAATATTTATAGGTTTTTCCAGTGTTATCAGTTTATAGAATGACAGAATAGTTTGGGTTAGAGAGGACCTTTAAAAATCATCTAGTTTCAGCTCAACTGCCATGGGCAAGGATATCTTACACCAGACCAGGTTGCTCAAAGCTCCATCCAACATGGCCTTGAACCCTTTCCTGGCATGGCACATCACAACTTCCCTGGGCACCATTGCTCCAGTGCCTCACCACCCTCATCATAGAATATGTTTTCCTTACGACCAGTCCAAGCTGTTATGACAAAGAGAAAGCAATTGGGTTTTGTGGCTTTGACTTATAAAAGTTGTGTGTTTCCTATTTGTTATGCATTCACACTTCTTTTTCAATCTAAAATCTCATCATTTATGAGGTTTATGTGTTTCTTTGTACTACAGAAACAACAGAAACCCTTTCATTCTGATACAGGTTCAAAGAGATTTTTGAATGCATTGATGGTGTGAGGGAAAAAAAAGATTCAAAAATTCTAGAATTTGAGCAATCTGGACCTACTTTTAACATCAAAACTCCTATATTTTTTCTTCAGAAGAAACTGTTAGCCTATATATAACGTAAATTTTGTAGAAATATAAAACCTTTACATATCTTAAAATTCAGGTTATCTTATACCTGCCATTATAAATCAATTTCCAGTTGCTTACAGTTGTGTCTAACTGACTACCTAGATCATACCTTTTCATTCACTAGGTTGAATGGAAAGTTCCAGCAGAAACAGCTTATGCATTTCTAAGGATTTTTTTTCCAGTGCTAATTTCTTTCCTTTCATGAATCAAAACCTTTACATTTCAAAATAATTCAAACACCTCTCTTCTTGAGAGGAAGGGTTAGAAATTTTTAAGAAGCAATTCTGAACCTGAAGTCCTTGCTTTGGTAGAGGCTAATTTGGGCATTGGAAAAATATTACTTGTATATCCAGGAAAATATGCTTAGGTGTGCCTATATTGTAAAAAAATGAATTCTGTATATGCAGCTGCTCCTTAGTGTTTCCCAGAAGCTCCCTTCTAAAATTTGAAACAGCTTCATTAGCAAGGATCATGCTCGCAAGCTCACAGATTTACCTCTGTCTAAAGGCTGACAGCTAGCAATAGTACTGTTCCTTGTAAGAGAAATAAATGGAAAAAACCCTTCCATTTTTACTGGGAGAAAAAATTCTGGACCAGGAAACACATGTTCAGCCCTTCTGCCCTAATTAGAGTGAACGAATAAGATGTGAGCAACTCAACCCTCAACCCTTCTGAGTAATGAAGGTTTATTAGACAGTCCCATTACCTTACAGGTGGGTTAATATTGCTGACAATGGTGACAACTGAGATGTAGTTTGCATGTGTGTGGTCTTTTATCACACAATATGAAGAGCTTGTTTTATTGGGACGATCAGAGACAAATGAGAACTGGAAGGGAGATGTAGGGAGGCTGGAGAGGGCAAGAGAGAGAGAGAGGACAACTTGGAAGCATAACTGAAATCTCTTTCAGTAGGGAGAAACATCTAAATACTCTTATGCCAATCACCATCTGAAAAGGCAACTGAAATATTAATTTAATTACAAGGAACTACAATCTGTAAAACTATATTCGAAGGTTACGAGAAGTGATTTCAAGTAGAAGAGTTAAGAAACATTAATACTACAAGATCCCTAACCACACTCTCCTAATTATCCGCTGAACTATGCAATCCCAAAAGCTAATACCACTGGAGTTTCAGAAGTGCCGAGCATTTGCATTCCCTGCCAGCTTTAATAAGGATTATTATATACATACATACAGTCCTTCTGAGAATCATGACTGTAGCTTCATTAGCTAAGTAAGAAAGGGCACAATATAGAATTCACTGGAGTGAATTTGACCTATATTAAATCCATCTTTGCAGTTGCAATATTACTGTGTATGGTTACTTACTGTCCTCAGGTAAGTTGTTTTCACGTTCTTCTCTCTCCATCTGTTGGCACCAACCCTCCATACGGTCTCTCTCTGCCTGAAGTAGCTTCAGAAACCAGTGGCCATCTCGTGGGCACACTGACCTTTGAACAGCTTCCAGAGGATCTTCAGTAATAGAGTCAATCCATGGGTCAGGAGGAGGTAAAATTGATGGATCAAAATCTGTCTCAAAGTCATCATCCACTGCACATGCATGGTAATGGTTTCCTGACCCTTGTATGCTAACGGTAGAGGTGCTTGCATCTCGGGAGAACTGTCTTGATATTTGTCCAGAACATGTATTGTCCTCTTGAGGGTCAATTATTTCAAAGTTCTCATGGAAATCCAGGTCTGCTTGCACAGCTGTTGTTACACTATTAGATCGTGTAAACCTGCGGAAGCTTTGGAGAGCACAAACAGAAAATGTTTAGAAAATTTTCTCTAGGTAACGCAGTATGGAAGGACTTACTAAGATTCTACCACTCTTCCTAAGACTGGCAGTCACAGCTCTCAGTGCTACATTCACATGTTTTTTTTCTTGAAATGATCAGCATAAGCTTTTTTTCTCATTGCAAGCAAACAAACAAGCATCTCTCTTTTTCCATGCAAGCTCTCTGTTTATTGAGACAAGGACCTCTAATTGTTGTGTGGTTTAACAAAGCCAGAGGCCAGCCCAAGAAACGCTAACAGTGCCAGTAGCTCAGGATTTCAGTTTACTGATTAATGTAAAGTTAAAGGGGTCCAATTTTCAGAAGTGGTTTATCTTTTGATTTTTAAAATTCACACCCCTTTGAAGTTACACATCCAAACTCACAAGCCACATTTAAAAATCATACATGTGAAATCGATAAGATAGTAACAGCACTGAGTCTACTACATATGTAACATTGCACATCCCATTTATACAAAAAAAGTATTTTTAATTCAGATAAGTATTTTTATTGCTTCTTCATAATTATTCTTCATAATTATACATCTTCCATCTCTCACAATTTTAGTGCCCATTACCAGTGTCCAGACATTTTGTTTTTCACATTCAAACTTCAGTTTCAACCTGATCTTCTCTTTTTCACCAAAGCTAGTGTTCTGCCTCTGTCTGTGTTACCCTCACTGTGATGGCTGCTATCCTGTAGGGAGCTTCCTTTCACCTTGCAGAGTTCCCCTGTGTTGGGGCATCTTAGGGCTGAGAACAACTCTGAGGGTGAAGGCAAGAGCAGGGGAGAGAGGAGGTTTGGGGGTTTGGGTTGGGATAGGTTTTCTTTATGTAAACAGGACTTCAAATTCTGCAGTCCAAGGCACCCGAGGTGAAAAGGCTGACAGAAGAGGAGCACAGAGAAGTATAAGGAGTGAAAGACAACTAATGCTGTTGCAGGGGGTGGTAATTAGAACCCATTTGATCAGCAGTGAATTGTGGAGGGCAAAAGTGGAAAACAAGTGAGGCAGACAGCTGTCTTGCCCCATGATGAAAAAGAAGATAGAACCATAAATTAATTAACACAGATGTTTCTTAAATCAGTAATATTTAAGGTTCAGAATTAACATAGTTTTTAACTGAATAGGGACAGATTCCCATCTCCTCTTCTTAGTAGTCTAGGACGTCTGTGCACTCATGCAGCTAGTAATTAGTCTCCAATTTGCTCCCAGTCTCACATCTACACTTGAAACTAGTGTTAGGACCCATTTCCCTGTGATATTTTGGCTGTTTTGCCCTTGTCAGTTCTGTTTTTAGCTTGAGCTCAAGCAGCAGTGAAAATGCTGAAAAGATGGTGGAGCAGGATGCTGGGCACCATTTCACTTCCTTTCGTTTATATTCCACCTTCCGCTGAAGAGCAATAGCCAGTTAGACAAGTACAACTAATAGCATAATTTCTTCAAGTGTATTTAGTCTGCAGTTGGTGAGGGAGCAGATGGAAGGATGCTGAGGGAGAATTTAATGTCCTATATACCTGGTGCATCCACATAGCTCAGGAGGACTGCAGCAGACTTCAAGGAGAATTGTAATAGGTCCTGCTGATAGAGGAAATTAATGGCTGTTGATCTGGGGCTTTGAGAGGACTAGAGCAAAGCAAAACATGAGTTGAGAAAAGCCCTCCAATTAAAAAAAAAAAAAAATTCCTCTGCAGAGGGAAGCTCAAATTAACTTCTCAGGCATACCCATCCCAGGAAAACTTTAATAATAGATTCTGTACATATCATTTTAATAATCACAAACATTTTAACTTAGTGCTTGCTGCTTGCAGTTTTTTTGAAACAGGCTTTGTTAAGTGATACAAAAGTCATGGTTGTGACACTGTAGTTGTGCATGATATGCACCAGCAAACTGAAAAATAAAGAGTGAGCAGAATTCTTCAGCTTGGTAGTATTTATCCTTTGGGAAGTAGAGGAAAGCATTTTGTTACAGATTGATACAGCAGAAAAAGTTAGAAAGGGAGGACGAGGGTCGCTGGGGAGGTGGAATCACTTCCATAGGAGAAAACGTTTAGAAAACAGATGGCTTAGGAGGACTATGAGAGATCTATGAACTCCTGTCTAGGGGATGTTTCACCATTTCTCAGAGTGCAATGACGGTGGGGAGGAAGGCAGCTTAGAAGTCTAAAGATCTACATCTAGTGAAAGGAAGAACTTCTTCACACAATGTGTAATTAAATTGCCACAGAATCTTGGAAAAACCAAAGGTAAAAATAGGTTCAAAGAGAACCTGATAAAATTTGCAGGAAGAGCCATTACACAGATGTTATACCGGCTTAGGAAGTCCCTGAACAGCAGAATACTAAATTGGGAATGTCTACTGGGAGAAGCAGTACTTAGTTCACAGCCTTTGTCCTTTACACACACTCCTTTACACTTTTCCTAAGTATCTGCTATGGGCCCTGGCAGAGAAAAGCTCTTATACTATTAGTGATTAGAAAGACACTAACACTAGGCTGGCATTATAGCGGAAATCTATTTGTCCAATCCATGTTAGTTTTTTAGAAATTGCTTTAATTTGACTACCTTACAAATCCCTTATCTGCACTGAAGTGCATGCATGCATGCACACACACACACACACACACACACAAAATATGTATGCCCACACAGGCATGCTGTCTGAGGATTTCTTTTTAGTCATTTAGTCAGGGTTCACTGAAAGCCAAGGCACTAGTACACAGTGTACTTTTCCACACCTTCCACAGCACTGGTGAGAAGAGCAAATGCCTTAGTCCAGGCTTGCTCTTCTCCATGTCCCTACCTCCATGTCACAGCCAGCTTCTGCTTTCTTCAGTGCCCTAGACTCTGACAGTCTTCTGTTTCAGATGACCACTTGTATTTTCAGTTCACACCCTGGCTTTTCAGTGTACGCCAAAACCCAAATGTGAAAACATCAAAGTCTACTTGACAGGAGGACGTATTGCTGGAGGCTCTACATTTCATGTCTTTCAGGAGTGTACTCTTACTGGGTGCAATATCAACTAATGCCACCAAAACCAGACTCTGCTTAACAAATGAAATAGAATGACCTACTTTTTTTGCCTTTGTTTAATCTATATAATAGTACACTACAGGTTTGCTTGACAGTTTCTTGGCACTGGATTATGTAACTTATCTGTCTTCAAAAGAAAAACAACTTGGCAATAGAATATAGCATCAATTCAAAATTAAAAAAATATTTCCAAGGAAATGCATTTTGAATAAAATGGAAATACAGGAAGGCACTTACTATCTGCATGCCTCCAACTCATCTATATAAAATTAGTAGATGATAATAGATGGTAATTTTAGTCTCTGACACAGCTTCCTCATTCACTTCCAGGATGTTTTACTCTTACAAAATACCATTTGTGTCCCACATGAGCATTTTTTGCTTTGCTCTCAGTTAAAACTCCATACTAGAGGAGAGCTGTTGAAGCTAATGCCAAAGTTTTTGATACTTCTACCATATAAAACATTTACAAGGCATTCACATTCTACCTAAAAAAAAAAAAAAAAAGTTCAAAACAGAGGTTTGCTTCTTCTGCTTTCAGACTTGGCCCTTTTGTACTCAGTTGCGCCCTGCAGGCACAAGGTGTAATTACAGCTTCAGAGAATTGCCGCAGATATCTGGCCTAAGGTGCAGAAAGCCATGAAATCTCAGACTGGATAAACCAGTATGGAGAACAACAGAACGATGTGTTTTGAACAATAGCACGGTCACTTGTTAGCATTCAGCTCTCAGCTTCTAAGTCTTCTTTTGCTTTCTCTCCCAAAACATGTTTACAATTCAACTTAGATAACAATTCAGTTCTAAAAAACCCTCCAAGCCCAAAACCCCAGAAAAGATCTAGATTTCAAGCCAACTGATGCATGGTCAATCTCACAGGCATTTAGGTTAAACTCAGCCTTTCTTTACCCACTGGCTGTCCTCCTTCTTGGTGGTGGGCTTCTCTATTAAGGTTGCAGCTGCTGTCAGCAGAACAAAAAAAAACTGTGGAAGGAGTTAGCAGATATGGTACCATGTCTTCTAATGGCAGAAACAATATTCCCGCCCCAACCCCATTCCTTACAGCAGCTCATCTTTGTTCACCACACTGTTTTAAGCTGGTTGGTTTATTTGTTTTGTTGTTTTTTACCAACTCTTGGCCTTTGCATTGCAGAGCAGACATGCTGGCTGGAGCACTCAGCCTCCCTCCAGGGCTCAGTCTGGGGCAGGGAATCTATTGCCAACCGGCAGGGTGTGATCAGAAATTTATGGCCCCTTCTGCCAAGGCTAGGCCTGCAGCAGCCCACCAGCTGTCTGGGAGCCACCAGGGCTGTAAGGGTTTCCTTGGATCATGGGCAGCTGCAGCCAGGGAAGGAGATTGGCCCTGCCAGAGCCAGAGCCTGCTTTGCCTTTTGTTGACCAGAGCAGCAGTTCCTCCTCCAAACATGCACGGGTGTGGGGAATGAGTTCCACCAGGGTGGGACTGGCCAGAGGAACTGGTCTGGGTTGCAAGGGACGTTTAAAGGTCACCTAGTCCAACCTCCCTGAAATGAGCAGGCACATCTTCAACTACATCAGGTTGTCCAAGCCACGTCCAGCCTGACTTTGAATGTTTCCAGGGGTGGGGCATCTATGACCTTCAGAATTTCTCACAGGAGTGGCTTCCACCATGGAGAACATAGATAGCCAGAAAATGCTGCTGAGAAAAGTCATGCAAGTAGTTCATGGAATCACAGAATATTCTGAGTTGGAAGAGACCCACAAGGACCATCAAGTCCAACTCTTAGCCCTGCACAGAACATCCCCCAAGCATCACATCATGTGCTTCCTGCTTAGCTTACCCAAAATACAGACTTGAAAGTCTTAAAGAGTGCAGAGTTGAGAAGTTTGAGTTAGACTGTAGGATTGGCCTATTGGATAGGGAAGACACTAAAACCTGAGTATTTTTTGTTGGACAGTAAGTAACCAAACCCAAAAACCTACATGAATAAAACAGAAAAATATGGCTTTATATAGTAACAAAATCCAAAGGTGTGAGGGTTTTTTTCTGGAAGAGACAGCACAGGATTTTTGTTTGATTGTTTGCTTTATGTTACCACATGGTTATTTCAAACTATTCCCCTTTATACCATATCAAGAGGTGTGCTGTGGTAGGACATACTTTGTGTATCAAGATCTTGTGGTAAGACGCACTTTTGTGTATCAAGATATGGGGGCACCTTTCTCGGTGCCGCAGAAACCAGAAACCGGAGAAGGACCATCTGTCTAATGCAGTCTCCCATGGCAGTGTTCTTACTCCATTGTTTCAGTATTCAAAAATTCTTGTGATGGCAAATCAAGTACAATTACCAGCTGATAGTACACCTAGAACAATGAGTGTGGCAATTTTTGGGGTGACGGCATAATAGGAGGAGATCTTGTGGCAGACAAGATAAATTGCAAGAGAGGCTAAAACTGATTACAGAGCTGTGGGACTGAAAATCCCTTGTTCACAAAGAATGCATGCTAATTGTTCTGGCAGAATATATTATTTCTTTTTCTTCTGCTTCAGTAGAACTGGTTGACTTCTAACAACTCAGTTATCTTCTGTAAGTGAGGAGGGTGGTCCCTTGAGGTCAAGAAGAAGTTACAGGTAGAGAGAAAGGACAAACAGAAATGGACAAAAATTGAAGTGCCCTGAGATTGCATGGATCAGTTTCATTAGGTACACATTTCAAAACTGCCCTGGAAGGAAAAGGGGAAGAACATTTTGGTTAGGGTGTTGTCAGCATCATGGGGAAGGTCAGGTGAGAGATAAAAGACTAACAGCAGTAAGATCATGAGCTTGAAAGAAATGCGTATCAATTTCTCTCCAAGAGAATGACTGGACAGAGGTATTTTATAAATGTTAGAAATCACAGAGCTGCAGGTAGTGAATGGGTATGAAAAAGATTATTGAGAGCAGGCAGCATGAAGAACTGAGGATAAGATGAATACCAGCAATGCATCCAGTTGTTATGTGGTCAGGTAGCAGGAAGCACATTTATTCTTTCAGTTCAAGAGGAGAAGGCAGACTGAGGCATTTGTCTTGGCAGGAGGCCCACGTTACAGAGAGTGAAGGGCCAGTGAAAGGTCTGAGTTGAGATGGAAGACTGAAGAGAGAGAGCTGTCCTCTGAAGATGCTCTGTTTTTGAATTACTTAGATCAAGAAATGGAGGCAAAATGTTTTGCTTACTTGGTGCAAACAGAGAAGCAGGAATATTTAAAAGGACATGAGGAGGTAAGACTCCCAAGAGTGAGAATGACAATCGCATGAGGTGAGGGAAAGGGGAAGGAAAGAGCAGGAAGCCAAGAAGAGGACTGAAAGTTGTGGTAGGCTTTTGGTGCATCAGGCAAAGAGCTTTCTTGTTTTGTAACAGTGTACTTAATAGCTTCAACTGTCAAGGAAACATGATCAATTTACTGTATTTATCCTTTCTGCTGTGTCATTCTTCTCATTTTATATTTATTTAGTATTTCTGAAGTCTGGAATATTTTTAAAAACATTAACTTCTCAAAGATTCAGGTAAAAAGGGCTTTTCTTAGGCTTTGCAGATGTTATGGTGCAGGGGCAGTGAAGAATGTACTATATTTATAATTCTATTCCTGTAACAGATAATCAATACATTGTGCTCTGCTGTGTTAGGGGAAAAAAAAAAAAAGAGTATGAGTGCCCAACTGTGATGATAAGCCCTTTGTGTCTTGAGTGCACTCATTTTCTAAGGACTAGGGGCTGTCCTTTATCAGCCAGTTTACTTCTGAAAGTCCATGATAGATTGCTGCTTGCTGGTCTGCTCCAAACAGCAGCAACCTCAACTTTATCAGCAAGGAAACCCCCAAACACAGCTGTCAGTAAGTAATGCAGAAATATTGCTTGCTCAGGGCAGACTCTCACAGGCAAATCTTACCTTTTTCTCTGGAGCAATAAAAACTGCAGTAGAAAGAGGACTTTGGAAGTAAGGTATTTACAAACAGCCATTTCTTCCTTTCTTTGCGGGGAGGGGGAGGGTTGGGCTTTTGGGGTAGTTATTTCCTTTGTGCTCAGGCTGAAGTGAAATGATCCTTCAGCATCTATTCTAATGTGCTCATTTATCTACTGCTGGAAGAGTTGTGGGTAAATGGGGCTAAGGTCTAACACATAAAGAAATGTCTGCCAGCGAGAGATGTTTTAGCAGGTTAATGAGGAACTTGGTAACAGCCTAGCAGGGTCATTGCAAAATCACATTTCTTTTTTCTGAAATCACTTTAGCCTTTCAAAACCACAGGAAAATGCTCTGCTACTTTACAGGCAGATTTGGTTGACTCGAAAATGGTGTAGATAACATGCTATTTTTGAGTATTTTTATCACAGGTAGGAAAAAACAGGTGTGAAAATGGACATCTCCACCAGCTCTTGCAGTCAGCAGGCCAGAGAAGGAGAGAGGGCCTGAATTTTGTCAGCTCAGATTTGCTGCACCCAGGTTTTCTCTGGAGAGATTGCATGGATAACTCTTCCCTCACTGACAAGTCCTACTGCACCGAAGCTTTGCCTGTGACACAGGAGGGTACTGAGAGTTATCAAGAAAGTGGCTCTGGCATTCAAAAGCCACACTGTGCCCAAGCAGCCTGAGAAAAGAGAATAAAGACTTGGGTGGGTACTTGGAGTCACAGCAACACTGGGCAGGCCAGCACTCTCAGAGGCAAGGGGAGAGTCTGGCTTTTCTTCAGCCACTGAATCCAATTTTGGGAAGGAAGTAAGATTTGCAGTTGTGGTCAAGCACTCAAAAATTTTATGTGTCTCCCAAGTGCTACGCACAGTTATGCTGCCCTGCAATGTAACTGCAAATTTGTCATCAGAAAAAAACATGAGCCTTAAAGACAGCTGCTCTAGCTTATTTTTTCTTTTAAATTTTTTTTTCTTGAAGTATATTTGTTTTCTAATTCAGGGTATACTGCAGATTGTAGGGAGAACAGAGTTTTACAGGCTTGCTTTGTAATCTCAACAATTTTTTGCAAGGAAGCAATTGTAATGAAGAGATGTCTGGGTGAGATACCTGAGTAAAAGCATTCAGTTCGGCTCTGCCAGTGCTCTGTCACATGTGGCTGAAATTATTCTGCTGAAAAACAAGGTAAACTTTTCCTCATCAGTTCTATGCTGCTGCAGCCATCCCGAGACTAATACTCCAGCTGCAACAGTTTTTAGGTAGATTTTCTGGGGGAAAAGAGATTACCTGTAATATATTAGCCCTCAAAATATGTGGCAATTCTCTTCCATTTCTCTCACTGGTCCTGAAAAATCTTCTCTGAAAAATAAGAGCTACAACATTTGCAAGACTCAGCTTTTCAGCTGGGTGATCTAACAGTTCATCCAGGAAGCAGGTTTATGTGGTCATGTGTGCAGGAACTAGGGCTCTTAAAAATTAGTTGCGGCATAATTATTTACTTTAGAAAAAACAGGATTAACTTTTACTCACCACTTCTCCTCCTCTACTTGAACTCCAATGGACTGGAACTTACTGGTTACTTTATTGTCACCTGGTATGGTAGATTCTTCAGCACCATCAACCTTAAAAAAACCAAAGCACGACAGGTAATTAGAATGTATTTTAGCAGAGATATCACCCAGCTACTTGCAGTTTCTGTCCTCCTTAACTACTAAGTGTCTGCACATAGAGCTTGTACCATGAGTTTCTTCATCTAGTCAGATAGTTTGTCTGTGGTGTGTTCATTTCTGATGTTATTAGTGAATATTCATTATTCTTGCTAATCTGTAAAGCATTTCTGGAAAGACAATATTCAGTCTGCAACATGCGGATGGATTTTATCCAGTATTTTATGGAGGCTGGATGCTCACATTTGTCAGAGCACATCTCAGCAGCTGTAACTTCAGGTACTGTGCTCCACCATTTGTTTGATTTTACCTTCTATCTGTATGTGCATGTATATGTGAATTCATGTCAGAATTATGTGTTTATTTTGTTTAATGTTAGTGTCTCAAATCAGAGCACTGCAGAGATAAGATTTAAAGAAAGCAGATAAGAGTCTTAGATGCATTTTCTTTACTGCTTCATCATACACACAGGTGGTCCCCAGGAGCACAGGCTGGAACTTTATACCACATCTCCATGAGGAGGTTTGTACCAGCGGTATAAAGTTAAAATTTAACCACAGGTGTGTCTTTGAGCAAAATCACAATATTCTGGGTCCAATCAGTGTAGTTGTTAATTCCCAATGCTATATATAACATGGATAGTCATACAAGAAAAACATTTTCCAGCAGACAGAATTTTTGGGCAATAGCAGTGTCATGAAGTGACCTGTAAACTCTAACTGCCCATGGGTGTGCAAAATCTCCAGCTGTAGCTGGTGGCTGTTCCACCAGCAACTTCTTGCTGAGAGCCACTTGACCAGCCTATGCAGGAAAAGTGCTCAATGAGGAATGGGAGTTACTGAAGCTGTTCTGTGGGGTGAGGTACTTCCCTGATACTGAGGGTTCTGGGGAGATAAACACGCCTTAAATCCTATAACTGACAGAGTGAAGCAACCTTTTGATGGAAGGGCTTTTCTTTGCTTAACTTTCCTTGTTTGCTCAGCAGATCTACAGCAAAGGCTTGCAGTGTCCTGAGAGTGACTGAGGGGTGTAGAGGGCACACTAGGTTCATCAGAAGTGCACACTAGGTTTATTTGACAGAGGAGAAAGAAAACAAAGAATATGCCCGTGGCTAATGCAGCTTGCCCTGCTCTACAGAGATGAGTCAAACTATCATTAAGGTGTATACTTAGTCTGAGTTCAGACTAAGTCTGAACTAAGCTCCCCTTATTCTGTGGAGAGAGACTGACTCTATACTGCCAGTCAGAGGACTGACAGTGTACCTACCTCCTTTAGGGCAGTTGCTTGTAAGAGAAGCAATTTCTGGCATCGACAGCTATCTTAAGGTATTTCTACTCCCACACTACCCCTTCAGCTGTACTAGCATGACTGCTTGTGCAACGATGCTGCAAAATGGATCAGACAGCAGACTAGTCAAGTAGTTTTCTTTTATCTGTGAAGCCTGTCTGACTCTAAAAATCTCATTGATGTGCACAGCTGTGAGGGTGCCACCATGCACAGGCAGGAATCCTGTAAGGCTGTATCACTGCTGAAGGTTTCACTTCATGTCATCCCAGCTTCAGGCATCTCCACTGGTTTGTGCACAAACCCCGCCTTGGCAGACCCTCACGTACCGTCCCCAGCTTTCATGATTATTTCATGTGATTTATATTGGTCATCTGCAAACTTCAAAGTTTAAGAGGGAGATTGTCAAAGGCTTGAAGAGCATTTGGAGCTCTATTTTCCTCAGATCTCAGGAAACTGAGGCCTCTATACCTTTCTAAAGCAGCATTTGTTACTTGCAACACTACCTTAGGAAGAGATAGCAGGGAGATGGTCTCTCAAGAACCAGGATTCACATTACCATTGTTCATTTTGGCTTCTGCAAACATGGAAATTATTGCCTCGCACCCACTATCTTTGTCTGCTAAGGGATCTCAGTTTCTTTGATTGGTGAAATAAGGGATTACAATAATAAAATGACACTTTAGGCTTGGCTGGGAATGGGAATAAGTAACAGAAGAGCTTTCCTCTGTCCCTGTCCCACCTGGATCTTGCTCCTGCTTTTAATACTGAACATCAGCCCTTCTTTAAGAACATACCCAAAACAAACAGCTGTGAAGCAGTGAAAGTCTACAACAAAGGCAGTGAACTGAACCCAGAGGCAATAGTTATTATTGCCATTCCAAGATGAAGTGAAAGAGAAGTCTCAGCTTCTCCAGCAGCTACCCCTGGGATGGCATACTTCAGCACAGCACCTCTCATCTATCTCGGCAGACTGATACAGAGATTTCATGGTAAATTCTTAGGCTTTACTAATCAGATAAGCCTGTCCAGGCACACAATGCTGTGCTTACAACCACTTTCTGCAAGAAAAAAAAATCGTGTCTTCTTGTGAAGGCTGATAAGCTGTGGATTGCTATTCTATTTGTTTGGGATTCATCTTCTGGCAAAACCTGTGTTGATTCTCAGTTGATTTTAAGTTCAAGTACTTTGTTTCAAAAGCTAATCCTGCAAGCAGATAGTTGTGAGTTCTATGCACAGCATTTTTTTTTTGGGGGGGGAGGTAGGTAGGTGGGAAAGATTAATTAAGACAGCAGATTATATGGGTCTCGTTTATTTACTCTTGTCCTTCTGTAAAACGAAATGAACTTTGGCAGGGTTAGTTTTCTTGTTTCATTCCACTAGAGGTAACAAAATGTAATTCCCTTTAACAAGGGCAAATCAGAAGGAACTTATCTTCTGCTCTTGAGGCTGAGATAGAAACAATGCTGCCTCATTCAAGTGGCTACCAGTCATTATGAAATGCATGAATAAGCAGCGACAATTAATTCAGTGCGGCTGGATGAAAATATTTTTTTGGTGATAGTGTAATGTAAATCATTGTTTTACACATTCCCTTTCAATGATTTAATTCATGCCTTTCTGACCCCCGCTGTGGTATGATTCATAGATTAGTGCTCATGTGTGTAATTTAACAGAGCTGAATAACAAGCAGCACGGAGACTCAAACAAATCCTTGCATCTGATGTATTTGTGATAAATTAGGAAAACATCATTAGTACCATGCAGAATGATTATGCTGATGCAAGTTCTACATAGGTACCTGTCAGGACAAGAAGAAAAATACACAAAACATTGTATAATGAGCAGTAAAACAGACGTAGAAATCCAAAGCAATGGCAGGCATATAATCCATATCATGTACTGTACCTGTATTCCAATAGATAAGCATCTGTTTTTCTTGAAGTGATCCTTCTTCCTATCTTCTACTGCAACAGTGGCAATGGTTGTGGTGGTGGTGACAGTGGCAGTATTGTTCCCTACATGTTGGCTTGCAGGGCCATGGATCTGTGCATTGGCAGCTTCAATAGCAGCTGTCAGTGCCTTCATACTGTCCAGGCTTTCCGTGGAGTTGCTAAGTCCAGACTGACTGATGATATCTCCCCTCTGTCCATGCCCATCCATGTATGCATCTTGGGCAGACTCCGTGCTGCTCTGGGCTGTGATGGAAATAAATGGTTTGGTGGTAGTTCTCGGTGGGACTGGAGGTGGTGTCTTCTTGTAGGTGGTAATGCAGGATGACACTGGAAAAAAACATAGGAGAGTTCTTGTTTTATTGATGCTGCAGGTAAAATGGATGCAAATGTGATATCAAAGCATCAGTAAGCATGGACAGAGCAGAGGAGAGGAGGAGGCTGTTGGCCAAAGAGCCCCCAAAAGCTTCAATTTAAGA
The DNA here is from genome assembly GCF_041296385.1 of Aphelocoma coerulescens. Lineage (NCBI taxonomy): Eukaryota > Metazoa > Chordata > Aves > Passeriformes > Corvidae > Aphelocoma > Aphelocoma coerulescens. The sequence goes on along the minus strand of NC_091015.1, from coordinate 117,247,232 downwards.
GCTATAGAAATTCCTTGCCTGCCAGTGTCTTCTATTCCTCCTACCTGAGTGGCAGAATTGCCAGTAGGGCAAATAGGGGGAGAAAATATCTATTTGCTAAGTTCTTCCTTAAGTCTTTTTAGGTTTGTTTTTCCTCAGTAGATTTTCTACTAACTGTTCTAAGCCCCATGGGAACAAGTCCTTCCACCAAAACATTTGTTCTGCTTATGGCTCCCAAACAAGATTCATGAGGATGATAAGTCTCCAGCCACTTATCCTTGCTAAATTGTACTTCAAGCAGTTTTATTGCAATTGTTTTGTCCCTCTACCCTGTCCTACTGTATGCAGAATTTCACACTACATTTTTCTAATGAGAGAGAGATTCCCAAACCACCTGCTATCAAAGTCTGTTAACACTCACCATGCTTGGACTTGTGTATTTCTTTCTATAAAATGTCTCACTTGTTGCACAGACTTCTCACATACTTTGAAATGCTTTGTAAGTTGCTGAGGACATATTTATAGACCATTTTGCCATTTCTCACCATAAATATAACATAATTTCTCACCATAAATATAACATTAGTTCTGGAAAAAAAATCACTTGATTTTACACACAGGGTGTTAGTGTCAATGAAGTCAATAGCTAAAACCTGTCAGTCAGTGGGAAAGTGTAAGTATAAATGTTTGCAATAACAAAAACTTTAACAAAAGTTCATATTTTGAAGGCCATGTTCCCTTTGTAAGTGCCGCTATATGGAGTTAGAAGCTCAGCTTTAGGTTCCCAGGTTAAAACTATTGTACTGTATACACAGAATTACATACACAAAGCACTACATGGAGATAAAAACATCTTCCTTTAAGGGTTAGTTGGCAGCTCTGCATTACTGAAGTCCTGGAATGCTTTCAAGGGAGGAAAGAAAGTCCATTAAGAACAAAAAACAACCATGATATGCTCTATTTTTTAACAAAATAAATGCAGGCATGAACCTGTGCAAAGTTCAGACACAAACTTGTTAACATAAATTCTTATTAACAGTAATCATATGGCAAGAAATGATTCATAAGATCATTTTAATTGGCAGACGTCTATGCCACCCACATAAAAGGTAACTCTACTACAGCTGTTCTGCTCTCTGTTTGCACTGTATCTGCTTGCTGAGCCAGAAGCCATTATGGTATTAATTTGACTAGCTCACATCCATATGCCTCATATCTCCCCATAGCTGTAGCAATAGCTACATTGTAAAAGGTGTTTCCAGGGCATGAAATCACACGGGATTTTTTTAAAGGATTCTAGTATAAGTTTCTGATAACGTGTCTGAACCCATGTTAAACACGTTTCTGAATGCTAATGGAAAAAAGAGTGTTTCAGGTAGTGAGGGTTTTGAAACTATGATTCACTTCTGAAGACTCAAACAGAAACCACGGCATCTCTGAGAGAAGAGATGGCTAAAAATGGACTTGTCAAATTTTAACTCTGGGGAAGTGAATAGTTAATAGGGGTTAAAGGTGTTTTATAAAGTGCTCATGACAAGATCTGTATCTGGAACTAACAGATAGGGTGACAGTTTTACAAAGGGAATTATGAATGTCGTGCTATTCTTCATCGGTTTTGATTTTTGCTGTCAAAAAGCATTTGTTGTGGCAGGACATGCAGGTAAATCAGCTGCTGTTGCTGCAGCACAATCATGGACTCCAGGACTCATGGAGAATTGTGGAGGCTACTGCTTGGATCAGGATACCCCAGAAACACCCCAGGTGGTTCATGGTCTGGAGAATGTTCTCCAAGTTGTGGAAATGCAAACTGAAATTCAGCACAGAGGAATTCAAAGCACACACACACGAATATATCCAGGTAACCCTTTGGGAAAAAAAGGTGCAAAATTTGTCTAATAGAGGTTCGTGAACAACACTACTTTGAAATTCAGCAAAGTAGAAATTGCACCATTTGAAATATGCTAGGCAAGGTCACTGCGGAACTACTGGGGACATGCCAGCACCTTCAGTCCATCCCAGCACGGCACATAAGCATCATTTTTCTTACATAGCAGAGAGGGAAATGATAATGAAATACACTTGAAAAGGGGTCTTAGGTAGGAGGGAGAGCATCAGAACCAAAGAGCAAGCCTTAACAAGACAGGTCCCTACATCACTGGGCATCCCCCACTAGAAAGAAAGTCAATAGCAACTGTCTATTGACAGCTACCATGCTCTCTGGACACAGCAATACAAATACAGAATTGCCTGATTAAGCTGTCTTTCATTCTGTTGGTAAATGTACTCAATGAGGAGTATAATCCACACTGCAGTGAAAGATGTTTGCACTCAGCTAATTAGATCTGAAGTTATTCTTAAGAGGGGGAGAGAATTGACAAGTCATACGGTGAAATTGTAAAGAGAAATAGCAAAACGTTCTTTTAGCAATTCAAAACAAATCCTCGGTTTCCTGGAGTCACGCAGCACATACTGTACAGCTCCAGAGAAGCAGAGTGTGCAAGTCATAAAAGAACCCCAGGCACTTCATTACTGGAAATGATGTAAGCTCCTGCCGCTCCCCTGCAGAAACGACAACAAAACAATGCCGCGGCCGCCGCCGCTGTCGGAGGCAGCTGCTCTCAGTGTCGGGGCTGGCCGAGCCCTCCGAGCCGCTGAGGCACAACAATGAAAGGCATTCGGTGCAGCAGTTCTTCCCCGTGTGCTCTCAAGTACCTGGCAGCTTGTGTCAGGGCAACCTGAAGGATCTGCGGCTGTTTAAGTGGCCACGGTATTTTGAATGCTAAGCTGCTCGAAAAACGAAACGAGTCCTTCCCCCCAAAAATTGTCAAACCCCTGGCGCTCTTCTTGTCCAGCCAGGAGAGCCTGAGCTTTCAGTCGGTGCAGGGAGAGCACATCCATGCCGCGTTTTGCCCCTGCGGGCAGAGGAGGAAACTCATCTCTCCCGCTTTCCTGCAGCACAGACTGCCCGGCAGGAGGACTCAGAGGGAAACGACTACAGGATCACAGGACACGTGAAAAATTTGGAGAAATCCTCACTTCACACACAGGGAACTTTCAATGGGTTTTGCACATGAAAGCTAGTTTAAATCACATAAGGAAGTGAATTTAAAGGGCTGTGTAATTTCCCTGATAAATATGTTCTTGGACATAGATCAAGGAGTGAAGTTCTGTACGGAAACCGATCAGACTGGAGAGTCAAGTCAAAGTAGTCTCGTGAATCATTAAAATTGTTTAGATACGGAGTTAATCAAAAAGATCTTTTTCTGAATAGTGAAAGTGCCTAAGAACGCTCAGTTTGACATAACACAGACTAGTTTCCACAGTATTCTCCACAGAGCACATGCTGCTGAAGCAGGTACACATTCCTCTCCTAGGGCATATGCAAGGTTTAATCCAGAAACTAGTTAAGTCATGCACAAGTATCCTCAGACAGCCAAAGCACTTCGAATAAGTCCTACTGTTTCCAGTAAATCAGTCCTCCAAGTTATGCTCTCCTTTTCCTTTTGATCTTTACCCTATTTCTATGGACTGCCTTCAGGTTACAGTTTAATCCCAAATACCTAGTGAAAAAAAAACACTTTCTCCAGATTAATTAAAAAAAAAAAAAAGCTATGTTTTTTGTCTTCCTAGCCAGTATTTCCAAACAACTAGCTCATGAGACAGGAATTTGGAACAGGGAGTGTCAACCACCCAGTTCAGAAGGAAGTCTAATGATAAAAAAAAAATAATCCCAGATTGCATAATAATAAAGGCTTGAATTTGAATGTTTCATTGTAAGAGTACTTCAGTTGTTTAAACATGCTCACTAGGGGAGATGAGCCCTCGGGAACAAACATCAGCATGCAAACACAAATTTTTAACTGAGTGAATGGGTGCTCAGGAGAACCCCAAGGCAGATTAGTATTTGTGAAGGGATCAAATTCATGTGGTGCTTTGAACAGTTTAAGTGATGAGACACATCAGTAATATCTTTCTAACTTGGCAGTCTCACATAAACTTGGTTAAGAAGATTAAATGAATGTGCAAATTTAAAATTAAGTAACATAATAGCCATTTCTTCTGAGAAGAAGCATGAACTCCACAGTTTGAAAGGACCAACAAAGGACACAACTTTCTCAGCACAAGAAAGATTTGGACCTGTTGGAGAGGGTCTAGAGGAGGGCCATGAAGATGATCAGTTGGTTGAAGCACCTCTCCTGTGAAGACAGGCTCAGAGCACTGGGGTTGTTTAGCCTGGAGAAGGCTCCAGGAAGGTCTCACTGTGGCCTTCCAGTATCTTAAGGGGCCTTATAAGAAGAAGGGAGAAGGACTTTTTATATGGGCAGATAGTGACGGGACAAAGGGCAGTGGTAACTGAAAGAGGGCAAGGTTAAATTAGATGCTAAGAAGAAATTTCCTCAAAGGGTGTTGAGGCACTGGAGGTTGCCCAGAGAAGCTGTGGATGCACCATCCCTGGAAGTGCTCAAGGGCAGGCTGGAGTTACCTGGTCTAGTGGGTGGCATCCCTGCCCATGGCAGGGGGCTTGGAATGAGATGATCTTTAAGATTGCTTTCAACCCAAACCATTCTAGGAGTCTGTGATTCTAACTTGCACACAAGTATTAGGATAAAAAGCAGGAATTCTGCCATGCTGCACAGATGGACCTCAGTCTTCTGATTTACTGTCTGTTATATGGGTGTGTTAGCAGTGGTGCCCTTGCACCTCACACAAGTGCCACACAAGACATGGATAGAGGCAGGTATCAGCAGACCTCAGTTTCAGTACTGCAGCCCCTGAGTTTAGAGGTGCAGTGTTTGATTTGGCTTGTTAGACTCAAATCATACAGTTATTTGCTTATCTTTTTGAGATTTGGGGGGAATGCTTGAAAGTAGGGTTTCAGATCCTGTATTGTTATTTTTACATGCAAAAAATTGGTATGAAAACAGGGTATGCATTATCTTAATAAAAAACTAAGCAGATGGCTTCTGAGGATGTAGAAATTTACTATTACAAAACTGAAGCAAAGATTTTTATAAGAAGTTTTAAACTGCCCAAGGGAATAATACCACAGTGAGTTATGGATGTCATTATCCCAAATGAGAACTACTGAAATCTAGATACCACACCATCAGGAATTCTGCCAAGGCCATGCTTTTTCCAGACCTCCCTCACCGCCAAGCTGATAACTTATTTGAAGAAAGCCTAAGCTTCACTGGCTTAGGAAACAGGCAAAAGATAAAACTAAAATCCTGCAGAAATTTATACAAAGTATTGAAACTATTTTTACGGCATGCAATAGCACCACAGATTTAATATCCCACATACTCGGTGGTTTAAAGCCATTGCTGGTGACCTTTTCATAAATCTGGACATTTTTGTTTGCAAGTAGGGTGCCTCCAGCTTCCCAGCTGGATACAGTGAAGGATCTCCTGAAGGTGAGACTAAATATGGCTCATCCTGCATCTCAGATGAATTGAGTTGGAAAATCTGCATGTGCATACCCAGTGGATGACAGGTGAATATTTCTCCAGCAGATTTTTTTCTCCTTTTAATTTCTTCTGCTGGAAGCTGCTGATGCCAGTCAGAAGCTTAATTGCTATCCCAGGGAAGCTGAATTATTGTGCAGAGAACAGGTGAGACAGCCAAAGGTATCTGCTAAATGCAGTTTATCACTAGGATATTATCACAAATTATGGATGCACAGACAAAATCCAGGGCATGTAGGCTTCCTAGGAGACTCACTTCATTCCTTGTACTACACAGCTGCTGCTGAACTTCTCTGTCTACAGAAATGACCAGTACATTACCAGCACAGAACTTAAGCAATTCAACTCCTGTGGCCCAGAAGTCAGGAGTCTATAAACAGCTGAATCTCTGGAAAAAAGATTTCACATTAAACTGAAAATTATCACCCAGAGTGGATCACTGATGGCTTGTAATACTTAACTCCCCAAACTTGTGAACTTTGCTGGTGTCAAGCAATTAGCACTTGGCTCTATCTATAGCTATATGCACACAGGTATCATATATACCTGCTGAAGTTCAGTCAGGCTGAGGAAGTCATAAGAGAAACTGTTTTGGTCTTCCCCTAAACTTTGACTACCAACAAAGCATCTGGAAAAACACCCCTAAGATCTGCAAGGATAAGGATGTGAGTCTGTTCAGGACAGATTCTCTCCATTGATTTGAAGATTCAAACTGCTTTAATACAGTCATGGTAGAAGGTCTCTGACACAGAATATCAACCTCTACATGCAGTGAAACATGCTGAAGGAAAAGAAAAAAAAACCAGTACAGCAGAATGGTCTTTTTTAGTTAGCTCGTGAATTATTTACCATCTCTTTTCACATGTACAGCATTTTTTTCTGAGAAAAAACACTGCTTGATCTGTTGCTTAAAATAAGTCCTGCAAACCATTCAAATGCTTTTTGCACTTTATCAAAACTCTATTTCCCGCATATTGGAGCAGTAATGGAAAACATGAAACATTATAATTTTAGATAAAAATAGGGTACTTAAAAGTATTTTATGTTTCAGAACTTATATGTCATAAAAATCACCATGGTTAGAAATTAATAAGCTTTCTGAATATCAGTACTTTAATTTTGTAAAAGGCATTTACGGAAAACAAAAGAAATGTTGTGATATATGGTAGTTTATCCCTCTTAGATCAAGAATGTGCAACAGTAAATAAATGTAATAATATTCAGCTTAATGAAATCAAACTCTTTTCCCATATATTTTCCAGGAAGCAACTTCACTGGCACTTTGATAGAATACTTTGTTATGTGTTCCTGCAGCACTCTCTAATTCCATAATTTGCATCTTTTCCCCTTGGCAGTAACGTTGATAAAACAAAATGGGCGGGGTTTTTTTTAATGTGGAGTTGTGCTAACCGAATACAGACACATATATGTAAACAGATCTTTAAATGAAAACACGGTGCAAGAACCAAACCCCAGATTTTCAGAAACACAGGGGGTTGAACTCTCTGCAAGTACCTAGTCACTGTAGTTAGATGTACTTAAAAAATTTCAAATTTGAGCATGTTCTGGAAAACTCATCACTTATTTTTTTGCCTAACGAATGATGAATGTAAAGACTTTGTCTACAATTGCACATTGCAAGTTCCTGGTGCTAACAATTTGAAAACCTGTTTCTTGTTTACATTTCTAAATTGGATCTGGATTCTTGAAAACCTCACCCAAACTGTGAATATAAAACCTGATTTCCAGACTATATCAGTAGCTCTTTCAACATGCCAGAAGTGAGTGTGCCATAGTGGAGCCCACACTTCCCACTGTGTTGGGGCATGTCACCGCAGGTGTTACTTCTTGAAATTACCGTGTAATAGTAGTAACAACTGGTGTGGACACATTAATATACTCTTGTATATATGCTCTTCCTTCAGTTGCAGAAGGAATAGTTAACATCTGAGGAGCCAGGAGGCTTAAACCCTATCAAACATGGAGATACATCAAGGCAGAGGTGTGGTCAGAACCAAGCCCACATGTAAGCAAAGATCTCCTGTTCTTTACTGAAGCAAGTACTGTGTGATGTGCCCTCCTTCACAGTTTGTTAAGAAGACCTGCATTTTGTCCTTCCTGAGCCTCTGCTGCCAATATCTCATCCTTCTATGGTGGCAGACTGATGATAAAGCAAGTTTAGCAGTCAGTCATTTTAGGAGAAGCTTGTCACAAATTTGATTGAGAAATTGCAAGTTGAAATTGTATAGTTCTTGTCACAGGAGGTTGGACTAGAGAATAATTAGGCTTCTCCCCTTCTGAATCCCTGAATCTCAAAACCCAGCCTGTGAACCTAGAGGAGACTAAAGCAAGCCAGTTATCTCTGAGTAATCTGATCATGTAGTGTTTAAGTTAGCTAGGTATTTATGTTGCATCACTCTTTTCAACATTATGGCAAGGATTTTCTTTTAAGCTCTTCACTGCAGCTAACTTTCAGAAGGCAACACTTGGCTGGGGTATTGACATTTCAACGTGTAATTTCTGTATAAAAAAAAATGTCTATAAAAAATGTTCCCTCACCATGGTGATTTTTATGACATATAAGTTCTGAAACATAAAATACTTTTAAGTACCCTATTTTTATCTAAAATTATAAAAAATGTTCCCTCTTCCTTAATCTGGAAATATACCTTCTTTGTTTGCTGCTGATGTTAGCAACAAAACAAGTTTCTACTGGTTTTTACTCCCAGTGGTTTTCTGAATACTTAATAAACTCTAGGTAGGGTAAGCAGAATTCTGTATTATTCATACATTGGTATCAAGCTGGTCTCACAGAATTTGATTAGTGATGCATCTAAATTGGCTTAGAAATTAATTACTTTAAATTGCTGCAAACCCACCCCTGATGTGGACACATTTAGAAGTGAATATAACTGTTAATGTCTTTTTTAAAATTTAAATGAAAATGAAGGAAATAAGAGTGATTCTTTAAAATAATTTATTGCAATTAACTGCATCAGTTCAATGATTTTAAAGTGATTTCCTTTTATGCCATGGTGTGCAAACAAGCTGTACATTGTCATCAGTTACATCCATTTGAATCCAGTGAAAACTGTGTAAGTATCATTTAACCCAGTAAGAATTTGTGAAGTTTAATTTTCTGGGCCATAATCAGTTTTCAGTGTTGCTGTATTTGAGATCAGTTGTGCCTGCATGGTTTGCTTACTTTTATAGCTGGGACTTTTTTAAAGTTACATTAAACCAGAGAACACAATTCCTAATGTGTTATTATTAATGAACTTTTCAAAGCTGACCCACATTGGGGAAGTTCTGCACTATGAGACAGCTGTGTATATATATATATACACACATACATATATTGGACAGTTATATTCCTCCAGTCATTAGAGGACTGGTACACACAGCAAATACAGAAATGTAGGTACACCAGTTTTGCATGCTATTCAACCCCAAGGTTGTTCAGAAGATTTTAAGCAATCAAGAAAATCATTGCTCTGATACAGACTCTTCAAATGCATTTAATACAGCCTATACAAGGTGGGATTTACTATTTTTGGTACAGAAGCCACCTACTTTCATTAATCAAACTACTTATTGATGCTGCTGAGTATAGGTTGTGATTGCTCACAGCAGAAAGCACTTTGTCACCTGATCCAGCAACTAACTCAAATTTCTGTAAACTCTTAAAAAGAAAGTATATGTTTAAGTTTTTTTTCCTCAGTACCTGGTGCCATCAAGGCGTTACTTCTTTGACTGTCTCAAAAGTCAGCATTTAAGTTTTGAGAATCTTGTTTTATGCTGTTTGATAGAGTGTTTTAAATAGTTTGGCTAAGAGTTAAAAGTTATTCAAATGACAGTGATGATGAAGCGCTGCCATATTTTAATCAGATAGATGTTGGGAAGAAACTGTACAAATGCCAAAGACAAGAAAATAAAAGCCAGTATCAACTAAAAGAAGAATGTGATTGACAAAAACAATAGGAACAACTTTTTAGCTACTATGAAGTGTCATGAAGCACCACAAGAATTGATTTAAACCATTTTACTGTGAATTTCAGTGTAACACTATGGGGTCAAAATACCTCTGCGGGTATAACAGCACACTATGTTACTGCCATAGACAAATACTTACGAACATAACTGTAGAAAACCAGGTTTCAGGAAGAAAAGTATCATGTGCCTATTGAGCAAGAACATCTGTTCAGACAGGGAAGTACTGACTTGTTTTTAAGCAGACAGTACTGCATTTTTCAGCACACTTATCACTTTTGGGGTGTTCCAATTCAAGCAGGAATGTCTAAAACAAGCAAGTTATGCTCGTGTATTTCCTAAAAAATCCAAATCAAAAGCAAAAGCAAGAGCTACTTGCAGCAGCAAGAAGGGAGGGAAGAAGGAAAATTACAGCTAAGTCTGTGCTCCAGGCTGAACAGTGACTTGTCACCTGAGAGAGAAAATTATGCCCCAGCTCAAAAGTTCTGCCTCTGCTGATAAGGTTATCAGATGACCTGCAAAAAGTCACCTGTCAGGGCAGATCCTCTAGCACTGTGGGGGAAAATCCAATCCCATCTCAAATGAGGAGGAAATGTAGACAAGATGTTTACCCAAGAAATTATACTTATCTTTGGCCTAATTTCAGGTAAAAGAGCAAAACAGAGGCTTGAGAATGTCAGCACTTTTCTTGAATTAACTTGAAAAAAATTGAATTGTTTGGTGAACAACGTGTATGAAAAATATGTTTGAAATACATATTTGGTGTTGAGAGGAATTAAAATCTACACCAAACTCTGGTTTCTATCCTTTCATTTTACATTCAAATAAACAAGTCACATCCTTGCTCAGTGACAGGTCTGAGGTCAACATGAGTGACCTCGTCTTTTCAGCTATTTGCTCGTTTTTATGACAAGAGTCCTATTTAATAATGCAACAAGTCAGCTGAAAATACTCTTAGTGTGAAAAATTCCTAATAAATTCCTAATGATCAGCCCAAGTGACCTGAGCACAAAAATACTGACATCTTATTTACAGCCATTATAGTGTACAGATAAGACAAGTTCAATAAATCTGAGCACAAAAATCACTTATTGTTGGGAGTCCTGAATTAGCACCCAGAAGACATTTAGATAAAGAAAGACTGTAGCCCTGGCATGCATGAAAGAGGACAGACCAGTCTTGTGTAACTTTTAAGCAAGGTTTGAGTGAAAGACATTGTAATTTCTTTCCATGTATTTCTCCATTTATTAAAGAAATGCCTGTAATACAGGTCTTGAGGAAATTCAGATTCACAGTTTGTAGGAGGTGTCAGACACAAACTCCCATATCTTCCTTGGAGACACTAACTGCATGCCTGGTAATAGTCTAACAGCCTTTCTTCCTTGTTTTTTGTTAATTTCTTTTTTATTAAAAAGAGAAATCAGTCTAGTAGAGGCAGAAAATTTAAAAGTTGCCATCATGATCCTGAAACCCTGAATTTGTGCCATATCATTCCAGTGGTAAAAATCATGGGTTTATTTTACATAATTTCCAGAGGGACAAGAAGCATTGTCACAGTATAGAACCACAAGAATAAACTTTTCTTTCTCCAAACCACTCATTTTATTTTCCACTTGCAGTTTACTTTAGCAAGAGATTTTGGAATTCGTGCTCATCATTAGCACCTCCCTTTTCTCTAACCCCTAGACAGCAAAATAATTTTAGCATTTCTCACCTTTACTGAAACGTAAAAAAATGAATAATGCATTTTGTAGTGACTTAGCTTAAAGATAAACCCAGACCTTCTGGGCTGGCTAAGTTAAAAAGTGGACCCAGGACACCTACTTGAGACACAAGAAGAGAAAGCAGACAAGCCCAAACAAATTTTGACACTTCGAATTATTTAGACCTTTTGAGTCTTTAGACTACATAAATGCTTTCTGATGATCACAAGGCAAATAGAAAATCTTTGCAAACTGAATCCTACTAATCCATACAATTTCACATGCACGTAGCTATTACTCCAGACCTCTCCGTGCAAGGAATGCAGGAAAGATCACATTTATAACCAAAGCTCCAAGTCTTGAGTTTTCTCCCTACGGTTTCCTGCCCCAGCCTGAAGCTTCCTCTTCTTAGTCATTCCTTTAATAAGAGCCTTTAATCACACCCACATATTACCCCAATAGACTTGGTGTTTATTTTGGATTGGAAATCCATTTCTGAGACTTTACTGGGTAAACCCAAATCTCTGACTGAAGATGCTACCACAGGCTTACAGGATGTGAAAGAAAGGGGAAGAAATCAAGTCTGGATCCTCTTGTCCAAATTGGTCAGTTAAAAATAACTAACTAACTAACTAAATAAATGCACTAATACAAATAGCTGCAAATGTTGGTCAAAACCAAGGATACTGAGCAGAGCAACTCTCAACCTGGTTCAACTCAGGCTGTTTCATTCATCTCTGCTTTGCTTGAAAACCTTTCCATGACCTCAATTTCTGTTTGCATGGATGTTTGAAGAATGTCTGTCTTAACACCAGCACCTTTATCTGCCTGGTTAACATGTGGTTATTCATTATTTGTTATTCTCACCAAATTACAGAGTCTGAGCAGCATCACTGTCAAATGCCAATCACTGAGCACAAAAAACCAAATAATTAAAATGGACAGATGATGAATAATCCACAGGCCAGGGTCTGCTTTTCCTAAACTGTTAACAAATGAAAACCAAATACGTGTGCAATAACGAGGACTGTTCACAACCAACTTGGGAACTGGAAAAATAATTAAAATCCAACATTAACCTCAGTTCCAGTGAGTACATCAGTCAGCTCTTTTCACTAACAATATTAATATCATTTACTTTTTATCACAGGAGATGTAAGAGGATACACAGAGTGTGCATAGCTGTAGGTCACAGCAGCTCATCCACGGCTGCACTGCACCCAGCTGAGAGAACGGGTTGAGGCTAGTTGGACGCTTTCCAGAAGAGCTATTACTCTGGAGTAATTATGCATTTTGGAAGTGGTTTAAACTGAATCACTATACCCCCATTTTTTATTTGAGATTAAGGGTATCCAGATGAAGAACTATTGTGGAATAACCACAGTGCTTTTGGAGAATTTCCAGAGTTAGAGAGACTTTACTGCAGAGAAATACAGCACATTGAGCCAGCAGTCTTCTCCTACAGCCTTTGTTTTCTTCAGAGTCTGTCAAGGGTCAGGCAGGTCTGACTCCCTTCAGCTTTTAAAGACTAAAAAGGGCAATATTCAGGATACTTTGTCTGAGTGACTTGGGCAATGAAAAAAAATCCAGCAGCAAAGTATGTGCATGAACTTGTTTCTATCTAAGATTTCTCAAGGCACAGACTCCCCTACCCGTGCAATGATTAGAAAAAGCATGAACAAATATATTTTAATAATTTAAAAGGCAGTTTATTACACATACAATGCCATTCTTTTGTGTCTAAAACTGCTGTTTAATTCATGTACACCAGGAGTGAAATATACTCAAAAAAGTGAAGAGCAGCTTTCTTAGCAGCTTTCCTGAATTTAGCGCTTAGGCCTGTGGGTGAGTCATATTTTTCTTGTTATCCCATTCAGTTGAATTTTCTATACATGTGTTGAATGTGCTATGTATTAACAGCCAAGTAGGCCACCACAGCAGTTTTCTTTGAGACTGGGAACCTGCTGATCTGACCTGCTTATCAAGAGAAAAATGTCATCTCAACAGGACAAGATTGTTACACATTTCTCCTCCTTATTTTCTTCTTGTGAGCAATTTTTTAACCCCCTAGAGCCAAGTAAAAAGTCACCGGTCTAGGATTTTTCCCCCCTTTTTCTTATTTTCTGTATTTTTTACATAATTCAAAAAAACAGAAACACTTATCTTTATATAAAAGTTTAAAATCTGAAGATGGAAAAGCATGCCCTTAATGCTCTTTATATATGCCTGTGTGAAATCACTTTGTGTCTAGTTTTAAGCACATTAAGTGGAATTTAGACTCTTATAAGGCAAAACAAATATCTCTATTTATGAACAGCCCTGTAATGATAAAAGAAAAAGTGCAAAACCTTTCAGGACAGAAATAATTTCAAACCTTGTCATGTTTATACAACCAAATGGAAGTGGTTTCTGTTGGGCACAGAATCACAGAATCATGAAGGTTGGAGAAGGTCTTCAAGGCCATCAAGTCCAACCCTCAACAGAATACCACCCATTTAAACCATATCATGAAGTGCCACATTTGCTTGGTTTTTGAACGCTTCCAGGGACGGTGACTCCACCACTTCCCTAGGGAGCCTGTTCCATTGCTTAGCACGTTAAGAGTCCTTCAGGATGGAAAGCACTATTCACTGTAATTAAAGTTAGCATTACAGTTTGTGTCCTAAGCTGCTCTGAAATGTTCCAGAGCCTTCTTTTCCTCACTTCCACTTTTACAAGTTAAAAGTAAGACCTCCTAGATTATGGTACTAGCCTCACTAAGGAGAGCTGAACACACAATACTTCCCTCCCCATTATAAATGACATGTTGTCAAAAGAAAAATTGGGTTAAAAAGGCTATATGTCACATTCTTCAGACTGCTGTGTGCCACTTGGTCAAGAACTGAGCTTCCCATGACTTTCCACAGCCTGCCATGTGTGAAATGCATCCTACGTGACAATTTTAACATCAGTTGCGTCATTAACACATGTTCCTGACTGCACAGTGTTTTCTTCACTTTCCTGGATGAGGCAGAGGCTGGATGAATTGTTACTGTGCACAGGCAGTTTTCTAATAAAAACAATATGGCATTATTGTTCTTGGAAGCGTGTTTGGAAAATCTTACCCCCCGTTGTATAACGTGCATCAGGGTGACAGGTGGGCGAGGCTCTGCGTGTGGGGCAAGGAAGAGGAGCCCACAAGTACAATAAATACCTGTGTGCTTGTACTTGCCTGAACACATAAATACAGTCACCTATGAGCACACATACAAAGCTGTGTTCCTCTTCAACTCTGCCTTGGAGTTTTGCTTTTCTTCTCATCTTGCATGATGCAACAAAATTCAAGGTATACTTTTCTCCTGAGCTTTGATTTGTATCTTGGGGTTTTTTAATGGGATGCTCCTTTTGGGTAGCATTCTCAGCTTCCTCAGCTGGAGGGATTACTTGGTCTATCCACAGCTTTCATGTTAAGCCCCAAAGTATCTTGTAACACTGACTATGCAGACTCAAATCCCAATACTAAATGAAAACACATAGAACTCGCAGTAATAAAAAGGCTAAAACCTCATAACTGAAATGCTGTGGGAAATGAGCAGAAGAGCTTCAAAGGCCTGGCCAGTGTCCTGGTCCTTTCTAGATGAGGATGAAGCTGCCCAGGTGATGCTTTCCTACAGGTGAACTAGGTAAACACCACAGGTTAAAGAGGTTAGTGTTCCCAGCATGAACTGGTTTGGATCCAAATGCAACTTAGTTCCCTTCCAGTTCTTCACTTCACAGAACAGCATGTGGAGATATATGTTTTTTTCTTGAAACAGTTTTCTTCAGCTTTAAGGTAAGTGTACATGCATGCACATCTATTTTTATAAAGGTGTTACTGGGATATGGAGAGAATTATAGCCTAATAGCACCAGATGTCCTACAGCTTTTTGTCAAAGACAAAAACCCTGCAGCTCAGTTGCTCACTATGGGCTAAAAAAAAATTCTGCTTATGAGCAAAATAATGCACATTATTTCACTGCTCATTCTAACACCAGCCCTATAATTACTGGATTCTCAACTATCTTCCACATTCCCCTTGAGCTATGAATTACAAGTTTTCAGCATATTGGATACTAATACTGTGGCATGATTAGATTACCATTTGCACAGGTTGCCAAAGCAGAAGAATAGCTCATCTAAGTATGAATAGGTTCATCTGCTTGAAGAGAATTTTCTTTACCTTTCAGACTAATCATCTGTGTCTAACACAGGGTAAAAAGAACACAAATTATTTTCAGGCTAGCTTCTCTTAGAAAATAAAATTATCTCCTAGTTTTTATATCCCAGTGTTTGAAGGCATGCAGACTTGTGGGTTTTGTCTGGCTGCTTGGAGGAAAGCAGTTTGCAGAGTGCAGATACAGACCTGTTTTCTGTTGTAGATGGAATCCATTAGTCACCAAGGAGGCTAGAGCATAATGGAAAGTAGCCATTTTGTGTTCATTTTAGTGCACAGCCTTGGAGGGGAGAAACACACAAATCCATGTAATTTTTGATGTGCTACTGAATAGAATTTAAAGACTATAAATATTTTATCAGTCGGTTATGGGTTAAAAAGGTAATTTGTACAGAGTAGATATTTCCCTCTGGAATTCACAAAAACATAACAGCTTTGAATCTGAAATAAGGACCAGCATTTGAAGATATTTGTTATTTGTAGACTATTTGTTAAGTGAGCATTTAACTGTATGTTCAGAAACACTCAGATCACCAGCATGCCAGGAACTCCTGTTCCAGTGCCCCCAAGCAGCTGTAACCCAGACTAAGGGGCAGCACCTCTCACAGCTCTCTTGTGCTGCCAGAACGGCAGGTGAAGCAGGCAGGTGAGTGCACTCTACTGTCCATTCAAATAAACAGGTAATAGATCACATGCAACACACTTGTTTTTTGTGTCAGCTGACACACTGCATATGGCAGCTTTGGTAACTCACCAGCTCCACTTGCCCACTGTCGATGGGACCCTGGTTTTGCTAAAATGCATTCACGTCCTTGCCCTACACCATGGGATAAAGCACACAGACCCACACATTGCCTTCCCAGCTCTTCACATCTTACAAAGGCTTTTGGTGGATGCAAAATGCCAGAGAAATCAGTGAGAACTCATAGGAACTTCTATCAGTGGGCCTGTGTGGGCCACCCCTTGTGTTTGCAAACGAAATTCCTGCCACACATTTGTGGCCTGCTTGGCACTCTTCTTGCCCGTGTTTTAACTCTCTGGTTTATGATCTTATTATTTTCATATGGTCTCCAGACCATCTGCAAACCACCATTACCTTATGATAGTTCTCTGCAGTGATTACATTAAAACCTTGTTAAAAAGGCAAATCTAAACAACTTTGGAGATGCCCAAGGAGAACACAGATTTCTTCTTGACATACATCATTATGTAGTTAAAGAACATTCTATGAAACACAAGGATATTTATTATTCAACAGATTACACTCTGTCACAGCTCAAGCTAGTCTGGGAAAAAAAAAAGGAAGCATTATTTAATTAATGATGGTTTTCAAATTACATCCAGCTAGACAATAGCTGCCTTCTCAGTTTTTGTTAGCCCATATGTGGCCGTGTGAGCACTGCTCACAGAAATACTACTCCCTGCTCCCTTGCTCACACATTGTTTTCCTGACTTTGTCCTGACTGTTCCTGGACAGTGTTCCATTCCAACAAGCATCTAGGCAAACAGAAACATGCTTCCTGTAGGAAAATAAGCCCTTTATCTTGGGGTGTCCTCATCTCTCTCTGTCTGCAGGACAAACACTCACTGTGTTTTCTACTGTGGCCTCTCTCCAAGCTTTCTGCCCCTTCCCCAGCCCGACCTCACATTGCAGCCTTGTAGATGCTCTTTCTGAGCCTCACTGCCTTCCCCAAACGGGTGTGCTTACAGCTGAACTCCTCCTTTCCTACAAACTCTCCATATTTTTGCTTTGGAGTTCAATGTGTCGTTCATTCACCGACCTCTTGTGCATGTGCTGTTGTGCTTTCTATAGCAGGACAGTAAATATCACCCTCTTTGTCCAGAAGGATAAGATCCCTACGTGCCTACTCACTGCATAGAGTATGCACAAAATGCCTGAAGTTTTCCAACATGCTGTTTGTGTCCTGTTGCAGTACTGTCTGAAAATCTCAGTTATGACTTGGCTCCTGTGTGCTAAGCAGTTCCAATCTGGATAATTTCAGTTCCTTGCTGCAAAAGGAAATCCTAAACAAACACAAAGCACACTCACAATCCACTTAGCAAATATATCCAGAAAACAAAAAGAGGAAAAATCTGGGAGAACCTGTATAAATGGCTATAAATACCTGGAAACCACAGGCACTCTGTCAAGTAACTTATCCCACCCTCCTTACAAGAGCTGTATTTGAAGGGGATGAACTACCCTTTGGCAATGTCTGCCTCCCTCCCTGTACTGAACATCAGGCCCAGATGGCTAATTTTGGATGGCCAATTAGGCAAGAGGAATCCCAATGTTAAACAACTTCAGCATGTTGCTGCACAAAGTTGCCCCTGTTTATATTTAGTCTTTTTTCTCCATTTTTGTTGAGCTCTGAGATGAAAATCTGGAGACAAAGAGATACTATTCTACCCGCAGAGTTTATCTGTCTCAGATGCATTGCTTGTCTATACATAGAAGAGCTCCACTTTGCTGTTTGTGTAGTGCTGTGCAATGGAAATCAGCAGTTTGTAGACAGCTCTTTCTAAGATCAGGAGAACAAATGCTTGTTTCTTTTCCCTCTGATTTCCTCTGAGTTAACAATAGATATTGACCTTACAGAATTGCTGTAGTACATTGTGAATTATGTATGAAATGCAATTTCCCTGTCTGCTGTGGACATGTTTGACTGTGCTGTTTGCAGCACTCATCATCAGAGGGCTTGCAGTGTTCCCAGAGACACAGCTACGGCACCTGAATTCACCATAAATAAACTGTCAATTTTCAATTAAAATAAAATTCTTTTTCATTCCTTAATATCCAAATTCTTAAAAGCAATCAGCTTCTCATAACTCCTATCTCACCTCCTAACACAGTTTAAAACCTTTTCATAGAATCATGGAATTTTTAAGGTTAGAAAACACCTCTGAGATCATCACTTCCAACCATTAACCCAGCACTGCCAAGTCCATTACTAAATCGTATACCCAAATGCCACATCCACATATCTTCTGAACACTTCCAGGGATGGGAATTCCACCACTTCCTTGGGCAGCCTATTCCAATGCCTGACTACTCTTTATGGGGAGAAATTTTTCCTAATGTCTAATATAAACTTCCCCTGGCACAACTTGTGGCCATCTCCTCTTATCCTGTCCCTTACTGCTTGGGAGATGATCCTCATTATAACCTCCTTTCAGGCGTTTGTAAAGAGCAATAAGGTCTCCCCTGAGCCTCCTTTTTCCCAGGCTAAGCAATCCCAGCTCCCTCAGCTCCTCCTCATAAGAGTTATGCTCTAAAAGTATGTTCTATTCACCCAAGGGTTCACCATGACCTTATAGTGAAGTGCAGTGTTAGGTAAACAGAATGCCAAAGAATGGAATGGAATAGAATAGAATAGAATAGAATAGAATAGAATAGAATAGAATATTTTGGTTGGAAAGGTCCTACAACAATCTAGTCCAACTGCCTTTCCACTTCAGGGCTGACAAGAAGTTAAAGCAAATTATTGAGGGCGTTGCCCAAATGTCTCAAACACTGACAGGGATGGGACATCAACCACCTTCCTAGGATGCCTGGTAAAAAAACCAAACCACAGTCAAAGGAGATTCAAAAGCATGGGCAGATGCCTCACTAGCACGCCTTGAGTCTAGAAATCAACAATGATGATAGCCTGTCTATTCTTTTTTCCAGCAAAACTCACTTCAGTAAAAATCTTCTGGATTACATCAAATGAGTGATCTCAGATAAGAGGTCCCATACAGAGAAAATATAACTTTCATGGGTAGTCTGGCTTGTGCTGGTTTCCTGGTCAGCATGTTTCTTGTGCCCTCCAATTTGATCATTAGAGATCCTCTGTGAGGTTTATGCATGAGGCTGTTCTCAGAGACTAAGGCAAATCAAAAAGAACCAGCTGATTTCTCAGTGGGCACACATATTTTTAAAAAATCGAATCAGAATATTTCTCCATAGTTGGGTCATTAAGAAGGTGGAATATAAGCACATTTTTATGGCATTAATAATTTTTCCTTCCTTTTGTTACATCCACTTTTAAAGTGTGTAATCAGTGTTTTTTCCTCATCCTACTTTTATTATCATGCTAAGAAAAATGCCAGTGTAACAATGTAAAATAAATGGAACCACTTATTAATATACAAAAGCTACAGAAGAGGGCTGAATTACTGAAGCTATTGTGAGGAAATTTCAGCCAGGTGTTTTTTTTCTCTCCTCTGGTGCAAACCTCCTTAACAACGCACAGTGTGTACACCAGGAATGTAGGTTTTGGTCCTGGATGCGTAATGGGGTAGGAGTGCAGCAGGAGCCCCTGGCAACATAGGAACAGCATCCACTCCCATGGCTGCTTTTCTGACACTGAAACTTTTTTGGGGAGCACAATCTACACTCATGCTTGAGCTAGTGACATAAGTAGAGGCAGAAAATGTACACAAGCTACCTTTAACTGATGAGCGCACGAGTAAATTGGACAAGCACTCAAGTACAGCAAGGAGATTTGCGTCAGTATTTCATTTTGCTGATGCAAGGGTTGTCCTGTAAATTGCACCCAAAAGCAAGCAGAGTTGGTTGGGAATGTTTACTTGTGAAAATGAATCATAAAATGGATTATTAAAATGCACCAAATCCTGAGTTCCTTGTGGGCATGTGTGATTTGTACTCACAGAAACTGCAGGAGCCTTCTTTTTTCCTGCTTTCAAGTAATTAAGAGTGAAATTGTTCAGCCATTTGCATGCAATGGATTTGCTGTTCCCTCACACTGCTGTGTCCTGTTATACATTACACATCCAAGGATTACATATTTTATACACTTTTGATCTTGTGGTGGAAATAAATTTTACAAGCCAGCCAAACTTCTCTTAACCACGTATACATCTGCTGTCTCCCTGAAGCTTGCTGACAGTTAATTGCCTTCACATCTCCTGTAGCTGCACAAGAGGTACTGTTCCCAGTGCCCTTGCAAGGTTACAGCCAGCTCCCACCCCACATGACTAAATCAAAGCATTCCAAAAAACCAAAGGGACAGTCAAGTCTTTGGAATTTCAAAGCAAACATTTTCTGTATGTCTGGTGCTTCAACTCTTGCCAAGTCATTTCTCCTAGGAATCATGTGTTTCGTTTAGCACACCAGCCCAACTTCTGACTCCCTTTTCACTGACAGAGCAGAGGGTTTGATTCTGGCCTGACATACACCTGGATAAATCCACCAAGGTCAACAGAACTACACAGGTATAAATTGAAAAGAAATAGATCCAGATTTGTGCCTGTGTACAGATATGTCATGTGGTAAGAAAGCACTGTGATTTTTCCAGCACATCCATAGCTACACTGACCAGCCATGAGCAGGTGCTTTTCTGGGAATGGGGGGTTAATGTGGCAGCACACTAGGCAGCTTGTGATGCACAACACACTGCTATCCCTCTGAGGACCACTCAGTGTTGCCCTATACATAGGGTGATCTGATATGGGACTGTGCCACACTGCAAGGCAGAGTTGCCAGCTTTGTGCCACTTCACAGACTCAGGGCTGTGTGGCTGCCATCAGAAGGTCAGATCTGACACTGAAAGGGTTAAATTAGCAGGTCCAGACCCAACACTGGGCTTCACTCACCATAAAACCTAAGGACAGGTATCATTTCCCAGCTTAACTCCTACAAGAAAGAGCAGCTTTCTCTCTCTCTCACACACACATGCTGGTCCCTCACACTTTCCCTTCTGTCTTTCCTCTATTCATGCCCACTCCAAGTTTCTTTAAACTGCAATTGGCCATGTCCCCAGCTCTGAGGGAACCCTGTGTCAGGGCAATCCCTGGGAATCTCTCCTATCTAAGGAAACAGAGAGTAGCTAAATTGCCAAAGAACTGACTAGAGATATGGTTATTTCTTTATAGCAGAATCCCCTTTTACCAGCAACTGTGTTTAAGGACTTGACACAATACACATGCTTAACACAATACATATGCTTACACACTGGTGCTTCTGTATTTTATTTCCTGCCAAATAAGATGCTGTATTTCTGAATATTGTGATCCCTCTCTGTGTCTCACTGGAACTTTGGACCTTAGCCTGTGGGCTTGCTACCCTCAACCTCGGAGAGCCCAAATGTGTAGGCACCATTTGAACAAATTTCCCCCCAAATTTCATTTTTTTACTCTCTCTTCATGTACATGTGGCTCTTATTCACATGCAAAAGCTCTGTGCCTAACGACACACAGCCCTACAGTAAATGTAAAGAGGACTGCTTCGTTCCTTAAGGTTTCCAGTGTCCTCTCTCTGCCTTGAGTGCTGTCCCACAATCTAGTTTGCTTTAAAGAATAGCCCTCAAAATACTTTTCAGGAACTTGGTTAATCTGGTATTACTCATGCTTCTAATATTACAAGGAAGACCTTGAATGACATTTAGCTAGCAGGCAGTGTGTAGCTATGGACATAATTATTTCTGAGGTAAGACCTTGAGCTGAACGTGCATATGGTTTACATTTGTTTTTTAAGAGAAGCCCCTAATGAAGCACATTCCCTATCCCACAAGGCATATTAGTCTGCAAAAATGGTGGCGATGAAGTCTTACCATTAATAATTAAATTTTTGTTGCTACCACAGTGGCAATCATTAGGCAATTACCTTTTGTCTTTGGAGCTTTTTGTTCAGATCGGTTTGTAAATAGATCCTTGCTTTCGTGAGCCAGATACATTAAAAATAAAAAAAGAAAAATAGCAAGATACCTCCTGTTCCAGAAGATGCCAAGGACTTCTTCAAATATAATGGGTTCTGCCCCGAGTGCCATAGGCATTTTGTTCATTTTCCTTGATGTATTTATCAACATGCAGAAAGCAATATCTATTACTTTACTACTTTCAAAATTAGTAAGAGAATTTCTGAGGAAGTATATAAACTCTGAATTGATGCAAGGTTATCACTGTCAAATACGTGAAGCTACTGGGATCACTTCTGTGCTTAACGAGTTGCAGTTGGTGAGTCTTGTTCAGAGTGTGTGTCCTAACAACCACCTGCACAGCTCAGTGTTGTGACCTCATGCACAAGTGACCCAGACAGGGGAGGCACAGCTCAGGCACAGGTGTTTTTGGGATATTCTTCATACTGTCACCAAAGGGGAAACTGTGGATGGACTTAGTGGCTGCTGCTGGTCAGGTGTCCTCAACAGAGGCAGTTGTTGACCTGCTGATGCTGTGTCTTCCTTCAATGGAAACATCCCTAGAGAGTCTTGCTTCCCAGGATCCCAGGTGAGCCAGGGCTCACCAGCTCCCATGCAAATGCTTGGAGCTCATACAGTTTAGACCCTGACCTTGCCTCAACACCCTCCCTCCATATGCATGCCAAAATGCAGCTATGAGAACTGGAAGTTTGAAGATATGATGTTTGGTTTTTGCTGCAAGTTTTCTGACATCAGTAACATTTTTGAGGTGCTGTTGCTTTTTGCATTCTTTTTGCTTGCTCCTAAAATCACATTTTTTTTTGTGGAAAAGAAGAAAGAAGAGTCTCTATAGTTTGGATCATAGAAGGCTGTGAGTATGAAACTGTATTAAGAAGAAGCTTGGGCTAAAATTGTTTGTAACCAATAATGAACATAGTCACCTCTTTTAGTATTCACAAAGCTTGGAAAAAGTTTTTTGGTATTTTTTGTTATGCAGCATCATTCTAAAACACCTCTTAGGGAACTAGGTCAGATTTTAGCACTTGTTAAGCAACTCACTTCAACTGTATTTTAGCATATTCAGTGTTGACGGTTTGTGGCTGTGCAATTTTCATCACACCTGGCTCTTACTGTTTATTTCTTAATGGAAACTTTAGTGAAGTGCCTGAAAAAACAATCTGAATATCTGAGAAATGAAAAGTTCTCTTTGAACTTCCTATGAAAAATACCTGTGAAGAGGGAAGGATACTATTCAAAGAGACTTTATGTTACTTTTCAGAGAAAAATTGCATGGGGGAGTTGGATTTACAAGTCCTATTGCCAGGTGAGAATTAAAAAAAAATGGAATGCTGTAGCACTTATTCCTAAACAGTGGAATTCAACAGCAAAGTTAAATATAAAATAAATCCAACAGGATTACAGAAGGGCACAGTAACCCTGTCCCTGCAGTGACCCATGTAATAGCTCTGTGCTGGTGCTTGTGATGACATGTCAGCAATCCCACGTTAAATGTACTTTGAAGGCACATTAGCTTCTCCTCTTTGTGTGTCTGGAGGTTTCCTTCACTCCTTTATGAACACATTTCAGCATCTTTTACCCTCTTCCCCTTACCCCACATTATCCGAGAACAGCATTACGTTGTTCTCTCCTGACCTTCCTCCTCAGCTGACTGCTGCAGTGGGGAAAGTATTTTGAGATACCAGCTAGTTTTTTTCTCTTCTGTTTTTAGCAGAAATTCCTTCACAGCAGCTTGTTTGAAGTAGCTGCTGTGTGCAAGTGCTTTTACAGCCATGTTTGCTTTAATGCTGGCAAACACTAACACAGCTAACACTGTCTTCCTGAGACACGGATGCAGAAGACACAGACAGCCCTAGAGCAGGGATGAGTAGGGCTCAAGGAGCAGGTCTGTGTGCCAGGTAAATACCACCTGGGGTGAGGAAAATCAAATTTTCTTGGTGAACTGTGGGATGGATGGATACGGTGGGATTTTTAACATCTCATTTGACACTCATGAAGTTACATTTTACAGAGTATTTTATATGGGTCCTTGTCACTTTGTTTCAAGTAGCTCTTCCAGAAAATTAATTGTAAAATTCTAGGTTTGAGAGAGCTTGGAACACCACAGCTGCTTCACAGATGTTGTGGGTAGGCAGAGGGAGCCCGTCTGAATGAAAAACCCACAGGTTTCTTATTTTGCGTCCACAATTAAAACCTCCAAGTTTGAAGGCTGGCAAGGGTGAGGGCAATTTTTCCATGAGAAACATAGCAGATGAAGCCTGTTTCCCCCTGGATTATTTCTTTTTCACTTCAGCCCTTCCTCTCTCCATAATCTCCACTTCCCTGTTCTTTTACCTCTTTTGAATTTCTCCAGGTCCCTCACAACCCATGTGAAATGTGGCTAATTAGATAAATAAGAAAAAGGAGTTTTATTAAAATCCACCAGCTCATGCTATGTGCAAATAAAAAAAAAAAGGTACATTTCTCTTGCATGTGTAGCTACTTTCTTTGTGCATACACTTTTCATTTACACAAAACCTTTTCAATGCCTGCATTTGTTTTTCTTGCTGGATAATAACACAAAGTTATTCCTTGTGTCTCAAACTATTCCCTTTCACCATGTGCTAACTTATACAATAGGAAAATGGCCACAGCCGTGTAGAAAGCAATAATAGAAATTATCCATTATTCCTCAGAATCCCATTTGTATTTCCAATCTTTACATTTTATTAAAAAAATCCCAAAGCCCTGGTCCTGGAATTAAATTAATATTCCTGTAATGAATCAATTGCAGCTGAACTGTTTGAAACTCAAAATATAAGTAGAGAGAAATTCCTTTTTAACCCATCATTTTTGTTAGGTATGCACCATACTTCCAGATTTGGAGTTGATGCTGCATACAAATGACAGTGAATAGTCTGGGGTATTTTAAACCAGGGAAAAACTTCATAACTGATGAACACAACTTAAAGTGTATCCTTACAGAAGTCATGTATGGTTGATCCCAGATTTTCTGGGGGCCTCTGATGTGCAGAGAGAAATTCCTCCTTTTCTCTTTTTCTTTTTCCTCTTTTCTTTTAATATTTTAAAATCTGAATCTTCCAAACCTCTGCTCTAAACTAGCAAAATCAACGAGAACAATTAATGGGGGAAAAAAATAAAGCTTATATTCCATTTTACTAATTCAAAAGAGAAAAGATCTCACACTGTGGAACTACTTTAATTTTTGTATTGGGTATCACAGTAACAAAACACGTAAAAGCAAGGTTAAATGAGAAATGAACATGCTCGTAGTTCTGAACAATTCACTAAATATTTCAGAAAAGAGAAGCCCTCACAGTATCAAGCAGGGCCTGTAACACCCTGGTATTACAGCCTCTCTTTTTTTAGGTCTGGAAAGCATAAAAGCAGAGTAATATTTCTTTTGGGAGACTCTGTGTAGCATAGGTTGTGTGGGAGTTTTCTGAAAGTTTGCCCTGATAAATGATTTACTGGGACAGTAGAAAGATCAAGAAAGCACTGAGCTGGCCTCTCAAGACAAATTACTTCCTTCACCCACTCCTTGAAATCCTTTAAAAACTTACTGTAATGATTAATTTTCCAGAATTCTAAAAACTGTTGAAGTCCAGGGCCTATGACTATCTCATATCTCTCCTGGGATAAAGACACTTCATGGTCTTGGACTGAATCCTGCCTGGTGCATCCACATGGTTACTCTGGGTATCCATTTGTTTTACTTGTTACCTGAATTTTCCTACAGAGTCATTGGGGTTTCGATATTTTATAATGCTGCATGTTTTACTACTAAACAAAACACAAAAGAGTGTTTTGCCCTCCTTCTTTATATTTGTTTCATGAAAATTGTTTGTTTCAGTCATAGTAGAGACAAAATTGGACTCACAGGGAGGACAGAAGAGGCAAGTGGGAAGATAATAAAGGCAGAGAAGAGAGAAAAGGGAGATGGAAAGAAAAGTCTGCACATACTTAAGGGGCTCCACTGCTTTTCTGGGGTACTGGTGCCTCACTGGACCCATAAGGAGTTTTGCAATACACATAATAAAGAAATGATGGTAGGAGACACATGTAGAAGAATAATTAAGGACAACGAGAAAAAAAATACAGGAATAATTGTGCCTTGTTAGAGGTATGATAATAAACAATGATATGTATTTCTGGTGATAATGATCCTGCAGTTCACTCTCTCCACTTATTCCAACTCCCCCAACAGTGCCACTACTGTCTAATATGGCATATTTATGCAAAAAATGAGTGAGAAAATGAGATTCCATTATAAAAGCATCAGGTATAATAAGCAAAGCTATGGAAAATAACCTGTTCTGCTTCTGCACCTGTTATTTCCAATGGTTTCCACCACCCACCCATAAACATTAAACATTTGACAAACATTACTAAGTCTCATATTCTCTTGATTTTACTGAAGGAGAAACTAAGGTAGAGAAAAACTTGTCTACCAAGCAGCTGGGTTAGGCACTGGGCCAGCCTGCAGTCACATGCTTTAACTATTTCTGATGCTTTTACATAGAATATTATTAATTACTGGCAATTTGTAGTAGGCAAACCCGTATGAAGTTGTTATTAGCAGTGTGTGAACACAGGGAGAAGACCTCCCCAGAGGAGCTCCCAAACACTCACAGTTTTAATAGCCATTAGAAACTCACATTGGCAACAAAGATCTTTTAAAACATTGCTCCCGTACTAATCTTGATGATGGCAGATGATTAGTCAGCAAACCCAAGCTCGGGGACTGCTTACTGAGCAAGGAAAATCTCGTATCCACACTGCGGCTGTGACTGCAGGCTGGAGTGCCTCGCAGTGCTTACAAAAGCAACTACAAAAATATTTTCGAGACCTTTAGCAGACTCTTGCAGGACAGCTAATCCACCTACCACTACTGGGCTGATCAACTCTCAAAACCGGGGAGGAGAAAAGGTGCTGGTGATGCAGACACTGCCAGCGGGGCACTCAAAGGTCAGGCTTTCATTCCCTATTTAGCAGTAATTTGGTATGTAAAGGCTGCACAGCCTTTGAAGCTCAGTGCTGCTGTTTTTAAAGGCTCCCATCAACCAGCCCATAGTGTAACTGAAGCAGAAACAGCAGTGTAATAGCAGACACAGTATTTATTCTTCTTGCAGAGTCTGCAGTTCTCTGACACGTCTGCTTGACTCTCCTTTCATGGCGGGCAAACCTCCCGTCAGGAACCAGTTAACAGGGACAGAGAGGAGCAGCACTGACAAGCAACAGCTTTGGAGGAAGGCAGTCGTGTATTTAAAAAAGAAAAACCACCACGAAGAAGCCCACAAAAAAGCCACATTATTTATTTTTCTGGGAGGTGAGTGGGAAGAGTTTCAAAGCATGGCTGTTATGCTATTTTGGCACAAAATGCACTTTTCCAAATTCAAATCTTCCATCAGGCTGGCTTGGAAAATGACTTGTGGTTTATAACCATGGCTTGTTCCCTTCAGGTTTGCCTCATCTTCCAGGTTAAAGTTGCAGCTGGTAGTGTATCTGAGAGAAGGGAGGAGCATGTAAGAACCAGAGTATTCCCAGTGCGTTTCCACTGGCTGGCCCTGGGATCTGCAGGTAGTAAACACAAGCACTTTCCCTAAAAGGACCTTGCTTGGCAGGATGCCAAGGGAAAAAAAAGGGACTATTGCTGAGGTGGGGAGCAAAAAGAAGTTATTCGCTGGCAGAGGAGAAAGGAAAGAAGGATGCTGAAAGGGTACTGGGCAGCTGCTTTTCCGGCTGCTATGGGAGCCAAGGGAAGAGCCTTTGATCTGCTGAGCAGGCCTGGGCTTGCCGCCAGGACCTACATCCTTTCTCCAGCACTGACAGCAGGCTTCCTTGCTAGCTCCTCTCTGATTGCCGAGTCAAAAAACAAGTGACGTAATTCATACAGGGACCTCACTGAAACGTTTCTATTATCACCAGCTCTGCAGAAAACATATGCTACAGATGCCTCAATCTGAAATTATCTTCTTGTCCAAGGCAGAACAAAAAGGCAAAAAAACCCATGAGGTCCTCTGGATTACATCTTGCAAAGCCTCATAAAACCCCTTCTGGCATACTGGGGGATTAAGCAAACCTATTGGTTCTACAGGGGAACTACCATGTCTGCATAGCACCTTGGCCAAGCAAGCCCTCCTCCAAGTGTTTAAGTGTTATTACCTCTTGTGACTGGGAGATTGAAATAGGAATACTGATTCCAAACCTAATATAGCTTCCAGTCCAGTACATCAAATGCCATCAAGATGGCATTTACTAAAGAATGAGCTGTTTCAGAATAATTGCCAGCAAGGTTTAGTTTAGAGTGATGTGGAGACCACCCTGCTTGATCTGTGGTGTTGCCCAAGAAAGGGGGACATGAAGGCAGCAGTGCTTCTCAGCTCTCAGACCAAAACAACCAGAGTATAGAGAATTTCCTCCAGCATGTCTTTAGTCCTTGCTGGCGTAACATGCTGTTGCCATCACTGCAGGTAAATTCTGCTTGGACATGACCCAGGCTTACATCTTACTCCAGAACCAGCCAGAATGTGAAAGTCTCATCACTTGAAGCACAGAAACATGCTATGGTCTATGAAGCAGAATCGTATGTTTTTGCATGATTAAACCAAAAGTTTGCTTTACCTTCCTTGCAGCACAACAGCTTTTGCACTGTTGTTTCCCCTTCCTTTTGATGCTCACCATCACTACTGAGAGTACAACCTGGCAAGATACTGGAAGTACTAACTCAGGAGTTTGGATGGTGCAATAAAGTTAATGCAACCAAGCATTTCTATTGTCTCAATAATGCTTCCATCTTGCTATCAGGTACTGGTTGCTCTGTGTTAATGCTGCTTGCATGGCAGTGGCAGCTTCTCTCAGGCAGGGTCCCCTGCAAGATTAGGTCTCCCCTAAGCCTTCTTTTCTCAAGGCCAAGCAAACCCAGTTATTTCCTCATATGGCAGACTTTCAAATCCTCTGATCACGCTTGTTTCCCTTCTCTGGATGCTTTCCAGCCTGTTCACATGTTTTTAGTCCATGGAAAGTTCCAGAAGACACTACCTCCCTCCCTTTCCCCTGAGCCGCCTGCCACACGAGCTTTGAGTGAGCTGAAGTTTGCTCTTCTAAAGTCTAAAACCTTTGGTTTAGTACTAACCTTCAGCAAGCCCAGCCAAATCCCAAACTCCACAATGCTGTGATCACTATAGCCAAGGCTACCACTGACCAAGATATTTCAAAGCAGGTTTTCTTGGTTTGTGAGTCCAGCAGTGCCTCATTCCTGCTTGGCACATCTCTTACATTTATGAGGAAGTAATCCTCTTAGGCACTCCAGGAACTTGATGGATGACATGTGAGCTGCTCTCCTGTTCTTCCAACAAATGTCTGGACAGCTGAAATCACCCACATGAACCAGGTTCTGATAACCTTCCAGAGCTTGCTTAAGTGACCCAAATATGGCTTTGTTGGTCTTATTGTCTTGGTTTGGAGGTCAGTAGAAGTTGCCTACTGAAAGATCCCCCTTGAAGAGAACTTCTCTGATCTTGACCCAAAGGCATTTTGTAGGGCTGCCACAGTTGCCATGGTTGACTTCTACGCATCAGAAGTGCCCCATAACAAAGAGCAAGACTCCTCCACTTCTGCCCTTCCTGTCTTTTTGAAACAGCTTCTAGCCATCCACCACAATCCTCCAGTCATGTGAATTGTCCCACCATTTTTCAGTTATTCCTATGAATAACTCTGCTCTTGATGAAACCCTTAGTCCCTGGTGCCACTTGGGGCACCATTTTAAATCTATGGTGCTGTCTGCTGCTGTTCATGTGGACAGAACCTGCAAAGACTTTGTGCTTTTTTGCCTCCCCTCTTTCAGACATTGAGAAGGCATTTTAAACACAAACATATTTATGAAGTTTGGGTGTATTGAGAAAAGAACAAACAACAGAATACCAGCAATGAGTTTTGAAATCACTGGCTAAATTTTGCCTTCTAGCACACACAATCAATATTTATAGAGTTTTTTTGGAATTTATGTACCTGGAACCCAGGTTTTTTTTCACTTGTGAGTCTCAATTTTGTGCAATTACTTACTAGTCTGATGTGATATCCTTTGCAATTCCTTAGTAGATTTTAATTTAATTGAAAAAAAATTTATTCTAATTTATTTGCATCATTGCTTCTTGAACTCACAGAGTAAAAACAAAACTAAATAGTTTTGCACATTTCATAAAAACAACAGATTTTCTTCCCTAGCCTTCTGCAATTCAATTTCAGCATTTTTGGCACACTTGTATCAAGCCCACACTTTAAAATAAAATGTCCATCAAATAGAAAAGAACAACACTGATCAGGAAAGAAATTACGTTCTCCATCTTCCAACTGCACATTGCAAAAGTTGCAGCTTCCTAAAAAGGACAACTTTGAAAAAGTAGTTGACAATTTTTAAGAGAACTGAACAATGAGATTTTCTTCTATGTAAATACTTGAATCTTAATTTTTAATTTGTCATCAGTAATAAACACAGGAGTGTTTCTACATGTCAGTAGATGGGTTTACAGGAACTTATCACATAACTAGAGATAATGCTGCAGAACAACTGGAAACACGCCGCAGCAAAGTGCTCCTCACTCTCTGCCCACAGCTGCATGGAGGGTTAAACTGAACAAGTCAGATGAAGGATTTGTTAGAATTATCACATGGCAAGGTATTAAAAAACTGCAATTTGGCCCAAAGAGGTGACACAAAAAAATCATTTTGTCATGACAGGCTTTGCCTCCCATTGGCTTTTTGAAGGTGGAGGCACATGATGACTTGTTTTTTCTTATGGTTGGGAAGTAGGTGTCCACAGCCTCCAACAGCCATTGTCACTCACCTTCTTGATGCTGTGTCAGCAAGAACCATCTGGACCTTCCTTCTGGAATTCAGGGCCAAATAGCCCAAATTTGAAGATCAGAAGGAAGACCTAATGCCAGTAGTTCTTCATCTAGTAGCTCTTCTTTCTATCCTGTTCCCATGCCTGTGACTCTGGCAAATGACTCATTCACTTGAAGAGCATCACATACTTAGAGAGCTTTCTAAATTGGTACCATCCAGATCCTGCTTAGCAAAGCAGGCTCCTGGGACATAGAGCTGGGACTCAGCCTGCTGGAGAACCAGATCAGGCTATATGCTTTTGCAATCTGGTGGTAATAGAAACCAGCAGGATATCTCCTAGGCCTCTTCTTCAGCCTGTTGTCAGTTCTATGTGTCTAGTATGTAACTGGCATCAGACAAAGGGAGGAAAGCCTATAGAGTCAGAAATAGAAAACACTCGCTAAACCAGATGCCTTGCAGCTATCATAGTTCCCACTTATTTTTGCACATCTTTAATAATTGCCAATCTGAAATGGAACCAGCTGACAAGCTGCAATATATAACAAATATGTTCATGTTTATATATGTCCCTAGTTTCCTTCCCCAAAAGTACACGTTTGAAAAGCCTCGTGTTGTGCAGCCTCACCCAAACATCTGCAATCATTTATGGACTAAAGCAGCCTGCCATCTCAGCCTAGGTTTTTCAGTGCACACTACAACTGATGTCATTTTGGTATTTTGTATTTTCAAAAGAAACAAACATGTTTCCAGGCAAACCACATCACAGAACATGCCACGGTTATCAGTTCAAAGAGCCTCACTGGCTCAGCAGCTAGGGCTGTGTTTCATCTAGTCTTCCTGAGGTCAGGCAGGGAAATGTTAGTCCAGGAACACACATCTGTGTGTATATACAAACAGCTTCAGTCTTCAGTTGTTCTCTCCTCTGCCCCCTGAAATAATCCTCTGCAAAGCACAAGGGTTGTCAAGCACAGGCTTGGCCAAGGGTAGACTTTCATATGAATCATGCTACATTCTGGAGTGGGTGTGTTTGGTGTGTCATTTTAGGGATGAAGGAAAACAGACTGATGGAAATGGAGATTGTTACTGCACTGTGCCATCACATTACTAAAAAGAGATCCCTTAAACTTATATACAAAAGTGTGTTCTGCTTATATTTTGTCTTTTTCATAGCCAACACGAGAACTAGGGTAATAAATATACTCCCTAAGGATCCCAGACTGTGTAAATAAGACAGGATTTGGGGTGGACCACTTAAACCTTTGCTTCTCCAATTTAGCAAAAGAAGCTAAACATAGTTTGGGTTCCCAAAGGACCCATCATGGATCCAGGCTCCAGTGAGTAACAGTGATTAGTCTGGACACAGCAGAGGCAAAATAGAACTGCCTCTGGGGCTGCTCCTGACTGACCTGAACATGGTTTGAGTCAGTAACCTCATGCAAATCCTGGGCTGAGGCCTATGAAACTTTTCTGAAGCAAATTCAGCTGCATAAATGAAACTAAGGTGTCCTAGTAAAGGGGATGAGTGGACACTAACACCTCAGCATCAGCAGGCATTGATTAAACACTTTGATGACTTTGATGACAGGCTAACAGTGCTAAAGCTCCATCAAGTTCTGAAGGCATCCAGTAAATTTTCCAAAGAATATCCTTTACTGAATTTAGAGGAATAAACTCTTCAGGGGACTCAAAGGAGTGAGGAGTTTTTAATATGTAAATCCTTTGGATTTACCTTGCTAAATGGGTTTGAACATAGCTGAGATAGGGAAAATACACTGTAGCAGAAATGTAGAGGTTGTATTTCAGATGAGGTAGAAGGGCTTCAGTTTCAGAAGACCATAAATATCAAATGAAATATTTTAATACCTTGATATAACAAACTCAGATAGAAATGAAGAAAACATAAAAGATGGCTGTAAGAGTGACTCAGAGTTTTACCCTTGGAAATCAGTCCCTGTGATGCCACTGGGACTACTATCCAGTGCTTCTCTTCCCTGTTTGTGGTCTGACATACAAAGGCATGCACTGATGTGACTAAAATAAATTTTATCATAGATTATATGTCCTCATGAAAGGGCTGCAAAGGGTGGGAGGCATTCAAAAGCACAGGTATCTAACAATGTGTTATTAAAGGAGATCTATATGAGCTTTACAAGCCATATTTTCCCAAGGGCAAGCTGATCTTTTTTTTCCTTGTTCTTACCATTGAAGATTTCTTTTCACAGACGCAGATCCTGAAAGATCCTAGTGAGAAATGACTCTTCATGTTACAAATGCCTCCTCTGCTGTCCTTACAATCTGCCTGGCAGAGCCTTTTGAGCTTTAAGGTAACATCACAATGTTTAGTTTTGAATGTAAGTCATGCTTGGCATTTCAGATTTTAACTGTTTGTAGTGCAAATATGACAGCTCCAATGTCTGCTGTTGCACTTTGGTCTTAAGAGGTATTCACCATGGTTTTATGTTTTGGATGATGACAACATATTTCTTCAGGTCCATAAAACAGTTTGTTTTGGATATCTGTACTTAATGGAGGACAGTTGCTACAGCCACAAGCTCCTGTGCAGCTTCTACCCATTCCCCAGCAAGCCAGTGTTCTGCAGGCCAAACATTAGGATTCATCATAAAAGCTGCTGTAGAAAAAATGTCATTTCCCATCACTTCAGTCCTGCAATGCTGTTGCAGAAGAAACACTTGCACTACTCAGGAGCTGTGAGCAAGTCACACACAAATGACACATGGACATGTTTAAAAGTCTGTAATGGAAATGTCCCCATTGAATGGGTTGTTCACAAAGGATCACTTCAGCTCCTTTCAGAGCATGTATTAAGGAAAAGGTTTGATGGTAGTTGTCTTCAGTGGTAGCAGTTTTTTTCCCCCTTTCTCTCTCTTTTTTATTATTTTTAAAAAAATTTAATCCATATTCACAGCACGGGTCTGGAAAACAGCTGTATTAGCAGAGTTGGAGGTAGAAAGAAACTGAAACTGGACCAAGGATACTGTATGACAATATCACTTCTGAAGACAGCATGCTACCACTAAAGTCCAACTTTAGGTGTGCAGAGAGCCTCTGTCTTTACACTGACTATGAGAACAGCCCAGGGAGTTTTATTTTCCTAATCTGAAGTTGGTTTTATAATAACTTTTACTTCATATTGTAGGAAGTATCAAATTTATACTTATACTGATTTTTACCTTCAAAATGTGGAGCAATTAATTACTTTGCAAGCAAGGAATCACACCTGACTTCGCTGAGATACTGATGTTTAAACAGAGTTGTAAAACCAAACCTACTTGAACATCTGGTCTGCACAGAGATTTCTGAGACTTTCATCTATCTACGTCATGAAATACCTAAATACAGTTCTCCTTCTCTACGCCAGTAGTTGAGGCAAGAGTGTGATCCCAGTTCTCTCAGGGTTCTTTCTTACCTATCGGAAGAAAAAGGTTTACTGCCTGGATAATTCATGTATGGTTCTGTTTTAATTAATCAACAATTAAACACCCACCTCTAATAACGCCCAGATCTTTTAAAAGATCTTGACAATGCAAGTCATCCACCCGGATGTATGAAGCGTCTTCTATGTTCGCCACTGTAACAATGCCAAGATCCTCTTTTTGTGCTGGTGAGCTCTGTAAAGCTGACACACCTAAGAAGAGAATAGGCTCATCTCCATTAGATCTTACACACCTGCAATAAAACTGTTAGGAAAAATAGTTTTGTTGCAGAATCCTTCACCTTGGCAGCATTGTGAAAGCCAGAGATACACAATTTAATGTTGGGCTCAGCTGGGATTTACTTTGATATTCATCAGTGAAAGGGTGATTTTTACAGAATACCCTTTTGAGAATAGAAAGAACTTTGAAGTCTTCTGCTGAAAAGACAGGTGAGCTGATCTTTGCTTCATATTCCACAGGTGACACTCAGTGTAATGGCTGTGGAAAGTTAAGCGCTGTTTCAACAACAGAAACTAAAAGCAGTCAGTGCAGAAGCATTCATTACATGCACGGAAGAAGCAGACAGTGACTCTCCACTTTAATCCTTTGTCTTGGAAGGTCAGCAGTGAATTGGAGAAGCTTTCCACCTGCCCCAGCATTGTGTGAAGTGTAATGGAATTGGGTCAGTTTTTTCATTGAAATGTTCTTCTAGAAGATACTGGCATAGATTCACTTTGGGGCTGACTGTGTTTTCTTTCAAACAGTTACTGCAAATTGAGCATCTGCAAGAGCCTCTGTATGGAGAGCCCAGGGGATGCACTTTTCCTGGTCGTGGCCAGCTGAAACTTCACGGGCAGAGGGCAGCCAGACTTTTAGCAGGCATAAAATGCAGGTATAGCTGCGGAAGGGGCAGCCTATCTCCAGTAAGTAGATAACCCACTTGCTTCTTTCCTATCTGGGTATCCAGATTTCCTTCCATGGAAGACTAGATCAGCTGGGGAGATGGTTGCAGCCTGGTCATTTTCCACATGCAGGACTCTGAGGAACCAGGACTCTGAGGGTACATGGACTTTACTAGTCAAGACACAGGCACTCTGACCGAGTATGGGCCTGTGTGGATGGACCAGGAGAAAAGACTCCTTTAATAAACAAGTGAAAAAGGTTACTTTTCTATTGCCTGCTATCTCAGTGTAGAGATACACTGAACTGCAAGGCTCTAGTATTGTGAAGAGATGTAAAAAATTTACTGGAGGGTGAGTGGGTGTTATGCAGCAACTGCTTGGTACAAAGAAGCAGTACATTGGAGTCAGCACTGAAAATCGGTGAAGAACACCAACTCTTTCAAATATCATTAGAATGAATGGTTTCACCATTTACATTTTGTAGAGTCATGTCACCTGAACATTTTTCTTTGGCTAGAAACCTCACACTATTTACAAACACTGTGTCCTGAGGCACTCCTTTCTCCAGTAGAACAATAACTCCCTCTGGTGTTTGCCTGCTATTGTTACTGCCTCAGCCACAGCCCTGGGAAACCCTGACAGAGGAAGGAAACCCTGTCAGATGATGTATGAGCACTCTTTCCTTAACCGATGGCATTTTACACTTTGGGCAGAAAGGCCATTGCACCCACAGGGCCGGCCCCAGAGGCGCTCAGGTCGGAAGGGAATATCACTGCATCGGGAAAAGTGGAATGCCGAACTCCGCTGCTGCCGAGGGCTCATGCTGCCAAAGACTCATTTACATGCTCCCTGCATTTATTTAATTACATCAACAGTAGGTTTATTGCAATGTGTCTGGATGCTTTATTTGATGAACGCTGGAACTTACCAATCCAGTCCCGAGAGGGTTGGGATACACATAGGGACATGTCAAATGGCTGGATGATAGTTCAGAGTTAATGAATTGCTGTGCTCAGCTCTTGGGACAGACAATGTGGAACTGTCATTCAGCTGCAAACATATTTACAGGAATGCTGCCACAGCTTTGAGGCTCAAATCTGACCTACAAGTAAGTTACAAGCTCACATCTGCAGGCAGAGGAAGCAAAATGAGATGCAAAAGAATTAAGCTCCTGCCCTTTGGACTAGACGTTATCTATCTATTGACATAATATGCTGACTGTCAATTTTCTTAATCTAAAATTTACTAGAAAATCTAAAATTTTAGTCTTAAATATATATTGCACAATAATTTTAAAGTACACAATAATTTTTTTTCAGATTTCAGCTGTAATCAGATGATGAAAACAAATCTCAAGACAAGATGAAAGACACTAAACATTTGAGTTATGCATTTCGCCAAAGACAAGAGGCTATTTTGATGGGCTGTTTAATAGAAATTTCTTCCTGGAATCATTCAACTGGATGCTCACTCCAAACAGCCCAGAGGCTTTTTACATTTGACCTAAATGTCTGGATTTTTTCTCTTTTCTTCAGCATATCACAGAACAGGAATCTGTAAGCTGATTATTGTTGCTTAATTCACTTCTGAATGCAAACATCTTTGCATATTTCAGACACTGCTATATATAGAGCTGAAATCAGAAAAGCTAAAAGAGCTTGAAAGCTCAATCTAAATCCCAACTGTCTGGCTCCCTGGCCAATGCCTTGTATTATACAAAGTGTGTAACCAACCTACACCTTTGATGTAAACCAACTCTCTTTTAATGTGCTGTAATCTCTTATTCCCTTTGTCTCTCAAATAATAATCCTCTTGCACATGGTAATCCTCAAAATCACATATGCTCTTTAAAGCTTTTCTTTTGGAAAGTGTTCACACCCATTTTTCTGGGCACTGGCAACTAAATATTACAGAAAACCTAATTCTTCTGACTTTGATCAAGACAGTCTGAATTTTTCATATTCCACATTTACTGCTTGGCTGGAACTGGGTCAACAAAATGAGTAAACAGTTTCTAGTTGTCCAACAGAACAACAGTGTGCGGACTGTTTGTTTGGCCAAGGCAGAGGCACAAGATGTTTGGGAGAGTTAACAGGAAACAAGTAAAATGACATTTTTTATTTGGGTTATAAAACAGAAAATGAAGTTTAGTCGTCTAGAATGATTTAAGAACATGTTCTCCTGGACTATTAAAACAAGCTAGTAAAAGAAATATTCTCACCTCCTCAGCAGTAATAATCATGCCCCCTAGCACTGGCTCCTGGACACTTACAAACATGCTACTGGCTACTCAAAGTTTCATTACTGTAAGGTTATATATTTTTAGATACTGCCACCTTAAATCAGAGGTAGAGGTTGAGACTAGACTTACTTAATCAGATCAGCATGTTGATTTAAATGATCTAATAATGACAAAAGGTGATGACTAGAATGGAAGTCGCATCAGGTCAGATGTAAGATCCTAAGTGACATAAACTGCATTAATCGCAGGACATGATGAATAAGAGTTCAAAAAGAGAGATCTTTTAAAAGGTCTTAGTAAGACCTTTGTATTTGTTGGCAAATGTGCACATTGCCATCAGGAATTCTTAGCAAGCTAGGAGGAGTGCTGAGGCACAGTTTGCAGTGATACAACAGCACAACCTGCTGATCAGACCACCTGGTATTGTCTGTCCAAGCCCAGCCAGTTTCCCTCACTCACTCCCCAAAAGACCAAGCACAGAAATTTCTCCTGGTTTGCTTTTTACAGAGAGTAGGGTTTGCTGTTCTGTCAGCAGGGCAGATCCTGGTTCTACTTCTGATGTCTAGGGGCGTTTTACTTTTTTGCCCTTGTTGGGAGGTGCTTCCCCCCATCCTTGGGCAGGTGAAATACCCCTCTGTGTTGATCTGTCCTACACAGACATGTTATCTCCCCTCTCCTGAGCCATCAGAGCTGGCAGAGTGAGAGATCAGTCCTGGGCTCTGGGTCAGCTGCTGACTCACAGCAGCTGCCCTGGGGATGATGGATACACAGACCTGAGCTGAACAGCACAGCTCTCTGGCATCTCCGGTTGGTGTTTCACTGTGCTTGTTATCTGATCCTGTCACTACAAGAGGCTTAAAGTTGCTCCTGAAGTCCTGTGGAACTCTCATTCTTGTACAAAATCAAATAATTTTGCACTTTCTTCCTACTGATTATAACCTATACCTCATGAGTCACAAACCAGAACACAAACTTCCCAGTTTTGAGAGTCTGAGGAAAGGGATCTTGATGATCTCTCAACCTAAGCAGCTTTGAACTTCTGATGTTTAGGGATGCTTCACAGACCTGCAGGTCCCTCTTTGTGGTAGCACATGTGTGGTAGCTCAAAGAACATCACCCAGGCATAACAAGAACAATAAATAGTACCAATAAACACTCCAAGCTGAAGTGGGCTGCATGTGGGAATCAGGCAGTACTATTTCTAAAAGAAAGGCAGGAAATTAGGCTCTCTTATATAATTTCAAATGTTTACAGTAAATCAGCAAAATTAATGGTTGTAGCAGATAGAAACTCTGCTCTGACTGAGAAATTCACTATACTCCAAGCAAACTAGCCAAATATTAATTTCCTTACAGCTGTTTTCACCATTTATTTCTTTGATTTCCCAAAACGATGTCAGCTGAATTTTCTCATGAGTGCAAACATTTGTGTTGCAAAAAATAAGAAACTCAAGGATTTAATCCATTTTTAGGAAATAAAGTTAACTTATCAACTATAAGTGCTAATCTTCTCATCTCACATGAAATCCAGACACTTCAGATAGATATAAAACACTTAGGTAACTTGACTCTTTGCACAAAGATTTAGATTCTAAACATTGACAGCAAACACCTGTCAAAAGGAACCAGGTTTAATTTGGTGAGCAGAAAAAAAGGGAGGTATAACACCAAGGTTACATCCCTAGGAAGATGCTGCACAAATTTTTTCATGCAGATGTATCAATGCATATAAAAAAAAGTAACCTCATCTCTTCCATTGCTCTCTCTAAGGAGGATCAAAAGTCCAGCCATCAGAGGGAGAAAGCATCCATCCTTGCTTTCTTTAGTCCTCACCTAGGTGATGACAAACAACACTAGTCTGCCAAATCTTAATTAATTAATCACTTTCCCAATCTTTGTTAGCAGTGTATTGATTAGACAAGCACAACTATTAAATTTTGAAATATGTTCCTTTGTTCAGTTTCTGAACTTTTAAAATCTGTGCGTTCACTCCTAAATCACTGCTTTAATGTTGATTGAAAGACATTTTCTTGAGGTAACTATATATATTAAAACAATTTTAAAAGATCTTAATTGAAATGAGGTTAAATGAACAGAAATTAAAATAGAAACAAATTTAAAACTATAGAATAGATGCTATTACTATGAGAAAAAGAAAACTTTAGTATCCAGATGGGAAGCTTAATGTTATCAGCACTCACAAGAGTAGAATCAGAAGGTCTAGAGTAAAACTCAAGTTCCAATTCCCTTTTTATTTCCACTTTTTCATCAGTGATACAGGGCTAATCATCCTTACTGTTCTCATTTGTGGCTTGTTGCAAGGATGAAAAATACAATGTCAATGTTGAGTACTAGTATAATTAGTTTTAAAAGTGGGAATGGAATAATGAAGATACATCATAAAAGTAAAGAAATTGGGTATTTGAAGCCATAAATGCACAACACTGAACACATCCAGAAATAGTAAAAATCTGGTGAGGAAAAGGAATGAATCTTTTTTTCTTCAGTAGCAATGAAGCAAAATTTCAGAAATCACAATATGTTTTTTTTTTTTTTTTTCCTGACATATTTACAATAAAGGTAGGTCCATTCTGAAAATCTTTATGGAACAATTTTTGAAAGTTAGTACTATCACAAGTGCAACTGTCTTTTGATGCATGTATGGGTAGAGTCTTAAGATTTTCGCTTTACAGAAGAGTGGTTGTATAGACAAAGAACAGGAATATGTAACTAGTAAAATTTTGTAGTTAAGTGGATTGTAAAACAGCTAGTGATACATGAAAAAAAACCTACAAAGTTCTTTTTAATTATGTCTCTGTATTAAAAAGTTAACTCTTCCCACCTGAAGAGTTCATGGAAGACATAAATAGCATAATAGCATAACTAACCACAGAAGAAGAAAAAAATGTCCTTAAAATATTAAAATTAACGTCAGCAGAAGCCATCAGCCAGAGTTTAAGATAATACACTACAAGCATAATTGGCTTATTATTTTTCCAGGCAGTCAGTAGAACAAGATGAATGACAAACCTTGCAAGTTACAGCAGTTTATCAGTTGCTTATGAACTAGTTTAACCATATTGCCCTATAAAAGGGTATATCTATATGTCAGGCAAAGAACTCGCTCCCTTTTTTGAGTCACAGACATCATCTGTTTACCTCTTCAGTGGATTTTTAGGATTCACTCCACTGACAAATATGGGAGTGAAACACTTTGGAAACTTTGTCCCTTTAACTTTTTTTACTCCTAATCTCAGCAAAACTTCACAGCAGCAAGCACCTGCTCATCATTCAAAACAATGTTGCTTAGTGGCCTTTGGCAAGTTTCCCTTCAGAAGAGACAGTCAAAATTAATCCTACATTTACATTTATGGCTAAAACACAGAAGTTCCAACAGAACTCCTTTTCCTATTCTAAATCAATATGAAGGCTTAAACTCCCATGTGATTTTTGGTCTAATTTCATTTGTTTAGGTTGCAGGAACAGGCACTGATGTAGTTATTTTTTCAAAAGTAAGCTCAAGGTCATCTTAAATTCTATTCTAAAAAAAAAAAAAAACCAACCTTAGAAGAAATTAAGCGAATCAGGAATACAACATGGATAACCTGCAGCAGGGTATATGAAACTTGCTATTTGCTATGGATGTGTCAGGGCTTTTTATGACCTGAGGACCCCTCTGTACATTATGTAAAAAGAGGATAAGACCAAAATGTCAGAATTTTAAAAGTGACTCTAAAACTATTAGATTTTGGATGCTGATACGCTTTACCTGCATGGTGCTACACATTTCTGTTCTGACTGATTAAAATGTGAAAGAATTTTAAAATGAACCAACAGGATATCAAAAGTGGAACACCATGATACCATAAGTTTGCTTGTGTACCAACCATACTGCTGATAAAAGATGGAAAGTGGCTCAGTGGGCACTTCCTCCAGCTCTCTCAGTACCCTTGGGTGATCCCAGCCAGCCTCATAGATTTGTGTGTGTCTCAGTGATGCAGCAGGTCACTGACCGTTTCCCCTTGGATTATGGGGCCTTCACTCTGCTTCATCCCTGTCTTCCAGTTCAGGGGCTGGGTACCTGGAGAACAACTGATCTTACAGTTAAAGATTGAGACAAAGAAGGCATTAAGTACCTTGGCCTTTTCCTCATCCACGGGGATGTTGTCCTTTCTATTTCAAAGTAGCATTAAAACCTTCAGTTAAGATATGCAGGTCTATCACTATGTCAAATCCCAAGCTTTTAACACCAAACACACGATCAGTGTTGTCAGATCTGTCAAAATTCAACAACTTCAGCAGATATTAAATGCAGTAGCACCAATTCTGTTGTTGGCAGCTGGTTGGCTCTAGCAGTGCTTGCCGCAGGACCAAGCCTCTCTGTGAGGGCTCTAAGCCTTCCAGTCTCCTTTTGCTCCCAGCAGTCCCTTGGGGTGACCTTTTGGGCTTTTCACCTTCTCTAAAAGACCCTGGGAGAGCCTGAGCACAGGGCAAGCTTTCTTGATGATGGAGGGATAGTGAAGGGATTTAACAGGTGGCTGGTGGCTTGACTTTCTGTTTAATTGACCATCCTAATGCTGCTGAGATCAAATTATAGTGTTTACAGCATGTTATGAAACACTAGTTTGGACAGGCTATTTTTCATTATTACTGAAATCAAGTAACTGAATGCAAAGGACAGCTGTGCGAGAAACGTATTTTGTAGCCAACACTGTATTGTATTACACTATTTTGTCAAAAGGCACTCAGTGAATGCCAGGGGGTGTAAGTTTTCACTGCATCAAGACTTCTGAAGCCCCATCTTTTCTGAATAAAGACATATTATGAGAAAAACAACAACAAAAAAATTGAACTTCAGTTTTCAAAGAATTTCTTGTACAGTTGCTACATGCTCAACTCTTTATGGCTCCAGCTTTAAAACCCTAAAACCAAATATATATATATATATATGTAAGACTTATGAAAGCTTTTCATGCCAGAAATTGATAATTTCAACTTTGATACATCAGGCCCTTAAAGGATTTGAAAGAAGCAGCTGCACAGAACAATTAGGCAGCTGGAGATCAACCTTCTGCAGCAATATAAAGCTCCAGTCTCTGAGCCTGCAGGGATATGCGATATCAGATTTTAAGTAGTGACGTCTTAACATGCAGAAGAGCTGTCACTGCTGTTTTCAGTTTCAAGAAGGAAATTATTTCTGGGGGTAGAGCCAAATTTAAGGAGGAAACATTCTGGGAGGGTATTAAGGCTAAAGCTGGAAGCTCTTTGAAATGGTAAACATGTTTGAAACAGCAAAGTTTAAGTCTTTATTTTAAACATTACCTAT
The DNA here is from genome assembly GCF_041296385.1 of Aphelocoma coerulescens. Taxonomy (NCBI): domain Eukaryota; kingdom Metazoa; phylum Chordata; class Aves; order Passeriformes; family Corvidae; genus Aphelocoma; species Aphelocoma coerulescens. The sequence continues at coordinate 117,204,497 of NC_091015.1, read as the reverse complement.
CACTACTTCTACCTTTCCCAAAATACTTGAGTTTTGACCTTGTTTACACTGCATTCTAGTGAATTTGTGTGCAATAAGGCTTGCAACTCAAAGGAAAAATGGAAACAGCTTATGGAATCAACTTTATCCCAGCCTTTTTAAGTCTCTGCATTTAAAAAAAAGTACTAGCTTTCTTTATGTTTGAGATTTTACTAGGATGATTGGTTAAATCTGTAGGCCATTAAATACCACACAGAGAGCATACAAAAGTGCTCTACATGTACCAGCATTGGATACTGGAAAAACTTAGCAACCTCTCTGAGAACTAGTCAGGTACTATAGGATTCCCAACGGTGCATAGCTGTATTTGCATCTTCTGCTTATAAACAAACTCCATATGACAGTGGAAATAACTTAGAGTCTCATTATTAACACAAATTGTTACAAAATCCGAACATTGGAGATCCCAGAGGAAACCACACACAGAGAGGCATAACTTAAACTAAATTGAAGTTGGGGAGAAATCAGAGGACAGATTAGTTATGAAGTCTATATTACATATTTTCCTGTGTAATCAATATAGCCATCTATCTGCACATAATACATAAGATTTCCTTGAGGATGCTCTCAATATATGACCTGTATTCAAAATGTAAAAAAAAATCACAGCCCTTATAAGCCTTAACTTAGCCCAATTGGCTATTTCTTCACAAAAAGAATTGGCTACTAATTCAGTAGAGATTGGGGGTAGGAGGTGATCACCTCCTACATGCAAAGGAGAGCTCCCTGTGGCTTCAGTTCTACCTCAGCACTTAACCAACCAAATAAGCATCTCCTGCCAGAGACCTACGAAACACGTCCAAAGCAAGCAGGCATGCTCCTGCCCATGGTAGGGGGTTGAAACCAGCTGATCTTTAAAGTTCCCTTCCAACCCAACTGGTGATTCTGTGTCTTTCCAACACCTGCAGGAAATTGCTCTTTTAACACCACACAGGAGATTTCTGTCAAATGCAGAGAAGAATCCAGCTACCTAAGGTAGCTTTTGTCTGCCTTCCTGAGCAATTTTCACTCACAGCTTCTTCATCAAAAAGCTCTCCAGTCTTATTTATTTCTATCCTGTCCTGTTGAGTCACTTTGAATTTCCCATGTTTTAAAAACCAACTACTTCAAGTTAAAGTCTAGTAAAATTTATCTTTCTAAGTTTTGAAGCTCTTCTGGGCCTTTTTGGGAAACTCACTATATGGAATAGGATGAACATGATCTATCTCAAAGCATAACAGACTTGAGGTTCTTTCCCAGCTGGTCCCAGCTGAATCTCCCTGTGATCATGGTGGGTCTTCTTAGAGATCCCAGTTTAACACTCTTCCTCCTGTGGCTTGCCACCTAAGTCTTCTTGCCTTGTCTGTCACTACCATCCTGATTTTTACTCCCAGGCTTACAACAATGCCATTCTGTCTCCTTGTCTATCTCAAGAGTCAACAAGCAGTTTATAGGTATCCTATGGGGCGACTACTTTGTCTTCCTGATATTTGCTCTTGCAGCTCCCAAAGAGAATTTGCTTAAGCAAACACCTGCCCCAGGAGTTGAACATTTTTTTTTCCAATTTTATTTTTTAAAACAAAGTACATCACCATGGTCTAGTGCTTGAGAGTTTTTTTTCCCCTCAGCAAGTGAGAAAGCTTTAGTTTGGGGAAGAAAAATATCTTGTTGAATATGTTATGCATTATCTTTCTTTTTTAAAGATGACCATGAAAGACAGCAAGTGCTTGGGTCTCTTTACTAGGAAGCAATGTTTGCTACAAACAGGACTTTAAGGGAACCAGGCATCCATACATTAAGTGAAGATCTCTGGAAGAAATCATTAGCTCTTTGCTTTAAGTGATTCCCTTTGTTCCAACATGATCATATATGCTTAAGTAAAGCCAGCTGTTCTCAGGCCTCGAAAAAGTGATCTCTCTCTGTGAATGTGAAAGGCCAGAGAGCTGCAGCACTGCTTAGCAGGGCTTATTGCTGATGGTAATGAAGAACAATCAGGTCAGGGGAGGAAGCAGCCACATCTCATTTTCATCTCTGGTCTGCTGGAAAGCTATGACCCACATTTGCAGTTACCTCCAAGAAAGTTCTCATTTATCCATTTCCAGTTTGAGATGATCCTTTGTCAAAAGCACAAGGAGGTATCCTTCGGGAGAATGTGGATTCATATTGCAACTTTCTGCCTGGGACCAATTTGTGCACTAAATTAGGGGTGGAAGTTATGCAAATTGTTGATGCAAGGAATATAAGCAGGAAAATCCATTTAGAAATCTTTCAAGATTGAATAAAGCTGACAAATTAAAAATTCACAAAACTGAGGCACAACAACAGTTTTCAGGAAAATAAGCATTGTTAATAACAAATTTGCAAACCTCTGCACTTGAACAGGCACATTTCAAGTAGAGCACCTGTTGAAATATCTTAATAGCCCTCCACATCAAAAACGTCATTTCACATCCCTGTTTCCTGGATCAGATGTCAGTCTCCTTGGAAGCAGGAGGTGCAGCCAGTAACGTCCTCTGTTTCACTTTCAACAGTGCTGGCTCATTGTGGCTTCCCAAGCATTCCACCATTTCTGTTTTTCTAGACGTTGTGAGAACATTTCTCATTTTCACAGATGAGGGGGATGATGCACGATTTCCAGAAAAGTGAAAGACAAAGGGCACCCTGGCTCAGCTCACACTGTGCTGCAGTTCACACTCAGCTGAGCTTCACTCCTCAGGACTGTCTGTCCTCAGCACTGTCTGCAGCTGTGAAATTCGGAGTCGTGCCTTGGCTGCTGCGAGCTACAGCACGGCAAGGTCACACATGGCAGCCTGTCAGGCACTCAGGCGATGGAGGAACTAGCACTAAACACACCTGCACGATTTTGTTGTGATTTCACAGATATCCTCAGCTGCTCAGCTTCAAAAGACATGAGATTAATGGGCTTACTTCTGATATACAAAGAGGATAATCTAGGATGTATTTATTTGAGGTCAAAATTCCTTTTGGCTATGGAAACAGTTTTGCCTTCAGTGTGCACTAAGAGCTTTTAACATTTCAGTTAGAGTACATTGAAAGAAAAATGGATTAGCTCATAACTTTTCAGATATCAGAACTACACTTAATTCAAACTACTGCTGTTACTACCAACCTAATTCTTGTAAAAGGAATTGTATTTAGTTTAAGCCTGGTTAACAGTTTTGTATCTTGTGCTGGAGCAGATCCTTATGGCCAATTCTGACCCATTAGTAAGAGAAGGGTTCCCTGAAAGCATCAAAACTAATAAATCAACACATGCAAATGCAGTTATTAAAAAACTTGACCCTGTGCCACACAGTTCATGCATCTAAACAAGCCACAGGCCTTACTTTTGCCATAAATGTTACATTTTTAAATTTGTAAGTTGAAAGAACACAATATGCAGTAATTGTACTGTATTGTAACAACATGTTCAAGAAGAGATTTTTGTAAAAGAACTATCATGAAGTGGAACTGAGCCAGCCAGATTACTGGCAAAGCTTCCTACTGAATATGATTAGATAAAGGGAAAATGGAGAAAATTGATCCTCTCAGCAGAATTTGCCATAATTATATGCAGGATGAGGAATTAGTTATTACTCTGCTGTTAAATTCCTCAAGTGGCCAGAAGAAACATTCTTGAATAATCTGCTTTTCAATCTAGTCCATGTAAAACGAAGATCCTGTTAAGAAAAATGGAGATGAGGCTGAGCAAGTTCTATAAACCGGGTAATTTTTTCCCCTAAAGGTTAGATAGTGGAAAGGGGTAGTGGGATTGCCTTACTAGCACTTGTCCAATAGCCTGCTAACTTTTGTTTAACAGAAATTTTCATTTTAAGAAGTAAAATCACTGAATTTCACGCATGCATTCATCCCTGGCAAGTTGTAATGCAGAATAGCCTCACCTCAAATGCTATTCTTGTAAGGCAACATCTTTGTAATGGTTCATTGCCAGCCTGACCTGAACTCTGCCTCGTCACGTTGTTGTGATTCAAATTCTCGTGTTTTTACTAACGCAACAGGACTTCTCTGATTGCAAACTTCTGTTTATGCAAGGAACACATGGCTTGGAGCTTTCTCATTACTGCCTTATGCAAGTGGAGATGGCAGTAATAAGATGAAGTAAGAATTCAGAAAAGATACAGAAGATTCATTAACACAACAGGAAATAGGGTATATAGCTTAACAAAAAGAGAGGAGATTGCTCTTGATGTTCCTGAGTGCAGTGAAATAGCAGCTAGGTGGGCACTGCTGGCCCATGGGCCAGCAGCTGAATTTGGGGACAGAGCTACTGTGAGCCCAGCTATACAAGTGGAATCCATCTCAGTGCTTCTCCTTTCCAAAAATCAGAAACAGTTACATAATTATTCAAACTAGCAACATGAAACAGAATGACAGGAAAAGGAAACAAAAGCAAGAAGCCGTGAAAAGGGACAGCTTTTCTGAAAGAGAATTATATAGAGTGAGAAAGAACTAGGAAAAAAAGCACTGGTATTGTATGCTTGCAGATTAGCAATGATCTTTCTTTAAATTCAGTCTGTGCTAGTTATCCACATTTCTTTCCTTACAGAAGTTGCAAACATGATGGTTTCACAGTTCATGACTGGGTGGGTGACCTTAGCTGCTGTATTTCTACAAGCCACACATATCTAGTCTGCTGAGAAGGCCTCACTCTAATTCTACTTTAAAACACAAAAAGGGAAAAAAGGAAAAAGAAAATCTGATTTACTACTAGGGACCCAGAAAAATCTCTCAGGTTGCCAGAGCTGAAACACTGGCCTCTCATCTTCACTTCCTGTGTGTAACCCATTCCCTTTCTTCAGACAGGAATGACACTTTTCTGCTGGAGCTGCCCAGTTCGTCCAATAACAAATTGGACTAGGAATTGGAAGAGAGTTCTTCGTGCTAATCAGAAGGGTGCAACTGGGAGAAACCAAAAAATTAAAATACAGGCAAAATTTAGAGGAAATGACTGTTACAGCCATGGGTGATTAATATGCATGTGCACAGGGGACTGTTGAGGACCAGTAACATTATTCAGTAATGCTTTTAGGAGATATAAAATGTGGCTATATAAATGATGGGCATCTGGAATACTGTCTGAAGAATCTGTAGTCTGACTTCTGGAGGGGTGTTGCTGGCTGACAAACTAAAAGATATCTACATTTTTCATGGGCAGCAAAATATGAAAGATAAAAATCTATGAGATTAAAATAGCTATGTACACATCATTATTTTTCTCTAAAGCAGTATTAAAGAATGGTTGGAGAGCCATTATCTGTAAAAATCAGAATAAATGGCCTAGGAAAAATGGTGACTGACATGATTGTCATGAGGTCATCAGATACTGTTTACTAAACAGCCGTTTTTATTGAGGAAATGAGCCATGCCATTAGCTTCAGCCTGTCCCCATACAAATCTTCATTAACTAACCACTTCTGTGAAGCATGGCAAACAGCTCAGTCTTGATTATTGTGGGAAGTCATCAGGGACTGCACCAGAGAAATCAGTGTAAATACAAGTCCCGGAGAAGACATGCCAGTTGCCTTCAAGTTCAGTAAGTATTAAAATATTAATTCACTGGAGATAAATAGGAATCTGCAGTGAGAGTATAGATGAATCAAAGTGTATGAAATAAAAAGTCTTTTATAAAAGCACATTTTAAGCAGACAAACTGATAAGAATCAGCAAAGCAGCTAAAGTATAAGTGAAAAGCTGACTGGCAGATGACGTGTGCATCAGCAGCACATAGCAGGCCTTGTTCTATAAAATTATTTAATGGCATTACCACTTTTGCAATGTGAACTTATTTTCTTTTAATCTAATTTGAGAAATACAACACTTTCCTTTATTTGATGAAAAGCCATCATTTTGTAACCTACTGCAATTTTAGGAAGATGTGTGCTAATTTGGATTTTGCAAAATCTCTACAAACTGCCCCAGTAGAAAGATACCCACTTGTTCCTGATACTTTATCAAAAAAGCAAACATGCACCACTTTTATTTTACAAGTGAAGTGTTTTTCATAACAACATGAATGAGCTAGATATTGCTGACAGCTTGAATTCATAATTTCCCAGGGCTTTTTTCTCTCTCCTAAGAAGCACATTGTCATGCTCCAATAATAATAATAATAATAGACTTTTCAGGAGAATAAAATTAGACGTAAAAGATGATGTCAGATGATGCCAATGCAGTCGATGCACTTCAGTGTCAGAGGCTGACAGTGCCTCAGGCTCCATATTAGTTAATGTCATGTTGAAAGTGAGAAAAAGGATTCCTACACCAGGTGGGTATGCCTAATCCTGCACCCATGATTAATGTCACATGTTCCCAATTACTACACTTCCATTGTTTGATAACCACACTGCGGTTTTTTGGAAATTAGTGATGGTAATTGACAAATTCAATTACATAGGTTTTGGCCTGGGATAAAAAATACTTTTTTCGTTGTGCACCTGCATAGGCATTGGCCAGAATGCCACCCTAACAGAGTCCCTGACACTTTTCCACGCCTGCTGGAGAGGCAGTGGTCTGAAGATGGAGTGAGGCTTCCTCTCCACATCAGCAATATCTGGCAAAGCTAGTTTTTGCCAGTTCTTGGAAAGACACGCGTGTACTAAACTTAATGTGCTGAGGAGGAGAAAACAAATGGGCTGGGAGAGGTGCACATGATTGCATGCAAATAGAAACAACCCCTTTAATGAAGTCATGCTAGTTTGCAATGGGTGGTCTTTTTTATCATTATTTAGCACATGTATATGAAATATTGTGGCAGTGGTCAATTCTCAACATGGTGTTATGGACAACAGCTGCAAGACACCCAGTACTCCTCCATCTTATTCTGCTGAGCATGATCTCCTTGCTAGATTTGGAGGAGGACAGACAGAGTTGCCCGTTCAGTCTCTTCCATTTATGGATGTGACAGAAACAATACTGACACTGGGTAAAAAAATCAGTTTTTATTGTGCTGCAAATTTGCCTGCTACTACAGGATAGGGGAAGTGTAAATATTTACCTCACTGACACTTCCCAGGATCTTAGTTTTTTAGCAGCATAATGGAAAAAAGCCCTAGCATCTGAAAAGATTTCCTGGAAATTGTTTTGCAAGCCATGTCTGTATTATCCCCTAGAATCTGGTTGCCCAGTTTAAGATTTCAACAGCAAAAGGACTAGAAAAACTTACATTTGTATCTTCTAAAAAAAATCATAAGCTGGAATCCTGCCCCAGACTCCTCTGGCTGTAAAGGTACCAGCAGTGAAATAGAGGAGCCAGATGTTTCTGTGACACCAGCATTCAGAAATCATGGACTGGTTCTACGATGGTGGCAGCTGAGGACACTCAGCACCTTCTACAACCAGACGTTCAGCGAGCAAAGTTTGCAGGAAAAGAAAGATGTGTCTCAGTTTTGTAACTTAACAGGTTGATCTGATCTGCAATATTGTACTTAAAATATAAAGAAATGTATCTGCAAAACAGATGGGGGAAAGCGTTCCCCTTCATTTGATGAAATTCCAACACTGCTGCTGTAGTCCCAAAAATTCCCACGGCTATTCAAATTTCTATCCAGTCCCTACTTATCTGTCATGTTCATTATTTTCCATTCACTCATTTTGCCAGGCCTTTGAAGGCAATAAAGGGATTCTGGACAACATTGACTTGATGGCCATCTCATATCCCTCTACGTCTCCTGCCTGCAGGGAAACTGGTTTCTCATCACAACTGGAAAATATGTTCTAAAATTAGTGTCAAAAACTGGCTACACTGGGAGCTCAAACAGCGTCAATAAAATGTGCTAGACAGTGCACCATCTCCACCTAGTCTACACACCAATTCACACATGATGAAAGAATAAAGAGATGACAAAGTATCTTGGAAAAATTCAGGTTAAAAGCTCTATGCATCTGTTTCTCATCATCAACTATTCACACAGAGAAAGGTGTTACTGATTCTACATAATGAATGAGTTTTGAAGTGTAGGCCACATTTCTGTTTCACAAAACTCTTCTGGACCTACATTGCTACTCAAAATCTGTTTCTTTTCCTTCGTCCTTCTCCTTCCCCTTTTATCACTTCTTCTCACCTTTTTTTTATTCAACCATCAAACTCTTCAATGGAAAGGAGGAATGCTGAATTAGAAAAAAAAAGCGTTAAGAATAAAAACTGCTGTAACTGCTATTTATTTACAGATACACATTTTCTCCAGTGGTGCGTGTCACCTGTAGGGTGGGCTATTGTATTCTATTAAATAAAAGAAAAATCCAACCCCCATGTTTTCAGGCTCAGTACTCCTTCACCCTACAGGTATTACTCAACCATCCCACACAAACTCAGAGGACGTACAACCAACCTTTGCACTCAGTGAGAGTCTTCTCAACTGAAGAAGCAGTAAGCATCCTCCATGAGAGAGATACTTATCTTCTCAGTAAGCACTGACAGAAATAGAAAAAGGCTCTCAGGACTGCAGCATGTATTTGAAGTCCAGAAAAGGGGATGACTGGCAATACAAATCAGATTATGGGAGGGAGCTCTTACTCATAATGCCCTGTGCAATCTGTGGAAGTACGCGACACCGGAACAGATGTTGATGTGCTGCAGGCTGCAGAGTCTGTGCAGACAAGGAGTGCCTGTTTAAGCATTAACCCTGCAGGTAGCTGATGTGAGGTTAAACAGAACTGCCTATTTACACAAAATTACACTGTACATATCTGGGTGAAAGTGATGCAGCTTTTTGGCTGGGGGGAAAGTCCTAGAGGAAGATTTAGGAAGACTGAATGTTGCTGTAGGTATTGGAAATCTTAACTAATGACTCCTTGTCCTCATTTATCTCCTTTATTTTTCTGAAAGGACAATAACTATTTTGGTCTTTGCTGTGCATTAATCTAACTTCTAACATGATCTAACTTCCCCATAGCCACATCCCAAATAGGGCAAGACAAGCTTCCTTGGAAGTATGTAACAAGACAATAACTGACTTCACCCAGATCAGAGCATGCAGCCCTGCCAACCCCACTATCAGAGCTTCCAACACAGATGCAATAATACTCCCTTCACCCCTCCTCCATCTCTCTGGAACCCTTCTTCTTTTGCTTTCGCCCTTTTTAAAAAAAAGAGACAAATGGTAAAATGTCACATGAGCATCCAGGGGGCTGTATGAGATAAGACAGTGTAAGGCCATGGCACCAGGTGACAAGTTGTTCTGTCACTTGGATGCAAATTACCCTTCACGCAAAATGGAAAGCAGCAGATTTTCTCAGGACTTCCTGAGGCAGTCAGATTGAGGCTCATGGAGGAGTTGGGTTTATTCATAGCTTGGTTATTTTGGTCTAGTAGACCCTGATTTTTCGTGCCACAGATCTACATAATTTCATTTGATTCTTCATGAAGTTCAGAAGAAAGTTAAAAGAAATTGAGAGAAAAAAATTTCAAAACAGAAAAAGCCTGCCAGCATTTGTTTTGCTATCCTATTACAATATTCTGACTTCCATCTAAACCTTTCCAGGGGATACATATCTACATTTTACTTTAGCCAAAGACAGAATTAATTTGAAAATTTTTGCAGGAAAGAGAATGGTGATCGAGACACCATCATCTTGACTGTGCAGAGACAAAAATTAGGCATCTTCCTCAACAGAGCAGGCAAGAGATGTGTCACAGTAGAGGGTTCTGCGGTATTATTTATTGGTTTTTGGGTTTTTTTCCCTCCTCTAATAGCTTAGCTCAAATCCTTGATCAAAGCAACTAGGAATTGTTCTGCTCAGATGGCTTACTGCATTTTAAGTGGAATGCAATTTAGCACTCTCCCATCTGACCAAAGCTAAATTCAGTAAGAAAAAACAATTTCCAAAGACCAACACATCCATTTCCCCCTCAAGAGGCTAGACAAAGGTTGTGGCATTAGAACAGATTACCAACATCTGCCTACAGTGTGCTTTTCATAAAAGGAACTGTTAGATTCTGATGGCAGCTAGACTGTCTCTCTTTGCAAAATAGCGTTAGGTGTTTTCCAGATCCCAGTATTTGAGTTGCCTTGTGCTCGTTATTGAGCATTGTAAGAAGCAGTGCAGTGAGACTGGTGTAATAGCAAGAAATAAAAAGAGTAAATCACATCGCTGTGTATACTTCAGAGGTTCTGCAATTTATTTTTAATGTGCAGTTTTCTTTGCTGCCACGTTTCCTTTGGGTTTGTCTGTGACATTATTAAAGAAACAAAGCAGTGTTTCTTTCAAAAAGTGGTTAATAATGTACGCACCCCATAGTCTACCATAGCTTCAAAGAGCCAATTACTGTTACACTGTTGCATAAACACATATTTAGGAAGCATGAAAATGTGCAACTATTTACAGGATTCAGTACCTAATACATCATATTTGCGTTCCAAAATGGGAATTACTGACATGATGAAATATAATGGCTCCAAACAAATTGCTGTACTACAAGAAGGGCCCTGCAGAGCTGTACTCATTAAACACACTAAAAATCCTTAGTTTTTTGAAACAAAAAATCACTCAGTCACTTAGAAAAGTTCATCCTCACCAAGTATCTCATCTGTAACTTCTTGGAAAATCCTATGGCTCAAGAGAGCTTTGCAAGTATTATATCTGGGGAAAACCAAAATATTGACGTTTGTCTTACGATGATGTGGAACTTAGTGAAGTTGAATGGCAGCACATGGCTGGAGATTGCACAGTAGCACAAACTAAAAAGAAAAAATTGAGTTATTTTTGCACACTGGATGTATTAATTAAGCAGAGCCTCTTTAGGAGGCTAAGTCCTAAGTCCTGCTTCCCAAAAGACAACTGTAGTTAAAAGCACATTAGCCTATTTTAGGAAAATGGTAGGAATTATTACTCAAAATGTGATCTCATTATATAAATTGGGGCATGTCTTCAGCTACTGATTCAGCTCATTTCTGTCACTGCCATCATAAAAACACTGCAATGGAAATAAGCTGGAACAAAGAAAGATTCCGGTCTTTGTTGTATTTTTCCATAAAGTGAAAATTTAATTATTTGCTCTTCAGCTAAGAAATGATGTATCTCTAATTCTCAGAGTTCTGAGAATTAGAGCAATGACCAGTTCCTGAGAGCAACATTTTGGGATAAAGGTTATATTGCCCTCTCACAATTTAAAAATGGAAAAGGACTGTGTTTTTTTTTTTTTTTTTAATCCTGCTGCTCATTCCACCCATTAGTTTGCAATTACAAGCTGGTGCTGCTATGACAAACCTGCTTCCTTGTGGTGTGATTCTAGGCATATCTCAAAGAAGGTTGGTTCCTACCTTCAAGTCAGGTAACACTGTCCCCAAAACCACAGATACACAAGGCTGCTGAGTCAGAGGTGCTGAAATCATGTCAGCCTTGCCCTGCACCTGAGTTTGCTCTTTGGACACCAGACCTGAGCCAAACTGCTGGCCCTGTCTGAGGCAGACCTGTCAGCCAGCCCAAAGCTGCTGGCAAAGGGCAAATTTGCCTTGCAGCATTGAGCAGGAGAGACTGTTTCCACTGCTTCTTGGATCGTGGAAAAATCACTGAGGTTTCATGCTTGTTTATGGGGTTAGAAAAATGTTAATTCTCAGCTAATGAGACATGAGGCATGCAGTGCTCAGTCAGCAAAACAACTTTTAAATCACTGTTTTGCTTGTAATGACTTCCTGTACATTTGTTATGGTACATCAAATGGCATTTTTTCTCAGCTAGGTGCAGGCCCCATCAGGGCACTTCCACAAGAATGTGTGCACCAGCAGGAGTGGGGTACACAATCATGGGATCAGGACTCTCTCACTTCCTTTAGCACACTGAGGGGGTCTCCATGAAACTGGGGTCCTGAATATCCCTACAAAAATCTCCAGTAGTGGTGCATCTGATAACACAGCCACCTAGTCTGAAACTAAAGCAGAGTTCAAATCCAAACATGCTCTGTACACCTTTAGGGAGAACTGTGTCAGTCTGAACACCTGAAATGATTATCACATTTTGTGCGTGCAATATAACTGAAAGAAACAAATTAATGGGAAAATGAATTTAAGCACATTCCATACAAATATATACAAAGGGCTTCCATAAGATTTTTCATATCTGTAAAGAAATTAATGCAAGATTAACAAATAATGAAACATTACATTTTAAGTAACTAATCCCCGCATCCTCTTTATTTGTGCTCCACTTGATAAGAAATGCACTTAATAGTTCTTTGCACAGAACAGTAGGGATTTCTGTTACAGTTCTCCTTCTCCTCTAAAATCATGCTTTTCCCCATTTCATTTGAGACTATCAGCTCACAGGTCTGATGGCCATCCTACTCCCAGCATCACAAAAGGCCACCAGGGTCCTGCAAAGCAGCAGGCTGAGCAGCACAGGGCAGTGTATCCTTGCACCAAGAACTGCTGACTGCATGCCAGGCTTTGCCAAAGCACAGCTGGAGGTTTGAGGGAGGTGTAGTCCTGGTGAGGCCATATCTGAAACATGTGCCCAGTGTGGTGCTCCCCAGCATGAGAGACATATGGACACTGACAGAGTTGGTGGGGCAGGAGTATGAGGTGCCTGTTTTCAACCTTGGAGATGTCCAATTGGACAAATGGAAAAGTTGACCAAACAAGTGCTGTCTGTAACAAAAGAGCAGAGTTGTTCCATGTTTCTGGAAGTGTTCACAAAGTAAGACAAGATACTCCTTCAAGACATTTTAAGCCTGAAGTTGTGAATAACTAAGATCTTTCTCACATTCTTACCTCACTATGAGCCTTAGCCCAAGTGTTTAGAAGCATATCAGGCAAATAAAGAATAAGGATAGTAAGCAAAGATTGAATACCAAAAGGTAATACTGGTTTTTCATTCCCTGTATTTGAAACACATTTGTAACTTTGGAAACCACTGTAAACTCCTCCAAACAATGTTTTCAGAGGTAGAAAAAAATAATTAGGTCATGGCCTAAAAAACAATGTCCTTTTCTCACCCTGTCTGAATTTCTCATTGAAAACCTTCAGTGGCTTCATAAAAATGTTTTTTTTTTGGTGTAATGTGGAGCTTAATATTCATCAAGCTGACTACTGGGATAGACGAGATGAAACTTGTATTAGCTACAGTCAGACACCTCTGAAATTGGAAACAATGTTGTCCTCCAAGGTCAGCTCCTCATTAGTAAAGGAAAATATTTGTAAGTGCTGATTTAAGCAATTTGATAGCAGATCCAAAGGCAGAACAGATTTCAGGATTATTCAAGGAAAGAGAAGAAATGAACCATGTAAATTCTTTGTCAAACAGTTTTCTACAATCTTCAGATTTATTTTAAGGTTCAATATCTGCATGAAGGCCTTAATGTAGTTATATTTCTTCAGATCTTCTGTGGAAAGATCTTAATTTTGGTACAGATCCAGAAACCAACCTTAGCTTCAACTGGAAATCACATGTGAAATCCTAATTCTTTGTTTCCTTTTGAGCAGGGCAGTCTCTAAAAGGACAGCTCTGAAGAATCCAAAAGACCTGGACACACCTGGCATACACTCAGTTACAGCTTCCTTATCCACAGGATTTGATTTTATTTTTGAATTCTGCCTGGCACAAGTCAGTTTTTAGACTTGCTTGCATTTTATTTGCTTATTTATTTATTTATTTATTTATTTATTTTTAATTGGCTAGGCAGCCCCTTAGAGATTTTCCACAAAATACCTGACTGGTCTTGCTCAGACTTTCCAATGAATGGAAGGAAAATGGTTTGCTCAGCTGGAAGACTATAATTAGCATATACTGTGGTAACTCTCTGTCCTTCTCTAACCTGCTGGCTACACAGCATGATTTCCTTGGGATTTTTATTTATTTTGCTTTTAAGCAGAAGTGTAATATTACTGAGAATCACCAGATGGCATTGCTGCAGATAACTCTGATACTTCTCTTCACCTAACTCTACAGAGGATAGGTACTGAATTGCAATCTAGTGCAGAGTTTTTCCTGATGTTACTACTTGAGCTCTGTCAGAGAGATGTCATTGCGTATTTGTATATTATGCTATATTATATATTTGTAGGCAAGTGTGCTCATGCCTGAGCCCTCACATTGTCATAAGGTTTGTTTGCAGCCAAGGATCATGCACGGCTACACAGGCAAAGTTTAGAAAGACAGACACAATAAGTGTGGGAGAAAGGTGTTCTTTGGACTACTTTAACATTTCATTGTTTCTTAATTACGTATTCTTCATGTTCATTGAAATGATTTACAGACTTAAAATTGTTAAAAGGCTGCTCATTTAGTAACTGTATTTGTTGACCAAAGAGCTTCAGCTACAACAGTTGCATCTGCAAATAACCTGGGATCAAATTATGTAATAACTCACAGCTCATTAAACTCCTCTGAAGAGATCAAATGACCTGGGTGTTAATTTTTAGTGAAGCCTATGGTGTATAACATATGTCAGCACTTCAGAGCTGCTCTCCCTCCCAGCCTGCACAGCCCTGCTCCCAGGGATGGCCCCAGTCAGGATGCAGCTGCCTCCATGTGTACCACTGATGCTGAGAGAGCAAATACGAGGGTGAATGGAGCTTTTCAACTGACTAGCTTTCAAGGCATGATGAAATTGTGACACAGAACTTATTTATAATTCCATATAAAGTGTCAACATTGCATTTTCTCTTCCTCATTTCAAAATCCTTCATTTAAAAACAAGGATAAAAGGAATTTGTAGCCAGGTGGGGTGTTGGAAGGAAAGGCTTAAAACTGTAAGATTTGGTGTGGAGGGAATAATTTTTGCTCAAAGTGACCTTGCAGCTGGGAATGCTAAGAATGTCAGTGTGGGAAAACTCCATTTACTATGCCTAGTGTTGTTCATCCTCTGCTGGTTTTGAGAAGTAGAATTCCTGTGTAGAGACAACACACTCACAGACATGCTTCCTGCTGGAAGTGAGATATCATAAAAGCACAGCCTTGTGAAAAATTGCATGTGTGCAAAGCCCTTTGATATCTGGGGCAGGCAGTAGGTCCCCCCATCACTGAGTGCTAGGATGAACTGAGCCTAATGGATCCTGTGCCCCTGTGTGTCTCTTCCCTAGGATGAACTAAGCCTAACGCAGCCCATGTCTCAGTGTGTCTCTGCTGCCCAGAGATGTTGCTGAGGTAATGAAATAACCCTACTCTTTGCACTTCAGCTGTGGTTTGGTGGCTGCCATCGTTATCTGTATGTGTTGACTCACACATGGAGATTGACCTCTTCTCCCAGGGCAACCAGAGACAGGATGAGAGGAGATAGTCCTAAACTGTGCCAGGGAAGGTTTAGGTTGGACATCAGGAGGAACTTTGGTGGCAGACTTTGGTGAGGTTGGGATTTGCCTCTCCAATCACAGTGTAACATTTCACTCCTTTGGTGACATCAGGTTTGTTCCTCCACCTCCATTTTTATTCTTGGGCTCAGTTTCATCCAGCTGCAGCCACCCCTCAGTGTTCCCACAGCAGCACTACGGTCAGTGCAGGCTGCAGAGGCCTCCAGTTGGGAAGCCACCCTTAGGTGAGCTCTGTGCCATAGTGAGTGCACAAGCACCAGATTTATGGTTCGATTGGGCACATCCTCAAGAACTGAGCTGGAGGTGCAATTCCTGGTGGTGGAACTAAACCACCAACACTGTGTGGCTAAAGGAAATGAAAACCTATGGCTGCCACCACAATAGCAAAGGATAACAGGCAGAGGTAAGTGTGATGTTTGTCCATAGCTCCTGCTTTTATCCAGATGCCCTGGAAAGCTGTGGGTCATTGCTCTAGAGGAACAATTTTGAATCCAGTAAACAGACTGATGTCTTTTCCACCATCATCAAGCTGGTATTTTCAGCAGTCAAAGAGATTCTCAATATCAGTGTATGATCACAGCTTTCTGTATTAGTGAATTAAAAGCCACGTCCTAGAGAGAATTGCTAATGTTGATGAAAGGAATCTTTCTTGGTTGAACAGGCAGAGATGCTTTAGGGGCAGGAGGACTGTTCTCTCATTTGGGGATGTTAAATCCATTTTTGGATCATAACTGTCCCCATGTCTCCCACAAAAACCTTTGCAACATCACCTCAGTGGAGATAAACCTGAGATACTGTTCTCCTTTCTTCACGTCTGCCTAGTTGTTGTGCCATTTCCCATTTTATTGAAGCAGATATTAATAGAAACCATCAGCAGTGCCTTTCACATTTCTCTTCTGTGAGCCAGGCACAGGCAACATCAAGGTAGTCGATACAGATGCTTTTGAATGGAATTAATTCAGTTCTAATCCCCATTAAACATAGTAGTATGTAAGTCAGGTAGTAAAAGAGACAAGTTGTCTGAAATGCTACCAGTGGAAGGGATGGGCCCTTGGAGCCCAAAATTAAAAAATGAAAAGGCAACTCAGTAAAATTCCCACAGCAGAAAATAGGTACCTACAGCAGTCTTTAAATGCACATCCAAAGAGAGCACTGCAAATCATTCCTCTCTGCTTTTAACGGCCTGACTACAGAAGCAATAACCCAAGACATACTCACTGGATTATGTTTTTCAATATGACAGTTTTGTTCATAATTTTTAAAATAAAGCCTGCTACCCAGAGACGAGATCAGGCCTCTGTGGTTGCACTACAAAAAAGGGACCATAAACAAGAGATAGTCTACGGTATAGATTTTCCTCTTTCATGTTTTCCAGTGTTTTTGGCTGGCACAAAGAGCCAACCTTCTCCATTTATACACCATCATCCCCAGACACAGGCATAATTTTCCTAAGTGACAGGAACAACCTCTTACATACAGATAATGAAAAAAGAGTTGCTCTCTTCTGTATTAATGATCACAGCTGTTTTTATAAAGGAAAAGTTTTATCAAAGCCATTCTCACAGAACAGAAAACCCTCTTTGGGACCAACCCGAGCTGATCTAACAAAGATGAATGCACACTGAAAAATCCCTGAAAACTCATATCCTTCAACTTTTTGCCTCAATACACATTTGACACAAACTAATACCACACAATGATGTAGCACACACCTTATGCAAATCCTGTCTTTGTGATTTGGTGCAAACCCTGTGTGCTCACAAGGGCTATTTCTACAGCAGAAATGTCATGTGAATACTATTTCTTTAGTGATTTAGATGAGAACTGCTCTACAGCAGTTGTTCAAAACACTTTGATGTTTGTGATGTAGTGCCAATATATTTCCAACAGTATTTAAACTTGCTACTTTTAGAAAAAAAATCTTTAATTTAGCTGAACATTTTTGGTAATAGGATTGAAAGTGTTCTTTGATGACATAAAACAATTGACAAGCGGCTTTAAAAAAGACTTACAAGGAATAAACAACTGCACCTGTGAGATAACACACAAAAGGACAAAAGTTTAAAGAAAGCAGAAATGAAAAAATACAGCAAAAGAGATAGCAGGTACAGTGAAATACATATAATAGTCAGTATTAGTCAAGAATATGGTTAGTATACAAACAGTATATGAATAGTAAATGACGCTTGTGTAAAATAGTGGAATGGATGCACAGAAGTCAAAAGAAAGAGGCTCTCTCTCATCCTGCCACAGGGAAGAGCACATACATGTAATGGCTCCTGCCTCTTGCTTTCCTGAATGAGAGAGGCAGATTTGGAATTTGGTTTTACTTGGTTTTTCTTCCCGTTAAGCACTATTTTGGTGACAAAATCTGAAATTCATCATGGTTATTTCCAAAAGAAAAGCAACCTCAAACATTAAAAGGAAGGTTTGAAGTCTCATGTTTACCAAAACCTCTCTCTCTAGCAAGGCTTGAATAGCTGGAACTGCAGAAAGAACGTAACAGCAAAATGCAAACATGCATGTTTTGACCTGCAGACTGCTTCTTCCCTTCTTCATTCTCACATCTTAGATGGGGCCTAGGGAGCTGGAACAGTCTCTTCAAGCCAGTAAAAACCACATCCAGTAACTTGTAAGATCACTTCAGTTTTGTGGAAAACCTCAGCAGAGGGACCCTCCTCTGCCTGTCGCAGCCAGCAGAGCTGCTAATCCAGATCTCTTTCTTCAGCCTTGCCAAATTGTGATTGCTCTTTTGGGGAGGGCAGTGAGAGAAGACATGACCTTGGACTTCCCTTCTGTGTGCTTTTAGCTCAGAATAAATTAGCTTGGACACAGAAGGAACCACAGCTGCTTCAGCCTTTGTCTGGGTGTGGCTTGAGGCAGATTAGTCTGTCCAGCTCCCTGGTGAAACACAGACTTTCTTACAGGCTTGGCATCTGGCAGAGAAAAGCTTGATCTGATGGAACTGCACACAGAAGTCCCTTCCCTTTCTGTGCCCCTCTGGATTCCCCTCTGTGTTACTCACCAGTACTGCTCTGGATGGTCCTTACTGTGGTGGTTGTACGCGGGGGAGACGAGGACCGCAGCGATATGCACTCGTCATCCTGGGAGCAGCCCTTCTCAATGGCTCTGACATAGCTGTGGCTCCTCATGCGGAAGCAGCCCGGCATAGGCAGATCCAGCGCTTCCACTGCCTGAGACTCGAGTTCACTGAACACCGACTCGCAGACGGATTCGAACTGACCGTTCACCTCCATCTCACTCACCTGCAGACAGACACCGGGCAGGGTCAGTGCATCCCCTACACGGATACTGCACTCTACCTGGTACAAACCCTCTCAAGCTACAGTGGCACAATGGGCAGCATCTGTTAGAGGATCCCTTTGAACATGAAGAAAGGTAAATGGGACATCCCATAGCAGCAATTATGAGGGGGAAAAAAACAATGTACAAAAAGGGGAGACATTGGCTTTGGGCAAAGATTCATCAGAGTTTGAGCTGTTGGTTCCAGCTCAAACTGGTGGGAGGCCTGGAGCCCACATAGCAACATCTGTTTTATGTCACCCTGGGCCCACAGCAGAGGTTGAATGTTTGGTCATTGTGATCACTACATGTAAAACACAAATCACATTTTTATTGTGGGGTGAGGAAAAAACCAAAAAGGTCACCTTAACCCCAGTACATTATCAATGCAACCCACAGGCAACCACAGTGATAAAAACCTGAGTGGCTGGGAAGCTGGAGGGTAACAAACATTTGGGAAGGGGAGGTTGATAAGAGAACCAACTTTGCTGCTGGGGAAAAATGTTTGTGAAACTACATCTCTGGCTGAGAGCAGATGCAAAGGAATCCTTAGACCCTTTGTGCAGCAGACACTAGGTGGTGACAAAGACTTGTTCTCACACTGGTTAAAGAACATTGAAAAACTTCCTGCAGGTCTTAAGAATCTGGAAACCATTTACTTTGGCTTAATTAGTAATGGATGTTCATGTTTCTAAACTGAGAATTGAGCCCTGAGCTTGGCATTAAAGCACAATAATTATCACTGTAGGAAATCACTTGAGGATTCTGTTAGTTTTCAAGCATGCACAAGGCCAAGTTAGCAGGAAAAGATAAGACTATGTTAGAATGCTAGAAAAAACCCCATTAGAAATTCTCTTCCAGGATTGATGTTACCAAGAAAAATGTTTTGTGGAGTCTGTACATATAACTGAAAACCCTCAGTGAGTAAAACATATATTTTTCAAAGGAAAACTATTTAAAAAAGCATGGCAGAGTAGTAGGTTGTACAACAGAAAGAACAATCTTGCTATGGCAGAGAATATCCAATCCTCAAATAAATATCTCTGAATTAATGCATTTTTAAAACAAAAAACCAACTTATTCTCATTGGAAAATGATAACCACTCCTTAACTGACAGCTTTGTGTGTTAGGTGTGCAGGTAAGAAGTAACCTGACTTAATGTTCCTGTAGTTGCCTCCAAGACCTGAATTTCTGTGCTGTTTTCTCCTGGATGCAGCGAGGCTCTCCTTTTAGAGCATCACCCCATGCCCTATGCAAAGTGCCTCACTACAAAATACACAGGTCAATACTCTGAAGTGTCTAAATACAGAATAGTGCAGAAATTAAAACTACAACTCCATATTGAACGGCACATGTATTTGTTATGGCCACAGCTGAAGTCCTGGTGTCACTGATGTCACGCACTTTTTTTGACAGTGCAATGACTTGATATGCCAGTCATAAAGGATCAGTATCTGGCACCACAAATCCTGTCTGCTGCAATTCTGGACTAGTGTAAGGAAGTTCTTTCATCCAAGTGATTTACCCAAATGATCCACTTAAGCTAACAAGCCAAAAAATCATACCAAGGAGCTAGAGGAAGTAGCAGATTAACTACTGGCCCTCTGCCCTGTGGTGTGCTGGCACTTTTGCACTTCTTTTAGATCTGTTCCCTATGAACTCAACTGTACAAGCATGCTGAATGCATGCACAGGCTATTTTATAATATTAAAACTCATAAACTGAATCTCTCACAATGGACTTCATTTTTCTTCTTGTTTTGGAGCATGAAGATCTCTTACAGGATTTTAAGGGCAAAAATACAGACATATCTTTGTGCTTAATACATATACTGCAACATTTGTACCATTTAGGTGAAAAGTTTGAAGGTAAAGAATGCATAAAATAGCATAAAGAAACTAAAACTTCTAATAAAATTGTGGAATACAAACTATTAACAGCTTAATTTTCCTTTAGCATCTCACTCAGCATATGAATATTTTTTTAAGGCATTCAAAATTTTTGATTTGAGGTACTAAGCACAAGATCCTTAAGAGAATCCTGTTTAAAGACAATGTTGGTGAGTAGCACTTAAAGCAAAATCAAGTTTCTTCTATTGCAAGCAGTGTCCAGCATGACACCTACTCTCCAGGCTGCCCCAGGTGCACATCACCCACCTGGCTGATGGTGCTCATGGCTCTCATGTAGCTCTCGTTGCGGGAGCGGAACTTGGGGGACGTCAGCAACCCTGCAGGGTCCAGGCTGTCCAGGCTCCTGTTGATGGAGACTTCGCTCACTGCCCTCAGGTAACTGTGGCTCCGGATCTGAAGCTTTGGCGAGTGTTCACTGGATATCCTGGGAGTTTTGGGTGGGGAAAAAAGAAAAAGAAAGAGAAAAGATATTCCATCAAATCCAAATGGCCTTGCCAGGAGTGAGAATAACCAGACGTTTTTCACCTGGAACAGCATGACTTGAACAAGCCATCACACATTCCTTGCATATTTATAAAATAAAGACCATGTCAGTACTTTTATTTGGATTACCCCACCCTTCTATTTGGTGGAAGGAAGAGAGAAGGAAGGAAAGGATTTTCTTTTCATGTTTTTGTAAACCATGTCTAAGCATAATGGCAAAATCACTTTCATTTTCTTTACTGACAGCAGAATGGAAAAATTTTACACTGTACTGATAATGACAGCATCCAGCTCCAGCAACCCTCCCCACTATATGGGACTTTTGAAGTGACAATACTGAAATGACTTCACAAGTTGATTTTAAAAGAGCAAGAGGAGTCATTGAGATGAGCAGCAGAGAAAGCCCTGTGGCCTTACAGAGATGAAAGCAGCAACCACCAAAACCAGCTGGGGAGGCGGATAAAGAAAGAAGAGGCCTGATAGTTAGATCAGCTGGATGATCCTAAATTTATCAGCTGAATGTCCACATCTCAAAATCCTGCTGGAGATGTGACTCTGACATGTTCTCGTGTATATACTCGTGGAACGGGACCATTTCTCACGGAGCTTTCAAGGGTGTATAGGCCAATAGGGCAGGCAGATTGTACAAACCATGCAAAATGCACTCATAGTATGCCTTAACCTGGGAAATCATTCCAACAACTTAGGCCACCTGGTAAGGTTTGATATGCTTTAAATTTTATTTTAGACCTGGCTTAAGGCGCGAGTTAACAAAATGTATGCTAGGGAAGTAGCTTTACACAATGATGTCAAATTAGAAGTTTAAAAGCCACAGTTGTATTTCTAAAGTGGTAACTTTGCCTACTTTTTCAATATAATGACAGGTGAGACGTACATTTAATCAAAACCAAACAAAACACCCCCCTTTCCCCAGGGAATTTTTACCTCTGCTATATTCCTGCCATAAGTGCTAAGAGTCAGATAGAAACAATCCTCCTCCAGCTAGAAACAACCTGTGAGGTGTTTTATCCTCTGAATGTGCTGGCTAAGTGCTGTCTTCACAATCTGAGGCATCCTATAAAGATGTGAGTCACAAAAAGTGTATGAAATACACACGTATGAAATACAATTAACTTGGGGGATATGTCTTTTGAAAGAACTCATCAATGAATAAAGTATCAAAAGGGTGAATCTTTGATATATTTTTTGATTTTTAAATATTCTTCAAGTATCACAAAGCAAACTAATTAAAATAATAACTAAGTTTTCCATTTTAAAATGTAAGTCTCACAGAGATGTTTACAGGTATATGAAAGAAAAATCTGTAACCAAATTATAGGCTTAATCTTTGTCTCGTAGTCTTTAGAAATACATGCACAGCTGACCTGAAAGAAGAGAATCCATTTTATGTCTAATTCCTGAAGCATTTGCAGATATTTTGTATTCAAGTGTCTAATGATGGTAATTAGTATCAGCAATTTCCCAGCGGCATGCACAATTCTGGTAATTGTCAATGCATTTTGGGAGGATGATTCCATTGTGTAATCGCTCACCTAAGTAGTTCAGAAACTAGGTCTGTTTCTGAATGGTCCAATACTGTAAGAAAATTGAGGCCATCTCTACAATACCGTATTCTCTGGCAGCTAATTACCTGCCTAATAAAAATATGTAAACTTATGTTAATTACTTGATACTGCTGTCACAAGATGAAGAGAAAGCCTTTGCTTGCCATTTTCACTGTGCATACAGTGCAGTACAGCAGCCATTTCCATACTCTTTGACTCCTTACATCACTGTAGTGGTTTGGTCCAAAATACTCATTACTGTTTACCTTCTGTGAGATAAGAATTAGGAGAAAAGCAAAGCAGACACCAAACTTGAAAGAATATAAAGAAGTTTATTAACAGACCCAAAAGAGGGAAAAAATAATAAAATCATACCACACCTTCAGAACTCTTCTCCTCCCCCCACCCTCCTCCCTTCTCCCACTGACAATGTAAAAAGACAACCCTTGAGATGTTCAGTCAGTTTACCACTTCCATAATAACCTTCTTCAGTCCATTTAGGAAGAGGAGTCTCTCTTGCCCATGCTATGAAAACATTATCACAACGAGACAGCCGCCCGGGCTGGTTCTCTGCTCGCATGTGAGTCCCTTCCCTGACTTGCAGCTTTTCCCACAACTGCTTTCGAGGGGCCACTCTTGAGCTAATGGGGTACCATTTTAAGGTTGAGCCGTTCAGAAACAAAAGTTCTCTTCACCCATCTCTGGGAGCATTTCATCTCTAAGAACAGAGGCCCTCCTCCTTCCCTGGGAGCAAAGGGTCTTCCTCATCTTCATCTCTAGGACTGTCTCTGGGAGCATCTCTAGGAACTGAGGTCTTCCCCTTTCCATGTGGAGTAAGAGTCCTCATTGCTTCCATCTCTCCCTGTTCAAACTTCTCATCAAATTACAGCTGCTTCAGCATCTGCCTATCTCAGCGCAGGTGCTTTTGCTCACAAGTACAAGTTGAACGCTCCACCCCTCATGCTTTCATGAAATTACAACGGGATACTCTGATGTATCATAGCTTTACAACAGACTTTCAGCTTTAAGCATCTCCTCTTTATCTTCCCTCAGGTTTTCAGATCATCACAGCACTAAAAGGGTTAATCTCACCTCGGCCTTGCAGCTGGAATGTCGCTTATCGCTGTTGGTCACATGATCTTTTGCTGCACAGCCGGGCAGCTTCAGCTAAATCTTGGCCACACTGGAGAGGAGGAGCTGGGCTGCTCCGGCTGCCCACAGCAGGGCTGTGGGGGGGTTCCGCGGGTGGAACAGGGCCCATCGGCTCCAGGCTGGCCGTGGCCCAGCCCGGCCTGGCCCAAGCAGGGCCTGGCCGGGCCCACTGGCCCCCGCACGGGGCCCGCAGCCACCTGTCCCAGCACCAGAAACGAGACAGAGCTGTGGGGGGATTGTCTATTCTAAAGTGTGGATCACAGAGGCAGTCACAACTTTAAGTGGCTTAAAGAATTGTCCATATTCAAACTGGCCAGTTGATAGGTTCTATCAGGTCCCAGAGGAAGCTGTAAGCACCCCTTTGCAAGAACATCACTTCCGGGACTATCCTTTGCTAACCCATGACAATCACTTGATTCCACATGACAAAACCTGAAGGTTTTTAGAAATCAGAGTAAGTGGTGCTCCAAACAACGCAAAAAAGAGAGAAAAAGCGGTGAAAAGACAATTGTTAGTAATGGTTACATTTATTTACTTCATTTTAGTAACTAACACTAACCATGTAACTCTTGAAAAAAAAATTATTGCCTGTTATTGAATTAAAAAAAAATAGAATGAATAATTCAACAGACATAGTTTTTCTGATGCATGTGAGCTATTTCACCATGCTGCAGATCTGCAAACTGATCAGCATTGCCTGAAATGCACTTCCTAGATTGATTGAAGACATGTTTTATGATTATGATGTGAACAGTTTGCTGCCAATATGTGATGTGCAAAATTCAAATAAGCTTGATTAGCTGCCAGTTAGTCAAATATGTCACCTGGGGTTTGTGGCTGCCCACTGATTAGCTGAGCTTGCAAGAAGACTGCAGCACATCACAAGATTCAATGCACAGATATCGCCAGGCAGAAATCTGCAAGTGCTGAGGCATGTGCCCTTTAAAGAGTGGAATCAGTATAACAAGATGCAAGTATCCATAGCACAAAGATTTTGCTGTGGCAGCCAGAGTAAAGATCATACAAGGTACTCATGGAAGTATCATGGAAAACCACCACAAAGAGTATAGAAATTAATTTTCTGTATGCATTAGTGTTGCATATTATTTTCCCAACTCTGCTTGAAACAAAGGAATTCCTCATAAAAGTAAATGTTTCCCTTTTTTTCAGATGTGGGTCGTCAGCACAGCTGCCTTCTTTTTGTTTTTGTTCCTCACTATGCAACTGGCCAGCTTGACACAAATCCAGAACCGTATTTTACAGGTGGCTACTTAGTCTGTGCACCCCGCCCAGCTCTTGTGCAAACCAGAGGAGGTAATTGGCTGCTGTTGAAGGAGGTGGCTCCTTGCTTACTGATTGCTACAATCTCGGTTTCACTGGATGTAGTGGTGGGGAATAAAGGAAAATAGAAAGGATTTAAACATAGAGAAAGAAATATTGAAGTCTTGCATTTATAATGATTACTGCTGCTTTTATAGCTGTGTAATAAATTGTCACTATGTTCTACAGTAAAGTTTAATGAACAGCTGAAATGCCACTGGAAATTTTGATAATATTCCACTCAGGAATAAATCTGACATGTATGATGTGCAAGATCTGAATGTATAATTAATTTTCTTGGAGTTACTATTACCAGTAACCTGTAAATGAAAATACCTTTTTCTTCCTTGAGGGTTCAAGTCCACCTCTTATTATCCTGCATTACCTAAACTTCTGTTTGTGCCATCGTAATTTCCACAACATGCCAGAGACTGAGACTTGGCGACAGCTCTTTGGCCAATACAAAATGGTCTTTTGGCTCCACTCACTGCATTGGATGTATTAATTGGCAGAAGTGGGATGTGAATTATTTAGGTTCTTAAACTAAGAACCTCCTTAAGCAGGCTCCATCATTTCTGTGCTGCACGCACAAGTGGCAGGTCCTCACACTGGCTGCACCACGCTTTTTCACCACACTGCTGCCCTTGGCCCCAGCCTCACCCCAGAGGATGGGAGCACAGCCACAACAGCAACACACTGATACCACACAGGGTGGGAGGCGAAGCACTGCTGGATGTGCTTCCCAAAAACCACAGCAAGAGGCACCAGGAAGAGATGAGTGCTCTGTGTTTCTGGTGCTCTGCTGATTGCTGTTGTGGGTTTCCAAAGGGGACTGACAAGAGAAGGAGCCAGCCCTGAGCTGAGGTGGGTGGAAATGGAGTCTGCTGAGTCCCAGGAGATAAGTAAATACTCCCCTGGGGAGAGGAAGGCAAGTGCCTCTGATCCACATAGTGCCTCAGAGAAGATCAAGATACCTGCCAATGAGGCCAAAATGCTACAGAAATTCCATGAGAAGCTCTGAGAGGCAGGACAATGTTTATTTAATCAGAAAACATGGTCTAGTAAAGCATCTGAACCAGAAGATCATATAGGTTTTTCAAGGAAATCTTTGCATACTGCTCTGAGATTTCTGCTTTGTACATTTTGAACACACTGAGGCCTATTCTCCTGTTTTCATTCAAATAGAGAAATGAAAATATTTAAAATGTGCACATCTAATCACCCTACCACTGTTGCAACATGCATGTTAGGAAATATTTTAAACTTACTGTTACACATATGTTTGTATTTACATGATATTAACATGATCTACATGATTTAATTCAGATAAAAACACATTCTGGTCCCTCATTTCTTTGATTATTTGCAGAATAAGTAGTTGGTTGGTGTAGGCATTTGTGAGAGGAGCTAGACTCAGTTGCTTTGCTCTGGAGGCTACAGGGAAGCCAGAGAGGGACCCTTCATCAGGAACTGTAGTGAAAGGACAAGGAGTAAAAGCAACAAACTGAAAAAAGGAAAAATTAGGTTAGGTATTAGGAAGAAATTCTTTACTGTGAGGGTGGTTAGACACTGGAACAGGTTGCCCAGGGAGGTTGTGGATGCCCTAGCCCTGGCAGTGTTCATAACCAATTTGGACAAGGCCTTGAACAGCCAAGTCTAGTGGGAGGTCCCTCTTCATGGAGGTGGGGGAGAAGGCTGGATGATCTTTAAGGTCCATTCCAACCCCTTAACATTCTATGATTCTGTGATTCTTTATCAAAGGGTTCAAAATGCAGTGTTAGTAATTAACAGGGAAATAACTTTGAATATATTCCTGGAAGAGTTCCTGTGCCTTGAAAATGTCTTTCAAATGACAAAGAGAAGATACACAACAGGGATTTACATGAGCATGCAATTTTAGTTTCAAATATTTCCTTTTAATTTAGGAATGCACAATGTATTCTGTCACACGTGCTCTTTATAAAAAGCATTTTCATTTGTTACATTTCATTTCTGAATGAAAAAAAAAAGGGAAAACCAAGCCTGAATATGTCTGCTTTTTTTTCCCTTTAGGCCAGACACAACATAAAAAAAGGTAGTCCTAAGACTGCATGGTCTTCTCCAAGTTCGGCAGTCAGAATCATAGCACAAAGCACAGTGTTGTGCCAGATAGGTACTGTGCTCTGCCAACAGAAAATGACAAAGCAGAGTAAAGTGAAAATCCAGAAACATGTCCCGAATGCTTCTGTAGGCCAGCAGAGGAGTGTGGTAAAATTTGCCTTCAAATGAAAAGGAAGACCTCAAAAACATACCACATGCAACACGAAACCAAGAAAAAATAAACCTCAAAGCCACCACTACTGTTAAGTATCCCCGCTCTCAATTTTGCTGAATACAATGGACAGCTCGGTTCCACGGGGATTAATTATCCTCTGCTGAATATCCCACCTCTGGTGTGGCTGGTGGGCACATCCAACTTACATTTCTGTGCTTAATTTTATTTGCATTTTAGTGTTGCTAGAAGGTAGAATAATCCAGTGCAGCCTGACACAAGGTGAAAACTGAAGGACATCAGAGAGGAAGATGTAGAGAACAATTTGCTGATGTGCATCTGTCTGATCCTGGTCATGACACGGGTCAACCAGGCTGGGGTAATTTGTTCATGCTGGCACCTGTGTTCTGCTGCTTTTTGGTGCGATGAACACGGAGCTGTCATGTCACTGAAGGAGACAAAGGCAGCATAGGAACAGTTCTTAGCATTTGCCCTCCCCACCCTGGATTTTTCTGGGTTTGAAGATCTGCTTTTGTGTTCTTGTTTATAAACAAGTGAACCTCTGCATGGGGACTTCCTGCCTTGAAGCTAAAAAAAAACCCCAATCAAACCTCTCTTTAAGTCCTGACCCAGCTAAAGGGTCAAGTGTGAGAAAGAAAATTCTAAAACTTGGAGATACCTGTAAAAAGCTTATCTCCTGAAGAGCAGTTCAATGTCATCAGCACAAAAATGGCATTTCTTCCTTTTGCTTCTACTACCAGACCACAAGCTGTCCTTGCTGCATGGAGCAACCAACACATACCACAACAGTGCACAGACATGCCTGTGACACAGAGTTTTTCCCATGCTGAGAAGAGGCAGAAATTGCAGTATGGTGTATTTGTCTCTGTCTGATTTTTCAGTTTCTCGTAGGGATATAGAGGAAAGCATAAAAGGAAAAAAACCCAGTCCAAAAGTCCCCACAATGTGGTGTCATGCATCTCTAACATGTCTATCTCCAGCTGTTGTGCAGTTTTTGAGTGAGCACATGGTGTCCTGCCAAAGAGCTTCTGTTTGTTTGATTGAGGGCAGCAGGAACTGGATCAATGTTTTATGGTAGAAAATGTTTCTAAAAAGCCCAGTCCCTTTTAAAACCCTCCACTTCTGACTACTGCCAGCTTCAGAATAAACCGTGGGACCACTTTGTGATTTTGTTACAAACCTGCTTTCCTCTCAAAGGACGCAGAATCTTTGGGTTTTTTTTTTTTTTCTCCTTTTGGGATGTGGAGGTATTGAGGTTGTATGAATTTATTTCATGAGCAATCTTTAGTTATTAAAATATTAGCAAACAAAAATGACTGCTGAATAAAAATTCCCATATAAATTAAAACAAATCTTCCCTGTTATCTCAAAGATCCTCTCAGGTGCTTTGTACAATCAAAAAAACCACAGGCTGATGTATTTAAGGAATATTTTCCTTGTCTTTGACATACCACATTTTCTCCTTGCTTTCTAGACATGGTGAAAGAATAGAGCACAGCACAAATGTAGCACATATGCAACTGAGTTGGCAAGAAAAGCAGATGGAAGATGATGCAGACAGACATTATACAATTCTCTTTAATCAGAAATCTGGTCTACATGCTAGTTCTGATTGCCATGTGTGGGTGTGTGTGTGGGAATAGTTGTGAACACTCGTTTCTTCCACCCCAGAGAATGAAAAGAGATTCTGAAAGGCAGAAACAGTTCAACCCAGATGAACCAGCTCAACCCAGTGATGCCAGGGTAAGCTGCTTCTGTGTAAAACCAGACATTTTTTGCTTACACTAGAAGGCAAATCCACCCTATCTTATCACAAGAAGCCGGGTAAGATATAACATTGTTGAGAACAGCCAGCTTGAGAAGAATAGTTCTCCTCTCTGAAGACTCTTTGAGGAAAGCTGTCCCCCTGTTGCCAATCTTACTGGGTACATGTTCAAAGGGGTTTTTGGAGGTCCTTGCTGGAGGCAAAGTCTGAGCCTAGACCAAATGCATGACACGAGTCCCTTGCCTTTTTCAGCACAACCCTCTTCTGAGTTGGTGCTATAATCCCAGGAACCAGTGCTGCTCAGCACAGAGGAATATATTTACCCAAGCTGGAAAAGATCTTGCCTGCATCAGATACATGGGACTAAGGATGTAGACTGCCTGAGGGCCTGAGCAGGTCAGCCATAGCCACAGCCTTGCCTGGAGCCCTTTGGACCCTGCTGGGGTGAGAGTGAATCCCTGGTTGCTTTCCCTATAAAGCCCTCCACCACTGCTTTGATGAACTGCTACCTTGTCAGCACAAAAGTCATACCCTCCTTCCTGCAGAAGCCACTCCTGTAGATCTCCTCATCAAGACCAGGCTCATACACCTGATTCCACATCACTTTCCATTCTTGGTTACTTTAGTGCCACCTCTCCTTGCTACTGAGACTCAAAAGTCATCTGCAGTCTGCTCAGATGAAATTATAATTTTAGTAATTCAAGCATTCCCCCTTGTTCTATCACTACATGACCTGGTAAAAAGTCCCTCTCTAGCTGTCTTGTACACACCCTTTAGGTACTGGAAGGCTGCTCTAAGATATTCCCTGTTGCAGTCCTTGTAAAATCACAGTCTCCACAACCTTGGACCTCACCTGCTTAGCTAAATTTTCAGGTCTCCCCATTCATACATTAAAAGTTTGATTAATTCTGCTAGTGGGAACACCAAAGAATTACAGCTCTCTGCCAAACCACAAGAGTAAAGCAGTTACTTTTCAGGAATGTCACCTGGCTGTGTGCTGAGCTGGCAGCACAACCAGCTCTGCCTGCTTAGCACCACGATTTATGCAGGAGCTCTGGCTTGCTCCTGGGAGTGGGAGGATAGAGCTCCAGCTCACTAAAAGGCATCTTCTGGGCAGACTTTCCATAACTGAAAGGCCCTCTTGTGCTACTTCAAGTTACCATATTGGGCAGTATTTATCTACAAATAATGTTTTCTAAGTAAACACTAAGAAAGTATTTACTCCAGTGAATGTCACTGCAGTATTTATTTAAAGAGCAATTTTTTTTTTTCTGAAAACTTGCAATGCATTTTGAGCTTTCAGTGTCTTCAACTCCACAGGTCCTCCTGGACTTGAAACCAGGCAATGACCACCCACACACTTCATGGCTATGTGCCTGTAAGCCCTGTCATATATCTGCATTTGAGTCACCTCCTTCATGAAGACATTGCCAAACATCCAGATTAGACTTGCATAAACAGCTCCCAGTGAGATTAGGAAAATATCTTAGTTTTGCAAGTCAACAACATTACTCCAAAACCTACACATACATAAGCAGCCACCTGCATTTTCAAAAAAATGCATTTTACATATGCAGCAATTTTTCACTTCCTATTCAATATTCTGCCACTTCAAAACTTTTGGTTACCTAGTAAAGGGAAATAAAAAAAAAAAAAGCAAAAGCCGCAGATTCAACACCATCTGTACAGATGTGCAACACCAGCCAAACTACTGGAGAAACTGAAAAGCAAGCACATTTTAAAGCAATGAGGAGGATAGGCTACTAAGTCTGCCATGGAGAACGGAAAAATCCCAAATCCAACTAAGCTAAGGGGCTGAGTTCACCTTATGTCTCTGAGTAACAGCCCTATGTCCAAATAAAAATTTGAGGCAGCAAGATCCACCACAAGGCAAAGCACACTACCTAACAAATGCTGTGAGTATCTCACCCATTGTGGGCACACATTATTTCTTGTAACACTTGCAAATTGTTGACCTGGAGTGTAAGATGTGCTGGTGGTGACCATGGATTTTCTCTCCTTCTCTCCTCTCCTGATGGAGTCATTTTGAAAGATCATAGATGCCCTAAGTGGCTACTTCAGTATTCTCTATTTTAGCTGACTCCTGTTTGAAGAACACCAAGCAGTTTAAAATGCCTGAAGAGAAACCTGCCTGTTCTTCTTTCATAAGCAAGTACTTCTCACTTACTACATTTTGTTTCTCTGCAGACACCTGGAAGATGGTGACTTGAAATAGGATCCAGCTACTCCTGAGGCACAGGGGTTGGGAGTGGGGGTGTGATAAGTCAGAGCAATGAGCTCCTGGATAACTCTACAGCCATTTTCTCTAAGTGTATCTGGATAAGTACAGCTTGGAGCTCAGATATGACTTGCAGCTGTCTCTTCCTGATAAAAAAAGCAAAGATTTTTGGGGAAACTAAGATAAAACCCTGCAATTTCTCCTGTCATACCAAAGAAGCTAGAAATAGTAACTTTTAATCTGTGTTTTTATTTAAAGTAATGTCTGGATTGCAAGTAATATAAAAAAATGATGGTGTGCAGTAGGGTTTCTGGCAAATTCTGTACTGATAATCTGGGCAGGAGTCTGCTGCTCTGGGGGATTTTCCCTTTTCTCATTGATCTTACAAAGCAAAAGCAATACCCCAGGAGCAGGGACAATTTCTCTCCATGTAACTTTACCAGAGCTATTCCTCAGAGGAAAAGGAGAAGCTACCACTTTCCCTTCATATGCTTTTACATCAAAAGAAATTGCTCAAAACAAGCCCAGCTGATTCCAAACCCCCAGTTATCCACATATATTTTAATACTCTCTCTTTCCATTATGAACTTTCCAGTTTTGTCTTGTGGTAATTACAAAAGGACCTGCTTACTGTACTGAGATACAAGATGAGGTGATAATCTGTTATTTCAGGTATATATATAGTGGCCTGGGCAAATTGTGTTGTCAATGCTCCTATAAACAGGGCCAAAGCACTAAATATCTCAAGGTGGAAGTCTGCAGTCAATTTCCATTATGAAAATATTCTGATAAATAGAAGTTTGTTGAAAATGTGAAATTATGCTTAACGCACCTTTTTAGATTTTTTTTGCCTCCTTATAAAAAAATCCCAACATATGCTTTCTGTGTTGTAGGCTGTTGTTGGGCCAAACTTGTACAGAATAAATCCTGATAAAGTAGAACTAATTTTATTATTGAGTGTGAGAGAACCAAATAAATAAATGGCTTAAGAAATTTGCATAATAATGCAAAATCCTGCTTGGGATTGAAAGGGATCTTTTTTTTTTTTTCAATTCTTTAAAATAGGTATTTTTCAATAGCCTGAACCAGAAATGCCCTGAAACATTTATTTGGGTCTGTTAGTAAAGGAATGGACAACCAGTTGTCATGTCATTCATCACACTGTCAGTGTCAAGTACAATGATTCAGATGGAGGCCATGAGAATGTAAAAAATATTTCCAAAGAGTGGATGCCCTTCAGAGCTGTGGAACTTCAGAAGGGTTGTGCAGCTCGTTTAAAGGAAGAAAGCCTTAACAAGGTGCCTTCTTGACCTGTAACAGTAGGCATTCTTATGTATTTCCAAATAGTTATTTGAATTTAATTTCCATACTTGGAATTGAAATACATGGTTTACTGAATTGGTACACTGCTCTTTTCCAATGAAAAAATAAAGCAAAAAAGTTTAAAAAAAGGTGCAAATGTCTTTGTTTGCATTGAAGGGGGTAAAGCTAGTACCTTACAGATGACTGATTGATAGTGTGCTCTCTATCCCATTTAAATTACAAAACAAAGAAACACTTGGTGAATGAGTTAAATGAACAACCCCTCTCCTTTTCAGAACATAATATACATGGTATATTATGGTGCAGGATACATGGTGAAGCTGAAGATGGCCTTCAGTCCTGCTCAGAAGATGAAAATACTTGAATATCTATGCTTTTGATTAAAACACCGTAAGAGAAAAAAACCAAAACAAACCCACAATGAAAAAACAACCCCAAAAAACCCCTCTACATTTTCTGGATAAATACTATCTACTGACATTTAAAACTGCAGGCAACTGATGGTGGTTCATGGGTTCAGATTTCAGTGCTGACTGAAATTTGCTGTGTGACCTGGAGGAGAAGTCATATAAACCCTCAGTCTCAAAAAACAGGTGTGTTAATACTTCCCTACAGAACCTCTGTGGCTGTAGGTGGCTTTGTGATGCTGAACTAAAGTCAGAAAACATAAGTGAGCTTCTTTGATGGAAATGAATAAATTTTTATTGTATTACTGGAGGCTAAGGTCACAGAACAGCTGAAATAGTAAACTTCAGCTCCAGAGACTGGTATTGTACATAAAGCAGAATACTTGGTTAATAAAGAGTAAAGAATGTTTGGAGTGATGGCCAAAGGGTGCTTTAGAAGAAGTATATTTTCTGATTAAAACCATTATTGAGTATGGATGGTGATTGGTATGGATATGATATCATCTCAAGTCAATGGTTTTGCTGTGGTAAGACAGAACTGCTTGAAAATATCTCCAGCCTAACAAAACTTCAGTAACCTTTTGAAAAGTTTAATGCCTAAAATGTCAATTTTAAGCAAACTGTAATGAAACTGTTATTACTTTCTAAAGCCTCACTACTCTTATGAGGAGGGCCGGAGTTTTGCCCTGAACTTGCATAATTTAATTTTGTTGTATGAGAAACTACCCTCTTCCTCAGAGGATCTCTTCTTTAAATGGCTGTTGTACATACAGCAGGTATTTTTACTGCTCTGTCAACTTGATTAGGAAAACAACAACATTATGATAACATAGTAATCAATTTCTTATTGTCAGGATCATCAGGGCAGAGACTTGTGTGATGATATTTGAACACCAGTATGTCTTTGTGTAGACCACACACTGGTCTACTCAGTGTCCTGGGATTCTGGTTTCTCTTGTGATGTGCCGGGTAAGGGCCAATTTGTCAATCTATTGAATTCTGTCCCTCCAACTAAGTATACATGGGGGTTGAAGCTAAGCAAAATTAGGTTGAGCAACTCTGCAGCGGCTTTACATTTTCTGGAATTATCCAGGAAGGGATGGGTCAGTTCTTACTGATGTGAACACACCTGAGCTGCCTGCTGTTGTATGGGCATGCACTGACATATCCAAAGAGATGGAAGAAGCACTAGTCCCCTGCTCACTGTCTAAACACAATGTTGCACCATGACTAGATAAGCTAAGCTGCTTTAAATTCATCACTTTTTCAATTTAGTATACATCAGAGATCAGCTGTGATAAATCACCAGTTGGACCACAGAAATGCAGAAGAACTGGGTCGACCTTCTTTACCTGAATGCTACGGGGAATCATATGATATAATGTACAGAAGGGATTGGAAAAGCTTGAGAACACTGTAGAGGTGACCTTGAAAAACTGCAAGTCTGGTCACATAACACAGCCATGGATGTGTACACAGGGGCACCATGGATTACCCAGCAGGCAGGGAGCTGGAGGATGCTAGCCTGAAAAAAGTTAGTTCACAGTAGCTATACTAAGGGAATAATTCCTCGAGATGTTAATAAAGAGCTCCACTTACTGTCACGGGAGCCAGCCAGCCACTAGAGGGAGGAATGATCTAGTGCTGCCAACGACTGCTACTTATTATGCTTCTGCAATTCATTATGCTTTTCTTAAGGCTCATCTCATGAGGCTTGCAAAACCTTTCCAGTTAAAGGAAAAAAATCTCGAGCTTTCACAGTTGGCGAAGAAAGCACACAAACACAAAGTTCAAGGGCTCAAGAAACAGAAAACATATAAAAAGAGAATCTGCATGTCTCCGTAGAATATATACTGATTTTTATACCCCAGATGAATAGTGGACCTGATTTTCAATTAATTAGGATTCATAGGGCAATTTAATTTCATAGCATTCAGCATATCATTACAAAAATTGTAGGACTGAAAGCTTTTTTATGTGCCTTTTGTGATTCAAAGTATTTTTCTTGGTGACTAGAAAGGGCAGGTCAGTACTGGGGTTGAAGTGGTACTTTCCTTCTGTACAGAAACCAGCAACTTGCTAAAAATGTAACTTCCATGTTCTTTAGGGATACAGCTATTTGAAAGTAGAAACCAAAGAAAAGCCCAACACAATAACACGCTCTCAGTGGCTGCATTACTAATCTTGCGCCTTTCACTCCAGATTACTATGCTAAACATCCATTTATAGCAGGAAGGAAGCAATTTGGATATGTGAAGCAGGGTTTTGTGTGTAGAGCTATTCACTATTCACTGATAAGAAGACATTCAGTAACAGGAAAATGCTAAGTAAAATTTAAAAAGTTGTTTTTATCTGAAGAAAAGCAAGCAGTTAATGAGATAGGTAATTGCTAGATGTTTAGCTGGTCAAATCTTAGAGTTTTGCTAAAGGTCTGTCAATGGAAAAGTCTGAGTCACATTTTTTTCCTCAGCTTAGACAAATTCTGCAAAGTTAGCAGGTCCAGTTCTGTCTTTCCAAACAGGAAAAAGGCAAGTATTTTTTTTCATAAAAATACTGCAGAAAGCTCATGGATAATCTTGTTTTGAGTACACTAAGAGTTTGGGATGTAATTAGAAAACTGCTCCTCCCCTAGCTCTTGTGGGTTTTACTGTCCCTGGCTCTTATTAGGCAATTAGGCTGCCATCAGTGTAGAACCATTGGTGCTGCTGTCTACCCTGTCCAAAGAAGAGAAATCAGGAGACAATATGTCAGAGACAAATCTTTCCCACAGCCTTACAAATGGCTTTTCATCAGAAAATTCACAGGTTTTCCAGGAACAGTCACAAACAGAGCATACAGTGGGAACTCCCTCCACTTAACCAGACTGTGATTTTCAGTGTGTGGTGTGCTTGCTTCTCTGTGCAGCACACACCATGGCAGCTCAGGCTCCGAAAAGTACTAAAATATCTTTTCCTAGCTCTAAAGGCCTTCCCTATGGAAAAAAAAAAATTAAAAAGACATTTTAAGATTCCCTTCTGCTATAGTGTGAAGAGTAACAAATACAAAGAAAATTTATAGAGAAGTGAGTGGGAAGCTGTGCGTTAGCATACGTGGGCAGGTAGTGGAGGGAAGAGGAGATGTATGACCAGCTGAAGGGCAGCATGCCCCCTGTGACAGTATGTGAACTACCTCTAGGACATATGTTAATGGTGGGTGTGGGCTGCATGGTGGTAAGAGATGGGAGGTCTGTCAATTTAGGAAAAGATCAAGCCTATGAATTTCAATAGACACAGCAAAATGCAGCATTAATTAGTATTACTCCTGGGAGTAGCCTGCTCCCCTCTGGGTTTTCACGTGGGACAGGGAGAGCAAAGGAGAGAAGGGAAGCGCAGCTGAGGAGGAACTACAAGAACTGACCCTTTTATTCCTTGGTGGGGCCTTGACAGCCTCTGCAGTTCTTCCTCTGGCAGGGAAGCATGAGGATGATTTAACTTCTTCTCCCCATGCCGTGCCTCGCTGGCTCTCGCAGTATGGTGGGACTCTCCCCAGACATCTCAGTGAGCACAAGGAAATGCTGCCACAAGCCTCTTTTCAGGAGCACAAAACAGGAGTCAAGAGCAAGGGGACAGTGACTAACACTGACTGTGTTACCATACCTGCAGCCTCTTTAGATGGTTCTGTAATTGCTGCACTAACTGTAATGAATCAATCATCGTGACAACTCGATGCACAGGAGGTGAATGCCATTATCCCTTCTTGCTCAGAGCTGGAGGCACACAGATAGCTGTGCCTGTTCCAGGCAGGGAACAGCAGCAGTGGGATGTCCTTGGCCTGTGCTCCCGAGGGCACGGCCTCCTGCCATGGAGGCACAGCATGCTGGTGTGGGAGCCACACTGTCCCACTGTCTCTGCTCCCCTCTGGCAGAGCAAGGGGCATGACATCTGAGAGTTTTGCAATTTCAGTCCATCATTTTAATTGCTCAGCTGATCCGCCCCTTCCCTACTGGAACAATTCAAGCCAGGCTCTCCTTCCAGGTGCACCCCTCAGGCTCTTTTTCAACCTGAGAAACACCACGCAGCAAAATCATACCTTAGAGTGATCCTGAACTATAATTAACCTTAGTGTATCATTTTAATGGAAGAGAAAGCAGTTAAATTTGTCTGGATTCAAAAGGACTTGGAAGAAGAGTGGCAAGATAATGTTATTTTAACAAGCAGCTTGATTAATTCATGGCAGAAGTTATCATCCCATTGTGTTGGGTAGGAGGCTGACATTTAAAACCTTGTATCAACTTTGTCCAGAGGAGAAAAAAGCCTTGATAGCTGGGATTTTAAATGAGACTTGAGACACTTGAGACTTGTAAACAACCCACTGCAGAATCCAGCACTGAGGACCCAGATCCCAATTGCACAGTATTCCCAACGACTATCAGAGAAACAGTCAACATTTTTATGTGTCTTATTGCTATTAAGTCTCATGCCTTAGGGAAAAAACCCCCAGTGTTGATTTCATGAATGGTGCATGCCTCCCTATGGAGCACAATGCCATCCCAATGAATGTCTCAGGCCTCTACTGGGGGCAGTGGGTAGCCCAGGGAGAAGGGCAAGGGATTTATATTCATCTCAGATCTAACCTGGATCATATCTAACCTTCCCACACTGGCTTCAGTGCTGCCCATGACTGAGGCACTGAGGGAGTAACTGTGAAATATAGGATAGCACAAAAGAAACTGTATGATTCAACTCATAAGTCAACTTTTACTTGTGTTTGGCTACTAAACAAGACTAATTTTACTGTTCATCTCTATAAATATAAATATTCTATTTATGAGAAGGGTTTAGATTTTTAAAAAAGTATTGATAACTGTTGTAGAAGAGGCATGCAAATAAACCTCCAGAAAATCTAAAATCGGAGTTTTAGGTTTTACTTTACGTGTCAACTTTATTTTATCCTTTTATTTAAAAATATTCCTTAAAAATAAAGAACCTTCCTCTACGTATTATTTACTATTATCTATTTTGTACCTGGTTTAAAGGACTTACATAAAAGAAAACACATAATCTGGGAACATATTCAAAAGAAGAAACTCTACAACATCAGCATCAAACTACAGGCCTGTTTTTAAAGAGACAGCTATTCAGGTGATTCATTGTTTGTATGAACTTCAAATGGATTATTTTATTATTCTTTGCGCTGTTGCCCTTAAGGGAGCTGGTTACATTAAATAACAAACTACCATTATATGGACATACTGATTCCGAGAACAGGGGAAGAAATATAGTCATAACAGGCAATTTCAATAGAAAATGAGGGCTTGTCAATCTTCTGCCAGAGGCAAAGCACTCAGATGGATACCACAGTCATCACAGAGATATAATGAATCTGATTAGCTTCTCTGGAGAAAGAACAGTTAGAGCTGATAGGATAAAGCCTCCTCAGCACTCACGTGTGTTTGCACAGGGATCAGTGTGCAAGGACCACCTGACTGCTGGCCAGCGACAAGGGCACCTCAGCTGCCGGGCTGTGGTTCGGAGCCACTGCAGCAACTTCTGTCTGGAGAAATGGAGCAGGGAGCAAACCCAGTTGCTGAGGAAATCACTCCAAAGATAGCTTGAAGCGTGACTGAGCGCAGCTACCCACCACGTGTATGGTGGCAGCAACGGAGCACCGAAGCTGAAGGAAGGCAGAGCTGTTTTCAACACAAGCTGCACGCCTCCCAAATGAGAAAGGATGCAAAGAGAAGGATCCAGGAGTGCTAACAACAGACTGGCTCTAGTCAGGATGAGAAACTGTGGGATGAAAGAACTGTGAAAGACTCAAAAGAATGATGTTAGTAACTGCACTGATGAAAAAAAGAAAAATTAATAATTAAATGACCACTGATGAAATTCTAGCAGGAGGATGTGTTAGGATGAGGGTTATAATAAATGAAAGCAGAAGAAGA
Organism: Aphelocoma coerulescens; assembly: GCF_041296385.1. Classification (NCBI taxonomy): domain Eukaryota; kingdom Metazoa; phylum Chordata; class Aves; order Passeriformes; family Corvidae; genus Aphelocoma; species Aphelocoma coerulescens. The sequence continues at coordinate 117,165,553 of NC_091015.1, read as the reverse complement.
TGCTACATACTGATTATTTTCAAAGTGTGAAATTCATTGTAAAAGGAAATAAAATAAGCAGTGGGGAGGTAAAAATACAGAAATAGTTGAGAGGACGTTCATTCACTGAGTGAAAGGACAGTGACTGTAATTGTGCTGCTCTTATGCAAGCCCTGTCTCTTTTAATGGAGAAAGGACACTTAGCTAAGTACTAAGGTTTATAGGAATAGTAAGGAATTACTTATTAAAAAAAATGAGAGAGAAAAGAAAAGGGACAATAGAAATAGTGAGGTAGTGCTGCCATTAATTCCAGCCACTGTCAGTCTAACATCTTATTTATGAATAAGGCATCATCCTCTCTGTTTCAATTCAAACTTGTTCATCACAGGTAAACAACAATTAATTTGTGCCCTTAGTCAAATGATCTTTATGTAGGGGGCAGGCAAGTGGTGGAGGGCAGGAAGTAATAGACAGAGAGTTACTGCTCAGCTCAGAAATGACATCCTACCCAACAGCAAATGACTGAACAACTGCAGTGGAACGGCCTGACTCACCAGCATTTCAAACAAGTCTGAGCAACGTTTCTCTGCCAAAGCCCTGCTGTCTCACAGCTTACAGCCACATGGCTGACATGAGTCCAACAGATCCTGCGCAAGGCTGAAATCCTTGGCTAGAGGTTTAGAGTGGACCTTGTTGACAAGGCAGTGCCAGCGTTTCTGAGATTTCTAACATTTTTGATTGCAACTTCACGAGGATGGTTTAATGATGTGTTGGTTACATCCCACTAGAATAGGGAAGAAAAGACCTATTCAAAGTAGAAATTGTCTCCCCTTAAAATTTCATCTTTTATAAATATAAATTTGTCACTTCTACAACTCAGTTGGTGTCATTGACATAGAGTGTTTCTAAGTTTTCTGCATTATGTATTTATCCTTATTTTTGAGATTTATGCAAAGTTCAGAATCAAACTATTTCTTTACATGCAATAAAAACAAAGTAGTAGTTTTAAGCTTTGTAAAACAAACAGGAGAAGTAATAAATGAAATAAGAACCTTATAATATTTGGCATTACAGTACATCTTCCAATTTTTTTAATGCACACAGTACTAGATACTGATCATTGTGAGAGAGTTTTAGTAAATGTCTATATCATAACTATTTTGGTGTGATAAAGTAATAAATACTAACTGAATATTTTTAGGACTAATCCAAGGAGAACTACGTCCCAAAAGTAGTTACTCAAGGTTTGCTTTCAAGCATAGAGTAATGAAGGCTTAGCACAGATTTGCTATAGCAATTGTCATATATAAAACAGGAGAGATTTACATACTAGTCCAGAAATCTCCTGAGATTACCTTCAGCATGATACATCACTGTCACAGTGCAGAGTTGCACAGATATAGCTCAAGCATGTCTGCCAGCCCAACATCACTTGAAGAATGAGAAGGATTTGGGTGCTGTGGATGTGGCTGCTGGCATTTGGGGATGACAAAACCAGTTAGTGCTTTCTGCAGTCGCTGGGCTTGCTGGAGGCAAAGCTGCTGGGCAGCTGGGGTGCAGGCTGGTCAGGTAGCACAGCCCTTCTGGAGGGGAATGGGAAATTGCTGTGAAGCTCAGCTGCAGATGGAACCACAGAAATCTCTCACAAGAATTCAGTAGCTGCTGCAAAGGTGCTTTCAACAATTTTTTTTTCACACCAGCAAATTAAACAATGATTGCATGATGGTTCTCTGCCTGTGTGGTGTACAATGGGTTACAAGGCAGGTACAATGTAAAAAAGCCTTTAAGGATTTCCCCTCATTTCTCCACTCTTGAAAAGATTTATAACTTCATTAGGAGGAGAGGAGATTTTAAAAAGTCAAGAGTGGTATTTGATGCTGCACCTATTATAGGGGCCATATACTTTCTTTGCTGCCCCATGCTCCCACTCTTCACCCTGCACCCAAGCCAGCAGAGAATTACTAAATTAAGCTGAAAGTTGCTCTATTTTAGCAGTAATACAATCACAAGAAAATAGAAGAAACAAATAAGTGGGTATCACATGACTTAGATAGTATCTTTTATTTGTAAGAGCAGAAAAAGTCTTCATTTTCATCTCTCTTTGTCTCATACTAATATGATGCAAATTAACAGAAGATCCCAAAGCATGTGAGCGAAACACTGTTTGTCTTGTACTTTCACATCAAAACTAAAGCAATGTACATTATTTTAACTTTTTCCATTTTTAATACGAAAGGGCTCCACCCTTTCACAGTGAGAAAAGATTGCACTTCTAGCTGATCAGAATAGGAAATTATTATGAATAATTAACTTAATTATTGTTGCCTGTTTGCTTGTCTTGTTATGTAGAATATTAAGAACTCCAGACTGATTTTTTTTTTTTGCAAACGCACATCTCACTTTACGCCTGTGAATTTTCTGCATGGCAGATTCAATACATCAGCTGAGCTCCCTTCAGCAAACTAAACCAGATAGTACAAGATCACATACCAAGGGTCAAGCATGGTATGGCTGGCAGCAGTGGGAACATGATTTCAAAACCCTAGCAATGAAATAACATTTAAAGAACATGAAAGAATTGCACAGCACTGCTGTGGGTGGGATATCTAAATTTACTGTTCAACAGCAGGCCTTCAGGAATAATTTGGTCCTGATGAGAGCTTTATTTTTATATTTAAAAAGTAAGCTAAGAAAAGGAATTAAGAACAGTGATAGTGGGTATACTCAATAGCCTGAGAAAGCCAGATAGAGAATAAAAAAGATAGGTCTGGAGGGATCTTCAAGAGGTCATTCAGTCCCTCCTTCCACCCTAAAGCAGGATCAGCGATACCTAAATTTGTCCTGACAGTCTTTTTTTACCCTTTTCTTGAAAATGTCCAGTGACGTGATGTCTTTTGGCAATTCACTCCCACGCCTAACTATCATTACTGCTAGGAATATTCTCATAACATATAGGTTGTGTATGCCCTTGCAGTCTTAGGCAGGATTTTTTTTCTTGTCTCCACTGGACATTATTAACTCCCTTTCTTGAGGCAGCATTTTAAGTATGTGGGAAGAAGTAGGGCTAAAAATAAAGAAGACTGGTTTTGCATGTAAACACGCATGTTGGCTCTGTAAAGACTATACACTGAAAGAGATGGCTCAAAAACACATTTTGGTTCAGCAATTATAATTGTGTTTCTTAACACAAGCCCTAGAAATACCCATTTGATACATAAAGTACAGTGATAGGCTTTGCTTTTTAAGTGGTAACAGTCTTACCTTCAACATCATTTGCTGTAAAATGCATAAATGTTTCTAGGATTTAATTGAGAGAAGCTAAGATGTTGGAAGTCCTAACCCTCACCTGTAGCTATGTTCCATATGAAGCTAAATCTTGTGTACAAGGGAAGCAGATGACTAGATACAGGACAAGGATTTTCGTGTCTGCAAGTAAGAATCATCTAAATGAGGTTGGTGCTTTTCTTTCACAGATTACTGACTTCCAAAATTGTTCTATAGTATTGCCAAAAAATCATATTTTGCCTAGAAAAGTTACAGGCTTTTTCTTTTCTTTGTCAATGTTTATACCTGGAGAAGAGAAGGCTCTGGGGTGACCTTATCGCAGCCTTTCAGTACCTAAAGGGGGCCTACAAGAGAGCTGGAGAGGGACTTTTTACCAGAGCATGTAGTGATAGGACAAGGGGGAATGGCTTCAAACTGAAAAAGATCAAATTTAGATTAGGAAGAAATTCTTAACTCTGCCTGTGGTGAGACACAAGAAGAGGTGGCCCAGAGAAGTTGTGGATGCCACATTCCTGGAAGTGTTTAAGTCCAGGTTGGACAGGGCTTTGAGCAACCTGGTCTAGTGAAAGGTGTCCCTGCCCATGGCGGGTGGGTTGGAACTTAATGATCTTTAAAGTCCTGTCTAATCCAAACCATTCTATGGTTCTATGGACATTCTTATGTAAGTTTATTGTAACAGTATTATTGCCTCAAATTTCAGCAAGCAAAGGTAAAAGTACAAGTGGGACAACAACAATAGAGTACGTCACAGATTACAACAAAATTTTCACTTCTCATCTTAGAGAAACAAGAAATAATATTTATACCAATGTGGTAATACTGACATAACAGAGCATATGTAGCTAGGTGTGGACTAACAGAAAGTTAAGTTTTACAGTGTGATAAGCAATGACTGCTACCAGTGAGACTGTAATATCTAGGGAATCTCAGTTTCATTGCGAGATAAACTGGTGGGGATCACCACAGAAGTAGAGAGGAGGAGTGTTTATCCTAACCATGTCCTGTGCAATGAAATGTAGGGATGTCCTGTCTCCACAGATGATTGTGGGTTCATTTCTGTGCTGTAAAGGCATCCATACTTCTGTGTATGGAGGACACAAAACCTTGAAGGGAACCAGCCACGGGGCACAAGATTTCTCTCAGGCTTGTCAGTGATACTAAGCCTTAACTGACTGAATGTGCTTTATAAATCCATCACTAGCAACTGTTCCTTAAAAGCTCCAAGTTCCTCCAACAAATCAATATCCTCTCCTCCTTAAATATCATATACACAAAACAGATGTCAGCTGCCATAAGGAAACCATTGGCTGCAGAAGTATGGCCCACCTACTACCTCAAAATAAATAATTTTTCATTGTCTTGCCTTTCACATTTTTTTCTGACTTCTAAATTATTCACTGAACTTAATCATACCTGACACACAAGCCTGCAAAGTGAGAAATGTGTCCAACAGCTTCTCCCTGGTTTCAGAGAGAAGAGAAAATGGATTGCAGTAGTATGAATAAAAAGTAATAGATCATGCATCAGTGAACGTGAGCTGGGAAAGTTACTGCCTAGGCCAGTAATAGTTCCAGAATACTATTCCTTAGGCTGCCCATCCAAAACTCAAGGAGATGCTTCTCTTTCTCTTTAATGCAAAATTTTAAAAACTCCCTGTTCAAGAAAAGAAACAAAACACACCTCAAGGAACATGGAAAAAATTCCTTTGCTAGCTACAGGTTTGATAAAAATGAAAGAGACTGCAACATGAAACAATTACACCAACTGTACTGAAAACATACTGTAAAACACTAGTAAAAGATTAGTCAGATTTATTCCTTTTGTACTAATTAGCAAAGTCATTGTTTCCTAATTGGAAGTCACTCAGCAAGAAAGAAAATTAACAAGCTTCCCTGCATGTGTCTAAAAATATTCACCATAATGAAAATGTGGTGTTGCACCACCTCTCCCTTCCCCGTCTGTGATCTGGGTCAGATGACTTTAGCAGAATGAGGACACCACCTCAATTAAAAAAAAAAAGAAACAAAAAAGAAGAAAAAGAAAAAAAAGAAGAGGTGTGCTTTTGTTTATATGACACCTTTTTTCCCTGGATATTTTGGAGTATATAATAGTAATATAGAAACACCTCAAAGTAAATAGGCACTCATTCCCAAGACTGGGATGGTTTTCATACCTCAGGATTTATGATGCACCGTATGGTGAAGAGTAGTCTAAAGACATCAGTTTGCTCGAATGCCACAACAGCCTGGGCACTGTTTCAGGCTAAAATTATCCATACAACCCTTATAATTTCCCTCAGGAAATTACAATTTACAATTTACAAGGACCAGGGGATTTCCTATCTTGAAATATGCCTTACACTAAGTAACAATGGAGTGGTTTGATTTTCCTTCCAAGTCATCCTAGCACAGTTGGTGCTGCAACTCTGTCAAGATTTGGTTAGTAGTATAGGTTGACTCCAGCTTGATGGTTTGTCCTCCAGGAAGTGACTTGATCAGTTTTCAGTAAGGTGATGTAAAAGTTTGAGTTCAGTTGAGTATAAATCAGATATACCTCTTTCTTCTTGCTTTTGTCACTGCTACTAAGCTTGCTAATAGATTCTACCACTTAACTGAGCTTGATCATTTATTGTGATTTGCTTTTCAAAACAATTTAATCTCCTGATTCCCATAAACATACAAATAGAAAATATTACGCTGTTTCTATTAACACATAAAATTATAAGTGTGGGTGTAATCAAATAACATGCCCCTATTTTGAGCTATTATTTTTGCAATGTCTCTGATAAACTTTAAAGTTAGGAATTGTTTAGTTTATTCTAAGCATCACTCATCTACGCATAGGAATAGATGCAGCTATGATGGAAGTTATATAGAAAAATTCTTTACCATGGGATAAAAAGGAGAAAAGTCTAATGCTTATAGCCTCACATTCACTCTTTATCATCAGTGGTGAAACTTGGTGTGGATTAAAAAGTGGTTTTGGTGCTTATAATTGAATTTCTCCTAATCACAGTTGACTGGAAAAACATCACAAGCCTAGTAAAATACTTGAAAAAAAAGATTTACTAAGAAAAAACCTCAATTCTGTTCTTCTATCCTTTTTACATAACTTCTACAAATGCATCTACAACGTATCAAGATCATTAAAATTTTCAATTCAGTAGTGATCACAGAGTACAACTTGTCTCAGAAAAATGTTTATGTGATCAAATATAAGTTCAAAAGCAAAATACTGCAACTGTATTTAACCCAAAATCCATGGCTACAAATAAATTACCATTAAGTTCTGTAATACGTTGCAAAAACCTCCTCCAAACAAAGAAACAAAAAAAAACCCAAATAAAAGGTTCAAGTGGATGAAGTCCCCACAATAGCAGCACTAATGACTTAAGAAGCATAATCTAAATCTGTATTTTAAGCAGTGAATGTGCCTGCAGTGGCGAAGAGGAAAGGGGGAAAATGAAGTAGAAAACCTCTGGTAACAGGAACCATCTTTCAGACCTCTTGTCCTCAACAGAGTTTTCCAGTCCCTTCCATATTCCTTATCTTTTAGGCTGGGAAAATGCTCCCATCATGTTCTTCTTTGTGCTGACCCACCAGCTTCTTTGCCCATAGTCCTTCAAAAGAACAAAAGGGATGGCTGCAGATCCTTCTTTGCCTTATACAGCTACAGATCTTCAAAAAGTTTTCTGGAACTTCATATCTTTCAGATTCTAGTCTCTCTAGCAAGCTTGGTTTTAGTTGGCCAATGGATTTAAAAGTTACTGGGAGCTGGAGGTGACAGGTTGGCGTGGGGACAGCAATGTAATTGCATACTTTTTTTCCCAACTAAACCATGCTAAACATAAACAAGGTACATATAGATAGTAAAGGAGTTTGTCCTGATTCAAGCTCAGCTGTAACAGAATTGTCAGTTATCTGTCACCTGCACCTCCTTTAGAAGTTTGCTAACCAGTCTGTTTTCAACCTACTTACAAGTGAAAGATTTTCCCGCTTTTCGGGAATGGCAAGAAAACACCACCTTTTTTTTTTTTTTTCCAGATGAATCAGTTTATCCAGGCAGTAAAAGCTTAAACACCAAGAGCATACTGCCAGCAAAGACAGAGGAAAAAAAATCTGCTTACTTCCTGATAGGATAATGAGAATGCAGCAGCGGAGGTGTGTATTTCAAAATCACAGCAAGCTGTGCTTTATCCAGAATGGTACCACAGCATTTGACACGTGTGCTGTAACCACATGGAAACCATGGCAATGGAGGAAAATTGTAGGAGGGAGATTGTACGGTATAGCAAGGAAAAAATCCTCGGCAGAACCAGGGAAATAAATTTGTATTATGTAAAGGAGATATGACACAGTTGTGCTGTTCAAAGGTTATTCCTTGTATAAAAAGAAACACTGGTAACAATGAAAATACTTTCTTAGAAGCGTAGGCACATGAACGGTGGTAGGTAGGTAGGTGGGAGGAACAGCGTGGGTTGTGAGACCAATATTAGACTTAAAGGAGTCAGAGAGGAAAAGTCCCAAAAGATGAAAAATCCCTTCAAAAACAACAGTGAAAGCAAAAGGGAACATGTTTTTAACTTGTTTGCTCTGCCAGAGATGAAAGTGCAGCCAACTAGAGACTGCATAAAGCAAACTGAGAAAGGGAGTAGCAGAAAGAAGTGCATCAGGAAGATCCCTGACAATTACTGCTATAGAAACACTGCTCTCACAGCGTGCTTTGTTCTTCACCGGCAGAAAAACCCCATAATTAAAGGAGTGACATACCACTCAGCTTTAGGGTGTTAATAATACCCTGAGAGGTCAACTAGAAGGTCCACTAGTGACAGTAAAAGGCTGCCTGCTGCCTAGAGCAGCCTTTGGCTCATTTCCACAAAGCTCTTATTCAGGTGCAAATTGAACCCAAGTCAACAGCAAGCCAAGGAAATAACTTGTTACCACACATCAGACAATTGCCTGATGACCTATATTCAGTGAGTTAGGGACCCTAGTTAAGTCTCTGTCCAACACACCTGCAAAAACTCTGTCACAACTCTCACAGTAATCAGGATGAAAAACTAATGTCATTGTGAAGGTCAAGTCACACTATTAAGTAAGTATGAAGAATTCTGGAAACAAAGACCTAGCTTAACAGAAGACTTCAATTCCCAGACCAAGTACTCAGCTGTTTCTCATAAAACCTCCAGAAACTATCATGTTCAGCAGAAAGGAATGAAAGCACTGCATAATTATGTATTATACAAATTGTCTCTGAAAGTGAAAGGTTTCCCAGGAAGAGATATTTTTTTAAAAATATCAGCATAGATTAAAATAAATAATTCTATTTCATCCCAGTTTATGATGAAAAGTCATTGAAAAAGAAAAGTTATTTCATGCTTCCTCCTCTTTTTTGTTTTACTACCATTTACCACTTTCCCTTCCTTCTTCTACCCTATGATTTATGTCCTACTTCTGCACAGCTCCTAAACTTATGTGAATTTTACAGAGTGCAGCTTAAAATTAGGCACATTCCTAAAAGCTTTCCTGAATAGGAAGGGATTAAAAACCATGGGAAATTAAGTATTTATACAAGCACTTTGCTGAATTACAATGACTTGAAAGCTAAAAGCTTCTGCTGCCTGGCACCTCTGGCCTAACATCCTCTGTGGGTGAACAGTGACATGCAGGACTTTTGATTTTTCATAAATCTATATTCTTTTGCAAATCCTGTATCTACAGAGAACAGAAATGACCAAGAGAAAATACACTCATTGTGATGCATTGTGCTTCACATATGCTATGAAACTCTGGAAAGCAGGCTCCTAAAAACTCAAAAAGAATAAGCTCCGTGCCTGAAAGTGTGTCCATGCATGAAGCATGGCTGGATGGAGTTTGTGGTGGTAAATAACATTCATTTTCACCTTGCAGAGGTTGCAATAACTGATCTCACAGGAGTTTTGGCTCAGGAAAGGATGTGGTAAAGTCTTCTGGATGATGAAAGGAATCACTAGATCCCTTGAGCAAAGGCCAGCTACATTATGAAAATCCCTGCAGAAAATGAGATTGCTTTCTCCTTTGGACACCAATGGAAAGACAGAGAAGAAGCAATCCCTGGCTTCCCTTGAGACAAAGTCAGGCAGGCTTCTACGGGGAGCTGCAGTAAGCTTTCTTTTTTCTGCTGGTCTAGTCATCACTGATGTCAAGAGCATGACATTCTTAACAAGGATCAAATGCTTTTCTCTAAAATCTGTTTCTCAGATAAGATCTCTGGGAAAAAATGGGGCAGAGGAGGACAAGGAAGGAGAAGAAATTAATAAGGGAAATGCAGAAGGAGTCTTTTGTCACTGATCATGGATACTAGAAGAGATAGAGATCCTTTTAATTTTTTTTTCTCCCCATTTTAAAGCTACAGCCTTAGGCAAGTTATACTAAAATTGTTTTTTTTTGGTCCAGTGAACTACGATTCACTATTATAGTTAAGAACTGTGTTAAAGACAGACAGAACTGTTGTTGATTTTAAACCCACACTATTTTCTTTTATGGACATAATTTATTTTCTTGCTTTAAGGGACCTTTCCATTTTAGAATCAATTAAAATAAAATACTAATACAAAATTGTCCATTTGTACAATTTTCCTGAGAATTTGGGTGGCTTTTTAAAACATAAATATAGGAAAAACAAATAATGACATTTGAAAACCATAAAATCATGATTCTTTTTAAATAAAGCTTTCATAAACAATTTTAAAAAATCAATTTTTGCTTCTCCACAAAATACCGTGCAATTCTGAGCAGAAAACATGGGTTTGTCTACTTTCAGATGGTCTTAGTTCTTTTTAATTAAATCTCAGATGCTCTCTGGAGTTGCAAAGACTATCTTAGGGCTAATTTCACATGTTGAGTATATATAAATACACAGTTATGCAAAGCTTTTGCAGGCCAAAGCTGTAATTTAGCAAAGCATTCAAAGAGCAGACCTACTGTACATAACTGGATGCTCACTTCACACTAACAGATTAAAATACTTTGCAAATTCATAGTGCAGGTCCCTTTTCAGAATAACAGTCTGAAACATTCCTGTATTTACTCTTGTTCAGAAAGAAACCCATGCAAAAATAAGCATGCTTGAGCACATTTGTTCAAATACTTTCCTGAACCAGTAGCTAGCAATAAAGAGAAGAAACAAATAGAAAACATAGAAAATGTAAAGAGAAGAAACAAACATAGAAGATGCATGAGTTAGTGGAGAGCTGTATGTGGTGTAGTAGAACATGGACTTACTTGAGGGTGGTAAGCTCTGTAAGGGATGGCTGGGTGGCCTTGAGATAACTCTCTCTCCGTGCAGCAATCTTTGGAGATGGCTTCGGACTTGTGTCTGAGTCTCCACTGTCATCGTCCCCCATGGCTTTGATGTAACTCCCACTACGCATTCGGCGGCAGGGAATCTCGTCATCTTTTCCTCGGGGAGTGTAGCCAGTCCATTCATCTTGAGGAACCTGAGGTGATAAACACAATTCTCTTATTAGTATGCTCCTCCCAGGTGTTATTGGTAAGCCACAACAGAGCCATAGCAAAAACTGATGGTCAAAGGCCTGTTCTCGATCCCATTTGACCATGGGTTGCTGTTGGAATGGGGGCCCACTTCTCACCCTGCATAGTCACAAGCATCTCTGGAGTTCTTTGCTATTTTCTATTACTTATCTGGGAAGTTTCTAGCAAACATGCTGACACAGAAGCCTTGGTTAAGTTTAATACTGGGCTGGATAAATCTGGGGTTTTTTTAGCTATTTTTATTCAAAGCATTTATAAACCAGATCAGGGTATGTTTGGTTCAGCTGAACATATTGAACATCTTTGGGGAGGCACAAAAACTGAAATACAAATCCCTATATGACAATGTTTTTGGACAGAGTGTACATAGGAATGCTCACCAGGATGATTTTGGCTCAAGATACATTTCAGATTAGTGGAGCTATGTACTAATCATCACAAAAGTAGGTTTGCAAGTGTGAAATTTTACTACTATCACTTCTATAGCTTAATGGGGCAACTGCACACCCGCAGCTTGCAGTGAGCCTCCTTTTGAATTCTGTTAGTCTGAGTGCCTGAGTCATACAACTCTTTATTCCCTTCTTTTTCTTCTTCTTCTTAATGATCTGCATTATTTCTCTTGATCTGAAGTCAGTGCTGTCCCTTCTTTGTATTGGAAATCTGGAGCGGTGGGAATGTGCATTCATGAGATTTTGAGACATAACAAAGGACAGTCCAAGAGCGGAGTGCTCTTGCCCACCCACTGTCTCCCTTCCTCTGCTCCTGTGGCTTCTGACCACATAAACCAACATCCTTCTCTTTCCTGTAACCGCAGAAAAAACATGAAGTGGAGCAGGACCTTTGAAGCTATTTTGCAGAAACACCATTTTTATCTAAAAGTGAACCTGCAAAAGAGGTTTTTAGATAAACTCATTTTGTGGTAGGCTTAAATACAAGTAGTTGTGATTTTTTAGTTTGCTGCTTCTCTGATTCCTCTCAGTGAATCAATTCTATAAACCAGCCACAGCTATAATGCTCAGAAAACCTTACAAGCCACATTAAATAAGGAGGCACGAATCTAGGTTACTAAATTTGTCTTGCAACTTACAAATACTCTCACCTACTAGAATAATCTTTTCTATGGGAAGTTTGTTCTTCATCAGCATTTACCTTCTGCTGAGGATCTTGTGAATCCCATTGCAGATTTCAGCCAGAGCATTTATGTGCCAGCTTATTTAGACAACCAAAACTAAGATACTGGAATGCTTGCTAATGGCTTAGCTGTTGATTCCCACTACAAACAGAAGTCTGAGTCCAGAGGCTGTAAGGCCTTTCAAATGTTACTGTTAATATAAATAAATTTTTATGGCCTTTTTAATGGCCTTTTATCAATCTATACTGCTATAAACTGCAACTGTTTATTTTTGTATACCACTTTGTATACCACTGTGGTATACAAAGGAACAAAGATATTTAATGGTCCTAAGCCCATATAGGCTTGTTACTAGTTATAATTAATTAACTATATTAATTTTATTAACTAAACTATTCACAACCTATGTCTCTGCCTTGTTTCCTGACAATTTCAAAACCCAAGACCTTGTCAACCTTCTTCTTTCATTGATTTTTTTTTCCTGCTCCTGACATGATTATTTAGGGCCTTCCTTAAACTGCCAGGCTCAAACAGTCCTTCTTTCCTCTTGTGTTCTGTTCTCCCCATTCTCTCTTGGTCAAGTCCAGCCTTGAAACTCTCTTGGAGCTTCAGTATTTTCCTCAAAGAACTGAAGAGTTAATCCTGGAGATCTGCTCTAGGTTTCCCTTTTATCAATATTCTTTCTTAAGACCCAGTCTCCCTTCTCAGGACTTAGTCATTCTCAATTTCTCCATATTTTATTTAACTAATTCTTTCCTTTGTAAAGAATTTAAGTGCCTTTTTAAAGTAAATTTCCATGTTGTCTTTACATATCCTTAAGTTAATGGCTCTACAGTTCTTCCAGCAGCATGCAAAGTTTGTTGTTGTGGGTTTCGGGGTTTTGGGGAGGGGGGGAGGGAAGTTGTTTTGTTTTGTTTATTTTTGAATTTATTTTCCTGGGCTCCAAGAATCTAAGTTCATTAAAGCAGAAATACAGTTCTAACTCCAGTTTTCTTATTGAATGATGACATGCAGAATTGTGCATCTATAGAATATTACTGAATAAATACTCCTAAAACCACCTGAAATATTCTTTTAGGATAGGGTAAAGCTTTAACTAAGACTAAGAGTACTAAGTACTAACAGAATCTACTGGAAGAACAGGACTAAACGAACAGCTCTAGTATTTTTCCACATTAAAAAAAAAAAAAAAAGAAAGCAGAGCAATATTTCCATTCTGCGACTTCTAAGTTTATGCCTAGACCAGATCTGGAAAGCTGATGCTTTCAAATGAAGGTAACACCCAGCAGAGGTTTTGATTTTTGATATAGAAGAGTACAGAACATTTTACACTCCTCCCTTAGCCACTTATGACAGATAGAGTATAAATTTTTTTTCAGGTCTTATTCTTGCATTAGTTCTAGGCCTAGAACATCATCAAACAGTGAGTATACAATCTATATTCATACCACCTCTCACATGCATTTTGGAACCTACAGCTTCTGCTTGTCACTGTAAAATTCTGACTTCTCAAATCACTCATACAAAAAAGAATTTAAGATAAGTTTAGTAAAATCAAGCTCTGCTGACATTTTGATGACATGCTCAGACTTCAGTCAGAAGTTTAAAACCTGTAATGGTGTATGGGCGTATTTCCAATCAGTTTTTAGGCAGCTATTAGATATCGAAGTCAGAGTATGTAGAGAATCTGGTAATTTTTAGAGGATATGCACTTTGATCTGTTTAATATTTTATTCATTATACTTTAATTGAAGATCTTTGCTTTTTCTCATTAAGATAAATTAGTGAATTAATCTTTAATGCACTAAATAAAGTATGTTAGTATATTGTTAAGGTTGGTGTGTTTAACAGAGAAAAAGTCAGGGGAGATAAAGTTACAATGTTCATACATTGCCCATAATTCAGGCAAGCTGAACACTTGTAGTTTTATTCAGTCATAGATACACTGTTAAATTTAATGCCATAGTTTATAGGAGCAATTCAAGTGAGGAGTTTATAGGAGCAACACAAGTGAGTGATAAGTGTGGAAAAACTTACTTTGGAATTATTGAGTTCTGTTATCAATAACCCCACGTATAAGTACAAGACCTTTTATCCCAAAGATTCTCAGAATTATTTAGATACAATAGGCCAGGTTTTGAATGCTGGTTGCAATGGATTTACCCCAAAACTTTCTATGTACACATGCAAACCCTGTGTACCATGCTGAGGTTTGAATGCACTGCTCTAGTCCCTCAATTTGTACGATGTGATTGGAAGTTCCCAGTTTGAGCTCTGCTCATATCAGTGAAGTGAGCAATCACTGAAAAACAACCACTACCTTTTTAGCAGCTTTTCCACTTTTTCAAAAACACTAGTTTCAGAGAAAGCAAGCTGAGCTGTTCACACAGAGACCAGGGCAAACCAGTCTCAGTGAGTGCCACAAACCCACTGGCTGGTTTGGGTATTGGAAGTCACCGGCATGCACAAAACCAAAGGAAATAATATAAAAGTGACCCAACTTCCATTTCCATATTATAGGTTTAAGGGTAAACCCTCTATGCATCAAAGAGAAAAGGATGGCTGTGGTTAAAAAGCCATCCAGATTTAGAGAACAGCCTAAAATACCAACCCAGATATGCTTCTAAATTCACAGAACACATTGAGGAAGTCAGAGTGTTTGCACAAACTACTTTACCTGCCTAGATAAAGCTGCAATAAAAGAATGCAATGGATATTCGATTTAGAAGCTATTTTAGTTAAACAGTTTGACCATGGGGATTTTGTGCAGGTGTTTAAGTCAGGTTTGTTTTTCTTTAAATCTTGTTTTTACTTTTTATTGTTTGTTTGTTTACAGTAATGTTTCTGTATATTAGTGAATTTGTAGAAAAAAATTTGGATCCAGCTCATCTTTATCTTATTTCTTCTTTTTTCTTATCTCATATTCACAAGAGCAAGAAACCCTAATTTCAGAATTTGGTGTAGGAGAAAACTGTAAGGCATCGTGTAACTGATAAAGAGCATTTGCAGGGTAAAGAAACAATTTAGAAGTTCTGCCTTGGCTATTAACAATTGTAATACTTTTTATGAAAGGGTCTCTGCCTGTGTATTATTTGAGTAGGACAAACAACCCTTAAAGCTCAGCATTTTCTCCAGGCAGATAAAATAATGTCAACATTTTAATATTGCTGTGCCTATAGTCAAATACCTCAAGCAATACCTACTAAAAGAAGTGACCTGATTTTCAGAGTGCTTTTTTGGTGCCTAAAAAGTATTGGCTGTAACAGACATGGCTGTAACAGCTCATGCAGACAGTGCAGTTTACTGTCGCAACAAAGTGTTTCATATCATGAGAAGAAAGTAAAAGATAAAGCCCTCTCCAAAATAAAACCTGCAAAAATAAAATCAGGCAGATTATTTCATACATTCTGTTTCTACACATATGGCACCACACATCCTGTAGTGTGATTTCTTCTGTTAGTCTGGAAAAAATGCTGGGAGAAGTGTCTATGTGAACCTCCAGCTTTCTTATTTTATTTCAGTCAGGGGGTCTGCACAGATTTTCCCACAGGCTCTTACTTTGTTTGAATGGCCTATATTATGCCTTGCAAGGTCACATACTACACTGCACACAAGTGCAAATGCACAGTATCTGCTGCCTTAGAGGATTAATGGGATTAAGATTGACATACTTGAGATAAAGCTGTTTTATGCTTTTAAGAAAATCATATTATCCAATTACCTTGGCAATACCATTTTTCCAGTATCAGAATATCAAGAGGGAGCATCACTTGTATGATTGTTTTTGCTCATGAAAAACAGGGAAGAGCTAAACTCAAATCTAACAATGAACATAATTGTTTCTATTAAAATAGAACTATTATTAATCACACTATCAAAGTAATAATGATCTTGGAAACATTTCATTCTCTAAGTGATCTTTAAGCTCATGTACAAATCTTTATAAGCCTAAAAATCAAGAGTGTACTTCATTTATACGAAAATCATAGTGAAACAGAACACCATTATTACTTGAATAGACATAAAAAATACTCAGCAAAGGCCTCTGAGCCATGCAGCTTACTGAAACTTAAAACTTCAGCAAACCCCTGGAAATAAATTGTTACATGCATGAACACTAAGCCTGACAACAGTTTCTTTCTTTTGATTAAATGGCTGATACAACATTCTTTTGTAAACAGAGCAGACTATAAAGATGAAGTACTGCTACTAGCCAACATCTCACCTGGATCCAGCATCATTTAGTGTATAGATTACCTGTCCCAATCTTTAACTAAATTTATGTTGCTCTGCAAGTGTTCACACTTTGTCATTAGCCAGGTTGTACTGACTCGTCATTTCCTTTAATGCATTTTCTGATATGAAGGAACTGTATTTTTTAATAGATGGTCTAGGACCCCAAATAAACTAAATGAACAGGTATACTGGCCCCGCAGTTTTCAAACATTTACTTCATAAACTCACATGTTGTAGTATGTGAAATAATCCCAGACTATAATGACAAAGGTAAAGAAAACATTTTAAATTCAATTTCTAAATAATTAAATTAGAATATCTAATTTCCTTCTTTTTTTCTTTTTTCCCCCAAATAGTTATTAACTTACCTCGCTGGATGAAATAGCAAAGAGACTGTCTCTATAGCAAATTAAGTTCATTATTGATCTCTAGTTTGCTTTGGTTTATTGCAGCTGAAATCATTAAAGCTTCTCCCTGTGCTTTGCCAAAGCAATGTGGATGACTATAGAAGTAAACAAAAGGACTGGAAGGAGTGGCTAACCATCGCTCACAGCAGCAGACTTGTAACTTCAGCTTTCTATTAGTATGCAAATACCTAATGAAATGAAATCACACAACTGAAGAACAATGCCTAATGACTGCTCAGTGCAGATTTTTCAAACCCATGCAATTTGGTCTTAGCCATTATTATGCCTCTTCTGCGCGCTGTAAAGGAAGTTCCAATTGCCATCTTCCACTTACTGATCCTATTCCTAGCACTCATGAATATTGAATTAATCAGACCAATAAGGATGAGTAGCATTTCTTTCTACCAATGCGCATATGTTAAGAATCATTGAAGTATGCAAAAAAAGAGGAAGCCTTAGAAAGCAGAAAGAAACATATATGTTTAATAAGCCTCAAGTGTTCTCAAAAAGGCAGTTAGGAAGGTTGCCTTTATTTAGGACAAATTTAATATGCTCAGTATCTGCAGCAACATTTGCTTTAGCTTGCACTATTTGAGCAATCATGTTCTACTATAAATTAATTTAATTTAGCTAACTTATCTCCATATTTTTTTACAAGAGGGGAATTAACACCAGAACAAAGACCTCTCCAAGATGTAGCATTACTTCCTCCATGCTGTGCCCACCCCTTCCATCAAACCTGAACAAACAGGGTGAAGAGCTGCAATCTTCCTCCACGTAAGAGTAGTTTGGAAAGTCTTTAAACCAGTATGAATCCTGAGAGTCAGCCAACAGACAAAATTCTTCAAGAACCACTCCAGTTTACAATGTTCATTCACCAAAAGGTGTCTTGAGCACTGGTTTGTCAATCTGATTCACATTCCATTTTATGAAGAGGAATGCGTGTCTTCTAAATGAAACTACCATGTCTTGATTCCAGGTAAATTTTATCCTTCTGCTTTATGTATAAAAATCCAACCAACCATGAAGAGGGGCATACCAATACAATGATTCCAGCCACTGCCTTTCAAGTTTGCCACCCTTAAACACCTTCTGCAGAAAGGAAGCCAAACAGCAACTGCCACATCCATTAGCTGAGGTAAACATAACTGCAGGTCACAGAGCAGGGCCCTTGGCCAGGATCTCAAACTAGAACTGCTTCAGTGATACTCATGCATGATATTCTCCAGTGGCAGAGGGCAGACATTCATTCTCATCTTTTGCAGTACCCTTGAAGCATTCAAAGCCATTGGTTATAATGACATATGGTTTCTTGCCCAGTTAAGGATGACAGGATGACTGCTAACATGAATACCAGCCCTTGAAAGGACACTTTCAATGACTGGCAATAGAGAAATATTCTCTCATTTCATCTTTATATCTTCTTTTGTGATGAGTCACTTCAACACCTGCATACAGTGACTGGTTGGCATCCAAAGCAATACTGTTAGATGAGATGCCATTTTACCTTTCTCTCACTACACACACAGGCATTATCAGGCAGACAGCAGGAAACTGGCTAGTGGGTGGAGAACACGTAGCTGATTCTGTATCCTTGGAAGAAAACAGATGTGGTGGGGAGAGCATTTTGAGCAGCAGCCCTTATGCTGTTTCTTTTGGCTGGCTGTAACTCAGTAATCTCTGGTGCTTTGCTAATGCTGTGTTCTCACAGGCAGCAACTCTAAGTGATGCCCTGAAACTGCCATCTCCGGCTGGCTGTTGGCTTCTGTCACATTTTAGTGGCCAGTGGACAGACTTCACTGACACTTTCACAATGATTTCTTTTGAATTACAATAATGCTATACACCTGTGAAAGAAGCTTTCATTTGGCTGTAAGGAAACTTTCCTGGTTTCAGAAAATCATAGTGTGTCTTCTCAGTGACTCCAAATGTCACCAAATGGTGACCTGTGTTCTACGGTAGTGTCCCATGGAATATGAAATCAAGGTCATACTCTTTACTCTCATCTGCTGGAAACTGAATTGCTACAGACCAGGAAACCTCAAAGATTTCCTAACAAACTGGTGAGCAGGCTGGGTTATGTCAGTAAAGCAAAAACTAAACACAAACTTATTTGCATAAAAGACTCCTGGACACAATTCAGAGACTGTCTTTGGAAGCCCTGGCCCATCAGAACTGTCACAATGCCTTTTCCAACTGCATGACACATTGCTTCGTGTTTGGTGAGATAAATGTATATCTATCAGAAGCCCAAAGAAGACAGTCCATTGCACAGTTCAGGGTAAGAGGATGAAAGGACAAACAATATACAGCAGATTGATGTTCTTATTGCTTAATTCAGTAGTGACAGAAGATCACCTGTGCAAGAAGCACAAGAGCATTTGTAAGGCAGAACAAAAACTGTGGCCAGCTAGCCCAGCTCAAACCACTCTTCTGGCACTGTAGTATTTCCTCACTCAAGATCTGTACTAGGAATTCCATTCTTGAAACAAATACAAAACCCCAACCCAGTAACTGGATGAAGAGAAATATTTATTATTTTAATTATTTAATTACTTATTACTTTGCACTGACTGAGGAATATATATCACTGCTTAGTGTTTTTTCCCCCACGTACTTCACATGTTTCCACAATAAAAGTTAAGGTTTCAAACTCAGATGCAGATTGAAATTATCCTCTTTGCTGGACTTGACTTTCTTGAAGACTTTTTGCTTTACTCCTATTTTTTTTCCCCCCACAGTGAAACCACTGAAAAGAATAAGAGTAGAACACTCCAAACATTTAAGGCTACAGAAAAAAAGTCAGATCCACGACTGAAACAAATCTTATCCATGAGCAAACTGAAATAGATACCAAATGCCAGCTGTTATATGCAGCCATAATTTTAATAAGCATTTCTGACACAACAGTATATATAATGTAGTCTCACCCAGGTATGTTGCTAAATCCTATAAATAGTATGCCAACAGGCTCCAGCTGCCAGAATTGCATTCCTTAATGGATGCACTATTAGAATACATTAGGGATGCTAACAGAATGGACTGACAGTAATTCAAGTTAATCTGGAAAAAATAAGGTCAGTGCCAGTATATTCAATACTGAAAAGTTACAGGATGACAATAAAACTAACGGACAGAAAATTAAGGAACATGGGCAGATAAAATTGCAGCTGGCGTTGCTGTAGAACAGCTCTCTTTGTCCTTAGGAGGCCCCCATTACTCAAGACACCAAAGGTCAGCACAGCTTTCAATTAAGCAAATAAGAACGCACCAGTTGTTAAGGTTAAATGAGTGGCAAGATCATGATCACTAACACAGCTGACAATATTCAGGTTCCTTTGTTTGTTTTGTTTTTTAGCTAAATTAAAGGACTGCAAAGATGAGGAAGATGACTATCCTGAAACACTCTCCTACACATTTGTAAGCAATCATATCTTGGGTGGGTTTCCAGGAAGGCTAAATAACCAAGATGCCAATTTAATGTATTTATCTCTTAGTAATATACATTTTGTAAATAAGCTGTTTTCTGCTTTATTTATAGTTTCCACAAATTCCCTAGATTTAGCCATTATTCATATTACCCACCTCACGATTTAAAAACCAAAATAAATTCACTTTCTGGGAATATTTTTTTCAGTATTAATATTAGATATTAGTTCATTTTAAAAGTTGAGAACATTTAAGAATTTCCAAATTTTTTCATGATTATTGCATTACCTGGAAGTTGACCTAGAATACATTAAAACATTTGACAGTATTTTACATTTGTCCAAATTGTTTCACTAGCTTTACTAAGAATTATGTTTCACATGAGCTCAGTAAAAAAACTTGAAACTTATACCTCATGTACTTTGTAGTTCTGACTGGAAAACTGAAAGAGAAATAACATGTGCTTCCCTAATTTACAATGTATAATGGAATATGAGCTAAGAAAAGGCAAGTCATCAGATACATGAAAAATGGAAGATCTATATTAATGGATGTTAGTACAACTTTCATATGTATAAAAACAAGAATATACTGGAAGATTAATTTGAATATGGTAGTTGCATTTGAAATGCAAACACCATAAATGAGGAAAACACAAACTGAAAATGCAGATAAACTTGTGTAGACAAACCCAGTATAACAGATCTAAGATAAACTGCTGTGTCGTAAGGATAAACGCTTTGTCATGTAACATGCCACATTAACAGATCACACTACACTTACTGGTCCTTATTAGCACCTGACCCTAAGGTCTATTTGGTCATCCGTGGCCAACAAAAAGAGGGTGGCTGGGACTGGGATTCAGCAGTATTTCCTAAGAAACTGTGTTTGTCCTGAGACTGGAAAACAAGTCATTCGGATGATGAGTTTCTTAGCACTACACGTGGTATGACAGCACACATTACAGGCCACCTTCACACAGGAAACTGAGTGCAGTACTAACCAAGAACCCTTTGTCACCAGAAAGTTCTTATTACACCCAGAAACTTGGCTTGTATTTTTATAGTATTTCTCACAGTATCCCACTAAAGCAAATGTGGAACTTGAATGGCTGCACTGTTGCACCCATCTTCTGCATCTCAGTTTTCAGAACTAAAATTTCCATCCTTAGCCTCAAGTGTCTGACACAACTGATGAGTCTCATCAGTTGCAATGAAAAGAAAACTTATGACTGACCCACATAAGAAGAAAAGAAAATTAATACGAAAAACATATTTCGTTGTATTTTTCTCAATCTCTTAACAAATGAACCAAGGACAACAGCAATAGTAATTACAGGGAACATTAAATGGCAAAACTATAATCAGAGCCAAACTCTGCAGTGTATTTGATACACTTTACCTCCAAAAATAATGAATTCATAGAAAACAAGAGTGTCAAAAAATATCTGCCTGTGTATTTAGACCCTATTGTTCGCAGCAAAGGACTGCTGGTTACATTTTGTCTTTGATAGTTTTGCTTAATTTCAATTTTTTCCAGAGGAGAAGCTACCAGAGAAGTAGAGGCTGTCCACCACTTTATAATTTTTTCTTTCAAGGGAGGGAAACCATTTTGAAGAAGCATTTTGATAAAACATGAACAATTCCTTCTCACCTTCCTTCACTGTAGTCCAACTGTAAAGCTGGATCGAACAGTAGCACTTTCCTGAAGAAAAAATCAGCTCAAAAAAGGAACATTATCTTTCTACTATCCAGCTGCTCACTCTT
This sequence comes from Aphelocoma coerulescens, assembly GCF_041296385.1. NCBI lineage: Eukaryota > Metazoa > Chordata > Aves > Passeriformes > Corvidae > Aphelocoma > Aphelocoma coerulescens. Next base: position 117,143,787 of record NC_091015.1, on the reverse strand, counting down.
GAAAGGAGAAATAGAAGATAAAAATGCAATTCCATTTCCAAAATGCAGGTAAGAGGCAAAGATTTGCTTGACAGTCTTTAGACTATTCTAGGAGAGTATCTTTTTCTGAGGATGCATGGTGTTGACCCAAGCCTCCCCCAGAACTCCAAGAATGGACACTGTTTCTCAGCACCAGGGCTGGAAGCGGAGCCTGATGGGATAAAGAAAGCCAGTGCAATGCAGGAGGACTCTGCACTTGATCCAAATTCCAAATTATGAGAAATAAGCCCATCTGTAATACGAACTACTGCCAACTCCTTCCACAGAACAGTTAAGTGGAAAATATCACAGCAAGCAAAATAATTGTTTGTTATTTCCAAGTCTTTACACTGAGGATTCATGCAGATATTTTTGTGATAAAAGCCCTTATAAACAAATGTGAAGTCAATGTCACCTGTGATCTCTGATATACTCAGATCCATTAGGATAAAGAAAATTATCCTGAGTACCCTGAGTTGAAAATAAGTCACTCCTTCATTGAATTCAGATACTGTCACAAGAAGAGATTGCATGAACAAGTAGCTGCTCTTTGAAGGATCAGAGTTTATGTCCTGAGAGCTTAAGTCCTGCAGCACAGACAAAAACTTAAATAACAAGGGAGTTGATAAAAGCGTCTATTTCACATTTAGTGAGTTAAAGAAAGCAACAAAGAAATGTCATAATAATGAAATTAAATTATCAGAGTTGTTCAATGTTGTTGTGGATTTGCAGCTTTCATCTCATTTTGTGCCTTTCCAATTGTTCTAACACAGGACACCAGCCTTTTGGTACAATAATGAGAAGGGCACCTGGAAAATAACATACACAGAGTAACTCTACAACTCTACAACACTAACAGAGTAGAACTTTTCTGCTGTTAATATATATTTATATTGCAGGATGGAAAAAAGGCCTCAATTAGATTCTGTGCCCCATTGTGCTGGGCATTGTGGAAACTCAAAAGGGAACAAAGTCCAAGCCCCAAAGGGCTTGCAGTGCAAAAAGAAAAGTGATATAGTGAAGAGAAAAGCAATGGGATGCATTCAAAATAGACTGATTTTTTTAATACCCATATGCATTTGTCAACCTTTCAAGCTGCCAAGAGAGAAGAATAATCCTGACCTGCTTCCTCAAATCTACTGTACTCTGTTTGAATATTACTTCCAATGCTAACTGATATCTGGTTAAGAGTCTCCATTTTTAAAAATAGTTTCAAACCAATTATGTTTCCCTTGATTTTACAATAGCATTCACAATTAGAAAGAATGAAACAAAATTAAGTGAAAACTGAAATAAAACTACCAGTGAGAATGGGAAACACAGTGAGAATGTAGTTATTCTAAGTGAGAATTTAGTTATTCCTGCCCTTGACAATTGTTGGACATATTTTCATACAGACACAGATAATGCCCTCTAATTCCACTTCAGGAGTCTATTCCTGTCAGTTAAACATTATCTAAAGGTCCCTGTGGAGGTGTTCATTTAAAGCTGATGCTGGCACAGTTTTTCACTCTTTTCTAGCCATCTGGTCACATACTGAATTGTCTGCTATTTTATCTAAACCCAAGAGAAGGCTGAAGGAGTAAACAAAAATACCAACAAAAAATCTCAGGGTACAAAGTAACCACAGCAATCAAGCCTAAAGTTATGTTTTCTTCTCACTCACAAAATTCACACAAAAACTCACAAAACCTCAAAAGGTTGCAACCTGAGGCTATTTTGAAACCCCTCTCCCTCCCCACCCCATACACCGAGCTGTAAACACGCTGAGCATTTGTATTGACCCCTCTTCCTCCACCCCACTCTCCTAAACAATTAATAGAAAATATACATATCCATTCCTTTATATTTAAGACTTAGAATCCCAGAGGCTGGTATTCAAAATTATTTTGCATGACACTCCATAAAACCTTTTAAGATCAATTTTTAAATGCTGATGCCTCAGTCCTACGCTTTCTCTGCATACTGACTTAAACAACAGAATGTGGAAGCTGACTGTCTCATTAAAGCACCCATATGAGAGAACTTGCTACAGTTCTATACAAATAGACAAGAGTCCCACTACATTAAAATGAAACCGAATCATCTTAGCAAACCTCTTTTTTCCTCATGGTCTTCTCTCTTCTCTGTGCAACGTTGTTCCATCTTACACACACACTTAGATGTGCCATAAGTGCTTCGTTTAAAGTGCATAAAAGCTATCCACAGCTCTCCTAAGAATGAAACAGTTTTAATCTTTTCTGATCCATGTTCCTGCCACAAACATTCACCGGCAGTATGATAGCTCCAAGAGGAGACATCTGATTCTTGACATTTAAAGATACAATACTGGTGAAAAATAGTGACGCTGTATTAACTGCAAACAGCTTGTGAGGGAGTAGGTGATGTACTCCTAAAATGTATAATCAGAACAAGCAATAATTTCAACCTTTTGATTTTTTATTTTTGACTCAGAGCCATGAAAAAGAGGAATAGCTTGATAAACAAATCTGGACACGTTACAATAAATGTTTTAAGAGAATTTATATTCCATGGCAAAAAGAAAAGTAGGTTGTTTTCCTGCTGGAGAAAGTATTAAGGTACCCCTGAGTTTCTCAAAAGGGTCTCAAAAGCTTGCATAAAAAATGAGCAGTAAATGAAAGCAAAATTGGAATTACAGAAATCAAAGAATTTGTATCCTGGTAACATTCAGTTAATTGACATTGTAGTGCTAAATGAAAGCACTACAACATCAAATTCCCTATACCCCTACTGTGACAGCCTTATAAATTCAAAAGGTACACATAAAGGTCTTATTTTTCCCACCTGAAAAAAAAAAATCCTGTTCTAACATGAACAGTTTCTTTGAAATCCTGAATTCTGGACCAAAAAAAAAAAAAAAAAAAAAGAGCTGATATATTTTTAATTTTAGCAGCAACACCCCTTGTTTAGTTATCAGTGACCTCTGGGGAAACTTGAGACATCAGAGCAAACCTCCATCCCCCACAAACACCTGAGACAAGGCAGAGCACAGTTAACAGCAACCAGTTCTCCACACTGTACCTGGAGGTACTGACATGACCGTTCCTGCTGACACGTCTCTGCCTTCACCACTGTCTGGTCCATGTTAACTGATGCTTTCTGGTAAACTTCACGGGCTCTGCTCACGGTTAATGTAGAGGACCAAGAGCTTTTCTTCATTAACTGGGAGTCCAAATTCACAGGCAGGTTTGCACAGGTAGAGCATTTGACATCATTATTGCTTCTGGAGGACTTCACAGTATGTTCGCTAATAGTGTTATAGGCTTCCATAAAGTATTGGGAAGAAGAGCGATCAGGGCATCTTCCCATGGTCATGACCCCACTGGGACCATGATAAATGCAAACATCATTGTCCAAGTTGTCATCTGAACTCCACCATCCCGATGCATTGGATCTGGGCTTACCTTCTGATCGCCTTTCTTTACTCTTGCTGCGCTTCCCATACCTCATCGTCTGTGACTCCTCCGGGCTTGCTTTCCCCCCATTGACGCTCCCCTTGGATGGTCCTTCCAGCGAATGGGACTTGGTAAAAAGCTTTTGGACAGAATGAACCAGATGCCGGATCCTGCCCGGGCTGTCGCTGCGGTGCTCCATGGCAGTTCTCTTGTACTGCAGAGTGTGATAGCCATCCCGATTCAGAGGCAGCTGCCGCTCAAATTGGTCCAAAAGGTTGGCAGGAATGCGGTTGGTCTTGTTGGCAGTTCCATGGGGAACCAGAGCACACTCGTCCTTGAGTTCATGGTGGGAGCTGTAATGCCTCCGGGGAAATGTGCTGCTGGCAATCTGATCATTGTAGGGCACCATGCACTCGGCCTGAAAAGAGTTCCTTTGAGTGTAGTAAGGGTGGTCTGCGGGGTGGGGGTCCACCGGGTTTAACAAATATGGCTTCCTGTCCTGGTGGTGTGGCAGGCTGTCACATGCAGGGTCACAGGCAACCCCGTGATGGTGACTACGGCTGCCAGATAATCCCTTCATCGTTGACGTAAAACGAGTCCCAAAGTCATCTAATACGTATGGCTGTGTGACAGGCAGATCTCAGAGAAAGGCCTGGAAGAATGAAACACAACAGAAACCGTAAGATATTCAAGCTGCGAGAATAAACAGCATGTGCATGCTTAGCATTCTTTGTTTCTTATTGTAAAAATAATTGGAATAAACATTCTCAGACTTTCTATCATTGAATCTTTCCCACATCCAACATGGGATAAGGATACCTAAGTAGTACACAAGAAAAATTATCTTGTTCTATTAGCTGCAAAACAAATGCAAAAAATTTTTTCCAATATGAAAAGCAAGGTAAGTATTGCCACCTCTACTCTAAAACCTCAGTCCTGAAAACATTCATGGACAGGGGCCTCCCAGGATGCCTAAACTGCTCATCTGCATGTTTTCAAGGCCAAATGCATGTGTTAAAAAAGATATTTTCTTTAATGGAGCTCTGTCTGGAGTTCTTTGGGTCAAACACAAAGCATGGTGCAATTAATGGGAAACTTTTCCCTAACTTCAATGAATATTTTTATTCAATCTCCATTTGTCTGCCTAGACTGTAAGCATCTCAAGACAACAGCAAAACATTATTTCCGTAATTATTTTCAAATTAAGAATAAAATAACAATAAATTACACTAACTGTCAAAACAAAATCAAACTATTTAACAACCTATATATCTGTGGGGTTTGTATTTACTATTTGCTGGCTCCTACTCACTAAAAAAAAATCATCTTATTCTGCTAATGCATGGCTTGATTTATTTCTCAATAGTTTTTCAGTGTACTAAGCAGTGTTCAAATATCCCTATATACTCCTACCATTAAAAGAACTGGGATAGCCAAACTTTGCCCACAACAATAACAGTGTAACACTTAATTCTTGATTGCAGTTATTTGTCCCTGAAGTGACTCACAATGCTGTAGAATTTGAATTACAAGTTGAAAATGGAAATCTTCATCCCAAGTAACATAATAACCACTCTGTTTGAGGCCAGATGTCCTCATTTCAGCCCTCAACTCTAGCAAAACTCTGGATGCAACCTATGAACTAATAATGCGTAAATTAGGGGGTTTCAGGTGTGGCAAAGCAGTCTCACGGTGCCATCTCAGCAGCTGAAGGGCAGAGGACTCCTTAGAGGATGCTTTCTTATACTGCACTGAAATGGGACTCACTGGGCTACTTTATTCCCTTCTGGCATGGCTAATCACATAATACTTTGGGAAATGTAGGTCTTGAGATCTTTCTTGGAGTAAGGATAAACATACACAGCAAACAGGTTTCCACTATGCTCCTCCTCAGCTAAACTTCATGTTTTAACAGGTTGTAGACATTGTACCTACTGGCAAATTGGTAACAATGAAGTTTTCTAAAATAGCATTAAATTAATATCAGTCTGGAAGAGCATGCTCTGCACTTCATCAGAACTTATTTTATATTTTCTTCTGAACCTGCACAGAGCCAAAGAGGAGTTTTTTCCAGTATGCTTCTAAGCTAATCTGGATGTCCTGCACTTAATTTCCTCTCGCTGGATCCCTGCAATGCAGAAAATATTCCTTTTCAAGAGACCTTGGATTCCAAAAAAAGAGTTTTCAAAATACCACAAAAGGCTCTTGAAATATTCCAAATGAATAGCTGACTGATTTACCTAAAGAGAATAGCTAAAGGCACCTTTAAAAGCATGAAAATAATATATTCAGAGAGCTGGACTTGTCAATTATACTGTAGTGATGATCCTTAGCACTTCTAAAGAGAATTTTACATCCCTACCAAGAGTTTTAAAAATATGATCTATTAATCTGTGTAATTGAGAAACATCCAGAGGGATGGAGTAATAGATTAATTACTTAGGTAATTGAAAATGTGACTTGAACAAAGATACCCCATCAGGAAGAGTACTTCTAAAGGATATAAAGACCAAATAAAAAATACCCCAATCTTTGCCATCTATGAGTATTTTTCACACATCAAGGCTTATGAAAACAAAACTTCAGCCAGTTAATTTTTACTTAAAACGATTTGCAATCATGCAACAGTCCTTAGGATGATTGATAAATTCTCCTAAGGCTAAAAATAGACTAGTGTGCTATATAAGATAAAAAAATTTAAGCCTTACCTCAAAGATAGGAGAAAGATATGAAGGAGTACAATTAACTGGGACATGCCCTAAAACAGTGATTTATTTTAATTTTTTTCCTATCTGAATGGCTATGAAATTTTCATACACTGTGGAAAAAAGAGTATATGTAGGCAAAGAACCAAAAGGACCAATGATTCACAGCATAGTGAAGTCATGACAGGCACAGGGGATGCCATGGAATTGTTAAGAAAATGTAGCCTTAATATACTGATACAGCAAATTGGCTGGGATCAGGAAGCACTTGATCTGATTTATGGACTGGGACAGAATATTGTGGAGAATCTTGAAACTAAAAATGGACTTAAAAGATGCAGCTATGGATTGACCAATGAGAACAGTCATGTTACCAGCTGTGTTTTGGATGGACTGGCAATATGGATGCTAAGGAGGATGTGCAAGAAGTGGTAAAAAGTGAAAAAGCTTATGAAAAGTGACATTTGTCACTTTTTTCCTCATGGTCTTCTCTCTTCTCTGTGCAACGTTTTTTTGAGAGAAAGCGACAGGCTTTCAAAAAAATTGTGGAGGAAGATGGGCTAAGCACTGCTATATGAGCTTGGATGGCAAGTAGGATGGAAATGTTTCGGAGAAAAAATGCATGTATTTCTACACCTATTTTGAGTCTGAGCTGTCAATGGATCTTTTATGAGGAAGTACTGGAGAAAAAAGCAGAAGATAGATTGGATGATCTGCCCAAAAGGAATCAAATGAACAGATAAGGAGAATAACAGAGAAAATATGCTTGTGAAAGCAAAAGATCACAGGATTATGAAAAATCAGGTTTAAAAGAAGAGGAAAAAAAGAAACAAACAAACAAGCAAAAACCATAAAGTGATAGAAAAATCAAGCCAAAACCAAAAGGGAGAAGCCAACCTGAGTAAAAAAAAGGAGTGGTGGTAATTTATTCCCAACTCCTAGACTGCTGGATGCATTGAGAGGGTTTTTTTCTTGTGCAACAGCACTGAAAACATTTATTTTATCATGAAAATTGTGATTAAGAAACCCCACATAAGCATTTACTAGAACATAGCTTCATTTTACCTTAACTGCTTCATTTTACCTTATTACTGCTGCCACAGTATTGACAGTGCAATGAAGTAGGAAAAAACCCAATCAGGTATCATAGTGCACCTTCCAGGAAGGAAAGAATAAGTATAATATGCTCAACACTGAAGAAAGGAGTGTTGCTTTTGTTAAATATTTAGTGGACAATTCTTCTGCACAAAATCTCCCCAAACACAAAACCTAAATCACTTTCACACTCACACCTCAATCGTGTTTTAATATGTTAATATACATATAGAAAAATTTCTATCTTACTCTCTGATTTCATCGGTATTTTTTCCAAGAATATGCATCATTTTCCGTAATTGTGTTGGCTGAACCTATACATCAATGTTTAGTGCAATTAACAGCTGGAGACAGGGCTATCTGATCATGCCATGAGTAGCTAGAGGAAGCCAATTAAGGCTTTTATTGTATTGGTATTTTTTGGCCAAAATAGGAACATTTAATTACTCATGAAATAGGGCAAGACAATTGATGAACACGTTATTAAACAGTGCAAATAGCAGTTCTATAGAGAGCTGACCAAAACTACTTGATGGCATAAAGAATAAATGAGACGTTAAATAGATACAGCATTGTAAGGCTGAAGAATGCTTACTATATCTACATTCATGTTACATTTGCTTTTGTTTTCTTGAGGATGCCCTGGGTATGAAGGATACAAATATATTCATCCTTGTCCCTAATGTGGTGTCCCTAATGCATAACAATTTCCTGGAATAACCCAGTGGCTAGAAAAATGCCTATTTAAGTCCTACATAAGTAAAATGATAATGAATGCAAAATAACAAAACCTGAATGCAGAAATCACCTTATTTTTTAGAAATTTCATTTAACTATATTGTCTACTCACGTGTTCCAAATTTACTCATAAAACATATCTTTGAGAAACATATTCTTTCCCTTAGATATATGTGCAACCTTCTGTCCTATAAAAGATTTACTGATATGCCCCAGAGCCACTCCAACTTTATCCAACAAGACTGCAGAATGCAGAATATGCTGGAACAGAGGAAAGACTCCTCTTCTTGAGCAACAGCACTCCCTGTCTCCCTGTGCCACTGGGGGGGGGAGGAGGCAGAAATCAGGAAGGAGGGAGAGGTGGGAGGATGGCGTTTTACTTCTCATTATCCTGTTCTGATTTAGACTGGTAATAAATTCAATTAATTTCCCCAAGTTGAATCTGTTTTGACTGTTACCCATTATGGTAATTGGTTTGTGATCTCTCCCTGTCCTTATCTCAACTCATGAGACTTTTGTTATTCTCTCCCCAGTACAGTCATGGAGGGGAGTGATAGAACGACTTTGGTCGGCACCTGCCAGGGTCAACACCTCAGAAACTGATGGACTTGTGGTTACCTCCTTCTTGCCCTTTTTGAAGGCTGGGGTAACATTTACTTTCTTCCAGTCCTCAGGTACTTCTCCTGACTGCCATGACCTTTCAAAGATGATTGAGAATGGTGTAACAATGATGATCACCAGTTCCCTCAACACTCATGGGTGCATCCCATCAGGGCCCATGGACTTCTGTATGTCAGGTTTGACTCTATGTTCTGTAACCCAATCCTCCTCAACCATGGGGAAGTCTTTTCTTCAACAGAGAAGTTACCAACAGAGACACCCTAATTAAGCATAATCAGGGCCACAGCACCTTGGGTCTAATATCCTTGTCTGTTCAGAAACCAAGGAGGGAGAGATGTTGATTTTTTTTATTGTTTGGTGAATGTTGTTCTCCTAAGATACAACTCAGTGAGTCAGAAGACTCTTCTGAATCTTCAGGTGTCTGCCACGTCCAGAAATTGAAGTGCTGGGACAGAGGTGGAAGGCAAGTAAACACATTGTGTGTTTACATGTATATACAGATCTGAGTGAGGAGGGCATTTAATCATGTGCACAAATTGAACCACACCAGATTGGTTCTTACACCTCAGATTGCAGCAGATTTTCAGAGAAATGCTGAGTTACTGGTTGAAGTGAGAGGACATTTATGGTGCTTCTTAGCAGTACTGTTTATAATTGTGCTCTCATTTTATGCTCTTTGGTAAACAAAGATAGGTTCTGATTTCCATACTGAACTCCAAAGAGTCTCAGAATTTGCTTATTTATTTAAACCCACACTATGGAATGTTCTCAGTGAAATTCCTTTCCCCAGTTCTCAAACTTTTACAAACAAGTGGAAAATATGTTTATGCTGAGAATCAAACTTCCACATGCTCCTCATGCAGGGCATTGCTTTATCCCAAAGGTCTTGATATTTTGCAGCCATTATGTGTGGCCTTTTTGTTACATTGCATCACATTAATGAAAATCTAGACATCAATAAAAGGATACATATTCTAAAATTCACCTATCAAAATATTTTATTAAAGGTGTTCAGAAGAAAATGAGGTCTCAAATTATCTTCCTAATACATTTTGGCATGTAATATGAACGATTCAGTGCCTTGGGAAAAACTCTCAAGAGAACATCTAATTTTTGCTTCTGTGTCAGCAATCACACCAGGCAAGTGATATTTACAATATAATTTAATCTTGAACAGTGGACAGGGAGTCATAAAGAGAAATGTATTGGCCAGTCAACTCATTCCAAGTTCATGGGGAGATCAATAAGCGGGAGTAACTGGGGGAAAAAAACATAATTAAGCTTTAGCTGATCTGTGAGGAGGCCCTTGTGAATGGTATGCATAGAGAAAAAAAACCAAGAAGAGAGGCATCCCACCAATGGTGTAATAAAAATTGGTGGGTTTTTTTTTTCTGTCTGCATCCAGCAATCTTTAGTTGCATATATTTGTGGTGACAGGTTACACATTTACATTTGACTACTGTTTCCATCCATTTGCTTTTGATGAGCAACTGTGGTGGCCAGTACGAGGACAGTATGTGCCTGAAGGTTTTGGCCTTGGCTTTCCTTTCTTCATCTCTGTGGCTAAAAGCAAGTTGATTTGCCACTAGGAGTGTCACGAAATCTGTAGTCACTAAAGAAACCTAACACATCATTAATCTCTGAGTCATATCGAAATACATTACAAAGTCTGAAAGAATTCTAGCAGTAATATGTCAGCAAAATTTTGACACAAAGAGACTGATTTTTTCAATCCTCTTAGGAGTGTGACCGGCAATATGCAGGATTGCACGCAAAGATCTTGGGCTCTACAAAAAAGAAATACTAAACTGTGATTGTCCGCTCTTCCACTCTCCTGATTTGCACACAAAGTAACAGTCAACTTTAGAAAAATTCTGGTCTGCTTCAGTGATTAGTAATATACAGTGCAATTAGACTGCTCATTACTTTCCAGTGGTGTGGGACAGAGTCTGACTCGATAAGGTACAGCCCATCAGCTGGAGAGCCTGTTGTGAATTCAGAACTGCCAATGGACATTTTCTTCTCCCAGAAAGAAAACAAACAGGATATTACGTCTGTATAATGTGCAAGTAAGATAAGATATTAAATTGAATCATTTAATACATGTAGGCAGCATTGAAGCATATACCTCATTGATGTTGCATTTTAACCTTCTCAGTCTGTGGGATGATGAACTTTATGACCTTAATATTTTTTTTTAAGCAGAACTTGCAGTGAATTTCCAGAATGCTTTGTCTGGGGGAACAGTAAAAGGGAATGAAAAGGAAGATACACCAAAATTGGGAATGAGGTTAGCATGTACTTACCTGGGTTGCTCTCTTTTAGGTACCCTACTGTTGCACCTAAGTTTGCAACTCTATTTTGCTTGCTTTCTTCACAAAAGATTTCTTAAAATGAAAGGATTACAGTCACTACTTTCTATCAATAGCAGATAATCAATATGATATGGGTGTCTTATCTCTGGATAACAAAAGGAAGCAGGTATGAGGCACAGGCCAAACATTCCTACAGCACTGGCATCTGATAAAAATAGAGAGGCTATCACAGTGGCATAAAACATGCACCATTAAATGACTAATACAGATACAGAGATATCAGGTATGTGTTTAGATTCCTGAAAGCCAGTCAGTCATGAATGTCAAAGGTTTATTTTTCTAGTAGGAATGAGGTGATCAGCAGATCATCTACCCTACATTCAATGGATACTTTTCCTGTCAAAGTCAAAAAAATTCATGGTCTTCAATATGGTCAAATAGTGAAAATGGACATTCTTGCACTAAACAAGCACTTGATCCTCATTGCAAGGACACCAGCATGACTAAGTCAAGGAGCCACTATAGCAAGTAGTGACTGACAGGGATCTAATGGAAGCTGCTAATCAGACCTTGCACCAACATTACACAAACCCCATCTGCATGAGTCATTAACTCATTTTCTACCAGTTTTTAAGTGTTTTGCAATCCTGCAGCATGGCAGTGTGACAGGTATTACAGTTAAATTATTGCCTCAGCTACAGGTTTTCATGCTCTCTAGACCTTTTCTATACATATATTGAAAGAGCAATATTCACTGTAAAGCCGGGGAACTGGCATTAGTCCTATGCACTACACTGCTCTCAAGACACCTGGGAATCCATATTTTGATTTCTATGATGGCAGTGACAGTGTGATTATGTAATTACATGACTTTGCTGGTCTTGACCAGCAAATCTCAAGATTCAAACTGTCTCTAAGCTTTTTATTTCTTGCTATTTAGAAATCAAGTGTATTACTGCAACCCTAGGGCATATCACCATGTCCCGCAGCCGTAGGGAGGAGGAGAGAAGATCCAGCAGGCAGGAACTGTGCAGCAACATTGATTGATTTAATTATTTTACAAACTCTTTTATAGACTTTTTTCTTCATAGTCTAATTGGACAAAGGATCAGCCACCCCTTGGGGTGATTGGCTAAAATCCTAAAACATCCGCTGTCAAAATATTTTTCTACTATACCACAAACAAGACTTTTCAAGGTTGCAGGTGTCTTGGTTGTTTACATTCCCTGCTACCTCTTCTGTGAGAGAGAAAAGTCTCTCACGGACTTAGAAAATAGCAAGAAAATCCTTGCTAGCAGCATTTCTGTATCCACACAAGTGAAACATTATGTTAAGTATTTCTTGCTCCATGAAAAATCATTCAACTCAATTTAATGAAACATGGTTTTACAAGACTCTACAGCTTCAGTCTTACTAACCCTGACCCCATTTAGCAGAAATAAAGATGATTTCTTTGAAAAAATATTCTTCCAAGTACATTATGATATTTTAATTCCAAGCAAAAGTGGATGCTACAAAAACATAAAAGCATCAGAATCTCTGTGCTTGCAGATGGTCTCCCATCTTGGCTTTCAATTGGTAGCTCTATTTGAATGGTGCCTTCCCCTGAACATCTGTTGTCAGCCCAGAAACTAATGAGAAAGTGTCTTAGTGGAGAAACCCCATGGAAATGCTACAGAAGTCCTGTGAAGACCACGGGTAAGAGTTGTGAAGACATTGTTTTTAAGAGAATGACAATACAGGCCTTATTAATCACCACACTAGCCCACTGGTTGCCCCTACTAGCCCACCACAAAGAACATGCAAAGCCTCAGTGAAACTGTCCCACATCATAACTATGAGTAAGAACTTCCTGGAAAATTCCCTTCATAGTCATTTTGGTATTATGGAGCTTTGACTGTATCAACAAATGTCATCACTTTGATCACCCTGCTTGGTCATGGATATGTTCCAGGTTCTTTGTGCCCAAGCCAGGTTTCTCCAGTGAGGCAGTAGGAAAAGAGGAGAGGCATACAGTGCCAAGAACGTTCTGCTCATATGCAAGACCAGCAAACTCCTACAGGAGAAAACTGACTCCTGGGAGAAACAGGAAAAAGCCCTCTCTGAAGGTGTGAGATAAAAGAGCTCAGCCAGCAGGGGAGAAAATTCATTGGGCTGGTAGAAAACAGTCATGCTTAGATCAAAACTTAATCTTTCTCATTTCAACCTGTTCTCTCAGCTCAATCTAAAAGGAAAAACCAGCAATTGTGAGCTCAGTTTGGCACTGAATAAGAAACATCTGATCAAAAGGCAGAGTAACAGGATTGTTTATTTCTTAAACATGGCTATAGCACTGAACTTCATGAATTTAAGGTTTAAAAAATCCCACAAACAACTAAAAACTGAGCCAAATCCTCATATTTGCTGTGGTATATAAATGCAGTTAAATAACTTTATCCACATTATCTTTGATGGCTACAGTAACTGATCAATATTTGTTGTCACACAGTAGATGAAATGGAAATAATTTCTAGTTTTATAGCAATGCTATGAAATAGAGTTAGATTTGCCAGAAATCTTAAGCTTCTTGCTCAAATCAACTTGTCTCATTTCACCTCTAGAGGCATAAAAAAATAATAAGAAACATATAAAACTTCTTTTCAGAGGAAAATATTTACTCCAAATATTTTCTCACATGACTTTAGTTATTAAGAGATTGAAATAGTAACCACTTTTAAAGATGACTATTTTTCACAGAATTCAGTGAAATGTTTTTGAGCTGTGGCAAACTGGGAAATAAATATTTATGAAGAATGTCTGAAAAAAATTACTGGTACTTACAAAATCTACTTATCAAGTATCTCATAGAGTAAAATGTGACAGCAAAAGGAAGAGAAAGTCTGTGGGTAAAATGTTCTTCCCCAGGCATGGCACAAGACAGTGGCTGTATCCCCTCTGGGAGACAATTCTGCCCTTGAACAGAGGATACAACTTCTCATCTCCTGCTTTGAGCCTTCATTCAGCTCCACCTAAACCACTGAACCACCAGCTACATTTAATCAATTAATTTACAAAAGCAACAATTTAAAAGTTTTACAAAAACCCCATAACAGTAACCTTCATTTTTTTATATGATTCTGATTGTAAACAAAAATAATAAAAAAAGAATATCTCAGACTTTTCTGCTATTATTTATGCACATGGAATTTTTTTCTACTGTGCTCGTGCCTCTTTGTTGTTGTTGGGGCTTCTTTTGGTTGGGTCTTTTTGGTGCATTTTCCAATAAATTGAACCAATGGTCTGCACATATCTAGAAAAAAGCAGATTTATAGATTAAAGACTACTTTCTAGAAGTTAATCTTGAACTTCGTTTGTTTATGTTGAGGTATGCATACAAATGGCACACAATAAGAATTTGATTGTAGGAACTATGTCTATCCAATAAAGAATCAGAAAAGGGTTCTATTAATATACAGGTAAAAATCAAAACAAAACTTAAGTACTGCATACAAACTAATGAACCCCTGCAATCAGGCTAAAAACTATTCATAGAAAAAATATTTTCTAAACAGTGAACATGGCTTAAACACTTCAGAAAAGGCTTTCAGAATAGTTTTTAAATCAGGAAGAGGCAAAAATAACAGAAAAAAATTTATTTGATTGAATGAATTATTATGACTAATAATCTAATGTTGGATGCCCAAAAAAGAAAAATGGGTAAACATCCTTATAAGCTTGAATCACACAGGTCAGCTTTGCAATGTCACAGAATTTAACTGTGACTTTTTTATTTCCACAGTTTGTGACTAATCTTGTATGAGTTTGATGAGTTTGAACAGGATTCACTCTGAGGCTTTGACACTGTGAGGAATGGTGGTGGTACCCTTATATTAGGTGCCACCTAAAATGCTTATGCATGTACTTCACATCCATGTTTGTAAGAAACTCAGATTTGAAGACGATTTCTCTTCACTATGTTCATTCTGTACAGAAGCTCATCACAAATCACTGTGCTGAGAAACACAAAAGGGTAAATGAACATCTTACTGCTGAAGGATGCTTGACTCCATCAGCACATTAGGCATTTATACACTGCGTGTTTCACTCTTGGGGGCTCAGAGGGAATACCAAAGCACCAGACTCTTTTATTTTATACTAGCCTTGTCTGAACTTCACACATTGCTGACATGAAACACAATAATAAAGAACAGAATTAAAACTTTTCTTTATATATAGAGAGTAAAGAAATCAAAATCAAGGAAAATATAATCAAGAATATTTTCATTTCACTTGAACTTTTCTGTATTAAGGAGCATTCATTGATACAGAAAAACTCAAGTGGGGGGGATTTGAAGAAAAAGCACTAAATGAAAAGGAGAAAGAGGAAGTATGAGCTTAATTCCCTTTTTTTGCACGTTACTATTTCCAGCAATGCCCCAATTGATGTAACTTCATAGATCTCAATGGAATTGCTCCTGAGACCCACACGAATAACAGGAAAGTGCAGAATGAAATTAATCTCTGCTTTTAATATTTGCTGGTTTAACGTAATAGTACAGAGTAAGTATTCTCCATAATATTAAGTAGGTAGAATTTTAAAACTACTAATAATGCACTTTAGAAAAGAATGCTCACAGCTCATTGCTTCATCACACAGAACCACCATAAATAAAATACACTTTAGGGAACTCCTGGAATTTATTTTACATATAATTGCAAATGACAGCGTGTTCATATACTGGAATACCGCACACTCTAAAGTGAAAAGCCTTATTTCTAGGTTCTACTGCAAAGCATCTTGTCATGAGTATTTAAAAAAATCACTGAAGTAATGCATTTGAAGTTATTTTTAATTAAATGAAGTTCTAATATTCTTTAAAAACTACCTGCGGAGTAATACTCAAGTGCGCAATAGTTCTGTAGCACTGAAAATACTTCAGAAAAATGATTCTTCAAAAGAGTAACACCATAAGCAGACTACTATATATGTCAAACTGGTGATATATGCAGAATGTCTGGTTAATTCCTTGTTGCTTACTTCTCCCAATTTAATTTCATTTCAAGGTGAAGGGTAAGTGGTTTCATAGAAACTTTAATTAGCATACTAAAAAGACACACTCCCTTAAACCTGAATGAAAAGCACACAGCCTTCTCACTTTATTACATATTTCAGCTATTTGACTGAAATCTCATCTTTCCCATCAGAGCATGAGGTTCATCATATGTTAAATGTCAGCATTATTGTGTAAGTTCAGGAGGAGCCACAGGGGGCTATGCTGTTTGTCCTCATACATAATATGAGGCTTATAAAAGCCATACATAAATGCTACTATGGAGCTACAATTTATTGCTGACATAGTGTACACCTTGTGGAAAGATAGCAAGTCTGATTTTAAAGCTAAGAAGTAACAGAATCTGCCTCACCTCCAGGAAAATTGTTCTGAAAATTAGCCACTGATGCATAGCTGCAGCTAAATGTGTTCAGTATCCACTTCCAGCTAATAGCTCTGGAGATTTTTCAATGAACCTTTTCAGAAGCCCTTACCATAAGCCACGTTCCCTGCTGCTGCTGTGAGATAGAACTATTTCATGCCCTTATATATCTTAAACTAAAATGACTGTGTTTCTCATTCACATCTGAAAGTAGATTTTCTGGCCTTTAGTAACTCTAGAAACTTCCTTCCATCCAGCCTTTGTCTACTTTATACATTTCTTATCAGATACAGCTCTTGTCAGATGTGCAGTGAAGTTGTTAGGCTGTATCAGTAAATGCAGATTGGTTCTTGCAAATTCCTCAGTCTACAAAGAATTTAACTGAGACTAGACATGTTAACCTTTGCTTTCACAAATATAATTCAGAATCACTCCCAATGTTCAAGTAAACTAATTTTATCTTTCTTTCATATTTTCTACCACTACCTTTTATCAAAGTTAACTCTGTACTGAAGAAAAAAAATGACACTAGCCCCATAAAACAGTAGCTGATCTAAAATTTCATGTCTATCCTCTCTCTTGGGAAGTTCACAGTGAAGCCAGACCCGGTGGTGGTTATCTACTCTGACAGTCAGGCTGACCCCTGCCAAAATGGCAATGCATGTAAGCACTGGCAAAGAAACAGGATGCATCACTTAGAAAAACTGCACTACTGCAACTGTAATATTCAGTGCACTTTCAGAGTGTACATTTTAAGGCACTATACAGAAGATCCAAAGAAAGAATATTGTGAGATAACATGGATATTTGGTTTCAGAAATATATGATTTCGGTAGTACTACTTTCTAGCAGATGCATGAAGAGCATTGGTTTCAGTAATATCGATTTTGAAACTATTTGAGCATGAATCTTATTTTAAATTAAAGTATTTTAGCTTCTTTTAAAAAGCTTCTTTTAGCTTGCAGATGGAAACTGCTTAAAGGATATTAGTAAACTAATTGTATTATTGTTATTCCAATGATAATATTTATGCATTGATATTCTGAAACTATTTAAAAGACTAGTAGCCTTTAGGGTAGAGTTTAGTTCTGCTTGAGGCTATAAAATCCCTCATTATTATCTAAATTACTGAAGGTAAAACAGCAGCAGAACGGAAGACAATGATGACATAGGTTGAATCTTATGGTTGGCAGAGTCCAGGGATCTTCAATACTGTACAGTCACAGAGAGTCCGGCCATTTGCATTTTGAATTCCTTTGCTTCCATCCTAGAAAGCCTCTATGGAATAAGGTGTGCTTCAGCAATATTGGGATATATATCTGTTTTATCCTGTCTCTTCCTTACATTTTATTTCAGGTTTAAGAAGAACTGTGGTTAAGATGAGAGGAGAGGAAGGCCCTTAATTTTATTTCACCATCTTCCATAAAAAGTTTTTGTAGAACAGTGTGAAACAGAAGAAGGAACAAAACCCATATACTCCACAAACTCACTGAAATCACACCAAATAAGAACACACACTTAGATCCAACAAACCCAGTTAATCTTTACATGAGTGAATGTAGTGGCCTGACCCTGACTGAATGCCAGACACCCACCAAAGCCTCTTTAACACTCCCCTCTGAAATTGGAAGAGAAAATAGAATGAAGAGTTCATAAGTTGAGATAAGGACCAGGAGAGATCACTCAGCAAATACTGTCATGGGCAAAACAGACTCATATTGGGGATATTAACTGAATTTATCACTATCAAAATCAGAGCAGGAAAATGAGAAGCAAAATAAGATCTTAAAAACACCTTCCTTCCACTCCTCTCTCCTTCCCAGCTTTACCTTCTCCTGCCAGTGGTGCAGGGAGACAGAGAGTGGGGGTTATGGTCAGTTCATCACACTGTTCCTGATGCTGCTCAGGGAGAGGAATCCTTCCCCTGCTCCAGTGTGGGATCTCTCCCAAGGGAGAAAGTTCTCCATGATCCTCTCCAACATGAGCCCATCCCACGGGAAACAGTTCTCCACAAACTGCTGCCACATGGGTCACTCTTCCACGGGGTGCAGTTCTGCTGTTCCTCAGACATAGAGTGTTCCAGCATGGGTACTGGATCACAAATCCTGTTTTAGCATGAGCTCCTGTCTCCACAGCTCTGCAGGCCCCTGCCAGGACCCTGCTCCAGCATGGGCCTCCCAAGGGTTCACAGCCTCCTCTCAGGTGTCCACCTACTCCAGCACTGATCTCCTCTATGGGCTGCAGGAGCACAGCTGCCTCACCAAGGTCTGCACCATGGGATGCAGGGGAATCTCTGCTCCGGCTCCTCCTTCCCCTTCTTCTCCGCTGACCTTGGTGTCTGCAGAGTTGTTCCTCTTACATATTCTCACCCTGATCTTCTCTGGCTGCAATTAAATCCACATAGTAACTTCTTTTTCTTCTTCTTAAATGTGTTACCACAGAGGTGTTGCCACGACTTCTGACTGGCCCAGCTTCTCACAGAAGCCACCCCTGTAGCCCCCCTGCTACCAAAACTTGGCCATACAAACCCAAAACATTCCACCCCTCACCTCTGCATATCATATATTTAAGGATTATCACAAAAATCCACATTCGCCACGCAACCCACCCTTGCATCAACAAAACTAACCAAACTAAACAAAACAAAAGTCACCCCACAAAACCCAAATTAACATCATCACAACACAGAAAAAAAATTGGACAATTTACACAAAATTCATCCCTTGTCCACCACAATTACAATCAATCCCCTTTTTGACATTGTTCAGTACTTGTTTTGCCCATTACTTCTCCCAGTTACTATCTTTATCTCAAAACCCTCATGATCCCATGTTTTGGCACCAAAACCACCATAGTGGGTTGACCCTGGCTGGATGCCAGGCACCCACCCAAGCCTCTCATTTACTCCCCTTTAAAACAGGACAGGCGAGAGAAAAGCTAAGGATGTTATCAACACCTTTCTAGCTACCAATGCAAAGCACAGCACTATGAGAGCTGCTATGGGAAAATTTCAGCCAGATCCAAGACAGTGAATATGTTGAAAGTTAAAAAGGGATAATCCTACTATTTAAAATTTTTTTTCATTATTAGGGTAAGTTCTTTATTGGCTGACAATAAAGCTGTGTTTAGAAGAGCCTTGCATACTTTAAAAAAATCATTCCTCTCTTTTCCTTAATGAAAAGAGACTTGCAGGTCAAGTGCATACATCGAGAAAGTTCAGAATAAAACTCTGGAAGCAGCATGAAGAGGTCTGTGATCTCTTCTACTCTAAGTGAATAGGAAAAAACCTGCCAGGCATGCTAAGTCTGTTAACATTGCTTTAGTTCCATAAGACTGTGATTTTAAGGGAAGTTTATACGGTTTTTATAGAGCAGTTAAGGGTATGATCTCAGACAGTTACAAAGTGCATCTTTGAAGTCTACAGAAGAGATGTTGTACAGCAACAATAATGATCTGTTAAGCATTATTTGCCAGGCCTCCTCAGTAATAAGGTTTATACAATCCCCCATCTGTGCACTCATGCCCATTCTTCCACCCACCACCCTACCTCCTGCCCTGCCTCCCTGCTTCAAATTCAAACTGGCAGAGGTTGAAATACAAGATTTGTACAACCGCTAGAAGTTTTGGAAAGAGAGGCAAATCCCACATGTTTCCTGACAGTGGGAAAAACCATAAAAGAAGCTGAATCTTCTCTAGACATGAAAGAACCTTAGTTTTTGCTCTTTTTTGGCTCTAGTGGCACACGGTACCATGGACACAATCCATAGATAGGACCTTGTTGATGCACAGCGTTGGAAATGGTGGCATCTGAAGATAAAGAGCAAAAGACACAGAGGGCATCATGCATCCTCCAAGCTCTGCCTTCTTTTTCTTTCAGTATCCACTGGCCTCCCAAGTACGCTCCTTGGAAACCTAGAAAAGCCAAGGAGCTCAATGAATTGATCCCATCTTAGGTTTCTTGC
Source organism: Aphelocoma coerulescens (assembly GCF_041296385.1). Classification (NCBI taxonomy): domain Eukaryota; kingdom Metazoa; phylum Chordata; class Aves; order Passeriformes; family Corvidae; genus Aphelocoma; species Aphelocoma coerulescens. The sequence continues at coordinate 117,123,505 of NC_091015.1, read as the reverse complement.
CATCAGCCTTCAGGGTCTGCCTGATGCAAGAATGGCTGTCAGGCTCAGATGGAGACATCTAATTTATTTCCTTTGGTCCTGCAGTTTGAATCCTCTGAGCTGACTGAGCACCTCTTACTTTACTCTTACAGCACACCTGGGAAACTTCCTCCATGTGCTCAGGTTGATTTGACCTCTGTTAATTCTCACCTTACTGGGAAGTGTGAAAAAAACATTTTTTCCCTTTAGTTATGGAGAGTGTGTGATTATTTGGACTGAGTATGCAGCTGTATTTTCTGCCATTTTCTCATAAAATTTTGAACTCAAATCTGATTGAGGCAACCACAGTACCTGTATAGATGATTACACTCTTACAGGTCTCATAAAAAAATAGAACTCACACCAGGGCTGAACATTTAGAAGTTCACTTCTCATAACTTTTTATTCCTGTGTCTGATTACTCCAGTTGAAGAAAACAGCCTGTCTGCTGTTGACAAAAAAAGGATATGGGAAAAGACTGAAGATACATATGGAGTACCAAAACCACGATCATGAGTCAATGAAATGTTCAAACAGTTGTCATACACAAAGCTATAGAAAGTCACATTTCCCAGTTAAGCTGTTCAAAATGACCTTGACAGGCTTGAGACGTGGGTCCATGAGGACCTAATGAAGTTCAATGAGGCTCAGCGCAAGATCCTGCACAGGTGTCGGAGCAATTCCAAGAACAAATACAGGCTGGGTGAAGAACTGATTGTGAGCAGCCCTGAAGAGAACTTGGAAGTGTTGGTTGATGAGAAGCTCAACATGACTCAGCAACATGCACTTGCAGACCAGGAGGCCAACCCACATCCTGGGCTGCATCCAAAGCAGCACAGGCAGCAAGGTGAGGGAGATGATTCTCCCCCTCCGCTCTGGTGAGACCCCACCTGCAATACTGCAGCCATCTCTGGGGACCCCAACATAAGAAGGACATAGACCTGTTGGAGTGAGTCCAAAGGTGGGCAACATAGATGGTCAGAGGGCTGAAACAACTCTCCTATGAAGACATGCTGAGAGCTGGGGTTGTTCAGCCTGGAGAAGACTCACAGCACCTAAAAGAGGTTTACAGGGAAGCTGAAGAGGGACTTTTTACAAGGACATGGAGTGATAGAACAAGGGTGAAAATTCAAAGAGGGTAGGTTTAGATTAGACATTAGGAAGACATTCTTTACTGTGAGGGTGGTGAGGCACTGGAACAGGTTGCCCAGAGAGAAGCTGTGGATGTCCCATTCCTGGATGTGTTCGAGGTCAGGCTGGATGGGGCTCTGAGCAACCTGGTCTAGTGAAAGGTGTCCCTGCCTGTGGCAGGGGGTTGGAACTAAATGATTTTTAAGGTCCCTCCCAACTGAAATCATTCTATGATTCTATGAATTATGACAGTTGTAAAAAACACTATGCCCATCTCCTTTTCATTAATATTCCTGGGTTTTTTCATAGACAGAAGTTTGAGAAACTGGAATGTGTTGTAGTAGAAAGCTTTTTGGATTAGAATTCTACTGTAAAGTTCTTTTAATGGATGTTCTAAATCCAAAATTGTACTAATAGAAACACTTCTATTAACATATCTGTTAATCTTCTACTAAAAGAGCATGTTATTATAGCAAGTCTGAATATCCCAGAGTCATGCAGGTAATAAAACAAAAAAATCTTTTGTACTTTTAATTCCAGTTCCCCCATATTCTTGCAAGTAGCTAAACCAATCCCTGACATCTGGAAAAGCAAGCTATCAAAATTTATCAGTCCTTGTTTCACACATTCTAAACCTTACAAGAGAAGTTGTGAAGGTTGTAATATTGTCTTTCTCTGCTCAGGTTGGAGTGATTCTGCTCTGGTTGATGTCTGTGTTCCTCAGCACAACCTTCAACCTCCTCCTGGAGGTTATGATACCCCCTTTTCAAAGTGACAAGTTTGCTGTAGCCTCTTGCTCTGGTTAGTTTGGTGGGGTTGTACTCAAAAGGCAAACTGTGGAAATCTTAGACAAGGCAGTCACAGGCTTCTGCCTACTCCTTCTCAGATGGCAAGTAAGACTGTTGTTACCGAACTTTGTGGTTGCCACTCTCCCATGGCCTGAAGTCCCCAGGAATTGTTCATCTTGGTTTTCCTCAGCACTAGCTGTGATTAGAAAACAGGTTGAGAGCAAGAATGCAAAGAAAGAAGTTTTCTTAAAAATTCACTGAATAACAAAGTTATGTTTGTTTTCCTAAGCTGGCAATTTTCATGCCACTGGTCATCAATAGTATGGCTAAAAGCTAGATGTCATGGATGAAATATACCTGGAACGCAATCAGTCTGCAGGAATATTCAGCAATTAACTTAACACAAGCCTCCTGTTTCAAATTTTTTCTAATGACCAACTAGATGCCCTTTGTGAAACTAGAATAATTGGCAAATGGTTTTCTAATTGTCAGTAACTGGATATTTTTTGCTGAATACTTAATAATAGGACTTCTTTTCAAGCTCTTTGATGAAGAGCTTATGAACTCCACAGTATTTTTATGACACAAGGGATATTATTCCCTTTTCTTCCAAGTAAACTTCAGCCCACAGATGATTTTCCCTGGCTTTAAGATGATTTGTCCTCAGAAGTACACTCTCAGGGACACATAAGCAGCATTGTGTTTCTAAAGAGTAATGTTCTGGTTGAAAGAGAAGATGTAACCAAGTGTGATAAGAAACATGAAGAGGAGTTAGAGGAATATGAAATGCTCCATGGCTAACAGAGCTTGGCTGCTTTAGAGATAAAGATGACAATCATAAGCAAAGAAACTGGCTGGTGGTATTAAACTACTGGCCGAAGAAATCCTTTCCCGTTTCACCTCCTGGTCTGTTACAGCTTGTGGTACATATTTCTTAACTTCTTGGACTTTGGGGTCTGTAATGTCATTCTCCTTGAAGCATGAAGAAACAGAATGTACACAGCTTCCCAGAACATCATATGATACTGAAGAGAAGAAGCGAAACAGGAATGTCTCAGTGACGCCCACAGGAACAGTCACCATTGCCAAATTGTCAGCATGCTTCTGCAATGCCAGACCACAGCGAGCATATGGATAGTTTAGGCTTCCTGCCATTAGACTGGATTAGCGAAGCACATGGTTCATGCACATCTAGTCTAGCTTTGTGTCAGTGGAAAAAAAATTCCCACTACATATAGCCTACCAGACCTAAGGAACAAGGGCTAGTTCTCAGGCAACTTCCGTGGAAAAAGCCTGCTGCATTTGTCAGGTTCTGTGGTACCACCCTGGAGAAACCCTTCATGTGATCTGTGATTACACCCCTGAGACCATGAACTGAGGTGTGAAACAAGAATACCCTTCCCTTCTGTCGAGCAAACATGACTGACAGCTCTGCAAAATCCCTCCAGCAGATGACACTACCAGGGATTTTCATTCTGTTACAACTCACGCAGGCTGCGTGGCAGCAATTTGTGCAAAGCCTGCTCTCCACAGCCTCTCCAGGCAAGAGGGGTTTAGTGAGAGACATACCCAGCGAAAGATACCCCCAGAACTTTTAGTGAAAAAGTGTTCTGTATCATTTGAAAGAGAAAACTTCAAGTCTGGTGGAATTGGATATTTCAGGTTTCATTTTCTTTAGAAAAACATTAAACCCAAGCCACAAAAAATGTACTATGTGAGTAACACACAGTGGAATACCAAACTTTTATCTCTTTAGTAGCAGATTCTGGTACAGTTGGCAGGGCTGTTGTCTCTGTTGCAAAATGACCAAGTCATTTACTCTATTTTCATGTATTTTCCTTATGGAAGATTATTCCATCAAAAATTTAGGGTTGAAACTTGCAGTATACTGACAAAATAAAGTCAGAATATACTATCCTGTATTGCAGTTGACTAAGTAGCTAACTTTCATCAGTCCTGAATCAGCTAAAAATATGGTTATATAAAATATTCTTCCTTTTGAAGCTGACACGGTTATTTATATACCTGTTCATAACTCATATTACAAATCGGAGATCTAGGAAGGGTTCCAACTAATACATATATATAATATAATATACCTGTACATTTGTTTCGCTTCAGACAAGAAGCAAAATATAAAATTGGACAACAGTTAAATAGCAAGTTAAATACTGGTTAATATATACATCTATCATTCTGCAAACACACATAATTAATTAAACTAACTTGAATAATCCTATGCAAATTCATCTATTTGCAAATAAAAATTCATAATACTAAATATTTGTGAACTAGAGGACAAAATGTTCATGCCAAACACACAGTTGAATACAGTGCTTAAAACATTTATTTCGTGTTTGCCTTTCATTTTTTGGCATATTAATTGAATTTTCTTTTGTACTGGCAGCATACAGGAATGATTTGATCAAGAACTCTTTAAATATTAGCAATGAGCCAGAGCAGCCTCAGAGGAAGGAATCTTGTTAGTTATAATGTAAATGCAAACACATGCAATGTATATTTCTGGCATAATACTATTGTGGCCTCACCTGTAGGCCAAAACCATTACTACCCAACATAGTATAACTAGATGTATTTTCAATTAATACAGAGAAATGTCTTTTTAAAGACGTTGTCAGGTATCAATGTATGTTTTTCCTAATACTTGTAATTGGACTTGATATATATAATTTGATTATATTGTAAAACTGAAAATAACAATTACCTATGTATAATTTCAGTAAAAGAGTATTTCTAATTATCGTACCTCCCTTATAAACTCTCAAGCCAAAGTTAAAAAAAGAAACTACACATCACTATGTAGGCTCACTCTTCAGCAAAAAAATGCCATGTACATCATCCTGCAAAACTGATCACATTCTTTGCTACAGTTATTATTCATTGCTGTCAACTACTAGTAATTTTATACAATAAAAATTATTCCAAGTAAAATACCTTTAAAATATCTTCTGGAAGCATTCTCTTTATAATCTATGAAATATGAAAATACACATTTGTGATTTAACATATTAATTATAGGAATCTAACTCTTCTGGCAGTCCTTCACATCCCTCTTGTTTGTTCCTGCACATAAAACTTAGTCACTGCTTGCACAAGGAAATATTGGAATGAAGATCACTCCAGATTGGGTGCACAAAAATAGGTATGTTTAAATAGGTCATAGCAAGATGCTGTTGGTAGAGACTGAGTAACCACTTTTATAAACTCTGACTTTGTACATACACATATTTTCCTAACAGCTCTTTGCTATGCTGTGTATTGTGTTCTCAAGCATAATTTTATAATTTATAACAAAGGTACTTCCATGCATGCTTCACTGCTGAAACCAGACTGTGGAATGAAATAAATTATACTGCCAGCTTCTTTATGGTTCATTTACAGTAATCCTTCGATATACTGGATGAAGTTGTAAGCCTATAAAAGAACATGTCATTGATGCCACTGTGAATTTCATGAGGGTTTAAGGTGTTATGACCATGCATGATAAACTGTAAGACACTGGAAGAATTAGAGATATTGCAATTTCTAAGAACTACAAAATTTGTACAATGGTTTGAGTTGGAAGGGACTTTAAAAATCATCTTGTTCTAACCCCCTGGACATGCATTTAACTCATTAACAATTACTACTCTAAGAATGTACACATATACTGTATTCACATGAGGCAGGGATAATTGTGGTTTATGCATTACATTATTTTGAAAATATCTGCTTGGCATATTCATGACAATGCAAACACATTCACATGTGTTCTTACTCATCCTCTTCATAAATATTAATTTACCCAACTGATGTGGAAGTACTGTTTTTCTAAGCATTAGATAATCCTTCAGACAGTTTTGAATTCTAAAATGGAAATAGTCTTTTCCCCCTAGACAGCAGTCAGTGATCAGAATAAAGGTAAAACTTGCAACTTCATCCTTCACTCAAGACCCCCATAATCTATACATAAACAAAAATGAAATGAAACATGAGCTCAGCATTCTCTTATTGCTATTAATTATTCAATAAAGTATGTTATTGTATGTTTATGGAAGACTTTCTTTAGTAAGGACTTATTGCTCAACTAACTTCTGTCCTGAATCCAAAATTATCAATAGAATACCAGATCCCTTCACCGGCTTAAAAGATATCGAAGGAACTCCTAGGTATTGACAAGACAGGACACAGACCAAAAATGGGATTCACAGTTTCTTACACACTGTTCATTGCACTCTGTGCTGCCCATCTGTTCTCCCTCTAACCTTGACACGGCAACTTTCAAACACCACTGGTGCAATGCAATCATAAGGAACTCCATAAGGCCTCCTGTGAAGCAAATTGTGACAAAGAGGAACATCCCCCTTAGTAGGAGGCTCATGAGAATTGGCAGTTGGTATTTTGGAAGGCTGCTTTAAAATTCCCATTTCTTGCACCGCAAGGAGGAAAATCCCACTTCTTAAAAATTATATGTTGTTGGATTACGGCGACTTGTGCAGTGAAATGTACCACTGCCTGTAATCTACGGTTGTGTTTCAACAGTTGGAATGTGCAATATGAGTGGATCTGCAATATTATAACTCAGAAGTAAAAAAGAAGGAAAAAAGAGAAATGTTTTCTGTCTTTTACCACTTCTGGAGACTACATTTAAGGTGGTTTGGGGAAGAAATTAATTGAAAAAATTCTTTGTGTAAAAGGAAAAGAAAAAAAGAACATCCTTCTTATCAAGGGAGACAACAAAATACTTTTACTGTAGTACATTTATATCACTGAAATATTTGTATCAATTTTATGAGATTAGGCTAAAAATGAATCTATTAATCATATTTTAATGCTGTGGAAAACTATGTTTGCATGTAAATTACTGCAACACCCACAATGGCTTGCGTTTTCACCCTACAGAAAAAATGCCAGACTTCATAAGCATATTTATAGTGCCTAAAACCAGGCTGGTGTTTGTAAGAAAAAAAAAAAAAAATCTTGATACATTATCAGCTGCAACTGAGGAATAAATGGAAAGGAAGGAGAAGTGAACTGTGACAGATGATAACAGCAGGTTGCTGAATTTTTCGGTTACTTGCAGACTGCTTGTGGGAAGAGGTCGCGGCCGTGTGCTCTCAGCTGTGCCACATTTCCACAGTGACATTCATGAACTTGAGGGAATTAGACATGGGTACAACTTGCCCTGGCTTTCACACAGCTCAAGAACTTGGAAATAGTGGCAAGAATGCAGTATGAACTACAGCCGACTTCATTAAGTCTGCCATCATGTCAAACAGGTGGTACTACAGCTCTATGCATCACAATGGTATGTTTTATACATGAGCATATAGCACCTCTTACTTCTATGAAGACTGCTAAACACCTTAAAAACCTTCTTTATAACCTTAACACACCTCTGTGGGTATGAGCTGACATTTTCTGTTACTGGGAGTTTTCCTTTGAAATATTCTTTTAAAACTTCAGCTGAAAGAATCCTAATATAAATACAACTAGTGAAAATATTTTGCTTTGCTTATTTAAAAAAAAAAAGTCATCTTAACTTCAGTCTTTCAGTCCCAACTCTTCTACTTTCCCCCACTTGCTCAGGGGGAAGGGGAATGGGGCCTGTGGTCAGTTTGTATCGGTTTCTCTACCTCCTCACACTCTTCCCCTGCTCCACTGTGGGTCCTTCCACTATAGGCTGCAGTCATACAAGAACTGCTCCAGCTGTCTCCATAGGATACAGTCCTTCATGTACAGACTGCTCCAGGAAACATGATCCTGCATAGGCTTCTCTCCATGGGCTGCAGGTTCCCCCAGGGCATGTCCTCCTCCTGCAGTGTGGGGTCCTCCATAGGCAGCAGCAGGATCTCTGCTGCCCCGTGGATGTCCATGGGCTGCAGAGGCACACCTGCCTCATCGTGGGCTGCACCATGGGCTGCACCATGGGCTGCACCATGGGCTGCACCATGGGCTGCACGGGAATCTCTACTCTGGTGCCTGGAGCACCTCTTCCCCCTCCTCCCTTGCTGACGTTGGTGTCTGCAGGGCTGTTTCTCTCACATTTTTTTCTCACTTGTTACTATCAAAATGCTAACTTAAAACTTTTGGGGAAGTAGAGACAGAAAATAAATTGTGCTTATGTTTGATCTTCATCTTAGTCAATATGGTCTTGGCTATGATGTACTCAATAAGTCTTTCTAGAGGGCAATACAGTACTTTCTCTCAATCACTGATAGAAAGCCCACAAAAAAAATCTGGCCCTGGCTTCTCTCTAGCTTTGCATCTCTATGCAGTTCATTAATTTAGTCCTACATGTTTCCCAGAACACAGCTTTCAATACCACGAATATCCAGATACTCCCATATTTGCCATTTTTTGAGAAACAAGGACTAAATGAAATAATGAGACAAAGCCCTGCTGTGACCTAATAAATTTTTCATGGTCTGTATTGAGAACCCCCCTCCCCATTTTATCAAGGTCTAACACATCAACACTTGCAGCCAGGTTCTCTGATCCATTGCACAGATTCAACTGAGTTTGAGTTGAAATTCAGTTGTATGGGCAACAGTACCTGAACTGTGGAGTAATTCAGGCTATGCTGGAAGCAGAACTTTATTGTACCCCCGCTCTGTAACACCCTGTGAAGAGGGAGGGTTTATATGATGCCAGAATGACTTTTGCTTTTATATCTCCTTCATGTATATTCGCAGCTCTGTAGACTATTGTTGTATAGTCACATAGTTCCTAGCTAGGTCCAATACTTTTCCCTACCCTTTCCAAAAACACATTCCAGAGGCTCCAAGCACCGGGGGGTCCAAGGCACCTATCCTATCTTGGTTCTTGCTGGGAGCTAAGGTTGAAACCAGCTCTTCAAGACACATTTCCATGAACCAAGTTTAGTTGCTATCTAGAGGGGGGCTACACAAGAGGTGGAACCTAAAGGGGGTAAATTACTTCATCATTTGTGCTTCTAATTGGGGGTTCTTGTTAATTATGCTAATTTGCCAAACTTATAAAGCTGTATTTACCCCATGTGGGGTGGGCATTTTTCCATCTCTGCCCCTTGGAGGCCTCCAGTAAAAACCACCCTTTATATTACCTCCTATATTAATATTGTCTTGAAAGTGTGTTGTTTTACTTCTAGGTCTTTAAGGCATCAGTATACTACCTGTAGGTTTTCTAGTTATATACCCCAATCCCCTGAAATTATCTCATAGCAGAAGGACTTCAGTCTGCTCCTCCCCTTCTTCACAATAGGATCATGTTTTATAACAAAGGCACTGATAGCTGCCTGTCCTCTAATAGAACAAAGACACTGTCCTGTGACCAAAAGGGCTGTGCCATGCTCTCTTCCTTCACTGGTATACCTAAATAGATTGCAAAGATGATCAATTCACTAATGAGGGAATTGAACTCCCCTTGCAATTGTTCTGGTTTTAATCCTGGCTTGTTTCTCAGCGTCTCCCACATAATAACACCCCATGCTCTGTTAGAAATGTCATTCTCATTTTGTAGCCACTCCACTGAGACACTGAGTTGAGAGATTGTTCTAATTACTAGTGGTGAAAGTGTCCAAACAGACTTGGATATAGGCAACACATTTACACAATTATTTATTCTGGTTCATCCTAACAGTGCTTAGGTGTTCTCAGTTCTGACATTTTGCACACGTTTAATTGACAGAATTTTCTTTCTTTTGTTAACAGTCACAAAACCAATATAAGCATGAATACTTAAAGAATGCTGATTTATAGAAGGTGAGTATATGGGAATATGTGTTAAGTGTTGTATTTTATTTATTGTTTGAGAGACAGAAGCACCTGAAACCTCGCCTTATTTTTACCTAAATGCATGAAAGATATCACATGTCTGAGAACTTGGCCCACGCTTTCTTTTCTTTTTTCTTTAAAAGCCAAATGAAACATTTGACAATAATTCATCTCAGTGGTTGCTCTTGGCATTCTCACCATTTCATATAAGGGAGTGGGCTGCAATGGGCTGTAAAACTTTCTTTGAGGATGCATGGTAATGGGTATATTTAATAGAATTACACTTCTGGAGCTGATTACTTGGCCAGGCACTGATAGTGCGAAATGCATTCTTGTGGTAGACTTGGCCTAGGGTGGGGAGGAAAGAAGTGAAAATTGAAGAAGTATCAAAAGCTAAGCTATGATATTACAACAGAGTAATCTCCCTCCTTTCTCAGAAGTTAGAAATACAATTTTTGTTTCTTGTTTCCTAATTATAGCACTATACCACAGCCCCACACAGAGCTGTGTTCCCCACAACTGAATGAGCCTTTATCTTGTATTCAGACTTCTAACACAAATGGTCATAAAAGCTAATGTGAGCTGGCAGAAAAATTCAAGGACAGGCACAGAACCTGAAAATAATTTAATTATTTTTTCCCCCAGATTTACTAGGTTTTAGATGCCCTTTTATGTCCTTTCTCTTGTTGCCAAAGCACTTCTGCAAGGCTTACCAATGGGCAGTGTTGCTTTTTGCATGATTTCCAAGTTAATTCTTTGTTCCCAAAAAGTAATGCCATTATTTCTTTCCTCTGGGGAAAAAAAAATCACAATATGAGGGGTGAGATGATAGGGATAATTAGACTAAATCGTGGCATACAACACAATGGGAAAAATATCTTTTATGTAGACCACCTGTCTACTTATTTTTGTAGCCTGAATGATGTTTTGTTTTGTTCAGGGAAACAAATTCACTTAATAAAATCCAAAACACAGATGGCAGCTGCTAGGAAAAACCCATACAAGATTTTGTTGCAAAGGGTGTAGAAGTGGTCTGAGCTCTGAATTGAAGAATGAAAAATTCTGTCTCTGCCTGTCAAGGGTCCTGTTTTCCAAGAGCTCTCTCTCATGCAGTCTGGGATTTAGTTAGAGCAGAAATTTTGATCCAGAATGTTAGCAACAAGTCTTTCTTTCATGTCCCTCTAAGCTATTTCTTACATATTTCTTTTCATGCATCTTCATTATTTTATTGAAAAATATTTGAAGAATAATGTTTGACTCTACACAGTATTTGTTCAGGTTTGCTTAAAATGGATCAGGAGAAAATTCTTAGATCTCCATTCCTTTTACAGGTTCATATGCATATTTCAATGCAAAATTACCCCAGTTTAAGGAATAATACTGTTTTTTTTTAGACCAAGTCTGTATCTCAGATTAAAGTCACAGATTCATGTCTACATCAAATGCTGGTATCCTGTTTGGTTGAAGACATACCATGAGCTATCTAGAAATAAGAGGAAGAGCAAAAGTTACTCAGAGAATGACTAAAAAATTATAATTGTATGTATTCAAAGTCTCTCCTTGCAAAGTCCACAGAGCCAGAAAAACATATATTGTTATTAATTCAGTCTGGTACTGCCTGGGAGTATAGGAAGACAAGGGCTCGACTGAGGACATTTCTAGATGGCAGGTCAGAAACACACGAGGCATCTCAGGATGATTTCAATCTGGCCTAAGTCCTTCAAACAGTTATCTAAATATGCAGCTTAAGTGGGGGGATAAAACAAGGACTGTGAACAGCCAACGAATGTTACGGTTTAGATATGAAAATAATCTTCTCCTAAAGAAGAATATATTTCAAGGAATGAAAACTTAAGTTATGTTGGAGGCCTACTTGATCATTTTCCCTTAGACAGGGAACTTCTTCCATGGGAATTTTATCTGTCCTTAGCGAGGAGGGCAGATGCTTCCAGCACTGTTATTCCCCCAGAAAACAGAACCCCATCCAGAGGCAGCAAACAGCATAAAGTCTAGTGCATACATCTCCTGTCACACAGTGAAGTTCTTCAGTAATAGAATAACAGTAAAACAGTCTCTGAATAAATTCACTTTTCTGGAGCCAGTCTCTGGAGAAGACCAGTGTCTGGCAGATGGATTCTGGCTAAGCATCAGAAAGGGCAGTGCCAAGACAGATTATGAAAGTGAGTGATCCACTACAAGATCCAGCTGATCATCACAGAATCAGCTGATTAACATAGGATTGGATTATCGTAGAAATCAGGATTGGATTATCATAAAATTCAGGTAATTAATCATAGAATCATAGAATATTTTGGGTTAGAAAGGTTAGAATTACTTTAAAGGTAATTTAAATTGAACCCCCTGCCATGAGCAGGGACGCCTTCCACTAGACCAGGCTGCTCAAAGGCCCATCTGACCTGCTCTTGGAAATGAGAAAATGTTATGTTTGTTCACCTATTACATATATAAGTAAAAAAAACCCCAAAAACCTCTTAAAAGATCTTTCCCAGGAAAAATTCCACAGAGTTTCTTACCAAATTAGCAAAATGAAAATGTCATACAAGTTGCAGATATGCTAAGCTCTTAGTTAAGTGGTTCTGAGGCAATTGGCAATCATTATTCTAAAGGCTGGTCACAACAATAAACCATCACTTGGAATTGAAAAAAAAAGGCGGAAACCACACAGGGAGCATGATGGAATATTGCCACTGAAATCATACAAATCAGATTTTTTTTTCTCACAAGTCAACATAATTGGATTGTAAGTCACTGCTTAACAGGAGTAAATCAGGGTGGTTAGTAAGCAACTTTTAATTTAAAATAAATAGACTTGCATCATACAAAGCTCAATTCTCATCTGACTGAAAGCTTTTACAACTTTGGCAGCAGATCCACTGTGGAAACATGAAAATGTAACCTCAGGGAGTACAGGCTTGCCAAATATCATTGCCAATGCATGCTCTGATCAGATCTATTAGATGCAATGAGGGCCTCACCAGTTTGTTCTCAGAGAAGGAAAACAGGTTCTAGAAGTTAGTAATTCACTGGGATAACTTATCTATAAGGAAATTATAGCAGACACATGACAAAATGCTTTTTGGTCTTACTTTCATTAATTTTGTATCTCAACAGAGCAAGTTCAGATTTTGAAAGTAACTTCCAATGAAATCTGGATGAAAGCTCAGCAAGGTATTAAATGATGGATTTATACCTCCTTCAAAATCATTTACTGAAAAGTAGGAGTGGACTTTGACCAATTACTTGAGCTGTGAATTTTTGTTATAGCTAGGGGACCATTATTTTCAAAGCTTCTTTTGAAGAATTCATTGAGAGCTTCTAGAGCATGTGAATTGCCAGTGTCTACAACATCTGCATTAATATTAGGCACTTTAAATCTTTGAGCCAATCAAAGAATGGAGTTGAAAGTAACTTCCCTGTTTGAGGGAATTCCTCTATAATATATCCTGTTAAAAATCCCTTTGAGGTGCTACATTCTCTTGTGTTGTTAAGACTGAGCATGACTAAGTCTACCAAATCAGGAGTGGCAGGTGGTGTGTTAGTGCCAGACATCCTCCTGTCTTACCTGCAAGGACCCACAGGTCCAGTTCTCTCCAGCTTCAGGGTTCTGAAATTACAGCTTTCCTTCCTGCTAGCACTCCAAAGATTGAAGAAAATCTGAACACACCACTGCCATCATTAGCAGCATCTGTGTGAGAAAATATTACCTCCTTCGAGGTAATAGCAGCAGGTATCTTTTTGTTTGACAACATCTTTGCTGAGTGATTTTTATTGCTGAGCATCTCTAATACCACAGCATGCTGGTGGCTTTGTGTTGTACTTCATTTGTTGTCTCGGCAAACAAAAATATAATGCGTTTGACTGGGCAAAGCCTGAGGTTCACAATCAGAAAAATGACTGATCTAATTTACTGTATGTCTTTAAGAAGCAGACTGCTTGTGCTGCAAACAAAGTAATGGAATGGGCTGAATGCCATTTCATAAAAGGAAAGTTCAGGTAGAATGGCATTGCACAGAAAAAACTTGTTTTGGCATTACTTTGTGCTTTAACAGATCCTTTTGTCCAATGAATCCACTAGACTCTGCCACAAAGACATTTCTAGATTTCGTATTTTAGCAGCATGGCTGTTAATTAAGGCATCAATAAAACAAGTAGAGGCACTTCAGAAAGATGATTTAGCTGCTTAAACTTACTGTAATTTGCCTGTTTTAAAAAGAAAATTCTAACACTAGACTCCTGAAATGAAGGAAGCACAATTCTCAAAATACCAAGGGAGAAATATTTCTATCGTACTAGTTTTATGAAGAGTCTTTAAGGGAGTTTTAAGGTAATAAACACCGAGAATTGAAGCATCTTCAGAATTTTCTTACTAGACTGACAATTTTCGCTGACAAGGATTATTCGTGAGCCTATCACCTCTGCCAAAGAACCATAATGGTAACACAGTATTGATAAAACTGTATATAGGGATATATACTCTCGTTTTTTATACACATATGTAGATCTGCATTTACACACCTGTGTATATGGAGTGTCTCCAACATGATGCCTCACGCACAAGTTTTTATGGGCAAGCAGGTAAGAAATGAACTGGACAGATCACAAGATGGATGGAAAAGCAGCTTACCCACTTGACTAAAAGGGTGGCGAGCAAGGACTGGAAGTTCAAGTGTCAGCTGGTTACCACTGGATGGCTTGTCAGGGTGGATACTGGGCCCAATACTATTCAATGTCTTAGGAATGATCTGCATGACAAGAGTGACTGCACCCTCACCAAGCTTGTGGGAGGTACCAAAATGGAAGGAGGTGAGCCAGAAAGAAGAGCCACCACACAAACATGTCAACCAGCTGGCAGGTGGGGACAAGAAGATTTGTACAAGGTTTAACAAATATAAATGTGAACTCCTGCATCCAGAATAACTCACACAGCAGTATGGGCTGGGCCCAACTGTGTGGTGAACAGCCCAGTGGAAAAAGCCCTGCAGGTCCTGGTGCACATGGACTTGTTTATGTTCAAGCTGAACATGAACCTGCAGGCAAATATGTCCTACGCTGCATCAACAGGAGTATAGCCAGCAGATGGAGGGATGTGGGAACGTCCTAGCTACCCTGCACTTGTTTGGTCAAAGTTGAAACACTGTTTATCCTGCTCTCCTGTACCAAGTCCAGCTCTCCGGCATTCCCGAGTGGCATGGAAAATTTGAGGGAATTCAGTGGAGAGTCACCAAGATGATGAGAGGGTTGGAGAAGTTGACACAGGAAGAAAGGTTGCTGGAATTGGCTGTGCTCAGTCTAGAGAAGAGAAGGCTCAGGGGGATAAAACCACAGTCTTGCAATACCTAGAAGGTAGTTACAGAGCAGACTGAGTCACTCTCTTCACAAGGACATCCACTGGTAAGATAAGAAGTGAAGGGCTTCACAAGTGGTGCGGTTGCTTCAATGCACATTTCATAAGAAAAGAAATTCTACACTGTGAAAACAATTAAACACTGGAACAGGTTTTCCAGAGAAGTGGTGGAATCTCCTTCACTGGGAACATTCAAGACAGATTGACAGGACTTTGGGAAGCCTAACCCAAGCCTTGCTCTGGGCACAACCCAGCAGGCTGAACCAGATGGTCATCAGAAGTTCCTTCTAACCTTGACCTTTCTGTGATTACATATGTGAATTAATGACTCAATAGAAGGCTACAAGGATTTCAAATGCACAATGGTTATGATGGATTTTTCACTCTGTATGAAAAATTTACTTGAATTTATTGATGAGCAACCAAGCCATATCTGAGGTATGCTATATATTGCAAACAAGCGTAGACAAAATCTCTAAATAAAGTCTTAAATGCACAAGTTTGGCATCATATTTATTGTGAAAGGGGAAAAACCTTGAAATGTTAATGGCATTTTCTAACTGTAAAAAATATTTATTGTGCTATTCCTCTATGCACACTTGTATGCTCTGTATCTTGTTGTAAATTTAATACTGAAGGATTGAGACAGAGAAAGAAATAAGAATATACAATTTACAAAACAGTCTAAAACCATCACTATCTAAAGTGATATCTCAGGTGCTTTTATGCAGTAATGCAAATGCTTCTGAGACTGTATTTATCAACCTTATAGTAATAAAGAATATTGATAAACTACAAGATATTGTCCATTGGAATGAGACTGAATGTTGACCATTTTGGATCTTGAATTATGGCGAATATAGGGAGCAAAATCAAGAAAAGTTGTGTCTCTAGGCACTGAGAATATGAAACAGCTCCTACCTGACCACGCTCAGAATCTTGAAAATATGTAAACAGCTGAAGTAAAGTTGCAGCACAAGAAAACACTTTCATTTTCTTTGCATATTGTTGCAATGGATATAATGTGTTTTATGAAAGATAGGCCTTTCACTCGAGTAATGTAACATCATGAGTCAAGGTAACTGAGGTACTCAGCACTTCAGCTTGTCCTCTTCCAAAATTGTTTTTTCCCACCAGACCTAAAAACGCGTCACTTCAGTCATTGCCTATATTCTTTTCTGGTGGCCAACCACACCTCCTTTCTGTCTGGGTAGCATAAGAAATCCCTGTCCTATCATTTCAATGATACCAATCTAGATTATCCTCTGAGGATCAACACCTGCTAACAGACTGAAATGATAAATACGATTATGCCACACTCTTACAGATAGACTGCAGCATTATTCTTTGCTTTCACTTTTTAAGGACCTATGACAAATAAGGAATTCCTTATGTTTCAAGTCACAGGACAGCACACACATCTTTCCACTACTACAGGGAAGAGAACAGGTAATTTCATCCAAATCCAAAAAGGATTTGCATGTGTACTGTCCTAAAATACTGCACCGAGGCTTTACTTATGCAAAACAAAATAAAAATCAAGCATTACAAATAAGTCAGTACAAATACATAAAATTCACTTGGAAAGTTTTTAATCAAGTCTTATGTTCCATAAAACTTACTCTCCTGCTGAAATAGTGCCGGCTGCTTTGTATTTGAAAGAAACATGCAAAGAGGCTGCTTGAAGCTACAGATAAATAATAGATGATGCTCTTCCCATTGGAAAAACAGTAAGTGCTGTAGAAATACAGCAAAATGAAGAAAATTTGTGCTAAGAAGTTGCATGGAGCCAGGATTTCACATGAAAAGAAAGTGCTATTGTGTTTAAGATTGTAAATTATCACTACATTTCTGGGTCAGTGTCCATTCCTGAGTCAGAATAACTTTTGACACATTTTAAAGGGCTATTCACACTACTTCAAAGAGAATACAGGATAAAGAAAGAGAGCTTTCAAAACAAAGAGCACAAACGAATCCGCTTCTCTAGTGTTACATTAAGCAAATATCTCTGTACATTTGAAAAAGACATTGTAACTTAATATGAACAGGTTAGATTTTACTCCATTACAGGGGAAAACATTTTATTTCCTGGTTAATTTTTAAATAAAGTCACAAAATGCAGTCCATTCTCCTGAGACCAGGCAAAGATTTCCTTTCCAAGCATGAGAGAAAGAGATCTCTATTGTATTCAGCCTAACTATAAATGAGGTACTGAAATTTAGAGATTGCACGAATAAGAGTAATTAAACATATCTTTGCATTCAAGAGTGAAAAGCTAAGAAACACATGCATTAGTCAAACAAGGAATGACTAACAACAGATTCCAGTTACTTAGCACCTCCTGGAGTAAAAGCCAGAAACTTGTTTTGGTTTCCATCATAGCACTGTTGTGAAAAGCCCAGGTCAGCAACTTGCTGAAAAACCCTGTAAGCGGAAGGGGAACATTTTGTAAGAAATTCTCTTTTCTCACAGCAAAGGGGCTCTCTCTGAGACCAGATCTTTTCCAATTCCTCTTCAGGCAGCTTCAGATATCTCACAGCTGTTGAGAAGTTTTCTAGGAAAATTTGTCTCATAAAATTAGATTTGAGACATATATAAGGGAGACTTAGGAGAATACACACAGTCTCTCTCTCTCTCTCTCCCTCCTTCCTGCCCGCCATATGTTCCATGAGGATGTGTGTGTACAAGAAAACAATAGGAGTAAGAAGCAATCTGTGGAGTCTTATTCTATACATTTATGAATCTTGTTCCTATTTCTATTACAAAGCCTTTGTTGTCTTTTCCAGAAGGTACATAATTTGGTGTATTTGAATAGACTTAACAGTTCAAGTACGTCAGTCCACTTGCACTGTTGACACAATAAACCATTCCCCATGAAGCAGCACCACTGAATCTGTGAAGTCCTACACAGTAATTTAGCTGTTGATGGTCTCACCTGGGCCAGTATTTTTGTTCTTAGCATATGCTTGCTCATGTCACTTTTAAAAATTAATTATGATACTCTTCAGAGATTATTTTGGCATCTAGCAGTATTAAGGTAACTGTCAAACCTAATCAAACCTAAACTGTATTTACACCAATTTAAAGAGAATTCTTTCATTGTAATCACTGCAAAAATCGGGACACAAAATACAGAACCTGCAGTCCCCATTGTCAACAAACATTCCAGCTGGTCCCCCACATTGCTTCTTTCGGGCTCCGTTCCTCAAAATTTGCATTCTTGATTGCACAGTGACACTGTGAGCTCAGCAGAGAAAAAGGGAGGTGCTGGGCAGTTGGGGGACTCAACACAGGCAGTGTGTCTGAGGGAAGTCTAACATCCACGTATCATATCTCCTAGGTGAGTACTTTAATGAGGCTACTAGCAAAAACTTGTATCATCACCCAAAACATCCTTATTATCTTCTTATATAAACATATATTTTATTTTTTAGGTTAGCCCAGCATATTCCAAATAGGCTTTCAGTCTACTGAAATTTATGGACACCACTTATTTTCATCCCGATACCACAGCAGTTGTCACATAATAACCTTGTATCTCACTTTTCATCTCACTTTAAGTGAGCTCTAGATATTGGCTCCTGTTTTCACATGCAGCCGAGTGCATGCATCATTGGAAACAGGTAATATTAATCCAGTATATGAATTTATCAAAAACTGGAAAAAAATTGTAAGTGTATTGAAGTATATTCATTTACAGACAAGGTTTCCAACAGTTCAGGTCCCAGATACAGATTTTTCATTATGTAATTAGTAATAAATATGCAGAAACAAGGCATAGTACACAGGGAACACATAAACCCTAGATTTTATGAATGCTATTTTACATCAGGTACCTACACCATTACTTCTACCAAATTGCAAAATAACATCTCGTGCCCGAATACTGAACTAAGAAGTGCAAACATATTACTGAGAAACCAGTCTCTCCCCCCACCCTGCTGCAACAATTTCCATGGCAGCATCAAATTACTAACAGTTTCTAATAAAATCACTTTTTAGGGAAAAAGTACCTTGGCCAATCCCTCAAGTAAGTTCATGCTGACAGACTGCTACAACATGACTCTGCTTTACAAAAACTGTTCCTAACAAAGTATGACAACTTCCTATCCTCATTGAAGAACGAAATAATAATAAAATCTATGTGCAAGTGAATCAGATAGATTTTAAAGTGTAATCAGGAAAATAATTGGAGTTGGAAAGATTAAAAATTGCTATTTCATTGTGAAATCCCTATCTTGCTATCTTTGAGTGTTCTTCCTACCTGCTCAGTGTTCAGTGGCACTTGAAAAGCCATAGGTTGCCAAACTGCCTACTCAGAGACTAGATTATGTTGTCCACTAAATTCACAAAAAGTGTAATTTTAGAGTTCAGATGTTGTGAAGTTTGTGGGGTTTTTTTGAGAATTTAGAAAGTTTTACTTTCTTCTGAAGACTGATCTAACCCTCACCCTTATACTGCTAGGATTTACTTGGAATAGCATTGTTTTTAATGTGGAAAAATGCACAGGACAGAGAGACTAGCCCTTTGAAGTATCAGGGCAACTGCACCAAAATACTGTAATCCCAGAAGTTTTGGTATGCATGCACCTCCTGGGCCAGGTAAGTTACTGCTTCAGCATATTTCAATGCTGAAATACTTTGTGCAGAGGGAAATCTTGCTGTCAATTTCTAGTTTCCTATCAGATGTTAAAGTGTCTTAATCTCTTTAAATTAGAGACATAACTGACCAAGCCATTTGTTTGAAAGGAAACAGCAAATAATTATATATTTACTGTGCAGAGCATACATTAGTACTTTTGGCTCAATGCTTGCAGCTGAATTAGCCCACAAATGAGCTTTCACTGTGCTCTAATAAAATATACAAAAGAAAATACTGTAACCAGGTATAATAAAGAACCTTGAACAATATTATTTTTGTCACAGTGATGTGAACAATAACTTAAGATCTTGGGTCTCCACTGAGACTGCCTGCTGCCAGTGGGATGAGCCTTCTGTTTTTGTTCTGTAAGGAAGGAAACAGCTCCAAATTGAGCTGCTTCACTATTTAAATTAAAAACAATTGTAAAAGGGGCCTGATTCACTCTGCTTCTTTTGCTATCTCAGCAAGGCCACCTACCCACTGTACAGATTTCTCTACTACCTTCTCTCCTGTTCCTACTACAGATTTGCTCAAGGGAAGACTCTAGTTTTCAAATGATGAATATTAAAGTTTTGCAAGAAAGGGGCTTTTCACTTGAATGTGGAATAAAATACACCCAAGAAAAAATCATTTCATGGCTGGTATTGACGCCTTTTCCTGGTCTTAAAATCAAGAGTCAAACACGGTTAGAAGGGAAAAAGGGATTTTACCTTGGTATTTATTTTAAGGATCCTTAGGTGCACCACATCCAGGTCAAATGCACTGAAAGGCACACCGCAATGCACCCAAAAGATCTGGTATAACATTATAGGTTTTACTAACTAGCATATCTATCAAAAATTCCCCAATGAGAGGCTCGAGTGAACCTCCTTCCTCAAGGAGCCTTCCCCTGGATGGTTCTATCTTAGTTTACAGAATGTGTTCTGGAGAGGACCTTGAGGTCTGGGGTACACTATCCTCTACCTCTGAAGCTTCTGAAATGTTTAGTCTCCCAGCTGAACAAACAAGTCCAAGAATGTAGGCAAAAAGCACTAAGAATATAGAAGTTGTAAAAAAAGTATAACAGGTGTATAAAAGAAAAGGCAAAAAATCCTCATGGCGTCAGTATGAACCCTCATTATTTCTCTGTATTGCTACTTTTTGCAACACTGTACTCTTGCAAGATGTGCAGTATTGATAAGAAGGGTGAAAAATGCTAATAGAGAAGCATCCCGAGAAGTCACTTGCTGTTATGAACCCGACAGATGTTAGTTTTCTGTGCTCCCTGAGGCTAAGGAATTATTTATTTATAGAATGTAAAACTTAAGTTGACAAGTATCTTATACTGAGGCTTCGAAAAATCCCATATTCTATTTTACCTCTATATGTACTGCACTAAGAAAATGGCAAACCTGCTTATACTGAAATCTAGGTGGAAATTTCATTAACTTTTCGTTTGAAATTAGCCTTTCCTGATGGTGTATGGAATCAAAACCTGGCCTTTTGGTCAGCTCCACATAAACCTGAGTAGTAGCCAGCTGAACCAGTCATCACAACAGGAGAAATATGATGGCTTGGATCTGCAATGTTCCGCTAATGTAACTCAAGTTATCCTTGAAAACCCACCAGATTAATTGTACTCTTTTGCCTCTTGAAGTCAAAGGATATTTTGCTGTCAGCTTCAATGGGGCCAGACACTCTATAAAGTGTTTAGTGTGATAATGTATTTCATGACTGAAATGTGCTTTAAAAAACTTTTGCGTGGAGTTGGAAAGACACATCATTAATACTTACAATATTCAAAACACCTTAAGGAATAACAAAATAACACTCCATTGATTCCAAAAGTGCTATTTTCTTTCCTGTCTCGGCAGAAGAGATTTTATAAATAATGTAACCAAAAATATATGCAAGAAGATAAATGTTTTATAATCGAAATTCAAATTTCTTTGCATAACAAGTGACCACTTAGAAAAATGCCACATATGAATTTCAGTGACGCTTTTGAAACTGTCAGTGCATTGGAAAAAAAGAAAAAAAATGAATGTATCCTTTACATATTTGCAATTTTTGTTAAGGATTTGGGAAAAGTCAAGATGCTTGGGCTAAAGTATTCAATCTTTCTCTGCATTGTAAGTGATAGATTTCTATCAAAGATGCATTTTATTAGGAAATAATCTATTTTCTCCCTTGGCATGAACATCTGAGCATATCATCTGGAAATCTGTGCAAAGCCGAAATGTGATATAAAACCTAGTTGTTTTCCCCAAGATGGGAGGTTGGTTGATTGGACTCACACATTTAGAAACATAATAACATTATATTTCAGAGAAGAATGACAGTTTTTCCCCCCCAAATTATTTTTCAGGACAGATGCAGGGAATAAAGTTAAAGCCCTTTTCAATATCAGGCTGTGCCCAGCCCGTTATGAATAGCAAAACTGGATGTCAGTGTCTTTCCTATGCTTTTGTACAAAATACAGGTTGTCTAAGAATGATTGGAGACTGGGTCTCGTTACACTCTTGTAATACTTCCACTGGCATCCTGGGCCATGAACTTCATAGGTATATACTTATAAGCTAATTTTACAACCAGCTGTAGCTTGAAACTACGTATTTGCCCTCTGTGACCTACATGGTAGATACACGCACAAAGGTAAGGCTCAATAACAGTAAGGCTAACACAAAAATGGTTATGTATGAGCTTTAAAAGAGAAAGATGAGCTGGTAGGGAGGAATGAGAAATATAAAAAAAAAATCACAAAAAATGAAAGAGAGAAACTTAAAAATTCAAAATACTTGTCTTTCTTCCCTGTTTTTAAACACAGTAATAGATAAGAATTCTAAAACTAGGTATCTGTTGTTTGAGCAAGATTAAAAAAAATATCCATTGGAAGAATTAAGGGGGACAAAATATGCTCACACAATCTGAATTTACCAGGTTATCAGAGCTATTATTAATACTCTTTCAAAATTGTGTAAGATCACAGAATAAAAGAATCACAGAACAGTTAAGCTCAGACGGAACTTTGAAAATTCATCTTGTCCACACCCCCATGCCATGGACAGGGACATCTTCCACTTGACAATGCCTGAAGAGGCCGCCTAAAAGCAGAGACTAGACAAGAGTAAGGGCATAAAGGGAGGTATTTATTTGAAAGACCTTCAAAGGTACCCCCTGGGGCCAGAGGCTATTGCCAAGATGGACCCCAAGATGGACAACAGATCACGAGTTCTTCAGACTTTTATAGGTTTGGCTCATTTGCATATCAGGGTTAATTCTCCAATTAAAGCTTCAGTTAATGATGTAGTTTCCCCAAGCTTGCCCCCCTTAGAGGCTCTTTGGGTTATACTTTTTGGGCCTAGGACAGTCTGAGTATCCTTGGAAGGCAGGTCTGGAGAGGCTTTGTTATGTCTACCTAGCACAAGAGAGCAGAAGTTAACAGGCTACAAGAAACTTCAGAGTTACACACTAGGCAGTACAGGATTTGAAAAATATAAAAGTTAAAACCTAAGGCATCACATCCAACCTGCCCTTGAACACTTCCAGGTTGGATGGGGCATCCACACCTTCTCAGGGCAACCTGTTCTAGTGCCTCACCACCCTCACTGTGAAAAATATCTTCCTTATATCCAATCTAATTTACCCTTTTTCAGTTTGAAGCCATTTCCCCTTGCCCTGCCACTAAAAGCAGGTTTAAAGTGATTATACTGTGCTTGACTAGGATTTGCAGTCAACCTGCTCTTCTGAGTTTAGAGTATGAGGAGTTACCTCACAGGACCTCTTAAACTCTGCTTGCATTATGGATTCATACAAATTATGTTTTGCTCCAGTTGTGTAAGATGAATTTTATCCTTAGTAGCTCTTGGGCTATTTCTAGTGTTCACTGCTACGGGACCTCTGACTAAAAAGAAATTTCTGCTACTTTCACACAGGAAAAAAACCACCTAAACTTTTTCCTAAAAGGAAAACAGAAATGCTCAGGTAATACTAACATTACTGTGGAAAACCCAAGGATGTTAAAAAAGATTTACAGCCACCATCCTCTAGACCACTCAGCATCCCAGCTATATGCAAAGTTGACATTCTTCCTCTGGAAATAAGTCCTAACTTTTCTGACATATATTAAATGTTGACATATGGTGACAAAAGTATTGCCAGCAAGAGCAGTACCTGAATAATTCAACAATGGAGTCACGGCCAAAGAAGCTGAAAGAAGTAATATTTAAAGTAGATGTTAAGGCTGTATTCTTGGAGTTTTTCCTACAGTGATGTCACCTGACACTGTGCCACTTGCTGTCTGCCAGCATGAATAAACAGGGTACACTACTGCATTTATTTCAGTGATAAATAAGGTTACTTTGCTGATTTCTTAAGTGAGGTTTTGACTTTATCCAATACTTCTAGTGAGACTGATTGGGAAAAATACCTCCCAGAGGCAATGGTTGTTAATTTGATAAGATTAAATTTCTGATGGAGGACACAATTTTTGATTGTTAGGTTGTCCATTAATTCAGATTTTCTCAGAGAAATGTGGGGTAATTTGAATGTTTGCAGTATGTATCTCTAGCATTTCACAAATGGTCAGTACAGTGATAAAACTAAAAACTAATAGCAAAGTTAAAATATGATGGTTGAATAAGTGCACAAATTGTTTTCCTATAGATATCTAAATTCTCAAGAAATCAAAGGTTCTTTGCATGATATGTGGAGGTAGATATGTCCTAAGTTAATTTGTAAGTTTGTTCTAACTATTCACTATATGAAAAAATAATATTTATGACAACATCTCTATTTTGAAAGGCCTGGCTTAAAAACCATTGAATTCGGCAATGAGTGTTCTGACTTATTTTGAAGCACGTTGTATTTGCTGCTTGAATATTCCACTTACAGAAGCTAAAAGACAGCATTTTAAAATTTGTGAAGAAAACCGAGAGGCTCATTTGGCCCCAAAGCAAACTTGAATGGGATTTGTTCTCATTTCTGTCAGTCAATATGCTACACAAGAATAAAGTCATGTTATTTGCTACACAAGCAGATACTGCTTAAGAAGGTGTAAAAGCCACGTGTTTTGTTACACATGCATGGGACCTGGTACCTTCAGAAATCCTTACAACTATTGCCAAATGGACAAAAGGCTCATATATCTATATCATCTATATCTATCTCTATATATCACAGTCAGTATGTGATATCTAAAAACTAATCTTCTGTCTGTGAAAAAGAAACCTGGGAACAACATTTACTTTTGGTGAAGGTGTAGGGACTAGTGCATATCTTGTCCTTTCTCTTCTGTCTTGGAATAAAGCTTCCAAATGACAAACATAACAAGGCACTTATCCTGCACTGAAAAAAATGGGGTTTAGGTTTTTTTTTTTGTAAAGGACTTTAATTTCTAAGCTAGAGACTTCACAGATATAAAAACTTTGAGGGTCTCCTCTTAAGCCTACAGCTACAGGTTTGGAATTATTAAAACAGACTGCAGTCAAAAAATTCTGGAGATCCTGAATTGCCAATACAAAACAGTCTCAGCTTGTAGCATGTAGTCTTCAATATATTCATTTGTGGTTATTAGAGTAAACTGACAGTTTAGCTACCAAAAGAAGCACCTTCCTGTACACAGTCCTTTCATGACACACAAATACTTACACATCAGCTTATACACTCTCCCACATAAAATACATTTTTCTTTTTGCAAAGCAGTTCTGGTAATGATTGAACATATAGTAACATACATTCCCAGAATGTGACAAACACAAAATCCAAGTGTAGACATGTCCTAAAGTCCCTGTATAGCTGAAATATTAGTGACCTTTTAGGCTGGTAGATCCTAGCCCAGTGTGAATCCAACCTATTCAGCAGAAAGGTCATCAAATCATTCCTCATGCTCACCAGACCCTTGGCTCAAAACCCTTTTAGTCCTCACTGTCGACTGTTTGCTCTTGAACAGAAAGGAATTACTTACTTCATAAGGTCTAGTTGCTATTGAAACAGTTCTGTGTGCATGACTGGGAGAGATATTGCCTACTGCTGACAGCCTGCAAAATAATTCATTTTCTGAGGCTGACACTTCAGTTACTGTAGATGTACAAAGGGAAGAAAAAGATAAATTACTTAAAACTAGATAAAATTGAGGTTTATTTGGCAAGGGATTACAAAACTGTGGCTATTTTTAAAGGAGAAAAATAAGTTTATTCATAGAATCATAGAACCATTTGGGCTGAAAAAGACATGCAGAGGCACACAATGACCACCTACAGCTACGTTTCACAGAACTTACATGCTTTTCCTATCACAAATGTAAAGAAGAATGCTATGGAAAACAATGGGAGCCAATTTTCCATTTGAAGAACATGGAGCAGAATCAAAAATAAAAATAACTCACCATTGAGCTAGAGGGACGAGACACGTGTATCCCTGTACCACTTTAACAACTCCCCAGAAATATGTTTATGGAGATTTACCAAATAAAGTTATCAATCATGTACTTAGGCTAAAGTAGTCATGCAGTTTTGCTGGAACTTTGGGCAATAGCTTGAAATTGTATTAAATCATTTATTCCCTAGAATTACTTCATAGGTCCACCAGGGAAAAGCAAATGAAACTCTTCTTATCATGCATTTCCCTCAATTTC
Source organism: Aphelocoma coerulescens (assembly GCF_041296385.1). NCBI lineage: Eukaryota > Metazoa > Chordata > Aves > Passeriformes > Corvidae > Aphelocoma > Aphelocoma coerulescens. The sequence goes on along the minus strand of NC_091015.1, from coordinate 117,097,195 downwards.
TCCAAGCAGACAGTAAGAGGCAATATTGCCATTTGTCCTAAAGCTTTCCTTGGGGGAAGCTTTCCTTGGGGAAGAGACATTTTAGGCTATGCAAAGGTGCTGAAAGGAAACACAGAGTAGCAGCCCAAGCCCTCCTGGTTTCTGGCAATACAGACTTCTCTCTGCAGTGTTTATCTGGTGGCTCTCCAGAGCCTTTCTCAGCCAAGTGGAACTGCACCTGCTTTCCATTGCAAATAACCACAAGAGCAAAGCCTCCCTGTTGCCAAACTCTTAAACCTGTGCTTTTGTTCTCTAGCTCAGTGTAACACCAAATGGTGTATGTAACAGGACCAATTCCTGTTGGTAATTAGTTCAAGTTGATTTTTAGAAAGATCTCTTTTCCTATGAGAAATCCTGCCACCTATGAGCAGAAACTTCAAATGTCCCTTCACGGACTGCCTTTAGGTTTTGGAGCTCTGCCTGCCAGCAGCCATCTCACTATTTTGAAGTGGCATGGTCTAGATTGAATGCATATATATTAAGAAAGTCTTTTAATTCATTATATTGGCAATCAAGGCCAAGGATATCTGTGCACTGAAAAACCCTGTGGTTTGTGTATTGCTGTTGATCCTTTATTACTTTGGATGGCAGATCCATAAAAGTTTAGGCCTTCTGCCTGTCTTATACAGCAATGCTGTATTTAGCAAACCTAGTGTTTCCTAAATGGCTGCTCAAGTGATTAATATTTAATTAATCTTAGCCTATAAATAAATAAATAAAGCCCTCAGTGTCATTGCACCTAGAAGAGCTACTGGTCTAATCTAGTGATGGAAGACTGCTCTTTGAAAGCTAGAATATTATGCTTCATCTGACAGGGAGGCACTCAGTTGTCAGTGTACTGCTTCTCAATTAAGCAACTTCACTGGAAATTGGTAAATTCACAGAACATGTCTACAAAGAGTGTGAATTATGAAGCTGCAGATTTAAAAAATAGATCTAGTATTCAGCTTTTTTTTAAGGCTTTATAAGAAGCACTGAAGCCTGAGAAAGACGTGAACAAGCTCATAGGCTTCTCCCATGGTCTCTGCATTCTCAGTCTGGAGGTTGTCCCCTTTTTACCTTGGATCCTCTTCAGATTCTAGGTGCTATTTATTTACCTCAGATAACATTCCAACACTGAATACCAGGACTCTCTTCTTCTCCATCTCATTCTCATAATCTCTGTATGCATAAAACATCAGAGTCAGTGTACTTGTTGAGTAGATGCTTTAATTTTGTCTCTTCAGTATATTAACTATTTAATTCTCATTATTTTTTTCCTATTCCAATTTAACTATATTTGCAGTTTTCTACTCTTGTATGACATGTTTTGCACATGGTCTACTTGAATTCAAATCCACTTTGACAAATGGTAGTGTTTTATTTTAAAGGATTTGTGAGCTTAAATCCACCACGTCAAATGTACTTAATGGAGCTTTTTATTTTTCTTGGATGGGAAGTAATATGTTTTCTACTAAAAAAAAATTGCTGCAATGAAGTGTGCTGCAGAGTTGATCATTATATTTGCCACAAAAAGCCAAACACCAGATTAGTTTTTCTCTTTTATAAATCCTTTTTTTGGTGCTAAACAAACTCTTATCTTGATTTGTTTAGATACATACTAATGAAGCAACAGGTGTCAACAGCTGAAAGTGCACTCCTTCCCAAACTCAATCTAGTTTCATTAATAATGCAAGCTTATCTGAGGAAGCTGTTCCCAAGTACTCTACATTGCTGCCAGCTCACTGAATGCATGCCTGGACTGCATAAAGGCAGTAAATTTCAAATAAGATGGAAGAAATATTGCTTCTTTTCTGGAAGCCTTAGAATTTGTCCCTCTAAAAAAAAAAAATGAACATGCAAGATTTACTAGAAATTGTTAAGCAAAGATTATACCTTTGTGTTCCAATGGAGATGTGGTATTTCATATTAAATTTTAGTGACTTAATGCTTTTCTATTAAAAAATATAGTCATGAAGTCAGAAGAAATAACTGGTGAATCACAGAATCACAGAATCATTAAGGTTGAAAAGGACATCCAAGATCATAGAGCCCAACCTTTGACCGAACACCACCATGGCAACTAAACTGCAGCACTAAGTGCCACATCCAGTCGTTTCTTGAACACCTCCAGGGGTGGTGACTCCACCACCTTCCTGGGCACCCAGTTCCAATGCTTAACCAGCCTTCAGGTAAAAAAATTCTTTCTGATGTCCAGTCTGAACTTCCCTTGGTGCCACTTGAAACTATGTTCTCTAATCCTGTCACTTGTTGCCTGGGAGAAGAGGCTGATTCCCTCCTGGCTACAACCTCCTTTCAGGTAGCTGTAGAAAGTGGTATGTAGAGAGCCTCTCATTCTTATGGCATTTAAGTAAAAACTTATAAAATGAAGGCCTTGTTGCCTCTGTAAAATTATGGCTCAGACCTGTTACTTCGCCTAGAGAAGGACTGTGAGAAAAGTCCATGAGAAGATAAGCAGTTATTAGTTTTTACCCATGAGAATGTAGTATCAACAGAAGCATGGAAGTTAAACAACAGAAGGAGAAAAACAGCAACATATCTGCACCTGTTATTTTTCTGAATGCTTGAATGCTTTTGCCATAGGTAGCCAATGGTATATATTGAAGTTAATAATAGCCAATGAGTTTATTGTATTAGTTTAGCAGCCAGTGAATCTGTAACGAATTCATACACAATGGGTATAATAATAACATACAAAAGGTGTATAAAAGAGGCTGCTTTGTTTAATAAGCAGCTTTTTGCCCTTTGTCAGAGGCACTGTCCGTGTGTGTCGTGACCGCCCCAACAGCGACACATTCTGGACAGTGCTGTAGACAAGGCACTCAGCAGATAATTCTGCTATCTGCTAAGGTTAACTCACCTAACTATATTTCTAATAAAATTTATTTAGTATTTTTCAGTTCAACTGTTGCCTGATTTGTGTCGATCTTCCAAGTCAAGTAACATTCAGGGGAATGAAAAAGCCACTATGTACTACACAAGGTCAATCTTGCATTTTACGAGAGGTTTCTATGGTGCTAAACTGATAATTTTTAAAATCTTTTTAAGGTTGCTGATATCTTGCTGTATATAGAACACATTTTTTATTTCAAATATAACATAGATTAACAATTACAACAGCTATAAAGTCTCACTTAGTGAATTGTTCCAAAGCTGTTGAGAGATGAAAAGTGAAAATACTCTCAATTTGGGGAGGTCATTCTGCTTCGGAAGGCTCGTAGTTTAGCTCAAGGTTTTATCTTGACAATAGCATGTGCTTCTCCAATCTTTTGCTGTCTTTTTCCTTTTTATTTAGAAAATCAGGACAGCAATTTTATATGCCAAGGTAATTAAATGTAACTGTGGGTTATGATTGTGAATTTATAAAATAGGCAACAAATCAGGTGATAAAAGAGTAACACACCTCCAATTCTGTTGCATAAATCTAGGTTTCACATTCTTTTCCATTCCATTCTGGTACACCTCATTTCCAAACAGACCTGAAACATATTTTTCCAGACTAGACACAGAGAATACAATGACAAAGCATGGTAAAGCAGTTTCAATTTACAGAGGGCTGGACAGTCTGGTTACAATTCCTTGATGTTTGCTACTGACTATCAAGTCTAGCTTGAAATGGTTTTGTTGAACAAAACAAACTACAGATGAATCCTGCTGAGTCCATTAATCCATAGTCACAAAACACTGATACACCTCAGGTTCCTCTTTAAAGATGTAATAATTATTTAATATGTGCATATCCTACAATGTTTCTATTCTCATTCTATAAGAATATTTCTAACATTTTAAGTTGCATACTGCTTACATAAAGGAACCTCTTCTCTCCTTGTCCTAGCAAAAACAAGCAAAAAACCCAACTCTAAAATAGATTTTGTGATAAAAGGTACATATGCCATTTTTAAAGTTTCCTCTCATTTATATGAGAAAGAAGATCAAGTCCTTTAAAAATAATTAAAACCTGAGTATTTTAACCAGCAGCTTTTATAAAACAGTCTCAGGAGAATTTGAAAGCAGGGTGCAGGAGTACAACAAAGGAAGAGAGAAAACTGTCCACCTGCCTAATTCACCCAGCAATGACTCAGAACTTCATACTCAGAACTTGGTACAATCTCAGAAATTTTAAATTAGCAGCTGGCACTATCCAGTCTTTAAAAGAGTAAAAGAGTGGGGGAGAACACAGAAAATTTTCTATTTCATAGTTTTTTTCTTTGCTCAAACCAGATTTTAAACTGTACCTGAGCTACAGTTGAGCGACCTGAGCACCCAGAAGAGCATGAATTAAAGCAGGCAGAGGAAAGATGAGAGGAGATGTAGAAGAGTGCTCAACAGGAGCAGAGACACGCTGGACAGATGCCAGGCAAAATACAGCAGAGGAAAGAGGGGAGAAACCCCCAACCCATTTCCAAAGCACCAAGGTGATATCTTCAGCTCTGAGAAAACCAGCTCATGGGTAGAAGCGTGAACACAAGGGAGTCTTAATGGGAAATGTCAGAATGTCCTAATTCCAAATGCTAAAGTCTGTGAAGTTATAAAATCCCAAAGCAGAGCAAAGGGAACACTGTAGGAATTTTGTTGGAGTAACACTGTTTTAAAATGGAATCTGTATAATGTTTATGGGGATTGATATTTTCCAATTTGTAGTTGAACTCTGTTATACATAACTGTTTTGGAAAGCAATAATGGCTTCAGTAAAATTGCAAGCTCCTGTAATCTAAGTGTTAATTAAGCCTATATATATCATAAACTTTGAGGCCTCTTCATGTGATGTCTGATCATTCATTTTACATATTTAGTTCACATGAGTACTGGAAATTAAATATTTTGGATTTTTGCTTTACAGTATTATTAATTTTGAAAGATATTAGTTAAAAGCTGGGGTTGCCAGTTTATCACTGAGTTTTGAGAAAAATGCCATTAAATGAAAACAGCAGTTGGTTTTCACTGCATTTTTCATGGATGTAGAAGCATAAACATCTGCTTTTGTGTCTTTTTTTTCCCCAAGTTTCTCCAGGCTTGAAAAATAGTTATGCACCATAAATATCACTCTATGACTCATTTACTTAAGTGAACAGCTGCCTGCTAATTAGCCAAATGCTCTCCATTTTAAATCATGCAGTTAAATGAACACGCTGCAACAGGCAAAAGAATGAAGTGCAGGAACTTTACTAAAATGATGAAATGGCAGAAATTTGTTACTTCCATGTCAGCAAACAGAGGTCATTTCCTTATTCTGTATCTACAGACCGAGAGACAAAATGATCATTTGCAGTAGATTGTGGCTCTGAATATAGAAAACGAGGCAAACATTACAGAGCCTTGGTTAATATAAGAAATGATACAGCTCTTAGACCACCAATGTTTTCTGCCAACTTAATAATGCTAGCTTTGCTTTTTCTCATGGAACTGCTGAACAGTGCTAACATCTGAAGAGCCAGATTGATAGGCAATAGTAAGGATGGCTGTTCATGTTCATGGAAAACTCTTCTGTTCCACAGTGATATAGAAAGATAATCAAATCTAGACAAAAGATGGAGCAGGCATGTCATCCTGGAAGAAGCCAAAGCAAAGCGAAGCAAAACACCTTTTTGTCTTGACCATTCTCACTCACCATCAAATCTTGATTTTTTTTTTCTATTAGCATAATTGTTGGCAATAGAAAATAACTGTATGAACCAGGACTTCCCTTTGAGCCTCATATCCTGCCTTCTTAAACAGAAATTCTTTTAATCTTAAATACAGTAAAAATCCAACACAAATCCACAGTTCTCAAATTAAACTCAAGTGACTGAAAGACCATGTGCATATTGAGAACAAAGCACGTGAGCCATCTGACCATAACTAATAGTACACAGGTCAACCTTTGAAGGCCACTAAGCTTCAGGCATGCTTTTACAAAGTTATATTGGGACAGAATTTAAAGAGTTTTTCATCATCTATTTGAATCTTTCAGCAATCAAGAAAAGTCAGTTGACATAGGAGCTAAGAAAGTCAAAGCCAAAGGATCCAGGAAACCAGTATTTAAAATTCTTACTGAAGTTTTTTATTAAATTCTCAATTCAGATGAAACCTGAGGCAAAAAACCCAAAAAACCAAACTCCAACAACCAACACGACAAACAAACAAACCAGCCAACCAACCAAGGTAAAATACTCAGGTAATTATTTCTTCCTGAGAAACTCTGTTTTTCACAAAAAACTGACATACCTTAGAGACACGGCTACCATGTTGTAGGACACATTCTGATTTTCACTAGGAAGAACAATGCACATAATCCTTCTTGTTCTCTGTTCATTAAAACTGAGAGGAAAGCTTAAACAATTAGCCAGGTCTGCAATATCATTACAACAGTGACCTCCAGTGAAAGGTAACCATAAAAGGAATCACTGACTGACAGGATAGCCACTGTGAGAGGCTTTAAAAATTAAATAGCTTTACAATATTGGCCATATTTCTATTTTATTTCACAAATATTCATTAAAGATAGAAGCTATGAGTACTTAATGAACAGTTTCAGAACTCCAGTATTCTATACTTTGCTTAAAAGATCAAAATAATTTCTGAACTGGTGTACATTTAAAATAGAACTGTGAGAGATATGATTATCTGTAGTAGGAAAAGAATTTACTCAATAACCCTCCAAATCCTTTAAAATCCTACATTCATAATGATAATGAAAAAAGTCCCAGGATCTAGAGGTACTCTGTGTATCAGAACCTGACCACTTTCTCCAAATGCTCTTATGTTACTGGGTTTTTTTTCATTTTCTCATCAGTGCATCACAGTTGGGGGCTAAAAGTGACAAACAATTAAGTATACCTAACTTCTTAATGTTTTAACAATTTTACAGTGATCCATCCGCTCATCCAGTCCACAGTCCTGTGAAATCTGCCCAGTAAACCTGGTAAAACTAAAATAAAAAATCCACTCCCCACACACACAGGCTGGAAATCCATGTCCACAGATCCTGCTGATTTCTATTTCAAATGTAGTCTATGACCTTTTGAATTTTAGGTTTGTAGTTGCTATTCTGTACTTTTCTGAGATGTAAGTGACTTCTTGAGGCTTGAACCTATGAAAAGGAATGACAAGTGGACAAACAACTGCTGCTGTAACCTGTGCTGCTGCTTTAAGGAAGGTGCTTTGCAACATGCTCCTTTCATTCTGCTTTCCTCCGAATTTGCAAAAGAGTGAGTATACCTCAGTAGATAAAAAGATTTTATCTCAAAACAATGAATAGTCAGAAATTGAAAAGCTTTGCATGAAACCCCAACTGTTTTACAAAGGAGGCAGAGGGCAAAATTTGTTATTAAAAGATGCAGATGCCATCTGTTCATTGGGAAAATAAACTGCATCATTCACCTAGTATGTCCCCCATTCTTGCCAATACTCATGATTCAAACAGAAGTCACATATTTTTTGCAAAAATTATTCACATTGCACATGGAGAATGAACACTTACTTTTTAAGCACACGCGTTGCCTCTTCTTACCAAGAGCCCTCAATAAGGCCCTCTGCAACATAAAATGATCTAATTCTCATAAATTTTATCTTTCTGAATCAAGCTTTCACCCAACCAGCAATCTCCTTCTTGCTCTAATGACAACACCACCTGCCAAATAGGCAAATTCTTTTAGGGATGTAAGAGCCACAGGTACAGCTGGGGCAAGATTTGAGTATGTAAAATTAACTATTTGAGGTCTGTCTTCTCGTGATGGGGTTAGACCCAGCTGTGAAGAGAACAGTAACAAAACAGTATAAGGAAGCAAGAAAATTTTCAGGAAAGGGAAAAGGACCGTACACTTTGGATATTTGCAAAGGGGATTATAAATATTCATGTTTATGAAACCCACCTCACCTGTGTGTCAGGAGTCCAGGCACAGTCAAATGCATTTTTAGCCTAAACTTTGTTGTCTGTGCACAGAAGAAACATATCAATGTCCAAAGAGACATGCTAAAGCTAAAAAACTGCAGGACATTTTAAAAAATAATGCAAGCATCCAAAACTGCAACAGTAGCAACAGAAAATTGCAAACTGTAATCAAAAGTTCTCAGCATACACAGTCAATTAATTTAAATCAACTGTTTCTTTTACAGAAAAATAAATAACAAGACAAAAAGTAGAAAATTGATTTGAGATGGATAGCTTCATTATTTCTACAATGTAACAGTATGTCTCTTTCATCTTAAATATCCTAAAAATGCAGAACTTGGTCTGAAATGCTTCTCTCCACAGGGTTTAGGGACAGTTAGGTTTTCCCTCCTTGTTTAGAGTACTCAAACTGACTCAAAGTCACTTTGGACTTTTGTGCATTACTTCTGTGTCAGGAAGACATACAGCCTGAAGCAAATGAAAAATCAGTCAAGATGTTTGAAAACACAGGTTCTGCAGCAGTGAAATGAAATTAATCTGTATTCCCAGATTAGGGGCAGGAAAATCAAGCGTAACTTGCCTTTCTCATTCTCTCCTTTTGTCACTCTCCAACATCAAACTTATTGTGTTACTTGTCTGGAGTAAGACAGCCTCAAACTGAAATTAAAAGCCTACAAGATGATTAAAGTGTTCATAGCAGGACCAGCACAGGCACTGTGTGCTCAGAGACAGATCAGTGCCAAAGATTTTCCATCTGCCTGTACAAAACCAAAAGCAAGGTTCACAAAATCACCTCAGTCTTCAGCTTTGTGTCTCTTCAGCGTGGGTATTTTACTGTACTAGATGATGGAAAAGGATGTAATTAACTTAAAAGCCTTTATGTATTGTCTCACTAATGCAGGTGAATTAAACAATTACCATCCTCAGCTGTTTGCTCTACTTCTCTTCAACGAGTTGCCATTAACATTGCATGGATGGGCAAACCACATATGAAGCATATCCTGAAACCATCACAGTTAACAGCCTCAGGCTGCTCTCAGGCAAACAAAAATTGATTCTGGGCTGTAAAACAAGCAGCAGGAGATGCTTAACAAAAAGCTCAGTAGTTTATACAGTGTGACTGCTCAGGAGAGTTCCTTAATCAAACATCTCAAAAAACCATCGCAGCCCAATCACAAAACGGATCTAAGAAGCTGACACTGGGAAATCATGCAAGTGCTAACCGACCATTTTTCAGCAACGTTGTTGCATATTTACTTTTGCAGGTAATGCAAGTATTTCTTTAATTTTTCTGCTTTGCAAATGCAAGAAAACAAAAGATCACAGGTCTGTAAGAGCCTACTGAGAGGGCGCAGCTCCTCCAGGGAGTGTTTATTCCTTTCTAAGACAGATGAGAGACATGGAATTGCTTTCCAAACTATGACCATTCCTTGATCACAAAGCAAGTCTAGTGATATTCTCAGACAAGGCAGCTAACTTTTTTAAACATTCAGTTGGCTGTATCCTACACTGAACACTTCTGTTCTGATTCAGGTTTCTCCTTACCATGTATCTCATCTTTTCTCAGACAGAAAAAAAAAAAAAGGAAAAGATGAAGGCATTTCAGGCTCTTTATCCTAGATTGCTGCCTGTCTACCGAATATGACATTAGAAAGATCTTCCTAATACTCAGTCTAGATTTTTCCTCCTTTAATGCTATCATATACTCTTAATTACACTCCCACTTTCTTCTGTGCTAAATAGATCCCCTGTTACTATTTTTGGAGCTTAGAGGAGATATTTCCAAGTCTATGAACAGCAAAAAGAGCTTGCTCTTGCATTTGATAAATGTGCAGATACCATACCAGAACAATAGGAAATAACATGCTTCTGAAGACATACTTGGCTTTGCCTTGTAGATCAACCACATGACTCATTTAAATCTCAAGTGTTCTCTGCAGGATTGGCAGGATACCATACACAACTGAGACTAAGGTAAAACTAAAATTTCACAGATAGTCTATTCAGCCTGGAAGTTCCTACTGCTGTGCATGAGTTATTTATTTCCAATGGAAATTCAAATTTGTGGATTGTTATTAGTAACAGCAAAAAGTGTGAGCTGAAAATGATGTAAAAATGCATTTTCTCAGAAAAATTTGTACTCAAATTCTAGCTTTAGTATTTAAAAAAATCACTAGCAAAATTATCTCTAAACAAAAATATTCATGTAGTAAGATGATTTATGTTTGGTGAGGACCCTCACACTTTGTTTGGATAGATTTTTTGTTAGAATTATTTTTCTCACCACATAACTTTTTTTTTTTTTTTTGAAGAGAGGAATGAGAGGAAGCTGCCATTCAGCTCAAATTTGGTAATTTTTAAATTCTAGACAGACAAGGTTATTTTCTTCTCACCTCCAAACACTTCACTAGGTGCCAGTATCCTAAGGTCATACAACATCTGAGAAACTAAAAGTCCTTCTAAGATAGTCCAATTTGGAATAAATCTCCAAAAGAGAAGAAACTTTTTTTTGCTGCTTCTCTTCCATCATGCTATTTTCTTTTAACACTAAAACTCCTTGGAGTCATTACCATTTTGAAAAGATATGAAGCAAAGTTTATCTATCACAGAGTCAAAAAAACAATTTTCTCATGAACTTTACTATGGTAAAGAATATAAATTAGAACAAAAGGTCAATGAAGAAGACCAAGTAAGATTTGATATTTTATGAAAAAAAACCCAAAGTCTCAGAGTGGTTTGTGGAAATGATAGATGCATAATGAAAAACCACATGAAGTCTCTGAAAGAAAAATGATACTGATTTCTAGAGGAAAAAGAAAACTTTATCAAGTAAAATAACATTGGGAGCAAGTTACACTCATGAATTCCCTATCACCACTTGGTTTTGAATACAGCACACTGTTAATTTATGTAAAATCCTGTAATGTTTTATAATGTAAAGAATCAGTCTCTCGGCTGATTAATACTCTGATTTTCTAAATTGTATGATCTTTACAATAGAGGCATTTGTAGTCTCTGTATTTTTACAGTAGTTTGTACAATAGAGGCCTGACTGATTGAGGCATCTGAGTATTTTAAATAAGCTGATAAATGGTTGAGATGTTTTAAAAAACACATACTGAGACTGTTTTTTTCTCTTTCTTTTTTTTTTGCAGATAGTGCATCTGATTTTTTTGTGGAGGGAAGGAGAGACCAAAAAATGTTTTCAGACACTTAACGTCATATTTCGCAATATTAACTCAAATATCACCTCAGACATTCAAAATATTGGCAGTTATTTCATTAAAATTCATGAGCGTTCTTTAAAGTTGCATGGATTTTTTCGTACATTTTGAGAAATGAAAGTGAAAAATCCATAGTCAGTATACAGAAATACATCATGTAATTAAATATGGGAAAAGAGGGGGGAAATAAGAGACATGTTAAAAAAATGAAATGAGAAAGAGATTTAATTGCACCATAAATGTACATAGTTATTGTACTCAGCCCTAAAATAAGGAAGAGAACATTCTACCAGAAAACACAGCATATACTGTAAAATATTAGGTTTTAGCTTACACGAGGTAAAAAAAGCCTCAAACATGCGTCATTTGCAAGGGTTTCTTCTCCCTTAATTACAGATATTTGATGTGACATTAAATGATTAAGAGGACCAGACTGTCAGTTCTCATTAGCAGACACTTAAACAAGATGACAACAAGTAGCTTTGAAGAAATTGTTAGAAGAAGGGACATCTTTACAAGAAATCCCTTGCTATTGCAACATGGAAATTCTCTGAATTCCTCTCCAGGTCAGTGCTGAAGATTAACACTTCAGTGAAATGAGAAAAAATACCAGGAAAAGGGCAAAGGGGGCCAAATGAGCACAAAGCAGGTACTAACTGTCAATCTGCAATGACTTGAGAGGGAAATCCATGGATCCACATTTCTTAGGTATCTTTTCTTCAGGGGAGGCACATGATCAGGTATTTCCAGAAGTATCTATTTTCACATGTTGATTTTGGTACTTAATCTGTGACTGAGCTTGGTATCTAAGGAAACTGGAGATGGATATTATGAAAAACTAGAATCTAAATTTTTCCCTCTGTTTCAGTGTTCTGTGTCCATGAGACACAAACACCCAAGGGATTTTATGAGAATCAGAGTCAAGAGCTGGTGAAACACCTCAAAAATGTGAAGCACAATTTAAAAGCTGAAACATTGGCTGGGCTGGGCCCACACAGCCTCACTGAACTGCCTTTCCAACCCTGGCTGACATTGGTTTAGCAGCACCTGTGCTCAGACAGGGCTTTTAGAGATGGAAAACCACCTAACTACATCATCCCTCTTTCCACTGAATCATGAAGTCTGCACACTCTGCTGCTGGACATTGCATTTCTTGGTCTTATAGTTTGCTCTTGAAGCCTGTTAGTGACAGGTTCTTTGGTATTTCTCTGATTCACCTACTGAAACAGAACAACCACCCCCAAAATCAAATCAAACATATTTGTCTGCATTAAGATTTTGTAACTATGTGTCAGTCCTATAATTTATGGTGTAATCACTCCTATGGATTTTGCTCACTGTCCTCAAAATAGTGATTCAAGAAAAGGTTTTGCCTTAAATGCCTTTTTATCTTACTAATTAATTCTGCCAAGGGTAATCTTAAACTTAATCTTTCTCAACTGACATGTTACACAAAGGAAAGTAATTCTCCTTCATGCATTAAATGGCATACCAAATAATTGCTCTAGTTAAAACTTAACATTTCTTGAAGAAGTTGCAGCATTTTTGTTCACCTGCAGTGCTTGCTCTGGCTGCCTCAGTTTTCGGAATTAAAATTATCATGCTGTCAGCTTTGATCACTGCGGATGTTTTTCAGGATTCGCTCTTCCCTGGAATACAAACTTAGATGAATTGCATTTAGTCATAATAACGCCTTGGCAATTTCTCTACCAGTCGAAATAGACAATTTAGGCAGCATGTAATATTTAAATCCTTTATGCTCCCTTCACTTTTTCCAAAGGATGCCTAAAGCCTCTCCCTTGTATATGAGAGTAGTCATTTCAAACAGTGTTTCCTAATGAGAAGGCTCTATGGTAGCAATCTCTGTATGATGGAGAGATGCAGCTTTAAGTAAAAATAAAAGCAATTATTTGCTGTAAGCTTTTGTCTGAGTGACTAGCATGTTTAGACATTCAAGCAAAGTCCTAGCATTGTTACCGAAATAGCCTAGATTAATTTCCTTAAAATTAATTAGCTACATGCCACAGTTTTGTAACATGAATGGCATGTTCCAGACTCCCCCAGTCTTAAAAATAAGAGGCAAAAATGCAAAAGAAAAATACCCCAAACCCCAAATCAGGAGCCATTCCTTGATATTCATCTTGCATTTTGTTAGTTGTCATCCCCTTCACAGTCCAAGCAACACATCTTACCACTTGCTCTTTACCTCATTTAAGTTCTGCAATACATTCTTGCTTATGCTGATACTTCCATAGACAGCATCAGTCCTCACCAATACAAATGAGATTAACTTTGAAACAGAAGTGCCTCAAAAGAAACTTTTAAAGACTGGGAGGTTTGCCTACCAGGATTTTTCACCCATAAAATCTCTTGAAGCGCAAGAAAAAAACTTCATCTATTGTTTTGATGTTTGATGTCATTTTGACAATAAAGTGCCCAAAACTAAACACAAGGAATATGGGTTTCATTATTGCCACAACTGGAAGAGCCCATACCCTGACAGAGTTCTGTGAAGTATGGATTCTGCACGCATTCTGTTCCTTTGGCTCTGGCTGGGATGCATTTGTAATGCTGTGTGTAAGTAGCACCGAACGCAGACTATCACAGCAGGCAGGAAGAGTGGCAGGAGAAAGCTGAGAAACAGCATGGCTTCTAATTTGTGTAGTAGCTCCATCTACCCAAGTGGAGTCTCCTTGTAAAGACCCCCTGCTTAGAAAATGTTCTGTGCAGTTTTGGAAAACAATACTCAGTGCCTCTGATGAATACTTGTAAGCCAGGAACTTGTCAGAGTCTACGGAAAGAGTTACTGCAGCTTAATGTTATTGTGCACATCATTATCACCCACACAAACCTTTTGATGGATGGATGAATAATTCCCATGTGTGGGAAAGTAACACCAAGTGATGGATTTCACCAGCATAAATATCACCAGTAATTACTTGAAACTGGTAAGGGAAGAAGAAAAAAAGGAAAAGAAAAAGTAAAAAGAAAAAAAAGACAGTACAGTGAACACTTCGATTTGGAAATACATTAATTTATAGGTAAGTAGTTCTAAATGAGAGTTTTATGTATCATGAAATAAGAGAGCTTTCAGAATGGGATGAAGTTTGTTTTACCTTTACTATGAGAGCAAAAGGGATGCATAAATGATGAAACAACTTTCAAAGGAGGACAGTGAAGACCATTTTCAGTATAGTTGTCCATCTGTCTTGCTAATGCAGATGATACATACTCCTGTGTAATATGATTTTCATACAGACAGTCCCTCACAAATGATACAATTAAGTTCTTCATACTCAGTATTTGGCTAGCAAACATTTAACATTATTATCAATAAAATCAGTTTTGCTCATAACCAACACAGTAAATGACAACTATAATACAACACAGCCCAATACCTGACAACCACAGGCAGAAAGCACAAAGAGCTTTTAGTACAGAAGAGCCACTGATATTCCTGCTAAACAACCAAATTATGCCTATTTTTCTTTAGAGTATTTTCAGAAAGAGAAAGACATACTGTTCTTCTACAAAGACTACTATTCTTCTACACTCAAGTCATTCAAAATCTTCTTGGTATGTATCACACTTTGTAAGAAATATCAAATTAACCCATAAAATGTTTTCTAAGTTTTGCCAATACATTCGAGGTTTCTCTGCATCTTGTAGTACAAAATATACCTGTAAATAGCTTATTTTTCTACCAAGAATTGCTCTACAAGCAGATACCAGAAAATGAAAAAATGACCAGACAGAAAATGGAAAGAAAAACCTGAAAATGCTGATGGAGCATCTCTGTGTTACTGAAGCAGAAATGTGATTTGTAAAGACAGAAAGAACAAAGAGTTGGTAAATCTTGAACAATATTGGGGAAAGTCTCCTACATATTAGCAGGCTATTCAATGAAGGGCTAAATGGTAAAACCATTACAATAGACCAAATTGGCTTGAGGAAGAATTTAAAAGCCTTTATTTGAAAGATATAATGGCCTTTAGAGATACAAAGTTCTGTATCTGTATATACACATATAAGTGACAGAAAGAAGGAAACAAAACCATTTTTAGCTACTTGATGTAAAATTAAAGAAACAGATGAGCCTGAAGTTGAGCAGCTTCATGTTTTTTAAAGGTCTTATTTTGGTATGAAATCAGGGTATTGGACCAAGAAATCAAGTCTTAGGAACTTCAGGAAGCTTAACTCATGTATGCTGTATGGCAAGTACTCTTAAATAATTGTTGAAAGTTTATGAATAAATAAATAAGAGCATCATGTCACTTCTTAGGTTGTACAAATATTGCACTCCTATTCTATTCTATTCTATTCTATTCTATTCTATTCTATTCTATTCTATTCTATTCTATTCTATTCTATTCTATTCTATTCTTTTTAGGATTAAACATTCCCCATTGACTTCATGCTCCCTCCCATACAATCTATGTATCATCTGTGTCCTTTAAAAAAAAACAAAACCCACACAACAATAAAACACAACAAGAACATTTCTGGGACAGTTCAAGGCTATTTTCAAGTCAGCTATGATGTAGATGGAAGACAGTACATAACTACATATATGATTCCTTGGCCTTATACTGAGTACACACATTAGCCAAAAGATTAAATAACATTAGGTATTAAACTATCTTATGAGTCTTGGGAATCCTTTAAG
Organism: Aphelocoma coerulescens; assembly: GCF_041296385.1. Classification (NCBI taxonomy): domain Eukaryota; kingdom Metazoa; phylum Chordata; class Aves; order Passeriformes; family Corvidae; genus Aphelocoma; species Aphelocoma coerulescens. Next base: position 117,081,396 of record NC_091015.1, on the reverse strand, counting down.
ATATGCACTGAAAGGTATGAACTCCCTTTAGAAGAACATAGGGCCATATAGGATAATCTGTATATGCAGCTCCTTGTTGCACAGATGGCTGTTAGACCCTGTCTTCTGGAAAAAGAAGGTACCATTTGAAGGTACCATTTGAAGGTACCATTCCCACAGGCATTAGGTACTTAAATTATCTGCCTTTTAGTTGAAGGCTGCAATTTTTTTGTTGTTGTTGTTCCCTCAGTTTACGTGGCACTTTCACATTATTTACAGCAATTTTGTGAATACCGAAACTCCAGCCCTGCTTTGCTTCTTTTTCCATAGGCACATCTCTTGCATCTATTTGCTGTCCTTAAAACTGTGAAGGCCCTTGAGCTCAAGGCAGATGGAAAGGCTTATTTAGTTACCAAATGTTCTTCTGAGAAGACAAATTCAGTTGGTGAAGGGGAATTACATATGGCTAGACTTGGACTGTAACAGGTTACTGACTCCATTGAAAACATTATTTCAAATCATACCATATGGATGCTCATATTTTCCATACAAATCCATTATTTGCATCTTTGGGGGCAAGAAGAAAGAAAGCAATCTTTAATTATATATTATAATTATTACAGCTTCATTAATCTGAAAGTGGATATATTCAAGAATGAAAAATCAAAGCCTCAGTTTTCCATTTTGGATTAGCAGAACTGTTCTCCTATAATTGTGGTTTTTTGAGACTTCATTTCTAATCCAAAATGCAGTCAGGGGAAGAAAATGTGTATGAACACACAAATATGCTCTCTTTGTATTATATACTTACACAGTATGTGGCAAGTAGCAGAAGCAGTATCTATGGAATGTGGCAAACAACAGACACATCACTTAAGATTCTGACAGCAAATAAGTCCTGTCATTTGTTTTGAGATTTGTATTCTGGGGATTGCTTTATTCAGTTAATTTCCTTTTTGACCATCAGATGTCTGTCTTTCCTTCTTATTAAAGGTTCACTGCATTTGTATTCTCTCCTTTCACTCTTAGATGCAGAAAGAAGCATTTTGTTTCCACTCACCTCTCTGTTTTTGGTCAGCTCCCCAGAGATATATACACTACTTGTGCATTTTTAATAGTCTTATCCCCACTGCTCCAGAATACAACATGTATGTGCAATATTTCATAGATCACAAATTCTTTCTTGGATTGGTTTTAAACTAAAAGGCAGGTGTGGGCAAAGCTAGTCTTTATGTTCTCGCTCTGGATCTGGTCAAAGAAGCTGAAAAACCAGCTACCTCTATGAAACACCTCTTCAGTAGAGTTTCAATTGCTATTTATGGGCACCTGAGATTTCCTGCACCATTGCTCAGACCCAGATCCACAGTATTTCAAATGTCAGGCCCTGTCCTGCATAGTTTGAAAAGTTTTATTGTCTTAGGTCTGAGTGAGCTGATGGAATTGCAATCACTGTATGTATTAGCTGACTCTTATCCATCTTAAAGTTACCTCTGTGTCATTAGAAAGAAAATGTGCTAGTACTAAACTAAAAAGAAGAGAGCAAAAGTAGGTATCTGTACACAGGTTCTTCATTAAGGTAATTAAATTGCCTTAAAACCAATGCAAGTTAGGGCAAAAATCTTTCCTTTGGAGGCAAAATCTAAATCAGGTTCAACATTGCAGTATATAATAAAGATAGAAAAATCAAACACTAGCAGGTTACCACAGATGGTTTCACCTTCATTTTCCACATTCTGCTCCCAAGCAAAGAGTTACAGGAAAAAAAATGAAACAAAATATAAGATTGTGCATACTTTTGATAGCAGTACAGAATTGAAATCTCTGTAACCCCACTGACCTTCCTGGAATGGAAATGCCCTGAAGGACAGAGAGGAAGATATTCTGGTATTATCTGCTAGTCCATTCCAGAGAAAACTGATTGACTGCCTTTTACCCTGGGCTGAGGTGCCAGGTTCCTACATGACCCTTCCTATGTTCCTACGTTTATCCTCTGCGAAGCTTGTCTCTCAATTAATTGACATTTTACAAATGAAATAATGACTCTCATCCACCCATTTGTTTCTCTAATGAAAATTAGTTACTGCTTTTATTATTCTACAATCTTGTTGAGATTTCTGATTCCCTTTCAGGCTTTTTTTTTTTTTTTTAAATTTAGTTTTTCAAAAGCAAATCTGACAGGTAAATTTTACATCATGTATTGATTGAATTGGAAAAGTGTTAAAAATTAATGAAGAGAATGGAGTATTACTTCAAGAAGCAGGAAAATTAGAAAAGCAGGCTAAAGAAACAATTTAAGTTGTGAGTCCAGTGGGATCGTTAAGGATTCAAATTAGCTTGGCAAAGGAATTTGAGACAGACAATCAATGCTTTGATGTTTTTAATCACAGCAAACAGTATTCATATCTCAAGCTGTATGGTTGAAAGGAAGCTTGGAGAAATTAGACCACTGGGCCCATCAAAAGCCCTGGGCAGAAGATAATTTTAAAATCACTTTTAAAGTGTAACTTAAACTACATTAATGGATAGAAATCATTTATGCTCTGTACTTTACAAATGGAAAAGCTACCCTGGCCCAAGTTGCTGATGCTATCACATCTGAAAATGACAATATATTCTGCTTTAATACTCTTTTCCCTTGCTTCAGAGGTTGACGGGCTGATAAGTTGAATGTCATTGGCAATTCAGCGCAAGAAAATTTCTCTGCAAACAAGTCAAAATTAGTTTCCTTATCTCTTCACCCCTAAATAGAGATTTACAGCAATTGGGTGGGCTTCCAATACATTGCAGTGGTTCTAATAATGAAGTCCTCAGAACAAACTACTGTAGATTTCAAAAAATATTTAAATAAAAGTACTTCAGGGAGCTAATCTAAATGCACTCTCTCTCATTCTTTCAGACGTTAAGTTTTTTTTCAAAATTAATTTGAACCTAAGCATTAGTCTCTCTTGGTCCTTCACTCTCCCAAAAATCCTGTTCCACAGAATTCAGTGACACCCTCACCTTGGTTCTCTTGAGCTTCTGGCTGAAAGCCAGATTAAATTTTCCCAGTGAGAGTGTAGAATAAACCACTGGGCATAGTGGCTTACCTAGTGCCCTTCTCTGGTTTATTACTCTGCCATCAGAAGGACAATCAAGTTCTAGTTTTCACTACAAAGAAAAAAATATGCAGCTACTCAGCTTAACTAAACACCAAGACCCACCTATACCATGCAGTGCTCCACATACCTTTGCACATGCAGCAGCTTAGGCAGGGCTTTTCCAATGCTGCCAATACTATTAAATGAGTTACTCAGTGGCTCAGGCCCAAATACAGGTCTTTCAAGCCTACATTCAGTGAACATATGCAGACACAATGTTTAAGTTGCTGCTAACTTAAGGCAAAAGAGAACCAAAATTGGAGCTCTGTCAAAAGTGAGAGCTCTTCAAAGGGGAAAAAGCAAAAATCATAGTTTCACTCCAGAACACATTATTTATTTGTGTCTCCTATAACAGCATTAATATACCTAATCTTCTAATTTACTTAATACTTTAATCTAAGAAGAAAGTAATAGAGGATACTTTCTGAGTTAAGCAAAACCTTTGGAGATGGCAAGTGTTTAAGTGGGAATTTTGTATAATGGTACACTACAGGAAAATTAAATAAGTACAGTGTAGTTACTTCACTAAAAGTTTTCTTTCCATTTTGGGGAAGACTTGTTCTTCCCATTAATGCTCTCTGAGTGACTTCATGGTAAGAAGTAAAGCTCTTACTCTTATGTTCTTTATATTCTATTTCCCAGTGCATAGGAAAGAAGATGGACTAATGAAGGCACAAAGGAAATACAAAGGCCAAAGAAAAAACATAAAGTTCAGACAAGGGATGACAGGTAAAGAGAGGCCAAATGAATGGGGCATTAGGAAAACATATGGTCTGTTGAAAGGGGTTTACAGCAATGTACAAATCAAAAGAAAGCTCCCAAAGTCTGTATTTGGGCTATTTTTGTTGCATGCACACATTTCTTGGTGATGGTACCATCCCTGAATGTCGTTAACACTGTAAGCCCATATTTGTGTGAGGGGTTTTTCTGTTGAATTCCCATAATAGGGGTTGCTCAGTGATTATTTGATGGCAGCTGCTTTTAATGTGTCTTATGCACTGTACAATGATCTTAAGGTTTACACTATATTTAATTCATTAATTTCAGTGTCACAAAAGCATGGCAGGAATTACCCAGTGAAAGTATTATTTTGCCTTTTTCACATACAAAATATTTATAGGTGTATCAATAAGTATTACTATTTCAACATATTAGTAAGTTTATTATAATCAGATGCCAAACTCCCAACTAAAACTGAAAGGCATTTTAGTTATCACTGAAAAGACAAGGAAAAAATGCTGCAGGCTTTAATAAAAGGATGCACATGTATGTACTCAGTTCCACACAAGCACTGCTAGCAATATATTAAAAATTCCCATATTAACATTTCATCTTCTTTTACTGACAAAAATGAAAAGTGACGTGACTTCTATTCAGCAACTGAAACAGATAACATAGAGGCAGTTTGGGGTTTATCTACATAAGTAACTCATAGGGGTAAAACTGGAATAGTATTTTGTAAATACAGACTATATGTTAGCAATATGACTATTCTTAGTGTATAAACAATAGCAGTGTTTTCAAAGATACCTCCCTTGTTTGAAAATTTTATTTATTGGCTAGTCATAAGTTCTGATGATTTAGGGATAGAATTTACTAAAAGGTGTTTCAATCTGCTTGATCCTTATCTAAAGTCTGTTGAAATGAAGATGAGTCCTTCTGGAAACTCCCGTTTATTTGGAAGGCTGCAAAAGCTCAATGACTGATTATTTTTTTACTCATAATTGAAAATAAATAGCAAGATATCAAATTATCCTATCATACATTGTCTTGATGGAGGCTTTTGAACATTGAATTTATCAACAGCTGCCTAGCCTGCAATTGCTGAGGGTCAGATAAAAAGGTCTAAACATGTTTTCACTGGAGACATTTAAAAAAAGAAGTGTTAGCACTCTATTCAGGGATCTGACATGCAAGCCCAAGTTGGATTCAACTTTTTTTCCTGACAATCTGAGCAACAAGTTCAGAATGCATCTCATGTCCTCTGATGTAACTCTCATGGCACAAAACTGCTTTCCAAGTGTTCTGAGCTCCCTAAGGGTGCATATTTTTGGCAGCCTTTCTTCAAGTTGTTTTCAGTTTTTCAAGCTGAACATCTGATATTCTATCTAGACTGAGAAATGCACTTAGGTCTGTTCCTTTCTCCTCAAGGTGATTTCTAATATTTCTGTTTAATAAAATTTACATACACTTTATTTTCCTTCCTCAACACTCAGATGTCAATGAAACTGAATCTAACCCTGTATCTAGGTTTTAAGATATCTCCTACATATTGATTGTTGCAACCTACCAGTTTGGTTTCAGTTTCTGGACAGAGCAGTATTTTATTCAATATACTGTAGGTAATAACAGTGGATAACATAAGTCTTACTCTAAAACAGGAATATTGCACTCAATGTTCCATTTAGATTCTCATTTGTCTACCAGTCTCTATGAGTTACTGGAGGTGCAGGTCACTGTCGAGTCTGTCTTGGCTATTTGTATTTAAACAAGAGCATTCCATATCACTGGAAATTGATCCCAAATGTGGGTGTGTTGTCATCTCTGAACATAATTTGGCATACACATATCCTTGTATATAGTCTAGAATATGCTTTGGGATTCACTTCCACTACCTTATACATTGGAGTTGCAACTACATCCTGCTAGTGTCACAGCATACAAGCCCTCCAAACAAGAGCCTGTAATTGCATTGTGAAACTTCTGCTGCTCAGTAGCACAAACTACCATTGAAGAGTTTGGTGCAGGTCAGTAGACAAAATCAGTGGTAAAGCCAAAGTAAGGAGAAACAAAAGTGTGCTGACCTTTACCCTCTGTGTTGCAGACATCCAGATGCCCTACATTATTACATGATGATGGCTGAACTGTGCCCATGCAGAAATTATGAGCCAGAGTTACAATGAGGAAGCAATTTCAGCAATTAATTTTGTGACAAATGTATGTCACACACAGTTTTGTCGATGTTTAGCTTCCTTTGCACAAGGTCTTCAAAACAGAGTTCAGTGTACTCCCTAGCCTAGCAACAGCAAGACCATACTTCATTTTAGCAATAGCACTTTGTCAGCAGTGAATATCCTAGGGAAGTTCCTACCACTAGAAAAACACCCAGTGAAGGCACAACACAGAATGGTAAAAAAAAAAAAAAATCACCAGTAAAAGACAGAGTAGCTTTGAGTGGGCAACACAAAAAAACAGAACAAAACCATGCTGCTTTAGCCAAGCTTAGACTCGCTTAAGCTCTAGACAGCAGCTCCAGGATAGGGATACAGATCAGGCATTGTATCAAAAATTGTCTGCAACTGACCAGAACTTCATTCACAGAATATTCCAGCTGGAAAAGAAACTGTCTGCATACAGGAGACTTTCATGGTGGTCAAGGCCCTGACCTCCTAACCAAATTCATTGTTTGTACCTTTCAATCTTGAAGGACTTGCAAGTTGAGCTTAAAAAGGGTATTACATTCAGATCATACTTTAATAACAGGCCCTAGTGGATGTTTTAATTAAAAGTGGCAGTATGTTTAGAACTGTCTTCTTAATGTTCCTAATCAGAGAACATGTAGATTCAATGAAATTTCAGAAAAGTGAGAAAAGGCAACATTGGACTAATTTTAGATGGCTGACAGTGTTTTGTATCCCAGTGTAAACATCTTAAGAATCTTTCCACAGTGTGCTTTCTTGTGAGTCATACATGTAATTTTCATGGCTTGAAGTCACATACAAATTTCCCAGTTTTAATACAATCTCCATTCTGCTATGTTAGGCAGTGCATATTTTCAGCTAGAAGGATACAGTCCAAATTTTTGCAGAAGAATTAAGAAACTGTGGTGGGTTTGACTTTGGCTGACTCAAGCATCCACCCAGCCATTCTCTCTCTCTCCTCCCCCCAAGAGGAAAAGGGAAGAAAATAAGATGAAAAAGCTTGAGATAAAGGCAAGGAGATCACTCATCAATTACCTCTACAGGCAAAACACACTCAACTTGGGAAATAATTTTAAGTTATAGACAGTTACAAATAGAGTAGGATGGTAAGTAACAAAGACAAAAATACAAATACTTCTCCCCTACTCTTGTCAGGATCAACTTCTTCATTCCTGAGGCTTCTACCTGCCTGCCAATGGCACAGGAGAATGGGGAATGGGGCTTGTGGTTAGGTCATAATGCTCCCTCTCTGCTGCTCCTTTCTCCCCTCACTATCCCCCTGTCCCAGGGTACAGTCCCTCCACTAAGGTGCAATACTTCATGAACTGCTCCAGTGTGGGTCCTTTCTCCAGGCTGCAGTTCTACAACCACAGCTCCAACGTGGGTCTTTTCCATGGTGTACACTCCTTTACGAACAGAGTGCTCTAGTGTGGGTTTCCCATGGGCTGCAACTCCTGTGAGAAAACCTACTCCTGTGTGGGAGCCCTCTCCATGGGCTCAGTTCCTTCTAGGAGCCTGTTACAGCATGGGCTCTCCATGGAATGCAGCTTCCTTCAAGCCATTTCCATCTGCTCCAGTGTGGGGGCCTCCACACGCTGCAGGTGGAAAGCTCCTCCACTGTGCTCCCTCATGGGCTGCAGGGGCACAGCTGCCTTACCATGGTCTTCACCATGGGCTTCAGGAAAACCTCTGTCTTGGTGCCTGAAGCACCTCCTCTCCCTCCTGCTTCACAGACCCTGGTGTCTCTCTTTCCCATTTTTCTCACTCCTCTCTCACACCTGCTCTGCAGCACTTTTCCCTTTTTCTTAAACATGTTATTGTAGAGGTGCAATCAATGTCCCTGAGGGGCTCAGCTGTGCCCTGTGAGGCGTTGGCTGGAGCCAGCTGGAACCATGTCTGTCCGTAATAGAACAGCCCCAGTGCCACCTCACAGAGGCAGCCCCAGCATCACTCCTGGGCAGTGCCTGGACATGGACACATGAACAACCAAAACAGAAACAAAAAGAGTATCTTTCCTCTTATTAAAACAATAGTTTGAGTGTTCAGCTCAAGAACATTCATAATGACTCAACTTGCTGCTTCAGCTACCTCATTAAGAAAGGCATTTCACTTGGACAGAAAAAAATTGGTATAGTCAATAAGTAATTCAGAAAAATGCAATAAAATAAAGAAATTGAGGGAAACCAGGCAGGCTGAAGGTGCACAGTACACAATATCTATGTACACCACTCTATGATAAATGGCATGACAAATGGTTATGATGTCATCCCATTACATGGTACCACAGACTCAGAGTTTCACTTGAATGTCAGAGAAAAAAATGGATCAAGAATTAGGACATGTAGGTAGAAAGCATCAAAAAGTATTAAGAAACCTCTTTATCATACACCCGAGTATGAAATCAACTTCATTGCACTTTGTCTTTCAAAGCAAGTGGAAAGCTGCAACTAATACTGTCCTTTCTATCAAAAGGTCATTTCCCTTATTCTCTCTAGTGATATCTGTGCTGAATGGCTAAAATCAGCAGGTATTGAAATATCTGGAAGGAATAGAATATTAAAACAGTGAATTAGCAGAAGCTATACATAGTGTAACCAGAACATAATTACAGAAAGTAAAATTAATTTCTAGTAAGAATACAAAAAAGAGAAAGACTGGTGTGTCTTAGGCAAGAGAGGCTCTAAGGCTCCTGATGTTAGACACCTTCTTCCATAGAGTATTGTTTTCACAATATGGAACCTGGTTTTGTTTTTCTATTCTTTATCAAAGTAACACGCATCTGTCACACTCTGGGGAACAGGTTTTCATTTGTTTATTTTGCTTATGTACTCCAAAAAAATTATTTTCTTCCTTAATTTCTTGCACTCGCACATCAAAGGCTGTGGTACCTATGATTAGCCTAGTCTGACTATAGATTATGTTGCTATTGGAAGAAAAATGAATACAAAGGGAAATAGCAGCTTTCAGGGAATAGTCTGACTTACTTGTCAGTCCCCTCTAGCTTGGCTCTTAACTGAAACCTCAGGGTATAATGCATGAAATTTAAAATATTTTTCTATGTTCTGTCTGTGCTTAACCATAGAACCACAACATAGTTTAGTTCAGAAGTTCATGTAGTCCAACCTCACCCTGCTGTGGGCAGGGGCACCTTCTATGAGACAGGCTTGTTCCAAGCCCCTTTCAACCTGTCCTTGAACAATTCCAGGGATGTGGCATGCACAGCTTCTCCAGGAAACCTGTTCCAGCACCTCACCACCTTCACAGTGAAGAATTTCTTGCTAATAGCTAATCTAAACCTCTCCTCTTTCAGTTTAAAGCCATTATGCCTTGTCCTATTGCTGCATGCATGTAGAAAGTCCCTCTCCAGCTCTCTTGCAGGCCTTTGGGTACTGAAAGGCTGCTGTAAGGTCTTCCTGGAGGCTTCTCTTCTCCAGGTTAAACAATCCCAACTCTCTCAGTCTTTTCTCATAGCAGAGGTGTTCCAGCTCTCTGATCATCTTTGTGGCCTTCCTCTGGACTCACTCCAACAGGTCCACGTCCTTCCTGTGCTAAGGCCTTCAGAGATATAACTTGGTTCTAATTTGAAAAAAAAAAAAAGAGCAAAACCACCCAAACCAAAAACTCTCTGAGAGAAAGAAAAAGGAGTCATGGTAGATTTTAAAAGTACACTTTTATGAGAGCAGCTGACAGAGTGGAAGGAAAGCTCCCTCATGCACACGTCTTTTTCAGCTCTAAATTGTTAAATACCTTTTGAGTACCATCCAAGTCAAAACACAATTCCACTTTTCTCAAAAGAAAAAAAGTAAGCAAATGCCCCAAACTACTCTTGAATAGTACTACTACAAAAGTGCACATGGTCACTAGAAGGACCAAAATCTCTAAGTATGTGAGGTCCAACTAGTCATGATTTCCAACACTACAGTTTTCAAACACTTTCATCAACATTGATTTATATAAATATGATAATTGCTTCAGCAGCTCCAAAGAAACAAACCTCAAAAAATACTCATCACATTTTTATCTAAATGGATCTGTGCTCTACAAAATCTGATTTAGGGTAGGATGGGTGAAGGAGTCTGCACAGCTAATTCTGGCTGCACTGGACTTTGCACTCCAGAGACTCTTTGTCACTAATGGTAACAATGAAAATAACATATAGCAGGACTTTAGCCTCAGCCAATCTACAGAAGATGAAAAAGAAAACTCACTTAAAGCTATTTATGTGGATTTTGGCCTAAGTATAATTTAGAAGAGAATGAATGGAAGGTCTAAAGAAATTGATTTGTTCAGATATCACTGACAATACATATTTAAAGAAAATACTGAACTGTAAGAAGGCAATAGCCCAGCTGCAATTTTAAATACCTATTAGAGCAGACAGAATCTGAAATGCATTACTTTATGAAAAAGATGAAGGACAGCAATGAACATGAATGGTGAAATGCTTACATGGGTTTCTTTGGAGAAACATTTTCTTCAGACCAGAATGACATTGAACACTATTTTACATTCCTGAAATATTGCATTTGAAAACTCCAACAAGTCATTTCCAAATTTCATTTTGTGAAGACAGAATGAAGTGCAAAAAGTAAGAATGACACACTGTAATTTATAAACTATTGTACAGTTGTGCACGATCCCATATTTTCAATTTTATTTTAATAATATTCTGTTTGGTATAGTAGAATGTGGAAGCCATTGTATATCTCAGAGATAAAGAAAAGGAAGACCAATAGCCACTAGAAAAAAACCACACAATCCTTTTCCATGGTCAGTAACTATCAGAAATAATAAGTTTATCAAATTTCTAAGATGTTCTGTGAAGGCAAGCTATTGCCCACTTAAAAATGGAAGAACAATCCTTGAAAAGCCACAAAATTCATCAGGCTGCATGAGAAAAAGCCCTCAGTCTGGTGGAGAGGCCTAGATCCTTGCCCCCTATAGATAATGACATCTGAAGGGTGTATGTTTCTAGAAACCAACAGATCTCCAACATCTTCACTGACTCCCAAACATCCCACCTTTCCTAGCCCCACTTATGATGCCAAGAACTATATCAATATCCCATTCATTCACTGCTGCCAAGCTTGTCTCCTTCTGCCAAGTGATGTTTGATCACATTTCATTTGCAACTTTCCAATTCTGCTGTTCTTGTCTAGGAAGATAGAGAAGGCTGCAGATACTTAATTTGAAAAAGCTACTGTCATAGCAAAATTATTCTTTTGACAAGCTTTAGCTGAAAAAAAATCAAATGTAGGATCACCCCACTTGCTTTCAGTTGCATAGCTAGGCTTCTGGAACTAAATTTCCTCCATTCAATTAAATCCATTTTGAAATGTAAAAGTAACATTTACTGCAAAAGGGCTGAAAGCTTTCTTTGTTTTGTTTTAGCATTTCTCAGTCTTTGGGATAAGAGTAATGAAATTCCTCTGAGTAAGAAATGCAAATCTGCCTGCTTCAGAAAGATGAAACCTGTATTGGGGATATTGATAGTTTATGGTAATCTGGACAGCTCAGGAAACACTTATCATCCAAGAATATTTACACCATACCTCCTAGGATGAAATACTCTAGTGAACACTACATTGCACCATGCCTGCATTAACCTCCATCCCAGCACTCCCACGTACCATCCCACTGCACTGCGGACCAAAGACATTTTCACAGTTTGTCACATTGCTGTCACACCACTGACTTACTTGACACTATAAAAGATGCTAATGGCTACGTCTGGGGAGTTGATGCTTTCACTCCCTAATCATCAAAGGACTAGTAAAGTTTGTCTGTCAGCTCTGTGGAAAGTTGGGGGAGGCAAAACACCTTTCTCTTGGTCATAGAGAATTGGCAGCCACAATGACAGTGTTCAGATTGCAGACCTGCATACCTGCCTGAGAGATGCTGCACCAGGGTCTGCTCAGCTATAATGTCTTCATCCACACGTTCCTCTGCACATCTCAACCCGTGTGCAGCCCCAGACAAAAGCTTTGCACTGAGCTGAGAGTCACAAGGCACAAGGCTCCATGTCCTCACTCCTTTGATTTCTGTTGCAGGGACCACAGTGACACTAAAAGCAAAGCAGCTAGATTTTGTCTCTTTAATGATGCAAATAGGAAGCCTAGACTTTAGAAGGATCTCTTTTTTTTAAAGACAAAGTCTATCAGAAGGGAAGTGTACAGAGAAAATATTTGCTTGCACAAACAGGCTTACTTCAGCTGAAGCTGGCTGTTCAGTGACTCCTGGAGGCAGAGGGAAAAGCTAACCAAATTATGTGCCTAACCGCTGGAAATTTAATGGGAAGGCTTCCTTCTCACAGCCCCCAGCTGAAAACCTACAGCAATTTAAAATTAATATGGCAGTCTTCTGTGGCAGGGAAATGTACAACTTACATATTTCTGAATATAGTTTATTTAGTAAATGATACCCTTACTAGTGAAGGGACTACAATTATGTATTTTTCATTTTTAAGGTAAATTTTTCCTCTACTCCTGTTTCCCTCTGCTCTGCTCCCTCCTGCCCCATTAAGAATGGGGTAAAGGAAAGTAATTTCTGTAATTAAACTGCTAAGTTGCCATGGTAGTTGGAAAAAACCCCAGCCATTCTCTCCCACCAGCTCTGTGAGCTGTCAGTGCACAAGGCATGAGGTGTGCTGGAAGTGCAGGCCCCCTTACAGGGAAGACAGGATCAAACACAAGGCAGGTGCAAGCCCAAACACTCTGCACTTGTACCAGGAAGCCTGACAGGAACACAGGCTCCTTTGGGGAGCCATAGCACATTATTATTTCTGAGGACTAACACTCCCAGCAGTTTCTGCCTGCTGTTACATACATTGAGAGCAATGAGAGGGTTCTGTACTGCCCCATTATGTGGTACAGAAATGGACTGTGAACTCCTTCTAGAGATGGGAATAAGACTGGTTTTAATCCATCTCTCTGTGGGCAGAATTCTGGTTGGGATCAGTCCCTGTTTAACGGTTTTTATCCTCTGTGGGGCACATACCTGATCTGCAGTGCCCATAGGCTGTGCCCTTAATGATGCTCTCATCTGACAGAAAAACTCTTCTCTTTCGCCCAAATAATGGTCCAGACATTCCCAACACCAGATCTCACAAAGAAATCTACAGAGGACAGCACTGTGGCTGTTTTTCCATACCACATGGAGAAGCTCCAACACCAATTAACTAACTGGTCATTCAGGCCTGGACAGGAACTCAACACTGATCTCTATTCAGTAAACTAGCAAACACTAATTTGCAAATAAGAAATTGAAATTCCCAAGTATTCTGCTGAATTTGGATTTTAGTAAAATGTCTTACATAACAAATGTTTTTCAAGGCATATGAGAATGTCTACATAAGTGACAAAAAAACCTGTTTTAAAATCCAAAATATTATTTAGGAGTAAAGCCTAATTTAAATGACATTTCATACATTAACAAAGTCTGAGTTTATATTTTATACTAATGAAATACTATCACATGTAATCTAAACAATTTAATGGTTGATTGGGTTAATTAGCATTTTTCAAAGACTGATAATTAATATTTTTTTAACCTCAAGGTCACAGCTCAAAGCCAAGATCTTACTAATTAAAGCAATGACAGTAATTAGGAGGACAAATATAGCATTTTCATCTGAAGATCTTAATGTTTTACTTCAGCATGTATTTCCTCAAAACAGCTACAGGTTAAATGACAATTTTTAAGACTTGTGTTACAAAGAAGTAGGCTGAGACACTGACAGAAAACAACATTTTCTTCAATCATCATAGTAGAATGCAAGAAAAAGATTTTGCACACAACCTGGTAAACTGTCTTGACAACTTTGCAAGGCTGATAAAAATATATGTCCCTTTTTATCCTCTTCCAAAATGGAAATATCACTGCTGAGCTTGACAAACGGTGTCATACAAATACCTAAAAGTGCTTTCAGTGGAGCTAATAAGGGTCAAAATAATCAGAATCACTAACACCTCTTATTTAATTAAAACTTCCTTTTACTTGAAATTAATGTATCAAGTACAAAATTGCTCCTATAGTACTCAAGAACATAAACTCACTTTCCATACAAAAGTAATTGATTTATTGTTTCTGACACCATTGGTATTAATTAGCCTGCACAACTCCTACATAGGGTGTATTGACATTTACAGTTGAGGGCAGCTTAAGTCCCAAGAGCTTCATCTACAAATATCAGACCAAAGAGCTCCTTTCTCAAATGGTTTATTGTCTTTTCACTCATTTACTACTATTTTTACTACTTTAGCACAAGAGAGATCCACAGCTAAGATCCCAAGATCTTTCCACAGGACCCTTGCAGTTGATCTAATCAAGACAAATGAATAGCAGGAACAAGAAAATATTAGGACCTTTCATGGAATTGGAGAAAAACCATCAACATATGGGAAGAAATTTGCTGGTGGTTAAGCATGAAATCTGCAGTAGAAATTCAGTTTGGTACCTTTGTGGCCCTCCAAGGTGGACAGTAAGAGGCAGGATTCAGGTACCTAAACAAAAACAGCTTGTGCGAGTTTGGCTACTTTAAGCATTGACAATGTCTGAGACATTTTTGTGCGGCTGGCAGGTACAAATGAGGAGTGAGACCTGAGCTGTGCCCTTTTGGAGCAACTGCCTCCAGCCAGGCTGGATAACTTACAGCACTTCAAATAGTAACAGATGCTCAGTTCCCTACACTTGAATTCAACCTCTGATTCATGCCTGAAAGAAAACAGTCTCTGGTATTTTAAACAGGAAAATTTAAGTAATCTGTACATTATGGTTTTGTTTGATTTTGAGTGCCACTTGTGAAAAATGGTGGAAAACTGACATGCTTCCAGAATCAGGTCATCATTAGAAAATTCTCCTTTCATACACAAAGCTGTAAAAATAAGGCAATGTTAATGAGTCAGTTTCATCTTTCCTGATTTTCTTCTATGGACTGGTGACCTGTACAATCACCGTCTCAACTCCTTATTAGTATACAAAAAAATTGCAATTAACAGTGTAAAATCCAGAAAATTTATACAAAAAAAGCAAACTCTTTATAATTACATGTTTTCAGAGGGAAGATGGTACACTGTATCACATGTTATGTTTCTTTCAAGTTTACTTCTTTTCTATGAAACCAATTAAAAAAAAGTATGAAGGAAAAACATCAAGTAAATGAGGCATAAACTGACAATATCCCTGATTATTCTGCACATGCAGCTCTTCTAAATTCCCTTAAACATATTGTACTTTATACCTCTTGGGACATATAGTTCTTACATGAATTTTCTTCAGTTTCTTCAGTACTTTTCAAGACATCTAGAAAAGTTTTTTTTCTGCTATGGAGTCAAGGAGGCTCCTTTATTCTCTGATCATAAGGAATCTACATAAACACAACAGCAAAAAACATATTACTGGTTAAAATCATAGGACGAAAAAGAAAAAAAAATCCATCTTGTTGTAGTTATAAAGCACTATAAAGTGCAGCCAGTGCAATTTCGTATGTATATACTTGAATGGAAGTATATCTGTCCCTGTCAGTTTCAGCACTTTGGATCAGACAAAATATTTGCAATGGAGCTCAAATCCAAATCTGTCTGTTTGACACTGCAAGATATTTGGAGTGGAAATCAAAGACTGCACTGTTTTTGAAAGCAAGGCTCCCTGTGATGTGTCAAGCACACAGGCCCTGCTTCTCTGGGCAAAGCCCTTAAATCATCCTTCTGTTGACAGGTATGCTCAGGGAGAAAGAAGGGTTGTTTATCTTCATGTCTTTATATATTTTCTACAGCCTATCCACACTAAATGCAACAAAGCATCTTGGAAAACATGCTACTGACGTAATTCTGTGCTGTGGCTGAATAACATTAAACAACATTTATCTAGCCTTTGAAGTGCAACCTTTTATTCTCTGTTCTAAATACTAAAAAAAGTAAAAATTGAGGCTTTTATGTTAGCTGTCCCATCCTTATCTCCCTTTTCTCCAGAAAGCACAAAGGAAGCACAATGAAAACTGGACTAGCAAGTGGACGGTAATGTATCATAGAGAACTATGCATCTGTTGGAAAATTTGGTGGCATAATAGAAAGAGAACATAGAACTTGACACAGCTGTTTATACAAGAAGTTTTACCTACATCTGCATTTTATTTTTTTCTCGAGACTATGGGCCAAATTCTGTAGCTTTTTATGCTCAGTCTATGGCAGCCCAGAACACAGAGTCCTGCTTCTCAATGCAATTAATTGTGTGACACCATATGTCCATGCCTGAACATTGAAAGCAAATTCACTTTTCCCCATTTTTTTAAGCCCTTATCTGTATTGACATAAGTATGTTGCCATGTCATATTTGAACACAGTGAAGCAGTCCTCATAGAGATGTTGAATATTCCTGGCTAATATCTCTTTAATGCAGTACAAAGCAGATCTGTAACAGCCTAACACAGATTAACACAAATGACTCATTTTTTATTAATATATGCAATAAAAAAAGTGCCTAAACACCTGCTGGCTTCCAGACTGAGCTATTTTTGTCAGATGTTTTAAAAGAAACTGTCAAAGTACTTTCAAACAGAAAGATCAAAGTTCCTGTGATGAATTCAAAGGCATTGACTCTTCACATTCAGTTCTCTGTTGCACAGAGAGCCAAATAATAATGGCTGTACCACAGAGCTGATCATATCCCAGGAGTAGCAGAAGGGTGCCCTGGCTCAGCTGACATCTGCTCTTCCCATCCACACTTAGCAAGAAAAACATGAGAGCCCAGCA
This sequence comes from Aphelocoma coerulescens, assembly GCF_041296385.1. Taxonomy (NCBI): domain Eukaryota; kingdom Metazoa; phylum Chordata; class Aves; order Passeriformes; family Corvidae; genus Aphelocoma; species Aphelocoma coerulescens. Next base: position 117,064,611 of record NC_091015.1, on the reverse strand, counting down.
TGGGGCAGTGGCCCAGGGTAGGCAAGGCAGGGACATGCTGTACAAGAGCAGTTCCTTTTTGGCTGCAGCAAAGCTCTGCTCTGCCAAGACAGGCAGCTTCAGGGGACAGAGTCATAAAATAATCTAGGCTGGTAGGGACCTCTGAAAGTCATCTGGTTCAACACTTTGGTCAGAGCAATGGCAGCTTCAAAGTTAAAGCTAACTTTAAAGTAAGATCAGGTTTCTCAGGACCACGTCCAGTCAAGTTCTGAGTATCTCCAAGGATGGAAATGCCAGAGTCTCTCTCAGAGATCTTCTCCAATGCTTGATCCCACCTTACCTGTAAATTATTTTCCTTACTATCAAAATGGAATTTTTTTGTCAATTGGTAAAGTTGAAAACTGCAATATATTCACACTCCTTTCTGAGTAGTACTGAGCAAACCCAGCTCTCAGCCTCCCCACCTTATAAACCCTAATCATCTTGATGACCCTACTCACTGCATGGTGCCAATTTCACTCCTCTCATTTTGCAGCTCCCTATCTGCAGTGGTGAAGGGCTCTTGTGAAAGGGAAAGAATTATTTTGTAATGAGCAATGGCCTCAGGGTATTTGAGTTCTACCTTTCTTGTATTTTTCTTGTGTGAGTATGGAAAAGTCACCTCCTTGGGTTTGGTTCTAGAAGGGACTGCTGAGCTCTGTGACTTGAATTTAAACCTACCTAATTTTAGTTATCTAATGCACAAAATAATACTTGTTTATATTGATTACATGAGAATAGAGTGTAGTTGGGCCCTTGAAACAGCCACTTCAGTTAACAGCCAAAGGTAATGTGAAAGATGGATTAGGACCTAATTTAATACAAAAAGGAGATTGAGCTAAATCTGCCCAATGATGGTATAAAAAATGCCTCATTTGATGTAATAACATCATCTTTGAACTCCATCCCTTTCTGTGTGTGTTTTTTAAAAAGAGAATGGTCAAGACAGGGTTATTTAAGCGTAAGTCAGACCCAAAAATCAAGAGTTGGGGCAAAAAAAATTATGAAGGCTTTAAAGAAAGTCAAGCCAGAATTCTTTTCTCTATCTTCTAATTCTCTACCTCATTTCCTATATAAGTATAGTAATAATCACTTTGCCACTCCCTGCAAATAGGCAGTCAGTTTAATATGCCTCCAGAGGCAGGAGCTCTTAGCAGGGAATCATGGTTTCATTGGGCTGGACCAAGAACCCAGCAAACACTAAAGGGATGCTTCTGCACCGAAGAACTAAAAAAGTACCTTGGACAGTGAACTGGAAAATCACAAATTCACCAAAACTGCATCTCCTAGAGATACCAAATACCTCTTAGATGGCAATGGCACTTCAAACACTGAGCATTGCAGGATTAAGACTGGACCTGTAAGGGAAAAGCTTTATGCATGACTAGAAATAGCTTGAGACATCTCATGTCCTTAAAGAACTTTGCATCTTTCAAAATGAGATGAACGACAAGCTTATTAACTCAAATGTTAACATTTTTAGTAACTTTCATCAGCAGATGTCCTTATAAGAAATGGGCAAAAGATCCCGTAACAGTCTCTGAATATACACATTCAAATCAATACAAAACTGGTTTCAGAAAAATAGGTTTTCTTAACTGAAAATATAAAAATGAACTTTATAACACCATCCAAATTCACTTCTTAGTGCAAATGTTTTGCAATATAAAAATTATTTTCCATAATATTTTCCTGTTGCAGGGTTGGCAAAGCAAATGAGTCTTAATGCCAATGCAATAGAAATCTGAAGTCTGTTCCCAGCTCTGCTTAAAGTGACCTTGAAGAAGCTGCCCAATATTTTGTGAAAATGAACCACTGAAAGATACTGTCAAAGTTAGAAATATGAACCATGTGTAATGTGAAGGAAATAGAAATATTAACAGCAATTAGGAGGAGAGCTGGAACTGAAATTTATGGTTTCTGGGCTTCCTATCAAATGTATCTTTGTACATAATAACAGGGATAATAAGAACGACTGTCTGTGTCTCTTCCGCAGTTCTGGTTCAGATAAAATCACATGCTCTGGCTGTGCTGTTTATCTTAATGCTGTATATGAAATAAATGGGAGCAACTGAGAATATTAAATGATGGAAATCTGAAGGTCCAAACCAGAATCAATGGCACATAGATTATTTCTTCTTCTCCTGAAAGCCATATCCTTTGATTTTTCCCTTTTGCAACTATGAAATAATTTTAAGAAGGGACATTTCAAAATACATTTATTCAATTTAAAAGCACCTCAGATTATACTTTCACTGAAGATATTTTCCTAATCTTTTTAAATAATCAAAAACACTTAAGGAAAAATATATAACGTTTCCCACTGTAATACAAGATCCTGCCTTCTCCTAGAAGGTATCCCACCAGAAAAAGGATAAATAGCAGGCTTGCATTGCCTAAGAGAACCATTATTTGTGTTGCAAATATTGAGTATTAATGATAATAGCTGCAAATAAAATAAAACCCACTTGACTCTCAGGAAATGTTCAACATTCATAACGCTCATTCTTTTTTTACTTGCAAAATGAAGACCCGTGACACTGTGACATGAGCCACTACAAAGCTACTTTTACTTCTATCTTGAAGGTAAACCTGAAAATACTGGTGTAGACTTGTCATAGTCCTAGAATAATGACGAATAAAGAAGTGTTCAGCCTGTTTCCTGTAGAATACGGAAACTGGACAATTGCCAACTCATCTGCAGTCTCTTCAGACATCAAGATCAAGATTCTATACTTAATAACAGCATAATACTTTGTTACATGATGTGACTTGAAGTCTTATGACACTGAAAGGGTTTAAAAATTTTTATATGGAACTAAATTTATTAATAGTGAATTCTGTGTCCGTATCATGCTGATTCTCTAATCAGCAAAAAATGTGTTTAAGAGCATGTCCTACAAGGCTTAACAGGGATATTTCGTTAAAAGGAACCACGAGCACTGAGAGTATTAAATTGGACTTCGAGTTGTCATTTTCTGGGGGCTGTTTAAAGAAAGCTAACAAACATCAAAGTGATCAATCATGTCAGCTCTGGAGTGAAATTCTCCTTGCCTCCTTTTTCTGACAACTTTGTGTGTATTAAGAGTATCATAAGACATGACAGCCTCTTCTCTCACTTGCAGGCAGTTAAGCCAGAAGCAGCTTGAGGGACTGAGAGAAGTAACTTTGGTATGAAGTAAACAGAAGAAGAAAACTGGATCCAATGTTTAGAAAATCCCCCAAGAGTGTAATTATTTGTTTGCTTATCCTGGCAGAGAAGCAGAGAGATCATAACACTGGTCAAAGGTCTTCAAAGAGACTGCAGAAATGGAAAAAAATGAACTTCTCTTTGTAATTATAAGAGACAGCAGCTCTGTTTCTCAGACCCTTCTCCTGATTTTAAGTCAGGAGCCCAATCTTTTCAATTTTCCTTTTCATCAATAACTATTTTCATCCTGTAATATAAAAGGTTTTGTGCTGTTGCTTGATGACATATCAAGTCCCCCATTTCTGCCTGCAGAAATGTACTATATATGCACCTCTCTGTCTATAAAAATATTGCATCTGCTGTCTACATAGATATGGCCTGGAGTGAAGAAAGTTCTCCCTAAGCAATTTGTAAACTTCAAGCTTTCTTCTTCCTTTTCAGCAGTGAATTACTCCTCTGCCCATGGCCCAGTACTGCATTTCAATGTTTTCTGCTGGACAGGTAGAGGATATATTGCTTTGTCTGGATTTCTACTGTGCGCTATTTTTTAATTAGAGAAGATGATCTTGTAAAAATTCTTAAAGTGAATTTATTAAGAATTTTATTTTAATTTATAAGTGAAATATATGTAGTCTATCAATTTTATGAAGGACTTCCTTTCCTGAAGAGTTTTACAAAAAGATCTCGATAAAAGGGAAGTAATTAATTTACCTTTTTAAGAGAAACATCACCCTACATTTGATGCTATTGCATTTGTCATCTGCTTTCATTAATCTAGCCATTATCTCCAAGACATCTTAGGACGAACTATAAATAAACTGTACTACAGAATCACATCCCATTTAGTAGACACACAGAGCTTCTTCAAGGCGTGCCACCTCAGCACATTTAGAAAAAAACCTCCAGTGTGGTTTAACAGCACAGTTACATTTTATAGTATGTGACAATGCATGTGAGAAACTCACCCTGCATTAAAAATAAAGGAAGCTTCTAATCATCAGTTGTGTGAAAACAAGATCCAAGGGAGTCCCAAAACTTAGGTACCAGCAGCTGAATAAAAAAGAAACATAAACCAAGGATTTCTGGAGCTTGATGGACGTTTTTGAATATCTGGAGCTGGCATTGCTCACTTTATCTCACATTTAAACTATGATAGGTCCACTGTGACTATCATGTGTTGTATCTAAAGCTTACTTAGCTGCCTGGAAAAATCTTGTATTATGCCAGGAATTATCAGTTATAACATATATTTCTACTTTGAGTGGGGAAAACTAATTTGGAAGGTGTAATTTACTGTGGTTTTTTTTGGTTGTAAAAGGATGGATATTTTTTCCTACTCAAATGAACTGAAAAGATCCCTACCTTTCTTTATTTATTTGTTTTTTTAATAGAAGTACTTTGCTGTATTATACATTCACAATTATCATTATGCAACAGAAATTAAGGAGCAAATCTAGCAGGTGAGTTAAGAGGATTGGAGACTTTCTACTAACACCATAACTGGATACCCCTCTGTGATTTGCTTTCAAGCCTTCCAAGGAGGCTTGAAAAGGATATATAGAATTCAAAATTGTGCAGGGGAAGTTAATTTTGCACTTGTCCTCAGATCCTATTGTCTTCTGAAAGGGCATAGAATTATGCAAACCCCTGTTGTTACCCTTTTTGCTTTCACAAGGGATATCCAGAATGACACCCACCATGAAACAGTAATGCAGCAAGGAAACCATATGAGGATTCTTAGGGAGTGTTACTTGGTCCCCCAAAAAGGTGGACAAAATATCAGATATTTTTGGTCTTCAGAAAAATCAGCACATACCTCCATCCCCAACCATAGCATCATGGAAACATCCAGAAGGACTGATAAGATTGAAAGTTAACCATTTTTACAGATAGGGGTAAGATACTTTTGTACCAGTAAGGACTTTCTAATATTTCAAGTTGAGGTAAAAGTTTCAATAGAATCTGACACTGAAACAAGTCAGATTAAATGCTACAGTTTCTTAAGTGTTTGGAGATGCTTAGTTCTACTGCTTTAAATACACACAGACAATAAAACGGAAATATTTCAAGTGTGCACTGAAATTTTATCTAAATTGGAACATAATTACTGTCACTGAAGAAGTCTCATTACTGTTAGTGCTCAGTAGGTCTCATCTCTTTCTCCCTGGGGAGAAAACCAATGGCTCAAGAATGGTGTAACTAGTGTGGTATTTTCCTACAATTAGCATGCAGTTTTCTAATATTAGATGCATTTATTTCCTAACTTTGTGGGAAGAAATTCAACACAAGTGTCTTTTTGAAAACCCTGCTGTGCCAGCATTATTTGTGTTCTAATATTTTCTAACAGAATTTTCCAGGTATAAATAAGATGTCAAATCTGAATTAGCCCTGGAAACACAACTTGCCCTGCTCTTTGGCTGCAAACTGACAGCTCCGCTGCATATGTCAAATGTGAACTGCCCTCACAGCTAACTAGACACTCAGGATTGGCATATTGCTGAACTGCAAAACTTATAAAACATCACTGTAAAGAACAAGGAGTCCCAAACAATTCTATAAACTCTATTTTTCACTTCTTAATTAATTTTTAAAAATATTTTTTACAGTATTCTTAAAAATTGGATTTCCAGGGCCTCACAAAGTCTTCCTGCTTAGCAAAAACATGGCTATCAAACAGCCCTCTTCCTCAGAGAACTAACTGGTTTTCCCACATCTACTTCTTTTACACTGCCATTTGGATTCTGCTTTTCCCCTTCCTTCCTCATGATCATAGAAAAACCACAAACAACCTGGGGTAAACTGCAGATGGGTATTTTATCCACCATCCTACAAAAACTTAGTATCAGAAAAGCAATCCTGCTAGTCTTTATCACACCCTTTATAGAATGGAAAAACAAGTTGCCTTCCTCTTAACCTCCTGGTTAAGTAAAGGATATAGTATCTCCTCTTCATTTTCTTTTTTTACTAAGCTATTATTTTTAATGAAGCCTTTCCTCTCAGTAATTTCTCCTGAACTTTATCCTGTGCGTCCTAATCTTTCCCAATGCACAGGGTCTAGAAGCAGAAACACTACTTCAGCTGAAACCCTCCAGCGCCATCTCTTTCCCTTCTCTTGAAAATTCTGTGTAAAGTCCCTCCAAAACAGGAAATAAATCACAAAAACTAGTACAAAAATACAAGCAGAAGAAAGATATTTTTAAACCTGTGTGTCTTCATTTACCAAACTTTACTTATCTTCAGATCACCAAAAGAGAGGTTTCTAGTTCAAATGGACTAAAAAAGATCTGAGAAGCTTGAAGACTTGTAGTTTAATGCTTCATGTCAGATAAAAGTAAAGATGAAAACCTCCTATTCCTTTTTATGCAAATGATAAAACCATATTCTCCATGGACCCCAAGAGAAACAGGAAGAAGGAAAGCATTTTGGAAAATCATGCCATCAAATCAATAGGAAAATAGAGGATGATCAAAAACATTAAAGACTGGCAAGAAAATAAGATGAACTCTTTATTCATGTTGATTTTCATTACCACATCTTGCGTATCGACTCATCAGACATGGCTAAACATAGTTTAGGCAATTGAACTGAAATACCTTTTAGCTCTTAAGAGCAAGAGACTCATCCATGCTCCTTTTCATTTGACAAGTGAATACTTGATCAGCATCATAGGTTTTAGTGTATTTCCAGCCCAGTGGCCAGGCTCTAATTTCCTCTGCCATTTTGCCTTATCTCTCTGCTTTTCAAAATAAGTTTTCTGCCTATACGTACGACTGTAAATCTTTGCTGTTCCACTTTTTCAACAGCATTCTTATTTCATACAGGCAAGTTAAATCCATTACTGATTCTCATCCAGAAAGGATCTATTTTGCTATAGAACTTGGAGGACACTGGTGTTTGTTCCTGAACTAAAGTTGAATGCAAGTAACAGGAGTGGAAAGGGAAGATGGAAACATTCCTGACTCACAGGATGGGGCAGTTTCGGTCTGCCCTGTCTTCCTCAGCACTTTTAAGGTTGCTCCAGAACCTGCCAGATCCTGGTGGCAGTGGGAGTAGCAGCATATTGGCATATGTTTACAGAACAGGTACGTATAGGAGTCAACTCTAGGTGAAGTGAAGGGTGCAGTATTACATCAAATGTGTCTTACCTCAGAAATTAATATAGATGGCAGCTATGTATGGGAAGTAGCCATTTACTGAGCCATTAATTGAAATATTCCTCAAAATAAACAAGAATAACAACTGGTCATTATTGTAATTACTCATTTCTGTGCCAGTCACTTTGCCTTCTCAGAGTACATTAATGTACTTTAGAGATGGCAAGCACAACTGAAAAAACATCATATTGCACCTGAAAGTACTGAAGCACAAAAAATGAATGCAGTATGTATACTGATGGCTCTGGAATAGCAATTCGAAGTCATTACTGAAAGTCAACAAACTAGACACTGTCATATGTCAAAGTCATCCTTTCGAAAGATATGCATAATATATATATATAAACTGCACCTATATGTCTAGATAATAAATGTATTGGCCATATAGGTTCAAGCATCTGGTCTGTGTGCAAATATGTGAATGTCCAACAACTGAGTACATATATATTCCATCCAGAACAGAGGTATATGTATGTTTGAAGAGTTTCAAGGACTGGCAGTTGCACTACTCCATTCACAGTCCATATTTCTTATATGTGTACAGCTTATTAAAAAATACAGAGATGGAAGTTTTCTCTGTATATACAGTTCTAGAATTCAGCAACCCCACAGTGTGGAAAACCCCATTTTTTGCACTACACGTTCATTGCACTATTCCAGGAAGAGCTTTTGAGTAACTGAGTGACCAGGTATTTTTACCACAGCCATCTATTACACTATGGAAAGCTGGTCTTGCTTCACCTCTCTACAGCCAAATACCATTTATGAAGAGAATATCATCCTTAAGATTTCTGTCACAAATTTTTTGAGTTTTGTGTATGCAAGGTTGACGTTGCAAACTGAACATTTTATACCGTTGCGATATTAATGATTTACATCCACTCCCATTGCAAGTGTAAGCATATACTTCACTACCTGTAAAGACTATCTATTGATAAATGTTAACTTTAAACCTCAATTACTCTGGTATTTAAACAGAGTGATGCAGGAAAGAATGTACCTGAATTCTGTGATGCAAAATGTGATGATTCTGCAGAATCATTACAGGATAACAAAGAAAAAAAAAACCATTTTTATGATAATAAAAAGGTCGTAAGAAATATTTCTCACAGGTCTTTTATCACTTCACTTTTGACAATGTAACTGCCTAAATGAAGTTGCATAACATCAGCAGACCCATGTAAAACAAACATGTCATGTCAACAAATGACAGCCACCCACTAGCAAACACTGTGATAGATCAGAAATAATACAAGAGTAGGATGAATCCCTGTGGCATTTCCAAATTAAACCCACCAAATATTGACTGGGATCAATTTGGAACAACCACCTGGTCTCAGTATATTAAGATTTTAAAATCTCATCATAACTGAGCTAAGTAAGTGCAACGTATGTTCTGCAGGTGTAGCCATATCCCAGAAATACACTTGAAAAGATATATAATAATTCTTAATTGAAGGTTTTGTGGCATTGGGAAAAATGTCAGGAAAACTGTAGACACATTTGAAATCACCCTTGCCGTTCTCTTCTGGTAAGATTTTTAATATGTTCTCTTTTTCATATAAGAGGATAATTCACTGCCTAGTATATCAAGACAGAATATACATTTTAAAATCAGACAAAAAGATGTATGAGTTCAATATGGCTTCAGTTTCCAAAATTTCTTAGATTCCTCTGATAATGTCTCCTATAACTTAATTAACTGAAACTCTTAAACATACTTGTACTGAAGCCAGTACACGTGATTTGATCTAAATAAAAATGAAGAGGAGGGGAGAAGGAAGAAAATGTTTTCCACTTAAAACTACCAGACACTCTTTGTTGATCCTTAATCACACCACCAAAAAAAAAGCTGTCATTTATTCCAAGAACTGAAGTCCTGATTTGGCCTGTGTTAAAAGCCTTGTTACTCTCTTAGGTCCCAATGGAGAGATGGACCAAGTATCTCCTTACCTCCACAATATGCTGGCTGAAATGTGTGATTTGACAACTTTACATCCTCCTGGAACAAGGTGTACGTTTGCCTTTATCCATACCAAGCTCCAGTGGGCAGTCCTGTGGGACTGGGGACAGAAAAGTGCTCTGGGCATCTTTCCACTCTCAAACGGAGAGCAAAGCTATTCCGTTCAGCCCTGTACAGACCATGAAGCACATTTCTAACAAACATGACAGGTATGAGGAGGCAGCCCCCATCAGTAATAATGAATATTTCTCACAAGATTTTAGGGCCCAAGGGAACAAATTTCTGACCTCAGGAAATTAGGACAAAACAACTCAGCCAAACTCCCACATGACACTTTCATAATCTGGAAGGAGAAGAATCACAGAATGGGTCAGGTTGGGAGGTACCACAGTGTGTCATCTTTCCAACCTCCCTGCTCAAACAGGGCCATCCCTGAGTGCATCACACAGAATTGCATCCAGACAGTTCTGGAATATCTTCAGTGAGGGAGATTCCACGACCTCTCTGGGCAACCTGTTTCAGCGTGTGGTCACCCACACAGTAAAGAAATCCTTCCTCATGTTCAGGTGGAATTTTCTGTGAATCAATTTCTGCCTGTTGCCTCTTGTCCTGTTGCTTGGCACCACCGAGAAGAACCTGGCTCCATCCTCTTGGGACTCCCTGTTCAGATACTTGCATAAATTAAAGAGGTACCCTTCAGTCTTCTCAAGGTTAAACAGGCCCAACTCTCTCATCTTTTCCTCATAAGAAAGCAAGGAAGAGAGACCAGCAAGAAGCTCACTGGTTCTCATTGGCCTGGCCAAATTAGGTGGCTCTCAGCAATGCTGTATCACAAAAGCACTGTTGCCATGTCATTTCGCTTCACAGAGATAAGCTGCGTTTAAACTGGAAATACATGAAAGTATTCTCAAGAAGGAAGCAGTTGGTTAAGCTGTTGGCTAATATTTGTAATTTTTCTGAAGCTTTTATTTAGTTACTTAAAATAAACTCCTACGCATATCCTGCCCAAGCTGCTCTATCAGCGAGGAGTGAGTGTGCCATCAGGTTTTCTCTGCAAGTCATGAAATTGCTCTATTAAATCCTCATGCTGGTGTGGAAAGAAGAGCCTGCTCCCAAGCCTCTAAGATCAGGCTCTCTGCTCTCTCCTTGTCGTCACAAGCCTTTAAGCTGGCACTGGTTTTCCCTTTGGAGGTGAAAGCATTCCTGTACCATGTGATAGGCTACTTAGCTCACTTAGGGTGCTGCAAGGAGCTGACAGAAGAGCGAAGCTTATCAACTGTTTATGTTTCCTCTTTCCCACTAAATTTTCACACATCAAACTCTGGCTGAAAAGCAGGGAACGTGCAAATCTGCAAAATTTCACAGGAAAGAGATGCAAACCTATAGATTAATGTACAGACAGCCACAAAATGCATTTTTAACTGTAAAATGACTTACAACCCTATGTCAAGTCTTCCCATTAGTGATCCAGTGAACAGTTATTACAGCAGTTGCCCTTAATCAAAATTATGTAATTCCATAAATTTGAAGTTTAGACATTTTAACTGCAGAAGCTGGAGACATTTTATGCGTGGGTGTGCCTTTTGACACTGATGCTTCTGCTTCATTTCTGCAAAATAGCATCCTGCAGCCTGTACTATTTTGCATCCATTTCTATCTCACAATGACTGTTTTTAGCCCATCAACCATATTTCAAGATGACCCATTTCATCCTCTGCTTGGATTAGCATCAATTTATGTCTCTTCTTTCTTCTTTTGTTAGGCAGTACACACTGTAAAATGGAGAATTAAGAAGCATCTTTTATGCATTTGGCTATTTATGTTGATTGCAACATGTTCAATCCATCTAACATGCACTGTATTTATCACTACACATTGATAAACTAATTGAATTTCATTGTTTTGGACTAAACTTTGATGTTAAATGCTGTTTGTCCAGATATATGCCATGAATGTACGTCTACAAACCATTAACATAATTTTTAGAGTTTCGTAACAAAGTAACAGAAATTCTGCAAATGTTTCATTATGCCACTTTTATGCAAATTTTCTCATGTCATTTTTATGCTTTCATTTTCATTTCTGGTAAGTGATAAGAGTATATTTTTGCCTTTTGTTTGGTCACCAAATGTTTGCTGGTGAAATTACGTAGCACTTCTCAAGTATGTAAGCAGCGTATCATAAAATTAGATGTGAGCAACCACCTTTGTGAAAAACATTGTTGCTTATTTTTTATTATATATATTCTTATATAAAGAAATGATTGCAAGAAGAAACTAAGCTACCACTTGCTGGAAGACCTGTAAACAACATATTGAATGAGGACTCTTGAAAAACAGGATCTGTGCAGCCTTTAATTCCCCAAAGGATTCATTTCTGAGGAAAAACTGCAGCTCAGAATACAATGGAATCAGAGGTTGATCATCTCCAAGCTACATATATCTTGTAATCCAAATTGGATGACTGATGCTGATCCTTCCCTCCACCACTCCCCTCCCTGGTTCAGGATATATACACAAGAAGGTTTTTTAATCCCTTCCTATAACACCTTTCATCCTGTTCTCCATTCTATCACACCATGCCACAACATTCTCAGCGACCCTTTCTTTTAAAACTACTGCTTTGAATGTCGATGCTTTCTGGATTGCCCACCTCAAAAAGTATCTTGAAAACGTCAGGTTTTTTTCTTTCCTCACTGAAACAAGTGGACAGTAATATCTCAATAGCTCATGCTTGATTTGCAGCAGAATTACTGCCTTACTGGCAGAACTTCCTAAAATGGGAGGGGCCAGCTCAGGCCACTTCAATATTTATAAAGCCCTACGCAAATTAATTTCTTCTAGGCAGAATTAAGGTGGCGAGCACTGTAAACACAAAATCAAAGGTAAGGTGAAAGATCCTTCTAGGCTGACATTTCTAACCAGGACATTTAAAAATACAGTGGAATGGAATGAAAATCCATTTTTCCAAAGTGGAAAAGCTTATCTGAGAAGACAAATATGAAAAGACTGCTGAAAAAAATTAAGCTAGTAGCTCACAAAAACATGAAAAGGTTACAGCTGGGAAAACAGGTGGGGAAACCTTTTTACAAGGGCATCATGGTGTATTCTAAAGCCTGCAATTATGCCAGGTACAAAGAAACCTGCAGTGTTACAATAATGCTGAGGGCTCCAAAAATGGCTTAGGAATACTACTAATTAAAGATCATGTTCATCAGATGTCTCCCCCAACAAAAGTAAGTAGAGGCAAGCTTCTAGGCACCAAAATGATGAAATCTTGACTGTACAATAAGCAAATTTCAGTTTGCTTGAATTGTATTTGCTCTCGATATTTACACAAATGTTTGGATTAATTATCAGTTAATGTAATGAAATTTGGCCATAACTATGCAATTTTATTTTTTAAACAGTAGATAATCAATCCAAAAAAGCTAGTAGTCCAGAATTCAAACAACAGAAATTAAATTTGTTTCTAAATTGTAAAACTGTTCTAGTTCTTCAAATTAACCCAAAACCAATCTTAAATCAACTCACCCTAAATGTTAACAGCTGCCAAAAATGCATCTCCAGAATTTATTTTGCTCACTTTCTAACTCTACCTAGGTACAGCAGTTATTCGGAAGGATAAGCTCAGTTATGTACACTGGGTAAGAGTTGTAATAGCAATGTACACTTTCTCTTCTGATTTCAAATTTAGATGTATAGGATATAGCAGAGATCCATTTTGTTCATCAGAATATGACACTGGATCAATAAATGGTTGTCATGTATTTCAGCCAGGAGAAGACAACCTGGCACTACTTAATAGGGACTATTTACTCTAAATGATACTAGACTTTCTCAGAAAACTTGTTTATGTCTTTTGTGTAGTAAAATATATATAATTTATACTTTTAAATTATTGTCATTTCCTTCTTTTAAATGAACTTACATATTTCACTTGCCTTACGTATTTCGTTTTAGTATTGCCAGTGCTCATGCCTTTTCAGTAAAAACCTCTATAATTTTAGTATCACAAATCTCCCAAGAACTATCTTGGATGTTATGGCATTTTGTTATTTCCTTGAAAATATTTTGTAGCTTCTAGTCAAAAAGCGTAGCATTTTGCTTATCAGAAACATGACATCAGTTAATACAGCTTATTTAGCTCATATTCAGAGCTCTGGTTTAATCCTCTAAAATAACCAAGATACTGGACTATCTTATTGAGTTAAATTTAAAACCACTAAGCAATGAGTGAATTATAAGATGTCTTTTTGATATTCTGTATCACTATGCTGGGTAGTAAAAGGCTCTAAAACAACAACTGACTACGGAAATTATTATCTAAAATCCTATTTTCTAAAAGTGAAATGGAAGATTGTTTTTATTTGCTACGAAGTTCATTCATGGCATCCAGGTATTTATGAAACCACTGTCTGTAATTTGAGGAAAAAACAGTATATTCTGAGAACATGTTCTGACCTACGATTTGTTATCAACTGCTATTATAAACACATTTATGAATTTCAGGGCAGAAGTCTGCTTACCAGCTTACAATCAAGAAAACCTCTATTAAAAATGTATGGCAAGAAAAGAAAACATAGCTTCCTGCATGAAATCTACTTTGGCTTCAGTCACTTGATATTTGTTTGTTCTCTGTGTGCTGTACAAAATTACTGAAGCACACAGAAATGACACTTTGCCCTTGGGTGCAATGGAATGACAGATTAAATGAGTAAATGGAAGACTCGGAGCTTCCTTCAAAGGGAAAAAATAAGCTACTTAATACTTTCAAAGCCTTTTCAAGTATCAGCTTTTTCTGCAAATCAAGAGAGTAATTATTTAGTGAACTAACTTGAATTTCTTAAAAATGCAGGGAGCATGAGGGGAAAGATTGGGGCGTGGAACTCGTTTAGTTCTTGCACAGCTATGACCACCTTCATAAACACCTGATTTTAACCTAAGGCTACACAAGCCTTTTGTTTGTGTAAGGAAACACAAGTTGCACCATCACCTAATGCACCAGAATGCTTCTTTCTGTAGCCTCACAGATGGAACCAGTAGCTGTGCTTCACCTCTAACCATTAAATATATAATATATTTTGACCCTTCACCATAACTTTAGGGACTCTTATGAAGCACAGTAAAAGTAGAGTCAAAATTTCATTTAAATCAGACTGTAGGCTCATACCAATTTACAGTTTCTGTAGGAATTGAAGGTGAATTGCAATAGCTCAATACATACACGATTTTGCTGCAGTCAAATACCTACCTAACATTCCCTAGAAATAGCACAGAGCAGACTCAAACTCTTATCCCTGAATTAAAGAACCTTCTTTGAGCCATTTTGGCATTTCACAAGGGATGCTTTAAAACATTTTACTGTTTCTCAAACTATTTTTTTTTTCTGTTTTCTCTTAGGTTACATTTTATAGATATTTGTTACTAAGAACTTTGTCCTCCTTTCAATTTATAAATTACATGCCCTTCATCAAAAAAACCAACAAATTGAAACCCTTATCTCTGAGAATAAAGTGACAAATTTGAACTTAGGATGAATCAGAAATATTAATTTATTGAGCTTATTGATCAAATGAGAAAGTTAAAGAAATAAGTAAGCACCCCTTGGATTGTATTCTCCTGGTCTCATTTTAGGCAGCTGTTTTGAAAAGGAGCAGATGATAATGTCAGCAAGACTCATGCAAGAAATCTTTTTTTTTCTGAAAGAAGATATACATATGTCTTTTGTATCGCACAAGGAAATTAAGATATGGTACATTTTAGTTGACAGAAAATTTGCAGAGAATAGAAAGCACAGGTGTTATAGTACTGTGAGCCAAATATGGCAAAAGCAAAAACTAAAGTCAGAGGAGAATAGCAGAAAGAAATCCTGAGACACTTTTCAAACAACTGGATGTCCCACACTTAAAGAAAAATGCAATTTCACTAGACACATTGACATGAAACAACATTTCTTCCCAGCAAGAAGCAAGAAGGAACTGTGAGGATATCTGAGGGCTAATTCGCATACACTGAAAAATGCTAACATGTATTAAGGACAACATACAGCTAAGCACAGACTCTCCTGAAACAGTTTTGACCTCCTCTATGAAGAATTGCTGAGAGAATTGTGGTTGCTCAGCAGTGCCTGTAGTGACAGGATAAAGGGCAACAGTCTTAAACTGAAAAATGGTAGATTTAAATTGGACACGAGGAAGACACTTTTGATGATGAGGGTGGTGAGACTGTGGAACAGGTTGCACATAGAAGTTGTGGATGCCCTGTTGTAGATGTGTCATGATTTGTGGGTGTGCCATGATTTTGGAGCAAGATGTCTCTTTGCATGCTTTGCCCTAGACCTATGTTTTTCCCATGGTAGCTGTTATTACTCATGACTGAAGGCAGGATATGGCATAGGCAGCTAAATGGACTTTAAACCTGATAAGATGCTGGTGTCACTATATTCTTAGCAATGTCAAGCCCCAGTTCTATCAGACTGAACCATTCAGTGCCATTAAAGACCACCATACCCACCATATTCCTCTCAGATTGCCAGAGCAAAGTCAACTTTCTGTTGCAATAAAACAACTCGATCTTCATGATGAAAGAGACAGAAATTCCTTTAACTACTGTATTATTGAACACCTCATACCATGAAACCATACCTTCAAAATTCACCAGCAACCAAAAGGCAAATGTCAGACAGCAGGAAACCAGGGAAGTGTGGCTGCACAAGTGTCCTCATACAGAGGTCAAAAAAATAAACCTACGGTACACAGGACAGGCTGAAAAGGCAGCAATGGCATTTCAGGCAAGGAAATTGCCTGCTGTTTGTTCTCCCTGCATTCAGAAAAATGTGCTTTCTGTATCCTCTTTGCTAATAAACAGAAGATCATTAAAGTGATAGTTGACTCTCATAATCCATTTCACCTCCAAGCAGAAGCTTGGCAAGGGTCCAAGTACTTCCCTGAGTAATTTTGCCATCAGGCAGCAGAACTTTCCAGAACATGATGTATGATTCAGATAGAGTGTTCCATTAGAAGGAAGGCATAAAAAAAGAGCAAACAATCACACAGCAAAGTAAATGAGTAAAACCAAATAAATAATCAGCATATTTTTAGTTTTCTGGTTTTCCTTCTCATTTTAGACTTGTGGTTTTCAGTGGTGCTCCATGCTTCAAACCTTTATCAGGAGAGTACAGTTCTTCCTATAGTAAATACTTTGCTGAAAAGAAACTATTTTTTATTAGTGTTATTTCCCTTCCTTGGATTTGTCCATGGAGTGAGCATCCAAGGATCTCATGTTTAAAAAGCTTTGGAAAACAGAGAACTAGTTGACTGACTTCCATCAGGCAGCAAATTATCAGGGACTGCAAACCAGCTAAGACTACACAATTTATCTCAATTTATTTTGCTAAGATTTAATTCTGTCACTTTTCAGATTTGTTGTTCAAGTGCTGATAGAAAAGCCCACAGGCAAAGCAGAACACACAATTCTGCCAGTTTTGTTCCATCACAATTATCTAATCAAATCTTTGTTCACTCATTCATCAATATTTTTCATCTTGTAATGAAGGCACTGCTAAAACAGTACACCCAGAAGTTTCCTCATCCTACCTCCTATTAAAAAAACCCAACAACCTACCAAGATTGCTGGTTTGAAATCTGGGTGTGTCAGACAAAAAACTGCAGTACAGTGAAGACAAGATCAAACTGCTCATTCTTTACATAAGATTGATTAAGTACCCTATAAAATGCTTATTTTTAGAAAAGAATTCCTAGCAAGGACTTTAAACATCAAAATATGGATTTTTTTTTTGTCTGATATGCAAAACATATCCTGCATATAAATACAACTTGGGCACATTAGAATACCCTTAGAAACAATAAACTCATGCACTACCATCCATAACAGAAGTATACAACACTCATGAGAATATATACTGTTACAAGCTTTCTGGAAGGGACTTGCAGATTCAGAACTATTACACAGGTGAAAAATTATGAAAGTTTCTCACCTCCAAGCACCTGACCTTAACTGGGATATTAAACTCTGGATTTCAAAGTGATAAAAAATAAACCCTATGGGAGGATTATGATGCACTGCGTGAAGAGAATAAAAGCTGTATCAGCTACTGCAGGAAAAAAAAGAAGAATGCAAGAAAGTGGTTTGTCTTTGACAGACTTTGTAGTACATTCTTCTATGAGCTTTCTACAAATGCATAACTGCATAGATACATTGGTTTAGCATGAAAATGACACTAACACAGGTAATAAAAAATTTGCTCCCATTCACATCAACAGCAACTTGGGGAATAAAGTGCAATTCACCAGAATTATAGGACTAATCTGACTCCTTGAAAAAACCTATTTTATCTGTAAAACCAAAAGCATTTTACTCTGATGTTCCCATAGGACAGAATATGTAGCACAGATATTAAATCTGTGCATTGTTGTAACTCTCAATACAGACTGCTGTCTTTAAGATCCTTAAACATATCAATATAAAGTATTTTTTATCTATTTCTTAGATGTGGTAACATACAAAGATAAAAAGGGAAAACAACAGTCCTAATTTAAAAAGTAAAGAAATGAAAAATATGTATCAAAATGGTGATGTGGCATATATTCAAGAAACAGCGACTGAACCCTCCAAATAGGCTGAACCCTCCAAAACTGGTAACTTAAATATCATAACAGAGGACAAGAAGACATGAAAGAGTTTAAGAATAGGGGAGGGATGAAATTCAGGACTTCATTAGATCATGTTCTTATGCTATGTGTTTTTCTAAACTAAATGAAAATTTTCTACAGCTTTATGTTTATACATGAACCCAGTTCATTTTCATAATGAGAACCAGAGGAAATAAAGAGATGCGTTCTTTATTAAAATTTACAGCCACAGACAGGACCTCTGTCACACCACCTGCACTGCTGATTAGTAGGAATGAGCCCTGGCCCAAAGAAAAAAATGCCTCAAGAAATGTTTATACTGCGTATGTGACAGAAAAATCTTGCAAGGATCCTTAAGAGAACAAGTGCTGCCACTGATTTGGCAGCAGCTTTGAGCAGCCTGGTCCAGCGGAAGATGCCTCTGCCCATAGCAAGTTGGGTGGATCTAGATGATCTTCAAGGTCCCTTCCAACCCAAAACATTCTATGATTCTGTGACTCTAAGAACAGTCTACTTTTATACACTTTAAGGACAAGTAACGGTGCTGTGTCACAGACACAAGTAGCTATGTCTAATGCTAGGAGAGAGTACATGCTTTCCAGAAAGCTTGGGGTCTGAGGAGACTGGGTCTGAGGAAGATTTCCCTTTACCTTGCGCACTCCTTGTTGCAGGTGGGAGAGCACAATACTCATTTTCATCAGGATATGACACCAGTGCTCTATAAGAGCACTTACCAGAGCTCTTCTGGGGCATTTCCTTCAGTCACACTCCGGGTGTTCCACTTTGATGTTACTTGCTGAACAAAGGCAAGCTGTCTCTCCCAGAGCTCATTCAGACCAACAAGAGCAAAGCAGACAACAGGACACTGTCTTGGGGTGACTTTATGATGTGTATCCCATATCGCTGTCCTATGCCCAGAAATTAATTTTGTGCCTTTCTATGCCTTTAAACTGAGCCTGAAAGGGGGGAGAGAAAAACTGAGGGAACTCTTCGAAGCAGTTTGTTCTCAAGAACACAGATAAAAAACCTCTCTGTGTTCTGCTGTGGAGAGAGAGAGGAGCAGGAGGAAGCACTGCTTGCTTTCCAGCCAGCTTTCAGCTTTCTTTTTCTCTGGAGGGAGATGGAGAGTTGAACTTTTGTTTTCCTGGGACTTCATTTTTTTTCCCTTCTTCTTTTTTGGACTGTTTCAACATCAGAACACATCGGGACTTTTTCTACCGAGGTGGAGGCCCTGGAGGAGGGCCCACCCAGTCCCAGCTCCGAGAAGGAGGGGAGAGGCTATCTACGGAAGGACTCTAAATTTTCCCAGGTTTTCTGTCCACAACAAGAGGTTTTATTATTTAGCATTATTATCCTTTCTCTGTGTGTTTGTTAAATAAATAGTTTTTATCTCTTTCACTTTCCTTCGAGGAAAATTTCTTTTTTTCCCGAACCTGGTGGGGGAGGGCTGGTTGTACCCTGCATTCGATCAGACGATATTCTGCTCCAAATTTGTCCAAACTGGCACAGACACTCTAAAGTGCTCCTTCTCCAAAAAGCTGAGCTTCAGCCCCAAGCAATATTAATTTTCATCTGGGTTGGACATACCAGGACAAAAGACATACCACAGGTGTGGATGGAGGCAGGCAGAGGTCAGCCACCACAAACAAGGTCTGTGTAGATCTGCTAACATAGCACAGATTTTCAGACAGGAAGGGTGATGGGGAGGTGGGATACATCCCCTCAGCCCCAGCAGGGCTTCTCATACTGTAGCTTATGAGTACCAGATGTGAGGCTCAATTCACTTAATATTCAGTACCATTTCTTTTACCAGAGAGGGACCTTTTTTTATTATTATTATTTAAGAGTAGAAAAGAAATACATATGTAAAGAGCAGAGGCAGCAACAGTAAAAAATTAGACATCAGAATATTTTTAAATTCTCACAGAATTTGTAATTTATATTAAGTTTTTTTGTCTTTAATTCCAAAACAAAATAAAATTAAATCAAAGTGGTTTTCAGTTCTGCATTTTGAAACCAGAATACTTTAATCAATAATTTCTTTTGCTTCCTTATTATTTTTTTTTCTCTTCCATTTCTGACACCTGTACTGGTTAAGCACTTCAAAGCAAGCACAAAACTCATAGTATTTAAAAGGTTTTCCTGAGTATTTTCCAGTGTTTCTCATTGGAGTTTTAAATTTATGTCATTATTGCCAGGTCAACAGTACAACTGCATGGACAAGGAGAACAGTGGTTGCTGTGCTGTCTGATGGCCATGCTATTTTTCTTGCTACAATGAAACACTTAAATCCTATTATATTAGAGAAAAGGCAATGTGAAGGGAGATAAGATTGAACCTGTAAAAGCCAGATGGCCTTTTTCCTAAATCACAAGGAACATCTAACTCAGGCTGTAGTGGATAGGTATTGCTAGCAGGGGTCACAGCCCTCCACAGATAGGTACTGAATAGCTTTCACTGCTCTTCCTTAAGCCAGCCAGCCTTACAAAAAACAGGTTGTGGTTGAAGGATTTAGCCAAAAACTTTCCTCCTAAGTTTTCAGACTTCATCCTTGATCTACAACAACTTAAGGTGTCTCATAATATCTCTATACAAGTGAGAATGACAACTGAATTGTCTCTCTAGGACTTTTCCAAAATTTTGCATGCAAAGCCATGCACCAGCAGAGGGGAGTCAGTGACTGCTTGCATGTAGGAGGTTTTTTCCACATTTGTAGCAGCAGCTGCCTATAGAAGAGTTGAGGGGAACTAAACTTGATCTGACTCCCTGCCTTTCCACATCTTTGCTGGACTTGCACTGCCTCAACTCCCCAGTCAAAGCTCCACTCCTGAAACTTCAGTGAGTAGTCAAAGGATTGCTGCTATTTGAACAAGGGTGAGAGTGCACCTGAAATTGGTGAACGTTAGAATTGAAGGAAATGGTGACAGTGTAATGGCTCTAAAAGGGACAGAAAGTGAAGAAATTACTTTGTAAAGCCATTCAATATGAAGTATGTAGGATTCTGAGAGCATCACCCCAGTCCTTCCCCATACTATCAAAGGTCTTATCCTGCAGCAGCTGAACAAGATGCTCAAGGAAAGACAAAATGCAACCTGGAAAAATATTGGCATTACTAACAAGTGAATTCAGTCACTTCTGGACTCAAGAATGGTAAGACACTGAAGAAAAAAGAGTTTATGAATGCCCTTAAAAACTACAGATTTAAGAGCAACCTAGCAACCCTCTAAGTTTTATGTGATAGAAGTTATATGTGTATTTTATGATAGAGGTAAATTTTGAGGAGAAATGCAAAGAAGAGTAAGATTCATGGATGAAATATAACATTCCAAACATTATACAGATACATCATCTAAGAGCAACTCCTCTTGTAAACTGCAGGAGAAAACCCAGTGTAAAATGATACAAGAAAACCCTTAAATCAGTAAAAATTAACATTTTTTGGAGCATGCATGAAAGGCACAGAAAAGTTAGGTCATGCTTGACTTCAGCTATGGCAGCAGCAAATAAGATGATCAGCAAAAAACTTAAAGAGTCAGAATGAGAAAAGAGCCAGAATTGCCACGTGCTGAAGGAAGCAACAGACCCCGGCAGATGAAAAAACAGGTGTTTGTTGCCTTTAAAAAATATTGTATTAGTAACTGCTGTATTTGGTTTCACAGAGTTTAAAAGGATTTAAAATATGTAACACCTCTTTGCATTATATAGTTAGAGAAGTGTTTACGTTAATAAAGATAGAAGGGTTCTGCCCTGAGACATTGCTCCCCCTAAAGTGCTAATGTAGATTCCCACTTCCATATTGGAGAAGTTACTTCTTGGAACACAGTTTCCAAAATCATGAAATCTTAGAATCATTTAGGTTGGAAAAGACTGTCAGGTCCAACCGTTAACCTAGGACTTCCAAGTCCACCATTAACCACATCCCCGAGTGCCATATTTACACATCTTTTAAATACTTCCAGGGCTGGAGACTCAACCATTCCCTGAGGACCCTGTTACAGTGCTTGACAACCCTTCTGGTAAAGAACGTTTTCCTAAAATCTAACCCAAACCTTCCCTGGCACAACTTGAGGCCATTTCCTCTTGTCCTATCCCTTGTTTATCTTGGAGAAGAGATCAACCTCCAGCTCACTACATCCTCCTTTCAGGTAGTAGTAGAGAGCAATAATGTCTCCCCTGACCCTTCCTTCCTCCAGGTTAAACCACCCCCGTTTCCTCTGTCACTCCTCGTAAGACTTATGCTCCAGACCCTTCACAGCTTGCCTGTTCTTTGGACACACTCCAGCACCTCAATGTCTTTTCTTATGTAGGATGCAAGACATCCCAATAGCTGGGCAACCAGATGACAGTTCTCAATGCTGAAATTTAAGGTTCTGACTACAAATACAATTATTTAACAAAAGCAATCTATGGATTCATAATGCTGCCATTGTACCAGTGTTTTTTAGATAGAAAATGTGCCAGTACCCCATTTTGAGTTAGGCTTCAACCAATTTACTGCACATTTAATGTTTAAACCAAAGTTATTTTAATGTATTTCAGTGAGCTTTTTTTTTTTCTGGGGCAGACTGCTTGAAATTCATAGGTTTCCAGACCAAACCTGGAAGCTAATGCAGATGACATCTACAAATACAGTAATTTTATGTGACTCTCACATAAGAAAAATGTGTTTATTACAGTAAATTCCAAAAATTACTTCTTTCATTTTTAGCCTTACCCATCTAGTTCTCAGTCACAAGCAAACTGAATATTTGCACTGTGGGATTAACATAACCTACTGTCACAAGGGTCCTTTTTAAGAAACAATGTGGAAACGTTAGGATTACTAAGATACACATAATTCTTACAGGTTTAGAGACTCCTTTCCTTCTTTCTGACATACACTTATTTTCATTCCAAGAAATATCAAATCCACACTAAATTATTCATGACCTTCACTCACTCTTTGATTTTAAGCCATATAAGTAGAGAAAAAACAAGGGTACTGACATGGAATGACACTCATGACTTAGCAGAACGTCAGCAGAACGTCTTAGGCTTTTACAAGGCCTAAGAAAGAGGGATTGCTATGTAAGAACAAATTTTCTTCATTTGCTGACAATGAAAGCACTAAACCTTGGACACTGACTATTTATTTTAATAAATATTCCTGACAAGGGCTTATGTCAATCAATGTTCAGACCACATTACATTAGCTGTGATCTTGCCATTCTCATTTTGCGTGAGTATCTGGAGTGTTTTCTTCATTTTTCCAGATCCTAGTATCTCTGATTTTCTTTAGGAAATGGGCTATCCCAATCTGTTTTCAGTTTGCAAAGGTGAGTCTCCAAGTTTCCGGGCAATATATTGAATAACTGCCACCTAAATCGTATTAATATACTTAAATGAACCTTACTTATTCCATCCTTACACACTTAATGACTCCAAACAATTTGCTTTATCCACAAGTTCTTAGAGGACAAGAGATCTCCATCCTGATGTGTAAAAATTCAAGCAAGGCAGACTGGAAAACAACATGACTGAGCTAGGATCTGGTGCTCACAATGAGGAGTAAGAAGGCAATGCACAGCCAGAGGAAGCAGGGGCAGGTGACCTGGGTAGAGTACAGGGATATGGTTCAGAAGTGTAGGAATGGGATCAGGAAAGCTAGGACACAGATTGAACGGACTTGGCAAGGGAAGTGAAGAATAACAAGAAGGGAATTTATAATACATAAGTCAAAAAAGAAAAGCCAAGGAGAGTATGTCTCCTGATAAATGAGCAGGGGGAACTGGTGACAATGGATATGGAGAAGTCTGAGGACTCTACCTTATTTTTCACTGGCATCAGGTTTCCCATATCTCTTAAGTCCCTCAACCTCTAGGTAGGGCTTGGTGAAGCGAAGTCCTTCCCACTCTATCTGAAGAGGAGGTTTGGGAGTACTTGATGAAACTGAGTATCTACAAATCTAAGTGGCCTGATGAGACGCATCCCAGGGTTCTGAAGGAACTGGCTGATGTTGCTGCCAAGCCACTCTCCATCATATTTGAAAAGTCAAGGTGGTTAGGCAAAGTCCCCAGACACTGGGAAAAGGGAAACATTACTCCTGTTTTTAAAAAGGGGAGAAAAGAAGACCTGGGGAAATACAGGCCAGTGAACCTCACCTCTGTGCACGGGAAGATCATGGAGCAGATACTCATGGAGGCAATGCTAAAGCACGTGCAAGACAAGGAGGCAATTGAAGTCAGCCGGCATGGCTTCACTAAGGGCAAATTGTGCTTGACCAGCCTGGTGGGCTTCTATGATGGAGTGACTGCAATGGTCAACAAGGGAAGACTGATCAATGCCATCTACCTAGCCTTCTATAAGGCTTTTGACACAGTGCCACATGACGTCCTTATTTCCTTATTGGAGAGACATGGATTTGACGGGTGGACTATTCAGTGGATAGGGAATTGGTTGGATGAATGCAGCCAGGGAGTTATGGTCAATGGCTCTATGTCCCAATGGAGTCCAGTGACAAGTGGTGTCTCTCAGGGCTTTGTCCTGGGACTGATGCTCTTCAATATCTTTGTCAGTGACACAGAGAGTGGGATCGAGTGCACCCTCAGCAAGTTTTCAGCTGGCACCAAGCTGAGTGGTGTGGTTGGCACAGTGGAGGGATGGGATGCCATCTACAGGCACTTGGACAAGCTTGAGAACCTCATGAAGTTCAAAAAGTCCAAGAGAAAGGTCCTGCACGTGGCTCAGGACAATCCCAGATATGAGCACAGACTGGGAGAAGAACTCATTAAGAGCAGCCCTGCAGGAAAGGGCTTGGGGGGTTCTTGTGGATGAAAAGTTGGGCATGGGCCAACAGTATGCACTCAACAGCCCAGAAACCCAACTGCATCCTGGGCTGCTTCAAAAGCAGCGTGGCTAGCAGTTGAGGGAGGTGATTCTGCCCCTCTACTCCAATCTTGTGAGACCCCAACTGAAATACTGTGTCCAGCCCCAGAGTCCTCAGCACGAGAAAGATGTGTACTTGTTGTAGAGGGTCTAGAGTAGGGTCACAAAGGTGATCAGAGGTCTGGAGCACCTCTCCTATGAAGACAGGCTGAGAGACTTGGGGTTGTTCAGCCTGGAGAAAAGAAGGGTTCGTGGACACATTATTGTGACATTCCAGTACTTAAAGGAGGCATAAAAAAGGGGGAGATGGTGATTAAACAAGGGGTATGGTTTTAAACTAAAATAAAGGAAATTTATATTAGATATTAGGAAGAAATTCTTTATTGTGAGGGTAATGGGGCACTAGAAGAGGTTGCCAAAAGTTGTCCAAGTGTTCAAGGTCAGGTTGGATGGGAACCTGAGCAACCTGATCTAGCAGGTGACATCCCTGCCCATGGCAAGGTGGGTTTTGGAGCTAGATGATCTTTAGGGTCCCTTCCAACCTAAATCATTCTATGATTCTCTGATTCTATGATTCTACTGAGAGGCGTCTCTGCCCATGGCAGGGGAGGGTTGGGACTAGATGATCTTTAAGGTCCCTTCCATCCCTTAACATTCTATTCTTTTTTGTTAGTATATCATAACGATATATGATATGATATGATATGATATGGTATGGTATGGTATGGTATGGTATGGTATGGTATGGTATGGTATGATATGATATGGTATGGTATGGTATGATATGATATGGTATGGTATGGTATGGTATGGTATGGTATGGTATGGAATGATATGATATGATATGATATGATATGATATGATATGATATGATATGATATGATATGGTATGGTATGATATGATAGTATATCATACTTATCAAACTTGACAAACAACGCACTTCTCAAATGAACATAAGTTGATTGCCTAGTGAGGACAAAAAGTTATAAAACATGTTAATCAGGCAAGACGCTTTCTTTTCTTTTAGCTTTCCTACCTCTCCAGAGCTTTCCTAGTTCTCAGTCTATGGCAGTATGGTATCACTCCCCCAGCTCTATTTTCACTGACTGTGTATTCCAGGTTATATTTTTCAATGCATAGTAATCTGAAGTTGCAAAACAACATTATTAATTAATAATTACTCTTTTTAGAAGTTTTTATCTAATACTTTCATAATTGATTAATCACAACATAGATTCTACTGTGAAGTGGAAACAAATGAGCTGTGCTTTGAAAAAGCTCTCTACATCCATATAAAACAAGACAGTCTTTGCTTGTACAAACTTTCTTGCTTATTAACTTGCACAGCACATGCATAAACATTCTTGCTCTGCACGATTCAATGACTCTGAATTTTAATAGTCCCTTTAGGTAGAACCACTGTAGAGAAAATGATTTAAGAAGCAAAATAAAAGTCAGTGAACAGTGATAGAACTCGAGGAATTACAGCTGATATTTCAACTGAAGGATTTTTTCATAAACATGCAATGTATCAAGACTGTATGCATTCAATCAAGAATGTATTCTTGATACAAAGTCTACGAAACATCTGCCCAAAATTAAAGCAGTACCTTCAAGTATTTGTGCCTTTCCAAAGACACTGACAAAACAACAGTAACAATTTACTTAGAATTTACATTTACAGTTGCTAGAAGGCTGTACTCTGCAAGCAAACACTATCAAACTGTCAAATTAATTCCTTAAAGACCATCAAAGACTATCATTAACTGCATGAAACAGTTAAAGGCAGATTCTTATCTTCTGTGGGAATGGGGCAGCCAAATAATAAAGGCGATATGCTTAATCCCTAACATGACAGAACATTGATATGAAAAGGCTCTGTGTGACTTTTACTCCTCAGTTTATTCCCTGTTGTAATCCAGTAATTATTTTCACTTTTTTTTTTTTTTTTTTTTTTTTTTTTTTTTTTTTTTTTTTAACACATTCCCTAAGTATGCATTTAACTTGGGACTTGTGAAATGGCTAAATATAGTTGCAGGCATGTTGACTGGTTGCATGTTGTAGAAGTGCGACATTTGGTATCCAAACTGTGATAATACGGAAAATAGAGAGAAGAGAATGATTAGAAAAGATGAGGCACTGCAACCTAAATAGGACACTACACATAACACACCTGTATACATTAAAGGTATACATTAGATAGTATGTAAAAATCCTTTTTTCTTGCCTCTCTGCTAGTTAGGAGGTTACAAAACAATCTGTGCTTGAGTTGTTACAAAATACATAGAAACAAAACAAATACCAAGTTAAAAATGAAAAAGTAGGATGCCTTTACTTATGCACAAATGGATTTTTCTGGATGGTTGGCCAAAAATCATAATAGTTATTAATTGTGCACAGAATGCAGAGGTGTCCTAGTTTTTAGGCCCAAATTATAAGTTGTTCTATATTCATTACCAATACACATCTGCTTTAGTATGTTTTCACATAGGTTCCATTCTATAATGGAAAGACAAAAAGCACCAATAAGAAAAATCCCAGCATAAAATATTAATAATGAAACCCTAGCTCTACAGAATATATTTTCCAAACAGAGGTAATCTTCACATGCCTTGATTTTTCTAGTATGAAAGTCCAGAAAATAATAGAATCTGCTAAATGGAAGTCAAGTGAACTTCATGCCCCAGCACAGCCTCCTGCCCAGCACCTTTCAGATCCATTCCAAGGCCTATGAAGCACTTCGATCCCACTTCAGCAGTAGTTTGAATAATATAGTCTGTCAAGTTATGTAGTTTTCAGAACAAATAATATATCACATATTTGGTAGCAATATTTCCTACTGTAAGTTAAAGTGGTCTGCAAACACAAATATTACGAAAAATGCATATAATAGTTTTTTAGTCTGAGATTACATAGCAATAATGTAAAAGGTGAAATTTTGGATTACTTTATATTAGTAATTAAAAAAGGGATGATTACTGGAAGAGTGTACTCTGCATTGCAGGTTCTTAGGACTATTAATATCATGTGTTAAGAAATAGTTCATTGCACTTCAGAAAACTACCAGACTTGCACTTCTGTATAGTAAATTGCCTTTTAAGGAGGAGGATTTTTAAAGAAAGATATGGTGTCTTTTTACCTCGCTGAAGTCCAGCTATTCCTGTATTATAACTAAATTTTCTCTTGCTAAACAGGAAATGTGGGTTTCCCCTTAAAATCCGTTTTCTGCCATAAAAAGGCAACCCTGAATTCTGTTATGTAACAGGCTGAAGCAATGGCAAAAGCTCTGGTCTTCTGCAAACCCATTTCTGCTGTCCCTATAATCAAAGACAGGCGATTCTCTTGCTGTTAGGTCTGGCTGCAGGATAAATTTCATAAGCCAGATAATCCTTTTCTAGGGAAAGAATCATCCCTACTGGGATGTAGTGAAAAGAGAGCAGGAAAAAGTATATGCTGCCAGACACAAGCACTTCAAGGAGGCTCTCCTGAGACTGGTAGCACTTAGTCCGTAGTCCTTAGCTCCTGAAAATGAAGGAGGATGGAAAGAAGAAGCATAATAGGTAAATGGAGTCCTTCAGGCCAAGGGGAAAGTACATAAGTAAAATGCCTACCAAACACTTTTCTCAAAAGCAGAAAACCACACACTGAGGAGGTACCTCAATGAAGAAAAACCCCTTGTTTAAACCACACAGAGGAGAAAGAAGACATATGAAGAATACTTTGTAGATGCTGTCATTTAATGTCACAAACCAGAGTTTGCAGATGTGCACCATATATTACAGTACAAGCCTTCTAGTACTTTGCATGGACTAAAAAAGGTTTTGAGAAATATGACTGACTGTGAAAAAATTGAATATTCTTAATATTTCTATTCTAAAGAACATGAGTAGCGTAAAACATTGATACTGTGGATCTGACTGGCTTTTTAAACTTCTGTTTTGAGAACAACCAAAGGGAATGAAAGACAATTTTCTCTTACTAAGGTAAACTGCTTTCAGGTGGATTCTTGTGAGGTTGTATTTCTTTATTCATTCAAGAATAAATGGATGAAAATGTTACATAATGTAACTCATATTGGAAAGCCACACACAACCAAAAAATAAGTTCTGTGCTTAACCAAATGTTCTTATTTCTGCTCTACAAAAAAGCAGCCTAGTATTGAATAACAGTAATTTAAAAGACTCCCATTCATTAAATAAATAACAAAAAAAAAAACAAAAAAACCCCACCTGATCTCACCATGATTCCTCTAGCATTGGACAGAGTGGCACATCTAGAGGTGGGAATAAGGTAATCTGTCCTCATCCTTTAGGGGTTTAGTCAAAAACATTTTTTTTTTGCTGTTATTTCCACAGCCTAGGACAGACCCCAGGCAACAATCTAGACTAAATCACTAATTTTGGATGGGCTACCTTGGGTGACATGTACTCATCCTTAGCACCCTGACTAATGCCACTTGTGAAAAGGATTTGAGAATGAGAATTGAGAATGAAAACTAAATCATGAAAGTCATTAAAGAGTATCTATAAGGCAGCAAAATAAACTTGTGACTGATATTAAATAGTCATTTCAGAATTGGTGCAATAGGTAGTGCCATCACATTTCAACAAAAAAAGTAGCTCATTTACAGGAAAAGATAACATTATATGCATAGAAGAAAAATACTTATAGGTGTGATTATTATGCAGCCATCACTACAATTTCTTGGTAGCACATAATTTAAATTGTGACAAAATTAACAACATGCTGTAGTAAGCAATAACATTTATCAATTAAATTTCTAGCCCAATTTAATACTCATTCATGCTTAGATAAATAGATGATCCTCAGCTATCCAAAGAATAATAATTTCTGAGTTAACACCCTTCCCAGTGAGTAGACATCTCTGCCAGCCTTTACATTACCCCCAAGCAGAAGGTCAGCTATCACACCTGAAAACAAAAATTGCTACATTAGCGTTGACACAATCTATTTGAGGGCTAAGTGATGATGGCAGGTGAGAATTAATGGCGCTCGGCAATAGATTTCCCAGAGAATCCCACTCCCTGTAGAGCAAGCTTTCTTTGGTTTTATCAAATAAATTACTTCCTCATCCATGAGCCCACAGTACAGCATGAGAGACAAGCATGCCAGTGGAAATCAGCAACAGCAGAAACACAGTATTAATTGAGTGCTGTCAAACATCTGGATTTAATGGCACCAGTGCAAGCATTTAAAGGCTGTTAGTAGCCCATAAGTCTTCCCATTTCCCAGAGGTGTTTCAAACACTGCAGACTCCACTCTTAGCTGATAACAGAGACACTGATCACTCAAGCTTTGTGACCTGCAACAAAACTGCCTTACTGAGACACCTATTGTCCCTCTAAAATTGCCATAAACAGTACATGTCGCCTTGGAGATCCGTCCACTTTCAGGACCCTCACATCATTCCTCACACTCGAAAGTGTAACTACTTTGTATAATTACTTACCAGTGAGTTGGAAGACATTACTAAGGTACCTTGGTCAGACTTTTACTACTCTGTAAGGGTGAATTTATCTTTTTTATTTTGCACAGTGCAGGTTTCATACCAGCAACACTGAACAAAAAAGATTATCTGAATCAGATGTTTTATTGTGTTATTGCTGAGTTTTTATAATTAACCAATTGAACAGGTTCTGCACCAAAATAATACGTTATTTTCCTAGCTATAATAAGATTTTTTTATGATTAAAAAAGGAATATATATCAATATAGATACAGAGATTTAGGGATCTAAATAATATTTATTCAGTCCTGTATATGGAAGTCGTATCTTTCATAGATTTTGGCAGAGTAAGGAAGATTACAAAAAACTGCAGGGCAAACTTTTGAAGAGATTAAGAGAATTCATCTAAGTTTAATCAGGATTTGCCAGAATAATATTTGATATATAAATAATTCAAGTTCAAAAAATATGCCAGAAATTTGCATTCTGTTTCCGTGTAAGAAGACAACACATCATTCATGCCTCATATATCTTCCCTTGTTTTAGTACTGCTATAGCTATGAATAAGACCATAAGATAATATTATGCATTTAGAAGGGTAACCAATACTAGTAATATTTCAAAGTCAGAAATTTTTCCTCCTTCTGCACAGAGGTCCAGCTGCTCAGCAGAAGATATTTTGTAAAGTTAAAAAAGAATACCATATCACATATTGGTAAAAAACCAAGCTTTAAATTTATTCAAGATTTCCTCACAGAAAATAAATAGGTTTTTATTTCTCAAACATATATGAAACGAACACTCTGATTGACTGTGTAGCAATACAATTTATCAGTAACTGTAATGATACAAATTACTCCACCAAGCCATTTCAGTCATTCTAACTAAGAAGGATTTCTGCTGAAATATCAAAATAGTTATGAAGAACCACAACATAAGAATAGTTTGCATATAATTAGTAAATCAAATGGAACTGCATTGGAGACAGAACAGGAAAGCAGTTGTCTACTGATTCAATAAACTGCATTTGTCATTCTCAATTTGTTTTACATTTGGATTTTAATTACAAATCAAATACTTAATCTAAGCTGAAACCAGATAATTCAATTTATGCCAGGTATGTGTTTCCAGAAAGTAATCAGTCTGGAAGGGCACACAGGAAGGGCTAATGCAGCTGCCCAGACACAGCTGCCATGCCCGTGCCAGATGCAGGCTGTGCCCTGCTCTCAGAACCCCTGTGGGAAGTGCAACCAGGTGGAGGAACTCCTTCCTAAGTGGCAGAGCTTTGGGAGGAACAGAATAGGTTGATGCCCACAGCTCTGTGTTGGGGCTAGTCCTGTTTAATATCTTTATCTATGTTCTGTACAAGGTGACTGAGTGCACCCTCAGTCAGTTTGGAGATGACAACAAGTTAGGTGAGAGTGTTGATCTGCTGAAGGGCAGGAAGGCTCAGAAGAAGGATCTGGACAGGCTGGATCAATAGGTTGAGGCCAATTGGATGAGGTTCAACAAGACCAAGTGCTGGATTCGGCACCTGGGTCACAACAATCCCACACAATGGGGCAGGGAAGCTGGAAAGCTACCTGGTGGAAAAGGACCTGGGGGTGCTGGTCGGCAGCAGCGGAACATGAGTCAGTGTGGACCAGGTGGCCAAGAATCCTGGATTGTATCAGAAATAGTGTGGCCAGCAGGACTAGGGAGGGAATCATACTCCTGTTCTCAGCACTTTGAGGCCATGTTTCGAAACCCGTCTTCAGTTCCGGGCCCCTCACTGCAAGAAGGACACAGAGATGCTGGAGCGTGTCTGGAGAAGGGCGACAGAGCTGGCAAAGGGTCTGGAGCACAAAGCTTATGAGGAACAGCTGAGGGAGTTGGAGGTGTTTAGCTTGCAGCAAAGGAGGTTGAGGGCAGACCTTTTTGCTCTTTTTAAGTACCTGAAAGGAGGTTGTAATGAGGTGAAAATCAGTCTCTTCTCCTTACGGACATGCGACATGGCCAGAGGAAATGGCCTCAAGTTGTGCCAGGGGAAGTTTAGATTTGATAACAGGAAAAATTTCTTCATGGGAAAGATTGTCAAGCATTGGTACAGGCTCCCAGGGAAGTGGTTGAGTCCCCAGTCCTGGAGGTTTTTAAAAGATGTGTGGATGCGGCACTCAAGGACGTGGTTTAGAGGTGGACTTGGCAGTGCTGGGTTAATAGTTGGACTCAAGATCTTTTGAAACCTAAACAATGCTATGGGCCTTTGATAACTTCTTTAAATATATGGAAACCACTGAGAAAGTAAATGCAATCAAAATAAAATACCCATACAGAGCCGTATATATAATGACACGTGCTTAATACAACAAACATTAAAATCAGAATTTAAGAACTAAAAATTGTGGGTATTATTGATTTTTTTTTTCTTGTTCCCTGACAGCTAAGCAATTACTCAGAGAAGACACACTACATGCACACAATCTTACATAGTATCCTGTGCAGTAAAGATTAGTAATTGAAAATAAAAAACTCACCATGTTGTTGAATGCTACAGTGGTCAGGCAGTTCAGGATGAATAAATTCTTGTAATAGAAGAATATCGGGATGCAGCAATTATTTTCTGTTTTCTCAGATACTCAGGCTATTGACATGTCAACAAGAGGTCAATGCACTACCCAAACAGTCTCAAGGTATTAATTTGTCTAAACCTAAACCAGATGCTCTCTCAAATAAGGTAATTCCTGAAACTATGTATGCCCTGTTACATCTCGTGCATCATGCTTTCCCCACAGCACAGGCTTCTTTGCTTATTGTTGCTCTAAGACACTAACGCTTGTCATGACATGGAAAGAAATCTGACTGGTGTCAGCAAATATCAAAGAGTCAAAGCCAGATCAGAAATCTTGCTGCAGGACAAAGTTCATCCTTGTTACAAATTTCCACTAAGGATGATCCTACATTGGTCCAATGGCATCTGCACGGAAGTGCTGGGTTTAGTATCACACCCTGCTTATTTTCTGTGAATTAAAATACCTGCATCCCCTACAAAGCTGCTTAGATATATCCCTCTTATATGGGATTGCTTCTGATCTTATATCTAAGAAGCTCTGTAGTTCAAGTCTCATTTTGACGCAGTGGGGATATGTCTTTCTTGATGTCATACTGCCTTCATGCTGCCTTCAGTCCTGCCTAACATTATTTTGCTTTTGGACAGAGTCCACATTGTATATGAAAGAAAATATGTTTTGACCTAATCAGTCCATTTTGTACCTCGTGGAACAGCTGTGTTCCATGAGGAGATGGAACATATGTCTTCAAGGAGATGAGGCAACACACTTTCTGAGTTACACTTTCAAATTGAATAGATAGATAGAAAAATTACATTTATTTGTTATTTTTACAAAATGCTTGGGGAAACTAGTTATACACATATGCATAAACATGCATATATCATGTAACATGAAGAAATGGGATATAACAATTACATTCTGTGCAAGTATTTCTCAAACTCATTTGACCAAATCAAGAAGTGAACTTAGTATATCAGAAAGCAGTGTAACTCAATTTTTACTGTGTTAAAAACCTAATTTTAGTAAGGTCTACCCATCATAAAGCAGTGCACCCTCCAGACCAGAGGGCATTTTCATGCAGTGCTCTGAAGCTAAAAACATAGCAGCCTCATAGGAAAGCATGACACTTCTCTGAGGCACAGAAGCAAATTAGAGTATATCATTTGAATAGCTACATTATGAAGCTATTGATGTTAACAAGGCCATATATTACTTTTTGGATCACTTATGCGACATTGTTACTTGCTCACTTACAGAAACCAAAAATCCCAATCTGCTAACATTGTACTTTCTTTTCTCACTCATTAACAAAAAAGAATCCAATTTTGGACACTGGGCACCTTTACCTCAAGTACCTGCCTAGATTCTTGATCTTCAAAATATGATGTATTTTAAAGTTAGCTTAATTTTAATTTTTCTTCCCTCCTTGGATATCACAATAAATGCTCTTTCTTTTGAACTTCAATAAGCTCCGCAAAGAAGACACACAGCAGCTGCTGTCAGTGATTTGTCTAAAACACATATTACTTTATCCCACTGTTGGACTTGATAGATCACATGGAACATCTACATGATAAAGATGAGAAATGCAGCAATCTCATCTATATAATTTGTATTCTGGTAATATGTATTTCGTAAAGATGACAAATAGGTTTTATATACCGATACAGCCTGAACAGTATTATAACCCTCTTGTCTTATTGATGTCTCGGATAAACAGATTTCCAAAATATCTATGCAAGATCAACCACTATATAAACATTTATTTTTGTATTTTATATTCAACTCAGTTCACTTTTATACAAATTATGTCCATTTATATTCTGAGTTCGTAACACTGGGCTGACATAGGACTGTTTTCTTATACAACACAAGGTAAGTTTAAAAGACTGTTAAGAGGGACACACAAGTTCTAACATTAAGTGTTAATAAGCGTAAGCAGACTACTTATTTTTATACATTAATTGTTTCCATGTTGTTAAAAAAAAATAGAGTAAAGAAAAAGCCCCAAACCCTCAATATTCTAGGTTACTACTCTGTACTTAGATAGTGTTTATCAGATGGAATTTGGATTTCTGGAGTCTCATAAAACTCAGCTGTGTGAGTAAGCAAAACTCAGGATAGAATTCGGCTCTGGTTCAAGGAATACAGTGATCTTTCTCACTCATGGGTGAGCTTTACTTTGCTCTCTGTGATCATCCTATTGCAGATAATAGATCTTAAAAGTAATACTAGAACATTGGCTTGCAAGTAATACTTGTACTGATAACAGATCCAGTTTATAGGACAGATGTATTCTAGCCACGCAGACCCTGAGAAGTGAAGCGTAAAAAAGAAAGAAAATGGATCATTTCTACAGTCAGAACTGCAGTGTCCAGTGACAGCAAAATTACTGCTTGTACTGGTGCGTGACTGGATGCTTAACACATTGATATAGCCTCTAATTCAACATAACTCTCACAGAGGTAACATTGAGCCATCCAGACACACTCATCTAAGATCCAAGTTTTCCTGGTGAGAGACAAAGGTCTGAAGTGAATTCTTTATACAGACAATACTATAGAAAACCAAAAAAATGCTCAGCTAATATATCTACCTAGTCATATTTCAGGACCTCCTCTGGTCAACGTGCCCAGATCACAGAGCAGGTCCTGAAATATGACCGACCATTTCTACTTTGGCAATAAAATCAGTTGCTGAAAGCCCAAGAGACACAGAGCTGTTTCTTAGGTGCCATATTCATGCCATCTCTGCACACAGGCCTGGTCTTTTCCCTACCAGCAGCAAAATGGAGGCGAAATAATATTCTACTGCAACACGAGTGAATCACAGTCATCTTATTGAACAGGAAGGGTGTTAAGTACTTCAGCAGCAATGTCAAGTAGCTCCTATTAGATCAGAACACTTTTTTACTGCTCTCACATACAAATAAACAAACACACTGACTCTGTGAATAAAAGAGGCAACTGGGACAGTGGAGCCTAGCCTGCTGTGTAACATTACAGAAAATGTCTGATACTTCTTCACAGTGCCTTCCGTCAAGTCCCACTTCTGAATCAGATGCTGCACACTGCTTTGAGCTCTGCTCCATTTCTAGAGGAACCCAAAAGATCTTGGAGAATTTAATGAGTACATTTCAGGGATGTTTGAGCATCTAATTCCCTAAATTGCTTCAGCAGTCCTAGACTTAATTCCAAATGAAATATTTTAAGTTACAAGAATTCACAACAGTGCTTGGTAAATTGTTCCAATGTGTATTTACTTCTGTTTAAAAATATGCACTTTGTTTCCATTTTGAGGTTTAACTTCCATGTACTGGATCTTTTTTGTCATACTTGTGAGTCTCAGAAGTTCAATATTTTGTTGCCATCCACAGAGAGAAAAGTTTTCCGACTCCACCCCCTCTCCCAATATTGATCAAGCCAGCCATTATTTTTAGTCTCATTTGAACCAATCTTGTGGTTTCTCCCAAAGTCTCTCCAATTTTCAACAACTTCTTCAAGCATGAGTACCTTAACCCAGTATTTGCTGCAGTGGCCATATTTAGAAAAGAAAGGTGGCCTTCATGTATTAATAAGCCTGAGTAGTGCCTTAACCTGCCACCTGCAGAATCCTATTACAGTTGGTAATGTACCATGTATCATGCCCAGTTTCAAACCACGACACCCTCAAAAACCTTTTCAGAATTTTGATTTATGGGATCACATCCCTATTTTGGGATATTTATTCCTTTATTCTGGTACTGTCTAATTCTTAACCAAAACATTTTTTTATCTTTATATCAATACAGGACATACAGAATGATACTTTACATACAAATTCACCCAAAACATTTAAGTAACTTATCATCCTCAGTATTTATCAATTCACCAATTTCTGAACTATTATCAGACTTCACTTTGGATGACTTTATATTTTTTTTTCACTCCTTAAAATTGTCCTGATTTTCAGGATTTGCAAGATCTGAATTTTAGTTGTTGAAATAACTTCCTAGGCAGCTTATAAAAATGAGGTGCAAATTATTTCATTGTGCTGATTTTGTAACTGAGATATTTCTCCTAATTTCTAAAATAATAACAATGTGATGAAATTTCTAGCCTACTTAAACTTCATCAATGTGCTCAGATAAATTCATGCTTTAAGAGCAAGGGCATTTCGGAAAGCTTCAATAATATGCATGCTTATACATTTTGTTCTTGATGAATGATAGCTTTTTAAACTGTTGGAACCTTTTCCTTTGGTCTTAAGAACACAATCAATGCACCTAAACATGACTGTGGTCTCTCTCAAGCATACAAGTCCAGAATACTAGAATTCTTTTCCATGGCCCAGCTGTGACACACTACTATACTGTCCCTTCCCCAAATCATTAGACAGCTTTTTAAAACTGTGTCTGCAGCATGCAGAATGTAGCTGAAAGAACTGGCAAGAAAAAGGAGTAAAACAAAAGGTAAGTAGAAACTATACAATGGAAATAAAACAGATAGTATCAACAGTTTAAAACAATAGTCATATGGCAGAGTTTCATATAAAATAAAGCTTTCAGAAGACCATAATTTTGTATTACCTATGAGTTGGAAGAGGCTACTAATGTACCTTGGCCACACTTCCACTATCCAGTAAGGACAAATTTATCCTTTTATTTTGCACAGTGCCAGTTCCAACCCTGCAACACTGAACTAAGAGGATTATCTGAATCATATTTTTTTATTACGTTTTTGTTGTAGCTGTTATAGTCATATAAAAATACAAAGGAAGACCATATAAGGACAGACGTGCTTCCTGTAACCTTCCCAGTGTGAGGATAAATGTGCAGTCCCTGATTGCATAAAGCCATCAGGAGATGGTGAGATACTTATCATTGTGCCTGTGTCTACTTACGGTGTGCACTGCAAACCAAAGAAAGGTATCCTTCCCTGCATCGGCAGCCGGAAACGGTGACTGATAGGTAAAGCTCTGTAAAGGGAAGGCCCGGTAAAATCATGGCTCTGGCCTAAGTAGAAATGGACTGTGGGAGAGTAACTCAGCTAGAATAGAGGAAGTGAGGAATGCTGTGTGAATGCCTCGTGGCCGCACTGCGGTGTATGGTGGTTGGTTAAATTGGGTTTGTTGTGCGTTGGAATTATGTAAACTAACAACCGACTAACGGCACAAAAAGGCCGAGTTTTTTGCAGATAAAGTTCCTCCTTTGCACCTGCCTGGGGACTCCTCACTGCTCCCTAGCATGACATAAAACCAGTGCCAGTTCCACACATTGGTTTGTTTCTAACACAAGTAAATTATTTCAGGGATATGATTGTATACCAAGGGAGGAAATTTGATTTCCCACCGTGCCCAACTTGAATTTTTTACTGGAACAGAATGATGGCAATACAAGAAATATTCAATTTCTCAGAGTTAATGGTGTCATTACTTTTTGTCCCACCATAAAAGCTTCTTACAGGCATCCACTTCCAGTAGTGTGCAAGTCCAAAAATAGCCATTCTGTGTGAATTCAAAGGCTCATTGAGCCACGGGCATAAACCACAGTGGCAGTAGATGCCTAAAGAAAAGTATGGAAAAGCATAAGAAGGTTGAATAATTCTGGTATTTCCTGAGCTAGGATTGACCTCTTCTGAGAGACCTTAAAAGAATGCTACCTATACTGTCCTTGCCTCAGGGATGTCACTCAACAGTCAAGCTCTCACATGCAGCTCTATTTTGGCTGTGACTTTCACTCAAGGAAAAGAAAGTCACAAGGACAGGTATTTTAAAATTAAAGGATCATTTAGCATTCCATTGGATTAATAGGAGGAGGTGGAATAAACAAAGAGGAACAAGATGCTTAAGAATTTACTCTCACTTCTTCACCCATCTTCTACAATGTCATATTTATCAAGGCAATGGCACGTTGGCTAGGAATCAGGCAATGATATCTTGAAGTTGCTTTATCTCTCTTTTCCTGAGACTATTCATCTGAGTTTATCAACCTGCTTACTTTGTTATTTAAACACTATGAAACAGATAAATTAGTATTTTAAACAAAAAGTTATTTAAAAATAAATAAAAGATTTTGTTTAGTACCTTGACATTGTTTATATTAAAGCATAAACAGGGACAATTTTTTATTATTCTCTGTAAATCCTGCAGGTGTAATGTAGTAATGCTTTAAAGACTGTAAAAATATTACTGTTCTGAAGGTTACAAAATTCCTCTATTTTTACAGAAGTTAAGGCCAACTGTAGGAAATAGAGTCTTCTGGGAAGTTGGGTCAATTTCCTCCACCAATAGCCTATCTTCCACCAAAAAGAAAGGTTAGTCTACATGTCCCAGGAAGAAGGACCACCCCTTTGTCTAGAATTCAGTCAATAAATATCTAGATGACACCAACTGCAAAAAGCAGGAGATCAAAGACCCATTTCTGAAATAAATTTTGATACAGAATTGGTTATAGCTGTGGGAAATTATGTTCTATTTCTGCTAGCTGTGATGAAGTGACTTTTTTTTTCAGACAGATGCAGAAAAAAATGTCTGTGTCCTTAGCTATATCAAATATCAACCTTTCTCTTTTAATTTTTCTTTTTTTTCCTCCAACTTATATATTTAACTCATATAAGCAGATGCATGAAAATTTTTTATTACTCGGAGGTAAGCCTCTATAGTTTTTAGTTCTTAATGATTGTTTCCTTACTTACAATAGTAATGAAGCTTTTGATTCAATATTTGACTCTGTATCCCAGCACCTCTCTATCTGCAGTTTTTGAGCTTTTCTTCACATTTATAATAGGTGTTGGAACTTAATGATCTTTAAGGTCCTTTTCAACCAAAGCCATTCTGTGATTCTATGGTTCTATGTCTCCATTTTCCCTTATACCTACATAGATAATTTGTCAGACTTATTATTGTTGTCACTAAGGTACTCAGTGCCCAGGAGATTTCAGTATCCATCTCATCCCAAAACGTTATGGATATTGCCTGGACTCCCACCTTGTTCTGGATGCAAAAATGCTTAAAAGAGTTGTCCCTACCTTTAATTTTGATGCTTGGTTTTCCCATAAGTAGAGAAGGAAGTAGAAACATATAAAATCTTAATTTTGATTTGAAATGTCTTGTTTTATCTAATAGACAGACATATCACTTGTCTATCTCACGGTCAGTTTACTTTCTTTTCTTTCATCTCTGAGCTTTCTACAACTGCTCAGGGAATTGCTATTAAGCTAAAATAAGAAGTCCTGTCTGAATTTTCCTTTAAAATACCTCAAGCAAGTCACAATCAGTTTTTTTCAATTTGCACTAGAAATCTGTTTTTTTTCTTTATATTTGATTGCAGTGCCTTTGCCTCATCCAAGCTTTTCTGCCTTCTCAGTGTACTTTACCTGAGGCAATTTTCTAATTTTTCTCATTACATCTGTTACTTTCACACCAGGATTATTAGCAAAATACCTTATGCTTCCCCTTGTACTCCGTCAAAGATCATCACATTTTTTAACTGGAAATTTTTTCTCTTTGTCTTGTGCCCTTTTCCCCTAAGGAATAATATTTTACAAAGCCGGAGACTTCCGCATACTTAGATCGTACAAAACATCCGCTATCCTGTCTCCCAATAAGACAAGAGGACCTTAAGGTTTAAATTACTTCCATACATTCTCACTGTAGAAGATCAATTATGTTCCTTTTGTTTGGTCTCATTAAAGTTCAATTTCATCCACATCCCTAACACATTTCGTATAGATTCTCTTTATCTGACTTTTTCAAAGCCTAGTCATCTTCTCCCTGATGATAAACATGCCTTGATTTAATGGCATCTTTAAGTTCTGTCTGCATTTCCCTTGAAGAAAATTCACAACAAATTATATTAACAGAATCACAGAATATTCTGAGTTGGAAGGGACCCACAAGGGCCATTGAGTCCAATTCCTAAGTGATATTGTCAATATATTCCTGATGAAAATAAGTGGACCACACCCTGTTCTTTCTAATAAATGTATCACTAATCAAAATATCTTCTTCAATGACATTATGTTTTCCTTTTTTTTCCTTCGTTAAGAGATTTTTTTTCTGCCCCTACCTTGCATCCTTTTGCCCTTTGCAAATGTTCCCTTTACAGAAGGACTGCTAGGAAGCTTCACAGGAGGATCTATATCTTAGGTTTTGTCATTTTGTACATTCAGCTTATGCTAAAATGAATGTTGGGGATTT
Source organism: Aphelocoma coerulescens (assembly GCF_041296385.1). Lineage (NCBI taxonomy): Eukaryota > Metazoa > Chordata > Aves > Passeriformes > Corvidae > Aphelocoma > Aphelocoma coerulescens. Next base: position 117,023,574 of record NC_091015.1, on the reverse strand, counting down.
TTTTTGTGTGTGTAGTTCTAACAGTGTATTTACAATAAGAAAATCAGTTCCTTCTGCATTTTCCAATACAGTCCTCTGTATTGAAAAAGTTCCATTACACCTTCTTCTCCCAACACTCAGTGAAAAAAAAATCTCCATTCCAAGTAGTGATGCCTTTGCTTCTTGTGAATATGCAGGGTTTAAATATCAGGAGTGTGTGTGTTAGTACAGATCTACAAATACCCTATCCAAAATATTAAATACTGTAGGTGCCCAGAGTGCTGAGAATATTTCTCTACCTGTTTTTAAGGGTTCTTACCCCCCTGAACAACACTGTTTTAGCCTCCAACCTTGGAAAAAATTACCAGCAGTCAGACAAGAACTAGAAAATGCATTGGTGTGAATTAGGTGATAGACTACTATGTAAGATTGTCACAGGGTGAAAAATTTAGAGGTTTTGGGCTTCTCTTTGTAGTAAATAGATAAGAGTAAAAAATGTCAAAATGGAGGATTGTTGTTGTTCTCTAAACCTTCTTCTCCTTCTTCTACTACTCCATGTTCTGCAGTAAAAGTAGTTTGGATTGATTGGATAGAAAATTCCACAGTTCCTGCCCATGTTACTGAATAATTGGTAGGAAAGTGAAAATAATGTACGTTTTTAGTAACTATTGGTTAAAATATATTTAGAAGCTGTGTAAATCTTGATAAAGAGTCAGAAGACACTCTCACTCCTGCTTTTCTGTGCTCTATGCTGTACCTGGGTCACACTAGTGGCTCTGTTCCTCTGATAAGACTTAATAAACAACTCTCTGGAAGCATTGAAACTCAAGGAAAAGTCTTGGTATATCTTTGAAACTCCTTGCAAGGACTTTCAGCAAATTCTGTCTCATCAGGAGGGATTTGATTTACAGCATGGTACAGTGTCAAATACTTTATCCAAATTACTAAATACCCTATCCAAAACTGGATGGATCCACTGCATAGGTGGACCCCATAAAACACCAAAAGAATAATCAAATTTAATCATATAACCAAATGAAAAGGTTTCTTCTCATCATTAAAAAAGGGAAACCTATATGCAGGTGAACTTCAAATAAAAGTATAGGCAAAAAAATGGGACATGGCATTGCTGGAAAGCATCTGTCATGATGCATCTGAACTGACAACATGTATTTTGGCATTTACTAATTTTTGCGGAGGTCATTGCAGAGCTGTAATAATGTTCTTACTGCATCATTCTTATTTCCTCAATGCTTCAAAAAGACCCATGGCCAAATACAGGTGCATAGAAGTGCACAGGTACAAAAGCCAAAGCTGAGAAGAGCTGTAAGAAGCTGAACACTGGGAATGCTGGAGATAACCATTTTACCTAAGCTACCAGGAGCTGAGAGGATAGGGTGGGGTTTTTTTGTTGTGTATGATAATGCATATGAATATAGGTAAGTGATAAGCAAATGCCTTACTGTGAAAAAAAAATTCCTAAATTAAAAATCCAACTTTTACTTGGGAAGAATACACCACTGCAAACCTTATGTCACCTTTTCAATAAAGTTTTAGAATTCTACAGAAGGCAAAACTGAGGAAAAGTTAGCTGATCTAATTATTTCACATTGTCAGAAGATACACACTAGTTCCAAGTCCTATTCTGCAAAGAAAATTTACCACTTTTTGTGGTGTGTATGTGCCTTAGAAAGATATACTTGCAATGCATAAATACATATATGTATACTATATATATATAACATGCAGAATCATCTATCTATCTATCTATCTATCTATCTATCTATCTATCTATCTATCTATCTATCTATCTGTCTATCTATCCATCCATCCATCCATCCATCCATCCATCCATCCATCCATCTATCCATCTATTTATCTATCTATCTATCTATCTATCTATCTATCTATCTATCTACCTCTTGTATTATAAATCATCATGAGTACGGTTTTATGGCTATGGAAATGTTTCAGCACTCTGCTATTTTCTCCTCTTAAAATAAATTTACTAAAATACAAAGTGATTTTTACTGCTGTATAATTAGATAACATTCTCATTTTAAGGAATTATATCTTTTAAGGGAGGTATACATTGAAATTTTTTGTGCCAATGGAAAACAATGAAAAAGGGTCACTTTGGAGTGACACAAAGAGTATTCCTGAGATGTAAAACATTTCATTCAGTATCTTAAACTCATACTCCAAACAGGGAAATTTACAAATTGAAGTACAGTATCATACCTAACTAACCTAAAATACCCATAACCAATCATATGATTAACATATTAATTTAATAATACAACTAAATTGCTTGTAACTGAACTGTAATGAGTCAAATATATCATAGTTTAAGAGTTACTTTTAAAATCATATCAAATGACAAGCAGAATGACCACCATTTTGAAGAGATATAAAAAAATCTCCCTATTTCTAGTGCATGTATGCGTAAGCCTGCCATGTGGTAATAAAGAAACAGAATATGGAACTGATTTTAATTTTTCTCAGTATGATTAGCCCTGGGAAATACCAATAGTTCACTATATGTAGTGAACTCTTTTACTGCTATTGCATTTGTGTTCCAGAGACTAGAGGTCAGCTTATCTTCAGTAGGTCCTATTAGATCAGCTCTTAGTGTAAAAAGGAACCCCAAAACAAACAGAAAAAAGCAAGTAAAAATATCTGTGGAAACTGTGGAAAAGGAAGTTCTTTCCCCAGCAGATATTTTCCAGTCCATTTCAATGTTGCTTCCAACATGCTGCAACCCCTTGCCATGCTTGTCTTCTGTACTTCATTTTTCCCTCTGATCTCCCCCTTTTGTTATATTCCTCTAGGCCAAATCAATTCTTCCTCTTCCATTCTCTACACTCCCTCCACATCTCTGGTACATCTAGCTCTATGGGGCTATACTCAACATTTAAGTTTATATGCTACATTTTTATGTTCATGTCGGACTTGTGAAAATCATCCACGACAACTTTTGAAGACACCCAGCATTAACAGAGTCCTCAGCCAGTATCACTAGGTAAGTACAAAGATGGGTTATCATATGTTTAATTTTCTAGGCTACCTTCATTTCCATTAAAGCAGTTGAGAGTTTGCAATCATTTGGCTCCCTGCCTTTGCAGGAGGCAAATCTGGAGATAAATGAATAAAAGAAATGCAGAGAGAGATCAAGGAGAATGATCAGAGAATGAGAGGAAAGGACTCACCTCCTTTAGTCAGTTTTCCATTTTAGTTGTTTCAATAATTAAAGAGGGAAGAGACTTTTTGCACACTCTTTAATTCAGATGTCAGTTCCAGTAATTGATGCTTGACTGTCCTGAAACAGAATCAAAGTGTAGGAGTTAAAACTACTAGCCTGAAACAAGACAAAATTATTAACATGGCAAGGCTCTATGAATTCATTAAAAATCACAGCAATGTTGAGATGTTTTATGATAGTGTTCCATGGCAAGGTTTTCACATGGTTCCACACCCTCCTTCTGGCAACAAAAAAGAAGAATATTTTGATTGTATAATGCTGCATTTGTGGTGCCATCTCAAACTTTCTACTCACCCTGCACAATGCATAAAGAGTTTGTTGGTTCTTTTACCACAAAATACAAAGACTAGTTACATGTGACTGTCTCACTAAATCTCTGCAAGCTCACCTCTCCCCCAGTCTCTCCCTTTCACAACCTTTTCTCACTCTACAAAAACACCATGGAATCCTGTTGCCTGTGTCTGGAAAAGCAGAGGAGAATGGTGAGAAAACCTGAACCACATAGCTGTATACACAGTGCTTCCCCCATCAGCATTCAGTGGGTAGTGGACAAAATTGGAATGGCAAGTCACTGCACATTAAAATATATTACTTAAAAAAATTACATAAACTGAAAATACTTATTTATAAGCCATTTTCTCTCTCTTGTAAGGCAAATGATATACATGTTTTTCCCTCTTATTTCTCCAGTACTACTTACTGAGGCTAACAGAAATAATTGTCGTTCCTCTGTGTTCTATATTTGTTCTCTATGAGTCATCTCACTATTTCAAGTTTTGTTTCTCATCACCTAAAGGTCTAGCCTATTTTATTCTGTCTTTTTTCATGTGAACAATTTGAAAGTACAAACCAGAATGAGCGTGAATATTTTGTCTTGTAAATGCAGTTAACATCTCAAATCAAACTTTTACTGTAGAGCATATTAAAAGAAAAAAGATTTACAGCTAAGGGTGCTTTGATACTAACTTTGGACTATACTGAAGATTTTTCACTACAGTAAGTTGTTTGATGTGTTCTTAAGTTATTTCAATCTCTTGATGCTCCTTCAAAGAAATACCTTTGTACACCACAGTTAACTATTGGGGGTTAGTTGTCAGAAAAATCAAGCAAAAATTTTCAGAGCAAAAGTAACCTGAAAATACTACAAACTCAAGCTTATAAAACTAGAAGAGACCAACCCAATCAGAGTCTGATGTCCCACTTCCCATAGGCTAGAAAACTTCCATAAATGAATTCCTTTGGAAGCAGGATGCACAGCTTAGTAAAACATCAAGTTTTGGATTGAAATTCTTTCAAGTAACAACAAAGAGGACAGGAGCAGCTTCTGTACACAAGAGGCGATTATTCCTGGGAATTCCTTGACCTCTAAAGCAGTCAAACAGATGACAACTGCAGCCTCCTCTTTGTTACTGTCTTTGTATTCACTGCGAGTCCCGTTTCCAAGATAAACTAAATTCTGACACTGGTTCAGAGTCTCTGACATTACTGTCAGGATAGAAACACACTCCACTAGTACTCCAATGACAGCACTTTGTGTAGAGCTGGCTTTGAGGGCCTGCCTCTCCCTTGAGGTACATAGCTATCTTTAGTGTATTTATTTTTAATTCTAAAACTAAATTTCCAGTTCTTTCTCTACAGTTGGTTTTTCTTGGTTGGTTGTGCAGGTTTTTTTGTCAGAAGTGGGAGAAAAAATATGCTCAAAGTAGGAAAATGAGATGATAAAACTATCAGATTGGCAGTGGGATCAAGAGAGAGGTACAGAACCAGAAACAGCTTTAAAATTATTTCAGAAATGCATAGATTTCCTGTTGACAGGATCTCTTTTGAGGCAGGCTTTCATTTGCCTACAATATTGACTACACCGTAAGCATCTCAGATTTTCCATAAGAGTATAAAATTGACAGAGTATATTTAATTGTAACTAGTAAACTGGATTGATTTTTTTTAATAACATCTCCTTAGGGAGCTTAAAAACATAAATCTCGGAAGGAATGAATCCTCCAGGTCTTTAGGAGGAGCCTTGAGTTGTAAGGACTTCTCTGAACTCATTGAAACGCCCATGCTTGAGGAATTGCTTGAGAACCTTGCTGAAGCTGGGATCAGATGGGTTTCTCTCAGCTGATAGAGTTCACTTGGAGAAGAGAAATTTTAACTTGTCAGATGTATTTAGTGATGACAGAGACACTGAAGGCAGGCAATGTAAAGGTATCACCTGCATCACACAAGTGTTAAGCACACCGTAATCCTCCACCTAAAGTGTGGAAAAGGTAAAATTTGGAAGTAACTTTCTGCAAACATTTAAGTATATATGACAGAGTTTTCAGAGATGGCCATGGACTAGAGTGCTTCAGATTCTGTAGAAACCCATGGTACTATCCATGTCAACAGCCCAACCTAAACCAACATTGACTTAATAGTTTTAAAATTTCTTTAATTCTTCTTCTGTTTTGCTTTTGGTCTTTCTTACTTGTGCATGTCTATGCATGCTAACCTTCTTTGACCACTTTCCCTATTTTTTATTTAATCAGAGAGGTACAACCAGAAAAGGTTCACAAAAAAGCAAGATGATGATGGAATGTACAGAATGACTTCTGCATGAGGGACAAATGAATAGGGTAACGGTATAAAAAGAGAGAAAATTAAATCATGGAAGATTCTGGAAATATAATGACTGGCATGGAGAGGATTAGTAAAGTTATTTCTTTCATTTTTTTTTTTTCCTCATTCTGCCCGATGCAAGAACCTTAGGGCATTAAATCAAGCTGGTTAAGTGTCACATCATAAAAAGAAAGAAAGCTGAACAAATAAACAAAGAGGGGTGGCCCTTTGTGCAATGTGCAGTTGTGCTGTGGAACTCCTGCCACAGGAGGTCATGGACATCAAATCATGCATTCAAGAGAAGTCAGGAATAGTGTGGGAAAATTAAATCCCCCCAATTTAGGTAACCAGAAATGTTTAGGAACATTCAACTCAGAAAGACCCAAAGTTCAAGACATCAGGAGGCTAAGAGAATATGTTTGCCATGTTCTTATATTTTTACTTTTGATCTCTGATGCATGAAACAGGGCATAGGACAAAAATAGTTTTGAGATTGATGCTAATTTTTATGTGTTTTTAGCTAGATTTTGTCAAAAAGAAACCTGGAAAAAGTGTGGCAAAGAACAGGAGCAAAGAATAACCCAGAACAGGTGCCTAGGGAGGCATCTGCACCCTGAGAGATACTGAACACTCAGTTGAACAAGACACTCAGCAAATTGATAACTGCCTATAATTCCTTACTAGGTAAATTATTCTGTGAAACTGTAAGTCTTAGAAACAGACTCTAATCACATCTGTACCATTCCTGTGCAAAACACAAATTCACAGTGTGACCATTATCATTAAACCAAATTTCAGTGAAGAAATGAAGGGCTATTCTTCAGGTGTTTTATTACATACTAAACCATTTGATTTCTCTTCTACATGATGCTTCTCTACACTTCTGGGGTTCTGCTTGTATGCATAATTTTTAATTAACAAGTACATAGTGTAAAGGAAATGGATGAAATGTTTACCTGTGCTTTTTTCCCACTATTTTTTTCACCACTTCTTGTATTTTTTAAAAGTAATTCACAGTGAAAGTGCATGAGTATCTATTTTTCTATACACAATATCAAGACACTGACCTACCTTAACAACACAAATCTGTTCCATTACAAAGGTTTACTTAGAGGGGCTTTATATGTACTGCACCCTTTCAATGAGGGTAAGCACCTGGGGTGACAAATGGCAGATAACCTCTGATGTTCAGAAGAGGCCTCTTTTAGATAATGATTTAGTGCATTTTAAGCCATTAGCATCAACAATTTTTTTACTTTTTAAGCACTGGGCAGGAACCTCATATATTTGCTTCCCAAATTATAGCAAAATAATAATAATTATGGAAATTAGGACTGCCTAGTAACTATAGGCAAATGAACTTCTAAAAATTTAATTACAACCACACTAGTGTAGTAGTAAGGGGAATACCATAAAGCTTAACAATGAGCAGAAAACTCAGTCTTCTTCCTATAAAGCCAAGGCTGCAATATTACACACATTTATTGCACCTCATTTGTAAAATTAAGAGTCTCCCTCAGACAATTAAAAATCATGCTGAGTGCTCAGCCACAGTAAATTACAAATATAATTAAGTAAATAATAAGAAAGCCCAAGTCCCCACTTAAATGCACTGCCAATTCAGCTAATCCAGGCACAGCAAATATTAATGCAATACTTCAATGTCTACAGCTCAGCTCCTGATCTACAGTAATAATAACATATTAAGATTTTGTTCATACTCAGAGCAAACCACTTATTTTCCCCAAGACAACTGGAGCACCAGGTTGCCAATAATAAGCTGCTCATATCTTCCATCATCCTGCTGGGGAAGGCATGCTGAGAAGATGAGAACTTTTAGCCTGATTGTATTTGCCACCAATTATAGAGATACAGTCTTCTGACTGTATTTCACTCTGAACTGAAAAGAAGCTAACCTGAAGGATTAAAATCAATGCCAGTTAAAGGGCTCTGCAAAGAGTGATTTTTAATTACGCTGCTTTAGGAAGTCACTAGACAATCACTACTGGCATTCCATTGTTTCTGCATTAAAAACACCAAAAAACTATATCTTGGAAAAACCTTCTGATTTTAGCAGCTGGCACACCAAAGAGAAAAAGTTTAAAATTCTGTATTAGCGATAAGTACTATGCAAGAAATGAAATGTGTCTAAAATTATGCTGACAGCACATGTCACTTGCCAAAAATGTACACTAGCATTGATATGAGCTGCTGTTTACAAGCTCACAGAGAAAGGATTAAATGCAATCTAATTAATTCAAACTTAAATATGTATTTATACCACTATACAGCAGTGTGTGAATGGCAGACATTTCACTGTCTCACCGCAGTTGTATTATTCTCAGCCCAACCTCATAAATATTAATGGCTTTTGAAACTGAGTTAGAAGTCTGCACATGAGATAAAGGAAAAATTCCAAGCATAGGCTTTCCCTAAACATCAATTCACAGGAGGAATAAAATATTCTCTATGAAATGTTCCTGCATCAGCACCAGTGGGAAGTTCTGCAGTCTATTCTAGTTGAAGGTAAATGGTTTTAATTTGCTCTTCATTGTAACTGAAAGAATCAGTAATATAAAGCCTTATATTTCCAAACCTGTTTCTTAATGAGGAGAAGCTTTCACAGCTCCTCACCTGACTGCCCCACTGTGAGATTTTTCATGCAATGTGCATGAAAGATTTGGCTCTAAAGCAGGCAGAAAACTACAAACAGAGGCAAATTAAAAAAAAAAAAAAAAATTTAAGTCCACAATTTTCTGTATCCACCACCACCCCAAGAATGCATTTTAAACAGAAATCGTTAAAAAACCTAAATTTAATAAAAATTTTTTATGTGTTTTGTTCCATTGGTCATGCCATTAACGCAGTTGAAACTGGGCTGATAATGCATGCATGCCAGTTTGTTAGCACACTAACAACAAGGAAGGAAGGAAGGAAGGAAGGAAGGAAGGAAGGAAGGAAGGAAGGAAGGAAGGAAGGAAGGAAGGAAGGAAGGAAGGAAGGAAGGAAGGAAGGAAGGAAGGAAGGAAGGAAGGAAGGAAGGAAGGAAGGAAACATGACAGAAAATTTTAGCCCATAATTATTATATATAAAATAATTTCAGTATGAAGCACTGTATAGACAGCCATGAATCCAATTCCACTTACCATTTGATACATATGTATAGAGACAAATATTTATTCACACCACATATATGATGGCAGTCTCTGCATTGCACCTGCATAGTCAAGTGAAATGCTACAAACAAATCAACTACAATCTTTTTCTCTCACATACTCTTACACATCCTATGAAATTTATGACTAAAATATCTGTACATCACAGAAGTGGTTGTAATACAACATAGGTTTAAAAACTTGTGTACCTCAAGTAACATTTCCAGAAATATGTAATAGTCCTTCCCAAATTACTCTGGTCTCCATATTTCTTACACAGCCTTTACATTGTATCAATTACCTTTTGGGAACACATATAGCACAAATATATCAGTAGCACTTCAAGAATTGCTGTGCTTTTAAACCACTCCAAGTTTTCATCTCTCTCTTCCCCAAAATAGCATAGCAGGCAGTAGAAGACAAACCCCAAGGTTTATTGTTTTTCCTGGTACACAGTGAAAAGTAGACAATTTCAGAGTACATCTTCCAGAACCTACATGTCCATTTTAAACATGTCCAGCTCATGTTTTTATTGCATGAAATCCTACTGCTGCAATCATCAAAATTCCCTTTGCTTTGAAATGCTGAAAAACTGCTTCCAGCCTAAATAGCAATCATGAGGCATTTGAGCAGTTTTTGATACTGAACACTTTAAAAAATGCCATCCAGCTGTTGCAGGAAGAAACTCTCAATTACACAGTTGGTTGAAAATGTGCCGCATAGTAAAGAACTCTACTTGTGCAGCACTATTAGGAATCTGCAAACTGGGGGATACTGTGATAATCTAATCATGCCTTTTCATAAAGGTTACATTTCTAGTAACACAAATCAATCTGTGTAACAGACCATCTGTCAAAATATTTAAGAGGACATTTATTTGTCTTTAATATATCCTGGTGAAAAAATGTCTCTTTCTCTCTTTTCCCTCATGTGGTCCATGTCCTTCCACACTTGCTTGGGAGCCAAAGCTAAACATCACTGTGTATGTATGACAGAGGCTTGCCCTGCAAGTTTCCATGGTTAAAACATCTGGCTAGGTAATGGTTTTCACATACAGTGCACAATTTTTTATGTTCAATCATCATCCATTCACTGTATTTAAAACTCAAACCTTCAAACCTCCTGAACAAGGCTCTGGATGTTACACGTGAAAAAAAGCTGTCAACAGAAAATTCATTACCTTTCCATCATGCTATACAGGGTGGTAAAATGAGGTAAGTTTACTCCTGTATGAATTCCCACCAAACTGAAGTGTCTTTGTTAGTCAAGGCACAGTAGGGATTATGTCCTGCACAGAGAAGCATTCCTTTTTTTGGTAGAGAAATTGCCTTTTTTTTTTTTTTAAATCAGTGTAAAACATGTATTTTTCTCTCTTGTCCGGCAGAAAAGAAAAGACCTAAGCAAATTCAAACTGCCTTGTCAACAGAGCTGATTCAGAAGTGTACAAAATAACTTTGTATGTCCTAGGCTTAAAATATGGCAAATATCAGTTCCTGATGAACATCTAAGCAAAGAATTACACTGTACACAATTTATCTTTATTATCTATGAATTATTAATTATTTTTTCTTAAAAAAAAAATTAACAGACAATACTGCCAGGTTGACCCTACAAATATTTTTCTCTTTATTTTGTGCTAATAAGCATAATTACAAGAAATATAAAGAAAATTTTATGGAATCATGAATGTGGTACATTAGCCCCAGGAGTTTGCTGCTGGCCTATTGCTGCTCACACTGGCTGCCAATATTGCTGTTGATTTGAACAGGAACATAGGTTGAAGAGCTTTTTAAAAAACCCACACAATATAATCAGGTTTATTACATCTAACTACACAAACACTGGTTTTCAATTATATTTTACTGTGACAAAATTGAAGAAAAATCACCTAATCAGGAGAATTTTTGTACAGTTTTTTTTGATTATAGACTTCACAGCATAGCAGTATGGGAGAGAATGTCAAAGAGAGAACACAACTCCTGTAACTGTGTGCTGTTTTTTGCTTAATTCATTTATTCACTGCTTGATTAGTTAGTTTGTGCAGTACTTAGGAAATGTAAAACAGTAATAAGTGCTAATTAATCATTTATATAACATTCAACTACAGCTGCAAATTGTACAAATATAACAAAAAATATGAACTGCATAATGGTGAAGCCTACGCTGCTGGTGAACTTCATTAGGGAAAACAGAAAGGGAAAGCAGTGACAGGCAGTGATCAGGGGGCTGCAGAAAGCCTGATCCACAGAGAGCGACAGAAGGAAGAGATGAGGTGAACGAGGGATACTAAAAGCACGGCCCAACTGCTTGTATTAAGGAGAACATATGGCAAAAAGAGGCAGAACTGCAAGGAAAAAATGACAATTTCATTGAATTGCAAATGAGAGGTAATAATTTCAACATCCACTGTGGCAGAATACTTCTAGGTGTTATTACAAGCTCTGGTGGATGCTGCCTTACACCAATTAATGAATGGAATCATTTGATGCAACCTGTAAGGCTAGAAATGAAAAGGTGCTCCTGATAATGCTTTCTGATGACCTAATGAACCTGCTCTAACTGGAACAGCAGTTTCTGCTGTCAGAACAACGTAAGAGCTGAGTGATAAAGAGGAGACAAAATTTATCACTTCTTCCAAGTCCAAAATCATGCATAAATGGATGAAGCAAATGGAACAGAGTACCTAGGGATGGAAAAAGAGCAGGAGAAAGCATCTAGTGTATGAAACATGCAGAAAGGACAGGGAGATTTGCCGCTCTAAGAATAAAACTGTTTTGAGTTCTATGAAAACATCCACAATGGATGAGTAGAAAAAAAAAAACCTGCATGTCATTTATGCCAAAAGTTAAACACCTGACAGTTAACAAGAAAGAAAGAATGTTAAGAGTATTCTGCAGATGAAAAGGAAATCCTTCCAAAATACTTCTGCCATGACTTTCAAAGTTATACAATGAGAAATAATGATAGTTTAAATGTACAACTAGATATTAAAAGGCAAAACTAACTAATGGGACAAAAGATGAAAAATGAAGTTAACATTCATCATCATAAGTAAGAATATTAACACTCTTAGATACTATCATTTCTATGATATCAGAAGTTTTCCATATGAGAAAAAAAGGAAGTTTCAATGCAACTTTATGAAGGAATGCATTTCTGTTTCTTGTTTTTTGATGGATTAATTTTCTTCAGCTTGCCAGTATATGCAAAACAGTCTGCAGAGATGATTTAATAGCACGACATATAAGGGTTTTTTCACATTCTTTAAATATAGAGAATGCTGAGAAATCTGATGGGTGTATATACTAAAAGATAAAGAAGCCAAAACCATCCTGCAATACCATTGTTAAACTCATCTAATAATGCCCAAAATGTCCATCAGAGTTTATCTGCAATTTTCAATTAATTTGCGCTGGCACATTATTAGCCCTTTTTATATTTCATTTTTCTGAGTATTCCTTTTCTTATTTTGGGGAATTACCATTGTTTAAATTTTTTATTATTTATGAAGTTCTCTTTAAGGTCCAGTTCGAAGGCAAGCAAGGCGAAACCTTTTTAGGTATTCTGTATTTTATATTGTTTACCATAATTAAGGCCAAGTATGCAAGAGTCAGAGTTTTATGATTCTGAAAGGCATTAAGAGCACTGTCTTTCCGTGGAGAATCTTAAAATGAGATGTAAATCAGAGTTCTAAATTAATGGTCATGGAATGTAGGAAAAATTAGTTAATAAGTTTTCACAAGAACAGGTGCTTTTTAGTGTCTCTGGGCTAGTCAACTTCACAGAAGTCCCACAGAATTCAGAAAATACCCCCAAGAGTTGAATCTTCATGACATGCTACAAAAACTTTTATTGTTTAAGCTTGTAATGACATGTTGGGTGATAAATTGTTCATGGTTCACATTCATAATGGAGACTATGTAACAAAACTGGCAGTATCCTAAGTATATCCATAGCATTTTTGACAGATCACTTGGGAAATTTTGCATAATGGCAAATAACAACCTTAGGATGGAAAATCATCCTCAGAATATCATCAGGTTGTTTCTTCAGATGGCTCTTGCTTTTTTCCATTTTTTAGTTAACCAACTACTGTGACAGAGAAATCAATTCTTGATATGAGAAAATTCCTTTCAACAAATTCTCTGAACAAGTAGAGGGTATTTTCTGTTTTCATTTCCCCAACTCTTACAAATATACTCCCTAACCCTCTCCTCTAGAGAAATTCTTCTATGTGGGACTTTGTTGCTATTGACTTTTCAAGTTCTCTTTTTGTTAACTCTGTGTCTTTAAACTCCTTCTATTTAAAATGCAGTAATATTTATAAAATAACATATTCAGTGATGGATAATTCAGAGATTTTTTTTAACATAAGCTCTTGAGGAAGTGATTAATAAATGCACTGGGAAAATAAGCAATTAATGTCTTTGGCACTGTCTTTATATAATGTTGGCTGAATGTCTGAATGTGTTCGCTTTGTTCCTTTGCGGTCTGAACTGTTGATTGGTAATATTGGCTTCTGGCTGCTACATTACAGAAGACATCAGTATAGAGATGCTTTCATTCTGGGTTACTGAATTCAAAATACCAGAACAATGCAGTATCTAAGTTATCCAGCACTTGAATTACTCTTTATTGTAGCAGCCACTTGTAATACAAACATCAAATGCGTAGATTTGCATGCTTTTGGTAAATACATTTTTTGTTTTGGACTTCCTTGACAAACCATGCCTGTGTAGGTGTTTAGCATCTGACTGCCATGCAGAATCCATCAATAAATGATAGCTTTCACTTAAATATGCTGGCACTCAAACCTTCTCATTATGGCACATTACAGGCATGGCTTGAGTGATCAGAATGTCCATCCATAAATCTCAAGCTGTACTTTGCAAAGAAATCTTCACATGGGAGGAACCTTCATTCAAACTGACATAGACTTCTCCACTGAAGTTTTTCTTATCAAAAAGTTAAAAGCAAAGTGATGAGTCAAGTGTAAAGACTTGAAGAAACAAAAGCTTGTCATGACAATTCAAATCACTACACTGAATGCTGGATTAATTTTATTAATCATTTTTCAATTAGACTTCTGGCCTCAAGCAATCAAACTACTTCAATCAGTACTTAAAAATGTGTCTGCACTAAAAATGGGTAAGTTTTCCACACAATATTTTCACACAAATTCCGACACAATAGATGATATTTAAAAAAAATTTAACTGGAAGATTATAAAAAACCTTTAAGAAAAAAACCTGTTATTTTTCATGCAACTACAATGACTTTCTAGTCCAAGAAACAAGTATGCCTTGATGGGTTTTTAAACAGCTTCCTAGCATTTTTTTCCTGAGTGGCCTGAAGAAATAAAATTGTGAGCCAGATTTTGCATTTGCAGCCAGAATGAGTCACAGCTAAAGATTTTTAATGCACTCTTTGTACAAAGCATCTTATCATGACATCACTGTGTACAATTTGTGTTCACTGTAAATTGCCTTTATAAAGAAATTGCTGTTACAGTTGCATACAACTTGGTAAAATAGAGTTTCACCAAATACCTTTACCATTACTTTCTTTCACCTGATTTTGTTTTCATCACTAGGCTGGTAAAAATTAGCCCTGTAACTTGGCTGAACATTTAGTGGCCTTCTGAAAATGCAGATTTTCAATTGAAGTTCTGTGGTACCAGATCAATCCAGTCAAACCTCTAAACCAGGCACAACTGTAACATGTATCTACTGTTCTGCTGATTACAACCTTGGTCAAAACTTTCAAACCAACCACATCAGGACAAAAAACATTGATACCAACATCCTGCTTATTGAACTCAAATAAGAATCTTTGTACATGTTGCTCAGAATTACTACTGTGCAGTACATTTACTGAACCCCAGAATCAATAAGCATGGTGTGTCAAGGCTGGCCAAGCCAACAAGAAATTTTACAGTAACTCGTGTGATTTATCAGAGCTGATTTCAACAATAACCAAAGTTTCCTTACATTCCCATTATCCTCAGTTGAGCTTCAATAACACAATTTTTATCTGGGAAGATGTTTTTCCTCAAGAATAATTATCAGAAAGAGTGTTCTCTAGCAATTTCCAATGTATCCTGCATTGCAACGGACATCAAAACCAGGAAGGTCAAAGAAGATCCAAGTCACAGAACTGCTGCCATGGTAGGAGGACTGATCTTCTACTTCAGTTCCCAAAGATCCACCTAAGGTAATGCATGAGGTTGTAATTACTGACCTATACCCAATCTACCTCATCTATGCAAGTAGTTATCTTTCATACTTCTTATTTGCTCACTATCAAAATTAAAATCTCTTTTTCTATAGTTACATTTTGTCGCTATATTTTCTTCCATTTTGAAGGCAAAAAATATACAGCTGAAAAGTTTCAACATGTGATGGGCAGGAAACTATTGAAAACCACAGTTTCTTAAGATCCTAAACATTAGAATACAGAAATCCTGGTGAATAAGGGATTTTGTATGTAAAATATTGAACTGGTATTGTATCCGTTTTGAAACCGACTCACTGAGGCATCATTCCATAAAGGGAGGTGAACTGAAGTGCCATAATTGACAATTCTTTGGCAATACTGAAGTGGAAGCTATTAGGACTTTAATCAAATGCTCAGGGATTGATATACAATAACAAGGCGGATGGCGCTTGCAGAGCTGTTCCTAATGCCGTAAGTTGCTCAGCAGCAAGTGCAGCCTCTGCGCAACAGTCTAGGCAGAGATGTTTTATGCATTTCTGGGTTGTGTTTCTCTGTGATGCAAAATAAAAAATTATCAGAAGAATTTGTGTTGTGCATGTCTTGGAACTCTTCTACGGTTAATTATTGCATATGGGCATATTGAGAAAGTTAAAACAGTTTTCAAAGTAATCATAAGATGTGAAAGAAATTATAAATATCCCAACTCAAACATCAATATACTTAAAAAAAAAAATCCTGAAGAAGCAAACAATTAGCAGTTTGTCTTTTTTCAACCACCCAGTTTAAAACTGTTTCTCCAAAATTCCATTTCATATGCAGGGCCCTTGTGGCCTTTATATTCTACAGACGATCTGTACACAACCCATACTTCTCCAAATCCCAGCTATTTTAATCCAGTAGAGGAGTCCTTTTCACTCGATTTTAATTGTCCATTTAGTATTTTAAGTTAGCTGCATGCATATGCCTAAATTCATAATGTATAACTACACTGCAGTTTTGCCTGTGCAAGGCTGCATAGATCGGGGTAGTGATGTGACGGTCCACTGCAATAGGACAGTCCTGGTTTTATCAGTGTCTTTAGTCTCAAGTAAGCAATCTCTTCAGATGCAAGTGAAGTTTGCATTCCATCACAAGCAGAGGATTCTGCAGTGAAGGAGGATTAATAATTGTTCTTTTTCCTCCAAATTTTGTGTGTTTTCACAATCTGCAAATAAATGGCACAGTTTAGTTTGCCAATGACTCACTTTCTATGAGTACCAGACACGCAAAAGGAGGTCAGAAATCCTGATCGTGCTGATTACAACGCAATTACTGATTCATTTCACCTTTCTTCAACTATCCAGAGGGCTGTACAGAACCAGTTGATGTGTCTATGTGTTCATAAGACACACATTTATTTTTGTCATGTGAGGGGATGTGTTCTGGTTTTGGTGGTGGGGGACTGGATCACAGTTTTTTTTTAAGGATTCGTTTAATGACTGCATTTCATTTAACAATTCTCCATAGTAGGAATGGTTGTTTTTTTTTTTTTTTTTTTTTTTTTTTTTTTTTTTTTTTTTTTTTTAATATACATATATATGTACAACGCCTGGAACAGTAAGTCCTAGATTATTGGTTGGACTTCCCACATACTGCAGTGACCTCTGCATTAAACAGCAGCACCATAATAGTATTAGGAGTCCTTTTTGGTGGTAATACATTAATGGAACAAAGCCCCGATTCACAGCATAAGTGCATGAGAAAAAAAAAGCCAGCTAAAGCAGGGGGAATGCTACTGAAGCAGGAAATGCTTTAATACCAGATGCAGCTGAGCTCCCTCAACAGAGCTCACTTTGATTGCAAGATGAAAGGATGGATAAGAAATGGAATTCAGTCAGGACTGAAATAGATTGCTAGGAATATTTGTCAGATATTTTGATTTAATTTTGTTTTGCACAACCAAGGGATTGTCCTTGGAGAGTTAAAAAGGTTTTCATATAGATAACGGTATAATGGTGCATTTCTGATTAAGATAAATTTCACCCAAAAAAGTCAAGAAAAATTGTATCATTACAACAAATTAATACTTCAGAGTCTATTTTGCAGGATATTTTTTCAGTATACACAGAACAGTACTTAGGAAGTTTTCAGAAAGAGTAACCCCCTTTGATTTTTAAAGCCCCATGTAGTGCAATAAATGGCCAGCCTGAAGAGAGAAGATGGTATGGAACTTCATAATGTTAACTTTACTGGCAGAATAGATCATGGTTTTCAGGATAGATGTAAAAACAATTTACCAACTCCTAGTCATCTGGGCACAAAGCCTAGATGCCAAACTTTCAAAAATCTAGATAAGCACTTGCAAGAATAGAAGGTGCTCAGAGGTAATAAAATATAAAATAAATAAGATGTTCAGAGGCGTCAAAATGTGATTAAATGTTTATGTTCCACTGGATTTCAACTGAGATGACTGTTAGAAAGATGCTCTATTGGAATTCAGAAAAAGATGGTGTTTTACAACCCCTCCTGCCCAGTTTCTTGGTAGCTTAAAAATAAATTAACCAGATTATATGCCTCATTATAGGTTTCCTCTCTGGTAACACAAGCAAATTCTTATTCTTTCACTAGGAAAAGAGATCAAATCTTTCGTAAACTTCTTACTATTGCAGTATCCTGATGGTCTGCATAGGTTTACAAAAATGTCATTCTGGTGACCTAAACTGAACCAACATTAACACCTATCTACCAGCTCATTCCTTGCTGTACTTATTCTGTGAGATATGGGAAACATTGCCAGGGAAAAATCAGGAAAGCCTTTTTACTCTGTCCTACAGTGCAATATCAGATATTTTAAGTGCTTCATGCTGACTGCCTCTCACACTGAGGAATACTACAATCAATAGTTCAAATGCCAGATTCCCAAGTTCCATCTCACTTACTCTGTCTTTTCAATTGAAAAGTAACTCTATTTTGTCTCTTAAAAACACTCACTTATTGACACAGCAACTCTCTCAAATTGTTATCCAACAGAGGCTAGATGAAAAGGTTTTAAAATTTCTAGAAGCATATTTAGCCAGAAAGAGTCAAAGTGCATATGTATATGGAACAGTATTGCCCAAAGCAAGGTTGTTTTGAGTTCCACATCTGCCCATGCATGACATTTGCTCTCATATATGAATATTTCCTGGTCAAACTCACAAAACCACCCCAATCTGAATCCATTTCACAGAATATTCTCCCCCACTGTTTATTTTACCACTAAATACACAGTCTAATATGTCCATATTGGTGCAGAGAATGATGCATAATGTCCCTGAGACAGAAAGCTTTGTGCTGTTACTACCTCTTTAATGTAGAGACTGCAAGACTAGCAATAATGGGGGAAGAATTGGCCATAGGATGATAACTGTCTTAAAAATAGTCCCTGAAAAAAGGTCTTGGGGAGAGAGGGTGGAAGAAAAAGAAGTGTGGAACATTATAGAGGAATCCAATCAAGCAATCACAGAAAACACAATTAGGCTCAGGAGGTAAGATCCTTGCTTACACCATCATTTTTCAAGGGAACATAACCTCAGTTTAGTGGCAGCTAGTGTTTTCAGAACTGCTTAAGTGCAAAACTTCTCGCAATAAACGTTACTGGTTTTGTCTAGATTGCTCCAGACTGCAGCACTATGTAGGTATTTTTGAGATAGTTTGAAGTAAGTAGTTTGTCACACTATCACAAGGTGCAGCAAGATGATCTAAACTCTGAAGTCCATGTTGATAAAATTTATTTATGTTAGTACTTGAGCAGGTGACCATAAGTTTTCAGTTGGAGAAATGATTATATTGATGTTGGACCAGTTGGATCAGTTGTAGTGGAAAATGCAAAGCCCTTAAAAATTCCTACTGATAACTGGCAATGCCCTGCTTGGAAAAACCCAGCAGGATAATAGAATATGTTTTGTTTTAGCTCATGGACAAAAGCATAATTCAGATGTGAGCAGCAACAGAAGGAATGAAATAATTTTTTCCCAAGAAGTGCATTTTTTGGGAAGTACCACAAATGTCCCATATACTCCTGCAAAAATACTTCCCTGTGTACACTCTATTCATCAACAACACAAGGAGATGACCAAATCTTAATTTCCTCAGAAATCGAACCACTGACCCACATGCTCTAGGGAAGGAAGAAAACTTCCTAAGCATTGTTCACGTGCCAAAACCTGTATTTCCAAGAAGACCTTGCAGAGGAGGGAGATGCCTGGGGCAGAAACTGCTCACTCGGTTGCACACATCTCCAGTTCTTGCATGAAAGTTCAGACCACTGAAAAGCAGACCTCTCTCCCTCTTCCCCTCCTTCCCCAGCAAGGAAATGCATTAAAGGAATGTTATGATAAAGTTTACTTTGAAGTCTTTCAAATATCCTCGTTATTTTTAACAGAAGAGTCAAACATACTGTTCCAGCAGTAGCAACGTAGCAATGAACTTTTCCACCTGCAGCTTCCCCTCAGCTGCTCACAAGCCCCTTCCTGTTAGACTTGACAACTCAACTGCACCTGTAGCCACTCTCTAATCCTACCCTTCCAAACGCAGTTTAGCTTGAACTCTGTGGGGAATTATAAGAGAGAATTGGGTTGTGAGCTGTAAAATCTGCCTGCAGAGGCACATGGCAGCACAAAGGAGCACATGGTGGCACAGAGAACCTTCTCTCCACCGGACCCTGGAGGGAGGAGGTGTTACGTGTCAGACCCCTATGAAGTGTGTTGCTGATGTGGCAACATGGGATAGGTCACACCATATAAGGAAATGCTGTGCCTTAGAAAAGTGTATAAAACCAACTCACTCCTTTGAACAAACCAATCAGATTCCCTGCCAGTCTGGGTCCGAGATTCAATCGCGGACAAATGGTGCCCCGTGTGAGGAATTTATTATACGCCTATCTGTGTGTCTGTAGGTGAGTCCAACGGGACTTGAAGTGCTGCTGCAAGAAGCAGGAACGCTGGCCAGCGAATAAGCCCTACAAGTTGTAGGTGAGCCATGGGGGACGTAGAGGATGGAGTATCCCAGGAACAGAACACCCCAGAGACGTTAAAACAGATTATAAAGAAACATGGCAGGAAAGTTGAGTCTACAGATTTGAACAGACTCTTGTTCTGGGCAAAGAACTGTGATTCAACTTTAGATAGGAACAATATTTTTGATCCTCGGACATGGGACGCTTTAGAAGTAGCACTGACGGAGCTTTTGTGTCTGTGAAGGGCTGCGTGTAAGGCGCTCATAGCGCACGCGGCACCCAGAGACCAGACAAAGAAAGACGCTTGTGCCACCGCAGCAGCCGTGCCGAGCCCTTCTGCGCCGCCTGCGAGCGACCGTAAGTCTGTCAGGGCTGTGGGAGGAGAACCAGAAGATGGCCTCTCGCCCCCCGACCCTTTTGACCCTGGAGGGAAGCTGGACGGTACCGTAAAGCTCGCGCTGCCTGTGCCACGCAGCATCAGCTGGAGCTGGGTCATGGTGAGTGGAGCGGCTGGAGCTGGGAGGTCCCGTCCTGGTTCCCTCTCCATTTGCCTTCTGGAAGAGTGCAGCAGAGGCAGCAGATGCGACGGGGGGAACGTGAGCGTGCGACGCTGGGGAGCACACGCTGGCAAGCGCATGGCGGGGGCCGCGGGCGGCTCTCTGCAGCATGTGAGAGGTGAAGAGACGGGCTGGTGGACCTCTGCCGGCTGCCAGACCCATGCGGCCACCCGGGGCCCACACAAGCCAGCGGGGCCCGCGTTGCTACAGCCAAGGCTCCTGTTCCCTGTGGACTCTGGAGACCTGATACTGTGACAAAAAGAAGGACTAAGTGGACCAAGAGCCCCTTCCCCAGAGGTGGGGAGGCTACAGCATACAGCATTTGCACCAGCTTGTGCGGGAATGGCTGCAAGCTAGGCATGTTGTTCCTGCAGCTAGTCCATAGAACTCTGTTTTCGTTATTCAAAATGTTGCCACAATAATTGTAATTTTCCAAAGCCTAGATTTATACCCCGCATTGTTCTAACTGTTTTTTGTTAGAAATGCTCCTGTAATAATTATAATTTTTAAGCTATTTTTTAAGCAGGAATTAGACTTGTTACCTTTTGAAACCTTTTGAAACCACTTAGAAAGTTAATGTTATTATAATTGTAATTTTCCGAGACCTAGATTTATATATATTCTGTGAAACAATGAAGTATTTAAGCAGTTAATGATATTACCTTGCTTATTTTTACTTGGTGCGCACTTGTTGTTGTATTAGATGTATTATTTTATTGTTCAGAGTAAGAAAACTGCATGTTATGTTCCACATTTTCCCGAATTTGGTAAATTAAAAGATGTTCGTGTTACATATTGTTAGAACAGAAAAGGGGGAATGCAGAGATGGGGTGTGCCCCTCGTGAAAGGACTGTAAAAAAGTTTATATGTTCTTAATTTTTCAATTGCATTCATAATATTAATAAAGTTTTTAAGCAATTTTGTAAGCATTTTAACTTTACATTGTTTCTCAAAGTTCAGTCTGTTTAATCACTGTAACAGAGCTTATTTGGTTCGGGCAGTAGTCCAAGCATGTTCTAATGTTAAAAGTGTTTTGTTTCATAATTCTTAAATGTATAAAACAGAAAAGGGGGAATTATGGGGAATAATTCCTCCTGGGGGGAGGAGGTGTCATGTGTCAGACCCCTACGAAGTGTGTTGCTGATGTGGCAACATGGGATAGGTCACGCCATGTAAGGAAATGCTGTGCCTTAGAAAAGTGTATAAAACCAACTCACTCCTTTGAACAAACCAATCAGATTCCCTGCCGGTCTGGGTCCGAGATTCAATTGCCGATAGAACTCGTTTATTATTTCTTCATTGTTGACTTTGTTCTTCTTTTATTTTCAAAGATGCCCTTTTTTTGAGAGAACAAGACTGGGGAGGAGCCAAGCTTCGTAACTGTTATTTGACTTGATTTCACTAAGCATCGTCCAAGCTATGCACTCCTCCAAATGACAAAGAAAAAGCTGCTATACCAGAAAAAGGATTAGCTACTTGCAAAATAAAACAAGAAGCAATTACAGATAACATGATCTCTCATCTAAGGTCTTCTTTTAGACACAGAATCTCTGAAATAAAAATAGCTGAATTCATTGTCCCTTACAGTCATTTTAAAAGCTCTTTTGAAATACTACTTTTTTTTTTCATTGTATTGAATAGGTGTAACATTTCACAAAGGCTGAACAAACATACAATCTGCCACAATAAAAATGAGCAATTTATCATTTATGAAGGGGATAATTCACAGTCTTTAAAAAATTTTTTAACAGTTTGATTCTCCTGCACTTTGGATTGACACCTATGTGCTTAATTCAATTCTAATCATCTTCCCATGACAAAGTAAAAGATCTTTCATGTAATCAAGCCATTAAAGAAAATTACATATATATTAATGTTTCAAAAGTTATTTTAATATAATTGTATTAAAGATGTAATTATGAATATTAACATTTCAAATTCATACTTGCATGTATTGCTCATGTTGAAATAAAATATCTGAAAAAACGTAATGAAAGGGTAAAGATATAAATATATCATGATTTCATAAATAGAGCTTCTGGAGATATTTCATGATAATCATATTCCCTACACATTATACAATCAGTAAGGTTGGGTTTTTTTCTGACTATATTGAGATGTTTATTTCCTCCTGAATTATATCTCCAGTCAGGAGATGGATGCTAATTTCTAGTAAATTGTCCTCTAGATAAAAGCAGTTGGTTTAACATCTTATACAAACTACTGTTGTTTTTGCAGCTTGTGGTCCACATCTGAAGGAGTACGAAAAGCAAAGGAATTTCATAAGAATCCCCCTAAAAGCTGTCAGAAATTCAGTTTTTCCTGCATAATAGTCGAATGAAATAAAAAGCAACCACACAACCAGCAGAGAAAATGCAACTGTTCTTTAACTCATTTTTAAACAAAACAATGAAAATGAATGCTTATTCACACTTGGAAACTTCAATATTTCAGGGAAAGATCAATAATTTAAAATTTAAATGGAAGGAGGTCTTACTTTGATAACATCTGAGTTTGAAGTTATAGGTATTCTGACAAGACTGCAACTTGCTTTGCCAAGTTTCCCACATTTCAACATGGATGTTGAGAACACAGGGCTAAAGACCTCTGCAATAAATTACCACATCTGACACATTTAATCAGTTTTGACACACGGCCTCCTCTCTTTGCCAGTTTTAAAAAGATTGTCCTTGAAGAGGCAAACAAACTCTGGGCTTCTGGAGGAACAAAGATTACTGTAAATTCAGGTGAGGGAGCATATCTTCCCACAGGCCATCTTTTTTTTTCTTTTTTTTGGGGAGAAAACAGAGAAAAATTGCCTGTCACAAAGATTGTGTGCTCTGATCTGTCCTATTTTAAAACTTTATAAATACAGCAATTCAAAGGACTGTTGCTTATAGCAACAAATATAAGATAGTACAGATGGAGAGGGGAAAAAACATTACTGCAAACCGATCACTGTGCTCAGCACATTTACACCTCTGAGAGTATGTTAGGGTTTGATAAAGGAAGAAAATGGCAAACATTAATATTGCAGTAATGAGGGGTAGGCTTGTCAGTGTTCACATACCCAAAGTCACCCTTAGGAGGCCTCCTATAATTTAAACACAGGCACTTATCTCTCAAAAGTGTGTCTCAAGCCTATTGACTGATAAGGCATAATTTTTTAAATGGACAGTAAATAAATTCACTATCAGCTAATTACCTCACTATATGTCCTTTTCATTAGAGATAAATATTTCCAATCATTAGGTAGTAAATATTTCCGAGGAAAATAAAGAAGTTCTGACTAAAGATCAGCACTTCAGTAAAACCACAGCAAGCTGAACATCTATAATTGTTCCAGCTTATGTTTGGCTGAGAGAAAATAATGCAATATATAATAATGTATAATTATTACCTAAGAAAACATAAATTTTTGTTAATGGCACAAACATGCTTCCCTTTGATCTACTGTAGTAGATAAGATTTTGCCAACTACAAAAATGACCTGACCAAAGTGTACTCATAATTTGTTTGACATCAACAGCAACATCAAAGGCTCACAGTGTCCCAGTTCTCCATCTAACTGGTAGCTTAAAAATGTCACCAGTAATCTGTTGGTACATCTTTTCTCTATGCAGTAATTCAGGCACAGTAGTCCTCAATGTTTATTCTTCCGCAACAAAATCCAAAATAGATAGCTGCTATTGATTCCCTCTCTCACCAAAACCATTGGTTATGCAAACTGGGTGCCCACTTTAATGAGCTGTTAGGCTGCTCCTGTATTGCCTGTCCCCATCAGCCTTGAACGTGCCAAACATGACAACTGAGTTTGCTTAAACATGATCCCTAAGAACTCAGCCAACATAGAAGATGGAGCACATGAAAGAATATAATGTAGTCCTCTCTCTTCTAGCAGCAGCCTGTTTTTTGAATTGCTTCATTTTTTACATAATTACAGAGTAGAAGCCATTGTTGACAAGTTTTAACAGTGAAATGAGTGTGATGTGTCATACTGGAAAGCTGGTGACAACACCTAGCTTGTGAAGGGGCATTGACTATTATGCTAAAGTTTGTGAAATGCAAATTTTTGAACATTTTCAGGAAGGCAGATGACTTCTCTGGAAGCATTGCAAACATGAAAAATGACTGCTTTCACTTTGAAATCCTCTGAGACATGAAGGAATAAGGAAGTACAAGAGACATGGCCTTGGTACTGTGCCTGGTATTTGGTGCACATGACATCAACTTCTATAGGTCTGAGAATTACAGGCCTGTAAGAACAGGAAGTGTTGGATGTAAAGATAAAACACAAAGAGTTGGGAAACAGCCAAGGCAGAGTTTGCAAAAAGAAGTCATGCTTCCTTATGCAGCATGTGTTCTTTGAAGGGGTTTATGACCATGTGGATGAAAATTATCCATTCATCTACTCTGATGAATTTCTACTTCAATTTCCAAAATTACTATGAAGACATTCCTCACAAAAGAAAAAATAAGGCCACTGAACTTTGGTGCATAAGTTAAGAAGTTAGTCTTCACAAGCTCTCTTTGAATCAGTCCACAGAGAAAGGCAGGATGGTTTGGAAAAGTTCCTCCTTCCAGTTTAGGACATCCCCTCACCTTCAGTGCTACTGTTCTGAAAGACTGATAGGAATGCTGTACACTGACCCCTTCACAGCACATGGACATGTCACCATAGCCATCAGGTTTGTAAGGAACTAGCCATGATGCTGTAGCTGAGTCCCACTGTCCAAGCTGGACTGGGAAAGCCTACTAGACACTGGTGCATGTCTATCTTTTCCTCATAGTATTTACTTGGCATAGACCCCTCAAAGAAGAAATGAAATTTAAAAAAAAAAAAAAGCTTTCATTTGGAACAGGGACATCTGCTTATTCCAAGTCCTTTTCACAGCATTTTGTTGGCTGCTTGAACCTGTGGTTGGAAAAGAGAATTCCATGTGAATTTTCCGTAGAGGATCTTCACCATTTGTTTGCCTCAGCAGGATTCTATCTTAGTGTGCAGCTCAGCAATTTTAAAATAATTGTTTTCTATCTATTCATTTGAAATTCTGGATGGCAGTCTTATTATCCAAATCATTATTATGACAGGATGCGGATTTTTCAGTATGAATAGAGTATTTTGTTAATGTTTATATCCAATAATTCAGGAGCCAGCTGCTCCATAAATAATATGAAATCATCTTCACCATTTGAAAGACCAAGTAATCCAATATTAATCTTGTGGTTTCATCTCAGAGAATTTTACTCACCTATGAATGGTTACTAGCAGTCTGAGATAAAAAGTATATTTTCTTATAGTTCTCTTCTTGTAGTGTTTCCAGCTTTAAAGGTTTTGTTGTACACCACATCTGTCCATGTTTCTACATTTGATAAATGTAGTCTTGAAAAATCCATTTACCATCCAAAGTTCCTACAGTACATGTACATTAAAATGTTCTGTTAAACTATTTAATCAATAAATTACTGAAACTGCTCTTTTTAGGCTTGAATCACAGAAAATCTTTTTAGGACAAAGGATCACAGAAAATATATTAGTTTATATCTATTTTCCCCTCTCTATATAGGATGATGTCATTCAGTATGCTCAGGACAGAGCTTGTTTCTCTCATTACCCTTCAGTCTATTATAGGCTAGAGCCTAGGTAAAACATCTGAACAAATGACCAAAATTCTCATAATTCTCAAACGTGACAAATATTACAGTGAAGTCACATCATAAAAGAAGCTCAAGAAGAGCACTGCACTTGCTGTGAGATAAAATTTGCCTGTCAAGGAAGACAAAAGAATATTAATAGCTTTTTGGTCTGTGCTTAATGAAATACTTTCCTTGAAGACTACTTGCAAGCTCCTTTATTAGGAACAATAACCTTTTTTCCTGAGATCAGTGACACAGTTTTAATAAAGAACACCTTATCAAGTGAAGTTTGTTCTATTTTTGTTGCTCTAGACAATAAAACCTACAACTGTAGTGATTCAAACATAACCAATTTCCAGACATAAAATATGACTGCAATTATCAAACAAGTTACTTTCAAATGTGGCAAGAATCACAAGAATAGTTCTTAGTTTGAAGAACATACCACTATAAATTCATGGTGATGCAGCTAGATTTCAAACACGAAATAGTTAAGAATTGAGACAAAGGTTATCAACAATAATCAGGTCACAAAGGCTCCTCAGAGAACCATAGGCCTGTATTGATGCTATTTTTGCTTGCCTAGCTCTTCTTTTACTTCTTGCAGTCAGTTAAGAGAAAATGAGGGACAATTCATTATGATTGTTTGATAAAATATTTGGGAGTGATCATAGGAAAGACTCAACATACTCTGTTACTAAGTCTCAGCTATAAGTGTAGCTTAAAAAATATGTAAAGGATAAAAACCTCCATATTAAACATGGGACTGAAACTGGAAATAAAAGAAGAAAAGGTAAAAATTACGTTAGGGACAAAAAGCACCAAACACAGCACTGAGGCTGGAAATACGGGTGCAAAAGAAGGAAGATGCAAAGACTTGATAAAGATCAACATTCTCACTTTTAGAATAGCTCTGTTTTCTGCTGGGCTTGAAATATTTATGATCACATTTGCACAGAGTGCCACTCCATCCTCAGTTAACAACCACTGAGTATCTCAGTAGCGACACACTAGTGCAAGGCAAAGGAGTTCACCTGACCTGTCACCATAAAACCTGCCCTAGAACTCCCTGCAAGACCACTGCCTACAATACACAACAGACATTTCCTACGGCTCTAGAGAATTCACAGAAGTGTGAGAAAGTAATACAGGAGTATTTTTCCCCCCTGTACTATTAATAGTAGTAACATGAGACTGTTTAGTAAAGTCATTTGGTAGCTGTACTACCATACTGAAACCTGTAATATTAGGTACTTTATATATAATTGCTTGCTTTTACCTAGCTTCCTTCTTAATGTCTTTCTTCTCCTAACCAAATTCATCTTTAAAACTGAGTGACTCAGCTGCTTCACTGAAGAGAATTGTGCCCCTGCCATACATCTTGTCTTGTAAAAAGAAACTATGATGATAAGTGTTTCTATTTAACACAAAGCTTCTTGAAACAGGAGGTTTTTATTGGACTATCTTCCTCTTGTTTAAAAAGAGGCAATGTTTCTTATGATCTCCCCCCTTTCCATCCCCAAAATTCCTGACTTTCAGGTTACATTGAGAATTTCCCTGCAGTTGCTAACAAGGTTGATCACACGCCAGGACCTCATTCTTTGCATGCAGGAATACAGATTAGTTCAGTCTGACTATGCAGGCAAGCACTGGTCAAGACTTCATCTCCTGTGATGTGAATAAAGAAACACACTAAATTAGCTGTGTGGAATGATTGAATCACTACAGTCCAATGATCAAATGCCAGCACAGAGCTGCCATAGAAGCTCAGGCCAGTAATGAAACTTTTCTGCTCTACTGAATCAGTTAGTTTGGGCTTCAGGTCATTCTTTTAATGATTGTTCAGAAGCAGGAACTGAGCCCACCTGGAGAAACAAGAAAAGGCACTACTTCTGTTTGCTGCCTTTTAAATCAAATTAAGTGCTTTTACAACAGGTACTAAGAGTTCACTTTTTCAACATGACCCAAACTCCATCAGAAAATGGGATCATTTGCCTTTAATCTACTGGGATAGCTGCTTGCAAAGTGGCTTTTTAATTTCACACTGCCACACGACAGAGCAAGCTGCTGCTGAATGTTAGCACAGAGTCTAAGTACTTGAAAGTGCTTCTAGAGAAAGAAATTAGGATGCTAAAATAAGCACCATTTAATTCCAAATGCTAAAGTTTTGCATCAGGATGTCGTACTATAGAAATGAACAACAAAACTTCCAAATTAAAGAAAACATGCCTGCTAAAATGCTGATAATCTATCCTAGAATCTCTTAATAAAATATTTTTGAGTGAAGCAACCCACAAGCTTTAATTTCTTTTTAAAATCATGGCCCACTTTGTATTTACAATCACCATGGAGATGTAGCCTAAAGGATCTAACTCCATTTTACTTGGCAGTATCTGGGAGACAAATTGCCTATTTTACCTACTCCAAATTACCATAAATGTATTTGCAAGTTCTCCAATGCATTATTTCAAGTTGATATGCTCACTCAGTAAATACATTTCTCATTTACGGAATTTCTTCTGAACATTAAATAAGTAAAAGAATGCTTTTCTCATTTAGGAACATCAGCTATTGGGACAAATTATGATGAGCTAAATGTTCATGACGTGGAAAGAAGATTTGAATGCCATCCTTATGAATATATCTACGACTTTTTACAGAAGATGCAGTAACTGAGAAAACTGCACGCTTTACGGTATCAGAATTTTAAATGATTCAATAAACTTCATTCACCATTAGAAAGACCAGCATTTTACCAACACTGAGATAACCTTAAATATGTAATGAAAGTCAGTTCAATTTGAAGCAGGGAAGATGATATTATATACTAAAACATGGAAGTGAAGCAACTCACTTCCAGAGTGGAACTCTGGAAGTCTTTAAAAGCAACTGTGTTATTATGTGTGCAAGGGCACATGAATCTGATGAGGACTAGACTGGTTCAAGGAGGGCAGGCTGAAGGCAAATTTGTATCATCAAATTGGAGCTTCTGTTGCAAATGCGGATGACAGTTCCTATCTACTTTACTACTGATTGAGAGCTCCTTAGTGTAGCAATACTCATGAACTCTGCTAAATTTAACTTCTATTTCCATTTGACAACAGGCAGGAAAGCACCCCGTCAGTCAGCTTTTAATATCCATTACTTTTCGCATTGCAAAATGCCATTCCAGATTTTAATTTCTTTCCCAACGCTATTTCAGGAAACTCCCAAGATGAAATAACAAGCTGAATAAACAGCTGTGAATTGCATATGAAGGTTGAGTATGGTAACAAAAGAGAACTGGTGCCAACCAAGGCATTGGTCTTGGCCACATGTTTTTTGGGGAGTGACTTAAGAGGGGAAGTTAAGAAATGAAGTTCTAGCATGACCAAACCTAAAATTTGCGTCATTTTGGGGTTCTGGTCACATTTAGTATCACCAGGGGTGGTGGCTCCCATCTGGCCCGATCGCACTCTAAGAGGGTTCTTTCCTATGGAAAGCAAGATGTGGCAAACAGGGCAGGAGAAAAGATGAATTCTTGGTCTTATACAGCAGGATGCTGGGACCCAGTTGGAATGCCTTCCCATATTGGGAAAGGAAGAAGAATTTCTACTAAGAATTATAGGTTCTCAACTTCAAGATATTCAGCCACCTTAAATGTGCAATACTTCAGTACCTTATCCTCAGTATGAATTGCTTTTGCTCATCTTTTCCTTGGGCAATAGACCATTACTGAAGAAAAGACTTTGCATGGTGGACAGGAAATACAGTCTCAGCTTGCCAGAAACAAGGTTCTCCAAAATCATTATGACTTCCTTATTGAAGCTTAATGCTATATTCCCTGTGTGTCTTTGATATTTTTATTACTTACAGCAGGAAAGAGCATAAATCTGGACAGCTTTGTGAAGAAATAATACCCTGACAAGCAGTTTCTGTTTTCATATCTGTTGTAGTGCTAGAGGAACTAGTAAAATATATGATCAAAATAGCTGCATACTGTACTTTGATTAATGTGCTGTTGTATTTCCCACTGATTCATTTATTAAATGCCCTTCACATTGTTCCCCCCGCTTTCCCCTGCCCCTAGCCCTGGCCACTCCCTCGGGCTCTCCCTGTTGGTTCCTGTACCCCAACTCCGCCCATGTACCGCCCCTGTGATCCGATAAAACCCCCCTGTGCCCGGATCACGAGGTCTCTCTGCCTCTGGGGATCAGCAGGACCAGGTGTAGCTATTGAAAGTCCTCTGGAACCCTCATGGAGGGTCCCTTCTCGCCTCCTTCGCTGTCACTGTGCTGTAGAGCTGACAGCCACCGGAGCAAGAGCGCGGAGCCGTCTGAAATGGACTGCGGGAGGGCGGAATGGCTGCCCTGCCCTGAGCAGCCCCGCTGAGCTCCCAGGGAAAGCTGCAGCTTGCTAAACCAAACCTAGCACTACAACAGATTAACACATGAAAAACATCCACCAGACAAAATTCAAGGCATCCATGAGACATTTCTACAACTCTGTCTTGATTTATAACAATTTGACCTAAAATATTTCAGAGCTGTATGAGACAAAGGGTGAGATTTTTCTGTGTAAAAATTGTTCCACTGTAATTGACACATGCTCAAGGGTGCAGTAATTTTAATTCAGATGTTCTATGTAAACAGAAGAGGTAAGATAAAATGAAGTATCTTTAGAATACAGGACTGCCACCTAAAACATCTTCTTAGTTCAAGATCTCTCTGGGTTTCTCTCCACAGTAAGTTTTTAAGTATAATATCATAAACCGTAACTCCACTTTCTCTCTTAATCGCTGTATATCTCTCATGAAGCTTTAGATAAGTGCAGCATAGCAATGCCCAATATTACTCCTTGCATATCTCTGAAATACTACTGAGCATACTTACTAGTATATCCAAAAAAAGAACATACCTAGAACACTTGCCAATGAGAAAAAAAGAGCAACTTATTTTCTAGGAAGATATTTAACTCTATCCCAGCAAAACCAGTGCAGAATTTTAGGATATTATCACAAATAAAATTTTTAAAGTTTTATTAAAAAAACAAAACTATGCAAGTTTAATGCCTTTTAAAAGAGGAAATGTATATAGTTGTTGAACTAGAATAATGAAATTGACATAATTTGGGTTAATAGACTATTTTTTGTGAAGGTCTTATTTTATATGACACTGCAAATTGCTTCTCATCTATCTGCTCCAATTTTGCCCTCTATAAAAAGGGATGACAACTACATTTTGAAAAGCAGAAGCATTGAGCCATCATTCTTATAAGGTGCAAAAGCAACACAGCCTTAAGATAAGAGATTCTTTTATAGGATGTCCTTAACAACTTTCTTTTGTTTCAACAGGGATGTGTGAATGCTTTTCTAAACTATAACCTTGAGACTTCCATGAGAAGAGACATTATTATGTGCACATTTTGGGGTATTTAAATAACAGATCATATTTATACTTTTAGACCTTATAAGGGCAAAGAAACTAGCAGTTTTTCAACAGAAATCTGTTAATATAAAATAAAAACAGCTCAGACTTGTACTTTTGGTGAGTTTGTGGGTTGCACAGTACAAATTGACATGGCACATACTGAGAAGTAAATGTAGGCACAGGTGAAGAGCTCAGTCTGCTCATATGGGTGATGTGAGTTGACTTCATAGTAACAACAATAACATGGAATGATAGAATAGTTTGGGTTGGAAGGGATGTCTAAAGGTCACCTAGTCCAACCCCTCTGCAGTGAGCAGGGGCATCTTGAACCAGATCTGGTTGCTCAGAGCCCCACCCCACCTTACCTTGAATATTTCCAGAGAGGGAACATCTACCACCTCTCTGGGCAACTTGTTCCAGTGTTTCACCCCTGTAACTGTAAAAACCTACTTCCTGGTATCTAGTCTAAATCTACCCTTTTCTAGATTAAAATCATTATCCCTTGTCCTGTTGCTACAGGCCCTACTAAAAAGTAGTAGCCTTCATCTTTCTTGTAGTTTCCCCTTAGGTAGTGAAAGGCTGTTATAAGGTCTTCCTGAAGCCTTTTCTTCTCCAGGCTGAATAGCCCCAACTCTCCCAGCCTGTCCTCACAGGAGACGTGCTCCAGCCCTCTGCCCCTCTCTGTGTCCCTATTCTGGACTTGCTCCAGCAGGTCCACATCCTTCTTATGCTGGGGATCCCAGAACTGGACATAGTACTCCCGGTGGGGTCCCATAAGAGTGAAGGCAGAATCTGCCTGGACCTGCTGGTCACACTTCTGATGAAGCCCAGGACACAATCAGCTTTCTGGGCTCCAAGTGCTCATTGCCAGCTCATGTTCATTACAGTCCCCAGCACCCCTAAGTCCTTCTCAGCAGGGCTGCTTTCCATCTCCTCATCCCCCAGCCTGCATTGAAACTGGGGATTGCACCGATCCAGGTGCAGCACTTTGCACTTGGCCTTGCTGAACCTCATGAGGTTCACCTGGGCCCACTTCATGATCCTGTCCATGTCCCTCTAGATGGCATCCAATCCCCTGCATGTGTCAACCACCCACTCAGCTTGGTGTCTTCTGACATAGGAATGTCTGTAGACATAATAGCGATTACAAATGATACTTGATAGCAACAGGGCAGTTTTTCAATACTTTTGAAGCATACTTATGGCATCACATAAGTTAGCTCTCGCAGCTGTCTTCGCTGAAAAATACATTTATTTAGAATTAAAGGCAGAATTTTAGTTCTTCCTTATCCTCCACATTGTCAAGTTTCATGTACCTGAAGAAAGTTGCTACCTAATTCTGTTCCTATACCTACTTTTTATTTTGTAATAGTGTCCAGAGCTCTGGGGTGCAGACTGCGGCACTAATATAGCTGTTGTACCTGCTGAAAGAAAGTCTCGGTTTTAGTATCCAAGTGTCAACACCTGCTCTTGAACCCTCACAAATACATGAACAATCCTGTTTCACAAATAAGAAGGAAAGAGAAATTACTTAACTCTGAATGCTATCAGATACTGGAAGAAGGGAATTCCTGGCTCAGCCTATCAAGCAGACTGTCTAGTAACTTTTTCTTTTTTTTTTTTTTCCTGAAATTTAGCATTCTTTTCCTCACTTCTCTCCCATATTAACATCCAGAGTAAACTTCCATGAACTTCCACGCTGGTAATAGCACAGGTTCACAGAATTCACTTAAACTTCTTCTCATTGCAATGACTAGGAATAGATGCTATTTGATACAATTTACTTTTGTGTTGTGTCATTGCAATCACGTATTTTATTTTCACTTTTAGAAAGGATTTTTAAACCACTTAAATAGCTAATTTCAGTTGCCTGTCTTCTCTCTTCTCGAGACTATAGGGCTAATTTACCTAATGTTTCTACTGAAAGAGTCTGCATCAGGACTTGATGCTGCCGTCTGTTAAGTGAAAGATACATTAAAAGAGTCATCTGAGATCCTTAAAACTGTGGCAGAATTACTGAAATCCTCTAATGGAATGTGACAATGATAACTTGTAGTATTACCAATTTTTGCAAGTATATTTAGAGATTGTGTTCAAATAACATCATTTTAACATGCCTTTATGCAGTGTATTCTTAGAAGTCTTGCATTAGCTTAAACCTATGCCCTAAGCAGATTTCATTGTTCCTGGAAATACATTTTCTGCTTGGTTACACAGCGTGGAAAGTAGGGAAAATGCCACTTCACCTGTGGCCATGAAAATGGGTGGAGTTCTGTAGAGAAAAAAAAAGAAAATAAATGCTGTGATAACACTACAGGGCATTTCAACGCCTTAGAAACATTTCATTCACTTCAGCAATCCTTTTGATCTACTCCATATAAACCATACATAAATCTACTATAAATCCATATAAATCTATTCTATGTATGACTTGAAAGAATAAAACCCATTCCTCTGACAGAACCCTGTGCATCTCATTGAGAACAAAGAATTAAGAGCTGGAGAACCGGTAAGCAACTTCACGCAAAATATGGTAAAATCCAATCTCTGCGCTTGTACTAATTTTCCATTTCAGATAGCAGCATGCTTGCAACTACCACCAGAGGCAGTCAGTGGAAGCCTTTATTTTAAAGAAAATAACGTGGTAGGATGCAAGAACTTTGTAATACTTTCTTTTTCAGATGTTTGAAATGTCTCATACTCCTTGGCAACATTTAACATCACCACTGTATGTGAAACATTTATATACAATGATGAATGTTCTTCACTTGATATGGAGAAGAGTACAGGAAGACAGTGGGGAGGGGAATATGGACACAGAGAGGAGGTAAGATGGAGAACATGAAAAAAGCCAAGAGTGGAAGCCAGGGTGGGCTCAAAGGTCTGGAGAAGAATGATAAACAGAAGTAATAGATATATTGAATAGGAGAGAGATATGAAAATTTGCTCACCGGGCTATAGGAACAAGAGTAGCCTGCAGGTTCAGGAAAATGGTTCTTCCTTTCTATTTGGCACTTGTAAAACTACTCTGTGAGAACTAAGTGAGGCTCTGGGCTTCCCAGAAAGATATTAATATACTGGGTTAAGTCCAACAGAGAGCTACCAAAATAACTAGGGGTCTGGAGTAGATGGCACACCAGAAGACTCTGAAGGAACTGGTTTCCTCAGTATCAGGAAGAGAAAGCTGTGGGTGGATGGATATTACAAGAGTATTCGACTAATCAGTGGGAAGGTAGAGGAGACAGAGACAGCACCTCCTCAGTGGTGCTCAACGTAAGGTTGCAAAGCAACAGATACAAGTGGTGACAAAGGATATTACAATTAAATTTCAGGGAAAAGATGTTAACAATGGACACTAGTGGCCAAATTCTGGATTGGGTTTGCCCAGAAAGGCTGTAGAATCTCTGTTCTTGGAGACCCTTAAAACCTGCCTGTACAAAGGCTTGACCTACCTACTTAAGACTGGAAATCGCCTCTGTCTTTGAAGCTGGCCAAATGTCCTTTCCTACCTAACATGTTCTGTGATTCTGTGAATCTGAAATGAAGATTACACCCTGAGGACAGAAAGTGAGAAGATTTCAGATGACTAGCTAGTCATAAGACCATACTCTATAGAGGATAAAAATGAAGAAGATTTTGTACAATCTCAAGACTTCTGCCACCAACTATCTGCAAAGGTTCATGACAAAAGATGTGTCTCATCCCCCCTCTAGTGGCTAGTACACATAGGACCAGTCACTGCTAAAACTACTTTGTAAACTCCAGTGGCAAGTACTTCAGGAGTGAAAGATATCGCTCATGTGGTTATCAATGCATTCTGGCATCATGGAATTAGTGGTGTTTGTTTCCAATTTATTTTTTTAGGTTAGCAAAAGAATATGACATATATATTCCTAGTGTTTAAGATCTCTCTCTGTTCCTAACGTCACCTTAAATGTGTTTTCTCCTGATTTTGAACTAATTTTTTCTTCTATTTTCAAACAATATCTGCATGTTCTGTATTTATGCATATATGTAAATATGTAGATATAGAGGATTATGTCTCTGTAAATGTGCACAATTTTCGTGGTTAGATATATTTATATACCTATTTCCTTACTGGATTAGGTTGATAAAGCATTTCCAAGATACATGTATTCAGGAAATCAACTGCTATTTGTGCATTGCCAATTATGTCAAAGAAGTCAGTGTATTCAGATCACAGAAAAAACCATCATGCCTCCATACCTAAGGATTAAAGAGACAAGTACGTTAAGTATTAAAAGAAGAGGTTTAAATGTTTTGGTCAAGAATTTTAAGAAATGTGGTACTAT
The DNA here is from genome assembly GCF_041296385.1 of Aphelocoma coerulescens. NCBI lineage: Eukaryota > Metazoa > Chordata > Aves > Passeriformes > Corvidae > Aphelocoma > Aphelocoma coerulescens. The sequence continues at coordinate 116,987,474 of NC_091015.1, read as the reverse complement.
CTACTGCATCTTAAAGAAAATAATAAAATCAACATTAAACTTTGCTTTTAAGTGGGCATACTATAAAAATGTTTCTTTTCAGAGCTCCTGTTCATCATTCACATGTCAGATATTCAGGGCACATAGAAACATATTGATGTGAATTATTTGAATATGATTCTTACAACAAATACAAGTAAAGAAGACAAAATGAGATGTTTAAAATGTACTTCATTAAAAAAAAAAAAGTTTAACTGCTGAACAAAAAGATATGGATTTCCACATACATGAGAAAGCCAGATTTCCAAATATTTTGATAATAGCAAATGAAATTAAATTATTCAAATTCATAGAAAATTAAATTACTGAAGAAAACATGCAAGAAGTGATAAGTTTTATTATAGTTCCAGCAATGGTAAAAGGCAATTAACATTGTCAGACTGCTTAGCCCCCAGTGCATCTGACCAGCAAGAATAAGACAGCAGCTTCCTTACAGCATAGCAAATATCAGTTCCTTGCTCATTAATCTAGACATGCCTTTCTGCAGCTCTTTTGGACAGGCTGGGATATGGGCTTTCTAAACACAGCCTTGCACGTTCACAGCTAGGAAGTTTAAATTTAGGTGCCAGTAGGTCAAATAGGTTCTACATGCAATGTTTTAAGTATCCCAAGAGCTAGAAATTTCAACAGGACAAAGCACCTGCCTAAAGCAAGCGTGTGCCAACCACGTGCAAGTGGAGCCATGAACATTCCCTTTGGTAGCAGAGGGAGTCAGCCCTGTTACAACCAAGGGGACACAAATCACTTGTTTCCACAGCACAGAATTCAGGAGCATCGTTGACCACCTGCCAGTGCTGATAGCCCTACTCTTCTACCTCTAACAGCTACTATTAATAGTTCACAGTACTGAAAAAAATGTACTAGGTATTTCAGAGAAAACTGTAAAAATTGCAGCCAGTGTTACAACTCTTACTACAGAGAATGACATTTAACAAAAGGGTGGAAAAAGGCTCCAGGTGGATACAATTTACGAGAGCAGACTTATGGGGCAATATCTTTACGAAGCTGCTTTTGAAACTGCGTCTGTTCATCAATTGTGTTAAATGTACCTGGCTTACTTCATCTCCAGAAGCAACAACATATGCCACCCTTGGTCAGACAGTGAAGCCCATGTATACATTCTACAGTTCAGTCTTGCACACCTGAAAGAAATGTGGGAATACAGCTTGTATTGGTATATCAAACCTTGGAGGCTGGCATTCAGTCTAAGCTTCACTTAGTAGAAAACAGAGAGAAACAGCAATCTCTGTATCTTCTAAATTGTGAAGATATCTTAAATGGGAAGGAACATACTATACTTTGTGATCGTCCTTTTCTCACCAATGCCTATAGAGACACATTAGGCAACTAGCTTAGACTAAATTCTAAGCTCTTAGCTCAAGTTAAATAAAATACCCAATTTTATTTTCATTTTTTCTGATTTAGATATGACCATTGGATTAATCAAGATATAACTAGTTTAGCATCAGCTATCAAAAGGACAAATAAAAGGCTACGCTAGGAGGTAAGCCTGTTCACAAGCATGCAAAGATGAAAAGCGTATTAATCAATCCTATTTTAACAGCCATAGCAGCATGCCAGAACTCCAGTTACAAAAACTGACAGAAATCTAATAATGCCTGTGCAATGCTGGTGATTGCCATGGAAAGGAACACCTTTTCCATACTCCTACAGACTCCAGAAAAAGAGTTGGAATGGGCAAAGAGAGGAACAAAAAAATATGGCAAATAATTACTAATTTGATCAGAATAAAAACATGTTCGCTAAACAATGTGGTATCCTGAATACCAGCAAGGACCTCTGAAGATGTAACTCATGAAAATAATTTTTCAGGTCTGCTGAAAAGAAGAAACAGGGCATCCTCAAAGCAAAAACTTTCCTTCCTTAAATAAAAAGTTTATGTAACAGGGCACAAAGTGTACATTCCACAGAGAAGCACTTCCTTTAAGATTTTTTTCTTGCATTTTTCTTCTAAAATAGCACAATTTTCCTAAAGTTTTACAGTTCCATGATACAAAATGATTCAGATAGCAATTGCCTGAGTCACAGACTGTTAAGTATTTGAGGATATAAAAATGGTTCTTTGCCATGAAGTACGATTGTTAATTTAAATATCATAATTTTAAGTTCTGAATTACTGTTCCATTATCAATCATTTATTGAAAGCCAACAACTTTTACTATTCCATGAACTGATCTTGGTCATTTGTATTACACAGCTCAGGATCTGCTTGGATGTACTTGGGGTGATACATTTGTCATACCAGTCCTTTGCAGATGGAACTTTACCAGCTTTCACTGATTCGGCTGATTAGTGCACTGGATAATATTTATTAAGCCTTTCAGCAAAATGAGCTTGCCTGATCAAATGATACAAAATGAAAAACTTGCCTGTGTAGCAAGTCACTACACTACTTTTCTCCAAGGAACTGGTTTAGGAAAAACAAATGAAAAAGCAAATCTACATGTGAATTCATTTCAACAGTTTGGAAGGTTACAAGTAATATGTCTTCCCAGATGACTTGTTACTGAGCTTTGTCATTTTACTGACCCACTGTGGGATTTAAAAAATGCTGTGTAACTATCAGCATAATAATATCCTATAAATAAGTTGAACTAAAACATGACATTATTTGTAGTAGAAATACCTGAAAGGAAAAAGCAAAGGGCACAAAATGGAAAGGATAAATTTCTTTCAAGCATAACTTTAAGAACAGAAATACTGAAAAATATCTTTTTGAACAGTAAAATTTAAGATAATTATATGAAAAACAAAGGGACAGGACTTAATTTCATGCTATTCCCTATCAATAATTCTTTGAATTTCCCTTGTGGAAAAATGATACAACTCTAATAAAATGATTCATAGCTCTAAACCGTTTTACTTAGCGAACACAGTGTACATTAGCAGGACTTCTAGAAGAGAATGTTTCTTTCAAAGATTTATTATTGTGAGATTATGGTAAGATGATCTGGATGGCTCAGTGTATGAAATCTTGTCATCCTGGCAGAAGTACTTTGCTAATCCAAGAGGCAGGCGCACATTTGGAAGCAGGCAATAAAGCTCAAATTCTGAAGCTACAGGGACTGAACAAAGTCTGAACAAGCTCATATTGACTTGGCAAATGGCAGTAAAGCAGCAGCAAGTGTGAGCTATTAACCCCACATCAAACAATATATGTTGGCATGAGCAGTGGAAGAGGTCTGCTTATCTGTTTGATTGAAGAAGGCACTGCAATAGCCATAGCAAAGAAAAGGATGTGAGCAGGGAGGTAAAGGAAGGAGGAAAATAACGCACTCTGACATTTTTAGTATGGCTGTTAGATGTTTGCTTACAAAAACAAAAAACACTCTTCCTATGACCAGTATCAGTATACCAGAAAATAACTAAAGTAAAACAAACGTACTGAGTAAATTTCATGTGTGGTATGAAGCACACAGACTTCAAAATAAAGTTTTTGCAGATCAGATTTTCAAATCACCCCATGAAGATATTTCCTATCTAAGTCCTGAAACAGATGGATTAAAAAATAGTGACATAAGCTACAGCTTAAATAGTATCTGTCAAAATTGCAACGGTAGTATAATTGACTCTGTGAAGACTTACATATATTGGTTCAGTTTAGGTTTCATTACTGTAAAAAATAAAAACAAAATGTATCGGAAAACATAGTGGGTGATAAATGTTTTGACATAACCCATGGGGCAACCCAGATGGCCTAATGGCTTCAGCAGTGAGCCCACCTCCAAGTCACTGACTGACACTGAAAGGAAATCAGTCACCAGCTGGATTTGGACTAGCTAATGCAGTTCACAGACACCAGCTCCTACTCTCCCCAGCTGTTCTCTGCCTCACTTTTTCCCCCAAAAGACTCCATATACAAAGCAGAATTCCATGTCAGTCTACCACCTGACTGTAGGCACACTCACGTAGGGTACCGTGAGAAAGGGAGGAGCACAGAGCTGGAGCTCAGCCTGCACAGAGTGCCCTTCTACCAGAGCTCTTCTGGCAGCAGGGGCACAGCACAAACAGCGCAGCTTCCCTCCATCCTGGGAGCCTGCGTGGCAAAGCACAGACCCAGTCTGTGCATCTTGGGCTAGCATACAGGAGATCAGAGACAGGGACTAGCTATGACTGCAGAGAAGCTAAATATATTGGAAGCATAGCTCCAGCTGCAGTCCTAAATTCATCTTCCAAGCTTCCAAGATCTTGCAGATAAGGGATGCTGAGGTGAAGGAGTGTGCAAGGACTTGTTCAGGTTGTAAGAGAAGTGCTTAGAGGCAGAAGCAGTTCTGGAGCATTTGCAACCTGGTATGAGTACAGTTTGTACATTAGGGATGAGAAGCAGGGCAAGCAATACAGAGTTAGAGCAGCAGGAAGGTGGGAGGACATGAATTTAGTCGAAGAAGCAGAAATATGGAATGAGGGAGTGGGGACTTACCGCAGGAATAGCGGAATATCCTATTTTGGAGAGCTATAGGGGATCCATCAGGAAGCCGTGGCTATCAAACACTTTGCAGCATGGCTTCAAGACCCAGAAAGTTTAGCAACTCTTACTCTCTTTCTACTATAAAATTATTCTTGTCTCTTAATGTCACTTGCTCCTGCATTAAGCTATTCTCCTCCTGCCCCACCCTACTTTGATCCCACACCTCCTCCCAACCTCACTTAGAATAACTTTCCTATACAACTTGGGAATAGAGGCCCCAGGGGCTTACATACCATATCTTTCTGTAATATCAAATAAAATGCAAAATGAAGTGCACAAATTAAAACTGTCAAAGTGGGCTGGTGAAGAAATTGGACTCCCTAGTTGTCTTTGTTTCCAGGACCCCGTGTGCTCATCGGTATCCTGGCAGGTGGCAGTGGAGCATCACACCCAATAAACTTTTTGACTTCACTCTGTGCCATGCACGTGCATCACATGGGCCCAAAATCTACAGTTCTGTCATACAACTTAATTAATTTCACTGGGATTTAAGTGAATTTTGTTCATTAGTCGATCATCTGTGCTTCAGGAATTACCCGGATATGCCATGTGGTAGCAGTAGTCCCAAATGCCAATATGTTTAAAAGACTGGTGCTATCTTAATTATTGCTGTTAAAGTCAGTGCAACATCACAGTGGCAGCCTTCCAGTAAAGAGAAACACAGGCTAAACCCCCAGTGCTCAGACTTACTTTCTGTATGTGAGGAAAGTAATGATTAAAACCCTTTTGAAGATCACCATCAAAGCCTATTTTGCTATTGATTTATACTGAATGTTAATAATTAAACAGCTGACATATTTCTCAGCTTCCTCTCATTGAGACCCTGTAAAAGGTAATCTATTTATATTCCACTCAAGATCTCTAGTGGTTCTTCACTACCTCAGTATCCAGTAAATACTCACTAAGCTTATTATGGAGCAGGACTAATATTTCACTTGAGTTCTTAGGAAAATGGCTTCTTTAGCTCCCAACAATAGCTGTTGCTGAATCTGTGAAGTGGGAAGAATCTGAGTAACATGCAAAGAAACTACCCAATCCCTTTAACAGCTCCTTTAAAAAGGGATTGGACCCAATTCATGAAAAAAATGTGTATGTTCAGTGGGTGGTAACTTTGATGCAGTTCTTTTATGTATGTAAGGGTTAGCCAGAGTGTCTGAATAAAAAAGGAAGCCAATCTGCTTCTATTCAGGCATAGCACCATGTGGGCTGAATGTGAAAAATAGAAATGGTGTATTACATACGATTCTGAGAAGAGACTAATTTTCTTGTTAGTACAAATTATGGGAATAGGAGCCCAGCTGAAATGTGTAACACAATTGTATGTGTCAGTGAGGGCTGCAAATGTGGGTCTCAGAACAAAAGTTGGTTTTCCCATAGCCAAGGATTATAGTGATATTCTTGTTTCTGCCATCCTCACAGAAGAGCTGTAAACACCTGTGAGAGAAATGACTGATTCCTAGTGATGTTCCAGTCCTTCTCACACTCCCTTTTCACAGTGGCCCAACGTGTATACGACTGCCCTTTCAGGATTCTGCAATAATTGTGACATTAAAACCAAACCACGTTAGATATCAAAGGTATATTTTTCCTTCAGCCTGTATGTCTTTGATTATCTCCATTCTGGGGCAGAATGCCAGGGGACCAAGTGCAGTAGAAAATTCTTGTGCTTCTCCTAGATCAAATTTACATTTGTAACTCATTACACATCTCATAAAAGGAACAGCTTTTTAAAATTGAATATCAAACCATCAGTTTCTGCCAAATTAAAAGTAAATTAAAAAAAAGTGCAGCAATTTAAATCACATTCAAAGTTCACAGGGGTTACTGCATTTTATTAAAACAAGTCCCATATGAAGCACCTTTGTCATTAAACCTATTGCTGCAAAGCAGAGTCCTTTTACAGGGATTTTAGTACAGCTTCCTGATCATTTTGTAACTGGATTTCTAGAAAAAATCAGTGAAAAGGATCCTAAACACTTCAGATTTCTGTACAAGTTATTCTTTTCTGTTTCCATAGAGAAGTGCAAATGACTACTATGGAAAAGTGGTCTTCATAAACTGACCAACCCAATATTACATAGGAGACTGAAGTCTCTTACAGAGTTTCTTTCACATCTCCTCAAGAAGTCTTTGCCTCTATCAGTTTTAACAAGGCTTGTGTGACACAAGCATTTGTAAAAAAACCTAGGCAGTAAATAATCGTAGTCTAAGTCAGAAAGGGCAAACTATCTGCAGGAAGCAGATCAATAATTTATGGGTCTACAAGTAGACTGCCAGTATCCCAAGCATGATTTAGACTGCCTGTTACATAAATGACCGATGGATTTGAGTATAAAATTCCAATTTGTGGTCTGTCCTGATCACAGAATTGCAATCCAAGTATGCTATTGTCTTTTAAAAAAAAGTGATTTTTGATCACCTCCATTGAATCAAGAGTGCAATACTTGGAGGTGCGTGCCACTTGCGGGGGCCTGTGATGGACTGAAGTACATAAAATCATATTCAGTTCAGTAGCAATCTAAGTGGGATATTCAAAACATGTAATTTCATCTAGCCACATTAAGACAAGACGTATCATCACTTTTCCATTGGCAGGAAAAGGCACCCAGACATAGCTCAGACTAGATACACAGTTTTCAGACAGTTTAAAATGTCCAAATCAAATGGGAAAATTAATTTTGCTTGCAATTACTAAGAGCACTGCACCCATCCATAGCCAAACATGCTCTGCCACAGGCTTTTCAAGACCAGTCATTTTTCTGAGTATTTGCTTGGGGTCTCCAGCCTGCACTGAAACTCATGATGTTCAAAGCTGTCACATCACCTAACTAGATCAATGCCATCCTGCACCTACCTACATCGACAGCCACCTCATGTTTGACAGAAGTGCAGCCGTGCCTTTCAGGGGAGTTGATGGATAGGCAAAACATTGTATTATTGTATCGACTCTTGGGTAAAGCTTCATTTCCAAAGAAATCTGAAGTTGTTAGCCTTGGTTTTATTCCTCCTGTGTCTCCATTAAAATATCTAGGCTCTTTCAGCACTCTAAACTAGTCAGTGATCCAAGAAAAGACTGTGTACTTCTTATACAGCTACAGTGTAAGTGTAGTAAGCTAAACAAAAGCCAAACTACTACTGACTGAGTTAAAGAGTGTCCCTACTGGCTTGAAAGTATTTCAGTTTATACATACCATCTTCTTGGGTTTATTACTTTACATTAATTTTGCCTAGGGTTATTGAGCATGCCTTCTGGCCCATAAGAGACTGATTTATCATGTCACACAGAGATCTTTGTGGTATTAATGACTCTACTCTCAGTAGCTGGAATTGTGCTAAAGCAGAAGTATACGGGGCTAAACAACAGCTATAACATGAAATTTGAGACCTGTAAAGCAATACTCAGAATTATACTTCTGTGTCAAATTTCTCCACTCCATTCTGACAGGCTGAAAACTATACTGGTGAAAGCTTTTCTCCAAATCAACTGACATGGGTTATCCTACAAAAACCACAGGATGCTCTGTTTCATTAATATTCTTAACAGCTCCCTTAAAAGAATCCTGTTGACATATGGTATTTTTGGGAAATAGGGTCATGGGGGAGGGAACTTCTCCTCTCCTAAGCCCCATAAATCTCTCTCTCTCCCAAGATTTAGGCAGGCCAAAGGCACTTACGGCTATTTACATAGAAAGCCAAAGCTTACGTATAGTCTCTCAGTTTCTATGGCAGCACAGCTCCTATAAAAACACAGCTTAAAACCACAGCTCTCCGAGCTCGCTGGCATCCCTGTGTACTCGCAGACATTCCCTCAGCAGTGAATTTCTCCTAGAAACACGCCAGACTGTATAAATTAGCACTGACCTCTCCACTGGCAGAGTGAACAGCGCACTGCCACAGAACACTCCCGGTGCGAATGGCCAGCGGTTACTGCCTCTGCCTCCTGCTCCCCCTCCCTCCTCTCTCCAGCATCCTCCCTGGGATCACCGAGGGCTTGCCAGGCGAGCAGTGGGAAGGGAAAACCATGCCAAAAAGCACACTTTCCTTTTATGTCCCACCGCCTTCTCCTCCTCCTCCAAGGAAACTGAAAAAATCCACCACCCAGAAAATTAAGATGGAAAAGACTGAAATCACTGCTGCCTTCACCGTTGCTAGGATTACGCAATAGAAACAACTCCTAGATAACGGGATTTGTCAGCATCAGCTGAAAAAAAAGCCTGCTGTGTGATAATATTAAGAAACCACTATCCCTACAAACAGGAAGCAGCTGACGCTATCTTTTAATTAATTCAGTGCCTGAAGCAAAGCCATATTTTAGTGGTACCTAAATAGATAACTGGAGCACTTTTACAGAGTTTACTTAAATTTTACATTGCAATTAAAGTGTCTGCTTTACACAGACACCTGCTTAATCTTCTTACTACTACCTTTTGCTGTTCCTAGGAAGAATTATAAGATTTGCATTTTACTACTGGAACACCTAATTGCAGCCAATAAAAGAAAATGTACTCTCTAGGGTATCCAAAAGTATCCTGTATGCTTATTAAGAGTTAAATGTATTAATGTATAAAAATACATTACTTCAATTGAAACTTCAATGGGAAGGATAGTCTTATAGACTGAAAAAAGATAAAGAAATCTGCTTAGGACAAGAATATTTCTCACAAAAAAAAAATCTGAAAATTTCTTTATGTAACTAAAGTATCACATCATTATGTGACAGCTTTCCCTTCTGATGCTAAGAGAGCCTTGGATTGGCAGGAGATTTGGAAGTTTTGATTAACAACCTACTGGAGCTCTTGGCAATGTTCCTGGGTGTTTCAGATCACTGCTGCTATAGAAACTCCCCTGGGTGACTGTGCTGCTTTTCTTTTTCTCACATTTCTAAAATGTTGGTCTTCAATTTTTTTTTTTTTGTCCTTTTGCAGTTTGTTCCACTTAGTAGCAATTGCTGCACTACTGTTCTACTCTCACTCAGTGAATAGCACAGCTACACAAACAGCTATCATTACAGATAACAGACATCATAAAAGAGTTTGCCATATGCCTTGTCAGCTGGCCAAACTGTTGACACGATTCTTCTAGAGCACTCTGGGTAGTTCATAGGAATATACGCATTTCAGGAAGCTGGCAATTCATTGCTTTTCTCTGAGTATAATACTAGTTAACAGACTTTAAGGGCTGATTATACATGAGTTTAATATTAGCTTAAATTGCTATATAAAATTTTAAATTCTAACCTATCCAAAGGAGAATGAGGTAATACCACAAAATCAAACAAAAATAATTTATTTTTTTGTGATATTCCCTCCTTTCAGTTTCACTTTTTCAGTTCTATTTCTTTCTTCTCAGGATAATCCAAATTGTTCTAACATGATGTGTATAAGCTATGTCTTTCTCCAGCACCACTACGGGTGACTAGATTTTAGGGGGAGCAGGAACAGGAGCACAAGCACTTTCAACTTCTACTTAATGGAAAAGAGTACTAAACAGTGAAGTGACACAGGGTGTAGTATCTGACTGCTGCCCTGAGCATCTGACCAGGCTGCATCACAGAGTCACATCAGCTACACCAAAAGCCTACCCAGGCCATCACTGGTGAACTGTCTGTGTCTTCTGGACACACCAGCCCACCCATGCACACATCATTGTCCCAAGATGCTCCATTTTTAGCATGGACATACGTGGACACAAACACTGTGCTGAGTCCAGTCCATGGGCACTGCACAACACGGGCACTCAGGTTCCCCTTGAGAGGAGGCCAGCCACTGCCTGGCTAATCTGTGTCACTTGTTCCTGGTGCCCTGCCTGCCAGAGACTGCTCTCCATGGGAACAGGCTGCAAGGGGGATAAGCTGGTTCAGCAGTGACCAAATATTTCTTGGCATCTTATCTGTGCCCATACAGACAAAGTCTGAGCTGATGGGGCACAGTAGGGCCCTACAGCTCCTGCATCAATGCAGCAATAATGAGCTGCCCCTACCAGAGTAGCTCATGCAGCTCACACCATGCCCTGCGGGCTCCTGGGAAAGGAGGGATGCTGTCAGACTTCTACAGGAGGAATGAACAGTCATTAACTGAGCTCAGGAGAGATGCCAAATGACCTTCCTGAAAGGGGAGGGCCAAACACAGTGCACAACCCAGATGTGCAGATGACTAACATGTCATGGTTCATAAAGAAACCATCCAAGTCAAGTAAGTCACATTGGTATGTGGAAATCCTTGCTTGGGAGGTTTTCTTGTTAGCTGCCCATCTATGTGAGTTCAAAGCAGGTGAACTGCTGAGTAACTTCAGCTCTCAAGAAGGTCCATGAAAGCAGCCTCCAGAGAGTAAATAATGTCTAGCAAATGGGTTTAAAGCTAGCAAGTGATTTAAAGTAAAGCACACAAAATGTACTTTTTTGCATCCTTCTTACAAAGTAATGCCATCAGAGACTGGATTGCGCTGGGTCTCACCTGTTTGGAAGTTGCTAGCTCTTTATCTTGTCCTCCAGAACTTAAAATTACTACATGTGAAACAAGTTGCTAGAACCACAGTACTGAAAAGAGCCTTCTAAATATTGCTATAGTCCGTCATATCCATTTCATATCTGCTGAAGTTTGCTGAGAGCCTGAAGCAGAAACTGAGATAAAGATAAGTGTAAATCATCTCTACTATTTACAGACAGTATCCAGGCAAAATCTGAACCAGAATAATTCACAAATTGATTTTTTTATCTACTTCACTGATCAAAGCTTACAAAGAAATGGGGCATTGGATCATCAAGACCCTTACCCATTGCTAGAGTTATTATGAGAAAGAAAATAAATTGTTATGATTGCAAATCTGACAAGCATACAATCAAAACATCTTAAAATGAGAAATTACAGAGATGTTCTCAAGTAAGTTAAGGTGAAAGAGACAGAAGGATTTTAGCAAAAAGCCCCAACAAACTCCAACCCACAAACATGCACATAATTCTAACTAAGAAGAAGCCTCCTATGCTGCATTATTCTCTTGGAATTCCCATTTATCTCTCTCTTGGCCTTTCACTAGTATGTACAAAACCATCTAAGTTGGCAGCAATCTCTAGAGGTCATCTGGTCCAAGCACCCATCTCAAAGCCAGTCCAGCCAAGTTCTGCATACCTCCAATGATGCAGATCCCTCAGCCTCACAGTACACAGCTCTCATGTGTTGGAACCCTGGGCTTAGAGAATTTAGGTTTCTGGGATATATTAATATATGGAGGATTTTGGGTGTGGATTTGTTCTTCTTTTCTCCTTCTTCTTCTTCACAAATCTGGGTGTTCTGGTATTGGGTCAAAAAACCTGCAGTGCGGATCATGAATAGTTAGTTACTGGATTATAAGTAAAAATAAATTACTTGGCATTCCATAATTGGGTAAATTGAACCTCAAAAGACCTTGGAAGCTGGAACTCGGGGCCATTTTCCACCTTGTTAACTAAGAGGCCCATCCTGTGCAGCTGTGCTATAGATAAGAAAATAGTAAACATCTAAGTCCGAAGAACAACCTAGCATCCTCTGCCTTTTAATCCAAACTCTGAGTAAAAGAACTTGTGAAAAAAAGCAAAGAAGAAAAGAAATGATAAAATAGAGAAAATTAATAACTGGTGCCCATGTGTGAGGACTCAGAGTTTGGAAAAAGAGAACATTAATAACTGGAATTAATACTCATGATTTTACCATTGTCATCTCCCCAAATACCTACTCTTTAGTCACAATTTCCTGTGTTTCCTTTAGTCTGTGGCTTCTGGTCCTGCAGAACCTCTGAGACTGCACACCTCTGAGAAAGGTCTGGCTTTGTCTCCTCTGTGTCTCTCAGGTAGGTGAAGACAGCAATAATACCTCCCATCAGCCGTCTCTTTTTAATGCTGGACAAACCCAGTTCTCTCAGCCTCACCCTGCACAACCTCAAATGTACTCCAGCCCCATGACCATTTTATTAGCTCTCTGCTGGCCTCAACTCAGCACATCAGTGCATTTCTTTTAGTGGAGGACTCCAAACTGGTTGCAGCTCTCCTAATGTGGTCCCACAAGTACCAAACAGAGGGGGAGGAAGGACTCGCCGGTTATGCTTGGTAGCATTGCCTGGGACATGACTGCCTGTGTGCTGCAAGGATACTGGAGATTTATCCACAACTCATCATCCACAAATACCTCTAGAAGTGACCAAGCTGCTTGCTAGCCAGCTGGCCTGCCAGTCTGTGCTGTTGTGCAGGGTTATCCCAGACCAAACACAGGACTTTGCATTTTCTTCAGTAGTGAAACATTTGCAATCTTTCAGTGCAGCATGGGTTACTTCAGCCTTCTCCAGACCACTTAGCTTTAAAGGAATATAATTACATCTTGCCATCAATTCTTTTACACCAGACCAGAGAAAACTAGTAACTTTTCCTGTAATGCCAATTTTAGAAGAAAGGCTTAGAGTCCAAACATGTAATATAAAACAAAGCCATAAAATAAAAAATAATATAAAGAAATAATATGTATTACTATCAAAATATTCGTCTGTGTTGCATTTATGGTTCAAACCTTAAAAATGGCAGCCTATGTAATATCTAGAAGCAGTACTTTCCAGGAGGAATATACTGCAGTTTTAAAATGTTCAAGAAGAAACATTTACATTTATTTTCATGAGGAAAAAAAAGAGCAACAGATATTGAGACTGGGATCAGAGCACTTTTAGAGTCTCATATTTTTTACTTTCCTCCCATCACATTTCCAGTCCTCAAATAATATCATATCACAGCTCATTTCTGAATCAGAAAAAAGGTAGAATCCATCTCAGGACTCATAACTTTCCTTCCATTGTGGTTGAGGTTTTCCATTTGCACAAATACAAAGAAGATGCAAAATATCCACATATCACAGCCTAAACATGCCACAATCCCACAACATATCACAGCCCCCAATAATCTGATGATCAAGGAGAGAGGAATCACAAATAAGAATCAGACTTTCCCAATGCTTGAACCACCCAGACTAAAGCTATTTATGTGAGACCAGGAGTCACCACAGAAATGGGGAGAGATAACATAGTGAATTACTAGAAACAGTCCAGTATTCAGGAGGTATTTAAGGAACTTTATGAAGCAACTGACCTGAACAAGGTATTTACATCTCCAGAAGAGAACTGGAGATGCTCTCCTTTCTCTCCCATAAATCTCATTAATCATTTCAAATGGTGTGGTGTAGCAGTGGTGTCTCTGCTCCTCCTTTGCAGAGTCACCATACACCACTGCATTTCCACATACTGCTGATAAAATGCTGCCTCCCTGCTCCTCCTTGCAAGGGAATTGTGGCTACACAATAACAATTTACCTCTCCATTTTAGTCTTCCCTTTTCCTTCCTTTTCCTTCCACCCTCCAATCTGGTTATTTTTGGACTGCCAGTTGGGATTATTGCTTTTTCCCTGCTAAAATAAAAACAAACAACAGTTATACTTCAGTTTCTGGGCTTAAGCATGAGATCTGTCTCAAACATTAAAGACTCACATTTTCTTGCCTGAGGTGCAATGCTATCTCCTATGACACTGACTAAAGCAAGCCTTGCAACTAAAGGCAGATTCTGTTTCTGGATTTGCATGTACACTTATCCAACTTCTCCAGTAGCTACCCATTTGCAATAATGAGCAGGATTGCATCCTGAGAATTCAGCACTGGCTGACATTTGTGTAGTCTTAGAGACGGAAAAAATTAGTCTTTCTGAGCTGAACTACAATCATAATTTAAAATACAGATAGCTAAATTGGAATATTTATAACCTAAACCACCCTTTCTCTTTGACACATTGTCTTAATTTCAGGCCACGTTTTAGTACATTTTGTTTTTTTCCAAGCATCTTGAGGCTTACTACTCAAAGATGGTCTATTTGGAAGGAATGTAGCATCTAAAAAATAAGAGACATTGGAGTAGCATCAATTTCCCACCTCTAAATGAAGGTCTTAAGTAGAGAGAACATGATGCTTTTCTGGGAAGCAAAGACAAAGATTCCCCACATCCCAATGTTATACTGTCAAAATGAAGTCCCAGGTAAAATCAGTCTTTAGGTGTACAGCAGCAAACATTTCCCAAATTAAAGAAATATATAACCAAGTGTTAGTCAAGTGCTCATTTCCCTTTTTCTTTTTTTTTCTGCATTAGAATACCTTCAACTCTATGAAGAGTTTTCCAGTATCTGGAAAAAACAATTTTATTGTGTAAAATTCAGTGTGGCAAACAGCTGACAGGAGTTGAACAAAGAGACTTATAATTTTAGTGAAAATAATTGCTTTCCTACTATGAACAAGAGACCAATGTGCATATACCTCCATTTTCCCGATTTTTAATATACTGGGTATGGAGGGTTAAATTGGGTGGAGTTCTGAGTTATCCAAGATGCCAACTGGGTGTGCTGGCTTCCCTTCTGTGAGGTGGAGTCACTGTATTTCAAGAAGGACAAAAATACTTTGTTGCTTTCAAGATAGTAGGCAAAATGAAGCTAACACAAAGTAGATTTTCAACAGGGTGAGGCTCAAGGGACTCACAGGAAGGAGAACTGCTTAAGAAGAAGGTGGAAAAAAAAGCAGCATGCTGACAACACACTGGAGAGGATTAGAAAGTCTAACAAACTTCAAGAAGCACAGCAGTGATACCTCACCCTTCTGGACAGGATTCTACTAATAAAGCACTTGACAGTAACTTGGAAAATACACCTCTTCCAGGAAAGAGGAGTCAAAACATTATGCATAGAAATTATCCAGTCACAGTAGGGTCTCTTCACAGGCCAGAGATGAGAACTTTCAGATGGAACATACACAACAAAGTGAGCAGCTCAACATAAAGAAGTTTTAGACAGCCAGTTGTTAACCTGAACAATATCTACAGTGTTACTGGAAACACTTTTAAAACTAGCATTAATATCTAATGTGAATGAAGAGCCAGACATGACATATACTGTTGGGCTGAGTTTTCCCAGAAAAACAGAGCTGTTTTCCTGTATGTACAGAGCTGTTAGTAAGCACTCAGTAAGCAGATTGATTAGAAAGGAATTTTCACTCTTTGAATGATTTTAAGCACCAGATTTAGTGCAATCCCCTTCAGGAATACACATAATTCCTTTTCACAGGTGTTTTGCAGACCTGCCAGGCACTATCCTAACCCCTTAGAAGTAACATAACCTTTGTCAATGTACATAAAGGAATGTTTGCAGATTTTGACATGTTCAATTTATTTATACAATTACTGACCGCTTACCTAGTCACACTTCTTCTTCCTTAATGGTAGCTATGTTACAGTGAAGTTTCCCAGCCATACTGCACTGAAGAATTCATTCTGATAATCTGCATAAGTACCTGGCATAGTATTCCAGCTTGTTGTAAATGTCACCTTTCTGTTCTCCAGCTGTGTTTTCAAATGGTTAGCTAAATTAAAAGTCCCACAGCCTGTATCATATTTAAAGTTTATGAAAAATTTTTATTTTTGTTCATACCCCATCCTGGGTCTGTCCAGGACAGGGTTAAGTTTTGCAGCAGGAGGAAGCATGAAGGTTATTCTGCAACACCTCACATCATTTTCCAGGGACAGTGGAAGGGATGGCATCGCACTACGGAGGTAGTGGTCAGGCATTTTGGTGGGTTTCCATGGTGAGCTGTGAGCAATCACATGTGAATTGTTTGTCTTTTTTTTTCTACTAATACTGTTATTAGTATTGTCGCTATTGTTTTTTGTCTTGTTGCTGTTTCCAGTAAACTTTTCTTATCTCAACCCATGGTCTTTATCTTTTGTGCCTCCAATTCTCCTCTCCAGAGAAGAATGGAGGCACAAAATTGTGGGTGGGAGGTGGCGGAAGAAGAGGGAATTAATAAGCACATGGTTTGGAGGGTTTCAGTGGGAGCACTAAACTGGGGAATGCCATTCCTAGACCATGACATACTAACACAAGAATTTCCATTCCTACGTTCACAAGACCAGTAGGTATCCACATTTGGATATCCTCACCATATGCAAAGCTCATCAAAAAACCTGATCCCTTTAAACTTAACTACTGTTATCAGAAAATTAAGCTGTTTATAACTAGAAGTGAACTCAGCTACAAATCCACACAGCCCAGCAGGATATATGCAATGGTTGCAGTCTCTGGAAGCAGCATGGACTTGTTAGCTCAAGGCACCAAATTGCACAGAGAAGTCGTATCTCACCAGTTCTGTTTCCAGTCATGACACTGCAAGCATCTGCTCAGCCAGAGTTTGTAACTGTACTCCAGAAATTTCATCAGTAAGCCTCTCCTTTTCCTCTTTCTGTCTTAATCAAAAGAGAGAATAGATTTAGCTTCAGATACTAAGGGGTTTTTTTGATAGAGAATAGCAAGACAAAGATTCCTGAATCTTTGCCAACTAGTTCCTCAAGCAGGCACCTATAACTTGCAAGTGATCTGTCGCAAACAAAAAAGTAATGCGTATATCCATCACTGCTATGCTGCAATAAGGTGCCCCAAATTTAGGGATCAGAAATAAATCAAAAGCAAGC
This sequence comes from Aphelocoma coerulescens, assembly GCF_041296385.1. Classification (NCBI taxonomy): domain Eukaryota; kingdom Metazoa; phylum Chordata; class Aves; order Passeriformes; family Corvidae; genus Aphelocoma; species Aphelocoma coerulescens. The sequence continues at coordinate 116,970,440 of NC_091015.1, read as the reverse complement.
ATGGAGGTTACCAAGACTAATAAACGATTTGAACTCCCCATAATAACTTCAGAGAGGTAAGTTAAAACAAGGTCTGAAGAGGTATGATACACCATACTCTTGCTTCTGTAAGCTTACTGTGCCCTCTGTTGATCATTATAATACTCTTTACTTGACAACTACTTGACAACACATTTTCTCAATGATCTTGTCTTGTTCAGGACACACTGTTCTGTCTAGTCAATGAGACATAACTGCACAGATAAATAGTAGCAGGAAATAGTACCCTTTCTTTATTTTATGATGAGCTTGGGAAAATTCAGAATGAATGGGGAAAATGCAAGGACTGTTTAATGGTTAAAACCACTAAATACTCCCCGCCCAAATTCCTACATTCTTTCTAATTTCATAATTCCTATGTGATAACAAATTGGAGCAAAAAGAATAATTCAAAATTTTTATACATAGTCAGTAACCTGAACAAGACTTTTGATTTAATTTGACAAAATGCTGAGAACTGAGGACACCAGGGAACCAATGGCAGCATTGCTTTGACTGTGCAATGCTGAACAACTTGGAATATAATGGAACTAAAAATAATTTACGCACACACTCCAGTATTGTTACAGACATACAAATCCAACTGGAATATAATTCCTATGCCTCAGATCCATGGTCTAATATCATGTTCACTAATCCACATTGAAATGGCCACTTGTGATGCTACATGGCTTGGGTTTTTTTTCTTTTTTCTAAAAGTACTTTGGAAGTGAAAAAGGGATCTTAACAGCTCTCCAGTGTATTCCCACACCTATTCAGTTGCCCTGAAGAAGTAAAGAGGATGACAATTTTACTTCCTCTTACTCCACCATCAGGCACACAATTTTCTCCTAGGCATGCTAGAATATAATTAAGATTGAAGCACATCACTTTCTAAAAGTATTTACAGAATTTTGATTGTTACCTAACAGCTTCTGCTAGTTTTTCTAACAGCTCAAAGTCTCAACACCAACCTTTGGTTGAGTTTCTTCCGTGTTTAGTTAGAGTGGCCCTCTTTGTTCAGGCCAATAACAACTATAAACAAGGTAACAACTATAAATGCAAGAGCCCCTATTCACCTCCCCACCAGAAACTCTGCTGGTAATAGTCCACACACAAACCATAGTGGCTGATATGCTGTAGAAGACTCCATTATTATTATAAAAAAAGCTGCCTGAAAATCTCCATTCCTCTTCTGAAACATCTCTGTGGGGGAAGGGCAGATCAGACCAGTATCATTAACACGCTGACATTCAAATTTCTGTGAAAATGTTTCAGAAAATAGCTGCATATAAAGACATTCCCTATGCTGTTGAAGATATTTTCCTTTGCTGTCATCCAGTGCTAATGTTTCCTTTTGGATCTGTTTTGCAAAACTTCTTTCCACTGATGTCTTACATACGTCTTACCTTTTGCTGTAAGATTTTGCTCTTTGTGGGTTGATGTTTTGCTTTATCTTCCACAGTTGTCTGTTGTGGACTTTATATTTACCCTGTAGGGTGTATTTCCTCTAACTGTTTGGTTTGGTTTTTTTTTTAATGAACATATCTCTGAGATTGTCTTCTCCCTTATGCTGTCATCTTGCAGATATTTATTTGCAATTACATGATTCTTCAGCTTTGGTATGGAATCTGCTGAGTCTAAATTACTTTGTGCTGATGATAAAACGATACTTCTTTTGCCAACATCTGTTCCTGTATCCTATTAGTTTTTATCAGTCATATGTCAATTCATATCTTTTCACAATATCTGTAATACTTAAAGCAAAATCTTCCTTTTTGCACAAAATTCTTTCCATTTCAGAGGTATTGGAGCTTTTTTTCCCCTATGAACATGTATTAAAATATTCTTCTTCCTTTGCTGACCAGATGTTTTTCATATTGTAGTTAGGAAGTTCCTTTCTCTAGAGCTTTCTGTTCAGCCTTTCTCGTGACTGCAAAACCCTATCATCACACCAAAGCAAGAAGATCAAACATGATGGAAACACTTTCACTGTCCCAAAAGCCCTGTACACCGCTACTGTGTGTGTAAGGATAAGAGGTTTATTGATGCAATTTTAGTTTTGGAAAAGACTTACTGTTTCTCAAAATGGTCCCACAAGCAACAGTTTATTGAACTAGGCGTCCCAAAAGGCTGAAGTGACAGTAATATATGCATCAACTACATTTCTAGAGTACACTTATTGTCAATATAGTCAAAAGGACTTTGAAATGAGGGAGAGGAGATCTGAACACATAAAATCTATCATCTGATGTATCATCTAATAAAAAGCAGACAACTAAAATACTCATTTTTGGTATTTTAAATCAAAAGTTGTGTAGGATTTGGAATATATGCCACACTTGGAGGCCAAGCCACAATGCTTCATTCTCCGACTACCAGCTCAATAAATGTTATCAAGAAAATTTCAGATTAATTATATTTAGTTCAGCCATGTGCTTCTGAGAACTAATATCTAACCTCTAATTTTTAATGACGCCCCTTCATATTTTATGTTTAAATAGGAATTTGTACACACACAACAGCATTACCCGTTCTGCCTGTCTGGCCACATACAGATTCCAAAAGATCAGAAGCATTTGCACAATATCCTCCTAGAACCAAGAGGTATGAGGACAAACTGACCTTAATCCATATATTTAAAAAAATAAACCTTTATTTGGAAACTTGAAGAGATTACAAAATCTTAGCTATAGCCCTCATAGTGAAAAGTACTGCACTGCTCCCCATTCCGGAGTCAATACTTTAGTTTTAAGAAGTGTGTAACAGTGTCTTCTGTAAAACCATCTCTGCATTGAGTAGGCAGCTTGAACAATATGTATTCCAAACTACATTATGGCATTTTAACCTAGAGAGAAATATCAGTGCTTTGGACACAGAAATCAAGTATACTGCTGTCCTAACACTGTGATTAATGCTATGAGCTACACCCTGCCTAGCCTTCCTAATCTCTGGGATTTCTAATTTATAGCAGAGATGGATACGCTATCAGTGGGGAATTATGAGGATTACTAGCTGTTTATCTCTCCTTTGCAGAGACACTTTGCTGCTTATAGAATTACCATAAACCCTCCAGCTACAGTGCCACTTCTATACTTATCCAGAAGTCTAGATACCTATTGGGCACAAAATGTTTTGATAGTCAATATATTAGAAAATGTTGGAGTTGATGGATGTATTTTTTTTTTTTTGTAAATGATTTGAACATACTGTCAAGGCCTGTCATGTTACTTCAGTGGTAATTTGTCTGCAGGTTATCTTGCATTCCCTTGAAATCCAGTGCTGTGATCTTGTCTACACTAATTAGAGTTCAGCGTTAATGCTTGGAGGTTGCCCTCAAGCATCACCACAGGTGAAACCATTAAACATGTATGCCAAGCCATCTCTGCACTTGCAGCAAGTTATGTAACCCATTTCAAAAGATTTCATCTTTATGGTCACCAGAAATGTTGCTGACTTACCTTCTATCGGAAACTTAGGGGCTTTCTAAATGCTTCTACACAAAGTCCTTATGCTGTGGAGCACAAGTTTCCTTCTGGGGTGAAACTAATCAAAGAGTGTGAAGGGAAAAAGGTGTGCTACTTTTTTAATTTCCTGAAGAAGGAAGAAAGAAACGGACTCTATAACATTTATTTTTCACTAATTTAAAAATCTGAATCTGTACAGAAAAACTTTCTCCTTTAGAAGGAAATGTATGAATGAGAACCATCAGTAAGATAAATATTAGCCCTTGTACACCACATTTTTAATAATTGCAAGTGTCATCCAATGATCCCTTTTAAATATGGATTGCATTTATAGATAGGATATTTACAGCCAGGCTATCTCTGTAACCACACAGTAATTAAGTGACCATTTGAGCATTAAGATTCAGCTGAATTGTACATATTTCATGCTGTTTAGATTTAAATTTTAGCCTATATGTAGCTTTATATAACCATATTCTTATGAAACACCTCACATTTTCCCATTGTTCTTAAACTTTGTTGTGCTTCTTATCCAGCCTGCTAAACAGGAGACCTTAAAAACACTTAATTTAAAAGTTCTGAGGCTCTAATTCTATGCATGCGCATTTATAAACATAATAAAAAGATGTACAACAAAAAGCTGTTTCTCTCCTCCAAGTCACAACATATCATCTTTGTTATTGTACAGTCATTTGTGTTTGTCCATGCTCACTTTATATTCCAAGACTGTAACAAAAAAAACCAGTTTAAACATCATCTTTGGTTAAAATAAGAACTCTTTTATTCTCTACATTATCTTAATTCACTTGTTTCTTACACATATCTTTTCAAATACTTAATTTTGTAAGACTTAAAAACCCCCTAAAATCAACCAAATGCAAACCACTTCATGCCTGAATTCCTTTCAGAACGTTATAAAATGTCTCAGCACATAAAATACACAGGTGTAGTCATCCAGGCCCTTCCTTCAAGGTATCATGAAATGAAAATACAGTTCCCAAAGGAGAGGACCATCCTCTCCAGGAACCAGCCAATCTGACAGCCCAGTCCCCAGTCCCAGCTCACATTTGTACAACCATGGCATGCAAACACTGAAGGTTTTATCTTACCTTTTAATCTCTGGGCAGTGCCTCAGCATGTATAAACCAGCCAAGATTCATTCCTATTTTCCTGTTTATTTAAGTACTTCCTCAGTCATCTTCTGCAGCATAGGACCTCAACTGCCTGCTAGGACCATTTAGGCTTGTCTTATCTCGTTAGTTCCCTTCCATCACAGTGGCTTTGCACACTGCATACTTTGATCTTTCATCTTCTCTGAACTCCAAGTATAGTCTCCAAGGGAAAGAAATTATTTTGTCCGAATAAAGCCTTTTCTTTGAAGAGAAGGATATCTACATGGCATTTAACAACAGAGACAGGTGATCATACCTATTACCCAGTCCAGTCTTTCACCTTATGAAAGCCTGCTAACAAAAGCAGAACCATGAGCGAGCCTATCCTCTGTTTCAAGTTCAGTCAATGTTAAGTCTGTGCCTCAGTGTGCTGTCATATCCTATCAGCAGGATGAAATCACCTTACTTTCTTCTGTCCTATGTTTGTTTGCTTTTCTGGCAGGGCATGCTAAAAACATACAACATCATTTGGATTTGTCAAGGCATTGGCAGTCCAGATAGAAAAAGGCAGAACTGGGAACTTTTCCAACAAGTTCTTGAAGTCTAATAGCATGTTTACATAACATGTAACTCTTGCATAAAAATGGGTTAGTGTGTGTTAATGGATGAAACATGGATAAGTCCTGGTATCAATACAACTCACACATTTCTCAAGTGCCCATCATCCTGGTCCCACCATAACTGTTCTTGTCAGTTCTGATGTACATATTGGCCAACTCTTATTCCTTGTACTTCCCTGCTGACTGCTCCACACCAGACTGTATTCCAGGAACACAGCCTGTATTACCAAGGGACAACAGCACTGCTTCACCTCCCAAAAATCAAGCCACAATTACTTTGTGCACCAGAAATTTGCTGCTGACAGCTGCAGCAGAAGTCTCCAACCTCACTAGCTCTGCTGCAGGTGAGTACACGGGCAAGCGTGAAGCCATGCACATCCCTTCCAGATCACCTCTCTGCTGTGGATGAATGCTTGCATACAAGGACCTGATGTCTGGATAGTGAGGAGAGAGGTGTCCAGCTGGCTATTTGAGTTTCGATGTCCACATTATTTGTTTGGTTGTTGCTTCCATTAGCTTTGCTGTATAGATTGTTTCAATTAATTGCGGGGTCTTCTCTCTTCTTAAATGACAGCATATATTAAATTACAAAGACATTTAAGAAATATGGATCCTAAAACCAAAATATGGATAGTAAATCATATTCCACTGAAAAACCCTATGGACTATACTTCATTTTAGAGGGAGTATTATGTATGGTTAACATCATTGCACTAGGACATAGGGTAAAATTTATCCCAGTACTATTCACCTATTTTATTCACATGTGGAACACTAACATAGATCAAGTAATGCATTTGGGTATGTTGGTATTCTTTGCATTTTATGTAGCTTCCTTGTTATCTGTGAAAACATGGAAACATAAGGATATGTCTGTAAGGGGTAAATTCTAGTTACAAACAAACACATGATCAGGAAGCTCATTACTTAATTCATTTCTTCACATTATTCAGTATTTAGGACATGAGTGTTAAGCTCTACTGATATACAGTCCAGCTATCAACCTGTACATCAATTAATGATACAATGTACAATGTTTCTTTGGTCTGGTGTTATTTTATGGAATTCTTCAAAGAAAAACACTGACGATAGATTAATTCACCTGCACTCCCCATCAGGCAGAACGATACTTGCTTGCATGTACAACACAAATGCAGTCTCGGACAGTGTTAAGGAAACTTGTGCAGTTTAAAGGGATGTAGCACATCTCTAACCTACAGCAGTGGCACTACTTTTACATCAGAAAAGTTTAAAACCTACTGCAAATAAGAAGACGGTTTGTGACTTTTTTGACACGTTAAATATTTTCCCTTAAGAAAGTGTTTAAAATTACTTATTTTTCTATCTTAGAGAATGAAAGAATATTCAAGTAGATTACTCTACATTCATGCTCTTCATCCAAACTGAATTTTTTTGTTTAGCAGTTAAGAGCCACTATGCTGTCTTCACTGTAACCAACTTGTCATTGCAAAGAAATTCCCCGTGTTTACAAAACCCCATAAAAGTAAAGGTGGTCTTTGAAAAAGAAAAATTAACAGAAAGGTGTGACTGGGTAACAAATTAGGGGCCTTTCCATGGCAGGAATACAAGTGCCTGTGGTTCTCTAATACATTTACAAGCTCCTTTCCATGTCAAAAAATGTCCGCCATTACTAATTTTTTCTCATTATTTGTACAAGATTGGAAATGAGGCACTGTCAATATGAAAGGAATTCACAGAGACACCTTCCTATTATCCTGCTAGCCTGTATCACAACACTGTCCATTTTATTTATTACTTTGCTGAGCTGGCCTTTCCAAAACAAGCAAGCTGATAGAATTACCCCCAAGCAGTTGCCAAAATGATGATAAATATTATTACAAACTAGTGCTTCTCATAAAACAGAGACATAAAACAGATTTCCTTTGACATGAGCTGCAAAACTCCCTCCTTGGCTCAGGTGCTAGGCACTGCTCAAAGAACACCACCTAGCTCTGAAGGTAAGGTTCATGCACTGATCCTTCCCAGCTGAGGCCACCATGCAGCTATTCTCACCTTCAGATTACCAACAAATGCTGGCAGGGATAATGTCTTTCTAGAAATACCTGCAGGCTGCTAAAACACACTCAGCACATATTATTCATGACTTACTTCCTTCAAATCCTTTTCCTTCCTTCCCCCAACACTCACAGTCAGGTCTCCTCCCCATGCCTCCTCTCTTAACTCCTTTAGTTAAAAGTTTGTAGACGAAAAACAGGCAAAGTAAAGTTTTATACTTAAAATGAAAGATCCACCACTGTACTGGTATAGAGTATCACAGACTTATGATAGGAAGGAGTTACATTTCCTCCTCACAGGTTTTCAGACCTTACAGATGTAAGTCAAAGACTGAATCTAAAACTAATAGACAATTTTATCTAGCAAAGAGTGACACAGTCATCAAGGAAGAAAATATCCCAAAGAATAAGCTATTGCTTACTGGATGATGTTCAGGACAGTCAGGTTAAATGAGGCATAAACTGTAATCAAAATCGCAACCACCAAGCTGGACAGACGGGCAAAGAAAATGAAATGGAAGTGCTCTTCTGGGGTGAGAATAATGCACACTGAATACAGCAGCAGTGAGAAGATAAAACCTATCTAATGCAGATTATATAATGCTGTAGAGTCAATCATAAAAGAAAGCTTTCTTAAAGTTGGGAGCATTAGTTTTCAGGATGCAGTCAGCTGAAGCAGAAGAGTGAGCCCTTCCAACTCACCGGAGCTGCTCTGTGGACCCTGCAGTGTTACCAGCTCCCAGTGAGATTTTGAAAGGCAGGTGAGTGTTGTGGTTTCACCCTGGCTGGCTACTAAGCACCACACAGCCACTTGCTCACTCCCCTAAACCATATCCCCAGGCAGGGAGGAGAATTGGAAAGAAAATATAAACCTCAGGGGTTAGATAAGAACAATTTAATGAATTAAAATATAGTATTAATAATAACAACAATAACAGGAATAATAATTTACTAATACTGATACCATCATACTAATATACTATTATACCAACAACAGCAATAATGACAATTGCAATGATAAGAAGAGGGAGAGAGAGTAACTGAACCCAAGAGAAATAGGTGATGCACAATACAATTGTTCACCACCCACTGATTAATGTTAATCACATCCCTGAACCACAATGAGTGGCTTCTGGCTAACTCCCCCCAATTTATATACTGGGCACAACACTCTAAGGCAGATACTGAAAAGTCCTTGACTTGGTGTAAGCACTGCTTAAAAACAGTGTGTTACTAACATTATTCTCATACTAAATCCAAACCCACAGCACTGTACCAGCCACAAAGAATAAAACGAACTCTGTTGCACCAAAACCAGGACATCTAAGTAACAGACTGGCTGGAAATGGAAAAGGCATCTGCAAGAATAAATACAGATAGCTTTTATTTTATTTGAGCTCTCAACTATGCTTGGTATCACTCACCAAGTTATTAAATATAGAAAAGGTAAACAAACACATTCTCCCAAGCTGCTGTGCAGCTTTATCATCATGTTAAATGAAAACTTAAGTGCCACAATGAAGCTGATAGCAGTCAAATTTTGTTTCAGAATTATGTTTATCAATGAAAAAAGTAATCAGTATATTAGAATGATAAAGTATCAGGTTTTTGTGATACTTGCAATCAAGTATGAATGACACGTAGCAAGAACATCAGCTACTGATGAAGCTCATGCTAATGTCAAACTCAGCACTCAGAAAACATCCACCACATAGTCAGCTTTCTTTTACTAGGGCCAGAGAATTCAGAAGTGGAGTATCTGTCAAAGTTATTTAATTTTCTTTTGTGAAAACCTGCTTAATTTTTAATTTTTTATGTATATAAATTATGTTAAAAAAAGGCATAGAGTATTTTTATTTCCTCTTCCCCTAAGACCGGTTAAAAGAAATAGGATGAAGTATGAAAATGACACATTGCAAGAGAAGATGCCTGTACCACAGGGTGCTGTGGGATTCTGTGATAGTCATGTTTCTGCATAATTTGATCTATCTATTAGCAGATAAATAGGAACTGTTAATACTCAGGAGATGTTTGCTCAGGAAGTTAGAGTGGCCTAGGTTGTTCTGGTCCATTAATGGAGAAAGCATTGTTCAATTCCTTCTCTTACACAACAGACAGTGTCTCCTGGGGATCACTGAGGCCAGTCTGTGACGCTCCAGCAGTAAAACTGCCTTGAATTAAATTATCCAGTAATTAGGAATTGCTCTGGCTAGGGAAAAAATTCAGTGTAAAGCAGGGGCAATGAAACAGCCCCTGTTCTCCTCCCTCCTGTGCTCCTGGGGATGGAGAAGCACTTTTGGGAACTTGTATATTGTGCCAAAAGACAATGTACCCACAGGCAGTGTGCAGAGCAGACCTCGTGCTCCTCTAAGGTGTCGCATGGGATTTGGCTGACTTTTGGTAAATCAGTGACAGAATGACTGACCTGGCTCTTATTTGTCATCCTGCTGTCCATGCAAATCTTTAATGGATAAAGACAGGCTGATCTGGGAGATTCTATTTCCATAGACCCTGATATTCTCTTCCGGTCAGAAAGATGTCCGTGAATATGCCTGAAGGTTTCAATAGGATACAGTTTTGCATAAACATTAAGGCAAGTGTTGTGCACCTTTGATAAACATACACATTTGCTGAGAAAGAAAGATAGGAGGTTTCGGTCCTACAAACTTTCTATTTCTCCAAGTTCCCCTATAGTCTACATGGGAAAATTTTACAATATGTTAAATTGAGACAAAACTTATTTAGAACATGCCAGCTTCACAGGAAGTTTGGCAGGACCATGTAACTCAAAAAATACTTATGATTTGGGGCTTTAAATTGCTCTTTGACAGACCCAGTTATACCAGAAATATGAAACTACTTCTGGCTAATGCAGACAATTACTTCAACACAATAGTTGTCTTCTCTTTAATGACACATTGCCCAAATTTCACATTTCATATGGTTATTTTCCACCCTGTTGTTCCTGAAAGTACAAAAGAAAATCACTCAAGCCTACCACTTTTTACTGTAAAGAACAGTCTGAGTGTATGATATGCACATACAGAGACTTGGAAAAAGACCCTATCTTTTTAAAACATGATAAACAAGGACTTCCCATAATAATTCAGTGGGATTGATTTATGCTGTCATGATCAATCTGAACATTTTATACTTTCTCTTTCTTAGGGCGCTTTTTCTTCTGTGAGATTAATTGTTTAGCATTGCTAATTTCTAGTGAATATCACATTAAAATATGCTGAAAGCTAGGAAAATGTGTAGAAATAATCGGAGATTGACGACAGCAGATGCTCAAATGCACTTCTGTTTTCTAGAACTGTGCAGTTTGACAGAGCAGCAATGGAGCACTTTAATGTATTGAGGAGGAGTTACCAGTATGCACATTGTCAAGAAAGATGTGAGGCACCCCAGCAAATCAATATTAATTCCAAAATACCACGTCAGACTCTTGAGATGGAATTCTGGTGGCAGGCAGGAATAAATCTGAAGATGACTCCCAAAAACACAGAGGTAGTACAGGCAGTCTAGATCCTAATTTTACATGTGTTCTCTGTATCATGTTATTTATGATCACTGCTTTTCTGCTGCATTGCTTGCTCATAAATAAGCTATAGGTAGTGAAGGAGGCTGCAGTGGAAATGCTCATTGCACAGTCCTTACTTTCTAGGGGATGCCAGGTTGCTTCTGAAATGATCAATACTGACTGGGTAAGACCACTGAAATGGGAGCCAACATCAAAACAAATCTGTAAATTTTGGTACACAAAATAAATAGGCTTCACTTGTGGCTAATCCAGATATGAACTAAGATGCAAAACAGTCAAAAATAGTTTAAAAGGTTTTGTCCTGGAGGAATATGCAACAGATCTCAGGTGATGTTATGTTAAAAATACACAACAAAGCTAACAAAGATGACAAAAAAAAAAAAAAAATCCAGCTTCTTTTAGTAGAATATAGAGAACAACAGAAGATTGTAAAAGTAAGAGTAGATGTTTCCTATTTCACAGATTAAACAAACTTCTCACTGGCTACCAGCAAAATCTTTTTGCAAATACTTAATAAAACTACATTTCTCTATTTGCTTCTTTTCATATCCTTAAAAGGATTTACAGCTGCCAGTCTGCAGAGAAGTAGACAAGTGTCACGTGATCAGAGAGAACTTAAACTCAGTTTTATCAGCCAACAGCAACTACAAGGAACAGTTCATGTCCACATTTCAATCCATGAGTCCAGAGTTTCATCATCCTCACCTCTTTAAAGTAATACTGCCTCTCTTTCTGAATTACCTCTACCCACACTTAGAATTGCACAGCTACAGCTAAAACTATAAAAATTTCTACTGCAAATCACCACATCAGAAATTACATGGCTGGATGGAAAGATGCAAGTTTCAGTAGAAAAGAAAATGTTTGTTTCTGACATGTATTCTTTGAACATAAAGGTGGCTGAAGAAAAATCAATCAATAATTAAAGAACTTCTAGCATTATAGATTATTTTAGTCCAGTTAAGACTTTTTTCCTTTTCCACAATGTCAATATTACAAAATCATCCAAATACATCCTGAAGTAATGAAAAGAACCACAGTGGTTTCTTAAGTATTATTTTTTTATGGGTTAACCACAGCTAATTGAAGTAACTTAGAGTGTATACATTTAACACATTATACTTAAAATTTATTTAAACACATGCTAGTAGGTGAGTAAATACACTTTTGCTGTAATCAGAGAATAAGCAATACCACTGCATAATCCAGTGGAGTAGAAAATAATTTAGTTTAAATTATTAAAATTAAGAATTTTATTTGTCACATATTTCTTTGGAAATTGTACATGTGCACTGTACATTATACATTTTGTATTTAACTAATGTTTTCATGAGTTACCCACAAATGGCATTCATTACATACAATTTGCAACTACCTCACAGACACCAATAACAAGACAAATTATGCTTTGCATAGTTCAAGGCATCCAGAGTATATTAGTTCATGGCCAAAATACTATCTGCTGATGTGAAAAGACAGTAACAGCCACTTTTGCTGTTCATATTTCCTCTGAAGAGTAAAACATCTAGTCATCAGAAAAAATGAGAAATTATGTCCTATCATCATGCATTACAGAGATAATGGGAGTTATTTATAAGGATTATAATACATATTCATATATGGCATGAAGAATACCTTTATTTCCTCATGTGATTTCCTCATGTGAATTCTGTTGCACTCAGTAACTGTTCTCTTTCCTCCCCCAAACTCCCTTGCCACCTTCCTGCTGCAAAGCCACACTGAGATGCTGTGAACCAGAAGCAAAGAATCCTAAAAATGACCAAATGATCAATGACTGTGCTTGGTACCAAGTGCTCATTTAGAAAAAAAAATTAAGAGAGAAACTGGCCACGGTTTATAGCGTCACAGAATAGTAGAAATTTAGTCTTTAGCAGCCAAGATCAGACAAATTCAGCCATCAGATAAAAGGTCCATGTTTTTAATAGTAGGGACAAATTACAAGTATTATCCACAGTGTCTCCATTCATAATTATGTTAAAAATTCAGGACACAAAATTTTAAAGATGATGTGCTCATTTAAACTCAAGACTTCAGCTATTTCCTACGTATACAGGTCAATCCCCCAGTATTAACTAGTTTTTTAATTGTAAACTGTTCAAATACTTTTTAAACTTATTTGAAATTTTAACATTTTATTAGGTTATATTTAGAATCAGAATTTAGATATCAGAATATACTGCAACTGTAAGTGGACTGGGAATTTTTCACAGCCCTGAGTAATCTTCTTTTCTGAAATGGGTATAGTGTCTCATAAAACACATGAAACTACTGCATCTAATTAAGTAAATACTAGAGATAGACCTAAAGTCTAAACAAAGGTTTATCAACAAAATTTAGGGGCTTATTGAACCAAGAATAGAACTGCTCAGACTGTTTCAATGACTTGGCCTTTTCTAATCAAAATGTGTTAAATTCGAAAATAATTATTCTTTGAGAGACACATATTGGGACGAAGTGTGAATCTCAGTTTATTTCAAAGAACAGAGGCCACCCGTCCACAAGAGGTCCTGTGTGATCAGTGGAAACTAAACTACCAAATTCCAGTTTGCCTTACAGCCTTCAAGTTTTTTGTACCCCAATGTTTTTAGTATGGTTAGGCACACTTTTCTCCCAAAACCTTCAGTGCTTCTCAAGAATTTGAGCTTTACTGTCAAAGTACAGTCAAGGTTCACACTAATTTTGCTGCCAGGGAAGAGAGTTTATACAAGTAGAGCAGCTCTGATGACACATTTGTTAAAAAAGATAGCTTCCAACAGGGGTCAGTCTCAGAAGAGAGGTTGTTGAGAATAAATGAATAAAAAGGGAGAAAAAGTCTACTAAGTACTACTAAACATAATACAGACCTGTTAATCTCCTTTCAATTACTCTTAGCTTATTATATTCACTTTCAGTGCTGAAACATGTAGATATATTGTAGATACATTATGTTTCACTAATATAGGTGGTGAGGCAGCTGGGGTGACTTCATTTAGGAACCACAAAAATGGTGCTGAATGGAAGACCAGTAATTGTGTAAAGTAAACCTGGAATATTTATGAAGTACCTTTAACAGAAACAATCCCACAGTAACATTAGTTTTTTATTGTTTTAACTTATTAACTGTACTTTATGTATACATTGTCTAATTCTGCCTTAGATACGACCTAACACTTTTCCTGTGATGTTAGTAACTGTAAGGGTTCATCTTTATTGTTACTATTTCATAAAATTGAATTCATACTTGAAACACAGAGCCAGCAGTCTATGGATCTATAAAAATGAAAGTTCCACATAGTGACTTATGTTGGCCTATTAGTTGCAAATGGTAAAATAAGTTCTAAGGTCCAGAACCACGGAGTTCCTGCAATTGCAAACTGCTTCTCTGGAAGAACCACCCAAACAAGCTGACCCTGTGGAATGGAAACCTCAATCAGACCTAAATTCCAACAGTTGTTATCCTGAGGTGCCTTAGAGAAGTCAATTCTATAGCATATTTGCCCTGTAATGAAACAAGTAATAGAAGATAAGGGAGTAAAGCACTGTCTATTGGCTGTTACTGTGTTTAATAGGACAACATGCTGCAGTCCTCTGGACTGAAGTTCTCTAAGTTCAAAAAAACCACATCACAGGAAAAACATCTCTGTAAACTCCTACTCATGTAAACATTGACTATCAACCCCCCTTACTTTATATATAGCTGGATTAATTTCTTTGACTTTTCAGTGGTTAACTATTGCACTAAAGCTGCCTAGAAAAGAGATATCCCATTTGCAATGGATATAGTTAATGAAACAGATAGTATTCCATCAGCATGATAAAATCACTAAATAATTCAATTCAAGCTTTCTGAAGACCATTAGTATATTGTAACTTTCAACGATACCAACATTATTTGATATCAACCCATTTATTGTGTAATGCCCTGAAATCCCTTGTCCCTCTGGCTCATCCACTCCCATATACATTCTATCCTTTCTTCTTTTAGTAGTGTAGTCTAAATGTTACTTAAAGATTAAAACTATGAATTACAGTAATTTTAACATTCCAATACTTATATTACTTTTTGTAATTTCATTGTTTTATGCACTGATGGCCGATTCAAAGGAAGATTTAATTCCAGAGGTGATCTATCATGTTGCAAATGTAATTTTTTCACATGCAGTAAGAATAAATCTCATCACTTCACTATCTTTCAAGGCATCACCTCTCCTAATGACAAAATGATTTATACCGACTTGGCTGAACTATTTTTCTTCTAAGAATTTAGAACCATCAGAAATATTTAATGACTCGATTTAAAGTGCTGAAATAGAAACACACTGAGAGAATATTAAAATGCTGGTATTCCCCCAAGAATTAACACCTGTCAAATCAATAGGTTTTGAAGTGGAAGACATCATGTCCATTTCAATTGCAAATTTGCAAGTAACACTGTAAAAGGAATGTGTTTTATTTCTGAAGAAGCATGAAAGCACCATGTTCCTTTCTGACTGCAAGACTTGCCAAGGCTTCACTATGGAAGCTCCACATTCTTTTTACTTCAAAAGCCAATAACGTATGAGAGGTAACCCCTCCCCTTTGGAAACTACTGGCCGTAATTTAGAGTGATGCAGAATATAATTCTGATATTGATTTAACAATTACCTCAGTAAAATAAGGCTTATAAGCTTTTCTAATGGCGAAATGCCACCCTTTACCAGATATGTCATACAAAAAAAAGACATGTAACACATCTTTAGTCTCAACATTAAGGAGCAAATCATATCCAAATGTTGTATCTAAGACTCTTTGCCTGACAAAACTCGATCCAACTACTAATACAATTATCATTTACTTACAGGCATCAACTTTTTTAAATAGAAATTCATAATACACACTTGCAATATGACTCAGGATGATAGCCTTTCTAGGCAGCATAGTTGCAGCTGACAAGTGTTAGCCTACACTTGAAAGAAAAAAACCACACAAAAGACAAACCCCCAAAACCTACAACCATTTCTCTTTAAACATACCAATTTCTACTTTAGGTTATTTTCTGTGAAGTTGGGCCATATAGGACTAAAAGGTAATGTGTTTGCAAATATCTGAGAAATGTAGCAGTGCTTCTATTGCAGAACATTTCAAGCAAATATCAAAATGCATTAGAGTAAAAAAAAAAAAATTGAACATTAGGTAAAAGATGCAGTAGAGGAACAAATCAAACAGAAATCAAGCTTGTACTTCTATATATATTTATGTATATGTATATGCTCACATAAACAAAACCCCCAGCTAGAACTAATGATTGTGTATAACTAAACACTTCAAAAATTAGAAATAGTTAAATGGGTTATTCCTTTTCACCAGACAAGATGAAAATATCAGCAGAATTCAATTTTTTATTAAACTGTTTATGTGTGAAACCTCTTATGCATGCATGCATTCTCCAATGATGTGTATATTTATGCGACTTCATGCTACTGACAACATATTCGACCAGCTCAAGGTTCAATCAGAACAAACTTCACAGCTAGTAGCTTGAAAATAATGGAACAGATAGAAAAAAAAATCATACTTGAGGGCATGGGAGTTGGATATTAAACCAGTGAGATAAAATACAGCTTCTTATAAAGTTTTACTGATCACCAATTTTACTCATCCTTTACTTACTACAAAAGGGAAAAATCCTGAAACAATAATGGCAATCAACTGTTTATGAACTTCAGTGGTACACTTTGCAGAAACTAGCATAAGACAGTGTTAGAACAGTTAAAGGACTGTTGACAGTGTGAAAAAGTGAGAAAAGAATTTTGGGACATGGCCGGTGACTCTAAAAATCTCATTCTGGCATTAACTGATCTGTATTTTCCTGAACATATCACTGAAAATCGTTAAGCTCTTGCAGACACCCTTTAACGTTTTGATGCAACAAAGTTCCTTTGGTAGCTGTCTAAAGCCTGTCCTGGTCACACTCCACTAGAAGTTTGCTTTTCCTCAGTTGTAGGAAAAGAACCATGGCATTATGAGCACACTCTAAATTGTCTGTGGCTGTTGAAGCTGTTGAGGCAATACAAGCTCCAGCATCCTACCTAGTCTTGTGGCACATGTCAGGCTGTTTTAGGAAGGAGGTCACCAGCTCAGCACTGCATGAGCTCTGGATATAGACAGGAGCAACCAAAATTCAAACACTCAGAGCTACCTTTCTACTTAGGTATGCAACTGGCTTACACTTAACAACAAAGTAAGATCACTGTTCCTGCATCCCAGAGCCTGCTCAAACACTGCCCTTTGAATTCATACAAAATACATCTAATCTACTGTTGATGTTATTACTGTTCTGTGATAAATATGCTTTATTATTTTATTTATTTTCAAAATATTTTTAATTTAAAACTACAATTTTTATCCAAAACATTACTATAATACAGGTTCTCTATTTATGTATCATTCTGCATGCTTTTGCAACATCCTTTATTTTTGCTCACTAGTCAAGGAATTGAGATTTCCTAAATTCCTTTTCATTTTTATCAGATTATAATAGTGGCAAAGGCAAAAAGTAATACAGTATCTTTTTGCATAATGCAGCTCTCATTCTACATGATATAATTCAAAATGTGTCATAATTCAAAAATAAGTAATTATTTTTTGCATAGGGAAAGCTAGCAATATGTGTCAGATTATCTGCAATATGTATCTTGTCATTAAAGAAATCCAGTATGGTTTTATTTAGGGAGTTAATAAAGCCTATTTAAATGGTTTGTTGAATATATAAGGAAGTTTTTGCTCCACTGAGATGAGGAAAGAAGAGAAAAAATGTTCTAGACTGACTTGAAATTTCTTTTTCCTGTGTTTTCCTTATTTTGAGATAATGTTAGAGTTCTAGTTGCAAGTAAACTGTGACCTTTTTTTTCCTCCTGTCTGTGTGTTTGTCATGTTTCATTTACAAGGAGATTGGATTTAATTTTTAGAAAACTAATCTCACCTTTTCACACCAAAAAAGGCATAACTTTAAAACCCAAAAACAATAAACAAAAGACCACACAAACCATCCTAATTCCTTCTGCTGTTTGTTTTTTTTTTATTTTTCTGTGCCTTCACAGTTTTTTAATGCTGATTGTAACAAAAAAAATTTCACAAAACATTTTAATTCCCATCCCTTTGTTTTACCAACATGGGGTTAATTCAGTTGATTCTGGGGCCACATGTTCATACTAGAAAAGGAAAATTACTATCCTTTCACCTTCAGTTAAGTGAAATAGTTTTTCTATCTTTGTCTAATTGGGCTTGAACAGAAAAGCTATTGCCTTCACTTCTTGAAATAACCTATCTTGAGATCATAGGAAAATTCAGGTAGGAATGGACATCAGGCAGTTTCTAATTCAATCTCCTGCTTCAGAGAACAGAGCCAGCACAGGATCTCTGAGCAACCCAATGTAGCGCCTGGCTGTCCTCAGAGTGAAAATGTTCCTCCTTCTATCCATGCTAAACCTCTTCTTTCAACTCATGGCCATTAACCTGAGCTCCTGCCTCTGCACCTCAGTTTGCCAGCAAGTTTGCACCGGCATCTATTTCAATCCAAATTTTCACGGGTCCGCTCTTGAAAAGTTCTCTTTGGTATAGTATAGTAATGTCAGATTCCTATAAAGGACCACAGCAAACAAGACAAAACCTGGATGACTTTCCTCAATCTTGTTAGTTCTCTGCATGATTCTCACGTCAGTGAGGCTGTTTGCAGAAAATCCAATAAAGGCACTGTTACATATAATGGAGTTCAGTTTCAGATTAACACACCCAGCATCTGTTGTCTACCTGCAAGAAAGATATTTAAGTTTGCTGTTATCTAGACAGCTAAGGCCCAGTTCAATTGGCCTCAGAGATACCTTGGAATATTCCTTCCTGGCTCCAGCAAGCCCATTAGGAGGCTGCAGGTCTCCTACAGGTCCTGCGGCATATTTATCTATTCCACATGGATATCTCAAGTACACTGCCACATTTTGAATGATCCTAGAGGCATACAAAGGTATCAGTCATTTGACCCCGTAGGAGATGGATATTTGAATCATTCTTTTGGCCTGACTACCATGAAAACATTTAGATTATATGAGAATCTAGACACCTAGGAAGCATTTAGACACCGACATATGCTTGCACTAAAGTGTCCTCATTACAAACTTAAACCTAGCCACAGCCTAAGATCATGACAGATGACAGCAGACAATTACAGTTCATTAAATGAAATGTCAGTGCTATGTGGTATGGGTGAGAACCATGAAACGGTATCACCATATATGGGGAAGCAGCTTCTTCACATTTTGTCTCAGGCCTTCAATCACACACACATTTATGATAAAAAGTTCCACATGAGAGAGTTAGAAATATTCTTCTACTCCTTTCTCATTCCTGACCACTTCATCTAAGGAAAGACTATTACTCAAAGAGCAACAACAAATGAAGGCCAAACATGGTCCATGAGGCAGAAGAGATGAGAGGTGGAAGTCAAATCTTACATAAGCACTAATTCCTTCTCTCTGTGAATCTAATAATGCTGTGTTGCTCAGTAAAATGTCAAAAATAACATACAGAACTACCATGTACCTTTTGAGAAACAGAAAGATAAACTGAGTTCTCAAATATCAGGGGTTTCCATACTTCATGGAAAACAAAACAGTCTTCTAGAATTCTTTCTCTTATCTTGAGAGGAGCAGAGATTTTCATCTGTTGTAGCTTTGAATTACAGTGGCAGCCCCTGACCTTAAAAAAGCTCCAGCTAAATCAAATAACTTCTATTAATGCTCGTCTTCTTTTTTCCAGTAAAATTTCCACGTGGACTTAAAAAGTACACTAATAATACTGAAATCTACCCTACAGATGTGGAAGAAGCATGAACAAGGAATGAACATTGTAGGATTTTACGTAAATAGGATAATGTTGTCAAAAGCAGAAAATGTTCCTGAGACATGGGCTGTACTTTCTGCTGGTTCCTTTTTGTTATTGTTGGTTCTATTTGCTGGGGTTTGTTTTTGGTTTTCTAGCTTTTGATTTGTACTTCTCCTCATGTTTTTCTCAACTTAGTCTGTTTTTCTCAACAGGATAATCTTTATATCTCAGACAGGTGCCTAATTCTGCCTTACACAACCTTATGGCTTCTTTTGAGATCAAATGATGCAAAACACAAACACCCAAGCTACACAGAGGTGCAAGCTGAGGTTGAAGGATTGCTTTGATACTGCTATAGGTACAATATTGTGAAAATATTCACATGATGCTTTGGTTAAATTCCTTTAAATGAATGTTCATGAATCATTCAGTTGATTAAAAGTGCAATGATTCATTTAAACATTATCACAATATGGTTTGAATAAACTACTTTATGAAAGAATCCAAAATACCTCTGGCTACAAGTATTCTGAAGCCATCTGAACAAAATCCTAGATTATCCTAAATATTTCTCTGTGAAAAATTTTGTTGTGTTCATTTGTCCTATATCTCAGCTAATACAATTACTTAAAGATAATACTCTATTGTCTTTCTGATAACTGTGGGGTCTTATAAATCTACAAGTTAGCTATTGCTGGCAAGGAAACCCATCATGTTCCTATGAAAAACACAGTTTTTCCTAAAGTAAATTTTTACCTAAAACATAAATTAATATTAATTGTGTAGTGTACACCATGAGCAGTACTGTGGGATCCCTTTATTTGAGGAAGTTTTCATTTCATAAATGAATAAAGAAAATGAAATTTTCTTTTTGATATTTTGCAAAATACTTGTTTATGGCAAACTGTCACTTGTATTCAGATTTAGAATGTAGAAACTACAGTGATGGTTCCTTGGAAATGCTTAAAATAGATAAGATGGATTGACTGATTGCATATTCCTTTGAATTATTGTGAAAGTACCCGATCTATCTAAATCATGCCATGAAAAAAAGTGGAGTTAGAAGTTATGTAACTTCAAGTTGCTATAAATTGCTTCTTGTTGAAAGCTATATAAAACGTTTTCAAATCTGTCATGTTCCACCTCTTCTGCTTAAAAAAATAAATCAAAGTGAAAATGTCCAAGAAAAGTATGAATCAGGCTTATGTTGTTAAGTTGAAGGAGAAGTTATGCCACTATCAAGACTGGATACTCTTTAGCAATTAAATCCAAGTATCTGGTCCATTTTTATGCCCAGAATGTATTTATTACAGTAAGGCACTGTATTTCATTAGGTTAGCTAAACCAGTGTAGCTAAATAAGCAACAAAACCAGATGAGACACACTTCTCACAGACACACTATTGTCATTTTTTGTTTAATCCAAGTTTGATTCTTGAATACAGATTTTATCTACCTTCTTTCTGCTGCTGACATTCCCATGTGCCCTCAGAACAAGATCTCTGACAAAGCAGCCAGGAAAATGCATTTGCTACTTCTCCTCCCACAGCAGCATGCAAGATGACTGTGCAGCGACAGCATCCCAGAGAACATGCTCTACAAGGTCTGATCTGACCTCCAGACTTTGTCAGAAAACAGGCTCACATCATGGACCAGTCTGACCTACCACAAAGCAGGAGGAATGGAGTATAAAGAGAGCAGGAAGGAGCCCGAAACTGCTTAATTTGTAGCACTGAACTGAAGAAATTAGCACAGCAGCCAGCAGAAGGTAATACAGAGCTTCAAGGTTCTGGGTGAGGCAGCACCCAGAAGCTACTTTTGCTAGTCCTGAGAGCAACCACCACAGCCAGTAGGAACTGCAAAACCACTGACAGTGAGATGAATGTCAAGCCCTTATTTTCTAGCCTGAAATAAATATTGAAATTTAGAAAGGAACTGCTTTTCCCTCATTTGGAATTTTTACTGGCAGTGAAACTTCAAATCTTTTCACAGTTTTACTGGGACGAGAGACTGAAACTACTTCAAGTGAGGCTTTGAAAGAGAACAGCCAGAAAGGGCCATCATCATTTTCAGGACAGAATACCCCTCTGCAAATAAAATCTTGCTTACTAGCAGAGCTGCCTCCTTTGGTTAAACACGGTGGCTGGCAAAAAAAAACCAACAAGGGGTCATGGCAGAATTGCAGTTGATATGTTGAAAGTGTGTATCACTCAGCACTGAGTCTCACACTCAGCACTGAGTACCACTCCATGATTATATCCTGTTTTGTACTCTGAAAAACAACAGCCTCCTACAGCAACAAACACAATTATAAGACAGATACCATTTATCCCAGGAAAACTCTCTGCTGCTTAAAAAAATACTAAAAAGGAAAAACAACCCCTTGTGGTGAAATTAGGTGCAATTAACTCTGATGATGATCTGTTCTTTAAATTGGGAAAGAAAAAAGGATGTTTTTGTTCGGCATGGTTTATTTTTAGACTGGCAAATACACAATGAAAACAGAACTGGAAAAAAACCAGAACTGGAGCTCTGTGGGCACCTTCTGAGGTTAAATTACCTTTCATGCCATTTGCACAGAAGACTGTTCTCAAGCAGCTTGAGCAGATGGTCGGGACACCATTGTCCGTTTACTTGTATCCACAAAGATAAACGACTGCTCTTTGAAATCCTGAACAATATGGCCCTTGTGATGCTTTAGGCTGCCAAGGAAAAAAAAACCAAAACAACCAAATAAATATAAATTTAGCTGAGGAGAACAAAAGAGTTTTGATTGATGAAATGTCATTTTAAATAACATGTACATATAGAATAATAGAAATTTTTAGATTATAAAAGATACCTAAAATCACCAAGTCCAGATATTAACCTAAGATTGCTGAGTCCACCACTAAACCATGTCCCCAAGTGCCACATGTCTTTAAAATACCTCCAGGGATGGTTACCTGACAACTTCCCTGGACAGGCTGTTCCAATACTTGACAACCCTTTCCATGAAGGTACTTTTCCTTAAAGCCAACCTAAGCCTTCCTTTGCACTACTTGAGGCCATTTCCTCTGGTCACATTGCTTGTTACACGGGAGAAGAGATTGACCCCCACTTTTCTACAACCTCCTGTCAGGTAATCGTAGAGAGAGAAGGTCCCCTCTGAGCCTCCCTTTCTACAGGCTAAATGATCCCAGATCCATCAGCTGCCTCTCACAGGACTTGTGCTCCAGACCCTTCCCCAGCTCCGTTGCCCTTGTCTGGATATTCTCCAGCACCTCAGTGTCTTTCTTGTAGTGAGGGACCCAAAACTGAACACAGGATTAAAGGTGCAGCCTCATCCAGTGCTGAGTACAGGGGGGCAGCTGCCGCCCTGCTCCTGCTGGCTGCACTATTCCTGATATAGACCAGGGTGCCATTGGCCTTCTTGGCCACCTGGGCACAGCTGCCTCATGTTCAGCTGCTGTCATCCAACACTCCCAGGTCCTTTTCCACTGGGCAGCTTTCCAGTGACTCTTCCCAAGTCTGTAGCACTGCCTGGGGTTATTGTGACCCAAGTGCAGGACGCAGCACTCGGTGTTGTTGAATCTCATACTACTGGCCTTAGCCCAAAATATCAGTGATCTGGGACGATTTCACTGAACGAACACGATTTGTTCCTGAATACTTAGCAAAGTAGGAGATGCAGGTAAAAACAAATCATACACAGTAACTCTGACTGAAATAAGAATCTACCACCTCTGCACAACTGCTTCTACTACATAAAACATTTGTTGAAGCACACTGCCATGTAACAACCTGATCTGCCTACTGGGCCAGTGAGATGACCAGAGATACCCAAAATCATGCCAGAGCAGACAACTGCCAGGGCACAGTGATCCACTCAAGTATTGGTAGAGAAGGTAATTTCAGTTGTTTTAAGAACTTCCCAAACTTCTTTGAGAGAAGCACTAGTTAAACATACCTAATGCAAGCATTTTGCCAACAAGCAATTTCCTAAAAAGGCACTTTTATTCTTAGAATAATTTACTAGTAAGAGAGATGAGTTAAAGGATTGGAGACAACATGCACAGCTATGAAGAAAACTCTAAAATCTTAGAAACAGTCTTTGGGATTTAGGAGTGAAGTGAGCAGATACTAATCTTTGGACTTGTAACTGATAGTTGCATAACCTTCCAATCTTAAAAGCTCCCAAAAAGAAAAGTGAGGTTGCTGAATGTGGAAAGAATCACATGGAATCAGTGAAGGGGCCTAGACATGGACTTCAATACACACAGAAAAATAAGACAGAATTGGGTTTAGAAAATAACAGTGAAATTAGATAACTATGACTCACCAGCCACTCAACATCCTGAAGACAGCAGGTATTGCAAAACATTTAATTAACTAAAGTTTAATATAAAGATGTATAGTTGTTTCTGAAACAACTGCTTATTTAAATAATGACACAACAAATAAAATTCATATCCTCTATCTAATACCACACACTCCACAGCAACAGCAAGTAAACAGTGGATATATTTCTCCCTTTTTCATTTCAGTCAACAAATGACTCGTTTTAATCTCTTTCTGCTGTGATGCTGACATATTCAGCGTGCCTTACAATAAATGTACCATTTAGACATTTAAGATTCTTGTCAGATTTTTAGAAATTGTTAACACTCATTGGAGTAAGGAAAGAAAGGAAAAGACAGGTTGAGGTAATCATCAAGTAGTGTCATCCAGCAACACAAAATAATATGTTCTGATAATGACGATTAATTATAGCTCAAAGAAGGAGAAATAATTGGGAAATAATGTAAACATGAACAGGAACTTAATAAAAAATTAGGTTAAAAAGTTAGGAAAACAGGAAAATTTGGTTTTGCATAGGAATAAAAGAAAAAGCACAAATGGGAAGAATTTTCCTCTCTGCCTTTGTAAAGGAAGGAAACCCAAAAGTGTGTTTGTTCTAAACATCAGTGTCTTATGGTAATGTCATTTCCATTAAAAATAGAGAAAAAACCAAGGCCTTTCTTCCCCCAAGGGAGAACTCTGTCTGCTTTACTTCCATTTTTTTTCACAAAATTAAAGGGAAGGCCTCTGTCCTTCAGCTGTTTGCCTCCCCTTAACATCCCCAGATACATTTGCCTGTTTGCCAATAAAATATAGTGAAAGTAGTGACTACGCTCATGAACATATAATTGCAGGATCACTTAGGTAGGAAAAGACCTTTAAGAGCCTTGAGTCCAACTGTAAATCTAGCACTGTCCACCACTAAACCATGTCCCCAAGTGTCATGTCCATTTAATGCAAGTTCCATGTCTGAGAGAATAAGCTATGAGAATAACCATCCATCTCGCAGGAAACCAACAGTACATCTTCCAGTACCAGAGGACTTCACTAAGAAGTATCTCCATTATTACAAGCTGAACACTATTTTTTCCTCATAAAACAACTGATAAACTGAAAAAATAGTACAGTATCTTTATATGAAAAGAAGTTATGAGGTAATCTGGGAGGAACATGATAAAGATGTTCCCAACCTCAAAAATAACACATTTTCACTGAAAAAAAAACCCCAAAGAAGTATATTTTTATGCTTTCCAGAAAAAAAAAGAAAAAAAGACCATTGAATAGTACAAAGGCAGCTGCATTGTGATCAGATATCCTGTTTGAATGGTATCAGTTAAAAAGAACCTGACATTTTCTAGGAAAGATGGCAAACCAACATTACTTACAAATGTGCTATTTGAAATGCATTTTACACAACTTCTGTACTGACTGAATTAAGGCACCCATAAACGTTTTAGCTCTATGTTTAACTCTCTTCAGACATGAAATTTCCCAAAAACAAATCAACAGAATGAATTTGATACTACTGTGATAAGAATTCAGCAAAACAAATGAAATTTCTCCTTGTTTTGCTGCCCTTAACATGAGCTAACAAGTGCCATGAAGGGTAGGCAGGTAAAAGCAATGCACTCAGATAAAAGCAAGTGCACACATACATAGATGGATTTTCAAGAAAGCCAGGATAAAAACCCAGGTGCAGAAAGGTTGATAGTTAAAACAACTGGGGTTTTTTCCTTTTTCAGTAAAGCAGTAACAATTTCCTCCACATAAATTATCTCCTAAATTCTCCTGTAAGCTAGGCCATAATTAATGTACAATAACAAGTTGTCAGCTGCTGCAAAACTGAGACACAGATTTAGGCTGTCTTTCCCTTTCTACAACTGGGCATATACATCTTCTGATTAGCAAAGACAGAATCCTTTCTGCAGGTTTATAAGTGCAAGAGACCCCAGTGGGAAAGTCAGGAAGGTGTTCCCATCTCTCCATTGTGCAGTAAGTTTAACTGCTCATTATTTATGGACAGGGGATATGCTGCATACGCTCAGAAATAAGACTCAATAAAAACATGGAGATAAAAAACAATTCAGTATTAACATTAGTACAGCATCTGATTCCAGTAGGAATTTCTCAGTAGTTAACTCCTTTCATACTGCATCTCATTTGTGGGTCAATACAAATGTAGAAGAAGAATTCTGTGAAATGACTGAAATCTCATGTATCTTCCAAGGAGCTGAGGATACAGCACGTATCATTCCATAGTTACAGAATGACAATAACACAAAACAGAAGAGCTGTGTTTAGTCTCAGTACCAGAATTGACCAGCCTGAAACACATTTCTAACAGACAGCTAGTCTAAATGAGGTGTGCTAGAGGTAAAAGAGTTTAGGAGAAAAATGCCAATCAGAAAAGCAGGTAAATGTCAGGTAAATGACAATTTGGTGCTGAAATTAGTAAAACTTGCCCATTAAATCTTGAAGAAAATGGTTTATGAAGTTTTCAGCTAAGATGTATCCACAGATTCAACCTCAGTTTAACAAATATATGCACTGAGAAGCAAAGAATACTTGAAACTGCATTATTGCAGAAATTTAGTTATTTCTTATTTCCTAAGCCTTTCTTTCATTAAACGTAGTGCTACAAGATGTCAATCTCTACTATAACATCAGAGGAAGAACAGATATCCTGGGAGACAGAATGAGCTCCATGATAACATGGACTGATCATAGAACATTCCTTTAAGGCCTAATAAAAAACTCTCCCTGAGCAACCAATGCCATGGTTGTTAATAACATACTGGCTTCTGACTTGTTGAAACTAGTAGACCAAGAATTTAGACTGTTTGACACTGGATTTTATAGAGGTAGATGAAATGAAAGCTTTCAAGTCTAATATACATTACCAAGGACAGAAATATTCCTGAATTTAAATAAGAATGAATACCATGACATATTTGGAGCAATTTTTCATTTTAACAAGCACATCTTTTAGATACTTGGCAGAAAGCATGCGCATTTATGCAAGGTTAGAATTTCATTACCCAAGTTCCATCACCTAAGGAAGCAGAAAGAGGAAACTAATAGAATATCCAAGCCCAAACAAATTCGAGTCAAGTACATAAAGACCCTAAAGTGAATAAAATTTTGTGATATTGTCTAAGAAAGTATAAAATGCTTGATTACCTACTATTTCCTACATTGTGCAGACACATATACTTTGTGCAGAATGGGTGCTAAAAGAGCTACCAAATCAAAATAACTATGCTTCACAACACTTTCTACAGGTATAAAGAAATAAAGAAAGTAAAAAGAAATTCCTAAGATATTAGTAAATGGTGAAACCACATGCCTTTCAAGAAGTACCAGAAATGCAGGTCGGTGTAACCTGCAATTTTATAAACTGTGATAAATACAAATGAGTTTCAGGATGTCTTTTCTAAATTTACACCTCTGAAAGCTTTAATTGCACTGCCAAGACCTCTAAGCTCCCAAGAATTAGTTTCAGAATTTCTGTAATTTCTGCTTGACCCTATTCTGCTGTAACTTTCATGAGAATAAAGATCTGTTTTCAGTACACCCACCATCCTTCCATTCTGTGAAGCAAAGGCTTCATTAAACTTACAGACCCACTGATGACAGGCTCCACTGAACAAGGCCTTACTGACTCAGTTAATATTCTGGACACCTGAAAATCTTCACAGACATAAACCATGACTAGCTGGACTCCCAACAACTTCAGCACTGTTAACCTGCAGGTCTCTAAAGCTGAAGCAGTTACACTTTATCTGCAGGCAGGAGGCAGTATGAAAACAAGATTTAGTTGGGAAAAGGCAAAGCAACTCTCTTCTACTTGGAGCATTTGCAAACCAAGTGATAGTAACACATCTTTCACCATCAAAATGGCGAAACCCTGAAGTGAGATACTCTGAGAGATTGTGGAACCTGCACCTTTGGAGATATTCAAAACTAAATGTGACGAGGCCTTGAGGTACCTGGTCCAACTTTTAAGTTGTCCTTGAGGTCCAGATGTCCCTTTAAAACTAAACAACCATTTTGATCTATACAAAACTACTTTTTCTTCACCTGAACTACAACATCATCCAGATGACTGGATAGGAGTTTCACTTCCTCTACTTCAGGCACTTTCCAAAAAGAAGGGAAGCTGAACCAGGGTGTTCCAAATTATCTAAATTGTTTTGCAATGGCCATAGGAGAACAGCACCTCAGCTTTATGACTCATAAAGACAATAGCTGCTCCAGTGCTATGAAATCCTTAACTCCCAGCTCATGCTGCTGCATTGAGTACAAAGAGGGAGTGCTAGCAGGCAAAAAATCACCAGTACAGTTACCTGCCAAATGTCAGTTTTCCTTTGAGGTCTCCCATCTCACTAATGATGAGGCTGACTTGGCTGTGCATACAAGATACAGCAAAGAAACAGCCTGAAGTGATACTGAAGTGGAAAACAGAGCAAATTAAACTGGTTGTCTTCCTCTTTTACAACCAGCTGCAATTACCTTACTGGGTAGTTGCCATCCAAAGAAAACTGTGAACCACACAAACAGGAATAATTTCATTGGCATTCACAGAGTGAACCTCTCCCCAGGTGTAATTTAAGGAGTCCTTAAAATATGCAATTCTATCCAACAATTTGTGCCCTCAATCACTTCCTACTGTAGTTCTGGTTTCCCTCTACATGAAATCCTGCAGTTAAATCTGCTTTCAGGATGACTGCCCTGATTAATAACTCTATAATGTTTGTACCCTCTGTGGGATAAGACATTTCTTTGTTCAAAAGTGATCCTTTTCCTCTGAACGCTGGCAATTTCAGTGCTGAGGGAATGAATCACCACTGCTTGGTGCTGCCATTTCCACTGCTGGGATGTGTGGTCATGTGAAGTCATTCTGAGACATAATTTCTTCCCCTCCTCAGTCAGCTGGGCATTAGGACTGTGGAAAGACTACGTGAATGCAAGCAATCCACTGTTCATCCAACATGTCCATCAAAAAGACCTGAGCAACTTCACACATACTGGATGAGTGCTGAATACTTCAATTTTTTAAATTTTTAAAAGAATGTTTGCTGGAATGAACCAAGACAACCAAAAAGGCAGAGCACAGTAACAGAGGATGCAGTTCCTGGGAAGAAATGGAAGGAAAAGCACAATTTGTCATATGTGAAGTTCCACTGCAGTTTGCTGAGAAATAAACCTACTTGGCAAAACTGGTCAGTATTTTGATTTCCAGTCCACCTACTGGAATTAAAAAGCAAAGATCTCTTGAGTTTTCACACATCAGTGACAGAGGTACCCTTTCCAGTGGAGAGCAAATATTCAGTGGCCTGACTTGTGTTTCACAAACGATCATTTAGCTCACTCCAGAAATCCCAGAATGAGACAGTATCTCCAGGTGGCAACCCTACTGATGGGCAATTATGGGTGTCACTATTTTTTGAAAGGTCATTTTGTCTGGATGTAGAAGAGGATCATTTTAGAAAACATATCTCCACAGAACAGGCTAACATTTACCTGCCTACTTCTCAGAAAAAAATGTATCTTTCAGTAAGGGATTTAAAGGTAAATAAACAAGTTTATTCAACATATATTACAAGTATCCTATGGAACAAAACATTATTAAATTTATGCTGATGACAGAGGGACAAAATTGTATAGAAAAATCCACTGAGGAAGAAAGGCTGAAACATGCGTTATCTTATCAGCTCAGCGGGGCCTATATCACCTGAATTTAAATGACTTGGGTAAGATTATGTAGTGAGTCAGATCAGAGCCCAGAATAGAACCAAGAATTGTGGCTCATTATCTCTGTCTTTAACCATTAATTTGCACTTCCACACTGAGAAAAAATGGATGTTACTATTTTATTAAGTCCCCCAATATATTTATATCATAACAATACTCTGAACAGTATCAGAGGAAAAACACAGACTGAGATATAAGTCTGACATCCAGTCTGAACTGTGGGTCGCTATGAATGTGTGTAGAAAAGGAGCAATACTTGTGTAAAACTGACGGACCTACAACCTCTACAATTGAATCCTCAAGCTTTGATTGTGTTGGGTTTTTTTGTAAATGAAATATGTAAATCTCACTTTCAAAAGTAAACAAAAAAAAATTGCAGAGGTCTTCAAACACAGAAAAAGCACTTTACATAATATGTTAGATATGTATTTGTTACTGTAAGGGTTCGTTCTATCATAAATATTTAAACATTTTAAACTTTCTGGTTTGATCTTTAAAATCTCATGAGTGCATACTACTGCTTCAGATACAGCACTGGTAACTGTCTCCCAACACCAAATGAGTCACTTTGGTCTAAGGATAGTAAATGGATGCCCTGAAAAGCTCTATTTATATGGTGCTTTGCAGTACAATTTAATGAAACTTTCTAATACTTAAATAAAGAATGTATGTTCTGATAATATGTACCTAAAGTTAGCATCTAGTAAGGAAGTGGATTAAGCCTTTATTGCTAACAGAACTCTCATTTGATTAAATACAGATTTTTAAATGAAATATGCATTCTGGGGAACATTCTCTTTTTTTCTCCTTCTTTCTTTCACACATTGTCTTTTTCTTTCACTCATTCTGAGATTTAACACCTTTTTCATCCTGCAAATGTGAAGGATCTATTTTGGAGTCTGTCAGGATAGTAACAAGTTTTCAAGTGCTGCAAAACCAACTTAGTGTGGACTGCATGTGCTCTGTTCTAAAACCAGTATTGACTGATTCCACTCCTCTTCTGGTGCTGCATATTCCCAAACATATTTTTCACATTTCAAATTCAAATGCATACTTGACTGCATTTTAAACTATGAGTAGTCGCTAAGAACAGACAAGCCACTGGAAAAGCCAGTATGAGCAAGTACTTTACAACCTGTTTCAGGTAAGAAGAAACCTACAGCTTCTCTAAGAGAGGCAGAGATCAAGCATTTTGTTACATCTGCATCAGTTCTTCCCCACCTGCACCGTGAGGTGAACTGGGATGAGCTGGCTGCATTTTCCCTTTTCACAGGATTCACCCTGTGCTCTCAGTGGCTCCTCTCAACAGACAGTAGGGTGTAGCCAAAATGCTTTCACTCCCACTCTCTCCAGTTGCTCATAGCAGATAATAGCAGGTAAACAGTCATCGCTCTCTTCCCCGCAGCAAGAGTCAGGGGCTGATCACTGCTGAGTTAAGGAAGAGCAATGACAGCCAAGAGGTAGGTGAGATGCTCTTCTATAGTGAGTTTTACAACCTGAAAATGTTGTTCTCAACAGCTTCTCACAGGGGAGACTTCTTCAAAAATTTAAAGTTAATGTCTGAATATCTTTTAAAATGTCACATACAGACAGAGCTATATAAATGTGTGATTTTGTGTTTCCTTGTCACCTTCAAAAGCTCCTTAGTAGACAAACTTCTAAGGCCTGTGGACCACACAAAAATGATCAATTAAAGCTATTGCAACACCTGAAATAAGGAAGAACACAGAAGAGAGAGCTGAGAAGGCAAAAGGGAACTGTG
This sequence comes from Aphelocoma coerulescens, assembly GCF_041296385.1. Classification (NCBI taxonomy): domain Eukaryota; kingdom Metazoa; phylum Chordata; class Aves; order Passeriformes; family Corvidae; genus Aphelocoma; species Aphelocoma coerulescens. The sequence goes on along the minus strand of NC_091015.1, from coordinate 116,938,952 downwards.
ATTATACAGAACATGCAGGGATTGCATATTGTCAACTTGCAGGCCTAAGGTGGAATTTTCCTGAAAGATGCAGATGGATAGGAATTACAAGTGATATCAGCAAATCATGGCCATCTGACAGAATTTTAAGGTTTCTCACCTATAGATCTCTTTCCTGATGGTGAGAGAAGGGGGACACATGTGGTGTCATATGCTCTTGCAGAACCTTTCTAACAACTGTGCTTGGTACAAAGAGTGGTTTAATTTCTTCACATATTTTCTTGGAAATCATCTTTATTGCTCTGTGTACAGACACTTTAGAGTGAGCTGAAAGTTTATTTTGATATTCTCTGTGCCAATAGATACAACAAAACACTGCTTTTTGAAAGCTGATAGAGACAAGGCAGGCAGTGAACCAGTTAAACTCTGGCACAGAAAAACAAAATAGCTTGCCTAAGGTAAAATATCAAATCACCAGCAACGTTGGGAGTACATTTGAGATTCTAAGAATCTTCTTTGGAATGATCTTCTGGAATATGCTTTCTTTGTAATACCAGACTTTTTTTTTCTTAGGATATAAAATACTAGTATATACTGATATATGCATGGATGAGGCAATCTGTACAACTGTAGTCTTAAGAAGACAACAAAATATTTTTTATACTGCTTAAAGGTCTACATACCACTGGGAATTCATAAAAGATCGCCAAAAAGCCATTATTCTCTTCTATAACTCAAAAATTTGGTGCTGTCTTATGACCAACCAGAAGGTTTAAAATTAACTAAAGGAACAAAATTTGCAGAGATTTTTCATGTCAATCAAGGAACTCATAAGATATTAAAGAAGTCAAGACTATGAAAAATTTAAAGTTAGATGGAAAAATTCACGCACAGTAAACAACCTACCAGAGGCTGTAGGCAAAGCCACCTGAAAGGCATAATCAGCCAAAAGCCAATTTGAAATGCAGTGTAATTATCAGTAACAATACAACACCAGCTAACAGTGATATCCCTGTAGAAATACCCAGACCTACTTTGCTTTGGATTCCCTTAGCATTTCTTAGAGCATTTGTTTCCTTGGTGGGAAGAGTTAAGGGTGTTGAAACAACAGCTTAAATAGGGACACAAGTTTTGAATTTCAAAACTTTGTTAAATGGGTTGTTTGGGCCTAGCTAAAAATCTCATGAATCTTGTGGGAGAGTAAGGGACTGCTGGAAAAAGTCCCACAATCTGAGGCATTAGAGCTTGCTGCCTTTCTGGGAAACATAAATAAAACCTGTCAAGCTGTTACTTCACAGCAGTACGATTGCAGAAAGAAGCATTAGTTGCCTTTGACATTTACTGCTGTATCATTGCTACTTACTGAGCATGAATTCCTGAGCCATTTCTTTGTCCTTTAACAGTTATCTGAAAACAGATAGGTAAAGACACTGTGTGACCCTAAAGAAGCAGTACAACCTGCACAAGAAAGCAGAATAAAATTTCCACCTCTTTCTTTCCCAGAGAAAAATAAGGTAGAAATATGTTTCCATGATAACAAAATGTTTATTTGTTAATAATTTAATAATTTATCAGGTTTGACATGAACAAATATTCTAATTATGGCAGATTTTGATGTATGTTACACATAAATGCCTCCTCTACACAGCTCTCTATTTTCCTGGGTCCTTTTAAATTCTTCTAAATATGATTTTGGTAATGCAATCAGCCGCTTGAATAAACATAACCTAATTGAAGTAGTATTCCAAAGAGCATTACTTCTATTATTATGACTTCCCCGGTGCACAGCTGTAAACAGGCAGCTGAATGATAGCGAATGACCCAGATAAATCCATCTCGATAACTGTCACTCCTTAGTCTTGACCTTCTGACACTGTTCCAGCTGTGCAATAGCTTGTCCTAGCATTAAGGGAGAGACAATCCCAGGCTCATTCTATTCTGGGAAAACTACTAGTATTTCTCTACAAAGACACACAGTCTCATAAAATTAGTGGACTAAAATGTATTTCTAATGTAAAAGCAGAAGAAACATTGAACCTTTCTACAACTTCTCATCTTGCACCATAAAAATAAGCAATAAGAGTAAAGGTACTAAATTAAATTTTAACCATATTTTACTCATAGCTAGTTGATTTTGCATTTATTTCATAGAATCACAGAATGGTTGGGTTGGCAGGGATCTTAAAGACCAGAGAATCACAGAATGAGTCTGGTTGGAAGGGACCACAATGGGTCATTTGTTCCATCCTCCCTGCTACATTGCATGGGATTGTGTCCAGACAATTTTTTAATATCTCCAGTGAGGAAGACTCTACAACCTCTCCAGGCAATCTGTTCCAGAGGCCCTCTAGTTCCAAGCTCCCTGCCATGGGATGGGACAGCATCCACTAGGCCAGGTTGCTCAAAGCTCCATCCAATCTAAACTTGAACACTTCCAGGAATGGGACATCCACAACTTCTCTGGACAACCTTTTCCAATGACTCACCACCCTCACAGTAAAGAATTTCTTACTAACTATCTAATTTAAAATCTGCCCTCTTTCAGTTTAAAGCCATTCCCCCTTGTCCTGTCACTGCATGGTAGCAGCTTTGTAGCTCAGAAAGTACAGCCCACATCAAACCTGATTCCTAAGTAATCCTATTTTCAGTGCCTTTTAGTAAACAGAAGGAAGATAAATGTCAGAAAGTAGTTCTGATAATATATTAGGAGTATACTCTATATTCCATGTAATTTAAAGCATAATGGCAATTCACCAAAATTTTGCTATGCTACAGAAGAAATCCCAAAGTAATCAGAGAATATGTAAAATCGGATGAGAAACTATGACCACTGTAGTGGTCCCACTGTAACTAATAATTCACAGAGAAATGTGTATGTTATAAAATATATGCTATATTATACACACAGAATAACCATGTTTTTTACCTAAAAAATCAGTCTTAGAATGCCAGGTGATGCTTACATTCAAGCATCATCTTGCAAACACAGTTAAGCAGTTTAAGACAAAACCATGCCATCAATGTACATAACTGGAGAGTGAATTTAGGTGTTATGTAGCCCCAAATACTCCTAGATTTTAAAGCAAAACAAATTCCCATTGTTAAGTGGCAGAAAATCTTACCAAAAGTTTTAAAAGCAAATAAACCAGATGTGCAGGAGCAACATCAGCAGTAAAATGTAGCCAAGCCTCTGCTGTTTTTCCACATTCTGCTTGCATAATCTGGTGAGAGTGAATAATATATTGCGATGAAGAAGAGAAACTGGAAAACTTTTCATCAATCTCATTAATCATCACAGCAAAAAGCCAGGAATAAGGCTTTCTGCCTAGAGCATTACATTTAAAAATTCTGCTAGAAGGAAGTTGTCCTAAGAAGAAGTCCACCATTTTATCCTTTCATCCTCACTTACTCCTTTACATCACGTAAAGAAATCACTGCTTGAGAAGTGTAGTGTGTAACAACAGGCCCACAAGACAGGGGGGCACATTTTCCTGAAATCTCCAACTACTGTAGGACTGTACAACAAATTAAATGAAGCTTAACTATAACGTCTCACTGTAAGAATTTTAAAAATACCTAACATACTACTATATAATTGAATTTAGATTAAACAAAACCCAAAGAATTTTCTTGAAGTATTGTGTATATGCAACTGGGAAATGTTCAAAAGTCTTCTTTCAGATTGACACCTCGAACATCTTTAAGTGTCCTTAAATGATTACGAGCAATGTGTGCTTCTGAAAGGCTACCAGAAGAGAAGTCCTTACTCAGTAAGATAATACCCTTCAGGTAATGAGTCACATCCAAACTAAAGAGTCTGACTAAAAGGTGAAGCAGCTGTAATGACCATATTATTTTAGAAAATGAATTACACTATACTATTTCTATATCCACTGATATCTGAAGTCCTTTTACAGACAAGAACTGGAATTTAAGGCTCATTTTGAAACCTAAATTCCAGTGTAAACTTTTTTCTGACACCTGTGATTTGAAAAAAGAAAGCAAAGAAACCTCAACTTTATTTTTGACTAGGTTTTTTAAACTCTGCAACAGAGTAATTTTGAAACTAAGATACCTAATTTGAATTTGGATGTAGTAAGATGGCACCTTACCTGTGCAGAACACCTGTGCCCTTACTAGATAAAAGTGCCCCACCTGCTGCTCCAAACAGAAGAAAGGTAAAAACCTATGAGAGCTATAGGAAGGAAGAAAATAATTACTTGATATCTGCAAAACTTACTTCTCAGTGAAAAATGTTGGAATCTCAGACTATCTGAATTGTCTCTAAAAAATCAAGATCCAGAAACAAATGGAAAAAAGAAACCCCACGCCCCAGTGAACCCATGCCTGGGTAAATAGCAACTGCCCACCTAGAGTCCTCTCAATCCTCTTCACACTCAAACTGCATTGGACAGTGACATGTGGCTCACAAAAAAACCCCAAACCAACTAATTTGGCCTCATTTTGTTTCATTTTAATTCACAACAGTGAAAGAGGTGCAACTGTGAGACCAAATTCTAAACTGAAGAACAGAGATCATGCAGAGTTAATAAACTATTGCATTCGGTTTCAAAGCTTACCTAAGCTGCTCAGGAACTCTCAAACTAAAAGGCCTCTACCCATTTGATTGTCACTTTTGTCTCATAAGCAGCATGCTCATATATACATTTAGCAAAGTCAGTAAATACAGTATCAGTTTTACTCTGCAGGCTTTTTTTCTCTGAATAATTGGCTTTGCCTTTGAAAGAGTGACCTGTATAACTGGGCAATTAAAATGTTCACTTTGGAAAACCAGAGAGCAAAGCAGAAGGAGAGAAAAAGGTTGAATTTAATCTTTAAAAATCTGCTACTGATTCACTGGGTCCAGAATTTCACAAAGCTATGTTTGAGCTGATACATTTTTTAAAAACAAAATCTGTATAAGCAATAAGATCTTTCAGTCCTCATTCCTTCCCATTTTGCTGGAAATTAGTGATAATAGAGCCTTTGAGGTTATCACCTATCATTCTGGGGGAAAATTACTTAAATCCGTGTATTTGCTGACTGCTTTCCTAACAGTGCTTTTACTTCCTCACCAAACTAAAGCCAAAACCAATCTAATCCACTTTCCTGCCAATACTGAATTGATTCTTATTGTGCTTACACCCTAGCTAGGTTTACATGACCAAACATCAACGTTTCAGGTCTGTCTTTCAAAGACACTCATACAGAGTACTTCTACCTAAGAGTGTTCACTGAGAAGTGGATTATCATGGCAACTTTCTACAGAATGTCCTGCCCTTGTGCTTCACTTTTACCTGTGCAGAGAGGTCTTGGCTCACAGAAGCTATCAAAGGCAGCGTCATCCAACAGTATCTGTATCTTTTTCAAAGAGAAGGAAAATGTAGCTAATTTCACATTAATGGGACTTAAAGACAGGTCCTTTAAGTTCACAGCCAAAAGGATCTAAAAGTTGTCACAAGGAAAGGAAAGCAAAGCAAATCAGACAGTGGAATGAAAGACAGGGAAAAGTCTTATTTCTTTCCTGCATAAACTTAAATCATTCCAACAACACATTTTTGTCTGTGGCTTTATGAACCATCAACCTTTATCAACCTTGATCTTAAGACATCCTAATATTTGCATGTTTAATAAATATCTGTTGGAACTACAACAATATATGCTTGAAAGCTGACCTAGAAGAATGCTCCACTGAGTCTAGATAAAATGTTGTGACCATTATTGTTTTAAGGCCTTGACATCCCTGGTAAGTCCTAGTGCAATGAGGTAGTCCAGGCTCCTCAGAAAGACAGGGGTTTTTTTAATAATGGATACATAGACCTGCTGTAGCTCCTCTCATTTCTGTATGCAGTGTTACAGCAATAGATGAGGTACTGAGCAATGAAGGACCTCTCCCCCAAGGAGCATGAAAATGAATGGGGCAAAGCATGTTCAATGAAAAATAATGCAGTTCAAATAGTGACATTTTCTTTTCCCCAAAACAAAGATTAAGTGATCAGTTGGGTTCTTGAGACAAGGGAATCTAGTCAGTATCTGCAAAATGCATCATCAACTTACTGCCACTGTGCTAACAATTTGCAACAGAAGTCACTAAATGACCTCTATAATGAATAAAATAGGCTACAGATGAGTAAGGTGGGAATGTCTCCCTCCCAAAGCAACTTGAGCATCCATACAATTGGAAATGCATGCCCAGTACATTGCCTCAGAGCCAAGATAGTCTCTTTTTTGGGCTGTGAGTATTAAAAGGCATTGAGACACAGAATTTGGTAGCATTTCTAGAGGTTTATGTTTGACAAGACCACAACAGGTATTACTTACACATTGCAAGTTAAAACTTTCATTTTTCTAAATACTCCAGGTAAGATGGAGAACAACTGTACTAAAAATGGCATGAAAGTGAGTCTTAGTTGTTAAGATTATACATTCTCAGTGAACAAGAGAATAATGAAGACTCTGGCTCCCCTGTTAGAAAAGCAGACTTCAGACACAGAAATGGTAACTCACTGGCCTAATACCACACAGAAACTCTAGGGCAGAATGTACCCTTTGTTTAAAAGGTTGCTGCCTGACCACTACAGCGTTTGGGAAACCACAACTCTGTTTCAGTGCATTCATCAGAGAAACAACCGTGGAAAAATCTGACCGTGCATTGACTCTTGAAATCAAAATACTTGAAATGTATCAAAATCATAACATTCTGAATTTGATGTGATTTCAGAGCAAATATGAACAAACTGCCTTGTGACTACAAACTGGAATATACTGGACCTCAGATATGAAAAAAAATATTGGCAGATGCTGAAACTTAAAGAGAAGATTCTGAGAGAACAGGAGTATTATAGGTTAACTTTTAGCCTATAGACATACAATCTACCTAAATTATGAGTATGTTAACTCTTGTTAATTAAAGAATAAGTGGAAGAGCAAAATACTATGTAATATTGTCCAGCAACATTTCCCAGCTGATTATACCTAAGTAGAAGAAACTTCCTTTTCTGAATGAAAATCACAGTAGCACAACCTCCAGTGTTGTGATGGAAAGAAAAGAGTCTCTGCTTCCTCCCAAGAGGCTCTTGATAGAAGATTTTACAGAAGAAAAAGATGAGATCACATTCCAAAACCACAGGGTCCAAAGCCTCACAAATAAGACTCGCAATTGATCATCTTGGTGAGAAAGAACAAGAGGACTGGAAAAAAATCTGTACTTTAATTTCTACATGAGACTTTTAAGAAGGAGAACAAAAACTTCCTCCAATTAAGAAAATATCAACGCCTCAAGCTACCGTATCTTTGATCTTATTCTTTGCCAGAGAAAAGAAATTTCGTGTCTTCAAAGCTTCAACCAAGTAGAACCAAGTTATTAAGGAGCAAGAAAACTTAAATAAGAGCCCTTTAGAGAGACCAAGGACACACTGACAGGTAGAATATTTTAACTGATTGCCTACATCAGAGGAATTAAAATAATAATATTTCTCTGTTGGTACAACAGTAGTCATATATATTCACTTGAGAATTGAGAGGCATAAAAATATGCAAAGTTTTTAGGAGCTTCATCCTTCTCATTTCTAATTTACCTTTTAGATTTGAAGAGCCTATTTTTTTCTTAACAATATAATTTACCACCACTTAATGCAGTATTAAAAAAGTATTATAAAAAGTAATTTATTAAATTACATCAATGACTTTTAAGAGAATACTGACTATAAATTTACAGCGTTAGACTGACAGCCACAGAAACTCAGAGGCTGTAGAGATCCTCAAAACAAATTACTTCCCAGCCAGATGCAGTGGGAGCTTTTTCAAACCAACTGTGAAACACATGTCATCCCTTACCCAGCAGCAACCTTACCCCTGAGCCATACCACTCAGAACTGACCTCTCCTAAAATGCTGGTAGTGGGTGGCACAGGAGCCTCCTGGAAGTATTGGGGCAGGTGTCACTTAGAGCCAGCTGCAATGGTCCCCAAACATGCTGCAAGGCAGCCTTCCCAATGATGTCTTTTCCTGGTCTTAAAATCAAGAATCAAACATGGTTAGAAGGGAAAAAGGGATTTTACCTTGGTATTTATTTTAAGGATCCTTAGGTGCACCATGTCCAGGTGGAATGTACCCCAATGCACACCGCAATGCCCACCCCCAAAAGATCTGGTATCACATTATAGGTTTTACTAATTAGCATTATCTATCAAAGATTTCCCAAAGAGAGGCTCAAGTGAGGCCCCTCCCCAAGGAGCCTTCCCCTGGATGGTTCTATCTTAGTTTACAGAATGTGCTCTGGAGAGGACCTTGGTTTCTGGGGCCTTCTGATCCCTAACTCCGAAGCTTCTCAGATGTTCAGTCTCTCAGCTTGACAAATAAGTCTAAGAATGTAGGCAAAAAGCACTAAGAATACAGAAGTTATAGAGAGGTATATGAAAGGGGTACAAAAGAAAAAGCAATAAATCATCATGGCATCATCAGGAGCAGCTAAGTGACAATAATTTTCAGCCAGTACTGGTGACGGAGCACTATGCAGTGGTACTCAGAAGCCCTGAAAAACTGCAAACTGATTTTCAGTCTTTCAAAAGAGCTGAAAACCTTTACATAAAAACCAAGAAAAACAAAAACAAAAACAAAAAACAAACAAACAAACAAACAAACAAACAACCCACACAACCCCCCCCCCCCCCCCAAAAAAAAAAACCAACAAACCTCAGGAAAAAAGAATTGGCTGTTGCCAAGTATGATGAAAAAAATAACAGGATGTTTTAACCTTTTTAAGGTACATATAAGTAGCCAATCCACGTGGTAAGTTTACTTTTGCCATCTGCCTGACTATTAAGTTCAGGTCAGGAAACCAGTAGCAGTTTCTAGGCTTCAGTTGTCAACTGTCTCCTCCAAGCCATCAAAGAGCAAGGGCTGTAGCAAAGGCTAACAGAAAGAAAGATGAACTTGGTTAAAAAATGATCCAAGGGTACTGTATTTTAAACAATTAAGATGAGGAATTTCCCTAATGTATGCTCATGTGTGAGCCACCAGAGCCAGATTTTGGTACTTGTGTTCCTGCTGCCTCAACCATGCCATATTTACATAAAACTCCTTTAGTGTGGTACAGCCTGGAGTCAATGTAAAGTTAATAAATCCAAGGAAATCTCCATGGCAAGCAAGTTCAGAGTCAGATTTTGAAGTTTTTATATGACAGTTGTTTGCCTCAATGTGGGGCAGCACATTGTCCTCATCTGGCTCTTCAGATGCCTCTGCCCTCTCTGCTGCTACTAAGGATTTGCAATATTTTTGTTTCCTGTTTGGAATTCTGCACTTCTATCTTATGGACATGAGTAGCTGGTGACTTGGACTGCTGTTAGTTTTACAACATCATGATGCATATCAGACAATAGTAAGGTCTTTATTTTTGCCTTTTTAAAGGTTTGTTTACAATTTATTTGAAAAGAAAACTCAGTAAGGCAATGGGCTAAGTAAAAGAGGAAGACAGCAATCACTCGGGGGCGGGGGGAGGGCAGTGTCAGAATATTGAAAATATCAGCCACAGACAACTGAAGCAAAAAAAAAAGATCATGATTTCTTGCATTGTGAAATCATCAGTTTTGACTTTCATATTATTAAATCCTTCTTGTAGACAAACTAACACTTATGGACTTGGTCGTTCCCTAAGCTAATCAGCACCTAATATCTTTTTTATCTGACTTTGAATGATATCTTAACAACTTAATACCAGCTCATACTGAAAGCCTGATTAGCTTGACAAGTGACAACAGAAACGATTTCTAGTGTGTGTGGGACCATTACTATGCTGTTAAAATATAAAAGGAAAATATTACCTCCTACAATTCTTGCTTCTGAATTTGAGAAAAAGCCCATGCAAGATGTTTTATATGGAACACAGTTTCATCTCCCTTCCCTCATCTGCAGTCTGCACCTGGATCAAATGAATGAAATATTTTTCACTTCCCCAGCACATGGCCTAAATCAGCACTCCAATACCATCACAAATCAATGTATTCCGAACCTTAAATATGCAGAAGCAGTGTTTGTCTGATCAGGATAATGCAATACGCACAGCAATTCATACAACCTCAAACCTAACAAAGGAAAGGCTTGGTACAGCTACATAATGTAAAACATACATTTTGCCTCTAAAGGGGCCTCAATTTGACTGTGAATTTTACAACTCCTATTAGTTCTGAGGAAATAATGCATGTATTGCAGGATATTATTCTGCATTTTGAAGAAGGTCTCCAGGCATACTGAAGAAAGTTTTTACGGAATTTACACTGGTACTATTTTACTGACCATAAAACCCCCCTGTCCTTTCCTCAGATGCTGATGACACATGGGTCATGATGATGCTGGTACTAACAAATCTTAGTGAACGAGACCACTTTGGCTTCTACCTTCAGTACTTTACATCATGCTGCTGTCATGATGGGAAAAATAGCATCAAGACATTTAGATGTAAGTTTTAAATTTACTTACTTTGCAGAAGTAAATAAGAATGCCTATTCCCTATTTTATAGCTGATGAAAACAATGCATACAGACATTGTGTGACATATCCAGGAGCACAAAGTATGACTTACTCATGATGCTATGTCAGGATTCTTTACATTTTGATGCTATGTTTTCTAGACTGTGATGGTGCCTATATCCCTTATATTACACAGATATTGTAATTAAAGTATAATTTTATTTTTCATCTCTATTTCCTCTATGTGTGTGCTATGTCTCAAGCCATTGTCACACTCATTAAAACACAGAAGTTCTGTATCCCATGTCAGCACGTAGGTGAATTATGTGGGTATATACCAATACAATTAAGACAAGTATTCCCAGTGAATGAGGCCTTGAAAAACAAAGTGAAGCCTTGATGGGAATGATTCTGCACTTGAGGCCTACACAACAATCACTAGGGCTTTTCATCATGTTTTTTTAAAGAGAACTGACAAGTCTGATAGGAGAAAGAGAGAGAAACTACAGTTTTGAAGCTTCATTTTTATTCAAGATGTAGCAGCACAAGGACATCCAGAGGCAGCCTAGAAAACACAAGTTACAGTCAAGAATGAAGCCTGATTTGGTAGATGAATCCATTTATTCTTTCCAAGGTTCTGCATAGCATCTGACATGAGGGCCTCTCTCCTGACTCATGTCTTTCAGAACTTTAGTGATAAAAATAGCAAGTCTCTCTGAGCAAAGGAGAGCCCCAAAAGACAAAACAAACAGTAAGTTTTCATCTTATACTAAAGTTTCTACTCATGCAGAAAATACCTCTGTGTATTTATTTACCTTGGACAAGATGAAAGGTCACTCATTATGTGCATAATAAGCTAATCTCAACTGTAATTACACTGCAGAAAAAAACCCACTTTCATTTGAAGGTTAACTAGATTCAAAATAACCCAGTTCTCATCAGGGTGTTGCATTTATTTCAATTAGTCAATCAACTTAACAAGGATTTAATTAAAAACAAGTTAGCAAGTCAGAAGAAGTATTTGAAATGTAATTAATAAATATTTTAAATAATCACGACATAGTTAAATCAAATAAATTATCATAAGTGCACTAGCCTATGACTTCTTTGCTCATGCTTGCTATTGGTCAACAACAAAAAGCATCCCACCCTGGGAATGCTGGCATCCGCCCATCCTTGCAAAGGCACATGAACACAGTGTCCAGGAGGTGCAATATTGAACTTTCAAAGAATTAGGTAGAGAAATGAGTACCTGTTTCTCATGAGAGGAAAACCCAAGGTTTACCCACACTCTCTTTGCTTTATTTCAACTGTTGCTGTTGGTACAAAATAGCTTTTCAAGGCAGTTAAACAAAATATAAGGCGGCTTTTCACTGAACCTACGTGTTTCCATGTAGTTTCTTTCCCCTGCAAGCACTGCAAACTGGAGGAGAGGGGAGCAAAGCACTACCAAACAAAACCAGAAAGCAATCAATATGAAGAGGATAGTGCTCATGACAACCACACAGTCTCCCAAAAAGCACCAGTAATTTACATCAGACCTATTCTCGTTCTGTGCCTTTCCATTGTCTTTTGGACAATTATACATTTCATCCCTGGCTCTGCAGTCTAAGAACAACAATGCTTTGGCCTCTGCTGCCCACAGCATCCTGACTCAGTCTTTCCCAGGGATCTCTCTCCTATGCAATTCTGTTACATTCTTCTCCCTGTGACAGACATTCCTGGGGAAGAAGAGGAAAATAAAGAAGCAGCACTCCTTACCCTTAATTTCCCAACAACCCACAAACAAGACTCCTGTTCTCCTTAAACCATCCTTAAAAATACTTTATTCTGTTGTCACTAGTGAATACCAATATAATATAATACAATACAACAGATAAAGGCATACTTCAAATAAATATACATGAAAATTAAGGACATATATACACCCAAATGAAAGTTTTTGTCTACCTCATTGTTTACAACTGACTGAGCACATTTTCTTTCATGTCCCTGACACATTGAGAACAGAAGCTCAAACATTAAGACAAGAATGATCAAAAGTGTCAACTCCATTTGGGCAACCAAATTTGAGAAGCCTATGTATAATCTTTCAGATTACTTCATGTTTTATTGCACTTTTCACCTTCAGACCACAGTTCCTATTAAACTGGCCCCAGCTACAGATATAAATGTTCCCAACTTAAGTCAATCAAGCTGCAGTCCTTGATTAAAAAGCCCTCAGAAAATAAGCAACACTGAGTAAGAAATCATGCTTGAGAATCTTTATGCCTACATAATTTTTCCAGCACCACAGACAAATTCTGGGCCATAGGCAAAGCAAAAACCAAATTAGCCATGTTACAGAGTCCTCTTGGACTCTTCTATTTTACTTTGCTATGAGTTGCCACTTCTATATACAGTCCTAAAGTAAATCCAGCTCTGAGCCAGCAAAGGTTCTGTGCAAAGTAGGGAGGAGAGCCTCTCTAAGCACATAATTAAGCAGATCCATCATAATGTGTATGTACAGAGGTCCTAAATTAATCCCATATGATTCAACTACATGCCCAGCATTCCTAATTTGCAAGTGCTTGACCTTATGGGTTTCACAACTCCTTGTGAGAAAGGAAGGACTATTGACTTGAATAATGAGTCCAAGTCTAGAGAAGGACATTGAACAGGCCATCTGCAGTCCTGTTCTTATAAGCATTTAGTTTTGTAGGGTTTTTTCCTGATACTCTATTGCCTCCCCACCTTATGCACCCATGTCTCTAATCTGTGCAGTTCCACCCGTTTTTTTTTCACCAGGACCTCTCAATTTAATCAATTTCTTCAGAAAACCCTGGATGGGAAGTGTTCTTCAAGAACTCTAAAATGTACAGATGACTTGCTTCAAACAAGTGATCTGAAGCAGACCAAGAGAGCAAGAACAGGGTTCTTTAATGATCTTACACCATGCAGGTGACAACCTGCAAGAGAACAAGACATCTCTACAATATCTCTATAATATCCCCAAATAGTTTCTTTTCCCTTTTCATCCAGATTACTTTGCAACCAAGCAGCTGTAAATTGGCAACCACAACTTCTGCTTTGAACCTTCTTATTTCAACTTTACTGAGGGCTCTCCACTGGAAGTATTTTGAAAAATACTAGGCTGATATGCAAGAAATGACATGTATCTGTTAAACCCACCCCCCTCCCCCATCTGTATTTGGGAAATCTCTAGATTGAAAAATAGAAAAAGTTTTGTGACTCTTGATAACAGTTTGCACCCAAACTAATTCGCTGTACAGTGAATTTTTCAAGGACTTAAGGAGCATACTTCCAGAAAAGACCACATTCATATAAATTGCCTCATGATAATGGTGATTCCTAGAAGAAAACATTTTTCTGTTTTTTGTCAGCTGGATATCTTTGGTCTATCTGTAAGTCCACATGCCCAGGAAACTTGGGAGTTTATCAGAGACAAGGAAAACCACTGCACACGTTCCTGGTCAAAAATACCAGCAAATAAAGTACTGATGTCTTCACATCCACCTGGTTACTTTGGCTCCTCTGTTCCCCCTTCTGCCTCATCCCAGAACAAAGCAAAACAAATGGAGGATCCCATACTACTGTGCTATACAGAGTGAATTCTGCTATTCCTGGGAAGAATAACAGAACACTGAGTGCCTTCTGTTCCCTCCCCAAACTTAATCATCTGGATAGAGCTGGTATTTCTGTTTGATTTCTTCCATGCCTTGTAGCAGAAAGGAACATATTGCCCTGAATAAGACAGACACTAAGCAATCAAAGATGTTTGGATGCAGTACGGAATGTGATTATTTTCCCTTTTACCGCTTTGGCTCAATTTATTGCTGCCCACTTTATTTCGCTTTATGAAGCAGTACTGGAGAAAAAACAGCCTCATTCTTTAGCTGAGATAGTGTGTGCTGCTTTGTGAGCCAGTTTCTGTCTCAGCTCAGATAATGCTCAAAACCACAGTGCAATACAGAACAGTTCAATACAACCATTTGCATAGTGAACAGTGCAGAAATTTTTAATTGAGTTATCTATGAGAGGAACCAGATTTTTGCAGGAATATTATCTGAGTTTAAGTTGGCTGGTTTTGTGTCTTCCTTCAGACTCCATGCAAGTCTCATTCCTGCTCCTATTTTGAAGCAACTAGGAAAAGAAGTGGTGGATAATGAGTAGCAGGAAGGTAAATTGAATCCATGTTAGCTTAGTTGCCATTACTCCCAACTGTCATATATATTTAGAACAAATAATATAAAACAAAGCTTTGTCTCTCATTCAGAGGTAATTAAAGATAACCCTAGTACCATGTTATTCAAAGTCCTTCATATCCACATTCCCAAAATCCATGGAAGCTCTCTGAAGTGCACCTTAATAGCTGACCTAGTATTTTGCTTATTCTGCTGTTTTAAGGATGTTCTCATGGCTTTCCCCTAAACCTGCAGCTCACCAGTCTAGTGCAAAAAGGCCAGGTAAAATAAAAACCATGTAAAACTGTTTCAGTATATGCTGTAAAGTAATTAGAAGATTTTCAGTACAGGGTGAAAATATTTTCATCTTGAGAATCCCTTAAAAATAGAGAGTCCCAGCAAACGTAAAGAAGGGGAAATTTTCTGCATAAGGATGACAAAATCATAGAAGGCATATTAAAAACTCTGGCCGACTATTTTGCTCTGATGAAGAATACATACATAGGCCATCTCTGAAAATGTTTTTTCTAATGTGATATTTAACTATTTTTGTGAGGAAGATTGCAAACATAGCCTGCCCTCTTTTTGGCAATATCTTATACAATAACAGATATTGACTGCACTTCCCAATTATCTAATTTTTAAAAATTAAATTTAAAACAGAACATTTTCCCATTGACATAGTTTTAGATCTCTAACAAAAGTTCCTGCCATGCAAAATACATTCTTCAACCACTGCTGAAAAGTGCAGTGTCCACAGTTAGGCACAGCAGTACATATGAGACCTGAGTGACATTTGTTTAGTTGTGTGGCCCAATTACTTCCCCATGTTTCACAGAAGAGTAACACTACCCTCTTTTGTAACTGCATCACATTGCCAGATATCCATTCATCTTGAGGTCCAAACAGACACTGCTATTCCAGCTGCATAACTACTAATTCCCCATAATTCATGTGTAAATCTCATGTTTCCTGAGAGCAGAATTTCACGCTTGCATTAAATTTGGATCAAATTTAATCTTTTTGCCATTGTGACAGACGTATCAACTCCTGACCAAGAACCATGCTGTATTTCCCACTGCTGCACCTGGGAAAGGGGCTTCCTTCCTTGTTTTCCACAGATGGCCATGGAACACTGAAGTCTCTGTGCCTGATGGAGTGAAGAAATACTCCCTTTAAACTACCATGCCAAATAAACCACCCTAACTGAGCAAGAGCCGTACCAGTCCCATATCTATATTTAGCAAGTGAAGCTGACTAAATGTGAAGGGAAACACTACAGCATTTCAAGGGAGATAGTAAGAACTGCACATTGACTGAGAGTATCAAGTGCTCTAAGAAAAATTTCTTTCCAGGGTTTCTCCAGTAGCAGAAATCCTTACAAAGGGTGGTAGGCACTGCATGTCTGGACCCCAAGTATCACTAACAGGAAGATTTAAAAAAACCTTTCAGTTTCAGGTGAAAATGTGAATAAAAAAATCAGCTAAGTAATTTTAAATAAAACTGCTACTCTACAGGAAGGAAAAATTGATTCATCAATCATATGCTCACTACTTCTCATTTTCACTTAGACTCAAAATGAGAAGGATACCACAAACAAGTACACCATACCCACCTATTATATCTGATACTGACATCATTTGCTGTGTATTAGAAAGAATTCTTCTGGCACTTGCATACAATAGTGTCAGCTTTAATTGCTAAGATGCACTGAACAGCTCTGCTAAACATAGCAGCAATTTACATTTTAAAAGCAAATCAAAGACACAAACAGGTGGAAGCACTCCATTGTGCCATATGAGACCCTTGTTCCTACAGCTGCAAACCAGCACGAGTGCACATCCGCTAAAATATCAGCTTGGGACTAAAAGGAAAGACGTACAGTGCTGAATCCCAGAGTCAAAAAAAACCCCAAAGCCAAGAGTGCAAAATTTATTCCAAAATACTGAAACAGCATGCTTGAAAATGAAAGAATCTTACAGGTTAAAAAATGGTGTGAACAAATAAGCCAGTTACTAAATGATATCCTCATAGGCAAAACCAGAGATGTGGTCTAAGGCAAACAACACTAAAACAGGCTTACAGCTACTGGTAACAACATCTAATCACTGAGAAATGCAAGGATTACTTGGGTGAAGCTCACAGGAGACAATGTTCAATATGGTACTATTCATTATTTTTATCAGTAAACTAGATGATGGAACAAGGAGTATGTTTTATTAAATTCAGAGATCACACTAAGCTGGGAGGGATTACAAGCATTTTGGAGGCCATGAACATAATTCAAAAGGCACTCAAATAAACAGAGAAATACTCTAAAAGCCGCAGCTCTCTTAAAAATGTGTATAACACACTGCAGAAACACAGGAATGCTAACTTGCACAAATTCAGGACAGAAATTAAGCAAAGGTTTGATTGTTGGAGATTCCACAAAACAGGACCTAACTACAATGCATCACAAAATGAATGTACATGAACTGCTGTTCTACTCTTAAATAAAAAAAAATCAGTCATCCCACTGGGATGTATGATCAGTCTTCTGCACAGGAGACATGAAGTAAATTTCTATTCTCCTCTGGAGATCTTCAGACATGTTAGCAGGCTCTCCCTGGAAACTTCAGTGGGGAGTTTGCTAGGGCTGTGCCGACCTTGGTCAGTAAAGGAAACTGCATGCAATCGATCAAAAGCTTCAGCTGATCAAACTCGATTCACACATGGGTTGGGCAATCCTTGCAACTCTTGGCAAGATTCCTGTTAAACATAACTAAATGGTAAATTGGGGAAAATGTATCTAGAAAGCATAAAGAGCTAACCTGTCTACTAATTTAGATTGGATAAGTTACCCTAAAAGAATGCAGTGGCTTTCACGGTTGATGGAAAAATGAGTTTATACTAAAACAATAATGAGAAGGTGTTGAGCCTTTCCTCTTAAAAAAAAATAAATAAAAAGGAAGGCTCCAGGTGGATTGATCAATATAAGTGTATCCTTTCTAAAAGAACTGAAACCCTATAGGAGTTGCACAGAAATGTGGCTGGGGACGAGAACAGCAAGAGTGGAAAAGAACAGATGGGGAGATAACGGCAGACTGGCTGATGGAGCAGAGCAGCAGACAGAGGGAGAAAGAACAACTGGCGGGGAAGGCAGCTAGTGGGAGCAGTAGGCAATGGTCCTGGCAGGGAATGGCTGGAGGTGAGTGCTGTGAACATCAAGGTCAAAAGCATTGCTCCAGTGAGGAGTACCCATGCAGCAAATGAATGCCAATCCCCAGGGATAGACAAAAGAGCCTCAATACTTGTTTCAGCAGCAAGATAAAACCTGCCCCAAAATGGGCTCTTCTTTTCAAGGGTTCTTCAAAACTCATTTATCCCCTAGACTTTGGTGGCTGTCATTCAGCATCAGGGAAAACAGCTATCCTATCTCCTCGGGCATATTGCACTGCAGTCCAGCCTTTGGTACACAATAGGGCTGGTTTGTGCGTGCATGTTGCACCTCAGCTGCCCAGAATGATTAATCCGGGAAGGCAACAACCGTGCAGGGCAGAAGCAGGTGGTCTCTCTCATGCTGGGCATGTGCAATGGAGAGGAAGCTTACAGGTGTGCCAGGATAAATCAGGTATGGTTTGGATGGGGATCTTGATAAACAGTTTGAAAAACGTAGATTTCTCTCTCCTATGAGAAAGGAACACCTGGCAATCTTCTCCACAGCACTCACAAGCAAGAGCAGCACTGATCTGTGATGTAATTCAAATGTGATTCAAGACTGAATGCATGGAGGTTTGTTATGTTTTGGTGCAGACTCTGACTGGAAATCACTTGGGAAGCTTTGTCATTTGGAGTTTTGTCATGCTGTCCTACTCCCCATTGGCTGAGTCAGGGGACGTTTTGGTTGGATATCAGGAAAAGATTTTTCACCCACAGGGTGGCTGAGCACTGGAACAGGCTGCCCTGGGAAGTGGTCACCACACCAAGCCTGACAGAGTTTGAGAAGCATTTGGACAACATTCTCAGCACATGGTGTGATTCTTGGGGTGTCCTGTGCAGGGCCAGGAGCTGGACTCTATGATCCTGGTGTGTTCCTTCCAGCTCAGGATGTTCTATGATTCTGTAACATATTACTGTCTTTGTGAATGACCAGATTCAGCTCACAGAAACAGACTTTAACCATACAGCTTGAACGGACACTTTCATACTACTGTCACATCATAGTTTGGTACTTCCTACTGGCTTGTCAAGTGCCATGACTAATATCTGCCTCAAAGTATTTGGTTTCTCTGAGTTTTCTCCAAAGAGAGAATTCTGCATTACAAGTATCATTTTCATTAGCAAGTAGTGGTACTGGGAATTTCTGGTTTTAATTTAAGGAGCAAACAAAGTTAGTGGGGTCTTATTTTTCTGTTAAGGCATATCTTCCTTTTGTTTGGAGGAAAATGTGGTGCGGCTTACATTTCTCACTTGAAACATAAAGTAAAACCTTATAAAAAAGAAAAACAGGTTCTACAAAAGTTTTTTTCTTCCTCCTGCGATGCTAAGGCTTTGTTTGTTTGGAGGGGAACAAGGACAAAAAGAAGAGGAAATAAGGCAGCATAGGTTTACTCTGTAAAAAAAACCAACACAATTTTCAAAGAGGTTCAGAAACACTTGATTAGCAGAGAATAAAATTAAGAAAGAAGCTATACTTCCAGCTGTCACAGCTAAACCCACCTGGCTGGCAGCTCTAAATCTTCTAATTACTAGACAGAAAAAATGGGGTTGAGAAAGTTGCTTTTTCTTATTTTCATAAAGGCTTAGAAGTAATTGTCCTTGAAGGATTCTTGAAAGCTGTTTTCAGTTTTTGATGCCATCTGTACACCAATAGCAGGTTTTCTGTTGTTTTAAGAGCATGGAACAGCATTGGACTGTCCAGGACTGTAAATTCATTTTTATGGGATCAAGAACAAATGGGATGGTAGGTGTAAGACCCCTAAAATAAACACTGTTTTTAAATAGAATAATATAAGTTACATCACATTTAGATCTGCAAGCAGAGATTTTAATTGTATTATGGGTTAGATATGACACACAAGCTTATATTAGCAGCAAGGAGAAAGTTCTGCCATCCATTTTCCCACAGAAAACACTCTAATGGACTATGTGCATATTTTATCTGATGATCCCTCCTGCAACATCCAGTTCTGATTATTACTTCTACTTACAATGACATCCACTTTATATATCCTGTTTGAATAACTTTGGATAAACAATGATGTCTACAAAAGAGTATGATGTATATAAATTAAATAAAAATATAGCCCACAATAAACTTATCTATAGAATCACGAATAAAGACAAAAATTACTTTTTTGCCATTTTTCACAAGGAGATCTGCATGCCTTTATATTTTTTTTAATTAAATATAATTTTTGATGAATAGTGTCTAAATACCTGGAAAAGCTACTCCTGCAAAAATCCCAATGTTTTTTCATGGAGAAAAAAGCCTCCAAACCCAAGGCTCCCAACTTTTTATTTTTTTCAATAATAGTGCATTATTCAGGTTTACTTTTTATAGGTTGGGGGGTTGTAACTTGCCCACAGAAAAAAACCAAACCAAAACAAAAAACTCTTAAAATTCCAGTGTCCCTCCTTCCACAAACTGAGCTTACATGTATGAGTGGGCAGCTCTCATCACTGGTGCCAGCAGATTTCTCAGAACAGAACCTGTAGAAATTTCTTGAGATAAGTGAAGGAGAGAATCAAAAAATGGTTAGCTACAAGGATACTTGAGGCAAAAGGAGGCCTAGGCTTCTGTTTCTGTAGCTATGTGCAGACACATCGTCTGACTTAAGGATAGGAGATAACCCTATTTCCAAGTGCTTATATGGCATGTAAATACATTAAAAATGATTGTCATTTTTATCAATATTTTATACATGTTTATAAAACAGGTGTATAAATAAAAGCCAGTACTTTACCCCACAAAGTACAATGGGAACTGTTGCTAAAATCTGTCTGATTTTTTTTAAAGTGTCAGGCCTACCTAAACATTTCCTCAGGAATTAATATCTGGAAAGAGACAAAAGCCTTTTGAAATGAGATGAAGTGCAAAATTCATTTCAAATTGGATCACTTTCTGAAGTCAACAATTGCTAATTGTTTTGCTCAGTAAAACAGGCTTGCATATTTGAGTGTGCATGCTTGACTATTATAGGTATTTACATTTCCCCTTGCTTCTTGTTTTATTATTATTCTTCTTACTATACCAGTGCAGAAGCACATGATCATTAAAAAGGAAAGTAATGAAACCAGCTTCTCTAGAAGTTTGCTAACTATATGAAAACTACACAGTGATGTCTGAAATTTTAGCAAGATTTTTTTTTTTTTTTAAGAAAATATGGATTCAATAGACTTTGAATGTTCTATGGCAACTAATGGATTTTGTGTAGATGCAAAATGAAGTATTTCTGAGTAAGGTCAAAGCATTTCCTTTCAAAAGCATCAAAGCAAACATCAAAGACTTTGCTGTTTTGACTTAGTATTACTGCAAGGTTGAGTCAAGAATGTTTGAGCTAAATTCTACCTCTTTATGCAGCTTCACTGAGGACACCAACAGCCAGAATCATTAATGCCAGAGCAACAGAAATATACAGAAGATCTAATTTCCACTAATCCTCAAAACCAAAATATGTATCAGCAATTTATTAGTTGTGATTCCTATGACAAAAACGTGGCATAAACTATCAAATTTGTCTCAGTTTTACCAGCATTTTGTTCATTAAGATGGAGTAGACCAGCCTTCACCAGAAACCTACATTTGGTAAGGCCCCAGGGTGACAACAAAAAGGAGCCAGCAGCTGAACCAAATGCAAAAATGCATATCATTGTGTCTTTTTAAAGCCACCAAACTTTATACAGAATTTGATTTTTCTGTTGTCAGGATCAACAGAAAATGTCATCCTCAGTTCAGACAGTGTCACAGCAAGTTTACCCTTGATTCCTCTCTACTATCTATAGCAAGTAGGCTTTAAAAGATAATTTTTAAGTGAATCCACTCCCACTAAAAGAAATGGGGTGGAAAAGAAGGATGGAATAGAATACTTGGTTGATTGTCCCATGCTGGAGACCAGTTATTGAACACTCATGAAAATACATGAGCTGTCCGCTATAAATGCTTTTACAAATGCTGGCCATAATGCTAATTTGCAGGAGTAATCTCACATGCTCCAGCTTTAGAATTGAACTCCAACAAAGAAGTGAACTGATAAAGTCTGTTTCACATTTGGGGCTTTTAATTACTAGAACTTGTCCAGTCTTGTTAATTATATTCCACACTCCCCCTCAAAAGGCAGGGAATGAGAAAAAAGCAAAAGAAAAAAGGCAGCAGGGACTAAAAGGAGAGACACAGTATTTCAAATTCTTAAGCTGACACATTTTTTCACAATTTGTTTTTGATCAATACAATCTATACATTCTTTCTGAGCTTCATGTAGAGCATGTGTAGAACATAAACGTACTGGGGTCAGCAAAAGAAACCTAGAATATCATTTTTCAAATCCATGATAGAGCTGTATGTTTAGCAGTACATGTTAATTGCCAGACATATGACAGAAAATTATTTTGCAATAAAACTTTCTAGATAATGCCAACTACAGCTATTTTAAACTACACTTCTGCTGATTCTACCTGCCAGAGTACAGAGGAAGTACTTGGGCCTCAGGTTTTGATGCTCCTTCAAATTAGCCTCCTTCTCCAAGCCTCTGAAAACAGCTATAAAGAAGCTGCAGAAGTGTTGAAGTCAACGCTGCAATTGAAAGTTGTCCTCAAAAATGTCCCACCACATACAGAAATGACAAACTGTCAACCTATTACTGGTGAGTTCCTACAAGAGCAGAGTTAAAATATGGGAGCATTCAAGTCATTGTCCTCACTGTCCACATTCACTTGCATATTTATCATCACCTTGCAGCCACCAGTCCACGAGAAAAAAAACCTCAGTTAAGAAGGTATGAATAATAAAACAAGAACTAAATCTGAAGCAGCTGTGACAGTTATAACTTCACTCATAGTGAAGCAGGTGCCAGAAAAAAGGTACTGCTCAAAGTCTAGGCACACCAAATGCCATCATCTTATTCACAGAAATTCTTACTGACAATTCAGCTGCAATCATCATACCTATGCAAACCCACCTATAAAAATCCCAGTTTGATAATCTTAAACTTAATGAGTAACAAATTCTGCATTTATGGCAATAGATTGAAAAATATCTGTCAGGTTTTCTAATGTGGTTGTATTATCCACGCTCCTAATGAACATTAAGTGTTGTTCCAATGACAATTATGTTTCACTGTGTATTTTTTTCTAGATAATAAATGCAGAATTTATCCATTTAACTGCAGAAGGACAATGATGTCCACATTAATAAAATCATAGAATGATTTGGGTTGGAAGGGATCTTTAAAGTTAGTCATCCAGTTCCAGCCTCCCTACCATGGGCACTTTACACTAGACCAGGCTGCTCAAAGCCCTATTCCACCTGGCTTTGAACACTTCCAGGGATGGGGCAGGTTCTCTCGCCAAACTGTTCCAGTACCTCATCATCCTCACAGTAAAGGATTTTTCCTAATATCTAAATCTACCCTCTTTCAGTTTGAACCCATTCCTCCTTGTCTATCACTACATACCCTTGCAAAAAGTCCCTCTTCAGCTTTCTTGTAAGCCCCCTTTAGGTAGTGGAAGGTGCTGGAAGGTCTTCCCAGATTCTTCTCTGCCGATGAGGGAGTTTGTGGCTGATTTGCCATGGGCTGTGAGTCTGCTGCAGATTGCACTTGGAACCAGTTACTTTACTCCTTCTTGGCCTCCCAAATGTTATGCAGCCTTCTCATCCCCTCTGGCAGCTCAGCCACCTGCTGCAGGAGGACCCCCCAGCCTGCTATACCTTTTGAAGGGAGGTCTGCTGCCTATCCCTTCCCCAGGGGAAAGGTCCAGGCACATTCTGCAGTCTGAGCTCTGCACTGCAGTCTCTCCCTCAGCAGTTCCATCTGGGTGGAGGCATCTGCCACTGCTGGGATAGATGGTGCAGACCCCCCAGCTGGAGCTGCAGCTTTTGCTCCCAGACAAGCGCCCACCCTTGTGCTTTCAGGGACAGGTAGGATGAGTGCCCTTGGCCTGTGCAGATAGACACAACCAGGTTTCTGGTTTATGTGCACTACGAGTCTCTTCACTTGGCCTTGGAGCAACATATTTCCTACAGCATCTAGACATCACCATTAGACACACATAGGTGATTAAGATGTTTTAAGCACTGAATTATGGAAACAGTAAATGAAGCTACATTAACAAATTGTTAAAGCTTTTATTCAGACATATCTCCACCACAGGAGTGACAAAATGGAAAAAGAAAGAAAATTACATTGCTCTTTAATGACATTTTAGGACAATCTAATATGATATGGCTTTGGCTGAGGCTTCATTGATCCTGACAATATCACCACTACAGACTTTGATATGCTGTTCACAACTTGCCCATTACCATTTACATGGACATAAACACTCAGTTTGGAATATATTCCTTTTCATTAAAATGAGGCTAGCATCATTTGAGTTAGAGAAATAAACTTTGTAATATTTCAAGTAACTCTCCTTCCTAGCTCACATTTCATTCAAAGCATAGTATGGGTTTTTTTTTGCAAGGGACGGAGACCTTTTATGAGGATGGCTATGTGGTGGCAAGTCACAAACTGCCAAAAAATCACACACAAAATGAAAATAGGTCACAGAGCTGAATGCCAGGAAAAAAAGAAAGCACCTACATAGTATTATGGCAACATGGATATTTCAACTTTACCACAGAGGATCTACTAAACCAAAGAACAGCAAGCTCATGCTACCCTAGAGTAGGCACAGTTTATACCTGAGATACAAAGATTTCACCAGATCAAACCTATGGGACCCTGTTTGCATTTGCACAGGGCTTTCTTTGCACATGTTAAGGGTCAGCACACCTATGTACTGAATTTCTTTACTGCCGGACAGAAGTGTGAATGTATATTAATACAAATGTGGCTCCAGCTCCCCTAAATAAAACCTGTCTGCTTTAGTGTTGGGCCTACCCTGAATAAATAAATGTTAGTAACAAATGAGCATGTTTAATTCTGTTATAATTTATATGGGATAGGAGGGTGTGGGAGTGTCTGTGTTATATTTTGCTTTTAATAGTACTTGAGGGAAAGGCTGAGGTATTTAAAACTTTCTTTGCCTCAGTCTTATAATTATATGGCCTTTTGTCTGGATACCAGCCCCTTGAACTGTAAAGACAGGGAGTGGAGCAGAATGAAGCCCCCAAAATCCAAGGGAAAATGGTCAGCAACCAGCTTAGACACATAAATCAATGGGGCTGGATAGGATCCACCCAAGAATGCTGAGGGAGCTTGTAGAAGTGCTCACCAAGCCACATTCCATTATTTACCAGTAGTCCTGGCTGACTGGGGAGATCCCAGTTGACTGAACGTTGGCAAATGTGACGCCCATCTACAAGAAAAGCCAGAAGGAAGATCCAGGGAACTACAGGCCGGTCAGTCTGGCCTCTCTGCCAGAGACCATAATGGAGCAGATCATCCTGAGTGCCATGCCACAGCATGTGTACAACAGCCAGGGGAGCAGGCCCTGCCATCACGGGTTTTGAAAGGCAGGTCCTGCTTGGTCAACCTGATCTCCTTCCTTTATAGGGCTACCTGATCAGTGTGTGAAGGAAAGTCTGTGGATGTTGCCTACCTGGACTTCAGTAACATCTTTGCCACTGTCTTCCACAACATTATCCTGGAGAACCTCGTTGCTCATAACTTGGATGGTTGCACTATTCTTGGGGTAAAAAAACCAGCTGATGGCTGGGCCCAGAGAGTGGTGGTGAACAGAGTTACATCCAGCTGACATCCAGTCACAAGTGGTGTTCCCCAAAGCTCCGTACTGGGGCCAGTCCTGGCCTGTTTAATATCTTTACTGATGATCTGGACAAGGGCATTGAGTGCACCCTCAGTCAGTTCACAGACACCACCAGGCTGGGCAGGAGCATTGATCTGAGGGAGGGTAGAAAAGTCCAGAGGGATCTGGACTGGCTGGATCAGAGGGCTGAGGTCAGCTGGATGAGGTTCAGCTTGGCCAAATGCCAGGTCCTGCACTTTGGTCACAACAACCCCAGCGCTACAGCCTTGGGGCAGAGAGGCTGGAAAGCTGCCTGGTAGAAAAGGACCAGGGGTGCTAGTCAACAGCAGCTGAACATGACCCAGCTGTGCCCAGGTGGCCAAGAAGGCCAATGGCACCCTGGCTTGTATCAGCAATAGTGTGGCCAGCAGGACTAGGACAGGGATCATCTCGCTGTACTCAACCCTGGTGAGGTTGCACCTCGAAAACCGTGTTCAGTTTTGAGTGCCTCACTACAAGACAGACACTGAGGTGCTGGAGAGTGTCCAGAGAAGGGCAACAGAGCTGGGGGAAGGATCTGGAGCACAAGTCCTGTGAGAAACAGCTGGGGGAACTGGGGTTGCTTAGCTTGCAGAAGAGTAGGCTCAGGGGAGACCTTACTGCTCTCTACAACTATCTGAAAGGAGGGTGTAGCCAGGTGAGGCTCATTATCTTCTCTCAAGGAGCAATTGACAGAACAAGAGGAAATGGCCTCCAGTTGCACCACGGGAGCTTTAGATTGGACATTAGTCCATTGATAGTGCTGGATTAATGGTTGGACTCAGTGATCTTAGAAGCCTTTTCCAACCTAAAGCACTCTATGATTCTGTCCTGAGAACAATGGATAATTACGTTTTTCACCCGACTCAGAGAGTTATAGCAGCACAATGACCAGTTGTGCACTTTCCCACTCTGGCATTTGAAAAGTGAAGGCATGCTGCATAACATATTGCTTTGACTAAACTAGGTTGTAGGTCTCCATCAGTGTATTTCCCATCTCATGTCAAAACCCTAACTGCCCAACTGTGGCAACGGATCCAGAGAATAATTTAAAAAGTAGAAGTAACATAAAAGACTAAAATAAGTTATCTGTAAGGAAACAATATGTACACACACCTACATATAATGTGTATATATAATATACGGAATATATAAATTTACATGGGTACAAATTTAATTTTGATCAGTAGCAATAGGAAAGCAACTCAGAGATGACCTTGGTTTTATAATATGAAGGGTTTTATCACATTTGAATGGATGCTATATTATATTTTGTCCAGTTTCTAGCACCTTATAAAATGGTCTCTGCACAATCACCTAGCGAAATCACTCCTGAAAAATGTACTACCTACCCCATGATCTGCATTATATTACATGCTGATCTATCCTATACTACAATCTAAAACTTAGGCAAAGACACACAAATGAAAAATGAAAGCACAAAGAAATCCGGCAACAAGTGCAGAGCTACACAGCAGAGGCTGGGGCAGAATTAAAATGAGATTATGAGACTTGAACTCCTGCATATACTATATTAAGTGTTCTTTCAAACCACACTGAGAAGGCTCACCCCCACCCACTGCTCAAGATATCAAAAAACAATATAGCTGCTCAACAAATTTGTGGAGCAAGTCTTGTCACTTCAGGCAGCCAAAGAATCCACTGTTCTCAAAAAGAGAACTCACAAATAAATGACTGTATTTTCTTTTTTTGTTATCTTTTTAAAGAAATAGCATTTTTCTCAAATCATAATCCAAAATTTCAGTCTTGAAGAGGTAAACAGAGTTTAAAAATACAGTAAAAAACACAGTCTTTTTATTAAAGTTTAGCTTTCAAAAAAGATTTAAAAAGATTATTTTTACACAGTTTAAGAGTATAAACCCCTCTACATGACACAAAGGTAGCTTTGATGCTACTGCATTTATAGCAATGTTTTATTCATGTATTTCTTTTGTAGCTCTGTCACTAAGAATGGAATCAGCTACATACAACTTAATTCTTCCCCTGCCAGTTGTGTGATGAGAAAGATGATATTGCTTTCTGATTGCAGTAAAACAAAATGAAATATTTTACCTGTCTGTTCTAATCTGAGTAACAAATGCAGTGAGTATGAGAGATTACATGCATGGCTACTTTTCAACAGAGATGTCACACATATAGAGTACTTATTTTTGTTATACATATTTCTGTATTTTACAAAACTGCATCTACAGCTGTGGATCCAAGTCCCTGAAATACTCTGCCCTACTATCATTTATACTTAGTTACAACAGATATTTTGTGATACCAGTAGTAAAAGAGAAAGAGCATATTGTGCACCTAAATATTTCCATTCCTAAATGGTGAGTGACTTAAATTGTTTTGTTAATAACAAAAATATCATAAACAAGCCACATTTATGTCCACTACTGCTTTCAGATTTCATCTGGAATTTATTTTAGTGCGGCATAGGAGGGGAAAATTTCTTTTAAATCTATGGAAATGAAAAATCATATGTTAATTTTCTCCTCAGATTAAATAAATATTGCAGTTGAAAACTTTTTTAGCAAAACAGATTGCCAATGGCTGTGGATTATGACAATCCAGTGGCACATGACAAAGTTGAGAATGGTATTGAATACTTCACGATAGTATTTGCAAGGTACTAAAGTATCTTCAAAGGAAACCTCAGGTTTCCTTTGCTCTGGAGAAAAGGAATTAAATTACCAATTAGGAAAATATCTTGGTTAGAAGACAAACTCCCAGGCTTCATGTCCTGCAAACCCAGATAAGCCATAAGAAGAACCATTACACAGCCCAGCTCCCTCCTACAGCACCTGCATAAAAATGCATGAAAATCCCTTACATCAGTACTCCAAGCCTAAAAGAAAAGTCATAGAATGTGCAAATTACAGACTACCAAAGAAAAGGAGTCTTCAATCTCATGTATAAATGGTAACTTCCAGAGAGGAAAAATCCCAAAGATTGGAAGATGAATGTTATGAATTATCCTGGACACATGAATTTGGTGTTTAATCTGACACCATCAATGTCTTTGGAATTTTGTCCTCAATTTCGAAGGACCCTGCCATACATTAAAAGAAAATAGTAAGAGTAGTTTTATATCAAAGCTATTGAGTCCAAAATCTGTGGGTTTGGAGGCATAGTGAGAATTCACTGTAAACACAGCATGAAGTTAAGATTCCATAGAAACAGAAGAAATTACCATTCTAATTCATGCAGAGGTTGCTCTGGTGCTGTTCTGTAATGCAACAAGATGGATTCTCCTGGTGGCCAAAAGCAATTTTGAAGTTGTTGGTACTGTATGTGCAAAAAACCCGCAAAACTAAAGACAAAAGCATCACAGATGTGGCCAAAAAAGGCAATGGGAAACAAAAAAGTATCAGAGGAACACTTGCAATACAAGCATAAGAAGAAAGCTCAGAGAGTACATTTCAATCATATTCTTGGCACTAAGGAGAATTTTTAGAATAAAGAGACTCCCTTTATTATTCTTATTCTTCCTTTATTTAGGAAGATATAATTTTATGAAGATTTGTTCTGCAAACAAATGAAGATGCACTATTATGAGCAATTCTCTCATCACTTTTTCTTCCCAATAGAATAACCTATGAGAATCTGAATACAGCTAACCATTTATCTAAAAAGATATTGTGCTATATACTCCCTTTTGGATATAGACAGACTACAGTCAAATATGCCACTGATCCTAATTATGATTCTGATGTTACAGAGGTCCAAAGAAAGTATGACCCTTAAACCACTCAGCAGCATCCGCCAATATTTGAAATAGCTGGGTACAGCTCTGCCAAACTGGTCATCAAGAATGCCATTGCTTTGCCATTGTAGGCACTGCAAAACGATGCCTGAAGTTCCCTTGGAAGCACTGCCAAGAGAGAATTATGCATTGCATCTTCTTGACTAGTTGTCCATGGGTTTACTGTGGATTCAACTAATGCCACAGGCTTTTGGCAGCTGGCAGTACGCACAGTGTAAAATGTCATTCAGCTTCAGTGTCTCAATCACTGTGCTCCGCAGAGCAGAAAATTAAGTTCGACAGATTTAAAGGAGGTTCTTGTCATTTACTGTAATTCATATAAATCAATATATATGGCTTTAAAATCTCATCTGTAACTTCCAAAGAATGATGACTGAGTCAGTGTGATTATTTTACACCATTATAGGAAAAAACCCAAACCCAAATTATGAGCTCAGATCAAATGTTCATTTTCATTCCCATGGACAGAAGCACTGCCATCATTTCTATCTCTAAACATTATTCTGTTTTTGAAAGAGCTTAATTTCTGTATCATCTAGCCTTAATTAACATGAATAGTAGTATTTTCTTTCGTCTTCTAAGTAGCTAAGAATTTTCTGCTGGAACTACCTTTTTAATGGAAAGAGAGGATTTATAGGTGACTTTTTAGTATAAAATGTCAGGTTTCCTGAACTTTCTGTAAAATTTAAACAGCACTCTTCTGTATTCTGCTGCTTTTAGGATGCCACATTCACTCTACTGGGGACAGATAATTCAGAAGGCAAACCAACAGCTCAGGAATGAAAACTGTCCTAAATATGGAGAATCCATGACTTTATGCCATGGAAAGCCCTCTACTTCCAGTGTTACTGGGCATGCTGTGGAACAACCTGGCTAGGAAAGCCTTTTTTGAGTTTCTGGCCCCAAAACACATCACGATTCCTATCTATGTAGCCAAATTATTTCCCTTTCTGTTCCACTGCACAGTCCTTGGCCTCTCAGTTTCCACACTGCATACGTCCTAATTTGCACAGAGACACCTGCTTGGAGCAATCTAAGTAGTTCCCTTAGTGAGAGAATCTGATCACAGAAGAAAAGATAATATGCTCTAAGATCTGTGCAGTGCACAGTCTAGTTCACATCACCTACCACAAGTCGCTTCTTGGTCCCACACCAAGAGCCTCCCAAGAATGGTGCATCACAGTCTCCAGCTTTCTTTGCAACTCCAAAATTTTCCATTGGCCAGACACACCAACTGTACACCTCAATTCATTTGCAAACAAAGAAGTCAGGGCTGGATGCAGGGCCTGTAATAACGCCCTTAAACATCATACTGGAAGTGCCACTGAGAAACTACCTTCCATTCAGGCCCCCTTTGTACCTCCACTGTTGAGGCCACCAGTTTAAGACCTACGAGAGGTTTTGACAGAATGTGCTACAGTCTCCTTGAAGCCTTTAATATTTACACCAATGGTGTGTTAGTTCTTTTCATATCATCCACCTGTCTTATTTTTATCACAATGATAGGGAAGAGATAAAATGTTGATTTATTAAATAATTTCCCTCACAAGATAAACCTCTTTATTCAACAGTTAATGCTTGCACATTGATGGTGGGACATTTTTTAGATTCTCTACAGCTATCTTGACTTAGTAGCTTCTGAAATTGAAAGCTTACTTAATGCCTACTGTTGTTTTATCTTTGTTTATTCTACTCAGTCACCAAGGCACACTGGACCCACACCTTTGGAGAAGCCTGCTGCCTCCATGCAGGGTAGCCTCAAGATGTGAGGAAAAAGCTTTCCTACCCTGATACAGACCTCAGATTACTTACTGATTCTTTGGGTAGGCAGCAATGAAAAAGGGGCATGCAACACCGATGGACTACAAGGATGTTGTGAGATTATGTGGGTAGAAAATTAGAAGTGCCGAAGACCAACTAGAATGTTATTTGACTATTGCTGTAAAAGACAATAAAAATGTTCCTATAAATACATTGGCAAAAAAAGAAGGGCTAAGGAGAATCTCCATCCTTTTTGAAGTGTGGGGAATAAAACACTGACAGCTGATGAGGAAAAGGGTGAGATACTTAATGCTTTCTTTGCCTCAGTCTTTAAGAGTAAGCCAGTTCTTTGGGTTCCCCATTCCCTGTGCTGGAAGTCAGGAACAGGGAGAAGAATGAAGCCCCCACAATCCATACTCCAAGGGAAAACGGTCAGGGACCTGCTACACCATGAGGAGAGACGTTATTGCTCTCCACAACTCCTGAAAAGAGGTTGGAGCCAGGTGGGGGACTGTGTCTTCCCCAGGTAACAAGTGATAGGACAAGAGGCAATGGCCTCAGATTGCAGCAGGGGAGGTTTGGATTGGGTATTAGGAAAGCCTTACCCACCAAAAGGTGGTCTGGCATTTGAACAGGCTGCTGAGAGAGTCACCATCCCTGGATGTATTTAAAAGTTGGGTAGATGTGGTGCTTATGGACATGATTGGCAATATTAGTTTAATAGTTGGACTTGATGATCTTAAAGGTCTTTTCCAATCTAAATGATTCTATGATCCTGTAAACTGACCACTGTCTGTTTATCAACCCAAAGAAATTACATTATGAAACAGAACTCTACACTGGCATCCATAAAGAAGCCAAAAATATGAACTTTATTTATTTATTTATTGATGTAAGTATGGACTTAAATTATTATTTTAAATGAGAGCTACTAGCTACTGTTCAACAGGTATGGAGTTTCCCAAGGAAGTTTTCTGGCATGCAAACAGCAGATGGCAGAAATTGCAATTACTGAGCTATGGGTTGCAGGCTACTACCACTGACAGCTAGCTTCTATTACTCTGTAAGAATCTTCATGGGGAATGGGAGAAGGCGTACTCTAAATGTACTGGTGAGAAATTTCTTTTTCCAGTGGAAATTTGCTACAGTTCAGGAAGAAATGTGAATATTCTTCCTCACTTGTGAAATTTCAGTTTCAACCATGAGTGTTGATTTCAGTCTCAGTCTTGAGTGCTGCCAGCTTCAGGCATCCAATGTACTCCTTTTTACATTTGCCAATGTACTCCTGATGCCCCATGGTGTATTCTGCCTCTCCAATAAAACTAAAATATATGGGACACAGTCATGTCCCACTCAGTTCCTACAGATGGGCTGACTGATTTTTGAACAAAGTATATAAAAATTATAAGAAATTTTGGAAGAAAGATTTACAGAAATAGCTACCTAATCTCCATTTTCTCATTTGGTTTTGTACACCTGAGTGCAAACTGTACACACAGTTTGATTAGTCCTGCTGTGTACTTCTCAGGGCACTGTAATTGATTCCGAAGCAAATCAGAGAGCTGCTTCTGAGGTGCATCTAAACTCAGGAACTATGTCCTTAGACATTTTTAACTGGAAAAAAACCCCAACCAAAAACCAAAACCAAGAACAACCCAGCAGCATCACCCAGTGCTTTGACACTCTATAGCAGTTTTCTCACAATAAAAGATAAAACTCAGAAGCTGCTGATTTAGCGGTCAGCCCAAATGAAGTCAAATGTGAGTCAACAAGCAGCTTCCCTTTCCTTCCCCCTCCATTTGAGATCACTTCAGAGGAACCTTAAAAGAAACCTCACACAGTGATGGAAATGTGTTTCTTTAAACACTGGTCTTTAAAATCTCAGATTTCAGAAAAGGAAAAAAGTCTTGTGCCTGCATAAAACGACAAGCAAAAGAAGACATTTACTCTTCCTCTTGCCTTGCAAGAGAAGATGGGAACAAAAGACAGAAGTGTCCCCTGCAATAGCTATTTAAATGTCTCATTTAAATAGAACCTGTCACATCATTTTTAGCTGCTTAAGATGGTTGTCAAATTCTCTCTTCCACAGCAAACCATATTAAAAATCCTAACAACCAAGAGTTGCCTGCAGTTTTGGGTTGTAATGGTAAGACTATGCAACAAAGGAGGGAAGAAAAAGACATGTCTCAGACACACGAATGTCCTGCTCCGCACACATAGTTCAGAACCACCATCTGTTCCACAGTGTGGTTTACCACACAGTGCAGAAGGTGTGGTTTGCTCAGAAGAGCAGACACAAGATCAGAGCACCTGAAGTCTCTGCAAATCCATCCTCCCAATCCCCATGTAGGCAAGAAGATAAGCACATTGTTAGTCTCAGCAACTGCATCATGCAATTAAGAGACCCATTTACAATTTGGCTCTGAATTTGTTTTCACTGTCCCTTACTAAGTCCTGGTATAAAAACTGGTTCAGCAGCTTTTCCCCCCTCTTTTTACACAGGACAAGATAGAGGTCTCATTTATACATAAAAGATGAATACTTAGTATTTATATTTAAAGCTACTTATGTACCTCAGACCAAGTCAAATTTCTCAGTCCACATAGTGCTTAGACTAGGCTGGAGGAAGAAGTGGGTCTCTGCTGAGCTATCAAAGAACCACACATGCAGCCAGGTTTATCATCATCAATTCAATACATCTTTTTTCATCATAATTTTTCTCATCTGCCTATCACATTTACTCCATCACATTCAGGAACACTTCAGGAGTCAGACGGTTTTCTCCCATCCTCCAGTGTGCCTGAGTTGATATAAGTCTTCACATCCTTTTTTTTTAAAAAAAAAAAAAAAAATCTGCTTTTAGTTGAAAAGCTACCATATAAGATAAATGAGAAAAAGCTGTAGAAGAAATTGAGAATATTACAAAATGCAAATATATCATATAATATTATGCAAAAGAGTTGTTGGGGTTAATAAAATGCAAGATAAGAGCAGCATTACAACTACCAACAATTAAATACAAAACCCAGCAAAATAAATTTACCTGTGGACAGCCATGACCTCATGACCTAGAAGCAGTAAGTTCTTTACTTTATAAAATAAAGAATTTACATTACAATCTCTTATTATCACCTCCATTTCTCCTACACAAAAAAAAAAAAAAAAACCACCAGAAAACATCCACAGCCCCTTCTTGAGGAGTTTCTGTCTGGTCTGTACTTTCTGGTCTTTTTGTCAGTCAGCCTGCTCCTTTTGTTCATTATTAACTGATAAATACCTCCCTCAAAAATACATGTCCCCAGTTTTGAGCTGCAGATAGTTTTTCATATCTAAGACTGCAAATGTAATCTAAACATTGTTCCTCGGTCCTGCAAGAGTATGTTTTACACATTTCAGCCAGAAAGATGTGTGTCCATTTGTCTACCTTACAGGTTCAAAACTTGTTGTTGTGGCTTGGTATTTATTGCCTTGAAGTCTTTTATATGCAGTAGGTCTAAAGAGATTTTTTTTTTTTTTTAATCACTCCAATACCTCAGTCTGGGATCCTATAATCATGCTGGGCCTCATCTGCTTTGCATCACTTGGCAATTTAGGTTGTGCAAGCTATATTAAGTGCTCACAGATTTTCATACGAATGGCATGTACAAGATGTTCCAGATTACTCACGCTGAATCCACCAACTGCAATAGACTGTTAAAGTATTTTTTTTTTTTTTAATAGGTATTATACTCACAAATATCCCTTTGTTAAAATGTGAAGATGTTTGGAAATGCCAAAATGAGTTACTGCTCTGAGCACCCTTATGTTCCAAGGCAGTTGAGAGTTCTTAGTGCCTCTGTAAGCTTCATGTTTTCAAGTCCAACAACCAACTACCTAAAAGTTCACTTAACTGTTATGACACACCATCACCTTGTCAGAGTCAGGTGACATACACCTCTGAAAACCCATCCATCCACCTCAGTCATGCATTCATCCTTCTACTTCCTCAAGTTTTTTTCTTATTCAATTCAGTATGTGTTCCCCTGGGCAGGTAGCATCTACAGGTCAGGGCTTCCTTGCTAGAAGCCCTGACTAGGGTACCACTGGTCCTGCCCATTGGTGTCTCAGCCACTTTTATCTTCTCTTCAACCCCAAATTCTTTACAGCAGTCTCTACTGCTTCAGCTCAAAAGTCTTAGTGCCCTGCTGGGCATTGTCCGAGACTTCACCGTGCTCCTTTAATGTTACAGAACTGGGTAATCTGTGCACATTGAAGAAAATAAAAAACAAGCTGTCATTCAAACAGAAAACAAAAGATATTAATCATTTGGTATTATCACCACACAGCACGTGTGTGCATATGACTAAGACATGAGGGAGGAGAGCCATATGTACCAAACTATTTGCAAGGCAGACCTGAAGAGGTTTCCCAAATTAGGTCACGGATGACAAGAGAATCAATGTAACACACATAGACCCAGATGCAGTATTTTCACATTCCTCTTTTTAAATGAGATGAGGTGATATGAGGACCTCCTGGGTACAATTTATGCAAGATGGAGTTTCATAAGACTGAGGTAACACTGATAATGTTGTGAAGGAAAAAAAAAGAAGGATTTTGTGGAGTTTATTTCAGTTTAGTTCAGGAACTGGAGCTGCTCAATTGCCTTACTGACCAGGTGTCAGTAAAGAATCAGTAAAATCTATTTCCATCTATGTACAGCTGACGTGTTGCCAGTTTTTTCTAGAAATAGACATTACTGAGGCTAGCTCTCTCTTCTTACCTTCCACTTGGATCACTGCAATCTGCTCTGAAGTTAGAAAATATTTGAAAAATTCAGCTAGCATAGAAGTAGGCAATGTTTTAGAGGCAAACCATTTGGAAACAGCCATCTGTGCTTGATAATGGTTGGAAAATTTAGAAAAAAATGCTACTTTTCTTTTTTTAATCAAAAAAATTCTCTCATTTTTTTTCACTAGTTCCACTCTTTTTTACCGTTTCTGTGGTAGACTTCTTTTCAGTATTAGTTGTGAAAAAAAGACAGCTTTACAGCCAAATTTTGTGTGATAGCCTACACAACATCAATTCATTTGTGTTGACCATAGACCCTGACATCCCTGTCCTACTTCAAGCCCCATTTTTTTCAGCTACCTCATCTCTTCTAATCCCTTCACTCTATTATCTCCCTTCTATGTATTTTTCACTCTTTGCTTCCACCACCAAGACCACACAAGCAGCCAAGAAGTCAGTATGTTGGTTTAGGTGGGATACAACTCCCAGCAAGGGCACCTTCACCAAAAATCTACTTCAACAAAATAACTTAATCTTTCCTTATTCTGATAGAGCTTGCATTTTCTGCCTGTTGGACAAAGCACAATCCTTTTTGCAGGTTTCTGAAGGATGCAACATTTAGCATTAGTTGGTTGCTACTAATTTTAAATAAAGTCAGGTATGGTGATAGCAATGATCTCTTTATTAAGCAGCAAACCACTTCTTTTCCTCACACATGTACCACATACCTTCCTACACTTTCTTTAAGCTAAAAGACATTTCTATGGAGTAAATCACTGATTTCAGTTAAAGACAGCTGAGAACTCACCATTTGTAAGATGTTTAAATATTCAGCAGGTCAACAGACCGTATGTGGGTATGAATATATCTGACAAGAAAAAAAGACATATTTACTTTTCCAGTACCTTAGCATAAGTTTCTCACCAGCATCCATTGTGTCCATAAGCACTTCTTCCCATTACACAGGAAAAACTGAAAAGTTCCATGCATTTACAAGAAATTAAACTGTTACTTAAGATATATGCTTGATTCCCAAAAGTAAACAAGAATTTGAGGACTAAAAGCACATACATTTTTCATGGTAATTTCATGTTGCTGTAAGCCTTTCTTTTCCTATTCCTACTAGAAGCTTCCTACTAGAGATGACTTAAGTAGCAAATATAACGTTCAAATAGTAAATATCCATTTTGTTCCAAAATATGATAAAATTACTTATAAATTATACCATTTATATTGTTTCTTCCACTCCCTTTCTCCGAAATATTTAAACAAACATTAGAAAATCCTATTTGTAGTACCAAAAGAAGCTCAGAAAGCTGTTAGGTCAATGTATATACGCTTGTCCACTGACCTAAATTATAAGAGACTAACTTCAAAACCACTGACTGAAAACTAATCTTGAACACTGAGCAAGTGTAACAGATCCTGTAACTATACCTCTAGAAGAAATGCACTAGAGACGCACTAGGAGAAAGAGTCACAAAAAACCCCAAACCAGAACCATTAGGTGTCACATTAACTCAGACATGAGTTTCTTTCTTGTGGGCCAGTAGCCCACAGCAGGTCCTCTCCAATTCCCTGTGTTGCTGAAGCACAAAACCAGCACCCTCAGAGTTCTCTGGAACACAGTAACACACCAGTGGGTCAGCTCTCTCACAGAAATGGGTGCTGTGGCTCAGCTTCCAGCTTGGTATTAAACAAATTGCCTTGCTCTTTACCAGATACAGACACACTTTGACAAATAAAGAGAAAAAAGACTTGGCCCACTTGAATCCAGGGGTCCTTCCCCAAATGCTCAGTTCCTACCTGCATCCCACTACTTTGTGATGTCAAAAATCAGTCTGCTGACCACAGGGCACCCCACTGTTTCCAGACACCAGTCAACCATCAGCCTTCATGCTTGAACCATGAAACCTGAGAAGATATAGTGTACTTCAGCCACATATTCAATTCTCGAGACAGTACAAAAATAAATATTTATGCTTCCTGTTCCCAGGTACTGATGAAATGGAGAAGCTGTTTTTCAGGTGCTGAACCTGGCCTTTTTCAGAAAAACGCCCTCTTGTCCCTTAATTCAGGTGACCTATTAGCATGTACAACTGTATGACCACTGGCCTACTCAAGAGCAGGGTCATAAAAGCAGGTGCGACCTGTTCCTGAATCTGATCAAAATCAATGCAGTCCAGGTGCCTCCAGGTAGTCACCTTTGCTAGCTAAAGAAATCTAACATTTGCTACCTTTGAGCTCTTTCAAATTATTTCTTTGATACAGTCATTTTCTCTACAGCTTATTAAGTCCTTTATCCTGCTAGTTGCCATTCATCTCCTGGATTTTAAGTAGCTTTCCTACCTGAGTAAAAAATGGTATTTATTCCACATTGAACATTCCCAGAGTATTTCAAGTATGCACAATATGGCAGGTCTGGATCTTCAGATAAAAATTAGCAAGTCATTCTGCCTTTAGCTTTTACTACAGTCCTTGCTTAAAGCCAAATTGAGGATGGCAACAACTATGCACAGCTAATGCCTTTGGCATGATCCTGCATGAGAGCAGCATGACCTTGAGAGGCTCAATGAAGAAGGAGCAAGGCAGGGTATTTTTCTTGCAGCATGGCCATATATACATAGAAATCATGTACTAATCCTGCTCTGCTGCTGCAAATTAATATAGTACCCATTGCCTCACGTTCCATTGCAGATAAAACTGGCTACCTGCCATGATTTTATTTGCAATATTAGTGACGTCTCAAAAATAATTATGGTTTGAATACACACATTTTGCACTAGTTCTGTTACTTTTCAGTCCCATCATGTATCCCTTCATTACATCAACAGTGATTAAAAAAAAAAGAAAAGCATGCCTAAAATAATTTGTGGTTCATCTCTCAGATAGACTTGCATGAAACGAGAGGATATCTATGACACAGATCAGGAGTGACAGAGTGACTATTTCTAACTTGTTTTTAAAGAATTCCACCTCTTCTAGAGAGCTGTCCTCTTTCCTTTTGAGCATGGTTCTGTTTGTTCCTACCTTACAGAACAGAGTGCAACTAAGAAAAATAATAATGTATTTTGGCAGCTACAGCTAACAAAGAAAGCATCTACTTTAAGACTTGAAGACAGCAAACCAAGGTTAAGTTCATCATGTTCTAGCCAAGAAAACCTGCAGAGAGGCATGCTTACAGTGAAAGCAAAGCTGGAAGCTTAGTCCACAAATTTCAGTTACCAAAAAAAAAAAAAAAGAAGGGAGGAAAAAGGGAGGAAAAACAGAGTTCAAAAGAGGTTGTGGAATTGAAAGTGATTAGCCTTCAGTGATTTTTTTGAGAGTCCTCACAAAAAATTTATAAAAGTAAATTATTTTCTCCCTCATGTCTTACTTATCTGAATATAAAACATAACAGGAGAGGGGATTGTCTCAAATTGCAAGGAAGTCCCTGCTTTGAGTGACACTGTGACTCAGGAATCATTTCAGATATGGCAACTCAGGTCGCTTCTAAGAACTTGCAAGTGCCCTCCCTAGAAGCAAAACTGAAGCCAGTGGGATGATCCACTTGGTCTGGTTTCCATCTGGACTACAACATATTTTAGCATTTAAATTGAGTCTTTCTACAGTGACGATGCAGAGGGTACAGACCTGGGGCTGAGGCTCTTCGAAGCTCCACTCTCTGCAGCCACATGCCTTAGTGCTTTGTATTTCAAGAACTAATGACAACATGTACACAATTAAGCAGTCAGAAACATCCCTAACAGCTCAGAGGCAATCTCAGCATAGAGGATTTTGCTCACTATGGACTGTCCTTTGCACCTTTCGAACAAGTAACCAAAATCCTTGAGCCTCAGAACTGGCTCACTTCACTTCTCCATTTTTTTTCTGCTATTTTTATACCTGAACCTTCCTCTCAAAAAAAAAAAAAAAAAAATCAAATTAAGTGAATTCTTGTAAAAGGTAAGTGATATTTTAAACTGCATGACTGCATTTATAAATTGGGTGTCCACTGCCTAAAGAAGCAGAAAAAAATGTTTAACTTCAACAGCTATCCTAAATATGATTCAAAAGTGAATATGACTATTAAAATTATTATCCTCAGCAATAGCCTTTTAGAGTTACTCAAGTAAGAATTATCTGAAGTCAGCAATATTTTTCCACGTATGAACCCCGAAGATTTCTTAAAATGCTGAGCATTCTTTCTAGATCTTCTGAAATCAACATGTGTTCTGCCTGAACTGAAATACATTATTTGCCTATGATCTTAGCTATTGTCAAGTAAAATTGTAAAAAGTAGTTACATCTATTTAGCTATTGCTAAACAATAAATAGCAGGAAATATTTTAGAAAAGTTTAAAATCTGTGTCTTTAACGCCATACATCTCATGCAACAATAAAAGTGGACTGTATTTAATTTTTACCTGAAAACTCATGCAAAACCACCTTACCAAGCTGAATATATAATGGATAAGACCTGCATAGTCTGGTTTAAACCGCAAACAGCCAAAGTCATTGAATCACTCTCCTGGCCAACCTAATGTGTACAAAACTTCAGTGCACCAACTGCAGTTATTTTAAACACTGCATGTGGGCACAAGCAATAACCACCTGTTAAAGTACTGATGCTCCTACACGACATTTCAAAATACATTTTCTCCAGTACTGCCAGTAGTTATTTTTGGCACATGCTCTTATTTTGTAAACCCTTTCTCTTCTACTACCTCCACTATTATCTTGGCCTAGCATCTTCCTTCTGCTCTGAAACTACACTTTGAACACAGACAGAACCAAAATCCAGGGTCTTTCTGAGAATCAGAGGCCTGCTGTGACTGTAACTACAGGCATGCAAATCAAGGGTGTGGAGCTCCTATGGATTTGCCCTATATGGGAGGTAAGAAATTGCTAAAATCTGAATCAAAGCGACTAGACTGATAGTAAGAACAATTGAGGAAGTATCTAAATAAAAGAAGATACAACCAGCAATTTGCATTTAAAAGAAAAATGGTAATTTGCATTTAAGAGAACAATGATCAACAGTTGGTAAACATCTTTTTGCAATGTTAACTATGATCAGTTTCATTCAGGAAAAAGAATGCCACTTGAAACTATTTTCTTTACTAACAAGATTCTTAGGGAAAAAAAATCAATTTTATAAAATGTACTTAGCAATATTTAAATAGGGAAAAAGATCAGTCCATTTGCCTTCATGTACCATTTGATCAGATAGCATGTAATAGAGGTGACAAAGCCTTTTGAATTTTCCTCCACGACTTGAATCCCAGCTAATTTTGTTATGCAAATAAGGGCTAACTAGTTACTTTTAAAATTCAGTCTCCTTTGACTACAAAAACTCTAAATAGATTATTCGTAGCTCTCAAGTTTAAGTAGTTTTGAGTGTATTCTCATTTCAGTGCACAGACAGCTATGCATAAGCCTCTCATTAAGGATAAACCGCCTCTCACTGAAATGAGAATATACCCCTAAGGGTTTCTGAATTAAATTCATGTTCCTTTATTCATCTAAATTATTTTACATTTTCATAGCACATTAACACAGTTTCTCTAACTTCATGGTAAATGCAGATATAGTACTCATAATATGCACTAGAATATGAAAACATATGAGGCTGTGCAGTCTTAGCACATGTTAAAAGGTGGTATGTTGGAAGATGCATTCAGCAAGACAGTTTTGCTGCGTGTCAAAACTTCTGTCAATGCTCAAGGATTGTTTGCTATTTTTCAGAACTTTCCTGTTATGTTTTAATACAGTGTAGTGGTTCGGTTCAAATTATCCATTACTTACTTATTTTGCTTCTGTGAGATAAGAATTAGGAGAAAGCAAAGCAGGCACAAAACTTAAAAGAATATAAAGCAGTTTATTAACAGACCTAAAAGAAAGGAAAAAAACATCAGACCACACCTTCAGAACACTTTCCTCCCCCCACCTTTCTCCCTTCCCCCACTGACAATGTATAAAGAAAACCCTTGAGATTTTCAGTCAGTTTACCACCTCTATAATAACCTTTTTCAGTTCACTTAGGGAGAGGAGTCTCTCTTGCTCATGCTATGGAGACATCTCCACAAGAGGTTCTCTCATGCTTTCAATGTCACAACGAGACAGCTGCCCAGGATGGTTCTCTGCTCACATGTGAGAGTCCCTTCCCTCATCTTACAGCTTTCCCCACAACTGTTTTTGAGTGTCCAATCTTGAGCTAATGGGGTACCATTTTAAGGTTGAGCTGTTCAGAAACAGAAGTTTTCTTCACCCATCTCTGGGATCATCTTCATCTCTAGGAATAGAGGCCCTCCTCCTCCCCTGGGAGCAAGGGTCCTCATCACTTTCATCTCTAGGAATAGGAGTCTTCTCCTTCCCTGGGAGCAAGGGTCCTCATCAAATTACAGCTACTGTCATTTGCTTGTTTCATCACAGGTACTTTTGCTCTGAACTGC
This sequence comes from Aphelocoma coerulescens, assembly GCF_041296385.1. Taxonomy (NCBI): domain Eukaryota; kingdom Metazoa; phylum Chordata; class Aves; order Passeriformes; family Corvidae; genus Aphelocoma; species Aphelocoma coerulescens. The sequence goes on along the minus strand of NC_091015.1, from coordinate 116,896,651 downwards.
AGTTTGAACGCGCCACCCCCCATGTTTTCATGAAATTACAACAGGTACTCGGATGTATCATAGTCCATCACCATAGATTTACAACAGAATTTCAGCTTCTACGCTTGATGCGTCTCCTCTTTCTCCTCCCTCAGGGTTTCAACTCTTCCTTCTTTACTGACTTTGGTATCTCTATGGTGTTTCTTCACCTGCCTCCACCTTTCCTCTTCCTCTGACTCAGGAGAGGATTGATGTCTGCAGGCTTCATCTGTTCTGGAGGAAACTTACAGCACTAAAGGGTTAATCTCACCTGGGCCCCGCAGCTGGAATTTGCTTATCCCTGTTGGTCACATGATCTTTGCCGGGCATCGGGGCAGCGGCCCCAGATGAGTCCTGCCCGCACCAGGGGCTGCCTGCACGGAGCAGGGCTGTGGGGGGGCCGCGGATGGAACAGGGCTGTGCCACGGCTGACCCGGCCCGGCCCCGCTGGGCCACCTGCAGGCCCCCCGCAGTTACCTGTCCAAAAGCCAGAAGACCAGAGAGCTTTCCCAGCGTTTGTTCGTTCTTAAATGTGAATCACAGAGGCGTGTCAAGCTTCTTAAGTGGCTTAACAAAGTTGCCAGTATTCAAACTAGCCAATTGATAGGTTCTGTCAGGTCATAGAGGAAGCTGTAAGCACCAGAGGAAGCTGTAAGCACCTCTTTGCAAGAGAACCACTTCCGTGGCTGATGCCCTCTTTACTAAAAACCCAAACTATACTGAACCATGACATACAGCTTAAGGTACATTTTTGCCAGACAGAAGATAGGCAAGAAGTTCTGTATGACAGAATAAATGGAATATCTGATAAAAACCCAGGCTAAAGGGAGACAGAAATAGTTCAGGTCAGTTCAGCACTCATTAATCCAAAGCTTGACTGTGTTTTCCTGCAGGGTCCAGCACATACCTAGAAATATATATGGCCTTCACATCTGTTGGGTTTTTTTTGAAGTATCCATGTAACCAATTTGTCAGTTTGTCTTATATTGCCTCTTTACCTCTATCCACACAAGGAGGATGCTTGTCTATCAGCCTTCAGCTATGAGCTCTAAACTTTTCAGTTTAAAGTTATTCCCAATTTTTCCTTTGCTCACTCTCAACTCTATTAAAAACCAATTAACTGACCAACAAATCAAAACATGCTTGAAATCAAGAACTCACATACTTTTTTTGTCCTTAAACCTTAATAATGGGTAAATAAAATATACATGCATACCAATGAAATGCAGGAGACATGAAAGAGCAAACATTTTTTGTGTTTTGTAAGCCCATGTGCTTCTGAGGCTAACAGGAAAAGCGAAAAGTAATAATTTTAATGTTTGTCTTGGTGCTTATTTTTTTCCCTTCCCCATAGTTCTACAATTCATGTTATTGCTATGGTATCCATTAGGGAGAAATCTGCTGAACAACTTTTCAGATGTTACTGAGCAATTTATTTTTTAAAAACTTCTTCAGAATAAAAAAAGTATTTTAAAACAAAGTACTTTATATATATTTTTACTGCTTATTTAATATATCCTGGTTTGAAAAACAAAAAAAGTCTATAATGCAGTGGCCAAAATTTGACCTTTAACTCAAAACAAATGTTAAAAGAATTCATTTGACCCCATCTGTAGATTAATATACACTCTGGTTTGGTTATGAAGGGCTTGGATCTATGGGTTGCATAGGTCCATGCTCACTTGGGATATGATACTGTGCTGAGCACCTCATGGCAGGTTCCAAAAATTCTCAGTTCTCACAAACATCAGTAGGAAATAAAGTCTCTCAATCCATCGGACAGATCTCCCCAAAACATGGTACTTCAGACTGCTAACAGAACAGCAGTCTCTTTCCAAAGATGATCTAAACCAGTGTTTATCATTTATCATGTATTTTAGTTTAGAAAACCTACATAACTAACACAATTGTACAATTTCACAAAGGAAATTAAATCCTTCAGCTACACTGCTTCTCACTTTAAATGCTAGATGCTCCAGGGTTTACTGAGATATCTTTCATATAGCCAAATCCCTAGCTAAGTGGGAGAAAATGTTACTTAGAGGATAATCAGATAACAATCTGGTTTAGAAGTCATTTTCTTCTGTAAAATTAACACTTATTTAAAACGCTAAAAATATTCATAAAGCAGGAAAACAGAATTTCTAGTATACAGAAACAATCTTTATGCCTTAAATTCTAGTAACTTGGTCATTTCAAATTTAATCAAAATGACAAAACAAAAAGTCTATGGGAGCATTCATTGCTCTGCAACTGCCTCTTAAAAGTTTTACACAAATTTTAATAAAACACAAAAAATACAAAAATAAAGTTCTATATGCCAGCAACTCTTTATTGCTTGTATTAGTTTACATTTCACACTCATTACAAAATAGAAATGTGAAAGTAGTATTGAACCTAGAGACTTTCCTTGGCAAATAACTTTTTTTTTTTTTTTCTAGGACGCAGTGAAAACAGTTTTTCAAAAAATAGATCATAAAAGGGATCTGGTTATCTACCTTCTTTTAATTTTAATAGGCAAACCAGAAAATTCTCAGTGTTGGCATTTAATGACTAAGATAAAAATTACTGAACTTAACAGGACACACTCTCTTACTCTTGATTTCAGCATATTTTGCATACAGAATGATTGCATCCCTTGTGGAGTTTCAGTAAGCATTCCAGCACATTTTTTTCAGGATATGCAGAGAATATTATTTATCAAACATGCTCACTCAGACAAGAATTTGGATCTGGAACACAATGAGTTGAAAGCCCTTAGATACTCTCCAGGAACACTGAGCAGGCAGGACAAGGAGATGAGGAATACTTGTGCATCACGTCAGCAGTAAGTGTGCACTGGACTAATGTGACTCAGAAAGATGCATCACACCCCAAAATCTTTCAGAGTTCATATCCTGTCAGGACAGTTATTCTGCTGCACTGGCTCACAGTTGCACAGTTGCAGAAAAATGTTCCTTTCCAACAGAAAATCTGCTGCCTTTGGTCTCAGCTCAGAGATTCCCCCCACTTCTTTTCTAATCTGATTCCCTCCAGACACTATAAAGCAGAAAACTATTTTAAGCAGAAAATTAAAACATACAATGTAAAATATCCCCCAAATTCAAATGACTTGGCTTCTAATACCAGGCTTATTCTGACTGACTTCTGCTGTTCACCAAGGTGTGAAAAATGAGCAAATAAGAGCACTAAGGCAGCAAGGGAGCTCACAGCCACTAAAGACAGCAGCAGTATCAGAGTGTCAGTGTCTTTGCTTCATCAATGGGAGGCTCTTAAAATGGAAGATTACAGTACTGACTACTGCATTTACAGGTTATTATAAGAAAGTCAAGCAAATCTGCACCTCAGTAGCAGTGTTTAAAATTAGAGTGGTAACTAAAACAGATGTGAAAATGAGATGAGAAAAGACAGGCACTACTTTAACCACACAAGAAGTCTACTTTGAAATCCTGGGGAGTGGAGAAATGTTCAGTAGGACATAAAAACCTTAAGCAGAAGGGGGTCTCCAATGTATTTTTTTATACTCAAGTTTAAGTGAGATCTGTAGCTTTCCTGTGTGTGGATCAACAAAATTATCTATAAATCACACTTCAAGCTTGCTGAGCACATGCTGTGCAGGCCAGATTCTGCTGGACAAACAGACATTAAAATATAAACCACTGCATACTACTCTGAAATAAGAAAGTTAAGAACTTGGATCATCGAAATAAATTGGCAATATTATGACTCCATAGCAAGATTAATGTAGTCATATAATCTGACATAATTCCCATCTTCAGAATTGCTTTTAAAAGCCATAGCAGTATTGTTAATTTAGACCTCTCTAACCTCTAAACTTCACAGCACAGGAGTTATTGAATCTTTATATTCTTTGTTAATAGGGTGCGTGCACACTTTATATGTTTATATACAGTTAAAATCACTGTAAGTATACATATACGAATCAAAATGAACTCTGGATATGAGATTTATGTCAGAGATTGTTTACATCTGTCATACTGGCAAGTTGTCCAAACCCTGTGCCATTAAATGTGTTAAAATGAGTTCTCCGAGGAAAGAAGTCATGTTGGTATGGCTTTGGAAAGAATATCTAAAAATATATGAAAACAGTGAATGTTTCAAGCCCTTGGAGATTCTTAACATTTATCAGAATAGACTTCAGGTTTAACACCACTCCCAGGGTCAGCCAAACATGTTATATGCAACTCAGCTCTCTCTGCTATAGCCAGACATGGTACTCTATACCAGATGGATATGACTTAAGATTTCTTACAGTTCCTTAATGCTAAAAAAAATCAATTATTAAGCTATGAGTAGGAGCCTGACAGCATAAATAATAGTAAAGCATGTATAAATACAAATTAAAAACACTGCTGCCCCCAAAATCATATACCTCTTTGGAATATGTTCTGAATCTCAAAAGCATGTATGTTTTAGTTTGATGCATTTCATCTACCAGCTTTCACAGCATGTTCTTCTTTCCACTGCATCATCAATTTGCTCGGGGCTAATGGCTCCCAAGGGAACTGACATTTTATTTGTATTTTTCAATAAGTTACTGAAAATGATATTGTCATGAAGGAATTACATAGTTTATGCTCTAAATGCTTGGAAAAAGAAATAGAAGTAAACTAGGATTTCATCTTGTCTATTTTTGTTTGTTTGTTTCATTGCATTAAATTATCTCATCTACTTCTCTTTTAGAAGCCGGCTTCCGTTAGTGGACTGTGTTACACTCCATATAGAAGCAGATTACATCCCACACAACTGAGCCATACACATCTATTCATCAAGGAATGCAAGTGACAAGTGCAATGACCAGGGATTTGAAGGACAGCAAAGCAATTTTTCCCATCAGGATCAATGTAGTAGAGGCAAGATGTGTGCAGGCTTTAAGCAAAACACACAGTTTAAATGCATAGAGAAACATAGGAGGCCCAGAGGATGGAGAGGCAAGAGAAAGCACATTGGGATTGTCAAATGAAGGAAATGCTGGCTTTTCAGAACAGATCTCCATTCTGAAAGATCTCAGCTCCTTCTTCTAGAAGACTGACTTTTCCATTCTTTACCCTTGGGGTGGCAAGCAGCATCTTGATTCAAGTAAGGCAAGCAGTGATGATGACAATGATAAAAATGAAACTGTTCAGAAGTAAGGAGCAAGAAAGCTCACAGTAACAGAATCACGAAGCAGCAACCGAGATTTTCAGGTGACTGATCTTATCTGAAAAGAGAGCTACCAAAATGCCAGCAATCTTAAACCATGCATCCTTCTTAAACCCTGGCACACAACACCGTTTTATTAAGAAAAGTGAAAATTGCCTCTTAGCAAAAAAAAAAAAATGTCAGCAATGCACTTCTGAGATAAGCTGCCTCTGAATTACTTCCTTGGACGAGTATGGGACTGTATGACCAGCGTTAGGGGCATGGCTGAACTCAGATATATTCTTGCTATATCTCCCCAAAAGAAAAGCATTGTTTTTCAAGAGGCATCTCTCTGCATGGCTCAGAAAGTCTATCTGTAACTAGAGGTGCAATGATATAATGCCACATTGCAGCTCCTAAGCAGGAGAGGTTCTATAAAGAAGGAATACAACCTGGAGACGTTTTTAAATCTTCTTTTTAAAGTAATCTTTTTTGGTTATATTTTCACAAAGAAAAACTGTCTTCACCTGGCATCTGGAAAACTGTCACAGAGATTACAATGGGCCACAGAATATAGACATGAACTGTTCTAATATGATACAACTGTTAAAAAGCTCATAGATAGGGATCAACTCTTCCTTCTCTGTATTTTTAGTGTCCTGGATATTAACAAATTCGAAAGAATGTTAAAGAACAATTCACAATAGAAAATCTTTTGTCAAGCAAATCTTCCCATCATGCCTTTCTCACAGATGTTTTCCTGAGTCAAGAAGCTTGAAGGTATAGTGCAGAAAAAATCACTGTAAACTTCACCTGTTGTTCTTATATGTTAGCATAGCCAAGTCCAAGACCCAGAATACTGGGACCAAGTGAAATTTATTCCTATGTTGCACTACAATGTTAAATTAAAACTGAATTACAATAAAGCAAATGAAACATAGCGAAGAATGAATGTTCATAATGGAAAAATAGTTTGATAGCCAAGCACTGTAGATTGCAAAGGGAATACACTCAAGAGTTTAGAGAGGCAGCTCATTAATGCAGCAGAGAAATATTTGTTAAGGCTTGGTGTAGGTATAGATTCAAAGGCTTTTAGGGGCAAATCTCATGGCATTCATCCAAGCAAAACTCCAAGTGAAGTGAATGAGTGTTTTCCCTAAAGACTGCAACATTTGGCCCTTAGCAATGGAAATTAATCAACAATAAGCAGTTTGGATTAAGTGAATCCAACAGTAAATTAATTTAAACAAATAGCAAAAAGAAAAATACCCTTTTGTTAGCTAATTAAAGCTAATACACTCCTAAAATTCTACTATATTTCCACATTTACTTATAAATTATACATTTAATGTACGAATATCATAGTTTAGTTAGTTAGAAATCCAGACTAAGCTTATAGTAATAGCGACTGGTACAACCTAGTGAAACCTAGTATTTCACTGCAGATCCTGCAGTACACAGTCTGTAAATCAGGGGTAAAATGTTGCATAAAACATTTCTAACTTGGTGAATGTAGAAATTTAATAGAATTCAAGCTTTAAAAACAGATGGTACAGAGACAAACCTTACATAGGGATTTGAAACATCATACCTATGGACACCGAACCAAATTGGCTTAAATTGATCTCCTGAGCATGCTTTAAAATGAGATGGTTTCTCACATCACAGTCCCAAAACCAGATTCCACTGAAGAAGGAAGACTCCCACTGAGATCAAAGCAGACAAAAATTTAGCACATGTTTAATCCTAAAATTGAGGGTAGGATATATATGAAGCCTGTGTACTTTTATCACCAAAGTATAGTATCTATGGATAACTCATAATATTCAGAAGCTTGGTTTACATAAACAGAGATTTCTCTCACACTGATCTTTCTGTTGTTCTTCCCTCCCTTAGTCCATTCTACCTCCTCTGAAGCATTACCTTCCTCATTTCTCTCCATTACAACAATTCAAACATGTTAATATTTCATAAAATACTTCATCACAGACAGCTAGAAGATAAATTTTCTTATTTTAAACAATGATACGTGAGTGTATTCTCAAAAACCACAAAATGGTAATTCAGAAAGTAAAGAAAAACCTAGGAAACCACATGACAGTTCAGAAAAGTTCTGTTTTACATAAAAGGACATAAATTTCACTCTTAAGAAAGCTCTTGAGACTGAGAACTAACTCTGCAAAATCATTAATGTCTACTGTATTACAAGAAGCCTTCCTCAATTAGCTTGGAAGAGGCCTCTAGGTTCACAAATATTTCTCCCTTGTTATCACACATAACCACATCATATAAGCTCTTAGATAAATTTAGCAAATTTAATATGAAAACCAATCTTGGACTGTTGCTCTAAAACCTCTTGTAATTGAAAGTAATAATTTTTTCTTCTGTTTTCCAGCCCATAACTATCCATGTGTGGGTCATCATGTGTATATACCACCACCATCCTTTGACTCAAACAGTTGTTCCCTCTCTGGTGTTCAGTTCAGTTTCCTGCACACATATAGAAAGCCATTTTGTGACCTTTCAGGCTTAAGAAGAAGCTGTACAATCAATAGATTCTCATTCTTTTATGTGTCCTTTGCCGAATGTGAACCTTACTTTGCCAATAAGTGACCAGATTTACACAGTTACTCAGATAAAATTTAATCACTAAGATTTTGCAGTAAAATGTATTTTTTGCCCCTTCCACGTCAAACAAAGCATTCTCACCATGTAAGTAAAACTTCACTTCACAGACATGAGGAAGTGTCAAGGGTCCTGGAAATTTCATCAGCACAAACAGAGAGGGTTGGAAAGCACCATAGGTCTTCAGAGGAGTGAAGATCATAGAATCATAGAATGGTTTGGGCTAGAAGTGACCTTCAAAGCGATCATGCAGTTCCAACCCTCCTGCTATGGAGAGGCACCTTCTGCTAGACCAGGTTGCTCAAAGCCCCATCCAATCTGACCTTGAACACTTTCAGGGATGGCAAACTCACAGCTTCTCCAGGGAACATGCCCCAATACCTCACCATTCTCACAGGAAAGAATTTCTTTCTAATATCTAATCTAACCCCACCCCCTTTCAGTTTAAAGCCATTCCCTTGTCCTGTCAGTACATGCCCTTGTAAAAAGTCCCTCTGAATTATTTTTAGGCCCCCAGTACTTCCAGTACTGGAACACTGCTCTAAGGTCTCACCAGAGCATTCTGTTCTCCAGGCTGAACAACCTCAACTCTCTCAGCCTGTCCTCCTCCAGCCATCTGATCATCCTCAATGATAATGATGACCAAGCCTAGAGGAAAGCTTGCAGGGTCTGATGATCTCTGGGAGAAGGACTGTTGGTAGATATGCAGAGATTTCCCTGGAAGAAGGAAGCACCAAGTACACAAAGTAAAGCCTTGAGGTCAGACAACAGGTGGCAGAAGGTTCATCTTTACAGGTGTCACTGGAGCCTGGCACATCTCCCTCATGCCTGTCCACTCAGGCATAAACCCTACCTTCCTCCTAGAGTATCCCCCTCCCTTCAGCAGCAGCTGCTTGTCAGTCTGACTCATCCCAGCCTCGACCCCCAGTGCCTTCTGGGCTGCTGATCTGAGAGCAGGCAGCTCTGGGACAGATGACTTGGATGCATATGGGGCACACAGCCATGGCACTGGCCAGCCTTCCATGCAGGCAGAGCAGCCCACTCCACCTCTGCCAGCAGGCAGGCTTCCCAGGCACACACCGAGCTTGGTCTGCATCTAAGGAGATCTCTGTCCTTGCATGTTCTGTGTTACAAGTGGCCTTCACCTACATTCCAACCATTATTATGAGCCTTCACAGTAATTTTGTACTCAGCTAGTTACCCAGATTTCTCTCTCAAACAGAGAGTTCCAAAATAAACAGAAATAATCTGAGTAAGTCCTCAAGCACTAGCACACTTGCACACTGATCTCTTGCACATTGTAAAGCTAAACTTCTTCCCATTTCTGCAGATCTAGTCCTCCTCTGAACTCTAGATATCTCCAAAACATTGACTCATTCCTTAGCATACTCCTACACTTTATGCCAGGGCTGACAATGAAATACTAAATCACAACAAATCTGAAGATCAACTCTGATGAATGCAAATTCCCCCTGTCCAGTACTGCTCCTTTCACCACAAAAGTCTCTCCGTTGCCCAATACTTTTGTCCATCTCAGTTCTTTGATGTTCATGTTTCATAAGTTCTCATGTGTCACCGTGCTTTATTTAATCTCATATTGATATCTGCCGTGTTTTCATGCATTAAACAGTCTTCACTGATTTTTTTTTTTTAAAGGTAGAGCTTATTTAACAACATCTGCTTCTGCAAAGTCCATATAAAATTCCATGCAACTTTTTACTGACCTCCACATTTCTAATTTTTCTCTCTAGCAATATTCTTATCTAGGTATTTACAAATGTTAAGTCAAAACAAAGGTCTTGCCACTGCACATAATATTTATGTGAAGGGGAAAATTATCAGCAACTATTCCATGCCTCCCATATCACTCCATCTGGTAGACATTGACATCCACCCTGCAGTCACTAAGTGTCTGTTACGCCTCACCTTTACTCTCATAGTCAGCTGTATCACCCTTACTGACAGAAGAAATAATCTTAATGCACCTTTCAGTCTACATCTAAATGCCTATAACGAAATTACTATTTAATCTTCCCTTGGCATATCTCATTCCTTGTTTTTTGCTGCTCCTTTGGCTGAAAAGCTGTTTGTTAAAACATTGCCTATTATATGTAACTAACCCCTGCTTTTAGCAGTTTCCATTTTATCTTTTAATGGATTTCTTTTTTGATTAGCCTAGAAGGAATGGAACAGACAGGCTCACTAATTCTAAATAATTTCTGGAGGATGATCATTTCATCCAGCTAAATAAAGAAACACCTCTTACTGTTTTTTTTTTTCTTTGCCACTTCTTTCAGATAGCTTCTTCCATGATAAAGGTAATGGTGTTCCCCTCCCTCTCAAAACATCCTCAGTTTCTCTGTTCAGCAACTTCCTTATGTGCTTTTCCCAGTTCTTTTAAATATACTATTTTGAAACTTAAGACCTGAAACATAATGCTAACACACTTTCACTCATGTTTCTCTTTAAATCAAAATAAATGAGTTTGTGAACACTCAATTGAAAGGGATTTTTGCAACTTTATTTTAAAATAAAATTATTTTTCTAGTAATGACAACTTGCCAACTATAGAGCAAAGAATTTAAGGCTATCCCACTGATAACAGTATATGCTCTCCATTCTCCACCTCTGAATTTCTGTGAGTTTTACCTTTCTGCACAACACTATAGGAATCTCCATCCACACTGAATTCTGTCTCTGGAGTTTCCAGGTACATCACTCTTCACAACCAGCACAGTTTCTTTTACCACTTCTCGCCAAAGATTTTGATCTAAAGCTCCTTTTACTTATGCTACTCTTTCTTGCAAGTCCATGGCATGACAAATTAATCATTTTAGGAGCTGCCAGTATGTTTAATGAAGATAATTCATTATTTCCACGGGCAAAAAAAAAATCTAACCTTGCAAAAGATTATAGATCTAACATCTAGCAGGATTTGTGTTATGGTTCAGTCAGCTAAAAGTACTTATTGACATGAACTCTAATAATAGGAAATTAGAAGTGCACTTCAGCATCCCATAAGATGTTTATTCACGTTAAGCAAGGAGGGCACACTTGACCTCCCAACTTCATTTATCCATGTTACATTGTTTCTCAGAATCTCTTTGGTACCTTCAAGCTAAACACCCATCCAAGACCTTGAAGAGGTTTTGTGTAGTGCCGCAGTGTATCCCTAAACTATGAATATTTTTAAGGACACCAGAATAAAATGCTAATTATTACTATTATGATACATGTAAAACTGGTATATGGAAACTGGGTGCAAATACATCTCTTATTTAGAATTAGCCAGAGGGACAAAGTGGAGACCATACACCTTATAAATTGTCATATCATTCCTTCCTCCCCTACAAAAGAAATTCTTGCTAAAGCAACACAGCTTTAAGGCTAATAATTTATCTTTTTCTACTTGTCAATGAACTTGCTATGAAAATATTCACAAAATATAGGGAATATCATATTACAGATCTGTAAAACAAGCAAATGAAAGGAAAAAAAGCCCTAACACAAAAGTTCTACCTTCCTCCTCAAAGAGGCCATTAACTTAAAACATAAGCACTAGGTTCTTTAATATTTTGAAGTTATTCAAACAGAGAAAATAAACAGTGAGCAATAAAAATAAGCAGAAAAGAGGAATCAGGAAATAAAAGTTAGGACATTCTGTTACTGTAGGTTATGCTTCAGACATACTTTCAAATTTTTTTTTTCTTTTAAGATACATTTGTAGGTAGAGATGCCAAAACAAAAATTTCACTGGGGCAAGGAAAATTATAGTTTTCTTGCTTTACTTCCCTTAGCTCACCTATACATTCAATAAACTCATCAGTCATTACTGAAAAAAAACTTGTAGATCTGCATGATTAAATCCTTCAGTGAAGTTACTGTGGTCAGTCACAAACCACTTAAATATACTCAGAGTATAAAAGATAATATGAAATATCACACTTTAAGAAAAAACTAACCCTGGAATGCTATTATAGCTATTTCACTCTTCGAAACAAATATTTGCTGTCTTAAAAACAAAACAAAACAAGTCTTGTTACACTGCTGCAAAGTAGTGTAATAGCTCTCTCTCCAACTGCAGCCACCAGATGTTGGTGTTACAAATTGTTAAACCATTTGCTGTCTTTTAATACACACCATTTTCCACTTGTAACAATAACTAAGAATATTACCAGGAAAGTAAAATGCTACTGTAAGTATGACTTGTGAATTGACATGACACTTCACTTTTGTTTTTTTAGGCCTCCTCAGAGGTCAACAACATTGAGATCAGGAACAATGTTAACTAATGAGATCAGACCTGCACATGACTTCATCTTGTTTAGCTTCTCAGAGGACAATAATAGGCTCCCCTGAGCCCATGCTATATCCAGTCTGATCACATATACACATTTAAGTCCAAGTTCCTGCAGGATTCACTAAGATTTCAGGACTTCATTAACAAATTTCAAGTAAAATTTACCAGCTGTTCATATGAATCCTTCACATAGCTCTAACGTGGTGGTAACAGATCAAAATAGCTGTCCCCAAATTCAAAATTACCTATGAGAAATTCAGAGTACCCTGGGAGTTCAATCTGCAAATCATTTAATGAAAATTTTTGTTTGTAATAACCATTCAGAGGCAGATGCAGAAAATTAAACTTTTGGCCCAAGCAGTGATGGTGGGGGGAACTTTACTTGCACAGTGTCATCTCTGTATTTTACTGATCAACAGGGTTTATTTTTGCTTTAAGTAAATGTTGAAGTGGATTGTTCTTCAGACAACTTCTCAGGTCAATACATTTCGATGCATGTGTCTCTTAATGCACGAAATCATAAGTAGTTATTACCCAAAAGGGAGTGGAGCTTTCTGGTACAGCAGCTCATAAAAACCTTTGGGGAGTAGTTTATGTAGCATAAACCTGTATTGAGCCAAATTCTGCTACATGAGGGAGGAAGCCAAACTTTGCCAGCCTTCTAACAGTCTTTACAAGAGCACTGCAGGCTATTGCTTTACGGAGAATTTATAAAAAATGTGTCCTTGAAGGAGATATCACCTGGTATTCATTAAGCAACACAGCTGTAATAGCATGAAACACAGAGGAAGAACCTTAGGGAAACTTTTTGGGAACCCTAATCAAACAAAAATTCTGTGGGGTTTTGTGTAACAGGAGGTTGGCGCTTACTGAAGGGATATGGGGAAGTAAATTTGGTTTTACACCTCAAAGTCCTAGCACACAAAGACGCCACTGATGACCTAGTTTTATATTAATCAAAGAACTACACAACTTTCCTTGTATCTATTACTTGTAGGACACCTGAGGAAAGAAAATGTTAATCAGATGATTGTCTTGCTGGCCTCCATGGAGAGCCCATGACCACAGTGAAAATTGTCATTTACATATGTGAAAATATATGTACAATGGATTTTGTTTTGGTCAGCAAGATTTTTAGAAGGATAAAATATATTCTAAATACTAGCCTAAATAATCCAAGAAAGTAAGGTTCAGGGACAGTCTGACACGAAAAAAATTAATCACCCATATTGGTTATTAAATAGATTGCTAAGTAAAACACAACTTGGTCTTTTGTCTGACTATATAAATGAAACCTATAACCTAATTCATTGGATTTGGGGATTTTTACTCACTTATAATTTCACAGGGTTGGGATACTAAAGGGCAAAACTGGTTTTCTACAAAAAGTCATCAATATCAATCAGTCTTTGGAGGTGGCACTGAAAATGTCATGAACTTTAACCAAAAATAGAGAAAATTTACAGATAATCTGTAAAATATCAAAGAAGGCAGAATCTGGACTCCATTCTTGCCCCCTCTCAAGTATAGAAGGGAGATGAAAATCTTAAGTTAGCTCTGAGCACCACCACAGAAACATATGGAGTTGGATAAAAACTCAGTTTAGTTTTAGGATACAACATAATCCCGAAATATCCAAACAGAGGTCTGCAGATATTGAGACAGCATTTGTCTATCTGTATGCGGGTTTTGTAGCTTTTATTTATGTACACACATGCAAATTTGCAGCATAAATTGAAGTTACAGGATTTGCATACTTCACTTTGTACATGACAAAATTTCAGGTCATCTAATAAGGAGTGAATTTAAAGGGTCTCTAAAATCAGATAAAAGGCATGGAGTTACTTATTGCATTTGCATTACGAGTGGCATACTATTGTCCTTATTTTAAAATCATTACTTATCTGTATATCTGTATGCAGTCTGAGCCCAGGGCCACTTTCCCAAATGAGAAGTGTATCTGAGATTAGCTCCCATCCTGACATTTCATCCACTAATTCACAAGACAAACCGAATTTCTCTTGCTAGCTGTGAGGAGAAGGCCTTTCAGGACTATGCCTCAGGAGTGTAAGAAACCTAAATTTTCATACTCAAAGTGAGAGAAAGGAGAGAATTAATGAGCTTCTGGCTACCAAATGCAATGGTCCCAACGCAGCACCCTCTGACCACAGGAGCCCACAATAAAAGAGATGTTACAGCTGGTGGGCTTTAACCCAGGGCAAAGCTTACAACGCAATTCCACGTTACCAAGTCTAAAAAGTCCACAGATACAAACCACATCAACAACACAAAAATGGTTTCCAACAGGCGAGTGCTTTATATAAGAACATACTGTCACATATCTGATAACATACATTTGTAGGAAAAAAACCCACTTTTTTCTCGGTGTGATTCTGCATGCAGTAGATATAAACCCCAAGCCATTATCCTTCTTGAAGCATTCCTGTAAAAAGGTCTAGAGGAACAAATGTGAGACATAAGCACTTCAAATGGAAGACAAGTCAGAATCTGTGGATACAAAAATGCTGTTAGCAAGAAATTTTCCTGCTTCTCTCTAAGCCCGTGAGATACTTTTCTGTCTCACAGAAGATAGTACCAGAGTTCTATAAACTATGAACACCTGCAGCCTTGTAGACTATGCTTATGGTACAGTAGAAAAATATTTTGACAATGGATGTTTTAGGATTTTAGCCAATCACCCCCAAGGGGTGGCTGATCCTTTGTCCAATTAGACTATGAAGAAAAAAGTCTATAAAAGAGTTTGTAAAATAATTAAAAAATCAATCTTGCTGCACAATTCCTGCCTGCTGGATCTTCTCTCCTCCTCCCTACGGCTGCGGGATACAGTACTAGGAATCCATTGCATTTCAACAAATCTCTGCAGTTTCCATATGTATCATTTTTTTCTCAAGCCTTATCATTACATAGTTACTGTAATAAACCATTTTCCTACACTAGTTCCAAATGCATTTTTTCCATCTTATCATTTGCCTAAAAAGGATCTGAAAATAGGTCATAATTTCCATGCAGTTGCTTAACATGCAGGAATTTTCACTCAATATTTTTGCAAAATTCTTTTGTAACTATATGAAAGACACAGGAGTATTAAATATTCAAAGTTTATTTTGATGTAAAATGATCAGAGTTAACTTATTTATGGTCCTTAACAAGATGTGATTATGAAAGAACAATCGTTTGAATGCCACAAAGGAACCACCAAATTATCACAAAGGCACTTGATTTGGGTCTGTTTGAAACCCATGTTAGGATCTGCCAAATTACATTAAATTTATATTAATTGGTGAAGCTTAAAATCCATTTATTCTCAGCAAGAGCGTAGTTTAATCCCCTATAAAATCAGTTGATAACCAAATAATACTGTTAAAATAAGGGATTATTAATGTAGCATTTTTAACATCAAGGAAAAGAAGTAATGCTGACTTCCTTCTGTTGCAATGTGCCACACCCACAGTTAATAAAAACAGACAGCCTTTGAGCTCTGTAGGAAACAAGATGCTGCGGTAAGACACTCAAATAAATGACACATCAAAAGGCTGCAATTAACTGGACAAGAACTGGTTCTTCTTTGGAACAGCTATTTCAATTGTATTAGGTACATTTAATAGGTTGTCTGCCACAGGAGAAAAAGACCCATATCCTCTCCGGCACCACAGAACACACAAATCCAAGTAAAGCCTAAAGAAAAAAATTTAATCTTTTCTCTGAGGGACAGCAACACTTCCTGAATTGTCAGCTGAGCAGGAGTATTCTTCCTGAAGCTATTGCTTCTATGATGCAGTACTAATGCAGAATAAAGGGATAAGTGTTAAAAATATCCATAAGCACAGTTTCCCACACACCACATACAAGGTTCCAGAGCTTTTCAGCTGAGAACATGGGAAATATTATCTTACAGATGGCACTAGTATTATCTCAAGACACTGGAATACACAGAGTGTTTGGTGTCACCATTACCAGAGTTATTTCAGTTGTGAATATGATTTGAGAGATATGGTGATACTGAAGTTGAATAACATTTATATGGTGCCGATGGGAAAGAAAAGTGGGTTTAATATTACTATCGAATAAACTGTACTCTCTAGCAAGAGGCCTCTAAAATGTGAGCAACATACATAATTTTTGTGCAAAGAATTCCAATGGAAAATAAAAGCTAAAATAATAATAATAAAAAATTTTGTTTGGGTGGAAACAATCTCATTACTCACCCTATACAAAGAAGATGATGTTAGATTACATTTGATTTCATTATACTAAGGAGCATAGATCTGATCAAATCAAGTTAACAAATGCTTCTGTTCAAATACTAACAATGACTAAAGGAGAACTTTAAATTCTTTAAAATCATTTAAAGCAGATTGCAAGTACATATTTATTACAACAAAACCACAGAAAATTAGGTAAATATTAAAAAAGACATCTTAAACACGAAAAATGAGGAAATATATGAGATGAAGCTACCAGCACAACCTTAAGGTATCACTGTTTTAAGAACACTAGAGTTTTAGCAGGAATTAAAACAAAAATATTATCATTTGGCATCAGAAAACTAAAAACTGGAGGGTATTATATCAGCTGAAGACGAACATATTCACCATATTCAAGTCCAGCATACATCACAGCAATTAGAAAGCAGTTGAGTTGTTTCCTTATCCTTTCAGGCACTACTGCAGTTTCTCCAATACAATTCCACAAAGAAACAGCGGTATTTAGTAACATTTATCCTCTCTCTTTTAAAGAGGGAATCCATTCATTGAAAATTCTCTTGAATTACAAGTGCTTCCTACCACAAGGGCAGTTTACTCCTAATAATGTGGAAATACCTGTGCAGTTTTCTGCTGGTATATCACGGAGTGTACATTGTATGTGTCTAAAGCAAAATCTCCTCTGTTGTTGGGAATACTTAATGGGATGTAAAACTGAGCACATCAGTTGACTTCTAAGGTCACCTTCACCTTCCTAATAGTGCTTTTCCAAACAGCTATGTCATCTTTTCCCCAAACAATCCTAATTAATTGCTTTTGTGTTAGGATCTCAATTTCTCGGCTCACTGCCATAAGAAGTTTTTTATGAAAAGTGCTGGTAACCCCTATTAACAACAACTCTAAATTGCCCTTCCTGGCCAAGTTCCTCCTGCTGCCATGTCTATCAAAGCAGTTTTCAGCTCTACCTCTGGATTCAAGTCTCCTGTGAGTAGTTAGCACCATCCACTGCTAAATTATAGACTTCGTAGACTGTGCTTGAAAGCAGCTCCCTATGAGTGGCAGAGAGACTCTGCACAGTCCTGAGTCATCCATGATATCCTACCAACAAGTTCCTGGTAAAACAATCTCCCCTATGAACAGGAAATCCACCTTAAATAGCAATTGACTGCATCTCTTCAGTCCCAGCTACTGCTGCAGACAGAGTGATCTTAGTTCTGATTTAATCATTTAACTAATTTTGTTCAAATAAGAAATGTGAAATAATCTGAGTTACAAAGGAACTGAAAATGCCTGAGTTGTTCACAGTTGTTAAACTTTTTTAGAAGGGCAGCTGAGATACATCTGAGCATATGAGTTTAAAAAAAGTTTTGTTGAAGTTAGATTCTTAAAAATATCCCTGAAAGCTACTGCTGCCATTTTTAAAAATAGGGCAACAGGGTTATTCTGTCTTGAAAGCAATAAAACTCACAAAAAGGTGGCCTTAGAAATCTGCTGTTTCATCTCACCCAACAGGAGTACATGAGAAATTGAAATAAATCTCCTCTTTGTGCCCCAGTCCCACAGAACATGCTCTGCCTGCAACAATCACCAAACACACCCAAGTCTGCAGGTGAGCAAGAGACTGTCATTGCTTATTGCTGTCCAGTGGGGCACAACTGCATGAATGCTAAAAATGAGATTAAAATGTACTATTTCTAATACCTTCTATCCTCCATCCACGCATTATGGAAACCATGACAGAGGTAGCATTCGCCATAATGCAGAAAAAGGGCAGTGAGAAGCATGGTGCACACAGAATGAACATGAGTCAAGATGAGGAGACAAAATAGTCAGGCTAGGCGAGACAGATGAGACAGGGGCAGGGAGATACGCAGTCACTGAAGTGTATTTCATTCCAGAACTTGGAGTGGAGCCCAGGAAACCAAAGTCTCAAACCCTCCTCTGCTGTCAGCTAGTATTTACAAAAGCTAATTGCAAAGCTCTTCTCACAGATTTGCAGCTGGACACAGAAAGGGCAACAGTCCTCTACAGTAACTCATTCCTTCACTATTCCAAGAGTCAGACTACATTGCACCATAGTTCTTAACTTCTTGGGATCTCTACATGATACTATTAAAAAACTCATAGTTTAATAAATACATTATTTAATATCATAAAAATTTTCAAATATTAAATTTGTTGGAAAAAATTTAATTCAGTGCAGAATGAATGAAACATTCAAATACTGTAATTGTTCCTATGTACACTGCTGCAGATACACACACAACTGGAGTATGTCTCTGTTCATTTACAAGCCTGGGTGATTAACACATGGCCCATAAAAACATGTATGCCAGCATCGATTAGGTTTCCTTTCTTCAACTGTGAAAGAAAGCTTCATTCTTGTTCTGTGACACATGCTTTCAGCCAAATGTAAAGGTTGCAATACAAAGACAATGGTCTTCTGATCTAGGCTGAATGGGAAACAATGCAAGGAGAAAAAAAAGGAGACCTCAGTCAAATGTGTATCCAGACAGTCCCTGTCTGCTGCTCCAGGACTCTGCTATGCAATTTGTAGCATCTCATCCGATCCTTTTTCCCCCACTCCCTCTTAATATGCCTCATATACCAGGATGCCCACAGTCAGCAATGAGTTCCAGAACTGCTTTACAAGCTGAAGACCATGAGGTTCACCGGGAAAGCACCGTAAGCTGTCATCCCTTAGAACTACATTGAATGCCACGGTCATCCTCAGGGAGACACATGACATTCACTCAGGGATTCTGAGTATTAATTGCATGCATCTCTATAGAAACTATTACTGTAGGGAAATGTTTTTGAACTTCCAGAAGTCCCAAGATTTTCCACCACAGTTCTATGAAGTTGCTGTTATTTCCTGATTTGGATTTATTCACAGTTAGTAATCAGGATTTTCCTCACGCATTACATTTCCTGAATAGTAAAGTTTCTCTCTGCAAGCTCCATCTAGTGAATGTCAAAGTGTAGAACCCTGATGAAATGTTAAACAAAGCAAGAGATAGGCATTGACCCACAAAGCAGACGTGTAGCACCATTTAACAGGCTTACAGGCAAAACGTATTTCTGAAATATTTCAGTGAGCATCTGCATAAAGCTGACTGTTGATGGGAACTAAAGCTGACAAAGGCATAACAACATAAAAATGCATCTGTGATCTTGCTCTGTACGTACTTAAAGTGACAGCCCATCAGGGTATAATTATCATATATTACTAATGGAATATTAATCAAACATTCATTACTCTAATTAGAAAAACTTGTCTTGAAAAGCAGCCTGACTTTTCACCTCTAGAACTGTAATTGACACACAAATGAATTTGACAGTCTTGACGACTACGAATCCTTAGTGGGAGAAATAATGTCTTTATCTTCCAACATTTAGCTTAACTGCCAGTTTCCATCCTCTGTATGTAAAATTCAAGTCAGCTTAGATGATCTCATGCACTACTGCAACCTCTGTTAACTACACATATTTCTAACATGAGACAGAGATAAAACCTAGGCTATGTGCAGGTTTACCAAGTGGGGATTAAGCTTTTCTTTGAAAGAAACCTGGAGTATCTGTCTACAATGTAAAAAGTCAAGCCTGAAGTGAGATTTCAGTTATCCATGCACATTCACACTTTTGAACCTGTATAGCCATTTTTGTCCCTTCAAAAGTGTGATTTTTGTGTACATACAACATCTAAACCCCCACAAATATTAACCCCATAAAAAGGAGACCAAGGAGCAGTATAAAGTCTGTCTTTCAAATGATTGATGTGGAGAAGCAAAGCATTTAGGAGATAACATTCTGAAGTGCCAATATCCCAGCAGGTCTCAAATTTAAAAAAAAAGAGATGTGATCTTTGTGCTCATGTATTGACACAATCCAATGCCTGCTTAAGGAAATGACACACATTACTTTCACAGCATGAGCCACAGACTTCAGTGAGTAGCAGATCAGGCTCCTATGGATTATTCCAGCTATGCTCAATCATTAGACACTTTTAACAACAAAAATTATATGTGTATACATTAGAGGCTTTATCAGGCTATGCTGGATTACGGACAGGCTTCTTTTTCTTTACCTTGAAGAAAAGGTAAAGAAGACATTGAAACCTGGAACTGTTTAAGTCTGCTTTTTTATTTCAAAGGGTGTCCTGATTTTGCCCAATCTAAGATCATAGAATATCTCAAGCTGGAAGGGACCAACAAGGATCATCAAGACCAACTCCCCGCAGGACTATGCAGAACTAAACCATATGACTAAGCTTTGTCCAGAAGCTCCTTGAACTCTGACAGGCACAAAAGATACCACTCTGCCAGAAAAAAGCTTGTAATAATGTTTGACCTTAAAGGATCATTGGAAAGGTTAATATAAATTGAAATTCAGATTGTTGACAAAATACAATGGAGAATTAATTATAATTTAGAACTACAAGCATACTTTAATCTGTTTTGACTTCATCTACTAGGTAATTATTTAGGGAATATCCAGAATGTAACAATTTGTTTAGGACTGTAATTTTTTTCAATGTTACTGTTCCAAATTACTGTGCTATTTTCACTTGTATTACCAGACATGTTCTGAAAGTAGGAAAGGTCTGTTTATCATATCTGGAACAAGAAATGCATTTGGAACTGATGTTACAAATAGAAGTGTAACTATTTGCGAATCTAAAAGCATAATTTTAAATTGGTTAATATTTGTCCTTGATTATACATCTCCATTAATTAATTAATTCAAATTATGTGTTCACTTGCAACAAAGTTGGCAAGGAAGACTCTGAAATGATCTGTACCACTTCAGTTTGATGTGATTTTCTGTTATGTGAAACAATTTTCCTATAAACTCATTTCTTCTTGCTAAACTCAGACTCATTACTACCAAATAAATAATGGCAATGTTGTTACTGCAACAGGGATGGCAATATTGTACTGGTCACCGAGGAGGAGATAGTGAACACATCTCATGTATTACTGTTTCCTGACCTCCACAAATGATTTGCCAGTTGTGATACACATTAAGACTTTGCATACACACATTCTGCTCTTGCTTTACCCATGGACTGTTCTGAGCTTCATGTTCTGTGACCTAAACCTTAAGGTCCTAAAATTCAAATTCGTTCCTTAATTGGCTAAGGAAACTATTCTAAGTGATGACCTTGAGGTTTTTGTGGTTTGTTTTGGGTTTGTTTGTTTGTCTTTTCTTCCCTCCAGTTCCCGTATGTTCCACTATCCAGATGATTAATTTCTCTTCCGCTCTTCCTCAAAAAAAAACCCAAAACCCAAACAGTCCAGAGTGAGGCAAATTTTAAAAGTCTCCAAATACTAGATGCCAGTAAAAAAAAAAATTACATAACAAAACCAAGTTTTCATTTGGCTTTATGTTACTCACATTTCCACCTACTTGAATCTAGCATTAAGTCAAATCCATTCCTGCTTTCATCCCACTTACCTCCCTGTAAACACCCCAGTCACAAACCTACATTTCTGCATTTTGCATCTACTGGATAAACTCTTCTGCAGATACATTTCTGCTTTCTGTTGATGCTCTCCAGTTGGTGCATAAAGAGGAACAAGATCTGGTCTATTTAGATAAAATATACAGTTTCAAGAGTGTTTTTTCCAATGTTTTTGTTCAGTATATCTTTTGTTTAATTTCACCTTTATTTATTAGCACAGGCAGAATTAGTTAAAAGGAGTTGTTAGATAAAGCATGACTAATTTCATCCTACTTTCAAAAAGTATTTGACCTAGGAATAAATACAAAAATATTAATCCTACTTTTTAAAATATGTTCATGCAAACTCTAAGAAAATGCTTAACAGAATAACCATTAATACTACACATTTGCCACACCTAATTTTCCAGCACACACAGAAACTTGGCTCTAGAGAGACTCCACTGAATTAATTCACTTACTTTAGGTGGTATATTGTAATGATAATAATGGAATCTATTAAAAAAGGACTACATGATTAGGCTCCATGAAATTGTGGGCAACAATCCATGACTAATCTGCAAATTCAAAGGGGGAAGCAAAATGAATTTTTTTTCATTATTTATCTATTTCAAAAAGATAAGATGTGCAGCACACATACTGATCAATGTATTTAAACATTTTCTTTCTAATACTGTGGCTTAACGTTTTCCAACACAAAACACACAGCAGGCAGCTTAGCTTAATAAAAATCATATTACAGATGAAAACTGGAAAGTGACTGAGTATTTGGGTTACACACAGGTTTAGTATCAGCTGTTTGGAGGACTCAGTTTGGCTTCAGCATGATTTGTCATTGAAATTCAATTGGCTCAAGAACTGTTCTTATCCTCTTGATTGCTGAATTAAACATTTTCTGATGATTGTTTAAATAGTATGTCCTGAAAAATTTACTTTTTTCCCCCTTCCAAAATACATTTAAATAAAATAAACATAAAATTTTTAAGAATCTCAGTATTACACAAAGCATGCACTCAACTTCGAGTAATAAGTTACTACATGAATGTAAAGAAATTTGTTTGGATCCACTAAAATAGAATGAATCCTATCCATGACACCAAATCATAGTAATAAATTACTGAGCTTTGCTAGCAGTGGGAAAAGCATTATCATATTAGATTTTGCAATTCAGATCTATTATATAGGCATCTTGTATTTATTTATTCAGCCATATAACACAGTATGCTAAATAATATACTGGCTACATACACTCTGTAGAAGGCACGTGTCTGCCTGTATCAATACTACTTCCTTTACCAAGAATAAGAGGTGTTTACTGTTATCAAAAATATGAGGGCAGTGTAACTGTGCCACTGGTGCCGCCAAAATTCTGGCCAGTCACCGTAACTATGCAGAAAAGATGTTTAATAATACACCCACTGTGTATCACTGAGTGATTATTCCTGAGAATTAGACTTGTGACAGTTGGGTCTGCCCTGTGTGCAGCCAAGAGAGCACCACTGTAGGTCTGACCTAGGCTTTGTGCAGTCTGCTACTGACTCAAGCTACCAGGTCTATAAACTCGTGTTCTCCAGGCCACCTGATGACAATAGCTAAAGTGGCCTCTTCAGCCCTGAGATGTGAGTGAGGACTGCACTTACTGCCTTCAACACCTTCCAGAAAAGAATTCACCTTTCCTCCTTGAAGTTCTCATTGCTTCCACCAGAAAGACAACCAAAATCCTTTAAAGTGTCCCATGTGCCTGAACAGCTAAGCTCCGCTTCTCTTCAGCCTTCCCTACAAAACCAAAGAGCAGGAAGAGAGCAACATCAAGAATAAGGTAGTTTAAAGGGAACACACTCACTTTTGTTCTCCCTGTGGCTGACAAAAAAAAAAAAAAATCAAAAAATAATCCTGACTTAAATCTAAATTCAAAGCATGTGTGAGCCTGAAGAGGTGCTCCACATCTGTCAAGCATATGGATAATATGGGCAGTAGCTGCCATGAGCTGGATACGGAAGGAAAGAGGAGTTCAGAGCAGTTTATGGTTACACTAAATGTTGAGGCAAAATTGTCAGACGAAACTGAAATAATTTATGTTCTACAATAACACAAGCCTCTCATCTACTCACAATCCCAGAGTCAACACGATGTTCGTATTTTAATACAAAGCAGTAAAAAAAACCAAAACAGACTCAAATGCTCAAAAGCAGGACACTGTCTCATTCAACAACTGTTCAAACCAATGTATAAATCAGCTGCAAGGACTCTGTATGCTAACGAAGCCAGAAAGACTAAACTAGATCTGGCAAACTCATCAATTAATTAATTAATTAAACCACAAATAATTAATGATCCCAGTTCTGTATAAAAACAAACAAACAAGAATGACATTCGAGACAAGAAAAAAAATCCACATTCAATTTATTCATCAGTATCTCTTAGTTTGCAATAAAATAAAATACTGAGGTTTTCTGCAATAGCCTCAGGTTCAAGCATTTTTTCTTTCATCAGGGACACATTGCACAGAGATCACTGGGAACTGTGCACAGACCACTGGCAGCATTTGTCCTGAATTATGTACGACTTAAAACATGAAAATAAACTTTAGCGTCACACCATTACAGAATAATAATATTGAAGCTTTTAAACAAATAAAATTTACATTTGTAGGCTTTCCTATATATTAGTTACTCTATTCTTAGAGAGACTGTAAGTCCTTGGGAAAATGAACCAGTTATTTTTGGTCCTACAGCAGATCAAAGCAAACTACAGACAAAAATAGCGAAAAGCAAGTTAAGAGTTTCTACAAATGGGCAAAGTATGCTAGAAAAATTGATTATTGGAAGATTTTCTTCTCATTGTATGCAAAATTTCTTTTTAGTTCCAAAAGAAACTGAAATGGGCACTGAGATGAATCTTCATCTTTCTCTCACCATGCTTTGTTGTGTGTTGTCATAGAGGGATCAGAAATTTAGAATAAAGAAAGACAATATAACTAATTTCTCCTAGGTCCCGTAGAAATGTTGTGATCCTTGAGTAATCTCTTAGCAAATATTTCTGTGTTCAGAAGGGCTCTACAAGTGTAACATACACAAGTGTTGCTACTGCATTTCAGCATTTTTTCAGATTCAAAAAAACCTCTCCAATATGTGCCTGACCAACTGGTGCTCAACATTTAACATCTCATACAGGGCAGGCAGCGTGCTCCTGCAGTTCATGTTCAAAATGCCCATCAGCACAAAGAGCAAAGGATCAGGTCAAGAACTTTAGTATACTCTCATATTTTGCCTAGATTCTGTCAAAAACGTCCTCTGGAAAGTAATTTAACATAACACATTAATTATTTTGCAGCATGCTGCACTGATTTTTGAAGTACCTCATACACTGCCTGCTTTGTAAATGGCCAAAGTACTTGAATACTGCAGAACATCTTTGTATTTAGCTTTTGTTCATATATAATTCTGCTGTACAACTGTCCCTGCAAAACACAGCATGAAGATTCCCAGTAGGGACATTTATATCATGCTATAGAGATGTAGAACACCATACAAGTAATTGTGGAAGTCAGCCCACACACCATCACAGTATGATAAGAAACACCACACAGATTTTCTGCATAGAAAAACACTCCAACTACCATTTCTACCCAAGGTGAAGTGAATGCTCATCAACTACCATGCCACTGCAATTCTGTAAAGGACATTACATGGATATTGAAACAGCTCTACAAAGATTGTTGTATTTGAAGTAGTTGTCATGGACCAAAACCCCAAAAAAACAAAACAAAGAAGAAGATGCAACCATAATTTTTACATTAATAAGTTTCTAATATTTCAGAAATTGAAAAAAAAAGTTTTCTGAGCTAACAGAACAGCCAGCTGGTTTGAATACCATTCAGTAGTCTCTCCTGAGTGCAATATCAGTAGCTTGTTTCTTTTGTTTTGTTGTTGTTTTTGTTGTTGTTGTTTTTGTTAAGAAAAGAAAAGAAACCTTCATTGGTTCTTCCTCCAAGGAAGAGTGAGATCCAAATGTGTGAGAAAAAGGTTTCATCTCCAGTTTATAATTCCACCTAAGTTTATTTTATCATATAGATATCCATATCAGAATTTTTAAGAAATCCATCTTTTTCACTAAAAGTTACAGTGCTTCCTAAACAGACATTGTCCCTCTTCTTCTAGAGTATTTAATTTCATACAATGATATGCATATGATGCTTTTCAAAATACCACTAATCTAGTAATCACTAGCCTTATTTTGCTGCTGTTATTAAAGGACAGATGCTATCTAGATATTTGAGATATTTTCCTAAGAAAATAATTTTAATCATCTTCTCAAATATTATCTTTTAAGGTTGTATCATTCTTCCATGAATGACAGAATTACCATTCATTTTTTTAATCTAAATTTTTTTGACATGACTATGTGTGCAATACTTAATTTATACAAAACAATGATAAATTCTCCTAATTATACCTTTCATTCCTTCCTGTGGTGATTTTTTTCCCTTTCAATTCTACTTTGCCATCCCATTGCCACTAAAAAGCTCCATTGGGCTATTCATCAATATTATTTACAAAATTGTATATAAATTTGGCAGTAAACACTTCTCTTCAAGTCAAGATCTGTTAGAAGGAAAAGCGAGGTGAATCACAGAACGGTGGAATAGTTTGGGTTGGAAGGGACCTTGAAGATCATGAATTCCAATCCCCATCTTGGGAATGGACACCTTCCACTAGATCAGGTTGCTCAGATCCCATCCTATGGTATGTTCTTAGAAAATGGGATCTGATAACGGAATTTAGTGATGTTCTAAAACACAGTCACACACACACATAAAAATAGAAAAAAGAGAAGCAAAACCCTACAACATTTTGGAGGTAAACCAGATACAACAACAGTTGACACCTTTGAAGGACCAAACCACGCTCTGAGCATTTTGCCCAACAGATAGCCAAAAGACACAGACTGATGAGAACAAGGGATCTCTGAAGTCCTTGTGAAACATTTGCACCAATGCAGTTCCAGCACTACAGGAGCAGAAGCGGCATTCCTCTATGACACACAAAATGAAGGTCTCCCTATGTGAATGGTATGCTGCAAAGAGTCCAAAATTCTTTCAGCTGCAGGATAGAAAGGAGATAGAGATTCTCACAGACTTTGGACATCTGTGAGACACCTTGAATCCATGGAGCACACGACTCTCAATACTTCTGGCTGGACAAAGGCAACTTCACTCTGCCTGTTGACCAGCTATAAATGAAAAGATACTGTTGAGACCACTACCACAAAGCAGACACATGGATTTCATTTCCACCCTTCTTTAATTTTTTTATTCCTTTTTCTCCCCCCTCCGATGACAAGACGAAAGAAACACACAGGGCAGTAGTGAGACATTAATTCTCAATGTTGACTTTCAATGCTGGGTGCACACTGCTAAAACTGAAGTTATTATGACACAGGTAGGTGAGACTGCTAATCATTGTATCTTACAGTTATTGACCTCCAGTCAGAGACATCATCCTGTTCCATCTGCAAAACTAAACAGACACACAGGAAGAAAGTGTGCTCAATCTCAGAATTAGCAACTGAAGTCACACTTGGGAAGCTAGCTGAAAAAAAACCACTCCCTTCATTTGAAAAAGTAACTCAGCTACCATCCTATCATCACATGCTGTGAAATACCTTCAGAGAGGATGTACACCCAGAACAACTAATAGGCTTTCAAGCACAGTTCTTGGACAAAATTTTTGGGGATCCTCACCCCCTTATCTCCCTTTTCCACAACAGAAAAAAACCTCAAGAAATCCTTGACTGGATCCAGCAGAGTCACGACATCAGGATATTAAGATGCCAAAACCTGTATGATGTTGCAAGTCAACTCAAGCTACTGCAACCTACATTCAAAATTAACCCACAAAGCTTAAAAAAGCACCTTCTAGGTGTAAGACACCCTTCATAACTATTGAGACCTTTGGTTATGAGCTGATCCCACATACTTTTGTCACCTGAACCACAGCAAGTGAGGTTCAAAGCCTGGATCTAGGCATCTAGAATTGTACATATCCTTCACACAGATAGAAGTTCATTTCTCAAATTCCTAATTTCCTTACCATGAGAAATCAGAAGATGAAGAACCTCCTCAGTTAAAGGTGATGCTAAATTTTCAAAAAGATGGAAACAACTAGAATGAGCGACATCCATTGAAATGCCACCAATACAGGGACAGGGAATCAGGCAGCAAGGGATCAGAAGTTTCTCATACACAAAGGCTAAAGAAAAAGCTTCACAGGCAACTATTTAAAAATGGCTTTCATCTAGCCAGAAGACACCGGAGAGATGCATAAAGTCAAGTTTACTTGGAAAGCCAGATTATGAATGCACTAGCTGCTATCATTATGGTTTCTTGAGCAGATTTTCAAATGGCACAGGCAATTCTTTAAGAAACGTAGAGATACAGAAAAGTAGAAATACACGGTGGGATTTCAAAGCACCAAAATGTGTTTCTACAGACAATCTGCCAACCAGACAAGAAGGCCAAAGTCAGCATCAGCACCTGTCTTCCAATTAGAGAGCCACAAATGACATATTGCTCAGTGACAAATGATGACTGCTGTCTCATATTAAGATGGTTGCTTTAGCAGATGTTTTCAAATTATCCCAAGATATGTCACAGGGAAAGGCAAAAAAGCTGGAAATATGCCCAGAGAGACCTGGTGCACCAGCAGCCTAAGGGAACCATTTAAAAAGCCATTTGGTATTCTCTCATGAGATTGTACCTAAAAAACTGAGCACGGAAATGAAAATGGAAATAGAAAACATGTTATATTCCTTGGTGAAAGTTTTAAGTATCTGACTACAGGATCATCTAGAATAAAATGTGTTCACTTCATCTCAGCTTTGACAGAGACACAGTCTAGGCAGACAATTTTTCAAAGAAGAGAAAGGGAAAAAACCCCCCAGTGATTCCTCCAGAAAGAGTTGTTCCATATTGCTGCTCTGTGATGACAGTTACGGCAAAAGAAACTCTCTTTATGCTGAATATCTCCAAACAGGAACCCTAGTATCACATTTCACATGCTGGCTGAAAAAAAAATGAAATTCAGCCTTGCTCCCAGGTGAGAAGTAGAGTGCTTTTACTGCTATGAAACATCTGAAATTCCAAAAACAGCACAGACAAATAAAAAAGGAGATGAACACACTTTCATCTGAAGAGGACTAATGAGTAAGGTTGTCTCAGCTATTACACACAGTTATAGACAAAACAGGTCTTCAAAACAAAAATCTGATGGGGAAAACAAGCTATTTCCCAAAATCCCACAGTAAAATCATACAGGTATAGAAACCCTTAAATACAATGCAGGCAGAAGGGAGGATTAGGGCAGGGAGAAACACAGAAGCTGTGCTCATCCAGCGTAGAATCGTTCTCACTCTGGAGGCATGAGGCAACAGTAAAAGCACACCCCAGGAGACAAAATAACCACAAAGGGGAAGGTGCCAATGGATGCTGCTACAAGTTAAGGAATGGGTAGGCGTCTAGTCTTGACCTATGGTGAGGGAGAAAATCCTCTCTCTCTCTCTCTCAATCTCTCAATCTCTCTCTCGTTACCATGGAGATCCACTTTTCAGGTTCCTTTGGATGAGCTTTATGCAAAAGTGCAAAATTTGGCATAAGAGGGGAACAAGTATTAATTATGTGCCCGTGACAAAAATAGCTTTCTTAAATCTTGAGAGATAATACAACAGAGACAGTAAAAATTAAGTTTGGTTACAGAGATTAAGGGCTGAATAAACTATCTCACTTTAAAGTGCCTTGAACTCTCATCTACTTAAAACGGCAATGCCAGTCTCAGGGCATTGCATTTGTCAATTATAATTTGGGTGAAAATTTAAGCTACTGTATGGTATGAGATCAGGGTGAAAATGACAATGAAAAAAATCCAGGGACTCTTCCTCCCGTATTATTCTTCCTTGGTATGGGATTACCTTCATTTATTATACTATCTCATGAATTATTTATGCACTTCTTTTTGTATTTCCAGGTGGAAACATCACTAGCCAGAGCTGCACTGAGATGCACCACCTTTACAGAAAGAACATTGCAAGCCTTAACACAAACAGATTACATTGATATGCTTCCAAGAGTTAATCCCACAAGAGACAGACCAGAATGAGCCTTGAATTAAACTATATAGAGTTCTGGTGAAGTAAAAGAAAACTTTAAACCAGAAGGATATATATACATGTAGATATACATATAATGAAACAGTACTGCACCCTTTAAAGTACTTGATAAACTCTGTAATAAACAGCATATGTTGCTCCCATATGTTTAAATACTAATTTAAATAGTTGCCTAATTTGAATACATAATTTAGTTACCTAATTTATATAGGTATCTGAAATATGAAGTATCAGACAGACAAGGAAACTGTAACAGAGAAAACAGGGAACTGTGTTGCTTCCACTAACTATTCCTACTTTTCATATAATCATTATCAGCAGCAATTTGATCTCCAAATATATATGCTATTTATCTTTGAATATGCACCCTTTAGACTTTTGGATCTCTTGGATCACTGGAACAGCTCAAACTCACAATGTCTTTTAAGGGGAGGGGAAATACCTTAAGCATCTACACTGGACCCACACAGGAGTAGAAATTAGTGTTGCCTTTTTAAAGGTGCATTAACATTGAAATACAATGCAATCCAACAAGCTGAGCATACACCATGCCTGCAAGCACACCTACCTTTCACTTGTAAGGCTGTAAGTTAAACAACTACTTGCCTTTTTTTTTTAATAACCAACTTCATATGCTGTCCACTACAGTTCTCACGGGTTTTGCTTCTCTTACAAGTCTTTTTTTTTTTTTTTTTTTTTAAGGCTTTCTGTCTTTAACAGCATATTTAGGTACCATTAACAGGTGTAGAAAACAACATGAATGAGATGTGATTTTTCAAAAATCAATCATGTGTGAAACCAAAGCGCTGAAATATTACTCCATTTTTTTTTTTTTTTCTCCGAGATCAAATAAAACTATCAGCCTCTTTCAGAAACAAGCACGGCGTAGCCGTTTCCTTGCCGGCATCCTGAGCCGGGTTTAGTAACAGCAACAAGAAGGGGAAAAAAAACCCAAACCGTAATTACATAACGGACCTTGCTAAATGCCTCGCTTCCCGGCGGAAGGGAGCAGGAACGGGGGGATGGCGGCAGCCCGGGCCACTGCGCTCCAGCACCGCAGGGCGGGGAGCGGCGGTGCCGGTCCCGCTGCCCGGGAAGCGATGGGTACCGGCACGGCGGAGGGAGGCCTGCCCTTCCCGGGGGGCGCTTTAACCCCCGCCCCGGGGGCTGCCCAGGCGACCAGGGGAGCTCTTCGCCGCTAAACGCCCACACTTGAGCCGCGCTGGAGCCGGGGCCGGCCCGCCGAGGGGGCGCGCCTGCCCGGGGAGCGCTGCCCCGCCCGACCGCCCCCCTGCCCGCGGCGGGGGAGCTCCGCTGCCCGAGCGGCCCGGGAGGGCAGGCTCCTCAACACCGCCTCCCTCCTGTCCCCTGCCGGCTTGAACCGCTCTCCCAGGCACCCGCGCCCCTGGGGTTGGAAGTCTTATCGGGATCCGTGCGAGCCCCGCGGGACGCGGTCCCCTCGGCGGGGCTGCGCCGGACCTCTCGGTTTCACAGGATCCCGCACCACGGGGGCTTCGCCGAGGGGCGAGGCAAACATCCACCCCACTGTCCTTGTCCTGACGGGGAGGGACGCGGGACAAACTCGGCCCGAACAAGTGCCGACAACTATAACGGAGCCCGCGCGGGGCTGCGGGGCCCGGCGGGGCAGGAACCGGCGCGGCCGATGCCCCCTCGCCCGCTCGCCCGCAGGCTCCGCGGGGAGGGGAGCGCTCCCCCGGGCAAGGGAGGATGGCAGTCCACGGCGGCTGGCAGAGCCCCCGCGGAGGGGGGGATAGAGCCCCGCAACGCAAGGCCAGCTAGGAATTACTCATTTGAATGATGCAGCAAACGGGGAGGGAGGACACGACGCGGGGACGACGACTAGCCCTCCCGTTGCCACTCTCTCCAGCCCCGATTAATAAATAATGCCCAGGTTCCCTGCCAGAGGAAGCGCTCTCGTCTTCCGCGCAGACAGCAATTAATAGCCAGCCTCCTCCAGCGAAACCCTGGCTAAGCGCTCCCGCACGCTCGCAGCCGCGGTGCCAAGTGCGAGCAGCACAATAGCGGGGAACCTCTCTAGCTCGCAGCCCACGGAAAGAGGAGAGGGGGCTGGGGAAGCCAAACCTCTCGCGGCAAAACCCGACCCCCGAGCGGCGGAGAGTCGGGGACCGGCAGCCGCCGGCGCGGCGGGAGGGTAGGCAAGCCCGGCAGGCTGCCCGGCGAGCCGAGGGCGTACCGCGCAGCACGCCGCGAACACCATCACCCCTCGGTATCGTCAGCAAATAGCACGCCCGCATTTACCTTTTCCTGCCCGCTGTCCGTCAGTCAGGCGTTTGAGGGAGAGAAGGAGAAAGGGAAGGAAGGGAGAAGAAAGAGACAGGGAAATACAGAGAGCGAGAGGCGGCTGCTAATCCCCGTGTAGAAAGACTTCCAGCAGCAGCAGCAGAAGCAGCAGCATGCGTGTGTGCGTGCCCGGAGTGAAAGCACAGCCCTCCTGGCGATGCACCGGCGCTGGCACCCAAGTGCTGTCATGTGCGCGTCTCGGTGTGTGTACCCATGGCAAAAAAGAAAAAAAAAAGAAAAAAAAGGAAAAAAAAAGAAAAAGATAGACGGGGGGAGACTCGTCAGTCACACGCCCGGTTGTGCACTGCTGGGGGGGACGAGGAGGAGGAGCCCAGCGCTCCCCAGCCCAACCACCGGAGGAGCAGCTCTTTTACTACGGCGGCGGCCGGGCTGCTCCTCCGCGCCAGCCCCGCACGCCCAGCCGCCCTTCCCACCCGCTCCCAAGGACATGCCTTCGGGAAAGACCCTCAGGGCCTCCGTTCCAGAGGACCTCGGTACACCCTGGGCTAGCCGAGCCCCGCGGGAAGCAGCTGAAAAAAATCCTACCCCCACGTTTCTGCCCCAAAAATGCCTCCCGGAGAGCGCCCCTGGGCAGCGGGGATGCCCCACCTGGGACGGGGATGCGGCGCCCCTCCAGGGGTCCCAGCCGCGCCGGGAGCGCGGGGGGAGCGGGAGCGGAGCCGCCGCGGTTCCCCGGGGGTGCTGCTGGAGGCGGAGGCGGGGGTGCGACAGGCGGACCCCCCAAAACACGTGGGTCGCCTGCTGTCCTTAAGTGGGGCGCCCGGCGACGCTGCTGTGGGTCGGGGGGCGCGGGCGCTGCAGGTGCGAAGTGTGGACTGGGCGTCTGTGAGAGCTGAAGGTGTAACTACAAATGTTTGTGGTAGGGGGTGCAGAAAGTGAAAAGGTGGTGAAAGGCTGTGCTCGTCCAGGCCACAGTGCGGGCACCCTGATCCTCGCGTGTCCAGCCAGGTACACTCAAATTTCAACCACGGTGTACGACCCACTAAAAGGTGTTTGAACAGTGGTTTAAATCACTTATTTGCTAAATAGTAAATACTATATCCATCTTTTGGCTGTATAGTGGCATGTATGCAAATAAATGAGATTTTGGCATACAATTCACGAAAGAGCTAGAACAAAATGTTCATATTATTCTTACTGTCCTAAATTTACTAGTGAGTCGTACCAGCACGTTTCAAGATGTGATTTCTTTAAGCCTCAAACCAGGAAAAGTTAGTGAGAAATGTACTTGATATTTTATTTTTTGTACCAAAAGAGTTATACACATGGACTAAAAAGATAATATTAGTAATAGAAAAAGGTTTACTATATGACAAGCATGCAAAAAAATTGGTGGGGATGCCAGGTAGGCTGTTTATGCTATTTTTTTTTTGTGTTATAGACAAGGTAGACCTAATGTCTCAGGGGTCTAATGTCTCTCTGATGTGTTGATAATTCTGCTAATTAGCAAGCAATCAACCAATTGAGTGGGGAAAAAATTGGTCAATCTATTTAAAAATAATTCTTGGGGGTTTGGTTGTAGGTGTAATAGGTGGTGTAGAGGGGAAATCACTGAAAAGACTGTCCATCTTGGTAAGATTTAGCTGCTGACAATAAAATATTTTGACACTTCCCAGAAGTCTTGCAATAAAATGAAAAAGACTAAATTTGTTGTTACTAAATTGTACAAATCAAGTCAGCATGACATTGTTAAAAAACCAAATTGCACCCTAAAGCCATATAATTTGTTTGTTTATATAAAATAAAGGTACACATACTCTCTTATTTCGTGAACTGAAACACAGATGCTGAATCTGAGCTAACTCAGGTAAATAAGCTAAAGAGTAGAGGCTTCATTATTTTACTTAAATGTTTTTACACACAGCACTACCCTATGCAATATTTTAGTTTATCTCTTAACAATTTTTTGACTTGTCATCATAAACTGTATTTTCAAGTCAGTTTCAAATCTGGCATAATCTGCTGTTTAAAATACTCTACCTAATAGTAGAGTTCATGTGATATTTGCTATGTAATTATGTGAAGATATAGCTTGCTTTCCACTGGGAAGTTAAAAAGCAGAGTTAGTCATGTTACGTGTGATAGTTTAAGAAAATACTTGTAACAAATATCGTTGATTACATTATTTAGTAGAACTAAGTAGTCATGAAAACAGATAACACATTTTTAGCCTTCATCCAAGCTTCCTGAAAATTAAGTAGACCCATTTTCCTTTGAAGACTGAAGAGTAAGAAGGAAAGAGAAGATATTTGTGCATAAAATTATCTGATCTCAAAGTAAATGCCAGCATGAAGATTTGTGTTCCTTTTTTTACTTGCACTCCCTAATGTGAATATAAACCATTTAACGAATTTTCTGGATCCCCCTTGTTTGCCTGACTTCAGTCTAGCTGGGCCAAGAGAGTAGGAGAGGGAAGTCTTGTTATAGAGTCTCTCCTGATAGTTCTAGAGGAGTCTGCATCCTCCATAAGAAGTTCAAGCTGTTTTACATAATGATGTAGATGGTCCTTTTGAGCCACTAATTATTTTGATTTTAGGCATAACATTTATCTGTTCTAGTAGTCCCAGTACTCCTGGGTGTCTCAGAAAATGTGCAGTTTGGGGGTGAGATTTCCAAGAGAGGAGCAGAGATTCTTCTCCTGGCTCTGTGAGATATGGCACGCACAAACAAAACTGAGAAAAGGCTGTGAAGCAGAGGGTTGCAGGAGGGACAGTAAATGAATGTAGGTGAACAAGAAACAAATGAAGAAAGTAGTACCTGGAAAAAAATATTCCAAAATAGTTCTTAGATTAGAAAAGTAGGAGTCAGAAAAGAATCATTTTAAATGGCCTGGGGAAATGAGGTAGTTCAGTATGAACGTCTTCAACCATCTGCAGTTTATCAAATGACCCCAAATGCAAAAGTCCTTATAATTATACTATGCTCACACTTTGATCTCTTTCTTCTTTGGAGGAAGTTCTCTTTGCTTTGACTGATGGTGAAAGAAGTAATCATGACTGTCATTACTCCATAATTAAACTATACGCACGCTTAAATGAACTCCTTCCATAAGCTGATATTTATACCACGTTACACATGTTTCAGTTTGAAAAGACAGTGAGTTTTTGTGTATCGCTGCCCTCTACTGGAGAGAAGGTCAGAACCGCTGCCTCAGGTCTCGGTATGAAGCCGTAGAGCCACGGCAGCTGCTGCTAGTCCTCGTTTCTTGGTGAGTCACCTTTCTGTGACCGAGGCATACAGGTGTGAAGATCTGGGAGGCCAGCATCCATAAAAGGATTTTCTTTTCCACAAGAGTTCAAAGAATTGATCATGCAATTTTATGTCTGCAGTTTATTGACACAGACAAAATTATGACTAAGCAATGGTTGAGATTTTTAGGATATGTATTTTCTATTAATTTCTGTGAAAGAGCAATCTAAATTTATCACAGAGATGCTGAAAATTTAGAGCAGTGTTGCTTTGATAAGTATTTTCCTATAGCTTTATTGATAAGCTCATCATGTTTCATAGCTAAATACTTGGGTTCACTCTCCATTGCATTACAATATGGTTGTCCTCCATCCCTTCTCCTGTCTGACTTTTCATGCCTCTATGCTTGCCTTTTGCCATCTATATCAATGCTGCCAGAGTACTACATTTTTGTTATGTTTTGTTTTCATTTTCTTCCAAGACTGGGCATTAGCAGAACAACTGAAACATGAAGAGCACAGCAGTGATATTCTCTCAATTCCTCAGTGTTTCATTTCCTCCACCTACTCTCACAACCACCCATACACATCCAGGGCACTTTCTGTTGGAATGCCCTGAGTTTTCCAGCTGTTTGGGCACATGCATTGCTAAGGCACTCTAAGAACTGTGAAGGACGAGGCCTGGTCAGAGCATACAGGAAAGAAAGTTTCACTATCAAACTCAAAATACGTCTTCTACACAGTAGATGCTACCAGTTTCTGACTTTATTTTTAACTTTGCCACATCTGGGTCAAGTTTACAAAGATGAAGATCAGATGTACGCTCTTCTCATTTCTTCCTGGCATCAGTTATTGCTTCAGGGCAAGAATGCATTCTGACTGTGGCTGTGAGGGTAGAATCAGAATCATTTGGGTTGGAAGAAACCTCTGAGATCATTGAGTTCAACCTTTGACTGGTCACCACCCTGTCAACTAGACAGGGACATTAGGTGTCATGTCCAATTACTTCTTGAACACCTCCAGGGATGGTGACTTCCCTGAGCAGTCCATTCCAATGTTGAACAACCCTTTCCGTGAAGAAATTTCTCCTGATATCAAATCTGAATATCCCCTGGCACAGCTTGAGGTTATGTCCTCTCATCCTGTGGCTGGTTGCCTGGGAGAAGAGACCGACCCCCAGCTGGCTACACCCTCCTTTCAGGGAGTTGTAGAGAGTGATAAGGTCACCCATGAGCCTCCTTGTCCCCAGGCTAAACAACCCCAGCGCCCTCAGCCACTTCTTATAGGAATTGTGCTCCAGACCCTTCACCAGCTTTGTTGCCCTTCTCTGGACTCTCTCCAGGACCTC
Source organism: Aphelocoma coerulescens (assembly GCF_041296385.1). Classification (NCBI taxonomy): domain Eukaryota; kingdom Metazoa; phylum Chordata; class Aves; order Passeriformes; family Corvidae; genus Aphelocoma; species Aphelocoma coerulescens. Next base: position 116,859,838 of record NC_091015.1, on the reverse strand, counting down.
ACTGTTTTTAAATTTTGTACAATGTGGGCAAAATAACAGTTTTGGTGGCTTCTACACCTAATTTGATTAATGGCAGAGCCATTCAGCCTAAAAATCTGCTTTCTCTTTCTTCTCTGAGTATCCTGAAGCAGATACCTGTCTAGAAAACTTAATTTAAAATATTTTTACTTTCCTAATGTTTTAAATGTCTTTTGCTGAAAGATTTTGTATCCACCACAGCCGTTCTAGGTCTATTTATTGTATTTTACTGGGCAGCACTGAGATAGTATTGTCCTAGGTAGATGAATTTTGTGGGTTGCCTCATTTCATGTTACTTAATTACTTGCTATAAAAACCACTGCAGTAAATTCCCTCCCCTATCCTAACGGCTAACATGAAGAAATTAATAGAGCATGGAGTAGAGTGGTTGTTTCCAAAGAGTGACTCCTAAACGACAGGTGTCCTCAAAAGGAAAGGTAATCAGGCATCAGCTCACCTTGTACATCCACAGTGACTATCAATTGGCCAGTTAAAGATGGATGATAAGGCAACGTACATATTATTTTATGATTTAGAAGCAAAACAAGTGCTTTGTTGAAGGTACTATTCTTGTGATCATTAGGCTATCAAACATAAATCCACAAAACCTGTGACCTTCAACCTCTATCAGGGAATAAGTTGTCTTGAGAGGCTTCTCAGTGAGGTCTCTCTTTCGCAAGATGTAAGACCGAATATTTGAGTATGCCATCCTTCCCCTGCCTAAAAAAGATCTTTGTTTGGTACTAGAAACAAGCAAGCTGCTGTGACTTTCAGGTACCAGCATGTATTTCAGTGGTACCAACAGCAGTGTTAAGAATAACCAAAAAGAGAGAGGAGGGAAAATTAATTCAAACCAATAAACCCATGAAATTCCCTCACTAGAATAAAATTTTTTTTCAGATATTGAAAGCCCTGGGAGAATGGCGAAGTGCAAATTAGTTTCTAAACATCTGCAGCAAGGACATACATTCAATTTCTTAATTAAGGAGGGCTATAATAACTTCTGATATCACGTTTTTTAAGTATTAGCATATAATGCTAAAATGAAGTGCAATACGAGTATTTTTTCTTCTTTGACAGAAAAGTGGGGAAACAGAGAAAGCTTTGTAAGAACTTCCTGTGAATGAGAAGTCAGTAATCATGTAGAAAATTGTCTTTAACTTAAAATTTTAAATGAGATATTTTTAGATAAAAATATTTTATATCTGCATTAATTTCAGGCAACACAAACAGCACAAAGCAATCAGAGCTATCTGAATACTACCATGACTAGTTTGTAGGAAACCACTGTGCTGTGTGAGATGGGATTATTCCTTTCTTACAAGAGGTGAAAGTGGAAGATACTTCTTTTCTGCTCAGACCAACTGCACATCAGAGAGCTCACAACAGTCAACTGAAAGCCAAATTGAGACCATGACTTCATTTTCCTAGTGATGCTATCAATTCAAACATTGTTGAAGACAAAAGACTGTTGTAAACAATGTTTTTCATAAATAAAAAAAATAATTTCATCCCATACAGCACGAAGCATAAAAGGAATAAGAAAACATTACTTCCATTTTGCAGGTAGAAGATTGAGTATTGATAGAAGCAGAAACAAGAACTGGACTCCTGTTTATTCTGTTTGTAGATTTTAACAATAGGGTTATGATTTGCATCTGCCTTGGTCTGTTTCAGCCACGAAAAGATTTTTAAAACAAAGGCCTTCACACAAAGCACCTGTGTCCTGGAGAGAAGTCCTAAAAACATTCAGCAGGGCTTTCTGATGTGACAACTCAAATCCCTCCCTCTCCTTAAATGGCTGGATGTAAAAGAGTGATAACTACATTTGTCCAGATTTAATGTTGTGCAATAATCTTGTCATTTGTACAGAAAAGGGAGTGGGGAGATAGCAGTTGTCTGCCTTCTTATTAAGCCTATTCCAAGATGAGAGAAATTGAGCATAAAATGTGCAATAAAGCAGATGGAAAGACATCCAAAGCTTTTGAGATGGAATTTTTCATTCTTTTCTGCAGTTTGTGCTTGGACTTTTATTTATTTTATATTGTGGGAAAAGGAGTCAACCATTTGGTTGTTCAAACATTTTTCATGATCCTTTCATGTGAATCCCAACAAATCAAGTAGTAAGCACTGCACAGTTGTCAAGAAGTCCTAATATTCAAGATTAAATCCACATTTTTACAACATGCTCAATTATTTTCCACTTTGTGTCTGGAAGATACGCTGATATCTCACAGGGTGTTTTTGAGGAGAGCTTTTAACAGGAACTTCTAACAGACTTAAACTCCAGAAAGACCGATAATTAAGACTTACATCAATAAAGCTGTCAGTCAGGTACAGGAAAGGAACTATTTTAAGGCACAATAAAGAGCTAAAAATGTCAATGAAGATAGCATACAGAGATATTTCAGTCTTGTTTTTCCTCCCATGGAAATCAACAGGAGTTTTATGGTGAAGATAGCAGCAGAGTAAAAGAATTAAATATCAGAATATGGGAAATATTATTTCTGTTTTCCATCAGGGATCTATAAAGTACCCAAAACTAGAATATGTATAACAGATAAGTCTAATTATAATTAAACATCATCTTTCATGGAAGGTCTTTAGTTAAAAACAAATGAAAGACAACACAGGAATAAGCTACTTAATGATACTTTTTAAAATGTATGAGAACATATTACAACATATTTTAGTCTCAAGTAGAACAAAGTTTTCAGGTAGTGATAAAAATCTACAGTTGTTCACAAAATAGGGTAAGGAAGGCCATGCTAAAAGTTTTGGAGCAACTTAAGAGAGGGCATCTTATGTCTCTTGAAATCCCCAGACATTTGCATGTCATAAACTGAATTTCACTACTCCAGAGAAGTCCTTTCTTGTTAAAGCATGTATGTGTACATATATATATGTGTGTGTGTGCACACGCAGACGTATTTCCTGTTGTTATAGCAGTTAGGGAAAATCATGCACACTGCTTTCAAAAGTTTACTATTAGTGGGTACAGAGAAAAATGTGTATTGCAAACAAGTCACTCTATTCTGCACTCTCTGCGGTATTCTGCAGTTTCTGCCAGGTATTTGGAATAGTGGTGTTTATTCCCTACAATGCAAGGAGGACAGGTTATTCAAAATGATTGAATGAAATCTCCTCAGAGGGTTTTCTCCTCATCAGAAAGCCAGCAGCTGTTGAATGGCAGTGCCCTGTTCCCCATAAATTGTAGTCTGGCAACACCCTTTCCCATTCCAAGCACCCATCCAACATCAGTGCATTCAGCGTACTCCTGCTATCGCTTATATTCAAACAGCTGAAGCACAAAAAATCCCAGACACATATGTGCAGGAAAATGCAAGTTTTATAATTACTATAAGAAGAAATCTTCCCGTAAGAGGAAATGCACTTCTTCCATTCCAGTGTTCTAGCTATTCAGAAATTTTTGTTTTCTAATAATCAGCAAACTAATCTGCCTTCAGCTGAGCTAGCACTGCCTTGGAAATCTGCAAGTGCCTGTAAAGTGCTGTGCAGCTCAGCATATTTTATAAAGTTGTTCAGAGGCCACGATAAAGTATATCTGATAACATTCTTGTATAAATCCCTCCTGCACAACATAACTCCAACACCAAAAGCTTTGATCTGACCCAGTAACATTTCATTCCTTAAAGCTTATAAATAAAAAAAAGATTCCTGATTCGCTCCTTTTTTTAGTACTCATTAAATTTTAGTTTAACATTAAAATGGTTTTCAGTAGATAGAGGACAGCAAGCTACTTTGAATAAATCACCATGCATGTACAATGCAGCCTCTCTGAACGCAGCAACTCCTGGCAAAAGCTAAACTTGCAAATTGCACAGTGTCCAGCACCATGGTGCAGGGGAAAAGAGTTTGGCCAATCACAAGCAGATTCCTCGACTTATAAAAAGTGCCATAGCAGAGCTTAGTCAGCACTTTGGTGGTGAGTTACAGCTGGGGGAAGACCCTTGGCTATAGAGTTTCTCTGTGCTGCTTCAGTGACACAGAAAGCCTATGAAGCTCTTGTGAAGGTATAACTGACTGTTGCAGAGGGAATGTGAAGGGAAGAAAAAGTGCTATTTTGAGCTTGATCAGAAAGGAATCACATCATGTAGTATCTAATAATAATTAAATGTGCTGCTGTGATCAAGAGGATGAAAAAGCCAGCAGGATGACCAGAGATCAACAAAGGGACTAGACTATTTTAAACACAGGTAAAATACCAAAGGACATTACTACCAGTAGCATTATAAGGTACTGCACTGATTTCTTCTCAATGCTGCCACCATTTATTTATTCAAAGAGTTTTTTTTTTAAACTGCCATACTTGAAAGCTGAAGCTGGGGTTGAAACCCAGATGGGGTTTTATCTGCATCACGGAAGGAAAGAAAGTGTCAGGAATGTGCCAATGATGAAGTACTTAATAGTGCTGCTCTTTAAGCCACTTAAAAACCATTTCTATCTGTCACTGATTCATTGTTTCTGCATGGTTAACAAGAATAAAAAGTGGTAATATATGCTTTTGTCTTTCAGAAGAATAATAGCTATATTTTTAAAGAAGGAATTTTTGTGTGAAAAATGCCATGTTTTAATTTTATCATATTTCATTTCCTACCATAAATGCAATGGAAAACAGACTTGAAAAAGAAAGGAAGGAAAGAAAAGTGAGATATATCCAATCTGACCAGTTACTACTTCTGTACTGGGTTTCTATTAGTCTCTGGAGCAGATTCCTGAGGAAGAGTCCTATTTGTTCAATTTTAAATACTTTTTAGAAGGAAGCACTTGAGATTATACTCTTGTTCTCCCGAAGTAGCTAAATAGACCTGTACAAACATAAAGATTTTTTTGGTATTGACTTTCATGTATATTTAAATGGTTACATTTGCAGCTCTAAAATAAAGTAAAGTAAATTCTAGAGATTGTAAATACTATTATAAATATCTCTGTGACAGATGAGCAGGGTGTCTGATAGTTTAACTCTGCCCTGATAATTTAATACTTTGTTTTCTCCTTGCAGTCTGGTTATCATCCAGTATTCTTTAATGGAAAGTGGCAGACTGTAGGAGCAAAGAGCTGGGCATCTTTAAACTGCTCATAAGCTGTTTTAAATCGCCTGAGTGATTTTGAACCCAAGACCACCAACCCACATTCTCACTAGCCCAACAGAAGCAAGTGGTGCCAATTTGAAGCAGACAGACTTTCATTCAGGGAAGAAATTAATACAGTTTAAAGTCAAAAGAGGTGGTAAGGTGGCCTCCTATATATATCACCATTTTAAAATTTCCTGTACAAGGTCTGATAACTTGATTTACTTTTCAAAAAGATCAACCTAGCCGGAAATGTGCTCAGAAAAAAAGGATTAATCTTGTTCTTTTCCATGAAAACAAACTCATCTAACCAGCATTGAATGAACCAGCTTTGAATAGTTACATCCCAGTATCAGTCTGGGCTCATAGAGGCGTTAGCCAAAGGCCAATTACAAGCTGATCTAGCTAAAGCCAGTGTATTCTGGACTTAGGACAATCTGGATTTAGGCCAAGAACTAGGATGGAAAGAGCTTTACTGGATGATGAATTATCTCCTGCTGTCAGCAGACAGTAGAAAGACATACATTCTCCTCCTCCTGGAATTACACGCCATATGATAAGATAACAAGTGCCACTTAAAGGTAGCATGAATTCTGAGAAATATGTTCTCAGTTGCTTGAGATGCTGTGCCTGCTTACTTTTTAATGTTTCTGTGAGCATAATATGGACTATATATTGCAAATTTCATCCGTTTGCATCCCATGCAATCAAAACAACTTTCTGCCCATAAAGGGTGTACCCAAATTTAGTAGCTGGCTTTAAAGAAAAGAGATTGTTTAATATTCATATTGCTGGAATGCCTAAAAACTATGCTCAGGATGGTCAGTTCTCCAGTGCCAAGTGCTTTGCAAATATAGAATAAAATATGTCTTTCAGAGAGCTAATAAAGTGAGAGCAAAACTGTGGATGGAAGATCAGGAAAATAGGGGAATAAGTGGTGACAACCAACATGGCTTTACTAAGGGGAAATTGTGATCTACAAATTTAGTGACCTTCTGTGATGGGGTTACACACTTGGTTGGTAAGTGAAGAGCAACAGATGTCATCTACCTGGATTTCTGCAAAGCATTTGATACTGTCCCACAAGACATCCTTGTCTCTAAACTGGGCAGTGGTGTATTTGACAGATGGATCACTCACTGGATAAGGAACTGGCTGGATGGTTGCATTCAAAGAGTGGTGGTCAAGAGCTCCGTGACAAGAGGACATCAGTGAAAATTTACATTCCTCAGGGGTCAGTGTTGGGACCAGCACTGTTAAGCATCTTTGTCGATGATTCTATGGTTCTAGAGGAATCCCACAGAAAAGTAGGGAATGCAAGGAAGGAATGTGGTTGAAGGTAACAAAAGCTTAGCTCTGCAACTAGATGTATACCAAAGAGGGAAGACTGCAGGCTTAAGGCCAACTTACTCATTCAGCTAATAGAAGACTCTTTTCTTTTCAGACTTATTACCAGTATCATTGAAAATTTGTTAACTAATTCAGGTTCAGGGCATCCATTCCAGGTTCTAAATATAGGGGAAAACAGCCAGAAATCACTTACAAAATGCATTTAAAAAATGAATTTTATGGAAAGGTATGACTTTTTTATGACTTTTGCATCTCAGAATTTTCTCTGTGTTGAAGAAGTGTTTGATCTGGGTAAGGGACTGGGTAAAAGTTCAACCAGCTGATTGCTCTGAAAATGTTGCCTGTGTCTTAAAACGTTGCAGCAAGAGTCACAGACAGCTATGCTTTATAAAACATCTAAACTCAAGAACAAGGCCAATTAGTTTTAGAAGTTAAGGACATGCTAACAGTGCAATAAACGTTAATCAGAATTAATGCTTGTATATGTTCTTACAGCCATAACATTAATCAAGTGTAAAGAGAACAGAAAGTGGTATATATGGCCAAATTTATGCTTGTCTGAAAAGGTTTTCCCACAGGGGCTCACATGCTTTGGGAGGGGGCTCCATCTTCAAATGTTTCAGTTGTATGTGATGTGTGATGGTGAAGGTAAAAGCTGTACACAGTGGTATGTCCAAGAGCAGGACTGTTTGGCAGGAGGTAGTGGGACAGGGAGAAAAGCTGTATAGGATTTGACAAGTAACCTTATTGCCCTAAGCTAAGGAGATTTCTGTGCACCCTCTGTAAAATTTATATCACACATTTTTCTATGGGATAAGGGAATGTTTTCTTTATACACTGAAGCACATGCAAAGTCTCACTCCTGGCTGGTACAAGCAGAATACAATCCGTCGAGGCCCATTACTTGTCTGAGAGTTGGAAGCTGTGAGTGCCCAGTGCTCAGCACATTCCAGATGTAGGTTCTCAGTGCAGTGACAGCTAGCAAGGTTACTTGTAAGGATGAGGTGGAACATGCACATAAACATCTACAGAATTGGGGTTTTGGCCCCTGTCCTGGAGCACAGGCTCTCAATTTAGTACTTGCAGTTCTTAGTATTGCCCTCTGAGAAGCTCTTTGTACCACTGTTCAAAATGCAGTCCATCAACTTGCCATTCCCTAGCTGGCTTTGCTGTTGCTTTGTTAGCTCCATTTTCTCTTATACAAGAACACATATCCCTGTATCCAGAGGCAGTGTCAGAGGAAGGGAATGAATGCCTTTTTAAGTGCTAAACCTTAAACTTTTATCACTGTTGAAACAAGTTCTCTAGACATTATTAGTTCTTATGTGGTGAAAAAATAGGTGAAATAAAGTGAAAGTAAAAAGTTAGTATTTTTTAAGTAGTTTGGGACACATACATACTTTATAAAATAAAAAGATGGTCTTCACTGCACATTTAGCCAATGGCTAATCTTCAGGCTCCTAGCTCATAAGTGGAGTTTCTTGGTGCTTAGCTAACTTGATATTAAATTTAATTTGTCTCCCCACCTAAGCAACTCATCCAAAAAGCTTAATATGTACTTTTGAGGCTCCACAATCTCATGTCTATGACTAGGGCTGCAGTACAGAACATCTCACTCCAGAGGTACTCAGCAAGTGACTGGAGCTGCTGCCTCCATGGAAGCAAGGTGCCAATTTGACCTGACATGAGGATGTTCACTCCAGGGAGCTGTCAGAAGGTGCTGAATTGGCCAGAGAGGAAGAATTGCTGATCTCTTTACTGGCAACAATAGATCCACTGCCGTGTCAAGAACTGCAAGGTTTATTCTTCCATACCCATGTGAACATCAGGGTCAGAAAAAGCCTTAATCTGGTCTTTCCAGGAGTAAGTGGATACTGAAAGAGGAGAAAATTAGTTTCGGCTTTGAAATCTTGTAAAATATCTCCATTCCTTTAGACTATAATAGTTTTCTAAACCCTCAGTGTTAAAGTACTAAATTCTACAGCACTAAAGCAATATAAAGCTCTAAATTCTATACAGACACATGAAGTCCCTCACCAAAACCCATACCTTCCTCTGAAAAAGAGTACTTTGATATCAAATTCAAAACTCCTGACCTATTTAGCTGTTTTCTAAAGAATTTATGTCCTCAGAAAAGGTAACATTATAACTCATACCAATTCTTCCAGTGGCCTTCAATTTCAGACTCTGTTCTAATCTTTTTCATTTTTATTTCATACAGCTAGTTCTCACCCCAATCTCATTCTCAGTCAAACTGTGGGTCATTCATTCCACTGCTTGTTCTGGAGCAGCAGACAGAAAATAATTATACATGATTGAGATGCAGATTATAATGCTTGAATTTGTGTATGTCAAAGCTATTATATTTTAAAAAAAAGGAGAATTTGCAATTAAAATCAGGAAAGGGTGGTACAGAGAGAAAGAGAAACAATTTAATGAATATGGTTCTCCACAGATTTATTTTTTCATTCTCACAAAGGGCATTACTCCTGACACCAGGGGACTTGCAAAAAAAAAATTTATTTTTAAAACTACCAGGGGCATGGAAAACAAAAGTGTGTCCGATTATAAAATTATCTAACAAATCATCCTGTATGATATTTCCGTAATTCCTTGTTCTACTGAAAAAAGCACGCTAAATCATTCTAATGGTCTTTGCAATGAGTGAAAATAAACAAGCAAGAGTTATTGAATAATTCATTTGAGTGATATTTGACAAACACAGAGGAAGAGCTTATGTTAAAAATGTCTTTTTGTTTATGTAGCAAAGATGTAGCCTTTTGACTGGCCTGTATTTTGAGAAATTCACATTGCTAATGTCAAAGAAGTGTTTTCCTTGTGATGGTTTTGCCATTCAGCTGATAGCATATACCCTTGCACACTGTGTTTGAAGGCAGAGGTAGTAGATCCATGCAAATAGAAGCAAGAACAATCAGGGATAATTTAGAAAAGTCGTCAGAGATTATTTATGTTATTTATTTAAAATAAGTGGGAGATGTGTATTCACCAGTGTAGTGGTTTGGTCCAAAATACTCATTACTATTTACCTTCTGTGAGATAAGAATTAGGAGAAAGCAAAGCAGGCACAAAACTTGAAAGAATATAAAGAAGTTTATTAAAAGACCTGAAAGAAGGGGGAAAAAAAAAAAATCATACCACACCTTCAGAACACTTCTCCTCCCCCCATCTTTCTCTCTTCTCCCACTGTAAAAAGACAACCCTTGAGCTGTTCAGTCTGTTTACCACTCCATAATAACCTTGTTCAATTCATTTAGGGAGAGGAGTCTCTCTTGCTCATGCTATGGAGACATCTCCACAAGAGGTTCTCTCATGGCTTCAGTATCACAACGAGACAGCCGCCTGGGATGGTTCTCTGCTCACATGTGAGTCCCCTCCCCCGACTTGCAGCTTTTCCCACAACTGTTTTTGAGTGTCCAATCTTGAGCTACTGGGGTACTATTTTAAGGTTGAGCTGTTCAAAAACAAAAGTTCTCTTCACCCATCTCTGGGAGCATCTTCATCTCTAAGAACAGAGGCCCTCCCCATTCCCTGGGAGCAACAAGGGTCCTCATCATCTTCATCTCTAAGACTATCTCTGGGAGCATCTCCAGGAACAGAGGTCTTCTTCCGAGTGGAGCAAGAGTCCTCATCGCTTCCATCTCTCCCTGTTCAAATTTCTCATCAAATTACAGCTACTTCAGCATTTGCTTATTCCAGCACAGGTGCTTTTGCTCACAAGTTGAATGCTCCACCCCCCATGCTCTCATGAAATTACAATGAGTACTCTGATATCTCATAGTCCATCACCACCATAGCTTTACAACAGAATTTCAGCTTTAAGCATCTCCTCTTTCTCCTCCCTCAGGTTTTCAGCTCTTCACAGCACTAAAAGGGTTAATCTCACCCAGGCCTTGCAGCTGGAATTTCACTTATCGCTGTTGGTCACATGATCTTTGCTGGACAGCAGAGCAGCTTCAGCTGAATCTTTGGCTGCACTGGAAAGGGGGGGCTGCACTGTCTGCACAGAGCGGGGCTGGGGGCGGGGCGCAGGTGGAACAGAGCGGCACGGCTCCAGGATGGCTGTGGCCCGGCCAGGGCCCGGCCTGATCAGGTCCCGGCCTGGACCCAGCAGGGCCTGGCCTGGGCCTGCTGGGCCCCATACGGGCCCAGCCCAGTTACCTGTCCCCAGCCAGAAGCAAGAGAGCCAGCTTCCCGGGGTTTGTCCATTCTTAAATGTGGATCACAGAGGCAGCCAAAATTTTAAGTGGCTTACAGAATTGTCAATATTCAAACTAGCCAGCTGATAGGTTCTGTTAGGTCATAGAGGAAGCTGTAAGAACCTCTTTGCAAGAAAATCACTTCCAGGACTATGTTTGCTAACCCACGACAACCAGGTACAGAAAACCGATACATTAAAAGCAACAGTTTGAGTCATTCAGAGGCTATCAGTGTTCTCTGATACTGTAAATAGCCACAAAAAGGCCTGTCATTTCCTTTGTTTGGTTAGTTTTTTGTGTTCTTTGAGGTTTGTTTTTTTTGTTTTGCTTGTTTTGTTTGTTGGTTTGATTTTTTAAAAATCAAGCAGAGGAAGTATTTTGTGACTTGGCAGAAATATTTTAGCTAATTGTATCTCATAGAGAAGGTTCTACTAACTTTCATTTAAATACAAAGATAACATTGTAAAGTATGAAAAAGAAAAAAATCAAACAAACAACCCATAACCGAACAGTAAAATAAATTAGAAGCTTGCTGCTCTGCAGGGGAAAACTGAAATGTCCTTTGTGCACTGCATTTCCACTACAATCAAATGCAAAGTCACCATTCTCAGTCTCACTGTTACAATATTCAGCAGTGACTAGATGGGAAAAATGAACTCAGCAATGTAAGAAAATGAAACTTTAACTGCATGCTATTTACTAAAAGCATATTGAAAACAGATGTAAAGATAGCTAGCAATGAGAGAGCATAGGGAACCTGCAGAATCGATCCTTGATGATACAACTGTCCAGTGCACCTCAGTTTTTCCTGTTACTTCAACTACAGATGCACATACTTTAGAAGTTATTACAGGTCATGCGAGGATGTCTTCCAAAGTGTTCATTTCCCAGGAGGGTTGCTAATAGTTAATAAAAAAAAAAAAATTAAAACTTACATGGTAATAAAAACTAAACTGGAAAATAAATATGCAGTAAATGAGAGCTATTATTCTGAACATTTATTAGCTTGTATGTGTCCTAAATCAGAATTTCTTTATTAAAATAGCTCAAGCTGGTAGCAGAACATATTTGAATTTATGTTTAGTTTTACATAGAATTTTTGGGAATTTGAACAGTAGGAGTAGATTTGAAGGAATGTAAGTGAAAGAGACTTTGTTATCTAATAAATGTGGCAACAATGGAAGAGCTACTTAGAAAGAATGTCTAATGAAAAAGGAGTGCCCATAGTATATGGGCAGAAAAAGGGCTCCTGGATCAAAATAAAAAGGTTTATTAGTTATTCAGATGCTTAATTTGCTATAACTGTTGTCTACCAGCTCCTGAAGCACCACCAGCATTTGAAAGTGACCTGAGCTGACTCATTTTATGGCCTGAAATGGAGAGATGGAATTTACTGGCATGCTGAAGTTACTTAAATGCCAACATACATGCACATTCACTCACTTTGCCTGGCCATAATTAAAAATGTTAACTCCACCCATTAAAAAAAAAAACTTAAAAAGCAAGATTGTCCTCCTTTCATGATTTTCTTAGTTTCCAGGGTGTACAGTTCCTTCACCTGACATACACAACCTTATGGTATTCTGTGTACAACCTTTCTGCCTATAAGAGGAGTTGAACGAATGGTGGCTATTTTACCACCAGCAGATAATTTTACAAGTGCATGTTTCTCCAGTGTACTGACTATGAACTTAAGCAGTTTCAATGTGTATATTATTAACCATAGCATAAAATATGAGACCACTTAGGATGCCAATTAAGGACAGAAAGATGTTCAGGGTAAAGTATTCTGAGAAGAAATCAGTTTTTAAACATCATCTGACTCTGAGTACAATGAATCCATCAACCTTTCTTAGGCTGGGATGGCTTGCTTAGTCATGAAAAATATGTTTTTCAGATGGTCTTTATGTAGTTAGAGAACACTGAAGATCTCTAATCTGAAAAAGATGAGAGCAGACATACTTCATTGCAAGGAATAAAAAATTGGCATTTCCTGGCACTCTGTAGTTATTTAAAATAGATTCTGACACAGTGTTAGCATTTGAAATAGTTGTATATTTCTAGAAATGTTGAATATCCAACAACAGCTAATTCCTTAAAATACATCTCCCTTCCTATTCCTATAGCACCACCTGTATCTCATCTGGGTTGAAAATTCCAGAATTTTTATTTTTATTTTTTCCAGATGGTAAGAAAGTTTGAAGGAGATGACTTTCACCATTTACTGATTTCAATATATATTAACATTCAAAACTCTGTAATGGGTACAAAAAAAAAAAAAAATCAAGAGCCCTTGCAATAATAATAACAACAACAACAATAACAATGATAATAATAAATTTGGCCAAATTTTATTCAGAATCCTGCTAAAGCATCGTTTCATGATGTAAATGTAATAGGGGTAGTTCCACACTGAGCTACCCTTATTCCTGGAGTGGTGTTTCCACTGGGACCATGGACAGAGAGAGCTTTGAAGAAAATTATTCTCCTCGAATGAAAAAAAGCTCTGACCTCTTCTGCATCCATGGAAAAGAAGATATTGCAGGCATAAAAATGAGGACATTTATGGAAGAGGAGACACGCCAGTAACCTCATAGGTGGGATAGCTGTGATATGTCAGCTTTAAAGTCCTTAGGTGGCAGTGGTAAAAGGAATTGCTTTCACCTTCTGGTGTGAACATTTGTATGCTGTCTGCTTTCTAGGTCTTATAGGAGTTAAGTGAATCAAAATACTTGCGGCAAATCCAAGTTAAGCGCTGTCTTGGGGTGACTGCATGATACTGCTGCCTATCGTCTGCCCTATGCCAGACATGAATCCTGTGCCTTTCTGTGTCTTTTAGCTGGGTCCGAGAGAAAGGGGGAAAAAAAACCCAAGCAGTTTTGTGCTCCAAGGACACAGATACACACTTCCCTGTGTTCCTGCTGCTGCAGAGCAGAGAAAGTACCTTCCTGCTTTTCCCAGCTCTCGATTCCTTTTCTCAGGAGGGAGAGGAGAGTTAAACTCCTTTGCTTCTATGTTAGTTGGCTAGCTGAGTCAAGAGAGTTTTTCCCTGGGACTTTGGTTTCTTCTTCTTTTATTCTGGACTGTTCAGCAACACCAGAACATCATCGGGGGACGCTACCCTGAGGCCTGTAGGGGTCCACGCCCAGCATCAGCTCCAGAGAGGAGACAGCCACACCCACAAAGGACTCTGAAATCTACCCAGGTTTGTTAGAAGCTTAACAGGACGAGGAGCCCGGGCCCCCAGCGGGGGGAGAGAGAGACAGTCCGACCAATATGGTTGATAGAGCAAACTCCGCAAAACTCCGTTTATTAGCAGTCCAAAGGCACCTATATAGTATACCAGCTTGTTAACTCCTAAGTGGCTTAAAGCTTATCAAGACACATTTCTATTTCTACATAATTGGACTTACATTGGCAAGCTTCCATAGTTTTGTTATGATTAAAAGGATTCAGTGCTTATCACTCCTGGATAGTACAGCTGGACCATCTCAAGACTCCCTCTTTTTTCTCAGCCCTGCTTGTTATCCTTCACACAGGGACTTTCCCATGGAAAGTTTTCTCACACACAAGCCTAAAGCTTCCAGGCCTATTGCTTGCACAGTTCTTTTATTGATCCCAATAATTCTATTTCCCAACACAGGTTCTCTCCGCAGCGAGAGGTTTTATTATTGAGCATTATTATTTTCCCATGCCTGTGTGCATTGTATTTGTTAAATAAATAGGTTTTTTCCTTTCACTTTCCTCTGAGGAATTTGTTCCTGAACCTGGAGGGGGAGGAATGGCTGTAACCTGTCTTCTATCAGAGGATGTTCATTTTGGACATTCCTCCAAATTTTGTCTCAAACCAGGACAAGCACTTAAGTGCTGTGGAAGCTTTAGAGATAGCCTTACACTGGTTATGTTAGTAATGAATATAAGGCTTTCAACTGAATTTCTAGACCTGACACTTAGATACAGGATTACAGCTGCCTCTGACAAGAAACTATAAAAGTAATGGGACAATGATATGTTGGATGATATTCTATATAATATTTCTTTTCCTATTTCATTTTTTTTCCTCAGCAATAATGCATTTCTTTACTGATGTTATCCTAACTACTTCATATGGAATCTGTTAGGGGTGACTTAGCCTGTAATTCTCTCACACAAGTTCAGGTTGCCAGTTCCTTTTTGCTTCAGTAGAAGCAATTGACTGATTGCAAAACATATAATTTCTGTCTAATTTGCACGTTTTTTTGGCCAGCACATAGCTACAAACAGATTTTTAAATTACATTATTTATTCATAAGTATTAACTCATAAACAGTATTTGAAATTCTTCAGTATGCTTACATATATTAGAACAGTAATATTATTAATTGTACTTCTGTTCCATGGGATATTGCAGGAGCTGACCTCTGCTATATGAGCCAATTAGGCCAGTAAGAGTGTTCCTCTGCTCTTCTGGAAAAGGTAAAATTAGAAAATATCTTGTTATAACTTTCTGAAAGAGGTGGAAAGCTGAAAAATTTGTTTGAAGTCCTCCCAGTAAATCTCTGTGGACAAGAGATTTCCACACGATTAAATTACGCATGCAGATTTTAAAATCTAATATCAGTTCCTCTCTGAAAATTTTTGTTTTTTCTGTTAGTTCTTTGCTAGGAAAAAGCCCATCACAAACGTTGAAGATGAAGCCCGGATGTTTCTGAGTTCAATAATAGTTATTGCAATTTTTAGGTTTTGAGCCATTTGAAATGGAACCTCTTCTGTGAGCACTTATAGTCTCTTATGTATCAGAGAGACAAATTCTAGATTTTAAATCTTTGTCCTGTACCACAATGTGATCAACATTTTGGAATTTCCATAGAGGTAATTTTGACTATATGGACACAGAACTGATGCGTTAGCTGTTACTTTCCACAATTAGTCAGGGGAGAAAACTGCTTGACTTGATTATGCATTTTTATAGTATTATGGATAAAAAGGGTTTTTATCAACAAGTCTTTTTAATTATTTGCAGCTAGCTGAAACAAAAGCAAACAACACAGTAACACACACAAGCTTGAAACTAATCACTACAGAATTTCCATTTTAAAGGTCAACCAATTTTCTTTACTTCATTTGCCATTTTATAAAAGGAGAAGAAATTTAATAAATTAAGAAAAAATAATGGGATTCAAGACTTAAAGTCCGTATGTCTAAAACAGTTTTGGGCACATTGGTTTGTATTTATATAAAGAATACTTCCATTCTAAAATACACTAGTTTAAAGGAGGCAGATTTAGAATTAATCTAAACCAATAAGTTATTCACAAAACAAGAGTACAAGATAGCCTAACTGGGTTTTTCCCTCTTTTATCCTTTATAACTAAGGCAGAGAAATTTTATTTCAAACATATAGACTAATTTGGTAATTTCATTTAACTTTCAGTAACCAGTTTTCTCTGAAGCGAAGAAGAATTTCTATCCAAAATTTATGTCTAGTTTTCTATCTAAATAGACAGACATGAAACACTTCTTGGTAAATTTTTTATCAAAATATCTCACAGAAGTTGAAAAACACTGATGAATCATTCCTCTTAAGAATTAGAATTCAACTAGTGTGCTATATTTATCAGAAAGGAAATTTAATTTTCTTTTTAAAGAGACATTTTTCAATTCACATTTCACCTTTTTTTCCTAGCACTCCCTCTATTTTATTATTTTGGTTGGGTGATTCAATTCTCTAGCAATGGAGATGATAGTTCTCAATGCTCTTAAGGCCAGCTCAGAGAATGTAGGTAAGCGCTCTCAAATTTCTGATTCACAGAAGTTCCATTGTTTTGTGTTCATTAACTAATGCTCAGAGCTGAAGTTAAGCACACCTTTCAGAAAAGCTCCTCATGTTGATTTTTGAACTGCTGTTTGTACAGAGCTCATCACAGGCCTTGGTTACAAGTCCCAATAAATAACTACTATCCCTTCAAATTGGCACATTAGTTTGATCTCAGTGTTATGGCAAAGAATTCGGTATCATTTATTTAAGTTTACTTTCAGATATTTGGTATTATTACTTTTTGTTTTCTAGATAGAATTATCTTTTATCTGATTTCAAATGCTTCAAGATAGATAAAAGTACTTCTTAATCCTCTGTCTGATAAATTAAATTGATTGAGATCCTTAAATCTCTACCTGTAAGGTATAGTTTCCACCTCTTTAGTGGTGCCTGGGCTCTTCTCCAACCTAGGTTAGTTTCTCAAGATCCTTCTTGAAATATGGACACCCAAACTGCGAAACATATTTCAGTAGTGTTCACATCAATACCATAACAGTTACATCCTGAAGGACAACATCACATCAAGTTTCTTATTGGAATTACAGTTAGCTATCACCATGATCATAATACCTTATTTAGAGTCATTGCTCCCTAGGGTGGAGTCTCCTGTCATTGATGATTGTCTGCATCTTTGCTTCAGATGTAAAAACCATCTGTCCCCTATTGATGCACCTAGAGGTTTACTCTACCTATGAAACAAGTTATCCATATTGCCCAAAACTTGAAATAGAGAGGTAACATTGTAAGTGGTTCAGAAAGTTCATTTTTTTCCAACTTGTTTTTGAATTGTTAGTTGCCAGCAAACTGCCTGTTGAGAAATACAAATCTTCCTCACCCTTTCCAGTTTCACAGTTCCTCAGTTTGACTGTGAACTGGTAAAATTAGACTTAAATTGAATCAGTGTGTATTGTGTAATTTGCCCTTTGTCTTAAAGTTTCTTGTCCTACTTGATGGCACTGTTCCATACATTGCTTTAAGTTCTATTATATAATTAACTATTAACACCTCTTAAATGATAGACTTTCTATTTTAAAAGGCAACCATAAATACCATGCCAAAAGTAGCAGCAATATACAATCCCTATTTTAAAACATCATATGATGCAAACACATGATTAGATTACTCACTTAAAAAAAAAAAATAATCAAAGCAATTTGTGTATTTAAAACTAAGCATGTACTTAATTACTCACCAGTTTCCCTTTTAAAATATTTCATCGTTCTGATTCTTTCTGCTTCTCTAAAAATGCCATAGAAACCTTATTCACACAGAGCTCTGGCCAGCAGCCATGAGATATGCCCAGGTTAGAGAGCCCTGCAGAAGTAGTCACATATCCTTTGAATACTCCTTTCTCAAACTGCAGATTCTCTTTCTGGACCAGTTCCTGCTGCCTCAGATGCCAGTTGGTGCTGCTGGCTCTGGTGAAAGCAGCAGCAGGAGCAGCTGCAGCAACAGGGGCAAGGCTGCCTGCCTGCCTGCCTGAGATCTGTACCTTCACTTAATTTCTCTCGTTACTGTGAGGTAGACACACATTTGTCTTGTATAGCTGAATTGTTAGCATGTGTTCTTTCCACAGAGAACTGTTTCTGAATTTTACAATAGGGAAAATAGTGAAAAGTAGAGGGAGTTAATTTAAAATAGTCTAACGAGTATGTTTTCCAGATAAAAATCTGAGAGGTTTTTCCGATGAGAATCCACATAAATGGGGTTCAAAACCATATTTCATCAAGCATCCACCTTTTGTGGAAAGTGTGCTGCCCAGTCCATTTCTTAAACTGACTTAACAAAACTAGCAGCTGCTTTAAGTCAGTATTACCCCTGGAACGGGTTAGGTGAGTTCTAGCAGTAGTTTCCATGGGCTTTCTTTGGGAACTGCAGATAATCCCACTACCAGTGGTCCTTCGAACACAGTGAAGTTTCCCTTGCTATTTTCAGTTTTGTATATAATCAGTCTCCATATACTTTGGATCCCTAATACTTAAGGTTAGGAATTTTTTAGGCAGGATTTTGGTTCTGGCCTTTACAATTTTAAGCTAGACTCTGAAAACTTCATAATTCTTACAGTTTCAAACATTTTTGTCCATTCATGTCTGACCAATTTGCATGATCTAAGGATCATTTAAAGGATTTCTTCAAAAATTTCCCACTATTTTTCAAAAGGAAACTGAAATACAGGGTCCCATTTGGGATTTTTTCTGAGGGGAAAAAAAACCCTGGGACATCAGTACTGATAATCCCATGGATGTGGATAGGAACTGCACAGGTTCTCCAGCTGCTATCGGAAAATAGTCTTACGTTTTTTGTACCTGACCAGAGACAATTACAAATTCCTTTAGATTACATGAGTAGAGAGAGCATTTTCTTCTCTTTAGTATGCCAATACTGTCAAGTATTACTGAAATATTAAACCCTGCAGCTGAATCAAATTCCACACAAGTGCCTTATCCAAATTGCTATGGCTGTTATCTTAAAGTGCATTGTCTGAATACTCTAAGTGGCAAACTTTGTTTATTGGGCAATAATTCCTTTTCTGGCTTGAACACTTTTCTAATGGAAGAATTTACTATAATAGGAGTTTTTGCTCAAGAGTGAAATTTAAGACATTATCGAATTTTCTGAAGCAAAATATCTACAGAAGAGTTGAGTGCTATCTTTTCATTAGAGATGAAAGATGTACCTAGCAATGTGCATTCTTTCTATTTTCCAGCAAAGGAAATGTGCTTACATTCATCTGCAGTTTTCTTCATATTATCCTAGGCACTTCTGATAAATGTCAGGGTCAGGACAAAAATGAGAGTTCACGCGTAGAATAGCTTTGAAGCTTGGAATGGCCATCCCTTAATCACTGCAGTAATCCAGTCCTCTCCATATTCCTAGTAATACTTGTCATTTACAAGCCACAACATTCTTTCTTCTTCTTAAATGTGGTATTGGAGAGTTCTGGCTAAGATTAGATACCCTGAATGACAAAACAAATTAGTGGAGACTCTCAGTGTATGAAGTTTAGTCATGTTGTATTTGTGTGGGAAACTAATCTTAGTACCAGTACCTGAGAATTGAAAACCCTTGAGTTACAGGTACCTTCAAAGTAAAGTGGTGTTTTAATTGTTAAAAAACATAGGCCAAGCAAATATGGAAAATGGAAACCTGTCAACACATTTGTCTTGGTAGGTATATTTTAGAAAGGGTAGCATGATATATTAAAAAGCCACAGTACTAAGATTAATCAGATAATTTTAAAAGGGGATAACTTTGTTAGATTTTAAATTGTTGATATGATACAGACATTAAAAACAATTAGACATATTAAATATGTAATATTTTGGTCAGCTCTGTAATACCTTTTAAAATACATTTGGGGGTTGGAACTAGATGACATTTAAGGCTCCTTTCAAGCCAATTTATTCTATGATTCCGTGTTTGGGTTTTGTGGGTTTTTGTGTATTGGTTGATTTTTTTTATATTGAGTACAACAAAAATGTCCTCTCCACATAATCCAAGTAACAGCACTAAAAAAGAGCAAGAATATCTTCCCTTTACAGTAAGTCCTGTAGTCATCAACATTTCTGGTGACTCATGCAGTGTATTTTCTAAACAGGAAAAGAGCTGGGAAGCAAGGATAGAGAAAGAAATGGTACCACTTAAAGCTCTATTTCTTCCATTAATTTTCATGCAGAATTTTTGTTGTTCACTGCACTCAGGCAAAACATTTCCCTCCCAATATCCAACACCATTTCTCTTTCATCCCAGTTTAGGAAAGCCCTGGCTAGGTGGTGGTAAATATTTGTAAACTGGAAGGTATGTAAGAAATCATGGTGTAACACATCAAATGCCAAAATCCTCAAGCCATGTGGTTCATCTAGATAAGGGCAGCTTGTGACAAAGTTTTGTGAAAAGATGAGAGCACAGTACTTCCTGTCACTTAATTCCAAGAACTTCAGAAGCAAATCCCAAGTTAGCAGATGTTGAAAACCCCAGAAAAGAATAGGCAATGATCACTTAAATGAGCAACAAATGAGAGATGATCATGACAGAATGGTGATTTGTGCATTTTTTAATGTAGAATGGAAGGAATTCAAGTCCTGTGAAAGAAAGGTGCAAAAGCTAAGGGCATGCAAAGTGAGTTTAGAGGTATTTGATTGAACAATTGCCATTGATATCTTGGAATTTAGGGCCATGTGTCAATAGGTGGAAATATGAGTAGTTTTAGAAAAGGATACATAGATTAAATTATACAATCTAGGTTGATGGAAAGAGTGCAGGAGGCAACAAGAGAAGAAGCAGAGGTAGAAATGAAGAAGATTCACAGCCAACAGGAGATTGTGCTAAAAGGATTAACAAATAAATTAAAGGCTTGGAAATGAGTATTCTCTCAGCAATACCTTTTCTAATTAAACTATCCTTGTAAGAGGATGCTTTGCAACAGTCAGTGAAGCCCTCTGGGTTAAGACCTCCATTATGAAAGAGTTTTACACTTTGACCCAACAAACTACATCACTTATGTACTTTACATGCCCTTCTTTTAAAGTTGATGGATAACTGGATAACCTAAAACATAAAATTTTTTTAAGTCAAGATGGGTTTTGTGGCATTTAGCTGAATGCAAGGAGTAGGTGCAGATTGATGGAGTAGAAATACAAGCCCATCTGATCAAGTCTCTCTTGTATCCTTGAAAGCCTAAAAATGCAACAACAGGAGGTGAGTGGAGAGTGCAGAGAGAAATGGTCTTGACCCATATAAAATACTGACCTACTGATTAACAGTAAAAATTATTTTAGTTGAAAATAAAAGAAAAAAAAATCAATTTATATTTTGTTAAATGCATGTGGATAAGTGACAATAGCATCTACAAAATGCTGAAGCAATTAAAATCTAAGAGTAACATTTCATAAAGAACGTCCTTATTAGGAAAGGCAAGGGCAAAGAAGACCTTCGATTCAACATGGAAAGAAAGGTGTTAACATGCTTAATTAGTTAATTTCAGCAGATTTCATTCTGAGTCATTCTAATTAAGATGGTGAAAGATGAGTCTTTTGAAAAAATTGAATTGCTACTGAGTCAGGGGAGGTTTAGGTTGGATATCAGGAAACAGTTTTTCACCCAGAGGGTATCAGGCACTGGAACAGGTTCCCCAGGGAAGTGGTCACAGCACTAACCCTGACAGAGTTCAAGAAGCCTTTGCACAGTTATCTCAGGCACATGGTGTGACTCTTGGGCTGTCCTGTGGAGATTCAGGAGTGGACTCTGATCCTGATGGGTCCCTTCCAACTCAGCTTATTGTATGATTCTACTTGACAAAAAATTTCTTTTAAAAATATGCATAAAGAAATAGTTTGATTTTAGTTCGCCATGAATGATCACAGTAAAATGACTCTGCTCAACAATGTTAAAAAGTCATACTCCAAAGTAAGGCTTAAAGAAGTCTCTAATTTTATAGTGCAAACCTGCACTGAAAATATTAGAGAACTACAGAATGGAAAATTCTGCCAAACCAAATTTGCCAAACCAAAAAAGCTTGATTAACATAATAAAGCTAATGTGCACCATGAAGAATTAGAAAATTTCTGATATTAGATTTTGATGGAAGAATTACTGCAGTATGCCATAAAACCTAGACAAGGGTACAAAATATCATTTTGTAGTTTTCCAGACATAAAAGTACTTTCACTGAGGCTCATGTTTATTTTGAGGCATTTTTAACCAGCACTTATTTTAGTAAAAATTATTACAAATGCCTTATTTCTAGACATGGAGAAATACTACTTAATAGAGAGTTACCATTTCTCTGATTTGGCTAAACATTACATTTGGCTTTTTACCTGTGCTTTTCTTTTAAATTAGTTTTGTTTCATCATTCTTGCCATCTTATTGAGGTTAGAAACTCTGCAGAGTAACCTCACTGCTGTCCTACTTACTTTTTGAACAAGAGTGATTTAATTTTATTTCCCGGTGTCTTAAATTCTCCTTTGGGGAAGGGTGGGGGTGGGGGTGGGGGGGCGTTTACTTTAGTCTTAGACAGTGAAATAATGTATAATAATGTATTTGATCTTTTAAAGAAGTCAATCCTGGGACATATCCTACCTCTCTGTGTTGAATGACCCAAATCCCTCATAATACTCTGTTTTCATCAGAGTTTGTTAAACTTTCTATTAAAAGAAACTTGGGTCTTCAACACACTTGATCATGTTAATGTGAGAAACTTAAACAGATGGAAAACAAGTTTAATGCACCTGAAATATAGTTCAATCATCTTTATTAGGCATTATGAATTAAATGTGGCAAATTTATTCAACTCCTGTAGATAAGGAAAAACACAATTCTTTGTTGGCTTCTGTATCTGGAGAGGCTTTTCTACTAAAGACTACATATATTTGTGTGAGCTATTAAATGGCAGAGAAACTCTTCATATTCAGCTAAGCTTTTTCTAGAGACAGCAGCTTTGTGTTGCCGCCCAATAAATTTCACACTTTGCTGTTCCCTGCTTCTACTCTTTAACAGTAATCCTAAAGATGAATGCAATACGAGTTGAAAGTGAATTGGAGTATGCTAATAGCTCATAACTATTTTTCACCAAAGAGAAGCTTTCTTCCAGAAATCCTTAGGAGTAAAATATATCCCTAAAAGAATCATTGTTAGAAAAGACTCTCCTTGCCAATTTGCGTAGAGGGAATAATGTATGGAAAAGGGATATTGAACACAAAGTCTTTACAGAAGTCTGTTCAAACCACCAAAGATTGTTGAAGCTTTACCTGTACTTCAGAAGTGTAATTTCTTTTTAAAAAATTAAATAAAAAAAAATCAGTGAGTGGGTGAGGGTGTAGCTTTATCACATACAAGTGATGGTACAAGTGATGGTACATCTTTCAAGCAAGATGTGATTGTCATTAAAAACATACTCTGGTGTTATTCATCATGGGGACAATTTCCCTGTGTTTAAAACTTTACAACCACATTCCAAAAAGGTATGAGAGAAGGTTGTCTTACCTAAAGTGTGAGCTTGACTCATCATGGATGGCAGAAATAAGTGTAATGAAAGCAATTTAGGTGTCTGCTAAGGTGTTAGACTATAAATTTAATTATGATAGGTGCTAATCCACAGGGATAACAAAGGCATCTCTTTTATTGATTTTTCTTTCAAGTAGCAGGTTGTCAGCTGGTGATTACTGTGGAAACTTTGCAGGGTATTAATCACAAATAAGCTGCTAGTTTGGCTCTTAGACTGCTACAAGTCTTCTGTGCTATCTCTCCTTATTTGTATGGGTAGATGAACCCACATTCTGTTCCAACCTCAAAGTAGCCATGGACTCAGAAGAATGAAGAAAGCTCTGAGAGGCCTCTTTGCACAGGTGGGAATTCTCCAAACATGGCAGGCAGTTGTGAGCTACTTGGTGTGGTCTGGAGATGCAGCCTGATGTAGGAATACTGCTTTGTTTCACTCCACAGCTCCAAAGTACCCAGGGATTTACTTGTAGAGAAATTACTTGGGGTCCATAATTACTTGTATTGTTTTCATGAAATAATATCTGTTCTTGCAACAGTACAAATACTTCATTTTCAAAGGCTATGTGATGTTTTTGGTTATGATTTTCTAAGAAATATTTTTCTTAGTATCAAAATTTTGAAAACAGATTAAATACATGGCTAAAGTGTATTTCTGTGACCTTGAAAACTCACTTTGAAGCAAATAATTAAAACCACCATTTAAAATTTCATATTTGGGAGCTTACATTTTCATTTTTGAATACCTTAATGGGGTCAGCACATGTTACAGAACTGGGCTTCTGGAAGGGCACAGTGCAAGCACTTTTGGTCTGCTGGGATTCTTGGCATACAAATGCTAGTAAATTTACTCTGGTTCACAGAAAACCAGAAAAGAAGGTTCCAGTCATCCTTGGCTGGAAAGACATTCTGTTTTATCCTGGTGGATGATATTTCAACCTTAATTATCTTTGCCACTTCTGGGGGAGGGGAAAAAGGTCATAAATCCTTAGGAAACTATCTGCACCAATTCATCAGCATACGTGACTGTTCCCACTGTCGTCTCACATGAAAGCTCTTTCTGCCAAGATTTCTCAACCACTATAGTATACACAGTAAAAGTAAAAGAAGAAATAATACCCTACTAAAACATCCTGTTGTCCACACAGTTTCTTTTTTCCCCTGGAAAGCGGATGAAAGAGACCATGAGACACGTGTGACATCTTACTGTGCAACTTAATGCTCTACTGGCCACTGGGATGCTGTGGTGATAAGGGTGGCAAAAGAGCCTATATAGAAGAGATTATCCAGGGATTTGAGAGAAAGGAAGCCAAGTGGCAATCAAACTGGCTGAAGAAAATAGAGGGAGCACAG
The DNA here is from genome assembly GCF_041296385.1 of Aphelocoma coerulescens. Classification (NCBI taxonomy): domain Eukaryota; kingdom Metazoa; phylum Chordata; class Aves; order Passeriformes; family Corvidae; genus Aphelocoma; species Aphelocoma coerulescens. The sequence goes on along the minus strand of NC_091015.1, from coordinate 116,835,011 downwards.
AGAGGATTGTACAAGAAGCACCTGCCTGCTCTGAGTATATATTTATCTCCCCTTAACTATTTTCCATGAGTCAGACAGCACCAGTAGCTTCAAATTCAAGCACCATCAGAAACCTTGGGTATCAGCTTGGCCTGGTGATCCAATAGCAGTAGTTATCTGTCATTGTTCAAGGGCACCTGGAAGCTGCTTTTATATCACTGAAACATTTTATGCTGTAGTAGAAAAGCAAAATTGTATCTACTACTTGAAATTGCTGGGTGAGATTTTTTATGACTACCTCTGAGTTCTTTCCCCCTCTCCCACCACCTCCTTAACTTCCTTTTCTCTTTTACTTTTTTCTTTTCTATTTTTTGACCCCCAAAAATCGGGAATCTTGATTGCACTGTGTAGGACATTGTCTTCAATGATACATAAACACTAAAAAAAAAAAAAGAGATTTGTTGCCAGCTGACTGTGCAGAACTTTGTTTTAATATGATAAAGTCAAATAAATGCCCTATGGCTTCTATTTCATTACATGAGAAACTTAGTACTGAATGCTGCACCTTAAGAACACTAAATTAGGATTTTCCTGTTTATAGCCTGAAAATTTTCTCTGGGAATTGTCTGGTAGATGAAAGTAAAAAACTAATAATAAAAATAAATAAATGAAATGCATGATTTTGTTTCTTAAAAAGAAAGAGTAATTTGTAGTACAACAATATATTAACAGGTGAACCTTGGTCTAAAATCTGATTAGTTTTACATCAGCTTTTAAGTTATGGTTTGTTCATATTTTTCTACAATTTTTCATCCAGTAATCTCTATTTGATTTATAGGAGACTAATTTTAATCCAGATACAAATGGACCCCATTTTGGCTATTTATACTGAGCATACCTAAAAAACAAATGTACTTTTTGCCATCTTATGTTGCAGGCTGCAACATGGGACTGCTTTTGTCAAAAGCAGTATGAGAACCAAGACATTCTATGTCTACTGTACCTTTCATTTCAAATAGATATCTAGAAACACATAAAAATTTATGCAAGACAAACATTTTTGATTAATGATTTAGCACAGAAGTCTATTCAATCAAAACCTAAAAAAAAAAATAATAGAAATATTCCATGGAGATGATAGATTTGGATGTCAGCAGACAATTCCAACCTCTCATCAGTGAAGGTGCCATAACGAACACTGCAACATCTCTACCTTCTAGAGGTGACATGAGTGGACGAGAAGATATCAAAGCATAATAAAATCAGTAACTACAGATATGAGGCTGCCAGAATCTCAGCTAACAACTGCCTCCCTAAAAAAAAGCCCATAAACTGAAAATATGGATGCCCCATCCCTGGCAGTGTTCAAGGCCAGGCTGGATGGGGCTCTGAACAGACTGTTTTAATGGACGTTGTCCCTGTCCATGGCAGGAGGGGTTGGATCTAGATGATCTTCAAGGTCCCTTCCAAGACAACCCATTCTGTGTTTCTATAAAATGCTAACTCAGATGACAAACGTTCTCCTCACCTTAGAAAAACAAAAGGAATACTCAAAGTCTTATTTTAAAATAAAAAAAGGAAATATAGGGCCTTCATAAAGATGGAAGGGCCTTTGGGAGGTTATTTAGTTTATCCTCAACCCCTGAGAAAGTATTAAGCACCTTGAATTCCCTTCATTACCTTCTCTCACAAACCTGCTGTGATGAGACTCAGCAGGCTTACTGCACAGTCTCTTTCACTGCTTCACTTAACAAGTGAAGTTTTCCTCCCATTTAGCATGGATCTTTCTTGCTGCAGCTTAAAACTATTACATCTGGACTCTACTCATTTTGGACATGAATAATAGATTATTCCCTTTTCTTTTTCATGTTGAAAGCTTGTTGTTACATTCCCATCAGATTCTTCTGTTTACTAAAACAGCTAAAAAAACCCAGAACAGCTTTTCTCATAAATAAAGACTTCTATATCTCTAGTCAAAGGATTTTTGTTTTTCTTAGTGCACTTTAATTGGTCTACATCTTCCTGAGGTGGCTCTTGAAAAATCAAATGGGATTAGGTCTCACCAGTAAGAAATGTTACTAAAGAATTTTTCCACCGTTCTGCCTAACATATTTCTGTACAGCGATCTTCTGTGTACCTGCATGGCATTAAAGGATTCATTTGGCTTGTGACCCACAGCAATTCCCAGAGGCGTTCCTCAGAGCGACTACCTACCCAGTTGTTTCACCTCTCTTCTTGTGAACCTGAATACTTCTACGTCTTTCACTGAGTTTTTACTTTAATGTCAAATGTTTTTGTTCAAACCATATATCATTATATATATATATAACCAAACAAAATTGTTGGTAAATGTAATGTTTTTCATTTCTTTCCCTACATCACTAGTAAAAACCACTGAACATGAAAGACCTCACCTGTGAAATGTATCTGCTGAATTCAACTAGATGCTCCCTTCCAGTTTGACAGGGAACCTTCTGGAATTTATTCTTCAGATACTGTTATCCAATCAGTCTTTCATTGTAAATCATATTTCTTCACCTTCATAGGATCCTAGAATGGTTTTGTTGAGTCTTAAAGATCATCCAGTTCCAAGCCCCCTGCCATGGACAGGGACACCTTCCACTAAACCAGATTACTTGAAGCCCCATCCATCCTGGCCTTGAAAACTTCCAGGCATGGGGGCATCCCCAGGTTCTCTGGGCAACTTCTTCCAGTGTGTCTCCACCCTCACAGTAAAGAATTTCTTCTTAATATCTAATCTAATCCTACCCTCTTTCATCTTGAAGCCATTCCCCCTTGTCCTGTCAGTACAAGCCCTGGTAAAAAGTTCCTCTCCAGCTCACCTGTAGACTCCCTTTAGGTACTGGAAGGTGCTCTAAGGTCTCCCCAGAGCCTTCTCCTCTCCAGGCTGAACAACACCAGCTCTCTCAGCCTGTCTTCATAGGAGAGGTGCTCCAGCCCTCTGATCATCTTTGTGGTCTCCCCTGGACTGACTCCAATAGATCCATGTCCTTCTTACGTTGGGGGCCCCAAATCTGAATGAAGCACTCCGGGTGGGGTCTCACAAGAGTGAAGTAGAGGGGGAGAATCACCTCCCTTGACCTGCTGGTCATGCTGCTTTTGAGAATATCATAGCAGACATTGTTAAGAGCCTTACTAGAGCTAAGGTAGAGAACAGAACATAGGGGCAGAAAGGAAAGAAGGAATTCAGATTGGTTTGATCTGACTTGATGATATGAATCAAGTTGGCTGCTATTGATCTTTTCCTTATCTTGTAGATGTCTACAAATATTTGATACTACTATACATTTGAGTTGTTTTTTCATGGGTTTGAAGTTTAGATGTCTGACCTACAATTTAATATTCTCTACTAAAATAAAATAAATTAAAATAAAATAATAGCAAAGTTTTTTCAGTATATATGTATGTAGTTAATAATCTATATCATGCCTACTTTACACCTTAATAGTTCTGGAAGTGGTCTGGGGTCTTCTAGGATAAAATTCATCAGGCCCAACTCATGTGACAACAACATTCTTGTCATATTAACCTTTGCAACATATTTTTTCTCTACTCTAGACTGAGTTCTTCCCACCATCGTTTTTGTGATAATCATAGCTTGGAAGTGGCTCTTGTCAGGAGAATACAGTTTTAAAATCTGGCATAGCACCTTTATGCATCACATTTGTGAGATGGGTTTGTAGTTGTTGCAAGATTTACCTTCAAAATGATCCTGCCTGGGTGTGCAATATAGTCACAGCATAGGCACACAGACCCTCACATCTATTTTTTTCCTGATGCAGCTACTGAGAGTGAACACAGGTCAGTCAGGCTGTAGTGCAAGTAAATCAGGCCTGCCAGAAACCCTATCTACCTCCTCTGACTACTAATTAGGTTGAAGGCTCTGCTGCTCCATTTCCTCTGCTAATTATTATGCTTGTTAGTAAAACTAAACTTTTAGTAGGTATGCATGCCAATGCTACCATAATTCAGCTGATTATATCTGTATCTATATCTATATCTATCTATATCTATATCTATATCTATATCTATCATCTATATCTATCTATATCTGTATCTATCCTGAACCTCAGTCATGTGTCCCTTAATAAAATACCAGCAGCAGTGAGGGAAGAATCAATGGAGTTTAGCTGCTTTCCGTTTACGGTATTTTGTTGGAAACAGATAGTTATTTCCTGTAATTCCTTGTTTATGCATTACTATGTGATAAATTACTTAGTGGCAATGTTTTATGCTTTAATCGAAAAGACTGAATTCATGTTGTCCCTTGCATTAATTATCTATCAGACTTGTTCTATATCTCGGTTTAGTTATTTAGTCACTATATTTTAATTTACTGATTGCATAAAAATATAAATTCTCAGGACATAAATTTAATCCTCTTTAATAGGTATGTAGACCAGCAGGATATATAATCATATATGTACTGCCAATGCATATATTATAATTTTAATGTATAACTCAAATGCATAAAAACCGAGACATATGAAAACAAGCAAATTAAATATGGTACAATATCTAAATAACTATAATCCCTCACCAAAAATTAATTAAATAAAAAATTAAGTATACAAGATATTAGCACCATTTATTATTTTCCTTTATTATTCTCTAAAAGTTCATTTTGTGAAGAAAATTTTATTTCTTAAAACCATAAAAAAAATTTGTTTGGAAGCCAGTGATAAAGCTTTCAACACTGAAACATTTTGGACGGCCTTTGTAGTCCACTGGCTAAGTCTCAGACACGACCCAACATACAGAAGGAACATAAAATGCAGTGAAATGCTGAAGCCAAGGAGAAGGTGGGCGGGACAGGGATGAAAGAACTGGAAACATATTACAGGTTCAATTTTGTATAATTTTAAACTACTTCTGGAGCATTCAATTAGAATAAAGTTTTCAGAAGCCATTAGTGTACCCCAGCAACAGACAGAGGTCATCCTGAGAAGCCACAGGAAGCAAAACCTTCCCTATTTTTTCTTCCGTGTTAGGTGTGACCAGGACTTTTACAGTCAGATCAGGAAAAGGAAAGGGAAAGGAAAAGGAGATATTTGAAGTATTAGTGTTCTATGAAACTCTCTACTAAGGTAGTTTAAAGCTGGAACAAAATATTTTCTTTCTCCAGTCCTACACCCTCCAAATTATTCATTTCCCCCCTGAAGAGAACTCAGAACTGAGTGAACTTAGAAAATGCTCATGGAGTTATTAACCTGATTTCTTCATTTTGTATCCATGGCAAAGCAATCTTCCTGATTGCCAAGAGACTTTTTTCGTTCAGTTGAATTGGGAGAGGGGTCAGAGAAGAGGAGAAGAAAAAGATGTTTCAGGAAAAATGAAAACCATGCAATGAAGAAATAATAATGCAGGTCAAGTTAAAGTTTAGTGTTTGTTGGAAGACGAGAATTTGGTTTTGTCTCAAGGTTACTCAACCTTTTTTCTTAACTCCCACTCTTTATCATTTAGTTACTTCAAAAAGTAAAGGCCATTTCAACATGAGAAGATGAACTATTTCTTTTAAAAAATGTCAAAAGTATTTTGAGTGTTCAGCTATTAGAACATTTTAACATCTTTGAAAACTCTTTCACTTTTTTTGGCAGAAAGTATTTGCCCACACAGTCTCTTTAGAACTGCATGTAATTGTGAATTTACTATTTGCTAAGGAAAAAAAAAGCAAAAAGCCAAAGCTATCTGTTATCGAAAAGCACAAGATTGCCTGGGTAATAATTATTTGTTGCATTTGTCTGGCTTTAGGCTTTACATCTAGAGATTACTGGAGAAATATTTTTAAACAAAATTCCTTGACATATATGGAAATCTCTGTAGATCCTGAACATTTAAACAGTTCACATCATTCACTCTCTCTAGGGAAAAAAAACCCAACAAACCACCAAGTTTGTGTTCCCATTAAACAATGTGCAAGAAAATACAGTATACTTCAGTTAGAGACATCTTCCCCAAATGTTCAGAGATTAGTCCGTTTTTTTTTGTTTGTTTTAATTCCTTTATTAGGACACCATCAAAACACTTCAGGGGTCTTTATATTTTTTTTTTAATATAAAAATAGACACAGAAAACACTTCATATTAGAACAGTTCAGACGACAGGTCACACATGTGGGAGACAGCCCTGTATTTTCTCAGTATCCTCTCAAATCCTTTTTCTCAGTAACCTGAGAAAAAAAGGCATCAACAGTCATGTCTGCCCCTGGATTCTCACATACCCCAAGGTGAGCACTCGCATTAGTAGACTAAAGCAAATCAGTTTGGGTGACACACAGGATGAGGGTCTGAATTATAGATTATATTACGGAATCGTAGAATCATATAATGGTTTGGGTTGGATGGCATGTTAAAGATCATCTAGATCCAACTCCCTCTCCATGGATAGAGATGCCATCCACTAAAAGAGGTTGCTCAGGGCTCTATCCAGCCTGGCCTTGAACATTTGTTAGTAGTACTTGGGTGAAGGAAAATACAGGTTTAGGATGTGAAGTAACCCAGTCTGCTAAAACATGAATTCAGTACAAGCCCAGGGGGAAGACTCCCACCTGCTTCAATCTGAAACCTCTTTGTCTCAAGTGACTGTGTGATGTAGCTATGCCAAAATTAAGCTAAATCACAGTTTGCAGTAATTTTCTCAGTAGGTCTTAAAGCAGGTTAATTTTTAATTAAGCCTTAAATTAATTACTTCTCTTCTAAAATTAATTAGTTCTTGCTCCGTGTTCTTTTTTCCTTATATGCAAAAGCTGTACTTGCATACACTCTCTGCGGTAGTGACAGGCTGTTTGGGGCTATCCCAACATGAAATTCCACATCTGGTTATAACACAATGTGTAAACCCTGTCAAATGGGGCAGTGTTACCTTATTCATGTAAAGAAAAGTTAGTCTGCCAGCTTTCTAATGAGATGGGAAATTTATGAGAGAAGAAAAAGTTTTCCTTCAAAAAGAGTTTTTTTCCAAACAAGTCCAGTTTGCCTCTTTGCTTACTGTATCCTGCTCTTCTAATAAGGACATAACTTCTTTGCCTGTCATGTCTGGAGATACCTGCTGGGAAGGCTTGTTTACTTTTTAATCCTCTTTGTCAATGCTTGTACTAAGACCAAATGTTTGTACAAACAACTCTTCATTGTGCTAATGAGGGACAGGATTTTGTTGGAGCTGATTTTTCCTTTAAACTCTTAGAAAGTTTTACAAAGGCTTTTGTTACAAATGAAGTCCTCAGGAACAAAAGCGTGTACCTGTTGCTGTAGTCCTGGGGAATGTAACATTTCTGTAAAAAGTGCTCCCTCCGTGTCCTAAGGGTCCATTGCTGATGACCTATGTCTCGGTTTTTGAGACAAAATTTCAGGAGGAAACACTCTGGAGTGAGTGTTCCTCCCCTTTTTCTCCGTCAAAGAGACAAATGGGTCACAAGGAGTAAAATGGGGAAAAGAAACCAAACTGTTTATTAACACACAAACAAAACAGGATAGAACAGGATGAAAAACCCCAAAAACCTCAAAATACAACAAATTCCCCAAGAGGGAACAGACACGTGGGCTCGGACCAGCTGGGGCCACCCTGCAGGCTCCCCGGACTGGCGAGGAGGGAAGGGAGGCAGGGAGGCAGTCAGGCAAGGGGCAGGAAAGGGAAAAAAGAACAAGAAAAAAAAATAAACCAACAGAACCTTTTTCCAGCTATCCAGAACACAAAAGAAACCCAAAAGGCAGCACAGTGCTCCTGGCGCACTCCCTCCCGAGCCCCGCCGAGCCCCAGAGCCCCAGAGTCCCCGAGCCATTGGGCCCTGGTCGTTCAACTGCCCCACACTCGGGTCCATCCTAAAGGCACAGCGTCCTTGGGCATTGAGTGGACGGTTAAGGAATAAAGCGGCTTCACAACATCACCCCAGGACAACCTGACATGTGAAAAGAATGACCTCAGTGAGAACCAAACCCCCGAGTTAGACTGTGCCACAACACTCACTTTTTCCAAGACAGGCAGCAGCAAAACACAGTGTATACAGTTAAGATATCCTCACTTCACCTCCCTCAAATGCATCCATTCCTGCAGAGGCAGAGTAGTGATAATCAGTGCTCAAAGCACTGAAGAATAATGATTAGAAATAGGACAGGCCACAGCAGGGGAAAATTTTTTGATTTCACTGCATTCCTATCACAGATTTTTAAAGGCATCTAAACAAGAATGCATCAGCTTTTTCAGTCAGGTTTAATTTTATCCTCTAGCTTTTCCATCTAGAAAAGGGGAAAAGCTGCTGCTGTGGATAGTTCAATTAAAATACATATACATCCAGGATAAAACTGTTCTGAAAAATAGACAACTCAGGACACTAATGAACTAACTACAAGTTCAAATACAAACATGAAGATTATGAAAAGCATCAAAGACACTATTTGGGAAAAATTTTAGTTATAGTTCTGCCACATGTGCCTTGGAAAAGTTTGATTGAAATACCAAACCACCAAGCGTTGTTCATAGATGCCAACTGAGAGAAAGGAAGAAAATGGTCTGGTGATGCACTGACTGGTTCCCAGGATACTGCTTTCAGCACTAGTATTCCCCATTCCTGAAGGATGTGAAGCAGCAGAAAGTGGTCTAGCAGCTGGGAGCACACAAAATGAGTCATCCATAGGCTGGAAATAGACCTTTGTATGCAAGGTTTAAAGGGATCTTAAGGCACTTGGGCATGTTAATCTCATTTAGCACATTTCTCTGAAATACCTTTTCTTTTGAAACTTTCAGATACACTAACTGGTGAACTGAGTGCATCTTTGGTTTGATTCACTACTGCAATTCCAGCATTCAGGTTGTCCCTACAGGCGGCACAAGGAGCTGGAAAAAAGATAAACTCACAGCATCCTATGTTTATAAAATTCCTGAAATTCAACAGAACACTTCACCACTGCAGCAGTAACTATTTCCCTCCATTCCTAGTTGGTCTGATTACACCTGCATAAACCCTTCTTCAGTTCTGGGATCAAAATTTTTTTCACCTGCCCAGGCTGCCAGTCTGCAATCACTATCACAGTGTCATCAATAGGGTACAATACCCCAGCATGGGCAAACAAGGAGATGATAAGACATAAGGTTTTATAAGGTTAAACACCTACCATGGGATTCTACGTAAGTAATTATCTGTAATCAAAATGTGATCACTCAGTTCAGGTATACAGGCAGATAGGGAGCCCTGCTCTGAGGTCAGACTACCAAGGAAAAAATGTGGGAGTCTGCTGGACACTGTACAGAATCAAAGGTAAGTAGTTGGCAAAACCCAAAGTGGTCTAAAACCGCTAAGACAATAGTGAATAGTGGGATAAAATACCTGAATGAAAGCAAGTAAGAGAAATTCCCTTTTGGCGAATAACATTGAAATACTGTGATGGGAGTCCTGGCTTAGCAGGGGTTTGCACCAAGCCAGAATTAACAAATAGGGCATAAAATCAGCAAACCCAGGGCTAGTGGGGAAAAGAGTAAAGTTAGCTGGGGCTGATTATGTTTGAGAAGGGAAAAGTGAATATTAGGTAAAACATGCAATCAGTGCTGTTCTGGGTCCCTCTGAGCATCTCTGCTCGGCTCAGTAAGGTGTGGGTCAGGCAACCTCCCATTCCAGCTGCACCCAGTGTCTGACTGGCTTCTGTAGCCCAGGGGACTGCGGTGCTGTCCTACCTGTGAATGCAGTGGCACTGTCAAAGGGGGAGCGGAGCCACTGGACCTGCCCTAGCACAGATATGATTTCATGCTGGTGCCACAGGCTTGGCTTCCTCTTCTACTTCTCTCCACTAAGGAAAATCAGCAGATTAGCTGCAGTTCGATTGAGAGCACTTGCCCATCAATCTGATTCACTTTTCTCTTAACTCTCACCACAGACTCCTAACAGTGCACAGAGGGCAATAATTTAATCCTTGCTGATCGGAACTGAGAATGAAGAGATCACATAGATGCAAAATACTTGGAACAACAGGAGCAGGACCAGAGTTAGAGAGCCAAACAGAATATGGCACCTCTGCAGTTAGGACACTGCATTCTCACTTCACTGATGCTGTGTTTTATGACTATAGGCTAGGCACCCTTGCAAACTTCCTAGACTCTTGTGAGATTTTCCGTGAATTTGAACAGAAGTTTAATGATGGTATCTTGGCAGAGCAGACCTTTATGCAGTATATGGTGATGCTAGTGGTGAATTAATCTTTATAGTAAGAGCAGTATAATTTTCCGTCCTGATTTTAACACAGCAAGTCATTCTGATTATTACATTCTCATTGATAATGATTATTATATACTACATGATATTCAACCTCCAGAAAAATATAGACTCGTAAAAAAGAAACAAAGCAGTAGTGTTTTATTGATCAAACCTGATTTACTTTCACCATTTTTACTCAGTATTTCTCTGCATCAAAATAAGGAATACTTCTTACTGGATTTTATCAAAAATTGGTATAGCATATATCTGATTTAATAATTCTCAGCTGCTTAAGTAGTAACATCTAGGGACCTTTATTTGAATTATTTCACTTGAAATTGAGTGGTTATTGCCAAAGTTGTAAATTGAATCAATTTAAATTTAAAAAAAATTGTATAAATTTTTGTAGGCAAAATCTTCAACTTTCTGACAGTCAGTCCCACTTAGGATGGAGAGCAACGGAATTCATCTACAAGCAGTCCTTCTGGAACAACTACACAGGACTACAAAATCCCCTTTATGAGAAATGTCATAACCCAGCACGTTCTAAGACTATGCTATTACAGCATCTCTATCAAATCATTTTGGAAAGGTTAAAAAAAAAAAAAAAAGAAAGAAAGAAAGAAAAAACAAGACAGAAAATCACACTACCTTCCAAAGCATGAGATGGTATGGATGAATGAACAACAGTGACACAAATGACATAAAACTGGATTTAAAGAGTTGACTTTTCAGTTTAGTTCTTGTATCACTCTTTTTTCCAAAAGCAATAATTGTATTGGTTATACAGAGGAAAGGTTTTGACTCTGACATAGTATATGCTTTTTTTGGCTAATAATCCTTAGAGACTTTTCCATCCTTTCACTCTGTAATGAAGTACAACAAAAGAAGAAAAGTATTGTTTCAGCATTTATATAGGTAAATATAATTAGTCACATAGGGGAGAAGGAGAAAAAAATTCCTGAAAGATATTACTGGAGACAAGAAGTATTTGGTGGAAGTAACACCTGTAGCATAAGATTTACTCTGATTCTTGGATGTTTACTTCTAGAGGCAAAAACTTCATCATGATCTGGAAGGATCATTATCCTCATTTGTGTGGTGAACACAACTTGATTTAGTTTGCATTTTTATTTTGACTTAATTTCAGGATTTTATAATGATTTCAGATGCAGATGTTCAAGAATAAATGTTGATATTTCATTAACTACCTTGAAGTTGTAAATTTACAAAATTAATATGCATCATTGAAGATTAGTACAAATTTACTCGCTCTGGACCATAACTCAAACTGATGAACATGGATGGTGTTTCCCATATATACAAGGTGATTTGGACACAGTCATACGCTCCCATGGGATGCCTCAGTGTGGGAAAAATGAAAGAAATAAAATGCCATCATATTTTCTTACTGGAAGCTTTCTTCCCATTCATTCTAGTAAGGAAAAAGAATTTGGGACCAAATTGCTATGTTTGTATCTCATCACTGGGTTCCCATTCTCTGAAATCTTTCTGCAGGTAGAGGAGAGGAGAGGAATTGGAGAAAAGGTTTCTCCTCTTAAAGACTTTGCTGAAATAGAAAGTTTCAGACTAAATATTTCAGCTAAACCCACAAATGTTTTGGGAAAACTTAAAGTATTAGAAAAATAGGGTGCCCTTAATTAGTAATGAAATATATCTGCCTCCCTTTCTTCTTTAATTTGGGAAAAAAAACAAAACAGTAAGAGCAATGAGTAAATGAAATACTGCACCCAGACATAATTCCTTTAAAATCATACTGGTCTGATGCAATGTTAAAATCAAGGTGCAAGAATCTAACTATGGTCCCAGAAATAACCTCAGAGTAATGGCACATGTTACCAGCAGCACAGGAGTAAGAGAAAATACAGTAGATCCATGCAATTTTATTTTTCTTTTGCTTTTTTGCAAAGACAATTCCACTCTGATGTTTTACTCTGCTTGAAAATTCCTGCAATGTGAATCGATGGGTACATCCATGTGCAAGGAGTTTTGCTGAATTCTTTGACTCATTCAGTGGAAAATAAGTAAAAATTACTCTTCTACTTTAGTAGCAGGCTAGCACACATCTTCGAGACATGTACATCTCTTGCAGGTACAAGGCAGAAGGCAAAGAGACCTATGATATCTATAGCTCATACTATTGGCACACAGTATTCCTGAAAAAAAACTGAAAGATGTTTTTTCTGAATTTGCAGAGATTAATTTCCATCTTTGATTTTTTTTTACTACTCAATCAGCATACTAACTGATTTCACTCATTTTTATAAATAGCATTTATCTTCTTATTGCCATTCAAATATAATTTACTCCAGGCAGAGAGATTACAGACCTTGATTTTATCTGAAAAATCTTTGAATCATAGTGAGTAAAATGACTCACTTCCATCATCATTGTTCAGTAAAATGATCCTGGGATATCAAAATTATCTGTTCAGTCTAGTCCACCCTGTTCTATTTATTTCCCTTATGCTTGACTTCTGATGAGCAATGATTTAAGGCAATTTCCAGTTTTCCCTCATTGTTTTTCAGACCAATCTTTCACTATTATATTTCCCAGCTTCCAGACCAGAAGAGCAGCCATTTTCACCGCCACTGTCAAAGGCACAATTTGCTTCACATATCCTTTGCATTCTGATTGGTCCTCAGGAGATCTTGCTCTGACAGACAAGGAAAAATCTTGTCTGGTTGACTTAATAGAATGCAAAAACTAGGAAGCTATGTGGTGCATATGACACAGAATCAAATTTAGGCTTAGTTCTGGACTCTGCAGTAGAAGAAAGACATGAAAATATTGAAGTGACACAAAGGGCTGTGAAGGTGAGTAAGAGATGGAAGTATCTGACATATGAGGAGAGACTGAGAGAGATAAGTCTGTTCAGCCTGGAGCAGAGAATGCTTGGGACAATCTTATCAATTCTTATCTGGTATTGATACCAGAGTGGGGGGCTACAGAAGATAGACCAAGACTCTTCTCAGTGGTGCCCACTGATAGGACAAGAGTCAATGGGCACAAATTGAAATACAGGAAGTTTTGTTTAAAGACAAGAAATAAAAAAACCTCACATTTTATTGTAAGGATTGTCGAGCACAAGAACAAGTTGTCTAGGCAGGCTGTGGAGTCTCTGTCTCTGGAGATATTCAAAACAGAAATGGACATGGCCCTGAGCAATGTGCTCTGGGTAACCTTGCTTTGAGCAGGGGGCTTGGACTAGATGGCCTTTGGAGGTCTTTCAGGCTCAACTATTGTCATATTCTGGCAGGAGCTAACATTACTTGCACCTGATAAACTGTCCCTTGGATGTATCCTGTACAGCATCCTAGGGGAATGCTAAATGGGTCTCTGTTCCCTGAGTCAACATTGCTTTCACTTTAATAAGAAAATGGAGTTATATTTGACGTGCTTCCTGTATCCTTTTTTTGGCAACTGTGTTTATGCTAAAATATCATGCCCAAATAGCCAAGGTAAGGGTCTCTACTCCTCCACCTGCAAAAGGAGGAAATATTTGTTTCTTTCTCTACTATGCTAGCAAGCAAATAAAAGCAAAGAAAATAGAAGAGTTCAGGTAATTGCATGCCTGAGTGTGCAACCTTCAACTTTGAGGTAAATAAAGCCTATTAGCACTAAAACACATGATGGAATTTTGTATGAAGGAGATCAGTTTAGTGTAATTTTTACCAGTTTCAACAAAACCAGTAATTAATCTTTCAAGTGGAAGAAAAAGAGATTGTGCTGATTTCTCACACATCAAGCTACAAATAATGTTTTTTCTTCTGGGAAGAAGAATAATGGAAGAGGTATCACATGTATAGGAAGAACAGAAGAAGCTTCCCATGCAAGCATGAAGACACTATGCTGAAAACTGATTAAAAAGTGGTCTTTCTACAACCTCTATAATTTTACTATTTTTTCCTCAACCCACTCCAAAAATACCACTGACTCAAAGCCTTACATTTTAGTAACAATGGCAGAAGGAAAAAAAAAAGGTGAAGCTTACTAAAATTCTGTCTTCCCATGTAAGGGGGCTCACATTATCTTCTTTGAAACCCTGATGAGCAGAACAGCATCCAACTGAGCAGAAACTGGGGCAAGAGCAGAGGCTTGCACAGATAAAAAACTGTACCACTAGATCAGATCTTGGAAGACAGTTCCATTTTCTCTCATGAGATTTCAGACCTAAAACCTCCTTTTAGCCTTCCTCACCCAAAAGCAGAGGCCCAGAAATGTCAGATGCACACTCTCCAAGCTAGGTAATGGCGTTGACAAGGCAAAGGAGCCCTGGAGAAGTAGAAGCAGTTCATTTTCATCTCCACAAAGTGCTTTGACTGTAATTTAGATAAATCCACCCTCTATCCCATTTCCTAGAGATGGAGAAAAGAAAAATCTGACCATGTAGGGGTGAAAGATAATACAGAAATGTTGAGCAAGGGATCTGCATTTCAAACCTGCTGGCTAGTCCCAAAGACACTATGCCCTCTTACATCTTCAAACTGTTCCTTGTGTTTCTGTACCTGGTATCTTCAAAGCAGCTGTTTTCCTTCCAAAGACGAAGGTATTAATCAGTAAACAAGAGTATTTCTTTTGCCTTCCTAAAATCTATCCAAAAATTACTTCCAGTATCCATGCTGTTACCCTATGATAAATGCAAATTTATGTGTCAGTCTTCCCTTCATAATGAATAAGTTTCATTACATATAGGAGGCAGAACATGAATAAACAGTAATCCTAGAACATCTGATTTATTACAAATTCATACCCTTCATTAACATAGAATATTTTTTACCCGCAGTCTTCTCCTAGGCAACCTACCTGTTTTTCTAATGAAGGAAGGTGGGAGAACGGTGTCCCTGTTTTGTGTTAAAATGTACTGTGTTTTATCATCCTGCTGTGGCATGGATGTGGCACACAAAGAATGATCCAGTTTGTCAAAGTGCAGCTGGGGCAGCATATACTTCTTGCCTTTTGCCACAAAATATCCAAAGAAGTCATAATGATGATGCAGAGAATGTGGAGTTTGGTTTACATCAAAGGAATTCATGAAAGTTAATGCATATCAAAAATAAAAAGGCATCTGAGTCACTGCACAAAAGCTATTTTTGAACTTATATAATCAAATATACTTACGTATGATATAGAGAGACTGTGCCAGCTATCGCATGCATATCACTCTACTGTAATTAATCTTTGCAAGCACTTTCAGTCATTTTAGATCTACACTTACTTCTGCCTCACACAGTTGTGGCGTTATCTCAGTTTTTACCATCTGTCACAGACATCAGAAAAAAAATTACTGAAACCAAAGATCATAAAAACAGTTTTTAAAGCATTCTGGTTTTCATACTTTAAAATTTCTGTAGGCCTGCACATATAATTAAGACAAAAAACACCATGTTACTGAATGAGAATGGAACAGTATCAGCAAAGAAGCTCTGGCTTTCACGAGGCCTGTGCTTAATATACTTACTTAGGTCTTGCATCTTTCACATCGTGGTTCACATCTTACATTTCAAGTTCCTCTCTGTTTTTAAATAAAAGATCCAATGGAAATAGCAGGGGAGGAAGAAATCTTTTGGCAGATCAGCAGTTGCCAGGGTGTCTTTTTATGCTCCGGCAGTCGTTAGGAGTCTTACCCAAGAGCTAGGCCGTTAATGAGAAGTCTAATGACTTCCATTCCTTTTCTTAAAGCATTCAGCGTGCCACCAGTATTTATGAGGAAGCCTGCTGTAGCTAGAGGGACATTATGTGCTTCACTGTATTTCAAGCTGAGAGATGTTGAAAATGGAGCATTAGTTTATCTGTTTTGGGGGTTTTTTGGGTTGCCTTTTTTTAAAGTCTCCCTTTCCTTCTGTCCTTTGTAAATAAATGTGCCACATTCCTCACAGCCTGAAGCTAAAGAAATATCTTCAGGCTTGTTGCCAGATCTATTTTCCTCCAAATATCTACCAAATCACCAGAAGCTCTTATTAACTGAGTGAACTGAACCTTCAGACAACAACTGTTCCAGTCCCTCCTGGGGATTTGCTATCTGCATATAGTAAATAATTCAAAGTTCTAAGTTCTGTACTCTTATTCATTTAGTTTGCTTTATTTTTTCAAAGCTATCAATGGACTTAGCAAACAAAATGGTGGTTTCTAATACTGAACAATTCTAGCAATTAAGGAAAAAAATCCACCTGGGTAGATCTGTTTTCAGTTTTCTTCTCACAACATACTTTCTTTTCAAATTTCCCAAAGGGAAATTTGTCTTCCTTACCTTCCTGAGACCGTGGCTACTTGTTAAGACTCCAGTTTTGCAAAACCATGCTGCCTTACTGAAAATCTCAGAATCACAGAATGGGTCAGGTTGGAAGGGACCACAGTGGGTCATCTGGTCCAACCACCCCGCTCAAGCAGGGCCACCCCAGAGCACACAGCACAGGATTGTGTCCAGACGGTTTTTGAATATGTCCAGTGAGGAACACTCCACAGCCTCTCTGGACAGTCTGTTCCAGTACTCAGTCACCTGCACAGTACAGAAGTTCTTCCTCATATCCAGGGGGAACTGCCTGTGCATCGGTTTCTTCCCATTGCCTCTTGCCCTGTTGCTTGGTACCACCAAGAAGACCCTGGTTCCATGCATGCAAGCATAACCTTATATATTGGTAAGACTTTTACCTTTATTCTTTAGTATCTGTTTATCCTCTGGCATCTTATATTATATGCCAAGTATTTTATTTAATACAAGTGAACCTGTCAGGATATAAATTTAAACCCTCTCTTGGTATTTGCCAAGTTACCCATCTACCTAAAGGATTAAATATAGGAAGAAGAGAATCCTGGAAGTGCAGTGACAGTCAATAAGATCAAAACTCTTTGAAGTGTAGAAATACCATTGGAATACTAATTCAGCTCTTAAAAAGCTTAAGTTGTTCCCCTGACACATTTATTTTGCTATAATTTCTCATGGATGCAGAAAGGAGATTCCCTCTTCTCCAACCTTCCACATAGCTTTGAGTGCACTACTGATACCCTTGTTCTCCAATCCATCACCAGTTGCCTTAAAGATGAAATAAGTTATGTTTCTCAGCAAGTTCCATGATCTCTTCTTGTAGTGGTTATGCAAGCATGATAAATACACAAATTCTCTTCCCATTTTTGAAACTGCAGAAACTTTTTGCCTTGTGTGCAGAGAAAGCTCCTTTCAATTCAGAATTTTTTTTTCTCCAAGGAATGGAAAAAGTGTTCTTCTCCCCTGTCATGCCATCTCCATTTCATCAGTGTTTTCCTGTTGTGCTCTGTTTTGGCCTCACAGACTAAGTGAATTGTACATCAGTGTTCTGAGATAGGTTTCTGACTTTATAAATAATTTTGGCTATGTGTTATCTGATGATTATAGGGAGATTAAGCATTCTCATCACTTCTTTTCACCCTTCTTGCCACTGTAGACCCCCATTCAGATGATCTCGTGTGAGCATGCAGTGACATTTTGAGAAGGAATCAAGAAAAAATGGCAGAACTTTTACTGTACACTCTAGAATTTTATTGGAGGTGCAAAAGTATTTCAAAGCAGAACTTTTGCTTCTAGTAAAAGCCACCTGAAAAATACTGAAAGCCCACTATAATCTCACTTTTTTCAGTGTATCTTTATGGCATTTCATTGTGATTAAGTATCATGGGGTGGTAAATGAGTCATAGAACAGCACAGAATGATGTGTTAACATCCTCAGTTCTGTATTTTTTTTCTCTTGCGTGACTGGAATTGTCCTGCTATTCCGTATCCACTGGTACATTTGTGACATACGCCTTCAGTTATAATGCAGTTATGTGTTCTTTGGATGATAACAAAAAATGGAGTTGGATTTTATACCTTTATTACATCAGTGATCTCCAACTTTTTCGAGCAGTTCTAAAACTATCTTTTCTTAAATGACTCATAAAATTCCCCATGCAATGTGTACTCCCCGTAGCCAGGCTAACAAGACTTAGCTACTGCTCAGGAGTCTTCTAGAGCAATATTTGTCATACCTCCTCCTTGGTGTGCTCAGGCAGTAACAGCACACAAAAGCAGATTGTATCATTAATCTCAGATCTGATAGAAATAACAGAAGGTTAGAAGAACTGATTAAAATAAAAAGAAATATTATCACAACCAAAGATAAGTGTTGACCTAAACTTCTCTGAAAGCTAATGCACTAGCAGCTATAATTCAACCCACTAATGTCCACTGTCTGAACATGCTATCATCAATCAGGAAGCTCTCCCAGGACTTCAAGATAAAACCAAATGGAAGGAGTTTTTGTGCGGAGCTGTTGCGCTAAGTGAGGAACAATCTCAAATGCCTGTGAGGTGAGGAGTGATACATAACAAATAGAGGCAGATTTACAAAGGATTTAGGGCTAAGCTCTGCTGGACTGGGGCCGCCTGAGACACTACATCTTAGGGAAATAATGGATGCCATTAAAAATGGCTATTTATTGCACTGTGCTATTTTTGACTTACATGATTCGCAGTATTCCCTTAAGAAATCTCTTAAATACCATGGAAAATACATCAGTAATCAATGGGAATTATAATGCCTAATGTGGGAGGTATATTGTAAAGTTCAGTTTAAAGCACAGGTCAGAGAAATCAGACAAGGGAAAACCTTAATTGCATACCATCAATGAATCTATATGACTCTCTAATTACAATGTAGACTGTTATGAATCCAAGTGTTACTTCATGAAAGAGATTTATTACTCACAAAAAGCTTTTTAATCCCCTGTGTCCCAAGGAAGGGACATCACAATGCAAAAGGCTATTTTTCTAGTCAAAAGTGCTGTGAATCTGCGTCTTGTAGCTGGAAGTTGTGAAAAATTGCAGTAATCAGAAAAAACCCCAACGACCTTCATTATAGCTAATATTTCATTTTAAGTCATGTGGGCCATAAAGTGGAATTTTTCTCTGGTGTGATTTTTGTCACAGAACCTCTTTTGTTTTGCATGATTATTTTTAATGCTTAGCTGTAAGGAATGTCAGTTTGTTACTAATATGGATGTGTATATATTTACACAACTCTAATCAATAGATAAGAAAGTGGTTTTCCCAAACCAGCAAAATGAGGCCCATAAGGAAAGCCCAAGGGAGTGAGCACTGAGCACGTGGGGGGAGCAGGCTGCCTTGTCATACTCTGACCTCCAGAGCTTTCCAAAGGAAGACTGATTTTCTTTAATTGGCATAAGCAAGTACACATATTTTAGCAAGTACATATACTCACTAAATAGTACAGACACAAAAAAGTACTTGAATGGAGGCATGCATGTAAATAAACAGCAGTCACATCTATTGCCCACAGGTGAATCCTCATAAATCAAGCCCACTAGGAAAAAACAGACAAAAGCTCCACTAAGTTTTCCATTAGCAGACACACACTCAGTCCCCTATGAGGATTCTTTTTCGTAGCTTGTAGAAAGGCAGCGAGTGAGGAGAAATGTCCTGGCTCAGAGCTAGTTCGTCAGTAAGCAGCAAATGTGTTAGAAAGCCATTCCAGTCCGTCAGTAGGCAGCAAATGTTCTTAAAAGCCACTGCTGCCCAAAATGATCTTTTAGAAAATAGAGCCATCAAGAACCCCATTGTATTAGAGAAAAGCAGTGGAAAGGCATTAGAGATGAGATTACATTTCTGCTGGAACTGAGAAGTAGGCGAGTGAGCAAAGTGGTCCAGGTGACAGTTTACCACCTTTTCATAATACCTTCACTTGTCGTATCTGAGACCCTCACAGCACAAGACTCAGGCACATTTCCCATTGGCCCACCTCAGCATTTTCCACATTCATCTGTCTTACCCTTGGGCCTCATGGTGAAATACTGCAGATGTTCTGATATGTGAATCCTCACAGGTGCATAAAACCCTTCTAGCTGCTAAGTATAGCATACAGACATTGACCCCAACTTTCTCCCATGGTTTTGCCAACAGGCACAGAGTCTTGTGCACAGCCTTTGTGTTAGGGAAAGCATTTGTGGGGTACATCCAGCTGGTCAGTTCTTGTACAAGAGCTGTTTTTGACACTGTGATATTCATAAAATGGTATTCTCTGTTTTCAAATTTAACACTTTTTACATCAAACAGAATACATCTCCAAGGGAGAAGTATCTGCATCTTAGAACGTGAGTAGTATCTCCATTTAATTTACTGGAACAATCATTTTCAGATTTAGATTTAGAGAAATGAAGCAAAGACTCATCTTTGCATAATTAAACTAATCAGGGCAAGTTTCACTGGGAGAGAAGATTGTTAATGAAGCATTTTACCTGGTTTGTGAGAAAAGGAAATTCTTAATAGTCTCCTCATCCCCACTTCTTCAGTATTCTTTCCTCTAATTTGATTTCACAGTATTTACATAACAGATATAATGGGATTATTTCCTAACTACCCTATAAAAGTACTTTACATACTCCTCCACCACAAAAAATACTTTCCAACCATTTAAAGATATTTAAACAATTCTCAAGTAATGTAAAAATTTGTTTGTCTGATGAGCATTCTTAGAGTTACTTGCAGAACTACATATACAACTATAGCTACCATGCCCATAACTCTTCTTTTTTTCCCAGTGCCCCTTGAATAGAAGTTCATTGCTTGCAAAAAGAAAAAAAATCTTACTGTTCACAAACCCCAACATATTACATGTGTTCTGAAATGCATCTAAAATCTCATATCACCTTCTGTTTCCTGTGATGTATAATGTTGAAGCTAAAGTCACCTGATTGTTCTCTCATTTCCTGCAATGAAGGGCAACTACATTGAAGTCTCCCAAAGGAAATAACACGAGGGTAATAAACTCCACCTCCAGCACAAGTTAACCCTCGGCTTGTGTTGGGGATGACTGGCAGGTTCAGGGCTCTGCAGCCCTGGGCAGCACTGGTCTCCCACGGCAGGGCTTGGCATTGCTCTCCTCTGATCTGGGGCACTGGCTTACAGGCTGCGTGCAGCGTTTGAAGGACAGGACATAGGCAAAAGCCACAGATCGCTGGTCCTGTCAGCTGCTTGGGGTCTTTTATAATAAAATAAAATAAGAAAGTACATTTAATTCTCGGCTTCAGCTTGTCTGTGCCTTCTCCCAGCCCTGGCTAGAAGTGGAGCACAGGCTCCCCGTGCATAAACACCTCTCCAATTGCCTTGGCTAGGATTACCATCCACCCACAAGTTCTTCCTAAAGAGAACAATAAGAATATATCAAATGGAGAGGAATACCTTTAGTGGTAAAAAGGAAAAACAAAAGGAATGCTAATTTCTCATCAAAACTAGCAAGTTCAAACTGAGCAGATGCAGAAAATCTATATCCACAGAAGCTCCCCCTCATGACTGAATTCTACCAGACATCACCTCTCACAATAAAGTTACAAATAATGACAAAAATTATCTTTAAAAGAAACAATGTCAACTCACAGGACATAACACAGTTTCATATGTTACTGAATCAGGCAATTATTTCATGAGATATCCAGAACACCCTGCTCTTCTGTCGGTGTCTCATAGTAATTACTCCTTCTGATAATTGTTCCTTGCTGATTAATCCAAGATAACTTAATATCACTGATGTAATCCTTTTCATTGATTTATAACTTCTAGAGTTTTTTATCTAAGAATAAATCAATAAGAGTTGAAAAATGTTTGTATAAATATATGTGATTGTAATGCAGCAAATCACTGTTTTTACCATGCTACCTTCTGATTAAGAAAACTAAGTATAATATGCACTAATATATATATCCTTAGGTAACAGTATGGAGAGATATTAAATAAATTAAAATTAATAACTCCTTTCTATTAAAGCTTATTCATATTGATGATACTTTAGATTTATGATGTTGTACACTTTCCAAAAGACTTAAGATATCCTAACATTTAATATTAGTTATTATTGATTTAAATTAGCATTTATTTACTTCTTTTCTTAAGCTTCAGGATATCCTCACTCTAAAGATATCCTCTGAATATATAAATATTCCTCTTTTAAAAGGGAAGATTCTTTTATAAAATTTGACCCATATGGTTTGAGATTTGAAGAAAATACAACAGTATTTTGAGTTTTAAGGATGTATTCCTGGCAGTCAGCTTAACACCAAAGTAAGACAGGAAAGCTGTCCACTTAACGATGCAAATACTATTAGAGAGAAGATCAATATCAAACCCAGGGTGCTACTGAAACTGCATTCTTATTTTCTTCTTACAGTTTTATATTTTGCTCTATGATTTCAAGACTTATCTTTGCTCAGTATATATGTATTGCTGAGCATTTACAGAAAAAGAAAATTGTCAAGTGTTTCCAGCATTATGGAAATTTCTATCCTACAAGTTTCATCCAGCTGTGTTTTCTCTTGGACTAGTCATGACAATAAAGAGCACAGCAAAAAATGAGTGCCATTATTCATTGCAGATACTGATTTTTTTTGAGAACTTTTAGTTTTTGATAGTAATTCGTAGCCATTATTGTGTATTTTTCTCCAGCAATAGTGTCTGCAGCCATGATCTGAACAACACACCTAATTCCTGAGTAACTTCAGATACACAGATGAGTAGAAAATCTCTTATGAAGATATTTAATGTGTCGAAATGTAAAACTGTTTCAGTAATAAAATAATCTTTTGAATACTTTTTGCGTGGAGAAGAACTAAAATTATAGCATGAGAGAAGATTTCAAGGTAACTGAACCCAAAGGTTTGACAGTGCTCTTTGCATCTTTGACAAGGCTCAGAACAGCAGAACACACTGGTAGTGCTGGAAGCTCACATTTTTCCCCCCTTGCCCTTTCATCTTTTCAAAATTGTTCATGTCTATAATGCAGTAAAAGGAAAAGAAAAAAAAAGGCAACATTTTTCTTCTTGTAAGACACAGGTTGATTGCTATCTCTTTTTGAGAAGTAGTATTTGCAGAAATGAGGTCACTGTCTGAAATCACTCCCCCATCTGCTCTGTTTAGCCTGTGAGTCATATGGAGTAAGAAAAAAGATTATCTGAGCCAGAGTTAACGTGGAACTGAAAACAATAGAATAGCACTGCAACAAAAGAGATTACTACCCCACAGTTTGCTCTGTTCCTCTCTATTTGCTTACTAGCTTGGATGCATTAATTAAGAAAATCAATTGAAAACAAGGCAGTGAGAAAAAATAGAGTGCCTAATTGTGATTAAAGCAAACAAAGAAGTGATCACAGAAGAACCACGGCAGTCAGGATGCAAAGTGAGTATTTTCAACAAGAAGTGCTACAAATTTGATCAAGGATGAGATAATACCATTATGTCTTGTAAGTGCAACAGACTGGTATGCCTTCTGGTCCGTAGAAGTAAATCCCAAGGAAGTCTCAGGCTCTATGTACATGGTGAGTGGGGGCACAGACACAAAAGAAAAAGAGTAACATAACAAGTTATAGGAGGTATCAGTATACTAGTGACACCTTGCACTCAAATCTTTTTCTCCTGCAAAGTTTGAGAAAAAGGAAGTTTATTTCTGCAGTTTTCTTCCCTATTAACATTCTATACAGATTTGACAAAGTTCTCAGAGAATAGATGTCTTCCAAAATAGACAGTAATGAGATTCATTGAAGTCAACATTTATTTTCCTTTCAAATTTCTGGGTTCATCTACAGAAGTAGGTCAAAATATTCCACAACTAGTTCATGACCTAAAAATGCCACTTCAGATGTTTTGAAACTATCTACAAAACTGGGTTTTAAAAATACATAATAATGTATGAATGAAATGAAAAGTGAATAGTAAAGTAGAAGTAGACCAAGGCTTAGATGCATCTTTTGACCAAAGAGCTACAGATTTTGTTTCTTGAAAAATAAAGTATTTAATGTTACACGTTTGTTGTACGACATAGACAGAGTTAACATGAAAAAAGCCCAACCTGAGATGTGCTTTTCTGCGTGATTCTGTGGGTGGGTTGCATAGTGTTTATGTCTGTCTTAGGGAAGAGAGGAGAAACAGCTGCTCACACACTTTCTGCAGCGAAGAACTGGGAGCTGGCATCACCTTCACCTCTACCCGAGCAGATCCACCTGCACCCCCTGGGGCTGAAATCAGGCCAAGCTCAGCACAAGAGCTCTTTCACAAGAGGAAGCTGCTGCCCTGCTGCTGATGCTACCTGTGCTCAGAGCCCCAGCCCAAACCCCAGCCCACAGCTCTGACAATCAAATCTCACTGGAGAAGGGTTGGGTCAAAATCTGGCACTTCCCCATTTGCAGGAGTGCCTGAATGTTGACCCTCTGCCTCCATAAAACTCAAGTTTCAATGTGTGTTCTTCTGCCCACACTTACAATATCTTCATCTTGGCAGCTGAACCCGAAGGCAAGTGTTTGCATAGGCTTAATCAGCTGCCTTTTGCTTTCAGTCTCAAATTTATTGAAATATTTCTTTGGTGCACTTTTTCAGGGATGTTACTGAAAGTGGGGAAGCCATCAATGGCACAGGAGAAGATATTGCTATAAACCCCACAAAATTTCAAAGTTCATCAAGGAGCAGCTTAAGCAGGAGGATTGTTCATTCAGTTCTTTGAAAGGGAAAGAGAGGGAGAAACTAATGCAATGATTGAACAAGATAAAATATGCAACGTTCATCAAAAGATAAAAATTTTGATGAAAAATAGAATTAATTTTAATGGTAAACTATTCAATATACTGAATATAACAAAGGTTGGGTTTTGTAACTTGATTAATCTTGTAGGAAGGACAGAAAATGAATAATTTAGTACATTTAACAAATTATTATTTATTAAAGCATTTAATAAATGTTTAAAGAACAGTTGGCAATGCCCATTATTAGTAAACAAATCTATAATCTCACTACTAGTAAAATAAGAGTAAACATCAAGCCCTTATTGATGCTCAAATCCATAAAAATAAAAATGCCAATTCAGATAAATTTTTGACATTTGTTTTTGATGGTTTTTTAATTCAAATGAGTGTTTCAAAGCCAGCTCTCACTGAGGGCTGCATACTCCAGTCCCTTGCTCTTCTGACAAGAAATTAAATGTGAAACAACCAATATGGAAACTAATAGCTGAACTCATGAATTCTAAGTCCTAATGATGCAAATTCTGCTTATATTTCTAGGATGTGAATTTGCATTTTGAGCTGGTATGAAACTTGTTCTTATCTAAATAAAAATTTCTCCCAAGTACTAAAAAGAAGTTAAAAGGATTTTTATTACTCCCTTAAACCCTAAACCAGCAAATTCTTCTCTTTTTTGCTCAACTTTGCTAGCTGGGAATATTTCATTATTGCCAGTTGAATAGCTAAAATACAGACAATTTTTAAGCAGCAAGAGCCAATGCATTTGCAGTAAAATTCATTCAGTGACTACATTGAACTGCTGAATATTAAAATCTGTAAAATCTTTCACTTTGCCTTAACTGCAATGACAATGTCCCTGCAGGTAAAATGAGGTCAGTTCACTTCTTTCTCTCTCACTTCACCCCAGGCCTGTTCTCATAACGCATATCAAAACACCCTAAACTAATAAGGCTGACTGAACAACCACATTCTCCTAACACTTCAAAAGCAGAGCCGTAACCGCTGACGCAGCCAGCTGGAGTGTCAGCCCCCATGGGCTTGCACCTATGGTTACAAAGTGCTGGAGAAAACATGGAACTAGAAACTCCCAGCCAGGACAGTCTTTGTATGTTTGTGATCCTATAGCTCTGTTTGCAGTCCCAAATGCTAATAACACTCCCCCCCTGCAAAATTCTGCTGGCTCATCCCCACCCCCATAAATGCTCCAACCCTTACAGCATTAGTGACCCTGAGTTTGAGAACTGCTGCCTAGGTATTTCCCTCCCCTATGCTATATTTGTATCCAGTCAATGAATCCGAAATCCCACACTAATTACCATCTAAGCTGTTATAAAGAATCTACACGTGTTACTGCATGAAAGAGGATTACTGTCCTTTAAACTTAGTAAGGCTTGGTAATCCCGTGTACTGCAGGACTGGACACCATAAGCGATGCAGGTTTAGGGACAGCACTTTGGGCAGAGTTCCCTTAGCAGAGTGCTTCAGCTGTCACCACTGCTGTCTGAGAGGTCTGCTCATGATTGCACTGCCACTTGGTGAGGAGCAGGTGAAAAAAACCAGTGCAAATATATGCTGAGTGTATCATTATTCTATTATGTGTTTTACCAATTCTTTTAACAGTTCTGTAGTGTCCTTTCAAGATGGTGATGGCAGATTTCCTTGATGGTATTTATGGCCCTTCAAAATTCCTCTGAAATACATCTTAGAGTTAATGGTTTGTGTTTACAACAACTGTGGGGGAAAAAAGTAAGCAGAGCTCCTACCCTAAGAGGTCAGATAGTCATCTTAAGCCTATGCTTATCTCCCAATCTGAGTATTTTAGACATCTGAAATTCCTGCTGATGAACAAGTTAGTAGTTGATGACAGCATGAGAAATACAGCAAGCATTCCATTGCATTAAAATGTGTTTTCAAATTTGATCAAATAATTTTACAGCAAGCAAATAAGAATGCTCTGATTTTATTTGCAGACATTGTGGAAAAAGGATCACTTTTATTTATAACTTATAGACTATAAAAATTTTACACAGCTCCATTAAGAAGCACTGGAAATCATTTGCTCCTAAAGACTTATGTAATATCTTCCAAAGCTCGTGCCTTTTCCAGAGAAGAGACAGGACTATCCAGTAGAGAAGACATTATCTCAAGAGACTCCAGGAAGCTGACTTTTGAGAAAGGCAGTGCTTAAAAATCAAGGAAATATCTATTACACAGCTAAGAAGCATTGGAAGACAGCTAGGAGACTAAAAAATATACCAAAAAAGTCTATTTTTAAGGAATTTTCCAGGGGTTCAGTTTAAAAAGACACAGAGTGGGAGGCTTACAGAAAAAAAATCAGTGAAGACAAATTGCTGAGTTACAAATTTTAGAAGACTGACTCCCCAGAACTCCTGGATTTTTCAAGCTTTCAATGACAAAGAAGATTTAGAAATGGCTGATTTAGACACCACCACTAAATCACATTGTCAAGAAAATATTTTCATTATCAGTAGCACAAATAATCATGTCTACCACAGGGCATGGTCCATTACTCATAAGTTGGTTTAATCAGCTACAGTAGTTTTGTGAATATTTTGCTGAAAATAGACCCTTTCCAGATTAGAAGTTTCTTGTCAATTTAGAAAAAAAAAAAAATCTCCTAAACAAATCTTTTGCTATATCCGTTTTCATCCATGACACGATTATCCCAAGATGTGGAAATATACCATGTCACCAAGGAAGGATTTGCTTATGCAGTTAAAAAATCAATGTAAAGTACAAATATAAAAAAAGGCCCCAAAATCCCAAACAACATTTTTACATTGCATCTTAATTAAAAAGAAAAAAAGTAGAAAACCCAAGCTAAGCATTTTACACGTGTCTGCCCCTAGACTGAGAACTCTTCTGCAGATGTCACTTGTCTACAAAGGTCCAAATTCTGCAGAGTATTTCTTCATTGAACCCAACTAGACTCTTTGCCCTGGTACCTTCTGGCCTTGAAATCCATGGTTAAACTCCTCCCCAACAATTTTTAAACCCAAAGTTAAGATTATTTCCCTTGTGTCCTCATTCAGTCATTCTCAAGCCACTGAAACCAAGGAAATAGTGTCACAAAAACATGTCCTCTACAAAATTTTTAATTCTCATGTCTCAATCCGTGAAGTCAGTAGATCAGTAAACTTCACAAATGTGAAACTGCAATAAACTGCAGCAATGTGTAGGCAACATTGAAGTGAAACACCACCGACCTCCTCAGAAGTACCCCATTGTGTTCCAGCAGAGCAGTAACCAAGGTTTGTTTGGTTTTTTCCCCAGAGGTCAGTTAATCTAAAATGTTTTTGGTGCATGCTTCAAAGTTTTTCTATTAGGAGAGAGGGCATAAACTTTCCACAGCTTCTATTATTTCCCTGCCCTTTTGCATAACTTCACATTTCTTTATAATGAGTTAACTGAGTCATATAAGGTGTGATGATACTGTCTATAAAGGGACAAACTGTATGCTTTTGCTTGTTGATTGAATCCAACTAAACTCTTTGTCCCAGAAACTCAAGGTTCTAAGTTTCACAGATAAGCTCCTCATTTCCCCAGGAAGTGAGTAGCTCAAAATAAATATTGCCCACTGACACTTTCCTTTATAGTGGTTATAGAAATCCAGTTAGAGAAAGCCACTTCAAATAAGAAAAGGTTGTAGATTTTTATATAATACTTTCAACACTCCAGTTGACAGGTTTTGTGCATGGCAGTATCTTCAATTTTCTTCTGATGGTGTCTTGTTATTTTTTTGTGACCAGTTAGAATCAAACTTCTCAGGAAGTACCTGAGTGTTCCCAAATACACTTCCCCTACATCAATATACTTAGCTTTCTCAGCCTCTCACTTTGGCAGTGCTCTTCTGAAATTCCTGTGATCTCATGTCAGCTAACATCAGTAATTTCATCATGAAAACAACAAGCTTTGCTGTCCTTGTATATAAATCAAGTCATGCTAGTGTTTCCAACCTTCCTAATGTAAATGCTACGTTATAAGACTGAGGACTCCATGTCTGAAAGAGGTCATAATTTGCCTCCTCGAAGAGTGTTTACAAAACAAAAGGAAATCTTGCGGATTTCTGTTGCTTCATGCAAATGCATTATCATCCTTTTCTCCAAAGACAAAATCTGAAGTCTTGTAAAGATCAATGCTTTGAAACATTATTCTACCTGAAATCTCTCTCACCATTCCTGACAGAGAACCTACAGGGAAAAGTTTACTTTGAGTTGACCTTTTAAAAACTATTTAACATGGTATTTTTGTGATTAAAATTATTAAATTACCTGTGTGCAATATGATATCTCTTCACACATGTGATTAAAAGACATCTCAGAAAAAAAGGGGGGTTAAAAACATCAGGGAAGATGACAAGAGAACCAGCCCAGAGGCATGTACAGGACCTGATGCACTGCTGACTTTCTGCATAGCTGTTTCTAACCTCTGCAGCAACCATGGTCCGTTTCAAGCTGGGCCCCCCGAGAGGCAGGAGACATGAAAAAACAGATGATGATTGAGCATTAATTGAAATTCCAAAGTAAATATGACTTTAAAATATTTTTTTCTCTATATTATGTAATCTTTTTAATATGTAGCAGTAGATGTGCAGCATTACGGTCTAAGGTTTGCAGGGAAAGGAGGGTAAAGGTAGCCGTAAAAAAATAAGGCAAGCTTGCAGCCACTGGTCTTTAGGAAACTGATAAAGTTACTCTGAGACCAAAGATCTCATATTTCCTCTGTTCCAGCTCTATCAGTAAGTCTAAGGAAAAGGTATTGCCTCCCTACAAATCCTTCTTCCTTTTTCAACACCGCTTGATCAGAAACTTTGGGGTCAGTTTTACCCAAGTGGCAGAAAGACAGAGCAATTATGTTCCTGCACCATAGAAGTGGAGTTGGTAGGAGTCAACATATACTAAAGATATGCAAGGCTGGAGGAAAAAATAAGTGCATCTTACAGAGAGACTCCAGTCTTTCTGAACATACCTTTTCAGCTGCAGTAGCACTTTGCCAAAACATTTTTCCTTTCCCCCTCTATGACAGCATGCTGGAAAGTGCTTTGCAGAGACCTTTCCTCCCTTCCCCCACATCACATTATTCTTTACATCTTCTCTCTTACACTGAGCAAATGATGCAGAAAGAGTGGCCAGTGTTTTCCACACAAAACAATTTGTTGACTGTTAGAGGGCATATGGGCAGGACAAGTGCTGCCTTCAGCAGGGTATCTGTGCCCTCTGTCATTATTTTCTGCTCTCGCTGCCCGTTCCTAGCTCAAAGCAAGCCCTACTTCCGTCCACTACTCACAGCAGTCGTTTAAAGGACAAGAGTTTTTTTGTGGCTGTACTGCAATTCACAATGCCAACACAGAGAGCCTCGTTCCTTCTCTAGTTTTTGTCTAGGAACAAACACAAAAGATGGGGTGGGGGAAGGGAAGGAGAGATGGAAGAGTGCCCCATTGTTTCTTCTGGTGTATACGATATTCCTTGCAATGTTCACAGACTTATCATATATTAACTGGGTTACCTACAGAATATTAAATCATTATAAAAATATTAAAATACCTGAGGGTAAGTTGTTTTCATTTCTATAACTAGAGAAGTAGAAATACCATTGTTTTTATTTAAACTAATTATCCATGTCTGACAATTACTTTTTAACTGGTATTCAAATCTAGTTGCTATTTTGGGGAGGTACTTTTAAGCACATGATAGGTAGCAAACACAAATATTTCTGAGATTTATCTACCATAACTCAGTACTACCGTTTTATATAAAAAGGATTAAATGTGATTTTCCAAGATACCTTCTTTTTCACATGAGTTAAGTTTTATGAGTCCTTTTGTGGGCCTCTTTATTCATAGCCACATTTTTATAACACAACAAAATCATGTGCACTAGTAGATGAAAACAAAGAAGGAGCATTTAAATTCCTGGAGATTTAAAAAATCATGTTTCCATGCCGAACAACACAAAGTAAAATCCTCCTACCATCAGTCATCTCACCAGTGAATGTACTGTGAATATCCAATTTAATTTACTATTGTAAATCAAAGAGTAGATAAAGTTTTAGTGTACTTAAAACTGAGGAAAGCTATGTTAGATTTGGAAGAGCTCAGGGAAGGACCTACAAACACAAGTACGTGGGGCTCTGACCCCCAGGGAAAGTAAAAAAAATGAAGTTCCAGCTAAGTTATCCTTTTACAGCTATTACCATTTCTTAGCTTATCATTTTACAATTACTATCTCTGCTAGCTTGAACACATAACTGAGTATAACAGTGAAAAAAAGATATCACAAACCTGTGCTATCTTTAGCTCTTTAGTTTCTCTCTAAGAAGAAATATGCCTAGCCTGCCCTATTAAAATTTTTTCATTTACCTGATTGTCCTTTATTCCATCCTCAGCTAAGCACTGGACTGTGGATAATGTAATCTCAAAGTATCTCCAGGAAAGAATTCAATTTTTTCCTTCTGTTATGAATGTTTAGGTAGGCAAATTGCAGTCAGTCAAAGTTTTGCTTTGAGGGTAAACATTTGACCCAGTTGATACAGAGAGATGGTCAACACTCAATTAGTCACTGAAATGAAAAGATTTCTTTCCATAAATGGCGTGCGTGCAATAGGCAACAGAATTAAAACATCCCATCTTCACTGAGACAAGGAGTACAAACACAGTGGGATAAAACACTCCTTGCTCCACATAACTTTTATCTCCTAAAATCAATTGGAACTTTTTCATGTAAAACGTTACAAATTTTGCACTACTTCACTTGTTACAGTACAGAAACAATCATCGTCCATCTAGGGAAAAAGGGGGTACAGCACACTTCAGGTCTGCCTCCCTCTCCAACAGGCAGAATGGGTTTGATGCAGAGGTAAATAATGAGATGACAATAGAGCTGCTGCCTTCCAGGGAGGCTTCCCGTGGCTGTTCAGGCAGCAGCAGTGAGGGGGGAAGGAAGAGCCTTGCCCTTGCTGCACCTGATAGCAACATCCCACTGGTAAGTGTAGAGATTTTGAAATAGAATTCTGCTCTGTGTTCAAGGAAAAAACAATTATAATTTGTGAATTTAAGTACTTTGAACCCCTCTGAAAGGTTCAAACAAAGTATTTTTCCATTTTGCATGTTTTCATATAAAGTTGAAATAAAATTTGCCATGTTATTGAAATGAAATCCTGAAATTGGGCTGGAAAGCTCTGCAATGAAAGAATGATGCTCTCACATTGTGCCTGCTTCAAAAGGGAATTTTCTCAGTGCCAGTCTGTGTCATTGGAAAATGTCACTGAAAAATGCCTAGCTGACTTCGGGTAAGTGTCTAACTTCCAAGAGTTGTCTCTCCATCTCTGGGATGTGGAAAAGGAAAGTGGAAGTTGTGTATTGACCCTCAGTCTTGTCTTAAAAGAGTGCAGCAGTGTGCTCTCTGATACTTGAAACTGATGGCAAATCTGGCTTACCTCCCTGCTACACAAGCACCTCAGGTATTTTTAGGTATAAAAATATCAGAACTATTTGTGTTCTGAAGGGTGCAGAATAGCTTGAGAGCAACGCTAAGCTTCATAAGAACCAACATGACAAATTTGCAGCCTTATTTGTTAAATGCCAAATGATATTCCATTTTTCAGTGCTTAAGCCCACCATCTCTGCTGCAGAATTCATTGGTTTCTCCAGCCTACCTCAACATTGAGATTTTTTTGTTCTTGCACACAGCCGGCAGTCTGGCAAGCTAATCGTCCTCTGCTGATTCTACCAGATGCCTGTGAAATAGAAAGCTGCCCACCACCAAACAGACTGGCAGCTTTATGACTGTGACAATTGCTTGTGGCAAAATTATAATTAGTACACCAATGTTGCTATGCATTCTAAATTGGATCACACTGATTCCTGCTCCAGTTTTTTCAGACACTCTGAGTATGATTTTTAAACAATTGTGAAAACAGCTGCATGCTGATTGCCATTAAAACCAATATCCACCAGATCTTAGCATCAAACGTGGTGATGTTTCTCTCGCTACTCCAAGAGACGGTTTCAGTGGCAAGAACTATGTTGTGTTGGTCCAGGGAAGGCTGTCATTGTTCTTCCCAGAGCATAAAACATCCTTGAATGATTAGAGATAACAGCTTGTGTAATGTCTCCAAGTGGTTGCTGACATGCAGATTACACAGACTTTTTGCTAAACAGAACACTTTATACAAGGCTGTTGCTGTGATTAAATATTTTTCATGTGTTTCCATTCCAAACATTTTTAAACACCTCTAAGAAAGGGAGAGTAGGTGGAGAAATACGACATGCAGAGAAAAATACTTAGACATTTAACATTTTACAAAAAATATTCTTGAACAGGTCAGAAATGCTGTGCTTCCCTCTGATTGCTGCCCAAAAATGGCTGTCATGTCACTGCCTGATCTCTGTGAGCGTGCAAGATGTAATTCCACCAATTTTTTTTTAATACAGGTTGGTGTTGCTTAGGGAAAGGACACGCAGGGTGCACACCTCTCTTTAACCAGTGCAGCAAGTTATTTTCAGCCTAGTGCAGCTGGCATGAGGTCTCATGGAGGTGTTTGGTGGTGGGGGAGGAGACATCTTTCCAGGGAAGGTGGGGTCTCCTGAACCAAACAGGAACCATCACAGGTGGTGGTTTCTCACCTCCCATAGTAAAGCCTGGCTGAAATCAGCTGCAGTGCACTTGCAGACTAGTGAAACCAGCCTATTGTGAAATAGAGAGCACAGCAGGCATGCTAAATACCATTTTAAGGCACTTGAGATAAGAGTTAAGATGAGATGCTCTATTTGTGCCAGACAGCTGTGTTGCAGGCTAGTGGAACCTTCCCCAGAGATGCTTCCTGCTGCAGGGGTGATGGCAGGTGCCAGGACTCTGGGCCATCCCTGGCCCCCCAGATCCAACATTTCTTTGGACAGACCCACAGGAAAGCCCCAGGGGGCTGCCCAGTAAGGCTTCACAACCTGCTGCACACACAGAGCAGGTGGGGGGTGGGCAGCCCTTGCAACAAGCAGGACAGTTTTGCCATGCATTTGCTAACTGGCTGGTTGTAAGTTTTATAAATCACAGAATGGTTTGGGTTCGAAGGGACCTTAAAGGTCATCCAGTTCCAACCCCCCTGCCACAGGCCAGGACAGCTTTCTCTAGGTCAGATTGCTCAGACCTCCATCCAACCTGGTCTTGAACATTTCCAGGGATGGGGCATCCACAGTTTCTCTGGGAAACATGTTCCTGTGCCTCACTACCCTCAGAGTAATGAATTTTTTTCTAATATCTAAACCTACTCTTAGTTTGAAGTCATTCCCTCTTGTCCTATCACTATCTGCCCTTGTAAAAAGTCCCTTTCCAGCTCTCTTGTAGGCCCCCTTCAGGTACTGGAAGGCTGCAACCAGGTAACCATGAACCCTTCCCTTTTCCAGGCTGAACAATCTCAATTCCCTTAGCCTTTATATATAAGGCTTTTAGAACCACAAGCACCACAATATGAGATATTTTTCTTTGCATTGCTTACAGCAGAGCAGCACTTGGAATAAAATCTTGCTGGTCAGAGCTCCCAATGGAGAATGTTCAAAGGAACATACCAGGAACAGTGGCTCTTGCTTCCTTAATGATAATGTGCTTTGTAGGCATTTAGTGATGGCTGCAACAGATATGAATAAAACACCATTCACACACTGCCACTACATGATCTGTCCTCCCATTTTGATTTTCTACAAGGTAGGTGCAAGGTTGGGAAGCCAAAATGTTTGGGGAAGAAATGAAAAAAATCACATGGCAGTCAAAGCTGTTTATGAACATTTGCTGTAAGGCAAACAAATGGAGAACAGAAAACCTGTGCCTGAGATTCTCTTGCACACAGCTCACACAGCCACTGTCACTCAGCAAGGACATGTGGGTGTCTCAAAGGGACACCACAAAGGGAGTGATCAGCAGCCAGCATTGAAAAATCCAACTTTGGAGCTGAGATGTGCTGATTATAAATAGCTGTGGTCACCATCATAATGCTGAAGACCTAAACACTCTTTACTGTTCAGGATGGGTCTTTCTGTTGGTATTGCAAATGCCATCATCTTTTAAAAGAAAATACTCTTTCAAGACAGTTTCATTATTCAAGGCCTGCCAGTGAGCAAGTAAATCACCCTTACTCATGCAGTGATTAGTCCAGACAAAAGAGAAGGGAAAAAGTCAGAAACAAAAACTGTCCTTCCGGGCATCTTCTTTATCATTCTTCCTAGTGGATCTTAAAAAGGAGCAAAAGGAAAAAAAAACATAACCCAAACATCAAACAAGTCATACCAGCTTAAAATATCTCCCTTGAATAAGGAAAGGTACCAATCCATTGTGTGACAATACAAAAATTCTATTAGTATGTTAGCACAATGTCACATATTAATATTGACCTAAGATATTATTGAAACTACTTGTAGTTGAAAGCAACTCTTCTATTCCCATACTATGTTTTACCTGAAGTGAGGGAAATCAAGGAAGGAAGCAAAACAAGGGGGAACAAAAACAGTTTTGGAGGTTTTATGGACACATAGGAAAAGAGTCAGTGGGGAAAATCTCTACTACTGCAGACTAGCAATGAGTAAGGTATGGCTGAGGGACAGCTGGAAAACCCAATAAGACCAATAGCTTATGTTTTTTTCCAGGAATGGTGTAAAACAAATAGCAAACACTGTCTCATGGAGCAATTGTTTGTGTATTACATGGTTTTCTCTCACTGGTGCTTGCTCTTTTCAGATGGTCTTTACAGTTTGGTATCACATAGTGCTTGGTACACTGTGGAAACAGACAGCAAATGGGAAACTGTTGATCCAGTTAAACATTAGCAAGTTATAGGCAGTTAGCAATTAAGTGGATTGATCCTTTTGGTGCTATTTGGAAAGCAGCTGGAAGACTTTAGGGATGTAATGGAAAAATTACAATCAAAAGTAATCCAGCTCCCCATTTTCTTCAAAACAGCTGCTTCTTTTCATTGAGGAACTTTGCATGTCTTGCTAAAATTTCCTATTGATTCACATACTTTGTGAAAAGCATTTATTAAGTTATAATATCTTCTGTGGTTTGTTTTGGGTTTTTTTTTTGGATTGAAAATACAAATTGCCAGAAATTCACAACAAAATTCCACACAAATGGATAAGAGCAAGAAATTGCGCATGGTAATTTGCTCACAGGTTGTCTCTCACCTTGTTTCATAGGTGTTGGTGTGCTACCTTCAATGACTAACATTTAAACAATTAGCACAAAATCATCTTCTGAATACCATGGTTTGCACAGGAGAAACATTGTGGTGATTAGCTCTATGCAGTTAAGGGTGCATGTGTGTGGCTAGGGGAGGAGGGGAAGCAGTGTTCCTGCCTGTGCATATCTCCAGATGTTCAAAACAACAGGAGCCATCATCTCTAGCATCAGTACAGATACTACAGTACTCAAAGCTCAATTAAAAAAAAAAAAGTTATCCATTTCCAGAAACAGTGAAAAGTCACAGATGTTATGAATGTAGGGGCTATACTACTCCAGCATGTTCCCACGCTCCTTCATCCACTATTTTCTCCACAGCTGCATCCCCAGGCCCTACCCAATAGCCCCCTCTGAGGAAAACCAGTACCAAAAGGATGAAATCCATGGAAATATACAGCTTTTATAAGATGTTAGGCAATTTAGCTATTAATAACACTTGACGTCACACCTTCAGGGAAGCAAGAATGCTACTGAAGGGGAGATAAAATAGGCCAGCTTCAACTCAGTATGGCTACAAGAGCTGCAGCCAGCCAAAGGCAGCCCTACTGCAACTCACTTCTCCAGAATAATAATGCTCTTTAAACTATCTCTGCAAGATCTCTGTTTCCAGTGATTTTGCTGTCAGCAAATTAAAAACAATAAAGAGACAGATAATATACTTGTGGTAATTTGAATACTATTTCACGTTAATTAGCCAGGTCAGCCTAGCTGCAACACTTGAGTTAATTGTGGGAAAGTGGTATCATCAGTTCACTGCTAGGTAGCAGTGACAGAGCTGTTCAGCAGCTAATCCATCATTCAGAGACAGAAGCAGCATTTTGAAAGAAGATATAGAGCTTCAGGCATTGCTTTTTCTCTGTGACCCACTGATGGAGCTTGTTATTAGTATTAATGTTTTACTAATGAAGATGGTAAAGGAAAGGGACATTTACAGATATGCCTAGACTAGGGACTCCTAGCTCTCTCTATCATGGTCCATTTCCCAAAAGGACAGAGCCCTTGTAATTCCAAAGCTGTCTTTGCTTATCTGGCTAACACTGTGTCCGCGGTCACACAGGCATTAGGAACACTCTGTGCCATGCAGCAGTGCTCTCCTCCGTACCTCCACTCCCACCAGACTTGGTGCAGAAGGACAGCATCAGTTGTGACGTTTCTGTGAGGCAAAACTTGTTAGCAAAAGATTCAGCACTGCAGCAGCAGAGCCGTGTTTTCCCCCTGACCCCAGCACTGCTCTGTCTTGCTCAGTACTAGCAGAAAATTTTCACATCCCCAGGGGAGCCCTCAGGACCCCTGCAAGCTCCACTCTGCTTTTCTGGACAGCATTTTCCCTGTCTTCTTTATAAAGTTAGTCTCTCACTTTGTTCTTCATAAATGCTGCTTAGAAAGCCCAGTGACAACCTGCTTAGAGGAGAAAAAAAGGAGCATTTGTCCTCTCTGAATACAGTACAGCACACATACAAATATACCTCTTAGCTATAAAGGATTTCTTCTTCTTTCCAGAAGTAACTTATAAGAGTTTGCTCACTATAAGTCAAATACAGCTGATTAAGAGGGGTTACTGTTCGTATAAAAATAATTTTCCTTGTCATGACAAAACTTATTAAAATATAGTAAAAAACCACAAATTGCTGCCATCAGTTAGAAATATTTGTGATACAAAAATAGACAATTAATGGGCATGTGAAATTGCATCATACTGATCCCAGGCCAATAGTTTATTATTACCCAGTTTGCGGGGCAGTTTCCTCAACAGAAGGCATCAAATTGGGTAAGACACTTCCATTGGATTAGCCCACTGGGTCATTTTCTGACTGTTGGTACAGCTCACTGTAGAAGTAGACATGTTTTAAATATCAGCAAAACTTTAATTTTATTTCTATACCACATCATAAAAAGAATAGGTTAGCTGTAGCTTTTTGACCTTATGAAAGAAAAGGCAGTAAGCCAATAGAAAGAGCCCAACCTAGCTGATTGCTCTTTTAGGTCCATGACCTCTAAGTGCTAAAGGTTAAAAATAAATAAATGCACAGTAATAGCTGTCAAGACTTTTTTTCTGTTTATGCAGTGTGCAACTGGTTTGCATTTTCCATGCTCTCACTGAAGGTGTGCATCCACATTTTTTCTCCCTATGACAATACTTAAAACAAAACAAAACTAGCTCTTCTCTCAAATACAAGATCCGAGTGTATCTCCCACATCTTCCCCCCTCTCCACCCCAAGAAAGAGAAACAGCATTTTAATCCCTGAGAAAAAAGATTATTTTCAGTGTGGAGCCAACATGTATGGTTGCTATGGTGACATAACAGTTGGCTAAATTCAATCAGTTCTCCCTATTATATGGTATTTTGTTTAAGATCACTACTTAAAGAAGACTCCCTTCCCCCCATCATTTAAAGGTACTCAACAGGCTTATTACTGTACTGACCACTTTGACACAATCTCACCTTGATGTGAAGCCTCTTCCCAAGGGAACCTCCAATAAGCAGCAAGAATAATCAGCTAATAAACTGTGAAGACATATGACACGTTGCATTCTCCCTTTACCTTCCTCTATCTTATCTGATACATTCCTGAATCCTTATACACTAATGTGTCTTTGCAGAGGCTATTTTTAACACATCAGCTACCTAAGCAGCTGGCTGTTTTTTTCCCCCACTACATGTTTTCATTTTCTGACATTTTTCAAATAAGTATAATTCAATTTTCAGCTATGCAGAAGTTTAGCCACAGTGGAATCATCTTGAAACCCCACAGTAACATGTGTAATGTTCAACATCACTAGGACTGGGAGCTTTTTAGAGTCACTAAAGGCAATTTCCACTTCCCAAATAAGAAAAGTATTAAGGCTTACGAAGGGAGTTTGAAAAAAATTTGATTGAAGTAGATAGGAGGTCACTTTAGTCCCATAAATATGTCTAAAATGGCCATAAAAACAGTGAAAAATGAGTATAGTTGACATGGGAGTCAGAGAAATCTCAGTACAGGAAAGACATGGACCTGCTGGAGCTGAAACACCTCTCCTATGAAGACAGGCTAAGAAAATTGGGATGGTTCAGCCTAGTAAAGAAAATGCTCCAGGAAGACCTCATTGCAACATTCCAGTATTTAAAGGGGGGACTTTAAGAGAGATGGAGACAGATGTTCTAGAAGGGCCTGTAGCAACAGAACAAGGAGTAATGGTTTTAAATTGTAAAAGGGTAGATTTAGACTACAAGAAATGTTTTACAGCAAGGGTGGTAAAACACTGAAGTGGTTTGCCCAGACAGCTGCCATGCCTGGAAACATTCAAAGTCAGGTTCGATGGGACTCTGAGCAACTGCTCAACTTGAAGACATCCCTCCCCGTGGCAAGGAGGTTGGACTAGGTGACTTAAAAGTTCTTTCCAACCCAAACCACTCTGATTCCATAATCCTAAATGGCACCCAGTGTGTTTGTTAAGGCTTTAAGAAACTGGTTATTAGATTGTCCATCTTAAAACAGAGCCTTTTGTGCCCTGTTTCATCATGCAACCAATCTCTAGAAACTCCACAGTAAAAGTACAGGGAACAATGGCACAGAGTGTCTCTACCTTGCAAGCAGAGTGAAATGGTGGTCTCTGTGCAACACCCCGAGATAATTATGGCAAATCTGGATTTGAGCAACACTTTTACATCGGCATACAGCGATAGACAAGGGATAATGGCTTTAAACTGAATGAGTGTGTCTTTAGATTATGTATTAGGAAGAAATTACTCACAATAAAGACAGTGAGACACTGAAACAGATTGCCCAGAGAATAGATGCCCCATCCCCAAAAGTTTTCAAGATTGGATGGGGCCTTTGTCAAACTGGTCTAGTGGAACGTATCCCTGCACACGGCAGGGGGCAGAAATAGAGGACCTTTAATGTTCCTTCCAACCCAAACCGTTATATGGAGACTGCAGATGCTAGCAAGATGTAGGTTTTTTACACATGCAGGGACCAACACTGAAATCCAGGAGTCTCAGACATTCACTTTCCTTCCTTTTTAGCCCTATCCACCCCCTGTTGCCACTCATGGAAGTGGGTTCCAGATTTACTGACGGCCTCGAGCCAGTGCTGGGAGAAAGCAATTGTGCCACATCCTCATCCTGCTATTCAAAAAGAAATACTCCCAGAATTGATGATCTCTTGGGACAGGGAATAAAGCCTGAACTGAAGCAAGCCTTGCACTGTCTCTGCAGCATCTCAGTAACTGTAGGGGCTCCTTTCAGCTTTTGTCTTTTCCTTCTCATCCTTGCTGTTCATTCATCATAAAAACACACAAGCTCATATTTTAATGACAACTTGAAAGATCTCTTTTCCTCTCTTTCTAGCCAAGGACATTGGATTCAACTCAAAATACTGTTTCAAAATGTTTTCCCCACTTAAAAAGCTCACTGAGAAAATTACCTAAGAAATTCTGAAAAATTTATTTTATCCAGCAGTTGAAAACTATGCTAATCCTGACAAACCAACTCCCAAATTAAAATTGTTGCAATAACATAATTGTGTAAATTTATATTGTAAGACTGCTTCACCCACCGATGTGGCAGCACAAAAAAACTCACATCTAACCAAGGGAAAAGGTCTCAATAAGATGTATGGTTTGCAATGGCAGCAAGGCTGAGGCCTTTAATTTGCCATACTTTTTCAATTCCACTTTTATTTTTATTCCAAAGTCAAATAGTTAAGTTGACAGTAAAGAAAACAAAGCACACGAGCAGAGAGAGAATTGCAAGGTATCTTAATGTAAAAAAAAAAAAAAAGTATTTCAAAGTTTTAAAAAGGATTGTCTGCTACAAATCTGCAAAGCAAATCTGAAACTATCATGGAATGTATTAGTGTTATTTACATTCAATTATTTGCACTAAACCCTCTATGACTGATGCCTGGAAGAAGAGATTTATTTTGTGCATTAAAGGATCTTCTATTTGGAGTTTACAATGAGCAGATGGGAGCAACTGAGAGTAATAATCTTTTTCTTCCAGTGTACTTAAATAAGTCACCAGATATTGCCTGCTGTTAAAACAGAATGGAGCTAATGCCATCTATAGATATTACTGCATTTTCTATGCTGAGAAATGCTTAGGAAGTTTTGACAGTTGTTTGGATACTACCAAAAATTCCTTCCAGGATCCTGGTCTTTACTGTGGAATAAGGTAAGTTTTAAAAGACAGACACTAATGACATCAATAAACTTTACTTGATAGGTACCATAGCAACACCACTACCAAACTCTGATGAGCTCTGGAAGGTGTCAGAAACATTTCAGCAGTTTTATTGAATTTTCAAAACTGATTTACAAAGGTTAATGCACATCAATTATTTACTTGCAAACCCTCTGAAGGTTGCTGGGTTTCGAAGCATGTAATTGATGGAGGACCGTGAAAGTGGAGGTTTCACGGACTGGCTCAGCTAGATGGCGTAAACATACCTGAGAAGCCATGGCTCTTCTTTAGGGAGAAAGTATTCCAAAGCTTCAGGCCAGGGACCTTGACAGCAGCTCACAATATTAGACAAAGTCTTTAAGTTCCATCTTTGCTGCTGATTTGAGTCCTTTTAGGTAAACCTAGCTTGAAAATGCAGTCACGTGTAAAAGAAAGTTGAAACTACCAAGACAAATTGTTTTGGCAGGAGATGAACTGTGCAAGGAGCAGAAATGCGAGAACCAGGAAGCAACACCTGAGCTAAACACCCGTGTGAATGGTTGACAGCAAGCAATTACAGGCAGCTTCCATAAATTCACCACCAAAGTTGAACCCTCAGTTCCACATTCATTTCTACTCTTTTCCTGCCTTTAGTTCACTTTTTATTTTGCTGTATTTGGGCTCATGTCCTCATTCACCATCCTTTTTCTTCAGAGGAAGTCTCAGAACCAGTGAAGCCCCAGTACCAGCCAGCATGAAAGCAAGCCCATTTCAGAAGAAGCATTACTAGGATGGCTACTGAACACTGGGAGCTTGGTTTTCCCAAAGAAAAGAAAATGGGAATGACAAGCTTAAAATTACTGTAAAATAGAGAAGTGCTTACTGAATACCTGTATGCTTTCTTATCACTCAACAGTTTGTTTGGCTTTTTTTTTTTTATCATGACTTTTCTAGATTGCCTTTTCAGAGAAGACACTGAAGCATAAATTTAAAAATCATTTATGTGCAACAGCATTGAAAGATTTAACAAAGAGCTCTAGGAAACATTGATTTCCAAACAATTTTTGTCAAAACACTGAACACACAAAGAAAAACAAACTCTGCCCAACATTTACATGAACAAAGCATCTGTTTGTCTCACTAAGTAGAAGAAAATAAAATCTTTTTTTTGTCCACAGAGGAGAAAAAAGTTTGGCGAAAAAGATTTGGATTTGGTCCAAAAAGCAACCAAGAAGATTTCAGGAACTTCCTCCAACCCCACAATTTTGAAGAGACCTGCTTAGCTAGTGTTTAAGTTTCTTATAACCTTAAAAGTTTTAGCTTTGCAGAGATAAGAAAGAGTCACCCCAATACCAAAGCAGCTCAGCCTCAGCCATACCTACATCTAATTAAGGCTCAACATTTCTGTGCCCATATCTCTGACAGTTTAATCCAATAAAACATACTCAGATTAGTACTACTGTATACTAACAGGATTAGTTCTTCTTGCCATCAAGCACATTTTACCTAAGGATGGCTAATGCCACTCTACCTTCTGAGAGTATTTTTATGAGAAGGGATCCTTTCCACTGACTTATTGAAGAGGAGGAGTTTGTGAAGGGGAAGTGAGCTGCAAGTTATCAGGAGGACTTTTCAGGCAGGTGTTCCAAGTCAACAGAGATGTGGTGTCTCGAAGTATGACGCAGACTCACTCTCCACAGACCTCAAGGTAGCATAGTGACCTTGGACAACTTTCATTTCAGAGGGCTCTCAGGTCCTTGTGCATCTCATCTCTTCTGCTAACGAGTTTTGGCACCTGAGCTCAACCTCACTTAGAGCTGTTCCTGCTTCAGCACTCTAAACTTCACCTTCATTGGTTCTAGCCCTCCAGTTTCTATAGCAAAGTTCTGAGCAGTTTTCTCAAAAAATGCAAACAAAGTTTGGAGATCAGAAATGAAAAGTCACAAATAGTCCTTTGGGCTACAACACATGTCCTGGAAAAGCAATGAAAATCAAAACTTTCACAACAGAGCATTTAAAAGAAGCCATATGCACTTTCCAAAGGAGGGTGTGAGGATATTTGAAGCATAGGCACATATAACTATCTGGGATCTAGGTAAGGTGGTCATTTCAGTGCAGCTCTGAAAGGTGGGGATTTTTGCAGCTATAACAAGGAATTCTTTCCTCATCTCAGCATATCAGAAACACAGCTTTCATTTAAAAAAACCCCAAACTACACTTATAAGAATGTACCACCGGGAATAGATCCTCTTTTTGAAAACCTTGGATGTATTTCTAACAAGGAAATAAGTTGCTATTTATAAACATCCTTGATCAAATAGCCATTGACGGATTGCTGAGACAAATATTCCTACCTCTACAATTTTACCTGAATTCAACAGCTTACACATGAAAAGCCCCACAGGTTGAATACATTCTCACGTTTCAGCAGCACTCAAAAATGGTGCACTTTGCATTACCTATGATCATCTGTCCTCATCTGCTTGATTGCTAGGTTTAATCTTGAAATTAAAATGCCCAACGAAATTTCAAAGATTCACATTACGTTCCACAGCATGTCAGTGGTTTTTAATTTTTAAATAACTTGCCTGTAATGCTGTGACTCAGAAGAAGTGTGAACAACAGAAGGAAACTTATTAGATTAAAAACTGTTTGTTGGAGAGAGCAGGGAAAATGAATTCACCCACAGGAACAGGTCCAATGTTTTATTTTATTAGCAGAGATTCAGGAGCCTTCTTCCCACTCCACTCTCCAGATCATGCACTAATCACTGTTGTAAGGAGCCATTCGAGTCAAGGCCATACAAAGCCTGAATATGGATTAAATTTGTCTCAAGTAACATAATAGTAGTCCCAAAGTTGAGTTCAGTTTAGGTTACAGCTTGGAGAAATCCATTCACCTCTGGACATTCCAGAAGGTGGGATTTTCCCAGCTTTTATTGCAGAAGCTCTCTATGGAGAGAGGTCCCCAAAAGCACTTTAGGTACTCAGCAGCCCTTCTCAGTCAATGCATAGCCTGGAGTCCCTTAGCAGATTATTGCAATCCCCTATATCTACTTTAAACATTTTAGTCAGAACTGCCAAAATCTTGGACATGCCAGCCATGTGCTTTCCTACTTTGAGCCTTTGCCTCCAGGATCCATTACTCAGGGATTTTTCCTACTGCCACAACTGAAGCAGGCAGGTGTATTTGCACACCCCAAAGCAAGCCCTGAAAAGAGTACAGCTGAAGTAAAAGATAGGGCCCTTTCACACTCAGTGCACAGTAGTTGAAGTGAAGCCATTAAAGTCCTGGGCACAAAAGTCACATTTTTCTCAGGAACATGAAAGTTTGCATTGCTGACTCACCAGCATGCCATGAGACGTGGCCTGGGACCACTTACACACACTCTGCCCTTCTACATGTCTGCACAGGATATGCACAGGGAGAAGTTTCTAAGTCCATGTAATACTTGTGTGCCGACCAAGTAACAGCAGATACTATTACAGCCCTGCCATGCACGGCTAGAACTAGACTGTGGCAAGGTTTTTTGGCATTTGGCATTGAAAGGCAAGCTGTTGTAGAAGAAAAGGTCGTAGAGTAGAGGTCTAGCATTGCTCAAAGGGGAGCCCAGGAACAGGGTGTCACAGTGTTTGGGAAGGCGAAACCTGGGAATTGCTGGGAAAATATGGGTTGATGACGATTAGTGCTGAAAGGAAAGAGATAGCAGAAGGCAGGACCAAAGCTGGCTACATAGCAGTTCTGAGTTTAAAAAAAAAAAAAGGAAACAGTTGTTAGTGGTTCAACTGTATTATTAAGTATTTCTTGG
The DNA here is from genome assembly GCF_041296385.1 of Aphelocoma coerulescens. Lineage (NCBI taxonomy): Eukaryota > Metazoa > Chordata > Aves > Passeriformes > Corvidae > Aphelocoma > Aphelocoma coerulescens. The sequence continues at coordinate 116,790,084 of NC_091015.1, read as the reverse complement.
CATTCTCACAATTTCTTCCACTGGAAGTTTTCCTCCGACATGAACATACTGATATTTATTAAAAGAAAGCACACTTTGATATGTAAATAGATCACTGAAGAGACTCATGTGCCCTTGCAAAGGCATTAAAGGACACATGCACACACACACAGTAGGAGATGCTGATCAGGCAGCAGGTAGAAAGACAAGTTTATTTGGGCAAAAGAAAGATCTAAGCCAGAAATTCCTGTGTCCTGGGCTTGTGTCATGATATACCAGGACATTCAGCATAAGAGAAGTGATTCTTCTTTAGTGGCTTTTTGTAAGGAACAGGCCAGTTACACTGTTCAAGGAGAGGTCCCAGCTAGCAAGTGCACACAGAGCAGGCACTTCAGCACCTGGATTTGTGTGAAGAATTTATAGCCAAATTGAAATCAATTTCTGAAGGCAGCGACTCAGTCTTACCAGAGTGTCTTATTGTATATAATGTAAAATTAGCAGTTGAATAGAACAGTTCAGCATATTACCAGAAGAGGCAATAGTCTTATAGGAGTTAGCCCAAAGAGAAGTTTAAGGTTCTTCAAGAGAGTGAATTTATTTCTACGTATTTCGTATCACTAACATTTCATTCAGTGTTACAAATAAAACATTTTTTAAAGTAAAAACTACTTAATGAAACAATTTATTCTGGTTTTCCTTCACAGAACTGTCAAACAATATAGTAATTTTCTTAACACAAAAAATCTGAATATTCAAACCTAGCTATAGAGAAACTTCAAAATATATGTATTTTCATTAAACCAGTTTAATTATTTTGCTGTCTGAACAGAAAATATTTCTTTAATTATTTAAAATATACTAATTTTTAAAAAAGGAACAAAAATTCAAGATTTTCTTAAAACCAGTTCCCACCCATATGACATTCCCCCACCCCACTTTGTGCTCACAAACTTGGAGGTTATGATTACACATCTGAAATCCACAGCTGCATTAGGATTTCGGCAGAAGGTAAGAAACACAGTTACTCAGTACTTGCATCATATTTGGTGACCTGACAGATGTTTTACTAGCAGCTAGGAAAGAAATAATTGGCAAAATGAGCACACACTAAAGCAACACAATCTGCTTCTGAGAAGCAGTTATGGGCTTCAGGACTGAAACAGCCACATATAGACAAGTGTATTAGCAAGATACCCCAGGGAAGGAATAAAATTAACCAACCTCCTGACACAGAAGATGGCAGGTGAAGTATTCTAGGAGATGGAAGAATAGGACTGCTTTACTTCTGATTTTGAAGAACATGAACCTGGCTTAGGTTCTCTGTAGTGCACATTTGTTAACTATGAAAAAGGTAAAAACATACACCATATCAAAACTAAGCTATAAAAATTCTTGTAATGCACAGATTACACAGGAACCTTTTTAAAATTTTTTCCTACAAGGTAAGTGGACAAGAAAAAAGGAAAAAATAATCTAAGGCTACCAGATATGTAATTTTCAACCCATTTGACAACTGGTATTACAACAAGCAACATCATTTTCTTGCTTCCTGCCTTTCAAAGATACATGTGGCTTTCTCAGGTCCTCTGAGTACAAGAAATGTAACATCAGATGAAATAACTGTGGTAATAGCAAGGCAGTTTCAGGCTGTGAAACTAAACTGCAAAGTACAGCTGGGGAAAAGCCCTAAACTGAGCCAAAAGACTGCTGAATTAAGGCAGGCACAAAGCATTTAACACAACCTTTTATGTTAGAAGCAGTCGCCTTGGCAAAACAGTTTTCTATAAACTCCAGTTATTGTGCAGAATAAAATCCTTAAAGCTTGTTGTACTGAGCAGGAGCAAGCAGGCAGGAAGGACAGGGCTGCACTGTCTGCCTCCTCTGTGTGACTCTAGTGTCACTAGTGTCCCCATCCTCCTCATTCACTGTACAATCAAAAAGCAGCAGCAATCAGAGGAAACAAAATCCTTAATGTCACTGTGGCTTCATGTCTAATCAGTGATGGTGGTCTGTAATTCAGTTACTTAGATATGCATGATCTTGGTTTGGGAGAATGAGGCATAGGAATAAATCACAGGGTGAGAGAATGGATTGGGTTGGAAGGGACCTTCAAAAGTCATCTAGTCCAACCCCTCTGCCATGGGCAGAGACACCTTCACTAGACCAGGTTGCTCAAAGCTCTGACAATGTGGTCTTGAACACTTCAGGAGTGGAGCATCCACAACTTCTCTGGACAATCTGTTTCAGTGCTTCACCATCCTCACCATTAAAATTTTCTTCCTTATATTGAATCTAAATCTACCCTCCCTCATTTTAAAATCATTGCCCTTCTCCTGTTACTAAAAGCTCTTATAAAAAGTGTTTCTCCATGTGTCTGATAAGTACCTTTAAGACCTCATACTTGTGGCAAAGGTGCACCAGGCTGTATATCATCTACATTCCATCCATAAGAGATTCTCAGAATACTTAATAACATCTAATGAGTTCCATAACACCTGGGAAGCGTGCATGACATTTTACAGAGGCATGAAGAGGTATGGAAAGTTTGACTTGCTATACACTGGCTTTGCATCAAGCACCTGTCAGATATTTCAAAATGCACAGGTTACTTCAGCTTCTCAAGGAAAGTCAGAGCTCCAGTGACTGTTACACAGTTATTGTGGCATGTGCTGAGGAGCAGACCAAGGCAACGAGATAGCTTAGTAGAAATGGGAAAAGAAAACAGAGATTTGGTCCTGGTGAAATTTTGATCTGAACACCTATTTAGTATCTCTAAGATTAAATATTGTTCCTGTGCATTACACCCTGAAATATTTCTTCAGGAGCATGTTTTCTAATCAAAACAGTTAAAGCTGAGATTTTAGAAAAAGTCTAGTTTTCAGAATATGGGAAAAAAAGTCTTCCAGACTTTTTCAAGTGTTTCATATCAGTATTTTTATTATTGCAAACACATTTTATTGTTGTAAGCACATGCAAGCATCAGCGCACAAGTTGTCCAACAATCTCAACACTATGAATGAACCTAGAAGGTGATGTGATGAACCAGTTTGATTTAAAAGGTCTAAGACATAAATGTGTATTTTCCAAATTTATTCCAGGTTCATTTCCCTATTCCTCCTTTTGCTCTACACTGCTGCTGTAGAACAAAAGGTGTGTGAGAAAAGGGTTTGACACAATATCCTCTACAGTCAATTCAAGTGACTCAAATAAATTATGCAGTGTTAACAACTTCAGACAGTTTTCACAGGAGACAAATGAATGAGTCTTACGTCAAAATACATTAATGTTTCAAAAAGAACATTTTGTATTGGCAGGATTTGTAATCTTAAAAGCTGGAGAAACCACACCTTTCTCAGGGACTGTGATCAGTATTTCAAGGACAAATGAAGCTGCTAAGCAAAGCAAGAAATACTACCCAGGCTGTCCGTTTGTTAGAAGTATTTCCACTGACACGAACATAGTGTGCATTGACAAGATTATCTTTGGGGGATAAAATTATCATAGTCTCCATGGAAATAATGCATACCAAAGAGGAAAAAACTGAAAATTTTGGGGTGAGATTTTTGATCTGGTTTGGTTTTAGTTTTTACAGGGATAACAGCTCTATTATGTGCCTCTTATAAATGTTTACAGTCTCCTTTGTGACTTCAAGGTCTAGAGACCCTCAAAAGACTTTAAGGTCTAGGCCCTAAAGTACCTGAAATTTTCACATATCTCCCCCTGGAAGATGAATACAAGCTTTACAAGAAATGGACCTAAAGCAAATTATGTTTGAATAATTTCTGTTATGATTTGTGTTCTCTCCCAAACAACCACATGAGTACACAACTGGGTGGTTGGCCCTGCTTCATTTTTTACCCTTTAAAAAGGAAAAAAAAAAAAAAAAAAGAAGATATGGTCTATTAATATTACAAAAACTCACCAAGCCCAAGGGCTATTTTTAATAAGTTGTTTGGGTTTGTTTTCAGTCCTGATGGAATCAATCATATTTACTTTAGATTTTAAATCCTCACCCTGCTTCTGTGGAGTCCAACCACAAAGCACAAATTAAGTTTCCAGGTTTTGGGGGGGTCATTTTAAAAAGGTACTGTCAAAGACTCAACCAATTTATGTAAGCTACCTATTCCTGTGGAAAAGGATGTGCCTGAATCCAGTCAACAAGACTTATCTCACTTCCACCAGCATAAGTGTAGCTGGGCTCCACCAATAATGCTTGAGGCCGATGATTTCCCTACCAGCTTACTTCTCAGCTGCACAGTCTGAAACAGCAGAAAAACATTGGTTTATTTCCACTCCTGATATTTAACTTTTTTCACCTCTTACCTGGACTTGTGACTCCCTTTTGTATTGTATATTCACAGACTGCCTTGCTGTGTTGGAAGATAAATGCAGAAAAAGGAGCTACTGCTTTGCTATAAGGTAAACAATACCTAATCCTATTTATTTTCTTCCTAAAGTACTGAAGATTTGGCTCCATCTTATATTCTCTGCCTTCAGTTTGTGAAAAATAACTGTTGCATAAGGCGTGAATAATATTGTGTTATATAAATATCTTGTAGTATATGAACATGAAAGTGTATATTTATGGAGTGAAAAATGCGTAAGAAGCTAATTGCTTTCTTCCACTTTAACTTAGTGGGAGTTTTCTCCAACAGTTTCTAACTATACTCTTTAAAGCTTAAGTGTTTTCCACTTTTGGGATTTGGGAAAAGCTGGCAAAATTCCTTGAACTTCAAACCTCACAAAATGAATATAATTTCTCCCCAGTTTCTTATGTCCTCACAGACATGAGCTACATGAGAAGTCTCCTGCTATCATGCTGCTTTTCAAATTATTAGTGTTGTATCTGAAATTTAAACCAGTAATGAGACAAGGAGGCTTGGGAGATATATGCCATAGTAACAATATCATGTTGATGCTGCATTCTACTATTCCCTAGTTGCTACAGCAGTGGTGGCTAATTCTACGTCAAATGGAATATTTGCTATTAAGCTGACTTCCCTATGTTTCTTTACGCAGCATTGTGGAAGTCCTTTATTTTCCAGCTGGGTTGTTTTCCTTTGATGTTTCTTTGTTAGTGAGTATATCCCTTCTGTTTTGGGCATGCAGAAAAGCTAAAGTAGAAAGCCAAAACTAAAACTGAAATAATTACCATTCTGTACTTTTATTCTCTGAAGGGACTAGCTAGCATAAGAGATTTGTAAGAGCTTTTATATCCTTTTGAATCCAGCATAAGGCAGTTGTCTACTATTTACCCATAATTCTGCTTTTTTTTTTTTTTACTTATTCTTTTATGCTTAGTTTTTGCCTATTTTAGAAGAAATACATTTTTTTAAAGAAAATATTATTATTTAAGGTAACTTAATCTAGTTGTTTACCAAGGCAAGACAAAGTGGTTTAAGTGTGTCCCTTGCTACTTCAGGCAAGATGAACATGTCTTTCAGAAGGCTTGCCTTTATCTTTGCCTTCAAATGTTCATGTTTTACTGAGGTACCACAATAAAGAAGCCAGCCTGCAATGTCACCACCTCGAGGTATTTCCGTGATTTCATTAAAATGCACCTTTCTGAAAACTCAATCAAGATTACTTTTCTCCTTAGCAAAACATAAAAATGCTTTTGAACAAAACAGAAAGGAAGAGGCCAAACTAAAAGCTGTGGCTCAAATTAGTTTTGAAAGCCAAGGAAGTGAAACTGCCTTGGGAACTCTTTCATGCATGATTTTTATCTGTCTGTAGAAGTATGGAGAGGAGCCATTTGTTACAGCATCTATTTATTACAGAAGCAGCCTTTTCCTGGCTTTGATGACTTTATTTCCCAACAGAATTACCCCCTTACATAATGCACTGACAAAACTGCAACTCTACAACTCGATGTAGAACACACATTTGCACTACCATCAGAGAAGTGTCACTGTTATGTAATTTATCGGCACAGGCAGAAATTAACCTTGCAAATAAGAAAAGCCAAAGATGAGAGCGACAGAGAGAAGACAGGATGCTTTAGGTCAGTTGCAAGCAACTTTAATTAAGCTTTCCTTGGATTTCTGCACTTGTTTCCCTGTCTTCTTGCATTGAAAGGAAACCTCCCACTGCCGCTGCTCTATGCTGCATTCATCACAGGGGTGACCATGGGATCGCTGAACTCGAGGCCACCAGCACTTGAACCAAGGAAAAATGCAGTAAGATATGAAAGCAGACATTGGTCTGTACCACCTGCCTGCACTCCATGAGCTGAGACAGTGAGTTGCCTTAAGGGGAGAGGTGGGAGCTGCAGTGCAGGTAACGCTAAACAGGCACCAGGTAACCCCAGAGACTCCAGCCAGAGGGAAAGGGACTCTGGGCTGTGGAGCATGCAAGATGTGTCATACTGTAAATCACAACTCTGTGGCAGTTGCTGTGGTAACCACACCTTTTTAAAACCAGTTGGCAGATAAAACATTTATACACTCTCACACCCTTCCTTTGCACATAGGTGAAGGCTGCAAAAGTGTACATTCCTCACTTGGCATAGGCTTTTATTTTCCTTCCATGAATTCTCTACCACCACTTCCCCAAGTTACTCAAGACAGGTCTTCAAAGAAAGAGATACAGACTAGTTTCCCCAATTTCTCTGTACAGCAGTGAATAGTGGCAGCTACTCAGAAAATAAAAAAGACAAAAAACTTTAATCTTTTGTCTTTTTCTTCTTTCCCAATTTTCTCAAGTTTATGAATGCATTGTTCCTAACTTGAATTTCCACTGAGCTGTCTTGTTTGTTTTGATACATAGACAGTTCTTTTTCATGATTTTACAGAAAAAATGTTAGCACATTGCAGTGCTTTATTACTTTTATTATTAGAAGATACTATGCTAAATGTATCAGTACAATTCCTTATCAACTAAAGATCTCCCACAGCACAATAAATCCTGATGCTCACCCCACAGAGGACAAATGTAGGACCTGTATTTGAACTTGATCCCAGTTCACTCTAAATGACTTAGTTTGGCATGAAGAAACCCCTAACACCCTTTGGTGTTCCATGCAATGGAACCATCATTGCAACCTCTCCTTTGACCTTTCTCTTGGTGTGCTAGATCTACTCTCCTCCATATCACTTAGAAAAGACAGAAATGGAGAAGCTCTGGCAAAACCATTACCAAACCCAACCATTAGGTTGTACAAGGACACAATTCATGAGCAAACATTTCTGTTACACTGAAATACCAGAAGTGTCCTACAAGAGACTTCATGATATTCCACAAGGCAACCTAACACAGCCGAAAAGCTTATGGATGGATTGTTTTACATGTACAAAATTCCTGTATGTTCCCAGGGATTCTGTGTAGTTATTAATGGATGAATTATCACAAAAGCCTCATGGCTAGCTGCTGCTGAAGGTCAGTTCAGTGTGCTTGACTAGGCCTGAAAGCATGATATTACAGGCTCATATGTAGAATGGAATTCCAAACACCAAGCTCAAGATGCATAGAATTTTAGCTTACTGTCCTCAGGAGTTTGAAAACAGAAAGCTTATCTGTGGTGTCATGGGGTCTGTATTATGCTCCTTAGTACTAATCAGTATTAAGTCAAAAGGAAGAAAAAACACAATAAATAAATAAACACTGCTCCTTAAGAAAACCAAAGTACAACAAAACACAACCCCCAGCCATTTCTATATTTCTTAGAGGGAAAAAACATGACAGAAAACAAGACAAGCATGTCCTGTGCTAATCTGTAGAAATATATTAAGAATTTATTTAAAAGATCCCTTACCAAATAGATGCCTTGTTGAAGTCGAGAGTGAGACCTTACATACATGGTTGTTTGCAACTATCAGAGGCTATTTGTGACCAAAAAAAATTACCATCAGAGACCAAGATGCTTGCAGAATCAGAACTGAAACTGAGGGTTTGGTAGAATGAAAACACTGGAGGCTAAAATGCTGCCATGGCTCCTACAGCATCTGTATGCTCATGCATGAGAATTCAGGACCTAATTTATTTTTGATGATATTTACAAAGAGGAGACAAATTTGAACCAATATTGTCATTACAGTTTCCTCATTTTGAAGGAAGAATAGAAAGCAGCCAAAGCTGTTTCTAGCCAAATCATGGGAAGGAGATAAACGTGCATTCTCACCACCAGTTGTGCCAGTGGAAGGTGGCACCATCTTCCTGCCAGTGCACCCAGCTGTTCACTAGCAGCCAGTGCTGGGGATTTCTGCCGTCCTCAAATCCCCTGCCATCAAAACGCACGAAGACCAATCTTTGCAGCTTGAACCAAGATAGATAATTTTGCTTGATTTGGAAGGGTTGCTCACTTGTACAGCCCTGCCAACAAAAATGAGGGAGAGTGACGCTGGCATGGGGTGGGGAAAACAAGACAGGTTAGCAGGCAGAGGGGTTTCCTGCCTGCAATTTAAGTGTTGGTGAGATTACTACTATTTTTATTCCTTTTTTAATTTCTTAAACATGAAATATTTCTCCAAATTAACATCTCAGAGTTAATCTAATGTTGAAAAACAGTATTGAGGATTATATCACAGGCAGAGTATAGCCTATCTTTTTAAAAGGGTAAGTATGTGTCAGTGAGCCAGGAGTTCAGGGGATGATATTCTGTTCAGGAAAGATGGTGCAGCTTCACTGACTTTGTCCTTTAATGCCTACCTGCAAGGATCTTCTGCATTCTCCATGTGTAATAGATGATCATTCCTCAACCACTATGGGAGGTGGTACTCATTATCTTCATTTCATGTGGTACACTCCCCAAGGCATTTATATTATTTCCCCTACATCTGATTAAAAAAAAGTCAACAGCAACAACAAAAAAAACAAACAGCAAAAAAAAAGGGCCCAAAATCCAAAAGCAAACAAACCCCATTCTCCCACTGTTTGCCACAAATCAAAAAATCCAAAACAGCAATAAAAAATTTATTTCACTTATATATTATTACTGTAATGCTCTACTCATTGATTTTATTAGCAGAGAATTAAAGTGTATGATAAGATTATTGGTGTCACTTGCAAAGCTGGGATTTTATCTTATTCATCTCTTGAATGTGTAACCATGTTTGCTTTCAGTGTAACCACATTTGCTTTCATCAGGAGGGAGTCTGGCTTATTATCTCAAATGCTATTGCCATAAAGTAAGTGCACAAAAATCCCAGGAAGAAATGCCTTCTGCCTTTCATAAAACAGAGGTTGCTTTGCACTAATGAACTTGCCTGTTAGTGGAAAAGTGAAAAAGATAAGAAGCAATAATGTCCTTCAAGGAGGAAGCAAAATGAAGCTTCCACACACGTTGCCATGACATTTTCTACAAATAATGATTTCTGTCTATGCTATCCCAGATATCAAAACCACTTCTAATGCTGTTGCTATAACAAAGCACCCTGCTTTGGGAAAGATCTTTTACCCCCCTTTTTCACTAGTGGTTCATATGCAGCATGCCTTCAAACCCTGTTAAAGCCTGAAAAACAGCACTTACTCACTGATGATTCCACTATTGATTCAAAGGCATTCAAGTTATTATTAGTCTCTGTCTATGGATGCATCATCACTAGTACTAGCTGACTTCCAGTGGTAATAGTCCACCTCTGTGAGACTGAAATTGTCAATATCTCAAATCAAAACAGTTGGCTTGAGACCAACCTAGATCGATAGAGCTGATGGATGATGCACACTCCCACCCCACTTAGACTGGCAATACAAGAGATTTTAATGTTTTTTTCATTCTGTAGTTCCTACAGCCCAGTCATTAACACTCTGGGATAATTGGGGTTGATGGATTATTGAAGTGAGCACAGTGCAACTGAACCAAGGTGACTCTTTCCCCACACTTGTGTCTAACCCTCGCTAGAGGTAGTGCAGCCTGAGCAGCTGCGGTGTTCAGCCCATGCCAGGTATGAAGCAATTCAGCTCTGCCTTTTGCTTTGTGATCATTACAGCAGGTCAATGTTGCTGCACACTGCATCAGGAGAGAAGCAAAAGGAAGGGACAAAATAGACAAGGAATAGAAAATACTGTAGGGTAGCAAGAAAAGTCTACCATCAGCTACTGTGATCCTTGTCATGTTCCTTTTCTTCAGCCCTCATTTTTTTATTAGCATGCCCTCCCTTCACTGTTTACGACACTGTTGAACTTTCTGTGTAACTATTTATGAATTAGGCTTATTCTGTAACTCTTCTAACAGTTTAGGAACAGCACAGGGTGTCTGGAATCCTGCTGAGCCTGAGAGGTAACTAAACTAGACTCTGAATGGATTAGAAAAGAAAATTTATTTTTGGCTGAGTATAAAAGGTAGTTTCTGAAGACTGAGGAACTGAGAAATGTCATTGTGAAACAGAATGACTTCTGATGCAAAAAATTTTCCTTTTTCTGCTGTTAAATACAAGAGACATGGGTTGTCTGCATTTTAAAACTTGATTGTTTTTTCCTTCTAAAAAATAAAACCACTTAGAATCCCTATTTTCATCATATACTGGTTATTAATGATTAAGTGTGGCTATTAGACTGATAACATTTGCCATAGGTTAGATGTTCTTAGGCTGTGGAATTATGTTAGAAGTAAGCACAGAAATACCTGCAGCACTAGGGATATCTGCAACGCCTGACACACTCCCTGTAAAAAAGGATTTTGTACAAAGAGATTAGCAAACAAAAAAATTTAAAAACCCCAACCTTCCCAATTTTGAGCCTCAAGGTGTCTATGAAGGCCTAAACTAAGCCAACTCAAACTCAGATCCTCCTTCAATTGCTATAAAAACAGCTTTGGATGCTTTGAAGTCCATGACCTAGTCCCAGCTTTTAATTGAGGTTGATGTTCCAAGTCACACTACAAAAGGTAATCACAGAAACAAAATAGTTGGGACTTATGATGGGCATCAACTCCTCTCCAACAGTGCTCAGGTTCAGACCAAAGAGTGTCATATACCTAAGAAATCAGATTTCACAAAAGCACTGGGCTGCATTTACCTGCAACAAATGTTTCCTTTGAGGCACCCTTTTAATTCATAATATGACTAATTTTTAAATCGATCCAAGGTCTGCAAGAACAAGTCCTTTCATCTCTAAAATTTAAACCTCAAAATATTTTTTTCTCCTGTCTTCTTGAGGACACTGCCAACCACTTTCCTCAACACTTTAATGCCTTAGAGCATCCTTGATCTTGCTCCTGTGAGAGCACTGCTTTTTTAGTCTTATGCAGACGTTTAAAAAGGTAGCATCTTATCAACATACTATGCGCGTAGTAGGAAGTTGAGAAGGTCTTCTCTCCAGAAACCTTCTCTACTTCTCAGTTTTCTCCGCTGAATTCAACATCAATAGCTTTCCACAGAACGGCTTGCCATTTTAATGTTGTTGTAAGATCACAAGCAGCAAAGGTCTTCTAACACGAATATAGTGCTTTCCTCTTCAATCAGCAACAACCCCCACCAAGCCCTCTGTACTTTTTTTTTTTTTAATTTTTGATGTGTATTTCAGAACTGAGAAATCAAAGTCAGTGTCTTTCAAAATGAGGTCATGCATAGCTCCAAAATTATTTCCCTGCCAGACTTCCATTTTCAAATAAAAATAGAAGAGCAGAATTTATTTTTACAGCAGAGGAATAGTCTCTGTTCAGGGTAGAAATTTTGTTTATTCAAAAATCTGAAAACAAACATCTGGCTCCACAGGGAAGACCAAACTAGCGAAAAATATCAGTTCAAAAGACAAAAACAAGAAGTCATTGCTGGCAACTGGAAAAAGGAAGTTGAACAGAGAATATTATGCAGCTGATACTAAAACAAGTCCTGCCAAGCTCCAACAGTAATACTTCACATTCCACAGGTTGTGTCCTCAGAGGCATTCAATAGTGCACGCCGGAAATTTCCCACTTCAGCCTTGGAGTGTTTTAGTTCAGTCATAACATAATAACTCAATTTTATAGGGCACTTTGACATTGTAGGAGAAAGTAATTTACAAACAGGGGGACATGATGTGCTCCAACAGGAAGCCTGCTACCTCACAGCTCCTACTGACTTATTAATTTCAAAGGAAAAGAGAATGGCAACTGCAGCCATAACAAGTGTTTTATTCTCTTTTCAAAGTCTACCACCCATTAATGAAACTAGAGAGAAAGAAACTTTCAATGACCATAACACACTAAGATGCACTCTACACCTCAACACGTGCAGCACCCAGAGTAGTGGTGGCAACACTTGCTCAGGCCCTGCCTTGAAACAGCTTATTTTGTACTGTTTTAAAACATTTATGTGTCAAAAGGATGGATGAAAGCATCACCAGCAAGGCAATTTCCTGCAAGATCCCAGAGTAAGTTGCTTCTATACAATGCTAGCAGTGGGTTCTGCTGTTCAGCCCGTCATATCCAAACAACATCATTCCTATCATTATCCCCACCACACTGTACTGAAATAGTTATTTCAGTGGCATACAGGCATGTATTATGTTCTTTTGTCAATCTCTTTAATAGTGGAATCAAAGCCATTTTTGCTGTCTGATCTTTCTTACTAACTTTGTTGTTTTCCAGCTCTTAAGCCAGCCATCAACATCCTCAAGAAGCAGCTCCCAAACAAGCAATATATATGTGTAAGGTCTCAGAGCTGACTGGGAATTACAAGACTGTAAACATTCATTACTGGTGTGGTACAATTTTTTGTTCCTGCTTGGTTAGATCTGAGTGAAGTTATCCTTATGTTGGTAAACAGCCTCCTGAAGTCCTCCTGAGGTTAAATAACTTCTAAAACTGACTCTGCATCTTGTCCCTTTCAGCTACTACTTCAATTCCTCTTAATTTTTATTTAAAAGAAAACGCTAAAAATTCAGAAGTTTTCAGTGCACTCTAAGTTTTATGCATAGTGAAGGTTTCTTATCCATCCGTTTTAATTTTGTTTTACAGAAATGTTGGCCCAAAAGGAATCTATTTATTCCATCTGAGTAAAGTAGCCTGTGTGTACAATATTGTCAAATTGCAGTGCCATGCTGATTATAGCATCATAGTTGGCTATCTGTATGTTGTATGAAAGGCACAATCACTCTGCAGTGTTGCAGTCAGAGCTAACAGGCTATTCAAATTCTTAACTACCAAATGTCAAACACTGTCCTTAATATCCAGACTTGTTTGCAGCTGTCAGAATTATAGACACTTTCTCCTTAAGCAAATCTTTCTCAATCTTTTCAGAAGCAAGGAAGAGATCAGCAAGAGTCAAGACAACGGTTATTACTCCCTAGAGAGACATAAAAGAACCCAAATTTTACTAAGTTCTTAATGAAACTTGATTTCTCTTCTTCCCCTTGAGAAAAACCCAATGTAAACTTAGTTATATAGAGTCTAACCTGATCAACAAATAAAACATTCAATTTAATGGCCTTTGTTGCAGCCATGGAGCTTGTGCTGGGTTTTTTGATAACCCAGTACTAGGCCCACTCACAGAGAATGGTTCCAAAAATCAGCTGAAAATGCAAGGTTTCATAAAGTCCAAAGCTTTAATTCATCAGCCCTGACTTAAGTGTGCTTCTCTCCTTCACTGTTTCCCCCACTTTAAATATTGTTTCACTTCCAAGATTAAATTTTCATAATGACACTATATTTTTGTAGTTCAATTTTCCTGCTTAGTGATTTCAAAACAGAATATTTTCAACTGTTATTTTACCGAGTGTAAAGTCTTCCAAACGGTAGAGCTTTGGCCCCCTTACTGTTTGATAGTGCCAAAAGCTGTAGCTTACAGACATGCCAAAAATATGTTGTCATACTTCAAATAGCATCTTATGTTTAGCATGATCATTCCAACATAGAGAAGATTTTGGGCAACAATTGGCACCTTTGTGTTTAACTTCAAACAACACCAGAGAGATCTGTATTGTAGACAAACATTTACTGTTCTCTGAGATCAGAGACCTATTCAAGGTCAACTGAGCAACAGATTTGAAACAAGAAATTTTTGACTATTTCTAGCAGCCTTGGCTACATAGCTTGCAAGTTGTTGATTAGCAACATTTTATTGCCATGAAGTTATGCTAAAACCGTGACAGACATTGCTGCTTCTGTATAAACAGTGCATGAGAAGTGATTGCTGTTCCACTCAGGCACAGCGTGATAAGGCACAAAAGAAATGTAAAAAGGAAACATACAGCCATAAAAATAGTGCACCACTTGCTTAAAATTTTAGCTGAAATTTTAAATACATGCAGAAAGCGGATAACACAACCTTGTAATGATTGTAATAATTATCAAGTATGCTTTTTGAAATTGTAAAGCTAATGACATTGGACCTTGAGCAGAGACTAAGCAAAGAAAGCAGCAATTGTAAAGCAATTAACTTTGTTCTACTGCTGTAACTTTTTAGGATAATATTAAAAGCCACTTGCCATTTTAGACCTTTAGAGAATAATGAAAGCCTAGGAGATATTATTCAACCAAGAGAAAATTTCGCTTAAATGTGTATTTCCTTATTATTATTTGGAGTGATTAGATCCTACTTTGAGCTCAAAGAACAATCTCGTGCTGGTGTAAATGGCTGGTGAGATATTAAACTTTTGTTACAGGTCATGTTATACCTTGTTTGGACTGGGGCATTTAACTCTTTGCTTTAAGTAGTTAGATAGCTTTAAAAAATAGCTAGACATATCATAATTGAAAGGTTAAATGCAAGGGATTTCATGAATAGAGCACTCTGGCTTGAGAGGCTCCATTAGTATTATATGAGAACCAAGGCAGAGAGGAAGCAGTAGAAAAGGTATTGTTTGACCAAAGTGAAAACATCATATTTGGGAAGCTCTGTACATGAGCTTGAATGAAATACCTAAGCATTTGCAACAGAACATATTAGCAAAGATTATTGCCAGGCTTGGAGAAGTAATTCCAGGGCAAAGCACCTATGCAGCCCGTGTTGGTCTCTCTTCTGCATCTCCCCTGATGACTTTGAGGAAAGAACAGATATAGCATTCATATAAAAACTGTGGAAAAAAGGAGGTACATAGATGACACCAAGATGAAGAAGCAGCAAAATACTCTAGAGGACAAAGCCAGTGTGACTATGATAAATTGAACAAACGGTGCGAGAAGATGAAAGACAATAAAGAATGAAGTGATTGATTTTCTATTGTTTAATCTAACACCTAGCTGCAAAAGGACCACAGCCTCCAAGGACTGGAGTTTCAAGTGCACAAGAACTAAGTAGGAGTCCTTCTTACCAAAACCACCATCTAATGCATATGAAATTGGGTAGATGTGCTGCATTTATGAAAGGAAAATGGTCTTTTCTACTTCACACTGATGACAACCACCACTGAGTCTCCAGTTTTGAGCACTACACTTAGAGAGACAGAATAAAAGGCAGTAAAATAAGACACCAAGTTGCTCATTCCTGGTGTGAGAAGGGTCACTAGTGTGAGAAGGGTTTCAGGTTGTTTGGCACCTGAAGGGCTGACTCCTAATGTAGCTGCCATCTCTCCCACACTTCCCATTTCACCTAGCAGCAATGATCCATCTCCATCTTTAGATATGCTCTATCTCCCCTTGCCCTACTGTGTCTTTGATCTCTGCATAGGAAGTGTTGAATTGTTTTATTTTCTGTTCTCATGTAAATATGACTGTACTTGAATTGTACTTTCCAAACTGGAAATACACATTGAAATCAAGGTGCACTCTTAAGTCTGAATACCCCAGATTCATATTGCTCAAATGATAAAAAGTTTTGTGGTTATCAATAGTACTAACCAAAAAGATTAAATCAATAAACTGATATTTTAGCCTTCTTGTGCTTAATCCCCAGAAGGGAGGTAGTTGTATGTGTTGAC
Organism: Aphelocoma coerulescens; assembly: GCF_041296385.1. NCBI lineage: Eukaryota > Metazoa > Chordata > Aves > Passeriformes > Corvidae > Aphelocoma > Aphelocoma coerulescens. Next base: position 116,774,331 of record NC_091015.1, on the reverse strand, counting down.
ACAAATAAACAAATAGGAAACAATCTTCCTAGACTACTAGAATAACAGTTGGATTGCATACTACTAGAATAACAGTTTTGTGTTTAAAATTTGTCCAACACTTTCCTTGGATTGATATTCATGCCGTATTCATCAAATCATGCAACTCATGCAAACAGCCTTGAGGGGAAAAAAAAAATTACCTATGACACTGTGGTTCAAATATTTCAGTGCAGCAGCTTCCCATCCAATTAAATTTTCATGCCTTGGGTCGAGTTCTAAATCAGATAAAGTTTTTTGTGTTGTTCTGTACACTATCAACATTGTAATAAACACCCCATCTTTGAATTTTATGCCATTTAAAAAAAAAAAAAAACACCAAACCACTTTTCATGGAGCACTGTTACAATAATTCTGTACTTTAGTTTAAACTCTAGTTTGTGTGAACAGCATTGTCAACCTACGTGTTCCCTTACTGCATGGCTACTCTGCTAACTGCTTACTTGTTATAGCAAAATAAATTTTTAAAAGTGAAATCTTGCGCCCCACATATAAATATTTTATGTTTTGTATTCTTCTTGGCTACCTTACTATTGAAAAGGCATCATGCTAACATATAATGAGACTAATCCTTGTGTGGACCTTTGTCTGGCTTTGCCTGAAATATCTAAAACTACAACTGAAAAGTTTGAGTGTTCATTAAAGAGCAGAATTCTGCAGGGCCTTTCAAATAATTCCAATTCCATTAAGTGATGCCATTGAGATGTGAAATACATGCACTTCTTTAAACTATAAAACAACCTATAAGATTTGTTTTCAAGGAAAAAAAATCTTTTATATCACCAAAAACTTGGTTGCTTCTCTTCATGTTTGAGGTTTGTTATATTTTTATATATGTAGAACAGCAGAGTCCAAGACCACCATGATCCTCTCTGTGTTCACATTTCAAGGAACTAATGTGGCTCATGTATTACCCCAACATTTTCAGAAGGGGCATTTGTGTACTTCTTTTTTCAAATTCGATGTTGATCTAAATTATGGTTATGAGCATCTTAAAAAAAAAAAAAAAAGAAAAATCAGGAACAAAGTTTTGAGGGGGTCAGTGTTCACCTTTCACTCTGCCCCACTTTTAAAGATATCCAATACTCCCACATCAGAGTGGTTTGATGCTTCCCTGAGAGGAAGGGAGACAGAAAAGTGGGTGGGATGGGAAACCAAACACATGTCCTCCTAGTCCAGAGCCAGCTGGCTCAGTCCCTAGACTGAATTTTTCAAGAGTGAACCAGTAATTCTTCTCCACAGGGAAGTAGTGGGGAGATCTACATTTTTCCTGTCTCTCCTCCACCTGTGGATATACTCTCTAAACTTTTGGCAAGCTAAAACACAACTAAAGATAGTAATGTTTTCATTAGCTTTACCCTGCCTTGTATAATTTGACCCAAACTGCCAGCACTTCAGAGAGTTTGAACACACACTGATTCAGAACAAGAATAGACACTTCATGAAGGTGGATGCTTACCTTATCACACAGAATAGTTAGGACCTCTGGAGATCATCTAGTCCAACCCCCTGCCAAGGCAGAGTCACCTAGAGCTGCTTACAATAGGAACACATCCAGGTGGACTTTGAATGTCTGGACTCTCTCCAGTATCAGAATGCTTTGGGTTGAAAGGCACCTTAAAAATCACCTAGTACCAAACCCCTTTCCATAGGCAGGGATACCTTCCTCTAGACCAGGTTGCTCAAAGCCCCAGCCAGCCTGGCCTTGGGTGTTTCCTGGTCTGAGGCACCAACTGCACCTTTGGGCAACCTGTCCCAGTACTTCACCACCTTCACAGTAGAGAATTTCTTCCTAATATCTAATATAAACCTACTCTCTTCCAGTTTAAAGCCACTGTCCCTTGCCCTGTCACTACATGCCCTTGTCAAAAAGTCTTTATCTATCTTGTGGATCCCCCTTTACCTAGTGGAAGGACACAATAAGGTCGTGACAAAGCCTTCTCTTTTCTGGATTGAACAATCCCGATTCTCCCAGTCTTTCCTCATAGGAGAGGGTCTTTATAGTTCTAATCATCTTGGTGGCCCTCCTCTGGACTAATCTCAACATGTCAATGCTCCTTCTGTGCTGGGGACCCCACAGCTGGAGGCAGTATTCCAGGTGGGGTCCCACCTGAGCACAATGGAGGAGCAGAATCCCCTCCCTTGGCCTCCTGGTCACGCTGCTTTTGATGCAGCCCAGCATGTATTTGGCTTTCCAGGCAGCAAGTGCAGATGGCTGGGTCATGTCCAGACTCTCACCCACCAGCACCCACCCCCAAGCCCTTCTCAGCAGTGTTGCTCTCAATCTGTTCCTCCCCCAGCCTGGGTTGATACTGCAGGTTGTCCTGACCCAGGTGAAGCACCTTGCACTGGGTCATTTTAGAAGACATGAGCTCGCCATGGATCCACTTCTTGAGTTTATCCAAGTCCCTCTAAATGGCGTCCTGTCCTTCAGGAGTGTCTGTGTCTCTCTTGTACTGCAGAGCAATGGGACACAACGCTACTGGCTCCCCACGAGTGGTTTTGCAGTACTAGGCCAATATACACAGAATGTGGCAAGTCTTCTGCCATGATTTCTGACTTTCTTATGTGAATGCTGCTTACAACCTTCTAGTTTACCTTATGGTCTTACTCTTTCACACAGTCATTCAGCATTTGGGCTGAGCAAGTGTAACAAGTTCTAATAGACACTGGACACCTCACAGTATCTGCCACTGACATTTTTTTTAAAGAGATAAACATCTACCCTTGCATTAAGCAGAATGTGGAGATCTTTCCATTATGGTTTCCTCTAGCAATACAGCAAGAGGTTTGCTATCTTTGCTGTTGCTCTTAAGCACAATGATGTTTTACAGAAAGCTGGGCTGCACACAAGAACACTGGGGAGAAGTCAGGGCCTTCTCAAAAAAAATCATTTAAAAGAATAGCTGACAGAACAAAAAGAATCAGATACTGGGTAATAGCTAGTTGAAATGCTGCCTCATTTTACAGTTCTCTAATGAGTTGCACTGTAACACAGTGACTGAAATAACTTTAGGTAATGGGACTACCTCTATTAATCTACTTATAAGGAAGCTGTTCATTAATTAGGGTGGACAGAGCAATCACAGGGTTGCTGAACAAAAGTAATACCAATTCACATTGTTGACAAGTATCTAATTAGAAATTAATGGCAGAAAACTGTCCAAATATATAAGCCCCATCTATCAGAGAAGCACATAGCACAGGTGTACATAATGAGAGAATCTAACACATCCATCTTCAAAATAGATTCAGGAATCTGTTTAAAAAACATTAACCCTTCAATACACAACTAGCTCAAAGCAAGAGCCTTGTTAAAACCATGTCATTACTTCAATTGTGAGTCCTTTGTAAACCTCCAAATTTTTACTTACTTGAAGATTTGCAACCTCAAATCTACCAAACAATAGAATACTCCAAACCCCAGCTTGGCAACCAAACAAAAGCATAAACACCACCCAAACCCATAAGCACACAACACCCAGGAGTTATCAAGCACTCCAAACAGAGATTTTCTGGAAAGAGGATTTTTGGAACCCCTCAATGTCTTCTGTGCAATAAGGAGAATGTAAGTCTAGCCCAACTTCTTTAAGAGATGCTTTTACACCTTGGGACAGTATGCTAAGAAAAATTATTTATGCAAGACTAACCTAACTATCTGTACATGTGCTTAAATATCTGGATTTGTTTGGGTTATTGTTTAAACTTTGAGAAAGTTGAATATCCGACAGTGGTATCTTCTGCCACCCATCTCAAGCAGGGCACAATGAACACTTAACAAACAGTTCATTCATCTGGAAATACTGATATGCTTTGAAGATTGAAAGACCAAGGGCTTGATAAGCAAGCATATTGCAGTCCATATCTTACCTCCTCAACAATTTTTTATTTTTCAATAATAAGCCACATTTATTAATCCCATATCTCCTAACACATCATGTAGAACTAAGTAATTAGTGCAACATCTTTCATAAGCTATGTTAATAAACCCTAGCATCTCTGTGCATGCTTTGGGAGAAATTCAATAAGCAAAAGGACTTAAACTCTCAAAGAACATTTGAGAAATTCATGTGTGAGACAATTTGAATTCAGGGAGACCTGAATTCACCTCTTTGCAGGTCTGTGTTCTGGCAGTGTGACGGGGCCAGACAGCTCACCTTTGGAGACAACAAAGGTATGTTCATTCCCTTGAGATGTGTTAGCCTTCTCAAACAGGGCAGGGATCTCCATCCATCAAAAGCCCTAGACACCGACAAAGCCAAGGTCCATCAGGAAAACTGTATATTGACAGTATACTTCAAGACAGCTTGAGGCACATCTCATTTGCTCATACTCAAGGTACACTTTCCCACACACCACTAGCAGTCTGTACTTGTGAGGAGTAGGACTTTGTCACTGTCTTGATTCCTCTCCTGGCTTTGCTCCTGTGACAGATTAGGATTCACAGCAAATGACACAGGTATAAGGCATGTGGGGTGAGGCACTACAAGAGAGTTTTGTAGATCCTTTGGACTAGGCAACATTTTCTGGCTGTATTTTACATGCAGGTATTTGGGTGCTCAGCCCCAGAGGTTTTCAGCTTGTCCTCTAGTTTGCTAGAATGAACAAGAAAGGGTTTGCTTCTTTTTTAAACTAAACTATTTTTTCTTTAGTAGATGCCTGTGTTCTGATCTTCAGCTGTCCAGAACTTGTTTCTACTAGTGTAATAGACAATTCTCACAGGCAGAAGCAGCCTCTGGCATAAGGGAAGGGCAACACCCAGGCCAGATTTGGAAGGTGACAGGCAGGTAGCCCACACCCATTTGGAGGCACAGACAGACTCCAGCTGCATCCCACAGAGCACACAGCTGCAGTAGCACTCACTTGGTTATTCCTGAACCCTTGGCTCAGGTACTGGCTTTCCATCTATCTGAAGGAAAAAGCTGACAAGCTGGTGGGTTTTTTTCAGCTGAAATAGAAGAAATTTTCTTCTATGTATCAGTACAGTGCTATGTTATTGGTTTAGTATGAGAATAATGTTGATAACACACTGCTGTTTTAGTTGTTGCTAGGTAGTGCTTCCTCTGAATCAAGGTATTTTCAGTTGCCCAGGCTCTGCCACAACACCAGGAGGGAGCAGAGCCAGAACAGGTGACTTGAACTGTCCAAAGTGATATTCCATACCATGGAATCTCATTCTCACTAAATAAAGTGGGGGCAATTGGCTGGGAGCCAATGCCTGGGCATTGGTCAGTGGGCAGTGAGAAATTCTATTGTGCATTTCTTGTTTCTCTTGGGTTTTATTCCTCCCTTTTCATCACAGCTTCTTAGGGTTTTTTTGGTTCTATTATTAAACTTATCTCAACCCACAAGGATTACCTTTACTTTCTGATTCTCCTCTTCACTGGGGAGGGGGGCAGTGAGCAAGGAGTTGGTGGTCAGATGGTTTGATGGACAGCTGGGTAACTTCTAGCCTGGAGACCAAACCACTCTGCAGTTAGCTGAGTACCACTTACACTCTAACCCAAGTGCAGATTTTACAGCTTTTTACCTTGTTTACAGAAGCATGCAATAGGAAGACACTCAGCTTTCCATTACTGTTGCTTACAGACATCTTAAATCAAGGCCAGTAAGTTAGTCCCCCCTTGCTGTGCTTTGCACATCTTTTGCAGGCTGCAGAATGCAGTGACCTCCTGTCCTGGCTTGGTGATACTTGATTACAAGAGAACCAATGCAGACTTCTCTCCTGCTCTCTGAAGCTGAGCAGAGAAACAAGAGAAACCTGTATTTTCCTTACTACTCTAGCCCATACTGCTTCATGCTTGAAAACAAAGGTGGAGGAGGAGGCAGAGGGAAAACAGACAGGCCACTAACTGTGAATGTGGTCTCACCAATTTACTTTTTGCATTAATATGAACATTTCCCTCTGTTTAAGTGCCATACAGCTTTACTTCATTATTTGCAGCTAACTGTGATGATAGAAGATAATGATTCCGCACTGTAAATTAGATCCTATTATATGAGTTGTTTCAGATTGGCATCTTAACAATAAGACAATGTTACATTTTTAGAAGTAGACAGGAAATTTGTTCTTTTACTTTGAAAATGGTAAGCAAAATTTTGCTTTTACAAAGTGCATGCAATCATGAATGGCTAAACAAATCAATTTCCCCATGGACATGCATCATTTATCAAACATACTGGAGAATCTGATCCTGAAACCCCTGCCACACAACAGTCCCACTGAGGCCAGTAAGGTCATTCTCAGAGCTACAAGACCAGGCCTTTGCATTTGCTAGCAAACATGCAAGCAAACCATTATTTTGCAGACTACACTGAATCCACTCTCCAGAAATATCCTGAGTTTTGGACAGTGTCCTTTGGATAAGCCCTCACTGACAATTTGGCAATAACCTCCAATCTCAGCATTTTAGAACTGCAATCAGAGATTGAGAAGATGATCTGTCTCTCTACAGTATGAGAGTATGGTATATTTATCTCAGAGATGCTGCTCATCCTAAGAAAAAGGCAAAGCTAAAAAAGGGATAGAGAAATAAGAAAAAGAAAGAAGATTACATTGAAAGGTGATGGAGAACAGAAGGAAGAGAACATGAGCTGCAGCCAGACACAAGAGCAGTGATGCAGCCCCAAGCACCTATTGCTGGGTACAAGGTGTGGACAGGGGTGAAGGCAGGAAGGTGTGTGGTTACATCCATTCCTGTGCATAAGTAGTCTGACACCACACCAGCAGCTGCTACTATCAGAAGTGGTAAGCAAGCAAATCTTCATGTGCATGTGTGTTCTGATATAATCCCCTGTAGCTATTTATACTAGAATACCTGCATACATTTTTTTTGTACTACAAATCAATGTAATTTGGGATAATTGTTTTCTTTCCCATTAAATCTTCAGGTGCTTCTGAAAATGCTAACTGAGAGCTGCATAGTTAACAGCTATCCAGGCAGCACATATTTCACTGAAATAACATTTCCAGGTGACCCAGCACTGTTCTTGAACAAAGACTGGTGAGGTAAACATGGTCAGATTTGTAAAGCTTCCTTCAGAGAAAAAGTGAGTCAATCCTCTATATGGGCAATGAAGACATAAGGGCTTTTAAAGAGTGCTCCAGAGTCCTTCAGCAAGTCACTGCATGTGGAGCTCATCTTCTGAAAGGCCCCAGAGGCCATGAAGGACAAGCAGCTGATTGTGAGCCAGCAGCGTGCCCTGGCAGCACAGAAGTTTGTACAGCAATCTTGGGCTGCTGGTATCAAAAGCACAGTCAGCAGATCAAGGGGGGGGGGGGGGGGTGATCCCTTTCCAATAAACATTTTTTATATTGCATTTGGAATACTGTGCACAGATTTTGGGTCCCCCAACACAGGAGTTCAGCAAAGGACCACTAGTTTGGTCAGAGTTAGAGCACCTGCCCTCTGAGGAGAGGATGAAGCCATGTTCAACCTGCAGACAAGACAGCTCCAGGGGCATCTGACAGGAAACCCCCAGTACCTATGAGGTCACCCAGTAAATGGAGGCATTCTGACCACATTATTGCACTGTGGGGAGACGCTGGGCATAAGGAGAAGTGAGAGTCACAGGCTGGATTCAAACAGAGGCTTGTGCACTGATTGAGATTGGCAAGGGAGGTAGTGCAGGATATGCCTTGAGGTTTTCAAGACCACTAATCCCAGAATAATCTGATCTGACCACTCTGCTTGGAGCAGAAGGCTGGACCAGAGATCTGCCAAAGCCCCTTCCAACCTCAGCAATCCATCCTACAATCCATTTTGTCTGCAGTCCCTGTGCTCAATGCAGTCTTTTCACATATGTGTCCATGAAGCATAAACTGACCTTCAAAGGCAGCAGTACTCCAACTTGTCACCCTCACAGCACCTCCACCTCCATGTTGTAGTCCCACTGCTTACTCGGGGGAGGTCTGGCCAAGCTGGTCGCTCATCGTCCTTTGGGGTGCTCAAGCAGCCCTCCAGTCTAGTGGCTGGGGCAATACTTTGAAGGTGAGAGCTGTCAATTCTGGATTAGAAGGGGTACAGGCCCCAATCTCCTGCTTCCCAGAGAGGAGATGAACAGAAATAGGAACAGCACCACTGACTGCTGTAGTGTTGGGTAGGAGATGAACATGAAGCTACCTGTTTCTCCAGAAAAACTGAGACTAGGTCTGCCTCAAAAGCAAACTGGCTGATAATGAGCAAGAATACCCAAGCCTGGATTATAAACTTTCCTCAGCAGTTGAAGAGAAAGATCTGTTGTATTTGGGGGGTCATCACTGCCAGATGACACCGTGAATGGGCAGAATGAAGAACTTTCTTGAGTGCAGGAGACAAGATTTCACCTAAGACGGACTTATGCCCCCCTATGGGCAATCCATAGCTTTCGGTGGTTTGGGGTGGAGAAGTTGTCAAAATTCAGTGCTTATGGAACAGTAGAGCTCTCAGAAGAAAGAAAAATCTCATACTTATATTTAGCAAGTGAGCAACGAAGCAAAATGGCATAGCAAATGCTGACGGTAGTGGTGAGGCTGTGGGGGTGGGAAGGGGGCGTGAAAACTGGCAAGAGCTTCAGAAGAACGAGTTTTGGTATTTCAATTTAAGAGGTAAAGGCTATATGATCTGCAGCAGGTACTGAAATTCCAGTGCTGTAGAAATTTAAACATCATCTGAGCTTTCTCCCATCTCCCACCCCTCTGTCTTGTTTGAAAAATATTTACAAGGGGGTGAAAGGCAACCTTCAGATGTGTGACCATAGCTGTGTGCTGATGGTTTCTATAAATATGGGTTTGCTGAAGCACTAAACTATGTTCTGCTGCAGTATGGCATTATGGCTTCTGCTCAGCAAAAGCTGTTCCTATTCTCATTTCAGACCCCTGCTAGTGTTGGCATCTGGCTCTCAGCTACATGACTTTTTTGCCCTCTATCATCAGAGCAGAGAAAAGCAAATACTGTCAAGTAGAGCTTTGGCTGTAAAGAACAAAGTTTGGGTTCGTAGCTCAGACCTACATAATGGATGGCAAAACAAAAGTGATTTTAAAAAGTCTGATGATCCTAGACTTTATTTTGGGCACTGCAAATAATTTTGTGCTTAGTCATCATTCATTTTGTGGTTTTATCCGTGTCCACTCAGTTCTCTGGAAAGAGAGCAGTGCAGACAATTTGCATTTTATTTCCCCAACTGCTTTTCACAGCTTACTCCTTCCCTTTTTTCAATAGTCCTGCCACCTGCATGCATGTGGTAGACCCATTTGAAACCCAATTGCCCTGGGATGGAAGCATAAGTTTACATGTACAGCTCTTCAGTGGTGGCAGAAGGCTTGCAAAAAAGTGCATTTTTTTTCTCACACAAAATCATATCCCTTTTACACTTTCTCCATACTGTGGAGTGGCCAGTCCAGTTCATGTTACAAAGAGGAAAACTTGGTTATCCTAAACATAGGAAAGGGGTTGCACAGAGATGTGCTGGAGTAATTATTTGTATTTTTTACTGGTAGGCTCAAAACAAAATGGCTGAAACTTCTAAAAAGAGTTTGCAGCTACAGTTATACATAGAATCAGTAGCCAGGAAATATTTTTTTTTGCTTGGTTGCATCATCATCTTCCCTCATTTAGAAATCAAATTAAGTCAATAAAGCACGCAAGTGCAAGGCTCAAAAATTCCATTTTACTTCTCCTGTTCCTCTCTTCCCTTTTACCACTACTAAGTACTCTATTTTCCCCTTGTATTTTTCTCCTTTAAATGGAAAGAGAATTTGTTTATGTACTTATCTTAGCTTTGAGCTGTAAAAGAAAAAAACACCAAAACAATATTTTTCGTGTGCTTTGTTATAGAGCTTCTTCAATTCACACACTGTAGGTTCACAAAGCCTAAACTGATCACCATGCAGATTATTTCAGACTAAATCGTATTGTGTGGTTCTGGATGTGTCCACCCATGAAATAATCTCATGCCTGACCTAGAAGCAAAAATTACTTCCAAATTCTATTTCTCTAAAAGCCTTCCTGTTTTGGCATCTTTGCTGACTTGCATTGGTAATTTGGGGAACAGCCAAGAGGGAGATCGGTTTGGTTTTTTCTTTTTAAATCTTCTTCCCAGAAGCATCTGTTTCAGACATTCCTGGAAAGAGGCTGTTGGACAAGATGAACTTCTGGTCTGACCCAGTATGGCTGTTCTGCATCCTCTGAGGGAAGACGTTCATGTCACATTTAAAGGACTTGCAGCCAAACAGTTCATTCCAAAGAGTGTTGAGATATACATTTGAATCAAAATATGACACAGGCTGTGAAAGTCAAGGGATTGAAAGACCTGGTCAGGAACTGATAAAGACATTGTGGATAGACATGTGCAAGGAGCAACTAAAAGCAACAGAAAGTGGTTGTAAGTAAGTGGTGAAAATTTGTTAATCCAAAAGTTTGGAATTTAATCAGTGAGAGCAGGTTTACTAATTAGGCTTTAGTATTCCCTTCCTCCCAGTGTGTTGTTCTTTTAATAAAACCTAATAAGCAACCCAGTTTTGAAAATTAAATACAAAGATTATAAGTACACCTATATATTTCACATTTATTCATGTTATTTTAATCTAGCAGCAAGGATTTATAGAAAAAATAGAATCTGAAAGAAGAAGTGAATCATGAAAAAAACAAACAACAAAAGAAAAACACCTCTACAAATTCAACCTTGAAACAAGATGCCTTTTCTTTCTTATCTGTAAGGATAATTACACATTGAAAGAGCTTATCTGGTAGGTGGTAGACTCAGCAGAGGCTGGAGTCTTTAAAGATTGAATATTTAAAGAGATAACTCAGTCCAAAGTAGGAAACAACCCCTTGAAGTCCATAATATAAAAAAGCCCCAAACACTAGATGACCAGAATAGTCTCTTGTGACCATAATATCTGGACATATAGATAACACTATATATTTCCTCCTCCAGTAACCATGCAGCAGTCAGTTTCAGACACTTTGGAGGCAGCAGAAAAAAAACCCCTTTCCTTTCTCCCAAGCTTTGGATTATGCAGTCAGACAGGAGCTTGCAGCCTCCATAACCCTGCAGAGAGATCTACGCTCGCTTCAGGCACCCACGTTCAGGGTGCAGAAAAGGCTCAACAAGTCTGTGTCAACACACACCAGAACTTCCACGTGGCACCTCCCTCTACCAGGAAAACCAGCTGGCTGAAGGCTGGATTGGGCACTGTAGTCTCTAACTGAAGGGTATGTTGGTTTGGCTTTTTTTTTTTTTAAGCAGACAGACTTCAGCATAATTCTACTTCTCATACAAGCTGCATATGCCATTTCACCAACTTTCCTGCAATATTGGGAGTCCTGAGCATTGGGATCAGTTCCACCTGCTCTATCTTCAAGTTTCTTTTCCAGGGACCAAACTGGACTGGGCTAATGAAAATTCCACGAGTTAGGTCATCTGAGGGAAACTGGACAGCTTAAAGCTCAGAAGCAGTCAGGCAAGCCAACAGAGAGGTTTTTGTAATTTAAGACCTGAAAAGCCTTTTTAAGCTGCAGGTTTGCTTTTCACTGTAGCTTTCCTACAAATCATGAGCAGAGCAGCAGCAGCAGGAAAGCGCAGTGCTATTGTTATGAATCACTCCTCTGTTCTGCTGCATCTCTATTTGTGTTTAACATATGATATTAAGGCCTTTTCAGAGTGTCTAGAATCACAGAGCAAATGACAATAATATCTCATCAAACAGTCTCCCAAGTATATAAATAACATTTCATACAAGTCTTCTCATAGCATACATTTACATAACTTTAAAATAAAAAAGGGCAGGAAAATTTACCTGCCTTACACTGTTCTTCAAAACAGTGCAAAAAAAAAATCTGTTCAAGACTCTTGGGAAAATGAGTGAGTATGTAAAAGATTAACATGCTGTGAAGCAACTGTTCTCCTGGAGCTACTGGGGACCTAAAGATATTTTTATCCTTTAGAGCTGTGGATTTTTTCTTGCTGCTTTGGAGAAGGGCCACTGTCAAGTCCAGGTTTTGCTTTCATAACAGATTCAGGCAGCAGTCAGCCCAAGACTCCACTTTCTTTTCGAGCTATATTGCTCAGCACATCCTTGAGCAAGGGCAGAGTTTGGGAAAGCTCATGGGGCTATCAAGGGACAGAACTGACACACATTTTATTTCATCAAGGGGTGACTAGGTACAGGGAAACATTTGTGTCAATGGTAACAGAAAGCTCTATAAAACAGAAGCTGGTTATCTTGAACCAACAGATGTTAGAGGATACTTCTAATTTAAGCATCTTTGACACTGGAACATCTTATTGCCCCACTGTCCAGGTTTACATCTGCCTCAACTTCTGTAGCTCCTCTAGGCCATACTGCTGCTGGAGCACTGGCCTGTCTTTCGACAGCAAGATGAATCCCAGTGCAAGCCAGTTTACAGCAGTATCCCAGCCTCAGCAGTCTCGTGCCAAAGCTCTTGGGACATTGTCCTTGGCATGAACCCCACAGAGGAGCCCCCTGACAAGAACAACTAAATATGTGGGGTGGGAAAGAAGTTTGCCATGCTAGGTAGACTCCCTCTTTGGGAAGCTTGTGGTCTCTTATTCAAAATTTAAAAAGACCAGGTGTTGGTAACCCTGTTCTCCTTCCATTCAAGGATTGGACAACTCTTCATAGTATGACTACAACATGCTATTGCCCAACATTTTTTTTTTTAACATCCAATTATTAAGCTCTATGAGTATCACAACCTTTATAAAACATAATCACAAAACTTTCAGTTTTGTCACTGTTGTCAACTTGACCCCAAGTTCACATACTTACATCCCAGCCCCACAGAAGCAAAACCCCATTTGTCTTCCCTTCAATAGTGTAGTGGTTTGGGCTAAAATGCTCATTACTGTTTATCTTCTGTGAGATAAGAATTAGGAGAAACACAAAGCAGGCACCAAACTTGAAAGAATATAAAGAAGTTTATTAACAGACCTAAAAGAAGAAAAGAAAAAGGAAAAAAAAAAAATTATACCACCTTCAGAATTCTCCTCCTCCCCCCACCTTCCTCCCTTCTCCCACTGACAATGTAAAAAGACAACCCTTAAAATGTTCAGTCTGTTTACCACTTCCATAATAACCTTGTTCAGTCCATTTAGAAAGAGAAGTCTCTTCTTGCTTGTGCTATGAAAACAGTATCACACCGAGACAGCCACCCACTTCCAAATATTGTTCAGTCCATTTAGGAAGAGGAGTCTCTCTGCTTGTGATGCGAGTCCCTTCCCCCGACTTGCAGCTTTTCCCGCAACTGCTTTCGAGGGTCCAGTCTTGAAGGTTTTTGGGGTACAATTTTAAGGTTGAGCCATTCAGAAACAAAGAAACAGAGGCCCTTCTCCTTCCCTGGGAGCAAAGGGTCTTCCTCATCTTCATCGTTAGGACTATCTCTGGGAGCATCTCTAGGAACTGAGGTTTTTCTCCTTTCCCATTTGGAGCAAAAGTCCTCATCTGGTTCATCTCTCCCTGTCCAAACTTCTCATGAAATTACAGCTGTGTCAGCATCTGCCTATTGCTTACGAGTTGAACACTCCACCCCCCATATCTTCATGAAATTACAACGGGATACTCTGATATATCATAGCTTCACAACAGAATTTCAGCTTTAAGCATCTCCTCTCTCTCTTCCCTCAGGTTTTCAGGTCTTCACAGCAATAAAAGGGTTAATCTCACCTCGGCCTTGCAGCTGGAATGTGGCTTATCGCTGTTGGTCACCTGGCCTCTGCCGGACAGAGGTGCCGCTTTGCTGAATCTCGGCCGCAGTGGGGGGCGGGAGTTCCGAGCCTCTCTGGCTGCCCACGGCAAGGCAGTGGGGGGGGGGGTTCCATGGCTGGAACAGGCCCATGGCTCCAGGCTGGCCGTGGCCCGGCCTGGCCTGGCCCAAGCAGGGCCTGGCCGGGCCTGCTGGCCCCCACACGGCCCTGCAGCCACCTGTGCCAGCGCCGGAAACGAGAGAGAGCTTGGGGGGGAGTTTGTCTATTCTTAAGTGTGGATCACAGAGGCGGTCACAACTTTAAGTGGCTTAAAGAATTGTCCATATTCAAACTGGCCAGCTGATAGGTTCTATCAGGTCCCAAAGGAAACTGTAAGCACCCCTTAGCAAGGACATCCCTTCCAGGACTATCCTTGCTAACTTATGACAAATAGCAACAAGCACCATGGTTATCCGCAGAATAAAAATTTTCTCTAAGTTCATAAGGGAAGAAACGGGGGAAAAAAAAAGTCAAGTCACCTAGCAGGTGTTAGTGATGTGCTCTGCTGCACCAGCAAGTCAGATTTTGCTGTCACACACAGCAAGAGTGGGGCAGCTCCAGCAGATTAGGGCTCACCAGTTCTCATGCTGCCTTCTACCACCCCTTCATATCTCTTAGCAGGAAGAATATGGGAAAGTTTTAGTCACTTCTATCCTCCTGCAGCTTAAATTTCAGTTTTTAGGTAAGTGATACCCAGGGGACAGTTGCAAATCAGTTTTTACCAAGAATACATGGACTAAGAATAGAGTCACCAGCAATTTGGATACATCTTCCTTCTAGCTAACTTCCTTCTAACATCCCACAGCAGCCAGAAGTTGCACACTTCTGTAGTTTCCCCAAGAAATATATTCAGCCATTTTACAACTCTCAGCATTGATCTGTCACTGAAAAAACATGGAATATCAAACAATTCTTGCCTGTCTTTCATTTTTATGAAATAGAAATTTTCCCAACTTCCTAAACCAGAAGGGATTTCTATTTAATGATATGGCTTTTGAAAACTTGGTGCAAGTCGAGTAAAAAAGTTCTTTGGCTTCCAATTTAGCTATTTCCTCAGTTGCTTTTTATGACCTCTGAAATTGGCCCAGAATCTAGATAAAGTTTCAGTTTAATCTTTTTTACTGCTGCAACCAGTAATATGATGTTAGTGTCTCATCAGAGGATGGTTTCATTTGGTGCATCTTTCTTCCATCCTCAAAGGGCTCCTACTGAGAATTGTCCCACTTGCTGTCTATGGAATGGGTCATCCTTTCATTACTCCTTTAGTGATTTTTGAATGACCACAGCCTGGCTCCCTGAATGGTCTTGACCCGGCCAGGAGTTTTGATTCTTCTTTTTGTCCCCTCTCTGCAATCACTGGGGCTTTGGCACCCCTGTGCAGTCTCCTCAGAGTAACCCCCAGTAAAACTCTGCAGCTTATTGCAAACCTGGAAAATGAAAAATATTAGGACAAAGATAAGAACAGATATAGAATTTCAAACCCTGACATTGACCTCAAAAGTTAGAAACTGCCCTTGTCAAGCCATCAGTGTCACAGCCAATAGCTGTGACAGATACATGTCCCTGACACTTTGCAGGGAAAATCAGAGAGAGGAAACGCTCTTATCATACAAACGTTTATTTGTCGCACACTCTTCTGTGGCTGACCACCAATCTCCCAGTCAGGTGTGCCTGCTAACATTTGCAGTTTACTAAGTATTTATCTGTTAGAGGGAGATGCTGAACATCCTGTAAATAACGCGTTCACCAGAATTTTCACCCCTAGCTGTGATGTCTCTTTCAGACACCAATCTCTGTTGGATGAAGGCTTCAGCTTTACAAGTTTGTGAGAATTTCTGACAGCCTTTCCTGAGCAAGGATTAAAGCAAGTGAACTGGAGACCTCTTGTACAAGTCATTTAAGCCAGAACATAGGAAAGAATAATTAAGAGCTGCAACGCAAGTTTTTCCATAGTGATCTGAGTTAGCAAGGTTAAGAAGAGAAACAAAACTCACAGTCAGCTATTTCCCACTAGACTAAATCACAGTAACACACTGCATGTAAGTTGTGTCCAGAAAAGTCTGCCTTCTGTAATGCATCTCTAGATTCAAGTGCTTGAGCCAACAGCAGGTGTGGATGTCGCCAAGATATTTCCTAATCACAAATCCAAGTTGTCTAGTGATACATATTCTCATTTAGCACATGAAGCTGGCTGACACCACTTGCAAACATATTTCTAAAATTTGCTCCATCTTATAATTAGCACTAGCTGATGAAGAATCTGCAAAAAAGCTTTTTCTCTAAATTTTATATCTTACTTCAAATTCAGATCCCACAATCCATGGTCTACTTATTGGCTTCTACATACAAAATACAGTAATGAAAGCCTAGGCTAATAGCATTCATATTTACTCTGATACCAAATTCTAACACTGCTTTCTAAAACACATCTACTAAGCAGCCTAGGCCATTGTATGTCTAGGGATTGGATAGTCTTGATTTATCAGACAAATAGCCAATAGGTTCAGACATTCAGCAGGTCTGGGCCCAGAGCCTAATATTATTATTCTTTTAGCTTATGCCAAAGGACTCATATCTTCTCTACAAAAATATTTTTCCAGTAAACCACTAACAAGACACAGACAACACAGCCAGCTAGTGACTGAACATGACCAGCTGGGGTTGATAATAGTATATTATTTGCTTGAAAATTTAACAGAGTCTCCAGGTCCAAAGTAAAGATGTCTAACTGCATTTGCAGTCATGGGAACTAGTCCTCAGTAAAAGTCCAGCTGGAAAAACTTGTAAGGCCTGTGCAATGATGATCTGAAGTCCATTTCTGACTGGATCTTCATATGCATTGTTTCTATCGACAAGATCTTCTAAATATCTGCCTGCTGTTGGTTTTGCAACAGTGCCTTTGCCCTGCTCTGGGTGTGCAGCCACTAAACCCTGTACAGCTCCCTCCACTCCTCTGCACTCCCTGCTCCTTGACTCACCTACCTAATGCTAAGATGGGAAAGGTGCATCACCAACCTATTCCCTTCTGAAGTTCCTCGACCATTCTGTGAAAAAACTCAAGCCTCAGTTTTCTCCCTTTCCTCCTTTCTGGCCCTCTACCAAGTCCTGATCCTTTCTTTCTGCTCTCTGCTATTTTCCACTCCTTACTGCAATTCAGCTCTGCTCACACCCCCTCTGCAGCCTGCTGGATTTTAGCAGCTTCTTCCCAGCTGAGCATTACCTAAATATAGTGGGGTTGGGGGGACATCAAAAAAAAAAAACCAAACCAAAAGCTAATCTCTGCTCTATAGACACTGTCAGTCTCAGGTGCATTAGCAGGGAAAACAAAGGTTTTCAAATAGGGAAAGAAAAATCCCAATGACATATATATATATATATATATATATAAATGAATCAGTAAAACTGATAAATCAGATGCATCAACAGCCTTTTTATAATTGCAGACAGTGCCCTGGAGGGCAGTCACATAAAAATAAATACATTTTTTAAAATCATGTGGGTTATATATTGCCAGTTGGAGTGAAAGCAGCCATGTAAGATGAAAGTCAATACAGAATAACTTAAGCTTTTTAAGCTCCCTTTTCATGTATATTTGAGCTGTATACAACCAGGGACACCTATCTTAGAAAAACATTCTTCCGACACAGTGAGATTACTGCTGCCTGGAAATTTTTTCAATCCCATTTCACTTATAGCTTCTGACAAAGTTGGTGACAGCCATGTCACAAAGCATTAGGTAAAATTGTGAGAATTAATTATGTGCTATTTGTTTAACTTCTCTTGTCATCCATCTCCGCTCCTTCTATTTGAAAATTCATTCGCTCACCTAAATCATCTTTCCCTCACTCACACTGCGTGTTACCCAGCCCCACATTTGCATTGAGCACTTATCTCCTTTTCTTCAGGAAAGGAACAAATTTGAAAACATTGAAAAACCCTTAAAGTGTTTATGCTCCATTAAAACTTAATTCTGCTTTTAAACCCAGACCAGAGTGTTGATAGATTAATTCATATTAAATGGAACTTGAGTCTCTGTAGTCCCTTTTTCTCTAATGAGGCTAGCACAGAAAGAGGATGCTATTCACTGTGAGCAGGGATATCGCTTTCTGGTCCCACTATTTAATTCTACCTTATTATAGGTGTTCAAAAATGTACTTTATTCTCTATCTCACATTTCAACTTTCATTAACTACGTAGTCACAGTTCACAGAACAGAATTGGAACAATTACTACAAGGGACACATTTATTTAGGAGGGGAGAGGCAGATGACAAATGCTATATTCCCCGATCGTTAAAACATAGCTCTTTGGCTCAAGTATTCTTTTTACCATGCCAGACTATTTCTAGACCCGACATACAAGTCTAACATTAACCTTAAGACAAGCTGTAATACGGGCCTTCCTGGCAATATCTGTTAGCGTGATTTTCTATTGATATGATTTCTCAAAATAAGCCCCAAGCAGAACATCATTGAAATGTTGTCAATACACCAGGTGCTTGCAATTAAAAAAAACCAAAACACCCAGACATCTAACAAGCACACCTCTGCTAGTTCTGTTTCTATTTCTTAGAAAGAAATCCAGTCCCAATTAGACCAAAGAAGGAATAAGTATTCAATCAAATCAGATTGTTTCTTCAGAATTAAAAGTAACATTTAATAACTTTATGTACCAAGTTATCTCTTTAAACATTTCAATTGTTTGAAGATATGACACAACTGTGCAGAAAGTCTTGTTCCCTCAATCCCTGCAATGCCAAATCCTTCCCCTTGAACTTGGGAGGGGGGGAAGTGAGGGAGCATGGAGGGGAGTCACTACGGAGTGAATCTTTGCCCAGCTGTATCACAGCTGTACTCAAAGCAAACCCACACTTGACAACGCTCACTTTCTGTGCTCAGGTCCTGAAGTGTTTGCTCTGGGGTCACTGCAGTTTCTGGAGCAGGCAGTGTCACCTCCAGCTGCCGAGGGCACCGCCACACAAGCACTGTCCTTGACCACAGTTTGCTCCCATCCACACACAAAAGAAGCCTTTTCCCTTGTTAGCAACACCACGCTGACAATGGAGACAGCATCTTGCCCGCCAGTCAGGCGGCTGCTCCCACTCCTGTGCAGCTGTGCATCAGCAGAGCCGCCTGTACCCGCTGCCCACCACAGCTCACACCACGCTGGACGGTGCTGCCCATCCCCTGCAAACATTCCTTGGCTTTCTGCACCCCTCGGGGGGGGGGGTTGGGGGGAGGGTGTGGAGAAATGTGTGTTTATTGGGGCATCTTTGTCACCCCTGCACTTTCACCAGCCCTCTGGTGATGCCTGACCACACTTCCTTCTGCAGTAGGATTACCCAGAGGAGAATGAGGCAGGGCAGACCAGGCTGTGTATTATGCTGAGGACAAAAGGGATGTGGGATGAGCAGGCCTTGATTGCCACACAGCTTTTCTTACAATAAGGCTTTTCCAGGAAAAGTATGAGGTGTTTCCAGCAGAACAGCTAAGTCTAGCAGAGGTCTGATTAAGCCAGCAACCCTTGTGCTTTTGTGAGCTTCTGCTAAGCCACCCCATAACACCAAATTTACTGGGCAGGATTTGACTGTGCTTTGCTGCCCACCAGATGTATGTGAAAAACTGGCACTCCAGCTGACCCAAGAGGGTAAACTCTGCTGGCAGTCTGGAGCTTTTAAGGCTTGTTTGACATATTTAGTGAAGAAAGTGTTCACCTGAACACAGAAACACATAGTGCTGCTTTCCCTCGGATAGGAGGCAGCAAAAGCAAGGGAAAAGGTAAGTGGATATAAAAAGAAAAAACACAGATTAACTGTGGTTTTTGTCAGTAGAAAGGTACCTGGATTTCAGCCCCATTACTCCTGCTTATACTGTACCTTGCAAGTTTACAAATGTCCTGGTCCACTGCAAGTGGAAGCAGTAGTGTACCTGGATGCAGGAAAGAGCCTATATGTCCAGGCGATGATCCCTTGGAAGCCAGCAGCAGGAATTAATAGGATAACACATGAACAAACCCAAGTGAGTCTGTAAACAGACACTTTAGGCATGCCTAGAGAGGCATTAAGATCCAGGCACACAATCCTCACCACCACTGCACTTAGATCACATAGGCTCACTGACTACAGTAGCAACATCCTCAAAACAGTTTGCTTTTCCACGTAAGCAAAGAATGGTGATTGAGCCAATAATTATTTATTGCCTTATGCCAACCTTCAAGAGAGAGGAAAAGGTAAGGCATGTTAAGCAATATGGTAATGTGCAGAAGGAAAACCATCTGCAGTGCCAAAGGCCGTGGAGCACAGAACCTGTAAATCCTGAGTTACAAGTAACAAATAAAAAAGCATAGAAGCATCTGAAGTGACTCAGAAACCCATTAAAAATAAGAGTCCCACAATACTTGCCAATAGAAGAAATGAATTTTCTGGTTTGGGTAATTTAAGTAATAATTATATTTTTGAACAAAGTCTGCTAAATGATAAATGCAAAACAAATCAGAATTGACTGAACTTGTTCAACAGCACTAGGAAACTTCCCTCTTGGAGATGGAAGAGAAGGGGAAGCCTCCTTCTCTAATAAAGATGAACTGGAAGTCTTTATCATAGTTAGGTCAAAATGCTGTTTTGAAAACAGCATTTTACAAGCTTTCTGTAAACACATTTGCCTTTGAATTAATCTATCTTCATAAAAGATCTCCTCCCCTCTAATCTCCCTAGGTGAAACTTCCACTTTCTTCCACTCCAGTTTCTGCAAGCACTTGCACACAGTGTTACACCAGGTAGCTTTAATTATCTGTCAGCAGCTCTCAGCAGCAACTATCAGGACAAGGAAGATGGGGAATGGGAATATTTACCAAGCTGCAGCCAGCAGTGTGGGGTAGGGAACTGCTGGCCAGTTCACAGCCAAAGCCCCACACCTTCCTTCCCTCATCTCACTAGGCTGTTGGAAAAACACTTGGATGAGCACCTTTGTGCTTCCTTAAGCAGCACAAATTTGCTCACAGTGCATTTGTACTCTGACCCATATGGCACTAACTTTTCCTTAGCAAAACAGAGGTATTCAGTCATTTACTGAGAAAGGGGGGGGAAAAGGTAGTGTTCCCGCTCTCAAAGGATCATGCTGTGAATTGTATCAGGTACACTTCAACAGCATGAACACTAATGAAAAAAGATGTACAGAGAGGTGAGGGGCTGCAACTGCGTACAGCAAAGCTGAAGGGACTTCAGTATAACATATATTTTGCTTTTGGTTACCTTAGTTATTGAACCATCTATCTAAACACAAACTGAACAGACAATCCACAGACAAATCCCCAGTGTGATATTTAAAGGCAGTTGGTGTAAATAATACATAAGAGTAACAATGGAGCCTCAGGCCAGCACAGGGCAATTCACATTACACATCCTCAGACTCCACTCTCAACCTGATGTACAGAATCCAGCAGCAGTTTCTGCACTGAAATATTTGTGACACTTCACTGCCACCAAGAGCTTCAAAGGACATACTGTGCCATTTCTTTTTTGAAATAGGCCTTTTTCCCAACTTCTGGAGAGAAGACACGAACAGACAATAAAAAGCTAACGCTATTTTGGTTGGAGTCATTCTTTTTTCTTTGCCACTGCAAATGTTCCCTCTCCCAGCCTCTTATAATATTGCATTACACAGGGAAGAAACTGTTCTACTTTTAGGGTTTCCTCTGCTTCTGTTTAATGCCAGTGACTTATTTCCAGTGCAGAGATTGTTATGATTAAAGTGGGTTAGAACTTCCAGAAAGAGGCCTCAAGAAGATATTATTTGTACAGGAGCAGAAATACCATTATCAGGAATCGATTGCGGCAATGTAAGTCAGAAGACAGGAGGATTTACACAGAGGTATCTCCAGATGTTTGGTAGCAAGACCTACCCAAAGTCAATAGGTACGTTATGAAAAGGATGCCCACACCTTGACAATCTACAGTATAAAGAACTCTCATCCTAGTTACACATCCAGCACATCTTACAAGACACCTGCTGCCATAGCAGGCTGCAGCAGCAAAAGGGTGCACTCTTACTTTCCTACCCATTGCTCAGGTATGTCTTTTCTCCTCACTCACTCACGTGACATGAGGGCCCAGAAGTTGTCCCAGTAGGTCTGGTCTGGTTCACCATGCTGCTGACAGTATTACCTCCAAGTCATTACATAAACACCTTGAAAGGCAAACACGTGACAAAGCACTACAGCACCCTAAGACTCAAACCCTTCACAGCTGCTGATTTCAAGTTCTACTTTCCAAAGAGCAAATATCCTGCATTTGTTAAGACAGAAAGAGGAAAATCTTGGAGAAAGTGTCAGTTCTCAGAGTCAGTGCTAGCTGGGTTTTTTCAGCATATAACAAAACCAAAACACAACCATTTCATTTCTTCCTAATCCTCTATTTTAATATGTGAGCTTGCACATGTCAAATAGGTGCTTCATTGAAAAGCACGTGCTCTTCACAATAGTAACATTTTTTCTATAATTGTGAGTAACACAGAAACAAAAAATCTGCTCTCTGGAATGTACCACTGTTTCCTGTGAGGATTTCCACCATGATTTGGAAACCTTATGGTATAGAACACAATATATCACTTAGCTGTACACCCTAACTGTGCATTTCTAGAATAAGTATCAATCATTAAAATTTCCCCTTCTAGGACTGTTTTATTTGATTAATGCATAACAGCTTTATCTGAGACTTTCCTCCTCATTTAAGCTGATATGAGCCTCATTTCTGCAGTCTAGGGTTTGGAGTCTTTCAGATGAATTCATGTTTCTGGTGTTTAACAAACACAACAAGAGGAAACAACTTTGAATGTTATTAATTAACCACAGGCCAAGTAATTATTAGCAGTGCAGATGATAACAATAATAAGTCACAAAGTACATGAAATAACATCATCACCTTTTGTACATGTTAGAAAAATGCCTGAGGGCTTCTAATAGATAGTCACTGTTCCAGCAACTCACAAAGAACTTGGCCTTATCCTTGAGGAGCTTCAGGATTCAAATGCACGAAAACCACAGAGGAAGTAGGTAAAGAAAAAAATAGGATAGAAGCAAAACAAAACAAGTAGACTTATGACACTCAAGTATCAGATTATTTTCTTTTAAACTTTTGTTCCAGGACTCACTAAGAAAAAGAGCATTTAAAGAAGAGATAAAGCCTAACAAAGGCTAGGAAAATAATGAAAGTAGCTAGGAGAAGAGGGGAGTCAGCCCAGAGTACAGGAAGACAGAAGTGCCTCTCAAAAAGTCAGCTAACCCCACGAAACAGCCCCCTCAGTTACAGATATTCTGAGCACACTATTGGCAGCCACAGTACCTTTTCCTTTCAATCTCTGCTTCCCAGTGATCACAGTACAGCTTTTTCCTGGATTACTCCTAAACTTTGCAAACCAATTCAGTTAAGACAGAAACAATGACTACCAAATCTCTCAACAGAGGCACATCCTGCTCTCTTGTAGCTGTGGGTGGTAGAGAGGTGAGTGGTCCCAGCTGGAGCTTGTTGCCTGAAGTGGGTCTGCACATCTGCTTGCCTATCCTTCACAGGTGGGTATAGAGCTTATTGTGCTTATGAAGGAAAATATGCTGAATAATTCAGTATAGACTTATTCTAGAAATGCTGCAACAATGAAATCAAGTGATTAAGATATGCTTAATTAATATAAACCCATAGAGCATCTTTGTGCTCCTTATCTTTTCCCTCTTTGCTTTCCTGGGTGATAAAATGATGGAGTGTATCAGGGATTACCAGATGGTGCAAAAAGGGTGAACAATTGTGGGCATGTATGTGCATAGAGAGATGGATAGCACAATAAATGCAGTAATATCTAGGTTGCAATGCTGAAAACACTGTGGGGAAAACAAGTGCGAGCCTTGAGCTCTGAAGTGTGATTGTCTTACTTTCCAGAGAGGAGCAGAAATCAATTTGTGGAGATTTGCTGTTCTAATAAAAAGAGGTTGTGCTTCAAATCTCTGGCTGCAGCATGCCCAGATGTTTAGCTTCCAGGTAAGGTGAAGTTAAAATCTCTCAGGGTGGGTACCACCCAGCTGTAAAGTAGCATGAGGTCTTCAGGTTGCCTGAGTACCCAGAGGCTGAACTCCTGTGGTGTGCCTGCACCTGTATTTAACTGGTACCCCAGGGATACCTGTGCATGCTGCTTTAAGACCTCAGATGGTCTCTCCCAAAGCAGTGGGGAGAGTCTGTGAGGGAAAGCAGGTTGGGCAGCACTGCACAGCACAGCGGCCACAACTGGAAAAGCAATAGGGAAGCATGAGAGGAAAAAATCCGAGTCAGAGCTGAGAAAAAAAGCACACAAACTGGCAGCAGTGACAGCTTGGGCAGGCCTATGTGTTCGGTAGGCAGGTGCATTGTAGTGTACATTATATCAGAGGGAAATGAGGCTTCATGTGGCCATCACTCTAATAAGAAAACTCTAATTGTCACATAAGCCACTCATATTTTATTCAGGCTGAAATTACAGCCTCAGAATGTGGTTACTTGCTGATAATTGGGCTGTGTCTTCAGCCACTGTAAATCTGCATGACTCTGCAAGTGCCAGAACAGTTGTGCTGATTTAAACCAGCTAAGTACCTGACCCTGAGCACTGACCAAAGCAGCATCCTGTGTCTGCTGGATTTATGGACATGCTGTGTTAGCATGGATGAGCTCATCCTTACAATTCCCCCCTTTGTGTGGTCCTGATGTTTTGAGCCTGGACCCAACTATGCCATGCCTGTGCTGTAGAGCTGGTGTGCATAGCTCAGACCAGAGTGTCCTACTTGCCCCTGGGCCTTGCATGGAGGCAGGGATACTGCATCCTGATGCCCCACTGGGATTCATCTGAGGCACATCCTCAGTCTTGGGGTTCCCTCTGTGACCCCGTTCTTGCCAGGCAGAGGAGCATCCCTGTCCAGCCCAGGTTGCTCCAGTGCTACAGTGGGAGCCAATGAGCTCACAGGGCTGCTGTGCTGCACTCCACAGTATGAGCATCTGTGTCTGGCCATTAGTAAGTATAAGAGACGCATTGGATGACGCCTAAAAAATTGTGGTTTTCACAGCTATTTTCATCTCAGGGTCCTCTGCATAAAGCCCACTTTGTGCAGTGTTCCCTACAATGCCTGTTTGCATAGTTGTGTGGCTTCTGCTCTAACCCACAACCTAGGCTTTTTCTCTTGGCAGAAGGAGGTTGAAAAGTGCACCTTGTTTTTGAATCTGTCTCTGAACATTTCTTTTCACAGCAACCACAGATCACATCTCATAAACAGCCACATTTTAAAATATAAGTTTCATGTTTGTTGGTTCTAATCTAATTATTTACAGAAATGCCCTTTTCCTGTGATCCATAATCTTCTCAAACTTCAGTAGTTTCTTGCTGCAAAAAATGATTCACTCTGGGCTGAGTGTATCGTGTTAGCTGAGTATTTGTTCATTGTAGTGCATTTTTTATCCAGAAAACTAAGTCTGGAAATTATTCCTGGGTAACAGGTCCCCTGAAGAGCACTACCAGTAGGCTAATCCAGTCTCCAAATGTTCAGGATCCTCCTGAAATTAACTGGAAGTGATTGCAGAAGTGTGAGAGAACGTCCTTAACATATTCTGTCAAATATTTATTGCATCTATTTTCTCCTCATTGACAGATTATGCAAATGATGTTTTAAGGCATTTACACCCATTAAAAATTAGCTCTCTGAATTTACAAAGTTAATTCTAGTGGTTGGGTGGACCCACACAAGCTTAAATTGACAGACAAAATGAGAATTGGAAATCTTAAATGCCTGTGTGAATGCCTACCAAATCTTTCTGGTTCTTGAAACCAAACACAGACCAGGTTGCCTGTGGGACTGGGGCTATAGCCCTTCTGAGGCAGGGGTTAAGTGCAAAGGAAAAGAAGTCCTTAGGAAGGAAATTGGCCACAAATTTAGTGAGCTTAAAGATGTAGGAAACACAAAAGTTGAAAAACCTCTTAGGTGTGAGAAAAAAGCAGGTTTCAGAAATAAAGCAGAAGAATTTAGGAACCAGCTCTGGTTGTCAAAACTTGAAGATAGAAGAAGATACAATTATACAGCAAGCAACGACATTAAAACAATGGTTAGAGTTTTTAGGTTTGGCTGAGATGGGTTTTGAAAGTGCAAAAAATATGCTTAGCAGGATAGATAAGTTTAAGCCTAATAATGTAATATTGTGCATTATTATATAAGGCATAACAAGCAAGTATTGTGCACAACAGATGTACATGCATTACTGAAGATTGGTTAAAACAGTTTTTTGTAAATTTTAGAAGCGTGCTATTGGCTAAAAAGCTTTTAAGAATGCTTTGTAACAAGGAAGCCTTTGGATGTCTGGGACAGCATGAGCTTTGTACCATCTCTGTCTCAACTCTGTATGTGAGACTGATAATGGAATAAAATAATAAAAGGCTCCTGGAACACCTGTCCGGGCTCCCTGTCCCGTTTGCTCTCTGAAAACACCGACATAAAGAGCTTTGTTCAAATGTAGTTTACTGCAGAACAACACCAGTATGCAGACAACCAGAAATTCCTTTGAAAATTTTTATAGCATATTTTTAATAGTCCTCTACAAGATAATAGCTTGTAACTAGTCTTTTTTTTCCCTTTGAAGGTACATTTTTACCGTGGAATGGAGAAAGAGGTATATTGTCTCACCATTGAGAAAGATCCCACCCATTTATTTCAAAGGATCAAATTGTTTGTTACAAAAAATCACTCAGGCAATTCATATTAACATGTTAATTATGATTCAACAAGTTTTCCATGGCAGCCTAACATCAATTTCTTTGGGTAAGTTTTGTTACAAACTACTTTAGCATGGTAAATGGAAAACAGATCGTTGCCAGAAGGGTTTGCTTTGTCGGGTGTCATCCTAACTGGGGACAAATGCAGCCTCATGGGGAACGTTAGACACATAGGGCCAGGAGCAGGGGAAGGTTTCTCCCTGTGGGATTGAGCTGGGTTACACGACCCCACCGCCCTGCAAAGTGCAGAAAGGAGCACCGCAAGCCCGTTGTGTTTCAGTCAATAATTGGACTCATTAGTGTCGCACGGTGAGTTGGCCTCCTGTTTGCCTGCTGTAGAGGAGTACTGAATTTGTGTCGTTTCTGATTTCTCCCCTCCACATCTCAGCTGCTCAGCATAGATACTTTTCCACAGGCAATCAGAGAACCTAAGAAAAGAGCCGGAGTGAGATGGAATGTCGCTGCTGTACCAAGAACAGCCCAGTCCAGGACTGGGTTCAAAGGACAGAAAGGGCTATATTTAATTATATAATTCAGCTTATATAGCTTTGTTTGCAAGAGTGGCATAACACCACTGGGTGCTTGACCATCTGCCTCCCAGAGCGATTGGCTGAATGGCATAACACTAATTTCCAAAATATTTTTCCCAGTGTGGAAAACAAAGACACAAACAGCTTGTGCACCTGTGAGATAGTTTACAAAACCTCAAACTGCTTTCCCAGCTAGTTAGTGTGAGAAAGGAGACTTTCACAGGTGGCTGTAAAAATAGGAAAATTTCTCTGCCACCTCTCTTAGCATCTACAATGGAAGACACTGTGTGTTAATTAGGGTGTTTTCAACTAACTGACCCAGTCATGCAAAGGGAGTCTCTGAGATTTGTTGTTGCTGCTGTTATTTTCACCACTCACATATCTGAAGTAGTTTTACATTGAATTGACTTAAAACCTACACCAGACATGGAAAAATTCAATGATGAAAGCTTTTGCTCTTTGGGAGTTTTGGTGGGGAAAAAAGGACCCACTTATCAACTATATCTAAAATATCTGAAAAATTCTACACCAAAACAATATTAACACTGTTTTCTAGAATGAGGAATATGAACATTTGAAAATATGTTCATGTGTTTATACGAAAATATACAGTGAAATAATGAATCAAACAAATGTAACACTAGTATTTTTGCCCCAGTAATTAGTTGGTAAAACATAAAATTTTTAAAAAACAATGTGAACAGTAAAATTCTCCCAGTTGGATTCTAAATCATTAACCTAATAAATTTTTTATAAATATCACAAGGAATAACAATAAAAAGAAGATATTATTCATTAAATGAAATTATATTTGAGCTATCAAGACATGTATGTATCTGCTGCACTTCCTTTCTTCTTCCACAACCTTTGGATGCTGCTGGACAAGGAGGCAGCTAGCAGAGGTGCATGGCTTATGCTCCAAAACATAGGGCAAGATGCCTGATAGAAATCTTGTTAATGTACTCACTGACAGAGCCCTTGAAAATAAAACATAGGAAAAGAGAGCAGAAAAACTGATTTTATCACTTCTACATCCAGCAGGAAGTGCTGTGCCCACTCTGCTGAGCTCTGTACTTCAGAGCTGGGCCACTCTGTGTGAACTCAGGAGTATTAATAGTATAGGAAACAATCATGGAAGAAATACTGAAACATGTCTAAATGAGGGAGGGAGTGAGGGAGTGAGGGAGTGAGGGAGTGAGGGAGTGAGGGAGGGAGGGAGTGAGGGAGGGAGGGAGGGAGGGAGGAAGGAAGGAAGGAAGGAAGGAAGGAAGGAAGGAAGGAAGGAAGGAAGGAAGGAAGGAAGGAAGGAAGGAAGGAAGGAAGGAAGGAAGGAAGGAAGGAAGGAAGGAAGGAAGGAAGGAAGGAAGGAAGGAAGGAAGGAAGGAAGGAAGGAAGGAAGGAAGGAAGGAAGGAAGGAAGGAAGGAAGGAAGGAAGGAAGGAAGGAAGGAAGGAAGGAAGGAAGGAAGGAAGGAAGGAAGGAAGGAAGGAAGGAAGGAAGGAAGGATTTGTTCAGTGTTTAATTTCCCTAATATAGTCTCCTAGATGAGTCTTTGGTGGGAAAGTCTTGTTTCTTATCCCGCTTCTCAAGTTTTGTAGGGGCACTGAATGTTTGAACATGTTACAAACCTTGTTTTGAATGCATGTGATCTTCTTCCACACCCGTACAGGCTTTATCTCAACAGCAGAACATGTATCTTTTGTCCAGGTACAACGATGATGCACTGCTTCCGTCCTATACCCTCTAAGTCCTACCTCCATGATCTGGAAAGCCACTAATTCTCACCATGACCAGGGATGTGTGACTTTTGCCCTGGCAGTAAGGCTCCTTCACCAGTAGAAAGGGGACAGCCTTGTGTGAGCTGCCAGATCAAGCAGAGAATTAACAATCAGAATCAGTGTGTTTGGCAGCAGCTATTTACATTAGATTAGAAAAGGTTTTAGGAGAAATTAGCTGGGGATGGGCTCAGAGATAGTAATAGGGGCCAGTAGGGACATTAGAGGGCACCCAGGGACAAGACTTTCTGGACACTGGCATTCCCCAGTCTCAGGGCAAAGGTTGTGTCAGGTATTGCTCAGTGCCTGGGAGGAGGAGGCGACGGACACAGCTCCAAGTGACCATGTCCCACAGCCTCTGGCTGAACATTACTACTGCACTTCTGTCCCAAATTTAAATTTTCCTTAGAAATAAACTGGTCTGATGCCTTCAGGGTCCTGAGGAAATTCACATCAGTCCTGTGAACACATGGCAATGTTGAGCACCTCCCTGGTGGACTTGGGTTCTCTGGGCTTGCCCATGAGCTGGGTTTTACAGAACAGGCAGCTTTCTGAGGACAATGTCATTTCCAGCTGGACCTGTGTGAACAGGAGATCATTACCTTCCACAGTGGCATTGTCTTCATCAAACAACAGATAGTCTTCACTATGAATATTGCCTGGCTTGTCATCCTCTCCCTTAGCCCCTATTCCATGTTGTTGGGGGTCTGTCCATGCTGCGATCTCAAGGTTGCAATTCTGCCCCATGTCTGAATTCATCTGGATATAACTCTTTTTCTTTCCTCTGCTGCTCTTCCATCTCTCACCTGGAGTTGTTAGAAATGAGCTTGGAGTGGAGACACACCTGACTTGTTTTCTTGGTCCTTGTAGACAAATGACTGCTGAAAAGAAGCCTCAATTTTTTGATATTTTCTTCAAGCTAATATGCACCTACTTCCTTATCCCGCCTCCTCCATCTGCGCGTTCTCCTCCTGAGAGCTTCACAACACCCCCAACAATTACAGTAACCAGATGCACTACAGGGTGAGACAGGGGTCTTGTGAGTTTGCAGTTTTCCATGCTGGCATCTGTAGTAGTTCATAAGGCTTAATCCTTGCTCTGCATAATACACTCCTGTCTCAAAATCCACCTTTCCACTAGTAATGTGTAGGAGCATCAGCAAAGGTGACTATGTGGATGACGTGGTCCTCAAATCCAGTGGCCAAGGTCAGCCAAGGTGGGAGAAGCATGACAGGTGGATAAAGGGCACTCTGCATGGAGGAGAAGCTCCCATATCTTTAGGCATGATCTGGATAAAGATGCCTCACAACAGGCTGCCTTGGAAAATAAGGCTCAACAGACTGGGAAGTAAAATGCTCTAGCAAATTTAGAAAATTGAAAATGTAGAGAGCAAATTTTAAAAGCCTTGGCTCTGCCCAGAGCATATAATGAATATAAATTCCACGTGGACAAAGGTGATAACGGGAAAAATGAAGGACATGCCACAAACTGCATTTGCTCTTTCAAAAAATGCAGATGCTGCAGTGAGCATCCACAGGTCTGTGAGTCACTTCATTCAAGCATCTTCTCAAAACAAGGAGGCACACAGAGGCCAACAGCTCTGAAGCATCAGCAGCTCTTGAAGGAAAGCAGCCTCACTACAGTAGCACGCTATGTTTCTCCACCCCTGCAGGTCTGATTTTTGGACAGAAATTAATTTCATAGAGCTAAAAAACAATAAATCAAAAACCAAAACCAAACCAAGAAAAATACCACAACAAAAACAAACAAACGAAAAACCCAAACAAACAGAAAAAAAACCCCACCAAAAACAAAAAACCAAAGCCCAAATGAAACAAACATGCAGCTATGCAAAACAAAAAACTTTTTCCTGCTGGGTAGCTGGGCTGCTTACACCAAAACAAGCACAGCACTTAAAAGGATAACTGTTTGGAAGGGGGGGAAAAATTGAGTGTTTGGTACAGCGAAGATTAAGTTTTCAAAGAAACAGAAAAACAAAGCTTGAAAGCACAGTAAGTTTTGCTGATGAGCCGCACATTTTTATTGAACTAGTTTTTTACGACTAAAAATAATTATTTCTGATCTCACTGACAGCACAAGAGCTGCCGGGCTTTCTGTGACTCCCTTCTCCGTTACCGTCGTTTGGCAGAGGCGCCGCTGGCAGCGCCGTGCGCCCCTCGCTCAGCCCCGGCCCGGCCGGGGAGCGGCGCTGCCTCCGCGGGCGGGCGCGGAGACACCGCACCTGCGGTGGCGGCAGCGCGGCGCCAGGTGGCACTATCGCACCGCCGGCCGCCTCCGCGGCTCCAGCCACCGGGACGGCACCGCCGGCACCGCCCTGGCACAGACCTGGCATTGCCCTGGCGCTCCCGGAGCCACCCTGGAACTGCCCGGCACCGCCCTGGCACAGAACTGGCATTGCCCTGGCGCTCTCGTCATCGCCCTGGAACTGCCCGGCACTGCCCTGGCACAGAACTGGCATTGCCTTGGCGCTCTCGTCATCGCCCTGGAACTGCCCGGCACCGCCCTGGCACAGAACTGGCATCGCCCTGGCACTCTCGGCATCGCCCTGGAACTGCCCGGCACCGCCCTGGCACAGAACTGGCATTGCCCTGGCACTCTCGGCATCGCCCTGGCACTCCCGGCATCTCCCTGGAACTGCCCAGCATCACCCTGGCATTGCCCTGGCACAGACCTGGCATTGCCCTGGCACAAAACCAGCATCTCCCTGGCACCGTGCTGGCATTTCTCTGACACCGCCCTGACACCACTCTGGCCCTCTCTGCATTGCCTGGCTTTGCCCTGGCATTGCCCAACACCACTGCAATGCCCAGCAGCGCTTGACACCACCTGGTGCCCGTGGGCATCAGCCTGGCACCAACTCGTCAGCACCTGGCACTGCTGGTCATTGCCCTGGCACTGACTTGGTGGCACCTGGCACTGCCCTGTCACCACTCTGGCACTGCCCTGCATCACTGCAGCATTGCCCAGCATTGCCCAGCATCAGCTGGTACCAAGCCTGAACTGCCCTGGCATCACCCAGCAGTGGCCCGGCACTATCCCAGCACAACCCCAGCACTGCCTTGGCATTGCCTTGGCATCACTCCTGCGTTGCTTCAGCACTGACCAACAGCTTCAGGGAGACTCTGCAGAAGCTGTTCATTTCCCTCCGCATAATTAATACAAACACCATTTATTAAATGCATACATTGCTTTCCATTTTTAATCAAATGAATTATTCAGGATGAGTACTTTATTAGGCTGTTTGTCTTCTCTCCTTCCCCCTTGGGCTGGGTCTCTCATATTTACCACCGGAGGGATGCAAGCACAATCATTTCTGCAGAGAAATGCTTGTCTGGGGACTGGTTCTGGGTTTATGCTGCATTGGCATGTTGTCAAGTAAAGTCAAAATTTTCTTCTTCCAAAAATAGGGAAGGGGTACATGACACAAAAGTTTTGTGTTGGAAAGTTGAAATCCACTTCATCACTCAGTGTTTTTAAAGCAATTTGTTGGTCTGCAGTGCTTCATGTGACTTTTACCTCAGTGCATTAACATAAATTGTGGAATAATTTAGACTGGAAAAGACCTTTAAGATCATCAATTCCAACTATTCAGCCCAGTACTGCCAAGTCCATCACTAAATCATGTCCCCAAGTGCCACACCTACGCGTCTTTTAAATACCTCCAGGGATGGTGACTCTACCCCTTCCTCGGGCAGCTTGTTTCTGTGCTCAACAACCCCTTTTTGTGAAGAATTTTTTCCTAATATCCAATCTAAACATCCCTTGGCACAACTTGAGGCCATTTCCTGTCATCCCAACACTTGTTACTGAGAAGAGACTGACACACACCCTGCTCACTACACCCTCCTTTCAGGTAGATATAGAGAGTGATAAGGTCCCCTCTGAGGCTCCTTTTCTTGAGGGTAAACAACCCAACTCCCTCAGCTGCACTCGTAACACTTGTGGCTCCAGACCCTTCACCAGCTCCACTGCCGTTTTCTGGACATGCTCCAGCACATCAATCTGTGAATATCAATGAAGTGTGCAAAATAGCTACTTTCTCCCTAAGCAAGTTGTTCTTGCTTTTCTAGTGCAGACTCCAAAGTGGCTACAAAAGATCTTTTTCTGAGTTAGGGGAAGATCCACCAGACTGGGAAACAGTTTGGTGGGATGCTTCTGTCAGCAGAGCTGGGTGGCAGCAAACATGGGCAGACCCAGCTGCACAGAGCTCAGTGGGCTTCTCTGTGAATTTCTTCTGGCTTTCCTACACTTTGATAGGCATTTCAAGAGAAACAAAAAAAAAAAAAAAAAAAAAAAAAGGATCAGGAATTAAAATGTATACTACTGTTGATATATTTTGACAGATTCTCTGTCAGTTTCCTGTGTAAGTTCACTATGTTTTTTCAACACCTTTATGAAACATGACTCCTTAAAGCCACTTGGCCACAACCCTTTCTCTGAAAAGAAAGATTTCTGAAATGCTTCTCAGGGTCACTGTGGAAATAACTTTTCAGCAGAAGACTGTGAGGATTTCAATGCCAGAGCAGCCATAGAAGGAGCATCATCCTGCAACCTCTTTTTCATACAAATACTATATGATTTCCAGACGGTCCCTTCAAACTAAACTATTCCTAACTGTCAGTCCCCTTCCTATTGCTTTGTTCTGCTGCTTCTGGGAGGTGTTGCTCATTGTCTGTGCCTGTTAAAGTTCATGGGGCCTGAATTATTCAGTGCTGCCCTTTCCCAGACTGAGTCCAAAACCCTACAGCTAAGCGAGTCTTGGAGAGTTATTTCCCAGAAAGAGTGTTGAAAACATCAGTCCTTTCAAGAGCTCTCAGACAGCCACAGCAATGACCCTTCTCAGCTGGGGTGCCCAAAAATGCCCACAGAGAACAGCTGAGGTGTCTGACACCTCAACGAGGAAGGGCAAAGCAAAGCAAAAAGGTCCAAACACCAAAACTGAGTTTCAAAGGAAAGTGAGCTGGCCCAGCTTTATGCTTATGAACCATTAAATAGCCAGTGCCAGCCTTGCTTACACAATAGACCTCTCCTTAAGGAAAGTTAAATAGGCTTGCTGGCTTGCTAGCTTGCTGTAGAGAGATCAGCAAAGATTTATTCTTTCTTTTAAACACGTAGTAGGATGGTCTTGGTATGTATATAATCAGTAACCCATAAAACCTTAAGGGGAATTTTTATCCCAGAGATTCATTTCTGTCCTTAATGATTTAGTAGTAAAACTACAATCAGTCTTGGGACACATGGGATTATGAAAAAAGACTTAAAACATTTTTTTAAATGGCTAATGACACAGTCCCTTAAAATATTTTGAAAAAGGAATGCTGGAATCCTTTGAAGTGACTTTCAATTAAGCTTTTAAATGAATTAGGATGTTATTTCTGTGTAACAGCTAGATCATAAATTTAGTTTCTAATTAAATACTGTGTGAAAACGTCATGTCACACGTCACTGCTTGCAAATTTATTTGCTGCAGGATTTGACTGAAGTTACTTAGAGAGATGTTCTTTTCTCCTTCTCAGGGGCACAGCAATTTCCCTCCGGGAAAAAAAAAGAAAGCTGCCATTGTGCTGTTCTATGGAAAAATAACCCAAGTCACAGATTTCTTTTGCAGTTCTGGTCAAGATTTCACTGGAATTTCTCTGTCATAGTCCCCCAAAGCCTGTCTCTGTTCTCTGGAGGAGGCCACCAGTGCCTGGTGCCGCATTATTCCTCAAAGGGTTAATCAAATTCATTTTTACTGGACCTTTTTCAACCATATCATACTTTAAGAAAAATATGATCAGCTTTCACTATTTTAGCACAAAAGATAAGGAGCAGATAATGCCAAGTCCTACTGGCAGCATTATGGGGCAATGCATTTTTAATAACTACACAGTATTTCAGGTATAACTATTTCTCTACACATTAGGCCTGACAGCTCTTTTCTCCCTGTCCTTTCTTACCCTTTATTCCTCCATCTCTCCAAGCATCTCAATTCTTCACCTAATTTAAATTAAAATGCCATATTTCTGGCTGTAAAAAGAACCCTACCCTTTTCATTTTGTTCTCTCTGCTCTGATTCCAAATGACATCAGTTCAAAGCAAAAAGTTATTGGACACTTGAACTTTTTTTTCCAAGGCAGCCCTTAAGTATTCCCAGCATTTAGTGACGACCAGTTACATGAATAAGGTTAATAGTTCACTGGGACAAAAAGAACATAAATTCCTTACTTTCCTTCATAATTTAGTGATAGTAGTCACCAGAGAGTCACCTGAGGCTGTTTTTTGAGCTGCTTAGTTAAAGAAATGTGCCTCTCTATGAGCCAAGCTGCTGTGGTTCTTTCCCCTGGGCCATCATTTTAAGCCTTGTGACTGTCTGGCCAACAACGTGAGTGCAATGTGACCAGTAGCCTGGCATGGGGCGAGGGGCATGAAACAACACAATCCCTGCCCCTGCCTCTTGCAGCTCCGTATTCAGAAGTAAATCATCACCTTAAGATGGCATTGCAGAATTACTTGACCCGACATACCAGCCTGCAGCCTTCTCCAAAGGTAACTTGGTGATACATTGCTAAAGAGCTCAGAGAAGCATTGGTAGCACACATTATTTCCCCTGTGCTGAGCAATGCACTACAAGCTCTACCCTGTATTTCTGTCTGAGGCACTCATGCCATCACAAGCCTGCAGGGTCTGGGACACCAAAGATACAGCCATGGGTTTATGCTGCTGAGCATTACGCTGCCCACTTGCTCTGCCCTGACCCTCCAGACAGGCTTTGCATAACATTTCATACTTTTTAACCTAAACCTTCTCATGAATCTGTGATTTAGGATTCCCCACATTTACCATATATAAAGAGTTTCAACAATCATTGTCCTTCATCCTTGAGGCCAAGGAATAAAACTGTGCTCTTGCTGTTTTGGCCTAAAAGCAATAGAGTACAGATGGTTGTTAATATTTAACTGTACCCTAATCTTTTTTCATGAGTAATTGTCCTGGGTTGCAGTGTATTCTATTACCATCCTCATGAGCTGTGGAAATCAGGTGGGGCAGTGTTTCCTTGCCCCCTCCCCCAGACTATCTTGCTGTTAATGGCCCATCATTGTCCTGCTGCATGACTCAGAGATAACTCCCTCCAGACTATCTTCTGTTAACGAGCCTAATCAACACTTGGCCTCATGACTCATTACCCCATTGTGAGATGCTCCACCCAGAGGGAGGAACCAAGCATCCCATCATGGATATAATCTGAGATTCTGAACACCACATGCACTCTTTCCATTGGATTTCCAGAGGACAAGAGCTACACAGCCACCACTGGACTTTCTGAGGAAGAGCAGACCCCTTTCTACAGGATCACTCTTCAACAGAACCACATCCATCACTTCAGGAGGACTGCAGCCACCATCTTATCAGACTGCTACTGCCACCCTGACTAACAGGGTGTCAGGTTGTATCCTGACTCTGTCAGTTTGAACCAGTGTTTTCTGCCTTTTTTTTAAATTTCCCCATTAAATTGTTATTCTGACTTGGTGCCTCCCACTGGTTTGTTTTCAAACTAGTACACTAATATTTACCCATGCTCTGTGGGGGCGAGAGATACCTGAAACAATCAGGAATTGGACATTGTCCTGTACCATTTTTTTTAAACAGCTGAGCTGGAAACAGAACTCCTCTCCATCCCTACTATGTAATATAGCCTAAGGTTGGAAGTGTTTAGTAGACACTGGTCTGGATAATCAAGCACCCAGAAACAGACCTTTCTCTTGGAGATTCTGTAGGCAAATATTATCTCAAAAAAAAACTCAGCTGGAGCCTGTCCATGCTTAGACTGTGATGTAGAGCCTTCAA
This sequence comes from Aphelocoma coerulescens, assembly GCF_041296385.1. Lineage (NCBI taxonomy): Eukaryota > Metazoa > Chordata > Aves > Passeriformes > Corvidae > Aphelocoma > Aphelocoma coerulescens. Next base: position 116,737,624 of record NC_091015.1, on the reverse strand, counting down.
AAATCTACATAGGTGGTGTGCCTGATGCAACTACTTGCAGTCTAAATCCTACCACTCTTACTCATAGATATTTTTACTTCCTCACAAGCTTCATGATTTTCCTCATTTTTTTAATTTAATTTTTATATGAGCATAAGTCAAGATTTCAAAACTGTTGACTGATTCTAAGTGTTTGATTTGCCATTCTCCAAGGCCCTGATTTCCTAATATGCAAGGCCAAAATTTTGTGATTCTCAGACCACATTAAAATGTCACAAGTTAGACAAAATACAGGCTTTCAAAATGCAAATGAAAAATGAAAGCACTAGCAGACTCATAAGAGAGATGAAGAAATTTTATTACCAGGAAACATCATTATCGGGTTCCATTAAAAGAAATGTTCAAATTAAGGCTTTTCTAAATACACATCTAAAGAGCTTTCAGAGCAGCAGAAATGAGGTGAATTTTGCTGTCTGATTTCATTTAGGTTTAACAAAGGTCTAGCAAACAGAGAAACTAGGCTCTTGCAAAGTCTCTGAAAACAGCTGTCTGCACAGACCATTCAGGGGGAGTCTGCAGTGGGAGCCCCTACTTTGCTAGGCACTGGAGAATCCGCTTAAGGGAGAGATTTGTCCAGATGCCATTATTAAGCAAAACAGCTTTTTTTTTTTTTTTTTTGATACATCAGCCATACGACTCCAGCTCTGAATCCAGCTCTCATTAGCGTTATGCTTTCAGAACAACTTTTACATTCTAGCTTTACAATAGGTCCTTGCTCCAGAACTTTTCCCCTAGATAACTTCTGAGAGGTCCTTCTGCTGGCCCGCATTTTAGAGGATGCTATTTTACTTTTCACGGTAATGCAGTGACTTCGTTGGCACCCTGTAAAAGTCCCAGAAATGCAGGTTCCTGCTGTACAAAATCCACTATGTAAATGAAATGACCGCTTGTAGTGGTTTGGTCTGAACTACTCAGTACTGTTTATCTTCTGTGAGATAAGAATTAGGAGAAATGCAAAGCAGGCACCAAACTTGAAAGAATATAAAGAAGTTTATTAACAGACCTAAAAGAAGGAAAAAAAAAAAAAAATATACCACCTTCAGAATTCTCCTCCTCCCCCCACCTTCCTCCCTTCTCCCACTGACAATGTAAAGACAACCCTTAAGATGTTCAGTCAGTTTACCACTTCCATAATAACCTTGTTCAGTCCATTTAGAAAGAGAAGTCTCTTCTTGCTCGTGCTATGAAAACAGTATCACACCGAGACAGCCGCCCACTTCCAAATATTGTTCAGTCCATTTAGGAAGAGGAGTCTCTCTGCTCACATGTGAGTCCCTTCCCCCGACTTGCAGCTTTTCCCGCAACTGCTCTCGAGGGTCCACTCTTGAAGGTTTTCGGGGTACAATTTTAAGGTTGAGCCATTCAGAAACAAAAAAAAACAGAGGCCCTTCTCCTTCCCTGGGAGCAAAGGGTCTTCCTCATCTTCATCGTTAGGACTATCTCTGGGAGCATCTCTAGGAACTGAGGTTTTCTCCTTTCCCGTTTGGAGCAAAAGTCCTCATCTGGTTCATCTGGTTCATCTCTCCCTGTCCAAACTTCTCATCAAATTACAGCTGTGTCAGCATCTGCCTATTGCTTACGAGTTGAACACTCCACCCCCCAGATCTTCATGAAATTACAACGGGATACTCTGATATATCATAGCTTCACAATGGAATTTCAGCTTTAAGCATTTCCTCTCTCTCTCTCTCTCTTCCCTCAGGTTTTCAGCTCTTCACAGCAATAAAAGGGTTAATCTCACCTCAGCCTTGCAGCTTTGCAGCTGGAATGTTGAATTTCTCTTACTGCAGTGGGGGGGGGGGGAGCCAAGCCGCTCTGGCTGCCCACGGCAAGGCAGTAGGGGGGGTTCCATGGCTGGAACAGGCCCATGGCTCCAGGATGGCCGTGGCCCGGCCCGGCCTGGCCCAAGCAGGGCCTGGCCGGGCCTGCTAGCCCCTGCACGGGGCCTGCAGCCACCTGTCCCAGCGCCGGAAACGAGAGAGAGCTTGGGGGGGAGTTTGTCTATTCTTAAGTGTGGATCACAGAGGCGGTCACAACTTTAAGTGGCTTAAAGAATTGTCCATATTCAAACTGGCCAGCTGATAGGTTCTATCAGGTCCCAGAGGAAACTAAGCACCCCTTAGCAAGGATATCCCTTCCGGGACTATCCTTGCTAACCTATGACACCGCTCAAACGTCTCTCTTGCCATTTCTGAAAGGACTCAGCTTCTGCTAGAAATAGTGCAAGTATATCAATCTGCTTATTGACCACAGTCCTGCCAACTTTTTGCCTGAGGCCAAGCCTTTCCTGTCATGGTATGTACCCCTCAGATGATATGTACCCCTCAGATGATATGTACCCCTCACTTGAGTACGGGACTCTCACTAACTGCAGGGTGGTCTCCTCCATCCTTATCATGGAAAGCCCTTTCCCCTCTTCCCACAAGCTTTCAGCAATCCATCTGCTTGTGTTTCCAAGAGGAAGAAGAAAACCCCCTCTCTTTCCCTCATCCTCTGTGTATGTCGTATATCAGAATTAGAAAAAAAGGATTTAAAAGAGTTAGCCCAGTGGTGTCAAAATAATCAAAATATTTTAATGTTCTGTTTGGAAAGCATTTTCAGCTGGAAGATTTATGATCTTTTATCCACAGAAGACATTAAAAAACACTCAGAATTGTGCTAAATAGACGAAATTAAAATGGTGATTTGAAGTATCCTGTTGATTCCTTTCCTGGTCTTAAAATCAAGAGTCAAACACAGTTAGAAGGGAAAAAGGGATTTTACCTTGGTATTTATTTTAAGGATCCTTAGGTGCACATGTCCAGGTCGAATGCACTGAAATGCACACCACAATGCACCCAAAAGATCTCGTATCACATTATAGCTCTTACTAATTAGCATATCTATCAAAAATTCCCCAATGAGAGGCTCAAACGAACCCCCCTCCCCAAGGAGCCTTCCCCTGGATGGTTCTATCTCAGTTTACAGAACGTGTTCTGGAGAGGACCTTGGGGTCTGGGGCATTCTGATCCCTAACTCCAAGGCTTCTAAAATGTTTAGTCTCTCAGCTTGACAAACAAGTCCAAGAATGTAGGGGAAAAGCACTGAGAATACAGAAGTTGTAAAAAGGTATAAAAGGGGTATAAAGGAAAAGGCAAAAAAATCATCATGGCCTCACTGTGGTATTCCAATATGCAGTGGCAAGAAGTAGACAAGGTATGTTGATGTGGAAAATTCTTAATTAACATTTGAGTAAGTATCCTCTGTCTCCTCCTCCTCAGATCACTGTGCAAGACTTTAATATCCTCATGTATTCTCTGTGCTATAAATCCTTAGTTCTACATCAGGGAGTGTCATGTATGATCAACAGTTTGTTATTATAGATTGTGATGGGTACTATTGAGCTACTTACCAAAAGGATACTTGCCTCTGACTTGGAATGAATATTAATAAAGCTGTTAGTCCTTTGTCAATAAAGCAAGTACCTTCTCAGTTTCAGTAACTGAGCACAGTAATTGCCATCAGTATCCCTAAATGTCAAATGTGTTATTTCACCTCCAGAGCAGTCAACCTAAGAAGTGATTTAAAATAGTTCTTAAACATCAAAATTATTTCATATTATTTTGAGGGAACTTGCAAGCGCCTTCTCTCTTAGTCAGGTGATGAAAAGATGCACCAAACACCACTGAAAATCTGTTTTCCTCATTGGCTTTCTATTCTAACAAGGCTCCAACTTGTTTCTGATATGTGAAAAAAACAGTAGATGAACAAAAGTGAAGGATATTCCTGAAGGGTTGAGGGGTACCCACCACATAATTCTGTTGATGTTGGCTTATTTCTTTTTTTTTTCCTGTGTAAAATAAAGGAACCCATGGCTAGTGATCAGGATTCCTACCTGTTGCTGATTTCTGTTAAAAAGCCCCTCTTCCAGCTTTGCAGCCCATGCTAAGTTTTCTAGAAGAGATAATTACACATCCCAGAGGTGCAACCAAGGGCATGTAGAACATCCTGGGGCTGTTGGAGCAGTCTGGCAAAGATGGGATAAAGATGTAGGAGGCTGAACTGCAGCTGTCAAAGAGGCATGAGACAATTCACACCACTGCTGTCTCTTCTCGGCTGGATACTCCACAGGAATCAGAGACAATAGCTGTTAGAAGTGCCTTAATCTGGGAGAGTGGTTGAAGTGCTCTGGAACAAAAAGATAGCCTCAGGAATGATGGTAGGAAAGGTACTCAAAGAATCACAGGAAAGCTTCCTGTTCTTGTTAGACAGTCAAATTTTTAATCTAATTTTCACATAAGCTGATCTAAAATGTTTAGTTTGCAAGACCCCAGACTACACTGTAAAAACACATAGAGTAAGCAGGGAAAACCCCAAATTTCTCATAAGCATAGATCAGAAAAAGGTGTTCTTAACACAGGTGAATTTAGGGATCTAATTAATGAACAATTAATGTGTGTGTTGTGCTCAGAGAAGCTATACACCTTTCAAAACCTCCACTATTGCCTCACTGGTTGGTGAGAAGCTTAACATGAGCCAGTAATGTACATTCACAGCCCAGAAACCCAACCATATCCTGAGCAACATCAAAAGAAATGTTTCCAGCAGATTGACCTAGGTGATTCTGCACCTCTGCTCCACCCTTCCAAGACCCCACCCAGAGTGCTGAATCCAGCTTTGGCATCCCTGGCACAGGAAAGACATGGAACTGGTGGAGTGAGTCCAGAGGAGGGCCATGAAGGTGATCAGAGGGCTGGAGCACCTCTCCTATGAAGACAGGCTGAGAGAACTAGAGCTGTTCATCTTGGCAAAGAGACGGATCTAGGAAGACCTTGGAAGGCCTTAGAACACCTTCTAGTGCCTGAAAGGACCTGCAAAAGAGCTGGAAAGGGACCTTTGATAAGGGCATGTAGTGATAGGACAAGGGTGAATGCCTTTAAACTGAAATAGACTAGATCTAGATAGATATTTGGAAGAAAGTCTTCACTGTGAGGGTGGTGAGGCACTGGAACAGGTTGCCCAGAGAAGCTGTGAATGCCCCATCCCAGGGATTGTTAAAGGACAAGGCTGGATGGGGCTTTGAGCAACCTGGTCTAGTGGAAGGTGTCCCTGTCAATGGCAGGAGGCTTGTACTAAATTACCTTTAAAGGTCCTTTCCAACTCAAACCATTCTGTGATCCTATGAGACAGTGTTAAAAATAATTTAAATGTTGACAAAATAGTTAATTTTTACTATTTGGCCTGAAAAACACTGAACAGAGGGCCACTGAAAATGACCCATGAGCTCCAGTGACAACTGAGTTGTCAGATCAAAAAAGTGCTTGGGGTAGAAGCAGTGGTCTTGCATCCATGTTTGTAGGTCTCTTTTCATCCCAGGAGCAGAAAATGCCAAGCCTGTGAGGGCAATCAAGGCTGAAGAGCAGGAGCTTGGTTAAAGCTGCATCAGCCAAGTGGGCCAACCAAACCAGATGCTGTCATTCCCTGTTCCAGGGGAATATTCTCCCTCCAACCCCAGGTGCAGCTTGCTCTAATGGGCACTAATTGCGCCATTTTGAACAACTCTAAAATAAACCAGACTACAGTCACATTGAAAACCAATTATATATAATATGGCTGTGTGTCTGAATTTGTCTCAAGCCGGGACACTGTGTCTGAAACCTGACTACAATCTAATTTCTTTAAAGGTTGCCTGATACCGATATCACAAGAAACAGTTCTGCAGCAGCAGAGTTTGATTCCACTTCCCCTCTTTTATCAGGGAATAAGCTTAGAAAAACTTTCAAATTGATGGTAATTCACTAGTTTCAAAGGCCAGACAAAATAAATCTTTAATAAAAAGGTTTGCCCCAAGAAGGAACAGGCGGCTTAAAGAACTTAGACCTCCAAATCGTCAGCCTGTGTGCTCTCTGTAATTTAATACTGGGGATCTTGGCTAACTTCATTAAGAGGATGACAGGGAAATTGAGATAAATCATCCTGTAGTGAGGGAGGGACCAATACAGAGAAAACTATAACCAGCAGGACAAATAGGTTATATTATCACACAGATGACTTTCTTCCACTTTAGTGTTAGTATGAGTTCCGTTAACACAACCTATGTATTTTACAGTGGAGCCTATACCATTGTGAAATTAAGCACATTGTATGATTCACACAAATGCATCCACAAGATGCTGGACCACTCTTTGATTTAGTTCTGATTATTTTCAGCCCACTCACTGAATGTGAATTTTTAAATTTTGTTTAGTAACTTTACAGTTGAGAGCATGACTATTTTGATTTTTACATCTTTACCAACTAATATCTCAAAAATATTTTTATTAACTCTGTAACTCAATCTCAGAATTGTTACTTCTACAATTAGCTTGTGTTAAGTTTGAAAAAAAAATCACTATGAAAAGATTCCCGTTCTCTACTACCTCCTAATACTCATGCTAGGCAAATTCTTTTGAAGACTTCCCACGTGGCTCAGTTCTTGGTGGCCAAAAAAACCCCAGTGTTTAAGAGGGTTTACCCATTTCATAGAGCTTTAGTTCTGTCTTGGAACTGCTGTCTGTTCAAGGGTTTTTTCCTCTGCAGGGAATAGCTGTGATTTGTATAAAGACTTTTCTTCCAGAAAGCTGAGTCACTTTTTTTATTAAATGCATTCAGCATAAACTGTGCATTTTAATAACAAATTTTTTCTATATTTTGATAAAAATTGCACTGAATAACGTTCAATCCTTCCTACCTAGAAATAATTTAAATTTAAATAATTGAAAACTTTATTTCAGTCCTTGTAATAGCAGCTTTTCAACACCAGCCCTCCACAGCACTTCTTTTGTTTGTGTCCATTCCTTTTCAAAGGCAGAGTGCTTGATGCTGTGGGAAAGGCTGCCCTGGCTCTGCAATTCTTTTATCTAATTTTTGGGCTGTTGGTGGTGCACATCTACAGGACTGTTTCCATTCCACATTCTGGAGGTGACCTGGGAGGGATAGCTTATGCTAAAATTGGGGCAGTTTTTGGCTGAGCCTAGCCCTTCTGCTCTCATCTTCTCCCCTCTGCACTTCCCATGGATCTCTTGTCCCCTCTGGATGGGAGTCTCCCTAGGAGTACAATTTTTGACTGTGGATAAACACTGAGCATCACAAGACAGTGCCCCATCAGTCATTTCCCAGGGCATCATGCAATGCTGTGTTTCACTTGGCAGCTGCCTTTTTGGACTACAAACACAGCTTTAGCAAATGAAACAGTTTAGTCAGTACAGCTAAGGAGGACACACACCAAAATGAGTTCCACTCCTTATTCAGTCCTTTTTCTGGACTCTGTCATTGTGAATTTACTAATTTCCTGAAATAAAGTTTATATTTCAGCATAAAATACTGTAATGTAAGACTGAATGAAACCCAAGAGCCTTGTCTGGACTAGGAAATCTCTTTTTAATAGTTTTATCCTGTTTGCATTGAGTTAGAATACATTTCCTTTGGTACAGGGCACAGGAAAATATTCTTTCTATAATTGATTGATTTAAAAGGGTTCTGCTCTAAGGGGAATAATACAGACCTGTTGTGGCAGACAACCTGATTTTGAATAAGAGCACTAAACATGAACAACTGCAGTAACTGACTTGTGACATCATCTACTTAAAAAAGACAAACAGCTACTTATAATTGAAATTGCACAGTGGAGAATCACTGGCTGTGTCTGACTGATTCCTTGCAGATGGGTGCTTATGCTAAAATTGGGGCTTACATGTACTCTTATCTGCCATCACCAGCCATGAGAGGTCTCCTGGCTCTCTCTCATGGGCATCTCCTTGGGCCATGAGCTGGCCTTTGCTTTCCTTGGGCAGGGAGAGGAGGTGGCTGGTCCTCCCCAGGCTCATGCATGGGGGAAGAGTCTGTGGTGAGCCAGTTGCCCAGGAGTGTGTCCAGATGGCTTTTGAATATCCCCTGGGATGGTGACTTCACGATCTCTCAGGGCAACCTGTTCCAGTGCCTGGTCACCTTCACAGTGAAATGTACACAACAACATTAATTCATCACAGAATCAAAAAAATAAAATTTAAAAAGAGTCTGAAAGATTGCTAGGAAGGTTTCTAAACCATTCTGAGGAGAGGAGCAGCTGTGTATAGAGTGGCACCGCCACAAGAGCTCCCTAAAAATCCCATGCAGAGCCACCAGTCATGCAAAAATGCATGAGACATCTCAAGGGGGTTCTGTGATGTGGCACAGCATGGCATGGCAGAGTGCAGAGCTGCCTGCATGCCTCAGGAAGCTGCAGGGCTCTGTGATGGAAGTGACAAGGGAAAGAAAGTGCTTTTGAGGTTAAAACAATGTTTAAAAGGAAAACGAAATTGAAAATGAAATTGAAAACCTTTGCCAAAAATCCCTCTGAGATACTGACCTTTTTTTGGACTGCTTGGCTGCAAACACTGATGAAATAGCCTTTACTTCTAGCATCCACAAAAAACAGGGCTATGTAGGCTGTTAAAAACCCTGCTTCATATGTTGCTGGCATCTCCTTGTAAAAACTTCTTTAGCAAAAGCATATTTTCCTCTGATGACACAATTCACAGAAATATAAAATATTCCTAGGAGTTATTAAAATATTCATAAGAGTTGGGAATATTTACAAATTTAGAGAATGACTACAGTAATTTAACTTTGGCAAATACAACACCAGTGACTAATAAGGAAGGACAGAATTTTCATGGGAAAATATGGTGTCATCATTTGAATTTTCAATCATTTTCCAACTGTTTCAGACTGCAAGTGGTACTTTGCTTAAGTGTTCAGAAATCCTGAAGCATATCTTTGAGTGGTTACTTTTGCATTTGTAGCTAAAGGATCTTAACAAGTTGTCTCTGTTCCTGAGATTTCTGTGTGTGCATCAGGTAAAAAATGTATAGCTGCAATTTGTATTTTATACATTAAAAGGATCAAGAGTAGTCTCCAGTGAATAAATAAATAATACTACCATTTCTTTTACAGTATGAGAAGTTACTCTGCATGTTAAGAGCAATCAGAGCCTGTATTTGCTGCAGCTCATAATGTAATGCATTCTTTGAAGAGTAAGCTTCAACAAAGACTAAATAACAAATTATTTGGTTGTAGATACATCTTTTGGCTAAAACTCCTAATTGCAACGGAGAAGAAAAGAAGGAAGCGTAATTCGATTGTGTGTCTTGGTGCTAAACAAGTTTGATTCCAGATACTGTTTCTGATTTTTGTGTGTGTCTTACAAAGTTTTAAGCATTATTGAAACCTGATAAAAGTGGGGAACACCATGTTTATATGAAGAATATTGCATGGAGTGAACAAATTGCCATGTTTTAGAAACGGTTTGTTCTCTCCTTTTTGTAAAATGTGTGAATTTTGATTTTTCCTCTCCTTTGTGAAAGTACCTATGGAGAGAGTGTTTGCCTTTTGTAAATATTTGCTTAGATAGCAAATATTGTTGTCTAGATCTCAAATAAAGAGGGCTCCTGTAATTTTTGTAAAGAATTCAAAACCTTAAAAAAACCACTGCAATCTCCAAAAGCCTAGATGCCTAGATGAAATGTCTCAAAATAAAGTAAGACCTGTTACAAATAAGCCCTAGAGTAACTGAGTTATATGTGGAATGTGTAGTTCATGCATGCTTGGGAGAACAGTTTTTTCCTTAAAGCATCCCTCAAAATCAAGCCTTCCCCACTATTTTTCCCTGGATGCCTCATCTCCAAGCAGGAAGGGGTGTCACATCCCAAGACCCTTCTGTCAGGTTTCATTGCACGGGCCAACAGATACAAAAGATTTCAGGAGGCACAAGTCCTGACAGCTAATGTGAGCATGTAAACCTCACTTTCTTTGGAAGTCAGGCAAAGAAAACTTCACCACTGACCCCAGATGATCACATAGATGGGTAACTCGGGTTCAGCTGAGCTCATTGTGCATTCTTGCATATGGTTTGTTGCCAAGATATGGACTGCAATTTGTACAACATGAAAGCAGCAGTTGCAGCTTTGAAGCCAGTGTTGGAAGTCTAATTGGGTAAAATCTAGGCTTCTTTCAAGATGGTGAGAATCCTGCCAGGATTTTTAAGAGCTTGGGTTCATTAACTGCAACTGGGTTCAGAAATAAAGGCAAACATGACTAATATTTTCTCAGCTCCTTGGAAAAATATTCTATAGCTCATTCAAATTATTGATTTATTTGCATGACTCTTCTAAAACAATAACAATAATTTTAAAAACAGGTAGACTGCAGACTTTAAAATGGGAATGAGCTAGAGCCAGTGCCCCTCCAGGTGTTTTTCTTACCGGAACATCATGCACCTTTAATGCAATTAAAACATACGCACTAACAATTTCTAAACCTCGGCTGGAGCCTTCAGCTTTTCTTCTTGATTTGCCCTGAGCGATGCATAATGGCTAACTTGGCAGGCTGCCTTTTTGCAGAGAGACAGGTAGAGCTAGTATGGGAAAAGAGATGACTTATAAAATGCCTTACCCCATTTGCTAGGAAAAAAAAATGTTCCCTATCATTGATTTATCCCTAGGAGGTTCATTTGAGAATATACGTAAAACCAAGAAGCTGCTCATATGAGATTTTAGGACCACTACGGGTGATAGAGAGTAAAATCTTAAGAAGTTCATTTATAGTACCAGGAAAGTTGCCTGCCAAAAGTAAAGCCTACTGAATATTTATCAGCTACTCCTGCTCTGACATGTTCCAGAAAACACCCTTAGAAATCTTTGTGTTTTGAAGTTACTAACGGCTTCTGAATCTATCCATGTATCAGCTGTGAACACAAAAGTGCAGCTGCTCTCTCACCCCTTGATTTCTTTCAGCTGAAGCCAGAACAAGTTTTCTTTGTTTCCAGATAAGTTAATGGTTTCCCCTTAACAGCAAAAGAAAGACTTTTTTAAAAAAGGCAGACTGGCACCAACCTATCTCTCTCTCCCACAAATAACTAGTCAGCAAACCACGATCAATGAGGAGTGGTGTGCAAGACTTTTGGGATGGAGTTGACTATGAAAACAATTCTGACAGTCTGAGACATACATTTAGTTGGGGGTTTCATGTCACATAATATCACAAGCTTTCTGTTGTCATGCATTAAACCTGACCCTAAAAAATTAATAGGGCGATGTGATTTGACCTATCAGAGTGTTCACAGCAAAATTACTGTATTTGGGATTCCTTTTTGTGCATAAAGCACACATAAAGCAGGCAAGAAAGACTGAGCAGTGAGGATCTTTTCTCGTCTGGGCAAGTTTCTGTTGGTAGGTAATTTGTTTTCCCAAAAGAGACTGCTGTTTCATTTACCCCAAAACATAGCATGATTTATGTTATAAAGGAGTAAGGATTTGTAGGATGAATCTGTAGGAAAATTGCCTCCTCAGAGCACTCCTGTAGATCTAGTGTCCCCTCAGAGTTTGTGCTGATGTTTAAAGGGTCTTCAGTGCCCACTTAGGGCCTTTTTTCCTGTGCCTTTCAGTGTGGTCTGGTGGTGTCCTATATTTTGATAGGGAAGGTAATGTAACAGAGGAGGCCAGGGTCCCCCAACCCTGTTGCTTCATTACTTCATGTCAGAAAGACTGGGGAGGAAACAGAGTTTTTAGCTCTGCTCTGGTGCAGCTAGGGCAGAACCATGGCTTCATCATGTCCCTTTATAACCCTGTTGTTCTCCGTGTGACTGCACTGCCGGAGTCTCAGCCCAAGGTAAAGGCCAAATGACAACAAGAGAGACACAGTATAGTCTAATACCCAAAGCAACAGTCACAAAACAAAGAGGAGTTGTCTGTCTCCTGCAGGTATCTGCAAATGTACACTGAAGCCTTAGGTTGATGTATTTTTCCTCTAGAAAGGAGCACTGAGAGGAAAACAGGTTTCTTTTGGCCTTTTGCAGAGCATTTGGCATCTCCCTGAGTGATAACACATTTGTTGTCACCAACAACATGAAAATTTCTATGTGGAAGTATTTTTTGCCTCTGTAGATATGGATGCTTGGGTGAAATGAAGTGATCAAGAAATAATAAGGAACGGGGCAATTACCAGCAAAACTCATTTGTTATCTGTTGTCAAGCCTCAGCAGTGGAGGAAAGAGTCATCTGGGTGCCCTAATGAAATGTGACAGACGTTTAGAGAGCAAGGGCTGATATTTCCTGACAGCATCACCATCTGTACTCTGAAAGCTGTAGTATCCGGACATCATAACCTGTTATGGGCTTTTATTATTGTACCTCCAAGTCGCAGGGCACGTAGATCCTGGAGTTATATGTTGTCAGCTTTGTATGCAGCCCCCTCACCTCAGCTAGGATCCTAACCCTCAGTCTCTCACCATGCTTCCTAGTTGGATGTTTAGCTTTCCAAATAATCATGTCAATAGCCTCAGATGTAGTTATTTGAAAGGGGGGGAAAAAAAAGAAAGAAAGGAAGGAAAAGTCTTCTAGCCTGCCAGCAGGCAAAATAGATGTTAACCTAATTCTTACCAGGGCAGATGGAGTTGTATAATCTGATTTCCAAGAGTAAGGGATTTTTCAAGGAAGTAATGTTATAGTAAATATGATATTATAGCAGTTTTCACAGCTTCAGAATTCTAATGTGGCAGTAGTTTCTAGGACCCTACTTCTACACACAACACAGGTACAGGGAAAATTGTTAAAGAATGAAAGATGCAATAAACCCAGAGAGTTTTGTCTAAATCAAGGAAAAACAGGTTGCCTCAAATATACTGGAACATTAAAACAGAGACCACAGGACAAACCCAATCCTTTTTTTTCAAGCATTTTTTTCAGAACAAGATAAAAAAGCGACCTTGAGAGACAAAATTACAGCCTAACTAAAGAAAATAAAAAGTAGGGAAAACCCCCAAAATAACCAAACAAAAAAAATAAAAAACAAAACAAAAACCAAAAAAACCACAAACAACAAAAAAAGTAACTTTACTTTGCATAATTCAGTATTTCCTTGCATTATAAGGAAGAGGGAAAAAAGCTGAATGCACAAGTCAAGTCACTGAAGCAGTGGTCAAGTTACCACTTTGCCCTTGAAGAAAATGCTTTTTTCTGAGGTAAGTTACCCTGAAGAGTGGCCTTGAATTTCCAACTTGTTTGCTAGAGTACTGTGTTTGCTTCCCTGCGTGGTAGTGAGGTAGTGAACGTGGGGCACTCAAGGTCTTAATTTTTTCTTTTTTGAATTACACAAAGCCAAACCAAAGACCAACACAGTCACACAGAAGGAGGGTCTTGTTTAGCTTCTCTGTCTTGTGGAGGAGTACTCCTATCCTGATCATGTGAAAGCCCAGTGTCTCCTGCAAAGTTTCATTCCTCAGAGCCTGGATTGAGATATGTTGTTTTCTCATACATTCAGCTCCTCTGAGCACTGCGACAGGTAAGTGGTCACCTGATTCAGGCACTGATCTTTGAAGCCACCTTGAGCCAATAGAAGGAGGAGTTTGTATTCCTCCTGAATGGAAACTTGGTGGCATCCCAGTGTCTCAGGTGCTGAGGAAAAATGAAGAATTTGAATCTTGTGCTCCTTCAGCTAGTTACCAGAAGGAAGTATGATCAGGGTTTATTTCCCAGGATCACAGAGTCCTTTAGGTTGGAAAAGACCTTTGAGATTACTGAGTTCAGTCTTTGACTGCTCACTACCTTGTCGACTAGTCCATGTTAGTAAGTGCCATGTTCAGCTGTTTCTTGACCATGAAAAACTATAAAATTGAGAATTATGCAGGGACGCAGTGGGTTCTTGCACCTCTGGTATCTCAGATATGCCTGTTTTGTGGGTCTCCTGATTTGACTGATTTCTGGAAGTGAATACATGAAAATAAAGAAATATGAGGTCAAGAGAAGAGCCACAATGTGGGGGTCATTGGCCCAAACAGTGCAGCTCTGACACTCCCTGCAGGTTTCAGTGATCAAAATAGAGGAGCACAACAAGACTCCCTGTTCCTGCCTATAGATTTAGCAAGTGTAATGCTCAGTAAAACAAAGTGATTGTATAAAACTATCTGTAATGCTGGGAAATACAATGGGAGGAATTACAAGATCTAACAAGTTTTACTTGTTTTGCTTCATGCATATATATAAACTTCTTCAGCTGGCAGAGTACCAAGAAAACAATTAGATCCTCAGCAATGCAGATAGTAGACCTGAAATTCTGCTCTTGTTCTATAGTGGGTAAAAACCCAAATCATGTATGTCATCACCTGAAGTCATCTGGGCCTAATAAACTGTGACAAGTCAGGGCAAACTGTGTTCCTGGAGCAGTTTTGCCTTGGAAGGAAACACTGAAGATCACTGCTTTATGGGTAAAGCCTTAGCAAGAGATAGCAAGGAAGCAATGGCTGACAGAGTTGTCCTCCTTGGAAATAAACACATACAGGGAGCTTGGGAAAGGGTCAATATCCCACCAATGAGGCAAAGAAGATTTATTATATTCACTCTCCCTTTTCTAGAAGTAGATGGCTTCTATAGTTCATCTTGTAGCTGAGGATTTTTAGAATGAGCTGCTTCATGGGAAAGAAATGAGGGGGAACAGCATTAGTAGGGATTATGTTTACTAAGCAAATACAGGGGAAGGGCATCTACTATAGCAACGGGAGACAGGAGCTAAACCTTCTAGGATGCATGTGCACACAGAAGAGCAGCTATTCACTCCTTAGGGCAGAAGCAAATGGGTCACCTTGCCAAAAGACACAATTCAAAATCCTCCACAGACACAAGGAGGTAGCGTTTAAGTCTTCAGAACAATACAGTAGTGCTCATTTTCCACCTCATATCACAAAGCAAGCAATTACAGTCTTCACTAGCTGGTGTTTCTAAATGGGATTCAACTCTCAAAGCACACATGGAATATTTTCCTTAAAGCTATCAGGAGTGTCTTACTCTAACATTTTAGAATCAGCTTAGAATAGCTGGGTTCAGTTTCCAGCTTATGTAAGAGTTAATTTTCTCTCTTTCTGTACAAGTTCTACATCGAGATACTGTCACAGTGCATGTGATTCACGATGATTTGCCCCATGTGACCTTCTGCTAGAGGCAACTGAGGGGGGAAAAAAAAACAAGCCACAAAAATGCCAACACAACTACAACCCCCACACAAACTTCCTTCTCCTTAGAACATCATTTGTTGTTACTCACTTTTAGTGAAAGAAAAGACAAAACCACACCAAAATGGAACATGTAACACCACAGGGCTTCTAACCAAACCCAAATTATAATGGGAACTATTGTTGTTTTAGTGTCAAATCTAGCAAGCTCATACAACAAAATGCAAGTAGCAAATCACTGGAGGAAAAATGATGAGAAAAGAAAAGCTGCTTATGTTAATTAAACAAAGAAAATCTGCCTGGCAGACAAGAACAGCTTAGAAGCAAATGAATTTAAAATATGTATCTATTTCTTGGTGTTCCCTGAGCACACAGATAATATGTGTGCTCATCCATTCAGTCTTAGGGATTAAAGAAATCGCTGGGCATGTTGACTAAATCCAGGGAAGATGATCTTTAAAAACAAAACTTCATGCATGTCCACCTAGTGTTCTGAATGAAGTCCTGGAAGCAGAGAATAGAGACCTTACTTCTGCTTCTGTTGAATGGCAGGATACACCACAAACTAAAAACCTATTAGGCCTCAGAGACCCCCTTGGTTCTAGAAAACCCAAAACAGGGAAAAGATTTCTGCCAGACCTTACCATGAGGCACCAAAACCTAATGAAGAGAAACGCCATTCATCAGAAAGCAGGCTCCATCAGTACTGCTGCTCACTCCTTACTGAAGGAGTGAAGACATTTACCAGTAGCTCAGGTTCTGCCCCTCACTCACACAAACTCTTTTGACAACTTGATCCCTGTGTTGCAGGGAACCATTGAGAAAAATTAGGTTATGTCAAGACTCAGGTTTTCATTAATTTAATTTCTTCTCAGACCTGAGTGGATAACCAAGAGAATGGGTGAATCCCATATACTTTCATGAATTAATTTTACTTCCTCGTATATTTTCCGCTAATTGAAATTAAACTTTTTTTAGAAAAGCCTTCAGTTAGGACACATTAACCTGTGTATTTGACATTGGCACACATTTAAAGAACAACTGCAGCATATTTCATGGTAATCATATTGAGAATAGTTACACAGCAATTTTACATACTTACCATTGTAGACATACTACAATCTGAGATGCTTAAAACATGTCAACAGAAAAAAAGTACCATACATTACTAGAGTAGAGACAATAAGACTTTTAGGTGTTTGTTTGCTATTGAATAAATATCCAAGAATCTCCAACTCATAAATATAATATTATCACAGAATGCTTTTATTTTTCTGAAACAATAAAATTAATATGGCTGTTTCCAAGTCACAGTTGTTGGTTTTATTTATTTTAGAGCAGGGATTTCCAGTGTAACCACACAGAACCAAAAACTTGATATACAGTGACATTTAGTAATCTGTTACAACATCCTGCTGTGGCCATGTGAATCTCCATTTAGCCATTGCTGCTTTATTTACCTTACAAAGAAGAGTGCAATATGGTTATAAAGTAGTTATAATCAACCTGAATGACAACATAGCAAGCATAGTGAAGGATAACCACAGACACATGATTCTTCTGCTCTTCCGGAGTTGTGATAAATCTAATTTCATATATTAGTACAAACTTTTACTTACCACTATAACTGCTAATAAGTGGTGAGTTTGTTTTAAATACTTATAGATGCTTTTTTGATTATCTTTTTTTTCTAAGATAAGAATTTTTTTTTTTTGTGCTGAATAACGCATTCATTACTACAAACCTCATGAGCACATTTTGCTTCATGAGATTGTCTAGTGGATCCAGAAATTACCTCCCCTCTTCTGACAACAGAAACCAGAGACATGTAGGGAACTCAGAGTTTCTTTAGGAGTTCTTTTTTGTTTGTAGTAAGACCTGCACCACATCTGTTACAATTTCTGTAGTCTGTGTCTTCTCCATAAAATATAATCTATCAGTGTAGATACCAAAAAATACCCGCTTTCATCATTTAGTAAGCACATAACAAGCCAAGGCTTCCTACCATTTTTGATTTTCCAAGAAATTAGACTTCTGATGGCATTGGTATTCTGACAATGATGGACATGACTATTAAACTACTATTAAACGACTATTAAGTAGAGTAATAGTGTGCCTAATAGGACTAGGGCACTAGCAAAGGGACAGTAAAGGGATACTGTAAAAGTGCATAGTGGGAGGAGGAGTGGAATTGGCTCATATGAAGCAGTGGCAAAAGCCCAGATTCACTGGTTTTTGAAATTCTTCTTTCTCCAAAATGATTAATTAAAAAAAAAAGGCATACGAACAGTTTTAAAATGACATGAAGATTATTAACATAATTGTCAGGAACAAAAAAAAACAGAAAGAAAACCCCAACCAAAACCAAAAACCCCAAACCCGAACGTATTTCAAATGTCTGGGGATAAAAAGCATTTTAAAAAGCAAAATAATTTCAAAGAAGTGGAAATGTTTTGTATCTCTCCTTCCTGCAGCATTCTAGGTGAGTCCATGGCAAACACCATTTTGCACCACAGAGTCTCTCCAGCAGGTTTGCTCTCGGTCATCCACCAGACTTGTCTGCTCATTAGCCTCAGTACTGAGCTTTTATTCATGATCAGTTTTCTTAGGCTCTCAGAGAGCCAAGATGCAAAGAGTGCTTAGAAAAGAGTTACCTCTCAGACAAAGGTGAACTGATGAAAAAGGTAATGGTAAAAAAATTACTATTACAACAAACATATACATGCCTCAAGACCCAATTATTTTCACCTTTCAAAGTTTGCTTGACTGGAAAAATTCACCCAGTGTCTATAGAAGTGAACCACCTGTGTACTTGAAATCCAGGTCAGTTTTCATTACTAGATGATTTGGAACACTTTTAATCATGTTGAATTCTTCTTTGCATTTTTAAGTGAAAGAAGATTGAGCTAAATCATTATCTTGTCTGAGTCGGTGTTGTTAAATTGAAAAAAAAAAAAAGAAAGCAAGCAGATTACAAAGACTTAATATTATAGTATGTGGTTATTCGTGACTAAGCCGCTGTCCAGGAGAAGGAATCCCAAAATTGTTTAACACAAGCAACAGGACACAGTAAGTAATAGCCAATTATTTAACCCACAGTCTCTTTGAGGATCATCTAGCTGAGCAGAAAAGCCATTAAGAAAGTTTTACAGGGTATTCTTCTTCCTCTTTGTATTTCCAGGCATATTACTACAGGAATTCATTTGAAGCAGAGCTGCAAGCCATTTCTAGAATTAAATATACTGTTATTCATTTCAGATGTATAATAGTGCAATCATCATTATACAAAGGGAGCATAAAAGTGAAGGGTACATTTATTTAATTTGTATTTTCAGAAACATCATGGATTTCTTCAGCTATATAGAGCAGTTAAAAGGATAAGCTCTGTATTACCAGCTTCACGCAGTGCTATTTAAGGTGAATCTATGTAAGAACTGCAAATACCTAAAGTCACTTTACACCCAGCAGGTGAGAAACACCTACCATGACAAAATTCAGATACAGTATATTTTCATCCTTAAAGACATTAATATATTCAACCTCCTTTTATTAAAGACACTTCAGTTTTCTCTTTCTGTAGATCAAGACCCAGCAAAGTTGCAAAACTGAAGGAATGATGGCCAATTCCTTATCATCACATCAGTTCCTTTTCTTTCAATATCAAGAAAATCAAAAGGAATAGTTTAGGCACAAGTGATTTTTATGCAGAAGTATAGAAGTATTTCAATAAGTAGACTAAAACTTCAGTACTTAACTTCTTTTAAAAAAATACATAGATCATAGGTATATGATCATAGTCATAGATCACAGTCACTGCAGTCTTACTGGATTGGTTTTTTTTTTCCCCAAGATGAAAAAATAAACTGGTTCACAGAACTTACCAAATCCACTTTATACTGCCATTTCACATAGTTCATGCCTAATCAAAGCAAAGTACAAACCCGTGCTCCAAGGGAGCCTGAAAGCATTCTGCTACACCTGACAGTAAACAATTTCTTCAGCGAAGACAGCTTCAGTGAACCCAATAACACAAAGAAGAGCCCGTCCAGCTGAACTGACGTAAACGTTGCATGGAGAACTTAGCATGAAAGTGCACGGGCAACAAGCTTTTGAGAGTAAGCTCATATCATAAGAGCTTGTGCTTGGAACTACTTTTACAGCTGTGGTTATCGTTTCTGTTAAGAGGCACTGCATAAATATGGAGTCATTCATCTAATGCACTTAATATTTTTCAGCTGAGGACTATTGCAGTTTTACCCTATGTCTAGGTGTGATAATACTTTGGTTTGCTTTACAGCAGTAGCATTGCACTAGCAATACAGCTGATACTAAAGAGAAAGCTGAAAACACTGCAGACTGGAGTTGAAAACCCCCTATCTGCTCCTTTACTTCTTTTCGTGCTTCTTGGTTAGTTTTCCTCTTTCTAGTTGGAGGCTTGCACTGGTGTTTGTTCGTTTCTCCTTTTGCTGGCTCTCCTGGGAAACTTGTTGCACTGCTCGGAGGATAGCAGTCTGCACAATCTGCTTGCTGGCAATCTGCAGCTTAACTTCATCTTGCTCCGTCCCTGGCTTCTCACCTGCCAGAGCCAAACAAAAAAGAAAAGGAACTAAGAACTTGGGGCTACGCCGTGAAAACATGAAGGACAGAAAAAGAGGAGGGTGGGGAACAAAATTACAGAGTGACTGCGGACAGTTTATTACATAGGAAACCTGCCAATATTGAAGATGATGAATTAGGGTGGAAAGTGCCTCTGCCTGCTCAGTGCCAGAGGACTGAATGAAGGGGGAGACTTTGAGTCATACAGCTCGATTACCTACCCCCCAGCTCTGGGGACAGCTGTGACTTCACAGCTGAAACAAGCACAGATGCATTTTGCAGTAAGACAAGAAAGGAAGGTTTTCTCATCCAGCTGTGAATCACATCCGTTTTTACTTGAGCTGTGCTTCTGGATAGGGAATTGGACTTTATTTTGCAAGGCTGACATGTACTCCCTCACCACCATACAGAAAAAAACACTGCTTCATTAACATTTTTTTAAATTTTACTTCAGATTGAAAGCCCTCATTCATCAAATTCCGATTGACTTCAAGGTACAAAGTTTTATTTAGTGCAGTTCATTAACCCTTAAATAGATTTTCAAAAATATTTGCAAAATATTAAGAAACTTTCAGATTCTGGTAGGTAAAACAGAGAATATTTTCTGTGGCAACCTGACAAATATGTATTTTTATGTGAAACTTCCTTGTTTTGCTAGAGTGTTAAAATCTGGAGAACAGTGAAGTAATGTAGTGTGACTACAGACATCTGGTAATGAAGAAGAGTAGTTTATGTCAGAGGGTTTCTCTTTGGAAGTATTTTGGCTCCTAACAGAAGTGGCAATTTGGACAATAAAGAATGCTTCATAATGGTCAAAGCTGATACTGTTTTAAAAAAAATAATTCTGATGTATACCTATTGGCATAT
This sequence comes from Aphelocoma coerulescens, assembly GCF_041296385.1. NCBI lineage: Eukaryota > Metazoa > Chordata > Aves > Passeriformes > Corvidae > Aphelocoma > Aphelocoma coerulescens. The sequence goes on along the minus strand of NC_091015.1, from coordinate 116,717,124 downwards.
AGGAAATTAGTTGCTTATTGAAATGCTTAGCCTAGGTGCTTATTGACATCACTAGATTTGATTTTAAAGGTTTTAAAGATACTCATCTCAGTTTTTTCTTAATTGACTGCTACGCTCAATTATTTCATTAAATAGGATTTGTAGTTTACTGCCTGTTTCAATGACATATCTTAAGAATTGTGTCCTGAGAGAAATCAGAGTGAATTAAAGGTCAGGTGCCTTTATGAGAGGTCCATACCTGGAACTGTGATAAATTCCCACTGTTCTTTCAGAATTTTTCTCAAGGAAACTTGAGATGGAAACAAAAAGAGAAGAGAATCACTTGTTTCCTTAGGGAATATGCTATTAAGATACCATATGCTTGAGGGAAGAGACAAGTTCCTGCACCTGGGTCAAGGCATTGCCTGATGTCAATGCAGACTGGGTGAATTTGTCACAAACAGATTTTTGGAGAAGTACTCGGGGATACTGGTAGACAAAAAGGTGGAAATGAGATGGCTTGTGATGCAGAAAGCCAGTTGTATGCTAGTCTTTACAAAAACAGCATGGCCAGGAGGAAAGGGAGGTGATTCTACCCCTGTTCTCTGCTCCTGTGAGATTCTGGAGTACCGTGTCCGGGTCTGGGGTTCTCACCACTGTAAAGACATGGACCTGTTGGAGCATGTCCAGAGGAGGACCACCACCAAGATGATCAGAGGCTCACAAAACTCTCCTGTGAAGACAGGCTGAGAGAGCTGGGGTTGTTCAGCCTGGAGAAGACAAGGCTCCTTATTGTGGCTTTCCAATATATAAAAAGATTTAAAAGAAAACTGGAGGGATTTTTGTTCATATTATATATATTCTGGCTAAAAGCGAAGTAGAAATTGGATTTAATTCTATTGAAAATGAATAATTTTTTTTAAAACCCTGTAACTGTACTGAGGTGGCAAAGTCTGTCTACAAGTAAGAGGCTAACACCTGTGAAAACGTAGAAAACATGTTTTAACTGGAAAAGCTAACTGAAAAGAATCGCTTGAATTGTTGGCACAGTCAGCTTCCCTGATTCAGTTTTTTTCCACTCCTCAGCACTTGAAACAGTGTTTTTTTCAGATAGAATTAAGTGTTAACAGATACAGTACAGATAATTCTTTACTACTCAAATATGAAGTCACATTTTATCACACAATGAGTTAGTCTTCTCGTTTGGCTGAAAAAGATCAGTCAATACAGCTGATGTTCAGAAGATATGTATTAACAAAAGCATAGATAAACATGAAATTCTAAAAACAAATGAGTATGTTGGAATAGACAATGATGTTATATGAAATGTGAAAAATTTGTCAGTCCCCTAAGCCACAACCCCCCAGAATTTATCACTGAAAACATAGTCATTAAGTACATTGCTGTTGAAAATTACTCACTCTCCTGAGGGATGCTTCATTATTTATTTAGTCCTTGCCAATTAATCTACAAAATCCAATGTTTAAATGTGTTTACTTTAGAAAGGTCAACCATAGCAACACTCAGTTGAAAAAAATGAGTTTTCCAATGCATTTCTCCCTGGGTTTTTCAGTTGTTTATTTAGGAGCAAAACCTGTCTGAGAGCACCACACAGATAAGTGAGATGTAGATTACGTCAGCTCATCTCTAACTCATTAGATGATTCTTTTATTTGCTGAGATAACAAAGAACAGAGAACCCAAAACCTCTGGACTACTTCTGCCCGGCCTCTGAGGGTTTAGGTATGCACAGAAAGGAAATAAGGCAGCTCAATTAAACTTGATTTATAAATAGTAAATAATAAAATAGTTAGGATGATAGCAACCCAGATAAAAACAGCTAATTGGCTTTAGACACAGAGAAAGTCAAAGCTGTTGGCCTGGAGTGATATGACCAATCAGACCATTGGCAGCTTATGTGGACCATCTAAATTAGAAAGGAAGTGAAAATAATAGTTATTTTGGAGGGTGATATCTGACACTGTGTTTGACCCAGGTATGAGCCCGTATTGGGACCATTATTTGCAGGAGCTGGACTTCCAGAGATGTCAAGCAGTCAAACACGAATATCCAGCTCCTCTGGGTGTACGGTATCTATACCCAACAGGGCATGATCCTAGGCAAATGGTTCTAGATGACCCTGACTGATCAGGAGTTGCACAAGATAACTTCCAGAGGTCCCTTCCAACCACAAAACCTCTGCATTCCTGTGATTTTATCTAGTTAGGCTGAGATAAATCACAAGTTTTCCACTTCCTGAATGAGTAAACAGCAATCTCCCAAAAAGCATCCTCACTACATCCTCTTCTTCCAATTATTCATTTCAATGAAAGCAGTCAGCTAGTTCTTTTCTGAGAAGCTCATTTATTTATTGATATGGAGGACCTACTCTGAGGAAGAAGAAAGGGATTGACTAAGGAAAGCAGAGATTACTCATGCAAGAATCCCAAAGGGGCTGGGCTGGAACATATATACATATATCCATGTTCACCTTGCTGAAATACAGACTGCTGTGGACATCCAGACAGAAGTTTGAGTGCCTATAGAATTAATCTGGGACTTTAAGAACTGCATCTTTTCAATCAGGTGAAAAAAAAGACACTAAGTATTTGGTGTTTGCTAAGTATTTGGTGTTTAGCTAATCAAAATAAGACTTACTAGGGCAATAAAATACAATTAATTTTTATCTATCATTTGTTAAGATTTGAAGTATAACTAGTTAAGTTAAAATTCTATGACAAATAGGTCACTTGAAGTAATTTCTGGGAAAAACTTGAACAACATTAGAAACACGTGCTGCCTATTAGTTATCCTTGTCTAAAGACTACTTTTTTCTCTTAATTTTAGAAAATCTTAACTTGTTCTCTATCTTTAGATGTTCACTCTTTATATCCACAACCCCAATTCTGGAAATACAGAACTGAAATATCTGGGCTAAATGATGTTAAATGCAAGGCAGCAATTTAATCATTAACACATGATGAAGTCTTTTCAGCATGTTTTTATTAGCTTGTAATTCTCTCTATAAATTTTATGCCAACTAATTCAGCAGATGAAAAGTAACTTTCAAACTCTGTTCTGGTTCTGCAATCCAAAGTACAGTTCAAGATATCAAAAAAAATATCAAAATCTTGGAGTAGCTGCAAGAATCAATTACACATTCCACCTAAAACTAGTGCCATGTATCAGTGCCTTGAAATTGGCTTGCTTGATGCTCCCCATGAAGGAAAATATGGTAGCAATTTGGAAAAAGAATAAAAATATTTCAAGTAAATTCCAAGTATTCATTTCAATTAATAGAACTAATACTATTTAAAGTCCAATAACACCTTGTGTGGAAGACTTTACATCCTCTGAAATGTTTCTAGACTATGGAATATACTAGAAATGTATACATGGAAAAAAAAATAGCTACAGAGAAAAAGCATTTAGCAGATCAAAAAGTTTAAGAACTTCTTTCTGGTTGCACATGAGCCTTTTCTCATTTATACATTTCACTTTCTACAGAGTATCCTGAGTCACTTCCTCTCCAGCCTGCAATCAAAGTAGTCTCCTTCACTTTCTGTTGTTACACCCTGCAGCTATTTTCTTTCAGCTTGCTACAAGTTAAATTTATTGCGCCTTATAAACACTCCTAATAAGTAACACTTCTATAATGGGTAATTTGTTTGAATCCACAGCTAAGTTCTCTACTGTACCTTTTCACAGGTTTGTTTGGAATACTATCATGAAGCTAAACTACCACAGGCATGATCTTGCAAGGGTGCAAGTCTATCCCAGATCCACTAATGCTGTCAATAAACAGTGAGGGAGTTAAAGACCTTTTAATTCACCTTTCCTCAAAGCCTGTAACATTTATTCTTCCTGTAGGTTGTGTAAACCACTTTGAGCTTAACCATATCTAAAACTAAGAATCCCATTCCCCTAAACAAACTTCTGATCAACTTAGAATTACCCAAAATACATTCCCCTGTTAGCTACAATTTGAATTTATGCAACAATTCTGAAGCTGAAAGAGCCAAGAAGTAAATATTTTTCCTCATATTTACATAAGATTATGCAAGTTTAGTCTAACTAAAAAATTACCATTTGTTTTATCAATATATTGTTTTGGATTGCAACAATTAATGATTATACTATTTTCTTCAGCACTGCAACATTAGAATTATTTTTAAAATAAAAATTGATAATAATGCAACAAAAATACTGATCTCTGGAAATTCTATTTCAATTCTGTTGAAAATTATTACTATAATGTTTATAATCCAACTGACAGTGATAATGAAATTTTTTAATGGAATGAAAGTATAAGTAGACAAGACCATGATGATTAGACTTCATCAGAAGGTCCAGTGTGGATACATGGGAATATATGGGAAAAAGTTGCATGTTATTACCTAAATTTTGTTTATAAACTCTAGATATTAAAAAACCTTACAGAACCTGGCAAGTTTGTAATGACATAATGTATGTGTGTATGTTGTAACGATTAACAGTAACATTATTTGCATCAACATTGATATTCTTCTACAAGAAACCAAGTTCAGCTCTCTAACTTCCCTTTGGCATTAGGCAGTGACACATCTCCATCTTGTTGGACACAGCATGGAACTTCCAGATGAGCCTCCTCCAGTAAATATTTTGTAACCTGTGAATTGAAGTGGTTAAAAAATCTCCTTCTTTGATTTGCTTCAGAGGTTGTTGCTGGGATTTCAGCACAAGAAGCCTAATTTGAAGAAGAGATCCATAATCAGGAAATGTTGATGAGTCATGTTAATTACATCCAGAATGAATGAACATGGCAATCAGCCAGGACCGAAGGCTTTCCAACACATGTGCACAAACCAACGTTATGCATGAGAGTCATTAAGCTATTTACAGGATTAGAGACCCAATTTGTCTCAATGTCAGTAATGATGACAGCTCAGAGACCTCATGAAAAGGTCCTACAATGAAGTTGCAAATTTAATCTTTAAAAAAAAACAAAAAAAAAAGCATTCTTAACTGCATTTGAGTTAATTCTGCCCAGTACCATTTCCCATGCTCTAAAATGGAGCCCGGTGAGGTCCTGGCTAATAGCTGTCAGCCATCAGGAGGCAATACTCACTTACCCCAATTCCTTGAGGAAGAAGGGAGGACATTGAACATATTAGAAATCCAAAAGTACTTTAATGTAGGATCCTGTGTTTTTTGCAATTCCCTAACCTGCTGTGCAGGGGATTGCAACATTGACTTTCACTAAAAAATTAAGGTTCAGTTCAATTTTATTTTCTGCCTTAACCTCATTCCCTATTCCTGCTGTTCAACCAGCATGGAAGAGGAACTGTATCATGAAGGGGTCCAGCACAGACTACTTTGGTCGTTGAAATAAATTTTAAGAATGAAGCTGGAGTAACTCTGCTTGGAATACAAATGGGGGAGGAATATAAGAACAAAAGAGAATAGCAGAAATCCAGATAAGCTGTCTCAAAGGACATACTAATATCTCCAGAATAGTACTTCATTGTACATTTTTATCCAGACATTGGCTATATCTCAGCTCAGGTTTTGTAACTTTTTTCCTACGGAGTTTTTACTCTTTCTTAAGAGATAGGAATATCTGGAATTTTCTTTGGGATTTTTTTGCTATATAAAGCTATCTCTTTAAAGACTCCAGCAAGTTATTTCATATTATTTGAAACATGCCAGTGAAAATTAGCTTTTTTTCACATTTGGAGATTGCTGAGACCTATCTATTCTTAAGCATTTTTCAACATTTTAGTAAGTTCAATAATATTAACTAAAACCAGATTATACACTTCAATCTATATATTTTCTAGGTATTTTCACATATAGCAATAAATTCGCTCCTTAAGGACTGTGTCTTTTCAGCTTTGAAGACTGAATGTAGTTCAAAATATTAGTCACTGACACTTCTGCCACACCCAAAGCCATAAATTTGATACTCAGATTTTGGTCCCAAAAGGAATATTTCTGGGTTTAGTACTGTAAACTAAGATTAATTTAGCAAGGTTTTTAAGTCTTTGACTGGAGTTCAGTGTATTAAAAATAAGATATTCCCTAAAGAGCATCTGGGACCAGCTGCTTCAAAGTTAATGAAAAATTTATATTCTCTTCATCTGCACAACTTTCCTACTTCTTTTCGAGAACACATTTCAAACACTAAAATAAAAAACCTCTCTACATCAAAAGCTGTGATTCTTCCAAGGCAGGAGAGGTCCAATGGCGCAAATACAGGTTACCCACATCATAGAATCATAGATTGGTTTGGGTTGGAAGGGTGCTTAATGATCATCTAATTCCAAACCCCCTGCCATGGGGCATCCAGAACTTCTCTGGGCAACCTGTTCCAGTACTTCACCATCCTCACAGAGAAGAATTTCTTCCTAACATCTAATCTAAATCTTCCCTCTTTTCATTTAAAACCACTCCCCCTTGTTTTATCACTATCTGCCCATGTAAAAAGTCACTCTCCCTGTTTATTATAAGCCCTTTTCATGCATTGGAAAGCTCCCTGAAGGTCTCCTGAAAGTCTTCCCTTCTCCAGGCTGAACAACCCCAGCTCTCTCAAACTGCCTTCACTGGAGAGGTGCTCCAGCCCTCTGATCATCTTTTTTTCCCTCCTTTGAACCCACTCTAATAGGTCCATGTCCTTCTTGTGTTGAGGATGCCAGGGCTGGATGCAGTACTCCAGGTGGGATCTCACCAGAGTCGAGTGGGGGAACTACCTCCCTTGACCCACTGGCCACACTGCTTTTGATGTAGCCCAGGATATGGTTGGCTGTCTGGGCTGTAAGTGCACATTGCTGGCTCACATCCAGTTTTCCATCTGCCAGTAGCCCCAAGTCCTTCTCATCAGGGCTGCTTTCAATGAGTTCTTCTCCCAGCCTGTGCTCATGTCTGGGATTGCCTCAACCCACGTGCAGTGCTTTGCACTTGGACTTGCTGAACTTCATGAGGTTCTAAAGTTTGTCCAGGTCCCTCTGGACAGCATCCCATTTTTCTGCTGTGCCAACTGCACCGCCCAACTTTGTGTCATGTGCAAACTTGCTGAGGGTGCACCTGATCCCACTGTCTGTGTCACTGGTGAAGGTATCAAAGAGCACCAGTCCCAAGACGAGGCCCTGAGGGACACCACTCATCATCTGACCCCCTCTGCCTTCTATTTTCTACAGTTCAGGTGCTCAGAGATTCCTATCCAAAAAGAAAACATTAAGCACAGAAATCTAGATAACATTTATATAGGTCTTCTGAATCTGTATCAAAAAGCTCCCCATTGAAACTTTTGTGTTAGAAGAATTTCAGTATCCACCACTGTATAGCATAAGTGAAGGGCAAGTTTTCAGTGGAGGTTTATTTTGCTAGCTGCTGTGTTTATATTTCTGCAGTTTTGGGGGTTTTTGCTCTTAAAGAACAACGTACTTTAATTGTTAACTATGTGCGTTAATTAAAATTTACAATACCTGAACCTGATTTTCTTTTTTAAGCATAGAAAATAAGGAAGAGCTTACATAACCTGTAAAAAGCCAGCAAACCAGTGAAAACATCCTGCTACATTTTAGATATGTTGCAATTTATACCAGATTATTCAGTCAGAAATTGTCTGCCCAAATTTCAGGTGAAGCAGAACCCTCCTCTAGCTCTAAAATAAACCCCAAACCCCACAACAAAAACCCCCAGCAAAAAAACACCCCCACAAAAAGCCCTAAATTTGCACATGCACAGAAGTACAGAAAAAAATTCCCTGCTTATTTTAGAATGTGAGCAGAGTATGAAAGCTGTAAATACAGCTTTAGCAACTGAGGCTGAGATCATGAACATAGACATTTAAGTGTGTAGAACCTCAGAATCACAGAATATGCTGAGTTGGAGGGGATCCATCAGGACCATTGGGCCCAACTCGTGCCCTGCTCATGACAATCCCCAAGAGTCACACCATGTGCCTGAGAGTGTTGTCCAAATAATTTTGAACTCTGTCAGGCTTGCTACCATGACCACTTCCCTGGGGTGCCTGTTCCAGTGCCGTGTCCACCCCCTGGGTGAAGAACCTTTTCCTAATATCCAGCCTAAACCTCCCCTGACACAACTTCAGGCTATTCCCTCGGGCATATACACATGCACAGGTATACACAAAATCATGATAGAAAGTAAATCAAACATTATATAAACCTAAAAGGCACCTTGAAAGAGGAAAACCCTTTTTTGGTTTTGTGGTTTTTTTATTTCATAGCTGTAATCTTGACAGAATCTCTCTTTACAACAGGATGCCATCACATGCTGTTTTCCACTCTTGGAACTGATTCTCTGTCTTCCTAGAGAAATATTTTCCGCTCTATTAAGAAAACTTACTTCAAGACAAAATGCAACATCAATCTGCAAGTACTTAACAGAAGCAGTAATGGATATGCAACCACTGTACTGATAAATCGTGAGTGGATTCACTGCCCAAAGACAGAAAATGATAGAATGACAGGGTTATTCTATCAAATACACGTACTACAAAGTGAAGCAAATGCAAGTAATTCACAGGAGATTACATCTGCCTCACCGTTAGAGAAATACCTGAGTAGAATATGGCTCAATTTACTTCTTCAAGCAAAAAATTTCAAACTCTCTTGAAGAAGGAAGCCAGCATCTTCTGGCAACACAACTACAGGATTTGGAAGGGCAAACAACAGCAACACAGAGCTCACCTGCCCTGACTTCCCTGGATAGGCATTCTATAGGAACCTGAAGCATTTTATGGCTATCCAGGTCAGCTTTTCGTTTCTGTTAACATCAGTAAAGACTCTGCTCTGATTGACATCCACTAAAGCTCTATAGAATCTTTCAAATTATTAAGTAAAAAACACAATACATATGGGCAACTAGTAGTCAAAAATTTTCAAAATATTTATTTATAAATAAATTACAAATTATTTGCTTGTAAATAATTTTTACTTAACCTAGTATTCGTAACGTAATACAATGTATTATGTCCTTAACAAAATCTTTAATAGACAAGATTGGAGGAATAGAAATAAATCTACCTTTCACTGTATTTTACAGTAAGGGCATTCTTTCAACTAGCATAATAAAACTTATAAGAGTGGAATGATATTATTTATGTCTATAACAAGTACAAGAGAACAATCCACCTACAAAAACAACAACTCAGAGGGACAAACCCTGGATGTAAGTGTAACTCATTCCTTTTCTATACTCACCATTGACTTTCCTGCTTAATAAACAGTTCCAGTAAGGATGCTAATAAGGATTGTATCACTTATTACCACTATGCCCCAACTATGAACCACTCCTTCAATATAGGCCATACAGAGCTCCTGTGATAACAGAATTCTTCTCACACCTAACCTGAATCAGATTCAATCCAGTGACATGGAAGTGAAAGGTGCCAGCCACACTTATTCAAGCCTTCAGTTCTGTTAAAAATAATTTGAAAAAATAAATTCTGGGCCATTTTGTAATTCTATGTTGATTCTTACTTTAAAGAAAGTTTCCACCTAGGACTGTTGATTATTTTCTTAAGCTTGCTAATTTCATCACATTTCTGAATATCTATGAACTAAATTTCTTTCACCTCGCTAATGAGATGTGCTAGTGGATTTTCACAGCAGGGGAAAGATCAATGTGTCACTGGGAAGAGGTCAGCACAAGAAATATTTTACCTCAGCAAAAAAAGAATAAGGAATTTCCTTCCATATGATTTCTTCCTACCAGGTGGCAAACACTTTGAACTATTGTTGAGAGCTATAAATGCATTCAGACACTTTTGGGTGGCAACTGGCCTCCATACTCACTACCAGCCATAACAAATACTGGACAAAACCTCCATTATATCAGACTGCATGAGGCTGGCAAATAGTTTTGTTTTTCACTTTCAAATTATGTCCTTTACATGGACTTTGTCAACACTAAGCTATCAAATAAGAATCCTACACGCATATACTTTTACATCATGGATTAGGGATTTCTGGGGAGGACTGCAGAACACAGAGCTTTAGCAGAATGTAGCACAGCAGTTAATAAGGACAACAAGGACTGTGTCCTGCCTTGTTTTCATGGATGAAAGACATTTCATAACTGAGTGCCAGAGTACCACAGCTGGCACAAACACTGGAGATATCCCACAACAGGTTACCTCCAAAGAAGTAAAGTTATTGGTAGCAATTTTTGCATTCATGAACAGGCCCTTCCATACTGTCTTGACCTGGGCATTGTGGACAGCGATCTGCAATAGTACCTGTAACGCTATAATAAAAAAAAATTAAAATTCTGTCAAGAAATTTCACATCTTCATGTTCTGCAGCACAACAGGTTGTTGCTATCCCAGCTTTTCCACTGGAGAAGATCAGGACTATTCAGACCAGTAAGCACATCTGTTTCAGTATGCAGCTGCTATGTTTTCAATTGCAGCGTAATGAGATTCCTAAAATGTTTGGTACAGGATGCGCTTCTGATCTTCAGTGTCATTATACAAGTCTGCTATGCTGCTCCCAGCTTAAAGATGTTAAGAACAGCTGTGCTGCTGAAAACCTCGTTGAAAAGCTATTGGTGTTACTGTTGCACGAAAAAGGCACCAAGCAGTGAATATTCTGACTTCTCTAATGTCTATCTTTGTGTTCGCACATTTTTTAACACAAAAATATTGATACAAAAATTAATTCTATATCCTCCTCCTTCTTTTAGGACTACAGGGTGTTGAGTAAAACATCTGAGTTTCTAGTTATGGAGAAACTGTCAGGTAAAAGGAATTCTTCAAATTACACTGACAAATAACAAGATTCACCTGAAAGATGAAAGCAAAGAATTCAAAGCAGACACAAGCTTAAAGAAAGGGAGTGTTTGACCCAAAACAAGCTGTCAATGTAAATATTCCAATCTTTCTTGAGGTATTCAGTTCAAAACTGATTCCTTTCTAAAATAAACTATGAAAAAAAAAAAAAAAAAAAAAAGCACAAACCTATTCAAACACAGCTTTGTACTGGATGAAACAATGATTGCCTGCAATGATGAGACTCTATAATTTGGTTATTTTATTTACAGTTTTATAGAGTAATAGTAGTGTAAAATTCTCAAAATATACTAAAATAATCACTGAAATGATAGTCAAGTCAGATTTGCTTAGAAAACCATTTAGGTAGCTCAGACATAGGTTTCTATCTTTATTCCCAAGCTAATTTTAAAAATGCAGGCCATGGCTGTGTTATACCAGTACATACATGTAAGGGCAAAGGCCTAAGACATAAGTGTTCGAGTGATTCATGGAAAAAAACATCAGAAAAAGTTCTTCAAGCATGAGAAACACCTTTGTATTGTGTTTGTTCAGACAGATCGTAAGCAAAGAGTATTATTTTTATCTTGCACTAGAAAAACATTTTAGGGTTGGAAATTAGCATGGAATATGCCCAAAGGTAATTTTTGGAAAAGTAAGTGGAAGTCTGCAAAGAAGTAGCTTGATTAGTAACATTTAAAGTTACTCTTCAATCTGGTAAATGCTGATATTGGAAGTGATCACACTTTTGTAAACTAATGACATGCTATCAGAAGAAAGCTCACTGCATTCTCTAATTTTTACTAATGTGTTAGAACATATAAATGTTTTAATACCTCTTCATTTCCTGCCTCACAGTGGCACATATTTAATCTGTGGAATTATTTGTAGTTATCAGTATTTTACAGGCTAATTTAGCATTGACATTTTTTAAAATTCTGGAATACACTATCTTCTACAGAAAATTTAAGGAAAACTTCATAAGAAGATCTACCAATTCAAAAATGATGACTTCTCTCTGCTTTTTGATCTAATCCTGAAATTTCATGCTTCTCTAGTGCAGTCTCATACGTACATCCATCCTTACATGCAATGTAAAATAACACATTTTTGTCTACTTCTCAAACTGCCTAAAGCAGTTAAATACAGGAAAAGTAAAGAAGCTAAACCTTGCAACACGTAGCTTGTGTGAATTTCATGTATCATCCCCCACTGTAAGGGCAGCACAACATGTGTGAATTTTCCAGGAAAAAATGAATGCCCAGATACCTTATGGAGTTTGGACTGCACTTGCTATACATAAGCATATCATTAATCAATCAGCACAAGACAGTACAATGAAGGCCCAGTCAAATTAAACCAAGCAAGGAAAAAACATACTCTTCTCAGTTCCTTTCTCTGTTCTGGAACAGTCTCAATGTTAATTTTAAGTGGGAAGGAAGAATATGAATAAATGAAGAATACTTTTTTGCATACCTACAAATAGCAGTACACTGTCTGAAACGAGACAGGAAGTCCAATTTTGTCATGGAATACTGGACAATTTAAAATAATTTTGATCTATCTCAGTAATATCCAGGCTTCTTTTGGGGTTGTTTGTTTTTGTGCTGCTTTGTTGTGTTGTTTTTTCAACATAGTAGATATAAGTTTTAGGGAGCTGAAGATTAACAGAAAAGTATCTACTCAGTAAATAGTCAGTAGGCTTCACCTTTTTAAAAGTCTATTTAACTTGATAAGCTGCTTCTACTTAACAGCTTATGAACATACCCCATTATTTCAGAGTTCTGAAATAACATATCCAAGACCTTAAGAAAAAGACCATCACCTTATTCATCTGCAAAATCTTATCTTTGTTGTCAGATAAATGACTTCCATACTTTTTGCTTCTGGAAGAGATTTTCCTCTTGATTGTTGTTTTGTTTTTTTTTTCCACCCCATCCTGGAAGTTTATCATTCTGACCCTAACCATTTACAGTTAGATAAATCTTTTACTTCCTCTCCCCTTACACCCCAACAAATAAATGGAACAGAAAATGAGGTCATTCATCACAGTGAGATAAAATCAGAAAGTTGATTGAAGAAATGAAACTCATTTTCTCAGTAAACTTACAGTATCCTTACCTCATATGGCCTTAAGTACTATGAAGATTCTAAAGATGCATAAATCTCCTATTTTATTATTACTTTTTTTAATATCTGGAGAAGAGACAATGCCAGGGCAGGGCTGATTTGCAGGGAAGAGAAACAATAAAAGACCCAGGAATCTACTCAGGCTTGCTCTGTCTGAATATAATAGATTGTTCTATCATTTCTTTTACAATTTCCCATTTAGTTGCCCTATGTATTTTATGGCAACATTTGCAAGGAAGCCATGGGCTTTTCTTTGAGTATAGGAAAACTGAAGAATGACTATATAAAACAGTTTTGGACAGAGAATTTTTTTTCCATCTATGGATTAGAGTTGTGAAAAGAGCAATTCATGCAGTTATTAATGAGCTTTGGGGGTTGTTCTTTGTCAGCCTTTGAAGAAAAAACATGCATGTTTTCATTATTTTAGAGGTAATCTCTTCCCACAGTATTCCAGTCCCACAGAGCATTTCAAAAACTTGTACAGCTAATGGTGACAGTGTGACAGAGAAAAGGAGTTCAGAAAAGAGCCACTAATACTGAAAGGTGTATTACAAAAAGCAGTGGCTTGTTCTATTAAGATAAATAACTTGGTCCCAATTTCACAACACAATGTATGTGAATGTACTAAATTAGAGAGCAACCAGGCAGTTAAACAGACAAACTTAATGAGATTGTTGAAAAGAGATACCTTTTTTTTTAAAAAAAAAAATTAGACTCTATTGAGTTAACAAAGTTAGTCCCAAGATTTGTTTTTTTAATACAAAAGTGTAAAGCTTTTGGATTCTTACCCTTTCAGAGATTGGATATAAATTTCAAAGACAAAACCTCTGTAAGCTTTGCAAAACAAAGGTATTGATAGTTATTCATTGTCAAGTTCCAGCATTTACTTTCCCTTTTCTATTGACCCACTATTTTACTGAAAGTTATACATCTTTAACGAAGTTATTTTCAAGTCATTTCCCCACAGAAGATACTAAGCATGACTTACATTTACACCCTGCAGCTACTGGGCCTTCCATCCCTCTCATCCCTTTCTGATCAACCAGCTGCCTATTTCCAAGCAGAATGTACCAAATCCAATACAGATTTGCTGTAGTTTCGCTTCTTCTATGGGTTAGCACAAAAGTATACCATGAACTAGAGATTCTGCACCCTTATACAGTGAGATCTCACTTTAGACACGAACTGTTGTCATCTTCAATTTTGTTCCAGTAAAAACTGGACTGAATAAACTTTCTGTTCTCTTCCACTCAAATATTTATTTTGTTTTGGGTGGGGAGAAAAGAGGAATTGAAATTTGTAAATTATCTCCATGAGTTTCAGGGATGGTCTTATTGGCAGCCATGGGTGTGGGTGCAGAGGGAGACTCACTCTCCAGTCACTGCAAGGCCACATCCCCTTTTGTGACCCTTTTGTGTGGTCTGACAAGCACAGCCCCCTGCACACTTGTATAGGAGGCTCCTGTCCCTGATGAGAACCACAGGGGTGACCCTCATAACCTCTGGATCCACAGCTAAAGAAATCACAAACTAAACCACCTTCTTTGAAGCTACTTGCCTCTGCCTGCTGGCAGCACCGGCTCAATCATCACCCCCTCCCCGCAGCAGCTCTCCGGCACGGCCGGGGCCTTCCTGCTGGGCTACTCGGCCGGGATCGGGATGCAGCTGCCCTTACCTGGAGCGAACACCATGGTGCCGCCCGGGCGGCACGGCTCAGCACCTCGGAGAGTTCCTGGTCCTGCAGGGATCAGCACCTCGGACAGCTCCCAGCCCGCGGGGCTCAGCACCTCGGACAGCTCCCAGCCCGCGGGGCTCAGCACCTCGGACAGCTCCCAGCCCGCCGGGCTCAGCACCTCGGACAGCTCCCAGCCCGCGGAGCTCAGCACCTCGGACAGCGCCCGTCCCGCCGGGCTCAGCACCTCGGGCAGCGCCCGTCCCGCCGGGCTCAGCACCACGGGCAGCGCCCGGCCCCGCACGGCGGCGGAGGCGGCCGCGGTCCCTCCCTCCACAATGCGGCGGGGCGGGGAGGGGGCCGGGGCGCCCGCACGGACACACACAGAGTCTCTCTCTCTCTCTCTCTCCCTCTCTCTCTCTCTCCCAGGGAACCACCAATGCCATAACTCCTTGCCCTGCAGTGGTAGCAGGGGGAAGGGCAAAAAGGAGAAAGGCAACAGCGATCTGCCCAGCAAGGAGACTGGCTAATTGCTCCTAATTATCTCTAGACAACAGTCCCGCTGCCTGACATTTTGGGGTGCACTGCTTTCACTGCAAGCTGACAGCCCTGGTAATAGGGTCCAGTGACACCGTACTTTGTCACAGTATTTTCACTTCCAAAAGCTCAAATTCTGAGGAATTTACACTCTGATTTCACAGGCCCATTAACCCAGCTGTACCCAGCACTTTAAGAGGCAACATAAATGTTTTGGCACACAAAAGATGACATCAAGGTAAAACAGTAAAGAAAATAATGAATACTAATAAAATAAAGACAGTGAAGGCCAACAGTGGAAGACTACTTAAAATTTCCTACCATCTTTTATGTTTCAGATTTAATTTATTTTTGTTTGTAGAACCCATACTCAGATTTCCTCTGGGCCCTGAACTTCTACAGCAGAAGTGAGAAACACACAGCCAGATGGGACAAGATTTACAAAAACTAACTGTCCTCTTTAAACCGAACTTGCAAGAGGGATTTTGAAAAACATTATCAGTGCAAATTATAGAAAGTACATTTTTAAAAAAATTGCATAAATGTTTGCAATATGCAATACATTTTCCAGGCACATTTTCATAACCTAGGATATTCTCACAAGCTTATTTCATTTTTTCATAATCAAGCATTTCCCAAACAGAGAATTATCCAATTAACCTGGGATGCTTGAATTCTCAAAATAAGGCCTTATTCTTAAAGTACAGGTAGAGAAAAGCACTGACCTCCTTAAATAATATTGCTTACATATTTCAGCAAGAACTCAAGAGGGGCACCACTGTCAAAGTCAAACTAATCATCTGGTGGCAGTTTTTTTATTTTTTTTAATAGTGTGTAACATCATTTCTCCTTGGGAATGCCTTCTAGATTTATCTTCATTTACCATTTCTACTATCCAGTTTCTGGATATTCCTTTTATTCCCCTTAGCAATTTCAGCTTCTTTATCGCCATTTGTTTCCCTCTTCTATCTTACATTTCAGGGATTCAGTTTCATTTCTCTCACATGGCAACTGAATTAACCAACATAACTCTGGTTGCTCAGGAATGGTGTTCCCTTTAAGAATGTGACTTCAAAAATTTCTATTCTAACCTTTCCTCACCTATCATTATTCTCCTTCACCTTAACTATGGGAACTAACAGGGTACCTAAGAACTCAATTATAAGCATTTCTAGTAAAAGTATCCCACATAAAATGCAGAAAAGAATGCAGTCAGCAATATTGAGCATTCTTACAAGAAACGTGGAAGATACCCCATAATCTTTAGAAAATCAGGACTGATCCATAATTTGGAAAGACTGTAAGAAAACCTACACTGGTATTTTTATGATATGTTATGTGGCCCTTAGTGCTTGATTGGTATGTTTGATGGAGAGTTACCCACCATGAAAACAGGTATTAAAGCACTTCTCAAATAATAAAAAAAATCTATTGGATGTATTTCTATTACATACATTCTCAAAAAAATTATATGGATGTTTCTAACGGATTGTGTTTTGAGATGGTGGAGCAGCTTGTCAAAAGATTTTCAAAACAATAAATATGATTCAGTGATATGAAAGTCTGTAAGTAACCTGTAAAATTCTAGGTGGGTATAAGCAACTTGGTAACAGAACCTACACCATTTTGGTGAAAGAATACAGTTCATTAACAATAATGTTAATGAACATCTTTCTTTAACTGCTATCTGTATTTAATCTGATAAATAACTCAAACCAGTCACACTTTATTCTAGAGCTTTCTGTTTTCTTGCTCAAATTAAAAGCTAACAGCAAGTAATGTTTTCTGCTAGAAGAAAAAATGTTATCAAAAAGCTTTCTGAGCTTCTTTTTGTCATAAAATTAATTTTTGAATTTTGGATTGGGTCACAAGTTCAAATGCATCCAAAAAACCACTGAAATAACTGCACAGGACAGAGGTCTATAGTGAACTGTCACCTCCCCCAAAAAAGTGCAGTTAATGCAGTACAACCTCAAAACAAAGAATGCATTACTAATTTTTTTTTCATTTAACTTCAGATAAGTGGAAAACAACACTAGCTATGCCCACTTATACAAAAAACACCCCTTGAGAATGAAGCACATTGGTAAAAAGAAGGTTATAGCATTAAAATACAATAAAGATATTCTATCAACTTGCATGAAATAGGAAGCATGAAAACATTTACAAAAACATCTGTATATATATTTTTATCAGTAATTATACAGTCTCTGCCTTGTGTATCATTTAAATTCTTAATGCTTAAGTGAGGAATTACTGACTTCCAGATGACATCAGGGGACGTAAAAATTCTTTGGTTTGTATCTTCAAAGACCTTTTTGAAGAAGTCTTGACTTACTTATAAAGTACTTTGTTAAAAACTTTAAGACATTTTTAACAGATAGCTAGCATTTTTAGACACTTACAAAAATCATGTTGACTGATGTCACCTTAAATCATCCATGCTATTCGTAATTCTCTGGGTTTAGATCTGAAGTAAGCCCTTTATTCTAATGGAGCTGCGAACAATTATTTGGTCACATAGGTTCAGAAGCCTTGTAAATATGTATTCATGAAGGAGCCCCTTCCACCTGATGATGTGCAAGGTTTCAATGTTTTGTTAACAAGAACGTACAGGTAACATTGTAAACTCTCTTCTGAAAGAATCATTCAGAACTAATCACCTAAACATAAATGAACACATTTTATAATAAAATTAATATAAAGATATAATCAAGATTTCATGCATTTTACATCAAATGCTAGTATCATATTTTGTAAAATGTTGGGGTTTTTTTTTCCCAACTTTGAGAACTAATTATCTCTGAGCTTTTTTTCTTTATTTCTTCCCACACTTACACATTAATAATCGAATCTAGCTTTTTGGGAGGGAAAATTAATATGATTAGGAAACTGCTTGAACTATTTGATGTCTTTTGCTAAATTGGCTATGATCATAATGGTCTCAAAAAGTGATTACAGTCACTGTAATTTTATGGTTAAGCTTAACATTAGAAGACTTTACTAGCCAAGATGCAATATATTACATCTGAAACTGCAGGGAAGCTGTTTAGTGGAAATTATGACTGAGTGTCAGCAAGAAATACCTAAACATTAGATGAATATTTGAAATGTCAATTTGCAATCTGTACAGAAGGGATCATAATAGTCAGGATCCTAGATTTAGAAATCTAACATTTAATACCTCTCTGATTAATATATCTCTAACAGACAGATGGAGAGAAAAAACAGAGAGGGTAGAAAAGAAAAATAAAAATGGACACAAGTGCCATTCTCCTGGAAAAAAAAAATTAAATTAAAAGCCAGTTACCTTTCCATGAGTACTTCAAAAGAATAGCAGTGCACAGATTTCTGGAAGCCAAAGACAAGACACCTTGAAAGCCAGAAGCAAGAACATGCAATATTTCCCAAGACAGGAAAAAGTGAATACCATTAAAGACAAGTGTGGCCACTAGTATTTTAATTCATTGGTCTACTCATTTTTCTTAATTAATCTGATAAACTACATAGTAGACCAGGGGAGAGATTTACAAATATGAATAAATTTTAAACAGAGTCTAGGAGAAAAAACTGTACAGTTTTGGGGTGTTTTTTTGTTTGTTGGGGTTCTTTATCACAAAGATGCATCCACCCCAGGACTTCTCAGAGCTTGTAAAGATATCCCAAAAGAGCTACTTCCATCTAGGAAATATTTCTAGCTGATTATATCACCACCCTCACAACATCTGAATGCCTTGCACCCACTACTGATTATCTTCCAACAGTCTCATAAAAAGTAAATTGCTATCTTTCTGTTATAGATCAGAGTCAAAATTAGAGAAGCTGAACCCAAAACAAAAGCCAATCAACAAGACCTAGATAAATTCAGGAGGTTTAAATAAAAGATTCAATGACTCACCTAAAGCATTACTACATATACAACTGTGCAGTGGAGCCAAAGTAATCACTGCTCCTACCTGCCACACTTCTGCTGGTTGTCAGTCCCTTCACCAAGACAGATGAGTCACCGTCCAAAACTTAGAGACTTTCCATCACACAGGAATTCTTTTATACAACAAGGAATTCAGTCCAGTCAAGTCCTTGGCTAATGACTCTGGATCTAGCCGAGACACTGTGAAACACAGGCAGAGGTTTTAAAGAACCTCACACATGACCATTGTCTCCTGACAAGGACCAGGCCATACCATTCTGCACCATACTGAAAATGCATAGGATGGGTTGGGAGTCTCCTTCAAGTGAAATTCTCATCTTCAAATCTTTTCTATTCCTATCAGCACAACATTCATTACACTAAAAATGAATATTTTTTAATGTGTCTTTCTCTTTTCTATAAAAACTGTTTTAAGACTCTGATCATACCACAGCTTATTGGTGTGTGTAACTTGCCACACAAATCATAAAACTAGACATTTGCTCAAGTTTTTAAGGAACTTAAAAAGAAAGAAGCATTTATGATCCACGGCAGAACAGCTAGCCAATGACCTAAGGAGAAGAAAAGTCAGCTTTAGAACAAATGAAGATATTTCCAAACTTGCAAAAAAATACTATTAGAGATACTATTAGAGTCCTCAATCAACCAGTTATATATTTTTATAGAAGTAAACCTAAATATTAAACCACATGCTTAATTTAACACTCAAAGAAAAGAAAAAAGGCTCATAAAAGGTAAATACCAAAGTCATAATTTGAATGTGCTACTAAATAGCTTAGATTGTTCAAGTACTGAGAATGGGAAATTATACTGAATTACAGCAATATGAAATACAAATGGTAAATACACAATGCAGCTTTCTAACTTGTCCTATAAAGTAAAAAGAATGGGGATTTCATCATGCATGGCTAAAAAAGAAACATGGAGAAATAAGATAGAGATATGAATTTTAAATTAAGTTTGAAAACATCAATTTTGATACGAAAGAAAGGATTTAAAATGGTAGAGTTTAAAAACTTTAAATTAGGTTAGTAAGATTCTCAGATCATAATCCATGTCCATCTGGAAAGTATCTAGAAGAGGACAATCCTACACCAGTAGAATTTATGACTTCAAATCAGAGCTCCTGCCTGACTCTATTTAATCTGTCCTTGAAACAATGGGAGATCTACAAGAAAGTCACATAACCGGATAAAAGGTAATTATTGAAGTGGAAAATGAAACCTACACTTCTATTAAAAACATTGACTAACATTCTTAAAATGGGTAATTGTTCACTTCAATTAAAAAAAAAATGAGTCTAACATACCTCTGTTTATGATGGCAGCAATCACATTTTAAAACAAGAATTTCTCAAGTATTTCAGGGTTTGGCTTTTTGTGCAGCCTGAATTCCAAAACTATAGCATAAGCAAACCTGTCAGGCTCTTTATAAACTGTAAGTTTTAATTGTTACTGTATGTAGAGTTGTAGATAACTGTTGGTCTAATAACCAAGCCCAGTTATGTTCTGACCTTTAACTCCTCTGAAATACAAAAGGGTAGAGCTGCTCCTTCCTACTTTCCAAATGGACAGTTGAACTTTTTTCCCTTATTTGATCTAAGATAAAGCAATCGAGAAATACAAATAGAACACACATATACACATGTTTTTAAAAATCAACTCTTTCCAATACAAGCAGTCAAAGAGATCTCACTGCTTTTCAGGGGTATAAGATTTCTTGTACAGTGCTGAGAAGTTAAAGATTGAAATCTTACACCACCATTACGAAGTTTATATTTCCAAATCGTGGCGTAAGTTCTGTTTTATAATTTAGGAGCAAGAATATAGTGGCCGTGGTTGTTATAACTCTTACTGGAGAATTTGGATGAATTAGTAAAATTTCAAAATCAGTAATAGCTGTAATATAAAAACATGCACCATGTAAAAAGAAAACATTCAAATGCTGTTACTTCAAATGGGAAAAAAATTCATGTTAAAACCAGAAAACCATGAGAAACATCAGAGAACAAAACTCATTTCTAGGGAACAACTTTACACTGAAAGAAGGCAACTCTTTACAAGGAATGCCTTCTGAAGCCTCAGCTACACAACTCAAGAATTACATTTAAAACTCATTAATGTCAAGTATCAAGTGGAAATGTAAGAAAACCTACAATTTTTATATTCAGGCCTTTATAGGGATTCATATTTATACATGGAAATAAGTCAAAATCACTCATTTGAAAACTTTAGGTTTTCCACAGAACCCTAAACTTAAAAGGCAGAAAAATAAATTATGATAAAACCAGTCTAGCTGACTTCACTTAATGAAATACAGAATCTATCCCTAAACTTTGGAGTTATATTATTTGCATTGACTAAAAAGAGTGATTTTTTTTTCACCCAGCAAGCAATCTAAAACAGATCAAAAATAGATGCAAATAACTATGAAGTGAATATTGTTTACTTCTAATACTTGTAAAAATTAACTTGTTGAAAAAAAAAAAATTTTTTATCCCTTTGGGATTCCAGTTTTGTCCTTCAATGAATTAAACACCTATTGTCTTTTATTAAGAACTCTTTTCTCCTTAACTTGAGCAATTTGCCACCATTCAAGGCTGTGTAGAACTGTTAGATAAGAGGCAAACAGGATCAGATTAATTTAAACAACAAAAAAAAGAGGAAAAAAAAGCCCCCACAACTTCAACCATCAGATTTCCATTCTCCTGAAAAAGAAGAAATGACACACACAGATTACTCTCTTCACAATCCCACAAGTCTACCAGCAGTGGATGTTGCAAAAATGATGTCTGATGATGTCTGATGATGTCTGATCCCTTCTGTTGCCTGGCTGCTTCTCACAAGCACTGTGCAACCTGTGCTGTGCTTCATCCCCTTGTATTTAATTCAGTGCCAACGTTGGGCAAGTCCTGCTCCATTCCTTCTCCTAACTCCAGCAATGTGCTCCTGCCACTTACTTTGGATCAAACTTAATGAATTGGTTTGACAAGGTAGGTCAATTTAAAACCAACTCACTTAAGCACTGAATTGCTTTCTTATGTAAGATCACTCCACTGGCTTATTCTAAAGCCACAAAAAACCACTAAATCTGAGGCAAACAAGATGGAGGAAACAGGTGCAAAAGGTAACAGCAAGAAAGGAAAGGAGAAAATGAGATTACCTCTTTTAGCAACAATTTGCCGTTTCATTATGGCAGTCACAGCACAAAGCTGCTGTCTCAGGAGGCAGCTCCACAATGCCTTAAGCTGCTCTATACTGAGGCTGCTCTTCCACTGACCCTAGTGGAAGCCCCACCAGTGGAGTTAGTAGAGCTCCACTATACTCCATTCTCCTGTCTGAACAATTTGCAATGCCACTACAGTGCTTTGTTCCTGTAAGCATTGCTTGTGGTACCCTCTGCCCTGAAAGAAAAAGGATTTTTATTAGTGAAGAATGAAAACTTAGATGCAGGGAAGCTTGATCTTTAGAATATTTTAAAGGACAAAAATACTCTAAGTTGCTTGCATATACAGATTATTTAAATGTATAAATAGGCCATTGGGAGGAGATCAGAAAACTGCAAGTGTAAGCACTGTAAGGTTTGGGTGGTTTTGGTGATTGTTTTTAACAGAATGGGTTTACATCAGAAAACGCATTTTTCTAAACATAAGAAAAACGTCCATGCTTTGGTGGAAAAACCCAAAAAGAGCTCTCATGTTTTAATGATTTCATAAAGATGATCTATATTCAATGTACCATATCTATTAATTTATTCTACTTCTGAATGAAAATACAACTTTAAATCTATCCATTGCCTAATATATAGCATGTTGTTACTGTCTTTTATACTTCTTTAAAATGGCTCAGTACTATCAAAAAGAAAATACATTTGGAATTTTGATTAAGTAAGAATTGGAATTTCTTGTTAGTACCACTCATTTTACAAACTCGTGCTCTCAAACTATAGACTCACCAAAAAAAAAAAAATCATGGAAGGAATCTGAGATACAGGTATCCAGAAGTTCTGCTTTGGCCATGGATTTTGATACCCATATACCAAACAAGTCAGATGTAGTACATCTTTATTCATATGGTCCACAAGTTTTTCAGGTTTACCTATAAAAAATTAGATGCTTAGCTACCAAATAGTAAAAATACCAGTAAATTCAAAAATATGTATTAACCAGATTCAAAAATGTTTCTATTTTAAAGAGTTGCATTGCTGTTCATATTGGAACCACTGAAGTTCACCAAATTGCAGAGTTCTATAAATATCTAAATGAGCAGGGCACGTAAATAAAAATAATATGGAAGGATAGTGGAGAGAAAAACACTGGAGAACATATCAATACTGCCTAAATCACTATTTTTAGCTATTCTGTTATTTCAGATTTCTTCCACTACATTTAAAAATACTTCCTGAGAATAGGTGTCTCAACTCTTATGGCACATATTTAACAAATCTATTAATGGAAATCCTCCATCTGTTCTGAAATGAGTAAGAATGTTACTATAATTGTTTTAGATCTATATGAAGACAAATGACAGACCAACTGCTGTAATGGAATTTTTAATGAAATGTGCACATTTCTGGCTGACTGGGCACACTACTGTGATCTAAGGACTAACTGAAAAAGATGACAATTCCTTAGATCTGTCTGTACCTTCCAGGCAGAATTATCCTGTTCTGTACCTATCTGTAAATGTTTACATTCAGAAAAGGCATCTGTTCCGAGAAGTAGATATAGTCTCTTTTATAGTAGTCTCTTTTATAAATGCTTTGTCTCCTCTATAACACTAGAAATGTCTGTCTTAATAAAAGATAATATGCCCCTAAAAATATACTCCAGCCTTAGGGTAGACTTTCTGATACTATCTGATATTTTATTCTGTATTTCACACAACTCTATTAAAGTATCCTTACATAATGGAATTATGAAAGTAATCTCTGTATTAGAAAGCTGAGGCCAGATCCTCAAAAGAACTCCAGTTTGGCTACCTAAACGGCAAGATTTTGAGGAGTATTTAGTATTCTGTAGCTTACAGGAACAAATAGAAGCTGACCTCCAACTTTTGCTACTGAAGCAAGCATGAGGAATTCCTTTTCATAAAACAACCTTTAAAACTCTAATCACCAGGTCTAAACCTTTCTAAAAGATCAAAGCAGAAAAATAAAACCACAAGTACTGACTCAATTGTGAGTTGCTTCATTTTCTAATATTTTTTAAAATATTGGTAAGAATAGTGTGTAAAAGAAGGGTTGGGGAGTGGAGAATAGCTGAAAGGTATTCTTTGCCGAACTTTTCGTTTCCAAACTGAGTTGTGCCAAATAATCAGCAGCATACCCATGGCTAACACAATTAGGATGAGAAATTAAGCACAGTTTATTGTGTTATTTTTGCTCCTTTTTCTCTTAAAAAAATCCAAACAAAAAAACCTGCTAAGGAATGTTAGATTAGTCTGGCCCCAACAGAGCCAACAGCAAAATTTCCATTAATTGGACAGAATCTCACCCACTGTCTCAAACTCTAAAAGAAGTTGCCATCCTTGTCAAAGCAAAACTTAAAACTTCCCCGTTCCTCAATCAACAGAGCTCACAGCTTACAGTTTATCATCCTGGAAAACCTCATTGGCTTGGAGCTGACTCACACCTGCTTTTGTACACAGTGTCTTTTGGCACAGACAGGAGAGAGATGGGAGCAGCTGTGTTGTAGGATGCAGACAGATTTACCTGAACTTCACAGACACACCCCCACAATATATAGGCTAACATTCCTTCAGAATACACAGATTTGTTTAGAACACATTAACAAGGACATGTATACAGCTAAGGACACCTCCATGCCTCCGCACTTGTAACTTTTACAGCTATAAGCTGTAACAATAGCAGAGTTTACTCTGATGTAACACAGAACGTTATCACACTTTCAGCTGTAAGTCTTCTCATGCAAGCCTGCCTTTCTATAACAATTTCAGATTCACAGCCTGACTACTTGTGCTAAAAAGTCAGGGGCAATTTTCTTTAACTGTAACACCTGAGTTCTGTCTTTCCACTCAAGCGTCCACTGTCCCAGTGAGCTCCATCTTAATTTATTACTTTCAAAAAAAAAAAAAAAACCAACAAAACAATGAGGCTCTTCTTGAGAGGTTATTTAGCTTATCCCTCAACTTCAAAGCAGAATTAAACATATTTAAACCACTCCTAATAGATGTTTGTCTAACCCATTCTTGAATGTCACCACTAGTGGAGATTGCAGTACCTCCCCAGGCATTCTGTTTTAGTAATTCATTATTAAGTCCTTTAAACGTTTGGGTTTTTTTTCCTAACATAATTGTTTACTGCTCTAATTTAAGCTCGTGGCTTCTTGCACTCTTCATAGCAGACCTTGAGAATATTTACTTTCTTCACGTTTTACAGTTCTGAACCCTTTTCACAACAGATCTGTTTTGTACAGTCTTACCAACCCCAATTTACCTAGGAAGAAGTGCACACAATTTCAGATAAGAAAACATAGCAAGACTAATATATTTAGAAAAAAAACCAGTAGATCCTATTTTGGACCTACTATCTTTATATCTATGATCATATACAGTAAAACATTTTAACAATGGTCATTTTTCATGTTCCTCAAGAGAACCAATAAAATGCAATGAATACACATCCTCTGATGTTGCACAGGTACAAAATGTATAGTTTGTTTACAAACTAATATTACTGAATGTAAAATGAAGCAACATTTTAAAAAAATATATTGGTAAAGGTCCAAAGTTTACATTTTCTAAAATATTAAGGTCATGTTTTATTTACAGACCAGCGTTCAAACAATTACTGGCATTTTAAGATAACTGCTTAACCTGATGAATACATGAATAAAATGAAGCTGTAAAAAAACCTCAACCAAATAAAAACCCCTCAATAATCGAAGTTCCATGTAACAGTTCCAAAAACACTATTTTAAATTTCTATTTAGAAAAGCAAGATGTGATCTACCACACAGTAACTTACCAGAAACTGTTCTAACACTTTGATATGCTATAGGTATCGCAAGTGACCAATGTTACCAACCATGTGCCCAAGAGTGTGTTTTTTTGCCCATTCCAACTTCAAATGAAGTTTTCACAACAGTTGTAGTATTTACAAATTCAAAATAAAGGCTCAATATAGCTTTGGATTACATTGCCACTATTATTGTGTCTTCTCTTGATGACTATTTGTGGCAGACTGCAATCCAAAGACCACTTATTTTGTTGACTCTGTGAGTTAACTATTAAGTAATCAGCATGTACCCCAGCTGGTCTTAAAAAAAATACACTAAGCAACCGACTAATAGTGAACACTCACTCAGGATCAATTATGACAGAACTCACTCACTGAAGTCTACCTCTTGACAAGAGGTGGTGTGTCAGAAGGTGGAAGCTTTTAAACCTGAACAGGGCCTATGAGCTGGTATGACCATGACACAAATCCCAGCTGAGCCCTGCCGGCAGGTATGTGACACCCGTGGCTGCAGCTTTGGGAGTCTGGCAGTGACACCTGGTCACCTGCTGATGCAGCTACTCCTCTGCCTTCATTGTGCTAGGTTAGGTGACCTGAAAGCTGCATAATAAAAAACAGTCTCAGGCTGTATTAGGTTTTACTGATTTCTACTGGGTTTGAGTAAGGAGCACGTCTCCTCCATGCTGCGCCCTTTTCCCTTTGTGGCCCGGTCCCATCTCTGGGGCCCTGAATAAAAGTGAACAAAAAAACAAATGAGGCAGACTTTTTTGCCCACAGAAGGGACTGGTGAATGCCATGACACTTCTACTTTGCCAACCAGAATCACTGTGAATAATGAAGTTTTTTCAAGAACGTAAGTATTTAATCAAAACTTGCCACCTTTATAAAAATAAGAGGATATCTGAGGTAATGGAATAAGAAGCAATTTCATTTTGATCACCATCCTCCTTTACACTCTGTTGTACCACCTACATTAGGTCAAAAAAGGAGGAATTAAAAAGCTTAGGAAATCAATGTCTGCTTCTCAAAAAAATTGTAGGTAGAACACCTCAGAATTATGAAAACCAAATCCTTTCTTTCCATGTTTGTGATTTTTGAGATCTCAGCGTTTTCAAACATAACTCACTGATTCTCACTGATTGCAATGTTTACATTGTATTCAGTATTCCATACTGGATGAAGCAAAGTATCAGCCAGTGATGATCCCTGTTTTGTAGAGAACTTGATCACATTCTCAAATTAAAGCAGTTATTAGTGCATTATACTGCTAATGACAACAAAACTGTTTCACATTCTAAGAATACCCATCTCTGAAATGTTTTAAAATACCTAACCAAGCAATGCTATGTATTCCTATGTAACATTCAAATCCTCTAAAAATATGCTTTCTTGAAAAGATTATCAGTCTAAATGTATACCAACAATAGATTTTGTTCCGTTTCCTTTCTTATATTATTTCTGATAAAGTTCCTGCTTTAGTTTTAACTACAGGCTATAGTTTCTAATTGCTGCTCTGCTTCAGCAGCCATGGCTGCTGCCTGCAACTGTTCTGTTTCACTCTGGATGGAATTGGCTGCTGTAACTTGCTTTCTTTCACTGTGCATATTGTTCTCATGCCTTTTTAGGTCAGATGCCTTAGCAAATGCTTTAGTGCAGGAACTGCAGACAAAAGGTTTCTCTCCTCGGTGCCTTCTTTCATGGTCTTTGAGGTGGGACTTGTGCTTGAAAGCTTTATCGCACATGTGGCATGCAAATGGCCTCTCATTACTGTGAACTCTTTCATGCTTTTTTAGATCTGGTGCACGAATAAAAGACTTCCCACACACCTCGCAACTGTAAGGCTTGTAACCTGTGTGTATTTTCAAGTGTTCTTTCAAATGAGCTTGCGTGGTAAAGCCCTTTGTACACATTTCACAAACAAATGGTCTGTCTGCAGTGTGTAGTTTTTCATGCTTTCTCAAACGTGCTTCATCAGAAAAGGTCTTGCCACAAGCCTGACATACAATGTGTTCCCTGTGACCATAAAGCAAGTACTCAAACTTCATATCCCCAGCTGCTGTGGTCCAGCCTGGTGTCTGTTCATCTTTCACTTCACTTATGCCATCATTAAATGTGAGTGCCTGAGGAGTCTGAGATCCTAAGTCTTTAGATTCCGTTGTTTCCATGGGCTCTACTTCTTGGCCATAGCAGTTTACTTTTCGAACTTCTTCACTTCCCAACTCTTTCAGAATTGCCTCTTGCACTCTCAAGGTAGTGGTTGGTGACTTACCATCTTCCTGACTTGGGGGAGTGCCTTCCACTGTCACATCTGATGGACTGTCATCATGATCTCCAATCTCTTCCACCTCATCATCTTGGGTGTCATTGGGTTCCCCCATAGAACGGTTCATTTTTAGACAGTACTTGCTCTTGGACTGTGTGTTTTCTTCAGGACTAGATACATCACGTTTTTGAGAGCAGAGTTTATCAAGAAACCGAATACCGAGGATCTGGCCTGAAGACATCATCAGGTTTACATCCTCTTTTTTAACAGAAATCTTTGCAGTATACATGTAATTGAGAACTTCCTCAAAAATATCAGAACGAAGAAAATCTATTTCTATTACTGATGAACTATCAACTTCAAGTTTTTTGAAAAGCTTTTTGAAGTAGGTACTGCAGGCAGCAAGCACGCACCTATGGGCTCTGAACTTAACATCTTCAACCACAATAGCGATGTCACAAAATTCTCCTTCCAAACGTTGTTCATTCAATGTTTTCAGGAACACAGTTTTGTGATCGTCGTCATTATATTTAATGGTTTCAGACATACTGATGAAAAACTCCTGTAAATTAACAGAAAAGTTCTGTAATTATAAAGCAGTCTAAGCCACAAAATCCCAACAGATGAAGTAATTTACATAATTAAAACAAACAAACAATTTTTTTTTTTTGCATAAAATGACCATAAAAAGCCTTTTAGACTCTAAAAGCATTACTCTCAAACTGACTTTAAAATTGTGAATGCATAAAGGTCTTTCCCTAGGTTATATACTTTACAATTATTCAAATCTTTATTGATTCAGTTATACAAAATTGAAAAGTTTCTCTGTGAAACTGCAATTCTCAGTAAATGTATGATCCAAGTCATAAGTCATTACTATAGCTAAAGGAAATGTTAACACTAAAAAATGTGTAAGAAATACTGTAAACGTGTCAGCACAACAAACTAAATTTGAACTATCAAATATAAGCCTTACCATGAACAATGCAGGAAGTTTTCTGAGCAAATAATTATTAAATTAATCCTCAGAATTGGCCACCTTCAGCCTGAAAGACAGGAAGATAATAACATCTTAAGAAATTGTAAAATCAATTCCAAAAATTCTTCTAAATTTGGGTGTTAAACCACAGCATTTTCAATTATTTGAAGTAAGATAAAATACACCCTTAAAATACCCAGTTATTTTTTCAGTGATACTACAGACAACTGCATAAACCATGTGTGTTTGCTTTTCTCTGGCTACTGCACTTCGCAGGTTCCACTTTCCTGCTACTTAACTTTGCACTAAATCTAAAGATCTGAAAAGCCTCCCCAGGAACCATCATAGTTAACGCAGTAACCAACCTATCAAGGTGATCAGTCTTCTGCTGAACCAGAGAGCTGAGCAAGCCTAGCAGAGGGTCTGGCAAGCAGACCTAGCATCTCAAAGGACAGCAGACCAGGGACGGGGGGGGGTGCTCATCCAGGACCAGGGAAAGAGACAAGTGTACCAGATTTCCAAACTATGGAGATACCAGAAAACAGGATAATGCAACACACACAATTCCAGTTATTCAGTCCCAACAGACATCTCATTGTGCAGAAGAGGGAAACACACCGCGGAGAGGAGGGAAATTTAAATTATGTGGTTTGGAACAAATCCTGTGCCACCTGGCACAGATCTGCTGGGAATTTCTTCCCTAACTAAATTCCAGTTTATCCGTAACCATATATGAAACAGAAGCAGATGACAGGTATGATGACAGGTTTGCAACTACCACTCTTGGTGCTGTGTGTTTCACACGGTATGGGAACACCTGGCTCCCTACAAATACCTCTGCAGGTCTGGCATCTCCGCTAAAGTGTCCCTGGCTACACAGAAAAATTAAAAAAAAAATTTTTAAAAAGGTAAAAAAAGGACTGCCAAAATTATTTTCTTAGTTCTAAATAATCGAATTTTAAGATATCCAGATAGTAGGTCTGTAAATATTTGAAATATACAAAAGGAAACAAAACGAGAAAGCAATATCGTATCTATTTCTGGGCTGTCTGGGTCTGCTGGCCCAGGAAAATGTATCAGTCGAGCATTGAAGATGGTAGGTCACACAACTATTTCAACGGGATCTTTTTAGAATCTTTTCCAAGATGGGAAAAATGCTTTCTTTTTAAGCAAGCAGCAAGATGTCACTGCTAATAATCTAGCAGCAACTGCACCGTCCTGTTAAACAGTATGCAATTCTGCTGCAATTCTGTCGACCCTAAGAGCGAAATAATTATAGAAGTAATTGGCTGAAAACAGGGCTGCAGAGTACACAGGGGTGTGTGACTGCCAAAGAACAACGTTAGTCCTTTGCGAATGGGGCAGAGCGGGCACTTGCCCACAGCATTTCCAGCTCTGATTTAAGAGAGCTCTGGTTACTTATTCCGCTGGGCAATTCTGATTCATTCCTCCACGCACTTTTTACACGGCCGCTACCCCCGCAGGGCGGCGGGGAGGTGTGTGCGGGGCTGTGACTGCTCGGGACGCGCTCGGTGCCTCCCCACGCCGGCTCTCGCGGCGGCCGTGCCCGTGACCGCGGAGGCGCACGCCCGCTCCACGCACCCGCGGGCGCGGCACGGGCGGGTTCCCGGCGGGGACCAGCCCGGCCCCTGCCGCGCCGCCCGCGCTCCCGGCCCGGCGTCGGGGGCGCCCGCGAGCGCCAGGCGGCCGCTCTCCGGAGCGAGCCCGGCGCTCCCGCCCCGCCGCCTCACGGGGCTGCGCGGGGACGGCGGCCCGCTCCCTCCTTCCGTCCGTCCGTCCGTCCGTCCGTGCCTCCCTCTCTCCCTCCCCCGCTCCAACGGTTCTCGCGCGGCTCCCGCCGCCTGGACGCGGCCGCGCGCCCCTTTGTTGCGGCGGCCACCGCCGCCGCGCGGGACCCGCGCGCCCCAGCGTGCGCATCCGCCACTGGACATCCTCTTCCTCCTCCTCCTCCTCCCCCTCCCGCTGGCCCTCCCCTCGCCCGCGGGAGGCAGGCGCGCGGCGGCGCCGGGGCTGCTGGCGGCGGGCGCGCCCGCGGCAGCGCCATCTCACCCAGCGCGCGCTGCCGGGGCTGTAACGGCGGCGGCGAGCGGGGGAGGGATGGCAGAGGGAGAGGGAGGAGAGGGAGGAGAGGGAGGAGAGGGAGGAGGAGGAGGAGGAGGAGGAGGAGGAGGAGGAGGGAGGGAGGGGGCGTGCGAGGGAGAGCGCGCGCGCGGGCAGCGCAACGGCGGCCGGGCCGCGGCGCGGGAGGGGTGGGGGGAGGAAGGGGGAAAGGGCTCGCGCTTACCTGCCGCCCGCCCGCGCGCGCGGAGCCGCGCTTCCCGGGGGAGCGCGGGGGGGCTGCCGCTGCCACTGCCGCCGCGCGGGAGGGGGACGGGGGGAAGGGACGGAGGGAGGGAGGGAATGGGGGGGAATTTGGGGAGGGGGCTTTGGGGGGGGGGGCCCTGCGCGCGTCTCTCCGGCCGTCACCGCCGCCTCCTGCACGAGCACTCCAGTGCGCGCGCGCGCGCACTCGGGGGGGGCGGGGGGGTGCGTGCATGCGCGGTGCGAGCAGAGGGCGCGCCTGTGCCCGGGGAGCGCGGAGGAGGAGGAGGCTGGGGAGGCGGTGAGGGGGGAGCGGGGCCCGCGGCGCGCCGGCCCCCATTGCCCTTCCTCCGCGCGTCGCCCCCCTCGGGCGGCTCAGGCCGCGGGGGCGCGCGGACCACAGCCGCTCCCGCCGCGCCGCGGGCACCCGCCCCGCCCGGCCGCGCCTGCGCCCGCCGCGTGTGCGAGCCCCGGGCGCGGGCACGGCCTCCCCCCGCCAGGCGGCGCACGGCCGCGAGCGCGGCGCGGGCTCGGCCCCGAGCCGGGAGCGGCGCGGCCGTTGGGCGGCGCTCGGGGGCGCGCCCGCGCGTCTCCGCGGAGGGGCGGCGGTGGCGGTGCGGGAGCGATCCCGCTGCTCCGCTCTGTGAGCCCTGCCTGCCGGCGAGAGCGGAACAGCTCTGCCCACCCAAACCCGCCTGCCCTCTCTTTGCAAACACTCGGGAGGCTGAATTTTAAAATGATCGCTAGGAAGGAATAAAAGCTTTTATTGCGCTGTTTATCTCCCACCTCCGGTTTTCTTTCCAAAAAGCATCTCATGAGATGCTACCCTGATGGCACAGCTTTCACTGCAATAATTTGTACATAAATAAAACTTTACAGTGTTTCTGCTAGTGTAAAATGCAGGAGGTCTGCTTGGAAAAAGAAAAATCTCGGTAAGTACTCGTGTTGGAAAGTACAGCGAATTAAAGAAGTCACTGGACTAGTGGAGTCATCTCCTGATTTGATTGACTTTTGCAATGGGGTTGAAAACTCCTTCCCCTTCCTGAGCCTTTTCTGAGAGGTTTCTGTGTAGTGCACTGACATATGTAGTGAATTTTGGTCCAGCTGTATCATTTTGTGTTGCTGTTTTTTTAATTAATTTTTTTTTCCAACCCCCCTACTCCCCCTCACCCCTCCCCCCACCCCCATTAGATATAATGAAATTAAGTGCCTATTTTGCCTGGGCAGTCAAAACTTCCAGGTTTGTTTTTGTAGTAACATCAGTGATTTGCATTCAGAAGGCAGAATTAACTGACTTAAATAGGACAATGAGTGTTTCGTTCAACCTGAAAGGGGGAATTTGGGTTGCATACACAGAAGACATTCTTCACTGTGTGGGTGGTGCGGTACTGGAACGGCTTGCCAAGAGAAGTTGTGGATGCCCCATCCCTGGAAGTGTTCAAGGCCAGGTTGGATGGGGCTCTGAACAACCTGGTCTAGTGGAAGGTGTCCCTGCCCATGGCAGGGGGGTTGGAAGTAGATCTTTAAGGTGCCTTCCAGCCCAAACCATTCTATTGATTGTATGAGGTCTTTGAAGTATTTCTGAATCCTGTACAAGAACTCTCTCCAGTGTGGAAGGAGCTTCCCTTTTACAATTTCACAACGTGCTATTTCTCTCTTTAACAGTGTCCCAAACACTCGTGCAATAACCTTATTGCTCCTGAGAAACACGTAGCTGCTGCTTTACCACACTGACCAGCAAATGACACCTCTTCATTTTGTTAACACTCTCTCTCCTGCTCTATCTGTACAGTACCTGACAGAGCACTTTTAGGGCCAGGTTCTGCTGTAATGTCAGTAATCAGAATTAAACTAGTAGTGGGAAAAAAAGTATGGTACCTTACAAAAGGTATGCCTATCCATTTTCTCTCTGCTTTTCTGTATCTCAGGCTACTGCTGAATGTGGGTTTCTGAGTGTTTCAAATTTTATCGTTAGTAGCTCCCACTGAGATACTAATTTAGGGGAAGCATATGTTCAATATCTTGACTAGGCAACTATGAATTTGGAAGAACTAAAAAAAAAAAAATCATTGTTACTGTCTAACTGTGTGTGGTGAGTTGACCCTGACTGGATGCCTGGTGCCCACCAAAGTCAGGGTCAGCTGGGTAGGGGAGAGAAAGTATATTGAAAGGCACATGTTTTGACATATAAGGGCAGGGAGAGATCACTCACCAATTACTGTTATGGGCAAAACAGTCTTAAGCTGAGGAAATTATTTTAATTTGTTATCAGTCAAATCAGAGTAGGGTAATGAGAAATAAAAGCTGAAGCTTAAAACACCTTTCCTCCACCTCTCCCTTCTTCCCAGGCTTAACTTTGCTCCCAAATTCTCTCTCCCTCCTTCTCCCTGCCGGGGGAATGGGGGCTGGGGTCAGTTCATCGTACATTGTTTCTGCTGCTCCTTCCTTCTCAGGGAGAGCACTCCTCAAAACTCTTTCCCTGTTCACCAGCATGGGATCCCTCCATAAACTTCTTCAAAATGAGTGCTTCCCATGGGCTGCAGTTCTTCACAAACTGCTCCAGCATGGGACCCTTCCCATGGGACACAGTCCTTCAAGTACAGACAGCTCCAGTCCAGGGTCACAAGTCCTGTCAGCAAACCTGCTCCAGTGTGGACTCCTCTCTCCATAACTCCACAGCTGTCAAAAGCCTGCTCCAGTGTAGGTTTCCCACAGGGTCACAGCTTCATGTGGGCTTCTACCTGCTCCAGTTGGGGGTTCTCCGTGGGCTGCAGGTGAATATCTGCTGCACCATTGATCTCCATGAGCTGCAGAGCAACTGACTGCCTCACCATGGTCTTCTCCAAGAGCTACAGGGAAATCTCAGCTCCAGTGCCGAGCACCTCGTTCCCCTCCTTCTTCACGTACGTTGGTGTATGCACAGATGCTTCTTTCATGTATTCTCCCTCCTCTCTCTCTGTTGCAGTTTTTGCCCCCCCTTAACCATGTTATTCCAGAGGTGCTGGCACCATCAATGATGGGCTCAGCATTGGCCAGCAGTGGGGCTGTCTCGGATTTTTCTGGTATTGGCTGTTTCAGACACGGGAAGCTTCTAGTCCTTCTCACAGAAGCCACCTCTGTTTTCCCCCTCACTACCAAAACGTTGCCACACAAACACAATACAGTATGTCATATTTTTCATTACATATGAATGTTGCACTAGGTTTTGGAAATAAGAGACAAAAGGCAAATGTCACAGAAATTCTGGATGAAAAGGCCTGGGATTGAAAATATGTATTATTGAAGGTGAAGCATAAGAATAAAAACCCTTGCATCTCTACTAGCATGTCTGTGGGCTAATATATGTTGTCATGTCTGTTGCCAAAACCAAGTATTTTTTCAATTTATTAGAAAATACCCTTCTGCAGAAAGTGTTTGAATCATGTATCTGACTGAAACACTTTTCTTATTAAAGTAGCTTGTACCCAGCTAGCACAGATTAACATTTAGGCTTTGAAGCAGTTTTGCTGTTTTCCTTTCTGATGAACTAGACTGTAGATGCTGTGGATATGTTGAACCAACAGGCTGTTTCCAGACTGTTTGGATTGCAGGGATATCTGAAAGGAAAAAGAGTCTTTTGCAGGACGTGCTTGTTTTGTTTAGAAAATTGTGTAACAGGAGTGAAAAATGACAAGTGCCACTTTGTGGCATGAGGCATGGGAGATGGCATGCAGGGAAGACTGAAGCTTTGCATCTAACGCTTTCTAAGTGGTGACTGGTGTAAAATGTGTATTAAGTGTCAGTGGATTCCTGCATGTTTGAAATGGTTAGGTTTATAAAGTCTGTCTGAGTTCCAAATGACGATAAAAGCAATGTGATATTATTATGGCCAGTTTTCATGCATTGAAATTGTATCTCAGCCTGGCAGAATTGGTCATCATACAAGGACACGGATTTTCCACGTTTACTTTTCATGGGTCAGCTTTCTTGTCAGGCCGAGTGCACAAAACAAGGTGAAGATACAAACAATCCAGTATTTGTGAAAGGGAATCCTGGACCCTGTTAGCATATTCCCATGTGTCAGCAAGGACAGTGAATCCTCCTGAGAGTGTAAGTGAATGTGCTAGGACAGAGGAGGAAAGTCAGGGAGCAGATGCTCCTTGCAATGTGTGTTTCCCATAGCAACCTGGCAAATTTCCTGGCAGAAATTTGCGTGTGAGTTAGTCATGTTTTCGCATCACTTACTCGCGCCTGTATTTTCAAGTATCCCCACAAAAGAGGAAATAGTAGAGACAACTGGGGAGGAGTGGAGCATGGATGATGGAGGTTGGTGGCACAGCCCCTGGCTAAGCTGTACAAACGGATGGTGAGAGGCCATGCCACCCTCCGAATAACTGAGCAACACTTGGAGTTCGCAGTTTGCACCTATGCCTGAAGGGACACGAGTGCTCTTTAGAGAACCTGATGTGTAAAACCTTACTTAATACTGTTGTATTCTAAGTAGAATTTTAATTTTAATTATATACTTTTCTTACCAATTAATTCTGTTTGTCTACAGTCAGGTATAGTAATGCATGGAGACACAGAAGCATCAAGAATTGTGGTCAGTAAAAAGATGTGGCCATGTGAACGTGGCAGTTCATACTCTGCATGCACAAGGCATCCCATAGTCTAGTCAAGTCTAGCTGTAACTTGCATAATTACACACACCCTACTATTATCCCTGTTAATATTCTCTCTGTTTCCATGTCCCATCCCTATCCCCCCTACCCCTTTTATGGGGTATATATTTTTTCATGCTTTGGGGTTTAGACTTTATTTCTTTACTATTTTTATCTATTTCTCCCCTATATTTCACTCATCCTCCTATTTTTCCTTTTTTTTCTTTCTCTTTGTCTTTCATTGTCATTTACCTTATTCTAGGCCCAATTCTTGACTTTGTTGACACCCTTATTTATTGGAACCATATAGACAGCGAGTGAAGAAGGATGAATGTCACTTTCACTTTCCAATGCCCAGTGCCAAAAGCATATCAGGAAACTTAACTTTCTCTTCCTTCCCCATGGTTCTCTCTGTGTTTCTTTACTTTTGTGTCACTGTCTTACTCCTGATTCAGCTGTGATCCTGTATTCTGGTGCTGAAGCTAAGAAATCCTACAGGTAGAGACTTTAGGGAGTAGCAATGTCTACTGTCATTTACATCACCCAATGGAAAGAAAGCACTGAACAGATGTCAGAGGTCCCAGAGGAGAAAGAAGGAGGAGTATATATATCTTGATCCTTCATCCTAGGTAAAGATAGTATCAAATGGACAAAAGTCTAAAATTACACATTCATTCTTAACCTAGATATTTCTTGACCTTTAAGGGTGTAATATATACGAGGAATAGAAGGCTTTTAGGTGAATTAGTTAATGCTCACTAGGTGAGAGCTGTATCTGTGCTTGATTCCTGCTTGTACTGCAGACCTGCTAAGAGTATAACATACTGCTAAGAAACAGTATGTCCACAAGAGTATAACAGCTTCCTCATCTATCAAAAAAGAACAAATTTCTCATGCACAGGTCAGATGCATTTTTGATTTACAGACTACATATATGACCTGGCCCTATACAGTGGTTTTAGCTTCAGCCATGTTTCATTTTCCTGGCAGAGTCTGTCAGTATGCAGTTAATAGGAGAGACTGCCATTCTGTGAATTATTTACATGCTGTCCAGTTTGTTTGTGGAAGTAGGGCAGACAAATTTTTTTGGATGAGTTATTCGCTGGCGCGAGAATGGGCAGAGCAGAACAATTTAACTCTTTTTTGAGCTGGAGTTGTAGTTACCAAGATATCATGGATCTCATCATGGTTATGTGAAAATGATGTTTATTCACATGTGAATTTTTATCATAGAATTGTTTAGGGTGGAAGAGACCTCTAAGATTGCTGAGTCCAATTCTTAAGCCATCACAGCCAAGTCCACCACTAAACCCTGTCTCTAGGTGCCACACCTACATGTCTTTTAAATCCCTCCAGGATGATGATTCAACCACTTCCCTGGGCAGCTTGTTCCAATACTTGATGGCCCTTTTAGTGAAGACATTTTTCCTAATGATAGAATCATTTGGACATGGCATAGTCTGCATTTTCTGAAAGGAGCCAAGCTTGCCAAATGCAAACAAGTACTGTTTACTGTGATGTATTTATTTTGTAAAAAAGCCAAGCCTTTATCTTGTGTTTGAATATTGGAAACTGTTCCTCATAATTATGGATAGACTATAATTGAAAAATCAGTCGTCTCACAGCTACAGCCTTCAGTCCCCTCCAACCTTATTCTTTGTCAACCTCACTGTTTTTTAAAACAGTTAGATGTTTATTGTTTCCAGCAAGAACAACTCATTTAATTCCCCATTGCTGTATTTGTTAGTCAATGGTCTGTAAAAAAATATAAAAGCAATATCTGATAGTTCCACATCACTGAATGACCAGTATTCCTGCCTTCACAAACCTCACACAGACTGCCATCAGTAGAGAGGAAACAGGCTCCCCTTAGAAGACAGCTTGTCTGCTTCTAGGTGGTAGAGCTGCTTGTTTCACTAGTTCTTTGGAGTCACTTATCTGCTGATATTTTCCCAAGCAGTTGAGCACATTTTGGCATTCATATCCTTAAGGAGAGGTGGAAAGTTTCATTACAATGAACAAGCTGTGTGGCTTTATGTGTGACATCTTATGTGAAGCTTATCGAGTTTACTGCACTTTTGCTATGACCACAGACTTTTACATTTTAAAAGTGTGAATTTTAGAATGGGAAGCACTTCTACTGACTATTTCAGTTTGTAGATTTCAAGCCTTCATCAGCCCCTTCCTCCAAGGAGATCAGAAAGATTTTAGACTGTTAACACCTGCATTTTCAATCTCACTATTGAATCTGAATATTTACAGAAAGCATGGAAACAATTTTATGATAATGAAAGTAGAATTCAGAAATTATCTCATCTAACAGCTAAGTCATTAAAGATCACTGGAATAACATATCACCCACAAAACCCCAATCCCACCATAACCACAGAAAATCATTTGAGCTGAACTGTACTCTGGCTAGAAGCAAAAATACCCTCTGTGCACTGTTGAAACAGTTAAATATAACTAATTGTAACCTGTTCAAGAGTAAGAAGTATTTAGATAATGGGAGAAGTGTTTGATTAATTTTAGGGGAATAAATCAGCCTAGAAAGCTAAAATAGTTATCCTGATGTCATACAACATTAAGGATCTAAGGTCTGGCTTTTCAGTTCCATGGACAAACACACAGCCTTCATTACCAGTCATTAAAAGTGCAGAAAAAGAAAGAGTAACTTTGGTATCCATTTCTCTTCTCTGAACTGACAGTCTCTTTGTTCTATTAAAGGTGGCAATAGCTGTCCAGGAAAAAGAATAATTTTGTCTGTAATGTCAGTTATTTAAACTAGCTTCATTCTAATGGCAGGCATACATACAGTAATAGCAAACAGAAAGAGAAATTGAAGTTCCTCTGGTGCTTACTCTTGCTTATAACCTTTTCCTTTCCAAAGAACAAGCCTTACACATTGCCTTCAAGCAACTCTGAGATGTGACTCATTTGTAGTAGCAATAAGACTGTTTTAAATATCACTTTTTACTGATTTTTTTACCACATGGTTGTAGGAATACTGCAGAAGGTGGAATCTTGTCTAGCAGCCTCCAATGCAGAAAATAAAGCAGCAGTAGGAAAGTGAAATCTAAGGCTGGACTGACACAGATCTAGTAAAGGCAGCAGCACTAGCAGGGTCCTCCTGGCTTAGGATGGCCTGAACATTCTTGGGTGAAGGACCAGTGTTTCTACAATGGATCCTGAGTTTAGAACAGTGGCAGGTGGTAAAGTGTTCTCCTTGCCATCTGCTTTGCTTCTACTACCAGTGGCAGCAGGCCTTGTTGTTGTGCAATGTTTTTTTCTGTATTAAATGTTTTGCAGAATGTAACAGATATCATAATATAGAATTAGTCTCATATATCTAATAGGTCTGTACCTGTCCCAAGAAGGCTGCATAATTTTTTCCTAAGAAAATGAACAGATATAGATATCTATATATCTATAGATATCTAGATATATAGATATATCTAGGTAAGCTGAGGCAGGTCTGCATGGTTTTGGTTTTGACTCATGACAGATATGTCTCTCATTTCCTGCTTAAACACAGCACATTTCTGGTTCCCATGTTCTGGTTCCCATTTGGTGGACTGCAGGGAGTGTTTTAGAGTGAGAGACTTCAGAACTACAAGTTATTTAGCTTCCTCAACGAGTATGCATTAGGATGACTTGATTACAGAGACTAAGACACTTAATGGAGAGAAAATACTGAGTGAGTAAAAGGATCTTTAGTCCAAAGACTTGAATTGCCTGTAGCTGGAAGCTGTGACCAGGAAACCATTCAGATAAGCAATGAATCATACTTTTTTTTTGAACAGAGGGAATGATTAACTGTTGGAATAAACCAGCAAGAAAACGAATGGATTCTTCATCTCTCAAAATCCTCAAGTGAAAAAATGAATGGCTTTCAAAGTTATGCTTAGTCACATGCTAGTTAATTGGCTCAAAGTAACAGCAGCAAGTCACATTGCGTCCTGTTTTATATAGGAGGTCAAATTAGATGGTTGTAGTAGTTCTTTTGGGCTTGCCAGTCTGTGAAACACTGCAACTGCCAAAAGCCTAGATTAAAAGAAAAGTAATGCTTTGAAGTTAAGCACTCCAAGGATAAAGAAGGAAGAATTTAGGTTACTTTAGTAATCTTCACTATGATCCTCTGTGTATTTACATAGGATGCAGTCTTAACTGCTCAGTCGTTCAGATTAGCAAAGCTCTAATCCTAAATTTCTAGAAATCAGGCTATTCTTTTCCTACCCCTTTTATGTGGGTCAGCCCTTAGCGAGGGGTGCAATGAACAAATAATTTTATAAAGAGCTGGCAGAATAAAAAGCACTTTGAATCAATGTCAAGTTAATGAAAGTACATGGTCTTCAAGGAGAGAGGATACCCCATTAGGCCATCAAAATGCCTATTCTGAAAGGCAGCCAGTTATGGAGAGGGCATGATCCTGCATATTAAGAACCAATATTCTGTTCATAAATGCAGATACAGGACATTGGTCACTGCCCAGTTGCAGAATACAATGGATTTTTGCAAGGACAATTTTCTTTCTGGTATTTGTGTGTGTTACCTGAGATGCATACAAACATATTGAGACTACCACAAGCCTGTTAGGAAAACAATGAATCTGGGAAAAATTGCTGCCCAGCAATTTTCTTGAGCTCATTCTCCTCACAGTCAGTAGGAATATTGCCCCTCATTAGGGAAGTAGATGTGAACCCATAATTTATAATGCAATGCATAGATAAAACTGGCTTGCTGACTAACATTGAGTTTTGAACACATCACTTCATATACAGAAAAAAATATAAAGTTTGGATTGTGAAAAATGCATAAAGCTATGAAATAGTCTTTTAAACCCATTGAAAAATATCCTTCTCTAAGGGTCTGTACTTTACAAAGAATCT
The DNA here is from genome assembly GCF_041296385.1 of Aphelocoma coerulescens. Classification (NCBI taxonomy): domain Eukaryota; kingdom Metazoa; phylum Chordata; class Aves; order Passeriformes; family Corvidae; genus Aphelocoma; species Aphelocoma coerulescens. Next base: position 116,676,032 of record NC_091015.1, on the reverse strand, counting down.
AGGAAATAAATTTACCAAATTAAAGTAGTAGTAGAAGTGCATTTTTAGGGGAGAGGGGAAAGGGAGTTTTAATTGATCATGTTGCCTGCCTTTGTCTCATAGGAGTCTCAAGAACATTAAAAATTTTATGTTAGAGTATGAAAGAAAAACATAAGCCTGCATTTTGTTTGTTTGTTTGTTTTTTTAGTGTGTTCCTCTATTTTCAGGCTGTTTTCAAATGCCATGGTGTTCAGAGATCACATCCAACATCCACTAAAGTACCTAGAATGGCTCCCATTGATTTCCATGGGAGACACTGTCAAGCTGTATTAAAGATAGCACTGAACACATCCCAGGTCTCTTCAGATGTAGTGGAGTTTTATTCTGATAAATCCAAAGCTATTACTGTAAATCATCAGTCTCATTTCTTGGGAGATGAAAAAAACCCCAGCTCTCCATTTTGTTTAATGAGAGTTTGGAGAAATGAAAATCCTGCATTAGAATCAGTATAAGTATTATTACTGCCTTGTCTGCTTTCTTAGGACTGCATTTTGCAAAGGCAGTGTTTAATTTATTACTTCTATTTAATGTATTGAGGCTACTTGTATCATCATGTGCTACACAATGTGAACAATGTGGAATAAAGACAATGATTATACCAAATCCTACTAATTGTACTGTTTAAAACAAAAGCAATCCCCTGTCAGCTAGTCTGGATCTCCTTCCATGTTGTTCCTTTTTAGTATAAGCTTCATCTTTATATCACGTGGCTAATTGTTTGCCCAAAAGAAAAGATATCCTCTTATTATTTTTGGACCTCACAATACTTCAGTATGAAGAGATGTTAACTGTTGGTTATGGGGTTTGGTGGCTACAGAGAAACCTTTACTGATATGCAAGTATATAAACTGAAGATAAGAATGATTTTCATCATCTCAGAAATACCTGAAAAAGCTTTACATAAGATCAAAAATGAGTGTCAAATAAAATGAAAACGGTAGGTAGGACAGCTAAGGGACAATGTTGCCAATCACTTTGTATATACCAGCCATTTCCCTTGAAATAATCTCCTGAATATATACAAATTAAAGGTTCTGGCTTTGAAGTCAAAAACATATCCAGAAGGAAAAGGGGTAAAAAAAGATTTCAACCATGATCGATGCATCTTCTGTTGTGCAGTCTTCAACAAGTTGCCTTGCCACAGTTTTATAAATTGCTAAGAGATCTAAAGATAAGTATATAAAAGCAATGATGTGCAGGAAATACTAACTTAACATAACTTAAGCAGCTCTTCCTTTTCTCCTCCTTCTATTGTTCCTTGGCTACTCAGCATCTTCCAGAGGCTTGGAAGAGTCCTCGGTATTTGCTGGACTGCAAAAAAACATATGCAGCTATGAGCAAATAATATTTAGTGGCCAACAAAACACTTTCCTCCACTGTCAGTGTGGACCATAGTGACAGATACAACAGGTGCCCACAAGCAATCACATATACAATAGTTTAAGTTCTCCCCTCTTTGTGGAGACTTATTCATTTTGCCTTTATAGGACTGCATCCTTTGTGTCAATTCAGACAAGGAATTGCCAGAATAGAATATTCCAAGCAAAGAGATTAGGGTTTGGAGATTTGTTGTTGTTGTTGTTGTGTTTGGTTGGTTGTTTTTTGGTGTGGTTTAGGTTTTTTTTTTTGTTGTGGTCATTGGCTTTGTTTCGTTTTCTTTAAAAGTCTGGTATTACCACAGCATACTCCACCAATTCCTTTTATTTTCAGCTAGTTTCCTGTGAAGTTTAGTGTCAAAAAACATAGTAATGTGGCTCTCTGAAGCTCAGATCTGCCTGTGTTTCTATATTGACTTTAAACACAGCACTCTTCAGTGGTGTTTCAGGGCACCCTAATAGCTGTATGTTGGCTTTGCTACCATTGCAGAAGCATGAAAATAACCCAATACACTGTAGCTTGTAATGCTTAACCTATGGCAAAATAATCTGCCTTTGACTTCTGAGATAATGGCTTAGATGCATTCAACTAATGTACAAGATCCCCAGGGATAATGTATGTCCTTAGGAACATGGGTAAACACAGTTAACAAAATAAGAAGTGTAATGACTACTGCATAAAAAAAGTATTGTGCAACAGGTATGACAAACAATTTAATTTGCAGTTTGCCTGCTGCAGCAAGAAGTTATAGCACTGATAAGTCCTCCTGGCTGAGGCAGGAAACCTATGGATTTTCCAGTCTGAATAGTTTGTATAAAAGGGGTTGGAAAATCAGAAAAAATCCATGGGATGTAGCTACTGCATGCTAGAATGATAACTGGCTGTGGTGTGCCACTGCTCCTAGTGCAATGATGTACGGTCGGATCTGGTCTGAGAACAGCATTCATTGTTCAGCCACAGGATTGTCAAAATTTCTGCCAAAATGGGCTATTCGTACCAGATTGTTTGATCAAGAATCGTTCATCGGCTTGAGTGCCGTGTATGTGTGTGTGTGTTTTTCAAACTGATACATGAATTCAGCAGCACATGGACTTTGCAGCCACAGTAGGGGCTGTGCTTCAGTACTGTACAAGTTGCAGGAAATACAGGAGACATAGCTTGCAATAAATTACAGGCTTGTGAATTATTAGTCCCATGGAAATAAGTAGAAGTTACATTTGCCTGGTTTGAACAATTTATGTTTTATAACTACAGACTGCTAGAGTCTTTCTCACAGAGCACATATAAATATTTCCACAGCAGCTGTGACTGCCAAATTACTTGGAGCAAGTGAACATTGCTCAGTCTCAGTATGAAGAGATTAATAACAATCGTGCCTTATGCTCATCCCAAACATTACTCATTCGGCTTTACCTCATGCATACTTCGGACTTAAATGCCCACTGACATCTCAGCCAAAGCTGTGAGTGATACAGCTACAGCCTGTGATGTACAAGAAGCCTTTTGGCTTGAAATGTGCTATGACTTTAAAATAAGGTAGAGTTACATTAATCACTTCGAGTACATTTGCAGCAGAATTTGAAAAATTACACTCTGATTATTTTATGTATTGTCAACTAATCTGCATTTACCGTTCAATCTGAATTTATTCACAGAATTCCAGGTGGATGGCTAAGCATTGCTTTCTGCTTTCTATCTTTTGCAGTCTTCCTTCATGTTTTATTTTGACATGAAAGCAGTCAGGTGGTGTCATAAATGTGGAAGAGAAACACATGCTAAAATAACTTCTTCTTGAAAAACCCTGAAGGAAATTCCCAACTAAGTCACCAATCACCCAACTTTGATACCAATGAAGATACAGCAATTTCTCAAAAACCTTGCATAGATACCATAATAGATGTGCACAGTTCAGGAACAACTCTTACAGCCTCTTCTTGGTCCTAGTATTTGTATGTAACATAAACCAAATGAGGAAGGGATGGAGAGGATAGAGGAGAACAATTTTCATCATATTAACATAATGGCTCTGCCTACTCTCTGCCAAGTAGGCCAATTAACAGAAAGTAATATTGCCAGTCTGGATCACCCTTTACTAGTAGGTGCCATGCAGGTGAAGTCAATGGAAAGCCTATGGAGTGCTTTAAAATAGATTCTGTCCATTCATAGACTTTTCCATCCCAATTACCATCACTCCTTAAATCAAATGCAATTAGCCATTGTGGATGTTCCTACCTGTTGGGGGGACATATGTGCAAATAAAGCAGGTGTGTGGTACACTGCTATTGCATATTGATTCTCATTCTCTGAGCTTATCATAGTCAAAACATAATTTTCCACATGCTGGTCAGCGCTGTCCATCATGGTGCCACTCACTGAAATGATAATTGGGGTTATTTGTGCACATTTTAAGCTAGAGATACTTTTTAACTGCAGCATTTTCCAGACTTTCACTTGTGTTAATAAGGTATATTGTTATTAATAGAAGTAAAGCCAATTTCTTTTTGTCAGCCTTAGGTGCATGCAATACCATGCTTTCACAGCTGTTAAAATGACAAGTAGGTTTCCATACACATTTAAGCAAATCAAAGTGCTAGAATAACTCTTGCTTCAAATACACCCACATGAGAGAATGTAGCTGTTTCTTCTGACTTAAATAATGACACCATTCTGCAAATTTCTCCCCTCAGTACCTGTGAGACCAATCCCAGCATGTACTTGAAGTTTCTTAGGCCATACAATTGGTACCTTAACAGTACAAGCCCTGATTTCAGAAATGTCTTTCAAACAGACTGAAACACAGCAGGAGTGAGAGTGAAATGACAGCAGCTGTAAACTTCACCTCTTATGTTGACATAGATGTCATTCACTTCAGCAGCAGAAGCCCCTCTATTTAGGTATATGACATCCACAAAAGATTCCACAAACCATCATTTCACTTTTAATCCATGTGGTGCCTTTGGCACTTGGGATGCCAATGCTTCTCAGGAGATATTGTACCACATACAATCTGCACTTAGCTGTGTTGTAACTCTGTCCAAAGCCAAATTTAGAGAAAAAGAGCGGGAATATTTTGTTTGTTTTAAGATCACCAAATATAAGTGCTATACAATTCTCAGGGTTTCTCATCTGCTAATATAATTGACATCTTGTTTCACAATAACCTGAGATAGCCTTTGTTAGCCATCTAGCTTGAAAAGGTCAGGCGTAGCTGTATATTAAAAAAAAAAGAAAAAGTAAATTTATTAGATTAAGACCATACAGCTTGGTAAATTAATCACAGAATATTAGAATCACAGAATATCTTGACTTGAAAGGGACACACAGACATCATTGAGTCCAAAAATCACACCATGTGCCTGAGAGCGTTGTCCAAATGCTTCTTGAACTCTGCCAGGCTTGGTGCTGTGACCACTTCCCTGGGGAGCTATTCCAGTGATCAAACGCCTTTTCAGTGAAGAAGCTGTGCCTCTGCTTCCCCTTGTGAGATGTTGTAGACTGCAATGAGGTCTCCTGTCAGTCTCCTCTTCTCCAGACTGGACAAACCAAGCGACTTCAGCTGCTCCTCATAAGGCTTCTCCTCCAGATCCTTCATGCATGAACAGTTTCATGCCCCTCCTTTGGATGCTCCCTGATAGCTTTATGTCTTTTCCATATTGTGGTGCCCAAGACTGCGTGTGATACTCAAGAAGAGGCTGCTATTGATCAAAATATTTAAGTATTTCATGCACCACACAAGTCAGAGCATCTGTTAGAGCTTTGGATCGGTATGTTGTCTATTAGCCTACTACACTAAGTGCTAACAGTATATATGTTTGCATGTTTTGCTGTGACAGTTAAAGATCCACAGGATTATGTATTATCAATACAGAGGCTAAATATGTCATAACAGCCTTAGGCATTGCAGGCTGCTTTGATTCAGCAATATTCTGTTGCAGTCCTCTAACACACTTTTAAAAACTTTTGTGCTTGCTTGTTTTGCAGGAGCAATTTAACCATGAATTAATTCATGGTTATGAAGTAGCTCAGCTAATTAATTTTCTTTTCCTGAACATACAGTATGTTGCTCACAGGAGTTTCATGTAAGCAGTAACTCAAGTAAAACTTGGGTGCCTTTTCCGTCTCATAAGATCACTAGTTCAGAAAGACCAGAGAGAGGATGCGACAGCTTTTACTTTGCAGTCTTCTTATTTTCAAATACTCTAACCCTCTCTGACTTTCACAGCACTTGATCTCACCTGACCTTTCTCTCATTATCTCCTGGATACCTGGTATGTGGACCCTTTAGAGCACTGTCTTTAATTTTGACTTACTGCTCTCTATTGAATATCTTTCTCCTCTTCTCAAGGCCCCTCATGCTCAGATGTCAGTGACCTCGTTGATGGGTGACTGTAAGCGTCCATTTCCTCATCCTTATAAGCTTATTTAAAAATGCCTCACAATGATGATTATTGAGTTTGTGTCTTCCCTGAATAAAACTCTCTGTGACCTCTGTCTCCATTCCACCTTGGTACAGTTCAGTTTCTTGCCTCATTGGCCCCCACAATCATGTCCTGTCACTAGTCCAGCCATCAAAATCTGCATCACAATTTCTCTTAGTTTACCTTAGGTTTTCTCTCAATCATTGTGGGACTATATTGAGTTTTTTCTGGAAATTCTCTATAAACACAAATAAAGTATATCTGTTGTCCTGCCTAAAAATTCCCCTTTCAAAACTCTTCATAGTAGACAAGCCATGTGCAATGGGATCCTTTATCCCTCACATCCCTTTCTATTCACCTAGGTGTCTTCACCCAGACCTCTCTTGCATTGCCTGTAAGCTGTTTGGTGGAAGAATCCACATTCTTGTTCTGCATGTGTATCTTGCAAAATGAAGTCCTGAACCATGACTAGGCGTTCAAGTAGTATAGTAAAACAAACCATATACTATACTGATGATGAGCTTAATTGTTATTCCTTCCTCTCTTTTTGCAGTGTGCCAGCGTGAAATAAGTCAGCAAACATCATGCCAGATGTACCATTTGTATTCAATACACTGGCTTAAACATAGAGGTGTGGTCAGGAGCTTCTAGATTGTGTATTTACAGTTTCACAGGGAAGAAAAAAATATTAACAAAGTTAAAGCATTTTTGCCTCATGAATTACCTTCACATGGTGAAATAAATCTCACCAGTTCAGGCCCGCAAAGATCTGTGGTGTTCATAGGCCTTGGTTTTCATTGCTGTAATTATGAGGCTGCTCTGATATTGTATTTCTAGTGATTTGCTTTGGGCTACTGCCAGATATTGGGTGGAAAAATCCTGTTTAAAGTAACATTGGTCTTCTGAAGTAAAATTCTGAGGCAAGATCATACTTCAAAGAAATACTACACAAACAGTTTCCTGAAACATTTGGAGACATAAGCTTTTAAAGGGCAAGCGGGCTTCAAGAGATAGTTGCAGTTCCATGCTAACAGTGGAAGGTATACCTTCTGTATAAAGTTTACTTAAACCTCAAAAGGTTGTATCTAGAAATGGGAAGACCTTGCAGAATTCTGTTTGCCACCCGAACAAAACTTGCCTCAACAGCATTCCTTTCTGTTTTCTTATCTGGCTTCAAGTCAGACTCCAACTCTTTTAATAACAAAAGTAACATATCTAACAAGTACTGTTCACAAGTTTGGTTCTCAGAGTGCAAACATATAGTAAATTTTCAGTTCCAAATTACTTCTCCTGCTTTCAGTACAACCTGGTAAATCTGCTATACATCTGTTGTTTGCTATAGCTTTCTTTTAGGGTTACATCCTTCAAACCCATCTGTTTGGGTTATTTCAACTCCTAGACCTCGGGGTGTATAGACCTTCTTTTCCACATTAAATCTCTTTTTAGAGACAAATATTTAGTTTACCTGTGTGATACAAGCAGATGCTTTATTTCCTTCTAGGTCTGTCACAACTCTTTCCCTGTCTGGCACCGTAGAAAGGAATACGCGCTCTAGAAAGGAATATGAATTCTTTAATACCCACATTACACATTTCCATGTCTTGGGAGAGACAACATCTCCAGTGAGATATCCTCTCATATGTTTGAAGCTGTATCTTCCCACTGCCACTGCCATGCCTAATTCATTTGTACTTGTATTGGAACAATGATACAGAAAATAATATCAAATCTAAATGATAGGTTTTCCTGTCATTTGCTAAGGCTGATCTGAGAACTACCTGATAATTTTATTTCAAATGTAAAGAGCAAGAAGAAGTCAAGGAATTGCTGTTAATGTTCAGGTTGTCCTATCACCTGCAAAAGCAAGATCTTGACAAGCCATGCTGATGACCAGCATAACATACAAAATGTACATGTGGAGGAATCTATCTCTGAACGACAGCAGATCGCTGTTGTGAAGTGGATGGGCGTCTTTACCAGTGAAGCAAAAATAAAAACTGTCTGAGGAAAGACATTGACCTTCTTTTCACCTTTGCTGTGCTGGAGCTGGGCACATGTTTCTCACTGTTGAAGTGACCTTCACGCGAATTTGAGAGGGGTGTCTGTTTCTGCGCACCAAATGACTGAGCTCCATCTAAAAGAAGTTCCTATTAAGGATATTGAAGGAAATATTCAACTTATTCTTCATCAGCCATGAGATTAATTATACCTTAATATTTGCAATGGGATATATTGAATACAGACTGACAATTGTTTTCTGATGGCAATAATACTAACACAAACTGCATTTGCAAACTTCTGCTCATCAGCCATAGCAGCAGGGTATAGAGAACTAGGAATTTGTAAGGAATTTGTAAGGAATAGTTGTTGATAAATGGGTATAGACATATTGAACCTATCATTTGATAAAAATAAAAGTAGAAAATAGTAGAGGAGGGCGTTACATTTTATAGGTTTCAACTTCTCTTTAGGCAGCTATTTTATGCACTTCTGTTCTGCCAACAGAAGTATTAATGCTTCCACAAAAGGACTGGGACCCAATACATGGGTGTTTATAATGTGGAGAGTCCTAGCCCTGACTGCCATCATAGCAGGCTCTGAACAGGCCACAGGGATTGGCTGACAAGCAAGTAGGCAAGAGGGAAGTTTCCCTGCCACCTTGCATGGATATGGATACCTCTGGAAATTTCTGTCATCAAGGTAGTAGGGATATTGTATTTGTAGGTCGAATCCAAAAGACGGGGAAGATCTGCTCTTTGGGTCTTGTGACTTGTGTCACTGTCTTCTTTTACCAGGAAGATGACAGTAAAGCTCAACATGAAGTGTGGCTGTGATTTCATCCCAGAGAGAAATAACCTAGACGAAGCTGAAAGCTTTTTTAGGAGAAGGATGATGGTGGGTGATGAGAGCCAAGGGGCCCATAGTGCATAACAGTGAGAAACACTGCAGAACACCTGGGAGGGATACAGAAAGCAGAATCAGAACCAGGAGAGGCAAGTTTCTTCCCATTGCAGTTCTACATTAGTTAAAGTGTAGCTGGGCAGGAAAGGCTGGTGAGGAGACTGCTGAAAACCAGCTGGAAAAGACAACATCAGGTCCAAAAGACACCATCAGATCACAAGTACCCCATCTTCTGAGGACAAAGGCTTGCCCTGTCAGAAGCAAAGCCTGCATAGGGTTATCACTTCTATCCATCAGTATACTCCCAAGAGAATCAAGAGAGAAATTCTGCTGCCTTTATTTTTTCTTCCTCTGGGAGAGAAATGGATGCAGAGACATCTATATTAGCAGGTCTTAGATATTACTGTTGTCTCAAAATATCATTATTTCTCTCTCCAGCAGCAAAAAAATGCCAGAGGTGGGTGAGTTTTAATTGCTGGTGCCAACACAGCGTGCATCAATTTCGACAAAAGCTTTACCAATTGACTAATAACAAATCTATTTGCCAGAGTAGCTGAGCACGCAAGTCTTCTTTGACCAAGCAGATAATTTAAGGTGAACATCATTATCAAATTATGTACAGCTGAAATCAGATAATTTGGGAGTCTAAGCAATAGCTGCTTTGCATAATTTCATGTAGGTACAGAGATATTACTGGTTTAGTGTTGAAATACTTCAAGCTTGTTCACACAATTTTTAGTTTCATGCCTGTTTATAAAGGGGAAAATACAAATGCAAATATTACTGCATAATGAAATCCCTTGAAATTTTTGCTCATGAATGAGCCATCAGCAGTATCTTCACCAGCAACTGGAGCTGTGCAGGCATTGGATATTGACTTTAATCCCTAGTTTCTCCCTGGTGTGCATTAAAATTACCATCAAATAACAAGACAGCTGTTGGTATCTAAAGCCATGATTAAAGATACAGTTTAGTATTATATACACTGAAGACATGCTTTGGAAGTTAGCAATATTATGGGGATGGCCATTTCTATTCTTATCTCTGTTCATCAAGATTTTAAAATAACAGCATGTAAAGGTGAAACATGCCTGCTTCAGAAGGTGGATGGATATTAGTCCATCACTATTTTTTACTCCTATTTTTACACTATTTTTGGAGACAGCAATGCTAGTAATTTATGACTGCAATGAACACTAAGAGTACATTTTACAGGATACACGCTAACAGAAGAGATATGTTGCCTTGCATATCTGAACTTTTTGTTACACCTGCGGCACATTTTGTCTGATTTACTTTTTTACCAAGTGTTGCTTAGACAAATAGGCTGTGTTCCTGCTACAGAAGTCCTGCATTAGCACTCTCTGCCCTACCTCATTTTCCTAAATAAAAACCCCAAGATTTTCACAAAACCCACATAGCTATTGGTTGTTCTGTATCACCATATGCTGCAATACTACTCCCTTATTTTACTCACACATACCAGGAGGTTTTCTTTTTTCCACATGGTAGTTCTCTTATAAGAAGCCACAAGATTTTTCTTCCCCTCTGCCACCATTGTTTTTGCCTTAAAGTACAAAATGAGTGCTGCAGACACAGCACAGGGTTTGACATGACAGCAAAGATTTTTTACTGAGGCTTAGGCATAAAATGCAGCTTTCTTGATCCTGAACTATTACCAACTACCTTGTCTTTCAGTCACAGCATCTTCCCAAGGCTCAAAAATAAGTTCCATCATACATAGTGATGGAATTGATTTTGCCACCATAACACATCAATAATACTAATGCTTTTGGTGTAATTTTGTTAAGGCTGTTGGTTGGATCTTTTCACATCACTGTGAAAGGCAGATTTTTAGTTTTGGCCAAATTAGTTTTCCTTTGACAAAAAAAAAAAAAAAAAGAAAACAAACTTGTTCCAAATCACTAGAGCAATGGGGTTTGGCCTGCCACAGCACCAGGTGGCTTTCTTGACACTACGGGGTTAATTGTCAATAAGAGATTAACATACTTCACTGGAGAAACTGGAATCAGCTTCCCACATTGTACATATATTTCTGGAAAAACAAGGACATATAATGATAAAATTTGGGTAGGGAGCCAACTGGGCCTACTGTTGTCGCAACAACCATTAGCTTTAATTGCTGGGGTGATTGATGTACTTGACAACACAGATGGAAAATGCAGGGTGCCAGCCAAGGTTTCTGTCACCCACAAGGCTATGGCAGAGCCTGTGCTTTGCCTGCCTCTCTTCTGCTATGTCATCCTCCTCCTGCAGCACTAAATGCACTGAAGGAGAGCTTAGCATGGCTGAATAAATACTGTCGATGCACCATCTCAGTACAAATGTGCCAACGTGCGTAATCAGTGAGTTGATGCCTGACTTGCTCAGCCTTTGTCACAGCAGCCTGCCTCACATGGATCAGAACATTTCACTGTATTCCTAAGGTTTATGTAAGGGTCATGTGTACTAGAATGGGAGGAGACAGTCTCATTCCTCAGCCCTTGCTCTGAGCAGATCAGGTGGAAACCAGCTCTAGTTCAGAGACTACAATGTTGGGCCACAGTGAAGATGCCCATTTGGTCATGGGCATTTTTATCAGTGGAAATAAAACTGGCTGTTTATTCCAGAACAGTTTAGGTGTCAACACAGCAGTGCTGTTACCTCTTTATTCTCATGCACTAACAAATATCACATTTCCTGGGAGTGTCTCCATTTTGCCTTCACACAGAAGTCCTAATGTGGTAACACAAATGACAGAGCTGTTTCTACTAAACAGTGCTGCAGCTGTAAATACACACAGATTGCTTGAAGAGAAGCAATGCTAATGTTACTTTCAATAAGTTGGACAGAAATATGAGCTGGCTGAATCTACATTCCTGGGGAAGATCACAGCAAGGTAGTGGAAAGGAATATTGGATGCACAGCATGAGCTCCAAAGATTTCCACAGAAAAGTGGAGTGAAAGAAGTAGGGCCTTTGCTAAAAGAGGGGATAGAGAGTCAGAAGGACTTAAGTGAGCACAGAGAGGAGGACAGGATTGACATAGAAAAGTGGGGTATGTGTCTACAGAGAGGGAAAGTCATTGAGGATAACAGAAAAGTACTGGTCCTGAGACAGCCTGGAGAAGAGCTGCTGTGCTATCTCTTGTGGGGGAAAACAGGCTGGCCTCCAGAGTGGGACAGAGCAGCCCTAGATAATGCCGGTAACATGATCCTAGATGTGAAATTGAGACATGATGGGGACCAGAGGAGACATTTTTACCATGAGAGGAACTAAAAATTTAGGAAATGAAGCTATTGTGAAGAGAAAAATCCCTTGGGATGCAATTGTGAAGATGTGTTGAGGGTGTCAGGAGTTGAAGTAGAAAAAATACCTCTACGTCTGTGAAAAGGGCAAGTTGAGAATGAAGAGGAAGTAGAGAGGCTGGTAATAGTCATTCTGCTTTTTAATTCTGCATCTTAATTGTGCTCTCCTTGGAAGGTATGGGCAGTACCCCCTGCAGAAAGAAGTAGAAGCAACAGGCAGCAGATAGATTATCTGCTTGGGGGTATTTATTTAAATAGGAGAGTGTAGTGTTAGAGGAAAGAATATTGATTGTTCTGAAGGCAAACTATCTACAGCATTTCCATCATGCATGCTTTTCAGTGATGGGTCAGAAAGAGGGGCAGAGAAAGTAGGGATGGGGTTTCAAAGGTCTGAAAGCAGATGACAACTCATCAAAGCTAATGGACCAGAAAAGATGAAAGGTCCAAGTGTCAATGAGAGAGAAAATGGGCAAATGCTGAAAGAGATCAGATGAAGGCTGAAGAGGGACAAAGTGGCTATGAAAAAATATCAGAGAGTACTGCTTGATAAAATCACTCATGGGAAAGACACCAGTGAAGAGAAAAATGAACCAAGGCTGAAATTTGTAGAGAGATATGAAAGCAAAGAAATACGCACTTAAGGGTTGGAGGTACCATCATTGTGGAAGTTGAAGTGGTTACGGATGAGTGGGGAAGACTGCAGGACAGAGAATTAGCAAGACTTTAAAGAAGGTTGATAGGTGTGATAAGATGTAACAGCAAAATGAATAGAAAGCAGCAGATGCAGTCTGCCCAAAAGCTGGGAGAAAAGTTGGAAGAGGAGAAGATGCAGAGAGAAGCCTGACAGATCAAACACAGATGGGTTAAGTTGCAAAATATGAAAGCAAGCCAGAAGGAACAAAAAGAATTTAAAATAACTGGGAAGTGGTGGGATAACTATTACAGACTGTTTTCCCCGAGTCTGCAGAAGTCTCCTCATCACAAGAACCACATCACACAGGTATTCAAGACAGTCCTTTATTTCTGTGATATCAGGCCACATACTGCAGTATTTTCATGGTGTTCCCTTTTATAGAATGATAGTACAAAAAGTACCTGTACTGACATCTCATCTGATTGCAGGAAAAAAAATCTTGTTGCATGTCAATCACCACATGGCATTTTGAATGGAAAGAAAAAACCAAAATAAAAATCCATTGTTCAATGTATATTCAAGGATGATTTCATCCAAATACTTTTAGAACAAACAATGTTCTGTGGAAATGTGTGTGTTAGTCTGGTAATTTAGGATTTAGGAGGTCAAAAGATGAGTGGTTAAACTGTCACCACCTCTGTGACTATACAACATGATTCACATCTAAGTTGTGTATTGACTGGACATTGGACTTCAGGAATATAAATGCCTTTAGAAGCCTTCATATGCCAAATCTATCAACTGTTTGGCCAGAAAACCAACATGTCTAAGAAACAGCCTCCTAAATCCACTGAGAAAGGACATCTGGGCTAGTAACACTCTTGATTTAAGGAAACATCATATTAGCTAGACTGTTCCTACTGGAAAAGGCTTTGAAAGTTCTTAATTATTTGCTTTGTATACTCAGATATATTGCTTTTTTTTTTTTCTTTGCACTGTTGTACAATTTATGATACACCCTTCCCTGAGCCCTTTAATGTGCTTCTTCTAATCTTGTGTCTTTTACACTACAGCCACCCAGGATTATCCCCCGAATAACACATGCCCAGTACTTTACACATGCCCTGAAAGGCAAAGCTTGTGAGGAAACACACCCTCTGGGTAGTAATTCAGGCAGCTCAAAAGCTGCTCATGTTCTGGGATCTGCTCTTTTGCAGTTCCTATTAGTTGACATTGCCCAAGCTTTGATTGTGCACAAAAGTCAAGAGTCATGGTACACCTCACCCCAGCAGACAGCAAAGATACTTCTAAAAAATAAAAAAGAAATTCCTAGTAAACTCTGGACAAAAAAACCCACACCCCACCCAAGAAACAAAGGTCCTTAATTTAAGTTTTGTACTGAAGAGAGTTGGTAGACTGTAGAGACAAAAATCTAATGTATTTAAAAATGAAAACAATTTCCAGTGTCAGAACTCTCATTTTTCTTTTCCCCTTTATGTCACTGTAGTCATGCTCAAAGACAGGCCATTAATACTACTTACAGTGAGTGATGGTTATTTCAGCTGCAAGGGTGAGGTCACTGATTTATGGAGGTTATAGCTGAATTTGGGAACATGAGATGATGGAAGAAAGTTGACTGACTTTTTCGTGTAATTTGAGCATATTTGTTTCCCTTTAAACAAGGATTCATATATGTTTCCCTTTAAACAAGGATTTTTGAAATTCTGCTCCAGGAGTCTTTACAGGAAGCATTAGTTCTAGCTGAGGAGCAGGACTGATGTGGAACAGGAGTCAGAAAAAAGGGTGGAGGTAGAAACAAATGGCATAAACCAGAGTAATGTACAGTCTGAACAGGGGCTAACAGTAGTCCAAGGTAATGGAATAATCTGGTTACAGTTAGTGAATAGAGGAACTCGTGGAAAATATTTTTTTATAAAAACTAACAACAATATGCCCCACTGTTTATTTATATGTAAATCCTCGAGATGGAAATAAAAGATGCATAAGTAATAATTCTTTTTAAGTATGACCGAGTTTTTATTAGGAAGGCTGGTATTTTGTGTTGCTCTGAGGGACTGGAGCAGCCATGGACAGACTCTTTGCTGATGTCACATAACATTAGTGACAAAAGACACAGCAACCCACTATTTGCAGTGTAGGACTGACACAGCCTTTGGAATCTATAGATTTAAAAAAAAGTGCTTAATTTTATTTCTTTAAAAATAACAAACAATGGAGTTAGTGTTTCTCATAGCCATCCACTTGTCCACCCATAGTCCATCCGTAGTACCTCAAACCACCACTTGGGATCTATGTAGGACTGCAGGAGATCTCAGCATTGCCTCAGGCATGTCACAAACTTTTAATAACTAGGAAACATTATTAAAAATAATGATTTGATTCCTAGTTCTGCAGAATCTCAACCATTATTGTTCCAATATAAAATAGGGGAGTGCACTTCTTTATCTCATCCTTATTACCTGTGAAGAGGGAAGATGTAAAGGTGAAGCTTGTAAATGGGCTTTCTGATCTTAACTGACAGAATTATTTTCGTGTAAGGCAAGAAACCTGCAGCAAGACTTGCCAGTGTGATTGCCAAACTGAAGCCTGGACTCAATGTCCAATTTATATACCATAAAGAACTATTTATGAGGAACTATCATCTTAGCAGATACAATTTGTTGTACAGATGAAGCACATCATCTTACCAGCTGCCTAAATCTGCTCTGGGAAGAAATAAGGCTAAGCTCTTAAACCCTTGCTTTGATCTAGTATATGGATTTAGCAGCTCATTATTTTTTTTATAATTGCTTGAGCACAGAAACAGCATTACTTGCCATTTGTGATGAGACAGCCTTAAAAAACTTAAGGGGGATAAATGTTAAGGGCTTCCAAACAGTCTTAAAAAATGTCAGCATGATGTATTCACTCTTTCTGTATGTGTAATGGTCACGACTGGTGTGATCACTTGCTATGCCCATTCTTGCCCGGTGTGCAAAGCCCTTCCCACAGTGGTGCAAAGCAGGCAGTTTTCTCAGGATTGAAGCTGGGATTGCAGCTGTAGCAAGTAAGGCTTTCTCCCATGCTGGTGTCTGTGTTGGCAATGCTGCCCACAAGTAATACACTATCTAATGGTTTGTTTTCTAGGCTGGTTTATGTCAAGAATCCAGACAAAGACCAACAATAAATGAGAAGAGACAGAGACAAAAGATGGTTGGTAGAAACAGGCAGGTGCTCTTTATTTCATGTGGCACAGCATTAGGCAGACAACCCAAGAAACAGTTTCTAACAAAAACCAAAGCTATCACTTCCAGGAACCGTTCCCCGAACAAGGGTCTACTACCAACAGCGGCACTGAGATGTCCTTGCCTGTCCACTCTCATCTCCTCATAGGTTATATGCGCTTAGGCTGTATCTTAGTGGTGAGTGTCCTTTCCAAGGAGACTAACTTCTTACAATACAATATCTTTAGACAGCGTACATACTGTGCAGGATCACCAGAGTACAATCTCCTCAAGCCATGCTAAAATATAATGCTAACTCTGGAGAGAAGGCTGTGCGATCGCCTCATGTCTCTCTGAGGTAATACAATGCTGTTTCTTAGCTGACAACATGAGGGGCACCTGAGGGAGGATCAATATGGCTTCAGAGTCTATTTTTAAACTCCTGATGCAGTAGCGAGGACCTGGTGTGCCATCGGCCAAGACAGGGTGAGGACCTCCTCCACTCCTGGCTGCCGCTGGGCACCAGCAGCACCAGAGAGCTGAGCCCACTGTCACTCAGGGGGATGAGAACAGAGACGGTCTTGGTCTAGCAGGTGGAGGAGAGGGCCATCAAAGATCACAACAGACCATCAGCTTTGTGTCGGTCATTAGGCGAGAGGTAACAATGACAGCGATGCAGGGAGGGGTTACATTGTTAGCACTCTGGATTTAAAGGCATGAAGAATGGCTGGTGGAAAGAGGACGTTTTGGAGACTAAGGGCAAAGCTTTAAAAGCCTTGGGATATTACTTTTAATTATTATCTACAGGTTATTCTCTCTATATATACTATTTTTCTTTCTAAATTATGAAAATAAACATTTATCAACAAGTCACCGGGTCAAATCCTGCTCGCCACTGAAGGCAAATCCATTCACTTCAGTGGGAGGGAGCCCCGTGTAAACAATGAAGGGCAAATTTGGCCCTTTATGTCCTGAAAAGTCTGCTTGTACCCATTGTCTTTCAATCCTGCAAGGAAATACAGATTGAAGGGTGAACTAATTGTTACAAATTTTTCTCAAACTACCAGGGGAGTGTCAGTGAGACGTGGCAAAGGAGAGAAAAAAAAAAAAAAAAAAAAAAAAAGGAACCAATAATTAATACTGTTTTAAAGAGAATTTTATCCATGTTTCAGAGCAAAAATACAAAAAAGAGAGTGGATCTGGATCAAGCGCTACTGGCCTTTACTTTCTAAGCAACGACAAAATTCTTCATTTAGCTTCAGTGAAATGTTACACAACCAGAGAAAACAGAAGGGACCAAACAGTCCTTTTCCTTTGCAAACATCATATGCCCAAAGGTGAACATCGTCATCCCTTTGGATTCTCTGCTAACTCCCACTGTCTGCACAGTGCAGTGTCAGCCGCTGAAGACAAAACACATCTACTGTGCACATGAGTAAAACCTGTGGCGTCTTACAAACATAACATTTTGATGTTTTGAATATTAAAAACCACTAGGTGCTTTTAGACACAGAACAATACAATTTCGGATGCATTTACCACTTTTATTTCACTATGCAGAAACATACATTCACCAGGTGCTGTGATGCAGCTGACAGTGTAATGGACGCTATCCCTTCCGTGGGTATTAGAGCTGGACGCTAACGAGTTTTCAGTGGACGTTCTGTACAGGTTAAGGCTTGACTCAGAACTAGATAGTAAATGCTGACCAGATTCTCAAACCAGATTTTTTTTGTTTTCCTCTGAGAACAAAAGGGAAATCAATAGAAAACCATCACGGTTATTTCAGATTAATAATTTTCTAAAGCTGCAAACTAAGTAAAATACAGATTTTTTTCTTTTTCTCGAAAATAACTACATATAATTTACAAGGTTAGGATCTGTGAAGAGTGACTGGAAGCTGACTCTGAACAATGCTGACAAAAATCATTAAAGTTAATATACTAAAATCATTACTACCTCATAAGGTATTCAGTCAGGTATACAAAGCACACTTTGTAAGCATTTAAATGTTTTGATAAGAGTAAAGATTCATCATCGTTTATCGGGCAGTAATAAAACCAGATGAAACAAATGTAAGATTCAAGTTGTTTACTGAATAAACTGTGTTATTGGCACATCTAATGTGTGGTAAAACATTATACACAGTACCTATACAGCTTCTAGCATTTTGGGGGTAATCTTCATTTACAATATCCGTAAACAAAAGGCTGGCCACCTAACAAATTTTAATTTGTTTATACTTTCAGAAACTGTGAAAGGCATGAACTGTTTATGTGTTACATGAGATCACTGTTTATATTGTTTATGAACGTGCAGGTAAAGCTGAAAACTTAGACATTTTAAGAAAATTAAAAATGCTGCTTTTCTGTAATTTTATTGTTGCTTCATGCAATATTGTTTAACTGCTGCTGATTCAGATTGCTTTCTATGGGAAGGTATCTCTGCCAGTTTCTTTATTAACGGTCAAGATCAATTCTTCTGTAGTGAAATTTTCCATAGACAGATACAAGTCAGTCAGGTTGGAACTGAGACTCCGTATAGGCTCTCGTATTCCTACTCGTATGCATGTCTGGATTCATATGCATTCTAGGTTATTCCTGCAGAAAAGAGAACTGAGTTAATTATTCAAAGCAACTACTCTCTTGCAAAAGAGATTTTCTCACTTTGTTCATATAAAAAAAGCTATTTGAAAATGGCATCATCCCAGTATAAGCAACTTGGACCAAATCCAAAGTCCACTGACGCCAACAGAAGAAATTAGTGACATCAACAGACTTTTAAGCAAGGCACATTGAGCTGTCTCTGAAACAATTAGCAGAATACCACAGGAATCACAGCTACTCACTCCTTAGTGACTGGTTCCATCTTCCAAATAAATAACTGACACTGAAATTCAGTTCTCTTTAGGATCTGTATATCCAAAAGCAGGAGAGCCAAAGAGCTTCAAAAGGTGCTGTGCATTATACTCTGTTACTTACACCAAGTGCTAGGGAATACATATTGTTTTAAGAATAAAATGCTGCTATCGATTCAACAAATCTGACAAGCAGCTTTTTCTTCCCCTTCTGCATACAGCATTCAAAGCAATTTGTGCAATGGTGCTGGCATTAAGAGCTTTTGCATAGCAGGTTAGTATGCATGACATGTTTCTGCACACAGAATAAATACAGGAATATTAAGATGTCTGTTAAGCCAGCCACTATTGGAGAGCATGCCTTTACTGAGAAAAAGCTTGACGCAAGAAAAGCTGCATTATCATCTCGTCCTGATAAACAATGCTGCTTTAAAACATAAAATGTTCTTTCGAATACAGGAAAGCCAAGACACCCAAATACCGACAAACTAATTCACTGCGTTTAAAAGCAAGTTGGACCATACCTTTACGAGTTGGGAATTAAAGCAGAACTTGTAACATATCTGCACAGGACATTTAAAAAGCAGCTGTAGGTTTTTCCCTTGACATTTTTAAGCCAAAATGCACACCTTTAAGAACAAATTATTTTTGTTCTTAAATGACATAAAAGCAGACAACAGATTATTTTATGACTTCAGAAGTAGAAAATAAGACTATAACAAAGCATGGACAATGAGGACTTTTCAGAGAGCCAAGGAAAGCAAATGAGCAGTTTATCTTTCTCCAGTTGGCACTGTTTATTGAAGACAGATGTCTAGAGCCAAATGCAGTTTACTTTCAAATATCGGAACTGATAACCAGCAACTTGAAAATGCCAGTGAGAGAAAGTGAAGAGTTAAAGGTGAAATATGGTAGGAAAACAACATCTGCAACATGCCAGCCCAGTAAATGCCTATGAAAATCATCTGGTCCTCTTACCTGTGGTCAATCCTCCCCATCTTCTGGTGTGATTTCTGTCTCTTTATGTACCACTACTTTGGTCACTGACATGTCAGGGTGCTGCTCTTTGGCTTCTTTAATTGCCTGAGCCAGCGCCTATCCCAAGGAAACCACAGAAGGGCAAAAACAAAAAGGAGGTGGAACATGCATGATCAGTAGCAAGGTGGAGAGATTCATGACATATTACACAATTTACAAATGAGGAAAATGATTAAAATATGAAATATACCATCACTGATTTAACTACTATTCCAGCTTAATTTAAGGCATGCCAGTATGAATAATATCTCAAAGCAGTGTTTAGAAGTGTTCTCTTTGGCAGTCTTCAGGGTAGCCTTTTTAGCAGTTTGTAGATTTTACCTGATCATGATCAATATCTGCATCTCCTGTGATGACTATTCGTTTTTCAATTCTTGTCTCTGAGATGCCTCCTTTCACAGTCTAGACGGGAGGGACAAAAGCATGTCAGTAACTTACTTTAGAGTGCTGCTACTCATCCCCAGAATGATCAGTGCAGGAACCCTCTCATGACTGGACTGAAATGGCTCAAACAGCTCACACAGAGGGGACAACCCTGGACGGCAAGTGAGCAGGTCTGGAGTTCGCCTGAGTGCTCTGAATGGACTAATGACCTCAAGAGGTCCTTCCAACACAGGTAATTTTATGATTCCAGTTAATCTGCACGTGATCAAGAGAGATGTTTGTACGCCAAAAATGGAGAATTTGTCCCATGAAGAACAGAATGGGAATACAGACAGCCCATATTCAGACACAGTTAAGTCCAACTGCTTGCTTCAGAATGGCATACAGGGTGGTGTGGCCTTTGTATAGCTCATCTACTAATGGGTGAACTTCACTGCAGAAAGATGAAATCCTGTTCTCAGTGAATATTGGTAGGAGAGCTGTCACAGCACTAAGAGAGCTTCTGCTTAGGGAGGAACTGTTATTTAAATGCTACCTTGAAACCTGGAACACACGACACCATTTGTCTGTGCAGATATGAGATTTTGGTCCGTCTGTGGGCAAGTTCCTCAGGGTACCACCCAGAAACACAGCCAAGGTGTCTGAGCTGACTGAATGTCCTGTTATGGCGACATGATACAGATTTACTATGTGCTTTCAACACTGTGCAGGGCTAATATCTCAGGGCTGAAAGGCACAGTCATGTCAATGGAGCCTCATGTTCAGACAAATTATTCCTTCCAGACTGACCATATGATGCCAATGTGGTTATACTCTTTCCTGTTCCAGGTAGTATTTGCAGCTAAATCAAGTGTCTTTGTACAGCAAGGTTTTGTGCTTGCCTAGACATACCCTAAAGGTTTAGGACACTCTTGTCAAGTCGCTGGATGATGCGTTAATCAACTCAGCATAGCCAAGAACAGGTGAATAAGGACACGTATTTATGGTAAATTTACAAGATTTTGTCAAGAGAGTATCAGAATGTGTCCCCATTTTGAAATATATCATAGAACTGAAGTTAAGATAGCATACACCCTGGTGAAAAAAAGAGCTCCCTGTTTTCTGAGGACTCACTTTGGTGATATGTGTAGTAGTTGTAGTGCTGGTGGTTTCCGATGTGATCGTTTGTGCACTCATCAATACACCTGGTTCAGAGTCAGCACTGCCATCCACCTAGAAACGAGAAGAGAAAACCAGTCACTGAAAAAAATGCTCCTGAGCACAGGGAGGCAAGAACTGGACTGTTAAACATCCCTATTTCTACAGTTCTTTATGAATTGAGTATCTTATGGTAGGGGGTAACTGCTGTTAGGTGACCATGAGTCAGTATTTCTCTGTGCATCTCGAGGCTCTCCTTTGCCTCTGGAAGCACAGATGAGAAGCCGGTGCTTCTAAATCTGCAGTTTCATCAATGTACTCAAAAGGCCCTACACCAGGACATGAGAGGCATCCTCAGGTAAGTTATTCTTATATACATCCTCCTCATGCTAATATTTAATACTTGAACAACTTAGAAAAGCTTACACTAAAGCATACACTTAAAGATGGGTGGAGAAATGGGTTCCTTAAGGGCACATTAAATTAGACCATGTCTTTTGCAGAATTTCTTACCTGAGAAGACTCATATGTAATGGTTTTTGTTTCTGTATGGACTACTGGCACTTCCTTTGTTGAAATTTCAAGGGTTTCCCCACCAGCGGGAATACTGCTGAAACTGATAGTCTCAGTCTTCACAACTGGCGACTGCGTGAACAAAAGAGAAGGAATTGGAACATTTAGCAAAGCTTATGGATTTCTCAGAACATTTCTTTTTTCTTGAGGAAAAGAAAGAACAACTAAAAAGTGCTCTGCATTTAAGAAAAAAAAAAAGGAGAAAATTCTCTTCATTACAGTGGTACATTCATGTATGTAATGCTGGCAACATTTAGCACTTCCCTGGATTTTACGAAAACAAAGTCCAAAATGCTCTAAACACTACAAGGAAAATGGTCACAACTTGAAAAACAGGAGGTTTCCTCTGAGCATCAGGAAACACTTTTTCACTGTGAAAGTGACTGAACACTGGCATAGGTTGCCCAGAGAGATTTTGGAGTATCCTTCCTTGAAGATATTCAGAAGAAGCTCTCTGGACATGGTCCTGGGCAGCAACTCACTCTGGATGTCCTTGCCTGATCAGCAGATTGGAGCAGATGAACTCCAGAGGGCCCTTCCAGCCTCATATGTTCTAAGAATCTGTGATTCTACATTTTCTTAACATGCCAAGAGAATGAATTCTGCCCAGGCTTAGTTGTCTGTTCAGCTCTTTCTGAGGGAAAAAAACCCTCACAAAACAGCTCTTGAAATTTTTCTAATGGGGCTAAGATAAGGAACCTGATCTGTTTAAGACACAGTACACTTATTTATAATCACACAAAGCATGGAAAAGACAATCTCCTGTCTTTGAGGACATGTGAACTTTGCCAACCTCGATGGACTTTCCCAAACAGAATGCCAGCTGATCCTGTTATCTGTTGCATAAAATGCCATGAAATTTGGTATTTCTCTGTAGCATGAAAAGCAGTTTCAAGTAAAAATGCATGGCATTTTGCTAATGATGGAAACCAGCAGCAAGCCTTGCAGATGACATACAAGGAGGAAATAAGAGGAGACAAAAACTGCCTGCTGTAAAAATGCAATCATACAAGTTGGGCACACTTTACTTTTCATGACAGGAATTAACTTAGCCCACTATTGCTTACATTCACAATTCAGCACAGACATGACCAATTTAACAACAAGTTACCTCAAAATGAGGTTTTCTTTCCAAAGACTCTGAAAGTTGGACTGTTGTTCTGTGCTCCTCCGCCTGCTCACACGAAGCAGAGGCAGCGACTCCTTCCTGTTTGGTATGGGCTTTCCCAGCCTCCTCCCTTTTTTCCTCCTTCGCCCCCTCAGTCCCAGCAGAGCCCTCCTTCCCTTTCATGCCGGCAGCCACCGCCGACGCTGCCTCAGCCTGGGCATCCAGTGCAAGTCCGGCCACTTTAGCAGGATCCCCGCCTGCATGCACCTCCATCCCATGTCTCTCCTTGACAACTACAGTCTCCTGTACAACCTTCTGCACTGTATCCTGATCCGGCTGAACTGCTTGCTTCATGTCACTGGAAGTTATCTCCTGAGACGTCGTTGTGTCTATTCTCTGCAGGGAAAGAGGAAAAAACTCTCAGCATCAGAAGCAGACAACACTACTTGCAGTAGCTCCCCAGCTTAATGTACTGTGAACATAAATTTTAAAAAATGGGCATTGTATTTTGCCAAGTTATTTCTCCCACATTGCATGGATTTTTGTTCTCAGGATGTTAGCAGTACAGTAGAAATGGAAAACAAAGCAAGAATCAAAATTTTTAAAAGTGAAGAGAAATTTCAATGAAGAGAAATTTCTTCTTCGGTATTTTGTGTGAGTTTTACAAAGGCAAAATACAGTACCCCGCAAAATGACCAAAATAAAATGAAATGAGAGAAAACCCGCTTGTTGGTTTTTGTTTTGTTTTTTTTTCTTTTTGGGGAAGTTTCTGTTGTGGTCCATTGTAACAAAGGAAAACGCACATGAATACATGCATTAGTTATACAGTTCCAAATTGTGCAAAAAACCACGAAATAATAGAAAAGCGAAAGTAATTGTTGTGTGGTTATGACATCGATGGAGGGAATCAAGCAGCCACCTGAGCCCAGCTATGGGAAGTAGAAGTAACCCCTCCTATGAACTCAGTCGGTTTTCTGGCAGACTCTATTAAAGTGAAGATATCTGAACCATCCAAGGTTTTTTCACTGGTGGACTGTTTAGTCTAAACAGACAAAGAAATGTAGAGTCATACACAGAAGAAAGGCAGACCCATATGCACAGACATATTAATTGCCAAAATCAGAGGCAGAGACGGAGGAAAAGGAGAGAAGGTTGCAGGGGCACAGAGAGGTTGGAAACAGGAAAAGAATGGGAAAATAAATCAGAGCGAATTCATAATGGCTGTAGTAAGCAATAGTTAAAAAGCGTAGTTGTTAGCATTGGCATTTTTGCTGGTTCAAGCAAACCTTTTTTTAATTTTTTTCCCTTTTATTAACAAGCCACAGCAGCAATACTAAATTTCAGTACATAAACCAGAAAGGTTGAAAGCCTTATATAATGTCTGCTTCAGACTGTGAGACGGATTCAAAGTATGAGAGAAAAAAAACAAGCTGGGTTGGCTGCTGTCAACATAAAGCCAGGCAGCAAGAGAACCAAAAGGTAGGGTGGTGTGAGGGGATTGCCTAGAAAAAGTCATGCTTTTATCTTTAAATTGTGGCATGAAGTCAAAGCCACTTGTTACCACCACTTTTGATGCAGACGACTCAGTAACATAGTGAGCAGTAGCAATGGTAAATGGCTGTTCTCTGGAATATCTCCACTCAGACAGGCTCTTATCTGTCCGGGCAAACGCCCCTGCTTTTACAGCTTCTCCGCCAAGATGCTTTTCTGCTTTGCCAAGCTGTAAGCTTTCCAGTGTACTGAGTAACTGCAAATCCTGGTCCATCCTTAGTGTCTTTTTCAAACTCTTCTCTTCAGGGCTTTGCAACTGAGATTCTGCTTCCTTTATGGGTGTCAGAGAGTCAGACAGCTTTCTTCTCGGGCTCTGCACGTCGGATCCCCGCCTGGCTTTGTCATCAGTGACAGGCTTGAGGATTTCATACTTGGCCACTATTGGAACGATTTTCACAGATTCTTGCACTTCCCTTTCCATTTTTTGCAAAGTTTCTACTGAAGGCTGTACTGGTTTCTCGCCCTCTTTAGCTTTACTTGTCATGGTTACAATTTTCCCAGATACGGTATCATAAGACTTTCCTAGGGTGAACATTTTCTGCTTATTCTCCTCATTGGATTGTATTTCACTTTCCAAGTCCTCAAAGCTCTGCATTAGAATGGTACTGGATTTTAATATCTCAGGTGGAAATGCAGTTTTACTGCTCACAGTCACTACTTTGTATGCCAGATTTTTTTCCGATTCACCATCAACTACCTCAGAGGGTATTTTGTCTATAATAACCCAATCCTCAGTGCCCTATATTTGAGATATAAAAGCTAAATTAGAATATCTAAGGTTTATCTGTACTTCAGGAGCACTAAAGTTTGAAGACTTTTAAGAAATCATGCTGCTGCTTCTGAAAGCATATAATAACTTTTGGCATTGCACCTCTTACAGCAGTTATCAAGCAAATAAACAGAATCACCTTAGGCAAAATATGATTTCTTTGCATATTCTCTCTCTTCAGAGGTCCATCTAATGTG
The DNA here is from genome assembly GCF_041296385.1 of Aphelocoma coerulescens. Lineage (NCBI taxonomy): Eukaryota > Metazoa > Chordata > Aves > Passeriformes > Corvidae > Aphelocoma > Aphelocoma coerulescens. The sequence goes on along the minus strand of NC_091015.1, from coordinate 116,650,518 downwards.
GACCCAAAAATATTACTTTTGCCATACTATTTCCGTATTTGTTTGAAGCGAGATAGCGTGTCAGCACATAATTTAAAACGATGATTGGAATCAACCTGCCATTAAAAATCACATACTGCAGTGGTTCACAAAGCTACAGTCAAAAACAAATTACAAAAATAGGGCAAATAAGCCCATTCAACTGTACCCCAGTTGTTACAAACAAGTTGTTAATGATATTTTAGAATACTATGCATTTGTACGTAGCTTTTTGTTTTCCTTAGAATAACATCAACCCCTTCTGGGGTTGTTTAAATGGAGAAGCACAACACAGCAAACTGTATAAACTAAGCATACTACTAAAAACTCTGAATGGAACTTAATTGTAGCATCTTTTTTCCCCCTCATGCAAAATGTGCTATGTGATTTTGCTTCGACTATGCAATCAGCATCCAGTTATTTGACTTTAGGACCATAACTTCTGTATTTAACTAAGCAAATGATGTAGTTTAAAATCAAATGAATTAAAAATAACCTCTAGGGATGATGGGATACTTTTCTGGATAATGATTTGATGAGAAGCAACCAAAGTGCCAGCAGATTCTCCTTCCTGCAGCTTCTTCTCTATCACACTTGGCTAATAGAAAAACCAATAAAAATATAAAGTTCACCATCACTCAGCATAATCTAAATTCACTTGACAATATAAAGGAAACTCATTCTTGTGACAGAAGTGCCCCATTCACCGTAACCATTCTCAGTGAGGTTTATGCTGGAAATGCATGCAAACTGCAAACAACATCCAAACAGCACCGTGCAAATAGATTTCTAACTAGCCGAGAAATCAGTCTCCATTAGGAAGCCATAAGCTCTGGAGAGGACCCATTCCTCAGAATTTGGTCCCCAGATAGTATCTCTGTCTGAAACTTATGAAATAATAATAATAAAAAAAATGTAAAAAGGGAGGCTTGGAAAGGAAAAAAGATAATAAAATAATAAATCATTGCCATACTTTCTGACTGCATTTCAATGAAGTATTGTTTGTTTTTACCTGCATTTCAAGGAATGTAGTACCTCCCTTCTGCAAAAATATGATTTTTTCTGATTTTTCTGTTTCTTCTTTGGTCTAATGTCAGGGGAATAAATGATTTTTAGTAAAAGGAGGGTATAAAGTCTACTATACTTTACAGTAGCTCATCATATTTCTCTACAAATTATTAATCGCATGGAAAATTAGGAAACAGAACTAAAGAGAAACATTTCACAGCATAGAGGTTTCCAGTAAGAAGTGAAATCAGTGTCTCCCTATGGTGAATGCAAAGCAGACATGAGTATACGAATGCTATGCACAAGTGTAGCACAAAACCCACTGAGTATCACCCAGGTGTGGATGCACTGTGTTTTGTTTCATATTATTCATTTAACTGGGACTGATGCCAGCTTACACAGCTTCCACCAATAGCCCAGAACACGCCCCTCCACCTTCACTCTGGACAAGGCTCTCTCCTGAGTCTGCAGCCCTCTCTGCTGAAGCAGGAAGAAGGTATGCCCAGCTAAGATTTCAGCTCTCCCTTTTTCCCTGCTGGTATTAGAAGTCTTAGGAGCACTTTTCCTATTGTCCTGTAGTGTGACACCAAAATCTCCTCACTTTTATCCCGTCAGTGCTTTCCCAGTGGTGTGAGAATAGTATCTCTCTAACTTGGACAACTGGGAAAATTTTTAATGTTGGTAAGACTCAATTTCCCTGGCCTTTTGAGCCCACCTTCTGGGCTGGCCACTGTTGTCATTTGGCCAAAGAAAGTAAGCCCCTGCAGAGCAAAATGGGTTTCCTGCCAAACCCTTTCTAGTGACTTCAATAGCTACTGTACTCAATAGATATGCCAATGGAAGTCCTCTGACTGGCATGATGTACTCAAGAGGAAAGGTAGAAGTTTAAAGAAAGATAGGATACTAGAAAGAGAAAAGGATAAATGGCTCAGCTCCCTGACTGTGATGAGATGCATAACTCCTTTATTCCTACAGTGTTGGTTTGATCCAATCCAGGTCAGATTAAACACTATCAAGGAGTTTGTCAATATGATGGCTTTCATGTTCTGCAGCTATCTGGCCACCATCATGGAAGATGTTTAAAAGCATGTTTTTCATCACTAAGGAAACCCAACGTATTTCCCCATTTGTTCTAAGAAACCAAGTGGTGACTAGACAGGCTTAAAGTCACACTGACCAAACACACTCAGGTGCCACGTGCTCGAAGACCACATTTTGAAACGACATCTTTTCTCTTCTGTTCTTGTTTTATTGTAAGAACGAGCTACAGGTAACAGCACTGAACATGTTTTTAAAGTGGATATGCTAAGCGAAATGTAGAACTTCTCTGACTAGCAGAAGGCACTACACTATTCTGACTGCCTCTGCATTTCTTAGTAGACATCAAGGTGCTGATTTTGACCTATGGATAGCTTCAATTTTTTCCTGAAAAACTCCCCTCTCATCAGGACATGTGAACTGAAACTATCCCACTTATTGCAATCAAAAGGATGGCCAGGTGTTATCTACAGTCAAAGTCACCTCAGAGTTAGGCTCTGATAGCTCAAGTCTGCTCTCAATTTTCCACAGAAATACCTTCGCTTGGATGAGGTTCTGTGAAACAGATGTAGATTACTTAGATGCCTGTAAGACATACATGCATTTAAGTAACTGGACATCGCTTTGGAGCAAGTCATCTTCTAGTAGCAAGAGGAGAGATAACAGATAAGAATAATTCTTGCCCTTTTCCTTTCCAAATGAATGGTTAAATTCTGATGTGTTTCCTCAGGGTGAAGCCTACATAACTGTGTAATACTTTGCTACACTACTTTGTGTGCTTCAAATTTATTAAACTCCTAAAGTAATAAAAATATTAAACAAACAGGGTGGTGCTAAATTTGCTTTCCCTGCAATCCTCTGATTCAGGCTCAGCTAGCCACCCTTTCCAACTGTTCCTTACATCTTTATTATGATAAATGTATCCTGTTCATTGTACTGACAATTTTACTTTTCAGAAGGATAAACCTCTGTTTTCAACTACAACCAAACTAACCTGTTCGTAGGGTCTGTTATGATTCCTGAACAAGGCAGTAGGAGCAACACTAAAACTCCTCTGTGCTCCCCTCAAAAGGGAAGCTTTGAGCACTGAGTCTGCTTTTTTAGGTATTTTAATCCAGCTTGAATGCCACACTAACACACGTCTGATGCCCGCATCAGCATTGGGTATGATGTGGGAGAGGAGGAGGTCAGGGCCCTTTCCTTGGCAATATCCCTTTCCCTATGAGGAGAAGCTGACACTTGCTACCTGCACACCTCCAGGGATTCCCTTCCCCAGAGTTGTGGGTCTGCAACACCAGTCTCTATGGTGAGAAAGCAGAACATTCTTTCAATTTACACTTTCCAGACAATTTCACTGAGTTCCTTACAACATTACATCAGTGCTGTGCGCAGATAAACAAATCTCATGACCATTTATTGGTCTTTAATGCTAAAAGCAAGAGGTACCCATAAAGATAATTCCTGTGAGACAGAAACCATTCATAATAGAATAAAAAAAATTAACTTTCAGGCAGACCACACAAGCTTATTTCTTTTTGCTCCACTGGACTTAAGCCAAGACACTGCACTATGTATTTTATTGCAATACAAATGTTGCCTTGCTACCCCTATATGTCTTTATCTATCTACAAATCAAGTAAACACCAGCTTTTAAATCAGCAAGTTTCTTACAAGCACTTCAAGACTGCAGAGTGAGCAAGATTTTTTCACACATGCACACTGCATGAAAACACAGACACTTAGCAACTGGCATTGGGTCTTCAATGATGGTATCCAGCAGACTGAAGCAACCATCAGTTCCCTTATGGAACTGGCCAAGAAGGTTTAATTATCATCATTATTTCTTCCCTGTCTTCAGAGACTGAGTTCTGCCCTTTATTCTGTATTTTCTTTTCAAGCTTGGCACCACAGCCCCCACCTGTCTCACTACACCGCTGCTCCCAACCCAGTCACCACTGTTTAAATTTTCTCTCCATCACTTTCATGGTTTCTTTCACGCATGGCTGGACTTCCTCAAGCTCACCGAACCTGTAACAACGCCTGTATTTTGCACCCTCAAAGAGACCCAGTTCTGCCACACGGCTTCCAGTGAATTTCATTCGCTAAATACATATATATTTGTATATGTATATATTAATGGTATCTGTTCTTCCTCCCATCTTTGCTGCTAGAGCCTGAGTCCTGAGAAAAGGGAGTGCCTGCAAGCAGGGAATGGCCTCTAACTACGGCCTCTAATCTAGTGAGAGCTGCTATAAGTAAAAATGAAGAGACAAATACATAATGAAGCCTTTCAGCTCACGCTGACCTCTTCAGGCACTAGTGGTTCAATCATAGGAGCATCCTCCTGCCTTGCTGCAAGCCGAACGGGAGATGTGGAAAGCCTCTTCTCCCACTCATTAGACACAGTCGTTTCTGTGGAGGTTTCCAAGAAGGTGCGTTTCAACTCGCTTATATTGGTCTGATGTTTCATCAGATCTTCCTGGGTTTTATCTAGATCCTGGACAGTTTTAAAAGAATAGAGCAGTTTGTGATACATCCTAAGCCAACCAAACTTCAGAGCCAAAACACACAACTTGGTTAGTATAGAGGGAAGTAACAGCTCAGGGAGCCGGGGAGCACAGCACTAACACAACACTCTGTGAAAATGTGGCATTTTGAAAGAGAACAGCATAGCATATCTCGTACAAGTGAGTCTAAGTACACTCTTAAAGAGCTTATCCATATGGCTCTAATTTGCACCTGATAAAGAGGCTCCAAACAAACATACATATGCGCGTGGAGGCACACACATATACGCACACGCATATATCGATATTTATAGTACGAGTTAGAGGAGTCATCATAATCTGAGAGAAAAAATAATCTATTAGCAGGTGGGAGTACACAGTTCATGCATCATAGTGCAGATCCACAGTTTACCACTAAAACTAACACACATGTACGTACATGCACTGGTATATACCAATACCAACCTCTAACATAAGATTACTATGTTTGACATACACATTTTCACCCTGTATTCGCTTAATCAGACTATTCTGAAAGAAGTGAAAAAGAAAGGGAAAGGTAAGGGACACAGTATTGAAAGGATACAAAATGCTGTTTCTACACATTTCTTCACAGAGAACTGACAGTAACATGCTGGAAGAGGCGAACACCTCCAACATTGACACCTGAGCAACATCTAGACCTTTTGTTTCTGTACCTGTGCCTTTAGATCTCCGTCCTCCTCTTGATCCGACTGCCAGCATGAGAAAGATTGGAAAACAAAACCTTACCCACTTGAATGAATGAAGGCTTTATGAACATTGGTGAGAGGTACACACACTAGGTAGAAATCCCATTTTCTCTTCATTAAGGGTTTAAGGAGAAGGAGTAGACACACTGGCTTTGCACGGTTTTCCTAACGCAGAGCAAACCTCCTCTTCTCAAATTTGTTTTTTGTTAACAAAGGGGTATTAAACATCTTCCTTTTATAGATATTGCTATGCTCCACATTCATAGATCTCTATTTATGGAGCAGCAGTTGCACCTTCTCACCAAGGTCACGGCTAGTCTAGGACCAAAGAGCAACAGAAAATTCTACGGAATTCTGTAATCCCAGAGTTTACACATATGACATAATCTGGGCCACAAGCAAAGCTTTGCATAAACTCACTATGGGCGAACAACCTGCAACAATTTCTACAGAAGGAAGCACATTTTATTTGCTTAAAATGCTATTTCCCTAACCTTAGTCCCTTTCTGTATTTCTGCAATTTTATTTCATATATAGCCTGTATTATCCTTTCAGGACCTATCAGCTGGAATGGCACACACATCCCGTCCACTTCAATGCACATTTTCAAAAGCAATGCCATAAGGACTGCCCCAGCAGCCCTGTTTCCCAGGGTGCGATTTTCAGGTGGCAAATACACCACACATTTGTAAAATCAGTATCTGTAAGGAAAACTGAGATGTGCTGTATCTTCTCCTCTAAATAAAGAGGGCAGCTAGGGATATTAACACGCATTTTTGAGTAATAAACTGAACATTTGAAATGTCACAATTTTATGATTATGTTTTACTTTCTGAAGGGCTGAAGGCCCGAGGCTATGGAGTGGAAGAAGCACTCCAAAGCATTTTGTACTCCTGACTCATCTCAACAGACTTTATGTTGTTGCACCATTTGAATTCTTTCAATGCCCATGCTACTATTTTATTGTTAATTTTTCAAATAGTCCTAATTGGACAAATGACTCATGGGAAAATCTGTTGATTACAACTCAGTTCAAATTTATTCTATATACAGCCAAGGCTGAACTGTCCTGACATGTCATACAGAAAATTTTTCCTTGATGATAATTTTAACAGTCTCAAACATTAATGAGATCCTTCTGAAAACCTAAAGTAGTGTTTGTGGTAAGACTCTGTCTTCTAGCAGATGTCAGATGAAATTCAGCTCATGTTTTCGGCTGCAACCATATTAATTATGAAAGCATTATATGCACTTCAGTGAAGCCACATAGGGTTGAATTTGCCTGCACAGTCTATGTACTAGGTTGTGGATATGAGGCTTCTCAGTCAAGGAAAATATAAACATTTTACATTTTTCCTCTTAAAAGAATACCTGGACTACTGATGGCAACATGTGAAGATGCCGTGTGAAATTACATTAAAGAAAAACCTTACACATTTAAAATGTGAGAATACTGATATTCAGTAAATTCAAAAACTGCTTTTTATTGTCTTTTCCCCACTCTCCCACTCAGGCTGCAGAGTATAAGAGCAAACAAGCAAGCAAAAAACCCCCAGGGCACCATGTGGCCAGCACGACCCTGCTGGTGGGCAGCACTGGCGTGGGTGACACCGCCACTGCCCCACTAACCGCACACCGCAGAGGCCTTGCAGCTTCCAAACCAAACTCAGAAACAAGAGGAACCCCTGGGGAGCACTGGAAACTCAACTCTCCTAGCAAAGCTCTCCCCCTTGCAGGCACGCACATGCACACGCGCGCAGGGAGGGATCCTGAGCTGCCGTAGCAGACATGCGGTTTAGCCCCGAGGCCCAGGCTCGGGAAGAGACGAGGCAGAACGCTCTCCCCTGCCATAGCTGGGTGCCGGCGACTGTACAAACCTCGGTGGCAGTGGTCTCACCATCAGCCGCAGTATCCGTCTGCTCACTGTCAGTCTATTGGGTTAGACAAGTACCCGGGTCCCGAGAGGAAGGCAGGAATAAAGAATAAACCCAGCTCATCAGTACACGCGGCTCACACGGGGAACTGTTAAAGTCAACATCCCTGTGAACTGCATTAGCATTGCTTTTCAAACAACGCACATGTCAAAGAAGCAAAATAAAAATGCTATATTAGTAAACAGAACAGACTCAGAGGAAGACTCGAGGCGTACTGTACACAGTATATGGCTTTACTGGAACAAATTTATAAGCCAAACAAAACATTACTGGAAAAGTGTTATTTGAAGATCAGATTTTTTTTTTCTTTAAGAAAGCCAGGTAGCTTTAAAAAAAAAAAAAAGGGGAGAAAAAAAGTGGCTAATGTTTTCTAAACAAACTTCTCCTCCCATAATGATTTTTTACAGAAAATTATTAAACAAATTTTTGTTCTAGCCAATATCAAGTGGTGGTGAAATTTTTTATCTGGAGGGGAAAAAGATAATTAAAAAAACCCAATAACAACAAAAAAAGCTACTTTAACAGTCATCTGACTTTCAGCCCCTCATTTTTACAGAAGTTGTTCTTGTCTCCACATTTATACACCATGAGGCTGTCTGCATTACCAAGGAGTTCAAATAACTGTACCCCCAGCCCATCTACTGTCTGTCTGTGGAGTAATGGTAAGGTTCAGATCCCACTCAGTTCCAATAAAGAGCAGCTGATAATTGATAATTATAGTAAAAAGAAAGAAAACTGCCATTAAAAGAAGAAAAAAATACTTCTCATTCCATTTAAGAATATGGATGAAAGCAGGAGAAAAACAAAAGTAACTGCTCCACCCCCCAGAACACTTACTAGGTATGGGTGATAAAAATGAAACAAAGCACAGCATTGCACAGACTGATCTATCCCTGCTTTGCTTGACACCATGAAGAACATTTTAGTGGACAACGCAAGTGTCAAGATTAATAGAGAGTGGAGTGGAGTACAGGCTGAGATGAGAGATCAACAGACTACTCTGATGTCAGGCAAGCATATGGAAAACTAGTAAGTAAAGTGCACCCTACTGCCTCAGACTGGCACATCCAAGTTGTTTCCATAGCAGTGAAAGCTCTGGTTTTCATTACTGGTTTTCTGTGGTCCTTAGATAATCTAAAGTAACCCAGGCAGGCAATTTAAAGCCAGGACAACACATTTCATCCTCCAATCACATCAGTACGAACATGAACAAAAAAACAATTTACTGGTAGATGGAGTATCAGTCCTAGCTTTGAATTTCCTCCAATCTTCTGTCACTTTCTGACAACTAGAATGTTTTGATTTTTTTTTCCTTGCTTTGTTTTCTATTCATCCCTTCCTTTGAAGGGTTTGTACTGTTTGTATGACAGGCAGAAGAATAAACAAGCATTTTGCACTACTTGCTAAGTGCAAGAATGTGAGTTACATGGAATTTTTCAAGCAATGACCACTCATGGGACAGACTGCATTGATTTTTAAATGAAAGTGTAATGTCAAAGCAGTCTACTAGGCTGGTCCAATGGCTTTCACTAAAGTGCTAGAAAATTGTTTCTTTATTAGCAAAGGATCCCATATTTTTATAACACTATAGGCAATTGTAAAGGTATGGCAAAAGAAAAAAAATGTCACTCCTATTTACAAAAAAAAGCAACAAAGAGAAATTAATGAATCTAGGCATTTTAAATTAATTTAAAAATTGTGTCAAGGCACTGTAACACAAGTCTGGCACATAGGGTTCATTTAAGAACTTGAAGTCAATAGAAAATTAGCTCCTAAGGTACAAACACAGAAGCCAATGCATTCTAAGGGGTGAGACTCTGACTGCACGGACTGACTCCAGATGCATAGCTCAAGGGAGAACAAGCTCAGCAATGTATGACATTGGTTCAGGTTCCTGGCCGTAGTCTTCTCCATCTCTGTGTGCAGTCTTTTGTGAATTGGGGAGGGGAAAAAAGGGTTCCTATTTCTTTTGCCGTAAGTGGAATGAAATCCTAAATAAAGCCTAAAACTTGCTTTATTGCAACATACATATCTGCTAATAAGCCAATCAACAGCCATGGAGTCAAAATCAGCATTACTGAGTTACTTGAAATAAAGATCTGGAGTTATCACAGAGCAGGGAATGGTGAATTAAGGCTGAGCAAGGCAGGTCTCCTGTGGAGTGAAGAGTAAGAAAGGCCAGGCTCAGCTCCAAGACAGGCTGTGGTGCAGCTGAGGTGGGGCTGGCAGGTGGGTGAGGGCTGGAGCAGGACAGAAGGCAGCTTCTTCTGATGTGCTGCGGCTGCACCTCCCCTGCCTTGCGATCGTAATTGCTGTGATTTGTTTTGCCAATGTAATGCAGACATGCCCGAGTTTAAAACATATTCACTTTCATGCAATATTCTGAACAAGAAATACCCCATGGATTAGGCACAAGTCTGTTGTCTGCCAGGAGGCACTGCCAGAGTAATCACCCTCATAAAAAACCGATACTAAAATGCCTATTTTAGATGTTTTTATGCTCAATACTTCCTAACTTCACTAACAAAAAGAAGTGCTCATTTCTAAAAGAGGAACAGACTAATGTATTACATAAACACTGCCTCATTATTGCCTCTGGAGCTGGCACTATATTAATGCTGTTATTGCTATTAGATTAATCCAAGTGTAGAGCTAATGCAAATTGAGACCTAAATGCAGTCTCAAAACGAGGACAAGAAATGAGACAGCAACATTTTGGATGCCTTTTATCAGAAACTGCACATTATTTTTTAGTTGTTAGGCATCATAGAGCCAAAAGCATCTAAAGACAATGTTTTTACAAGACAAATTGATGTGGCTTTTGGCTTTCCACAAAAAGGAAATGAAATCCTGCACCAAGTCTTACAAAACCAACAGCAGCAGATGACACAAATGTTTAGATGTTCAGGCTGGTTTATTGAAGAGAACTACTGCAATGGTATCGACAAGTGGCCAAGGTGGCTTTTTACATGGCCAGCTGGTCTACAATTATCTGATTGGTTTTTTTTCTTCACATACAAAGCAAAACTGTACTTTTGTATTTGAAGTTGAAGAGAAAAATAGAAAATCAAGGAAAACCTGAACTCCTAATTTTATTCTTTCAACAAAGAATAATCAGGCTCCAGCTCCATAAGTAACTGAGATGCCAGTTACTCTGTTACTTAAGCAGATTCCTCTCCTACTTCTGGATATACCATCACATCCACAATACCCAGAACCATTGCAGACTCCTACTGCAGCTGGTTCATCTGCTCGTGATGACCCTGGTGGCTTGAGGCATCAGTTTTGGCTGTGCTAATCTAACACTGCAAATGTCAAGACAGCCCACATGGCATGCTCCCGCAACAGCTGCAGAACAGCTGTCCCAACCTGACCCCTCACTGATACACTGGATTTAACCGTGGAAAAACAATTTAATCTGCAGCAGAGATGGGATCAAGGCTGAAAATTGAGATCCAGGTTTCGCTGGACCAGAAAGCCTTTTTTGGGGTTCAGCTACAGCTGATAGCCTTTTGCAAAAAGCTGAGTACATCTGGACTTTGAGCATAATGAAGTTGGTGAGGCTGCTCATTATTGTTGGGTAGCTAGTTATATAAATAAATGTAGATACATATGCATGTATTCCCATGCTTCAGTAATTATGCAGAAAATTATACTTACTATCCACTGTTTAGATAACTATTCTGACCCTAGTATAAACTGATAGAGAAAACAAAGAGGTCTTATTATTCAGTGCAAGTCACTTTGCACCAGCTGACACAGTTCAAGTCAAGCCACTTCCACACAGTGTTGTGCCTAACCCTGGGCTCCAAGCTATACTCCCGGCATGAGGAAAAAATAAAAAAGAAGAGAAAAAAAAAAACAACCAAAAAACAACAACCCCCAAACCAAAAAAAAAAAACCTTCTAACAAATCAGCACAGACAGAAATGAGGCTCTGAAAGTAGGACCACTATTGCAGCAATCTAACACTGGTTAGGACTGAAGCACTGAACACGAAAAAGAGTGTGTTCGATGCCGAGGTACACACCTCTTCCTCTGAACTGTCACTCAGGTCATTGGCAAGTGAGGCACTCAAGGAGGCCGCCTTGGGCTCCAGGTAGCAGAGGCACATAGCCAGAGGAAAGGAGAGAGTGAGGGCATATGGCACTGAGAAAGAGGCAGAGAGCAGAAAGAAAAAAATGAAGAGGAAGCAAGGCACGAGGGAGGGGGAGCGGATGGGGAGGTAGTGCTGCACACTGGCAGGCAGGAGGTTGGTTTCGGAGAGGTTAGGGAGCGACAGGTAGCCATCGTCATCCAGGAGGGAAGGAAATGACTCTGGAAGTTGCAAGGAGAAGGAAAACAGTGTTCCGCCCTTTCCAGCTTTTTGCTTGTAGCCAAAAGCCATGTCTTGCTCGGCGGAGCAAACTCGCCCCTTTCTGTCAGAGTCTGGCTCCGACTCGCTGTGCTTTGCAGCGCTCTCTTTGGGGGCCTCACAGCCTAAGGACTTTGTCCGAGTGCTCTCCTTGCATCTCCTGCGAAGCTTTGCTGAAGATACATGGGGGCCAGGCTGAGAGGATGGTGAGGAGTGGTGGGAGTCAGTGCCAAGCAAAGATGGCTGGTGACAGAGAAAGAGCAGCAAACAAGGCGCAAAAGCAAAAGGACAAAAAGAAAACTGTAATTAGTTAATTTTCTTCCGTGATGATAAATAATATATATTATATATATCAAATTATAAACAGTATTTTAACACCACAGCTTTCCACTGAATTAAACAGTGCATGTTCCCATGCTGCACACCATAGGTATCAGTGAATCACACTTCCACCTTACAAAAGGCAACTTCTTGATTCAGCATTTGTCTAGTCCTCTGCAGCACAGATTCACATAAAAGCCTCCATGGCCACATGGGGAGTTTCAGGTTCTGCCAATTTCCACTTACTGCAAGACTGGCTTCCGAGCATAAAGAGTTTTCAAACATGAAGTACATGGAGAGCAACAAAGAAAGAAGGGAACATATTTCTAATACCAGCACTACTTGTGACTGCATTCTTGTAGTCAGGAGTAGACCCAGTGGGGACCAGATGCTTCACATCTATGCCTTGGACAATCTAAGCAGCAATAATTACAACTCTAAGGACTTTAAATTCCTCCATTGCAGTATTAAAACAAAATCTAGGTCCTAAACCAAACTAAAATACATTCTGGTTTGGTGAGGGGACCATAAATCCATTCATCAGCTGCTACTGATGGAAAAAATCAGCTTGAGAGCTACCCCAGCAGCCAGTTCCTCAGCATGGCTCCCACCACTGGCCTCTGCTGGGCATCCCCACAGCCTTGCCCTCACCTCTGCCTGCTGTGAGCCCGAGCAGGCAGTGCTGGGGGCTCAGCCCTCCCACCCATGCACCCTGCCAGCCCCTCCACGCTCCCACCTCTTCGGCCGTACAAGAAAGGGAAGGGAGCTGAGTCTTGTGGCTCAGCAGGCCCCATTATCTCTCACTGGGGATCTGAAGGGGGCTGGCCAGAGAGAGGTCATGCCCCACAAAGCAACATCTCCTCATAATGAAAATGTGACCCTTTACCCATAGTGAAGAGGAAAAAATGCCCCCAATGCTTTTGCTACAAGTTTTACCACAATGCCAGGAATACTGGCTACCAACAAGCAGGATTTGCTTTGATATGCCACTTGTACAGTATTCAACTGGCCTTTCACGTCATTTGAGGACAAAAAATTGGTAGGAGGAGGGAGGTGATTCAGCAGAGTCATTCATATTTCACATGCTCCCTGCAAGCAGCCACCACTGCTCTTTAGAAGGACAAAAACCACTGTCATCACCAAAATGCATATCTGCCACATTGCTGATGCATCAGAGATGTTTTGGCCAAAGTCCACTAGGCGCAGTTAGCTGAAGTGGCCCACTGGATCCATGACCAAACCCTAAGTGCCTGAGCTGCTCTACCCATAGTGCATCTCCCCAAGGAACTATAAGAGCCATTTCACTTTCACTCCAGGCTCCCAAAAGCAAAATGATTTTAAAGCCAAAACAGCATTTGCCTCCAGTTCAAGCTGGTGTTGAACTGGAGGCAAAAAGCAGATCCAAGTTTCAGACACACGTTGCTACTAAGCCCGAACTTTACCAGGTATATTAATGGTAGGAATGGGGCGTAAGCCAAGTAATTACATGGAAGAACTCCTTTCCTTCCTCTTAATATTTCCCTTTCTCTCTTCTCTAACAATCTATCAGTTCAAGGAATCTGTATTCCCAAACTGAGCAATCAAAACCAAGCCTAGCTCAAACTGCTTACAAACGTCTTTATGGGTTTAATGCAGCAAGCTCAAGTCAAAATTTAATGCTGATGGACTCACAGGTTTTTATGTCAGCTAAACACACACAACTTCTCTTTATATTGTAAAGAGAAAAAATCCAAAGTAAATGTGTTCTTTTCTAATACAGACTATTCACTTACTGACATATTTACAGTGTTAATATTTAGAATAACTTCTGGTACTTAAATGCACATGGATAAAAAAAGGCAAAATGTCTTAATGGAAAAGCTGAAAACATACCTAAAACATTTATATGCCCTTAAAAAGGGATTTGATTTCAAGCTTGTCTTACATTTCTTGAGAGCCTATTCTCTTTATGATGAAAGACAAATCTGTTAGCAGGTCCATGTGGAAGCAGGACTGAGATATGTACAGGATTACAGAACTGAAGCTCTACTTATGACTGGTTAAAACAGAACTCATCTCTTGAGTGGGCGTAAAAATCAATCTTTTGTGCATTTTTAAGTTCCATCAAAACAGTGTCCTAAAGTATCTTTTGAGTATTTTTAGCCATATATAAGGAATAGATAGATGATCCTCAAAATGCAACTGATCCCTCCATTGACTTAAATTAACAAACACTTGGAACAGAACTAGCTTCTATTGGGTGTTTTCTACATATTTGATTTTCATCAGTCTTTCTCCATGCAGAAACTAATGGCGTTTCAAGAAGACCCCAGTTAAATTTTGTTAAATGCTACAATTACAGCACACACTTTCAAAAGAAAACCTTTGGTAACTAAATTTGTTTCTGGTTTTCAGCACCTTAACTGCAACTCTTTTCGAGGACCTGATCCTTTTGCTATGTAGCTCATCGTGGCCTTGTGTGATAAAGCTAGAAGTTCAGGTTCTAACATTAGCATACTTGACAGTTCTGAGGGTGTAAAGGTTTTCTTTCTAAAAGATGAGGGTAAACATTACTTGTTTAGCAAGTGCATTCCACAGTACACTTTTTGAATGTTATTCTGTCATATTTCTCTTCACTGTCAATCTCTATTCACTATTTTCTCCGTCCCCCTGTTTGGTTTACCCTGTATTAATATCTCAGTAGATATGCACAACCATGTGTGTGTGGCAGTGGTGGGATTGAAGATGACAAGGGATGACTCAAATTTAATAATTGAGAAGAGAGCCATCAATAAAAACTGCTTTCTTCAACTCAAACTTCACACAAGTGAAGCAAATGCTTTTGTAAGCCAGAAAAAAAATTGCTTATAACAGCAGATTAATATCCAGAAGTCAATAGAGAAAAAATGCCCACTGAAATTCATGCAAGGAAATGGTGTTATGAGAAGTATAAGAGGAAAATACAATAGTTTAAAGCACAGAGCTACATCTAAGAATACAGAACTGTTTTGTTGCCTTGTCAAAATAAAAAACCAGGATGGCCATTCAAAAGTCAAAACATGACCGAAAACCAGAAGAACAAACACGCACCGCCAGGCTACTTCTGGGCATTTCCTAAAGAGCTGTTGAATGCTGTGTGAAAAACACCATTCTGACTCTTAAACATATTTCAAAAAACAGTCCAAGGCAGGAACTAACTTTTACAACATCATACAAAAACTGAAAGGACTACAAAAACACTGATTCAAGACACATATATATACATACTGTATTTCCTTTCACAGAACTAGTTTTATTTCCTCTTTCCCCTCCCTCCCTAAAAATTTTGTGTTTCTCCAAGCACTCTCCAGGCATCTCTGTTTCATACAAAAACCTGAAAATTCTACCTTGGTGTCATGGCGTATTGCTGAAATCGGGGTGACTTCCTCTGCTCTCTTCTTTTTGCCCTCTTCATCATCTTTCTCCTCTTCTGTCTTTTTCTCTGGAGTCACAGTGGTTATCAAGTTGGTCTGAGAGATGCCCTTTGTTGTGGCGTACTGGCCAGTACCAACCTCTGCAGCAGACACAGAATCCTTCATGTACATTTCATGGTTTTCATTCACTGATGCTAAAAGCAAATATTTAAAGAGGGAAAATCTGAAAGAGCTTTTGCTGAGAAGCTGCATAAAATTAAAAAAGCTGGTTTAGAAAAACATTTGAGATAATGCTGAAAACACAACTATGTCACGTTTCAGGAAACCAGAAGCATGTGCATACATTAAATAAACTGTTTACTTGAAATAAAGCTCATAGCTTTTATATGCATACACATACATTCTGGATGTGTATACACACATTACTGTAGCTAATGTGTGCATTACACAGTTGTTAAATGCTAGCAAGCCATTAAAATTACTACTGTAGTAAAACACCAGACAAAAAAAAGCGATGCGTTGCCACAGTTATCAGGCAGGAAACATAAGGAGAACCAGCTATGACATCAGCCATGGGGGTGGAAGAGATGTTTTTTTTTAAATCTGTCAGAATATAAAAGTGCAGATCAAATGCAGATTTAGTAATGTGCTGTATTACAGAAAATGACAATATTGATATAACACAGGCATAATACCTGAGAAAAAAGAAATGTAATCCTTGTATTATTGAGTACTAAAGTCTGCCAGTTAGGTGAGCTCATTATGCTAAAAAATTCTGCAAAGTGATGACATTCAGTTCAGTGGACCCAACCAGAATATTTTAGGATGCAAGTGCTCAATAATTCACCAAATTTAAATATATAAAAATTATTTTGAAAGAAATAGTACCTTTAGAGATAGAATGTAATCAAAACTTTAACATATGCCCAGCTCCTACTCTTGACTATTGGGTAACTAATTTCTAAACCAATAGGATTATTCAAATTTATAAACTCACTCACATCTGTAACAAATGACAGAGCCTGGGTCACAATGTAAGCACAATGCAGAATGTTACAGACACATCTGCATTATAGTAACACTAGTGAAGAGATCATAAGCCTTGCCTAAAAAAACCTCTTCCCCCCATTTACAGTTAGGCAAATTAACATCACAAAAACCTTGCAGGGTCTAACAAATGCTGGGTAAAGCGTTTCAGGTATCTTGTCTCTTGGGACTAAGTTTAGGAAGCAGGAGAAAGCAAAGGGAGTGGAGGGACACATCCTGTTTAGATGTTACAAAAAAAATAATGCAGAAGGATAATTTCTGCTTTGAAACACATGCACAGCAATCAGGTCACCAGTTGCTTGGTAACGAGCAAGAAGCACATCAGAATTAGAAGATTCCAAAATAATTAATGACAAGCAGCACCTTTAGAGGGAGAGAAAAAGGCTTGTCATTTGTACTTTTAAATCAAAGCTTCTCCCTGTCCCCACCACCAACTATACTCATTGCAATTTGTGATATTCTGCAAGAGAATTCACCTTTTTGTTTAATCTCTAATGAATCTGAGTTTAGTTTCAGTCTTTTTTTTTCTACAAAAATAAACTACAAAACTATAACCTCTTTTTACTCAACAGCTGACATCAGTAATAGCTGATGGAAGTAGCTGATACTCTGAATTACACACTGATTTAACTAAAGCCAGCAGCAGAACCATGACCTCCATGAACCAAGGATAAAGAGAGGAAGGATGTACTATTAACCTATGTATGTTACTCTCCATTTCATACCTTCAAAAGTAACATATGAAAAAGTCTCTTAGTTCTCATCAGACCAGGGTGTGAGGTAATTGGTATCAAGTGTTATTACTCAAGGGAAATAATTAATTTCTGGATCGTAATAAACTCAAGTGAAAAACCTACACAGGAGAAAGAACCCAGATTCAACCAAAACCCAAACAGTCACTCATGCAAACCCTGAAAAAGTGTTGAAACCTGACTTCCTTGGCAGGCAGGTCCATCCCATCCTTCCCCAAAGCAGGAACAGGGCCAAGACAGAGGCTCTGTGAAGAGTGGTCTCCAAAGGACATCCTCCAGGCAAACACTTAGTAAGGACCACATCAGTACATTTAGCATGGAATTTCTCTACATCCTCCTCTACCCCTGCAGTGAACGTGCAGGTACTCACAGCCTCCACTCAGCCGAATCTCAAGGAGATGAGATGATGAGGTTTATACCTAATCTAAAGCAGTGATCACCGTGATGGTAACTTTGGACAAAGTCAATTGAGAGGCCCTTACCCCCATCTAGGCTGCGAGACATGGTGTAACGTTTACTGGAAGAGCGCTCAAAGTAAGGTGCAGGACGGTCTATGAGGGCACTGGCTCTTCTCGTCTGGGCCTGCGTCCGGCCGCTGTAGCGAAACTTGGAGCCCAGCGTGAGGAACTTCTTTGGAGGTGCTTCTGGCAGCAGGAGCCTAAAACACACCAAGCAGTGCACCTGTTATTCCCCCTCCTCCAAAATCAGTCTACTGTTTCTGCAAGAGGAGAGAAGACGACTGCTGGGTATCACTCTCCATGGTCACCTGTGCCTCACCGGTCTGTGGCTAAAAGGGAGTCAAAGGATGCCCCTCATACAGCATGACAAAACCACTTAGCTAAAGCATTTGTAGATCTGAGTTCTTCCAAACGGGCAGGAATCACTCAGCTCCTTCATGCTTGAAAACCATATTTACTATTTTCTGACCACCAAAACAAAAAATAAGGTGTTCCCTGTATCAGAGGTCCCGACTGGGCTGAAATGCAGATGTATCTCTTCAATTTTAACATGGTGATGTTATGCTGAAGACAGGGCCAGAACTGATTGCCAGTGAATGCCAGGCAGTATTCATTCACAGGGGTGTAGACATTTTTCAGGTTAGAGCTCTCCCACCCTCTGTGTTTTGGACATGGTAGCTGGCTGAAAAAGCCATTCTCCTGCTATGGAGTCTAGGCCTCAGACATTGATTTGTCATTAAAAATCAGAAAATACCCCAAAAATGCACACTCTGTTTCTCTTTAGATCTTTTGCTGGTAAGACTGCACTTCATATGAATGTGCAGACAGCCTGAACCAACAGTTTTAAGAAAGGAGAGGAATTCTTCAGTATTCCCAAACATACCCCAGAGGGGGTTTTTAAGCACTGGACACCCTTAAAAACTGTTGAAAATCTCACCCTTTTGGGTTTCCCTTGTCGCATGTCTTTTTAGTTACTCTCTTAGCACAAACTAATTACAGCATTTATTTCACTATCCCAAAGTTTTCTCAGTTCTTCTTAGAAGTCAAAAAAAAAAAAAAAAAAGGTGCAAAACTCCTTAGTAATCCAAAAATTACAGCTATGGGTTGGGTATTCTGTGTGAGTAAAAAATACACCACCTACTACTGTCTGTACTTTCATACATAATTAAATAAAATATCCTTTTTTTTTAAACTCTTTTTCACATCCCCCGGCAATCTTCCATATAAGTTGTTCTCCCTATGCAAGCTTATATGCAGTAGGTGCAGCAGAGTCCTTCATCTCTTTAATTATAGCAGCTGATAATATCATGGCACAGATAAAGCAAAATGATTAATTAGGACCATATGGTGATTTTAAGCAGTATCTATATGAAATAGTATGAATAATTTGGGTGCAACATCTCAAATTTTGAAGAAGCAATATCTTATCTGCTCAGAGGTACCTCATGATCAAAAAGACAATTTGATTTGAAGGGTTTTGTCTCTGCTGACAGAATTGATCTTTTTACATCACACCTTTAGGAAAAGAAATCCACATACCTGAAAAATGTATGGTGTTCAACACACACCTTCCATAAGCGCTTTGCAGCACGATGATTTGGCAACTTAAACCCAATAGTGCTTTCAAACTGCTCAAACTAGGTAGGAAAAAAGAATAAGTATGTTTTTGATGCTGTGCATCTATTTTTAGACAGTGTACACAGGTTCATCTTCATTTCCTCCATCTGTATCATCTCATTGCAAGGGTGCATGTATATGCTCAGGTATATAACCACATAAATACATATTCTACAGAAAGAATTCTGGGAAGGAAGCTGTGAGTGATAATCTACAGCAACCTTTGAGGATCATTTCTGGGGGGAAACACTGTTTATGAGCAAAAGATTTCTTATGGTGACAGTGATGTCTTATACCCTACAGTAACAAAGAGACCAGTTAAGACTTGGGAGAATTCTGAGAAAACTTCATTCAAATGTTTTAACCCTGTTGAAGAAATTTCACCAGTTTAAACTACAGTGGGAAGCCTGGTAATAGCTGGAAGTGAACATAGTCCTCAGGGACTGATTTGGTCTCACACAGCCTTAGATTAAGGAGATTTACAGTAAAAGTGCTACTGTTAGTAAATCACAGTGGTTAGAGCTAATTCATCTGAGGAGGATGGGGCAAGACAGGTAATTGAAAAGAGTTGTCTGGAGATACAAAGAGACCTTTTTAGATTGTGCTGCAAATTTACCCATTTCTGATGCAGAAGCTGTGCCAGCTGTATCTGCTGTAACATGTTGATGGCTACATGCAGATAGCTGAGAAGATAAAATAGAGTTGTTGTGATGGGGGAAAGGTAGGCAGAAGGGCACTTGTAAGGAAGTCTGGATCCCTATGGAAGCTGGCAGAGAAATAAGGCAGGAAACAACAAAATAATAAAGATGACATGTGGGATAGTGAATCACATTATCATCAAACGTAATTTGGACAGAGGCTGCATTGATTATTTTACACACAGAACTATGGCCTGGTCACAGGATGCTGTGTGCCAAGACCAGCAGAGCCCAACAGGGAAGCAGTGGTGGAGAGCTTCAGTGCAGGCATTGGGAATGCCAGTGACTATTTGTTTGGGTTTTTAAAATCAAACTCAAGACTGGAAATTTGGTTACTAAAACTGTGTCTGCTGAGAGGCAGGAGATGTAGGTTTGTGGACTTTAGTTTAGGACTCTAAAAAAGGCTCAGGCTCGGTGGTGGGGGGCCCCAGCAAGTGCCCCAGGTCATTTATGAAGTCAGTCCCAGAGACACTGGCTGCATCAGGGGACAAATGCCAGTCCTCATCTAAGTGATTTTTGTCCTGCTACACACTCTAAATGGATATGGGGTTTTCATCTATTACAGACCAATTATTGTACCATCATTTAAAATGGAAATCCTCCTTTGCCTGTGATGATCCTGAATTCCTCCTGAGGTTTTTCTTAAGAGTTATCACCTTACAGGCCAGGCTGGATGGAGCTTTTAACAACCTGGTCTAGTGGATGGTGTCCCTGCCTATGGCAGAGGGGTTGGAACTAGATGATCATTAAGGTCCCTTCCAACCCAAACCATTCCATGATATCCATGATTTCTGCATGAGCGCATGCTCAGCCCATGAGGTCGGTATTTCCTTCGCATCCGGCTGAGCCACGAGAGGGCACTCACTGTACGAGGTTTCACATCCCCTTCTCCAGAGCCAGAACAGGAGCTCCTGTGGGCTTGGGGGGGCTAATGTGTGAAGCTACCCAAAATGCTGTGAATATACTGGTCTGGTATGTTTATAAAGTTTGGTATGGCCTGTCTACATCTCTCAGTGGGTGAGCTAAATGCCAATTTAATATGCAACATGAGGGAGGATAACAAGCTCTCCATGAATAAGCAATATTGTTCTTAAATGCCCAAAATATTCATAACATGGATGAGCTTTTTATGTGCAGATAGCCATACTTATTCCTTATAGTAGTTCATGGATATAAACAGAAAAATACCAAAGAAGTTTTTTACTTGTATTTTAAAGAAAGTATATACCTAACCTTTCATATGAAAATCAGCATAAATTAGGAAATATAAATGGAGAGGAATGTTAAAAGCTTATAAGAGAAAACAAGTCAACAAATCAGTAAAAACTCATGTTTCTTCAAGAGGCTCATCCACTTAAGAGAATCAGGATGCCCTTACCTCCCCTGGTCGGATTTTGATGTAGAAGTTGTTCCTCTTGTAGGAAATTTTCAAAACCTTTGGCCAGGCAAATCTATTTATTCTGAGTCTGTCTCGATATATTAAGAGTCCACTTGCACAGACTCCTAGCATGATTTCCACTCCTTCAGAATCCTGGCAAGAATAGCAAGCAATGCATTTTGTTGAGTATTTCTATCCTTGCATCCTACAGTACTACAGATTCCTGTATCCTGTGTTTCCATCTGAGCTACATCTTTTTAATGCATCAGCTGTAGTGACCTGATTTCTGAGCACTACCCTACTCACTGAATGCATTCATGCAAATAATAGTAAGGTTGGGCAGGGTGAAGGAAACTGAGGGTTTCCAATGTTTCCTTATGTTTTACAAAGACTCCAAAAGGAGAAGGGAAATTTTAGACGTCGTTAAAAGAATTGTATCAATCATATGGCAAAGTTTTATTAGCATAATAAAAAAGGTTTATTAGCATAAATACCAGATTGAAAGTAAGTATGACAGCATACAAATTTATTTCTCCTGGTATCACTCATCTCCATGACTAAGCCTTGTGAATCCTTAGACAGATTTTTCTTCTATAGTTTGCTCATCTTGGCTTTAGTACGTTTGCTAGCTTCTTTCATGCTCTTGTGTCTTTGCTTTTTTTCACTTTGAAATGCCCAGTGGGCATAAAGTTGGGCATTTGGACCAGAAAAGATTCTTTTTCAAAAGTGTGAGACTGTGCCTGTGCTATAGCCTATGTTTGACAGGAGGCTGTAGCTCAGACACATTAGCACAACAAAACATTTGTCTGCAATCTTATCAGAACGTACACATAAATATGTATTTTTTTAAGAAATACAGATTTGTCTTTCCTGTAGAAGTCTTCGCATAGTCTAAAACCAATTTTCATTATCTTCTATCACTGTTGTGTTCATTTAGCTAAGTACTAGTACTGATAGAGAAAAAAGAGTCCACTTTAAAGTACTGAGTCCTTCACAAATTGTTTTTAAATAAACTAAGGTCACAAAAATCTGATAGCAGAAGCTAGGAAGATGTCACCCTATGATAATTATGAAATGAATCCATCATTTTCCTCTGGTTTTCTCAGCTGGCCATCTTTTAGGCTCCTGTTGAAAAACTGATTACATTTCAAGACCAATGCAATGGTATGCATGGTCAGTCACGATGAAACAGCTACAGCACAGCTTGAAACGAAAAAAAGTTTTAAAATCACAACATAGAAATAGTACCACAAAGTCACTCCAGTGTTAGAAAACACACCAACAGAGGACATATGTTCCAACAATGATGGTATCATCACTTAAAGATACTTTTTCTAAATACAGCTCTTGTGTGGTATCACCATCAGGCACTACAGAAAAGATAAAGCTAATTTTTTTCAGTATACTTCAGTTTCACTTTCCTAAGCAAAGAGCAATGTCTAAATACAGTGAATACATTCTGAAAAACAAAGTCTCATTGCAGTAATCACACTGCCTGGTGAATGCCTGAAATGCAAGTGTGCTCATGGCACATTTCTGCAGGTGCCATCCTTTTTTTTGATACATTTTCTCAAAAACTTGTTGAGAAATGCCTTCTCCCCTCATCTCCACCTTCGCCGCAGATCTAGGTTTATTCAAGACTTCTGTTACTTGCTGGTGTCAGAGATTGTTTTCCAATGTGATTCTACTAGTGTAAAATGAAATCTGAGTAAAAGAATTTGGCTTTGTTCAGGAGCCAAGTGGTTATATGGGATAGAAACCTGTTAGCTGTAATGAACGAGGCACATCCCTTTAGCTCTGCATATGGATGGGAGGGGCTTCCTCAGAATGGTGACAGCCCAGAGGACAAATCTGTCTATTTGAACACATTTTTCATCACAGTCTTGCATTGGATAACTGGGAACTACTTTTAATGGGAGCTGGTGAGTCAAAGATGTGTCCAACACCCAAGATATTGGCACAGCCTTAATGAATTGACATTTACATAGAGACATTTGCCACGGCACGACTTCCAAAAGGGATGCACAGAGACACTTGTTCCCTAGTCTGACACCATCAAATCTCACTGGCAGACCTAATTAAAACTAAACATGACTTCTCACGCAGAGTCTACTTTTCCCACCTTCAGCTCAGTTTTCAAGATGACTGTCGGGTTTCTTAACCCACAAACAAACACAACATGGTTACCACCACAGCCTTTTAAAATTAAGAGCATCAGTTTGGAGAGAGATTAACTTTTCTACCAAGTTCTCTTGCTCTGAGTCTTTCCATATGAAAAAAAGTAGAGCAAACCAGGATACTAATACTTTTTTAGGAAAGAATAAATAAAATGGTTATCTTATAATATCCCATCTTAAACCTCACAGCTTTTCCCCAATGTTCTGAAAAAAATTCTTAGCCCTTAATGCTATGTTATGTAAAATCTTCAGTAACAAAGCCTGTAACTTATTTAAAACAGTAATCCACTTGGTTGCTGGTTTGTGGATTTCTTTGCATCAGAAAAAAAGCTATTGAGTGACATTTGCCAATCCATTTCTCTCTGCTCCAAATGTGCCTCAAGACTTTGTATGTATCTCCAGGATACAGGGAAGGCAGTGGCATCCCTCCTAGTAGATGTTGCCCATTGAGCTGTACACAGATTCTTCATTTCCAGTGAAGGCAATTAACAGAACACAAAAGACTGCCTTGAATTCTGTAACACACATGCACAGCTCCTATGAAATGCCCCAGGGATACAGTTGCAGGCTCTTTCAAGATCCAAGCTGCAAATTTATCTCAGTTCTTGAAAGGATGTAGCTTGAAAGCTGCAGCACAAAAACAGGCTCACAATAATTTGACCTTTACAGAAAACACAGTTCTCTCCACAGGGCAGAATTCCTTGGTTCAATATTCATTTGCCAAGGATGCTTGCTAACCTCAAAAATGTTAAAATCCATTAGTCTTACTCTGAAGAGTTAAGAAAACAATAGTAATTATTTATTTGGAAAAAAACCCCCTAAAATGAAAAATCAGACACCCAACACAAGGCTAATAGGTGGCTCTCCCAAGCCTCAGTAAGAATGACCATGTTTTATTCATAACTTAGGCTGCTGATGATTAGAGAAACTACTTGATCATCGAGAATGTTTCCAGGAGAATTACTGCCCTCCCTGTCAACCGCAACAACCACACTTCAGGAAAGAGACAAGCTGCTGTCTCCCCATTACTATCAATCTGATTAGGTTTCCAGCACACCTAAATAATTGCTTGAAAGTCCTTTGCAGCATAGAAATGATCTCCTATCCAGTTAAGATAGCATAGTTGGCCTTATTAAACCAGAAAATGTAGCTGAATTAAATGACAATTGACCAGGCTCTGGACAGTTTCTGAAATCCTTCCTCATCTCTCCATCCATTCAATATTTTCCTTCCAGATAGCATTGTTTAATCAACATGAAAGTTTATGTGCAACATCTTTGAATCTATAGGCTAAATTATGTTATGGTTACAAGATATATTTATGCTTATCCCGTGAGTCACCTTTCCTCATAATGACACAAGATTCATCCCACAAAATTCCTGTCTCAAAAACACAAGAAAAAATAAATCAGGGAGTTCATGCAGATTCAAGTACTATGCCGGGGGGAAATACGGCCAGTGAAAAAACCAAAGTACATACCTTGGCATGATGGAGATCTACTCCATACATTGATAGTTTTTTGGCATTCTCCAGGAAATGCATCTCAGCTTCTGCAGGTGTCATTCCCCTGTGGAAAAGCAACCAGTTCTAGCATAAATATTAAGAAAACAGAATCCAAAAGAAAATCCAGCAGCTGGAAAACATTTTCAGCCTGTCAGAACTACAGCCATACCCCTTGGGTAGCTGGGTCCCTACCAGAGCCACAGCTCTAGTGCAGACCCTGTTACCGCTCATGCTACAAAGCTCTTCTCTATCCAAAGACACACAGAGAGGAGTCTTGCCAGAAGAATATTGAGTACACCACTGCAGAATTTAACTTCTCCTGATGCACCAGGACGGTACCTGAAGCAGGCTAGAGCTCACACTGCTTCCCTCTGCTTACCTGTGGCTCTTGTGCAGCTCGATCACTTTGTCCTCCAGCTCTTTAGTGTGGTTTGGCGCAAAGCGGAACTCGCTGATGTAGTCGCTGCCGTACTCATCGGGGTCGTAGTCGCCGAGCTCTGACTGCACGGTGTAGGAGCCCAGCAGGGCCAGCGTGACGAACGAGCAGGGCAGCCGACCCGAAACAATGTCATCTCTCAGCTGCAAGCAGAGGTAGTACCTGCAAGGGAGCACCAAAGCAGCTCAGACAGGGCTCCTCCACTGCTGCCCCCAAAGATGGGCCGCCCGAGCACTGGAAAGAGGCCTTGGTTCCATTAGGAATTTGCAGACAGCCAAGCCCAGAGCTTTTCTGCCATTTACAAGGACAATAACAATTTTGTAAAAACAACCAAAAAACCCCAAAACGCCAAGCTCTTGCCTAATTTATCAGTAGGAACACCTAATTTATCTTTACACAGCACCATGGAGATCTCTTAATAAAATAGGTTATTACTTTGTTTAATGACCTAGATGAAGAAATACCCATTAAGCACACTAGATTTCTATCATAAATCACTAAGACATAAAATTACTGGATAATTCTTTAAGGACAAAAAAATAATTTAAAACCTCATATACTGTTCATTTAAGAATAGCTGAACTCCACGTCATTCAAAAAACGTAAGCTGTCTCTTTAGCAACCTTTTGTGCTTTCTCAAAAATATATTTAAACAGTAAATGCTGTTAAAACCACAGAGATATGCAGTGAAAGGTTTCACCAGATAGATGAAAACAGAAAAAAAAGTGAAGAGCATTGGTTTGGCGGAAAAGGCAGAGTTCCCAGGGGAAATTTAAGAGTCAGAAGAGGAATAAAGCAATCCTTTCCTTTGGAAGTCCTCTGCTCAAGTGTGAACTTTTGGCACACTGTCTTTCTGCACAGTACCTACCACAGGGACCCTGATCTAGGCCAAAGGCTTCGTGCTACCTTAAAAGCAACAAGTAGTCCATAAAGCACTGAAGGTTAAAAATATTCAAAGGTCGCAAAATGTTGCAACAAGCTGAGGAACAGTTTGCTGATGGCACAAAAACTCATCATGGCTCAAAGATTTTGTGCCTCCTTCCAAGGAGGAAATCAGGTGAGGCTTTGCTTTTTTTTTTGTTGTGGTTGCAATCTGAATACAAAACCAGAGAGCAGAGGTGTAGAGTGGAGAGCTAAGTGACTTTGAGAGCAGGGAGCAGCTATTCATTACCACCATATTGTCTATTCCATGCACATTGATTGCTTACTTTGTTAAATGATATACAAAATTTGCCTGCATGCTTATTCTCATCTGTCCTGGTTTCAGCTGGGAAAGAGTTCATTTTTTCCTAAGTAGCTGGTTCAGTGCTTGCTCTGTTTTGGATTCAGTATGGTCATGAAACCACATTATTTCACTTCTTTCCTCTCATAGTTACGATTTTATTTACAGTAATAACTTGTTACCACTGGCAAAAATGGGCATCATGCATTTTTGGGAAAATCAAAATCAACTCTAAGGAATATGCATATTGAAAAAGCTTAGAGGTTTAGGGTTAAACTATACAAAATACTTCAAAACACAGAGGATAGACACTGTTCACACTGCCTTTTCTGTCAAAGCATTGCATATTTTCCATAAGCTCATATGAAAAAGAAAGACAATGAGAATATAACATGTTTCTTTTCTTGGATAATTAGAGTGTAAGTGCTACCAGGAGCAGCTTTAAAGCCACTTATAAAAAGGTATTTAATGTTTAAAACACCTGGTAATGTCTTCAGATAGCTGGGCAGGGTCTGGAGGGTAGAATTTCACATTAAATGCAAACTGCCAAGCACCACCTGGAAAAGAACACAAATTGACTGAAACTACACTGCAAGTGCAAACAGAGATGCTCATGTTATTCAATCACCAGCAGACTTAAAAATATCCCAGACAAGCAATTAATAAGAACAGGTTTTTAAATATTTTTCCCACATGTCATACTGAAGATACTGTATTAGATCAGGTTTTACAGCTTTTTTCTTATTTAGTAGGATTTCTACTGAAGTGAGGACACTGAAAGAGCAGTAATTTATTACTAATACTAAAAAAACCCCTCAGTCTGAGAACAAGGTTTATTGAAAGAAAGCACCACACAGTCTGTACAAGCTTTAAAAACCAATAACCCAAAACACAGAGGTGCTGGAAACACCACAAGCCAGAATACAAATGGGCTCTGGAGCAGGGTGATGTGCCGAGGCCTAGCTGCCCAAATCAGCTCACAGAATCCTCTCAGAGTGCTGCCTCAGCACATAGGTCCTTTCTTCAGCAGACATAAATTACTGTGCAGACAAAACTGCAAGGACAAACACAGAGAGTATGACTGAAAAAATACATAGCACTGGGGAACTCTTATTTAATTATTTCACTAAATTTAGTTGACCCACAGGATGGATACTGGTTTGTATCACCAGAGTTGGCAAAATTATTTCTGGAGTGTTAGCTCCAAATGTTGTAAAGAAATAATATCAAGATTTTGAAAAAGAGTTGAACGTGGCATGTAAATATAGAAGCTATTTTGAAAACAAAAAAAAAAAGGCTGGTTACACTAGCACATGACTTGAATGCAAATGAAAAGCAATAACAAAACCCCAAACCACACTGTTCTTACAAGCAACAAGGAAATTCCATCCCATGCAAAGCACCATCCACTTTGGCCATCCACACATCTGAGAAAACAGGCTCAAATGTTCAAGGCCATGTTGGATGGAGCTTTGAGCAACCTGGTTTAGTGGGAAGTGTCCCTGCCTACGGCAGGGGTTGAAACTAGGTGATCTTTAAGGTCCCATCCAATCCAAACAATTAAATGATTCTCTGAATGTGCAAGAAGACTTTTGACGTTCACCATCAGGACTTCAGCTCTTGGCAAGACTTTGGGAGTCCCTGATTTTACAATATTTTCCATTTTCTTGGGCCATAAAAGATGGTGAAAGGAAGTTTTGGCTGGCAGTGAGGATGGGGTATGGTCCCACCAGGGAGTAGACCAGCCCCAAGGTGGGAGAGCAGCCAGGGGGTGACACCTGGTCCCTTAACAGATGGACAGAGGCCCATAAACCTATTCCTTGGCGCATATAAAATAAACCAAACCTATTATAAAGCCCATCATAATTGCACAAATGGTTAAGGTAGAGGAGTAAGCAGTCTTCACTTAATATTTACAGGGGTTGGAATGAAACCTAACATTGTGCAAGTTAGTGGGTTACAACTAACGGGGTGTGAACCAAAGGCCTTTCTCAACCACTGGGATGAAATCCCAGCAGCGTTCAGCAGGACTATATGTATGTTTTGGAAAGCATTATGGGTAACAGCACTGCTTTTCCACTGTTGGCCTGTTCCAAACTTCTGGGATGAACTGTACAGAGAAAGCAAATTATTACTGTCATTTTCTGCAAATACAACTGTCCACTGCCTCAAGTCCAGGATGAGACTCTTCTGCCCTGGTTAATATCCCGCTGTCACAACCTTTCATTGTCTATTTCATGACTTGGGTACATATTAAATGCATTTCAAATACGTGGTGGGGAGCTGAGCTGCTTTACTTGCATTGATCATCTGTGTAACCTGACTCATCATGGTCTAAAGCACCTTTCTCTTCAGATCCATCCCTTCATGAGATTTAAAAAAGGCAAATGTTCATTACTTTGTATTGCAGATCACTTACTTCTAATGAAAATAATACTGGAGGAAAGGGGAGATTGCTCACAGTAAGTGGGGAAATTTTCCTGCCAGGGTAAATTAGCCCTTTGAATTTTGGAGAGGGAAGGGATTTATTTGCCAGGCCTGACCCAACAAATGTGAATTACCAGATACTTTTGTTTTTGAAAGCACAAGTGCTAGAAGGAGTCATTTAAAAAATGTACAAAGAAAAAGTAACTGAGGCTTTTCTGCCCACAGAAGTCATACACATAAAAATTTTGTAAATTTTTAAAAGTGAGGGGAAGTAAAAAAAAAGCAAGTCAAATTTTGAGCCCAGCAGTCTCAACAAGGCTTTCCTTTGAGGGGTTTTTGAATTTCTAATGTAGCAGATGCCTAGTTATAACAATTGAGCTTTTTAAAAGATTCATGTGAATCAGAAAATTGACTGAATGGCCATATTAGGAGCAAACATCAAGCTTCTGAAATGCAGAAAGGAAAGATATTTTAGATAAAGTACTATCTTTGTACCAGTTAATTCAGTATGGGGCATGAGCAGTGTTTCTGGATATGATAAAAATATCAGTAATGCAAGAAATAATTCATATATGTGGCCTAGTCCCTAAGGTTACATTGCTTAATGTCAAACTTCGGGATTTCACATCTCTGCAAATGTCAAGTTGTTTTCAGCAATGCAAGTTCATGTGTTACGAGCATCAGTAATGCCTCACCATCACCAAGGCATAAAATATTTAAAAGATGTAGATAATTCCTTTGCTAAAGACTTGGGACAGGATACAAAAGATGTCTGTGAAATTGGCTTTGTCCCCATGGGGAGACATGTAGAAGGGGGCAACAATAACAAACTTACTTCGGATCTGCTTCTTGATTTCCTTGGCAGGGTCCAACCAATTCTGCAAAGAAAATGTTTCCTTTTTTCAATTTGAATTAGAAAACACAATAAACATTATTTTTAAAACAGTGCTATGAGTCAAAGTTAGAACATGTGAAGCTCTGCCACCCCTTTCTCCTTGGAGCAGCAGTAGGCAGGGCTGACACTAATTTTCAAGATGTGGCCCTGGGTAGAAGCAGGATTTTTAATAGCCCTCACAGACTTTGAGGGCCTGAATGATTTGAAGTAAAAGAATGAAAAATAGGAATTGGTAAAATGAATCCACAGAAATCTTTTTCCACGGTATCTCCTGGGAAAACTAAATTTCTACAAGCTTGCTACAAAGAGATTTTTTTAGATTGATTTTTTTTTTCTGATCCTGGAAAGCCTGAAAAGACTTGCTAGAGGATAAGCAAGTGCAGAGTAGGACACTACCCTGTTTGCAATGCAGCATGGGCACAAGGGGCTCTCTGGGGAAAACCAGAGGCAGAACCACAGCACCTCTGCCCTCATCCACACCATGCAGAGCCCAGTGACTATGCAAGACAAAACCCCTGCTGAGGAGGTGGGGAATTATCCCAGTGATGTGTTAGTACTCCATGGATGCCAAGGAGCAGACGAAATTCCTCTGGAGGAGGCAGACAGCAGCTTGGGGTCTCAGTGTCTCTGCTGTCTTGACCTCTAAGAGAATCAAATTAATATTTAAAATGCGTCACAGCCCAGAACAAAAAGTTCGCTTTCCCCAGGAAAGTTCCATTTTCTCCAAAGGAAGATAAACAAATGTATCAGAGAGACAATAAAACACTACAGAAATATCAAACAAGCAGAACACAACAATCCCTCCCCAACAAAAACAACCAGTTTGCAGCTGTCCAAACCTGCTCTATGGTGCAAAACAAGAGCCAGAAGAACTCCAGCTATTGCTAAGCACAAAAGCACACTATGCACCAAGAAATTAAAGATGCATTAGGATTTCTGTTTACAAAGATGGCATGGGATGTACACACATATGTTGTCTGGCTGGAAGTTATGCATCAGAGGATGGAGGTGAATTGCTAAGTACTTTGACATTAAAAATATGCATATTATTGATCAATAAAAGCAGTGGCAGGCAGGTTTTTTTAACTGTTTGGCTCTGTAAAGTAACTGGTGACCTATAAATGTTTAGTGCTTCCAAACCCCATGTTAATAATGAATCCATGCTTCTCTTTCCCGTTGGAAAGCATACCTATCTGGAAATGCACTTAGATTTCTGCCTAACTTTTATCAAAATTCAAAACTAAGCATATGCTAAAGCATTATTTTGCACTGGCATGGACCAAGTATCTGCTTAAGGGATTTTCTGAATCAGAAACAAAGAAGTCTGTAAAGAAAAGGGAAAAAAGAAACAAAAAGACTGATTTTTTTCATATCATATATATTTGAAACAAAAGGAAGACTAGAAAACACAACTGTGGTTCCCACAAGACATAAACAGCTAAAAAAGTAGTAATAGCTCCAGCTCCATCAGGGAAGACCTTTCAGGCCATGCAAAGCACAAAATATCTTCACCTGGTGAGCTCTGCTGAGCTATTGCGCATATTGCTAAGAAGTTTTGAACTGGTTTCTGTCAAAATATTTATCTTAAAATGCCAAAAGTAAAACAACATATTTTAAATTATCCTTTGATAGTCTCTCTTTCACTGTACCATGTCCCAGACAATATATGTACATATCACCTGCACCTTAGATCACCTTTGACATTTGTAATACACAGCTTATTTCATACTGAAGCTGGGACACAGGACAGCAGAATGTGATTCACTATTGCTACCAACTGCTTCTGAAGACTAATGTCTTTAGTCAAATCAACAATAATGCTAAGATAAAGTCAAGGCTTAGAGCCTTCCCTTATCTTAGCAGTTAGCAGGAGCAGTCAATCATCTCCTGCCTATCTATGTTTCAACCACTGCTATTAAGCCATATTTTAGTATTATATATTTTGCAGTGTATCTATGAGTGTAAATCTGACTTTCCTCTATGACAGTAAAGGAATAAATCATACTAGAAAGAGCACCTGCTCTATGACTGATATCCTTCATGTCATAAATAGCCAAAAGAGAGTGAACCCAGGGAAACACAGGAGATGCTCTTGAGAAGTAGAGTCACAAAAAACAATAGCTCAAACTATGTCTATGGAACTTGGCAAGGAAGAGAAAACCAGCTTCTGGATTGTTTGCAGCTGTCTGGGGAGTGTCTCAGGGAGTTCTGATGTTCACATGCCAAAGGCCACCTGTAATTTTGTGGATTACCTTTTGGTTTTCTGTGTCTCTGTATGTTAGCCCAAAGTAGTCCTTTTCCAAAAGGTTCAGATGCTCACACACTTTGTCGAATAGCACTTGACCTCTGGAACGTTTCTGTGGGAAATGAACAGAAAACAAACAAAAAGATCCTTAAGTTTATAAAATAAAGTAATATAAGCATTAAAATAATGCCTTTTCTGTCAAACCAGTAACATCAAAATGATTCAGTTCAATGCATCCATCTTTCCAATCTATTGACCTGGAGCTTCATAAGAATCTGCTGAATGGGGCAAATCCTCTTTTCCTAAAACCTCGTCTTCTTGCAGAGTTAAAAATAAGTCATACATGTCATGTTACAACTTCCAATAAGAAAATCTCTTTTGTTTTTCAGAAACTACAACTTCAAGAGCATGATGAGGTCATACCTCTGCAAACCACAGCAATTCTTTGTGTGCAAGTAGCAACAAGCAGCAATACAAAATATTCCTGGTCTTGGATTATCAGAGTTGTGACTGGGAGGGGCAATCCATTGGAGGAAAAACCACACATAGACATACTTTTTGCTTCAGTAAAGTGTGGACTGATTCCAGGACCCATTTTTGTCTAATACACAGAAAAATGTGATTACGCCATTTACGGAAATCACAGAAAGAGCCTAGTATCTGACTGGGAATGCAGCTGGGTAGAAAAACAGCTTTCCAGTGTTCCATCTTCTTTACTGTCAGATGAGAAGATGTCTCACTGTCAACAGCGTTAGCAGAAGCTTTGTGGTACGTATCATACTGGACAGAAAATTCAGGTCATCCTGGTTCTCAGCATTGTATGTGAAATTGAGAAAAAAATCTCCAAAAAACCAAACAGACAGAAACATTCTCTTTATAACCTACACATGCCGACTTTGATATGCCTTAACTATAATAAACAGTTCAAAATTATTTGGGCCATATTCATCACTGTGTTTCCTCACTGCCTGCTTCCCTACGTGCAGCTCAGCTAAAGGAAAACACCTCCCTGCTTTATTCTGACCACACGCATACATAAATATTTTAGCTGATGTCAGCACAGCATTTTCTTTATCTTTAGCATACACATGACTAGAAGCAGACTGGAAATACACTACTTGCTTCAAAGGCAGTGCAGGCAGTTGACACAAAAGAGGAGAGAATGCTGCCTCCAAATTTACATGCCTCTGCTGACCGAGCTGTGCCCGGACTGTGCTGCCAGCCCAGCAGCTTTGGCTGGGAGAGGGCAGTTCACAATCCAAGCTGACACAGCTATGCCAACAAACCCATGGAGCCCAACGCTGGCCTCAAACTATTTTAGAAGTCATAAGCAAGCCAAGAGAAAAAAAAGAAAGAACTGAGGGTTGCTCCCTAACACCCAGTGGAAACATCACAAGAGATGATGGAAGGAGTTGTGCAGCATAATCTAATTTATGTTAAATTTGGTTTTTTTACTGGCATTCGAATGGTTTATTGGAAAGGACACTGGAAAACATCCTTTACATTTTTATCAATGGAGAAGCTGAAGCGTGGCCTAAAAAATGTTCTCCAGCTGAGGAAAAAAACCCAGGCCCAGAAGTGCATTACAAGTGTATTCCTGTAACTTCATTCACTGGGCCTTCCAGCATTATTTGAGCAAACAGCTCTAGGGCCTTGTTCGGCGTGTCACATGCTTTCCACCCTGTAAGTAGGGAGCATAAATATGCCCCAGCTCCTTTATAATGTCAAACAAGTGTTTAGTCAATTCTTCACGCTCCAAACTTTAAAGTAGGTAACAAGAGGTTGGTGGTTTTATACTTGGTGTTCCCTGTAGAGGAAGAGGCAGATAAAGAAGATCTTAATACTAGTGTGTGGAGAGGAACCAACTCAAAAACTACAAGCCAAAATAGTTGCATTTCTGCTATAAGCAAGCAATGCTGCATTTTGCCAAATTTCTTGCTCTTCTACTTGTTAACAAACTAAGTAGTTATACTGAATGGAGAAAAACAAGCATAGAGGGCACCAGCTTTGAAGAACTCTCTGTCTGCACCAGTGCACCATTTGCATGTATTTGTGGCACTTCGGGGCTCTCTTAATTTTAAGAGTCACTTAAGGCCAACACAGGAGCTGTTTTATGTGGCCAATCCATGTAGCTACACAGATGTCTGTTTTGAGAAATAGAGGTATGCTGTTTTAACAGGGAATTACAGGAAACAGTTGTGCAGGACTGTGCTGCAATAAAAACCAAATGCCCAGAAAACTCCCAGTTCTCAGTCTTTCATGATTGGCTATACACTGCAGGTAAGTGAGAGTATCTATGGCAATCTGGAACAACTTTCATGGCAGTGTAACCTCCTCTTCCTCCTCTATGAAGATTCCCAAGTCGTACTTAGTCATTTTCCACAAAATTCCTGCTGCATCAGGATATGGGAAAACCCTTGCTGGTGGTGCAAGAGGACATGAGAAATACGACATGTAACTGACAGCCCTTCCTGGCCAGGGTCTTCTCT
Organism: Aphelocoma coerulescens; assembly: GCF_041296385.1. Taxonomy (NCBI): domain Eukaryota; kingdom Metazoa; phylum Chordata; class Aves; order Passeriformes; family Corvidae; genus Aphelocoma; species Aphelocoma coerulescens. The sequence continues at coordinate 116,615,871 of NC_091015.1, read as the reverse complement.
TCACCATGACAAGGTAAGAACTGGTGGTGGTTGAGGGGAAGCCTTACCAGGACCACTTCTCACAGAAACACCCATTAGTGTCCAAACAGATGAGTCTCACGTTGCAGCCTCACCACTGCTCCTGAATCCCTGTTGCCAGGTCAGAGATGACCTGGAGAAGGATTTAGAGGACTCTGGTCATCTGGGGAGCTGTGGCTGCCTGGCAATGGAGCTGTTTTCCTAATGCAAGGCCAAGAGAAATCCTTGTGCACCTGCATATAGGCAGCAGTGCCACTTTGTACCCATGTGGTGGGAGCAGGCACACTGTTTCTAGAGCATCATTGCACAGAAACACAGTGAAGGGAAGCTACTGCATAAATTCATGGTAAATTAAGAGGTTCAGCTAGAAATATATAATTAAAGCAATTGAACAGACCTCTTTTGCCCTTGTTAATTGTTTTTATTTTACTGCATGCCCAAATAACCATGCCATGAAAGGCAAGGATATCATTGCTTTGGCAGGGAGAGAATGGGAGGAGGAGAGAAAGGTCAACTTACAAATTCATACATCTCCTCAATCCATCCTAAACCTTTGCTTTCCATTATTTTGGAGTGACAAGTCTAAGATGATGAAAGATTGACAGTCTGTTGGTTACTGTGGATCACAAGTTAATGGCAAAAAGGCTAATCAATTCTCAGCAGTCCAAAAAATGTGGATTTAAAAAAAAAAAAAAAAAAAGAAGACGACTTTGTGCTATAAAATACTGACTTTGTAAGTGAAAAAAAAATTCTGAAAGGTAAATATGGCAAGATTATCCACTAGAAATATTCTTAGACATTTTTCAGGCACGAATGGGATTAAATGAAATGCGCAGATGTGAAAAAGACGCTTTGCTTAAGCTCTGGGAAATCAAGTAAACAGAAGGAATACAACACACAGATTAAACAGTATAAATGAACACAAAGGTCTGGGAGCAAAAACGTTACATTTTTTTCACAGCCTCATCCCCGCAGCTCTATAAAGGCCAGGGCTCTCTCTTGAAGCTGGAATGGGAATAAACAGCCTCCTGGTGAAGTTCCCGGTGAAAGGAGCCGGCAGCAGCAAACTTGGCAAGCCTGTGCCTGCCAGAAATTCTCACACACAATGGAAGGGATAAGCAGCCTCTCTTCTCACCAGCTTCTCCTCAATTTTGAAGCTGAGTTTCTCCCTCCTTGCGAGGCTGAAGGTCACAAAAGGCTCTCTTGTCCCCTAATTGGCTTCTCCACCATGCTCAAACCTTTTCACATCATCTTCTTCAGCCCATATTCCTCCATCACATCCCCATCGCCTTACAAGATCACCAGACCAAGATTGTGCGAACACAGAGTGAGGAGCTCAAAAATTAAAGTACTTCCATCTTAGCTTTGCCTGGATAACAAGATTATTATCAAGTCAATTATTCTCATTGGCAAACATTTGGGTACAATGTTTGGTATTAATGAGGAACAATACTAAGAAAGTTTTCCTTTATTATGATTAAACTCATAAGCTGTAAAGTATTTACAATAAGCAAACATTATTAAAGTGAAAAAAATGCAAGCCTTTGTTATCACTTCATCCACAAAATATGTATGGTAATCATAGAACCACTGATTGGCTGAGGCTGGAGGGTACCTTTGGAGATTGCCTAGTCCATTATCCCTTCTCCAGACATACCATAAAGTGGATTGGTCAGGATCATGCTCATTTGGGTTTTGGATATCTCCATTCCACAGCCTGTGTAGGCCACCCTCATAGTAATTTTTTTTTTTTCTGTTTATATGGAAATTCTTGTCTTTCACATTTTGCCCCTTGTCTCTTGTTCTGACAAATGTGTACCACTGAGCACATTCTGGCTCTGTCTTCTTTACTCCTCCCATCAGGTACACACTGCTAAGATCCCCCTGAGCCTTCTCTTCTCCAGGCTGGACAGTTCCAGCTCCCAGCCTTTCCTCATAAAAGATATGCTCCAGGGCCTTCATCATATCTGTGGCCCTTTGCTGGACCCTGTCCAGTATGTTTATGTTTCCCTTGTACTGGGGACCCCAGGATCAGACTCAGTACTTCAAGACTGAGTAAAGGGGAAGGAAGACCTCCCTCAACCTGCTAGTAAACATTGCCCAGGATGGCACTGGCCTTCTGTGCTGCCAGGGAACATCTTCTGTGCAGCCAGGGAACATCACTGACTTTTGTTCACCTTTTTGCCCATTGGGACCCTTGAGCAATAAAAACCCTGTATTGCAGCAACCAAGCCACCAAACACATATGTTATTGTACTGTGATAAGCAATGAGGGAAATTACATAGAAAATGAGCAACCAACAACTTAATTACAAAGATGTGACACCAACCTCCTTGTCATACAGGTGTTAGTAAAACTCCAGAAAACTCCTTTGGGAGTCAGTAAAATACAGGGAAGATCAGGAAGATTTCAAATGTTATGTACTGGATGGTGCTTCCCAGGCTGGAAGCCAGTTGTGCCAGAGGAAAATTTATCAGGATTCAGATCTGCCACCTCCAAGGGACACATTTTATTTCTGTGCAAGGCTTGGCTGCCCCATGCCAGGAGGCACCACCTCTCCAAAAGGTCTTCAAGCTGCTGTGGCTCCTCGTTTGGCAAACCTGGCCTGTCCCTGAAACACAATAATTTGCAGTCTTCCTGCAGGTCATTTTGGCACCCAACCTGATAACGCAGCCTGAATGTCTTTTGATGCACCTCACCCTGAATGACCCACTTTTGCTTGTTGGGTAACCTCCAACCTACAGGACCAGCCATCTTTCCTAGCTCTATGCCAGCTACAGCCATCCATGCTGAGGACCTGTCAGTACTCAGGCTTCTTTCAGACAGAATCCAACCCGCTGTTTGACAGATTTCTCCCTGGAGAGGCAATGCCACTCTGGGACTGGTAGCTCAACATAGCTGAGGAGCCTCTGTTCTCAGAGGGTTTCAAGATGTTGGCCAGGCAATGCCACGTCTGGCCTGGTCACACCTGTTCACTGCACCCTGGCCACTGTCCTGCTCACATCAGGGGCCTCTCCAGTCCCTTTGAACAAGCACAGCCAGGATAATGAAATCCCTGTGCACCTCCCCAGGTGCTAAGGGGTTAAGTGTCTGATTACAGGGTAGAGTGTTAGTCTATTCTTAAGGCTCTAGTTTTGCTCACTAGCAGATTACCTTCCTCTCACTGAGAGGGAAAGAGGACAAGGAGCTGAAGAGCAGAAAACAGCCCTCTCTGCTTCCTAGAAATGAAAACTGTTGCAGCCTCCAAAGCGATGCACTTTGGGGCAGTTCTACTTTGGCATTCGATGCTGCAGTCTCATGTGGGTGCAGAATGCTGAGCAAGGGCTGCCTGCAGCATGGAATCAATTACAGGAGATCACATTCAGACCAAATCTTGCAGTGCTAGGGAAAACACAAAGTGAGAACAGAGTTCCACAGCCAAACAGCTTTAACAGGATTCATTTTTGCCACCAATAACCATTGACTCCATCGCACAGTAACCACAAGGTCAGGACAGCCTGATGAACTGAAACTTCACTTCTCTCTCTGACCAGTCAAGGAGCACAGCAAGACGGAAAAGTATCACAGCTGTGGACCTGGATTTTAAATGGGAGGAGTTTGCATGTAACTTTCTGCACAAATACATATGCAAACAACCTTGCTGCTTTCCTGGGAAAAGCTGCCAAGCTGCCAGTGAGCAATGTCACAGTAGCGCTAGTCTGGCATCCAACTCCACACAATTACTGTAATAACTCTAATTAGGCAGGATCGCTGGAATAAGGACAAACAGATCACTATCATGAAATCCTGGTATGAATAATTGGACTCAAACTGATGTTGAGGTTATCTGCTTCACATTCCTAATTGGCATTTGCACTTTCCAATGGATCTCAACAATGCACTGTGTAAATGTGTGGGCTGGCTCTAGCCTTGCATGCTGTAATGTATTTTGGCATGTGGCTGTACTAACCTCTTCCTTTTCCCCTCCTCTTTCTGGTGGGGAAGAATTAGCTAACTTTTTTTTTTTTCTCATTTCCAATGTTTCAATGTTTTTTTGATGAAAAATATTCCAATTGCGTCCAGACCACTGATTTTATTTCATTGACTGTTTCAATTTAAATTACTGTTTGCAATTTAATTTGGATGATACTTTCATTTTCTACTCCCCATGGGCTGCATGGTAGTCTCCTCTGTGCAAACACAAAGAAAACACCTGCAAAAGTTAAAATGTATATGGTAACACATAAGTAGCATGTACAAGGGGAAGTTTCTCCAACCCCACATTGCAGCTTCTGCAATTATTCTTGCAACAAGTAAAAATGATTAACTGGTTGTCAGGAATACTTTGTACTCACCGCAGAGAGCACTCTCTTCACAAAATTCCCCCAGCTGAGTCTCTGAGTCGCTGAATTCCAGCCTTCTGACAACACAATTTCTCATTCTTTCCTCATGAACTACCCCATTTACACAAAAAATATGCCAAATCCCAGAAAAAAACCCAATACTTCTGCAAATGCTCACTACTTGCAAGCTAAAGTGACCAAGCCTCCAAGACCCCTTTTGTATCGAGAACCCCATTTCGGGGGGGGGGGGGGGATATGAACATCATATATATGTCATAAATCAATATGCATAGGCAAGTATATATATAATTTAATGCACACAATATGTGCATACAAACAGATGTGAATTTCTAAGTGGATGCTCATTGTGGTTCCAAATGTAGAGAAGCTTGTGGCCACATCAAGTTGCTTCTCCATCTACAGAAAGTCCACCAGAGATTCTAAACTCACAGTCATTCTGGTAAGGAGCACATTTTTATCTGTGAATGAAATAATAATCAACATACTGTGACATTTCCCATGTTTTTCCCAAAAAGAGTTGGAGCTGTTCAAGATACAAAGAGCTGAACTGAGAAATTCTAGAAGCTGATCATTGCACTTTCGGCCAGAAAATTTCCAAACACGGAGAGCATGTTTTTTGAACAAGTCTTGATCGAAGCCAAAAGAAAGAAACAGCAATTTTTTTTTCCAAGGAAGTTAAATGGAAAAAGTCATTCTGAAGAAGTTTAACTTCATTTCACTTCTACACATTTGTAATTTGCATTTTCAAAGGATTTACTTTTTCACTGTTTATACTTCTCCACAGTTTCTCTCCACAGGGAAAAGAAGATGAAGCAGAAAGGTGACAGAAGAGAAAAAGCCCCCTGAATTTCTTCAAATCTCTAATTTCTCAACCGAAGTCCCCATCAGGAAGCTAAGTGAGGAGAATCCAGAAAGAAAAACAGGATAGAGAATCTCTCCTGGAGTCTTAACTGGCAGAAAAATCATCAAGTGTTCCTCTGGTTTACTGAAGTAAACCTCACATGTATAATGTGTAAGATAAAAACAGCTGTGAGAATAACATGACTTAACCACCGGAATTGAGGCCTCCAAATCCCCTGCCCCTGCTTCCTGAAAATGGCACTGGCAGTTCCAGAAGCACCAACAACAGTTAATGCATCTGCAAGTTCAGTGTGTTGAGAGTGATGTTCTAGGCATTCCACAAAACATTTTCAAGTCATTTCTGCTAGGGAACAAAACCTTTGCTGAAGTTAGCAATGCAACACTGAACACCAGAGACAGAGGTAAGTTACACAGTGACAAAGCAAACAACAAATGCCCTACTCCCTTCTCCCACACAGGCCAACAGAGAAAAGCTTAAAAATAAAAGAAATTCACTCATCTTGTCCTTTTATTCAAAATATTTTGTTTCTTACAGAAAAAATCTGCATATGCAAAGTATTATAAACCAATGGTTCGGGTTGGAAGGGACCTTAAGGATCTTCTACTTCCAACTCCCTGGCCATGTGCAGGGACACCTTCCACTAGACCAAGTTGCTCAAAGTCCCCTCCAACCTGGCCTTGAACAATTCCAGCGATGGGGCATCCACAACTACTCAGGGCAATCAATGTCCTAAGCATCCTCATAGTAAAGAATTTCCTTGTAACATCCAATCTAAATACTCCCTCTTTTAGTTTAAACAGTTCCCCTTTGTCCTATCACTATCTGCCTGTGTAAAAAGTCTCTTTCCTTCTTTTCTGTAAGCCCCTTTTAACTATTGGAAGGCCACAGTAAAGTTTCTCTGGAACCTTTTCCAGGCTGAACAACCCCAACTCTCTCTCTGTCTTTACAGAAGAGGTGCTCCAGCCCTCTGAGAATCTTTGTCGCCCTCCCCTGGATGAGGAGGAGACATAAATGTTCAAAATAGAATCATTAATAATAAATGTTCATAAATGTATCCCTAGGATGGACAGAATGCTCTCATCCAGTTTGTAAGCAGTTTGCCAGCATGCGTAGGAGATATTGAACAAGACATTTCTGCCAGCCTTTCAGGATGCAGAAGGAAAAAAGACACACTCAAACAAAAGAAAACGTTCAAAGCAAAATACATTCATTTTTTGGTTCTCAAAAGTTTTCCACACTTCAGTGGTAAACCGTATTTGGAAATGTCCCAAGTCAAAATTCCAGATACTATATACTGAATAAAATATTTAGCCAGAAGTGGGGAGAACTAAGAATTAGGCAATTTCAGAAAGATTTTGCTGTATAAAAGCTATATTAAAAAGACTTTTTTTTCCATTATGAAGCTACAGAAACTAATAGTTTGAAATAAAACCTGCAGTAATATTTTGCATATCTATCTCTGCCTTTTAACTTAGAACACTATCTTATACTGCTCTGCACATATAAATGAATGCCACATAAGGAAACTTAGAGTAGATGAGAAGGTATTTTAACACACAGTGATGATGATGATGACTGATCGCTTTCTTTTTTCCCCCATTACAGTAATACTATAATTCAGCCTCTTATTGATATTTATTGTAATATACCATATTGAAATGTATTACTATTCCTGAAAATAACCTTTTCTGTCAAGTGCTAACCAAGCATTTAGATAAACAGATAAATACACAACACTGCCTGCTACACACCTGCAGAAAATGTCAATAACATTGTATAAGATGACATAGTTTTTATCAGGGGCAACCTTCTTTAAAGCTGTTTGAGCTTTCAATCCTAAACAGCCAGCACTAATCTAAAAAACCCAGAGAACTGCTAAATCCCAGTAAGAAGATTGGTGACCTAGTCCCGATTCTGGCATCAAACCAAATTAGGGTTTTTGCCTTCAACAACAGCAGCAGAGATCACAGCAGCACCGGCACCACACAAGCTCTAAGCATACCGATGGGTGCTCTGCACAGTTTGCATCCTTGGGAAAATAGTGAGCACTCTGCTCATGGGAATGCAACCGTGCTGAGGGCACTTGAGAAAAAATAAACACTGAAGCATGTTTTTATATGTGGAAGTGTGAGAGCCATGTCTGCACGTGCACAATGGCTACAGAAATACCTGTCAAATGTGATGATTATCAAATGCATCCCAAGTGCATCAGCAGAATGCATGCTGTATAAACTGAGGTCTGCTAACTACTGTCCAATAAATGAATACAAAACCAGTAGACACAATTTCTCAATTAGAAGTTCTGTTCCCAGCACATTCATTAGCTTCACACATTTGCTAAATCATGACAAAATAATAAACCATATTCCATTTCTGAAGGCTTTTCAACAGAGAAAGTAACCCCCCCTCACTCAGCTTTCTTGAGAGCACAGATTGTTTGGGCTTGGATTTTAGCTAGACGTGCAGCTGATCCATTGGCTTAATGCCTCCTGATTGCCCTACTGTCTCCTGCAAGACACTCTGCAGTAATTCAGGCAGGTCTCCTGGGATTCAGCACAGCAGCTGAAGCTTTCCAGTGACAGCTATAAATATTTTCTTTATTCTACCTATACTTGGACAAACTCAGCAAACACTCATCTCTCCTCATCTCACATGCTAACTAACTGTGCACAAGCCTAGTACCAACACAGCAAGGGGAACCAATCACTACCTGTAATATAAATAGTCCCTGGCATACATCAACAAAAAGCAACCATAAACATTTTGTTTATTTTCAGCTGAAAAAAGCTCTACTGTCAACATAGTCCGATTTACAGAGTAATCTTGCCATATGAATTTAAAAGCCACAGAGCTCTCTCTGACCTACATTGCCAGCCTGGAGTGAAAAAAAACCCATACACTGCACAGAGAGATGCTCTTGAGGCAGGAGAGGGAGCAGGATGATCAGGCTTTTAGATTTGGGGTACCTTAGATGGTATTACACCATCAATACTGGGAATGTCAAGAAAACTAACAGCCTGTTCTCAAGCTACGTCCAAGCTTTATCCACTTCAGATCAAAAGCATTTCTGCCAGAGTGAGATAAATCATGAGAGACAGACCTTGCTGCCTATCAACACTTTGCTTTGCAAGCAGATATTTCACCACCCAGTCCTTTCTATGATATTTTGTTCACTGTATCAACAGACAAGGATAAGAAAACATAAAAGCAGCCCAGCGCTGCATGGGGCTCAGCTGGAAAAAAAAAAATCACCCATATGAGGCACTAAGGTTTTATATGGCAAGCTAACATATTTAGAGGATGATAATAAAGTGAAGATTTACTTAGTTTGGGTCTGGAAATGGCAAGTCTTAGTGTTAACATAGGGACAGCACCTATAAATTGGAGCAACTAGCAACAGAGTTGATGATGAATTTAAGACAGCTCAGTTGGGTCTGGAACAAGCAGCAGGCACTACAGAAACAGGGCAGGAGACATGACAAAATACAGGGAGGCTTGGCAGGAGTGTGACTGGGCAGTGACATGAAAATCAGCAACTTCTGTGTTGGCTGGGCATGGGGTAGAGGGGGGAAATGTATAGCTTGTCCAGAAACAGCAGAAGGCTTTAAAATCTGAGTGTCCATTTGGAAAAGGGAAAAGGCAAAGCCTTTCATCCACTCTTTGTGATTTATATACCAGCAGTCCTTAAAAAATACATGCAGAGGTTGGGTGCTGCCTGCACTAGGCACTCCAGTAAGAAGCTGGAAGCTCTCTGGGGCAAAGACCACCACAAGCAATAAGCCTGGAGAAGACAAACATGAGGGGACTGACACAGTCTCATCCTGGTGAAGCCATCAGCAAGAATGTGACAAGGACAGGACTCCTGGAGCCAAAAGACTATCTATCTGGGGCAAAAGCCAGGTGGAAGATCATCCTCTCCTGGGCTCTTGCAAACAGATTAACCACCAATGAACCATGCAGTACCTCAGTTTGAGTGTGCATGACCAAACCCAGTTTTTTAAAAACTTTGCCAGATGAAGAACAAGCTCCTGTTGCCTGGCTTGTGTCCAACTGGTGCCCCAAGGGGAGGGAACCGGAGGCAATATTTCAGTAGTAAGTTTTCAGCTAACCATTTATTCCCAAAATTATGTAGTTTCAGAACAGCTGAAAGTATTTTTCAAGGTAGGTGGACTCCTCACAATAGTTTTCAATGTTATGGCTGGCAGCCCCAAGGTATCAAAATTATTATTTTTGTCTGATAAACTCAACATTTCACTGCACAGACCATTTTCAGAAACTATTAACAAAAGGCAACAGATAAAGAGGACTAGATGTAGAAAATATAGATGTGGAGAGAAAGTCTACAAATTTTTATTTTTAGTTTCCTTTTTTTGTGTGTGTGTGTGTGTGTTTTAAGCTTCTGTCATTTGTCACCATGTCCTGTGCTGTGCCAGGTGTAATTGAAGGTCCAACCTGCTGTTCACTCGGTACAACATCTAAAGGACTCACTTTGTTTTAATTCTTGGTTCCTCATTCCATCTCTAAAATACTTTCATATTAACTGGAGAAAATATCTGTCTAATCATTTAGGCGTCTCCCTACCAAGGTTGTAAGAGACCTTCTCCCTGAATACCACACAGCCCAGAAGCTCCCAGCCACGAGAAGCTGTGAGGGACCTGAGCCTCCCCTGGTAAGGCAGAAATGCTCCAGCCCTGCTCCCTCAGCCTTGTGACATTTTCAAAAGGCTTAGCTCAACCTGACTTGTTTCGATTTAGATTTCTTTAGCTTCAGTGAAATAATAATAATAATCATCATCACTAAAAGGGGGCCCAAACATTTTTAGTTTTGTTTCAATTACCAAACTAAAGAAAAAAAACTCTTTCTCTGCTCAGCCTCACAGTTGATTATTATGTGCTGGATAACATTGGTGCTGATTTCCAGATCATTGTGCTGCTTGAATTGACAAGTATTTTAACTCATAGAAAGAAGCCTATGGTATTAGAAAAAAGCAAGTCAGAAGAACTGTATATTAACTTTATTCAGCTGAAACATATTCAGGCAATACTCAGACTCCAACTGACATGTGTCAGGTAACATAGATCTTAAGTGAATCCCCTGGCTAATCCAAGTCAGCCCTAATTAGAGGGTCTGGGACAGAAAACATGCTGTGTAACAGCAATGATGCCTCTCAACCCAGTCACTTTTACTGAAACATATCCTGGGGAAGGAACAAAACCCAAAACAAAGGTCTTCATATTAAATTAAGTGAAATGTAAGCAGTGAATAGGTCAAAAGGAAAAGACTTATTAAAAAAAGTCCCTCTTGCATTCAGTAATCAGTTTCACATGTAAAGCCATTTGCAAGAGACTGTGTGGAATTCATTAAACAATTAAAATGTGCAGGGGGTAACAGAAACTCTATCCTCCAGAATGCAGAATGCATCTTATTACAGAGGTTTCCTTCCTGACCTTAAGATCTACCTCAAAAAGGACGAGAAATTCGATGTTATTAAACTCCCTGTGCAAAAACGGCTTGCAGGTCCACACATGGAAACTCCCAGGGAAGAGTCAGCTTGGACGCAGTGCGGGGAGGGGGACCATGGGGCCATGCATTCCCCCACTATCATACAGAAACACAAGAGGATTTTTCCTCCACATGGAATCTTGCAGGTCAGGAAAAGCAGCACAGGCAGCTGACACTCTCTTTCATTTCTAGCAGAGGTGGCAGTGCAGAAATAATTCTGCTTGTTCTCATTTCTTCTTCAAGCCTGTCCTAAGACAATCTTCAATGACTTATATTTTAAGAAAGCATCCTCATATTCTCATGCTTTAACACAAAAATGAGAAAGTCATGCAAAATGCAATACTTCAACTATTAGAGAACCCATTTATTTCATGTCCATTTTGTCTTCAAAAAGGAGTATTAGCCCATACTTGTTTAGGGCAGAAAGAGACCAGTTCACTCCAGTCTGCTTCTGTCCATGTTACAAATTCTGGTTTCAAATGTATGAAAAGAAAACTTCTTGCTATTTCAACTCAAGCATGCTACTCTGATGTCACCCTAGGATGCAGGGAAACCCATTGAGAAAGTGGGTTTCCCAGGTAGGAAGTCACCAGAGGCTCATTTCCAAAGGCGTAGCAGTGACTACAGCACGGGACACCCAACCACTGCCCAGGTCCCAGTGGCAGCACGACTGAGAAAATTGGGGTTACAAAACATCCTTACACAGTGTGTTTTAACCAGTCCCTTTCTACCTCAGCTGACCCCCACTCACCCAGAAGTGGGGTTAACAGTAATACTTTGTGAGATGTTGTTTCTCCATGTGCTGTGCAGCTTATCTGGGTCCTGCTCTGTTTGATGTAGGGCTGCAGAGATGCCACAGGCAGGCTGCCATGGAAACATTTGTTTTCATTAACTGGTGGCCTGCATGATAAGAAAGTCTGAGTGGTACAGGAATGATGAAAGAGTATAAATTACCAATGGGCTCAGGCAGCCGAGCCTTTCAAAATGAAATCTAATTATTTTACCATTTATTTAGACAGATTATGTTATAGCTTTCTGACCTCATGTTGTGAGTAACAGCATGTATATGTTTAGAGCAGAAACAAAGACAAATTCCAACTTGTTTTAGGAAGACACTTTAAATTAGGCTATGTGTAATGGACAGCATGACAGCTTGCTCCACTTGCATCTTTTAATTAAAATGCAGTGCTCTAGATAACAGAAAATTGAGATGGGGCAGAGATGAACAAGAGGAGAAATAAATCCTAGAAAAAACATAATTGTACTATAGCATTTGAAAACTCCTACTTAAAGCTGAAGAAACACAGAAATAAGTTATTTTTGCTTGTTTTCTCAAATCTTAGGAAAAACTTGAACTAGTGTGCTCATTGTCTTTTTTTGATGTTATCTGAAATTAATTTTCAGTCTTGGATCTTGCTTTCTCTTTGTTTCTCCAAACCAACAAATGCAAAGCATAGGTCTAGCTTGCTTAAAAGAGAAATCTTCAGCTACCGCTTTGGAGTGCAGTTTTGGCCACAGCCCTGGCCTTGGATGCTTCGACAATCAACATCTCTGAGCCTAATGCTGGCTGGGAAAGCACAATGAACAACCCAAGGAGAGCCACTGCCAGCAGGGGCAGACATGTAGGTGGAAACCACTTCCCTGCATCCCTCTGAACAGACTGCATCGACTCCTGTGATCCAGGGCCCCTCAGAAGCCTCCAGATTCTTCATGACCTGGGAGAAACATGCAGCTGCCCTGAGGCTGTTTTTCTTGGCAGAGTACTGGGGACAATGTCAGTATACAAATACCTCTTCTCCAAAAGCCAACAGCTTTCCCTGGAGAGGCGAAGATCCATTAGGTGGCCATCCCAACTGGGAAAGGAAACCCCCCCTCTGAAACAAGGCTGCCACTACCATCTGCAGGCTTCTGGTCAAGAGCAGCATTGGGGGTACAGATGGTAACACTGGTGGTTTATGGTTTTGGAGGAGGATGAATGAACAGGTTGGGTTACCTACTTAGCCTGGCTTTGGCTTGTAATGTCTTACTGCATGAAAGACTTTCTGGGTCAGACAGATAGAGCACACAGGCAGTAACACTGCAGGGCCTCAAGGGAAAGCTTTTACCTGGCATTTGCTTAAGATCCTTTCACTGAATGGAGACTACATTAGATGACCCCCTGTTAACCTCAGCTTTGAAGTTAGCTCCACTACATTCTCCCTCATACATCTCATACACCATGAAAAAGCCCCAGTGTCACAAATGCAAAGCACTGAATGTGAGACTGAAAGATATAGCAGAAGACAGTGAAGATGCTCAGCATTAAATATGGAATACAAAAGAGTGGCTTCTAAAACAAAGGATAGCAAGGGCATAATGGATTAACCAAACTTGCCTCAGAAGTGTCTCAATCTGTGAGTACGTGCCACGTCGCCTGCCAGGTCATTAACGGGATGAACACATAATTGATAAGCTGCAGGTTGCGCTCTACTGGAGAGCAATAAGCTCCTTTAAATTACATTAATATTTAACATATATAAAAAGCATTTGTCACTTGCAAAGCACTTTATAGAGTAACTGATGGATTCTATAATGATCCCCAACTCCCAGACTAGGGAATGAAATTCTGGAGAGATAAATACCTGGCCTGCATCCAAATCAAGATTCACTGACAGAGCTATTGTTCTAGCTCAAAATTAGGTTTCTAAGTTTCTGGTCCTTCTAGATTACATTGCTTTGTAGCCTTCAGTAGGTAGAAGCATGATACACACAGACCCGAAAGACAGGAGCTGACAACACAGGATGACATTTCTGACTCACATCTAACAACTGTCACATCCCACGCTGGGTCAGTGTCCACTCTGAAAGATGCAGTTATGTGGGTTGAACACAAGGAATGGAAATATTAAATATTTGATTGCCATGTTGTCTGTCCCTCTCCCTTATCTTTTAAAGAATTAATACTGGGGAATTTACTGACCTCCATAATATGCTGGGTGCCTCAGTATGCTTTCTATTTTATATATATATTTAAAAGAACTGAGATTAGCTCACTTGCTTACAGCATAGTGTTAATAAGGCCAAGGTGGTGGGTTCAATCCCTGTATTGGCCATTCACTTAAGAGTTGGACATAATGGTCCTTGTGGGTCCCTTCCAACTCAGAATATTCTGTGATTCTGTGAAAACTGCATGACTTTGTGTGCTGCTGACAGAGAAGAATGAATATATATATTTGTGTACATATATGTATGTATGTATCTATATTTTCCACCATTTAAATTGATATAGTGAGTTCACTTGAATGTGATCCTTAAAATATGATAGCATTCTTCTGAAATGTGATAGATTGTTTCTCATGCTGCAGCACTGGGTTTCTGTGAAACCAACACAGAACTTTGTTATTCCCCAAAAATTTCTGTAGAACTTCACCTTCAGCCTCCTACATGATTTCCTGAGATGTCTCCTGACACAGACCCTCATTTTCCCTGCCCTTGTAATTCCCTTTGTGAATACTTTTTACTCCTTGGGAGAAAAAGCACAGTGAAAGTCACATCATTTCTCTTGGCTGGACTCAGCACCCTTTTGCTGTAGCTAAACTTTACACACACAGGAGGTGGACTCCCTTGGGATCTACCAAGAGTTCCCATGGGCTGGAGTGGGCTGTGCCAGAGAGGTACCTGCAGCTGTATCATCAATACATACAAAAACACTGATACAACCACCTAGGAAGGATGCAAAGTCTGAATCACACCGTTTAAAGTATGTAAATTTATGCGTCACTCCAGCTGCACTTCTTCCCTGAAATATTTGTTCCTCCTAACCAACTTTGTTTCAATGCACCCCACGGTCTGCTCATCATCATAGCCTTACAGCTTCTTCATTTGAAAATTCATCCTTTTAGGAGCTCTATTCTCATCAATATTACATTCTGCCTGGGAAGCCTGATCATCTTAGAAGCAGATAAAATGATTACTGATGACAGTCAATACAACTTGAAAATATTTCTGCAATGTAAATAGAAAAAATGCATACAAAACTTATATTGGACATTATTCAAGAGCTATTCAGAACTTGCAAAGCAGAGAAATCTGACAAGCAATAAAACATGATGGCTTCCATATGCCAGCATTTTGACACTTCAAGAGAACTCAAGTTTAGTGAAAGAGTGAAACTTCCTATAAAAAGTATTATTCACAGCATTTTTTTGCATAAGTGGACATCTAACATAACAAATCTCCCTTTATGCTTCATCTTAGATTCTGATAAAGCTCAGCCTGCTAGACAAGATTTCCATAGAAATCTTATTTGGTAAGATTCGCTTGATTGTATTCCAAAAAGTGACTCACGTTTTACAAGCAAGTGTCAAAAGCTGAAATGAGTTGACTCTTTCCATCAAAGCCAGTATGAGTCATTCCTCCAGCTTATATGGCTCCCACACTATCCCTGAGTGACAAAACTGAGACTACAGGTCAAGAAATGACCATTTAATAGTCACAAAGGATGCGTCCAGAGAGCTAGTCCTAGACTGAAGGAAACAACATGGGACTTGACCAGTGAAATTAAAAGATACTCAACAACATGGACTGCTAAGTTGCCATAAGAGTAGTAAAATACCAGGCTTCTGTTCACAGTTCACTCCTGGCATGGCAAAATTTGACCCAAACTGTAATGCCAGGGTTGAATAAAAATCAATACAGTTTTTGCTCACCTGCCACTCTCCAAAGCACTTAAAATGAGAGCAGCGGAAGGACAAATGGGCTGAGTGCTACGTGATTGTAAAGATGCCATGATTTGGCTCCCAGTCAGGTACTCCTTTTCTCCATCCTCTCTCCTTCTCCATGCTCCTGCAGATTTCCCTTTCAAGCCTGAAGACTATTTAAGCTCTGCATTTATACTCCCCTGTTCTCCCCAGGTGGCTTTTCTTCTCCATGGCACCCCACAGTTACCCAAAGGATGGTTGGCCTAGCCAGGCCCTCCAACACACATCCTTCCTCTGCAGCCACTGCTTGGCCAGGCTCAGCCTTGTCTTGTGTGCGTGACTTTCTGACCTAAAACACGGACATGTGGGGTATGCCCAGCCCTTGCCCTGGAGGGATCTCTGCTGAGACAAGAGATTTCGCAATCACCCAGCAGGACTCCCTGGAAAGGCAACCATTTCTTGGATCATGGCAAGGAAAGGCAGACCCACAATCCTTTGTAAGACACTACGCAGATCATTCTGTAACCCACTGGTCTGTCCCAGACCCTCTGTAACCCATTGGTCCCCCACTGATCCCCTGTATCCCTATAAAGGCAAGCTCCCTTGGGCCCCTCGGGAGAGGGCATCTGTCACTGGCTTCTCCCTTCGCCGGAGGGGACCAACAATAAAGCCACCTCTGTGTGGAACCAGCCACACGGGCCTTCTCGTCTCTCTCTCTGGTCTGGCTTGGCCTGGAGGATGCCCTGCAGAGCTGAGCTGGAATCACGAGCTGACAATCACTAAAGAGCTGATCACCTCTGCAAGGGCCCTCCTGCCAGCAGCTGAGGGAAGACACCGGGCCTCGGGAAGGCGATCCCTTTCGGGACCATCTCCCCGGACGGGTCACCTCTTCCTGGGTCACAGCCTCAGACCCCATCACCAGCTGTAATAAGGACAGGCTGGACCACTGCCCAAAAATCACCTTGATGACAATCACTGAATGGAGAAAGGGTCCACTCTGAGATGCTGAATTTTCTCATGCTTACTCTGAGATGCTAAATGTGCTTACTTTTTGCTTTTCTGGGACCTTCTGGAGTTGAAGGCATCCTCATAGCATGGGTCTGGCCACAGGTACAGACTGGCTTTTAAGTGAGAGCAAAGACCATCCGTCCCAAAAGTAGGCTCCTGTCAGAATCCCAGCAGGGAAGCCAAGCTTTCTTACAGAAAAATCACAGCATCTTTCTACCAGTGACATTCAGACAGTTATGATTCACAGACATCATGGAAAAGCACACAAAACTCTCCATTCTCACTGCTATTTGTGCCTGACATTTCCCCCACTTACCCAGAGTGTCTCTCATGCCCGCACTAATCTCACAATAGTCAGAATTACGGTATGGACAATGACTCAATGGAAGTCTCAACTCAGTAAAATACCAAGGAAGTTCAAAACCCAGTGGAATCAAAATCCTTCTTTGTTTATGGGCTTTGTTGTCCATATTTTGTTTTCTGCATTCTGATGTGGCATATGCCAACAGAAAATTAATCCAGAGTCTCTGGTTGTTTCAGGGAGTGCTCAGAATCCCTCACCTAGCTAAAATCTGTGCACCATCTTCAAAAACCTCCAGAGAAAACAATGAAACTATCTCTGTGCTTGGCAGTGGTGAAATATCAGGCCATTCATCCTTTTTCTTAAATTAGAAATATAATTTTCACCATTTACCTCCCGAAAGGATGAAAAAAAGGATGAAAAAAGCCATTTACCTCTACTTCACACGCATATTCCGATCCATCCAGGAGCGTCACTTTGCATTGCATATTTTTTGGTTTCTTGGCGATCTTTAGAGGAGACTTGGAAAGTTTGCTTGATGAAGATTTTTGAGAGAGCTTGTCGTCCTCCAGCTGCTGATATTCCAGCTGTTTTGCACTCACAGCAGCAAACTCCTCTTCTTTCTCTGTGGCCTATAAAGAGAAAGAAAGATACTTTTTGAAGTAAGATAAACCAATCATGCCCTGCAGTTCACTGTGCTTGCTGCACCCAAGCATTTAAGTGAGCCTTTTTTGTGGCTTGGACAAGAAAACCCCTGATGCAGGACAGAGTCTTTACTGAAAAGATTTCCCATATTTCTCCCAGCCCTGCCTTCTCCCTCCAAAATGTACAGAATACCCACGAAGGAGGGGCATTCATGAAAATATTTTAAGACCTTTACTTTTTCCATAGGTACAAAATCCCACTTGGACTTCCTGTATTTTTTTTTTTTTGTGTTTTGGAAATTCTGAGTAATCAGTAAACATTGTTGATGAACAGATACTCCTATAGTTTCTTGATATTACTTTGAAATCCCGTACCTGTTAAATCATACAATGTTACCATGGTGTCATACAGAATAGAAAAACACCATCAGGTTTGCACTAATTTTGCTGTCAGTGAGGAAACAGCCCCTGAATGAGGTCATGGATCCCCCCTGAACAGTGTGAATTCATAAGGGGATGCTGACTTGCCTGGGAGGGAGAAAGACTCCCCAACAACCCAAGCAAAGGGTTAAGAAAACAGGACAGAAGTGAGGGGCCAAACAACTTTAATGTGCAGCTGGATGGCTAAATGGACAATAAGTACAGGTTGAGAGGATGAATTTTGCTCTCTGCTGATGCCCAGTAAGTCCCTCAAGATGGAGAGAAGTAGGCAGGTATGGCAGGGAGGAGGGGCAAGAAGTAACAACCATGGCTGCTTTTACTTGGGTTTATCTGAGGGTCAGGCCATTTGAAGTTACCGTGATGCAGCACAGCCCACAGTCCTCTCCAAAGCACTAGATGAAAGCCAGAACAGTTCTACAGCATTTCACCCTTCCTAGCAACAGCACTGTGCTGCAGTCATTACCCTTCTCATCAGTTATATCCCTGACAGACTCCAAACAAAACCTCAACAGGAGTGCAGTAATACCTCAGCTAAAGCTTAAATGAAATAAAAACATCTTTCTGTTATCTCACTACAAGGCAAAAAAAACCCAACCTGCTCTGGCTCTGAATTATTTCAGTGTAATAAGCAACAAGCATTAGTGGAAAAATATTGTAAATTAATCCTTCAAGTCTGTTTCCATTTATTGTATATAATAAACCTTTGTGAAAATGAAGCAAATCCATCCAAAGGCTTTAAGCTGCTTTGAGACCAGAACAATGTTGCATCATATAACCTGAAACAACAGTGTACTAAATCACGGAGTACTGTCCCTGAGTGATTTCATAAAAACAAGCTTTAAGTTTCCCCTCTGCCTTCCAGTGAATGGGGGGAAGGACAATTTGGAGCTGGCTGTGATACCTACAGTGTCAGTTCCCAACAAAGCCCCAGCAAATTACTAAGAGGTGAGGCAAGACCCCAAAATCCTCCTTTCCCTGCAAGGAGGGCACAGCAATGGCCTCCTGGGCTTCCCTGGATGGGGAAACTGGAAGAAAGTGGGGCTTAAAAGATAAAAAAACAAAGGCTGCTTTCAAAATCTATTGCATCCTCCAGGCCATGAGTGTTCTTCCTCAGGAGCAGCCCAGCACCAGCCATCTCTTCCCCTACCTTGCTCCAGCACAAGAGGAATTTCTCCTTCCAGCAGCTGGACACCAGCTCTGTGCCTGGATGTCAAGGTCCTTGCATACCTTGAAAACTGGCAGGAGATGAAGGCACAGTGTATGTAAGTGGATCAGCTGTTCACTGAGCATTTAACACTCACAGCAGCTGTGATGAGGAGGGGCAGCCCCCCTGGGCTCACAGCAAGGCTGGAGGCCAGCTACCCTTCTACCACATCTGCAGCCAGCTGGCAAGTGGTCCAGCCTCGTGCAATGAGAAAATAAAACTGAAGATGCCTCCTGCTTGGGCTTCTGTGCAGAGCTGCACTGCTGCTGGTGGGCAGAGGGGCTCTGATGATTTCTATATGTTTTGTCAAAAGAAATCTGCCAGGAAAGGTGCATGTGCACATATGTGGGTAAAAAAACGGGAAAAAAATGCACTGCCTTACCCAGCGGCTCATTACATTTCTCATGTGAGAGTGAGCACTCTGCTTCAACAAAAAACAACCAACAAAATACCCCAGCATGGAACTAATCTCTTTCAAGAAAACAGAAAAGCTGCTTGAGAAAAAAAATCCACAACAAGGACACCCATCATCCATTTAAACCTTAGAACCATACTCAGCCTACAAGCAATTTCTGTGAATCTCAAGGGACTAGTCATTATTTTCCTTCATAAAGACACTCAGTATCTTAAGACTACAGCAGAGGTTTGCTTATTTATAAACATTAAAAAATATTACAGAGGTTATTTTGTTTGTTAAGGTTCCCATCCATATTAAGATCAGGGGAATGTGTCTAGGTTAAAATCATACAAAAGGTTTTCCTCTCATTTGTCTGGCGAACAAAGCATGCCAAGAACCATTAGAGAAGATTCCCCCAAACTATGCTGATATGTTCAGGCATTGAGGTACTTTCAGACTGTATTAAGTCTCTCCTTCCTAAAGAAACTTGACATCCTGGAATCTAGGTAAAAACAAATGGCCAGTGAAAGACCCATGTACAGAGTGAATTATTTTGTTCTCTGCTAGCATAGCTTCATTTTCTCCTAAATTCTTCTCCAAGATATTTCTGCACTGTATTTTTTGTAGTTTCTGTACTCTCTTTTTGCTGTATTTTCTAAGTGTCGTGGACTAAATTCTAATGCAGCAGAAGTTGCTTCAGGGTTTGCATTTTTTGAGCATAATCTCTCTCATGTATGACAGAGTACGTTCAAGCCCTTCTGAAGCTGGGCCCCCTCTCAAAGGAAGCCTCTGGAGTGATGTGATTCAGCAATAATGATCTTGGATACTTTTCAGCTTCTCACTGAAGTGATACAAAGTGATATAGCCACATCGTAAAACACATTAATCCCATCTACTTATGGTAGTTTCTCAGAAACATTGGTGCCCAACCTTGTGTGATGCCGCCCTCTCTTTTTCAAAGAGACAGGAAGGCAGGCAGAAAGTAAGGTTGCCTTATTACACCTGATAGAAAGGACTCATTTCTACAATACCTGTTAATCTCAATATGAACAAGTTCTTCACCTATATTAAAATGTTGGGGGGTTTTATGTGCATAGGATGACAAAGAAAAATCACTGTCATGGATTGGTAACTTAAATCTTCCTTCCCAAGGTTCTCTCATATGAGCAAGAGCAAAAATCAACTTCCTCACTGCAATTACAGGCAGCAAGAGAGAGAATGAGCTCCTTCGGTTTTCGGCTTTTTAATGACACTGTTGCAAACAGCTTTGTCTCTTAGTGCCCATTTAATGTTCCTTTCCTGAGCTACAGCCACTTAAGCCACTATGAAATACGCTGGGCCTATCGGTGCAGCTGGATTTGGCAGTCTGCTTACAGCACAGACGTTTGGATTCAGCCTGGCAATCTTGGCAGGAAGGTGTCACGGATCCCTTTCACTAACCCAGTTCTTCTATCCTGCCTTCCACAGAAACCAGCTCACCGGTGATCTCTGGGAAAGAAAGGGATCATGCAGCACATGAGAGCACCTCACACCTCTAAACACATGTGGACAGGCTTGGTGTCTAAACTGGGGGGTTTTTTGTGTGTGTGGTTATTTTGGGGTTGGGTTTCTTTTGTGGTTTGGGGTTTTTTGTTGCTGTTTATTTGTTTTACTTTTTTAACATGAAAAGAAACTTGAAGTGGAAAGATTACTGAAGATGTCTGGGAAAACATCTCTATAAATACTAATACTTATGCCTAAAACTGATAGAATTACCCTTTTAATTAATGACCAGTTCATTCAACACCTTTTCTCTTTTGGACAAGCAGCCTTGCTTCTTTTCCCCAAACTAATTACAGGAAATTTCTGATCTGTTTGAGAGATCAGAATTGTTTCACCAGTACTGTCTACCCCAACCAGGTAAAATAACAGGAGCCCACTTCAAACAGGCAGAATTTATTAAATGATGGAGGAGAGGAGGAGCTAGACTGGCTTATTCCACTCTCCAAAGGTAAATGTGATCAGATGAGGGTCATAACCTCACAGAGCTAAGGGAGGTGATTTGCAGGTACCTCATTAATTGTGTGTCACTTACCCATGAAGAACAATTCCTGTTAATCCTATTGACTGGAAATTATTAACGGAAAGAAGAAAGCAGCTTCCGCAAATTTAATAAGTGCAACAATGAACTAAATGGAAAAGCATGCAATAGCTCTTCTGAAACCTATTACATGAATAGCTCAAGTAATTATAAGGCAGTCATTTCAGAACCACAAGAAACTTAAGGGACCACAGATTCTTCACGGCTCACACATCAGACAAGCAAGCATGAAATCAGTGTTCAGCAGGTGTCAAAAGAAATGAACTCTGAAAACATTTTCAGCTTCATAAAAACTGACACTGTTTGCTGTCTAATGCAAACGCAAGGTCGAAGATGTTTCCTGCTTAGTTAATGAGACTGCCCTCCTGTTTAAGCACTGGGGGCAGAAATACCTACCATGAATGTAAAAACATTCTGCACAAGAACTACTTTTCTTTAAACACGAAAGACCAACCAGCCTAGATCTACAGCATCCCATCGAACACCCTTCCATGCATATCCAAATATGAATCTCCACTCCTAACGTGCCAGGCTCGTTATTTCCCAGGAGCAGTAGGTGGGTAGGCAGCCAGTGGCATGCAGCCAGCGTGTGTGCTTGGGCTCCCTTACCTGCTCCTTCCTCACTGGCGTGCTGTGCGCTGCCACAGCCGAGAACTGCTCGAGCGCGGTTTGATGCTCTTCACTCGGCTGCTGCTGTGGCTGCTGCGGCTGCTGCTGCTGGTCCTGGGGCTGGGTCTCCGCCGCCCCTTCCTGAGCAGGGCTCTCCTCCTGATCCTGCTCTTTATCCTTGGACTCAGAGTCTGATCCCGATTCTGTAGTCATGGTTGATTATTCTGTAAAAGAGGGTGAGCAGACCTACTGAGTACAATCTCATAGCTGGGAATTTTTAAGCTAGGCATATAAAATGAAGAAAGATCAGAAAGTTTTAGTCTTAATATCCTCAGACTTTAAAACTTACGTATCTATCACACTGTCCCAACCAGGATCCCTAGGAAAGCTTCCCTCATGCAAAAGACCAGGTCTAAATGCATCCATACTCTCAAAAAACACGTTGCCAAAAAATCTTTTTCTACATAGTAATACACAGTTGTAGGACTTATGTTCAAGTTAAATACAGATTACATAGTTCATAATTCATAAAAGGAGAGTAACACACGGGGCCTTAAATCTAACAAAAACCAGTGGAGTTTGGGTTTCTAAACCATGTGGAAACTTGGAACATTAAATCTTTTGTTCTTTACTTTGAAGTCAACAGGGCTTGAGCTCCTCAACACCTGCACTCCCTTTTGGAACTGTACTCAAGTACTTTTGATGCTTTTAAGCAATATATTAATGGTTGAACTAGATGATGTTAGAGGTCTTTTCCAACCAAAATGATTCTATGATTCTATACATACAAGAAACATCTGAAATGGGTCCACCAACAACAGCACAAACATACAATTGCCCTTAAACCCAGTTCTTTCCTTCCCACTTGAATTCATCTGCACTTCTGTCATTTCTTTCTAAGTGCTAGAGCATCCAAAAGAAAACATAAAGATTTCCATTAAGTCATTCTAAGTGTTAGATTTAAAATGAAGGGAATACAACTTTCTTTAAATGTGAAAAGTCTGTGTTGGTCCAGTACTAAATCAAAATGAAAATATTAGCAATATTAATTCAAAGTTTTAACTAGTTCAATTAAATAATTTTGTTGCAAATATGTGGCTGGCACCCAATTCTCAAACTAAATACAAGCAAACCCCAACTTTAAAAAAAATACTGTGATTTTGTATCAAAACAAGGATTTGAAAAAGCAGACTCTGCATCAGTTCAGCAAAGGGAGTGTGCTTTTTATGTTTGTTACTCATATGTTCTCAGACCTCACAAACTTATTCTTGAATATTTTGCTACTAAGCAACTTGAAGGCAAACTAGTCTGCTGCAATCTATTTCTGTTAGTCATCAGGACATGATTTCTTTAACCTGGTAACCATGGCTACTGTGTAATTATAGGTGATTCCACAAAACATACATCTGCTAATTCATCTGCTAGGAAGTCACTATGAACTCCTAGCATACACTACACTGTTTACTAGTAGAAGCAAGTTTATTATAGAACATAAGAAAAGTACAAACCTTTCTTTCCTTTTTTTTTTTTCCACTTAAATGTTTGATAAGCTAAATTGCTTGACATAAAATGTTTTAAATGAGGCCAATTACTATTTTCAAACTCACTCGTGTATTCTGCGCTTTCAAGGCTAAGCTCTCCAGTGAATACATGTCTCTGCAGAGCAAAGCAAGTCACAGCACTCAGCCTGTGCTCAGCTCCTGCACTGCATGTGAGGATGGGGGTGCATGTTCCCACCTCCTGCCAGCCAAAATAGCACGAGACAGAAGCAGAACTAGAAAGCACACATGGCAGAATTATGCTTCAGGCCACATTTTCAAGGTACTAACATGTGACACACTTGTTTAGAAACACATCGTAAATTTCTACACTCAAACTGGCACAACTGTATAAAAAATATCTTTTGAAATGTGTTTTTTAACGAATTGTCTTTAGCATCTACAAAAAGTAATAATTAACTTGGGTCTTAAAATGCGACAGAAAGGTGTTCATTTAATCAAACTTCAACTGTCTGTATCTGAGATGGTCACTTTATATGTGGAGCAAAAAAACAGACGTTTTTCTGAAAAACAGAGAGGGATTCATCTGACCTATTTTAAATTCCTGCTTTAAGCTGAGATAAATCACATACTAGAGTGACTTCAACTTGCTATGAAGGAAGCCTAAACAAGTTCCTTCAATGTAGATCACACAGACCCATCCTCCATGTTCAATTCTCCTAAGCCATTCTTTTATGTATGCTTTAAACATTAAATTGCACAACAATGTTAATCTCTCAGTTTTGCTTTGCCCATCTGTCAAATCAACATGGAATAAACTATTCTTCATCTGACATTGATTATATTTGCCTTGCTTTAAAAGCACCCAAGTCGCCAAGAATGTCTCAGGTTTCCCCCTCCCCCCCACCATGTCTTGTACAAGTGTATGAAGACATGAAATGCGAATTAATCAAATAATTATTTCAATAAACTCGAACTATGTAATCAATTTTCTTTTCCAGAAACTATGAATTAGGAAGTTACCAAAACCTAACTTACAGCTACAAAAATCATTGCTCAAACAATACCAAAGAGCACCTATGACCAGTATAAGGAGTAATGCATGTAGTAAGTTGTAGTACTTTTTTCCCCCCTCATGATACTACTTATAGCAGTGTAAATAAAAAGTAACTGTCATACTTGCTGTTTAGAAAGAGGTATTATTATTCTCTGTAGGATCAGATTGCCACTCATACCTAAGTAAAAGCCTGTCTTCCTTCAGCTGCCATCACCACGACTCTGAAAGTCATTTTTGCACCCTGTGTAGGTTCTTTCCTAATGAACATTTGTATCCTGGCTGTTTGCAAGCATGGAAACAGCCATTTAAATTAGCCCCCTAAACCACAACTTCATGTAGCATGAGATGTAAACAAGTTTAACTTTTCCTGTCAGCTATAATTTTGAATCTCAGGGAACAAGAAATGTGGTTCTTATATTCTTCTGGGACATTCCTGCATGAAGCGTAGCCTTACAGTACTGAGTTACTCACTAGGACTGGCTTTCTCTCTAGTTCCAGGAGTTCTTGCTGGCTTTAAGAGTGCTTTACTAGAAAATTTTGTGTGCTTTATCAAATCTTTCAGTGTAAGAGATTCCCTGGATACAATATTACCATCATTAGTCAGACAGCAGATGGATTTAATTAACACAAGGTTGCACATTTCCAAATGTCTTTATTTCCCCATGCATGCAGCACATTTAGTAACAAATACCAAGAACAAAATACTAGTCCTCTCACACTGTTATCTTACAGGTGTAAATGGAAGCAAAGCAAGCACGTTGCAAATCCAATTTCTTACAAACTCCTCAGATGACAGTGTTGCTAAGATTTATCTCCTTCCATCTAGTGCGGGTTGAAAAGACCTAAATTACAAAGGCAGAAAACAACACTCCTCTCTCAGTGCAAACCAGTGCCTTCCTCAGCAAACAGCTGCTTATCCGCACGAACTCTGACAGCACTTCCCTTGTTACAAGTAGCACAACAATCCTCCTAGGAAGAGGAAATTTCACTTATTGAAAGAAATAACAGTAATCTTAAGAAATTTACCAACATAAATACTACTCTACCTCTGTTTTCTTGAAGCAAACCTGACAGAATAGCTAGTAGTGCCTAAACATTTATTAAACATGCAGCTGGCTGAGAATTTCTTATTCTTATTTGATTAGTTTATTTACTATAACTGGCTATGTACCAAAGCCATGACTTCTAATGTGAATTTCAGTACAGGAAGAAAGAAATCACTCAAGTTCCTTTAACTTTTTCCGTTGCCAGCACAGCCTCTGTATCAAATTCCCCTTTCCAACAAACAGAAAACAACCAATGAAGAGAAACTGGGAGCACTACCTTACACAAATGAGGTAATACTGTGCAAGCCAGATGTGCTCTTGGATAGCTACGCTTTGGCTTACAAGCCAGTATTCAAAGATTCCAAAAGATTAGCAGAGTCCAAACTTGACACAGATGCTGCTAATACTGGATAGTCTGAGGCAAAAGTACATCTGCTTGCAGAATGAAAATGAGAATGAAAATTAAGTCTTTTGATTAAAGGGAGGGGTGGGGTTGGGGGGGAGGGGAAGCCCCAAACTAGCTTATTTTAATCTACTACTAAAAACTTAAAAAAACTTAAGTTAAAAATGTATGTACATTTTAAAAGGTCAGTGTCTTAGTGATGCTGATGAACACGTAAGGGAATATCAATATTAATATACTGTCAAAGTATTAAAACACAACTTCAAAAAACCAACACGGCATTTTATAATAATTTTTTTTAGACCAAATCACAGAAAATAAATCTTTTCATACCCTTACACTACACAAAGACATTACATAAGGATTACAAAACCTGCAAACCACTTTCACAAAACCCCTACATCTTAAAACCTTACACCACACCTAGATCTTGTTCCCTTCAGCTACCAATCTGTCACAGATTGGGAGACTCCCAATCCCATTATCAATTGGTCATTATAGACTTAGAGCACATAATTCCCTTTTCTCCATAAGGGAACCCAAACCATGTTGTCCTCTGTGTCACCTGGTCCCCTGCAGCAAGTGACAGTGCCAATCTACTGTATAAATTCATACATTCAAAAACTTATTTGACACTCTACCTCCCATTTTCAGAGCACAAACCTTCTGGGTTGCATCCACAGAGCAACAAAATTCACAGCTAATTAACAGCAGAGCCCACAGTTTAATTAATGCTGCAGTCATTAATAAATGTTTATTTATATATAAATACATGCTACTGAAAATATCTGCTATATTAAGCAAACAGAAGTCACATTAGACAAGAAATCACAAATTAATTCTGAATAAATTGTGATGTAATAAGAAAACAAAATTGAACCAAGTATAATTAAATGAGCTATACATATCCACTAACTATTTCCTGCAATGCATGGATTAATGATTTACATTTAAATGCTTCTTTGATCTGATTAATTCTCTTTGTGGAAAGTTCTCCTTTAATTACAGTAATTCTTGAAGATTGTTATAAATCTTTGCAAAGGTCCAAATTTGGAAGTTATGTAACAAAATAATGATTCCATACTTCAAAAATAATGTTCTGCATAATGAGAGACATATTTATCCAATAACGATGAGATGCTGATGAGAAGAGCATATGGAGAACAATATTGCTGCAATGAGCAGTGACAGAAATGCCAATATATGTTTCAAGAAAAGAATACACACCAGAACGCCGACTTCTAAGCTTGAAATATAAACTGTTTTCATCAAACTGCCTGAATCTCAGCTCACTTCATTCCAGTTTGGCTCCTTTTTAGGAAAATGATTATTTTCTGTTGATCCTCTAATGTGGATGAGTTTCACCCTGACAAGCAGGAGGCACCCAAGCCACAAACGCCTGGCATAGGGTCCCCAAGAGTTAAAACCAGCTCTTTCTTGACGCATCACCAGGGCCAGCATCAGCTGGAATCCTCGCAGTGGAGGCACCTCCCTGGCATTACAGTTACTTCAGTGGATATTGACAAGCCAAAGTGACTGCAGAGATGTGTCCTGAATGGATATGGGTGGGAATGACCCCAAAAAGGGCCACTGGATGCCCCCTCCCAACCTCACGCTCCTGTTACCTTTCTCATGCCAGAACCAGTGTGACTTTGGGGGCCTGGTGGCTCAGCTGGGAGGGCTGGACCTCCCCAGGATGGGGAGGGGGAAGCAACAGCCCTCCTTTGGGCAGTGGTGGGTGACAGGGCCACGAGGCTCCCGCCCAGCAAGTGCAACCCTTATACTTCAATGCACAAACACACTGGCTGTGCTAAGAGTTCACCATCACATCTTAAATGAACACGTATAAGCACAAACCCGCTAGAGTCAGCACATTAAAAAACAAAAAAACCATGCAAAGAAGGTCAAAAAAGTAAGAAGAGACAAGAGGAAAATCAGTGGAGAAAGGTGCTAAACATCCAGATGAGCTGCCATCGTGCCAGCAGAGTGTGCTCCAGGTTAAATGACTTAACAGATGTGGTGGCACAGGACATGGGCCCAAGCACAGATGCAGGAGGGAGACTGCAGGGAGGGCAGGGAGGTGTCAATCAGCAACAATAAAAAAAGCTGCTTGGAGGTGTTGCAAGACATAGCATGAGTTAAAATATTTTTTTGGCCTTTTAGGAAGGTGGATGATACAGATTTCTTTAAAGTTTCTCGATGAAGACGAATACCAGAGGCAACATAATGTACTCTGGAGGAGACAGAGAAGTCACTTTAAAACCACCAAACACACCTTTCAAAGGGGACAAAAAGGGGACTGCAGACATGAGTTACCTGTCAGGACCCAAAGCTCCCTCATCCCAGGCACACACACATCCCTTGGCAGCACCACCACAAAATGAAAACGCAGCTGGAGTGTTTCTGGAGAAACTTCACCTAGCAAGCCTGGGGACAGAAACTGTCAGAAGCTTTGAAAGGGCCTGGGAAGGGGAGGAATATATCAAAAAGGAATTGTACACCAAAGCAGAACCAGAGACACATGATTCAGGGATGAACATAAAAGGAGAAATGAAGACCAGGATGCAAAGTGACTTAGAATTAACCAAGAGATGTGGCAAATAATAAGCAGAGAGTCTATAAATACATTAGAAGGAAAACCAGGCCTGTTACAAAACATGAGAAAGGCTGAATTCATTTCCCAGCATCTAGGTGGGACTAGATAATGGGGGCATATTTCACTTGACACACAGGATGTGCAAGTGCAGGTTGGATGGAGTAAGGGAAGAACAGAGAAAGCGCATCAGTCAGCCAAGTGGTTTCAAGTCAGCAGGAGCCACTGGAAATGTCCCTACAGTGCTTGGGAAACCACCATCAATAATTTTTAAGCCATTAACCACTGCTATGCAGATGCCAGAGATGCCAGGTAAGGTCTAAAAGAAAAGAATAGACCAAACACAGCACCCAGTCTTACAAGGAAAAGCTGGAACAGAAAAGCCAGAGCACTTCTAATATCTAAGTTACTGGAGCACTATGCTAAAGGATTTCTAATCCTGTAAAAATAATGAGATTAGGAACAAAACACAACAAATGGCCAACATGAATGTATCAAAAAGTCATGTCAAACTAGAGTAATGTCTCTCTCACTCTCTCTGACAGGGCATTTGTCCCAGCAGATAAAAAGGAAGTAGAGTAGTACAGATGACAGAGCCTATCTTTAGAAAGGCTTTGAAAGCAGCCTCACATGACTTATTTTCATGACTGAACTACAGAAATAGCTTATGTTATCACAAGAAAAAAAATAAAGGACAGGGGGGTAAGGTGTACAAGTAATAAAAAAACCCCAAACTCTAGCCTACCTAGCCAACAAAGTTATCAGCACCATGATGAGAACCTGTGAAAACTTACTGATTTAGGGAATCACAGCCATTTGAGGAACAGTGGAAGATGGGAGAGTGCCTGATCCATGCTCAGTATCACACCAATGAGGCTGGGACACACCACTGGCATCCTCACCTGACTTAAAGAAGAGCAAAGCAGTCTGAAAGAAAACCATGTATGTGCTGAATCTGACTACATTCCTGTAAGGATAATTGCAGCAGGGGTGGGGACCTCAGAAGTGAAAAGTGATGAGGAAGATATGGGTTAAGCAGCAGGAATGAAGCAGCATGAGAGTCTGACAAATTTCTGTGGGACATAATGCTGGAGCTGTTCTGCCTTCTGCAGCACCAGGGAGAGGTATACAGCATGCTGTATTTACGTTTGGGATCCATATTTTTTTGAAAAATATGCATTAAAGAGTGTCAAGAAGGGAGTAGGAAGAACAATAGCAGCTTTAGAAAATGTGACCAGTGGAAAAACATTTAAGGAGCTGGATTAGTTAACTTTGGGAAAGGGAATAGAAAGAGGGACTGATAAGAGCCTTGCAATACATTCAAGCTTCTTGCAGACAGAAAGTAATCAAGCATTTGCTAACAGTCGAGCAAGAACTTGATTGGCATCAAGTGGGATTTGGAGTAGACAGCTTATCAACTATAATGACAGTCAAGAAGAGGTTGTCTATAGCTGTGTGGAGTCATCACGGGACACGTACTGTTAAAAAAGCAGCAACAAAATTCTCTGTTAGCAACTTTATAAAGCATAAGATACTAAAATTTTGTCTATTTTGCTACCCCTTCCACTTGGGTTGGCAACTCTAAATTCACAAAATGCATGTATTTGCTTCCGTTTCAGAGCACCTGAATGCACAGGGTGACATTTTTGTCTCCTGTTTACCTTTAATTTCTATGAGTCAATGAAATCACCTGGGCCTGTTTTGCTCTCAGAATGGGAGGCTTCACACAGCAATAAAACCCAGAATCACTGCCATTTCTGCTGCCCTACTTGCACACAAGGTTTATGAAAAGTCCGACTGACTGGGTTCCCTGGAAACACCAGATCATCTTTTGGAGGCCGTAACACCTAGAGCACCCCAAGGCTACCCTAATTTCTCAACAAGAGAAGAAAAATCAGGCCACCATAACATCTTTTGGCTCATTTTTTTCTGTCCTGCTGATCCAAGCAGTTTTCCCCAGGGCAAACATGGATTTACCAGCGGAAGAAGGGAACTGCATTTTTCTACCAGTCTCTCTGTTCAGGTCTCCAGGCATGGGGTGCAGTTGCTGCTGCACCCTTCCCTGTATCCAGAGTGGGGGCTGGCTCTGCTCCCTCATCCCCCACTGCCAGGAGTCATCCACCAGCTCCAAAAGGAAGATTGATTACAGCTATTGCCCACCACTCACACCAGTTCCTGCAGATGGCTCCTATCTGGAAGAGCCCATGTACACAACCTGGCAAGCACACACCTTTCTGGGAGTGCTGGGTGTAACTAGAGAAATGCACAATTTAACCCGAACCTAACACTTATTTCATTCATTAAAAAAAACCTCAAGCACCACCACAAAGAAAACCCAAAAGATCAAAGCAGAACTCCTGAGAAACACAATAAACTACTGCTTATAACAGATTTCAGCAAACTGTCTGCTCACAAATACACAAATACTGCATTGCAGGAAGGTAAGGGGAAGCAGAAATAATACACAAATAATAAATCTGTATAGTGAGAACAACAGGGAATTACAGGGAGGAGGCAGATGTGATGAGGAGGAGGAGAAGGAAATGAAGAAACCCATAATGGAGAATACAGCAACATCCCACAGATGTTGGTCATGAGAGAATTGCATAGAAACACACCCAACTTCACCCCTCTTTCATTGAAAAAATATTGGCAAAAAACAAAACCCACAGCAAAACTTCCTGTAGTGTGATTACAACCAATTGATAAATATTTTTTTTCAGAAACTAAAAAGGCAAGAAACAGCCCTCAATGGCACAGGCTGATTTTCTGCAAACAAGTGGCTTTGATTACTTGGGTTACATTTACATGAGGTTTTGACCTTTCTAAATTGCTCTGGAGCCAAATGTTCACATGGGGCTCCCTGTGCACCATTCACTATTTAAAAGTTGTATTTAATGTCACAGAAGCTGAGTGTGCTTCTGGCACCACATCATTAAAGTTCATATTCTCTTATATTGAGCAGAAAATAGAATCAATTCAAACTTTAAAAAAAAAAAAGAGTTGCATGGGTTGCTGACACATGGCAGGTGTGCTACATTATCACACTACCCTCAGGCCAAAATACTGTAACACCTGTGAACAATATTCTTTGTTTCATGCAGTACCTAAATAGACTGTGCTCCAGTGCTCCCAAGCCGGTGACCTGCCTAACCTCACAGAAACAAGAGAACCAGATGGACAGGGTACAAATCAGAGCATTGAGCCCATCTCCTCCAAGGGCTTCTGACTGCCTCTGACCAGACATTTATCATTCCAGCTCAGGTGATGGAAGAGCCTATGAAATAAAAGAAAATTTGAACTGCAATTTAAAATATCAACTCAACTTTTCTGATTTTTCTTATCAATTAGAATCCAGCAAAAAAACCCACTTGTTTTTTATTTTACTGAAGAATGCTTGAAAAAGTCACAAAGGACTGCTCACTGATAAATTAAACCCTCTCCAGCTTATTACTTGCAAAAGCAGTGTAGCAGTGTAATTTTTTTGTTTAGGTTTGGGGTTTTTTTTCAGTGACTGGATATTTTCCCCCCATTTTTATGGTTTGGAGGGAATTCACTTTTACATTTTTGTGGCCTTTTTTCCAATCCAGTGTGGTTCAGAGAGGGAAGAAAGGAAGACAGACATTTTGCAGCCAGTTGTCTAATGCCTCTTTCAGCTGGCCACAGCCATTTCCAGTGTCTACCACTGCTCCTTCCCAGCAAGACACAGATCAGCATAGCAGCTGCAAACCCTGCTCCCAGCTCCCAGCCCTGGCACAGGCTCACAGGCACTGCTGCCCTGCAGCATGCTCAGCTTCAGCAGGTTTTCCATAAACCTCCCCAGAACTGAGAATTTTAAAAGCAATTTTCAAGGGGGTCATGAATCATTTCTTCTTGGAGGCAGATGTCTGACATGGGTCATGCAAGGCAGGGTGCTTGAGCAATGGCTTGCCCCACAACATCCCTGAGCAGTGCTTGCTCTCCATCACTGGGAGCTCCAGGTGTTCCTCAACGCTGGATTAAAAAAATTGAGAAAACTTCAAACATTCAAGCAGATGCAAAAGGAAAGAAGTCACAGGCTGCAAAAGAACCCAGAGGAACCACCCTGAATGCATGCTGGGTCCTAGTTAACTAAAGGCAGCTCTGTGTGAGGAGAGCCATCGTACTGAGGCCTGGGGACAAAAGTGCTCCTACTTCATACTCCTCCTTTCCTTTTGTTCCTTCCTATACTAACACTAATTCTACATCCCATTTTTCAACTTTTGAAGGTGCTAAATTGGTCTGATGCTGTAAGACTACTTGATGGTGAGGTATCACAGTGTTTTTAGTCATAATAGCTATTGTTTTTCTGAAATGAATTATTCATTTCATATTTAGATTTTAATGTCCTGAGCATTCATGTCAATTTTGAACATAAAACACATCCTGCAATATCAAGCAATAGACTTTCCAGTTTGGAGCACTGCATCAGGAAACCACTGGCTCCTCAAACAAATTAAAATCTTGTGAGCCTAAACAACCCAACCCACGGCATCAGACAGCGAGGTTTTTATACTTAAACTCTTCTGGGATCCCCATCCTCCCCAGAGCTTTAATTACCTGCTATAGATTAAAAAAATACTGTTCAGTTGGCAGCTAGCCCATGACACGTGTGCTCCAGGTTACACTGTCACTGCAAAAACATTCTCCCAGCATCCTCTGAAAACGCAGTTCAACATTTTCCCCCTGAAACTCAAATGCACATACCAGCAGTCAGCCCTAACGCCTCAAAGACAGCAGCTGTAAAATCATGTGTTGGATGCAAACCAAGATCTGAGGATGGTCTGGGAGTAGGGACTTCTAGGAACGAATTGGTCAGAGTGGAAACACACAAACAACAAGAATATTTATGGTGGATCCAGGCATCTGTGGAGTGATCTCACTTAAAATCAGCCAGAAAGAGGGATTCTCTTCCAGAGTCAGTTACACTTTGATTACATGTTTTAGAACTGTTTTAGTTACATGTTTCCAAAGCACGGGAAGCTCATTCACACCTCCCAATGCAAACTAGTTAAG
The DNA here is from genome assembly GCF_041296385.1 of Aphelocoma coerulescens. NCBI lineage: Eukaryota > Metazoa > Chordata > Aves > Passeriformes > Corvidae > Aphelocoma > Aphelocoma coerulescens. The sequence continues at coordinate 116,582,150 of NC_091015.1, read as the reverse complement.
TCCTGAGGGTCCTTTGCATAATCAGCTCTATAATGAACTAAGACCAAGCTTTTGTTGTCTTCACGTAACATCCCAGTAAAGCCAAAATTTTTCACCATCTGTGCAGCTACACTAAACTACAAGGATTTGCAGACCAGCATCCAATACAGCCTGACAAAGAAAATAGCTATCTTTAAAAAGGCTCTAACCCTTTTTACCTATTAAAGCCTGAAATGCTCTACATACAGCTTCCACAGTAATTACATTATATACTCCTGACCCAGTGTTATACTGGATTATGCTGTCTCTGAAGATGGATGTTACCAGATATGGCAATTCCTCTGCAATGTGTATGACCTCCTTGGAGTTCAGACACATAGAAACGACAGCAGCTCAGAGAGAGGACAGAAGGGGTTGAGGCAATCGGGACAGACAGGTGGCCTAAAGTGTCCCCATAAGACAGTGGTCAGAAGAAAAAAATGGGGGAGGAAGGGAGAATAAGAAAGCAGAAAGTTGCAGTAATGCAGCTTAATCAAAAGAAAAAAAAGAAAAAGGAGTAAGAGGGAATGGACAAATTCTTGCAGCAGAAAGAGGAAAAAAAGCTCTTTGCAGCTTTTAAATCACTAGGCTTTCAAAAAAGTAAGTCACATAAATCTAGGTTACTCAACAGAAACTGAGCATTTAAAATGCTAATTAAAAAATGTATTCTGTATCAAGTTGATAATTTGAGAGAAGTGAAGGTAATTAAGCTAGATGCTGCATTTCCCAAACTCTGGAATGAATAACTTTACAATCTGAATTATTTCCTTCCCTACATACTTTTCTTTAAACACACCTTTGCTAAATGTTTGATGGTGTGTTTTTAAGGCTACAAACCACTAATTCTGTCGCTAAAATCTACCTTAATTTAAGGGAGAATGCTACAATTCAGAAACAAAGTGAAAGATTTTGATACCGGACCCTATTAATTGTGTTGAATTTCAAACTTGTAGTATGTGCTAAAGCAGTAAGTGCCTAAATCAGTGAAACAAGTCCATGAACAGTGGATTTTGCCATCTTTCTTCCTGATGTTGTGCAGGACCCTAGGCAAGACTCTCTGGGCAAGTGAAAAAGGACTGCTGTGCATTGTACCTAATGACTATTTTATGCCAATCCATTTTCTTCAGTACCCATCAGGTCACAGCATGTAAAATTCAACTTATTTCTATTCCACATTATGTGGTAGTTTGGGTGGGGAAAAAAAAAACGGTAACTGGGCTGATGCCATGATGATTTTTTGCCTTTTCTTTTATACCCCTTTTATATACCTTTTTATAGCTTTTGTATTCTTCAGATTTTTTAGCCTACATTCTTGGACTTGTTTGTCAAGCTAGGAGACTAAACATCTTAGAAGCCTCATAGTTAGGGATCAGAATGCCCCAGACCCCAAGGTCCTCTCCAGAACACTTTCTGTAAACCAAGACAGAACTATCCAGGGGAAGGTTCCTTGGGGAGGGGGCTCTCACTCGAGCTTCTCTTTGGGGAATCTTTGATAGATATGCTAATTAGTAAAACCTATAATGTGATACCAGATCTTTTGGGGGTGGGCATTGCGGTGTGCATTGGGGTACATTCCACCTGGACATGGTGCACCCAAGGATCCTTAAAATAAGTAAAATCCCTTTTTCCCTTCTAACAGTGTTTGATTCTTGATTTTAAGACCAGGAAAAGGCATCAGGGCAACTGTCTCACTCCTTACTGGAAAGATTTGCTCAAGAAGGCATTTATGATTTCAAAGTTTAACACGTCAAACAAGTTTGATACCTTAGTGCACAATTCAGCCTTCTCAGGAGCTAAAAAACGTGTAGGAAATACATTTACTCCCTAGAGCTTCATAAATGGTGACTCAACAACCACAAGCTTCTTCCAGAGCTATGTCTGATGCTAGATTAACAACAGAGTCACTCTTCACCTCTCCTTCCCCTCTTCTGCTCACTCTGCAGTCTATTTTTTGTGGGGACACAAAACTCCATGCCAATATTCACAGGGCCATTAAATCTGGACTACAAAATGAATGAGGTAATCCACCCCCTCCCTCAATGTCATCAATGCTCCAGGGAAGTGCTACCCTGCAGCTGGGCTCCAACCCATTCTGCTCCCTATCACTTTCACTATATGCATGTGTTTTACTACAGCTGGGGCCACAGAAATTTTACCCTCAAGAAATCATTGCTTTAAAGGTTTGCAAAGAAGCAAGAAACCAACTAACCCTTCCCCCAGCTCCACAATGGCATTAATTACCCCTACAGCAGCAGCCACCCCATTTTCTTGAGAGATACACACATGCAAACATGCCAAAAGCATTCTCTCACCACCACAAAACAAGCACATCAGATACATGTTGGATCTTAATTAGGGAGCTCATCTTGCATACTGACTTCAACACTCCATGGTCCCCTTCCCAGTCCCGCTGGTCTAAACTCTACCTGACACATATTTATGTCACCTGTTACTCAAATCCCACAATGCTGATGTTTACATATTCCCTATAGGCCATTTACTGCATTGAATACCTAGCCTTGCTGTTTAGGAAAATTTTCCCAAATGTCTGACCTAATTCTTCCTACTTGAAATGTGCTGAGTTCTCCTCACCCTGATGACAGTGGATGCACAGCTCAGCTCTGAAGCCTGCAGATGGCTCCTGTTTGCCCCTCAGACCACTCTCTCCTCTGCCTCTTCTGGCAAATTCTATTTTTAGTCCTCTCTCAGGCTCTTTTTCCTCTCTTCTGTTCTCTTTGCCATCAGTTCACCTCTTTCCAGAGCAAGAGCATCCAAACCCTACTTTCAGCTGAAGATTAACTGTGCTTACTGATGCTGAACAGCTTGCAAGGACAGCTTTATGTCTGGAAACCAGACCTCTCTTCATACCTCCAGCTAGAAAAGATTTTAATATTTTCATCATATTATGACAATTATCAACTTAGTTTTAACCTTTGATCCATTCATAATCCCACATTGTTTTCTCCACACTCCTGCCTAAGGATCTCCCTAGTGGATAAAAACTGTTTTAGATACACTATGTTCAACAAAAAGTGAGGAAAAAAACCACTTACTAACTAGATATTATTTGATTTTTTTTTCTTAAATTTATACTTACAAAGTCCCTTCTCTTTTGTTGGGTATAATTCAAAATATTAAAGCATTTATTACCATTATAGATCTAGTTTCAGTGACAAGAGTGCACATGATTTATGTTAGAACAACTGCAGCTCCCTGTATCCAAAGTACATTCATGCCATGACATTCTTATTTATTAAAATATTAGTGAGTTTCAATTGGAAACATTTCCAACTTCACCTACAGCTTCCATTCACTGCTGACATACACACTCCAGTTCCTTGACAGGTCTTGGGACCATTAGAAATTTGGTCAGGCTGACCCCCAGCATGTTTGCTGTAATGGTTTCACAGGAGCTTAGAATATCTTCCAAAGAAGGCAGGAACTCAACATTCTTGTCCACTTTCAAGAGCCACAGGGCCATTTAGGTGACCTGAGTGGCATTGCTGGCAGTGTTGTAACTTATTAATAAATTGAGAGCAAGCTCACATCTGCTAGGAAAGGAAAGTCTAGTCTACCTCATTTTATGGTCTCTAGCTGAGTCAAGCACATTAAAATATGTATTACCTCTGTCTACCTGTCACTTCGTGTAACATGCTTAGGTGAACCCATGGCTGCAAGCCAGAGCCCAAACTGTTCCAACACAAGCAGTGCTTTTGGGGAAAAGTTATTTGCAACAGAAGTGTCAGGTTCCTCTCAGTATGCTGGCAAATGTTTGCCTGAACCAAAAGTTAAATGGTGAGGAAAGACTGCAATTTCAGGATAATCTGGGCATCGTAATATGCTCACAAAATGAACTACATGCTCTGCCTCACCTAAGAAAAAATGGAAAAATCAAAAGAGAGATTGAAACTGATTCCTTTAACATGTATTTTAAGAACAATTTTGATACGGGTTTCTCAGGAGAGAACAAAACCCCAGCCTACATTACACCACCGAGGAGACCCTCTCTTCCCACCTTTGGTACAGACAGTAAATGTGCCATGGGGACATGAAGCCAAGAGAGGGCCAACATAGGATACTGCTTCATTCCAACGAAGTGGTAGACAATGGCTGGCATTCAGACAACTGAAAACTTGCAGAGAAGCTAGTTCAAGCTGGCTTAAGTGGATGCAAGTGTGGACTCAGATATTTAGGAGTTCTTAAGAAGAAAAGCAGCTTGTAATATTTCAGGGTGGGGTGCTGATATTTTCTTTTTTGTCTAATCCATTAGGACTAAATAAGACCAGGAACATGGCAGGGTCATGTGTGCCCAGAACTGCATCTAAGCCTCAGAATTACAGCTGTAATTAAAAGCGTTTTCCGAGGGGGGAAGGGAGGGGCAGGGGGAGGAGGGGAGAAGAATTAACTGGAGAAAAAAAAAAAAACAACAAAATTGAAACCACCTCGAAAGCCACAGCAGCCTGCAGACTGAGCAAGTTAGAGATTTCTTCTCTTGCTCACACACAAGCACACAATCAAGGGCACAACTTCCAAAACACACACATTCAATGTTCTTCCCTGTTTCACCCCATTGATAATCTTTAACAGTCCTGTAAAAGTGTGCTGCCTTCAAAGAGATGAGAATTCTTTTTATTTCTTATTATTTCATCTGCAGTTCAGCACATTGCTTGACCTGCACTGACACAACCTTAAGTGACACAGGTTCAAGTATGCAGCTTCCCCATCCCTAAAGCGAGATGCATTTTATTAGGGTTTTTTTCTTTTTCCTCTTCCTTCGCTCACACTTTAGATGACAGGAAATGCCTGCTGTGAATTCTTGTCCAGCATTTTAAATACCACACGAAGTGCTTTCTGTCCAACGCCAGACAGCTTCCCATGGACTATAAGCTCTCCAAGAACAAGAGGTGTAAATACCTTTCTCCCTCCTAGTGAGTGGGAAGTAGCTGGGCCAGAGAGGGAGCCTACAGCCCCTACGTGCCACTGCACCCACCCAGCACCCACTCAAGCCATGGACAGAAAATACCATCAGCAGATAACAAGCCACTTCACTTGACCACCTGAGTCCAGCTGTAACCAAAACTGGCAAGCATCCAAAAGCTACCAATGTTTTATGAAGATCATTCGGTTACTTTTCAAGCAGTTGACTGTACCACTGTATACACCACAGCCATACATTCATTATGGTTGGTCACATGGAATTAAGTGCAGAAAGGCTGAATTATTAGCTTTTTGCAACAACCTCAGTGTTGTAACACCCAGAAATCTCATAGGAGACAGTTTTGCAACTTATTAAACTAAATACATTTTTGGGCAATGCAAGTTTTAATTGTCAACGAAGATCATGTAAGATCTGAATCTACGAAATGTATTATAAATAATGTACATGTTCACATTAGTTTAATTTTGATAGAGAAGATGACTCTCTGAGTTTATTCCTCTAATACTCTGGCCATACCATACATGTCTGTAAGGTACAGCAGGTCTACTACTGCAGCTGAATGAAAGGCAATTTTAAAACTTCCATACAAGAGGGATAAATCCAAACTTCTCTTAGAATAGAAACACAAACAAGACATGATTGCACATCTGTTTCAAACACTCTTCATAACAAAAAGGCTGGATTTTTGGTTTGGGTTTTGTGGGCTGGTTGGGTTTTTTTGGTTGCATTTGGGGGTTTGTTTCTTGGGTTTTGGGGGGATTTCTTTGGTCTCTTTTTTTTGTTTTGTTTTTTCAATAGACGGCTTATGTTATCATTCTCTGTCCTCTCAGACGATGACTGACATCTGGTTACTGCAGAAAGCAGTTTTTTGTTAGAAAGCAGACTTGTTAAGTCATGTATGCACCTAGCAAGCTTAAGTCTGGCACACATCCCTTCCAACTCCTCTTCATTCTAACAAAATTATATAGTGAAGAACCTGTGCCATAGAAGAAGAAAAAAATGCTATTTTGCTATTTTGAGAACAGACTGAATGTACTTGAATGAAAAAAACTAAACTGAGCACCTAGGAAAATGACAGAAAGGGAAATGACTGATTCAGCCCTAACACTGTGTGGCTGTGACCATCCTTGCCCTTTGCACTGTTACTAACCTCAGCAGTGGTGCCTGACCTGTACAACAGGATTTATGGGTACCCTGAACAGATGCAGAACTATTTCCCAATGCATCACTTTCAGAGGCAAAAGGATTTGAAGTTTCTTTCAGACTGCTGGTGTGCGTCTGTAACACAAAGTGCAACATGCCTACACACCCTACACTCCATGCCATGGGTTTTCTAACTTGTTTTAGTTCACAGGTCTTTGCAGGCACAAGCAGTGTGCTTTTTGGGACCAGAGCAAAGCCAGTGCAAGGCATGTGGATGTCAGGGCCTCAGCCCAAACATTTCTTTGTATGGATCTCCTTGTCTCAGGCCAATGCCAGTCTCCTAAGGAGGACATGGGTGCATGCTTCTCTCCCAGTTTATATTTATCCCTGGCCTAGGTGCTGTTTTCCAACAGCAAACACAAGCTCGCCTGTGCTGAGGACTCTGAAACTAAAGAAGGAATTTTTTCCCCCTTCACATGTGTGAGATGTTAAAATGAATTCCCACAAACTGGGGTCACGTGCCAAGGGACAAAGGCCTGGAGTTTTTGAATGTTCAAAGCCAGCATGTGTTTGTCCCTACGCTTATGTTCTATATGTACTTTGACTCACTGAATCCTACAGCAAACAGCTGTCATTAACATTCACCCCTTCTGCTAACACTTTCCTTAATCCCTAACTGACTTCCCAGCCTATAATTAAACTTTCCAGCTGCCACACTCAGAGATGGCACCAATATCCATCATTTATTTCTAAGTAGTCCTTAAAAAGCTCTTCTTCCAATTTCCAAGACCATGGACTAGAACCAAAGCCTCTTACCCCTACAGGTTTTAGGCTAAAACCTTCCATTCACTTACAAACTGTCTTTTACCAGGGAAATTAAATGGCCAAGTAGTATTATATTAACAATTAAACTAATGCATTTTTACAGTGCCAATAGCTGGAATGCAAAGAGCTTGAAAACTGATGCATAAACACTGCATGTGTTTACACATTTTGTACAGAAAATATACTAGAACGAGCTGTATAACCAACAGCACAAACAAAGCTGTTTGATTCAAGCCCAAAGTTTGAACAGGAGACTGAATAAAAATAATGAAAGGCCTAATATCTTACTTGAGATTGAAGCAGTAAATTTGGGTTAGCATTTCAATCTTGAAAATGAGTTTTTCACATTAATGTAAAAGATTACTTAAACAGCAGAGCTGGTTGACAACATTTCCATCTCGTACTATTCTTGCAGTGATCAAGAGAACTTGGTATTTTATACGAAAATTACTGGCTACACAGTTGAAAAAGGGAGAAGATGTCTGAAGAAAATGCTGTATTTTTTGGTAACATGACATAACAAGACCCTGAAGAAGCTGAGCAAAGCAGGTGGAGGCAGTGTAACACCCAGTGGAGAGACAGTGTGAGGTTCAGAAGATTCATCATCCACAAGCCCTTCAGATCCATTACAAGACCCCAGCAAACAGCCACAAAATCCTGTTACTTTTGTGAGCCCCAAATCTCTGGGACATCTGCTGAGCCTACAAAGTTCCCCCAACCCAGACCTGAAGGCTGGAAAGACATGTACATCATCCTCAATCCTAGAGTTCTGCAACTCTACACACCAAAGGCACTCAGGAGCCTGTATCTCCAAATACTGTTATAGAGTAGAGCAACATCTGCTTGAGTGCTGAAGCACTATCACTGAAAACAGCAAGCAGGCTCCATTCATAGTACGACTGGCAAGTGCCAGCTGGCAATCCTGACAGCCCACAGCCGGTAGCCTGCTGAGGAAGACTCAGAAATGTTCGGGATCAGCCACCTCCGTGTCTCCCTCAACGTGTTCAGGAGTCACAGCATGTTTTTTTTTTTTTTGGTTTCGCCTTTTGCCTCGCATGGCAGGGAAAAATTGAGTGCTAAGATGCAGCCTTCATGTTTCTGGAACTGCAGGCTGGTTCCATAGGGGATGGAGGCCGAAGCCTTGCTGGAAGTTACCTGCCATTTAAACAAAGTGGGGGCGCCTTCAGGAAAGGAATGCATTGGTTTACCATGTTATGCTACTGGTTGAGGTTAACAATTCAACATTAAGGTTTTAATGAATTTCAATAACTGCACAGGATTTATCAGCTACAGTAAGGCTATTTTGGTAGGCTACTGGATTAATCATTCAGGTTTTGTCAAGTCTAAAAGCATCACTTCTCAGCCAAGAGATCATGCCAGAGAGGTTCAAAAATTCAAAGCCCAAACAGCTACGGCTTGGTCCTAGCAGGAAGGCAAGAAAGGTCAATATTTTAAGTGAAAATGAATACACTATCAATTCTCTCTAAACTATAGGTGAAACTTTTCTTCCTCCTTACATTAAACATATAATTTTAAAAATGAATTTTGAAGAGTGCATGTGACGCTCTTAAGCTTCAAATACGTATGTGTTGAGAGGTTAGGAGAACATGAAAACAGTGTTTCATTGAAACCCATTTGTCATTTTTAATCACAGGATAACTCTAGAAGAGGTGTGACTGATGCAATTTAAATTTTCACCTGACAAACTGAATTATTCATCTTGGCGGCGCCTGTGACAAAAGACCAAGCAGAGCAGTCAGTCAGTCAGTCACCAGCTGCAGGAACTACTACAGAACATCCCTGAGAAGCAGAAGCCACGTCTTGCAGCACCATGAGGTGAAGTCCTGCTCCTTGCAGGCACAGCAGCCAGGAGGGCCCAGGATCTCATCCTTGTCCCCACTGCTACCTCCTACCTTTTGTTTTCCAAAGCAGCGGAGGACCCTGGGCATGCCCACTGATAAGAAATGCCGCAGTCTGCAAGGAAGGTGACAGAAACAAAGCTGAGGGCTTTATCTGCACTTGGAAAGAGCTGTGTGTTCTCTACTTGTGGCTCAGACAGGGAGGACTAAGGAGTCTGAGAAGGTTCTTACTTGAAATTGAATGCAAACTTTACCTATTGCCAGTCATTACGTCATTTGCCAGTGGTAGGACCTGATGGAATGCCCTGTAGTTGTGTCAGGGGAGGTTTAGGTTAGATATTAGAAAAGGGCTCACCCAAAGGGTGGTTGGGCACTGGAACAGGCTCACCAGGGAAGTGGTCACAGCATTAAGCCTGGCAGAGTTCAAGGAGTGTCTGGACAATACTCTCAGGCACATGGTGTGATTATTGGGGTGTCCTGTGCAGGGCCAGGAGTTGGACTTGATGATCCTTGAAAGTCCCTTCCAGTCCAGCTTATTCGGTGAGTCAGTGAAATACTCCAAGCTCACACTAAGTTTTCAAGGAATTGCCTTCTTCTCATGGAATGCATTTGTCATCATGCCTTGTCACTGCAGTTCTGGAAGATACCATGCATTTTACAGAACTGTTATCTTAAGCAATGTTATATATTACCCTTATGTCCTAATTTTGTACCTCCCTAGTATTAATGATCAATAGTTTCCTCATTGCGTAGCTAACCAGAGTTGAGAAAGAAATAAAGTCCTAAAAATTTCCACAGAGTTAATTAAAATGGGGTTTCCATACATCACAAGTTCAGAATAGCGGGTTAAGAGTGGGCTATCCAAGGTCTTAAAATGAAGACTAAATGCCACCAGAAAGCAGGATTCCTTGCCAGGAAATGTAAGGATGTTGGGCTTAAACATGAGATTTTGAAAAACCAAATGGGAAGAGGAAAAGGTCTCATTGAATGTCCCACACTTTTCCATGGTATAGTCAGCGCTCTCCTTTTCTTTAGTCCACACTCTTTAGTCAAAGAGTGAATTCTGCTCAGCCCACATCTCCAGTATGTTTTTAAGTAGGAAATAATTCCATTCATTATGCAAACTCTTATTCAGACTCTTGTTAATGTTTGTGCTATCCCTTCTGAATTTGTGGACAGTTTCTTTCAGGCTCAGCAGCCAACATTTAATTAAGAAATATTTAACTAGTGTTTTTTAAACAACGTCACGTTTGCAGAAATAATTGCATATCACATCTACTTTACAAAATCAAAATAAAGCCAGTGGAAACCAGATACAAAACACATGCTTTCAGCTATGCTAGTTTTGTTTAGAGAATGAACAGACAATGTATTTCCTTGGCTGAGACCTTGATCTGTTTGCCAAATCCAGTCCTGCAAAGCTTTTTCTTCTTACAACAACATTCCAGGAGCAGAGGACACTATCAAGGAAGCACACTCACAGTTCTGTAGGTTAGGAACAATGATAACCTTGGTGTGCCTTAAAAGAAAGGTAGCAAAGCATGTTCAGTGAAGTACATAACGCAGTATGTAATTAACATATCTGTTTTATCCCTTTAGAACTGCTTGGAAGCCAGAGAGTGATGGGTATCTTCTTATGCAATCAGAAAATTTATAACATGATGCTTTGTTGCTGCATCTTCTGGTGCATGCCAGCACTTTTTTACTTAGGAAAAAAAAAGCACAGCAAGATTTCTTCCAAACCTGTGGAGGTATCAAAAACTTGTATCGATTTCCACAGACTGGCTAAAAGAAGGAGGCATAACTACACTGATGGTGTTCTTTAAAGCAACATCACAGGATCAGAAGGTCATGGGGGGCATCTTTTTTTCATACCAGCTATTTTGCTTTCATATAGAAGAAACACTGGCTAGACTTAGAAAGGGGTGCTTCAGATGATGGAAAATGCAGGACACAGCGAAACAGGAAAATAAATTGCAATAACCAAACCTACTGGGGTGAGGCAAGGTGATTCAGGACAACAAGGGATGGGGAAAATACAGTGATCATGTCTGCACAGCAGGTAGATAAAAACAAAATTGGAGCTGAAGAGCAAGGGAGTCCAAAGCCAGGTAAAGAGTTTGTTTCAACACAGACATTCCTGTTACAGAAGCTGCTGGAATCCTGGTCAGTGTAACCATCTTGCCTCCATGGGTAGCCCCACAACCATGCAGTTTGCCCTACACTGGCAAGAGACATTTTATGTCTGTTTGTACAGCACAGCAATGAGAAGTTGGTAAAAAATTTAAAAGAAGTTACTTTTTTTATTCTTCAGGTCTGCATCCTTAATTCAATCACTGTCCCCTAGGGCTGAGAAAATGACTGGCTTTGCTGCCCTGCATTATCATGTTGACAGAGAAGCTACACAGAAAAATATTCATAGTTTATATATGATGCAAGTATAAGAAAAACAGTTTTGGGTTCACACAATGAAGAATAAGTCAAGAAATCTAAGTCACAGAAGTAGCAGATGAGGACAGAACACTTTCAAACCTTAAGTGTGAAATTCCATGTGGTTGGGCTTCACAAGAACTGCGGTGAACGGGAACCAGATCAGAAATAACAACCTTAACACCAACACTTAGAGAGTAAGGTCAGCTGTTCAAGTAAGTTTAGTTTAGTTAGCTTTCTAGTAATTTAGTTACATCAGCATTTCACCATCACAATAATTGTGTGGCATATTTAGTTATGTGCAAATAAAAGTCGGTACACTGTTTATGCAGACAGAAAGCCTGGCTGAATATATTTAAATATATTGATGAACAAGGTGGGGTGCTGTCTCTTCTCCCTATCTTGGAAAACCAGGGAGGGCAGAAGCACTGTCTGCTGGCTCTGCTTCTCCAACCCAGGGATGGAGGGATTCCCAAGATCAGGATAAAGTGAGACAAATCAGCTATTATCTGTTTCTTGAGAATGTCATTAAATAGGGTGGCATGAGAAGCAGCTGTGGGTGGTGGTTATTTTTTAAATTTTTTTCCAAAATATCTACTATAGCCCATAAATAGATTATTATAATCCACAAATATGAGTAGTGGCACTGAGGGCAGGACTGAACACAGAAAGCAAACTAGTGTCAATACCAGATCTAAACTGGAACAGAGCCTGCCCCCAACCTCTGTTTGCTGCACTTAGCACGCTACCCCTGCAAGTAACTGATGAAACCCCAACAGCGTGCTGGCACAGTATTAAAGGATCCTCCTAATTGCCATGCCTCAAATTCCAGCTCTAAGTCTGCTAAGAGAAAGTCTACAAAACTCTTTAATAAATCATAGAAATCAGAGATGAAAATTAGGTCATGTCACCCATGCCTCCTATCTGCACCGTGAGTTTGTTACCCACACAGCGCTGCCGAGTGCTCTGTCTCGACAACTCCTAAATGATTCAAGTGCCGAGGTTCCTCCCAATTCCCCAGGCAGGCTGGTACACAGCTCAGTGAACGTCACCACCCACAGGCTTTTCACTGACCAGCCTCATCCTCTCCGTACCAATTTTGCCTCTGTCCCATTTTGTTCTGTTTCTATTTATATCTTCCTCCAACTCCCCCCAAATCTGCTCTTGATGCTACCTCAGCCACTATCCGGCAAAAATTGTTGCTCAGGAAACGTTCTTCTGCCTCTCCTGTAATACTGCTGTAGTGTGCTGCTATTTTTAGGAGAAAAAAGGAGGTGGTAAGGGAATGAAAGGCTGCCAGCTCCAGCTGTACAAGAATAATGCTTCAGTACAGTGGAAACTACATTACAGTGTTTCTCCTTAAGCACATATAATTGACCAAAACCTTAGTCTTCTGGAATGATCTAAATGGGAAAGACAGAAGAAATGGAAAAGACAAATTCCAAGGTTAAAAAAACCCCTTGTCCTCTCACTTCACCTTTCAACCCTACAGCTGTACTCCTCCTTCCAGGGCTGTTCTTGAGATTTTACAGCACTTGCATAGTGAGACGCGGTGAGATGGTTAAAGTAGCCATGTACTGCCATTCTAGAAGAGTTTGGGTTGGAAGGGACCTTAAAACTCATCTAGTTCCAAAATCCCTGCCATGGACAGGGACACCTTCCACTAGACCAGGCTGCTTAGAGCCCCATCCAACCTGGCCTTGAACACCTGGCCTTTGACAATGCTTTCAGGCACATGTGTTCTGCACAGGGCCAGGAGGTGGACTTTATGATCTTTGATGGGCCCCTTCCGACTCAGTGTATTTTACGATTCTACGACTTTCAGGAATGGGGCATCCACAACTTCTCTGGACAACCTGGCTATCCCCACCTTGTCCTATCAAGTTGCTCTGTCTTTTCTGTAAGCCCCCTTTAACTGACATGTCCCACTGTGGTCTCCCCAGAGCCTTCTCTTGTCCAGGCTGAACAATTCCAACTCTCTCAGCCTGTCTTCACAGGTGCTCCAGCACATTTGTGGCCCTCCTCTGTACCTGCTCCAACCTTTCCTGTGCTGGGGACACACATCTGGAAGCAGTATCTCAGATGAGGTCTCATGAGAGCGGAGTAAAGAGAACCACATCCCTCAGCCTGCTGGCCACATTGCTTTTGATGGATCCCAGGATGCTGCTGGCTTTCTGGGCTGTGAACATGCCTTGCCGAGTCACGTTGAGCTTCTCTTCCACAAACACCCCCAAGTCTTTCTCCTCAGAGCTGCTCTCAAGCCATCTCACAGACTGTATTTGAGCTTGGGATTGTCCTGACCCATGTGCAGGACCTTGCACCTGACCTTGTTGAACCTCACAAGGTTCACATGGGCCCACCTCTCAAGCCTGTCAAGGTCCCCCTGAATGCCATCCCTTCCTTCCAGCACGGCAGCCACACGGAACCGCTTGGTGGTGTCAGCAAACTGTGCGATCGTTACAAAATGATCAATTAAGAAATTTGCTTACAAGAAGCCACTGTGCCTTGGGCCAGCCCCTCAGGTGCAAGTGAGACCGGTGTTTTATGCCTGCTTCAAGACAAAGTGACATGCTGACCTCCAAAAAGGCAGCTGCCCATCATTCCCCAACCTCCCACGGCAGTGCCGGTGACAGATGCCCCATACAAAGGGCTCTGTGCAACCAGTGCCTGGACTATCAAGCCGATCTGGCCAGACTAAAAGACCCTGCTTTCCTGAGCACACAGTTTTATACATCACCCACTGTCTTTACCTTTATCTTTACCTTGGCCTCCAATTTACTGATATGCAAACTAGGAACAAACTAGAGGTACCAGATTTCTTGCTACAAATAATTCTCACAGGCAAGCAGTGATGTTTCTCTTTGTATACATGCATATGTCCATGTATGGATTCCAGTGCATCTGTGGGGCACCTTCAATGATCACACCGTGCTGGGAGCAGAAGGGCTAAGCTCTGTCTGCCCCAAGAGTTGCTCTGCAACATCAGTAATTTAATTGAAAGAAAACAGCGATAAATACAGTGTACCTGGTGAAGCAATCATTTCCAAGGTCCTTAGAAAGATTACAGCTTCCTGACCTAAGCTATGATTTGGTTGGGTCAGATTTTGATACGTCCCTCTAAAGCAAACTGAGCCTTGCTTCACAGCCAGGCTTACCGATTTCTGTGGGAAGACAGGCAGATTAAGATACTCCCCGATGTGAGTCAGGGTGCAAGAACAGGTCTCTCAGTTAGTATAAACATATGTTTCCTAGGTCTGGAAGAGGTGGGTTGTTTTTTTCTTTCTTCTTCTGTTCTTCACAGCCTGTTTACATTTGCTGGCTTATTAAACACCATTTTATTTGCAGCCAGTATGTCCTAGGAAACTGGAGGTGTTACATGTAATTACCCTCAGATTCATAAGGACCAAACAAGTTAACCTCCACCACCAGGGAGTCCTGCTGCTCCATCGTTACCAGCAGTGTCAGCTTTCCTGGCTGCCATGAGCGGTGTCACCCCCTGCCACCAGGGAAAGGGGCTGCAGGTGAACCCCAGATCATGGCTGTCTCCCAGGATTTACTCACCACCTCCAGGGAGGTTGAGAGTACTGTGACTGAGCCACTGCAAGGGATGAAGCTCTGAGGGTGAGGAATATGAAGGAATAATCCCAAATGAGGAGGAGGAGAAGCAGGGCAGGTACTTGGCCACTTTCTTGGGCAATGGGAAGAATGGACAGTGCCGGAGGATCCGGTTTCAGCAGGGATTCCACCAAGGATCCCAAAGGAAGGGGAACCCAGCCAGTGAGTGCAGCCAGGGAAAGGGGACATGCAGGGGGAGTGATAGGCAAGAGCCTGACTGGAAGAACAGGACACAACTACAGAGCAGAACAAACCCACAGGAATAAGTGTGCAGCTTGCCCTGGTCTGACAGGGGCAAGGGACAGGTGTTTTCCCTACCTCTCTCCCATGAACATCCCACCGTTCATCAACAGGGCTCCAAACAAAAGCCCAGCAGGGTCAGCTGTTGCCACCTCAAATTATTCCCTCACTTGCTACTTGCAGCCCATCTGGGAAACCCAACCCCTGTTTTAGGAAAAAGGCTGCAGTAAAAGCCAGGCAATGGGCACATGCAACACCTTGGTAGTTACAATTTTAACATAGCCCAAAACTAAAATCATCAACCATTCTCTATTGCACACAGGAGCTTTCTTCTCCCAAGTCACACCTAACACAGCAATGCTGTGACTGCTTCCTCCTGTCCCATTCGCTAATAAACATGTTACATACAAATACACACACGAGTAGGTATCCAAAACTGTATCCTGCTTTTTTCTCTTCACATTCCCTTCCCCCTCCTGAAAATACTTTTTTATATTCACATATGCTTTCCATTTATTCTAACCCTTTATCCCCAACACATGTTCCAAGTCCCCAGTTTCCACATTCTTCTTTAACCCTCTAAACTGAAAGACTTTTCTCAGTGGGATCAAACACCTGGTGGGTGATCCTCATGCAGATTTCAGTACTTCTTTTGTTTCTCAGCTTGCCACCAGATCAGTTTTGATAGATAATGAAGCCACTGAAAAGGATTCTCTGTCTGTGGCACACAAAGTATTTCCAAGATCTAAAAACGAAAGGGTAAAAATTGAAGAGGTCTATGTACAAAAGCTCGCCCCCTCCAGTTTTTTTTTTTAAATTTCTGTGTACATTTTAAATTTTCAATTATGTAATACCCTTTCATGTACTGCATCCCATAGGATACAAACAGATTCACTATTTTATAGATTATAATTTCCTTTTTGCTTTTATCCACTTTATTCAAGAACAGCCATCTCCGCTGATACAAAGGCCAAGTAAATTTAAAGATTTCATTTTCCTCCAGAGACAAAAAGCTGACAATTACTCAAATTGCATTATATAAATTACTCAGGAAAGGTGCAGGACATACTGATTTTGCTGTCTATACAGCACACTGTCTCAGATTAACTCAGTTGTCCCAAATACTGACCCATTTCTGCTTTTCCAGAGGTGCTCAGTCCTCAGCAATCCTCCCAAGCTTCATCTGCACTGATGGTGATGGTGACAAGAATTGAGAATGGCGGGGGAGGGAGCAAAGGGTCTGTAGGTTCTCTTACCAAAGCCAAGAGAAGTGCTTATGCTCCTCTTCTCTACTACCTGGGCTGTGCACTTTAAGAAATGGAGCTCTTCCCAAAGAAAACAAGCCTTTCTCTTTGGGTGTTTCTAGCCAGCTATTGAGAGAGCAAGTGTTATGTGTCCACATACTCATTTAGACTTGGACCATTCCCCAGCCATTATAAATGGCTAACACTGGAGATTGAAAATGTAGAGAAACACACTATAAAAGCCAGCTAATCTATGATTCTCCCAGTGGTTCACCTCTTTTGAAGACTTCCTTTATGCTGCTGACTCAAACTGCTTAGTGATGCTTATTTAAGTCTAGTTCTGGGTAACACTCTTATAGTCTACAACTTTTGTACCAAATAAAAACAATCCATCATGATCCTCCAGAATAAACACTTAGCCTAATTTTCAGCTTAGTTGACAGCAATCATATTTTTCAGTTATATGCATGCATTTATACTCGATTAGAGAGAAATTTCGTTCGAACAAAACACTTTGAACATTCAAACACTGCAGTCATAAAATATTTCCAGTAAAAATGTGATAAATAGGATGCTAAACCACAAATCCTAGGGTCATGCTATACACATCAAAAAAACCACAGTCCTGCACACCCACAACAGCCCTCCCTGCATGGACCAACCCTTCGTTTCCAAAGCCCAACATATATTGAACATGCACTGAACACACACAGATCCTCACCCGAGGATGTATTTTGATGTGACAAAGTCACACAGTTTCACACTTCTGTGTTGAAAATGCCGTAGCTCAAGAAATAAAGCTGATGCTTCATCTCATGAGAGACAAGAAGTCTTTTATAACCACTTATAAATGGTTTGACGTTTTCCCTCAGACAACAAGCAGTCATTTACTGGTACATGAGATTTCCATGAAACAAGTCTGAATGTCACCCACCGTGAATAACACATTTAACACATTTCAAGAACTTTCTGTTAACTCAAGATCCTGCCTGAAACACAAAGAAGTGACATTTTACATATTTTAAGAAAACAACTATGCACAACCCCCATGGAACTCACAACCATGCATCAAACAACAAATATAACAAACATAGGTACGACCGAGTTGCCGTGGGACAAATCTACTATCACCTACCCCTCCCCGGATTTCAAAGAAAAATCTCTGAATAGCAATTCTTTCTCATCAAAGACTAAATATTCAGCAGGTTTCCACTACAGACAAGAACAGATTTCACCCTGATTAAATGAAAAATTACATAAGTTGTAGCTTCACCTTCACTTGCTCCTTCCCAGAAGAGAGAACAAAACCCCAACCCAAACCAGCCCTCTCCAGTTTTGGTGCAGCTCTCCAGCAGTCAGACACAGCCCTACCCAGTGAGGAGCCGCCAAGGCTGAGGCGCAGGGGGAGGCTGGGGATGGGTGCCACACCCTGTGCCCCCCCTCCCCCGCTGCTCCTCCCCAAGGCTAAACCTGCCCACCGCAGCAGCGGGGCTCCCATGGGATGACCTCCTGATGCGCATCCGACCAGCTCCTCGTCATACGGGGCAGCCTTTGGGGAGAAAAGGCCATCAGCTGCACCATTAACAGAGGGATGCGACTGCAGGCAATTAGTGTGGGGAGATGCCGGGGCTGAACTGGTCTGATTAAATAGAACCAGTGTATTTTAAACGTTTCCCCATGTGTTTCGTGTTCTCTGCTGCAGCAAGCAGGTCTGCAGCATGCCAGCAGCTCAAGGAGCCTTCCTGTTCATGCAGTGCTGTAAGGAATAAACTTCCAGCAGCTCTTACCCCAATGCGGTGCTCTCAGGCTCTCTTCTCCTCCCCTGATTGCCATGCAGATCTCATCCTCACACTAGAGCTGAAACTTTCCAACCCAAGGAGACCAGCATAGCAGTATTTGCCTATACCCGACTATGCATGTACACACTCAGAGGTGCAGCAAGACCAGTGAATTTAACAACATCAGTGATGCAGCATGATGATCTTGACCTTTTAATACTCTATGAAAGGACTCTTCTCCATAGATTTAGAGAAAAAACATACATTCAGTCACATCTGACCTTTACTGGTCAAAGCCTTATGAAGCTTGCTTATAATTCTTATTTTTTATGGGATTTAGTTATAGTTGCTTTCTCTATACAAACCTTTTTACAAAGCTTTCTATGGACAGAGACAATTGCTGACAACTGCTAAAAGTAAAACAAGAAGGTATCCCTCAGCTCACCAGGCTGTAAAAGGACGGATGCACATGGGACACACCTAACCCAGAGCTTTTTTTGCTTTTTTTTTGGCAAGTGGGCCTCTGACTTGCAATCATGTTGACAGAAAAGACCTCAAACGTTGTAAGTAGTTTCCCTTCAACTTCGAAGCAATGTGCATGTTCAGTGGAGGAAATATTTTCCATCTCTGCCTCAAACAGGAGCACACGCTGCAGAACTGTGGTGAGAGTAACAACTGCCTTGACCTAGCACCTTCCCCTTCCAGCACAGCCCCAAGAGAAATTAAATCAAGACAGAGCAAGGCCAGACAGGGATGCTTTGCTATTGCGATCACCACAGGAGTGAGAGTTTTTAAGCTTCTCGGTATATGTGATGAAGTTTCGCCTTTGAACGAAAAATGGGGCAACCGAAAAAGACAAAATCCTATTCCACCCACCCGCCCCGGTCCCTCTCTGGCAGCCCAAGGGCGAGGGACCGCACCCAGGATGCGGGCGCACCGACGGACCCGCTCAGCCCGCACGCTGGTCGCACCCGCGGCTTCTCTGTTCCCCTTTCCCCACAGACCTGGCCGAGCACCGACACTTCCACGCCGCGCTCCGCGGGGCCAGGAGTGGGGATGGGGGAGAGTGAGGGGTTCCAGCGTCCGGGCCGCGCTCCCGAGCACCTGGGAGCCCGCGCCGGGTCAGGCAGGCAGAGACGCGCGATCCCTCCAGCGCGGGGCGGAGCGGAGCGGGGCTGCCCGGCCCGGCGGGGCCCCTCGCTGCCGGCCAGGAGGGGGCCGGCGCGGTGCTGCCACTGCAGCGGTCCGGGGCTGCGATGTGCTCCGTGCATAACCACACCCACCGCATTGCAGAAGCCACGGCCCGGGGCGGGGGGGTAGGGGGTAACCCCCCCCCCCCCATGGCGAGTAGCGCAGCCCCGGCCGGGCCCCTGCACCGCCCAGGTGTTGTGTCCCCCAGGTGAGCGGGACACCGGGCACTGGGGGTGGCACGGCCCTAGGGGGGCTCGGGGTGCGCCCTACCACGACACACGCCTCCCCCGCCCCCCTCCGCCGCGCCTCTGCCGCCTACAGAAGTTTCCCACAGAAATGCGTATCGTCCTAAAAAAATTAAAATTGCAGTCCCCCTCCCACCCTCCGGCCCCCGGCAGAGCTGCGGCGGGAGCAGCCGAGCCTGTGTGTGTGTGTGTGTCCCCGCAGAGCCCCCGCCGCCCTCCCCGCTCTGCGGGGGACACCGCTCGCTGCCTGCCCCGGCCCCCCCAGGCAGCCTGGCCGCACGCACACGCCGCCCCCCCTACTTAAAAATGGCTCCTAAGAATGATGTAAATATATATACACACATATTTATACATATGTGTCTATATATACACGCACATATATATAAATAAACACGTATATATTACAAAAGGGGGGAGATGCAATCTGCCCCCGCCCCCCCGGGCATACCCTCAGCTCCCCGCTGCGGGAGGGCACCGCAGCAGCGGGGCCGGAGCGGCGCGGAGGTTCCTCGGCGGCGGCGCGGAGCGGCGGGGGCGGCGGTGGCGGGCGCGGGGCTGCTCCCGGCGCGGCGGCGGCCACGCGTCAGCAGAGGCAGCGCAGCCCGGCTCTGCCCAGAGCGAGCCTCCGCCGCTCCCCAGCAAATCAGGGCTGCCGAGGCTGCTCCGGAGAGAGGGAGGGAAAAAGGAAAGGGGAAAAAAAAAAAAAAAAAAAAAAAAAAGGGAAAAAAAAAAATAAAAAGCGCACGCCGGGGAGAGCGGCAAAAGCTGGATGCCGGCAGGTTTGCGGAGGCAGCCCTCCCGCCTGCCCTCCTCCCTGGGCCACCGAGGGCTGCTCCCCGGGCACGGTAGGAAGCCCCCCTCCACCTCCGCCCAGCACAGGGATCCCCACCTGTGTCCGGAGGGATCCGGCAGTTTTTTGGCTCAGTTAAATGAATCCATCTATTTAAAGAGTCGAGTTTAGCTGCTGCAGTTGCAGGCAAACCCCCGCGATGGAGAAGCTCCCCGTCAACTTAAAAGCAGCAAGCTGAGAGCTGGCAAGGTCTGGCTTTGAATTACACGTGGGGGTTTTGATGGGGGGGAGAGAAGGTACCAGCCTTTTCAAATTTAATTTTCACTGACAAACTACATGTTCTTAAAATACAAACCATATTTCCCTCAACAACATGGCCAAAACATGAAAAAAAAAAATATATATATAGGTCCTGTCACACATCAGCTCCTGGTCCAAAAGGGATAATGTAAAACTGAAGATAATTTTCAAGTTTTCACTCCAGTACGGACCACAACATGCCACATGTCAGAAAGCATCAAAAATTTGTAGTGCATACAAAAGCAGTTTGGGAGGGGATTAATCCTACTTACACCATTCCAATGTGGTAAATACATAGCTTCTCTTAGAGCACAAAACTGACTTCTCCACTCTACACACATAGGAGTGGCTGTTGGGTTTGAGACTGCTGCATCACCGTGCTCAGAGGCACTGCTCATTTGCTTCTCTGGGGGACCAGAAGCAGCTGAACTTGCTCTTTTCCAGAGGAG
Organism: Aphelocoma coerulescens; assembly: GCF_041296385.1. NCBI lineage: Eukaryota > Metazoa > Chordata > Aves > Passeriformes > Corvidae > Aphelocoma > Aphelocoma coerulescens. The sequence continues at coordinate 116,561,084 of NC_091015.1, read as the reverse complement.
GAATTGACCACAGGAAGGGCAGCGATGGCTTGGCTGCAGAAGAGTGACAGATCAACACGGTCTCATGCTGCACCTTCAACCCTAGTACAGCGAAGTGGATAAATGAGGCTTATTCTCTCTTTAGACAGGGCATTTTGAGAACTCCCAAAACTTACGAGATCCAAATTATACTCAGGGCTCTGATATGAATCAAGGGGGGAGGGAGGGGCAGGGAATAGCTCCTTTAATTAGCAGCATCTCTGGGGGATTTAAAAAGAGAAAGAGGTTTTGACAGTAGGCAGCAGCATACCATTTCTCAGATCTGCAAAACTGTGCTGTTCTGTATTTCATGTGGCATCGTAGCCAGACACACACCGCCCTCTTCACCTGCTATGCAAGAGTGCCATTTAGCAGAACTGGCACACCGTAATGTGCCTGAGAAGGAAAGAGAGTTCAAAAGGAAAATGCATGCCATCAGCTAAGAGAGGGCATACCTTTGCTCACGCAGTTGAAATAACAAGACTTGTATACTCTTTTCTACCAGGAGCTCTGGAAGCCATCACAAATCACAAGAGAATGGACTTGACAGCTAAGACACACATTAGAGTTAACAAGGTTTGATTTGAAAAAAAAACAAAATAGGAGGAAAGTAAGGAAAAGACTGAGTTGCTCTCAATCACATTGAGTCTCAAAAACAAGCTAGGAGACTTAAGAAATATTTGTGAAAAAACAAGCAGAATTTACCAGCTCGACCTTTGGCAGCTCTTGCACTGCCCATTACAGAGGAAGGTGTTGACATCACTTTTAAGCAGACACATCACAGAAGTGCTCCCCAGCCACCCATGCTGTCCTTGAGCAGTACTGCAGGCAGATTTGCCCCACAGTTACACTATTCTCTGTGATCCCTTTTGTGGATATTCTGCATATATAATGACATCTTTCATCTGAGGATCTAGAAGGCTTCCAGCTCATTGATTTAACCTCAAAGCATTAAGTGGTATTACCAGGCTGCTCCTACAAACAGGAAATCTTCACAACAGATTAAAGGGACTGGTACCTCTGAGCTACCAATGTGAGCCTAAGTTTCAGAACTCTCAACACTCACGGGTTTTGGGATTTTTTCATTTTCAAATGTTAATTTCTAGTTTCAAAGTGGGTTAGTGCCCAATTTGTCATGACTTTTGTCAGAAGGAAGCTCCAAGGAAGTTTAGGTTTCCATGAATCAGCAGTTTTTAATATTATTTGTTTTTTGAAAAAAAAAAGTTGTTTCAGTAAATTATAGCAAGCCTGAATCCATACTCTTCTTATACAGGTGGGAAATTTGAATAATCTCCCTACACTTTACTGGAATTAACTCAGTGTCCATTTACACAAAAGGAAGACATCGGATGATAAGTCCAGGTAGCAGGAGACTGATCTCCTGCCTTGCTATGGGACAATAATTTTACTTATACTATTTTCATTTGTTTCTGGAGGTGGTGCTTCAGACATAGATGTCAGAAGCTAATGGTTCCATTTGAGTTCCATTCATTTCAACTCCCAACACATCAGGCTTGGTGCAGCCCAAGGCAGTCCCTTCTCACCTCCACAGAAGGCCCTGCTGGCAACAAGTCATGCAGCCCCTGCTGCCTGCCATGGAGGCGTTTTTAACTCCCACATTTTGCTTATTTAAAACCAGCACCAGCTTGGGTGGGATGCAGGATGCCAAACACTGGCAGTCACTCTGAATGCACAGCCTTTGAACCCTCTGCACCCTGCTGCACATGAGCTGCCTGTGTGTCACTACCCACACACCATCTCCTCTCCACTTCAGTGACTGCACAACACCTCTTCCCTCCTGCTCCTGCTACCCCATCCCCTTTCCTCTTTGCATATCCAGTTTGGCCCATTCTCCCCCTCCATTCACTAGCACCATACCTCTTGGCCAGGGACCTCCCAACCACCTATTCCTCCTCAGCCCTTATGAGAGGCATTTCTTCATCTTCCCTCCAAAGTACTTTCCTTCCCCTTGTACCACATACCTTCCCTGTATTTTCTCCATTTTCTGTATTGATTTGGCAGGACCCAGCTGTGTGAGCAAGAGTCAGAGTCACTCAGGAGAATGACACATAGCTGGGGAAGGGGGTAAACGAGGTGGAAAGCTCTGCCTTCCATTCTCTTCTCTATCCATCCACCCCTTTTGCTGTTCCAGTTTCTCCCCTTTGGTGAACACACGCAACTTGCTTGGGAAAGCCCTTCAAAGGGGGAAAACCCTTCAGAGAGAGGAAGAAAAAGCCAGGGAAGAATAATAGCAAACAATCTCTGACATGAAGCAGGTAAATTAGAGGAGGCAAAGGAGAAGGTGTCAACACACACACACACCTCCACACACACACCCCCCCACACACCCCTTCCCCATGGGGTTCCAGTCAGAGGAAAACAGTCATAAAGAAAACAGGCCTGTGCAAAGCATTTGGCCACTACAAGTACTTTTTTATAGGGGAGAGGAATGGGGAGACACATGGTCTCTGCCAGGAAAAGATGAATAGGCAACCCTGGAAGAACAGGGACAAGGATTATTGCCCAGCTCTGGGAACCGATGCCTAAAACATTCTTGTGATTCCGTAATTGATTGGACATGGCATTCAAAACAGCACATAACAGAAAACCAAGACACAAAAATGCTATCAAACTCAGCAAAAGGCTCTCTCAAGTCCAGCCAACGATGAATTAGCTGGGCACAGCACTTTGAAAAATGGCAAATACTATAAAAGTACTAGCATTAGTACAGCATTATTAAGAAGATACTTCTTAGCAGACAGGAGCTTGGCACTATCTGTCTAGACGGGCAGATGGGTTTGGAGTCGAACGGACTTTTTTTTCTTTTTTTTTATTATTATTACCGCATCCACTTCCATTTATTAAAAGCAAACCATTCTGTCCATGACTCATGCAGCTTAACTTTCTGCATGGCAATGAAACAAAATTCTCATAATTAAGAATGATCACTGTGAACAGATGAAGGTAAGATTTAGAAATCAAGCCAAATATTCTATTTCTGTCTTCACTCACTACAAACATAATGCCCACTAATTGGCCAATATTACCATTGCCTTTAAATATGTAAGTAGTAAACCTTTAGGTGAGATATCCTTTTGGAGAACTCAGTGATACAGCAGGTCAGCTTCATTTTTGACACTGGTCTACTGACCTCAGTGTAGAGATTTATTTGGTCTGTTGTCTGAAGTAACTCTCACTCTGCCAGTCACTGCCAAATCCACTCCATTTTAAGACTACTGAAGGAACAATAAGTAAATTTGTCCCCAGTGCTTTGCTACTGAAATCCTGCCTATAGAAGATTTACTGCAATTAATTCAGCGCTGCCCTTTGCCACTTTCATATCTGTGGCTACTTTCTGACTGAGAGCATTAACTGGATTATCAAGGATTACCTCCTGCTGCAGTTCTCCAGCCCCCATTATGAGCCAAGGTAGCTACGTTTTATGGATACATGATGCTTTGGGATGTACCTGAGGCCATGTCCAAAAGATACAAGAGTTAGCTTTCAGAGAAAATAATAAACTGAAGCTTTTCATCTCAGTTAAGGTTTTAATTTTTGATTTATTTTGTTTATTCATAGTCATTAATAAGGTTTAATGGTACCCTGATTTAATATACACTGACTACAGGAAACCGACAATGCAATATGCAGTTAGTATTAATTCATTTTCATTTCAGTAAGGTTCCTGAACAGCCTAACAATAAGGGAGGCAAGGAAAACTCTCATTTTCTATTAGCAACTCTAGGACCACAAGCTTCCCAGATGGCAACCATCTCTATGGAGGTCAACACAGACTATTCTCCTTTACTGGAGAATTTTATTCTTTTCCATACTATTAAACCCAGGCTTGCATTCCAGTTATAATACTATTTTTAGCTCTTCTATGTCTTTTCATCTAATTTAGAGAAGGATTAAAGGTGAAGTTTACCTTAAGCATAAGCTAGAGTCTCACTGAGTCAAAGAAGAATCAATGCACATATTTATGGACTACTATCAGAAATAGAAATGCCATGCTGAATCATAACTGCCTTCAACAAATCCCATTTTAAGATGCCTCTTCCTCATGACACATCTAATAAAATGACTCTCAGTGGCCAGGTTAATAGGCATAGCCCCCAACTGCTTTTATATCATTTGTCTTCGTTAGCTGCAAGATTTACCAGGGAGGAAAGGCACTTTAATGAATGTTTGCATAGCACCCAACACAGTTCAACTCTCATCTTAATGAAGGTTAATACCAATTAAGGGAAGCAGTAGTAGGTTCTTGTTTAAAGTACAATGAATGTTTATGCTTATCATCCTACTAAAATGGTATTGGGAAAAGATAAGAAGGCCTGCTCAAAACTGAACACATTTATCCTTTATCTGTATTGTCTTATATGCTGAGATGTCCCAGGTTGCTTTCTTCAATGGTTGAAGGATTACTTTAGGCTCAAGGCTTCCTTACAATTAAAAAATTTCTGACCTGGCATGTCTAAACAAGAATTTTAGGTTTGCTGACTATCTTTCCTGTCAAACTATCCCTCTCCATTTTTATTCTCTCAGAGTGACAGAAGAGTAGAAAAACACAGATTGGACAACAATAAGTAAACTCACAGAAAGGGGAAGGGCTGGTGTTTTTAGTCTATCAAATATACTTCTTGAAGAAAACAAGAAAGCAAAACCCCAACTTATGCACTGTAATTTCTCTGTCTCTAGTTAGAAAAGTGCATAGTTGCTCCCAGCACGCTGTCTCATCTTGCTCTTACATCTTTCCTTGCACAAAACTTTACAGCAGAAGTGGCTGCTCTTCACAAAACAAGGACCTGGGGCTGTGCCCAATGGCTCCGAGCCCACCAAGCCAGATGTCACCCTTGTTCCTCGCAGCCTGTCCCTGGCCCAGTTTGCCACATTTTCCCAGTCAGTTAGACATCTGCAATACCAACAGGAGAAAAGTCTCCATCAATCTCACAATTTCCCAGCTGCTCCCTCCTACCTCCATCCTGCTCCTGCCCCTTTCACTAAGTCACTACAAATATTTATTAAGGCCGTGGGAAGAAGCAGGCAAACCCTTTCAAGTCAGAACCGAAAATGAAGGAGACACAATAAATGTGATTGAGTCCTTGCTACGATTCCTGTGAGATCTCATCAATACAAGACTGAGGAGTGGGTGGTGTGGTGTGACATGAGCAGTGAGAATGACAGCAATATCACACCACTGCCTCTTTTGGGGGCTATGCCAGCTTGTGATGGTGATGTTGAGCATCAGTCTTTATTTATGTGAGCAACTGGACAAAATTACACCTCTAACCTTCAGCCCCCACCTGAGTGGGGCTCACAGGGACTGGTCCACCTCCAGCAAACAGCCTCTGCACACAGCCAGGAGCTCCTCCACCTGACGTTTATAGCTGCTGAGACGCTTTCAAAATGCATTAAAACATGATCTGATTCAGATTACAGTTTAAGTCTCACATTCACTTCATGGGACACTGCCAGTAAAAACGAAGGTAGTGAAGAGACATTCATCCCTTCCTTCTGCTTCAACAGCTTACTCCTCCTGCAACTCACTCTCACTATCAGCACTCACAGGGAAAAATCAGAGGTTACTTACCAATCCAGGTTTTCTGTGTTTTTCCCTTGGCAAATACAGTGGCATACCTTAAAGTTAGATGCCTCGTGTGCACCCAGCAAATTGTATATCAGGATAAAAAGCAGCAGAGGCTCACACTTAACTGTTTTCTTTCTAACTGAAATGCATCTGATTGCTAACTGGACACAGACCTGCAAAACAGCTCTGGGATATCTGCCTTGGGATCTCTGAAGGGTAAATCCTCTTAATAACATGAAAATAACACTGTTACAGTTGGGGGGGGGGGGGGGGGAAAGCAACACCAAAACAAACCATCATCTTCAACTCACAGCTTTAAACTAAACAAATTTCACTCACCCAAATGACAAATGGTATGTATCTGTCCCCTAGGCACTGAAAAATACCCAAGAAAGGCATCTCAGCCTCTCACCTTTTGAAAAGCTTTTTACACTTTCCAAACAATGAGTATCATGAACAGCCTCTCACAGTGCAAATGTTTAATTTATCACACATCTCTTGAAACAATTTTAGGACTGGGTTTACTTGGTCACCACCAGGCGCTGCTCCCAGTCAGCCTGTGTGCAAACATCTGTCCAGCTGCTCCCACAGAAACGCATGCACGACCCAAAGTTGCCAAGCAACATCCTCGATGCCTTAAGCATCAGGCCAGCTCTCCTGCTTTAAAAAACTAACTCAGAAAAATAGGCTGATAGGAATGCACAAGCTTACATAAGGATCCCGCATTTAGAAGAAGAGATGCTCTGCTGCTTTCCCAGAAAATTTTTGGGTGCACAATTTGTTCTCCGTAGAAATTTGTTTCTCCATAGAAAAACAAATGCAGTAACTCCTGTCATCATCTCCATAAAAAAAAGAGAGGAAATAATTTGTGTGCTGAAGTTTCTAAGGTTGAAACCAAAATCTAAACAAATATTCAGGTTGAAAAACCTATTTCTTGGGCAAAAACACACAAAGCACAGACTGTCTTTCCATTCCTTACCAAAATCCATGAATAAGTAAACATCCGTTCAGTGTACCTGGGGGCTGACACAGCACCACTGGTGACAGTTAAAGTCAAGCACCTGTCAGTGGTTTCAAATATATAATTAAAATAATGTATTTACAAAGAGCCTGTGAAGCAGAGAGATCCAGGCTACACTCTCCTCCACATTTGAACTCATTTTGCTCAAACTTCAGTCAAATTATTTCCAAGGCCCCCTTTAACACACCAATCAGAGCAGCCAAGCACCCGCGCTTTTCAGGGTTTTAATGTAGCGCCTCTCGCAAAACAAAGTAACAAACAGAAAAAGTGGGACTGGAATCTCTGTTGCAAGATAAAATCATGTTAATAGTATCAGGGCTTACCAACAGGGTTGGTCCTCAGTTTCCCAGTTTGCCTGCTCTGCTCTGATGAGATCATGGTGATGGATTGCATCACTCTATGCTTTGGTATCTTGGCCCATCTGCTTAGGACAAATTTGCAATTACCATTGCGCCTGTTAACATGCACCATGAACAACCCTTTCTCAACCAAAGTAACCGGATCTTGCTGACGCTTGAGGTACCAGACAAGGGCAGTAAGGCTGGAAAAGGAGTATTTTCAGCTTAAGACATTGTTTTCTCCTGACAAGACACACAAGGTAAGAAATAATGAAACGCAGAAATATTTTCTCAAAGGAAAAACACAGTGGCGTTGATACAAAGCATTACATTTGCACGATAGGCAGAGCACAGTTGTTGCCTTTGCAAGAAAATTCTATAATTTAATTATTTTGAAATAAAATGTCCCAAACCCCTCCAATTCTGACTTTTTTATTGAGTCCATTCCTGGAGTTTTGGGCCATTTTACTGCTATTTGTACAGCAGCTAATCTATAGTCTAAGAGTTATTTTTGGCAGAAGAAAGAAGTTACAAAGAAACACAAGCAAGCCAGATAAATGAACTCATAAAACAGCTTTCAGATGACTTCAATGAGTTGCTCTCCTATCTTCCTTCCACATTTTGGGGAGAAAAATTGAAAAGATGAAAATGAAGTATGGGCAAGGTTGTATTCATAAGGTTTTATTACTGCTCCTCGTCGTCTACACTCCATCCTTACCCCACCGAGCTCAGCACTCTGAATACCCCTCTGGATATTTCTGCAAGGCAGGCAGGAGCATATGCCCTGGCTGTGTGCATGCTGACAGGCAGCACTGCTCATGCTGATCGTCTATCACAACATACGCTGCGATTAATCCAACAGGATACCTGCCTGCTAGGGCCACACAGGGCTGAGCTCACGCCAAAACAGAACATGTCCCTCAGAGAGAGGCAAGCATTGCCTCTTGAGACTATCCATCCTAGACCACCATGGCTACACCACCACCACTCTGTATTTCTCATGCCACTGCACAGCATGGATTTGAATGCTTAGCATTAAAGATGCTGTAGCAGTGTCTTGTGGTGCAGAGGCTCCATGTCTTTCCCTGCGCCAGCCACCGTCTGCTTTGCATTAGGCACTACGAAGTCTTGCTTTATTTTCCTTTGTGCGGGATTCTGCCACTCTTTGAAGGAACCTGAAAGTGATTATACAGATGAATGATGAAACACGAGCTCATGTTCTCATGTTCCACTCAAGCAAAAAGGCAGGAGATAGAGTGACTTATTCTTGCAGAACTCAGCCTTGAGTATCCACCACAATTGTGGTGACTCATTTCTTGGGGTGCAAGAGTGTCAAACCCCTACAGAGAGCAAGATCATTTTTGTGTAGTACTCTGAAATGGTCTTCAAAAAGAAAGTGCTCTCATGTCATCAGTATATTCCTCACTGGCAGGTTTTCAGTTTGTTTTCCTTTCCCCTACTTTTAATGAGCAGCAAATAATAATGATAATAACAACAACAATAATAATAATTTTAAACCCTAACTTTTAATGAATGATTCTTGGAATAACACGACAAAAGGTCTAGCCTTTGAGAGAAATAAATTTTCTATACTCCACAATGACCATGAAATCAAATACTCTGTCATATGTCCACTATGATGATTAAAGTAAGAACTTCTGAAGCTAAACTCCCCAATGATGAATTTTCAAAGTAAAGCAAAGCAGAATTTTGTTTTTCTGTAATTGACTGTGATCTTGAAATGCGCATGAATCATAAGGTCTCTTGAGAAGGCTGCATCATCAATGTGGGTATTTTACTCACTTACCCTCTTCAAAGCCTCTCTAAAGCTAAAATTATGTTCTCTATTATTTAGCAATTTTATTTAGGCTAACCAAATAAAATTTTCACGTTTCAACTTCCCAGATATCCCACTATGTGACGTGTCTAAAGTTTGTATAGAATTCATCAGTCAATGAACGTAGCAAAGCAACGTTCACCAGGCAATTACAGCATCTGAAAAACTCACCATAAAACAGCAGTTACAATGCATTATGTACATGCAAACTGAGCTATTATGATGAGATAATGTAGCATGTTACATCTTACTTTTGTATCTTTGAAGTCTTTAATACCTCAGCTTCTGTACCAGGAGTATAGCAACTGCTCTTAACCACTTCTTGTTACCTCTTTTAGTGCCTGAAATCTATAAAACGCTTGCATTGTGTAAGGAAAAGTTCAGTTATTTTTGCTTACTTACAAAAGAAAAAGAAAGAAATTTTTGAAATGTCTACAGCAGTGTAAGACTTACTAAGTTAAAGGATAAGGAATATTTTGGGAACAATTTACTTAACCCACAGAAAGCAGTTATAGCAATACTCTGGCACTCACAAATATTTGAGAGCTTTACATATGGGGAACAACTGTGCACAAAGATGTCACATTTGAAGCGGAGAGACAGAAACAACAGCTACTTGTAACCAATGCTGAACTTGCACCAGCCCAGGGAGCCCCTCCACCTTCCAGAGACCTGTCGTGGGAACTCATCTCCGCAACCACCGCGCTCAAGAGCAAGGGGGCTGGAGAGGTGAACAACACAGCTGGTGCCCTGGGTCCCTGAGCAAATACACACCTGAGCATGACTCCAGAGGATACCAGCATCACATCGTAGGAAGACTACATTTTAAGTACTGGGATGTGATCAACCTGGTTTGTTATGAAGGACCAACAATGCATCTGACCCGAGATGTATTCTGTAGAATAGATGAGATGAAAATACTAACAAGTGGAGCAGACTAAAACCAGCCTGAAATTTTTACCAGAGAAAGCATTTTGAAAGCATTGCAATGTAGCAGTAATGTAATTTTCAACTGTATTGTATATTTCTTTCACAAAGTGCCAGTGTTCCTATACTTGTTCCTACACCAGGTTCACTTTATACAGATATCTTCGGGAAAATAAATAATACCAGGTCTTTCTGAGAGTTTCATTTCCCTCTTTTTCCTCCCACACAGATCTGTATATCTTTGTTTTGCTTAAGCCTTATTGTTCCAAAGAGCAGTAAAATAACTTGTAGAAGGGAAACTGAGTGTTGTAACAGCTACTCAAATGACAAAATTAAACGTGGAAAGGGGAGGTGGTATGAATCATGCTGAGTCATGTGACATTTCTTAAATCACAACCAAAAAAAATTTAAACATTTTTAGTTAATAATAGCATTGTATATCTCAGACTGCTTAGTGGACAGACAATATTTGGACCTGCTCTTATGCAGGCTTCTTATACCTCTATAGACTGTAATTTTCTTTACTTTTTGTAGTCTTCATTGTACTACGATAAAGTTTACTTTCTAGCTTAGAAGAAAATCAAACTAATCAAGGCCACAAGAATGAGAAAAAAAAAATTAAGACATTTTGCACAAGTGGTCATTATTACGCTGAGAATGCATTGACCTGTTCTAAAACCTATTATGTTTTCAAGTAAGTGATTTTATGAAGTGCTATCCTCAAGGTAGTCTAAGCAATAGAAGGATATTAGGAAAAATTTCTTCACTGAAAAGGTTGACAAGCATTCAAACAGGGAGTTGTGGAACAGTGAAGTTGTGGAATCCCCATCCCTGTAAGTGTTAAAAGACACATAGATGTGGGTATAATAGGCATGGTTTAGTGGTGGATCTGGCAGAGCTGGGTTATTGGTTGGACTTGATGTTCTTAGAGGTGTTTTCTAATCTTAATGATTCTATGATTTTCAAGACCAGAATCAGAGCAAGCACTGTGCTTAAACAAACAGGTTTCAAATCTGATTTGAAAGCTGCACTGACTCTGAGCACGCTGGTGAGAGGAAAGGAGGGGTCAGACAGAAGCAGCCCTGCTTCCTCCATACCATTTCCTAATGCATATTCTGCTCTCTGGCAGCAGCCAATAATTATATCAGATTTCACAAGACTGCTTCTCTGCCTGAGCAGAGCTGAGTTGTTAATAAAACCAAGAATTAAAGCAGCATTACAAACCACACAAATAAGCCACCTCTCTGCTTGTTTGCACGTAGGTTACGGACAGGCTTTATCTCAACACATTCTTTTCCAACCAAGCCACTGAGAAACAACAGAGACTTTCTAAACCTCTGTTTGAAAACCTTATCACACACTCAACAAGAGCCTGAAACAGACTATCAGGAGTCCCGTAAGTACAGCACAGGTGGAAAAAAAAAAACCAACTGTGTTGTACCCATACTATCTGCCACAGTAGCTTTGCATAAGCAAACATGATACTCCTCCCTGCAACAAAGAGGTCTAATCTCAACAGTTCGGTGGGTGAAGTCCTCACCATTGAAAAGGATGGGAAAACTCATCAGTTTAGTGATGCAAGGATGTCCCTGCCCTGTGCAGTCTGATATTCCTGGTGGCCAAGTCCAACAAAACCAACAGAAACAGTGTCAGAGAGAAACAGTGCATTGTCTGACTGCTCTGTGCTATAAATTAGACAAAGACACTTTTAATAGCTGTACAGTTCTGACTCAATTACTTTGTGCTTTATCCAAGAGTAGCAATGCTGTATTTGTTGGAGAATTTTTTAAAACACCTTTTTTCTAAATAAATGAAAAAAGTACATTCAAGAGAAACAGCTATATTATGCTTAGTAATGAACTAATTATTACAAGATACACACTCATCCCAAAAGAATTCTAGCCTAATATTACAGCCCATTTGATAATTCAATTCAAATGCAGGCAATATTTGAAAATGACACACACGCATTCGCACACAGAAAGACAGCAACTGTGTTTAATATGGACAGTTAGTGCAATTACAAGTAATTTCTCATCCAAGCTATGTGCACAGTTGATTCTGAGTGCATCTCTCAGCATCAGACCCGCTAGACCCCGCCACTCCTCCTGCAGCGCACGAAGGTCAGCTGCTTTTAATGCCGGAAATTGAGCGAAACAGCTTGGTTTGTTATTGCGTTGGAACTGGTTTTAGTCAGGGCAGCTCACAGCTAAATGGCAGGCAGAACAAGCAAATTCAATTAAAATAGCTCTGAGGCAAAAAGGAGATGAGCGTATTAGGAAAATATAAATGGGAATTTAAATGGGTGCTACAAGAGCATGACCAACCCACATCACAACCCTGTCTTTCCCACTTTCATACCCATGCTTTTCTCTAACAATGAAGAATGTTTTTATGTCTGTTTCACAACTATATCTTATCTTGGCATGCAGCAAGCAGACACAGAAGAGCCAGGTTTTCACCAATCCAGACACACCAATCCTTCCCTGCAGAGGAGAACTTCTAAAACACATGGTCTGGAACATCCCTCTTTCCCAAGCTTATTTTTTGTCCCCCACTACAGAGAGAAGGCACACAGAGCATCCTTTCTGCACAATGTCAGGCTGAGCAGAGGCAGGGCATGAGCTGCCACCAGCCTCTGAGTCAAGAGGAGGGGAAGAGTGGGGCGCAGACCTCACAGCTCCAGGGCAACTCTGCCAGGAGCTTCAGAAATGAGCCTGAAAGTTATTCAGGCCAGCAGAAACATTGCCACTATTCACAGATTCACCTGAAATAGCCACGGAATCCTTTTTTTTCCCTCCTTGCTTTAAATCATTGAAAGGCACTGCTCCACATGTGGTCAAGGGTAGTATAACATTTTCTTGCACTCACAACTCAGGATCAGAGTAGTTTGGGGCCTCTTCTCTAGAGCTCATTTCAGTCTAATGCATCCTAAAGAAGAACTTCACCCATGAACTGTGCAGCCTCCCCAAGAGCCTAGTCTTCTGGACTAGGGCTCATCTGTGCCTTACTTTGCAATTACTTAATGCAATTCCTTCCATTCATCATTCCTTGTGGTACCACTTCTATTTCCCAGTTGCAGAAAGCTATCTAGATAAGGGAGACTCAAACCCCTTTTAAGTCTCACCAGATATCAGACAGTCCTACATCACACACAAGAGAAACAGGAATAAAATCAACATTTTATATTCAACTGCTTCCGTGTCTCTCGATGAACTTTTGTTTTAATTTTAAAACCAGCTGCATATGTGTTTGTGTAACAGCTACATTAGATCCTAACAAAAATTTGTTTCCAATGGGTCTCTGTTGCTATAATAGCTGTGATGTGCAGCTACATCCTTCTGTACCAGCACTGGATCAGATACCAGGACTCATCCAAATTACCAATTCAGTTCTGTTTCTGTGAGTCTGCCACAAGTTAAAAAAAAAAAAAAATTAATCAAGGCAATGTTTAAGTAATGTATGTTACTTAACCTCAAAGTTTTATTCTTCAGAGTTAACTAAAAAGAGGCGTTTTCTCAACTAAGGCAAGTCAAACAAAGTTGTTTGTGGTTTTCGTTTTGCTGGGTTTTTTTTTTCCTTTTTTTCTTTTCTTAGCATCAAAGTAATGAGTCCTCAATCACAAATATTTTATTTTCTCAAAACATGCCCAAATTTTCCTTGTGGTTTACATGATAGCCTTAATAATCAGAAAACTAATGAACTTGGGATGAAGACAGACCTCAGGGGACAATGAATAAAACCTTTCCTGACCATCTACTACTAGGACCACCTTTTTTTAAAGAAAGATAAAATCTTTTTCTCCGATATTTCTTTTTTTCTTCCCCTACAGACACAGTTTATTTCACAGCTTTAGTGATCCCTCTCAGATGTCAGTACAAAAACAACAATTTTTTTTTCCATTAATACACATAAAGACCCATTATTAATTCTTCTCTTGAAACATCTCAGAACTCCAGGCAGCGAAAAGAGTTAAAGCACACTATACCCTTTACACATCAACAATAGGTAACCCTTGCTTTAGACAGCCAGGATTGAGACTAGAAACGGTACTAAAGTGAAATTATTTTGAAACTAAACCCCCTTTTCATAGTGATTTCACATTTCTTACATGTAATTATGTTTATGTTGTGTCTAGAGCAAGTGTAACTTGGCAGGAGTGCAACACTCAGCAGACAGATATGGCAGCAGGAGAAAAGATAGCAACTCTAAAAATAAAGGCTCCAACAGTATCACAAGCAGGAGCCAAAATTCAGAAGAAATATGTATTCACTTTCAGTGAGGTTAAAGAACTGTTGGAAACCCGTGCAGCAGAACAGTCCACTCAGCCTCTAAAAGACAATTTTACCTTTTCTTTGAGTGAACTGGACAGGACAAGCTGGACTTCTCCTTTTACATCAGTAATGCTGAGTAATGCAAGCAGACTGAGAAGCTTCAGGAGAATCATTAGGGCCAATGCTTACAACAAAAAAATTGACAAAACTAATAGGAACACAATTTTATAGGTAAAATTACCCACCAGAATACATTAACATTATAGAAGTCAATACTTAGAAATGCCAGAATTAAATTTCCTTCTACTGATGCGCTATGTCCAACCTTCCTCTTTCTTCTTTTTATTTTGGCCAGGAAGGAACTGCTGCCTTATCCAGTGCAAAAGGTAAGCAGTATTTAAGGAATTGAGTCATGAAGACAGAGTTATCCATTTCCTCGCTTTCCTGTGGTGCTTAACACTGATAAACGAGCACTGCAAGAAGAGCCATCAATACTGATAATCGCCATCTTTCCAGCCTCATTTTCTACACGGGGGACTGAGCCACACACATTAATGTCAAAAGCATCCATCAACTTGGGATGCCCAACTTGTGCCACCCACGCAAGAGCGCTTACATCATGTGGTATCTTCTAGCAGAATCCCAATACTTTTCAGCTGCAGCTCATCCTTTTTGTACTGAGATTCTCAAATCACAGCTCAAACCCCAGAAAAAGGAAAATTCAGATAGGTGACATAGCCTCACTAGGGAACTCAGGGGTAATGGATAGGACTGAATAGATCAGTCCAGTCCAGCCTGCTACTTCATCACCTGCATTGCCTTGCCCTATTTATCACAGCCCTTCTGCAAAATATAAACAGGAGGCTGGCCAGCTTCTGAGCACACCACTGAACAAGTCCTACCTAGGACAAAACAAAGATATCACTCTTTCATCCCTTCCTCTGACTTGTTTCTGTCCTGCTTCCTTCTTTTCCCCCACTTTCTGATCTTCATCACACTCTCTACTCTGAGGCTTCCCTTCCATCCAGCCCTAGTCTTACCAACTTGTTCAAATCCTCATTGAACATAAACTTTTTGTGCATTACTTCATTCAGTACGGCCTTGCCAAAAAGCCATGCATCCTGCCAAGCCAACAGGCTTTGCCTGAAGGCACAAGAAAAACAGAACTTCTGAGAAAGAACAGAAAAAAACCCTAATACAGGTAAAATAATATATAATCCTTTCGTTCCTGAAAAGAAGGTTAAGATAATTTTGGCTTGGGGAAAAAAAACCGAACCCCTTCTCTTCCCCTGCAGGTGAGGCATACACTCTTTTCAGATAAAAGAGTTAGCTGAAGTGTTTCAAATCAGGAGTAATTATGGGTTGAAAAACACTTTCCATGAGAAACACCTGACTAGCAGTCTGATAAAAATCAAAAGAGTTCATAAAGCATAGGATTTTAATTGAATCATTGAATAATGAAGACTGGAAGAGGCCTCAAAATCATCAAGTCCTACCTCCTTACTGAAAGCAAGGTCAACTTCAAAGTTAGATCAGACTTCTCAAGCATTTGTTCTGTCAGGTTCTGAATATCTTCAAGGATGAAGACTCTGAATACTCTCTGGGGGCAACCTGTGCTGATATTTGATCATCTTTACCATGAAATTTGTTTATTTACACCTAAGAAGAAATCCTTCTGCTGCCATACACTTTCAGGATGAGGCATTATTTATAAACCATTCATAAGATTCCCCTTCAATGAATTTCTTCTCTGGGATACATAAAGTCACAATTCCCACCTCTCTTGATCCTTCATTCCATCCTTCAGCCTCCTTGCTATCTTGATAACCTTCAGTCTAAAATGGAAAGACTTTCTTCCATAGGAGCAGGACCCAAAACTGGGTACAGGATTCCAGACACAACCTGTCTATTGCTGACTAGGGGGGGCTTCTCTTGTCATGCCACCTGTGCTCTTTTTTAGCCATGGACATGTTTTAGCGGAGGACTTGGCAGTGTTATGTTTATGGCTGGACTTAATAATCTAAAGGGTCTTTTCCAACCTACATGATTTTATGGTCTGTGATTCTGTCGTTGCCCTTCACTGCTGACTTATGTTCAGCTTGTCCACCAAAAGGACATGCAGGTCATTTCCTGCAGTCCTGTTACTGAGGCTGCTGTCCCCCAGCCTGTGCTTATTCCCTCCTAGGTGCAGTTCCCTGCAGGTTTCTTTGCTCTTGGTCCACTACTGCAGTTTTCTGTGGTTCTCCCTAAGTCCTAAAAACTTCAGTCTTTTGCATGGCACTGTAACAGTGAATGAGAATCACTTCTACTCACCAAGGGAAAGGTCTTTGGAGCATAAAGTCACCTGGCAGGACTGCCCATCCAGACCTGGATCCTAGCACACCTCTTAACAGCTCATGTCCAAGCCTAGGATTGAGACACTCCTGCTCAGTCAGGGAACCCCTCAGTACTCACTGCTCTCAAAGGCAGCCCCCTTAATGCAGGGCAAACTGTTCACAGAGACTTCATCAGAAAAGGTCCCCCAAACCACTTCCCATAGAAGGAACAGGGTATGTTTCTTCCATCATGACTTCTGGGAATATTAACTCCCCTCATCTGAAGGCACACAAAAAATCAATGCAAGCTAGGAAGTACTAAACCAGATGTGCAGCAAGAAGAAATGATGGATCTTTTGGGGAACAAGCTGAAGGATGTAGAATTGACAGGTTTCTTTCTCCCCTCTCTGAGAAGAGCATGAAGCTGATGGATGATTTTTTTAAGGAACATATTGTTAAAAACGTTGGCAATGTATTATCCATCTCCAGGGTCTACTTAATCAATTAAAATGTCTGTCTCTGAAAGAATCAAATTAATAATAGACACAAAAGTTGAAGAAAAAGCAGGAAGCTGGAAAATTGAATAGGTTTAGCTGATTCATCCCTCTGAGATTCTTGTTCAATTACACTTTGCCCACAATTGTTTCTCAAGTATAAAGTTCATGGAAGGTAAATCCATCCATCCTATCCATCCACTGCAACTGAAGAAATGCACTGAGTGTAGGATGCTAAATTCCTACAGTATTTAATTGATCCAGTACGTGATGTGACTGGCTTCTCCCAAGGTCTAGCATGTGGGCCCACACCAAACAGTTGATGGTGATCTCAGCCGGGATGTAATCACCTCCCACACCAAGGGCATTGCAGTTGTGCTCCTTGTCCGACAAAATACTTTAACAGTGTCCCTGCTCTGGCCAGCTTTGCTTCCTCATTGTCCTCTGCCCCTTCCCAGATTATTAAAGCACCCTCTGCTACTTTCCTATGGGGTTTTGGTGTGATTGCATTTGATATGTCACCCTCTGCTAGAATGGTGTGAGGAGGGCTAATACAACAGCGTATGAACTTCACTGTTTGTACTTGACACATGTTTCTACTGTGGAACAAAAATAAAAAGAAAAAAAGGTTGCTGTTTGCTAGCAGTTCAGCTTCACTTGTGGTTACTGGATTGGATGTCAGGGTCAAAAACTAGAAGCAAAAACCACAGATCTGATGCTCTCTGTAGGGAGACAGTTTCTCATCCATCCCAAGCTGGCAGGGCTCCACAGCGGCAGTGTAGCTCGCAGTGCAAATGGGCTATGAGCATGGTCTTTGCTTTATCTGCAAGGCTTGGGGTATCTTAAATATGACAGTCACTGAATGAAACTTTACTCTGGAGTTTAGAGGCAAATTATTGAACTGACTTTTTAAATTACATTTCATTAGCTGTAGGAACATTACAATTGTAGCCTTTGTTATTTGAGCCCTCAATCTGATTTTGTCAAGACTCTTTCACTGCTCAATTTTCTAAAGTAAATTATTCTGAAAGGTTGTGCAAATGCCATAAAGAGCAGCAATAGAGTAATGACTTTCTACGTAGGGGTGGTGGGAATCCATTTTTTTTTAAAACAGCAAAATCAAAATTTTCTAAGGCTTCTCAGATCAACAGTTTTCAATGACTTCACATTCTCAACCCAAAGGTGTAAACCCCCAGGAGCATGGCAGTGTGAGAGCTTTGCACTCCCGTTTGTGAGGAGCCTCAGTGAGCTGTGATTTGATATGCACCACAGCAAAAGAATTGCCAGCTGCCAGCAGAAAAGGAAAAGAACTGGAAAACAAAGTTTGAATTACTTTTGTAATTCATCAGCTAGGTATTAAGGAAAAGAAGAATGACTGATTCAAAGCCTGTAAGGAATTACTAGGTTTAAATTTACCTCTGGAGAGAATGAAATCACATCTGGAGCTTATTAACTTTTTCCACAGAAGCAGAGCATATTCACTTGTGAAATCTTAAACAGCATGAAATGATAGACATGTAAAATAAAATACAAAAAAACCAGATTCTCGTAAAAGATTTTGAAAATAACAGCTTTAGGCATCATAAGGACCATGGTCCTACAAAAGTTATTAAAAATTTTTGACATGGTTTATTCACTTCCTAATACTATTCTGCATATTCTCATATATCATCCAGTTTTGTTTTCTGCTGTACTTGAGAAGATAAGCCCCATGACAGTTTAAAGTTGCAGGTACCAAAACTGGCTGGTGAACTTCAAGACCATGCTCAGAGCACAGCCTTGGCTTGGGAAGTTTTCAGGAACAAGAAGAAATGCAGCCACCAAATTAACATGTGATATTTTGGATTACATTGCTTATTACCGAAGATTAAAAAGATTTGCATTAGCTTTTGGGTAGCTTCAGAGAATAATTCAAAGAGACAGGCTCAAGTTTCAAAAGCACCATGCTTAGGGAACCTTATCCAAGAGTTCTTTTATGCTGCAATCATACATGGCATCAGAGAAGGTACTGAAGCTCCATCCCTGTGAACACCACTCAGAGAACATGCCACACAAAATCCCTTCTGCACCCCAAATCCTTCCTGCTTCAGACTGCTATCATTGCTGTGCTTGGGCACTACTGGAGCACAATGCTGAGGACACAGGGGCTGTACTTTGTCAAGTATCATGACTGAGCACCAGAGGAAGGTTTCAGAGACAGCAGACAAGAGGAATCTTTTGCATCCCCCATCAGATGAAGCAATGAAATCAAGGAAAATACAGTACATTTAAGGAAGTTAACGTTTGTGGTTTACAGAGACGTCACTGCTGGATTTGGAGCACAGGAGGTCCATACAGTATCCCCCCACCACAGCCAGGGCATCTGCTCTGTGCACAGACCCCAGCGCTGCCACGCCTCATCTCAGAGCAGCTGCTGGATAAACAAAACGGAGCATCCAGAGCGTGCAGCCCCACAGACTGCCATGCCCTTACAGGGATTCCATCCATGGTTCCTGCCACCAGAGAATGTCTCTGATTCACAGCAGAGAGGCCTCATTGAGCAACCAAAACACTCCCGTCTGGTCATCAGCACTAACTGAGAAGAGGACTAATTTTAAAGATGCATAGCCTAGAAATTTAACCCAAGCTTCCTGACCAGGGTTAAATTGCCCAGGAGGCTGGAGAACTATTTCACCTCACCAAAGTCATCTTTGTTTCCCTGAGTGCCTCCTAATCCACAAAGTGTGTAAAATGTTCTAGCATTATAAGCATGATAGCGCTCTCCACTGAAAACAAAACCACAGCCCACCCTTTCCCCCCCTCCCAAAAAACCCCAAACCAAACCTAAACCTAACCTAGTAAAGAGCTCTGCCACTACTAAAAACAGAGATAACCCAACCCTATTCACCAGTGGCACCCACATTGTGAAAAACTCAAAGCACTCTGAATTTTTACACTACAAGGATGAAGGTTATAAGCTCAAGGTGATCCCTTTAGATATTTTATGCCCATTCCTCTCAGTGTCTCTAGTAAAAACACCATGTGTATTGTATAGGGCAAAAAGTCAGTCCAGAAAAGGCTACATGCAAGATGTGAATAAATCAGTTCATCATCTAAGTCATTAGAGCATTATATAGAGGGGAGAAAACACTTGCATATAAAAAACCAAATATTTTTACAAAGTACTTGGGAAAAAACATGCAGTAACCAGCTGGCCAGCAGCAGAGCTCTTTCAAGTTTACTCTTCAATAGAAGTCTTAATAGTAGGTTTTCAGCAATATTCACATTCCTACATTGTGAATTTGAGACATGCAGAACTTGAGAAATAAAAATTATTTACCTCTTAAAACAAACTACAGAAAGAGACCTGCACACAATTCACATTAGTGCATCAGTGCTTTTAAAGTACATTCCTCACATTTCACAATCAATTTTATCTTACACTCTCACTTCCCTTTTCAAAATTCCCATCACCAGGGATGGAACATGTATCAACATCACAGAAGATACCATTGCAACACACCTTCTTTTAAGAAAAAGTAAAATTAAGAAAGCATGTTTAACTTTTTCCCAAAGGGTCAAGAGTGCTAGGCAGCAAAAACCCCTCACCAGAGCTGTCACAGGGGTAAAGGTTTTTGAGGATCTGCACCAAATCTGCAGGAATGTGAGAGCCCTTCCTGTAGCCAGCTGGCTGTCAAAGGGTGATGGATTACTTACTCAGCCAAATTACAGGAACAACCAATTTTGAGGTGATTTGATTTTAAATCCTGGTTGTGACTCAAAACAACCACCCTTAACATCATCCTGGTACCACTATAAGAAACTTCTGCTTCCATTAGACAAAAACACCCAATCAAACCCTCCAGTTACGCCCATGTAAAGAGCAGTTGCACTTTGCCAGGATATATGCTGAACCCAAGATTAAACCAGAGCCTCTATCCACGCTGACTGACAAAACAGAATTTCACAACAGAAGTAGGAAGTAGAGAAAAGTCTCCATCTGGGTTGACCCATGGATACTTTTCCTCCACTTGTCTGTAATAATATATCCAAGTATACACAGCCAGAGCACAGTATTGGAGAATATGACATTTTTTATTAGTCCTTCATGTTTTACTATCTGTCCATGCAAAGATAACCACAGATCATATCTCATCAGATGCATAATGAGCCAAATTATTCTCTACTACTGTAAATCGGTGAAGGTCCATTGATTTCATTACAGGAGAGCAATTTACACTTGCAACAAGGGTGGGAGAATACTTCTAAATGAGGAAAGAGAACAAAACCCTTAATCGTGGGAAACCTAATTCAGGAACAAAATGCACACAGATCACTGCCTTTTTTTTTTTTTTTTCTTTCATCTGAACAGCTATATTTATACAAAATATTCACACTCAAGAGCTAAATAGTTTTAGAACAACTTACTGAGCTTCAGAGACTTTGACGACTCTCTGCAGTGTTTGCAGAGTTGAATAAAAGCAGCTTCCTTCCCCTGCAAAGCCACCAACGACTGGGACTCACTTGGCATTCCTAAAGCATTCCTCCCTCCATCCCTTAGCAATGATAGCCAGGGCCACTGACCACCAGCCACCCTATTCACCCTCTCCTCTGCAGCCACCACGGCTGACACTGCCAAATGCAATGCAGAAACCTGAGCAGCACCTCTGCTAATGTAATTACCAAATTGTCTGGTGAACTCTGTGCATGTGTTTTATAAATTTGGGGCAGGGGGGAGGATTCAGGAGGCAATAAGATACCCTGATCTCTCTGCCATGCATTGACTTATATAAGCTTCTAAAAAACGGAAAGAAGGAACACTTTAAAAATTAAAATATCAGTGAACTTTTACTCTATGAACTGATGTTTGTTTACATTTCCTCTTGGTATATGTTAATACATATCTTGCTACAATGTAGGCTACACAGGAAAACACATTTAAACATGGACTTACAGAAACTCCTTGTAAGTGAACAAATCGATACATCAGAAAATTACTTATTTTTATTTTATGACTTATTGTTTATTAATAATTTTCAAGCATATGAATCTAAAGGCACTATTTGTGAAATAGTATAATGAAGAACTATTCCTATTAAAGCTGATTATTTAGTATACACAGATTTAGTCTTACATGGAAACTTCCAAACCATCTCAACAGAAGTTACTTAATTCTAGTACACAGTATGAAAGTTAAAGGGAAGAAAAAAACCAAACAACCCAAAAAAATGGCTTCAACAGGCATAATGCAGTTTATTTGGCAAAAGTAGCATCTCACATATAATATTTTTTAAAAATACTTGAACAGATGCTTTTGATTCCATATTCAGCTCAGAAAAAGGCTGAGAAGATGCTGAAGGAAGATAGTTAACTAGGGGGAATCTCTTCCAATGGTCCTCCCAGACAATTGTCATTAAGAGAGACAATTTCTCTGCTGGGGAAGAGGCCACAAACATCACCCTGGATCCTATGGATCTCTGAGGATGGGATACTGGGAACACCAGGAGTAAGTTTGGGGGGACTTTTTGGTTGTTGGATTTTAGGTTTTGTTTTTAATGATGTGTGCTACTATAGTGTTTTTCCATCGACTGCTGCTGCTCCGACCAATGGGTTGTGTTGAACTGTTACCTTCTGAGAGGCTCACAAAAAGAGACAGGATGCCTCTCAGCTCCATACCAAGTACAACCTACCACAAAGGGAGAGAAATTTACCTCTCACAAAGCTCTAGCAAAAATAAATAATTATGTTAAAGTAATAGTAATCATCATCACTGGACTCAAAGAAGAAGCCCATCCCAGATGGGGAAAGCATATGGAAGAAGCTGCCAAGTCTGTGCAGAAAAGATCTCTCTCTGCCTTATAAAAGAAAGGATAATAGATCTCTCAGTATAAAAGCCCAACCTCCTGCTGTTGGAAGTAAGGATGTTTGGATTTGATTAATAACTACAAAAGGCTTTTCTCTCCTTTACATGAGTCTGTTAATGGTATATTACTTTCATTATCAGGAGGAGGTATGTCACTGTAGGAAGGAACAGAAGTTGCATCCCTCCCAAATGCTGCTTCAAGGCAGAGATTGTAACTGAGGCATAGGAGCCAGAGCCGGTTCCTGGGACACAGCAGGGCAGGCAGAAGCCCATGGATGCCCAGCAAGCCCATAATTAGCAGTCACTGCTTTTCTCTTAGCATCACCACAAAAGGCAACTTTAAGAAAGATAAAAAGCTCCCAAGAGCCATTCATGAATTTGAGGTACTGGTCTGAAAACTTGACAGCTAATAAAAGTCCTTCTCTGGCTACATTTTGTACAGGAACCAGGGGAAAAGGAGAACCTAGAGAAAGACAGCAGGCAGGAGAAATTGTTTAATAGGTAAAAAGAAGACTAAAACATAGAAGATAAGAGGGCTACTCTGTATTTTATCAACTGTCAACCTGGAAGAAACGTCCAAGTGAAAGCTGAAGTACTGCAGAGAGGGGCAGAAAAGGAACCCATGAACATGAGATGGTGATGGCAGGAAAGAGTCAAGAGAAGGATGCTCTGGACCGGCAGAGCTCCAAGCTAAAACCAGAGGAGAAGAGAATTAATTTATCCTGAAGAGTCAAAGTTTTTGTGCACTATCTGCCACACACATTCTGCAGCACTTTAGCATTATTCTGCTCGGTGACAACAAAACCTGGGCTATCTCCAGGCTGCCATTTAACCATGGTTAGAAGAAAAATCTCCAGAACTAGCATAGGAACAAGCAGCAGCATATCAAGGGTAAGTGCAAGTGGAGGATGTTTTCACCAGCAGTTGTGATATATTTATTCAATACACAGTAGATCTTTATGTTGCTGGCCAAAACACAATTCTTAGTTCAAAACATAGTACCCCATCATGGATGAAAGGAACTTTTATCTAACATGTTTTATGTGCAAAATGAAAATAAAAATAGTTAAGCTACTGGAATTCAGTGTATTCATATT
Organism: Aphelocoma coerulescens; assembly: GCF_041296385.1. Classification (NCBI taxonomy): domain Eukaryota; kingdom Metazoa; phylum Chordata; class Aves; order Passeriformes; family Corvidae; genus Aphelocoma; species Aphelocoma coerulescens. The sequence continues at coordinate 116,537,334 of NC_091015.1, read as the reverse complement.
CAAAAGTTCAGAGAATTTGAAATAATTTTAAAAAATATTTACAGAATAAATGTGATGAGCCAGAAAACTACTGATTCATTTGTGCCTGACATAAGAACAAATCTAACTTCATCAAAATGAAATAATTAAAATTTATTCCAGTAAATATGAACATTTGGAAAGTACACATCAGTAGCTAAAATGTTAACTTTATTGCAATGATTTTTTCTTCTCCCCATGAGACACTGTGTACATATCTAAGGTTGGCATCAGACATTCATTACGGGCAGGGAACATTTTGTAGAGGTTAAAAAGCAAAAGCTGTCTTTGGTGACCACTCTAGATAGCAACACCAAGCCAAATGACTCCATTTCTGGGACACTTCCAAATCAGTTCTCAGCCTATAACCATAAGAAAATGCAAAGCTTTTAAAGGGAAGCTCATTTTTTAAAACTTTAATGCAGTTTAAAAGATTTGTACCGGTAAGGGATCCAAACAGAAACAAGCGTTCCAATGCTGCTCCTGGGGTTCTGGGCCCTGTGTTTCCATTCTGATCCCAATCAGAAAGTTCCAGTGGGTCTTCAGCCTTCTGTCTCAACTTTAGGAGAGCAACAAAAACCAGAGCAGGCAGGAAACGAAAAGAGCTGGTTTACGCGAACATAGCATTTAAATTAGGAAAAGTGGGATACAAGGGAAGAATGGGAAACCATCCAGCCACTTTTGAGTCTGTGCAAAGACAGTTACCAGCCTCGGCAGCACAGCACCCCATGCAGCTGCCCAGGGCCAGCAAAGGGGTGGTACAATGGGATGAAGTCAGCAGTGAGGTGGGATCCAAGTGGCACAGGGCTGAGACAATGGGCAGAGCCCTGCCAGAGCCAGGAGAGCTTCGTGAGGGGCACCTGGGCTTCCTGCAGGCAGGACAGGAGGGCATGGAAGGACAGCAAGAGCTGGACACAGTGGGGAGGCACCAAGCAGAACAGCAGTCAGGAGGCCAGGAGCACTTAATCATGAAACAAGGGGAAGATTCGAAGGCGACATGCGTATGCAGTGGGGAGGGAAAAGTGCATCTGAGTGCTGTAACAAAACAACAGGTCAGGCAGAACCAGAGCAGGACTTCACGGGGAAACCCCACCAAAGAGTTACAGGTGCACTTCAGGAAGAGAGACTGCATTTGTCAATAAAAGAGCTCTCAGATTCTGTCTCATTTATTTCCTTTTTCTAATAGTAGAATGGGGGTTTAAAATTTTTCTTTCCTATTTCAAGCAGTAAGAATTTATTAGAAGCAATATTTTTCCAAGACAGTTTGGGACATAATCAGAGAATCATAGAATGGTTTGGGTTGGAAGGGACCTTTAAAGATCACCCAGTTCCAACCCTCCCTGCCATGGGCAGGGACACCTTCCACTAGACTAGGTTGCTCAAAACTTTATCCAACCTGGCCTTGAACACTTCCAGGGATGGGGCATCCACAACTTCTCTGGGCAGCCTGTTCCAGTGCCTCAACATTTTCACAGTAAAGGATTTCTTCCTAATTATCCAACAATCATAAATTCACTTAAACTCAAGTATGTAAGAGGGCCTTTTGACATTGAGACCACCCACATACCACATCTTAAGCAAATGTGGAGTATGTGCATGAACACTGCCTAATTTAATTCTGTGCTGGCCTCTGCACCTTCTGATTTACCTTCAGACTGCAACCTCTCATAATGCACACACCCTTCTCTCACCTACCTTCTTGCCATCAGGCTTCAAGCAACAGGGTTTTTCCCATTTTTTCTTATTTTAAGCTGGAAATTTTGCAGCAAGCCATTTTAATAATATACAGAGTAGCACCGGTGTAACATCAGCAACACTAAATTTTATATGCAAATACATCAAATTCCTACTACAACATATGCATGAAGTCATCAAACAGGCTGATCTGAGAGGTAGTGCAGCCACAGATTTTCCAAGGAACATTTCCTTTGTAGAAAAACTAAAGGACTATTTTCTCTCAACAATAAAATGACAGATATTAGGACTCAATACAAGTCAGGAAGAAATGAAGTGATTCCCTCACACAAGAAGCCTTTTTTTTCAGATCACTATCAGAAGCTCTAAATCAATCAAAGTTTTCTTAAGCTTTTTTTTCCCCCCCACCTTCATCCAGAAAAGAGAAATAGCAGTGTATTTCATAACAGGTGTCAAATTCTCATTTCCAAATATCCTAGAAGTGATTGTTTATTTTCTATTAAAATAAGGTAAGCAGATAAAATAAGCCCAACCAGGAAAGTTACCACTCCTGCACAGTCTAGTATTGATTAGCTCGTGGGAGCTCTATAAATACACTTTGGTCACAATACCACCTGAAATAACTCACTTGGTGGCATCACCATTTATCAATACTGCATTTTTCCTGCTCTGATTGAGCTATTTTGACAGAATGACAAAATTGTTCTTGAAATATTCAAAATTCTGATTATTGCATTTTTCTGAGAAGCATACTTTTTTTTTATTATTTCTCCTAGTACTGATAACATTTACATTTTCCATTGGAAGAAAAAGATTTGTCTTCATCGCTTCTCTTTGTATTTTGTTTTATTTTATCTTTTTCAACATTCAGCACAGCAAGGAAGACATATTTGCATGCTAATGAAAATCAATGCGAGAAAGCAATTAAATCAAACAAAAAGTAAAATCATCTCTGGAATTAATGAAACTCTTCTTCTCCTTTTAGAACATTAATTCAACACTGTCTTTTATACGCCAGTTGACTAATTGTCTACTTTTCCCTTAACCAAAATTATCCAGAGAAACAAACCTTCATGAATTCAACATTGTATTGTGCATCCTGAGAAAAAAAAAATTATAATTTTTTTTTTGGTATGCAAGGACATGTATGTTTTAACTGACAAATTTAGATCACAGCTCAGTTTTCCTAGGATCAAAAACTTTCAGATATGTGTTGCACCCTTATAACTTCAGAGCAGAGCAGAAATTTGAGAAGAAGGAAAAAACCATTACAAATGCTATTGCATATTCCAGTTCAGTCTAGTTTTATATTGCTATTTACACAGCAATCAGCTCCCAAATAACTCTGATTAACCTTGTGCCTACTTTTGTAAAGAGAATAGCTGCAAACATGCTTGGGCTTCAAGCAGAGGGGACTTAATGCAAGGGCAGGCAGTCTGGCATAGCAAACTAATAAAACCTGGATTACGTGTAACCTGCAAACTGCACGGCGGGCAGAGCAGCAACTTTTGGCCATTGCACTACAAAGTATCATTTCAGAAGGCACTCTGCTCCGGGTTTTACAACAAAATAAACTTCGAATTATTTTAATGGTGTGTATTTGGTTTTAATAATGCTGTTTAAGACTATATACTAAGTTGTGTAACTTCTGCCTTCAGACCCGGCAATTTCATTACTTTCCCCTATAAAAAGTGGCTTTAATAACTAAGCTTTTAAATTGTTTTCCCCATAATAAATAAATGACGTTAAAAGGCAGTTGCCAGCACTGAAGAGCTGGATCCAGTCCCACAGTTGACATTAAGGACATAGATTAGATCAAGCCAACAAAACACTTAAAGCAAAGGTTTTCCCTATTAGCTGTAGTAATTTTTAAACTGAGATACAGTAATATGAATTTAATGCCAGGTGAATGAGGTCAAACAAAGAAGAAATTATGTCAGCAATAACAGGCAAATTTGTACAATTTCATGTCTGCAAATTAGAGCAAGCTTTCCTTCAGAAACCATTTATGTCTTTATCAGCACAGAAGAAACGAAATACAATCACAACATCAAACTTGTGAGAACAGAGCTACAATACAATGATGTTTGTTATTATTTCTTATGGGCACATTATGAAGGAGGATGATAGCATCTCTTCCCAAACTAAAAAGAAAATTTAATGATAAAAGCAATGGTTTAGGTCATGAAACCAATCCTCTCAATCTCAGGACAGTAAAGTTGTCGTCCCCATTTCTCTTCCTCCAGTTTAAATGAACGTCCTTTTAGCAGCACATTTCTGGCTTATAAATTTCTGATGTCACATGCTACCATGGCACAGACCCAAGAGGTTGTGCAGCTACCAAAGACATCAATCCCCAGCAGAGCAAGAAAGGAGTTCAAGTCAGGTAACCAAAACCAATGCAAAACTGCAAATGCTAGCTGGGTCCAGCTCAAGTTTGTGTGGGAAAAAGGGACAAAAGTGTGAGAGAGGTGACCACACTTCTACTGTGACACAGGTGCTATGCCCACCATGCTGAGGAACATTAACAGCCAGGACCTGATCACACCACGGTCTGAAACGCTGACTGCAGAATGGTTTATGTTGGAAAAGGCCTCCAAGACCACAGAGTCCAATTGTGAACCTACTGCAGCCAAAGCCACTGCTAAACCACATCCCTAAGTGCCACATCTACACACCTTAAAAATACGTCTGATCTAAACTAAGGATCTTAGCACACTTAATCTAGTTAATTAATGTATTAGTGTATTCTCTCTCTCTCAAAATACACTACCCAACACACCAGCTGATGCCAAGTATCTGCCCTTAGTATTTACTTCCACAGTGCACTGCGTATTTGCTACCTCTGTCTTAAAAGAGAGCAGGTAGATGATCAAGCATTTTATACCTTAATTTTACTTGGAGATACCAAGTCTAAAATAGCTAAGTCTTCTAGATAGACAAATGCTTCCTCCTCCTCCTCCCAGCCCTTTTATTTATAGCTTTCTTTTTCCTTCAGGTTAAATAGGTTAGGAATAATTACATCATCTTCATGACCTGCACCACGTCAAACCATGAATTATTTCTGCTCTTTTCCACTCCATCTCTATTTTAGCACTTTACTTCTGTAATAGTGCATCAGGAATGATCAGGAAGCTCCAAATCCAATTTTCTTGTACCAGAACAACCTTTCCTACCTCATGTTCTCAAGACTTTGCTTTCCTTTTCAATTCCTATCACAAGCACTGCAACAGCTCTCCGAAGTACAGCAAAGCACCTCTCTTCTAGAATATCCTCAATTTTGCCACACTGGAATGCAGAGGGACTATCAGGCATTTGCTCTGCTCCTTCAGTCTCTTCTATGCTCAGCAGAGGGACCTGGTAGATGCAGCAACACAGTACTTACAAGCTCCCCCTGGTGCCACCACCACGTTGCCTGCTGTTCAGCACCATGACTTAAATCCAGCCTTTCTGAAGTTTTTCCCTCCTCTATAGAGCTTCACCATATACTATCTTGGACCCAGCCAGAAAGTACTGGTGCAGCTGTGCCATGAGGCCATGTTGGGGGACAAGGACAACTATTCTGGGACCTTGTCCCTCCTGTCAGCAGCAAACCATCTCCCTTGGCCATGAGACACCACCACTGTAATCCCAGCAGTGTTGGGCATGACAAGCATAGGTTCACAGCTCACCTCTCACAGATTCAAAGCAACAGTGAGTGAAGTGTCCCATCCTGTTACCTGGAGGCTGACAACAAAAGCCACCTGTAGGACCTTCGTGGTCAATTTTAGCCTCAGCTCAAAATGAGGTGTTGGTTATCATGCAAAGGGCATTTGTGTGTGGTGCAATGTTTGAGTTGATGACAGACCCAAAAAAAAAAATACTGCTTGCCCTTTTGGTCTGCAATTTTAAAAATACATTTTAATGGTACAGCAGTAGTTTAGATTTGGTCCAAATTTCATTATTTTATAGTGACAAAATGATTTAAGGGAAACAGAGATATTTCCAACTTTTGTTTAGAAATTGAAGTGTAGCCACAGCTTCTACATAGGTAACTACTAAACACAAAACACATAAAATATGTAGTGATCTACTGGATCACTGTAAGACCCAGAAGCCTCAAGTGATACAAACATGTTTGCTTTCATTGTCCACTCTAGAAGTGTGAAATTAAGTAACATGGAAAAGGAAACTGGATTTAACAATGTGGTATTTTAATTTTTTTTTAATTCAAAAGATAAAGAAATGTTGGTTTGTTTTTTTCTTTTCCTATAGAAAACAGCATTTAATAGTAAAAGAAATCCAGGTGTCTACTCCAATGCCATCATCCCTTGTGGGGTTGAGAGACCAAGTTTACACCTACATGGGAAGTTTAGAGGTTATCAAGTACACCAGCATCTCAAAATCTGAAGAAAATAAAAGGCAACAAAAGCAACAACGAGAAGTTATGAGCTGTCAAGAAAGTGTGTGTATGTATACACACTTAAGCCCCCCCACACAACTGCTGGCTGCCTTCCTTAGCCAAGTGAAATCAGCACAACCCAGCACTGGGAGGCTCCAGGGCTTGGCAGTGGAGCCCCACACTCAGGGGGGTTTCATCACCCATATCCCATTTCCATGGCTGTCCTCTTCAGCCATTGCTCCTGGTCCTTTCCCCAACACTGCAGACACATGGCCAGCCCAGCACCCCACCACAACAGCTCCCCATTTTCACATGGCCAAGGTACCATCTCGCCCCTCCCTCCTGGCACCAGATGTTTCCCATTAACTTTGTCTGCACTCAGCTCCCAAGTGTCAACTGGAAAGCCCAGACCCCAAATATTTTACAGATGAAACAACAACAGGCTCTTTGCCAATGACTCAGGCGTGGATCCCAGCCTCTGCTCCACACTTCTCTGGCAACTGGCAGAAAATAAGCCGAGAGCTGTCTGGGGATTTGTGTGGGGGACCTCCTCCACCTTGCAAGGGCAGGCAGCTCTGCAGCCCTCAGTGTAAGCAACGTGAGGGCAACACTCACAACCCCACTGTGTCTTTGAGTAATGGCAAAGGTCTGCAACACTCCCATGCAGGCAGCGAGGGAGGGGCTGGTGGCTCAGGCATGCAGTCACACTCAGCCCAGCCATGATGCCCACCCCACCTGCCTCTTTCCTCATCAGTCTCAAAGTGCTGCAAAGTGCCACACTGCTCAGGGTAAAAGCCTGTTTAAGTGGCCTCAAATGTCCCTTTAAGGAGAGGGAAAAATCACAGCCAGACAAAACCCCATTGTAGTAATAACGAAACAGTCCTCAGACAGCTCAGGTTTTCAGGTTTTCCTCTCTGCAGGTTTGCTGTTGTGCCCGCTTGACTAAATATTCTGAGTTCCTGCTTCTTCAGTATGGAGTGTAGAAAGTAAATCTGTGTTCAGTCTTAAGTATTTAAAAACTTTCTCAAACTGCTCCAGTTTCAAAAAAAACCCCAAAAAATTCTTATTGGTGCTTCTTGTCTCTGTTTCAGAACACTTATTATCAGGGCACTGGAGACATGATAGATTAACTATCAAATACTTTTCCATTCAAGTTAAAAATAGTTCAGAATGTGATACCCTTTTTAATAAAAAAAATAATTAAGTAGCATCTGACAGAGGGTTAAATATTACAAAAACTGAAATATTGAGAAAACAATAAAAATAAACACTGGAATATAACACGCTTTTTTAGAGAAGCATTACGTATTGGAAGATAGTCCTTTGACTGGATATTAATATTCAATACACATCTCAAAATTCATTACTTCTTAAAAGAACCCCACAATTAGTTTTCTAATTTTGATTTTATAGACGAACAGGCTGGTTTCCAACATGCCACATCAAACACTGTGAGAGTATATATAGGAACTAACCACAAAATATTCCAGGATCACATCATTGCCATGCTGGTTTAATTTCTTTTTATCCATGTGCTATTTTATAAAATAATTATTTTAGTTTCATGTGCACGTGTAAAACAGATGCAGTGTTTCATGTTGCCACTCCCATACTGACTGTACTGGAAAAAGTCTCACTCTAGATAAGCACAAGAGAAAGCAGTGCCTATCACAACTCCTCTTCTGTGTCCTTTATCCACACTGCAAGGGCGTTTAAGAAAAGGAACTGGAGTCTAATCTTTAAATTAAACACTAGATGGAGCCCACTTCCCAAGACTGAAAAATGAAAGCTCTCCTTGCAGCAAACTCCTACAGCCTATTGCAATATCTGGTCATGCATAAACATGACAGGACTCAAACAGCTGCAAAGACTGTCCTTAATGCAAAAATATATACTGTCCATCAATTATATCACTGCATAAAGGGACAGTCTTTAATACCAGGCAACTGCAAAGGAATTTTTATTTCTCTACAGATATATTAGTTTGGTGTACAACACCCACAATACTTGAAATAAATTAGGCACACGTGGACTTTTGTAATACCATATGACAAACGTAACGCTGGGTTGAGAGAACTATGGCCAGGTCTGACATCTCTTCATTTTGACAACAAACTGTACTGATTCCAACTATATGAAAATTTTGCACACATAAATTGAAATTAAATAGGAAGAATCCTTTTTCAGTCGGTTCGAATCAGCTCTAGCAAGAAGGCTCATTTGTGACGTTTGCTAAAATGCCGCCTCTCTCAAATGAAACATACCACACACTCAACTAGAGATAAGTGAGCTTTGGTGTTAAAAATAGGAATGCAACAACACCAAACCTCAGTACAACTATTCTGGTGAGAAAGGAAAAGAAAAATATAGAACCAAGTTGCCAAGATCCAAACTGAGCAGCCTCACGGATCCTGGATAACTCCATTTATCACAGGCTCCACCACAAACAACTGCCAGTTCTGCAGTATTTTGGCCCCACTCTGGACTGGTCTCCCAATGCAAAGGGCAGGCAGAAATTGCAGGCAGACAACCCTTGGCCCTTCCTTAGCTTGTGAAAGGACATGCTTGCAGGAACAGCTGGAAGCCAAGCAGACAATAAAGTTGTGCAAAGCCTCAGACCCACTCCCCAGCAATGCAATTCTGCTGACAGCCAGGCTATCACTGATTGCTTTAACCTTTGCTCAGTCCAGGCCACTGCCTTCACCTCACTCTTTTTCTAACAAACCCACGGTAATAGCTTCATCAAGGTTAAGATAAGCACAAAGGCAGTTATCTTTACCACTGAAAAATACCTTTTGCTCACAAACAGTGATCCATCCTGTTCAAACAAAATTAACCACAGCAACCCAGCTTACCTTAGGGCATTTTATGAACTGGCTGGGAGGAGAGACAAAGGGAAGTTATTACCTACCACCAACACAGATCCTAATGGCTATTCCCAGAAGGGAAAATACAGTGTCTGTGATGATCAGTGGAAGTTTTCTTTTTCCCTAAAGGGCCCTACTCATTCCTTATTTCTGAGAAAGGCCCACATAGCACATTTTCTTTGTCCCACATCCTCATGGATGAAAGCTGGTCTTTGGGGTCTTGCAGATTACTGTTGGGATGCTCTCAAACCAAGCAAAGCTCTTCAAACGTGAGACCTGCTGCTAGGAGATCGTGGCTGTGCTCACCATCACACTGACAAGCGACCGCTCAACCCCACAAAGAGCACGCACAGGACGATGATCACATCTGTTTGTCAGAGCTGGGGCTTGTGAGCAAACATACTGCAGCCATAAAAGCAATGGGCTTTGCAGCTGTAGCAAGCACACAGCCAGCTCAAACATTAATACTTCAGTCTGTGAATATGCTGGTTCAGTCCTATTACATTATGTTTGCCTATCTAAACTGGACATGTATCTGCTCCCAGATGGGAAGATTGATTGGTGTCATGGTTTTGTTTATTTTTTTTTTTTTGACAGTGGGTAAGCACCTAATAGCAAGCACCTAACATTTCCTTTACAACGAAATCTGAAAATAATAAGCAATTGTTTGACACTTGATCTAAAACCATCTGGGAGAACACACCCATGTACTTCCACGAGCTTCTGGTTCAATAAAACAGGGACTTTATTAGCAGGAAGTGTATCTCACCAACCACACAAACTGAGTGTCAGCAAAAGGAGAAGACAATCGAAATACCAGCTAAAGTTGTAGGTTTGACTAAATAGTAATGTTTAACTACTTCCTTATCACAGTCTTCCTATACAACTATAATTTAGGAACCTTTGCCACTGTAATTTTCCCTGCTTCATTTTCTTTACGGCTGTGCTTTTATGTGTCAGAATAAATAGTTGTTCATCAGCACTATTATCCATGCAACAGCTGAAAATAACCAGCTACGTGAAAAAAAAACAGAGAAGAACAAATATAAAGGCTTTGCATATGTATAAAAGAAATTAAAAGAAAAGGCAAATTACCCAGTGTGGTATCTGATGCTGGAGGGAAAGTGGACACAAAGCCACTACAGTTACACAAATGTAACTCTGAAAATAGACACTGTGCAGACACATGGAGCAGCATACCTACAAACAAGGTAAAGTTAAGCCTAAAATATAAAGCTTCCAGTTTCTCACAGCAATAATCCTGATGGCTTTCAGCCTCAGAACATGGAAGGGACAAAACTCTGGCCTTGCTGGGAGCTCACCCACTAAACCACACGCCATTGCAGCTGGGGCACGACTGACAAGAATGACAGCTCACTAAGTATGTGGGTGGAAGCAGATGGAATAGTGGTTAAAAAAGTGCAAAAATAAGCAAAAACTTTTTAAATCCCATTTGGAGCTACTAACTGTTGCTTTCCATATTCACCTGTATTGCCTCCAAACACAAAGGAGGAAAGTCAATCTGCATGTTAAGCTAATGCCCTTCCAGGAGAAACAAAACTCAAGCAAAAAACCAAAACCAGAAATATAACAGAAGAACTGAGATTGGGTAAACACTTAAGTTCATTCAATTGCACATTCACAAAGCATATCCCACTTACAGTGCATTTTGTACATTTTCTGTTTACTTTCAAGTGTTTGCCAGACTAACTCCAATGTTGCAAGCCATCTTCCTGAAAGCACAGAGACAAACACACTTGGAGGGTTATGTAAAACATTAGCAGTGCTTTGGTCCTCTGACATATCCACACTCCTCTTTACAGATTCACCTATTTCATCCTGAAAGGTTGTGTCAGTACCTAACTCTCTTCTCCCCTTCTACAGAAGCACTGTTTAGGTTCACATAACCACCCATGAGCACCTACATCACCTCGGGGAGCTGGCTCACGTGCAGTCTGATCATCCCACAGATTTTCATCCACCTCCTATTTGCACTCCCACACAATTTTTGAAAGACTGCAAACAGCCACATATCAATCACTAAAAAAAACCCCAAAACCCACTAAACAAAAAACCCCTGAAAGACTGGAAATATTCTGCATGAAGAATTTACTTCTCCTGAAGTCTCCTCACACAAGGTAAGTGGTGTGTTAACCAATATAAACAAAAGTCAACTGATTATTTCCAAAATTTTAGAGACAAGTTATACAGCTACCGTTGGCATAAAACAAACCGCATACGGCTTCTTCAGAAGCAGCAAGTGTCAGGTTTTAATTGCTTTGCTCAATTAAAAACCAAAAGCAATGAACACTCACAGACAGCCCTCCAGAATGAGCCTGCCCAGATGCTACATCCCTTTTCATCTTATAGCAGCCACCACCAGCTTGCTGTTACCACAACACCCTCCATGACCATGCCACTTAATGCTTCCAGCTCTACTCTTTTTCCCAGCATAAAAATCCCTCTAAATTCAAGTGGTTTTTAATGGATCACAAGATAATTCAGCTAGGAGGGACCCCACGAGGTCTCTGGTCCAGGCTTCTGCTCCAAGTAGGGCCAGCGGTGAGATCCAGCTCAGGGCTTTGTTCAGTCAGGTTCTGAAATCTCCCAAGGATGGAGACTGCACAGCCTCCCCAGGCAACCTGTGCCCCTATCCAGCTGTCTGTCCTCAGACAGAAAACATTTTACCCTTGTAACCAGTGTGAACTTCTCTCATTTCAACTGGTATCCACTGTCTCTTGGCCTTCCACAACTGAGATGAGCTTGGAATGATGTCACTCTTTTAGTGAAAAGAAATCACTCCTTATACTTTCAGCTCTGCTATTTATCTGTTTATGCAAAGTACACTTTGCTCTGTGATTTAGATTGCTGTTTCAGATTTTAACTTTGCTAACAGCATTTGCCAAAAATTCAAATATAACCAAATCAGAGTGAAAGTGAAAAACAAATCTAAGAATAAAACTTGGGTGGAAATGCTCACCCATGTGATCACATCAAACTTTCCCTGATGTGCCATGGTGATGGCAGCACTTCAGCACTCATTACTGCATTTCCAGATATCGAAGAAGCATCTCTTTATATAGGTGCAACATGACAGCCAATTATTCATGTAGATTACAAAATAGGCCAAAAAAGCAAGATACATGCTGGAGCAAAGCTATGAGGAATGCACTCTGCTAGTTTTCAGACTCAAAGAGTTTTGAGCCCCGTGTCCATCACAGTAAATATGCATTGCTTCCTGGGCCCAGAAGCTATTGCTCTTTCAGGCTCCTCAAGGCTCCTTAGCACATCAAAGGACAGCAATCCACAGCAGCAGTCACCTTACAGACCTTACTGCGACTCAGTCACCAAATCACCCAGTACCAGCCATGCAGAAGGCTTCTTAACTGCTCTCCTAAGCCATGCAGCTGAGGAGTAAGAGACAAAACTGGAACTAAGAGAGGAGGTAAATGCAGCAGTGCAACACATGTTCATGCTGCCTGAAAGGTCATATGATATGTGATTAATGCCATTATCCTCCAGGACTCTGGAAATTGCCCTGAGCAACAGCTTTCCGGCATAAGCTATGGATCAATAAAAAGGATTAAGCAACAATACTTCAGAAATGCTCGAAAGCAAAATACCAGGTTTTATCTCAAATTTTCTCTAAATCTGTCCCTGATAAGAAACTCCTAAGTTTGAGGTGCATCTTTTGGTCTCCAGCTCTTTACACCAGTGCAAGAACGCAGGTGACACAAACTGTGCACACTCAAGAGACTGAAAAAGGAGGAGGAGAGGGAAAGAGAGCCAGTGTCAACCTTCCCCCCTCCCCCCTGAAGGGGTGTGTACAGCTAAACCCAGCCACAATCTGTCAGCAAGTAGCCAGTGCCAGCCCTACGCTCACTCCCACACCTTACCCAGGATAGGGCCATCACCACACCAGGAACTCGCATCATTCTGGGAGAGGACAGACAGCCAACCCCGCTCCCAAATCACATTTGTCTTGTCCCTCGAAACTTAAGGCTGTGCATAAACGAGGTTGTCACCACACAAGTGAGAGGTGAAACAAGTTGTTTTCCCTAATTAAACCTATTAGTAGTAACGAGTCACTCCTGCTAGGTCTAAATAGCTCAGAGATAAATCCCAGGCTCCTAAGCTGCCAACCACCTCCCATCAGTGCTCAGAGGCAGCTTTTGTACTCCTCCAGACAACACTGGGTAAATACTACCACCTCCAACCATGCTCCTGGAGCAGATCTCCAGGTTGATAAATTCAAAGCAAATGTTTTCCCTGCAGCTGTCCAGTCACCTTTATTGACAATAAAGCCCAAAATGCCAAAACCTCCTCCTCAGGGAGCAACAGCAGATACCCCCAGATGAATATTCTGCAGGTTAGGTGCCTGCACACAAGGAAAGAGTATGACCCTGACAAAGCTTTGTGCTTTATTTTTAAAAAAAGAAACCTCACCAGAGACTACTTGGGATGGAAGACCTTTTCATGGAAAATTCTTCCACAATATTTAATGCAAACACACCATCAACACATCATCTCTTAAAAGTTCACACCACAGGCAACATCAGTATTAGGAGCAGTAAGGAGAATGACACAGTGCTTTTCTAAAAAGCCATCCAATGAATTAATCATCTTCTGTCTGAACTATTTGCAGAAACAACTGAATAAGCCAGAAAAGAAAAATTAAAATGTTCTAAGCTGTTGCTTCACAGTATGTCTTACAGAAAAGTAATTTTAAAATTATTACAAAGGCAATAACACTCAATCTCATAACAAGACAGTATTTCAAATTAATCCAGTGCATGTTAATTCCTTCACCTTTGCCAGTGATAAAACAGAATAAGAAAAAAAAATACCACTCCATCAAAAATAAGTTGAAATTCAGCAAGCTTTGCCTGTTGCTTTGACAAAACCAACACTGCAAACATGGCCTTAGCTTTCATCAAGCACAACTTCCAATACATAACATTCATCTTCTTTCTCCCAAGTAAGCTTTCACTTACTCCCAAGTAAGTGAAACTCATTTTGCAGACTCACCAAGATTATCCATATTCCAGGAGGCAGCCATTCATCCAGTTTGCGAAGTCCATGGTTTCAGCACAGTCATAGCCATCAGTAGGAGAATGAAGGGAAAAAGAAGAAAAAAAAAAACTCTTGAAATTCAAAACACAACACTACTGCTTTCTGTAAAAGCAAAAAACCCCAAAAGTTTCAGGTAACTCATTAAATGGACTGAACAGAAACAACCCCCCCACCCTCCAATTTACTGTAAAAAGAAATAAAAAACCCCACAATATCAATGTTAATAAAAGAATAATAATTACAGTCTAATAAAGATCTGTCAAGGCTGACTTCATAAGGAACATTTTGTGAGGGGGGAACATGTATATTTAAGAAAAAACAAACCTACTGTACCTCCCCCATCAGGCAGTAACAGGTGTGCAATATCACATACAGGAAAAGGTATATTATTTTCTCTTATTCTGCTGACATTTCAAAATCCTTGAAGAGGAGAGGTAACATTTGGCAAGGAAGTAAGGCAAAGCCACCACAGCAACTGCTCAGCTTCAGAATCCTCAGTCAAGGATGGGGGATTGGTAATTTATTCTTTGCAATTAAGGGGGCCTGCAGCCTGCCCCACAGCTGAATATCTACACTCTGTTACACATCTGCAAACCGTCAAGAACACCCAAGCTGAAATAACTGTTCTTTTCAATTTGGACTTTGAACAGTGTCTGAGTGACCAAACCCAGTGTGTGTCACTTCTCTCTTACTAATAAAAACCCAAGAAAGAATTTTACAGCTTTCCCAGGCTCAGCATTGATTTCTTTTGGCAACTGTTCCAAACAGTCGACCAATTTAGCATTTGGGTTTGGTTTTTTTTGCTCTTCTGTTTGGTTGGGGTTTTTTCATTATTATTCCTTTGGAGAGGAAAGGCTTCAAAGAGATCGGTAAAAAATGCCAATTGCTGTGGGTTAAACCTAAACAAACTGCATGTGTGTATGTAAGGGCAGATAAATGCTGTTCTTTTGACTAGAGAAATCAATTGCATGTGCAAGTTCAGGAAGTGCACAAGGTCCTGAGCACAGACAAGCAGGCGAGGAGAGTGCTGAAGCCTGTGACGGAAGGAAAGGAGGCAGTGAAGGAAATGCTGTCATCATCTCCCAGCAGCTCCGTGACCATCAGATTGATCACCAGGCCAAGGCTGACAAGATGCCAAAAGGCCAGAGGCCATTGCAAAGTCGCTTCCAACAAATTGGGATATATCTTCTCAGTTCACGTGTTTCAACCATCCAAATTCTCCAAACCAACTGTTCTCAGGAACAGTCATCCTCACAACTCAGTGCTCTTCTGCTGGGTCACAGCAAAGGGGCCCGAGGCCAGAGCAGCATTTTCGCCTCCAGAAATCTCAAGGCAACTCAGGAGGGCAGTGAGCCACCAGCACAGCCCCTGGTGTGGTTCCTACTTGATCCCTGCAGAAATCATGCCATATGAAGGCAAATTTATCTGTTAGAGTCAAAAAAGAAAACTAAACTGTCACAAGCAACTAATTTGCAGCTCCCCCCCCACCCAACAGATAATGGCTCATGAGTTAGCTCCTCCTCAGCCTTCACGGCCCATTAATAAGACAGCACGAAAGGCTGCAGAAAAAGGAAGATGACTGCTCACATATTTACCAGTTTGCTAAAAAACAATTTTTTTTGTTGCTGTTTTTGTAGGAGTGTTTTTACAGTAGGAGCCTTTCCAGTACCTTCATGTGAGGAATATTGGAGAGGAAAGGGAAAAGAGATTGCAAAAGATTTGCCTTCATTTCTGATTTCTCTTGTCAGTCTTGTGGACCCCAGTCCTTCCCCAGAGCTGCAACCATGCACCATTACTGTCAGTGTGACTGTAGTTACAGATTGCCCTCAAGATATTACCTGTCTTTTACCTCTGCCAGGGAAGCTGAGATGCCTGGGAGAACATTTTTACTGGAGCAGATATGACTTCAAGGTACTCCCAAGGTCTGCAAAGGCCAATGAGTCACCTGACTGAACATGGGACTTCATATTACTGAAAGTGAGATTTTGATGGTGGCATGGAGCAAGCTTAACAATGTTATCAGGATATGAGAGGTCACATGAAAGCAGATGTTGAGTAGGCGGGAATGGCGGGAAACGTGGTGTGCAAAAACGCAAGGAAGGAACAAAACAAAAATGTATGGATGACTCAGAACTGGCAGAATTCACGAAGGAGAGCTGCTGAACTGGTTTATTTAGAATGGGGAGGGGACAGGAGAGCAGCATGTCCATTGACAATACTGCAGATACATTTCTGAGTGAAAACAAGAGGTGGTTGTTGAAGTTTGACACGTTATAAGGGCAGCTTTCCATCATCAGCTCAGAAGGTTTGTGGGGGAAAAGAAAATATCACGATATGCCGTAATGGGATGGATGAACCAATGAGATGTAAATTGCCTTGAGCATTGCAGCAGCATCCACTGCCTACACTACATGCCAGTTTCTTGGGTTAGGGTGAGAAGAGATACATAAGAGCAAGACCACAGGGACATTCTGCATTTCCCCTGTTCCTCTTCACATACTATTTTTGCATGACGCTGGTTATGAAACTGAAAACGTTGGTTCAGCTTCAGGCAGCAATTTTAGGGTCAATTGCTTCTTCACCAGACACTGAAATCACAATTTGTCAAGCATCAAATTAACTGTGAATGTTTTAGGGGACAGTGAACTTGAGTTATGCATTATTATTGAGTCCCCTTCCTCAAAAGCCTGTCTTGTAATCCCTCTTGATATGGCAGGAGTCTTTTTTTTTTGCTAGAATCACACTTTAAGATGAACTCTGCAATTACACTACTTTCTTTTTGCTCCATCAAGTCATTCCTGACTGTTATGCACTCTTGAGAGTACAGATCTCAAGTGGTGGAATACACTTTCAAAACCATGTGAAGCATTTTATCCATTTATCACAAGAGTACATCAATATAGGTTTTCCAGCTGAAAGCATTTGACAGTTTCCTGAAAACTTTTATAGTTCAGCTTGGACTCATTCCTAACCCACAGACAGGGTAAAAGACTCATCTGGCACACCACAAAATAAGTAAGCAGTAAAGCCTTAATGAGGTTAGCTGTCCAACAAAGCCCCAAAAACCAGGGGTACGCATATTTCCCTAATTCTGACAGTATGCAGAACAACTACAAGCCTTGGTGCTGCAACTGATATCATTCTGTATCCAGCTGAATCAAACTGGTGTTTAAACGGCATTCCAGCCAATGCCCCAGCAGGCTAGGAAAGATGGACACTGGTGGAAATTGGAAAGCCATTGCTGGGAATGATGCCAGATTTGGATTTATTGTGTCACCTCCAGTAGCAATTCTAGGTCAGAATCAAACTTTTAAATTTTACTCTTCTATGCGAACGTTAGACAGTGGATATGAGAAACATATTCTTTAAAATGGAAAAAAACCCAAGTCCAGCAATATTCTGCAAGTTCTATAGATCTTCAGTTAATTTAAATGAGAAGTGATATTTCATATCCTGATGGGATGCTCATAAAACTTTCGGACATACATGGGTTAAGATGAAAAAAATATTGAATCAGTAGTGCTATGAAGATTTTACATTTAAGTAAGTGATACATGACAAAGTTGAGTTTGGTTTGTTGGGCCTCCATTTCAGGTCTACCTCACCAGCCTGCTATCTGACCATTGAGGTGCTTGTGAAAGTTTACCACACCACGAGCCATGAGCTACACAGCTGAAAATTCCCACTTGCCTTCAGTAAAGCAAAGGCAGCATTAAATGTCAGCAGCATCAAAATTTCCCCTTTACCCCTGAAATACAAAGCACAAGTGCTATTTGAGTGTCACCAAACACAAGCTGTGGTAAGTCTTCAGAAGGTGAGAAACTTCAGGTCTTAGCAAGGTTTCCCAGGTTCACCCGAGAACATGTCTGTGGAAAAGCTGTACACCTGTATGCAAATAAACACATACATAAACATTGCATATGTATATAAACACAAATGCAACATGCATACGTATAAATGATGTATAATTGATATAAAGTGGCTCATCACCCAGCAGGTGGCACTCATATCCTGAGCTCCCAAGCACTGCTCTACAGGAGGCACCATCTTCCTGGAGAGGTAAGGACACCATGGGCACAAAAACAGTCACCACCCTTTTGCAAGGCCTGATGTGTCAAGTCCAGCATCCGGGCCAAAATCCCATTTATCTTACTGGCCAGGCACCCCCTCAATTAATTCCCTCAACAGCTGCAAGACTCCCCTTTGACTGCTGCTGATTCTCAAGTGCTCCTGCAGCCTTTCCAGAGGAGCAGCATTTTGGGGACTGAAAGGGTCCTGGAATATTTTCCATATAGAAGCATCACATTATGATGTCAAGAACAATGCAACTAAATGTAAAGCTTCCTTCAGACTTCACCACTTCTTTTCTCCATTTAACACACCCAACCAGATTTCAGTTAGCCCTACTAATAATTTGGGCTTTTGAAGATCTTATGAATGAGCAAATCAGAACTGGCAGAGGAAATGCTGTTTTCCTTTGATTAAAATTAAAGACTTGTTTTCACCCAAGACTTAAGTGTCACCATCACACGTACATTCTTAATACACCTCCTTCTTCATCTGAGTGGTGCTTCAACTTCAGCTGAGTGGGTTTGTTTTTAAAAAAATATTTTCCTTTCCATTCAATATTCCACCCCTCTCCCTTCCCTCTTAAAAAAAATAAATAAAATCAGTTTAGAAGCATCAATTTGAAAACATCAGCTCTTCGTGGAGCAGTGCTGCTCCCCGTTAAGAGAATGCTTCGTGTCAGATTGAAAGATACCTTTCCAAGGTCATTTCATGTTCCAATGGGTTTGTTATGAAGTTGTGGAATAGCAGATAAGGTTGCATGAGATAGTAAAGTGCCTTCCTAAGCTAGTTCTGGGCAGTAATGTGCAACCAATATTTGAGCAAGGGACTTCAAGAAACTTCATATGCTGAAATAAATGCTGCTGCAGGAAGGACAGGAGTAGTACTGAGGTAGTGATAATTTGTTTCCCAGTTGAAAAAGAAGCCAAAGAAAAGGCCATTTTCTGGACAAATTTGCAGGAACTGCACACGTTTGTGGCACTTGGCAAACATTGGGTGCTTCTAGGAACATTAGGGGGTATCTCTTCAGCAAGTTAAAATACTCAACCCTATGTAATAATGAAGATTTGATGTTAAAAACTGCTCAATTCAGAATCAATAGTGATGCCTTCAAGTTACAAGAACAAGGATACAAGAGTAGCTCTCAGTACCAGGACTGATAACTTGCACGGTTAGAAAAGGGAGGGGGAATAAAAGTGCATATCTAAGAACAGTTCTTTGAAAATGTTGTAGTTACAAGTGTGAGGAATGATGATCCAGTATTTTTAGACTGCTTCTAACAGATCCCAAAAATGGAGGAAACCATATAACAGTATCCTCTTAGCAAGCTTTTAATACTGCCTGAGCCTATCCCAAACTCTGAAAGAAGGTAAGCATCTGGCAGCATACTGAATTGCGTGCCACCATTTCAGCCATCATACTAGGGACTAAATCCTTCCCTGGAAATAACAGAGGAACAAACATGCAAACTCCAGAGAGAAGGGGAGAAAAAGATCCTCCTCACAAATGGTTAGCTGCATCTTAACGTGGTTTAAAGCTTGGCGAAGGATCACCCGTTTGGAATACAAAAATGCAAGTATTTGGCATCGAAACAGCCCTAGCAAAAGGGCTGGGGAGCCTGACAGGATGTTTTTTCAAGTCCCAAATGAGCATTTTGGGGGTCCAACAGCCTGACAAGAAAAAAATTAGAAAAATGGCCACCCAGCACTGAACTATGCACAAAATGCAGAGTTTCGGCGCTTCCAGTTCTGCATTGCACCCTGCGCTCCCAGCCCCCCGCATTCCCACAGGCTCCCAAACGCCCCCGGCTCCCCCATGGCGCTGTCCACTGCCGGGGAGCGGGGGGGCTACAGTCCCTCGGCGCTATCTGCAACCACCCCCAGGGCTCCATTACTACTACTTTTAATTTTCCTGCTACTATCACTTTTCTAATGAATTGCTGTTACTACAGAAATGTAAATGTCGCCAGCTGAGCAGTTCGGGGTTTTTTTTAAACATCCGAAAAGGTAGAGAAAAGGGGGAGGGGAGGTGGGGAACACCTCATTAATTTCCACTATTAAACATTTTTAACGCTAAAGCCACACCGACTCCGCCGCCCGCAAAACCTTGCGGCTTCATCAGGACTGGCCCCAAGCCCCAAAAAGGAGCTTCAGCGCCCCATCAGCAGCGGCTGGGCTTACCAGCGGATGCTCCCCCGGCCGCGCTCCAGCTTGCGCAGCGCGGCCCCTCCGCGCCCCCGCAACCCACCCCCGCCGCGCACCGCCCGTAACTTTGCGGGCGCCGCCGCGTCCCAGCGCCCAGGCGGATCTTCCGCGAGAGATGCTGCGTTCCGCGGAGGGCAGAAAGGCGGGAAGGGCAGCTGAGGGACAGGGTCCGGCAAGAGCCGTACCCCGCCTGCGGCACTCCCGCACCGCACCGCCTGGCGCCGCGCATCCCGCGCCGCACCGCGGGCAGCAAGTCCGCCCCGACACCGGAGCGGGGGCAAACCCTGCCCGGGGACCCCCGAAACGACCCACGGCGGGGACGAGTGGGGTCACGGGACAGCCCGTACAGCCAAAAGGAAGAACGCGGAGAGGGGAATGGAAAGAGGCGAAGAGACGCCCCCGCGCCGCAGCCCTGCCGCCCCAGCCCTCCCTCCCCGCGCAGCGGCGCGGAGCGATGCGCAGCGGCAGCGCGCCCCGCGGGGCCAGCGCACGCCCCTCGGCCCTCCCCGCTGACCTCAAGCCAAGGACAGCTCGGCGGTCCCGCTGCGCATCGCGACCCGCGGGCCCCGCTGAACGGAGCCAGGCCAGGGCGGCAGCAAGGGCGGCCGGGGAAGCGAGGGGAGCGGGGGCTCCTCACCTGAGCCTGTCCCGGGAGGTGCTCTCTGCCGCCGCCGCGGGAGGGACGCGGCTCCTGCCTCTCTCCACAAAAAAGGCTGGCGCGGACAGCCCCGGCCCGGCGAAGTTACGTGCCGTCGCGGAGCCGGGCTCCCACCTGCAGCGCCCGTCAGACTCCGGCAGCCGGCACGGCTCGGCTCGGCACAGCTCGGCTCGGCACCGCACGGCTCGGCCCGCCCCCCTCCTCCCCATTGGAGCCGCCGCCGCCCCGCCTCCGCCCGCCCGCCCGCCCGGAGCGCCCGCGGGGGCGGCGGTGGGCAGCGAGCTCCGGGACCCTCTTGCCCGCGGAGCTGGCGGCCGGGGCAGGTGAGGAGCCGTGCGAGGCAGCAGCTCCTCTTGCCACGCCGCCACGGCCCTTGGTTTGTGGGGCTTTTTTTGGTGTTTTTTTCCTTTTCTGGGGGAAAAAGGAAAATTCTAAAAGCGAGTCTGTGAGGTTACTTTATGCCATTGTTTCGTGTTGTTAGGCTTACGAGGAGCCTGTTGCCTTAGCAGGCGCTGAGAGGCTTTGATGCAGGCACTGCTACCCGGTCCGAACCATCTGAACATGGTCAGTAATGCCCCGAGCAGGCAGCGGCAGCTCAGGCAGGATGTCACAGGGTGAGTACTCCGTGACAGATCCAGGGAAACCACAAACTTCTGTGCAACAGCTAGAGGATAGGGCCGATTGGGCTTCCCGAGCACTTCCTGAGAAACGCTGACCGCAAAAAACCTGAGCACCTCATCTTTTCAGTCTGCTTTCCTCAACAGCCCGCAGCAATTTCGGGCTTTTTTCGTGTTGTTTTGTTTTTCTATCTAAATTATTGGTAGCCCCCTTCACAAGTGCGCTCTAGACACATAGAAGGACAGCATTTGGGAGGCGTGGGACAGAAACAAGAATCCAGCTGCACTGGTGGGGGTTTGAAAAAGCAGTTTCCAGATAGTGGAAATTCCCTCTTAGATTTGGGAGCAACCACTCTGAAATTCTGGGGAAGTGAGGTCGCAGTTTCTGGGAACACAGCTGTCTCAGGATGGGAAATTTTCAAACACATTTGGAGGTGATGGGAAGTGAGAATTTCCTGGACCAAAGCACAGCGGGGAAGAACCAGAACCACTCACAGCTGACTTGTGTTGGGCAAAATGGTAGGGAGGACAAAGGGAAGAGTGTTCCCAGACCAGGCGCTTTGGGTGTCATGCCTAAGTCATTAACACCAAGATTATACCTGACCCTGCCAAGGTCTGTAAGTCACGCCGAGGCTGACTTATCCCCCGTGGGAGGCAGCCAGAATTGCTGCATTTAGAAAGCCTGTTGGCTACGCAGTGCCCAGCAAATCCCTCTGCTCGTCAGCAGGGAAGGCCGTCTCCCTTCCCGGAGGCAAGCGACAGGGCAGGGAGGGCTGTGTCCCAAAGGCCACGGTGCAGGCGGCGGTAGGAAGGGCTGCGGCGTCCCTTGGCGTTCGGCCAGCAGCCCCTGCTGGCACCTCTGCCTGAAGTTTGCCCACAGTGCAAATAATTGCTGAGATCCATCACACGTAGTCTTAAGAGTTCAAAGGATACCCGTGGGGGAGAGCTCCTTGGGAGGCGGGGCACGGTGTGCCAGCTGCCAGTGGCAAAGGTTGAAGTTCCAATGGGGAAATTTTTGTTCAGCACTGAGATAGTTTTCTGCGATAAGTTATGCTTAGGTCGGCTCAGTGAGAACATCCTGCTATTGAAGGGAGTTGTGTGGCAAGCAAATTTCCTGGGCGCCTGCATTTTTATTTATTTAATTTTTTTTTCGCTGTGCATCTATGTACAGTTATTGACTTTTACAGCTTTGCAAATTGATATGCAAGAGGTGCACAGGATGAGGTGAGGGAGCTGGGACACGACCCTGGCCGATGCATCAGCAGGAATCCAGTGATGTCAGCGGAGACACGGCTCCAGCTGGGAACGGTGAGGCCAGGCTTCCCAGCAGGAGCAGGGCTGCGAGGCAAGCAGTGAGGCTGTGAGCAGGAAAGTGGCTTTGATCATGCCGCGCAGATTTCCACTGGTTATTGCAGGATGGACTGACAGTGCATCCCATAGTATGAGGGGTTTCTTGCCTCTGCTAAGGCCGAGGTGGGCTCTAGGAAGGAACCACGTGTGTAGAACAAGTGCTACAAAGTGAGTGCTAGGTTTGGGAAGGCTCCTGGGGGAAGCTGGTGCTTTGCCAGGGTGGCAGCAGGTACCTGGGGCTTTGGGGGAACTGGCTTCAGGTAATTCGTAAGTGATCGCCCAGCCCTGGGACAAAATGGCTGAAGGGTATTTTGTTCTGCTGATGTGGGAAAAGGCTGCGCCAGTCCCTGTTGGGGAGGCATTAATTAAAGGAACTAATGGCGAGTTCCTAAAATATCTATCAGAGTGATCAGGATGTCTGCTGAGAGAAATCTGACTTGCTGGGCTTCAAGTTGTGCCAAGTCATTGTGTTCATCAGGAAATGAGGGTGTTCTGGGGCAGGTAAAACAGAAATAAATCACACTGACCCTCCTCTGGTGCTTTCTGCTCCTATTTCCAAAGCCACATTTCAGGAGGTGGCTTACATACATTTGTTACTTAATGGGATGTAACAGATCTAGGGCTTTTTTTTTTTTTGCTTATATTGTGGTTAATGCTTTTCGCACATTGTATGGGAGTCTTTTCTTACTAAAATTACCATCCTAAGCACCCATTTCTGAAGCTCCCCTGCCAAGTATTCCCTGCAAAGTCTGCATTAGAAGAATGTTAATCTGATTTACAGTAACCTGACATGACAACTTGTGGTAATAGGTGATAAAAAGTTGAAACCTTGCAACAGAGAGGATGTTCATCTCTGACCGTGGTATGAACGCAGCATGTCCCAGGGGGCTGGCTCAGGAGAGCACAGCCTGTGAGCACAGGGTGATGAATGAAGGGAATTATTTGCAGCATCACTCTAAAGAGCCATTTACACCAGAGCGCAGCATTATTTCCACACATTTCAGCAGTTCCTAGTGTAGGCTGGCCTCATATATCCAAACTTTCACGGGCCCTCTGTATTATTTGTGTGGCAGTGGTGGGTTTCTTACTTTAAATGAACCCAATTAATAATGCTTCATCTGCCACGGCTTTTTAACACACTTCCAGGAGATCAAGAGGTGGGAGAGGAGGGACTGGCGGTCACTGCACTTCATACTCTGAAGGAGAAGTCCAATATTTTCCTGAGCTCTATGCTCTGAGGGTGAGGCCAGAGGTACAGCTTTACAATTAAGTTTAGGTTCACATAAAAGGGGCAATGAATACTACAGTAATATACCATGCAGATGGTATTTTCTTTGCAGAGAGATGTCTCTGAATGGGCTCTGTGTCCCTGCCATCGCTGGCACATCAGCTGGCAGCACTGGCTCTTGGCATCCTCTGTCCCCAAGGGCATCCTGCAGACCTTCCACCATGGCACCAATCTTCACTGCTGTGCCACGGCAGTATGTTCCTGAAAAGTAGCTTGGTGTGACAACTTACCTGCTTACAGCAAAATCCAAGAGCACTTGTTTAAGTGCTCCTTTTCCAGTAAAGGAAACTACACCACAGAAGCAGCTTTGTCCCTGCCTGGTCAGCATTTGTTAGAGGGACCAGGGCAGTGTTTGTTATAATTTGCCAGTCCCTGAGGATCGCTTTCAAATTGGAGACCATTATTACCTGAGATTAGAGCCATGCCCAGCTTTATTTTTATACAATCATCAGTGTACATGATGTTTAAAGACAAAAAAGACAGAAAGAGGCAGCATCCCTTCCCTGGCTAATATACAGTTTGGTGACTAAAAGAGATTTATTGAAATCAATGTGCACTTTACCATCGATTTCTTTGTGCAGTGAGGCCTCCTTTAAAGCTGTCAGCTTTTTCTTGTAAAGCTGAAATGAGACTAACCTGATGTATCAACAGTGAGTAGTTTGAAGTGATACTTCTGTTTCTCTCTCTCTCTCTCTTTTTTTCTCTCCAGACTTCTGAGACACCACAAAATAACTTTCATTTTAAAACGTATTTATCACATTTACTGAAGGTGCCCAAACTGCCTGAAAAAAATAAAAAATGCATGCAAAATTCAATTTAACATTGGCAGGGGACTTGACCAGATGATCTCACTGGTCATTTATAGCTAGCTATGACTGTAATTGCATGTCCACATCATGCTGTTTAAAATTTTAAATTCAACCCACTCCATATTTTCATTTGCTGAAAGGAATTTACTTTAGCATCACTCTTTGCCCATGTCAGGAGAGCAATTTTTCACTGTTGATAAGAAAATGTCATTTTTTATTTAAAAATTGCAAATGAAAAAGCCATTTCTATGTCTCCAGAGCTTTTGTTTATTGATTTTCTTGTTATTTAGTGAGTAATTTCAATTAATTTTATTATAATAACAATTTCTTGTGCATATCTATCAAATTGTACAGAAAAGACTTCAAATAAACTATTGTGAATTATGATCTTGTCATGTGAAATGCTCCTATTTCAGGCTCCATAGCTTGACCCCTAAAAAGAATAGCAAGAAATACATTATTTGATATTTTAAGTGGATTGACAGGCTTCTGCTATGAGGTGACCTGTTCAGTGGATGAAGGGAGAGCAGTGAACCTTGTTTACCCTGAAATATTTCAAGGTGAGAAAGGTATTTGACATTTTTTCATGTAAGACCCTCATAAATAAGCTGATGATGTACAGATTAGGTAAAAGGACAGTGAGGTGGACTGAAAACTGTCTGAATGACCAGGTCCAGAGTGTTGTGGTCAATGGAAGTAGGTCCCTAGCAGTGTACACAAGTGTTGGGTCCAGTACCTTTTAACCTCTTCACTAATGATTGGGATGACAGGGCAGAATACAGTTTTGCAGATGAGACAATATTTGGAGGAGTGGTAGATACACCAGAGGTTTGTGTGGCCATGCAGAGGGACCTTGACAGGCTGGAGAAATGGGCAGGTAAGAATCTCGTGTACTTCAAAAAAGAAATTGCAAAGTGTTGCAACTGGAGAGGATCAACCTGAAGCCCCAGTACAGGCTGCAGGTTGATCAGCTGGAAATCAGCTTTGCAGAGAAAGACCTGGAGGTTCTCATGTATGAGTAGCTGATCACCAGCAATGTGACCATTGCAGCAGCTGGCCTTTGCTGCAAAGATGGTCAGTGGCACCTTGGGCGTCATTAGGAGGAATGTTGCCAGCAGGTCAAGGGAGGTGATCCTGCACCTCTGCTCAGCACTGGTGAGGCTGCAGCTGGCATGCTGGGTCCAGCTCTGGTCTCCCCAGTACAGAAAAGATACAGACACACTGCACAGAGGTCCAGCTTATGGCCCAAAAGATCATTAAGGCATCTGAGTTTCTGAGGTGGGAGGAGAGAGAGGTGGGAGTCCCAGAGAGCTGGGACTGCTCAGTCTGGTGAAGAGAAAGGGCATCTTACATGCCAATGCCAATACCTGATGGGAAGGAACAAAGAGGAGACAGCCAGGCTCTCTTCAGTGGTTCTAAGTGCCAGGACAAGAGGCAGCTGGCACAAATTAAATCACAGAGAATTCCATCTGAACCCAAAATACCCCGCACCTTTTACAGTGATGGCAGTCAAACACTGGCACAGGTTGACCAGAGAGGTTTTGGAGTCTCCCTTCTTGAAAATATTTAAAAGCCATCTGGACGTGGCCTTGGGCAATCTGCTGTAGGTGTCCCTGCTTGAGCAGGGGGGTTGGACAAAGTGACCTCCAGAGGTCCTTTCCAACCTCAGCCATTCTGTGAGTAATTCAGATACTGCACAGAGCACACTCTTCCTATTTCTCAATGAGAAAACAGCAAATTACTCCACTGCAATTCCATTTTCTGACTTTGATGAACGGAAATGTGTTACGCATCATTAACAACATGCCAGCATATTAAAACCATATTATGCTTGTAAAATAAAGAGCATTTTTTTCATCCATTGCCATCAAATTTATTTGAGTTAATCTGAAAAATTAAATAAATCCACATGGATCTCCCAGTTAGTGATGCCAAGTACGTATATTCTTTAGTTTGAAATTAAAATATTTCTGTTCAAAGTTTGGGATGGAACATGTACACTCCCATGTTTCAAATTAAAACAAATTGGGTGATTTTCAATCAGAAAGCTATGTCAAAGCGAAGGAGATGGCAGTATTGCAGATTGGCCATTCTGCCTTATAATGGCTCATCAGTCCAGGCCAAAAGTGCAGTAAAACCAGAGAAACATCTGTCCTTGGTCTGGTTGACGTGAATATGCAGGAGGCATATTGTGTTTTTGGACAGGACTGGCAGCTGCCTGCGAGTGTGAAGTCTGGACAATCCCAGACCACACTGAAGTGGAAGGGCAAGCTGATCATCTTTCTTTCAGATGAACTGAAAGAGGAATTAAAGCCTCATTTATTTCATGCTAATTGAAACAAGACAAGCCACCGCCCAAGGTGCAACACAATATAGGAAGGCTGGATTGGAAGCTCAGCCATGTGGCTAGAGGGATTTCACTGGAAATTGGTTGCAAAACCAGGAAATGGAGCATTGATTTGGTTGAAGCTTTGCATTAGCTTGTGGGTGGAAAGAAGCACAAACCAAGTAAGCAACCGGACAGGCAGAGTGTGTGTGTGGCCAAGAACAAGGTAGCCAAGAACAAATTACTTTCTTTTCTTTCCAACTCTGAAAAGCCCAGAAAAGGATCTCACAAACAAGAAGACAGCTTCTAACTGTCTCATCCTTCCATGTTTCAGTGGAAAAAATATTTGTATTTTAACAAACAGATTTTACCCAACTTGTAAAAACAATGTCGACTCGAAGCAACCCTAGAACTCTGTGAACTTTGGCTTCCTGCAAGGAGCAGCCTTATCTAACTGCAACACCATATAACCTACAGCACTTAAATCAGTCTTCCATAAAGCAGGCTAGAGTTCCATCCCGCTGTCAATTAGAACTCCTCTCACAAAACAGGCTGAAAAAGATGTGTATTGCAGCCTTGGAGCAATACAGCTTCTCCCACAAAGTTATGAAACCTTTCTTCCTTTAGGGATAAACAGTAAAGCAACATCTAATTTGGATGAATAACCCTTTCAGCTGCTTAAATACTTCCAGTCTGACGAATTTTTAAGCTGTTCTGATTTCTCTAAATGTATTAATCTTCCACACCTGTTATTTTAGTGCAGGCAGTGGATCATGCCATGCTACTAGTGTTTCACATTTCCTTCTATGTTTTTTTGAAGATTTGTGATTTGACATCTTTTTCAAAATGCTGAAATATTACCCAGCTGTCCTGTAGATGGTTCTCCAGGTAAGGTTTTATGTCTGATGGTCTGTGGCATGGAAAAAAAGATTCACTTGCTGACAAAGATGTTTGGTCTACTCATGGTTCTTGTGGAACTGAGAATTTGCAGAAATGCGTAATGGTGCATGGACTACGGTTTTTTCCTTGCCAACTCCATCTCTAAATGCGATGCCATTCGTGTACAGAGCTATCCAGATGTGTGTCACAGCTTGATTTCCTGAGGCTGTCTAGGGAAATGCTTCAAGAGAAGCACTGCTCTCTACCCCAGTGACATGAAAAATCCCTTCAGGATGCTGTACAGTACCAGAGCAGCAAAGCTTCATTACGTTTGCTTTTAATGCTTTCCTTTTCAGTTTGTTGAAAATCTATCCTTTCTTCTGAATATGTTCATGAAGCTCACATAAAGTGCCTTTTTTCATGTCTGAATAAACCTTTTTTAATTTGACAGTGGAAATTGTGATTCTGTACTCTTAGCTGGTTGTTTGCAATTTGGGCTTTTTCACTGATACAACAAAAATAGCTCCAATCTGAAGGTGAAAATTCTAGCCTGCATTTCTGTGCCAACATTCACAGAAGAAGTCTAGCAATGCGAGGGGATACAACCATATGCCTTAATCCTCTGAACGAACAGGTGCCTCATAGTTAAAGACAGATGAACACTTATTTGGAACATTATTTGGCATATCCCCTATAGGTCTCTGCCTCTTACCACCCCATTGCAATGCTAAGGACTCATACCCAAAGCACAGCATGGCAGCTCTCCCAGTTTTGTCTTCTTGTGCACCTGGTTTGTGTCAAGGGCTGAGTTGGGAAGGGTACACAGCTCTTGGAAGTGCGAGGTAAGCTTTGACATATAGGGAGAGGTGAGAAGAGGTAGAAGGGTTCAGGAGTTTGGGATGAACCTAGAGACTGAAATCTTGCAAACATTTGCAAGCTGCAGATTCTCTTAGGGTTTTTTTTCTTGCTTGCTTTTCTTTCTTCCTTTTTTTTTTGCTTGACAATGTGCAGTAGTAGGGGCTTATAATTGTACTTTGCTATAGCTGGGAATCAGAACTTGTTCCAAAGCAGGTGCTGTGATTTGTGGGGCTTGCCCTGCTCTGCAGAGCCTGTGCTCTCCCTCTCACAGTCCCTGGCCGCATTTCCCACTGGGAGGACCCCAGAGGACAGCCTCCAGCCAGATAGGCACTGCATCTACTGACATAGGTGGGCTAGGATGGATGTGGAGAGCCAGGTCCAGCTGGAGGTAAGGCTGGGTTTGTTTTGATGTGAGCTGCCAGAAGCCTAGGAAGACGTTAAGCAGAGCATGCTTGTATAGCTGCCTTTTCACTATTTTCTTTTAAAGCTTTGGCTTTTATGACAAGTGAACTGAAAATATTCTGAGGATCAGAAATTTGTAAAGGTGCTTCCTGACAGCCTTTATATTGAGGCTATGTCATTCCTCAATGACACTTACAGTTACTGTGACAGTTACTATTACAACCATTTAGATTATTGCATGGGATTTAGCAACACGGATTATGGATTGATTGCAAAAGAATCATTGCGTGTACTTAAGATTCATAATCTGCAGGGCATGTTATATTCAAAAATAAAAAATGCTTGAAGCAGGACTGTCTAATGAACTTACATGTCTTTTCAAACCATATTATTATCTCTCATTAGACCACAGATTTCAAACTCTAGTGAGGAAGAGTTAAACCTCCTGACAGCTGCAAAAGTTTTCACAAGACAAGTGGTACATATATCATAAAAAAATCCAGAAAATCAGTCCAGCCCTTTCACAGTAGTGACTGAAAGAAAGAAGATGGTAATTCCTTAGTGAGATAACATTTGTCGCGGGTTAGTATCAACATGAAATCTGGTTTTAATCTCATTTTCAATTTTAACTAAAAGGATCAAAACTAATGATTAAAATAGAACCTCAGATAGACTTCTTACTTACTACAGTAAAAAAAAGATTATTAACATTGATAAGGGCCCTACTTAAAAAACAAAAGACTTCAAATGAGCTGAAAGATGAAATAGATCCTGCAAACAATAGGTAATGCATTAAGGAATACAGATTAGCATCAATTAGACTCAATAACTACAAATATGTTGACATATTTAATTGCTTTTATGCAATTTATTAACTCCACACACTAAAATCAAGTGCACACAACAGCAAAAGCAGCAGAATGGATAAGTCTAAGTTCAGTAATTGTTTAACACCCATAGCATCTTTCTTAATCGTATGAGTTGAGGAAAATAGCTTTTCATAACTGAGGGCCTAATCTTTCAACTGTTGCTGGAAAGGCAATGCAGCCATAAGGAAAGGACACAGCTTGTCCACTTTGGAGTCTTGGCCCAACAGAAGAGAGCAATTAGCTTTAATTATGATTTCTAGCATGGATATTAATGTAGAGACTAGGGGTAAAAAAAAATTTTAACCACACCACCAAAACCTACCTGTAAATAGTGTACGGTTTATGAGTGAGACTGAATGGTTATTTCTTGTGGTCATCACTCCAGGGGACAACTGAAAAGAGCATATAAAGAGCAGAAGGATTGTATTCTGGGATATTGGCAATGCAGGAAGGGTCATATGTTTTCTGAGCTCTGAGTGTTACTTATATGCAGACTAGAGAATATATAAAATCCTTAAAGAGTAAAAATGAATATACATTTCCATATATGTATTATTTTACTGAAAGCTGTAACTTTTTCTTTGAATTATTTATGGCACTCAGTCCCACTACACAATACCTTACACATGTAATCTAGCAGGCTGTCTTGCTTGCAGCGGTTAGGACTCGTTTTGTCAGTCTGTTATTCACAAATTGATTTCTATTCTAAAAATCTTCCCAAACTGCTTGCAAGCACACCTGCCATCCCATGTCATACACGCCATATGCCAGAGCCATGGGTAGTCTATAGGGGTGTGTGGCACTGATTTTAGTGGAGGCCCCATAATCTGCCCTGGCAGAGAGCAGAGCCTGACACCTGTTCAGGAAACTAGAAAGCCACTAGAAAGTGTGATCAGCAGTTTGGGAAGAAGATCAGTCACGTGGTTTTTGTGTCACCATTTCTCTGATAAGCCTGTGACTGCCACTTCAGAAGATGTATTGTCCCTTCAAAGTTAATATTACAGTCAAACTTGTCAGTTCACATTTACTCCGTGACCTTTTAGCTTGATAACAGAAATGTGCACTTTTATGTTGTTTATGAAGCTTTTTTAATATGTTTTATATTCTTTTGATAATATTATGGACAATTTTAGTCCTCAAACACCTTGCTCAGTTAAGCATCTAAAAGAATGAAATTACTTTTATATGTAACCACTAAGTGCTCCCCTCTATTAGAACATTATGGACTAGATTTCATGCCTACAATAAAGCTAATAAAGCAGGTTATTGGAACAGGATTTGAGATTTTAATTCAGATTTATAATAAACAGAAGGAAAATGGCTAATGTATATTGACTACCAAAGGTTACTGTGATGTAAGATACAGACTAAGAGAGAGTTCAAGCAGCATGTGCTGCTGAGCGGCTTTTCATCACAATGAAGATGAATTTGTAGTACTATAGACTGTTGCAACAAACAGGATAACTTTTCCAAAGTCTTACACAGAAACTTCCCAGTTATTTTGCATTAAAACATTTTACATCAGTGTCAGAATTGCATGATTTTTCTGTTGATTATCCTTTTAAAAGTAAGTCACTATACAGAGAGCAGATTCTATGGAATAACTTTACCATGAAGTAAGAAGGATGTTGCAGTAAATGTAAGTAGAAGTTCCACTCTCCAACAAATTTTGTTGTTGCATAAATGGTTTTTTTGCTGAAAAATGAAAATAGTCATGAATGAAATGCAATAGGATAAAAAATCAATGGCGTTCCTCGGCAAAATCATTCCATCTATTAACAGGGGAGAAACATCTCAAAATTAAAGATTTGACAGCATAGACTCAATATTCTTAACTTCAGAATTCTATAATTAAAACTGTAGATTTATAACCTCAGTCCTACAAACATAGCTCTATAAAATGCTATCAAAAGACAATAAAATAAAGCAGGATAATTTATTATCCATTTTTATCTGTCCCTCAGTTTAACTGTATTTTGGTCTAGAAAACATTACCATTTCAGAATTAAAAGAGTGCCTCAGAATTGTAGGTATAATCTGTTTTATCTTGCTTCCAGGCAGGAAACCATCAGCAACTGCTCCTAAAGTATTTCAAATTTTGTTCCTGTTGGTGACTGGCTGATGCAGCTGATACAGCCACTGATGGCCGAGTTCAGACTTGAGAGAGGTGAATATTGTGCTGTCAGACTCAAATGCAATTTCCCTCACTGTACTCCAGGCCCAAACTATGTCCCAGTAAATAATTATTCATGTGGAAAACTCTAAAACCTCCAGGATGTGAGACATGGGTTTGGACATCTCCAGTTTCCTTTGAACAATAATCCTTCAGGATTTAAGCGTAGTGGGAACTGCTTGGCACAACCAAATGCATCCTGCAGGCTGCAAATCATCTCCCATATGGGTGGAATAGGAGGGGACATTTCTCAATTTCCACATTGGTATTTTGGACATAGAGAGATAAGGAATGTTCCCAAGCACAGTGCCTGCTTCTAGAAAAATGGAAAACTTTATCTTCTCTAGTTATAAAGCAAACAGCACATCTGAGTAAGTCTTACCAGGATGATAATGACTCTTGTGGTTGGTTCTTTTTTTTTTTTTCTGAATAGAAATAGGTCCATTCTCACTAGTCTTGATTAATTCCACCATGTTAAAATGATAAGAAAATAGCATTTGTTAAGAAAGAAAAGTGAATTAATAAAATAAAAAAAATACCTCTGAATTTTCTTTAGTAGCAGTTTAGGTGAATACTTTGAGGTGCTGAAGAGGTTTCTGTTCCTTAGCTATTACAAATGCTACTGTTCATTTTTTCAAAATGGCTTTCTTTTAATAAATTGCAATACTTATTTGAGAAACATGTTTTAAAAAAAAAATTCCACCAGTGAACTTCAGTACTGCTGGTAAACACAAACATGAGGTTTTTGGGAAAAAATTTTCTTCAGACACTAACAAAGAACCATTGAAATCCCTCATATGTCCAGACATTATATGCTTTTCCTTTTACTAAAGTCTGCCTCAACCAGTTCTGCACTGCAGTTACCTGGGGTAGCTTTAGAGCTGCCTACAATCACCTCTGAGTGTCTCCAGCTTTCAGGCTGACAGAGCTTAATATGACTCAGCTACTTCCTGGCCAGCATTTTTTGCTCCTTGCAAAATAAATAATGCAGTAACCATATTAATTCCACTAATTTCTACATAGAAGCAATTTTTTTCCAGTATGTATTTTGTATTATATATTTTATTTATATATTTATTTAAATGGAAAGAAAGACAAGTGAGAAAAAAAAGAGTCCCTTTTGTAGTAGCTGAACAAAGTAAAATTACAATAGCATACATGGGCAGAAGAAAAAGCACATTCATTTTTTATTTTGATTAGTAGACCATTTGCAGGAAGAAATAATTTATTAGAGTGAAAGCTGTATCAGGTAAAAGATACTTCCTTGCTTAAAATTTTCTCCTGTTTTCAGTGAAAATAGTTTCCAAAGTGCAAACCTCATCACGTTGCTTTACGCAAACTATCTGAGTCAAGGGAAGGACTTTTCAAAGAGTCTCCAAATACTTTTTCACTTTAGCAAAGACCTCTACCATTGATTTGATACTCTCTTTATGGATGAAAACCTTATTCAAGAATGAGAAATGTTTCCATTGAAATCACTTATCAAATAATAAGCCATTAGCGTGTTTTCTTTCTGGAAGTGATGATGCCAAGTAAATTACTTTCATTATAGGTCAAATATCACCAATACTAAGAGCCTTGGACAGTTTTAAAATGCTTTGATGGATCTATATCAATGCACTTTCTACCACTGAGGACTTCTGAGATCCCAACTCATCAAAATGTATTTATTCAGCTCAGCTTGCCCATTCGGCTCCAGTTCAGGTCTCTTCTTCACAGGAGAACTCCTCTGAAGAGTCAGAGGACATGAGAACAAAGAGAAGGGTTTTGTTTGTTTGTTTATAATTCTCCTTTGTGAGATCCCCCAGGAGCAGGAAAGAAAATAGTTCACAGTCTGGTAAGATCAGAACAGCAAAAGTATTTGCAGTATGGCACACAATAAAGCACTGCCGGCTTGGAAATACTGCACTCCCAGCCAGCACCATCCTGTGAGACTCACAGATGAGCTCCAGATCCTGCCGCAGACTTGCTCTGGGAGCTAACATTCCACTCACCTCTGGAGACTATTTTTGCCTAGAGAGGATTAAGATCTGACCCACTACTGAATATCTGGTTATTTTTCTAAATTTTTCCTCTATGAATGGGTAGTTTTTCAAATAGTACTTTAAAATTTGGGTTGGTTTTCATTCCCACTGACAATGCTCATATCCCACTAAACTTTTTTTATTTATTTTACAAGTCTGTTTTCTTTAATCATGTCAGGGAGCAGACCGCTAATTCTATCCTTCTGGATGGCTGCAATGAGACCACACACTCTCCGCTCTGAGCACCAGCAGACTGGAAAGAGATGAAAAGACACAACAAGAACAAAATACTGTTAGAAATCCAACACTGTTTCCATCAGAATTGTTCTCTTATGGTTCCTCACGAAGTTCCTCACCAGAGATCTTTGGTCTCTGTGGACTGGCTATCAATCCTTTTTTTTTTTTTCCATTGGTGTATCATTCCAAAAGTAATGGCAAATCTGCATCCAAAGAACTATCAATTAACTCTTGGAGGTAGTCCAAAACAAGCAGTAGCCCACACTATACTGTTTGGTTGAGACACCAGGTTCAGGAAAGGAGGTATTGAGCTGATCAGCCTGAGTGAATAAAGGGCCTCTTTGGAGTACCAAATGAGGGAATTTTTGAAGTACAATGCCAGTTATATGGAGGGATGACACTGATGGGAGACAAAGTCCCTGTACTAATGTGCTCATTGATTAGTTATTTCCAAAATCACAACTAGCATCTATTTTAAGTCCACAGTGGATATCAATGCAAACTGTGCCTTCCCTATTTCAAGCAAATTGGCAGCTAGAAAAACTTTGGAACAACTACACAGACTGTAGTGGTCTACATTTTAAAGGGAACTGCAATTTGAATCTCACCCAGCGATTATTCTGAGAAAACGTTTGTGTTTCCTGATCTGAAACTACAAAGTATTCAATTTGATTTTGACAGCATTGATATTATCTAAAGGACAGACAGACTGTGGTAAGTACTACTGCCTTGACATAAAAAGCTCTCTTTTGTCTTCCTATCCAAGATGACATCATCAGGGACACATTTTTTGTAACCTGTGTCTCACCTGAACATCTGGAAAGAAAGCTATCATTCGGAGAATGCGTTGTTCAGTTCGCTCCATTTGCACAGTTCCTGGGGCAGATGTTTATACATCTACTGATGCAAGAGACACCGGAGAATCAGTCTGAAGTGCCATCAACTGCTGCCATCTCTGCAGTCCAGTGTCATGCACATTAAATATGTTTTGCCATCAGCAATTCAGATACAGCCTTTCTCATCAGGATTGCAGCTCTAGCTCATAGTCTTACCTGAAACCCATGGTTTCAAGAGATAAATTCTAGAAAATATTTTTTTATTTTAAGGGCATTGCCATCACTCAGAGAAGCAATGGCAACCACTCAGAGAAGTAATGGCTTGCAATGCAAGATACCTGTGGTGATCAGTGGAGGACCCATGGGGATGGGTGCTCTGTTCACAGATCCTTCAGGTTGCAATTCTTTATTTGGACACATTCCTCTGCCAGCAGCCAAAGTCAGGTGTCCGTGGCTTTCCTCAGACAGCCTTGGCTGCTGCTTCTGGATTTGTCTCACCTATTGACCAATGTTATATTTGGGATCAGAGCTGCGTGGGACAGAGGTCAGCTTGTGTCATGAGTGGAACCACACTGACTACAGACACGTTCAGGAGCTGTGTGGGATCTCAGCCTGCTCCAGCCACAGGACTTGCTTTGGCACATGAGCTGTCATGCATGGGCACCCTTTGAGCATGGCAGCAGACAGAAAGCCCAGAATTGTGCACTTCTGACCACAGGGTTTGAAGGGGAATCCAGCCCTTCAGCAGCTCAGAGCCATGCTACGGCACTTTTATGTCAATCCATCTTTTCATCTCTCAATTTTTTCATGCATAGAATGTGCACTTCATGATAATAATTTTTGTCCACACTTTGAGCATACACACTTTAGGTCATTACAGGCTTGTTACTAGGGGCCTGTCAGTCTGTCAGCCCAACCTGAGTGCTATGGAAGTTCATGGAGCAGACCATCTTGAGTACCATGACACATGCAGGACAACCAGGGGATCAGGCCCAGACTGTATGTGTTTGTGAAGCACAGGTCCTGCTTGTCTAATCGAATCTCCTTTTATGAAAAGATATCCAGCTCAATTAATGAGAAGGTTGCGGATATTGTCTACCTAGGGTTTTTTAAAGCCTTTGGCACTGTTTCCTACAACATTCTCCTGGAGAAACCGACTTTCCATGTATGAAGATGAGTGCTCCCACCTTCACCATCTTCACTGCCCTTCTAACAAGACCAAGTGCTGGGTCCTGGACTTGGGTCACAACAACCCCAGGCAGTGCTACAGGCTGGGGCAGAGTGGCTGGAAAGCTGCCTGGGGAAAAAGGACCTGGGGGTGCTGGCTGACAGCAGGCAAATATGAGCCAGCTTTGCCCAGGTGGCCAAGAGGGCAAATAGCATCCTGGCCTGGATCAGGAATACTGTGGCCAGCAGGACCAGGGCAGTGATTGTCCCCCTGTACTTGGCACTGCTAAGTTCACACCTCGAGTCCTATACCCAGTTTGGGCCCCTCACTACAAGAAGGACATTGAGGTGCTGGAGTGTGTCCAGAGAAAAGCTGGTGAAGGGTCTGGAGCACAAGTCTTATGAGTGGCTGAGGGAGCTTGGGGTGTTTAGCCTGGAGGAAAGGAGCCTCAGGAGAGACCTTATTTTTCTCTACAACTAACTGAAAGGAGGTTGGAATGAGGTGGTGGTCAGCCTCTTTTCCCAAATACCAATCAAAAGGAGAAGAAATGGCCTCAAGTTGTGCCAGGGGAGGTTTAGAAAAATTTCTTCACAAAAAAAGTTGTCAGGCATTGGAACAGCTGCCCAGGGAAGTGGTGGTCACCTCTCTGGAGGTATTTAGAAGGTGTGTAAATAGATGTAGCACTTGGGTTTATAGGTAGGCTTGGCAGTGCTGTGTTAACAGTTGGGCTCAAGGGTCTTTAAGGTCTTTTCCAACCTTAACAATTCTATAATTCTGCCATGAGTAAGTCTGAAAGTTCAATTTTTGTTTCAAACAAAAATTGTTTTGTTTTGATTCAAGTGTTTCAAACCAAGGTTTTTATCTTCAACAGAACAAAGAAAAAAAAAGGCTTTGGGTGAATAGTGAAATAAATCAAGGGTTTATTTGCAGCTCTTTAACAGCCATTTGCTCAATATGGCCTCTGGCACAGCATATGCAACAACCAGTGAAAAATGCTTGTACTGAGGAACCAGCAACAACTATTCCTCTGACAAATATTTACCCTTACGTGTTGCCTCATCTTTCTAGCCAACATCTTTGTTACCAGCTCTTCAACCAACTGGAATGAAACTGTCTGAAATGCCATTAGATCCAGATGAATGAAATCATGAACATCTTACTGTGTCAAACTGAATATAAAAAAATATTAAAAACAGTATTATATTCAATTAAATTAGCATTACTGCATGCAAAGTATTTCTTGTGCTCTTCATTTCAGCACCAAATCTTATTTACCTTCTCCCAAGCTTTTCAAGATGTATCCCAGGCTGTCAGATTGACAATGCTAAATTACTTTGTAGTAAGAAATTTAGGGAGGAATCTGGAGGTTTTGGTGACTGAACAGAGGACAGGTGGTACATCTGGCACACAGCAAAAATATGGGAGGTGTTTGGGAATGTAATAAGAGCATATTAGCTGGGTGTTTCTGTTAGAGTATTCAGTAGCAAAATATTTAATGATGCTGACATTTAAATTGTGATAATTAGATTTCCTAGTTAGCACCACATTGAGAAGAATGGGAACAGTTTATATACTGCTCAGAGCTATTATTCAGACTGTCTACAAACTTGGATTGGCAAGAATGACCTGGTTCACATTCTATTTATATATGAGTTTTATTTTGGCATTAATGAAAGCTTAGCTTTTGGATCACAGTCCTCTTCTATTATGTGGCTCTGTGAGGATGGGAATCACAAAAGGCTTGCTTCCAGCCAAGCTTGGAGCTCCTCTAGTGAGATAGCCGCACAAGGCATTACCTCTGCAAATACTGGTCTGCAAATATGGCCATGACTCCTCCCTTTCAAGGGAAGGGAGGTTATCTAGGTGTCTTAGAAGGTACACTGGACATTTGAAGAGAGAACATTTTCTTTGCAAAAAGATTGTGGGAGAAGCAGAGTAAATGCTTGCCATCACCTCCTCTCCAAGAGATTTGTCCCCTTGCTGCCAGAGGTTTGCTGCACCAGGCAGAATGGAGAGCTGTGCCCACCATGACACAGACTGACAGTCTCCATCTGACAGCCAGTTCTGCTGCCTTGCTCAGTAACTGTGGGGCAGCAATACCCGTAAAAAAACATCTTCTGCTGGCTGACTTTTCCCCCTCCAGAGTTTTTGCAACAGAACAACTTTGGTGGATGGGATGAGGAAAGAATCTACTTTCCTGTTCATTCTAAGAAATGTTATGATCATTCTCTCCTTTTTCCCTTATGGGCAGGGGACTGGCTTGACCTTTAACTGTTCTTTTGGCCCACATGACAAATGAATGATTTTCAGTTTAGATGTCCCTGTCACAGCTTTGGGGGAGGCAGCTTGTCTTCTGAAATGCTGCCTGCAGCCAGCTTACTCCACAGCCCGGTGTGGCTGTGTTCAAGACGTAGCCCCGGCATCAGGGAGCCCATCACCTTGGTGTGGGGGCTCCTGCCAGCTGAAGGGGCAAAAACCCCTGCCTGGGACTGAAGATAAGAAGGAGCCTGAAAAGAGGTACAACTGAGGAAGTGTCAAGGCTGAGGGAGGATCCATTGGTGGGAAAAGAGGGCTAGAATAAGGCTGGAAGGGCAGATTAAGTGCACATGGGATAAATGTTGGGACACTGGGGTGTGGGGCAGAGATGGATAGAGATAAAAGGCCAAATATGGGTAAGAGCAAACTGAAGAGAGAAGTCATGGAGGCAGACAGTCTGTAGCCACTGGGGTATTCTGCCTTCCAGGAAGCTGGGCTGATCCCAAGAGCACCTCCATCCTTCTGCAGTCAATATCTAAGAAATCCAATAACAATGTGTGAATCTCACCTTCCCTCATTTCCAAATGGCTGCCTTGAAGTCTAGCACAACCCTCTACTGTCCCAGTAGCAAAAGTGATCAGGAAGCCAAGATTTATGCTGTACTTGTGGGTATAAACAATGCTATTGCTAAAGTTCAAATGATGGGTGCCTGGTTTTTGAAGATATCATTAAGCCCTCCAGAACAATTCCAAATGAGCCTTTTTATTAAGGGGAAAAAAAAAAAAAAGTGCTTCAGAGCAAAGTACTCAAAATTTAAGAAAAGCATTCAGAATTAACAGAGACTCAGAACACTCTCCATGTGTGTACTGTAAGACAGTGTTTAATTAGGTAATCATATTATATCTCATCCACATGACCCTTGCCTGATCCCACACACAGGGCAGTGAGTCTTCAAATTTTTTGCTGCTCCTGTAAAGAACATTTCTGTATCAGACATTTTATTTTGCTCCACAGTAATTAAATGTATTTATTGAGATGTAGTAGGTTAACAGGGGAAATATCTGAGGAAAAGCAGAAGGGAGGAATGACTTGATGAGTAACTAATCACTCATAAAATTCTTGTAGTGACATTTCCTACAGGGATTTATGAATTTGTGAACTACCTCATCTTCTCTGTGTGTTTTTTTATTATTTTTTAGTGAGCAACTCAGGCATTATTTACTTTGTCTGCTATATATGTATATAAGGGGTAAAATTACATAGCAGCCTTTCCCTTGGAGGAAGCACTAAGATGGCCTTTGGACCTGTATTACTGTTTATTTTCATGAAAATTTCAGGCCGGGAAGTTTGCATAACTTTGGACCTTCTGTCAGATCTGGCCAGTGGCAAGTGTGTGAGCTGAGTGACAGACTCCCCCAGCCCACATTCACACTCACAGTTACTCAATCAGTCACATGAGCACCCAAGCCCTGCTTCTCTGGGCCAGATGGACTCATTCCACACATAGCACTTGCAGAAGTTTTTTTTCCAGTGTATACAACATTAGATTTGCTCAGAAAGGTTTGAGTCCTGCATTTGTAAGGACTTATCCTGGATCCCTGGACAGGGAATGCCTGGCCACCTAAAGACCACTGGTGCTGCCAAGCCAAGTTTGTAAGCGAGGGAGGCCCCAAAATGCAGCCTGTGAATCCCTGCTGGGCGAGGATCACCAGCTGCACAGCCTTTAAACCCAAGTGCACTGTTTCACCAGAAAGAATACCTCTGACCATACACATTCCCTCAAGCTTGGAGTGTCTGCAAACAGACAATTTGCTCACAGTATGGAAGCTTATCATCAGGCAACTAATTCAGCTTTCCTCCACTGGGATAATAAATTCTATTTACCCACCTGTTATCAGCAACAATAGTTGTTTAGAAAGAATGAAACAGAACATGATTGATTAGTTCTTTCTCCAGCTCCTTGTGGGTCCAAGGTTATTTTTTTCATCCATCATGCCACATTAACACAAGCACGATTTCTTTCAAGGTAGCAGTGTGGCTATCATGGTAACGGAGTGGATTATTCAGTGACGTGTTCAGCAAGAGTAGCTGTTTTTCTCCCATCCTCACTGCAACATGCATATAAGATTTCTAAGGCTACCGTATGCTTACAGCTTTTTCTCCCATACTTTATTTAGACAGGAAAACCTGTTGGTTTCTGTATAAATTTCAGTGTCTAGAAATAAACTGCAATCCTCTGAACTAAAACAGGAGTTCAGATATATCTCTTTGCTAGAAGAAAATAATTAAAGGAGGGCGATTATATTTATTTATTGACTTACTTCCTTATCCTTCATCTGTATGAGCAGACAGTGAATTTTCTCTTCTGCTTTTATTGAAAAGTCTCTTACCAGGGGCTTAGGTCCTCTCTTCTCCCCTGGGCATTCCCTTCATGGAGCTGCAGCTGGTCAAAATAGAGCCAGCAGATCTGCAGCCATGCCCTTGGTTATTTGCTTGCTATTAAAGTCTGTCATTGGTTTTACAATAGACAGTATGATTTGCCACTTGCAACAGGTGGTGGAGCAAATGCAGTCCAGACAGGCACTCACCCAGCACAGCAGCTGTGGCTCCACCTCCCCTGGGACATGCCATGAAAAAGTCAATACACAAACAAGGCATGGTTTTTTACTAAAAACTATGTGCTTGGATAGGGACAGCCTACACCTCCCTTGCTCTGCCCTCACCTGTTGTCCTGCACCCGTAATGTTCACGCTTTACCATGAGTCTCTAAGCCAAAGCTCCCTCTGCCCATCAGCATGGATTAGCAACACCAATGCTGAAGATGAAGGTAAACCCTCCTTCACCAAGGTAGAAAGACTGTTTTTTTCACCCAAGAAGTCTTAAGGGATGGGGCTATGCTGTGTGGGCCATTAGTTTTGGCAGTCACATGCTGAAGGGGTAGCATCAGTCCCACCACCCTCCAAGTCTTCTGTCTTTCTTCCCTGCCTTTTCTGCCCTAAAAGCTTGTTGCTCATTCAGCTGTTTCATGGACTAGGAAAACCAGGGAGATAAGGGAGGGAGGCAAGGAGGGTAGGAAGGCATGCAAATGATCACAGGACAGATAGCCAGAGTGGTGCAGTCATATTCTCTCTTTTTAGAAACACCAAATGTATATGCTGTCTCTTTCTGTCTGGCACTCATGAAGATCTCATCTTGCCATTCCTGATCATCAGTGGGCATTCTGGAAGAGTACTGACACTTAAAACTTTCAAAGCGTGTCCATACTGCATGGAGAAAGAACACCTATGGGGGTAGTTCTTGCCTTGAGTGATGGAGGATTATTGCTCTGTGTGGAGGAAAGGTGAATGTATTACTCAACAGCCCCTTAAAAAAAACAAAATGAAGAAAGATAAATGACTGTGAGTGAACTTCATTGAAGCGCTCTGAGGCCTCAGCTCAGTTTTCAGCTGAACTAACAGTAAGAACATTTTTAAACAGATTTAATTTTAATAAAGTGAGAGGAGTGATTGGAGTCTGAGGGGAAAATTAAAGAAATGCAACTGAAGGGGAAACCTGCTGCTGCACTGGCTTCATCACACCTTGCACTAATCCATTCCCCCCTGCACTGTTGAGGAAGGAGAGGAAGAGTCTGGCTTTGTAGGTGGCCAGCAGCCAGCCAAAGTTGACCCACTACACTTTGAGACCAAGGGACTTGTGCATGCCAAGACCAGCGCTACCCAAAGTGATATAATGAATGTTGGATAACAAGAATGGAAGTGTCCAGGCTGCCCTCCACAAGGTGCCAGAGCAAGCAGGCAGTCACATGGACATGGGCTGTCAACTCCAACCGCTTCAGGCTGCAACCCAGAGCACCAAGCTGGAGTGGGGAGGAAGCCATGCACTCCCTGGCAGAAAACCAGGTGGTCCTGCTTTAGCAGCTGGGCTCTGTGGGGCTTTCCTCAGGATTGCCATGGCAAGCATCAGCAAGACTACATTGGGTTTTCAGGACTGAGCCCTTAGTCCATCCTGCCTAATGAAATAATTTCCTTGCAGCAAGAACAGTCCCCAAACCCAGAGAGACCTCCATGTCAAAGGGATTCCAAGGTATTACTCTGACATACTAAAATAATTGGCTGTAATGGGAATGCTGAAGGAGATTATGCCAAAGCAACTGTCAAGAATGGTGAATAAATATTGCAGAAAAAAATGGCTTCACATAATCAGAATTATAGGCATTTCTGTTTGAAGGTGTAAACATACATTTTCCAAATGAAGGTTTTATTATGGTCTTTAAAAAAAATCCTTTATACCTATAAAAATATCAGAAAGTACTTGACATGAAATATTTTAAATGCTGTCCCATCATAATTTCTGAGCAGTTTGCACTGAAGATGTAATATCTGAGCAACAGAAGACCAGAAATACTGGAATGATAGGGGTCCTAGTCTAAGGAAAAATTAGTCCTTAGCTTTTAGTAAAAATCTACTTTTTTCCTTGTTATTTATAGTAACATTTCTATTTCTGAGTTCTTATGCTGAGAAATGTGAAGGAAATAAACTCTGGTTTTGTTGTTGTTTTCTGTAAAGAGAAGTGACCTGGAACCTCTGATACAAATGGTGTTGTGCATAATTCTGAATCTGTGAGATTTGGAAACGTCCAGACATATTCTGATGATTAAAAATAGCTACAAAAATAAGGCTATGTCTACAAAATAACAAGTTTCCCAAATTACCCTCACAGATTTTATTCATTTTGGAAAAAACTGCCTTAGCAGTACTCTTTTGAAGTCAATTGACAGTGTAAACCTGACTAAATCTAGACACAAACAAATCTTAAATACTAGTATTTCTATGTCCATAAGTAGCAGAGATCCTCCACCTATATCTGCATTTGGTCCCCAGTTACTAAAGTAATTGTGCATATTAAAAGATTAAGCCTTTTGGAAGCTGCAGTAATTTTCTGCCAATTTATTCTATACTGCTATGTTTTTAATGAGGTCATTTACGGGAGGGTTTTGTGCCAAAATCCAGAGTATTTACAGATGGGCACGGATTGCCAAGAACAATTGTAGATAAAAATAGAGTGTATGACTTTTTCATACAGGGAAAACTGAAATCTGTATACTCATTTTTAATTAAAAGCGCCTTGGTCTGGGAGATGTGTGATATATTCCAAATATAATTAATGATTACCTTTTTTTTTTTTTTTTTACTATATTCATTCATTCTTGAACAGTTTTCAAATATTATTCTGCGCTGTTAAATACAGTGGGTCATGAACAATCAGTTTCTGTCTCTTCTGACAGCTCAAGAAACCCTGAAAGTGAGCAAAACAGGCAAGAGGATTTTGCAATTCTTTTTCATGCTCCCATAATTTCAGAACAAGTCCATCATAAGTGAGAATTAAGGTAGCTTTGGTTCTTGGAAGAGAACAGGCCTATTCTTTGCACAGGAGCCTTATATGTCTTCAGCAAAGTTTTGGCTTTTGCACTGGTTTAGGGGGACAGATAAACACTGTCTACAAAGAGGAGCGCTTGAAGGCTATGTTTACTATTCTAGCTTAGTTAGTACCTGCCAGCAGCCAAAGTACCCTAAAACATTACTAAGTCCTCCAAGAGAGTTGCTGTATCCTTGTTCTATTATTTTATTTTTGTGCAAGTAGCAGTGGTCTGAAATACGAAGGTCACTGACTCTCCAAAAGTTCCCGCTTTAGTGTGACTCTTCACGTTATGCCAGTTCAAGTCTATACCCATAACCTCATAAATGAGAGTCACTCTTGAGACATAGACCCTCTTGACTACTTCTATCCGACTCTCCAGATTCTCACTTAATTTATATAAAGTGAGATT
Organism: Aphelocoma coerulescens; assembly: GCF_041296385.1. NCBI lineage: Eukaryota > Metazoa > Chordata > Aves > Passeriformes > Corvidae > Aphelocoma > Aphelocoma coerulescens. The sequence goes on along the minus strand of NC_091015.1, from coordinate 116,492,451 downwards.
AAGCTCAGGCTTTAAGGTTGATGGTGAAATCTTGACTGGACTAAGTTTAGTCCACACACCATCAGTGTCATCATTATTATAACAACAGAATCAAAGGCTTTTTATTTTTGAGCACCTGTTTGTACATCCCAAGATTTTCTTGAAGGGGGGCTTGAGTTCAGCTACCAGGTTTAAATTGACATCTAGTTTGATGCTGGTAAGGTGTGTCTCCACCTATGCACAAGTTTGGATGTTAATCAGTTATTTCAGTACCTAAAAACTCCTCTCAAATTTATTAATATGTTTCCAAACTTAAATAAATAACTTGTCTAATGCCTTGCCTATTAACCAGATATGCTCCACTGTGGCCTGCTACAATCTTCAGTAAGGAAAACAAAACTGAAGGATAAAGAAAACTGGGAAGAAAAGTAATGATGAGAGCTGTATGCTGTTCTCTGTTAGCATGGGGGGGGTTGATGAACCATCCACAGCTGTTTAAGTAGGCAGTGTTGATAGAAGGATTGGCTCTGGTGCCTGTGTAGCACTGACTGGTAAAAAGTAAATCTTCGCTATTGCTTGCAGTGCAATGCCTAAGGCACAGTGCTGTATCATAATGGGGAATTAGAGCCAGACTATGAAAAGCCTTGTTGCCTGCAACTAATCTGCAGGATGACAGCATTTTGAAAAATGGATAAATGCTACCTGAACAAGGGGGGGAAATTGCAATATCAGAGAAGACACAGCATATTTCCCCGTCAGCAGCAGAGGATATATCTCACTGTGCTCAATACATTGGCTGTTGTAATCGTACTCAGTACAGAACGTGATTGTTGTATGTGGTTGATTTGCTGTTATCTTTAATTAGCCACAATTCTGTCTTTTTGAACATTAAATGAGTTTGGTTTAAGAATTCTAATTGTAAAAGTCTCTCAAATTAACAGAATGAAAAAAAATACGTTCATAATGAACTGAATTTTAGATTACAATAAGCTATTACAGGGAACAGAACAAACGTATGCAGAAAAATGATTAAACTGCACGGAGTTCTCCATGCTGTACCACATTCCCCTGCCTTCCCCATTTTGGTTACTCTTCTATGCTCTTTCAAGCCCAGAGATTTCCTCATCTACATCCACAGTCAATTTGTTTCAATGGAGACAATTCCTGAGTTTCGGCCACCCAGTCAGGGGAAGGATATAAGCAGATTCAGAACTGAGATAATAATTTTTCAAAAAATTTTCCAAGGCTAGAGTGACTGGAAGATTTTCTGCCACTTAATATAGAAATGGATGTAATCTTCCAGAAGAAATTTCGCTCTCCCACAGCCTTGTCTTGAATCTTCTGTCAAAGGAAATGGGCTTATATATTGCTAAAATATCTTGAGCAGCTTTTGACACTTCAAAGCATCAATGTGCTCAGCACAACGTGGACTAGCTAACACTTCCAAAGTGACTGTACACTGAGGATCACACTGCTTTAGAGACAGACAAAATTCTTCCAAAACAGATGCCAAAACTGACACAGCAACCATTCTGAAGTGTACTCTCGCTGTCGCCTCGCTTAAACCTACCACAGGGCAGCTATCAGCATACTTGCCATTCAATATATGTATTTGCAGCTCTTTCGTGATACATTCAAAAAGTACCTCTGCACAGCCAAGAGGACATGTGAATGTTATTTCTTTTTCCACAAAGCATTTACTATGTTCTTCGAAATGTTAACCCACCTTACTAAACTGTACAAACATTTTTTCACTTTTATTGACACTCTTTCCAGACCATGAAATGACTTGAGTTTTAATCTACTTTTTTTTTTTTTTATGCTGAAGGGAAAAGACTAATTTAATAAGCTTCACACACAGAGGTATTTCAAAAACATATTTTCCAAAGCTCTTGAAGTTGCAAGGGGGAAAGGAAAATAGTGTATTACAAAGAAGAGGTTATTGTTGAGATAAATACAGTTCTGTTTGCTAGGCTGATATTAGTTTGTTGGGGGTTTTGATTCCAAGATATGCCTAGAGACCATGGCTCTAGGTCTAGAGACCAGCTTTCATGCAGGAAAGGCTCCATGCTACTTGCATTGAGGGTAGAAAGGTTATATGGTCTGATTATCTTTTCCTAGGGGAAAAAAAAAAAAGATTATTAAAATAAAACTCTGAACAGATGATTTCATTCTCAGCATAATACTCTTTACCCACATATGATGCATTGCCCACTTCTCATGGTGTGTGAAAGCAGAAGGTGGAGCACCTAACAGGGCTGGCAGCTCACTGGGACACTAGCAAGGGTTGTAGCATCCAGTCTGGTGCTACATAAAAGGAAAGTGTAGGCAGCAATTTGGTCACTTCATTTTGCCATATAATTTACAGAACCGATTTTCCATACTGTGCCTAGGGGGAAATAAAAGGCCCCAACACTCCTGAACATGTCTGTGGGCCTAACTGCAGAAGCTGATGAAACATCATCATTGTGAGCAGCATGCCCAGCTGAACAAGCTGGCTGGTGGAGCAGGGCTGGGGACCAGGTGCATGGCAGCCTCTGCTTTCAGCAGCTATGCATCCCATGAGAAGGTTCCCCCAAGGCTGTGTGCTCTCAGGGAAACAGGATGTCCATCCAATACAACCTCACAGTGGCCGCTTTTGTGCAAAACCAGAGTAGCTGGGGAGGTCCTTCTTTCACAGGAGACCATGGAAGAGTAGTGGGGCACCACTCTTGATGAGGATGCTCCTGTTAAATGCTCCAAACTCTGAAAAAAAAAAAGTTTCAGAAGTGTGGGATGTGGTGATCCTGCTGATAGAAACTTGCATCAGCTGAGAATTCCACCCTGTATTTTTCTGGGGAGGGGTTAACTCGGGGACAACGTGCCGCGAATGCTCCTTCCAAATTCACTAACGAATTTGAACATGTGCTTGAGTAACACAGCTTTGCTCTGAGGAAGTGGATTTGACTGTCTGCAGACTCTTGGGTTTCATGGTTCATGAAATTGGTTCTCATAGCAAAATATTAAGGATCTCATACAGATTATACAGGTTATACAGATTAGGAAAATGGCACACAGCATTAGCTAGCGGTTGCTTCATACTTAAAAGGAAAAAAAACCACCCAGCAGTTCAGACAGCTGTATGGTAAGCCTATAGGGAATCTAATCACTTGAAGACCAGACTGGTCAGATTGACCAAAATAATAACTTCAGTCTATACTAAAAAACAAATTCCAAGTACAATTAAGGAAACAAAGATTTTGTTCTTGACAAAACAGTCCTATCAATGCTGAAACCTGCAGCCCCTTTGTTTTTCCCCCCACCCTTTGGGCTGAGCATTTGGGCATTACTAGTCCTCAAACTGACAGCAGCAAGTGATCTTTATAATAAGAAGAAAGACTGCCCCAGAGTAGCTACCTATCAAATGTTTCTGCTAAAGAGTCTGTGCCAAAGCGATCAGCACTGGTGAGGCCAGAGCAGGAGCGCTGGATCCATTTCTGGGCTCTGCAGCATAAGAGAGAAATAAACACACTGGAGGGTCCAGCAAAGTGCCACAGAGATGAAGGGACTGGAGCATCTCTCCTTTGAAGGAAGGCTGAGAGAGCTGGAGCTCCTCAGCCTGGAGAAGACTCAACAGAGGAATCTGATCAGTGTCTATAAACACCTGAGTGGATGGTGCCAGGAAGATGGAGCCAGGCTCTTTCCAGTGATCCCCAGTGACAGGACCAGAGGCAACAGGCACAACCTGAAACACAGGAGGTTCCCTCTGAACAGCAGGAAACACTTTTCTACTGTTAGGGTGACTGAGCACTGACCCAGGTTGTGGGTTTTCCAGCCGCTTGTGGAGTTTCAAAAGCCATTGGGACATAGTGCTGGACAACTGGCTCTGAGCATCCTGCTTGAGCAGGGAGGTCAGACCACAAGACCTCTAGAGGTCATACCCAAAATTTTTAGAATAGTCTTGGTTTTTGGTCCTGTGCAAATTTTCACATATTGCTAAAGTTTTGTATCAAATTTCAGCCAGTGACTACTGAAGTACCAGTTGTAGGAATCATAACCCAGATGAGCATTCAGTTTGGGTGTAAAAACAGGGAAACTTTTGTCTTTCAGTCATCTTAACTTTAATTGATGCATGTTGTACAGAGAAAGAAAGAAAGAAAGAAAGAAAGAAAGAAAGAAAGAAAGAAAGAAAGAAAGAAAGAAAGAAAGAAAGAAAGAAAGAAAGAAAGAAAGAAAGAAAGAAAGAAAGAAAGAAAGAAAGAAAGAAAGAAAGAAAGAAAGAAAGAAAAGAAAGAAAGAAAAGAAAGAAAGAAAGAACCCAAGAGCCAATTCTTTTACATCTATATACTTTGTTGATTTGTCTTGTTTCATTAATATCCATAGCTTCAAGTGTCATGACAGAAGATTAAACGAAATATATATTCAACAATGTTATATTTGTATTTTACCAGAAAAATTCCTTGCCAATGTCTAGCCAAGGCAGTACACACCATCCACAAGATGTGTCTTGATGGATAGTAGAAAACATCACACGTTCTAGGAAAGAAATGGAGTTCTATGTGTAGTGCCTGCATCAAACTGAATCCTGTGTCAAATATGAAGAAAACAGTATTTTCTAACGACTGCTTTACTGACTGCTTTACATTTTTAAGGCCAGACTCTTTTAAAAAGAATTGCTATAACTGAAACTATCCCATAAATTTGAGCTATTTCTGGAACTGTAAACAAAGCTAAAACTTTCCCACTGTCATAAAAAGGAAGTTAGTTTTTTGGGGTTTTTTAACATAATAGCTGAAAGTTTCTTCTGCAGCCTGGGACAGGTATTTTAAATACTGTTTCTTCCTGTAATGAATTAAGAATTCCATTTTAAATCTGCTGCATATATATTTTTTAGCACATTTTCACCCAGTGTTTTCCTTGTTTGAAATCTCTTATACTCCCAAGTACAGACATTAGGCCACACAGTCATCTTTTCTCCCTTCATTGGTTTAGACCTGTTGTGGATAGCTTGGGGTCCATTTTTGCCCAGGAGTATGTTCTTAGCAGTTTTTAAACGCCAGACCTGTGTGTGAAATGTAAAAACCCCAACACACTTGGACAGCTTGGGCTCTCTTACCAAACATTAATGTTCATAGAAGTAGAAGAAGTTTTATTTCTTCCCAAGGGGGACATCACCACAAATACACAGAAAAATATACACAAATATGAGACCATAATGTACTCAAACATAAAAGCATAATGACAACTTTAACTCTTTAGCTGGTGAGTGCTGCTAACATTTGGTTATAAGCACATTACTTGGGAGATATGTATCATATTGTTGCAGTGATTCCTGTAGTCTTTGCAATTAGTTTGAGTATTTGCAGCAGTTGGACCAACCAAGAGATGGAGAGGAAGTGAAGAGCTAGCAGGCTCTTCACTCTTAGGTGAAGAAAAGAAAGGAGTAGAAAAAATATAGATAGATAGATAGATAGATAGATACATAGATAGATACATAGATAGATACATAGATATATATACCTATATATAGGTATATCAGTATCATATAAACTGATTTACAGAAGTTCTTAAAAGTTTTGTATAACTGAATATTTTGAAATGTTACTTATATCGAATTCTTTGATAAAAATCAAGGTAGACCTGTATGACACTAAAACTGAAACTGTGTTTATATTCTGTTGCTCGGTAGCAAAAAATAATGGAATTGGTCTAAGACACCAAATACAATTAATATAGAGACTGATTTTTTTAAATAGCGACTGGAACAATTTGTTAAACCTGAATTTTGAAACTATTATTTTTTAAAATTAAGGGAGAAATAAGCATTTGTAATCTCTGTAAAAAGTACCTTTTGTGATGCACTGTCTCATTTTTTACAAAGTCAAAAGTGATAATACTGTACAAGCTCTGCATATCATATTAGTTCTAGTTCTACAAAATCTGCTGATTTTCTTCTAAGGCTTCTTTAATTAGTTCCTGGGACTCAAAGACTAGGCAAAGACTTTTTTTAGTAGCAAATAAAACAATTTAGAGGTTTAATGGACTGTCACTTGGAAGGAAAATTATCTGAATGAAGGCAGCAGGTTTCACTGTAACCATTCCACTTTCAGCTCTTCCCATTACCCTAACCTTCTGTGCTGCAGTTAAAATAAATTAACAAGAATGTGAACACAGCTAAAGTGAGAATTTAACCTGGCAAGGTTCAGGGCTGTGTAAAGTAAATTTTATTAAAAAGTCCTGTTAAGACAGACAGAAGTAATTTGGTTCCATCCTCCCCTTGTATTCAACTGGGTCTGAACAGCAGCCATTCAATTTGCATAGGAGCTTATATTACCAATAAATAGAACAAAACCTGGCATTAACTGCAGTTGGAAACTTGACTTCCTTGCCTGTGAAGGGAATGGGCATTTGTTCTCTACTTAAAATACATGGTAGTAATATAGGAAATATTCCTCTTTTATTCTTGCAAGCAGGGCATGAGAACTAGTGAAGAAAATTTCCGTGTTTACCTTTTCTTTTCAGAAATCAAATGAGATGTGTGAAATTTAGCAAGAGAATGTTAAAGCTTCATTGTAAATTCAGTATATTTTTAGAGATGTGCTATCTGCTTTAAATACTTTCTAATTTGGATCTGAGCAAACAAAATCTGCCAGCTGAGATAAATACCTATGTAGGATGGAGAAGATTTTGGCTGGGATATATGCAATCAAGCATATTAAAAACCTTTAATAAAGCACTGAAAATCTTTGCAGTGCTTTATCAACACATAATAAAACACAATTTTAGGATTCAATTTTCATTTCGGTTTCACAGAGCAGAATTAAAAAATATTCCTCCCTTGAAAAATGTTGAATTTGGACATGGATACTACCCACTGTGACTGTCTTCCCCCACAAAATGCAGTGGGATATGGAAGTCCCCAGTGAGGGCTGAGCAGGTAGAGCCCACATGGGCATCTCTGTGCCTGCAGCAAACACTGCCCCAAAAACTGAGAAAGTGGTTCAAGTGCCTTGTCATGGGTGTTCAGAGTTCACTGGATTTCCCACACGGTGTCCTCCTCAGTGGCCTTTCCAGCAGAGTATGGGATTCCTGCATGTCAGGACCATGTCATGTCCTCCTCCATGGTGCAGATAATTTGGGTACCATCAGGCACCTGAAAGGACTCTGCCCATCTGAGCTTAGGCAGCTGAATCTCATCCCAAGCCCCCTCTGCATTCATAGGACTGAGTACCAAAATTTCTTCAAATAGCTAGGCCTCACTATAAAAAATTTTGTGGTGGCACAAAATGCATTATGTCACACCATACCACAAATTGTAAGGATGTTCTGACAGCTATTTCTAAACCCACTGTGGAAAACTCTCACTAAATTTGCATATTTTAAAGCTGGTTTTATTAAACTCCAAAGCTCTCTCCTTGGCTTTACTGTAACCATTGTAGCTCATGTTAAAGGCTGTATATTTGGCTACAGAAAAAGACTTAAAGAATGATCAGAACACATTAAACATTATGGTCTAACAGTGCTTCCTTTCTCTTGGGCTAAGTGGTTTTGGGAATCTTATCAGGTCACTGCAGGAGGATGGCTTCTCTAAGGCTTAAAGACTTGTGTTACAGGTAGGGGAGACAAAGAGTGGCAGCATTATATACTCCCATCCATGCAGCCAAATCAACCTGCTGTGCCTAGGGGTAACCAGTGACCCTCCTTTTTCCTTCTTCTCCCAGCAGAGCCCACCTTCCTTGGGCAGTACCTCACTTTCTAAATCACAGCCCTGTTGGGGTGGGGATCCCCACTCCTCTCCGGTCTCTGCTCTCGGGGTCATTCCAACTCTTCTGTGGTTGCCTAGGGCAAAAGAGCCCTCCAAAAGCAGAACTTGCCTGCTCTCAGCTACATACCACAGAGCGAAGAAAAGTGGAGTCAGCTTCCTCAAGACCTCCCTTCTGGTTCAATGAATCTTGCCCCGCTGTGAATCACCTCGTATTCTTCCCTCAGGCACCTAGCCTCAAAGGAGGTCAGAGTCCAGCCTTTGCTCCTGCATTAATCCTTTGCTTGGGCTGGCTGGAAGCAGCTCTTTTCCCAGTGAGTGGCTTTAAATCATCTTCCTCGGTCCTTGGATTTCATTGCGGTCAGCATGTGTCTAGAATGAAGAATTGCAGCATCCCAGTTATAAGCACCCCGGGCTTTTATTAGCTGTGGTCCTAACAGCCTAATTCCGTGGTTTAATCATTAGATAGGTCTTCCTGTTAGAGATCAAACTTCAGTCTTAGGTCAAGTTAACATTGTTTGTTTAATAAGTGTTCCCCCATACCAAACTGTGTACTGTCAGAACATTGGTAATCACCCACCACACTGCTTGCCTTTTGCACCTCTTGAATAAATTACCTTCAGATAATATCATAGTCAAGAAATGTTTTTTTCCATTAGCTAAGATAAAAACTCACATACTAGAAACTACAAGTCATCTGTAAGATGTAACAAATACCTGAATGAAATTTGTCTCTCTTGTGAATGAAACTAGTCTCATTCATCTCAGAAGCAGTGTTGTGGTAGCAACACTATGAGACTTGTAAAAAGTTTTACATAATTATGATAGTCTTCCACTCTATTTTTTGGAGGAATACCAGAGCTCAATGGTGGCAACATTTACTGCAATCCTTTTCTTCTATGTGAGTTTGGGGCACATGGAGGTTCTGTTTTGGGTACAAGAGCCACACATAGAAACCAAGCATTCTTATTTTCTGAAATGTCTGAAGTAGGGATAGAGGAATGATACTGTGGGACAGTATAGACAGCAACAATTCAGCCACCTGTTATACAAAGACCAGATTTTCAAAAGATATTTGAAGTGACCTAGCAGTGTTGGAAAAACTCTGTCCTTACAGAGTTCAGTCTTAGACTCTTAGCGGCCAATATTCCTCACAATAGGAGGGAGATTTGCCAAGGAATTTTGGATCAGGTCTTTTCACTTATTCTAGGCTTTGAAATGTGTTTTGAAACCCATGGAGGAAAAAATAGGGAGAAATTAAAACTGTGACTCAGAGCCATCCCTAGAAGGTGTAAATTAAAGGGTTAGAAGACATCTCACTTTTAAATAGTGTTCACATTCAATAGAGAAAAGCACCCCTTGATGTTGCACTGACTTTTTGATTTAAAGCTCAGTAATTAAAAGCAGCTATTTTTGAAATGGATGTTTGTTAATCCAAGATGCTGTTACTTTGCATTTCATTCCAGGCAGCACTTTTGTAAGTTTGCTCATAAAAAAACACCCAAAAGGACTAGTTTTAGACCAAAAATATCCTGTGAATATTTATCTACTGGATTTAAGACGTGATGAACTTAAGAAGGTTAGGAAAATGCCAGCAAAAGTCCACCAGTGCTTTCTAGCATTGCAACTGATGCGATATAAATTGGAAATGAATTTCTTTCTGAAGAGAGGGCTTGCATTAGAAATAGCACACTCTCATTTTGGCTCCAGAGGGAGAGGGGGAAAAAAGTTGTGATTCTGCCATGTTGGATCCCTCTATGGCTGATCATCCCAGGGGAAGGAACGGGATACTCTGCATCCTCTGGAGGAATAAAATCCCTAGGCATTAATTTTTTATCCAATTGGATCAATATGAATGGTCATTAAGTTTAGATTTTAGACACGGTGGTGTTCTTTTGTCAACCAAAGAATGCAGTGACAGCTTGATATTTCAGATAATCTGTGGAAAAGCAGCATGAATAGACTTAGTACAGATTACCTGCCTTTAACTTTTAGCTCCAGGATCTATTCTGTGCAGCTAAAGTTGGGTGAGATTATGAGTTCTGATTACGGGATTTTAAAAGAAGACTTGATCCCTGTCTGTTGAGAATGCTTTAATGTATCTGTTTAGTCTTAATTCCAATTTTTTTTCCACTTGCTTTACTCCACTTATTGGTAAGTTCAATTTTCCTCTATTCTCATTCCTGTTGAATTGAGCTCTAATATTCTGAAGCCTTCTTATTCTAGAAAGAAGCTTGAGAACGAGAGTATGTCTTTATTTCTAGTAAAATTCAAGTTTCCAGGCACCTAGCTAATGCGTCTTGCTCATAAGTTCATGTTACACCTGCCTTTAGATCTAGAGTCTGAAGAAAATTTCCACCTTCTCTGAACACATCAGCAAAGCAGTTTTTAGAGATCTGTTTTCACTGAGTGTGGAGCACAGAATAGTTTCTAACCAAGGGTCTTCAGACAGTAAGAAGTTTCCTTCCATGGAAGAGGTCTGGAAACACACATAACCCTAGATTTTCTTAGTCGCATGGCTGTATTTGCAGTTTTTTATTCCTGAGTTTGTTGTAGACTGCTGAGAAGTTACGGAATGTGAGACAACAAGGGCTGCATTGTTCTCTCTGTCTGAACCTAAAGACTGTGCCTAAGATGGCACAGGACATTGCCCCAGAGCAGGTCCCTCAGCCCTTTTTGGTTTGCCAGTGAAGAATCAAAACTTGCCAGGCTTGTAAATTCAAAGTCTTCCTGGGAGATACCTCTGTGACCAGAGGATAGCAGGCTGGAACTTAAGTGATATTACTCTGCAAGTATGTTTGCCAAACCCAACATGAATGTAGAAACATCATTACATTTGGTCTGAGAACTTCAGTAACCAAGCAGGACTTCATCCAGAAAAGTTCATACAGATTGAGTATTTCCCTTTTGGTGAGTTCATATTTTGTCAATCTTTGACAAATATCTTAACTCATTTGTCAATACAAATGAGAAAAATGTAAGTTCAGAAGCATGTCACCACCTTCTGCTTTGTCATCAACTGTGATAAGGTTAATCTTGAATATTTTTGAATTTATTTGGTAAAGAAGAAAAATGACATCTGTTTTGTAACCTCACATCTTCCTACACTTTCTGACAGCATGCAGCATTTTCCCTGAACTGTAAGATTTGCTCATGAAAGCTGAGCTAATCAGAGATGGCTATCCAAAGTTCAGTCAATAAATAGCTTGACTTTCTATCTTGTAACAGTATAAAGGGATCAATAAGAACTATGAAAATTATTTCTCCATTTCCTTCTGCTTCCAGTTAAGCTAGCCATGAAGGACAAACTACTTCCCTTCTACCAGCTTTTAGTCCTTCGCTGTTACGCTGCACCTATTCAGGGCATAGAAAGAACTGCAATGTAAATACTAGCCCCTGAACATTGGCATTTCAGTAATACATTCCTAAACAATACCTGTTTATAGCGTTTGCATATTTACTAGCAGAAATCAGAATGTTTAATTCTACAAATCAGAATGTTTAATTAAAAAATATATCATTTCAGTATTTAAAATGCACATGGATATTTTTTTGTCACTGTTCGTGCATAACTGGCTCAGTTATGAATGTTTAGACCAAATCTCTGCCCTGAAAAATTAAGATCACTAGTAAGAGCAAGCTTTTGTTTTGAAAACAAGTACATAATTTCTACCTTAACAACATATAGCACAGCTTCAGTAATGTCAGCCCACATGAAGCTTGTGAAACATCCATTATGTCAGATTACTTTCTGGGAAAGGCTTTAATAAATGACTGTACTGGAACAGTGAGGAAGTGTCCAGTTTGAATTGAATATCAATGTGGAGATTAAGCATTGACCAATGTGAAATGAAGGGTATTTCTGAGGCAAAACAGAAAAAGCAAAGGCCAAAAAGAAACACAGTTACATGCCTAATAGAGATTGCAGAGAGAAAAAAGGCAAGAAAGATCCAGGAGAACCATGTCAGTTTTAAGTGTTTACATAAACACCAGTTATCTGCAAAACCAGTGGCTTTTATGTTGGGATTTTTTTTAAGGGTTAGTGAAAGTGAGTGTGTATTTTGGATCTGTATCTCACCTGCAATTAGGGTTATTTGTGGCCAGACTTTTAATGCAATTTTAATCAGAGGACTAAGACACAAGCCATAATCTGGAAGAACATATTTAATACTCATAAAGAGTTAAAAGTATTTTAATTGTCAGGATGACTGAAATTCCAGGAAGGACTGTAGGGAAATAAGCCAAAGTAATCTTGGAACAATTCTCTTTGAATATTCATTGAGGACAAAGAAGGTCTGGGAACAGGAAAAGTTCAGAATGCATCTCTGAAAAAGAAATTTGTGGAACAAACCAGAAACCTTAAGACTCAGGAAGAACAAGTTAAAAGTGTCAAGAAATGATGGGGCCTTTTTGGTCTTGGTTATTTGCCCTCAGTGTTGAAGAGGTCTGTTATTGCAACTAAACATGATGTTAGCTAAAAATTTGGAGTAGTGGGTAATAAAGTGCCACAATCCAATATTTCTGTTAATAAATTCCATCTCAGAGTAGGAACAAATGACAATTTGGGGCACCTTGAAAAAGGCACCTCAAAATGTGCACCTCTGAAAACAAGAGGTAACTGCCCGAAATTCATAAAATTAATTTCAATGCATGAAACTGCATGGGAACAAGAGAGGAAATGTAAAAGCCCACAGAGTAGGAGCCATGCAGCCAAATACCACTACTACAGAAGCTGACCTAGCTCATACAGCTGATCATTAAAAGCATACATGCTGATGTTGTGATGTTACTTTAACAAAAAACAAACTAACTTTTTGTATCTTGCAACATAAGCATGTAGTGCCTAGGATCAGTCGTCAGGGCCCAGTGTCCAGTTTTGGACACCACAAAGTGCAGACAGAAATGCAAGGATGTTATGATCCGGTTTAAACTTGGAAAAGCAAGGAAAGCTAGGTCTCTGTGCAGAAACCGGAAAGAACTTAGAAGGTTCAAAATATTCCCAGAAACGAGATTAAAACCAAATGAGGTTAGGTGTTGATGCCAAAAAATGGATGTATTTTATTTATTAGTAGAGAGGCAAAGAGAAAGGAAGAGGAAAGAAAGAGAGAAAGAAATGGAGAAAAGTGTGCGTGAGGGGTGGGGGAACAGGGAGAGGTGACAGGGGTTAGGTGGAAGCAAATCACCCATCCGAGGGTCCCAATGACGTCTCGTTGCTCCCCTCCATCCGGTCTGCTGGTGCGGAGGGTCCCCCGTCAGCTCTGTGGCCACGCCGCCGCACGCTGAGCCACGCCTAAGAGTACAGAGTCCCGAGGATTAATGTACGCTGTGGGCCGGCTGGGGACACCCACGTGTCGCCCCTTGCAGGGGCCAGCTTGACACACTGTCCCTTGCAACCCTGAGGGTCTGCTGCATCATCTCTGGTGCTCTAGTGCAGGGTCTGGGCACCCCTTTGAGGGGGGCCCCTGTGATGGGCCATGTCACCCCTCCTGCTGTGGATAAGCTTCCCCCCCTTCCCCGGTGAGGACCCCTCAGTTGGGCTCCTCTGCACAGTGGAGGATGGGCAGTCACTGCACCGCTGACCTCAGGCTTTTCCCAGATACCCAGAGCCTCTCCTCCCTCCACCTTTTGGTGTGAGGGTCTGTGTGAGCCCGGCAGCTGATAGCCCTGGGGCTGTGGTCTCCACCTTGGAGATGTTAAGCCAGTGCTTTGTGGATGTCCCCAGCCCTGAGTTGTTACTTTATCTTATCTTCATCATCGAGCCCTGTAAGGCCTCAGTCAGGGCCCCATCCAGGTTGTGGTAGTCTTCTCTGCAGCTTCTGTAATACAGTTTTAAAAGTCCTTCATGAAAATGTTTGAGTCATAAATTATAATATTTCAGTCTCTGACAAAGGAGAGAAAAGATACCCAGCCAGAATTAGTTTAAAACACCTGATGTCAAAAGGATGCAGGGATTAGACGTAGCTGAGAAAGACAAGAGAGGAAAGACTATCATAACATGTAAAGGTTTTGCTGTATAGATGTTCATCAGCAAATATTCTGCATGCTTTACTGAACTATGACAGGAAATTATAAGCCCTGATGTTCAGCATTTTCCAAGGAAGGAGTCTGCTCAGACCCCCTGGGCAGCTTGTTCCAGAGTTTAACCACTGGGGTTTACAAAGGCTGCAGCATGTTCTGTTGCTCTATCACTATGTACTACTAAATCTATCCCCATCTCCACAGTAATCACCCTCATGGGTGGTTGTAGACAACAATTTAATCTCTTTACCCTTTGCTTTTTAAGATTGAAAAATCCACTTCCTTCTTGTCTCTTATGTCTTGTCCTCCAGACATCTTTGTGACATTCTCCAGCATGTCCATGTATTTCTTTGTACTGGGGAGACCAAAACTGGTCACAGCTCTCCAGATGTGGTCTCACAAGTGCCGAGAGGAAAGGAAGAAGCACATGCTCCCCCAATGCATGCGTGCAGATGGTTCCCATTGCCATAAACACATGTGGCTGACTCACATTAAGCTTGTCTGTCAGGATTTCCAGGTCCCATCCAGCAGAGCTGCTCCACAGCCAGTCAGCCCCAAAGCATGTGATGGATTATCTCATCCCAGATACAGGACTCCATGCTTGTTTTATTGAGCATAATGAGGTTGCTGTCAGTCCACTGCTGTAGCTTGCAGAGGGTCCTCAGCTTAAGAGTCCTGCCTTTCAGTCCTTCAGCTATTCCACCCCAAATTTTCTACTGCCCACCAATTTGCTAAAAGCACACCCCATCCTCTTATCCAAGATAACCAATAAAGATACAGTGTGATACCTGAGAAATACTACTTGTACATGGCTGCCAGGCCTTTCAATGATTGACTACTACTGTGTTAGTCAAGAAAGCCGAGCCAATTTTTTGTCTACTTTGTAGTGAAATCCTCACAGTTTGCCCAGTTTGCCTCCAAGTTTACTATGGAAGAACCTGTCAGAGTAAAAACATGCAACATCCTCTGTTCTCCCTTCATTGACAGAGCCCCAAAATTTTGCTGCAGAATGCAATCAGATCAATCAGGTTCCATTTGCTCATGATAAATCTGTGTTAGTTGTTTCCAAAGACTTTCTGTCCTTCATGTACTTGGGAAGGGCTTCTGTGAGGACTTGCTTCATAAGGTTCCTACTTACTGACGTGAGGCTGACCAGGCTATAGTTGTTTCTTCTTCTTCTTCTTTTTTTTTTTTTTGAAAATGGGAATAAGATTCTTCTTTTCCCAGTAATGAGAAACCTTTCCTGAACACCAAAAGCAATTTTACATTACATGGACCAGCTCCTTCAGCTCCATCCTTGAATTCAAATCTCCTCTATCACAGTGGGGATATGTATGTTCATTTCCTCTCCCTCACTTTTCAAAATGCTGCTACTAAGAACAGAAACTGTGAGGTCTGAGATGAAATCTTGCTAATAAAGAGTGATGAGAAGAGGACCTTGATATTCAAACCCTTGTCAATGTCCTTTGCCACTAGTTTGTCTGCTCCTAGACAGCAGTAAGTAGCATATTCCTTGGTATTCCTTTTGCTGCCAAAGTACTTACAGAAGGTTGTCTTCTTAGCCTTCACATCTATGCAAATCCAGCTGTGTTTGGCTTTCCAAGCTTTCTCCCTGAAATAATTCTGGGTGATAACTGTACATTGCCTGTGGATAGTCTGTCCCTGCCTCCAACTCTTGTGCTTGAGCTCACTGGGAGTTACGCACTCAGCCGAGCTGGCATCCTGACACATGTTCATTTTGTTGAGCACTGAAACAGAGCGTCCTTACCCTTTAAGAAGGTTGCTTAGGAAAGTCAACCAGCTCTTTTAAGTTCCTCTGCCTTTCAGAGCAGTATCCCTTGTGGCTATGAGACGTTTTTCAGGCACTCAGCTTTGCTCAGATGCTGTACTTGATCAAATCCAGCAGCAATGGGGAAGTCCACACCCAGCTTGGGTGACTGTAACCAGGCTGGATGGAAACCACCGTTGACACTTGCTTGGAGCTTCTTTGAAACAAACATTAAGTTACACAGGCCTGTCTTTGGCCATGTTGAGACAGGAAAAGCAATTCAAGCTTTAGCAGGAAACATGGAAGGGACACTCCAGGAAATCCAACATACATCCAATGAAGCCAGATGAACATTTTCTAAGATTCTCCCTGCTGGTCTTCATCTTAATGGAAAATCCCCAAATAAATGCTTCCCAAACTAGTTTAACATCTACTTGCCATCAATGAGTTTGATTTGCTCCTGTCTGCTGAAGAAAGACTTGCAATCTGCACGTTATGGTACACAGTGTGACGAGCAATATTAAGTGCACCCTTTTGTATGGTATAGTCAACCTGGTAAAAATAGAAACAGACCAAAGCCTAAGGAAGGGTTTCTTATTCTCCTACCATCAGATGAGGCTCTTCAGACCCATAATTTAAATGTTTGTCTCATTGTAGAGGTGCTAAAAAATGTGTCAAAAGACTTCAGCTAGTTAGTCTGCAATTTAGCTTGAAAAGTTTGTTTCTTCCCATTCTTCCTAGTTTTTGAATAAAGAGATAAGGGAAAATGCCTGCTTGCCATGGTAGGTACACGAGCTATAATTTGCAATGAAATATCATGAACTGTGCCATACTACAGAAGCTTTAATTAGAGTAATTAAAACACATTGTAACTTACCAGTGATTTTGCATTCAGTATATTTTAAACAGCTGAGCCCTGAAAAAAATGCAGTGATTTGCTCACTACCACATATCAATGGGTTCCTGCAGCTGTGGAATCACACTCAAATTGAGCTTGCACAGGCAGCCAAATTATTCTTTAGGAACTGGAGAAAATCAGAGAATGATCTTCCTAGGGACAGACCATTAAAGAAAAAATTAACTATTAGATTTCCTATGTGATTTTTGGCTCTTTGTACCTGGATGGCAGACTTCAAGGATCTTTTCTATTAGATATATATATATACATACACAAATAAATGAAGGTTTACCTCTAGTTAGCCAAAACAAAGAAATATGCTCCAAGAGAATATGTTATTAAGAGTACTGTGAGCACGGACTCACAGTAGAAAGGAAAAGATACCAGGTATTACTGGCTGGAAGTTTTAGACCAGCTGCTTGTTAAAGAATAATCTCACAAGACTAATTAAGAGATGAATATGCTTTTGAGTGAAGGAATGAGGGCTAGAAAATTTTTTCTTAACTGCTTCTTGGCAATTCCATTAGCTTTGTATACATCCCCAGGGTATTTTTTTGTGTATGCCCTTACCACTTCCAGAAGCTAGAAAATGTTAAAACTTTTCTGTCATTCCTTGCACAGATGCTTAAATCAAGACCAGCTATGGGTAGGAGACACTTAATTCGATTACTCTTTTACACATCCTGCACAAGCGCTTGGTGGAAAAATACGTAGGAGATTCAGTATCAACATCACCATCCCTGCAACGTGTCTCCATAGGGCACATTGCATTGGCTGGCTCATGCTGTGCCCCTGGTGCAGCTCTAAGTCCAGGTTTGTGCCCAAACACTCATGTTCTACACACAGAAATCCCTAAGCTTAGGCCACGAAGCACATCCTGCCCTGTGTCTGCTGGTGGAGAAGTGATCAAGCCTGTCCCCGGAGCAGAGCAGTACTGGTGAGTCACAGCTAACTGCACATCTGCCATCAGTTGTTTCTGCAGGCCCAGTGTGGGGACTGAGATGAGTGGTTGGGGGTCACCTAAGTAAATGTGCTGACATCATCCTAGCCAGAACCCATCAGAGGCCGATTTGGACAGAAAAATGCCGGCTCAGGCACCAGATGAGCAAAAACTTGAAGATTTCCTTTGAGGAGGGACCAGTCTGTAAACAGAAGATTTTTACACTTCAAAGTTTAGTACGGTTAACATCCCTGAGATTAAATGTACACCACAGCATCTGTAAATGGTAGAGAAGGGTATCAAATCTTTAAAGGTCATGCAATCTCCACACAAAAGCAAGGGATTCCTATCAAAACAGTCTCTCTAGGCAAGGATTGTTCTGATATTTTCAAGATAGCACAACAAAACAGATAATCATAATAGTTTTCTGGAGGACACCCTACATAGTTAATTTAAACTAAAGCACAGAGAGATAGAAGCACTTTATTCCAACACTGTTCCTTTTTTTCAAAACTACCTTTCTGAAAATGTAATTGAGTCAGCTGTTGAAGTGACAGCATTCACAACAGGGAAAGGATGAGTCTTCAGTGAGTGATTAAAATCTGGAGCAACCCATTTAGATAACCATAAAAATATTTTATTACAGATCAAGTTCAAAATCAAGAATATGTTTGTCATAGGACAAAAGAAGAAGAAAAAAATAAAAAGAACAATTCATACAAGCCTTTGGAATATGTTCCTTCTTTCTTGGGAGTGTTTGAAAATTGTAGGCTATTTCTGATACAGAAACTTGTCACAGGACATCACTGCCTCTCACTGCCCACCAGGCTGTCCTTTCTTGCCTCTTGAAACTGTGAGTGCCTTCTGCCCATGCAGCAGGCACCAAATTTCATTAGTATGCTCCTACAGGAGACCAATTAGCAGGGCTGTGACTGAACTAGGGACACACATGAACCTTTGCTTGCTTTGAATTTTCATTTGTCTACAAAGTCAACAAAAAAATAATAATAGTCAAACTTCACAAAGCAATAATACTAAAGAAAATACCTACCTGAGTAACCCTTGATAGCACTCACTGGAAGTGATGCTTCTCACTTGCACAATAAGCCATTACAGCTACAGCCCAGGGTGGTCAGGGTCCCCCACTCTGCCCCAACAGGGAAGCAGGGGAGGATGCCCTGGTTTAGGGCAGTGGTAGGGATAAGGTCATGCCAGCCACACTCCAAACAGCAGGAGCTTCATCTCAGGTCCAGCAATGAGGTTTCCTTCCATGAGGAGCTACTAACACAAGATTAATGTCACCATGGAGGGTGAACATTAGTCTTGTAGTAGTAGATCCTCACATGCTGTGCTGAACATTACATGGGTCATCCAGTTCTTATCCCTTGTCTCTGGCAAGGAGTAGGGTGCTGAGGGATGGTGGTGCAGACTCCTCCACAACAGGAGGGAAAGCCAGTGAAGGGATCAGGACAAAAAGAAAACAACCCAGCTGTGACCACATAAATCAGCTGGGCCCACAAATACAGATAAATTCTGTCAGTAGCTGGACTTCCTTAGGAAAAGAAAATAGCCTTGTTTTCTGGATATATGTGTAAGAAGATTTCAGTATCTTCCTGTTTTACTGGTCAATTCATCTTTCAGCTGACCCATAGCCAAGGTCAAATAAAATGTTTTTTATAAAATACTTGTCAGCACCGTGTAAAGACATTGGTTATTGTGACCCAATGACATGCAGCCTAATTTTTTATGATTAAAAAAAAATCCAGATGCACTAACATACTAGGGAGAGAGTTATCAATAGAGATTTTAGTACAGGACTCAGTAGTGTCTGCATTGTAATGGGCATTCTCTCTTTGAAGCATGAGTCAAGAAAATTACATTTGGTAGTACCAGCAAGTTGTGCAATGCCTACTTTAGCTTTCTTGGCTTCTCAAAGGTCAGACCATTCTTCTAAGAATTGTTATCTAAACACTCAGTGTTCATCCAATCATATTGCTTGCTTAGGGGCACATATTTAATACTAGTCAATTTATTAATTTGAAAATGCTGGAAATGCCTCAGCTCAAATCAGTTGGATCCTTTCCTTTAAAAGCAACATGCTAAAGAACCCACATTGCCTGCAAAGCTTTAACACACACACCTTAACTTAACTTCATCTCTAAATGCCACCAAGAGCATCTTCTCAGCCAATTTCAAAGCACATGCAGAGCAACAACAAAACAGAAAGAAAACTTTTATACAAGTAGGTCACAACCAGCCCTAGTCATTTATTCATTAACAATTACCTGAGAGTGTCCAAGATCCTCAGGTGTTCTGTGTGAGAAAACAGGCCAAATCAGTAAATCTATTGAGGAAATATTTGGTATTTCTGCTGTATCAATGTTTGCCCTTCCAATGTTTGCTGCCTTCCCAATTCTATCCTATAAGTAGTAATATGTAGTAGTTCAGCTTCAGTTTAAATTACTTTATTCACCACAGGTGCAGCTGGGGTCACACTTATGAGAAAGCCTCAGTCATGTGAATTGGATTTAGTATAAAAACCCATCCCAGCACTGTCTGTTTTCTGTCTATAGGTAGTGAAAGTTTTAGTCAGAAGATTTATGTCTAGTGTCATAGTTATTGCTGACCAAAGCACTTCAAAGGGCTTCTATGTAAGCTGTTGGTATTGTTAGCAGCTGGTAGGTAAATTAATAGATGGTTGAATTTTACTTTATAACTCTTTTCATGATTATGGGGGTGCAATTTGAAGAGCTGTATTTGGTTAAGCAAATGTGCTGTGCACAGAGAAACGGCAAGTTATGGCTTCTGCTGATGTGCTTGAAAGTAGTTAAGCATAATAGGACTTTGTGGGCTGGGAGAGAGGAGAGGGGATGGTGTGGTTTGAGGTAATTTGATATTAGTGAGGGTAAAAATGTACCTATTATAGGCAGAAAAATCTAATTGCTCAGCATGTTTGCATTGTGGCTTTTTATGATGGTTCTGTGTTGTACCTTATGACCCTGCTTGTACTTCTAAGGAGACCTCCCTTTGAAAAGTGCTCCTTGAGCTATAAAACTTATTGTAGTGCTGTCCATTAGTGCTGGCTTATATAGCAGGAGGCAGCAGTCTGCTATAATTTGAGTTATGAATTGTTTATGCATATCCTATTTTAAATCTCTGTTCTCAGGGGTTTTTTTTGGCTGTGTCTATTTGTGATGTTAAAGTGATTGGAAAACTGAAGAGGAGCAAAACCCAAGTCTGTTTGAACTGCATCTATACCCCCTTCCTTAGCAGGGGGGAAATGATTATAAAAACTACTTATTTTCCCTTTTATTTGATTTCTTTTTTAATTTTATTTAACTGATGGCTGCCTTTGGAGCAAACTGGCCTGAGGCATCAAATTGTCAGTTAATGTATGCTTGTAGAAACCTGACCCTCTAAGATATAGCTATTTAGTGTGCTGAGATATTCCGTTGTTGCCCTTAATAGGCCTTCAAAGACATGCAGCTTGAATAAAAAACCTAAATCTAAGGATGTTACTAAGTGTCTATAGGCCTAATCAGCTGCCACCAATGGGACTAGTTAGTGACAAAAATGTCCCACTTTTTTGTAACTTGTGTGTATTATTTTTGCTTATGCTTTAGCATTTGCTGTCATGATGCTCTTCAGAGAAACAGGACAGCAAAGTTTCTCTCAGCCTTAAGCCTGTCCTTTGGGTCTGGCATGTGATTTTGATAATGGCTTGAACACGAACTTGGTGTTTGTTGGAACAATGCCAGGTCAGTAGCTTTGAAGTGTAAATCTTCTGTTTTGTTTGCCCAAGAAGTGCAGATGAGCCCTGGTAATGCAGGTCTACCTTGCCCTGGGAGTACTTGGTAGTATGCCTGAGGGACGGGAGCCTGAGCGGAGAGTTTTTCATCACCTCTGGAGGGATGTCTCGTGGCTCTACAACACTGCTGAGGGGCTGGAGAGCTCTGCTTGGGTAAGGTGCAATGCGAAGGGGTGATCCCTTTGCCCTTGTCTCCAGCTGACCACTGACTGCTTGTTCTGTCTCGCTGCCCCAGGAGCCTGTCTGTGGCTGTTGTTCCTTTTCACATATGGAATAACTGTCTTAAATCCAATTTGCCTCTCTTCCACTTAGCTATGCAGTAAGTCTGCTGTGACTTTCTTTAGGCTTTCTAACTGCTTTAATAAGAGCATGGCCTTGGGAGATATCTTAATCTGGCAAGCCAAAAGGGGGATATTCTGAGGGGAAAAATTGCTTCCTTAAGATGCTTGCTCTGATCTGCAGAGTGGATTTGTGGGTCCTCTGCAGACTGCTAACAGGGATAAGTCCTTGCTGTTCTCTGTTAGATAATCTTTTCTTGCTTTTGGGATCCTTCTAGTGCTGAAAGGAATTTATGGATATGCACTGTGAAGGGTATCCACAGTTAAGGAAAGAGCTATCTGATTTATATTCTTATGCTGACACATATCATACGTGTCTGTATAAGTAAAATGCATGTTTAGGTTACAAAAATGTATGTATATACACACACAGTGTGTGTGTATATATATGTATACAAGCTGTAACTAAAGATTCTTGTTGCCATAGTGTTTAATTCTAAAAAAACCAGCCCTCTCCCAACCCAGAGCGTTTTTTTTCAGAGCTCCTTTATTAATCATTAGCTTTTGTGGTGTTCTTTATTCCTTTTATTGATGTTGCATGTAATGGTGTCAGTCTGCCTCGAGATGTTGAGACAGACTATCAAAAGATAAATTTTCTGTAAGACTTAATTCAGAGAGATATATTATTCCTGCAGCTCTCTTCCATGTTTCCAAATATGATCTCATGAATTTAAATAGATCAACTACAGTTGATGTCTCCTCTTGATCTATTTGAATTGCTTCTGAAGCTACTGATCATATGCTTTTGTCTCCTTCATGCTGGTGGCACAGCTGTCTGCTCATTCAAGGCCCAACTTTTGAGGTTCTGGATTTATTCTATGCCTCTAAACAGGCTCTAAAACTGCTAGCTCTTATAAGTAATCAGTAATAGCTCATTCTTGGCAAGAATTTAATCCACACCAGGGTTTTGATGCAATGGTTCAATTACTCTTTCTCTTAGATGTGATAGTCAGATGCAAAAGGAATAAAGGAGATGGGACAGTTTCCATAACTCTTAATGATATTGTGCCTTACTCTGCAATTAATAGTATTTATAGCCTTATGTACTCTCTTTTCTGCCTCCTCCTTGATATAGAAAGGTGAATTACTGCTTCCTAAAAATCCATAATAAAGACAAAATAACTCCTGAAAATACCTTCTTTATAGTTCATTTGAGCAGTTAATTAAGTATAGCGTGGTTTCTCTTTTCAGTGACTGAATGAAATTCAAACAGTTTCTGAAGAAAGTGTGAGCCTATATGTATGAAGGTGCATTCCACAAATATATTACAATTACTCATCTTGTAGCGTTAGGTAATATTTTCTTTTCCTGTGAATGCTTCTGAGTAATAGCCTTGTTAGAACTTCTACAGAAACAAGCCTGACATTTCAAAAATCCCCATTTATTTTTTTCCCTGGAGTATCTCAGGTAGCAAGTGCTCTGCATTCTCTTTTCTGCTCCTGCCATCCTCTTGTATGTTTGCATCGTATTTGAAGTGGAGATAAGTGACCTGCAAAAAAGCTGCCTCTTCTTTGGGCATCTCTGACCTGCCTGAAAGTGCACAAGAGCACTTCAGCCACAGGAAATTTCAGTATCTGAGATGTTTATGCCATGTTAATTTTGCTTGAATATGAGGGTAGTAAGTGCTTACAATAATTCTGACATGCTGCACAAGCACAGCATGTAAGAAATGTTTGCATAATACGTACCTAGAGCTGTTGTTCCTCCCCTAGAGGATCCAAGCAAATTAAGATTTCATCATGGAAAAGTTATCTTTCAGGATTGCCATTTCTTTGAAGACCTAACAATCACAAAATATATCAAGCCAGTTAATTTGTTCCTGCTGTACTCAAGTGCCTCTGTGTGTCTTAATAGCTTCTCAGTGGATGCTTAAGGAATTCTGTCTGTGTCCAACAAGCAGAGAGCTCTCAACAAGTTATGGCTGATAATTACACATGAGTTTAGTTAATAGGGTTAATAGGCTGCAGTGAGAGGTCGTCTTTTTGCTGTCACATTGGGGAATTCATTGTCAAAGATAAGTTACCTGGGCTGTCCCAATGTGTTGATTTAAAAAAAAAAAAAGGTTGAGGGATGGAAAGGAGAAAAGCTCTGCATTTACTGACCTGCAGCAGATCCCATTAAGCAGGATAACTAAGTACAGAATTGAACTCTGTCCAAAATAATGTTTGATCCTATAACTTGTAACACTGGGTAGATTGTGTGGTTTAACAAAACTTTGTGAAGTAGCAGGTTGACTTTGTGCAGCAAACTTTCATATCCTTGTGGCAGGTTCTTGGGGGGCAGTTGGAGGGAACCTTCTGCCCTGTGCTGCTGCAAGCTCTCTGACCCATCCCAAGACTACTGGTGCAGATGCTGTGGGTAGTCACTTCCTGGTATATATGGAGGTATCATTACAGCCCAATCCATCCTGCTAAAGAGAAATCAGGACAAAATAGGTTTGCTTTTTTTTTTTTTTAAATTACTGGTCTAAGTACAGCTTTCATAGTGATAGCTGGCAGTAGGTTGCTCTTGGCTCTTTTGTTGTCATTGAAGGAAATGACTTTTATTTGTCCCCCAGGCAAAAGGGCATAAGCACCACAAAGAAGGTTTGGTAGAAGTATATTACAGTATGTGTTTTGTGGCATAAAAGCAGTAGTTCTTGACTCTCTCCATTTGGCATATTGCAGTAATGCAGGTGAAAATGTCCTGTTACCCACCCCTGCACACACCTTTCCCACCCCACCAAAAAACCCTAAGGAAAAAATCCTCCATCCCCCTCAAAAAAAAAAAAAAAAAAAACAAACAAAACAACAAAAACACCACCACCAAAACCAAACAAACAAAAAAAAACCCCACAAACACAACAAAGCAAAAAAAACCCCAAACCAACACCAAAAAATCCCCCAAAACCCTTAAAACAAATCCTAAACCAAGCCAGATTAAAACATAGGGAAATTTTTGATAACTTCATAAGTATCGTCTTACTACAGTGCATATAGGAAGATGCTTCACAATAACAATTTTCCTTATATCCAACAGTTATTTTTCAATTTGAGAAGAAAATTTCTTGATGGCAGTCAAGTATCAGTAACACTTTTTGCTCTGCTCATTTCCCAGCACACAAAGGCAGTGTATAAATATAAGTTGGCAATTCATACTTGCATGATGCTGTAATAGTAATGTGTTGTGTGATTTCACTACAGTCCAGTGTGTTGTCACTATGGCTGGCTTAAATACAAAATTCAGATGAGCAATGTGGGATTATTGTACTGTACAGGGCTATGTCTATAATGGAATGTGCTTCTTTGGAGAATGCTGGAAAGAGCCTCTCCTCTGGTGCTGGAGTATTAGATACTGTCTTTGTGTCTAAATGTGGTGAGCATATGAATGTGAAATGTAAGAGGAGATTTGCCAACTGCTGATATCTTTCTGATTTCTCTGCCTCCATATGTCTTTCCACTGGCTGCCTCTTACGTCACAGTTTCCATCCCCCTGCTCAGATGCTTTTTAATCATTTTTGGAAGAAGGATCTGTGTTCATCTGACAGAAGGCATGCATAATGTGAGCTACTCATTGAAATAGAAGCAGTTTCTTGGACCGTACATAGATACTGATTTTCCTGAGCTCTCCTTGGAGGGTACAGGTAGGGAGGCTGGGGAAAAAACAAAACAAAGCACATTACCTTTTCATGTCTGACTAGATATGCAGTCCCTCAGTGCAGGGTGAACTGCAAGAGGAGCGTGACTTCACAGAAGTGTGTTTACATGGCAGAAAAAATCATCCCAGTTGTGACTCAGTGGTTCATTCTGTTTACATACACCAGTAAACAAGCTCATTTTTATTTAGCATGCTTAAAAATTTCCTAAGGAGGTGTGTGTGTGTAATAGAGGTTCTTATTGAAAAATATTCATGTTTGCAGTCAGGTACATATTATGTTTCTTGAACAAAAGAAAGGGAAGCTCAGTTTCAAACAGTTCAGTAAAG
This sequence comes from Aphelocoma coerulescens, assembly GCF_041296385.1. Taxonomy (NCBI): domain Eukaryota; kingdom Metazoa; phylum Chordata; class Aves; order Passeriformes; family Corvidae; genus Aphelocoma; species Aphelocoma coerulescens. The sequence goes on along the minus strand of NC_091015.1, from coordinate 116,466,998 downwards.
AAGTGGAAGATATTTCTTTGCGAATTAACCAAGCTAAAACTCTTGTTTAAATAGGAAAAGTGTAATTTTCACAATAATGTGAATTCTGCATAACCAAAATAAATAACTTTCCAACTAATGTTTCTCTTTATACGATAGGTACAAACCAGACCTTATGTATAGTATCAAAACCAGTGGCTTACTGGTTTCTTGGAAAGTTTTCAGTCTAACAACTGAGTTCAAGATTAAAATAATTTCTTTATTTAAAGAGCAGATTATTTTTTTAGGATATTTGCACCTTTGTTTCCCTAAAATGACCTCCAGTTTCCAAGCAAGTAAAAAGAAATAAGTTGAGGTGATTTTTTTTTTTTTTTTTTTTTTTTTTTTTTTTTTTTTTTTTTTTTTTTTTTGTGTGTGGTTTTGAGAGATGCTTTCTCTGGTCCTCCAGGTATTCTGCTCTGGAGAGGAACTGGACATTTAGGAGCTCTGTGCCTGCCTCTAGCCCTGCTTGCAGCCTAGGCTGTCGTGGGTGAAGGAGGACTGGATACTCTGTGCTGGTCAGATATTCTCTTGCAGCACTTTCTGCACAGCTGACAGATACCCTGGCTATACTGTGTTCTGCCTGTACCCTTTGAGCCTAAAGAATGCCTTTCCTAGACTGAGTCCTTTCACTCTTCTTGTCTGAGTAGTGTTTGTGTAATTGTCTCATTAGCGAGGCTTCAGGCAGGTGTGAACTAAGGAGCTGACAGTGAGTGGCTTGGATGCTCAGGCTTAGAAATTTATATAAAGTAAAACTTGTGAGGGCTTAGCTGTTCAGATACAGTATTCTCTCTCTCTCCGAGGTTCGATACTCAGTCACTTAAGATGGAGACTTGTATGCTTTGAGAATAAATTTTTTAAAGGAACAAATAATCCATATTTGCTTTTCTAAGTGGATATGAGGTACTTAGAAGAGTCATTAATTTATTGAGTAAATCCTTTAGACTGCAGACAGTCACTGTGGCTGGATACTGCAGGACACCATCATAAGCAGAGGCTGAGGTGATGTAATGCACTGTATTTCGGATTAAAGATTATCTCCTTAATTGATAGCTGGAAAGCAGACACTTAAACTATTCTGACTTGTGAAATATTGCTTAGATAATGGAATCTGTGTAAGTGCAATGAGAAATTGTGATAGAGTAAAGGGGCAATACCTGGGCTATGCTGTCACAAACCCACAGCTGCAGGCTTTGTAAATCTGATAGCGTTAAACCCTGCCTTTGCACACAAAAAGTGTTTTCAAATAAAGGCAGAAGCACTTGTGCAAGAGATGTCCCTGCTGTGTGATGTTCACTTGGTCTGTGGGTGCTTCAGAAGTGCTCCTGCCAAAGGGTGACGGGAGTGGCAGGTCTGGCTGAACTGGTGGCATCTCAGGGTGTCCAGGTGTGGAGGACTTTACCTGAAGATTCTGCCTGAGTGAGGGGTCACAAGAACAGGTCTTTTTTTCAAATCAGTCTTGAGTTTAGCCCTCCCACCTGTCAGTTTAATGGGGGCCTTGGTGCTGCCTTTGTGAAGGAGTAATGAAGTCAGGACATCCCCGCAAAGTGTGCTGGAGAGCAGCTAATTGCTTGTAACATCATCCTTTTTAATTATAACTTCAGTCTCGGTATTTTAGTTCCTCGTGTATCAGAAGTGATGAATCTTACCTTTTTAAAGAATGATGTTTGCTTGCATAAATGATATGCCTACCAAAAATCAAAGTAATCTCAAGTGTGTGCTGATTATCTTATGCAAATCATTTTAAGCTTATCTTGGGTAACACACTTGTTTCATTCTAGGGAGCATGAAGATGCACTTTGAAATGCAGACTAACATGGCCAGATGAATTATACCTTAACTGAGTTCTGCTTCACTTGGGGCTAAAGGGAAGAGGGGCAGCAGGGATTACAATTGAACCAGCTGACAATGTACAGAATATCTGCCTCTGTTACACCTAAAAGATTAGTACAGCATCCAAGATAATTGCTGTTTAATAGCTGCTCAGAGATCCTCATAAAGAAAAGCAATGACTGGGACACATTTTATGGATCTATTGGTTTTTTGCTGCAGTGTGAGAGTGGCACAATGATTGTATGGTTCTAGTCAGTGTAAAGAAACTTCTACAAAACCTCTTTAACATTATGTATAATGACTATAACTCACAGGGGAGCATGTATTATTCGAGGGAGGATGGTTTATCTTGCATATCTAACACTTTTTCTAATTATCATGCCTTAAACAATGGCTAGTAAAGCAAGCTACACACGGTCATTGAAAAGCTAATAACTGCATTCCTCTTCAGAGGAATGGTGGTTCAGCTTCCCTTTTCCACCAGGTAGTGGTGGTCCATAAGACACTGTAGTCACTAGTATATGGATACTGCATGCTAAATGCTGAAACTCTATCCACATACAGATATGGTAATGGTGGATCATTAAATACAAGTCAAGCCTTTTTTATCTTTCATCTGTACTCTGGGAACAATTCATTCAGTGTGGTCTGACAAAGTGTGGAATCCTAATGAGCCACTAAGGAAAAAGTAGCTTTGTCAAGTATGTGTTGCTCCTATGAAGGGCGCTGTTTCTGCTTCTAATGTCTTTCCACCAAACATAAATATTGTTCATTTCAGAACTCTCATATCTCCCGTTTTCACCCTCCACCCCTTTTTATTGGCTTCACCTCTGCAGGTGAACAAACCCTTTAAATTTAGTCTTGGTAAGGGATTAGTGTCCTACTGTTAAAGAGCAGTTTGGAATACTGCTTTTGGAATGCTCATTGGTTACTTTGGTGACTAGTCAGAGAAAAATAGACATCGTCATATACGGCATCAGTTTTGAGAGGTGTTTTTACCACTTTTATACTGGGGAAAATGGAGCTAATAATGTGTCAAGAAACTCTGGAAGTTCTGTGCCTTTTGATTATGAGATGATGTCACACACAAGGCAACTGAAGGATTTACTTCAGGCAAAAGGGTTTAGGTTTAGACTGAAGAAACATGTAGGTATAGACCATGGAACACTGATGTTTTTCATCACTCATTCTCTACTATGGGTTAATTAACTGTGGCTCTATTCCCTCCCACCTTCAGCCTTCCTCCTACCCCTGTATTAAACTTCTAGCAAAAGGTACCATGAGAGAGGGCCAAATACATCTCAATAAAACAATTCTCTAGCTGAAACCATATTGTACAGGTGATTTCTAATTGTATTTAAACTTTTTTCCTCTTTCTTGCTACCATTTAGCATCAACTGCAACAAAATTTTGCACTTATGAAGGTGCAATAAACCTGTAAGAGGGAGAAGATGAGGCCCAATAACTTCTATGTGCTTTCTCTCAATCTAACTTAATTTAGTTTAAATTGATAGGGAATAAAATTAACAGATTGTGGCATACTGTGATGACTTAGATGATGCAACTTCATATAGAATTGTTTTTTCTAAGAGTATTTCTGGCAGGTTCCTTGACCTGTTTCTTCCTCTTTTCCTCTAACATTGTGGTTGCTGAATGCTGAAAAGGCATCTTAGCAGGAAAAGCAGGTATCTGAGATGTCCAGTCTGCAAAGAATGCAGTTATTTTGGGGAGGTGGGAAAGGGAGAAGTAAGACCTGATGACCATACAAATATATTATAAGACCGAGAGGAGTAATTTCTGTAACTGCAGCCTTCTAGCATGGCAGGATGAGGTGGATGTTTTAGGCATGGGTTGCCAGAGGGCAGTATTGCTTAGAGAAAAGACCTGAGTGCTGCAGGAAAGGGTGTTTGCTTCAAATGCCTTTTGCTTCATGTACAGCAGATTACTTCAGTAAATTGTTAGCTTTATTGGGAAGAGGAATGGGGGGAGTACCAAAGGTCCAGGAAGCCATTCAGATCTTGGGCAAAACACAAGAAGTGAGTTATTACAGTAGGTGTGTGCCTGTGCTTGACCAGGACCTGGTAAATCTTCCCTTTATCTCCAGCATTCTAAGCAGCCTCTCTGGACCTGGGATGCAAGTCTGCCCCTCAGCTACTGAACTGTGTCTGCATCCTGCTCTCCTGCAACTGAATAGCGAGGGAGAGACTTGTGCAGAAAGCAAGGCCCATAAATAGACCTTTTGGGGCTTCTCAGACCAGTGCCAGCAAACCTGCATGTCACTGTTACAGCTGAGGAGTTTCTGACCTATCTGATGCAGCAGAACTGTGTAAAAGCTGTTCTCATTGCTTATTTTCTGTGCAGGGAAGCTGTTTTGCATGCATCAGAGTGGCTGTAGCAGACTTCAACATCATCCTTCAGAGCCATCAAGGCAATGTTACCCAGTCAGCAGTTTCCCGTGGCAGTTCTATGGAGCACAAAATATCTTTCTGGGTAAAAGCGAATGTTGCCTGGCTTCCAAGGTTTCTGTAGGGTATGGGAGCTTAATACTGGCCATGCAGTCAGCTGGGCAAAGGAGAATTGCTTTGCACCAGAATTAAAGTTTAGAGCAGCAGAGCTGAATTTTGTATTGTCATCCACATTGGGATTCTTCTGAGATTGAGGAGGTGAGAAGTATCGGTCTGAAGCAGCAAAGACAGGTCTTTGGCCAAATGCTGCCTATATCTTCATGAGACAGGTTAGCTTTCCTTCTGGATGTTTCTGGACCCTTTTGACCAAAGGTTAGGCACAGTTAGGATCTGTTTCCAGCCTTTGGCATGGGACTGAGGGTGGGGGAGCTTGCCTTTGGAGCTTGTGTGTCTGTTGTTTCAGAGCTGCTGGCGGGGATACAAGTGTCTGCATGAGCTCTGTCTGTCAAAAGGCTGAAAATGGAACAAACTATTTACTTGTAGAAAGAGCTTTCTTTGCGGTTTAAATGTTTTGGATGTAGGTGGGTGGTCTTCCTGCTTTTTTCAGGACCTTCTAAGGGCATATTTCAGTGCTCCAGGGGCAGGAACCTTTCCTATTTGTATGGACTGCAGTGTTCAGCTCTTGGCTGCCCATCTTGCACTGGACCTTGCTGCAGGTGGTGTTGTCACCTGGGCTAAATGGCTTGGCAGGGCTCAGAGTAACAGTTGGAGGGGGGGACTTGGGGAAAGCCTGGGGCTCTCTGTATGCTTCTAGAACTCAGGATCTCCAGCTACTTTTTACTTTACACAGGTACTGAAGTGTTTGAAGGACCAAGATGCTGTCACCTCATTAAACTCTGAGTTTAGGTTGTACTAAGTCATGGCAGATAAATCCTGAGCCCTTAATTCTCAACTTGATGACAGCCCCACAGTGGCTGTAAGGACTTGCAAATAGTGTAAGGATGGCTGGGTAACAGTTGCAACTTTAACTCTTTTTAAGTGCTGGGATTATCAAATGAAAGTTTTGTGGGAGACGTGCACAGAGGAAGGAATACAGGCTTAAGAGTGAAATAGTGTAGGGAAAGAACTGTGTAAAATTGATGAGACTACCTTGATGTTATGTATTGAATACCTTAAAAATAGTCTATTGTCTTGTAAAGGGGGCTGATGCTTCTATGTGATTCTTCTATACTCAAGCTGAGCTGTTGCATTTTTGTCTTCACCATGTTGATGGCAGTCTGTGAAGTCCCTACTGAAGGTTACTGTGCAGGCACAAATGCAAGAGACACAACATGGTTTTAAGTGTTACTTCAAAGGGGATGGAAATCCTAACAAATCCAACAGCAAATGTGCACCACCAGGGCAGCTTGTTACAAGTTGTTACCTGTGTAATGATTTTTCACAAAGCAGCTTAGGCTGCGTGCAAGAGAGGGTTTGTTTAAACTTCTTTTGTGCCTCAGCTGCACATTGCTAGTAAGACAAAGACTTCAGTGGGGATTATGATGTTTTAGTGGCATGAATCCTCTCACTCTTTGTGCATGAAACTTTGACTCACCTAAATGCATCTAAATACCTGTTTACAGCAAATTTAGATGCTCCATTCTCTGAATCTAACTGAACTACTGTAATAGGTACCTACCAAGGTTTTGCACAGCTTTGAGGCTTAATTTACATAATGACTCCTGAAAGAGAAAAAGGACTTGCTTTCTCAAGTACCTTGACTGTGAGGAGGGCAGAGGAGTGTAATGGTGTCTCAGGAGCTTCTGTCCCATTAAAACTACTTAAAAAAATGCATGTGTTCTACAGCATTTACATGGTTGAAAGGGGTTCTCTGGGAGACTTCAATATTGCTCTTTTCTTCCAGTTTCTCTCTTGGACAGTGAAGACATGAAAACAATGGCAGAGATTGTTTTTGTCAAAGCTGATGTCAGAGAGATGTTTGAAAGTAAGTTTCATTCTGTTTCAGGATGAAGTACTATGTTAGATTGTGCCTTTTCTTAAGGATCATTGAGCTGAACAGGGATTCTTCATATCCCTGATTAAATGCTCTTCCAGAAGGACAAAATCTTCTTTTGGACTCCAGGCACAAATATCATGGGTAATAGTTGATTTTATAGCTAGTTTGACCACAGTGCTTTGCCTCCAGAGAAGTAAGATTGGTCTACTTCCATAAGCATTCGGCTTCTTACATTTCCAAAATCTTTATTAGTCTCTTTAAGTCTTTAGATTTGACATACAGTCAACAAAATTCTTAAAGCATAATAGAATATTAGTAATGTAGCTATCTGATTAGTGAAATTGCATGTGAAATATATGCAGGCATTAAAATCTCATTTTAAAAACTAGTCCATTCGATGGAACAATGTGCTGGCATCTGGATTCTGGAAAGAGCATATAATAGCCTTCATATGAATTCAATATGAGTTTCTTAAGCTTTTCATCTTTAGCCCACTACAAAAATAATTTGGTTTTGTAGGGATTTTTTGGTGTCTTTGGTTTTCTTTTTCTTTTTTCTTTTTTTTTTTTTTTTTTTTTTGCAAGGAGATAACTGTATTACCTCTGTTTTGGATTGCCCAGCATTAAGATATGTAGGTTGTGTGTCAATTTTTTTACACTTTTTGTATTGAGTTTTGACTTTTTTCATGGTTGTGGGTTTTGTGGGGGTGGGAACGGATCTAGTTTTCCTGAAAAATTTGAACAAACATTTTGGTTGTCTTGGAGAGCAGATTTATAAAAAATATATCTACCTACCTGTTATAGCTTCAAGGGGAAAAACCCTCAGTGTTGCCATGACTTGGAAGGACCTAGTCAAGGCAGGTCATAATTTGGGGTTTTAAATATTTTTCTCATATAGATGAATCCTGTTTGATCTGTAGAATTTATTTGCTTAGACATCTTCTTGAAAAAGTGCTGTTTCTGTTGAGTGCAATTGAGCTGCACTGACTAAAGAGGAAATGTTCTTGGTTTTTGGGGCTTCTGTGGAACTTGCCTCTGAATCAAGGAGAAAAAAAATTCCCTTTGTTCTTTCAGTGCCTCCACTGCTTATATCCAAACAGTATGGATGAGAAAAACATCTTCCTCTGCAACTTTACTGAAGAGAAGAGAATGAGACAGGGTGAATGGGAGATGTTGAGAAAAATGAGGAAGTGGCAGAAGTTTGCTGTAGAAAAAACTGTAATGTATAACTGGGAAGGAAAAAAGTAGTGTGTGCAGGTTACAGGAGACCAGAGCTTCCCTGGCAATCTTGTTTCTGTATGTATTCAGCTTCTGAGTCTGGCTCAGGCTATTCTCTGAATCTGAATCTCTGTGAGTAACTACCTCTAGGCAACACACCTGCGGTCCCTTGATAAGGCTTCTGTCTCTGTACTGCTGCATGCTGTGAGATGGTGTACTCATGCTTTAAAGCATGGGAGACCTAATCAGGGCAAGAGCAGAAGTCAAGACCACAGTGCAGTGGCTAGAAGCAGTAGTTCAATCTTCAGTCAGGCTCTCCAGAGGTTTTTAGACTGAGCTGTTTGACTGGGTTGAAGCTCCCTGTAGTGAATCCAACTCCAGAGCTGAACCCAGACTGAACTATTGTAAGAATAATTTTTTCATAACTGTTGAGCGCTTTTTTCTTTTTTTTTTCTCAGTTCCTTTAAAAAAGTACTTCAAGCCCCAAAGAAAGAGGAGGAGGATCTTGGAGAATCCCCAACTTAGAAGAAAGCTTTGGTGTTATAGGATGAAGATGATAAAACGAGAGTTGTGCAGGAGTTGGCATCAAGAGATGGTTCAGGTGGATGGTAGTCCAGAGGGACCTCAGCCTCAAGAGGTGGTCAAGGAACAGGTTCAGGTGGATGAAAGCCCAGAAGGAACTCAGCAACTCTGCTCACCAGTACAGCTGGAGCAAGGAGACCAACCCTCAGCAGCACAGCTACTGCCTTCTGCTCAAGAGCCCCAGGGAGGGAATGGCATCCATGTGCAGGCACAGAGGCAGCCTGTGCAAGGAGTCATGGCCCCAAACACGGGACCAAAACCAACTGATCCAGGGTGGGAGTTCCCAAAAGTGACTGTGAAGGTGCAGCCCCAGAACATGAGCCAGGGGTGGGAGTCCCCAGAGGTGACTGTGCAGGTGCAGCCTCAGAAGCCAAGCCCAAGATGGGAGGCCCCAGCAGTGACTGTGCAGGTGCAGCTACAGCAGCGGGGCCCAGGGCCATCTCTCCCACAAGTAACTGTACAGGTACAGCCCCAGGAGTGGGGACAAGGCACTGGTGGCATCAAGGTCACGGTGCAGCTGCAGTTGGGCTGTGACCCAGAAGAGGTATCCTGTCTCCAGAACCAAGGTGAGGAAGTGTTAGATAATCAAGAACAGTGGACCCCAAAACAAAATCAGGGAGAGACAATGACAAGGTCTGAAGGTAAGAGAGAGCTTGCTGTGATGGAGCTGCTGCCACAGGGGGTTCTGAGCCAAAAGCAGGATCAAGAAGTGGCAAAATGCCAGCAGGACCAGAGCCAAGAGGAAAGAGCAGAAGTGGTGGAGCTGCATGACATGCAGGCTGAAGACAAAGCCAACCTGAATGGGATTGTGACAGAGGAGCAGCTGCAGGACCAGAGCCAAGAGCAGGAACAGCTAAAAGCAGACCTGCTTCCACAAGAAGAAGGCCAAAAAAGTACAGAGATGAGAGAGGAGCAAGGTGATATCCAAGAAGGGCCCAGGGGGATGGTGAAAGACCAGAAGGAAGACCTAGGACAAGAACTGTCTAAGAAACGTCCAAGAGAGGCTCCAAATTATTTTGTAGCTATTCCAATAACAGATGATCAGGTACTTCGAAGTAGTTGTTCTATTAAACTTAACTTTAAGCTTAGGCTTAATTTTGCATCTTGTTTGCAAGGGTTGTTAACAAGCCAAGAGTGATCAAATTCTGCCCCCTTAACTGCAGTGGTCTGTTGGGTCTGGGATGGAGTTAACTTCCTCATAGAAGCCCTTGTAGGTGCTGTGCTTTGTTTTTATAGCTAGAGCTGTATTTATACACACCCACGTTTCTGCTACTGCTAGGAAAAAGACATTGCTTTCAGGATTGCCACTGCCCTTTCTATAGGGTCTGAGGTGTTGTCTCTCATCAGTAGTATCTTCTATTCTGTAATCTTTTTTTCAAATAAAAGGCCTGGCTTTCATCATCTTGTGTTGTCCCATCCTATATTTTCTTAGGGCTGTATTTAGTGCAAGGGTATTGATTTGTTTGTTCATCTTTTCCACTGAAGTTCACAATGGAGAATGAGAATTTCCTTCACTTCCGTAGATGATTATAGAGAATTGATCTGTTTTCTCTTCTTCATCTTTTATCCAACAAACTTGCCCTGAGATCCTATGTAGAGAGTTAATTTCAAGAACCCATGTGTGGAGTCTGTATGCTCATACTTTGAAGTGTGCTTTGTTCTGTGTCTCCCATGTTTAAGCAGTGTTGGAAAAAGCAACAGATCATTTCACCTCCATACTGTTAAACCAAAATGCAGCAAACAGTGGAAATACAAATAGAAATATTTTCTTCTAGAGGTTTTGCCGGAGACCCAAAGCATTCCAGTTACCATAGTAAATGCTTCTTCATAAATATGTCAATACAGTCTTGCAGCACTTGGCTACTACAGGCCTTCTCTTATGATCTATGGAAATAAATTCCAAAAATTATACAATATCTGGAGAGACAGGTTTCACACTTTATTTACTAGTTAGGAGCTTCAAATGAATCTTATGTAACTTCTGCACAACTCTTTGTACTTGTAAAGAAAGTGGGAAGATACTGGCTCACCTTGAACTACTTATTCCCATTCTGCTACTATGAATTTTGAAGCTCACACAAAACTTTCTAAAAGAAGGATCTGGAATGTCTTATTTCCAAAGAGCACTGTCAGTACCTTTATGGACAGGTTTTTTACCCTTTAGCATTTCATAGACAGGTGTGACCTGCTGGTGGCAATGTTTTGTTTGCAGCTGCTCAAGGTATGCAAAAGCAGACAGAGCCTCACACTTTGTCCCACTACCTGCTGTAATCCCAAGGGGGCTTGGAAGGGATTCTATTCCAGCACTGTGGAACAGCAGTATTGTGAGGTGAGACATGCCCCATGCCCTTTATGTAGGGACATCAGGTGACTATGCACTCAAATATATTATGAAGAGAAAGAAAAGCCTTGGGAGGCCAAGATAATAAGCAGACTATTCCACCTGACAGAGATAGGCAGGGGAAAGTTTTAATTTGAATCAGAAACTGTGTCCAGCCAGCATGGGCAGAATGGAGAAACAGCATATAAATTCTGTAAATTATTAACATTTATAATATATTTGTATCTTGGTATCTTTTTCTATACAACAAAATTTAAAAGGCAAAACCTAAATATTAGCTTGTATGAACAGAGTGAAAATACAACATTCTTCTATCAGTTTCTGCTAGAAGTTTATGGTGTGTTTTCCAATGAACAAAACAGATATTGTTTATTGCAATACATAACTTGGTCCTTTTATTTTCCCTAGCTTAAGCTTTCATGCAGTATCTGGCATGACTATTTATGCTGCTGAAAGGCAATAATTAAGGAGGATTGATGTATCTGTTGTACAGAATTTTTCCTTTTTTTCCTCCAGAGTGACAAGCAGTTGCAATACAGTAGCTTGCTTTGGCAGGCTTCTGAGTTTTTGTTTTTTACCTTAGTTAAGTGTAAAAACACTTATGTATGTGTTAGAGGGAGACGTCAAAGGTGCCTTCCTCTTGGTAGGCAATTATTTGCTCTGGCTCGGTCTTGAGCAGAATGATCTTTGAAGGTTATCTGGAGGATGGCCTCATATAACTTTAGTGATTCCTACATATGACTGGCTTTTGAGAGGTGAACAAAAGTGCAGAGCACATCAGGAAGATAAATGCCAGGAAGGGAAAATAACTGTGCAAGCTGAAGACAATGTTGGCAGATGAACAAATGGGTATGAAGTGGGCAAAGAATAAATCTAAGCTGGAAACTGGAAAGTTTCCTGCCATCTGAGGAATGAGATCATGGAACAGCTTGAAGGGTCATGAATGCCTAACTTATTCTGCTATTTTAATGAGATTTCTGTGTCTTAATATATGGCCTGGGACTGCATCCTGTGAAGCCCTGTGAATGTCCTTCCCCTCTTTTTCCTTTTCTTCTCACTCTCAATTCTGGTCTTACAGATTTCCCTGCGCTCACACCAGCCCTGGTAATCTGGTAGCTCTGACATCCCTGGCTGGATGCTCTGCCCAAGATATTCCCAGTTCATGTTCCTCTTCAGTGCTACTTTAAGGGTGGCAGTGACCTGAGACAGCCCTGTATGAGGATCTGAAAGAAACACTGAAAAGTGTAGTACTGTAAAGTTGGCATATATATGTACAGAGGGTGAGTAAAGAAATCATAGAATGTTTTGGGTTGGAAGGGATCTTAAAGGCCATCTAGTTTCAACCCCCCTGCTGTAGGCAAAGACACCTTTCACTAGACCAGGTTGCTCAGAGCTCCATCCAACCTGGCTGTGAACACTTCCAGGAATGGGGCATCCACAAGCTCTGGGCAACCTCTTCTAGTACCTCATCACCCTCACAATCAATAATTTTTTCTTAATCTTTCTTTTCTCATCTAAACCTACTCTCTTCCAGTTTGAATCCATTTCCACCTTGTCCTATCACTCCATGCTCTTGTAAGGAGTCCCTCTCCATCATTCTTGTAGTCTCCCTTCAGGTCCTGAAAGGCAGCAATTAGGTTACTCTGTAGCCCCTCCTTTTCTAGGCCGACCAAACAGAATTCTCTCAGCCTTTCTTCACAGGAGAGGTGTTCCATCTCTCTAATAATCTTGGTGGATCTCCTCTGAACTTGTCCCAACAGGTCCATGTGTTTCCTGTGCTGGGGACCCCAGAGCTGGATGCAGTTCTGCAGGTGGGGTCTCACCAAATGGAGTACAGGGGTAGAATCACCTGCCCCAACCTGCTGGCCAAATGTGTGTGTATATACACATATACTTGCACATACAATAGTGTTTTGACAATTATAGGTGCTTTTACCTCTAAAGCAGATGTTCATGACCTCACTGAACATACAATTTGGTTGTCTTTTACTCTGTAGACCTTATCTATTACAGAAGGGTTTTAAAGATGCTGTTAGTGTTTTGGGAATAATTATTTTGCCTTAATTATTTAAGAGAGCTCTCCAGGTGGTAGGGCCAAGGGCTGTCAACATTTTTCTCCCTTTAAAGAGGACAAAGGGAAAGTCCTGTTCCAGTCCTGGTGGGTGCATAGCCCTTTTTCCTTTGTGTCTAAGCAGGACTGCAGGAGGCCGGACACCAAGGCTGGACAGGATTGGATCTAAGAATGTTACGGTCTCAGGCTTTCAGTACTCCATCTTAAGTGCTTCCTTCATGCCCCTCACTTCCCAAAAAACCCCCAGCTATCCCATCAAATACACAGCATTTATAGAAAAGTGCTAAAGACTGATGCACCAAAAAAAAAAAAAAAGGTGTAATGATAGGGTAGACTGTTCCCATGGGAGGAGCAGAAAGTTGTGAAGAATTATATGTGAAGATAAAAAGAAGAGGTAAGAAAAGATATTAACAACTGCTCTGTAATAGTTAAGTATCTACATGAAGGAATTTCACTCAAACTCAGCTTCCCAGATGTCTAAGCCTCAAACTGAAAGGCAAAGTGATCATCTTTCTTATTTCAAGGATGTTGGGAAGATTGGATAAGGGAGAACAACAGAATGCTCTTTTGTGGAATTACTGTTAATACTTACCCTAGTCTGTTGAAGCAAAGGTTATAGTTTGTGTGGTCGGACAGCTTGATGGCTTGATTCCTGCTCAATGTTTTCACAATCTAAACACATGCTGTAAATAGCAGCCTGCAATAAATTGTGCTTCAGTTGCAGTAGAAATTAACTTAATGTAATTTCCGTGATGTGTTTTTCACAGTGACAAATGTACCATAAGAGTTGGTGAATTCAGGGAGTTTATATCTTCAGATGGTTATTTTAATTGCGTGTGGCTTTTATCCTCATGTTTATTGGGAACTTGTTATGCTAATCTCTTCTGATGTTCAGGTTGTGGGACTTTTACTGGGCTGCACAATAACTGCTGAGGCTTTATGGAGAAAGATTGCAAAACAAAAACATATTGACCCAGCTGTTTTGATCTAAGTAAGAATAAAGGGGAGCTCTAACATGTTTGAGCACATAGGCATGTAAGGCAGAGCTTGCTCAGTGAAATAATTTGAAAATCTATAAATGATTTCTCTGTAACATGGGCATCCACCAGATACATAGCATCTGTGTGAATGAATTCTTCTCTCTCCTGCCCATTCCCATGCCTGACTTATAAACCTTAACAGAACATATTAAAAAAAACTAAAAATATTTGGAGTCAATTGTGTGAAGGCATAGATAGATACACAAGAGCCAGAAACTGGCCACAAAGTTTGGAGAAACACTAGCTCAGAAAACCACATGTTTACCCAGTCAATCTACTTTGTTTGCTGCTACATTTTCCTTTTGGGAAGAGATATCAGTTTAATCTGTGATCAAACTTGTAATCAGAAAATGGCATAAGATTAATTATGGAAATGCTATTCAATTTCCACAGTCTATTAACAACTGACAACTGCATGAAGATCCCATTAATACTTACACAGTGTTGCGAGCTTTAATCTAACATGCTTAGGGTCAGATTCACACCTACTTTAAGGTCTAGGGCTTCTGGTTCACAGGAGTGCTATGAATTTAGCCTGTAGTCTTTAAAGAAGGAAAACAGATCAATCAATTCCTGAAAAATTAAGTATGAAAATGAAAGTTGCTATGTGATAAATCTGTGGGCCGAGGAGGAGAGGAAGGTGGCTTTGTGGACCCCTGGCTTAAACACTGAGTTGCACTTTTGGGTGTGTAAAATTTTGGCATTCTGAATTTTCCAGTAATGTGTGGGCATTCCAAAAAGAAAATTTATTTCTCTGTCTCCTATTTACTCCACTGCAGGTTTTGGACAGAATTGAAGATGTCCAAGAACTCATATTCTCTAAAGAGCCTGACCTGTCAAGAGCTCTTCTTCCTGTTCAAACTATGCACCTTACTATATTAGTAGCTCATCTGGGAACAGAAGAAGAAGTAAAAAAGTAAGAATCCTGCCAAATTCAGGAGCAGCTAATTTTTCTGTAAATGTGGTACCCTTACTCCTGCTATGGTGAATCATTATGTTCTATTAGAGCCTACACACAATTTCTCTTAAATTTTTGTTCAGTTTCTGGCTTGCTTTCAGTACCTGTGGGGAAAGATCTTTACAAAAGCTAGCTGTGATGCATCAGACATTGAAATTTTCTGTATATGCCATGGGATGAAGGGAAAAAGCAGTGTGGCTGTAAATAGTATTACTACTTTCTTACTGTGTTACTACCACAAATTAGCTCAACAGATGTAAGCTTCCCTGAGCTGCTGTCTTTCGAGAAACCTCAGTTTTTCAGATCAGCCATACTTTTGTATCAGCTGGAAAATGTTAACTGTTAAGATATGTTGCATTAAGCAGAAAACGACAAAAAAGTCTGCTTAGTTCCTTCCCAAGCTGCTCTCTTGTTGAATTCAAGCTGTGGACTGCCACTGGGACCCTGTGAATTATGATGGGGTTATTGACAGCTTACTAAGGAAAGCTACCCTGTGGTCAGGAAGGCTAGAACTGATAGAAAGGTCCAGAAAATAATGCCAGTATGCTGAAGTTTTTTTCTCTAAGCCTCATCATACTGTACCACATTGGGAAACCAGGGACTTCTTGAGGCAGAAGGAGGCAGAAAGGAAAGGCCCTTATGTGCCTGGGAAGGCATCATGTGGTAGAGGTGGGAACCTGGTGAGAACAGCCCTTTCTTCAGGGGCCCTGGCACATATCAGTATGGGAGTGAAAAACAGGCCTCAACACCATACGAGTGTCACACAGGATCTGCTTGGGTGTAAAGCAGAATGCCTAGCTGGAAAGGTGTCAAAAAACCCAATATGGCTAGAAAAAACCTCTTCTGCCCATACAGGCAACACCAGTTAAGCTGGATTAAGATGCATATGACAGGCTTGTATATGCCTTATTTTAAAATTACCTGCTTTAATTTTCATTCCAGAGACTTTTTTGGAGAGTCTAAGGCAGGGGGGAAAGAAATAGGAGTGTTATATGGGCTGAGGAGACATGCAGAAGGCAGCGTACAGTAATTCAGTAATAAAATGCTGTGCCAGTGCTGCTGACTGGGCAGGCTGATGTCCAAGAGGATAGGAAGCTAGTTGAGAGCAGCAATCAAAATGGGAATCAATTGGTTAGGGAGGTGAGTGCAGCTAAATAGTGTTAATGAACTTAAGGGTGGATGTGTGTCTGTAATGTAAAAATAATGGACATACCTAATGAAGAGCAGATCTGCCTTGCCAAATGTTTTTCATCCTGTATCTTTTACCTACCTCCATAGCTCCTCTAAATGAGGCTGTAGTTCAGTGGCTACTGCTCTGTGCTGTCATATGAAAGAATGCCTTAAGCTTAAGTATTTCTCACTTCTTAAGCTAACAGCACTGCTGATAGAGCTGGCCCAGCCCCTCACAATGGGAGGGAGGCATCTTCAAATCTCAGGGCAGAAGATGAAGAACAACTTTTTACATGGACATTTATGCATAGGACAAGGGAGAGCAGCTTCAAGCTGAAAAAGGCAGGTTTAGATTAGATACTGGTAAGAAATTTTTTACTATGGTGAGGCCCTGAACAGAGATAACTTGGGGATGGCCCATCCCTGGAAGCGTTCAGGCAGTCTGTATGGGGCTTTGAGTAACCTGGTCTAGTGGAAGGTGTCCCTACCCATGGCAGGAAGGTTGGAACTAGATGAGGTTTAAGGTCCCTTGCTACAGAAACCAGTTGATGGGAGAAGTTGTCTTAGCAGTATTTAATTTTAACTTAGACATTGTGAACTTAAATGAAGGGCTAGATTAGCCATACTTGTTGTTAAGGTGGAAAAATCAAAATCCTCTGCAAAGAATTTGCTATCTTTTCAACTTGAGTCCTGTCCTTACTATATCTTTATCTGCTGAGTCCCCAGGAGTCTTGGAAAGAAGCTGCTCCTATACCATTAGAGCTGAAATAACTCCAATGTAGTAGTGAGTACTGTTCATAATGTTGGCTGAAGTGGCCTCTGTATGCATTAAACATGCTTTCCAAAGAACATTAGTTTGTGCTATGTGGATTTTACAGCCTGGCTTCTATTTGGATGTTACACGGCTCCGAGATTTTAAAAGAGTAAAATGAATGCAGTCTAAACCTCTTCTAGGTGTAATGATAAAGTAAATGTGGCTAATAAAGCCCCAGTAACCTGTGGGATGGTGTCCTGCAGTCCTTAGTCATGCTGCAGTTTGTTAAAGTATGAAGTCTTAGTAGAAGACTGTCAGTCTTCGGTTTGAAGACTGACAGGATCCCCCTTCCTGAGACAGCAGGGCAAAGAAGGGAACCTGTAAAACTTCAGCAGGTATTAAGTTGCTGGAAATCTTGGTGCTTATGTTTAGAAATTAATATTATACTTTTTTTGTGCCTTTAAAAAAAGGGTTAATTTGAAGTTTTAGTGTCTTTGGATAATTCACTTTTTTGAGACTTCTGTGCACAGCAAGGTGCGTGTCTAAACTTTATTGAAATGGGACACAGAGCTGAGAACATAATGGTCAATTTAATGTTTTGCTAGCCAGCCTGGAATAGGAGGATATAATGGAGAAAAATGCCAATTGTGCTTCAGGTGGGAGAATGAATTTGCTTTAGTTTAAGAATAAAATTAGTCAACCAGTTGAAAATGACAGTGATAAAGTTTTAAGCTACATGACAGACATATAAGTTCAGTTTTATCACTTTTGACTCTTCAGTAGCATATATTCATAGCTTTTCTGGAATGTTAATATTTTGAATGTTCACTTCACTAACAAAACTCATTTCTAATGTATAAGCCAAGGTTGA
Organism: Aphelocoma coerulescens; assembly: GCF_041296385.1. Taxonomy (NCBI): domain Eukaryota; kingdom Metazoa; phylum Chordata; class Aves; order Passeriformes; family Corvidae; genus Aphelocoma; species Aphelocoma coerulescens. Next base: position 116,449,742 of record NC_091015.1, on the reverse strand, counting down.
AGTGAAAGACACTGTATTTACAATCTTCTAACTTATAAAAGCATTTGCAATGAAATACAGTGCGCTTGTTACACCTTGCATGGTGCTGCAGAGTGGTCAAAATCAGGTATATTAGCTGCTATTAAAAATAAAACAATATTACCATATGTAAAAAACCTAATAACTTTTAGCATTTATATACTGATTATTTTTAAGGGCTGTTCTGGCACTGAAGCAAAGCAAGACTAAAGTGGAAGACATCTTGCAGGGTAAAGACCTTAATTTGACATTCCATGGGATCGGAGAGTTTAATAACCAAGTGCTATATGTGAAAATGTTGGAGGAAGACCAGAAAATGCTGAGCAGAATTGCAGGTAAGTACAACACCTGACTCTCTATCACTTATGATAAACCAGTTTGCAGAGTTAGTCAGCTCCTGTAAGCACTGGACCAAGCTGTTGTGTTTGACTGTGATGTGCTACCTTTCCTCTCATCTCCTCTCTTTATTAATTGCTAAATATGAAGCCAACAACTGGGTTCCTGCAGAGCATTATTATTAAAATGGGTTGTCTGTTCTAATTTGGGACAGGTGAAATGCACAGACATTCCTGTGAAGATCACACAGCAAGGCTAACTTAGCCTGCCCTGCAGCTGGAATCTCACAGGCCCGAGCTGTGCACAGTCTTCAAAGTGACACCTCAGACTGAGGCTCTGTTAATTTGATAAACTGAAAGCCTATTAAGTGTTGGCCCCAGCTGAGTATACAAGGACTTCCTTTAAACTGGAGTATGCATGAACTCATAAGTATCTCTGGGACAGGAGATGACAAAAATCAGTATTTGTCTGCATGTGGGTGTGTAGCACCAAAAAATCAGTCTTTTGCTTCCACTGTAGAAGATGAAACAGAAGTGTAACAATATCTTCCTGTCTGCTCTAATCTCCCAAAGCACTGATGGGTTCATGAGATGTTCCAGGCCTGTGATCTACTTCCCTGCATCTGAGTGCAGTTTCAGAAGGGCTTGATACTCTCTTCTTCCTCCCTACTCTGTTCTGCTTGTAGGAGCTGCTTTAGCCTGCAAAGCAGAACCTAATCTGTGTCCTGGGCTTCCATTCTAACAGAACAGAAATAATCAATATACATTATTTTTCTGTGCTATTTTCATACTAAACAAAAAAGAAGCATAGTTCAACTAAAGCTTCTCAGAAAGGCATGCAATACAAAGACAATGTGTAAACTTCAAAGAATATGATTCTCAGATGTCTGCTTTTCTTTTTGTTGATGCTGTTTCCTACCTCCTCCAGTTCTCAGCTTTGATATAATAGTTCTGCTCTCTTATCCTCCTTTTTACCTCTTAAATAGTCAGTGTTACCAGTAGACAGGGGAAGCCTCTTATGAACAGCTTCTTTGCCTCAGCTATATAAAATTAGCTACTTCACTATCCATTACCCCTTACTTGACTCTGGCCTTCTCTTTTTGTTCCATCTATTCCAAAGCTAATTTTGACTTGAAACAGCTGTGCTTTTATGGAAAGTATGCTGATGTTACCCCTACTTATTAGGATTACAACCTCAACAAACTTGCCCATGCACAAGCTGCTTCTTCTGAAGTCTTTAGCAGGAAATAATCTTGACTGGAAGATAAAGTAGAAGGTAGATGATGCAATTTCCTATAAGGTCATATTTGGTACATACCTGTCTACAACATATAAACAATTCAGTGCCATTGAAAGAAGGGACTGATTGACTCTTTTGCTGCCCAATTTGACTGTTTTGAGAACACTACCTTGGCTCTCTCCTCACTCCTGAAAGATGCAGAAATGAGTACCTTACTTCTCATCTGAAAACTGGTTTTCCCTTGACTCATTGTCTTGCTTAACTGAGAATTTTGTTCCCAATGAGTCATAGCATACAAGGTCAATCTTCATCATGTTATTTTATCCCCAACAGAAGTGTCTAATTTTGGTTCTGCAGGATGTGTGCTATGATGCACTTTAAATATCATCTTGGACTTTCATTAGCTCTAAAAGCCATTACAATTGTGGGTGGCAGATCCTTCATTTTCTCTGCCTGGATAACTTGCATCTTCAGGGTTCAGGAAAACTAATATCTAGCTTCTGATCTGAACCCCTTAATTAGATAGAGGAGAATAATTTTGATTGCAAGCCCTGGGAATATTCTGCCAGTACTTGTGTTTTTAATGCAATATGATTGTTCACTGATTGCCTGAAATAATTCCTTGACTGGGAGACAAGCTGCCAGTTTTCAAGCTGTTAACTTCATTACCAATGATTTTGCTACTCAGAGTTGTAACTTCCAGTGTTGTTCTATTTTGCATAACTTTTGACCATTTCCAGAACCTGGAGTCTGGGAATTATGCAAATACATACCAAAGTCTATCCTTTTAATGCTATCTCCAAAGAGATGGGGTTTTGTCTCCCCTCTCTCAGCAAAGCAATTGATTTGTTATCCTATGAATGGGGGGTTTTTTTTGTACCTTTTACTCAATATTTTTGGTTGTTGTGAGCTAGGTGTGAATTTTAAATGCTGCCTTTTTGAGCAGCATGATGTGCCAATAATTTGGCTGGCAAAGGTCAAGATACTCCTGTCAGCTGTCTGTCTCATCATGCCCTGAGTGACTGTTTGTCAGCAAGTTTAAGATTTCTGCCTGCTCTAATGAAGTTTTTTAGCCTCTGAAGTGTTCCTGACATTAGCCAGGTGATTGGCCCTCCATTTGCTTTTGGCCCTACATCACGGACATCAGTTTCAAAGCGGAGTGTTAACCTGTCTCTTGACCAATTAACTGCAGTTAATTGGTAAGTACTGAGCACTGCTGTGTTTATATTCCTGCTAGTGACCTCCTCCACTTTGGAGAAAAGATACTGCTTAAGATGTCTTGGAATTTTCCTAGGATATTTTTCAAATGAGCTAGAGAAGACAGTGTCTGGAAAATTGAGTGCCAGCCTGGCATGGGCAGGACACACCATCCAGCAACCTTGTTCCTATACTGACTTCTTGAAGACAATTGCTGGCCTTGACCTTTGTTCCATCATCAGCCTTTCTGATGAAAATCTGCTCATGGCACTAAAACCTTCACCTTTCAGTAATAACTCCTTCTTGCTGTTCCATAGGCTTGGTGCTGGGTGGTAACCAAGAGGAGATGCTATTTTCAGGTTTTCTTCCTTAGGTGAAGATCTACCTGGCTTCTTTTTATGCATCCAGGGGAGGTTATATGCTGGATGATGTATGGGAAAGGGCATTTTTTTTTTCTAGAAGGAGCTTAGATGCTTTTCTGCTGTGTTTATTCTCTGGGGCTTGCTGTGCTTTGACCTACTGGCATCAGAACAAGAAGATTTAATGTGAAGAAATTCTTCATGTTAATGTGTTCTATTTGACAAAGTACCACGGGCACTTTAGGGTTGTTTGATACCTAACCATACTCATCTAGCACCATTTTCAGATGCCCTAAAGTACTTGCAGCACTCACATGGGACTTACAGCCAGGCTGTACCTTCTGCAGCAGCAGCTGGAGGCCAGGTGGACATCCTGTAGGGCATCTAAAAGGGCATTAGGTGCTTGTTTGGACAACTGGATCCTATTCTTTGTGTTTTCCAGACGGAAAATATAAAAAGCAGTTGCCTTGGCAAAGTGATCAGACAGCCCCAGCTGCTGTTCTTTCATAAATATTGAGAAGAAACATTTTAAACTATTAATTAGCTAAACTCCAAGCCAGAGACCCGGCCTTGATACAAATGCATATGACAAACTAGTGAACACACATGTGGTTAAACTTCCTGATAGGTGGAAAAATAAAATGGAAGTAGGGTGATTTCAAACAAGGCACTCATCGGATATGCAATATGCTATTTTTTACTCAGTTTCAACATTGACTTTCCTTCTCTCAGTACCTAAACAATTAAGCAGTAACAAAGATAAGTGTCAAGATGGGGGAGATCTGGCAGGGAGAGCCACAAATGCTTCAGGTTTCAATTTTAAAATGTTGATTTTTTTTTTCTTTTTTTTCCCCCACTATTTTATCCCCTTAATACAATCAAGGTATAAGGACCTCTGGCAATAAAAAAAATGCTGGGGAGTACTCCAGCTTTAGCCAAGGCTTTCAGTGTAATTTTGGAATTATTTCTTACTGTTTAAGCACAACTGCTGAACAAGACATTTCCAGATCCAGTAGGGATCTGCCTCATGCAAGCCTTGCCTTGCTATTATTGAGACCCTGCATCCCCCAAGTTCAGGAAAACCAAGAATAGTTCGACTTGGTTTGACTTCACATTAAAATCCTTAGCTGAAAGGCCTTGAAGAATATAAATCCTGGAGTTACTCACAGACACTTTCTTCTATGAAGGATTTATTGTTTTATAAATTCATGACTGAAGTTTTTAAGCCAATACCATTGTAAACACTTTGTATCACATTATCTGGGGAAGGAGTACTATGTTTGTGTTGCAATAGCAGGGGAGAATCTGTTCTGTCACAGACCCTAGCTGTAGCCACTGGTGGTAGCTGCATCTTGTTCCTGGCAGGGCTGCCATGGACAGATGCTTTCTTGAGCTCACCATTGATAGGGGATTTGTGAATTCAGAAGGAATTTTGTTGCAAACACAGAAGTTTGGATCTAGTTTCAGGTTTGCAACATATGTCTGCGTGTCATGCAGAACTTTGGTTTTGAGTACTTTTCTCAAATTCGTCTGCTGCCTGTGATGGTGCAAGGACTGGATACCTGCTGTATGTTTTAACTGTCTTGCTCAAGAAAGAGATAGTGGCTTTTTGTCTAACCTCCCTGTAAATATTTTTTCCCTACCTCCCCACAGTTATTAATTTCTTTCTTATATTATCTTTTTCCAGAAGCTGTGGAAGAATGCTTTATCAAAATGAATCTCAACATTTCAGGGAGTAAGGATTTCAAACCACATCTGACTTTCCTGAAGCTCTCTAAAGCATCAAGGTTGAGAAGAAGGGTAAGTAAATGGGTTTAAAAATATTTTTTTCTGGGATCTGTTCTAGTGATTATTTTTCTTTTAATGAGATCCTTGGGATCTAAGCAATAATCATTGCAACCAGAGAACAATATAACTTATTTAACAAAGCTTGTATATAGGCTGGTCAACACAGTTGTCTCTTCATATCTGACTGGAAGAAATGAGGCCTGTTGCTAATATTGTGTAAGTCTCTCTTGTAGAGTGCAGAGTGCTTCCTTCTGCTGTGGCTGGTCAAATCTGCACAAAAACAACGTCAATCTGTTTCCATAGGGCAGGATGGTTTCTGAGCAATATTTGTCTTCTGAGTAATATTTACCTCAGAACAAGATTAATGTCATGTTGGAAGTCAGGCTGGTGCCTTGATTTATACTACAAATGTATGATGTGCTTTTCTAACCTTTAGTGCAGCATTGTATGGGATTTATCACAAACAATTAAAGTAAAAAACAACTCTGATTAGATTGCTCATTTCCCAGTGGAATACTGTCCTGCTTTTTTCCAGGAATACTACTTGTATTTATGAGGTCAATATATTGCAAACCTGAAACACCAGAGGAGCATGCAGAAAGGAAAACAGAAAAAGCTATAATAGCTGAAGAAAATGACCTTGTTCAAGTACTTCATATTGACTTGATATTAGCCTTTTGTATACATGATAAAATCAAAGTTAGATAGGACTGATAGATCTATGCTGGAGGCTCTTTCTTTTATACTGCCCATAGGGATTTTTGTGAGCACAGGCATCTTGCAATGTCTAATGCAAAAGAAACTATACAGTAGGCACGTATGAATTACTGTTGACTCTTGTCTGGAGTATTTTCACACTTCCTCTACCTATGAAATTTAAAACTAAAAAATAGAATTGTGATTTCTTGCATGCTCTCCTCTTTTGATCTCTAGCACTAAATATAGCTTAATCTCGCATAGCGTGATTTATGTATGCCATCTATTTGTGTATATACATAAAAATATGCAAGTGTATATGCCTTTGAATGTTGGAATATCAAGTGGTATGCCCAGAAGTGGATGCAGTATTCCTGGTGTGGCCTCACCAGTGCTGAGCAGAGGGGAATTATCTTCCTCAATCAGCTGGCAACATTCTTCCTAATGCAGCCCAGGATACCACTGGCTGCCTTTGCTGCAGGGATACACTGCTGGCTTGTGGTCAGCCTGGTGTCCACCAGGATCTCTAGGTCCTTTTTCTGCAAAACTCCTTCACAGTCAGCTGTCAGCCTGTACTCATGCCTGGGTCCATTCCTCCCCTATGGCTGACCTTAGTTCTTCTTGTTCAGCCTTATGAAGTTCCAATCAGTCCATTTCTCCAGCCTGTTGAGATACCTCTGGTTGGTATCAGGCACTTCTCCCAGTTTGTTATTGGTGAAGTTGCTGAGGGTGCACTCTGCCACGTTGTCTAGATCATTAATGAAGATGCTAAACAGTACTGGACCCAATATTGGCCCTTTGGGTACATCTCTAGTTACCAGCCTCCAACTAGACTTCGTGCCACCAATCCCTGTCATATGGAACTGGCTGTTCAGTCAATTTTCAATCCACCTCAACTGTTCAGCCAGCCAAGAATTCATCAGCCTTCTTTATGGATATCTCACAGGAAACAGTGTTCCCAGACTTCAGGTAGACAGTGTTCACTGCTCTTCCCTTGTTTACCAAGCATGACTTGTTTCTGTACAAATTTGTTTTCACAATAAAACCTTTGCTCCTAAAATACTATTTTATAGACCAGGATTGTGAAACTGGAGTAGGGCCATATGTTGAGTTGATTATTAGGGGAATGTGAACTTGGTAAGTCCATGTACAAACCTCCCTGAGGTTCCTAAAGCTCAATCCTAGACGTGAGACAATCTCAAAGACCAAATTGGAAGATTAGTGTGTATGTGTTTTGCGATATGACACATCAGTTGACACTGTCAACTTACTGTATTTCATTCAAAATATGATATGAATAAAAAGGAGGAAAACTGATTACTTTTACAGTATCCCATTTGTAAATACTGTAGGAGAGAAATCAGCCTTCCTAAACACTAGAAGATGCCAAAGTATGAATAAGACAAAATATCACTTAAGTTATTATGATGCCATCTACTGGCTGTAATTACTTTCTTTATACCATAAATAAATGTTGCCTTGTAGAAAGGGTGCTGTTTAAGTGTTTCACACAGTTTAAGTGCTTCTTATATGATGCTTAAGAGGTAATTGCTAGCACAAATTATATTTTACATCTCAAGAATACTTTGTTAATGAGAGGTATGTGATGATACTGGTGATGTAGCTGCAGACCTTGTTCTCATTTGTGGGGAAAGAGGAGATGGTTCTCCTTAAGACTAATACAACTGTAACCTTTCACCTTGAGAAGTTGTGCATCTTTGGCTTTAGTTGTGTGTCTAAATATCCCAAGAGTCTGAAGAGAGCTTGAATTGTGTGCTTTTTATTCTCGATAGCTACCAAAGGAGCAGCATGTGCTGTTTGAAGATCAGGTTCAAAATGGGCAGTGTGACCCTGGCATAAATATAAAATATGAGTTCCTCAGGTGTTTTGACCTCTACCTTTCTAAGGAGTCAAAAGGGAGCAGTTCACCTCTTCAGAGAATCTACTTCATTACTTGTAGTAAGAGCCTTCTCCAGCACACAGATGAACTTTTGCAGTGTAGGCTGTTAGCCTTTAGTCCTGGACACTGCTTGCACTCACCTCTGCCAGAGCAAAGGTGTGGATCAAGTGCCTCTGTGCTAGAGTGAAAAATGTTTGTTCGTTCCCTTTTATGCTGCTTTAAGCAGATTCACTTGGTGCAGGTCTGGAAATAGCTGTGGTCTACCCTGGGTTGTGAGAGAGAGCATACTTGTTATTTAACAAGTATTAACAAGTCACATACTTGTATTAAAATATTTGGAGCCTGTTAATGGAAGGGCAGTCCTAATCCTGCCCTCTTCTGGCTGCTTGATAAGTTATCTTCAGTGGTGTGACCTTATTCACGTTTCCATTATCCTCCCGAATTACCCAGGAAACAGCCCATGCGCAGTGCATCTCTGCATTTCAGCAGAACTCGAACCTCACAGCATTTAGGTGATATGTAGCTCCTGGCTCCTGAACAGTCTGGCTCTGACTGACATATAGGTATCTCTGGGGCACAGAAAAGGTGTGCTGTTGGTTTAAATAAACTTTCAAGTGTTTTAGTCACCTCAGGCAGCAGTGCCTAATGGTTTGATGTGTTTGGTTGTGAAGCTATGTATATCTGCTTCTGTCCAGGTGACTCTGGCTGTCCTCCCACAATCCTCATGCTGTGAACCATACATATCCACCTGCTAATAAGGCTGTCGTTATGAGGGAGAAACCTTGTAAAAATACTTTTTTTTTTTTTTTTTTTTTTTCCCCTGGTGTTTGGGAGCAGGTCTGAACAAACTGATTGAGAGCTCTTTGAGGCAATGTGCTGCAAGGAGCTCCTTGGAGCCTTGTTAGCTCACAGACTTATTAGGTTAAGAGAAGGTGGAGACTATTCTTTGTTGCTTAATGATTCATGTGTCCTTCACTACATCTCCATATGTGCTCTTAGCATATGTGGTTTGCTATAGGCTAAATGCTTTGTTGGGAGCACCTTATGTAAATCAGCAGCCTGTTGCTGTCTGAATTAAAGCCATGGGAACCATGGAATTGTTGGATTGCTCACCCATCCCTGGTGACACCTGTCCAGGGCAACTAGTGCTGCTGTGCCCATATTTGTTGAGGGGGAGAAGAGCAACGAAATTACTCTCAGGAACTGCTGATTTTTAGTCTTGTCAGTCACATATTGCAATGGTTTCTAAGCACATGCTTTGGTTATGGCAATGAAGTTACTTTTCTTAGTCTGAAAAGAACATGTCAACATTTGAAAACATGTCTCTAGGAGTGCACACTTTCATTTATGTGTCACAACTGTTGCAGCATTTGGCCTTTGGGATACTGACAGTGCTTGGTAACTATCTAAGAGCTGCTGAGGTTTTCTTTTTCTTTTCTGGCTGGCTGAAATGAGCTTGTTTTCCCAGTAAGTCACTGAGTTAAATTTGTTTTGAATACTGCTTTGTTCACAGGGATGAAGGTGCATGAACTCTATTTCTAGCCTGTCTTTAGCACACAATTTAATTACTGTTGTGGAGTGTGAACACCAAAGAGAAGGGTTAACTTTTCATTCTGTTACGATGCAGTAAGATGAAACTGAGTGAAGTAAACTCTAGGTGAAATCAAGCAATCCCTCCTAAAGGCAATTCAGAATAATTAGATATGGTGACTTGTGAACTTGCTTGAAATATCTAAAATTAGGTGGATGCACGTAAAAGACAGTAGGTTAAATTGATCTGATTTTGTATCCTTTGGCATGTTTTTTTCTTGAGGAGGGTGGGGTAGGTAGAGTATTCAGCAAAAGCCAATCTTCCTATAACTTTAATTTGTAGTGGATGACTTTTCTTGGTATCAACTAAAACACTGCCACATAAAGTTGATGTTGTTATCCTGATCAGAGGTGAGGTGGGGGAGTGGTATTTTCTTGGCTGAGTTTTGTTAAGATAATACTTGGTGCACCTTCCTAAAGTGCATGTGTATTTGTGCACATATAATATATGTATAATCTCACATTGCTCTTTCAACATACAGGGCTTCAGAAAAGTTTGTACAGATCTGTATAAGGAATATGAAGACAGCCACTTCGGCACAGAAGTCTTCAGTCGAATTGATCTCTGTGCCATGCGTAAGAAGAAGCAGGAATCTGGTTACTATTATTGTGAGTGTTCAATTAACGTGGGCTCCAGTGGTAAGGAAGAGAGTAAAGAGCAAGAAATGCAGGCAGAAGATGTGGGAGAAACGAGCAGTGTAGACTTCCCAAACAATGTAGCAAAGGCTGAAATCGGAGCACCTGCTGCAAGCTGTAAGCTTGCCTCAACAGTAGTAGCTGATGATAAACCATCTGAAAATGTTGCTGAGGCCTCAATTGCAATTAAAGAAAAAGAAATCAATGAGGCAAAGGGACAGCCTGAAGCTACAGATGGGACTTTTCCTACAGCTGGAGATATCTGCTCGAAGTCAGTACTTGGTCTGCTGCCAGCAAGTTCAGATGTGTTGAAAAGCTTGGAAATAGAACAAGAAAAAGCAAAGATAACAGATGGTAGTTTGCAAAAAACTGAAGGAACAGAATATGCACCTGATCAAACAACAAGTTTGGGATAAAGTTGTTGCAGTCCCTGGTGAACTTGGTTGAACCCACACTTGGTGAGGGTGGAGAAGGCAGAAAGCTACAGTGGGGCTGAGCTGCACTGGGATGAGGTCACAGGGGTGGGTATGGTATGGCAAATTCATTTTTGGCAGGAAACAATCTTTTTAGGAGTCTGACAAAAAAATATAGAGCAAAATCCGAGGGGAACACAACTGAATATTGTAATGGTGAAATGCCTAGCTCTAAACCTGTGCCATGAGTGTGCGTGAACATGTGTACTGCAAAGACAAGTGAGCTGTGGTTTACAGAATCAGACCCTTCAGCCATCCCCCATTGATACAAAAGCTGCTGCCAGACCCCTCTGGTGCCCCAATGCACAATGCTACCTTGGTTGAGTTTCTTTCTGCCCTGCTTCACCCCCTGCCCTGGGCCTGCACCCTCAACTTTGCTCCTTGATCTGTCTGCCTGCCTTCTCTCTGAATACTGCCTAAAGACACCTTTTCTTGCTTAATGCCTACAGCTGGTGTGATTTGTGACTCCAAACCATGATTGCAACACCATCATTCATTGCATGTCTGTAACAGGTAGATGGTTTTAGTTGTTAACACACTATTGTGAAATACACGATTTCCTTTGACCTAGTAGCTACTTAATGAGAAAATTATTTTGCCTGACTTATGGAAATAGCATTTTTGGAAGAAAATGAGGTATAGCACTAAATACTTTTCTTTGTTTTCCTCGTCCTCTCCTTTTCTTTATCGAACCAATTGTCTTTGTAAAATGCCTTAAGGAGGACACAAGGGACAAGAGCGCTTTTCTAACCCGGAGTTTTGGCTGGGGCTGACGTTTCCTGGCTTTGCCCTTTGCTGGCCGAGGCCCGAGCCGAGCTGTGCCCGCTGCCCTTCCGGCACGGGGGCGGCGTTCCCGGCGGAGCCTCGCGGCAGCGGCACCAGCAGATGGCACCGCTGGAGAGCCAGATGCGCCGGGAAGGGACCGGCCGCATCCCGGCCCCGCGCATCCCTACAGCGGCGGGAAGGAGCCGGTCGGGCACTTGGAAAACACCTTTCTTCCCTTATCTGTTCTAATTGCTCATTGAAAAGGGATATTTTGTATTTTAAAAGCTACTTTCTCTCTTTTTTTTTTTTTTTTCTTTCTTTCTTTCTTTCGTAGGGGGGAAGCGTGCATTTCAAAAAAAAGTGTGTGATCAAGAAGTAGCTTCCCCTCCACACATACACACACACACACACACACACACACAAAAAGTGTAGCAGCATCAAGCGTATGGTATTTTGCTTCCCAACACGGTGTGTGGGAATACACGTCTAGGCAGGACGGCCAGGATGCCCTCCGTTAAACTAACATCAGGCTGGTTTAAAACTTGTTACCAAACTTCTGAAAAAACAAAGTGCTGCATTTGTCCACAGGGAGTGGGGGAAACAACCCTCCCCAGCCAGCCACTGTACAGGAGGAAAGGGAAGGCTCTGCATTTAATGAACCTGCTTTGTACTCACACTGGGGTCTGTGTCAGATCCCTTGTGCTGCAGTGCTTGGCAGAGCATTTATTTTTATGTCCCTCCACTGAAGGTTGTGGACTTTGAAAAGGCTGTCCCCAAATGGTCTTCTAAATGCAAATTCCAGAGTAGCTATTCCCAGCTTCTCTGTGGCCTTCAAAAGGCAGCTATACTGTTAGAAGGAAGACTCCAAGGTTAAGTGTTCCCCAAAAATAAGAGTGACACCTCAAACAGCATTTCTATATCAGGGCATTCTGGATGGTTTTTTTTCTTTTCAGGAAAATTTGCTTCAAATATACACTGAGGAAACAGCATTTCTTATGTTTGGGTTTGTTTTGTTTTTTTTTTCTAGTTCAGAAAAGGATTCATTGTAAGAACTGAAGTAGATTCAATGGCCTAGGACCAAATACACTTTACAACATGCAGTATTTCTTCTTATTGAAAATGTTAATTATCTTTTTATAGACAGATGGCACTGGAGTGTAGCAAATGCATGGTGAACCTGCACTCATAAACATTTGGGGGTTTAGTGTGCACAGGTTCCAATTAAGTTTAATTCTGTTTTAGGGTTATTATAATGATAGTAGGGTAATTATTTTCACTTATCTTGGGAGTAGAATAACTTGTTTTGGTACATTAAGTTAAAATATATACTTAAGTTGTATCATTGTGATTAATCTGGACAACTTAGAATAGTGCTTGAAACCAAATGTCTACCTAATTAATCTCTTTAGTCTCTAATGACAACCAAGTCAAAATAAACTTCTATAAAGATGTTCAAATCATAAGAACTTCTTTTCAGCTTTGTGGTTGAGAATATAAAAAGTTTTAAATAAGTCTTTAATTTTCCGTGTTCTCTGCTTTAGCTAAGGGTATTCATGTTTTTGTTACCTGTTTCTTTTTCATTCAAATGAATTGAAATTATATTTGATTATTAGGCACTTATGATGTAACACAACAGGGAGAGAGTTTCTGAAATGAAAATATCTTTATATTGCTGAAGCAAATTAATTGTCCTTTTTTATGAGTACTGTAGGGAAATTATATTGTGAAATTCAGATCCAGGAGGGAGTTTGATTCACTCTTTATGATCCCTGCATTTGCTGTACTTTTCCTATGATTTTTTTTTCCTCTTTATGGTCTCTAACTTGCCTGTTTTTTTCCCTTTGAGTAATTTTCTTTATAAGCATTAGTAATTTGTGTAGAAATGCAATCTACGCATATCTTGTAATTGAGTTTAGTTAAATATAACCTGAGTTATTGAAACAATGGTACAGCATTGGGGTTGGAGAGAACTTGCAATAAACATTACCCACTGACTGTGACTTTTTCTCTTTGTGAAAGTACTAAATGAGGAATTGCACTGCAATGATAAGTATTCTCTAAGCAAGTTGAGAGAAGGCTTTAACTACAGCATCTCCCCGTGTCTTGGCTGGTTTTAACTGGATGTTTGTTAAACTAGCTGTCCTAATAAACAGGATGCCAAAGCCAGAGGAAGGAGTGTTCTGTAAATAACTCATCATGAATACTCTGGTCACTGTTAGACACTAAACAGGAGATGGGCCATTTTTTTTTCCTGGATGTTACATATTTTGCAGGCTAAATGCTACTAAACAAGAGCTGGATGTCTCTGTGTTAAAGTACATGAAGATTATATTGGTTAGTTCAGCTGGCTTTCCCTTTCCATAGTCAAGTACTCTGTACATATGCAGAAGAATGCAGAGAGACCTCCTTGTTTACCTACACTTCATGTCAGGAAGCTGTCAGCCTCTTCTCTTGCCATGGCAGAGCCAGCAGAAAGGTGGTACATTCAGGTGGGAGCCCTACAATCACCCTGCCTGATCCTTCAAGTAGGAGTAGGAAATTGTAGGGGTGGATAGTAAACTGACCTTGTTGTACCATTTTATTTCCATGTTTTATTCTGCTATTGTTAGCTGCAGTTTTGATGGTGTCGTGTATTACCAAAGCAGAAGTCCTACATTGTTTCTTTGCATGCAGGTAGAAGGGAATAATCTCTCAATTTAAAATATTTACCAACATTTTGCTGTTGTTCCTCATAACCTCTTATGTAAAAAAACACAAAAAAATCCCAAACAAACAACAACAACAACAAAAAATGCAAAACCAACTTTCCCAAGTCCTCTACTTGGCAAAACACTTGAAGCAGTTTTTTGAACAGGCCCACACTCCTTGCAATGTCATCCTGACCCCCAGCTGAAATGCTCCAGGCTCAGCCAGGAGAGAAGCTTGCTTATGGCATGCTGGAGATCAAACCATGGATTCTTCTCTGTTAGTAAATCTTCCATTTCTTTCTCATCATATTGTCTGGGAACCAAAACTGGGGGAATGAAAGACAAGTTTGATAAACATTCTTGTTGCAAAAGCCATGTCTTGGGGAATATTTAAATGTTGGTAAATGCTCTCTTTGTGGAAGTGGCTATTCAGAGCTAGAGCCAGAAGGATGCATCTGGGGCCCCATAAATCCTAAGCAACTTCATGTAGTTATATTCTACAGTTTTCTTCTCAAACCCACTCCCAGATAGGCTTAAATCCAAGCACTGTGTGGGCTTAACACCTCTGAAGCTGGCTTCCAACTATGGGTTTTGGTCACTGACCTGTGCAGCTGAAACATGAAGCAAGTCTCGTAAAAAGAGTCTAAAAAAGACTACATATTAAATGAGAGCATGAGAGAGAAATTAATTAAAAAAAAATAATTTAAAAAAGGTATTGAATATCCAGCCAGGGCTTTTTCTTTTCTATTGCATAGATTGACTTTTGATCTTCTAAGTAGATAACTGCTTTTTAAGATCAGCTGAAAACATTAACAACTTCTTTCAGAAATTTTATTTAGAATTATTTTTATCTCAGTTACAAGATGTGGGGTGTCAGTGTTTGGATCAGAGGTGGAAAAAACAATCTTATTTTTAAACTGGACGTACCACTTAGATAATTCTTCTTTGAAATGAAAAAAAGACCAGTAAATTGCTGCCTGGCTATCCATTACCCTTTGAACCTTCAGTTTCTTAATGTAAAGCAGAGAGATGAGCACTTGTATGAGACAGTAGTTGTATTCCTCTTTGCCAGAAATCCAGCATTTATTATCTGCTGGTAGGTGCCTACTTCAGCTTTTATGCTGTTGAGTAAGAAGACAATAATACTGAATAAGCATTAACTAGTGGCAAGTACATGTGTCAGAGAGAGGTGATCACATTGAGTTTCTAATACACAAAAGTTTATGGGAAGTTTTACTTGTCTTTTTCTGAGACAAAGAATCTTCTCAGCTGCTTGTCAGTAGTGAACTGGAGCCAAAGACCTGTTGAGGGTTTTTCTTTTGATAAATTCCCTTTAGGTAGAGGGCTAAGCTTAGGAAGATCTGTGGTTCATAGGTGTTTTTCAGAATTAAGTTGACTTGAGGTTAAATCCTGCTCAGACTGCAGTGGAGGCAGTGCTGTCAGTGACACTGAGGTCTCATCTAATGCTGCTGAGACCAAATCAAACCCCCAGTTTTCTGCATGATGAAGGTTGTTATTGAGAGCAGCTGGGTATTCTGTTTGCTGAAATAAATTTAATTGAGAAATGAAGAGATTCTTCTGCACAATCAGAACTTTTTTAAGGCTTTGCCTCCAAATACAGTATCCTGATGTGAGCATGTTGCTTCACAGAATAATTCTTTTTTTCTGTATAAAATCTATGGACCTGATTCTTGAGTCTTATCCTAGGGCATGCTATCTCCTTGTGTTAGGTATGGGAAATCCAGACTGAACAGGGACCTTGGCCAGACAAGAAGGAGGCTGATGGGCCTCCAGGAGACTTGGCAGCTCTGCTGACAAAAATATTTTATTCTCTCACCTTCAACTTTGTGAAAAAGACCTTTTTGCTCTTTACTAAAACCCACTAACTAGCCTCTGAGGCTGATACTGACATTACCCTATCTACCAATTTCGCACATAAAGCACCCAGAAATGATTATTTGCAGAAATAATCAAATTATACTGAAACAAATAAAACATAATTGAAATAAAATTATATTGAAGCAATATAATTTCAGCCTAGATAATTGGATCCCTTTAGGTACTGTTATGAAACCCTTTACAAAGTGAGTTATAAAGAAATACATTATAATGTTAACATATTATCAGTCAAAACCCAAATGAATCTTGAGTTTTGCTTAAAGTTATGTTTTAAGATATATTTCAGGGCATTTTAACTTTTGCTGGCACAAGAAAAAATTTAGATGCCTAAGAAATGATGTAAACAAAATTTCAGGAGCTTAAGCTTTGAGAAAAAACTATTAATCTGACAAGAAATGGACAGCCTTGTGGCAACATTTGTTTTACTTTTATTTCCTTCTCTATGTCTAACTATCCAGAGGGCAAGAGTCAGGTATCTATTGCTTGGCATATCTGCATGCCTTATCTCTTGACTTGTCTGATGCACCACCCCCACTCCTGTGCTGCCACCCATCGTAGTAGCTGCAGGATTTACAGTGACATTGTTCTGGTTTTTTAAAGCAGAAAGGGAGAACTGTTACATCACCCATCAGTATTTAAGTGCACAGAAATCAAGCAGTAATGTATGTGAAGGTGGTCCACAAAATCAGGTCTCCCTCACCCCTTTAGAGAAATGCCAGGAGAAGCACTTACGCATTTAAATCTGCCTGTCAGGAACTTAAAGTACACCTCCTTTTCCCATTGTCAGGAGCATGGCTTTGTAGAATTTGCTAAGTTGATTCACTGCCCCCTCACTAGATTTTCTTTAACACTGCTTTTCCCATTGCTATTCATTTTCTAGTCTACTCTTAGTTTAGTCTTCCTCCAATCCAATTATCCAGTTAGGCATAGGGCCCTGTGCTTTTGCCTCTTCTATGATGCTTCTCTATTTTCCTGAATTTCCCAGCTGGAACGTTTTGCTCAGCCTGTTGCTGCAGAGCAGGATGCCCAGTGTCACCCCTTTGAGCTGGTAAGGGCTCTGGGCTAGCTCCCTTTGGCAGCTGTTAGTCTGCTGCTTAGTAAGCCCCTTCTGCTCTGGTTTGCAGAGCCCCTGTTGCAATGGGGGCACTGAGCCATCCCAAAGTCTCTGAGCTGCTGTAGTCCTACTCAGAATAACTGAGTAACTGTACTGCTGACTTACTGCAAATAGAAAGTGGAGCCAGCACAAAATGGGATTGCAGTAAATGTACCAGCAACTGTACATCAGGGTCTCACAGAGCAGCACTTGCACTTTCCTTTGCAGATGCTGGTTGTTTAAGATCAGGCAGAAGGGGCACAAGTTCTCCCTGTAGTCTTCAATTTCCTCAGATGACTCAGAGAAGCAGAAGCAAATTGCAGGATTCAGTGCCATGGGCTGTCCTGTCTCAGGCTGGCTCCAACCTTGGACATGTAGGTGTATCAGCCATCATTTGTCGATGCCCCACCCCTGGAAGTGTCCAAGGCCAAGATGGATGGGGCCATGATCTAGCAACCTGATCTAGCAGAAGGTGTCCCTGCCCATGGCAGGAGGGTTGAAACTGGATGTTCTTGAAGGTCCCTTCATTTAACCCTTTCACTCAAAATATTCTGTTCTTAGGAAATGGTTCTTCCATGCTCCTATTCCTGAGGGTCTTGGGCTCCTCTGCAGGGTGAGCTGAGTCATGCTAAGGCTGCTGCTGTCATCAGTGTCCCTGCTCCTCACTCACAAAGGGAGGGTCTCCGTGCTGCAGCCTGCAATTGTAGGAAATGCTCTACCAGTCTCTGGAGGGGGAACATCCACTCAGGACACACCAGTCACAGCGGTGTGGGGCCTGAAAACAGCAAGCTGGCACTAAGGATCTGCCTTTGGAATAACTCCTGCCTTAAATCAGGCCCTTTCTCATGTGCCTGACTTATGATGTGGTACTGACGGGGGAGAGTTCCTCTCTCCTTTTGAGCAGCTTTCATGGGCTGCAGGTGGGCTCCTTGGCATTGCCTTCAGTTACTACTTGGGTTTTCTTCTTCTTTTTTCCTTTTTTCAATTTTTTTTTTGGCAACTTGTAGCAGGTTCAAACTAATGTCCTATTTCAAGCAGCTCTGATTACCAGATCTCTGGTTTTAAATCACTGCTGCTCTGAAATCAGTTATTTTCTCATTGCCATCCCCATCTATGACACCTGTTTTACTCTGAGTGCATATGCTACCCCATGTGTTGCACCAGAATTTCAGATTTTAGCATTTGGTTGTTCTTTGGGCTATGTAGAAGTAATGTCTTTTCGATGAGCACAGCCATGCTGATTTATTTATGTCATGTTGCTGCAGCTGATGCAGATTCAAGCACATGTAACAATTGCTTATACTCTCTATCATAACAGAATTATTCAATTAAACAAAAGCTGATTAAGATGTAGCCCTTGACAGAGGAGAAGCAGAGCAATTCTCAGAACTCTTCTTGATAGAATGAGACTTGCTAATGCTTCTGTATTTTAAGACAGTAAAACCAGTGCATTACTTACTATTTTGAAATCCTGAAAACCACACACTGCCTATGTTGATCAAACACAGATTTTTCAAGAGAAGGCTCCATCCTGGATATTGCTTCCATTTACTATGTGTAATACAAATAGTCTATCATCTCATGTGGTTGGAAGGAAAACAAAAGAGATTAAGCAATCCAGCATCATAGTATGGAACGGTTATCAGCATGTGTTTACAATGGATATATTGCTCACCTTGGAGCTCCTGTTGACAAAAAACTTCTCCATCCCCCACATTGCCACATGTATTCCATTTTTATGTTAAAAAAAGAAATGTCTTGTGAACATCTGAAGATATTTAGGGAGGAATCTTTATTTTGCCTGCACTTTATAAGCATTCCAACTGTTCATAGGAAACCACAACTCATTTTAAAATAATTTGAATAACTTATGCTTTAATTTCCTAATGTTTTGACATCTTGAATTTACAAAAGTATCTGGGAATGTCTGAACTGATGGTGTGAAAATTTCATTTCTAACAAGAAACTGAATTTTAAAATGGCAATTCTAAATAAAGGATCTGTTGCTGATCCAAACCTCATTCTGTTCTCCCACCACTTCTTCAGGCTGGGATTAAACAAAACACTTGTGTTCACTTTATCAGTTTTGCTGAAACACATAGATCTATATTTTTTTTTTTTTAATAGAGGCAGAGTTACCTGAGTATATCTGCTTAAATTGCCAGTGAGATTTATCTAGAGCTGTAAACTAAGCCAAGACATTCTGCAGAACATTTTGTGAGGTACTTAGTTGCTGGCAGGGGTTGAACCATGACAGATACATACCTAATTTGTTCGTTAGAAAACATTGCTGTTGAGAAATCTGTAGCCTGTACGAGAATTCAACCTGTTGGTGAATCATCAGGCAGCTTAAAATATTTATTTGAGTAGAGGACTGCATTTCACTTTGCCAGTGAAATTCAAAGAGCTCTTTTGGAGGGTGTCATGAGTGAAACCAGAGGCAGCCATAGAGGGAAGCAGCCAAGTGCTACTCACTGCTCCTGGTGGAACTGCAACATTTTGTGGCTCCTCTTTTTGTCCACATTTGACAACCCAAAACTGCAAGGACAAGTACAATAGAAACTCAGTGACTTGTTGCTTTGCTTGTCATCTTCAATAGTGCCTTCTTGGTGGCATCAGACATGATGCAACCTGCACTTTCGTTGGCTTCTTTTGCTCTTCAGGTAACTCCTGGGGCTTGTTAGGTGCCATGCTGGCAGCTGACATACAAACTGGTGACAGCTAAAAGCTGCTGACCTTCCATAGCTCACCATGTGACCCTTTTCTCTCTTCCCAGATTGTCAGTGACAAGCATGTACCAGCCAAATGGCTACCAAGACACAACACTGCCGCAGCATTAGAAGCTCACTGATCCCAGAACTATGCTCCAGCTTCTGTTCAGGTTTTCCTCTCTGTGTGCCAAAGGAGGGGCAGTATATCCTTGCAGACAACATTGCTAGGAAGCCATCCTCACCTTTCCTTTGCATATTGGACCAAGCAGTACTCTAAAGAGCGCAAGTGCTTCATTAAGGTGGCAGTGCACCGTTTAATGGTCTAAAAGAAATAACTTCCTTCCACAGCTTGCCTGTGGTGAGAGATGATGAGAGATGCAGCCTCAGCATCTGTCCTTGCTTCAGTGCTGCTCCTCCAGACGCTGTACACATTGCAAAGACAGGCACAAGGACAGGAACTATTCTGTTTGCATTTTCAGCCCTGAGGCAGCCTGTAGTGTGAATTTCGTTAGCAGTGCCAGCAGACAGTTTTAAGTTTCCAAAGCTCAAAGAGCTGCTACTATCATCATCTTATGCTGTATTACCACAGTAAGGTAATAAGCAGTGCCAGACTTTACCTGTTCTCATTTTGAGTTTCTAGTTTGAAACAGAATGTTACCAGCTGTCTAGTATGACTTGTGTCCTTAAATATTCTGCAGGGAGGTCTTGCTAAGTTATTTCTGTAATATTGTGTGTGATGAGTCTGAAAGAGTGAACTAAATTAGCACTTCAGTGCCTCACATGCAGAAAGAAGTTCTGTTAAAGCTGAAGGATGGATGTCCTGTTGGAGGACAAGCGTTTAAGGCTCTGTTCCCCAGCAGGCTACTCGCATGGTTTGGAAACATCACTCAGAGGCAGACACTTCCATGCTGTTAGGATTGCATACTGATGCCTACATTCTTCTCCTTTTAAAGAAAATAAAAATCTGGTCATTGCATAGTTTGTCTGTGGCTGTATCTCTGTCTTGTTTTGACAGAGGAAGATAATCGTGCTCTGTACCCAAGGCATGTTAGAAAGAAGTACATTAAGAGGTCATCTGATACTAACTTAATGGGGACTCTATAAGCATTTTAAATAGTAGTTGCTATTAGGCTCCGAGACCAAACTGCATTTCTTTAAAATGAGTAGATTCTGGGAATGAGGGAGGAAGGCTAGTCTACGATGTTGCAGAAGTATCATATTATTTCACTGGAGATTTATCCTTATGGAGCTGACTCTGGTGACTCTTACGTGCCTTTGCAGGCACTTTTGTGTGAGACCCTGCCACAGGTTTCTGTGCTGCTCCAAGGTGTGAAGGGAACTGCACTGCACCCTGTACCAAGCCACCTCTTCGCAAAGCCTTTAGCAGCTCCAAGTCTTGCCAGAACTGAAAGTCATGTTCTGAAGTCCTGCTCCTTTAGATATGGCTGATTTAGCTTTTGGCAGCAAAATGGGAGCTGTATGGGATCGTCTCAGCCTGCTCTCAAGCAGGTCAGGCAGGATCATGCCAAATCTTTTGAGTGATGAGCAAAATGCAATCCGAGGTTGTGTAATCGTATTACATCACCTGATGCAATGGTGAAACTTGAATGCTGAATGTTCCTGTTTTGTCATTTTCTACTTCAGCTCTGAAGCTTAGCATGGAACAGGCTGCTTCTCTAAAACCAAACCATCTCTACCCATTTTTACCTTCCAGTCTGAGAGTACCAGCTGTGTCCTCAGTAGAACCAAACTTGGCATATACTCAGGTAACTCTGCTACCATAAAAATAATAAACAGTGTTTCAGCAAAACTGATAAATAAAGTGAACACAAGTGTTCTGTTTAATCCCAGCCTGGAGAAATGGTGGGAGACAAGAAGGGAAGAAAAGAAAAATTAATACTCAAAAATCCTAGACTGAAACTCCTTTGTGCAGAGGAAGGTGAAGGAAACCTCACAAACTGTTATTAACAGTGATTTTTTGACATTTATTCAGTTTGCGTTTCTTTTCATAGTCTCCCCAAATAAGCTTTCTGTCTCATTGCAATGTAATTTGGAAAGAATAACAATAACAAAAAACCCCTTTAAAGTAGTATTTTGGCTTCACTATCTCTAACTAAAATGTAGATAGAAGACTAGCTAGGGGAAAAACACATGCCATGTTCTCCTATTTCCTGAATTACCCTGTAATCCAGTCAGATCCTTTCTAGCAGCCTAGTTCCCCCATCCAAACTTCAGAGCCATTTTACCTGATTGTATGTACCTTTTTCAGATCTCCAGGGTCTCCCTCTGTCTCCATGTTTACAGTGAAAACTAAATGGTAGAAGATAATTTCTAGTGTGCTCACTTTTCTGGTTTGGAGCTTCTAGAAATGGTAAATAGAAATTCTGGCTTCTAAAATGAAATAATAACAGTATACTCTTCCACGAAACACTTTTTTCCTGTGGCTGTGATAGCCTATTTATCCTCTCAGATCATGCCTGCACATGCTGTGCATCTTGTTCACTGTTCATAAGCCCAAACTTAAAAACAGTGAGTAAGTGACCTGGCTAAAGCATTATGTTATTGCTACTGACAGTCTTGGAGAGGTGACAGGGAAACCTTTACTTTTTGTTCCCTAGAATTAAAAAAGGCCCCCCCAAATCCATACTTTTATTCACTACTAAGATTTTACTAGTCAGCTAGCAGTGAGCACTTGTATTTTATGTGGGTTTTGTATAGAAAGAAAAACTGTTTAACATTATCAAAGGCTGTTTTCCAACTGAAATCCAGTAAGATTTATCATTCTGTCACCTCCTTTACTTGTAATAAAAACTGCTGTTTAATTGAAGTCATATTGCTACTTCTGTGTAAAATATTTTGGCGTTATGAAAATTACAACAATCCATAACATCTGTATTTCAGACTGCAGACCTAAAACTATGTCAACAGTTACCTAATTCAATTTTTCTAAGTGCACTATTACTTGCTGTTGGACAGCATCATTCCTTGAAAAGGCTCTTAAAAATGTATCTAAACAATACAGGTAATTAAATCTAGGCTATAGTCTTTTGTAGTTGATCAGCTGACATGTCAACAATTGGGGAGTTCAGTAAACCAGTCCAGCCAAGCAAGCCAGGTTAATGCAAGGATTTTAAATACTTTGCTAGCTAGTGAAAACTGAGCCAGAACTAGGTTACAGTATGATCACGTCAGCAGCTTCTCCAGAGTCCTGAGGATTTTGTAACAAACAGCAGCATGACTGAAGAACAATTAGGGCATTTCCCTGTCCTCAGACTGGTCCAAACAGCATCTACACTCCTCATGAAAAAACACAGCCTCCCTCCTAGGTATGGGGGTATTCTGAGGGTCCAGGCAGAAATTAACTTTCCTCTGGAAATTTTATATAAATATCATAGCATTTCTATGCTAAAAACCCCAAATCAAACCAAAGCACACATTTCTAAACCAAAATCTGAATTTTCCGGAGCAAAAATGAATGGCCAGCTTAACATAGCTTCAGGGATATCACTTCTCAAATACAAGGACTAATGATTCTTTCTTAATAAACAATATTTATAAATTAATTAATTAATTACTTCTTAATAAACGTGTGTGACAGCCCATCTATTTCTGCAACATGCAGGCAGCTGTATACTGGCAAGCAGAGGCATTTCAGGGCGCTTGACAAGGACTGTGGAGGAAGCACTAGGTGGCAGGACACCAGAGAGGAAGGCTAGAAGGAAGAGACTGGATTGGAGAAAAACGCATCACCATCCTGTGCCAGGATGTGCAAATGACGGCCAAGAGGCAGCCTGGCAGTCCTGAGAAGCAGTCAGGGCCAGCTCAGAGAGACTCAAGAGCCATTCAAACCACAAAACCCCATCACCCCAATCACCTGTGGGTATCACCAGGAAAGGCTCAGCTCTGCCAGCTGCTCTTTCTCTCCGGGGCTGTTGGTACTATAAACAGTCAGAGATGGGGCACAGGGGTTGAATCTCTCATTCATTTTCCAACATCGGGGTGTTGGACTAACTTGCCCAGCTTGAATTTTAAACAAAGGTTTCTGACTCCAACTCTACCCCTGCACAAATTGCTCAACAAATAATTTTAATTAATAAATTTGCAAAAATAACGATTTGTAAAGACAGAGAGGCAGCTTTCTCTGCTCAGTAATTTATATGATAGAAAATCACTTCTTGCTGCTGTTATTAAAAAATCCAGCTTGACTGATGAAAGTTCATGTTTCACATGTTTTTTGGCAACACAGGAACAAGCTATAATTTTACTTATTAAACACAGACTCTTATAATCTTGTCATTCAAAAGACTTTGCAGTAAATTAATCATCAGAATAATTACTGGCCTGCTTTGATGTAAATCAGTCTAAGGAGTAACCAAAGGCTTTTTAAAGTTGCTTTTTTTTTTTTTTTTCCAGAGCACACTTCAGATGATAGAAGAAATATTTACTCAGAATATTTTAAAAAGCATGTTTCCCTCTCTCAAAACAAAATCCCTGTCACATCTTCATGAGGATTCCATGCCCTGGTAAGTAGCACACAATTTGCCTTTTCCCTTGCACCTCCATGGAAGGTTTTAGTGTGGAAAATAAACAGGATGTCTTCAGCTCTGTCATTAACTAGAATCTGCATCAGTAGGTAATTCTGCTCACATATATCTCATAAATCTTGCTGGAAGTCACAGCAGAAGGAGCAGAAGCACATGCCCATGGAGAACTGAAAGGAAAGATCCATGCAAATGCCAGCACCAGCTGAGCCACCTGCCTGCCACTTCCTGTGGTGACCAATCCAGCCCATGCCAATCCAGGCAGTTTTACAACAGATTTTTGCCAGCTGTGTGCTAGCAGTTTAACAGCAAAAAATGCCACAGTGATGTTCATACTGTCAGTGCACTGGTTGCCACTGACAGGAGGAAAGATATTGCCACCTGGATGTCTCTCTTGCTCAAGAGAACAAGCACAAGCACCTTCTGCTTCTCCAGTTTCAAGACTCTTACATGGCAAATTATTCTTTTTTTCTTTCTTCTTTTCTTTTAAATTAGCCTTATTTATTACAGAATTCTGCAGGATTACTAAATACAATTGTATTTAGTGATAGTTATAGTCCATGTCACGATGTACTGTAATGTAACTAAATATGTAGATAAGAACTTTAAAACATGGAACCACAAGAAAAATTTTAATTGCAACAGAAATATTTCTGTCTGCCTACACATTGTGTTTGTTTAAAGTCGATTCCTCTTCCCATAGTAGAGAAATGCCACATCCATATTTAAAATTAGAAGTATTGACAAAATCTTCTGAGTGCATAAAGCTGTTTTGACAAAACACGAGTGCCTGCCATCCTTCAGCTACTAAAATGAAACAGCTCATCAATTTACCAAAACTCTGCCTACAGACAAGGCATTCTCCAGCCTTCAGGAAACCTGATGCTTTTCTTATGCAGGAAGAAATCCTCATCATGCTGAACTCAGTGAGAAACTGCTGCTGACTTCAACACGGCAAACTGCTAAGAGACTGACAGGGCTATCATTATGCTTTAAATGAAGCTTATGCACATGCATTCATGAATAGGAACTGCAACAGTTATAAGGGAACTGAAGAATGCAGAAAGAAGATGCTGCAGTTCAAGATTACTCTCACAAAAAACCTAATCTGAACAGAAGATCAAATGTTTAATTTTTTTTTCCTTTAGCATGTCAAAATCTCACATTTCTTAGGCTGTCTTTCACAGAGCACTGTCAGAAATGGAGACAGAATCTGCTGGTTGAATTACAGCGTGGTTTCTCAAGGACTTATCCAGTATTTATTCTGAAATTACACATAAATTATTAATTACCTCCTTAAAAGTATAAGCAAGCCTTTGGCTTCATAGCATTTCTATAATCTTTCACAGTATAAAACAAAAGAGTTTGTGATATCTGTAATTACTTACCAAAATAAAGAAATCTTTTTGTAAGTTTTGTTTGTAAATATTTTATTAAAAAACATCTTTTAATGCTGTTAGTCAATACATGTGTAATAATACTTTGATAAAGTATCATGTAGTAATATGTATTTTGGATTCAGGAATGTAATGGTTTTAACTAAATCATCAGAGCTCTGTTCTGCTCCAGTCTCTTCTAAACTGTCTTTTTTTTTTTCCAGAATTTAAACAAACTCATTCTTTGTCAAGGTACATTATCCTTAAGGCCTTGCAAATGTTTTAGTAATTGAACCAAAACAAAGAGAGAGCTCAGCTTTCTTTCTGAAGACCACGTTGCTTTTGAGCTTAAAAAGGTGCCTGCAGCTTTCAAGCAGTTAGTGGCAAATCAGCAAGAAAGAAATCAGAGGAGAAGAAGGGGCACTTAAAAATCAAAACAGTAAAGTGCACAGCTATATCATCCAAAATTGTATTAATCTTATCCAGAGAACTTGCTGGACTGTGGATATTTAATACAATTTGGCTTGCATGAAACATACAATCACGATTAGACAGAAAGGATTTTCTTTTTTCTTCCTGAAGTCATCTACAGGATCTATGGAATTCAATTGTCAAGGGTAACATAGTGCAGCTCTTTGGATATTGATTAGTTTCCTAAGTCCACAAGGAGATGAAGAAGCGGGGAAGGTGTGGAGGGATGCAAGGTGTCCTCTTGCCGTCTGTTTTATTTAGATGCCTGTACTCTCCAGTTCCCCATCCTCCAGCCCTAATGCAGCATTTGAACTAGAAATCATAAAGAGTTTCTCTTTATTTGTGTACTGTCTTTGAGTTTGCTGGGATTGCTCCCCTGTTTGTTCTCTGCTGGTAGCCTTGAGGGGGTCCATCTTCTCAACTGGTTCCTCCTCACAGTCTGGAATTTTACTGGTGTTGGCAACTGACTCCAAGGAGGTGCCTGCCTCCTCCAGGTGGCTGTAGCCCTTATTGCTGCTGGAATGCTCAGACTGGGAGCTCTGGGAGTCCGTCGTGGTGATGGCAGGAGGAGCTGAAGGAGGTGATCCCCCCAGATCTAGAGATTTGGAGTAGCTAGGAGATGCCTTTACCAAGAGGCTGGAGTCCAGGACCCTCCTAACAGCTGGTGACTGAGGTGGCTCAGGGGAAAGGGGACGCCTGGCATCGGGCAAGCAGCTGGTGCTCTGCCGCCGGAGAACCAGCTTGTGCCTCCTTGTCGCACAGCCTCCCTTGATGTTGCTGCTGCTGAGGTCAGTTAGGCTCAGTTCAAACTCCCCCCGTGGGATCTCCTGGGCTCCCCGCTCACCAGGTGGTCTCTGCCAGCCTCCCCCTCCATTGCCTGGCCCCAAGGGCAGGAGGGTGAAGGTGCTCAGTGAAGAGCCAACGATGGAGCTGGCCGTGCTGCACCGCTCACAGCTCTCCGGTGGGCTGCAGGGTGGGCTGGTGTCAGGGCGGCCAGCAAGGGCAGCACGCTCCCGGCAGATGCTGTACACAGCCTCAGCCAGGCTGGGTGGCTGAGGCGGGCCGCAGAAGGAGGAACGCTGCGGTGAGGACACCAGATCTGGCGGGGAAAGGCAGACACCCAGTCCTGGTGGCCAGGAGCTCTTGGCCAGCATGGCTGCAGTACCCAAGCCTTCACCGCCAGGTTTTAGCTCCAGGCTCCGGGACTGCACATAGTTGACAAAGCCATTGAGAGGGGCTGAGGCCGGGGTGCCTCCATCCTTGGCCCGCAGGCTGTGGGCATCAATGACGGTGGAGTAGAGGTCACGCAGGTTGATGATCTTGGTCTTCTTGTCGCGGTTTTCGTGCAACACCGCGTTGGCGCAGATGAAGAGGAAGATGCCGATACCCATGATGAGAGGGCCCAGCACCTTCAGCTTGTCCGAATGCAAGTAGCTCGAGAAAAGACGGAAAAGGAAACCTGCTGAGGCCTGAGGGGATGAGGAAGTAGGGGGGGACCCACCAGTAGCAGTGGTGGAGGTGTTGGCTCTGGGGGGTGACTCCAGGTGGATCCCTGCTTGCACCCCTTCCTGGCTCTGGGAGCGGTTCGTGGGGGTGCCACCCTGCGGTGCTGGGTGCCGGCCCTTGCCAAAGCTGCTTTCTCTGTACACCTGGCTGGGCTTTGGCCAGTAGCCCACCACAGCCAAGGCGATGCCCACCAGCAGTACCAGGATGCCACAGAGGGCAATGAACCCCGAGAGGGAGCACAGCTTGAGCTTGCCTTTCACCACCACCACATCATTCTTGCGCTTTTTTTTGGCCTTGCGTTTGCGTTTGGGGATTTGGCTCTGGGGTTTCAAGGGGTCCTGTTTCCTGGCCGAGATCCTCAGGAGGCCTCCAGTGGCAATCATGGCTGGCTACCAGCGCACTGCCCCCCACGGCCAATCCAGCTCCTGCAGGGAAAGGGAGAAGAGAAGAGGATGAGGACCAAGGGCAGACCTGCAGCACAAGAGATGTCTCTGCTTGCTCTTCCTCCTTCAAAGTCCTGCTAATTAAAACCTTGAACAACTGGGATGCGGGTTGACACCAACAGGTAGGTCTCCCTTGCCCACACAGCTCCTGTATGTGAGAAAGAAACAAGCAGACCAACAGCACCAAAGCAGCCACATGTCCCACTATGCTCTTGCCAAACAGCTAATTAATTTCTTTATGCTCCAGGTAAATGACAGCACTAGTAGTATCCACTAAAGTAAACAAAAAAAAGATGTTGCTCATTTCAGAAAGAGTTTGCAAAGCTCCAGATCTCAGAGGATGCCAAGCCCCTAATATGTCCTGGGGTTACACTGCACACTGACTGTGGTTAGTGATGTCATCCGGGATTTGAGGGGATGGGAGAAAAAAAAGCAGAAAGGCAGTATATTTGATCTATAGATACCATTTGTTTCATGGCACTACTTACATATTACTGGAGTGAGGGTTAAACATATTACTTGTCTTGCTTAAATGAGTGGGAAAGGAATTACTGTGAAATTCACAAGGGAAACATTTGAACACTGGAAAGTGGTGCCCTGTGAAAGTTTCTTCCTAGCCATTTGCACTTGATCTGCAATATTAGAAATGCATCTCCCTCCTGAGGTCCAGAGGCATCCCTAGTTTGGGAACATGTGCGATGTTCCAGGTAACTGTTACGTAACACCGACAAATTCAACCCTTTCCCCCCCTGCCCTCAGAAGGGGGAGATGGTGGCTGCCAGGTAAGAGATGGCAGGTCAAATCCTATTAAAGGAGAAGTGAAACTCCATGAGTCACCCGGGGAAACCCGAAGAGGGAAACTGTCAGGGGACTAAACACTGAGCATTTGTGGCTTTTGTCTTACTGGACCATCAGAAGTCATCTCGCTGTTCCCGTGATCTGAGCTAAACAACACAGTGTGTAGGAGCATTTCTTCACTGTGCAATTCTTTTTGGAACCTATTTCTTCATGCTACCGAGAAGCAGGATCCCCTCCCCCTTTTCTCTTTCTGAGCGTCCTATTATTTTTTCTTTGATGGGGCAAAAGATGACATCACTGAATATAATACGACTCACAAAGTTCAATTAATCGCACTGAAAGGCAATTAAGTAAGCACCTAAAACCGCCCCCCCGTCTCCTCTTTGCCTGTTCAGCCTTTAAATCTCATCTATTTTCTGTTCTAATGCCAGAATTGCCACATATGCAGTAATATTGTGTCCCATTTACTCTGTTTGTATTTTCCCCAGAAAAAAGATGGGTGTTGTCAGCAAGGACGTTGTTAAATTACTCTCCAAGGTACTGCACGCTCAAAACAAAGGGCAGAGATTTCTCTTTCCTACCGCTGAACTATTTATTAAAAATAGAAAAAAAAAAAAAAAAAAGAAAAAGCGCATTTTGTTGATGCAAAAGTGTAATTATCGGGGTATGCTTTGCTGTAACTGCCGATCCTTTGATCTCATTTTTCCGCTGCCCCACTAGCCAGCTGCCCGTCTCCTCTCCACGGCGATAACAGATGGTCATCAGCTCCGAGGGACGCTCCCAGTCCGGCATCGCCGGGCACTTAGTTTCGGCGATGGCGAGAGCAGCGCTCGGCAGGCGAAGGAGGGCACGGCCGGGCCGCCGGCCATCGCCAGCGGCCGCAGTGCCATGAAACCACCCGGACGGGAACCGCGGGGCTGGAGCCACATCCCGCACGAAGGGACCATAAATCCCTATCCATCCCCGGCAGCCGGACCCGCAAGCACCACGACCTTGCCCGGCAAAGCCCCAACACAGCTGTAACAGTACTAACAGCACCCGGCTTAACTCCTTCCCACCCCGGATTCGCACGCGGGACCCGCCGCGCTCCGGCTGCCGGGATGCCCGGCACCAGCCCCCGGGGCGCCGCTGGCTCCGGCGGGTCCGGCCGCGCAGCTCCCGCCGCCGCGGCAGAGCCCCGAGCCCCGAGCCCCGCCGGCGGCCGCCCCGGGCGCGCCTGTCGGGGGTCGCCGGCGCACGGAGCCGCCGCTCAAGACGGGGGGTGCCGCGGTCACTTACCGAGGAGGGCCGGGGAGAAGTCCGGGCGGGAAGCGGGCGAGCCGCCGCGGGGAAGAAACTTTCCGGCCCGAGCGGGCATCCCCGCCCCGCCGCCGCTCACGGCCCCGGGCGGACGGGCGGCGGGGCTGGGCCGAGCGCCGGGCGCCCCCTCGGCCCCGCCGCGGCCGGCCGCCTCCTCAGGCAGCTCCGCGGGAGCGCTGTCCCCTCGCCACGCCGCATCTCCCCGCCGCGGGGCCGCCCCCCGCAGCAGCGCGCCCGCCCTCCCGGCGGAGCCGCCGCCGCCTGTGCCGGTGCCGCCGCTGCGGGCGGAGCGCGGCTCCGCGGCTGCCCGCCGGACCCGGCGCCGTTGCCAAGCGACGGCAGCCGTGACACAGGGAAACTGCGGCAGGGCGGCCACCGCCGCCCCCGCCACCTGCGCACCTGCGCCCGCCCGCCGCCGCCTCGCCCCGCACCCCGGCGGCCCCGCCCGCGCAGGCTCCGCCCCGATCGCCACGACAACCCCCGGGCTCCTTTCCGCCAGTACCGTCCTGGCAGCCTCGTCCTCAGCCACCTCACCTTTGGGGTTTTTTTTTCCTCCCAAAGTTTGCCGGAATGCTTGGGGAGAAAGTGAAGAAGCAGGTAAAAAAATGAAGCAAGAGGATGAAGAAGAAAGTGACAGCTTTCCATCAATGGTGTCACCCAGAATCTCTCCGTTTCAGCAGAGAATGGGAAACAGCGTTCTCTTTTGAGCTACTTTCTGAAAAGTGATGAAATTGAAGCTATCACCTCAGTGAGACATAATCTAACATGTCCCGTCACACTGCTGCACTTATTCTTGGGAGGAGATTGCTGCTGATTGCTTTAGTCAAGTCTTGTTAGATGTTCACCATGATCTAGAAAGGTAAATCTCAGGCAGGTTTTTCAGTAAATACAGAAACCTCATCTCGTGGCTTGGGATGAATGTACACAGCAGGGTTTGCTGGGGTGGAGAGACCGAATACCTGGGGTTTTGTACAGTAGCCTTAAAATTCTCTTGAAGCTGGAGCGTTACCTAGCCTGAGCCAAATCAGCTTTCTTCTACCTCTTTGTGACCTCTTGTGTGGAAGACTGTGGCTAAAACAGCCTGGCAGAAAGCAAAGGGCAATAACAAAAATATTTGTCAAATGATGTTTTTAAAAATAAAGGTTCCAACACAGGTTGGGAAAATTGTAAGAGTGGTTATGAATATTCAGTTAAATTGTATGTATTCCAACCTCAGCTCTTCTGCAATTCTGTGTTCACCCAGACCGTGCTATTTTGCATCTTTCACTCCAACTATCAGTGCCTGGTTTGAGACTAAACAAATTCTAAAGCTGCACATATGCATTTTAATGTCATTTGCAGTTTGTCTCAGCAAAATCATTTGGGACACATTTTTTAGTACATATATAACTTTTGGTTATGCAACAGGCTTGAAATTTAAGATTTATTATTTAAGAACTTCTTTTAAATGTGTGCTTTGAACAGTCTCAATGAACCCAAGTCTTCTGACATTCAGTAATTTGCTTTGTGTCCAGCCCAGGCTATCAGAGGAAACCAAACATATCACATCTGTTTCCACTGGAGACCTGTATCACATCAATAATGCAGCATCACCAGACTCTCCCTGAAAGGCTCCTGTGTAAAAGAGAGAGGAAGAACAAGACTGATTTTTTAAAGGGCAAAGAACTCTTTTCCCTATCTGAGTCATATTTTCTATTTCTGTCAAACCAAACCATTCTATTTAGCTATCTTCTTTATACAACAGCCCTTTTTTTGCCATATTTTCATTGCTAAAGTTTTGAGTGATTGGGCTATCATCACATTCACAGTTTTCAAATAACTCTCAGCAAAATGTGTTGTAGGTGAGGCCAAATCCTGGAAAACAAGAAATATGTTCTTGGATGAAAAGCTTCTGAAGGTGTTGTTCTGTGGCAGCTATCAATGTAATCTTAATTTGCTCTACGTGTTAAGGACCAGTTGTACGATGGCAGGCTGAATCCCTCACAGCAAACTACTTTGCCAAGTTATGTATCCCTACCTGTCCTACAGATTCCTGTCATCGAAAAAAAGCTTTGGGGGCTTTAATGAAACATTTATTTTATTTTTAGTTGATATGGATTTTTATGCTCCCAGAGCCTCTCCTCTCCTCTCCTCTCCTCTCCTCTCCTCTCCTCTCCTCTCCTCTCCTCTCCTCTCCTCTCCTCTCCTCTCCTCTCCTCTCCTCTCCTCTCCTCTCCTCTCCTCTCCTCTCCTCTCCTCTCCTCT
Organism: Aphelocoma coerulescens; assembly: GCF_041296385.1. Classification (NCBI taxonomy): domain Eukaryota; kingdom Metazoa; phylum Chordata; class Aves; order Passeriformes; family Corvidae; genus Aphelocoma; species Aphelocoma coerulescens. Next base: position 116,417,677 of record NC_091015.1, on the reverse strand, counting down.
CCTCTCCTCTCCTCTCCTCTCCTCTCCTCTCCTCTCCTCTCCTCTCCTCTCCTCTCCTCTCCTCTCCTCTCCTCTCCTCTCCTCTCCTCTCCTCTCCTCTCCTCTCCTCTCCTCTCCTCTCCTCTCCTCTCCTCTCCTCTCCTCTCCTCTCCTTCTTTCTAAAGAATCATGAATTTTTAAGCATACACTTGGTTTTGTATAAAGCATAAGATGATAACCTTTATCTGGTCCTTGTCAGGACATGCTTCAGTACATCAGGGTTGCCATCAGTTTTAGTATATCCACTTGAATATATTCCATCCCAGGCTGGCTGGGCACCCAGGAGATATGTGGCCAAGTCAATATATCTCAGCCCTGAGCAGGCACAAGGTCCAAAAGCAATTCAAAAGGCAACCTAAAGTACTTGGTGTACTTGTCTGAAATACTGTAACATCTCCTGGTTCCAGACACAAACCTGCAGTTCCCACAGTAGAGACCCTACAAAACAAAATCAGAGAGAAGGCCCTTACTTGTTGTAAGTGCAACACTAGCCCTAGCCTGAAAGTCCATTTTAATTATAGCTTATTTAGCTATTTTTGATTAGCTAATTTATTACAGTAATAAAAACAAAAGCTGATATGCATTTTGTACATATGCTTCACAGTATATTATGCTAAATGCCAAGTCCTGAGCCAAGTTCCTGAGTCTTCATTGCTGGAATTCACAGCTTCATCTTATTTAATAGCTAGGGAAGTTGTAAGAGCATCACTCCAAGCCTGGTCACTGATCTCAGAGAGGTGAGTGGTTTGGGGTTTTCTTTCTAATTTTAGCCTCATGGACTTTGTTTGTTTGTTTGTTTCCCATGGCAGTAGAAATTCTGATGTGATTAATGGTGGAGACTCTGGTATTATTAATGATGATTTGATAACAAATGCAGAGGAAAACAGCAGCATTGAGAATGAACCATGAGAAATCATCCTCACTGAGAAAATATATGTTTGAATTCCTTACAAACTTACCTCCACCACAGTGAATCTGCACTGTGTATTAGATTCGTCCAGCTTATTTGACATGTGGTACAATCAGAGGCAACTTTTCTTTTAATTGTGTAGCAAATCGGGGAATAGATAATCCGCTGAGAGTGAATGGCAGTTTGCATGTCTGCTCTTCTTTCAAAATTGATTATAGCAGACATACACATTGCTGGGGACATTTGCCTGGGTGAAGTAATACACAGCCATGAAATCTGGCGATTGAAAGGTAAAGGGAATGAATGTTTTCAGATGAACAAGCTTTTTCACAAAAAAGAAAAAAAATAATGAAAGGAATTAGTAGTGTATCTTACTTCAGTTCTTACTGCCATTCCCCATTAAAAGATATTTTATTTTTGAGGCATTAATTACACTAACCACTTTATAAATATACGTATTTTTAATTGACATCTGGTGAAAGACTTGAAACTAGAGGAGACAGAATGTGAATTGCTCTCGGGTCAGTTGTGACATATTGCAGGAAGCCTGTGATAGTCACACCCGCAGGTTATGAACTGTGCTCAGGGGCAGATGTCACTCACTTTCTTTTAGGTGTTCTGTGCTTGACTTCTCAGCTGGTTTGAAAAGGAAGCAGGAGCTATTCAGCCATGTTATTTGCCTTCACTTTTGATTTGTTGATACAAGACAACTGCAAGCAACTGCAAAAAATTGTGTGTGTTATTTGTGGACAAAAATACATAAAGGCTAATCAGGAAAACTTCCCAAAGTATTTGCCTGGAGGGGAATACCAGTGCCATATTTCCTCCAAATAATTGAAATTACTTATTTTTTAAATTTATTTTTTCATGTTCTCCTTCAGCTTCTCTTGCAACTTGACCCTAGCTTCAATGAGATATCTGTGTACAATTGTTTCATGCTTAGGACCTTCTTATTTTTGGAACATTTTTGTTGTTTAATTGAAAATCCACAGCAACTTATATGAGTGTGTATTTTGTAAGACAAGTACATAAAATAGCTTTTTTTTTATCTTCAAGCCTTAGAAGCAGTATTTGGAGTCACTGGGACAGCACTAGTCTATGAGAAATAATGCTGAAGCATACTGGACAGTGGGTTGAAAATTATTTTGTTATATACTATATTAAAAGTACACTACATGCATGCAAAACCACTTGTTTGTAGGAAGGGAACATTAGAATGAACCAATAACCTCTGACTCCTCCTGTCTTTATTTCATCTAGGACAGCAGGTACTAGAGAAATTTTTAGCTTTGGTAATATAAAATTGTGTATGTTCAAAAATAAACTTGATCCCAGCATTTTTGCAATTCTGTGCAAAGGATTTTCATCAAGGAGAAAGATGCTCTTGCCTGTTATCTGCATTGCTCATTGCAAGTCCCAACATCAGAGAGTTCTGGCAATATGAAAACAGCTCAAAGAAGAAGTGGTCTGGGGGGAAAGGTGAGCAGTTTGTCTCCTCCATGTGGGGATAGGACATCCATGAAGTAGAGTTAGTTCATCCAGTCTATGAGCTGGGTTAGTCACCCACAAGGAACCACCATCACACAGACCCTGACTATTTTACAGGTATTCTACAATTTTAATTGTATCAATGGTTCCTCCTGTTTCTTGGGGATGCACCTGCTGCCTCCCAGCATTTCCTCAGGCTGCCGGGGAGCAGGGCTGCCTTTGCATTATACAGAATACACAATGCCAGCATCAGTTGGGGGAGTTCCTGACTGGTCTGGTGAGACACTGGAAGAAAGCAAGCAATCATAATCACATTTGGAATTAATATTAAAATGACTTGCAGTAATCTGCGTGAAAGCACAGTCTATCAGTCAGGAGAATGAAACATTGATTGCATCCTTTTTTTTTAAGAGGAGGTTTTTCTCGGACCAGCACCCCCACATACTTACATACTTTTGCAGTTGTGTAGGTGTTTTGCCCTACATTATTAAAGGATTAACTTAGCATTTAATAAATTGAAACTATCACAGTATCTTTTTTGTATGCTGTCAAGAGAGATTAACCCAAATTTTTGACCTGTTTTTTGTTTTGTCATTTCCCTTCCTCCATGACCTGCAAGCAGTTTTTCACTCTGCACTAGACTTCTGATGATCGCTGTGGAGAGACAGTAAGTTAACATAGAGTGCTCATCCAATAGAAAGAGTTGTTAGGGTCTATTTTTACATTCAGTTTGCCCCAATGGATTGTGAATGCCCTTTAAGACTCATTGCTATCAATATCAGAGTGATACAAGATCTGCTCAAAACCCAAGGTCAAATTCAACGTTTAATGGCACATCTTGGGAACATGAAGGAACTCAAAAAACTTATTAGGACTCTGTTGTAGGAATCCTTGTGTTGCCAGGAGAGTCACCTTGTTTCTGCCAGCTCTTCTGCAGCTTCTCTGCAGAGAAGGGTTTTTGGTGTAAAGTCAATAGCATATCTTGGAGCAGTTCTTACACGTGAAAGGTCCTGTTACTAATCAGCACAGGTGAGAACAGCCTGGGAGTTTCTTGTGTGTGATAGGAGCTAAACCCTTCCAGTCTATGGGCAGCACAAAAGTGAACTGTAGAGTTCTTTGAACTCCTCCATGCTCTGGACCCAAGCATGGTCAGCATGCCGATATATTTTCTCTTCAGACACATTTAATTTGTGTTTTGAACTATTCTAATTGTCAAAAGTAGCAAAGAATATTTTCATAAATAACAGTGAACTTTGCCCTACAGTTGTAGAATGGTGATTTAACAGTGATCAGTAGGTGTTAAGTCCTTAAAGTAGACAGAAAAAAAGCTCAGATTAAGAACTAGAGCTTGAATTTTGTAATTTTACAACACTTAGGGACTCAGATTGTAAGCCATTGCTTGTTAAATATAATTCATAACATTTTACATGGACAACTTGATTATTAGTCTTTTGGTATACATGACACATATTGTACCTCTGCTTTTATTTTGAATGTTAATATTGCAACATTCAGTTATGTTAGTCAAATTCCTGGCATGACAATAATTATTCTCAACCAGATTTATAACTCTAAAGGTTTAAAATGTTATAATTCAAATAAAGTACAACTTGGTAATGCTTTTCTGCATTGATACAAGCGAGCTGAATTTACACAATGTAGTAGATCCACAGGAAACACTGGTTTTCCACAAACCAGGGAATATTCATAGCAGAAAGCCAATAGAAATCATCTTTTCTTTAATATAGGAAAGATTGAAACATGAAAGAGTGAAACTAAATAAATGAAAAAGAATTAGCAACACCATGTGTGCCTGCTGTTACTTTTGCTTTCATTACAACACAACTCTCTTTCCCTAAATTTAAAGGGAAAAAGCAAGGGTGCCTTTCAATTGTACAGTCTAAAATAATGTTGCTTGTGCTGGTCTTTTCAACGCTCCCACTGGGGTAGGTTATGACCTAATTAATCCATATATCTGAAGAAAAGAGAGTTGTCTTGCCACAAAATTTCACCAGAGATACTGGAAGGAAAATCTGGCCTGTAAGTACTGGGGGACTAGGTATGTGAGTAAAGCAACAAGGCTTTGGGCCCAGCTGTCAAGCACTAACTATTGTTCATGTAGCAAGGTAGGAGCTTTGGGAGCTTCTGTAGGCTTGAGCGTTCCTGAAAAACACAGATATTCCAGGCAGAAGGAAAATACGTGCCTCATCTTGTGATGCAGAACATAGCTGATTTTTAGTCTTTTCTGTACATCTAGTTATTTTTAGAGAATTATTTGGTTGAATTTCTTTTATAGATATTAATAGTGCAGATTAGGTAATTTTGCCCTAAAGCACTCAAAAAGACAGAACCTGAAATAACATTTAATTTTCCTGAAATTTATTTGTGATTATCTCTGTCTATTGAACATAAGGGTGGGAAGGGCCTTTTCACATCTTTTCTCTCTTGGCTTGTTTGAATATTTTGTTTGTGAAATGAAGCTTGTCATGCATGCAGGTTAAAAAGCCTCAATAGCTCCATTTTTTATGCGTTCTTTTTTTGGTGAATGCTTATTACTCATGCATAGCCAGGAGTATGAGGATCACAGATGCATTAAGAACTGTTTATTTAATTTTAACTAACTGATCAGAGTGGAAGAAAATATTACACAGGTATTTCCAAGTAACACCTGCAGGTACAAATCAGTACATGGCAAAACAAGTAACATCAGAGCTTCTGATGACATCTCAACCACAGTCAGAGCACTTACATTCTTTGTTACTTTTGCTTTTCCTAGGTGTCCTCACCACAAAAGACTCTGTTGGCTTCTGTCTCAAATATTACATATTCCATCTCAAGTGTGTGAAATTTATCTCACCTAACTTTGGAAGGCTATGGCATGCCTACATCACTTCTAGAGTAATGACAGATCTGGTCTTCTCTTCCAGTGGCAGTTTGAGAGGAGTGGATTTCTGCAATTACTTGTTTCTTCCTAGTGATTATAGAACAACTGAAAGTTTAAGTTTTGATGTTAAATATTTTTATATTTCAGACTTCTCCCTCTGCTTATCTGTAATGTTTACATTACTTCCTCTGGAGCCTTTTTGCATAACATCATAAGAGTTCGGCTAAGCACTAGATCTCAGGGTCATGTTCAACAGATTTCTGTTCTGCATCTCATAATACTTTCTACATGCCAATATCTAGTTCTTTATACCACTCAGTGACTTCATGCATCCCTATTTTACTTATGGATCCTGGAGGGAATTCTGCATCTGTCTTTTAGCTTGGCTATTTTTTCTCTCTGTATTCAGAAATTTAATTTAGTTCTGATTAGAAATTTGATTGATGGGTGTGCTGAAGTGTACACAAAAATTTTTGAGGGGAAGAATGGATAAGAAAAACACTTCAGGAGAATGGCAGGTTGTTTCATTTCACTGGGCAACAGTTTGAGAACAGCAAGTAACTCCTGAGTGGATCACATTGTAAGTGGTGACTTAAATAACAATAAATAGTTGCAGAACATTTGGGTATAGAAAGACGTGTCCTTGAAGTTGTATGATGAGCCTTCTAGCACAGATACCAGAATGAGAGGTGCTTTGCTTACAGGGAAAAGTGGTTTGGCTGCCCTCTGAAGCTCTGCTATCCTTAATTTACTGTTGCTTGGTAGGCACTATGCCTGAGTTTGGGAAAGCCATGCAGGAGTTCATAGATAAGCATATGTGCAAGATTAAGCATATCCTTACTCAAAAGGCTGTGATCTTGGAAGCTTTTCATGGAGAAATTTGAAGCAGTGATTATTCTGAGTTAAAAGGCGTACCAAATGCTAGGTGTGGCCTATGGACACTTACTGGAGTTCTGGCATTCCTCCCATTATCCCAAGTTACTCATCCATTTGGAGTCCTCCTTCCATCATTAGCCACATGCTGCTGAGTTGTCAGTTAGCTTGCTAACTATAAAACTTTAAAAAGCATAAGGTTCACTTTAGCAATAAAGGTGCAGACAGTATTTTTCTTTCTTGATTGGCATAAGCAACATATTAGGGATTCAAATACATGCAGAGGTTATGAAATGTTTACAGTATACTGGCTAACTGAGGAGTAAAAAGAAAACAAAATATCCTAAAAGATCAGGCATGACTAGTTGAAGAGCATGTTATAGGACTTCTCAAGCACGAGACAAGCCACATTTTCCTCATCTGAAAGGCAACATAACACAGCGAACATAATCTCTGATTAAATTTCAAGTAATGGATTTAAACCCAAAGACTGGTGAATGGGAGCTTAAATCTTAACTGGTTTATTTTTAGATTTTTGTATTTACATGACTCTATGCCTGCCTTTTCTCAGCCTGAAAGTAGATGATATCAACTTTAGTTAAATGCATCTTGAAAAAGAAAGAATCTGCTATTTTGCTTAAAGGAGAACGCATCTCTTGGGATGTCATAGTGACAGGATCTACATCTGAGCACCATTACCTGTCTCCCAGAGACAGGTTGGTTCCTAAGGTTCCCACGACTTCATCTTCCCTAGAGGTATCCCATAACACAGAGGGCAATGTTGGCTTGCAGCAAATACAATTATTTGATCTCAGCATGTCAAGAAAACATGCTGTTCCTCATTCTGAATACAGAGAAAAATCCCTGACTCCTTTTCTGTTCCCTCTGCGGTTGATGCTTCTCTGTCTCAAATGTCTCAGAGTGGAGAGGTTTAGTTTTTGGGTTTGGTTTGTGGCTGGTTTTGATGTGGTTTTTTGGTTTTTTTTGGTTTTTATTCCATTTTCAATTTTTAAAAAGTTTCTCACTATTAATGGTGGGAAAAGTCTTAGTAAGAATATGAGATGTCAAATGGGATTGAGTTGAAACCTGATCCACTGAGTTTAGTATCATCTTTCTCATAAAAGCAGTAAGAGTAAACTGTGCTGTCTTTTTTCCCCTACCCCTCCAAGTACTAAAAAGGTAAAGAATCAGCAGTCTGGAAACAAGTGAAATAACAAACATTTTAAATAAGGTGAATTACTTTTTTGTTAGAATGCTCATAATAACTTAAACTTTTCAATAAAAGATCACTTTGTCAAAGGAACATGGTTGTCTAAACCTGTTAAATAAATTTTAAAAAAATATATAGATATATAGCTTAATAGGGTTTGGGGTTTTTTTTGATAGTTTTTAGATAGATTGCATTAAGTGAATAACTATCCCTGCTCATGCAGGTGATGAGGCCCCATATTTACCCTGTCTCGCACATCAGCCTGTGAGTGACTAAGGCAAAGATGCAGAGGAATTGTCTGAGGAAACTGAAGGGTCTTGGGTGAAAGGGATTGATACTCTCATGTGAAGTCTGGGTGGAGTCGTACCTAACAGCTCATAAACAGTTGGGTTTTCAATTAATTTAATTGAAATACAGAATAGTGGAGCAAGGCCAGTTTGGATAGACTTTCTGATAGATTCTGGAAATGGGAATGTACTAGTTCATTAAACATAGCTATGTTGCAAGGAAATTAAGCTGATTTGGGTTCTTTATCAGTGGAATTAAAGAAAAATGTCTTTCCTGTGTGTTATTTGAGACAAAAAGGATGCAAAAATATTATCTGAGCAAGGAAAACACATCAGAAAGCATTAAACTTTGTGGAGACAAGGTACTATAATGAATTTCTATTCTCCAGAGCCTTGTGCATATATTTTCTAGTTAATGATAAAATAAATGGGATGCTTAGTGTTTATGGAAAGGTAATCTGGGGAACCAGTGGAATAGATAAGATATTTCTCTTATCAACTTTTCACTAATTGATGTGAAAAATCAGGGAATGGATTTTGTTCCTAGTCATACATGTGTAAATCGTCAGTAGTACCTCAATGAATGATGAAACTGATGTAACAGAAAGTGGCTTTTTTATTTCAGACAAGTGAAACTCAGAACCTGTATGCTCTTAGTTTACTTATAACATCTGCTTTTGTAATTTATTTTACCTAGAGGACAGCTTAAAATGTTGTATGTGACTCTAAGCACTCTAAACTCCTGCATGGGATGAACAAAATTTAAACATGAACCAAACTGATCTGAGGTTATTCTAAGGGGACTGTTCATTGAAACAGTGATGAAATGAACCTCTGTGTGGTCTATAATTACCCAAAAGAGTGGAAACTTTGAAGCACAATTTCTAGAAGAAATTAGAAGGTGGAATTTGTGTCTCTCATCTAACCATACCTGGAGACTGCATAAAGCCTTTCCACCCCCTGACACTGGCAGGCCACCTCCATCTGCAGAAAGCCCAGGGGGATCCACACTGTGATGAGACCCACATGTTGCATGGTCCTGATAGACTACAATCATCCTAAATCTTCTGCCACTGTAGCCTGGAGGCAAAGTCTATTTTAACATGGGCTGTGTTGCTCTGTAGAACTGTTGTCAGTGAAGTTGCAGACAGTTTGTGACATGGGAAGTGATGAGTTTCAAGTTTGTTCCTCCACAAACAATTGAATCACTTCAGTGCATCAGCATGAAGAATTTCATATATAGATATAACGAGGATATCACGGAACTGGCAACTTCTAATCCCACTCTCACACTTGTCTAGAGGTGTTGTTGTTAGCTCCCACTCATAGAAACATATCCAACACTTCATATGTATTTTACATGAAAAGAACTACAGACATGAAGTAGAAGCTGACTGGGATTGCAACCTAATTTTCAGTAGTTTCTTGACAAGACAAACTACAAAATCTACTCATAAAGCGGGATATAATGCCAATGGAAAGCTGCTGTGAAGGTGTTCTGGGATTTGTCTGGTAAGACATGGCTGGGATTAGTCCTAGTAAACTAGGGAAAACTAGATGTAAGGGAAAAATTTGTTTAACCTTTCATGAAAAACGTCAAAATACTTTCTTAAAACACTGTCTCGAAAAATAGAGAGCATGGTCATATTTTTTCTAATACTTTTCTTATTTAAATCTTAGGTTTAAAAATGGATTGAAGTTTGGAAAGTGGCTAAACCTTCTTTTGATAAAATGCTTACATTTTTAAAAAACATATTTGTGTCTCCAAGACCACTTCTAGGCTAGCATCTTCTGAAGAAAATGTGACTGCTCTCTGTATTGCTGATAAACACAAGAGTCAGGCTTCTTTTGAATCCGTGAACCAAAACACTCATTTGCAGCCTCCAACTTAAACATAAGCACCCATAACCATTTAAGTCAAGGGGGTTTATCTGGGTATTGTTCATATTTGTTTCTGTGGGACAAGCAGAAGAAATACAGTGTGCCTCAAAGTAGCACAAAATGAGCAGTCAAAGCCAAGGGACACAGCCTGAATAAACATTGAGACTGTGACCCTGAAATGAATATAAGCCTACAACACGGCCTTAGAGTTAATGTCAGCTGGAAAATGGTCTGGAAAGAAGGCAAAAGTGCTAGTTTCTTTCCTTCAAATACCTGTTTCATGCTTTCCAATATAATAGCTAGGGGTCAAAGAAGGGTCTGTTTGTTTATTTAAGGAGAGGAATTTTTATTTTGAGGAAAGGAATACTCAAGATGTGACATAGAGCCTTTAGGCTAACATAGTACCTTCCTGAATATGCTGTAATAATGTGAGATTTTATTACTGAATTTGGACCATTCACAATTAGGAACTTGATATTTACCTTGTACATATTCTGTGGCTCTTTTTACCAACATAACTGGTGATACTCATTCATCTTCAGAAGGAGACGGGAAGGTAATTATTACCTCAGCTCTGAAATTATCCTTCCAACTTTTGCCTGGCTGTGGCTATTTGCCCTAAACACAACAGAGTAATTAATACATTATAGTATTGCAAATGATTGCTGGACCCATTTCATAAAGGCATGGGTGAGTCAAAATTAAGCAGCCTGGAGCTGAGGTAAATATAAATTAATTTTTGAAAAATAATGCATGACATGAAATTTCAGGTTCTGACCTTGAATAAAAGGTTATCTCTCAAGGCAAGGCTTTTTAAATCCAAACAACTTTTACCGACACTGGCATTTTAATAAGATGGAACCTTACTTGTGGAAACTAATAAACATGTGGCAACAATGACCCTGCCATCAATATATCAGATATGACACCAACTGATGTATGTGGGGGACACTGGTAAAATGACAATATGCCAGTCTGAAAATCTACTTGTCTTTCAATCCATATGTATTATTCTGTTTGGCTGTTTCAAGCAATGACAAACTGAACCTTTTTTGCAGCTGAATAGGTATTCTATGGGAATATTCCTTTATAACAAATTATAACTCAAATTTTGTGCTTGGCTGAAAATAAGCAATTAATCATGGTGGTCATTTGTCACAGGCTCTGTAACTTTGGAGAAACAAATCTTCATATTCAAAGATGCCTGGAATTTGCTCATACGCTGGCTGTTTCCACTCACATTTTTTGACAATGTTGCTGTTCTTTTTTTCTTTTTTTTTTTTTTAATGTAGTAAAGAGCAGTGGGAGTCCAATGGCTATGAGGTGAGGCAGGTCATGAACTCTGTGCTTTCAGAACGCACTGTAATAGTGAAAAAAAATCTCAAACCCCACTGCTTTTTTTTTTTTTTTTTTTTCTCCATGGTGTTACAAAGTGTTTGAAAATGTGATGAGAAAGAGCCGTGGAAGTGGGCACTTGCAGTTAAAAGAAGTGTTTGATTTACTATAAATAATTGTTCCAACATTTAGCTTTTTTTGACGATCTCATCCAAATGCTATTCCCAATTTGGTAAATATTTTCAGGAGCTTGTTATTTTCATCCAGAAAGGAATTGAAAACAGGGATGAAAAAGAGGTGTGCATCTTACACGAAGTCTTGACAATAGCTTTCTTTTTCCATCCTGCTCAAATGCTTTTCAGAAGCACACAGGGGAAAGCTGCAGTGTAGAGAATAAAGACTTACCTGGTATTCAGATGAAAGGAAGAGGAAACAACAGCATTTGATTCAGATCTCTCACAATCTAGTTGCACTCACTGCTGCACTCTGTCAGATATACATTTACCTAGGTGTAAATGAGATAAGGCTTAGACCCAAAGCTTGGATGTTTTGGAAACCAGCAGCAGACTAAATTGCTACAAGAAACAGATGCTGAAACACTGGGAGTTTAGAGCCTATTCTTTTTGAGCTGACCTCTTTGTCAAAAAGCAAGAATGCTCAAAGGCTGGTCTTCACTTGTTCTCTTGCCCTAGGCTCAGTTTTGTCACGCTGAATAATACCTGAATTGGTAAGTAATGCACTCTCTAAAGTGAGGTCCTTGCCTGCACTTAACAGGGACCCCGCTGAGAGTGAGGCTGGACCAGGTGCTCCCAAGAGGCCCCTTATGGCTTCAGTTACACCATAATCCTGTGGATTTTGGCCATTCCTTTCCAGAAGGAAAACATCAGGGTGTGATGTTAATTCTGATGTAAGTTGTAGATTTATTTTTGCTACGTGGGTAAAGAACAAACTTGTGCTTGCCTTTTTTTTAATTAGTATTATTAACATGAATTGAGATGTAGAAAGTTTTATCCATTTTTTACAGCTATTTTTTATTTATCCATTTATTATTTATTTATCCATTTTTTGTCAGCAATTTTTTAAAACTTTCAAATGTTCATTTACTTAGAAGTGACATTTCTATTGTCAGACAATATGTAACCATACCTAAATTATTATTTTTACTGCTCCAGTACTAAATTTGGCCTAACCCATTTAAGTCATTTTTAGAGACAGATTTGCATTTGAGCTGATTATGTGAATGCCAAGTTTCAGCCTACAATGACTGAAAACAGCTGAATAGTGAAATAGTGAGTGACACTGTTCATAAAGGAAACAGCTCCTGACCCTCAATGACAGCTCTGTGAATATGATGGGACAATCATTCGAGGTTTGTTCACAGTTATTACTACGTAGGTTCTTAATTTGTTGCTATCCTCCATCATCAGAACATGTTCTGTAACTTACATTTTTAGCATGCTGAATTTTATTTCTGTCTGTTTCCTCTGAGTGATATCTTGTGAAGGGCCACAATATTTATAATATCACTTGCATTTATTTTCATATGGCTATACTCTGCCTTTGGGCATAGCCTTCAGACAGAGATCCTGCAATATGTTGTGCCACAGCAAGGGTAGCCCCAGGAGATGACATGCTTCAGAGAGTCCAATAAAACACAGTTTTCCTTGTTTTTCCCTTTATCTGGCTAGTAAGTTGCTATTAGCTAGAGTAGCAATGAGTTTGGCCAGTCCTTAAATCATTCCCCTCTGTGCTGAGTGCATGTGTGTGCACATACACAGTCAGGGTGTGTAGGACAAGCAGCAGTGCCTTACAATAGATTCATTTTTGGGGTTCTGGAGGTATGTGTCACCTCTCACTCATTTTTTTTTTCCCCTTTTCTTTTCTTACTCTCTCCTGCTCTACACATTCTCATTCACTCCTGTGGAAGTAAGTCTGAGGTCTGGAGGAGGCAGGCTCAAGCTCACATTCACAGTCACCGTGTTCCTCTCTGAGTATCTCAAACCATGGCTCTAATTTATAGGGAGCAATGCATGATTTTGTCTCAGGAAGTCTGATGAAAAGCTCCTGGCATATTAGTCCAAAGGGCAAAGTGGGAATGTCACCAATGTGTTTCATGGAGTACATAGTCTTTAATTTTTTCCGAAGAACACCAACAAGGTAATTTTTAGTCTTTGAAGCATTTTTAGCCTCTACTTGAAAAAACCAACCAACCAACCAACCAGCAAAACCCAGAAAACAAAAACAGAAATAAAAAAAAAAAAAAAAAAAAAAAAAAAAAAAAAAGCATTTTAGGAGATACCTCTATTATTTCTCTAAACTGAATCCTGAATTTTAAACCTAGATACTCCATTACCCATTTGTATGTATAACTGGACAGATTGAAAGCATTTAATTTTGAAAGTCTTCACATAGAAAATACACCTATTCATCCATAACTCTGGGTGTGTATCATTTAGTCATGTTTGTCAGTGGAAGGGAATGAGGAACTGTAGAGAAGGAAGAGTCTCTGCTCCTTCTACAGTTTGGAGTGCAGATCTGGTACTCAATGTATTAAATACAAAGAGGGGGAGGAAAACTCTGTAGAAAATAACTAGCTTCACCCATGAGTTTTCCCTATCCTTTTATGTTCCCTTGGTTTTGGGACTCCCAACAATACACGGATTTATTTTTGAGGAACAACAACCCAAAACACCAGCAACAACCAAACTAAAGAGAATGCAAGCAACCAACTCAAAACTTTGAATATCTTTGTATGTGTGATTTTTATTACTGGCTGCTTTTTTTTTTTTGGTGTCTAAATTCAGCATCTTTAACTCCATTCTCTGTTTTACTGAGGTCATAGCAATTTTCTTGCAAAGAAATCTGTCACTTATTGGCATCTGAATTTGAATGGGATGGAACAGTCTTAAGAGTACTTGAACAATTGGTTCTGCTGTAACTTTTACAAAGCTTTTGGTTTAGCCTTGTTAGACATTTTGTGCCTCAGATTTTATACACTGTTTGAAGTGTCTCTTTATACATTATTCATGTCCCCATCAGCACAATATTGAATTTTGGCATCCTTCCAAGGACTGGTAACATTCAGTTCCAAAATGAGACTGAAAAGGAAAGGAGGGGAGAAAAAGATAATATTTCTCATTTTTCACTGAAATTTATCTGACCACTGACCTACTTTACTTTCTTGAATATCATGACAGGTAAAAGTGGATTGATTAAATAATTTCTACAGATATCTGAGTGAAAGTGAAGTTAAATGGAGGTAATACAATCTTAAAGAGACTGGGCCAAATTTGCCACTGGGATTATGCCAGCCAGGGGCAGTATAGAATTTATTGTACTTTTCTTATAGCAGAAACTGAACATCTAAATTTGTGTTAGTCAAAAGGTGCTATGACCTCTCAAATGCTAAGACTTGGGCAGTGCTGCAAGGATCACATGGACTTTGAGAAGTCGACGTTTTAGTACTGGCACGACCCTTGTAAGCACAGCTCTGTTACACTCCTTCAGGACCTTCTGCCCTAAGCCATGGATGCAGTTAATTCTGGTGTTGATAGAGAGCTGTCTCATCTTTAAGGATAACCCATGAAGGAATGTTGGCACCACTGCCTTTTCTCCATGAGGACAGCATTCGCATGGATCAGACTTTACCAGTAGAGAACACCTCCTCCTGCAGCTTTGTCAGACATGATGCCACAGAGCATGATATTCCTCTAGCTTGTGCTAGCTGTGAAAAAAAAGCCTCTCCACTGATTTGATAATATTTGTGAAAAAGTCAGTGGAAGGTAACAGGTCTTGTTAAAGTAGATACAAATTACCTTCATGCTCTTGTCTCGGTCTGTTTGAATTGCCTGCTATGGAGAACAGACCTGTGACTTCTCATGATATTTAGCAAAACAGCAACATGAAATAATTGCTTGGACTTCACTTGAGTGAGAAACCAACCAAATGTGCACTCAAACCAAGAACTACGTGTGCAAAACCAAAATTAACAGCCATGCTGATGACTTCTGTGCCAGCATTTAAGATAGCTGATCTGAGAGTTGGATCCTCAATAAGGCATCTGACTGACCCACTACTGCCTTCCAATGCATTGCTCTCCTGTTTGGCCCCTAGAAGCAAGCATTTTTAGAAAAAATCATAATTTGGTAAAACCAGAACTGGCAACTGCTACATTTATGTCAATAAACTAGAATAACTCCATACTTTTTAGTGACAATTACCACTGCAATGGGTTGCAGAGAGAACCAACACAATTATAAATAATTTTTTTTCTTAATAATGATGAATTGGGATCAAAAGATAACTATTCTTGTTTCCAGAGTAGGAAATTCTTGGCAATTAAATTTTTAGGTACCTTCTACTGTATGAAAGATGTTTTAGACACTGTAGAACACACAGGATAAAAAATCTGTGTTTCATCCTCATTGGGGATTATTTTCTCTATTGCACTGACCAAGAGACGAGCAGGATACCTTAAATTCAAGCTCTTTACTGTGACCAAGCATGCATGCAGGAGCAACATGTTAGGCACTTAGATGTATGAATAGCTCTGAATATTCCATATGATCATTCTTTCATTCACTGGTAAGCTTATGCACAGGCACCAGGCTGAGTAAGGCTTCTGAATGCTTCACTCTATGTGGTATCCTTGACTTCGATGCTGTTGCCACCATTTTCAGGACATTTTTCTTTTTAGTTTGTCTTTTTAACCTTTGAAATTTGTTTTTTCTTTAGGCTCTTAGGGAAGACTGGATTGAGAGACGAACAGCCTTCAGCTTATTTTTCCTCATGATAACTACTCAATATTTATGTGCTGAATTGTGATGAGCTGTCCTTTCTATATTGCATATTACTGGGTATTTTAATTCATGAGATGAGATTCAGAGCAGAGAGGTGCTTCTGAACATTTTTATAGCTCTAAATAAATAAATGAGGCAGACAAGTTTTTGTCTTCTCATCTGCCTCTTCAGCAAGTGCACTTCTTTCTCTACTCCTTATTTTCTTATCCTTCTGCTGGATCAAGCTACCTGAGTGATAGACACCACGTGAATCAAAAGAAACAACACCACTGTCTTATTGGTATTCTCTCTTTTGAGAGAAGAAGAGAACAGAATTGAGAAACTGCTCACCTTTTTCATTTGTTTTCTTTGTGAGTCTGGAACACAAATAGTTTCGCCAGAGTTGTGCAGACAATATTTCTAAGCTGTCCTCAAAATAATTACTAAGAAGTTCTCCCTCTGGATCTTCCCATCATGTGAGTGTGAGAAAGCATCTTAAAAATGTGTCACAACAAGAATTTTACCTTTTGATTTTTATCTTCCCCCACTCCCAAGCTGTTGTGTTTTTCACTAACCTCATGTATTTGCTTTTTGCAAAAACCAAGAAACATTGAAGAAACGTTCAGAAAGTATGAAAAGTTTAAACTTTCCAGTATGAACACAACAAGCAATAAAGGCTTTAAATATCAGCATAATAATAATTAACCTTTCAGCTTCCTTCTGCAAAAACACATAAACCTGGAACAGGATTAAAATCATGCACTATTGATAATGCTCTTGAGTTGAACAATTGAGTTGGTCAAACACTGGCCAAAAAATTCTTACTAAATACGTAAAAATGTCAGTGTAACATTTATTACATGTTTAAAAGCTGGGGTGAAGAACGTATGATTCTTCTGGCTTTCTTTTATGATTCTCTGCTTTAAACTTCCTTTTTCTTTTCCTTCTCTTTCATATTTCCATTTTGTCTCTGAAAAGGGCAGGAGAAGAACATGAAAAGTGATTATTTAGTTTTGAGCACCTTAAAAAGTTGGCATTCTTTTCTTTATTAAAAAATTAGTCTTGTCAGGATTAATTCTTAAATACTTGAGAATAGAAGAAAAAGTAGCTGTGACTAAGGCATAGGTCCCTCTGAGCTCCTTGTGTAGTCTTGAGGATGCCATATTGTTTGCCTGATGCCTACAAGCTAGGGGATACCTAGACAGCTGAGAGCCACAGAGGTTGTGTGATATACAGCATATCCTTGTTTGAAAAGGTCTTCTGAGCTCCTGAGATGAAAAGGGAAGCAGCAGGGAATATTTCTTAAGGTTATGTGCAAGTAAACCTAGGAGACAAATCTTCTAGCAGATTAGAAAATAAGTAGAAATTAAGGTGTGTTCCCTGAATTGTTTAACAATGGCTTTGCTTCTCATTTTTTCAACAAATATAGAGTGATGGAAAGCTGATTCTATCACAGTGAACTTTGAGCTTTCATGCCAAATGTTCTTTATTCACGTATTTTTGTAAGTAGAAAGTCAAGGAATATTGTGCTTTGGGAGAACAGACTCTGTGCTTCACACTGGAGGAAGCCCTACTGTAGTAGTGACATCTTTCTGTGCCATGGGTTGGCTCCCCTTAACAGGGCATGGTGTAGAGAAAAGCAAATCCTGGGAACTGCCATATGCAAGCTGTTCATTAGAAATTATTGTTCTACTGCAAACACTAAAATCCACCAATGTATGTCTAGCTATCCATGCATCTTAACTCCTCTGAAAAAGAGTTGGGGCTTTTTTCCAGTATTTTCTACACCTTAGTTATCTACAGAAAGAGGGGCATGATCTAATTTTAAAACTTGTCTTCCAGTGCATTGAGAAACAGGCAATATTTCTTGCTTGGGTTTTTTTTGTTTGTTTTTTGTTTGGTTGGTTTTTTTAATAAAACATGTGGAATGGGATGCAGCATGACCAATAAATTGTTTCACCTAAGTAGAGGTGGATCACTGGCTAGGGTTGCCAAAGCTGGGACCTTATTGGGCAGTTCACTGTTTCATCAAGAACAGGATCTAGAAGAGAATTAAGTATTATCTGATGTCAGTGTGTTGGAAGCATAGAGGTAGAATTCACAGAAAGAGTAATTTGCTGTGGGAAGTAAAAACAAGTACAGCCTAAGTATTTTGATATAGTATAGTATAAAGATATAGTATAGTATAAAGATATTTTGTGGAAAACAGCAAACAATAATAGAGAGAAAAGTAATTTTTGAGGTCTTAGGGAAGCAAATGAGTAGTCTGGCTGGGCTGGCAGAGTAAGGTAATATGAAGTTCCAGCTATATGAGTTTTTCTTTCTTTAACAATCCTTAGTTTTATTTAAGAGACCTAGAAGGATATGTTTAATGAGCTCCTGGGTGTATAGTGAAACATTAAGGAGCACATTTCTTCAAGAAGAAACGAAGGAGAAGAAACTACTACACTAAAGCTGTAGTATATGTAGGATTAGCCTGCCCCAGTTTTGTGCCAGTCTGTAGTTTTGTTGACATAGTTTGGTGCCTCTGTAGGTCACAAGCTGCTTGGGAGAAAGATTTTTAATGAGTTAAACACTGCCTGGAGCTGAGACACTGCAATTTTAGGGTTTTATATGGCTCTGTCACAGAGAAATCTAAAATATTGCACAAATAAAGAGTAACAGAAAGGCCATTTTCTCTGGCTCATGCCCTGGGAAGAGTTTCTATATGGCTCTTTCTTCCAGTTCCTCTCCTTTACCAGCATTTGTTTTCTCAGAAGATGTCCTGTGTTTTACACTTATCTAATGTTTGATAGTCAGTCTAAATGAAATAAGAAAGCAATGTTTTTGTAATAGCATCATTTGGTAGAAGCTGGAAGCAAAACAGAAATGTGGAAAACACAGCTCCTTCAAGACCAAAATGTGTGAAGAAAGTCTGTTAAAAATTGACATAGAAGTGTTTGAGCAGGAGGGAAAGAAGGATGTTCCTGATTTAGGGATCAGTTCTGAGCAGCATGTGGCCATCTTGAAGAGGTAGAGGTTCAACAAATTTTATAGAAGGGGAATTAAAGAAATATTTTTACTTGATTTATGTTGCTGCTAAGAACAAATTGAAGTGCAAGGGAACATCTATATTTTAGCTACAGAAATGAAGGATGCAGAAGGAATGGCTAAGTCAGCCCACTGTTTGCCCAGCCTGGTGTGGAGAAAATGTGAGCTCTGAGTGATAACTGTAGATATCAGTAACTCAGTAACATAAAATAAATAAGCCTGAAAAATACTAAGGAAAAATATATGATTCTCTGGTACTACTGAGGATCCTTTAATTAAGGATCCTTTAATCCAAGCTGGCCAAGGGCCCACATGCTCTACCACAAGGAGGAGGAATGAGGCACCCAGGGTCCAGGAGCCTTTGCCTCTTGCATGGCAGGTCTTAACAGAGTAGTAGTCCCCAAGAGATGAAATCTGGAGAAAGATCCTTAGGGAAACCTAACTCCAGAGACACCGTCCTCCGCCCTTTCTACTGCAGGAGTGAAGGGAGATCTCAGTGCAGGCAGGAGCCATCTTCAGGCCATACTGTGAGACTCTCCATTCATGGATACAAAGGCAGGGCATCCCCACAGTGTTTGGGTTCCCTGTATTTAAACAAATATAGCACTTATTTGGGCAGAGACAGATGAGGATGAATGTCTGGGAAGTGCCAATTTTGAAGCTGTTGACACTTGGGGCTGCTGTGGGTATGGCTGCACGTGATGTGGGCTCCTTGCCTCGGATTCTCTGCTTTGCCTGAGCTCAGTAAAGAGAAGGGAGGGGAGGCAGGGCCAGAGAGTGAATCAGATGCCTGAAATTAGCTGCTGTAAAACCTATTCTCATTTAATACCTATCTCAAAGGCCAGACTGCAGTTGAAGAAAGGCAGTAATAGTCAGCATTAAACTCTTGTGTAGTCTGTCTGGGCTTTAAATCTCCAAGAAAATACTCCACACTGCTAACACCCTGACTCCTATCTCCACAGAGCAGTAGGTACATAAAGCTCCTGCTACCAAATGTGTACAGCACTGGATACTTAGTCATGAGGGGGAACAAGGCTGACTGCAGAGGTTGGTGCCTGCAGAGAGAAAACATTTACCAGCTGATGCCTCAAACAGCAGCTGCAGCATCCTCAGATTCACCAGCTCACACTCAAGGACCTTGCCTGAATCGATTCAACGTGCAGCAGGAAGGCCACGTGCATCCATGGAGGAGCCTACTCTGATCAGAGAAACATCTGGCCATGGGTATGAAAAAGTCTTTACCCCACTGGGACCACCAAGGACAAAGGTGAGAGCTCTATGGGGTATGGGGAGGGAACAGAGTCCTTCCAGTGTCAATAATGTCCATAAACCCTTTGAGGGGGAAGGAAAGCAGTGAGAAATGCTGCTTTTGAGAATGGGAGAAGCTGAAGTACAGATCAGTAATAATTCATTGGAAACTGAGGAAAATCAAGGCCTTCTGTCTTGTCATTCAAGAGGTGAGGGACCCAGGCTTGCACTGGGGAGAGGGATCTGTACTGAAATCAGGCAGACTGAGCTTGGATCCCATTACTGGGTTGCTGCAACTTTGGCTTTACTGTGTGTATCGGGAATGACACTACTGGTTGTCATTGACTTTTGTACATATACAACTTTGGAATGTCTTTCCAAAACATACTATTTTTGAAAACAAAACATGCTGTGTTCCCTACAAGATATGTGTGGCTTTAAGTATATATGTATCTGTTTGCCTGTATTTATATGTTGTATGAGTATATATTGATGGGGGAAAAAAGAAATACCTGATATATGAGTAAAATATGATTCTGTGGTCAGGCATTTGTTCTGAATAATGAAGACATTCAGAATAGAAAAGGGCAATACTTATTAGTGACTGAGATGGAGCTTTATAATTTTAAAAGGATCTTTGACACTGTGTTATTTGTCTATTACTTTCCAGAAGGGTATACATGACATATGTTTGAATGCCACAGACAGTTTCTTTAAGGGAAATATTTTCTAGTTGTCAATAGACAGGCAGTGTAGCTGAGAAGAGGATTTCATCACACTTTGTTCAGTCTCTGCTCACCTCCCAGTGGCCCTCTGCTCTGCTGCTCTGGCAGTGTTTAATGTTCAGCTGGAGAGAGAAAAGAGGATTGTCCTTTCAAAATGTACATACTATAGCCCTGACTGAAAGAGAAATACAGCAGGAAACACTGATTCCAAATTGCTATTTAAAGTGTTGGACTTCTTCTGAAATACAGACAAAACAGAAATAAAACAGAAGCTAAAAGCAGTGATTTTTGTTCAAGCAGAGAAAGGACTCCCTTTTGGCACCTTTTTTAAGGCATTAACTATATCCAAAGAGCAGTTGAAATGGGGTGAGAATAAAATGGTATTTCTGATGTAAACAACTAAGCTTTGGTAGCAATAACTATTCCTTTAGATACTGGTTTCTGCTGTACTGGAATTTGGGAGGTAAAAACAGTTTCTTATTCTTGGTGGTAAATCTGCTGGGCTAAATCTGAAATTAAAAGCTCAAAAATCTCCAGGCAAAGCTTGCCAAGTCTAAAGGATCCTACTAAACGTATGTCATCTGGAGGCTGATACATGAGCTACTGCTCATATACTGCACAGAACTATGCCAGCCCCTTATGCGAGGCCCTCCTCATAGAACATTGGGATTTTGTGGCTGAGAAGTGGGTCTGGATCTGCTCCACTCTTTGGGGTGGGGAGAATGATTATTGCACACTAGATGGGCAGTACTGGGTATTACATATGATGTGCTTGCTCACTGGGTTTTTTTTCTCCTACTGAGACTGTCAGTAATCAGAGACCAGAACTTGCATGGCACAGTTTCTAGACTAATATCACTTGATGCATTTGATAGATCTAAAAATGAATAACCTGCTGTGCTGCTCCCCAGACATTCTTTTATTATACTCCTTGAGTGATAATAGATATAGATGATATCCCAAACTCCCAAAATTTATTTGGGTTTAGTGCCAATATTTAATGCCTTAAAAATGAGAAGATATAGATCTTATCTATACTTAGAAAAGCCTTTTCGGGGATGCAACATGATGTCCAATTCTAGCAGAGATGTATCCAGGGCTGCCATCTGCCACACTGAGCCTATGCCTTTCTGATTCTGATCCAATGCCAATTAAATCTAGCAGACAGAAAGCAGAGGTAAAGGGTCCAAAACAATCAAGAGAACATGAAGATCACAGAATGAATTTCATGCCTCATTCATACGTCAGTAGGGATCTACCCACTAGCAAAGAGCTTAAAAGAAAGAGCAGAAGGAGACCAGAAAAAAATGTAGTGACTGCATGACAACAGAAATGTTACTGTACTGGTGTTCCTGAAGCACTTCAGACACCCTTTTTACTTAGAGTGGGCAACAATGACCTTATCTCACAGAACTGGTATGAGCAGTGGTTGGCTTTTAATGGTGATTTATTTAACTTATTAAAGAACCAATATACAAACATACGCTTGTATGTGCAGAAAATATGGACTGTAAAATTAAACTGTTTTCAGAGAAGGCCAAAAAACAGAGATGCAACTGCTCATGCTGAGGTGCTAAGCATCTGATCATCTCAGGAGTCACAGTGCCCTGGATGGAGTTGGATGCAGTCTCTGGCATGTGGGTATCACTAGTACCACTTTCTTCTCCCCCGTAGCACAGAATAATCAACAACAGACCACTTATTTCAGGCTGGAAAGGCAGGTGCAGGTGCTTCTTTGTGAGAGCTAAGGGCAGAACATAAGAACATAAGAAATTTTATATTGCTCACACCATGAACAGGATACTTCCTCTTATAGCTGCAACTGCTCAGGTCACAGTAGGTTATTTTCTGAGGTTTTCTAGTTGTGGTGTTGTGTAGGATTTGTCTGGCATTTGCCTATTTATGCAGTACTTGCCTGGCTTCTTTTTACTCTCATACGTGTTTTTTCAGCAAGGAGTTCCACAGGTGTACTACCCACTTGGATAAAGAACTAGCTCCTTTTGCTGCTTTTGAACCCAGATCTTGCTTGTTTGGCCTTAGTTCTTGTGTTGGAAGAGACAGTAAGTGATTGGTCTCTGCCCACCTTTTTATGTTGCTAAGGATTTCTTGGACCTTTACTCTAAGCCCCCAAGAAGCCTCTTCCATAATGAACAGTTCCAGACTCTTCCTCTTACCAAAGCTTTTCTTGCTTTTATTTATCCCTGTGGGTCTTCTATGAACCTTATACATCCATATACAGAACCATATACAGATGAGGTGAGCAGAACTGAACAGAATATTCAAGGTGTTAGCAGAACATGGATTGGCACTGCAGCATGATTATTTTTGCCTTGTTCTCGATTCTGTTCCTGATAGTTCCAAACATTTGTTGTTTTGCTCTTTCAACAGCTATAGAACAGTAACCTGATGCTTTTTATGGAACTATATAACATAACATTTAAGGTCTTGTTCCCAAGTGTAATAGTCAGTAAAGAGCTCATAATTTTTGTGTGAAGAGAAGATTAGTTTTCCTCATGTGCATCACTTTACATTTATCTACACTGAATTTCACCTACCAATTTACTGTCCAGCTTCTTGGCCCCTTAAGGTAAGAAAAAGTCATCATGGTAGTTCTTGTTCTGAGTGCCTTGAATTTTTGTGAATTATCTGCAAATTTTCTCTTCGCTCATCCTCTTCTCAAGGTGATAAAATTTGGCTATCTTAAACAGTACAAGTTTCAGCACCATTCCATGCAGAATTTGGCTAGTGATTGCACTGAGAAATGACCATTAATCCTATTTTCTCTTTTGATTTTTGTACGCATTTGCTGTGAATGCTTATTTTCTTTCTCTTTGATGAAAGAGTTTTAAGAAGCCTCTCGGGAATCCAGTTGTATCGAGTAGGTAATTTTCAGCTACCTGCTTGACCCCCTTCTTGCACCTTAAAGAAGCCATGCTGACTATTCTCAAATGAGGCACCCTCAGTGGATAACATGTCTCTGATGAATCCTTTTCCCCCCTAACATGGCTGATGCTGTGCTTCTCTAAGTGATTCATTTTTGACAGGCAATTATTTTAGCTAGGCTCCCATTTCCCCTTCTCAACAATAGCTCAAGAATGAGCATTCATCAGCTCTTGGAAGCTTGCCACAGCAATCTCATGGGGACTTGTCATGTCAAATCCACCAAAACATTTGTTGTGGAGGTCTGTGAGGCATTGTCCAGCTGATTTACCCTGATGAGCACCCACAATGACCATAGTGCTCCATCCGTGTGCGTGCGTGCGTACACCCTGTAGCAGCAGCCTTTTTGCCCCACAGAATATCAGCTTCCACAGTGGCAAGGCACCCACCTGCATGCATCTTGGCAAATTGTTAACTACTAGCATGGTGTCTCAGTATCTGATACTGATGATGACCTCTTCCATCAGTTCTCAATTTCTATAGTAACCACCGAGTGTACTTGCAGGGAAAGCCATTGGGGCTGCTGGTGAGTTTGTTTCCATACGAGCACAGAAAACATCATGAGATTAGCACAGTTCAGAGCCTGCAGGAAACTGTTCCAGCTCCATTAAAGAGCAAGCAGCCCTATGATATTTCTGGGTTTGGACTCTGCCATTAAACAGGAAAGACTTCTTTTTGTTTGAAGGTACACTGGTGTGGTATGTACAGCTTAAGGCACAAACCACCTGTGCTTCTGCCTGCCTCAAGGGGTATAGTCTCCTCTCTCTCACACCTTCCAAACGCCTACCAGATTTAATCTTAGGGTGTTGTTTTCACAATTAGAATACTGAAACCCAAGAAGAAATATTTGCATGTAAAATAAGCTGCCTTATTGTGGATGTTGAGTACTAATCAGACTCCATGTATTTTCATGTACGTGTACCACAGCAAGAGCACAGGCACTGGCTTACCCCAGAGAGCTCACACACAGGCTGCCTCTTCCTCAGAGGGACCACCTAGATTTTCTCCAAATCTCTGGATGAAACCAGCTGAGATTTCCCTCCATGCCACAGGCTGGGCATGCCCTTAGGGAAAGAAGGCATACAGGCAAAATTCAAACACCTATAAGCAAAGAGTGCTCATTGAGAAGCAATAGATGCATAAAGAGCATGGATAAAAAGTGAGTGGTTGACTTGCATACGAAAGGAATAGCCCTAGCTGCTGGTAACCTTGGGGATGGTTACACAAGACCGTGTGTGGAAAAACATCCAGCTGCTGGACAGTGGCTCTTGACAAAGCTTGTGGGATGCTTCCAGATGACTTCTTACCACTTCTCAGAGTTGCTGCTATGACTGTGGATAGTAGCAGACACTGTTTTTCCCATAGCCTACCTAAAGTGAAAGGAAGCCCTGGCTGGATCTCTGTGATTGGTCACTGTTCATTGCAGTGGAAGCTTTGGTTTACGTGGCCCCTCCTTGACAGCTGATAGAAATCCCTCTGTGTGATTAAACAGATGGGTCATTTCAAAAAACTGTGAGAAGAGCAAGCAGGACTCTGAGGCAAAAAACCCCCAACAAGCAAAGAAACAAAATGTACACAGGTGCTGGTGTTCAAACACTCCAGCTAATCCGAAATAAGATCTACCATGTGAACATGGGAGGCTTCCTTTGGGGCAGTCTCTTCCTTTGGTCTGTGTGAAGGGGGGCACAAGGGATGCTGTTGAGCTGTTGAGACCTGCATGAGGTATGAGTTTCTGGAAGGGGGGATGTAGGGATATGATATAAAACTCATTCAAAAGCGCACCTCTTAGGTAAGAGTCATTTGGACTAGGTGTGGATGTAGATGGTGATCTCCATTGTGTTGTTGCACCTGGACCTCTTGCTTGTAGCTGTTTCAGTTGCTCCCAGGACATCTCAGGGGTAGCTTGAAGGAGTAAGCTGTAGGGAGGGACATAGTGGTGGTATGTGAGGAATCTAATAAAGATAGCTGTAAACTAAAAGACCCAAAAGACAGTCTTTGGGCCTGTCTTGTACTGGATACTTTTGTATAAGGGCTTTTTTGGGGGGCAATGAGAGAGAAGGAGGTAATTTAAAATTATGTTTGTGCTTGTAGCCATAAGCCTTTGATGTTCTTGGGGTGCTACCTCCTATCTCTAAAATTCTACACTGAAATAAAAAGTTCAAAGAATGTATTCTTCTCCCTGCCTACAGTCTGTTCAGTGTAATCTGAATACACCTGTTTTGTGCAAATGCTCCTGAGTCTCAGTCTTTGTAGAGGGATTCCTTGTGGAACAGGGGCATATGATACCCCTGGAAAGACTGGCCAACCCAGGATTGCTGAGGAAAAGCCCCTGAACTGGCCCCTGGCTGCAGGCAAGCCTGAAAAACACCTGGCTGCAGGGAGCCTTGGAAGTCCTTGGCAAAGTTATACACTGGTCGGCTCCCCCATGGATTAGAGGCCGTCTAGAGGGACTGGGTGTGAATCTTTGCAGAAGTAGATATGAGCTTGTACAGGTAAACAGTAAAGGGAGAACGATGCTCAAATCGTATCAGTGCATGGGTCGTTACTCTGGCCAGCTCTTCAGCACTCGGTCCGCCAAAAATCTTCAGTGAAAAACATCTACACAGTTATGTGTTTGGAGGTTCAGAGTTTCCATCTGACTTCCAGGCTGGGCAGTTCTTGTGTAGCAAAAATGATAACCAGAACAAAGAAAAAGAGGAATTAGGAAACCATGAGGAGGTGTGCTTTATTTATTATATATTAAATAAAATTTAAAAATTCGCACTTTTCTGAGTGCACACGGTTCTCATTTTGATTATTTTTAAAGTGCTGAGTTATCCTGTCTTTTACAGTGTGTAAGTGAAAACTCCTCACAGTCCAGATGGAAAAAACATCTGAGTATTGCTCTGTTTTGCTGATAAAAACATTTAAAACATATTTATGAATACTACTTTTACTATCAACAAGCTGAGGATTTTTTTCACAAACATTTGAAATAATTTTCTGGTAGATCACTGCTTTTACAACAATGCCTCAAAGCTTAAAATTGTTCATGAAAGAACACAAGCATTTACATTTGTGGGCTACACTGTTTTTAGCTCATGTTTGTCAGAATCTCTTAAAAGTACAAGATTTTTACTTAGTTGATATACGTGACCCAACCTGAAAGATAAAATCTGACATATTCCTCAGGTTCATAGGATTGCCAAAATATATATACACAAACACATGAACATATGCAGTCAGATTTAAAGCTGAATACATTTCACTGACTATGGGAGCTTGGCCACGTAACTTAACTTAGTTAACATCTATTTTTAAATGACTAGAGACTCTGGCTAAATGCTGCTCCTAATATTTTCTGATATTTTATCTTCCACACCTTCTGGTCAATTCAGACCCTTTTTATTTCGTTTTATCACTTGATTTTCAAATTTGATGTGAAGTCTTCTTTAGCTTTGATTTTTCTGAATATAATACTGGGTGATTTCAAACATCTTTTCTGTAGTAGTCTAGAGATCAACTTCACACCTATTTGTCATACACCTATTTTAACTTTCTTTCTTTCTTTCTTTCTTTCTTTCTTTCTTTCTTTCTTTCTTTCTTTCTTTCTTTCTTTCTTTCTTTCTTTCTTTCTTTCTTTCTTTCTTTCTTTCTTCCTTCCTTCCTTCCTTCCTTCCTTCCTTCCTTCCTTCCTTCCTTCCTTCCTTCCTTCCTTCCTTCCTTCCTTCCTTCCTTCCTTCCTTCCTTCCTTCCTTCCTTCCTTCCTTCCTTCCTTCCTTCCTTCCTTCCTTCCTTCCTTCCTTCTTTCTTTCCTTCCTTCTTTCCTTCCTTCTTTCCTTCTTTCCTTCTTTCCTCCTTTTTTCTCTTCTTCTTTTTATTTCTCTCTTTCTATCTCTCTTTCCTTTTCTTCCTCTTATATGTTTTATTACACTCTTTTAAAAGCATGATCTGCTTTTCTTTCTCCTTTTTACTATCTTGTTTTCTTCATTATCCAATAGGGTTCTTCATATGCCAATACACCATCCAATGCTGCTCTTCATATCTATTTACTGCTGATGGCCAAATGCCTAGATAAAGTGATTTAGTAAATGCTGTGCCTGACTCCATTATCACAGGTTTTACTTATGTTCTACTAGTGAGGTTTTCTG
Source organism: Aphelocoma coerulescens (assembly GCF_041296385.1). Lineage (NCBI taxonomy): Eukaryota > Metazoa > Chordata > Aves > Passeriformes > Corvidae > Aphelocoma > Aphelocoma coerulescens. The sequence goes on along the minus strand of NC_091015.1, from coordinate 116,389,919 downwards.
TGCGAGCAAACTGTGAAGCTATTTAAAACACTTCCCTCCACCATATTTTTCATTGCCCAGCCTGTGCCAACTCAAAAACTGCAAGGAGAAAGAAGGCATTCTTTCTCCTGCTGTGATTCTTGAATCAGCTTGAATATTTGTCAACACAACATTCTTAGCTTTTAATATGTGCTAATGATATTAATATGCATCCTGGGGAGATCTGCCTTCTACTTAGTGCATTTTTGTTCTTTATCCTGGTGTATTGTCTCTGTGATAAACCAAATAGCTTTAATAAATACTAATAACTATTATCTTTACCATGTATTTAAATCAATATGTAGGATATTTTCCCATTAATCTACTAATAAGTTATATTTAAATAAGGGGATCTTAATGATTTACAATGAAGGACAATTTTTCATTAATTTCTGTGTAAAGGTAAACATGTAGCAATACTTGGCAACTTGGCAAAAAAAGAGTAAAGAACCCTTTAATAGATACAGAATGTTGCAAAAATTATATTATAAGTAATAGACATGCATGAGTCACTTTTTAGAGACCAGTCAGGTAATTAAATGCAGTGTGCAAGAGCTAGCTTTCGTGGCTAAAAGAGTTTCAAATTAAATTTTACATAATGTTGGACTAGTTCATACTGAATTATCAAAATTATTATAAACCAAAACCATCATTAGCTTGGGTTTCTTGAACAATATATATTTTAGTTAAGCTAGGTCTTGATGTAGGAGATTGTCATGAATAAATACCTTTGTGATTCTCTGCTGCAAAGTCCCTATCCCTGCCTGTGCTCACATAAATAATTGCTGGCAGCTTTATGTATTTAGAATTTAGGTATTTTAAGGCTATTTATTCTTACAAAGTGGAATATAAATAAAAGCCAGGCAAAATGAAATTTCAACAAATGTAACAAATGTTTTCTCAAGCATCACCTCAGGGCATGAGACTGAAGCAAATCCATGTACTTCACTCTGTGCCAGTCTCTCATGTCTCGTGTCTCGCTCCCTCCTCTCTAATTGCCTCTTTACTTCTGAAATTCTTGCCTGACACTGGATTAAGCAAAGATCCTCCAAATACACTCAGGAATTACTGCATCTATGTGCTCTTTGATTCTTGCTGTGAATTTAAAGAAAGTGATTCTGGCTTTGTAAAAAGGGTGTTTCCTCTTTTTGTCTGAATTTTTTTTCCCTGTAATATTCCATTGTCAACATCCTCCTTGTTACATGCCCGGTTGGGTGGGGGCTTAGAACCAGAGGATCTTGAAAGGCCCTTCCAACCCAAACATTCTATGATTTCATGATTCTATACAGCATGACAACAGCACTCACTTAGATGCAGACGGGGAAAATGTCTAGGAATTAACCTTTTAAAATATTTACACACAGAAATGCAGGTGGTACAATAATACATTTATAATTCCATTTGAAGAACTTTGGTATTGGTACAGAAATGTCTTGTTTCTTATGAAAAGAGAGGATTTGCTGCCTCTGAAAAAGAACAGATATTTAGACTAGAGCAGGCCAGCTAAAACATGTCACTCACGGAAACTTCTTTCCTTGGCAATATTGCAAACATTTCTCCAAGTAACTACTTTAGAAATCAGTTCCATTGGAAAGTAACAATGTCAGATAATGACTAGTGTAACAAGATGGGGGAAAAAGGAATTCCCTCACTTAGATTATCTGTTTAATATTTTTATTTCCATATTGCTTAAGGACAGAATCAAATTAAATTTGCATGTATGAAATTTTTTCTATTCCAACTATATTTGTAAACAATGTAAAAATAGGAGTCAGAGGAGGTACTTAGACTATTGCAGTACTATTGTTATGTCACTTTCGTAGGCCTAGCTAAAAGGAGAAAAATATGGCTTGCCTTTTATTTCTTTATTTCTACCTTCCAGTGTCGTAGGGTGCAATTCAATCCTCTAAAGGTAGTGGAAGAGCTCCTGTTTGAATTTGTCCTCTGATAAATTGTATTTTGTTAAATCTACACCAAATTTATATTTACAATTAGAACAGAAAAAAATATACTGTAAATTTAAGAGTTGTATTTCTAAAAAGGAGAAAATGAATTGTTGTTCCTTAATGAAAATGCTGAATTATGAACACTCTCAATCATGGTAGATATAAACACACAGGGAGAATTGATGTTTCAAGTGTCTTTCTCCTGGTGTGAAACAACTTTAATCACTTTCAAAGTTTCATTAATTTTAATATATTTTTAATTAGTTCAGTAAACTTGTGTGATGAAGAGATGGCAATCAAGCTTCTTAATTTTAAGTATTAATATCCACTGTGGTATCAAAGTTGTAGGATTGTAATCAGTTAAAATGTCGCTTTTGGGGTAATTTATTGACTGGATATAACTCTGAAAAATTAATGTATTTTGCTCAATCAAAGGAGGCAACATTATTTAAATCTCAGAAACCAATTACTCTTTTCAACAGTGCACTAGAATTGCATCCCACATATTCTACTTTAGTTGGTGAAGAAAAGAGCCATCAGGGAAGGCAATGTCTCAGATGAAATTATCATATTCTGCAGTGATAAATCAATAATATTGAGAGGAGGGAGAAACAGAAGTTGAGAGTTGACATATAATGTAAATACATCCCATAATATTGCTGGATTGGGTACTCTAAACGAAGAACTGAAATTTAGCTGCTTTTAATGCTCCTAGCTGCTCCTAATGCATTTATGACAGAAAGATTTTGCTGCCCTTTAAGGGATGCATGGGAAAAAAATAGAAAATCAAGAATTTCATTCCTTAATGACATTTTATAGCTAAAGACTACTGTGATGCTGCATCACAGTTTATTACTGCTGCAGTGTTACTTCTTTAGAGGTTTAAGGACATACCTCTGTTTATTTGGACCTTTCTGAAACATCACACAGATCTTTTAAGAATACACCTCTAGGTAAGAATACATGTTTCCCTTTATAGTCTACAGTGCTCATGTTTATGGACTACAACATTAGTTATTCTTGAATGATTTTCCTTACAAGTTGACATAAGGGTACAGACCTTTAATTATGTAACAACGGACACCAACCAAACCAAGCCAAACCTAATTTCAAATTTCCTAGTGGATATTCAGACTAGAGTGCTACAGCACTGTAAATATATTTTCATTCTGGATCTGTATATTTGTTAGGGTACATAGCAAATCCCTAATTTCATCAGAGAAACACAATGCTGTAGGAGTGCTCTTTTCAAGCCTAAAAGCTTACGTAATAAAAATTGTTAGTGGATATCTGCAGCCAAAGCACCTTGGCATCTGAATGTGCTGTATTCCCCCTTCTGCTAGCTTCACAAGGGATGCCAGGCTTTATGCAGTGTTCTTTATCTGTGGCGAATTAGGGAGATGTTCTGGAGCACTGAGGTTGCTGAATATATTTACCAAATGCCAGGTGACTGCAGTTATCATTTTATAGGTGAACAACTAGAGCTATCTAATTGTGCTTTGAGTGTATACATCCACAGCAGTCCAAATTACACCAGCAGTAGTGCTGCTATTTATACAGCTGGTAATAACACTACAGAAAATACCACCCACCTGGGAATAAGAGACTGTAGTGAAAGTCCTTATTTATCTGCCTATCAAAATACTCTAAGGCCGAATTCACAAAAGGATAGCATTTATATGAACAGTGGAAAAACTGTATCTGTGTTCTCTTTACACATGGAAAATGATCTGTGAGGAATTTTTTTAGCTGTGCAAAGGAAAATCACCACAAAAATACAGTGTACTGGGTTGTGAGGAAAGCTACTAAACAAGTATAGATTGAGGGCCTAAGGAATAGGCTTTAGAAGACCAAGGCTAAAATTTGCTTATAGGGATGTCTATCCTTACCCTTTCATGAATACCTTCTCTGACCTGTAATAGAATGATAGATAATAGAACATGTTTTAGCATATAACTACAAGAGGAATACACGTGTAGACAGCACATGACCTCACTGACAGTAGCAGTAACCCAGCTCTGTGGAATCCTGCTGAGGTGCCCCACCAGTCAGTGCATGCTACCAAACACGTCTGTGTTTCCCAAGGGGCTGAGAACACTGAACGAGTTGTGCTTGTGCAGAGGGTAGTGGCCTGTGTGTGCTGCCATAAAGTCCCAGCTCGATGGTGTTGAGAACCAGGGGAAGCAGAGGTTTCTGCACAGTGTTCCTGGGACCTCCCAGAGCAAGGGTGAGTGCAGGCAGAAGCCCTCAGGGACCTATCCACTCTCTACACACCAAACATACCCTAGATCAATAGGGCATTCCCGCTGTACCACAATACTTCAACACTGTTCAGTTGGCTAAAGATGAGAAGTGCTGTAGCCATAATGATTTGATGATATCGTTCCACATTGACTTCTAGAAGGGAGAGAGAGAGACAAGGCCAACTGTTACAGCTTGGAAAGGTAGTCAAGCTTACAGTCAAGTGAGCCATATACAATCAGGTATATAGGTAAGTTTTGGTGAAAGCCGGAATTCAAAAAAGTCCACAGACTTGGCTAGTAGGACTGATGTTTTAAGGAATTCTTCAATTCCTCAAAAATTATGGTATTAGCTGCTTGTTGGTATAGTTGTATGACTAATAGGACTTTCCAAACAGTTTGTTTCAATTTGCCTCACTTCACCACTGAATGAGCTGGTATTTGCTGCAAGTTAGCATTGTCCCCACCATTTCAACTCACACAACTCTCTTGTGTAGATCCTCCAGAGTCTTCAAGAGTAAATTTCATGTTAACATCTTCATAACTGGAAAGTCTGACGCAGACCAATGGGGCTAACCCGTCAAAGCATATAGTGAATGTTTCTTTTAACACCTCTTAATACTTTCTAAGTGGGATATTATGATTTTTACATCTTCACTGATAAAATTTATTTTCTTGTAAGTGGTTTAGAATTAAGATGGGAATAGAACTTAAAATGGTAAATGTAGTACTTTCACACTAAATACATGTGATTTTTTGGCCTGAAGCCCAAGAAGAATGAAGACTTTTTCTCTGCTGTAAGTTTCAGCATTAGTATTTTTCAAACTCTAAATACTTGACAAAGTGCTAAAGATGAATTTCTCTCCTTCTATGTGTTTTGAGTTCTACTGCGTTTTGATTCACTCTCCTATGGCTTCTATTGTCTCTAAGTAGTTTAATTTTGGAAGTAGGATTAAGTGAAATATGCACAGATGGCTAAAGCAGAGGCTTGGTCAGGTGATTTGTCATTAAAAACAACTGTATTTTGTCTTGGCTATTGCAGTTGATGCCTTAGGTTTTAACTTTTATATTTTTCAAATTCTGTACTGCCTAGTGTGTAACTCTGAAGTTTCTTGTAGCCTGTTAACTTCTGCTCTCTTGTGCTAGGTAGACATAACAAAGCCTCTCCAGGCCTGCTCTTCAAGGACACCTAGACTGTCCTAGGCCCAAAAAGTATAAACCAAAGAGCCTCTAAGGGGGACAAGTGGAGTGGAATTACATCATTAAACTGAAGCTTTGATTGGAGAATTAACCCTGCTATGCAAATGAACCAAACCTATAAAAGTGTGAAGAACTCGTGATCTGTTGTCCGTCTTGGGGTCCATCTTGGCAATAGCCTCTGGCTCCCCAGGGGGTACCTTTGAAGGTCTTTCAAATAAATACCTACCTTTATTCCCTTATTCTTATCTAGTCTCTGTTTCTAGGAGGCCTCTCAAGGCATCACAGTCACTGGATCTAAACCTTGCCCAAGGAAAATTAAGGCTACTAAATGACCATGTTGTTATAGGCATGTGAGTGTAGTTCATTCATGAATACAAATACAATTCAGGACACCTAAATTTCATTCCAATTATTATCAGCCAACTGTGGACTTTCATCCACCTCTAACTTGTTACATTTGTCGTACTTGGATGACCTACACTGGTGTCTATAGAAAACTTATATGGGGGGGAGAGGGTCTAGTTTGAGTAAATGGTGTTACCTCAAGTGTTATGAAACTGAAGTTTGGGACAGGTCAGTCATTGACACTCTAAGTTGTTTTAAATTTGAACATTATGTGTTAACTTGCTTAGGGCCAAGTTCTGGATTTAGAAGTGGCTAGTTTGTGATAGGTTTGATAAAGCATTTTAGCAGATACAGGATGAGCCACTGATGCTTGGGAGAGGAATCAAACATGGAAAAGCAACTTATGTAGAAGGATCCTAGGGACAGGACCAGGAGCAGTGTGCAATGTTGTTCCTGGTGCCTTTGCAGGAGTGAGGTCTGGAGGAGAAGGTGCTAATGAGAAACAGTTGGCATGCCAGTCCTGCATCTACCAAATATGTGGCGTGTCCTGGGGTGCCCCTGCACTGTGGCAGTATCAGCAGGCCTGTGGTAGATGCAGGCAGTCTGAGCAAGTGTCAGTGTAAGTGCACTGAAGGCTCATTGCACGACAACGTAGTGAACATCACCTCGCTAGAGACGGAGGGTAGAGTTTGATGTCATGCATAACATCCTAGCCTTGGCCTAGGCCTAGGCCTTAACAAACCATGATGTTCAGGTTATAACTGAAATGATCCAAATACTTGACATCATAAAAGTCTACATGCATCAAAGAGAAACCCTGCTGTATTTGCCACAGAACATACATTCTGAAGAGGACAGTGATTCACAATGGGTTTCCTCAAGTGACCACCATATGTACTGAATATCTTGGTTCTTGTGACAATGTAAATCTCTGAGTTGGATCAGCCATAGATTTTAATTATCAGCATATGCTTCCTTGATGAGTTTCTTGCAAAAGGACTTTGCTAAATGCCATTTTTCCTATGTAAGTATTGATTATATTACATGCTCAGGCCAAAATTGGCACTTGCTTCCCTCACTGACATGGTTTTATGTGTTTTGTATTTCTCCTCTCAATTTGCTTTTGTAGATAGCCATACTTCAGTCAGGTTTTTCCCAAATACTTAAGCTTAATGTGCATTGAAAGGATACCATCACAAGGTACATGCTTGTACAGGAGTTGCATTGGGAACAGTGGTGGTATTTGCACCATTTCAAGTGTATCTTCATTATACTTCTGTACACGGATTTGCAGAAAATAAGTTTAATATTTACAGCATATTGCATGGTAAAGGCAGGGTTCACAACATGTATTTGCCATCAAGGACAAGATCTCAGCAGGTGATTTCATTGATCCTTCACAGAACAGATGAAGAATTCAAGAATAACTTACAAAGGTTAGATTTTACAGTTTACGTTGCTTGGTCCAAATTGTGATAGAGCAAGAAAGTAGCGCTGTGAGGGGCAGGTCAAGAGAAGTTCAACAGAAAGCAGGAAAAGAGTCCAGTCTACTTTTCCCCAGTTCTCAGAGTGTGATGATTTTTCCTGTCTAAAAGTCTGTGGAAGATTTTTAGGCACTAAGTGTTAATGCAGGTACAGACTCTTCTATGAGCAGGTAACATTGGAACACAGGGCTCTGGCCTAATAGCATTCAGGCACTAAGACACTTCAGAGCAGCAAAAGTGAGTAAATTGAAATCCCCATGATCCGTGGTAAACCTAATGGTGGGGGTGTCTGTCAGGTTAGGCAGCCCTGGTGGTGGCTGTTGCTCAGGGTGCTGGCATTACCCTAGAAACACAGGTCCTTGTACCAAATTTTTCCCCCTCTTGCCAGCAGCAGGAGAGGCAATTTTACTGCTGAGCACAGAACACTTTTCCTTTACTCTTCTCTCCCTTTTATGTCTGAAGAGCCCTGCACAGAGGACTCTTCTTGGGATGACAGAATCAATGCTGGCAGTGCTTTTAAGAAATTTTAGGGCGAGCTGACTACCCAAACAATCTAGTTTAAAGGCAACTTGGTTGTGTCTGCACAAGTTCAAGTAACCACAATTTAGACACATCTTTTCAGATATACCCATTCTCTTGGCTAAAGCCACATTGGAACATACTACTTGCCATATTATAATACAATTACAGTGGGTAGACCTATACTGGCACTGAAACAGTACAAAGTAAGATTAGAATGTTTTTAGTTTTATGTCTGAATAAAAGCATCAACCTGAAATCCTGCTGTGGAGTTTATATCACAGGCAGAGTACATAAGGATCTGTGAATATTCTTCTACTTTATACGCTATAAATTCTTTCCTTCTGGCAGATCTCACTGAGTGTCTCTTAAATATTGTGGTGATATTTGCTTTTGTGTAAGTAGCAGCATTCTGTTCAATCCTTTCCTGGAGAAGGTATACAAAAGACAGCCTTTCCTAACCCCTGTCTGCCTTCTTCACCTCCAGGCCTGTCTGCTTCACCATCAGTTTCTCTCCCAGCTGGAAACAAATTCTTATGTTTCTTGCTAATGATTACTAACTTTGCATTTAAAACTATTGGCTTCCTGCAATGCCCAGAGGATCCTAGTGTAAAGAAGAGTGTTAGTTGAAATATCCTAAGGGTGATGAAATCCATTTCCCTCATTTGGTATTGCCTCCTACTCATTCAATTTTGGTCTTTATTGCAATCAGTAGAAAGAATAAAGTAGACCCCTCTGGACTTCTAAAATTTCCCTTGCAAAGTAACTTCTCTGTAAGAGATAGATCAAAAGACAACTTTGGCACTGAAGTGTAGAATAGAAAAACAAAAAGTCTCAAGACTCTAAGACTGCTGGTGTTGCAAAGCCAAAAGGCAGTGCCCAGCTCCAGGAGAAGAATTGACAACATCACTCACCATCCACTCCTGTACCAAAACCTGGGGTCTACAACAGGCACTGAACCGAGCCAAGAGATCCTGTGGCTAGGAAAGGGTTGTGAGAGGCTCTACCCTCATGGTTTGGGCACCTTTGAGAGACTTGGATTCAGGTATTAGCCCTGTACTTCAGGATTAGGTGGTTTTGGACAACTGCTTTCTTTTGAAATGCATGTGTCTGGCACCCATGGAGTCTGCCAGGGCAGGGTCTGGCAGCCAGTGTCTGTCCCACCAGCGAGGCCAGGAGCAGGGCAGATGTGAGACCTTGGGGCAGCCCCACCCCCAGCCTTCAGTCACCTCCCTGGAAACATGTGGACTCAGTTTGGAGTGTCCCATGGCCAGGCATGGACACTGGCCCTGCACTGGTGTTGCAGGGGCAGGGGCTGACAGCCCTGGGGGGCAGAAATGCGGTCCTGGCCTGTGGCAGGGTGGGGATAATGCAGGAAGGGTGAGCAGGGACAGGCAGGGCTGATGGTGTGCCAGGGCCATGGTGGTGTGATATCTTGCACCCACCTTTTGTGTGGTGCCAGGCACTGAGAACATTCACTGAAGGAGGAGGTATGGTCCCCAGCCCTTCCCACCCAGAGGGGTTTCCATTCATCCCTCCCTTATTACTGGAGGATACCCCTGTGTTTCAGCACTTCCATCCTTTTTGTCCTCCATCGTGCAAAACCCAGACAAAGGTGGCCAACTCTTTACATGGGAACTTCTGTATCCAAGTCAGGCTTGTGGAGCCCAGCCTAGTGTTGGACCTGGGAGGTCGTCTTGTCAGTACAGGTCTCTGCAACTTGCCCACTATAATTTCAGCACCAGTTACTGTACATGTGTGCATGAATTGCTGTTCCTTCCTGTAAAATGTGAAATTTACACTGTTATATCTCATTACTTTAGAAGAAACTCTATTCAAAAATTTCTGTGTTATTGAACTTTTGTTCACATCTCTTTAAATATCTGCTTGAGTGTGAATATCAGTATATTAAAACAATGGATGACATTGAAAATCAGGATCTCTTCAGTATGATAAAGGAAGCTGATTTAAATTAAAGAATGTTTTCAAAGTCATAGTTCAAAATTTCCTTATAGAGAAATATATGAGCCAGTAATATCATAAAAACTCCCCTACTTGCTAGTTCTAAAGGAACTGTGAACGAAATACAGACTTAATAACTCTGGTGAGTTTAGAACAACCCCAGCATTGAAAATGACAGAGTACCTCAAAACACTGCAACTTTTAAATAAGTTCCCTCTGAACCTTCATTATGAATGTAAAGAAAACTAAAGGAGGACTTCAAATGGCAGACCACATAATTCATTTAATTTAAACCACTTTGATTGCATATGAAAATGAAAAACACATGCGTAAGTAAAATAATTTATGTCCTGAGTGATTTATCATTTTTTTTACAGGTGGACAGTAAAAGGATAAGGGGGAATTCTGATTAGATATTAACAGAAGTTTTTTCACTGTGACATTCATCAGATATTGTACCATATATCGCACAGACTTCTAATAGCTCTATCTTTGGAGCTGTTCTTGACTGTAATGAAAAAGTCCCTGATTCCTCTAAATTGGCTCAGGTTTGAGCACTGTGTGGATCAGTTGAAACCCAGAGGACCATTGGAACCTATATCATTCTATAGGTGGGTAAGATTCAGAGCATTGCATATGCAAAGTGGTGAAAATCAGGGTTAGTAGGAAAACTTCTCCAGCAAGATTTGGTCTTTGGTATTTCATTGCACAGCATACATTACTTAAAAGAAAATTTTGGTAAAACTAGGCACAACAGTTCCAATTCAAATTGCCCTGGTGACATAAAATTGATTGCTAGTAAAAAAAAGTATTATAGGTCCTGTAGACCCTATTTTTTAAAAAAAGGCTATTAAGAAGTATAGAACTGAAGAGCTACATATTCTGCAAACAACTCTCCCCAGGACCATTGTGTGAACTGTTGCATACAGATGTCATTCCTGGAAAAGGGAGGTAAGGGGTTTACTGGACAGAATTAAAAGGACCGAAGATAACATTTAAAAAAATATGGGCTTTACTTCTCATACTTGAGGAGCTGAATGAATGAGATGAGTCCATTGGTGTGAGTGGAGGAGGCACAGTACAGGCTCAGGCCTTTGGTGGTGATAGGTTCTGTGCTTTCATAAAGCATCAGCTGTGATTGTTGGAGTGTTTAACAGGGATCTTTAGTCACTTCACACAAGCTGTTTTGGTCTTCAGCCTGTCCTTGAATTCACCTGATTGTGCAAGCAGATCTGATTTGGATGTTGTAAAAATGACAGGAACTTGGAAATGGTGTAAGAAGGAAAAATATATCAGTAAATTACCTAGTGGCAGTCTTCCCTGGCTCATTTGAAATGCTCCTGCCCTCTTCCTTCAGAGTCAGTCTTAAAGTTATTGGCATTACCTGATGGCTGGAGGGGCTGATGCCTCTGTTACTGTTATTATTAACATATTTGATAATCATCCCACTGAGAAGTGGCACAGGGGGGATTGTTTTTGACAGCAAACCAAAAATCCTATCCATGAAAGAAAATCTTAATTAAAAACAATAGCAAAAAGGGATTTTGTGGTATATTTTGAATAGCCTCAGGAAATGCTAAACTGTCCAGCATAATTTTGTTAGGTTTTTTAAGGTTCATTTTTGCATTTATGTGGTTCTCCTCCCTGCTGCTACTGGAGGTAAACAATAATACATCTACTTTGCTTGTCTGAGCCCTAGGCAAACACAGGAGAGCTTCACCACACTGTTTGAGGATGAATGGAAGGTCTGAGGAAGAGCGGGGCTCTGTCAGGGCTGTCAGGGAGGCAGATGTCTGTGTTTCCTCAGAAGGAAATTCTGGAAAAGAAAACACGGCTGGAGAGTGTATTTCACTTCCACGTGGCCTGTCCCAGCAAAAGATTGCTGTATATTTGGTATTTTCTCCAAAACTATGGAAGATTATTTTTTTTAATATCAGTAGTAGTGTGCCATATAGGACTCTGCTTGAAATTAACTGATGAATACTCTAATCTCTGTAGAAACAGAATTTTTAAATAAAGGAAATTATCATAGAAACAAGAAAATGCTTGATGTAATAAGAAGTAATTACATTGGAATTCATGAGAGTAGAAAGAATTATTAGGCAGGAGAGAGACCATGTGAGAATCAGAGAAGGAAGTCAGGAATGAAATAGCAAAACTACAGCAATTATCTTTTAAACAATTTTAAGTGAAGGCCATATGTTTTATGAGATGAGGCATATACAAAAGCTGCAGGATAGAGGTTAAAAAAAGGACTGGATAATTTTCATGAAAGTAGCAGTAGTAAATCTAGATTTCCTTTTGAATCCCAATCTTTCTGTCTTTTACCACAGCTGATCAATCAGACCACGATATAGCAGAAAAATATGTCAGAGGTGCATCAGCCCTGCAGAGTTCATAACTTCAGCTGACAGAAACAACATGGATGCATTTATACTTTAATTAGCAGGGGAAAATCACATCAAGTACAGGGAGTTATGCCAATTTACACTAGAAGAGGAATTAATCCTTAATATTTTGGATAATCACACTTGAATGCAAATTTATAAATATTTTTAGCAGTCTGTATTCTAGTTGCATTATTTCATACAGTAAATTAAATAAACTAGTAATGTAATTCAAAGCCTATTATGAAGGCTTGTATCCTGTTAACTGGGTCTGACAATAAAAGGCAGCTATTATGCAAATGTAACACACCCTTGATATAATTACATATTTTAGATGATGAATCTAAATCATATTTTATGTTGGTCGCTCCACTAATTTTTGTTCCTATTAGTAATCAGAAAGGTTTATATTATGAACATGCTTGCCAATTGCTTTACTTATCCTAAAATACTGCATTACGTCTCCACAAAAATGTCTCAAGCCTGTGTACATAGAGGTAAAAAGGCAAAATGAATTCCTGGGTTCATACAGTTGTATGTCTCACTTGAGTGCAATGGTTATGCACCACTAATACAGATTTTTTCAACACTGACCTTTTTAGTATGTAAATAAATAATCTCCCTGCACAGTGCAATCATCAGGGTATACGGTGATTGATTCAGAAGAAATTCACTTGAAAACTTCAGGTAAATGTTTTTATGAAAAAGTTTGCAGGTATAGCATGGTCTAATATAATGTGTATGATGTGTTTATGAAGCATGCAGTCTCAGTGCTGTAGTCTCTGCCTAACCATCATGTCCATAGCCAAATGGTAATTCACTGTTTCTGTGGTTGCTAGAGCATTTTTATTTGAAAAAAAAAAGCAGCAAAAGCAGATGACTAACAGTCCAAACTAGATGATAAATAAATGCCTCTACATCTTACAGATTTATGGGCTGACTGTGTCAGAACTGATGAGGCGTGACCCTTTCAGAAACAAGATATTTCCATGATGAAGGACAGAAACAACACAAACAAAGTAATTCTTTGTAATAATTTATTGCAAAAAATGTCTCCTAGCATGCAGATCCCTGGATTCCTGCAGTCATGGAGCCTTTATTTCTCCTAGAGAAGGCAGGCCTAACATTTTATAAATGTGGTTTGCACATCAAGGAGACAGATTCAGCTTCGTCTGGTTTATTATTGTGGGGTAGGACAGAAAATGTCCCTTAAGTTTTTTTAATTCCCCTATGAATTCTTGCCTCTTTGATGATTTTGACAACAGCTGGGGTCAGTGGGCTCCACTGCTGGAGAACATACTTGTGAGGATAATAGGGTGTGCTGAGAACAGGTCCTGCATGCATTTTAGGGGAATAAGGAGGAACCATAATAGAAACATCCAAGTTCCTGATATTTGCTGACCACAAATATCAGCCCTGAAAAGAACAAACACATTGCATATCAAAAGCAGGTCCTGTTTTTCAATAGCTAGAGTTCCAAACCTCGTCGGTAGCTGCTCCAGATGGCAACTGCTAATGCTGCTGTCACCAATCAGTTCTCTTGTTGGAGCCCCTGTTTCTATCAGAAACATCACCTGAAGGTGACACAAAGGTCAGTCCTCTGTGCTGGCAAGGTGGGGCAATTGCTAGACATACAAGATGAAATAATTGCATTCATTCTTCCTGGTAATGTGAAGGAAAATCCCTGTGACACTAAGTTCCCTGTCTGCTGAGACATCTCGGTGTCAGTCTCTGACCTTGCACATGAAAGGCCTCGCATTTCTGGCAGCGGTGATACACTGAAGGTAACATGGCTTATCATGTTTTGCTGCTAACACCTTGTGCCTCTTGTCTTGTCAGGAATAAAAACGGCAAGGTTGAATTTCATCTTGCAGTACTAAAGAAAATAAAGAACTATTCATAAAGTGCAGCCACAAATGGATTTGACTGCAAAAGCTTTTAAAATATTTTATTTTAGTTTGTTAATAATTGTATGGTGAGCCCTTCTCTGAAATTAGAAAGACGATATATAATATTCTGCCTTGCATTTAATTAGAACATTTTATAATACTGCTTGTATAAATGAATAGCTTTGGACAAAATACAGTTGAGTTGTTCTTAATTTGGTCACTGGAGGACTGCCATTTTTTTTTCACTTACAACAATAGAAAGAGTGAAAAAAATTATTACAAAAGTGGCTGGCCCAGAATCTCAGCTATCGCTAAGCAGCTCTCAGAACAGCCTGGGAATGATACTGTGTGGGCATATAAATATAGACTTTTCACTCCTGTGGATGTCTGTGTCAGGACGGTTCTCCATATTTTTCAACCTCTATTTTTCTTGTAGCAGTTAGTAAATGTTTAAGTCCATCAAAATTCTGAAAAAAAAAGTGAAGGCAAGAAAATGGAATTGAACTAAACCCAAAAGAAAATAGTGAAGTTTTTTTTAAAGCATTGGCAAATGGGCTGTAAAATTTCTGTGCCTATCTAGGACAATGGGTACCTGTAATGAGCTTGCCTGTGTGTTTTGTATAGTTTACAAAGGAACACTCTACTAAGCTGAAAGCAGCAAAACAAATACTACCCAGGAAAAGAGCACTGCATGGTATGTGAGACAAATCCTTTTTACTGTAGCAAGATGCATGGTGAAGTCAGAGGGAAATTATCCCACATGTATTGTGTACTCCCAAAAGGTATAGAACAGCAAGATAATACAGGTTTCTAAATTATAGCCCTCTAAATTAGCTCTGTTGAAATGCACTAAATTAGATGAACCTTTCATGACAAATATTATCTCCTATGGCAGAATTCTTCTGAGTAGAATGAAGAATCCTTTCCCTGAAGGGACCAGTTCTCCTCTTCAGTATCAAAAGACACCATGCACATCTCAGGTCAGACCTTGGCAACTTTTGTAGTCACAAAGGACTGCATAGCTTGGGGACACAGTATGTGACAATGCTAATCTCGGCAAAATAGCCAATAAAGTGTTTTCAGCATTTTCTAGCGTGACTGTGCTCTCTGAGACCTGCAGATGTGTTCCTTTAATTTTTTCAGAAGCTGGTTAATCCCATGTCTAATCTCACATACACAGAAGCAGCAAAGTGGCTGAAAAAGAAACTGCATAATGCTGCACTCTTTGCCAGAGATAAGCACCCTAATTCTCTCTGTTATGCTGACTTGATGCCAGTGTTACTTCCTAACTTCAGTGTAACTCCCTCTACCCCCCATATATAAGTGTTTTGGCAGAACACAGAAGCAGGTCCAAGGGGGATGTTTGCAGGAACTTTGTGTATTTGCTGTGTTATTCTTACATCTAAAGTATGTGGTCTGCTTGAAACCTGTCCCCCCCAAGAACTTGGTAAGATGGAAATGCCTCAGCTGAGCAGCAAAGAACATGTTTACCATTGTGCACAGGTAATGCTGTCATCTCAAGTAACTCCAAGCAAATCATCATAACTGACTAAACCAGTGCTTCTTTTACTGGGAACTCTATTTCAAATTATTTATTCAGAATCAGAAAGCTTTTCTAATGAACAAAATTGACATTCCACTGAGGCATTACCTGGAAGAATGTGTTGAGTTTACTAGGCATAAGAGAGTTGAAGTGCAGCAGTAATCCCAGGACAGTGAATGAGACAGTTTGATGTTCTGGTTAGCAGCCTTCTCTGAAAAATTTCACTTCACTGGTTCTTCTCAATGTTAGAGTCTGGGTACTGAAATGAAAACTGAAAGCAGTCTGTAGCCCTTCTCCCTCCTGTTTTGGAAAAATACTCGGTGAATCATTAAACAGAATATTTCATTCCTTTAGCCTTGAGAAGCTGAATATTTTTAAGAAGCCAAGACTGGGAAATATTGCATATCTAAGAAATTTATGTTACCTTGTTAGTTTTATGGGTTTATGTGTCATTTCAAAAATGAAAAAAAAAAGAATAAACACTATGGGAGAGTAATCTTAAAAAAAAAAAAATTCCTCAGATATACCTTGGATGTCCTACAGCTGTCCAACATCATTGAGGGAATAATTTTTCTTGGAGCAAGTCACAATAAGTTCTACCCTTAATTAACCTTCCTACTGCCACACTGCTAGGCTGCCAGCAATATAATCTTCATCCCCTTGTCTCATATTCACTGGACAACATTTATTTCATCTTATCAGGCTGGCATAAATGCAAGGTGCTGACCATGTTACCTTACGCTGTTTTTCACTACAACCAACTCTTACATTTCCCACATCTTGTAGTATACAAAAAGTAGGAAGAAATAAATATCTCTAATGAAATAAGTTTTTTTAAAAAATGACTGCAAACTTCTCCCAAATTTTGCAAGCAAAGGGCGAAAATTGAACGTGAGCTCTCTGTGTGTGGTTATGTTCATATCAATAAGATACAACAGGAAAATTATTGTTATCTTTGCCCAGATAGCTTCTGACCCTTGAATACACAGAATGTTGCCCACAGCAAAAGAAGTCAATTCAAATGTTAATGTTCCCTATTGAATAGAGCAAAGAAGTAGAAGACTGTTAATAGCTTTTGAGAAAGGATGTGAACAGACAGTGTTCAAAGATAAAAGAAGAACAGTCCCAGGATCTGGAAAAAAACAACCCATTAATCTGTAACAGTGAGTGGGAGGTCTAAAAGTCTAAATGAAGAATCATTGGACCGACTCAGATGCTAATATGTGCACCCTGTCTAATAGCACAGCACAAGTAAAAAAGTATCAAAAGTGCTTTATTCAGGTATGTCTGCCACCGCTGCAATTATCTTAACTGAGAGACATATGAATTGCCATGCTAGATCACAATAAATGTTCATGCAACTCCATGCTTCTGGAGGTGACTAGGCTCTGTCTGTCTGGCCATGATCCCGCTTCTAACCCTTCTGGTTTTGGCCTAAAAAGTTTGTTCATGACTGTATGATTAACACCTTTTGGTGGAACCAGAATTTTCTTGAATATGAGCAGTACTGTGAGAGGAGAAAGCAGGCATGCACAGAAAGAAGTAAATCCCTTTAAGGAACAAATTTGAGGTAGTTAGTAACTTTTATGATTCTTGAAAATGTGATTAAATACACAGTATTAGGTCAATATTGCAACATACGTCATGTGTTATATGACACCTGTGAATGAATCAGAAGTGGCATGCACTGATATTTGGAGCTAAAAAGCCATTTTGCACACACAATTTTTAACTGTATCATGAACTCCCCAAAATAAGTTGTTTAACACCAACTTAAGAATTGCCTTGGAAGCTGTGTTCTCTTTTGATTCTTTTTTTTTCTCCTTTGGACTTTTGCATGCTTGATCCATGTCTTCAGATCACCTTGAGCCTTGTCATGCGTTGCTCTGTTTATATGCCATAACTCAAAACAGTGTTCTGGGTTACTGAAGTCAGTTGATACAGCTTTTGTAAACTTTCCTTTCAGTGCAAACTGAGTCTTTTGTTTCCAAAACATGGGTTTTTTTCACAGCTGTGTGAACAGAGAACCTAGGAGAAACTTATATCCCATTTCTGACTTTGCTCTAACTGCTGATATCTGTATTGAGTTGTTGTATTGACATACAGGCTAATATTAAAAAACCCATAAAATTGCTAGTTTTCTATTCAGCAGAATGAAGCAACCTGATTTGAACATTCCATCACCAGAGAAGCTAGCAAAATCAGTGGTGCTATACAGAGTCTCAAAGCTTCAAAGCATTAACAAAAATACCTGTATTTGTGTTAACACCATATGTGAGTAAACTCATATTCCCACAATGAGTTTTGCAGTAGGCCTGAGGACTAGTGGTCTTGCCTGGAAGTCAAGAGCTTTGGATTTCATTATGTCTTATTCTGCATCTTTGAGATTCTCCTGGGTAAATCACTTTTTCTGTGTGCTTTGTTTTCCCATCCATGCAACCACCCTTGCGAAGTGCTGTGAAGCCAGCAGGTTTCCCAGTGCAACACAGCACTGTGTTATCAGAGCAGCAAGGAAAGCTCTCCAACATCAATTGCTGGCTTCCTGTAAATGGGATGTGAGGGGTGAAAACATCGACAGCTGGTGAATACCACACACAACTCTACACACAGCTGTGGCATTCTGTTGAAGCCAGTCACTAGAAGTCTATACCAAGTCCTTGTTTCTGGTGTTTGATCTTGTCAACACCTACAAATAAGGACTTGCAGCCCCAAGAGTTTCATCTGAAAAAAACAAAACAAAAACAAAAACAAACAAAAAACAAACAAACAAAAAAAATAGGGAAGTATTTGCTCACAGAGTTTCTCTTTAAGTAAATGTCAGACAAGTCAACATGTCAAACATGTCCCTCAGGTGCTCTCAATTGCACTGGGGCAGACAAGCTCATTGGTATCCGAGAAATGAAAATTTGACTGTGTGAAAAAGGGTAGTTAGAGGTGTGGTATCAAGTTAGGATGTTAAAGAGCTGGATGATATTTCAAATTTTTTCACTACTTTGACCATAATTTTGGTTATATCTTCTCACTCCATGCCTCAGTGTATTAAATAGGATTTGCAACCCTGATTTGCCTGTAGTTTAAGATCTAGAGGTTAAAAATAAAAGGAGATGAGATCTGCATATTATTGTTATTTTATAAACTCTAAATAATAATAAGGATAGGTATTTCAAGTACATTCCTTCCCCTGTACTATCCAATAAAACAGGCTTAGGTTTGAAACAAGAAAAAAAAACCCCAACCCACCTTGTCCATTTTGAAGACAGAGACCCCTGTTTTCTTTGTGAAAACTGAAATGTATAACATGCTTGGCCCATGATTAAAAAGTTAAAACCTCACAAATATTGGAAAGAAATTGGTAGACTAATCTGGTAGACAAATTTCAAATGAAGATCAAATACCTTTTTCTTTTGCAAAAGCAAATGAATATGCCTCCAGATACAGGCTGAGGGGTAAATTGTTGACCTCATTTCACCAAGGGATACATTTCCAAATGTGTTCAACTTTTGCTTTCCTTGAAGAAATGATTTCTGAGGAGATTATATGGCATGGCAGGATGTAGCTTGGAGAGAGAGATCTTGTTCCCAAATGAAGAAGCACTAAGGAAGCAAGAGTAATTTTAGGAGAATATATTGAGAGTGCATTTTATAGAGTTATCTGATACACAAGTTTTGGATCATTGTCAGCGCTTCCTATGGAGTCTTTCTAGATTTACCACAGACAGTTGGTAGCTTAAATCCGATTGCTTAGTTTTCTCATTTAAAGCTGCTTTTTTCACTATAGAAACTAAAGCTGTGACGGAAACAAAATTGGCATTCAGCTTGTCAGTAAGTAAAGGCATCTGCAATCCATAAAGGTAGCAGTGCCAATATTGGCATCTGTCTTGTTTCTGGTCTCACAGCTCTGGTGCTGAGAGAAGCGTGTCTAACAACCCTGATCTCTGACACAAAAATTGCTCCATTCCATGGAAGAAAGGGTTGTGCTGTTACGGTGCCAGTTTTTATTGGCAGGCTACTGGTGTCAAAAGGGACATAAAATGAACAACTAGTACGGATTCCTCTGGAAGCCCGTAGGAAATGTCTGTGACTTGAGGGTCTTGTTAGCTCTGCCATAGCAGAGGCACTGTCTGTGACATTTTCAGCTGTAACTGTGCACATCCGCAGATGAATCACAACATTCACTTCTAACAGCTTCGCTTGTTATTAGGCTGTAACAAGAGGAGAGGTGTCATTTTTTGTTTTCTAATTACATAGATCTACAAAAAAGAAACATTCCACACCGTCTAGTAAAAGTGAAGCAGTAGCCAAAATTTTGAACAGTATGATTTTTCTCCTTGATACTCAGTTTCCAATCATCATCTTTTTTTTCTGTCCATAATGGTTTTGCTCTCTGAGATTGGACACAATATGTATGATTTAAAAATCTCTGGATTGGTATTGATGCATTTTAATTTAATGTTTATAAACCACCTGGCATCATCATCACACTGCTTGGTATGATGGCTTGAATGAAGTCCATGTGCTTGTTTCTTTCCAAAAGGATCCTCATGTGTTTAATGCAGGCAGAAGACAAAGCATGTCTTACACATCAGTGGGGCTTATATCTGAATCTGTGTATCTGAATCAGAAGGCACTGTGCAAGGAACTGTGTGTTGAAAGGAAATATTTCAAATAAAACTGGTTGAATAGTCTGTTCTGAAGCTTGTAGTCTTAGGCTATCAAATCTGCTAGATGTTGCAATCTTTGAGCAGCTGTCTCCATCACAAGGTTTGTCTCTACTTCTCATATGTCCCTCTGAAATGCCTGTAGCCACAACCAAGTAACCGAATACTACCTAATTTAGTCACATTCTCTGCCTTGTCAACTCTCTTCTGTATTTCTTCTTACACCAGATATTGTCTCCTCTATGACAGCTTGTCTGTGTACAGGCTTTCCACTCATGAAATATCCTTCTGCTTTTTCCCCTCATTTTTTCCTAATCCCTTTAACTACTAAATTTGCAAACAAAGTTACAAGTTAGTGTGAAGATGCATCAGCTTAAGCTTCAGAGTAGGAGCAACTGGACAAAACTAGGGAGTCTTACATTTCTGAGAATACTTGCAAGATGCAGGTAGCTGTCCTGTGCACAAGCTGTTTGGTGTCAGGGGCTGCATGCACTCTATAGAGATTTGAGTTTTGGGAACACACAAGGACTCTCTTGTGAATTAGTGTTGACAATGATCTCTGTGACATATTGAGCTCCTTCACAGACTGAACTGGCTAAAATTCTTATTTGTCCTTGCAGCAAAAAGCAAAGTCTCTGCAGAGTGAATCGTTTGTGTCTGCACAGACAGTGAGACCACATCACCATAAAGGTGGGAACAAAATGTGGAGGTGGCTGCAAGGCAAGT